>NC_139153.1:0-2400000 GCF_964270905.1 Leucopleurus acutus | reverse complement strand
GGCCTCTGGAGAGAGGGAGGTGCTCTGAGAAGCAAGCTACAATGCGGGGCAGGTCCTGGGGCACAGCTGCCTGGCTCCACACCCAGGACACGGGGAAGGCATGGCGGGTTGTACTGGGAAGAAGGAGAGAAGGTCTGCTCACCTAAGGATGCCACAGCCCCGAAAGGAGCACCTTCCAGAACAAAGGTAAAGTCCCTAGGGCAGGTCTGGTAGGATTTTCCTTTTCCTTTCTCTCTTGTACGTGGATGCTGATCTAATAAGGGAGTTTCAAAGTGTGGAGCAGAGAAGAAAAAGAAAAATGAGAGTTTTATATTTCTGAAACAGCCGTTTCTCCATTGCACACACCATGGTATTATGCAAATCAACCTCTTGGAAAAATTTAGATACAGAAGGGAACTAGACAGTTTTCCCCCTGGAGAGATGAAAAGCTTTTTGGCTCCTAAGTCTTTGATTAAAAGGCGTACATGATTCTCGTGTCTACTGTACAGAATACTGCCTCCAGCTGGATTTCCGAAATCTGAGTGGCTAAACACTCTGCGATCCAGACAGACTTCACCCTCCATCTCTACGCCTGCATCTCAGGACTTAAACACGTAATCCAAGAATTTCTTACACTAATTTATACATTTTTAATTGGTTGCATATATTAACATGTACTATAAGATTCTTTTCTAAGAAGCATTACATAATAAATGGATACTGTAAAAAGATCTGATTAGTTAAAAGTAACAAGCATTAACAGATACATACAAAACTCAGCCTGATCAGACTGGGTGTGAGCCTGTAATGAAGCGCAGGGCACCCGCCTTCCCAAGGGGTAGCCTTCACGGGGGTGGGGGGTAAAAAGACCACAAGACAAGTTAAAAAAACCAGAACTAATTAGACACAGGTTGACTGTAAACAGTTCTCTCTCTCCAGTGGACAAAAAGAAGTCGTCTCCGAGGCCGACTCCAAACCGGAACGATTTCTACAGCCGGCCCCCGTCCTGCTGCCATCTGAGGGCTGACGCAGGGACCCCGATGGAGCCGTCACAGGCCTGGGCTGTCGGGTGTGTGTGTGCAGGGGAGACTGTGTCTGGGGGTTCTTTTGGCAGCTGGATGTGAGAGATGACTGACTGTGTGGAGAGGAGAGGGGCTCATGGTGGAAGGCCTACTTGTGTTCTTGGTGCGCGAAGGGCTCTGTGCTCTGCTCTCTCTGCCGCTTCAGCAGCTACAGCTTTCTGCCGAGGCCTTGGCCCGGTCGTTCTTGTCCAGTTTGATGGGCTCGGGGAATTCATTGTACAGCTCCACCTCCGTTTCCTGGGCAGGGAGAGAGCGACAGGCTGGTTAGTCCAGGCTCGGGGAGACTCCCGAGCTCAGCCCGGGCAGATGGGGGGCATGGGCACGGAGCAGGCCCAGCAGTGCAGTGAGGGCCCTGGCAGAGGTGCTCGAAGCCAAGTGAGCGGAAGATGGGGCAAGGTAACACTGAGTAGGCAGGCAGGACAGGGCCGACGCGCCCTCCGTGTGACGTCAGCCTGGGGGCCGCCGCCTGCTCCGAGGCTTCTACCAACGTCTGACAAGAAGGCAGACGCTCCCGTGGCCTGGATTTGGCCGCTGAGCCAGCATTTCCTCAAGGTTCCTGGGCGCTCCTCCGGCCCCCTACCTGCTCTCATCTTTCTGGACTCAGGGTCTAGCTTCCTTTTTGTATCTCCAGATCTGCACACGCAGAGCCCAGCCGAGGACGGATCCCTTTGTCTGGTGGGGATACAGACTGGGGTCAGTTCAGCGGGCCTTGCGCTGATGAGCATGTCTCCAGGGAGGAGCAGCCTTCTACTTCCTGATGTAGAGAAGTAATTTGTCACTTAAACACTGAGCACCTGTGCAGCAGGAACTGTTCAAGGATTCGGGAACTATCCATCAGAAGTTCTCTAGGAAAAATCATTCCATTCACAATTGCTATAAAAGTAACAACCTCTAGGACAACATATTTTAAAAAAAGCTCTGCAGAACACAGCAGTATGCGTGTGCCGTGTTGTTGAGTATATTCAAAAGTTGCCAGCCGCCACCACGCCGTGATTCCAGGACACTTCCGTCATCCCCAAAAGAAAGTGTGCACCATGGGTGGCCACCCCGGGCCCTATCTGATGCCCTCAGCCCTTCCCACACACTTAGCTACTTCTTGTCGTAATAGAGTCCTCACCGGAGATCGGATCTGCTGGCACCCTGATTATGGGCTTCTGCCTCCAGAACTGACAGAAAATAAAAGTCTATTGCTTTAGCCACCCAGTCTGTGGTATTTGTTAAGGCACCCAGAGAGACTAACACAACGGCTGTAATGCAATTCCAATCAGAATCTCAATAAGGTCTTATTTGGAGGGAGGGTGAAAAAAGAAAAAATGAATAAAATGAACCAAAAATAGCCAAGAAAAAAGATAAAATTAGTGAGGGGAGACCTGCCTGATCAGGGGTCAGAAGCAGAGGCAGTGAAATCAAGATGGTCCAGGCAAGGAGCAGGCAGACGGCCAGGACAGACCCCAACGTCTGTGAATACTGCATACTCAACTAAAAAATGCTCTATGGCCAAAGGAATTGAAAAAATCCACTGCAGTAACAGGTGAAGTGAGGTTCAATTCAAAAGCGCTCCTGAGCACTGCGGGGTCCCGCGGGAGGGCTGCCTACGGGCTCTGCCGTGGAGAGTGTCAGCAGAGCTCCAGGGGGAGGCCCGCAGCGCGCTGGCAGGAACTGAAGGATTACTACTGTCCCTGGGAAGCCAGGTGGCGCTTGCCCGCAAAAATACACACACCTTGCAATCTAACAATCTCACTCCCAAGATGCCAGCTCGCCACTGTAATGAGGCTCTAGGGACAGCAATATTCAGAGAGGAAAACTCCAACAGTGATGCCAGCCAACAGGGAACTGGTGAAAAACGACTCCTGTACAGCCTGCAGGCCAGGTGCCCCAACTGCTGAGAAGCACGCCTTCTGTAAACCCGCTCCCAGGAGCTGCAGAACCACCCTGCCCTCTGCAGCTGCCACGGGCCCCTTGCCTCCGACCGCACCCCTCACCTGCCCACTACAGACGACTGACAATGCTGGAACCTGCCTCAACGCACTGGCCCCAACAGAGCTGCTGAGTCACAAAGTCTTTGCCACTGTTATTTCGGGGGAACAGTTGAATAAATAAAGTAGGAAAGAAAAAATGTAGGAAAACTTTATCCAAGGAACACAATTCCTAGAGCCCGCAATCTCTTACAGCTCAGATATGATTAAAAAAACCAAACAGGACTTCCCTGGGGGTGCAGTGGTTGGGAATCCACCTGCCAATGCAGTAGACACGGGTTCGAGCCTAGTCCGGGAAGATCCCACATACCGCGGTGCAGCTAGGTCTGTGTGCCACAACTACTGAGCCTGCACTCTAGAGCCCGCACTCCACAACAGAAGCTACTGCAGTGAGGAGCTCACGCATCACGGCAAGGAGTGGCCCCCACTTGCTGCAATTAGACAGGGCCCGAGCGCAGCAGCAAAGACCCAACACAACCATACGTACATACATAAATAAATTATTATGTATTTAATTTGTTTAAAAAAAAAACAAAAAAACTGGATCCAATGATGGGTTTCAAATTCCAGTTTATCCCCTCCTCAAACAGAAGGACCAGTCTGACCAGGGCCATCTAGTGGCCTGGCCACCTGACAGCTGCAGAAGGAAAGAACAATGCAGCTGGTCAGACCAGGGAGACCTTGGCTGAGGTCTTTGCTGCCCCACACGGTTGAGGTTATTCACAAGTGAGCGGAATTTCTGGAAGCCTCAGCAGACCGTGCCATTACCTTCCTGGATAAACACAGGGGTTTCTGGCTACATGGAAAAGAGTCAGCGAGGAAAGAAGGTTAAGGACAAGGCAGCCAGGCCGGGGCTGGCTCAGCGGCCCATCACCAGAGGTAGCCAGACCACCACTGGACACCCACCTGCTTCAGCGCGTTCCGGGCAATCGTCTGGAAGGCCTGCTCCACGTTGATGGCCTCCTTGGCACTGGTCTCGAAGTAGGGAATGTTGTTTTTGCTGTAGCACCAGGCCTGTGCCCGCTTTGTGGCCACCTGGAAGAAGAGGCAGGGCACGTGTGTGCAGGGAACAGCGGGAATCCCACCAGGGAAGGACTGTCCCCCCCGCCGCCCCGGTCACCCCTACACACAGTAGAGCCAGGAGCCAAAGCACCCCGCCTACCACCCACACCTTCGGACCCTCAGCCGCACTAAGATTAGAAGCAGCTTCTGAAGGGAGTAAGACGCCAGCCCAGGAAGAAGTAACCGTCCCTCCTGGGACCTCAGAGGCAGCCCTCAGCACAGGACAGGCCTGGCAGCTTGGTCTTAAGCTCTGCAGCCCCTTGTGTGACTGCTCACGGCACCTCACCTGACCACACACCTAGGCACCAGAGCCCCGAGGCCCTCACCCTACCTCGCATGTCCTGACCTCTCCCCACCCTAGCCCATTTTCAGGCATGAGAAGGACCAGGTCACTTAGGAAAGGGAGAAAAAGAGATGAGTGGTCAGAAATACACCTAGCTCCACTTAAGAGCCTACGTTCCCCAGACAAATGCTATTTGAAAGGAACCTAGAGCAATTTTGCTCAAAGCCCAAAGCATCTCCTGTACACACGAGGATCAAGGGAGGCCCCTGAGGCGCTGAGAGAGCACTTGAGAAGGTCACACTCGAATCCCCTCCTTCCCAGCACAGAAAGGGAACGAGGCTCAGAGGCAAAGGTAATAATGACCTAAAGTCACAGCTGCAGGGGCAGCATGGGGATGTGAACTTGCCTCCTGGGCCCTGGTCCCCAAAGGCAGCTGGCCAGGAGGTAGTGCACCCCCCCGAGTCGTCCTGGGCTCAGCACAGAACCCTCCAAATTCACGCAGTACCCCAGAAGCAGGGGGCTCTCACAGGAGAGGAAAATGCTAGAAAGCTCCTCCTGGGCACCACAGCCCCAGACACACCGTCATCTGGCATCTGAGTGTCCTCGTCAGATGAACACAGCATCAGACTCAGGAAGCATCCCCGATCTAAGAGTGCATGAGCCAGACTAAGTGCAAGTCTGCCTTTGCGTCCCAAAGACCAAACTATCACCCGGCCTCAAGGGAAATCCCGTCACCGGGACCGAGAGAGCTGCCGGTGCAGGCAGCCCCACTCGCTGGGCTTCCTGCTTTGCTGCCGTCATTCCCAAGGGAATACCAACCTCTGCAGAGTTTCACTGCCCGTCTGTCCACGGGGAAGCCAGGATGGTAGGTCTTTACAGGTTAGGGAGCAAGGCCCCATTCCAAGGGCTGGGCAGGTGGCTAGTTAGTTGTCTCCCACATCCACCCCCGCATGGGGCACACGCAGCCAGAGACATGGGGTGTAGATCCCTGCGGCATACAGTTTCTTACCAGTCAAATCTAAAAACAGCACCTGTCATCCAAAACTTAGCTGCCCCTTTACAAGAAGGCCCTTCCTGTGACTCAGTAGCCCTTACCCAAGCGAGGGCAGGTTCTCAGGTTCTCAAGCCCCATAGTGATGACCCCCGGCATCGTTGGCACTTACTTGTCTGTTTTCGAGGTCAATCTTGTTTCCCAGCACAACGAAGGGGAAGTTCTCAGGATCCCGGGGACTGGCCTGGATGAGGAATTCGTCTCTCCAGCTGTCGAGAGTTTTGAACGTGTTGGGGGCAGTCACGTCAAACACCAGGACGCAGCAGTCTGCGCCTCTGTAGAAGGCCACACCCAGAGACTGGAACCTCTCCTGTCCGGCCGTGTCCCAGATCTGCGAGAGACAAAACGGTTGTTCCTTGGGGCGGAGTGCCAGGAGTGGGGTGTGTGGAGGATGCCAGGGGCCCCCCAGAGACAATCACTTCAGGACTCATCAGGAACAGAATTCAGCACCCGAGTGTCCAGAGCACACCGACAGACAGCAGTGTAAGTGGACGTGTCCCATGCGTCTGGAGGATGCTAGAGAAACGTTAATCTTGATCGAGGTGGTGGCCACGTGGGTAGATATTTATGGAAAATCTGAATGTAAACATAAGATTTCTGTACCCTGGGGACTTTCTAGGGGTGATGGAAATCTAGGGAGGTGATTATTCATCGAACTGTACATTTATTTTTACTTTTGGCCGTGCCGTGCGGCTTGCGGGATCTCAGTTCCTCAACCAGGGACTGAACCCAGGCCACGGCAGTGTGAAAGCACCGAGTCCTAACCACGGCACCACCAGGGAACTCCCAAACTGTACATTTAAATGTATGCATTTTACTGTATATATAAAGTTGACCTAAAAAAACCCCGGTATGTTTTAGTTATATTATACCTTAATTAAGAGACAAAGGAAACAAAAGTACCAGAAAAGGGGGAGGGGTGGGAAGGAGACAGGGGGAGAGGAATAAAGGGACAAGCAATGCGAGAATACACCAAGGAAGACAGATCCAAGTCGCTTCTCATCAATGGACCACCAGGCGCTCAGCTCAAAGAACTTCCCACCATTCACTGCCACAGCAGGTCCAAGAGCAAGGATGCATTTCCTCAACGCCCCAGATCCCAACAGGGCCCCCGGTTTGCCTGGAGAGGACTAGTGTTCTCCAGAATGGCCGCACACCCGCAGCGAGCCACGGTGCCGGGGTCCAAAGCGGTTCGCAGTTACTTCCAGCTGACAGGAGTCTTCACCTCTTGGCTCCACTGTCTGCAGGAAACCACTTAGCTTCAGAGCAACATGAGAATCTGGAAAATCCTCATAACCCCCAAAAATTTCAACCTTATGTCCAAACCACCAGCCAGTGAACTGAAGGCCTGCGACTTAGGCCAACACGGAGTGTGGACTGAGCCACGACAGTTTCATCTCCAGAAGCGGCTTCTGCAGAAGCAGGGCTGAGCTCCTCCCCGAAGCTCCTCCCAGGCAGCCCACAGCACTCGGGGACACGCCAACTCCAGCGCGGCCACAGACAGCTTCCAGTTCAGGTAGGAAGAGCCTCACTGCACAGGAAGCGCACAGGATGCTTGCGCAGTGAGTGAATACGCAGAAGGATGACGCAGCAGAACAGAGCAGTATCGTGGGATTTGCATTTCTTTAATACTACCCAACTCATGATGTTCTAAACCCCACAGAACCGCCGAGAACGTTCTCCAAAAGGAGCCCTGAAACGTAACATGCAAATGCTGAAGGTTGGTTTTCCCTTGGGGACGGGCTCAAACAACATCATGGCAGACAGGAGCAGGGCCAGGACTTAAATATTGTCTGGAAATATCTAAAGCTGGAAACGGCAGCATTAGAACCCCTTAAAGAAGTTCCCATAAAGCAGTGCAACTACACAGGCTAAACTCTGGCTCACAGACAGGCCAAGGACAGTGCATGCGGAAGGGGGCTGTTGTGGTCGCCCATCAGTGCGGGGCAAAGAGTGCCCACCCCAGCCCAGAGGTTACCCTCCAAGGAAGGCAGCTCTGCAGGGCCCACGCAGCCCTCTCTTGCGACGTATGGGGCCCTCCACAACCAGCACACAGACTCCGGGTCACAGCTCTGGCCACAAGGGGCCCGACCACGGCAGCCTACCCCTGCCCACCCCCCACCCCCCGGGAACCTCGAGCCCACGCGTGCTCCAAGCACTCTGGGAAGAACCTTCCTGAAAAGGACACGTCCTAGTGGCCACGGGGGTTCAGCGTGCCTGCAGGCGTGGAGTCAGGAGGCTGTGGTAATGTCCACGCGGGGCCTAGCAGTGCTCACACTACGCGGAAGGAAGCAGCCACTGGGAGCCAGAAGAAGTGATGGTAAGGCTGAAGGGCAATGAAAGAGACAAAGCCGAAGACTGTGGCTGCTCTCAGTGGGCGGGGAAGAGCGCCGCCCTGCCCCACGCGAGCAGCAGAGCACACGTGCGGACAAACGGGCTCTGTGGACAGCGCGGCAGCAGCCGGACCCTGTGAGGGTCACCTCTGTGCTCTCCTGCTGTCTGACGTCGTACCCTGAATGCGTGTCCCTGAGTGGAGAAAAGAGCCTTTTCCCATAAAAGAAGACCAAGGTGGAGGGAGAATCAAGAACTCTGTCACAGCAGGTAAAAACTGACAACTACTTCTATAAAGAGAAACAGGAAAAAAAATTATAAACAAATATAGGCTTGGACAACAACAACAAAATTCCCATTAGAGAAATAACATTGTCACTATGTAAATATCTGGATAAGTAAAGCAAAAGCCAAAAAATGCCCCGAAACCCTTGGTGTCCTCCCACCCAGAGGTCTTCACGAGCACACATCTTTCTCTAGGTGCCCGCGTTGCAGGGTCACTCACGCAGCTGGAACCTCAGTGCACAGGCCACTCCTCTCCGCCCCACAAAACACACAGCACCCTCCCCGGCGAGAGCGCACATCCTTACTCTGCCCAACAGACTCAGCAAACCACTTCACTCATTTTAAAAAAATATTGCTTAAAAAAAATATATTGCTGCCAGTTTCCCATAATTATAAGTAACTCAGGAATGAGCTTTAACACAGAGAGTCTTTCCTGTGTTTCAGATTGCTTCTTTAGGACAGGATCCCAAGAGCAGAATTACATAGGAACTTTATGACTCTTGGCGGAACCAAATGGGTATTTGGAACTCAGATACTGAGAAGGCAAGGTAAGGAATTAAAAAGAAAAGTTGAAAAACTGGGGGTTATTCTCAGCAAGTTTCCAAAATTAATTTAACTTAACACTTAACAAAAGTACAGTCTTGTGGCTATGATCTTTCAAAATTTGTAGTATTTTAACTGAAATACTTTATTTTCTACCTTCAAAATACACCCAATATATCTATCTACCCAGAACTCCAAGGTGACAACTATTAACACTGCTGTTTCTACATCAGTTCTTCAGGAAGAGAGTCAGCCCTTCCTCACAGCCTTCCTTCCATTCCCTTCCCCCCTTAGAAGTAAGCAGCCCGAGACCTGTGTCACACAGACAGTGTCTGTAACATAATTCCATATATTATGTACAAGATCCTCTGCATCTTTTGTTTTTTCCTCCAGATGTTAACAGCTGTACAGTATCCCGGTGCCTTAAAACACGATCATTGACTCCCTGGTCCTCTACATTATCCGTAGTTTTTCGTGACTGCACAGAGGCTACAGTGAGCATTCTTCCTCACTTGTCGTCGGGCCCACAGTTTCCTAGGCTCTGAACCCAGATGCAGACTGGCTGCTTGTCAGGGATGTGTGTGTGTGTGACGTTGGAGAGCCAACAAAAGTCTCCATTTGAAAGGCTGCACGGATATGTTCCCACCATCGGTTTGAGAATATTCTACTTCTAGCCCAAACTCGATTTTGTCAGCCTTTTAAATTTGCAATTCCCTGACGTCAGGCCACAGGACGTGGTTTCTTCTAAGAGTTGCCTGTTACCCACTAGGTCATTCTGCCGAATGGATACTATTAGGCATTATTAACAGTTTCTCCCAGTCTGTAGTTTGTTACTTAGAATCTTGTTATTCAGATGTTTACTGTGGTCTACTATCAATCTTTAACCTTTTATGATTTGTGCTTTCTCTATTTTAAATGCCTAAAGTTAAGAAAACCCGAAAGAACCTGTATTTTCATTTTACAGGTTTTCATTTCGTGCTTTTTCCATTCAGGTCTTGAACACTCTGGCTACTCCTCAGCAAATGGAAAGCCGCCGGCCCAGAGGCCTGTTTACAGTACGACTTGTCCTCTGACTTGTCCTTTCCCCATTCTGCAAAGCCTCCTCTGCCTACCCAGTGTCAGCTAGGTGTGCCTGTTTCTGTGCCCTCCGTCCCCTTGATCTGTGGATCTCTGTGACAGTGTCATACTGTTTACATTACTATGGCTTCATAAGTTACCTTTAGGTTTTTCACGCACACTTGACTCCATCTAATGTTTAATACCGACTGATTTCTAGCTTCTTCCTGAACAACGTAAGAAATTTTAAAAATGCACACAGTCACTCATCTTTCCCCACACATTAAATTACACAGTTCCAATCCCGGTTTCCTTGTACTGGTTTGAAGCTACATACTCTTACTATTAGGGTCATAATTCTAAAAACAGATGCATGCATACAATTAAGTTTATCTCAGTTTATCTTATCTCAGACCTTTCCACTTCCGCCTGAAGTGCGTCTCTTAGGATTTCTGCCCGAGCCTAAGGAGGCGCTGCTTTCCTTCTTGGAGGCAGGCGGGCGTTTCCAGGGCTCAGAACACCCTGCTGACAGCCCCGGCTCACATTCCACAGCCTGCCAGTCCCACTGGCAGCCTCACTGCTCCTCCAGGTCGTTCTGTTTCCTCTGGCTGCCTTCAAGTTTGTCTTAAAGGAATTTTTTCCCATATGGTTCCTCTAGACTTCTGTGTTCCTCCTGAATCTGTGGATCTGGTGCCACATCAGTTCTGAGAAATCCTCAGCAAGTAACTTTCACCTATTCGCTCGGCTGAGACTAATTAAAATTAAGTGCGAGCGACCTACTCACTGAATCCTGTTTTTACCTCTTTTCCCCATTTCCCACCATTTTTCTTCCTTTCAGCCCTCTTGTGGTGTATCCTATCTGTTGCTAAAAACACTCTCTATATTTCCAAACTGTGGTGATTGCATTTCATTTTTAGAAGTTCTACTGACCTACACCACCTGCTTAGTTTCTTCTCCACAGATACACAAGATTGCCTGGTTTCTTTAAATACAAAGACCACTCTGAATGGCCAGGGGGGTTTCCAATGGTTCTTGCCTTGCTGTCTTAATCTGAATTATCTATTTTTGCAAGTGCTGAAGGCCCGAAAAAACAGGGGAGGATTCCTCAAGATCCAACATGATGACGCCTTTGTCCGGAGACGATGGTTTTCATTTAATTCTAGTCTTTTAAACTGGCTGCAGGAGCACAAGGGCCAGCCTTTTGTTTCAACCTGAGGACCATGTTCTTTCCTCCCACCCTTTCCAGACTCTGCTTTGGTGCCCTGGGTTCTCCAGATGGGGTCGACTCCGGGAAACTCCAAGATCTGAGCTCGTGGTACCTGTGGGGCTCTATCAGAATGGCCCCTGAGCCAGGAGGGACAGAGTCTCGCTTCTCATCAGCCCACCCGGCTGTCAGAACCACAGCGTGGCTCTCCATCTGCTTCTCCTGCTACGCGACACGGGAAATCTTCAGGTGGCGTTTGACCCGGCACCCTGAAGACATCCCATTTCCCTTCTGCTTTCTGTTGCAGCCAAGAACTTATCTAACTGCTGTTCCTTTATCTGTAAGCTGTCTTCTCTCTCCAGTTGCTCTTAGGATTCTGATTTTTGGCACTCCAGTTCCGAGTTTACTCTTGAGGTAATTTGCTCAGCTTAATCTTGAAGTTTACTGTTTTCTTCAGCTATGTTTAATCTGAGGTTTAACTGCTCAGTTGATTTCAGTGACTGTTTTTTCACTTCTTGAAGTTCTAAGCTTCCCATATCCTCGTTTTTTATAGTGCCCCTTTTCATTTACGGTTTCCATTCCAAGAAATCTCTAGTCACTGTGAGCATTTTCTGCAGGCCATTATTCCCCCTTGAGCTCATCCTCTGTCCCTATAGGGTGGTCTTATCTTTGTATTTGCCAGGAGTGACAGAGGGTTAATGTCAGATCCTCCAGACTAAACTCTCTGCGCCTGGCAGAGCAGAAACTGAGAATCCACACACGGGCACAGTGGGACTGGGAGTCTGCAACCAGGAAGCAAGCAGCAAAGCCCCAGCCTGCACCGCACATGCCAGCTTTGCCACTTGCGTGGGCTGAGGTTTTGGGTCCTGTTTTCCCATCTTTCCAAGGTCCTAATGAGTGTGTGTCTATGTGTGCAGGGGGGTTCTGGGCCCGCATCTTGTGCAGTTCACGCCTCTTGTCCTTGATGACAGACAGGACTCAAGTCCCCGTTATAAATTCACAGATCACCATGGCAGGAGCCCCTGAGCTTATGATGAGCTTTCAGTTCTCTCTTCTTTCCTGTTATCTGGTAATTTCCTTTTCTCTCAAGCTTGGCCTATTCAAACTTTAGTTTTATACACACACACACTTAATATTAAAGTATAACTGACGTACAGTATTATATTAGTTTCAGGTGTACGGACACTGTGTTTTTTTTTTTATTTTTGTAAGTTACAAAAGGACCACCACGATGTCTAGCTACCATCTGTCATCACACACAGTTACTACGATCCTGCCGACGATACATTACCTCCCCAGGACTTATTTATTGTATGACTGGATGTTTGTACCTCTTAATCCCCTTGACCTATTTCGCCCACCTCCAGCTGTCCACTGAGCCCCTCTGTGTGTATGCTTGCGGTATGGGGGAGCCACATTAGCCCCATCCTGGAGGTCTGAGTTCCCCTGGGAGCATGTGACAGCTTGAGGTCAACACATGTAAAAACTATCTGCAACCTGTACCATCCAAACATTTCAGCGAGCCCGGTGCTCGCTAGGACCCCCATGTCTCAGTCTCCCCAGGACATCATTTAGCAGAGAAAGTAAGGAACAACTGGTGTGGAGGTGGGAGCTTCCAAAGACAACATCTGGGCTGAAAGTTGGCGACTTCAGGATGGGTGCAGCTGTGACCAAAGGGCCTAGCAAGCAGAGACACATTCAACTACAGCTTTGTAAGAGCAGCACATGATTCGGAAGGACTGGCAGGAGATGAAAAAGTGAAGAATAGTTTGTAGCCAGAATGTGAAGGCTTTTAAAGAGCCCTGTGAAGGAATCTGTTTTTATCCTAACTGTTGAAAGGGAAGCCCTTGAAATCAGATTAAGCTGATACGTGAAAAACCAGATTGGCTTAATAGAAACACAACTTTAAGGGCTACAGATAGGACAGATTATAAGAAGCCAGAAAAACAGGAAAACTAATTTAACAGCTGCTGTAAGAACCTAGGAGAGACACGACGATTTTTTTGGCCTGAAGAACTAGGCGAGGGTATTAGGAAAGAGACAAGTTACACATTTTGGAGACATAAGACAAGAACCTGTAGGTTACCAAATTTACAGCAAAAAGACAATGAAAACCAGGAAGTCCAGTTAAATTTGAACTCTGGAAAAAAATGAAAAATTTTTAGTACGTCTCACACAGTACTTGGGACATACTTGATGTCTTGCATTTTATATGGCAATCCTACCTATAAGCCAATTATCCATGAATATAATAGTGAGATCTAAAGAACAGGGAGGGGAAGATGCCTGGGCATGAAAGACGGGTGAAGACGGAATGACCAAGGCTTGGCTGGCCAAGGTGAGGCGTGCGCTTACCTGCATCGTAACTAGTCTGTCATCCACCATCACCTCCTTTGTCAGGAAGTCTGCTCCTATTGTGGCTTTGTACTGATTACTGAATTTCTTGTTCACATACTGGTTCATGAGTGATGTCTTACCGACTCTGCAATTGGAGAAAAACCACAAGTGTAAGTCAACTAGGAAGGCACTGAAAACTGACTCTGACGCCTGCAGCTCGGAAGGAACCTGCCCACCCCCATCAGAGGAGGAAAACTTCCCAGTTCACTCGCCTGACGACATGCTTTCTCCTGGGACAAAAACACAGGGTACAGATGCAGGCCAGATCTGGAAAAGCTGCTTCTAGGTTCTGGTGTAGTTGGTAGAGCCTAGTGTTATTTCTCTCCTTCTAAAAGAAGCCCCAGCAATAAGATCGCTCCACTAGTCCAAAAATATCTCTGCCGCCTTGGGTGTGTCTCCATTTAGTGGTTGCTGTTCAGTCCAAGCAAATAGCCAGAGGAAGCCACTGCCTCCGAGCAGACATTTACGCCAGTTAACCAATCTGCCGCTTCCAAGTTTAAAATCTGAAGCGGAAAAAAGCACCAGTATTCCACCAAACCAGAATCCACCTCAAAGTATGCTCCTCCAGAGGTATTTTCCAGTAAGAAAACTCAGCAAGAGACAATGTGTGATTTTTTTTTGGTGATGAGGTAGTTAGGACAGGCCAAAGACAACGCAAGCCTTCCTCACAGCCAGTAATACCTTCCTTTTCACAAAGGAACACATGCATTTCACATGCAGAGGGGACCTGGAAATACAAACAGCCCAAGGCAGTGTTCACCTGGTCACGTGCACCAGAATTTCCAGGGGGAAAAGACAGGAAATGTGTAATCAGGCAAGTTTGGGTAACACAGGCTAAAAGCAGTACTTTCAATCCTGACAGCATACCAGAGGCACCAGGAGAATGTATGTGAGCGGAAGCAGGGACAGGGAGAGAGGAGGGGGGAGAGATGAGTGCGTGTGTATTTAAGCACTGCCAACCAGGTCCTACCCACTGGTCTGGGCAAATGCTAATTGTTAAAAGGCTCCTCGGGTGATTAAAAAAGCCAGCCACGGTAGAAAAATCACTGCCTTTTGAAAAGAACTTTGGAAGAAGGACGTGCACCTGCAATTTATTATCATATTGTCTTTAAAAATACGTAGCCTCAATAAATACTTGTTTCACTAAAAAAAAAAAAAAAAAAAAAAAATACGTAGCCTCTGGTCTAAGTTTTCATGGGTCACTTCAGATGCCAAGTCTGAAAAGCTCCCCCCGTAACCCCCTGAATCTTCACAGTGATGAAAGAACTAGCTAGTTACGCAGTAGCGGCAGATCTAAGACCCGAACACAGTTCTCCAGTCCCAGGCTCTACTGACTCAGGCACAGCAGGAGGAGGATGCAGGCATACCCCACTTGAATGCGCTCTGTGCAAACTACGCTTCTCACAGACTGAAGGTCTGTGGCAGCCCTGTGTCAAGCTAGTCTATCGGTGCCATTTTTCCAATGGCATTTGCTCACTTCATGTCTGTGTCACATTTTGTTAGTTCTCGCAATAGTTCAAACTTCTTCATTAGTATATTTGTTATGACGATCAGTGATTTTGATGTGACTACTGCAAAAATATTACGACTCCCTGAAGGCAAAGATGATGGTTGGCATTTTCTAGCCATAAAAGCATTTAAATTGAGGTTTGTACACTGTTTTTAGACATAAGACTATTGTACACTTAATTGTACAGTACAGTTCAAACATTAACTTTTAGATGCCCTGAGAAACCAAAAAGTTCACGTGACTCCCTTCACTTCGATATGCACTTCGTCGCGGCAGTCCAGAACCAAGCCCGCAGTGTCTCGGGGGTCTGCGTGTGCTGCACAGTGCACCCCAAACCTCCATCTCGTGGACACGGCGCCAACGGCAACAAGCCTACATAAACAGCGCTCCCTAGTCTAACCAGCTTGGGAAAGGGATTCCATGAATTTTTTTTAAATATATTTTCTTTCTTTGTTTTTGGCTGCGTTGGGTCTTCTTTGCTGCACGCAGGCTTTCTCTAGTTGCGGTGAGCAGAGGCTGCTCTTCGTTGCAGCGCGCGGGCTTCTCATTGCGGGGGCTTCTCATTGCGGTGGCTTCTCTTGCTGTGGAGCACGGGCTCTAGGCACATGGGCTTCAGTAGCTGTGGCTCGCGGGCTCTAGAGCGCAGGCTCAGTAGTTGTGACACACGGGCTTAGTTGCTCCGCGGCATGTGGGATCCTCCCAGACCAGGGATCGAACCCGTGTCCCCTGCACTGGCAGCGGATTCTTTTTTTTTAAATAAATTTGTTTGTTTGCTTGTTTCTTTATGGCCACATTGGGCCTTCACTGCTGCGCGCGGGCTTTCTCTAGTTGTGGCAAGTGGGGGCTACTCTTCCTCATGGTGCACAGGCTTCTCATTGCAGTGGCTTCTCTTGTTGCGGAGCACAGGCTCTAGGCACGCAGGCTTCAGAAGTTGTGGCTCGTGGGCTTAGTTGCTCCGCGGCATGTGGGATCTTCCCGGAGCCACAGGGAGGGCTCGAACCCGTGTCCCCTACACTGGCAGGCGGGCTCTTAACCACTGCGCCACCAGGGAAGCCCCCATGAAACTATCATTAATTGAGTTCAAACAGCCACCCTTTTCCCTAAATCATGCCCCAAATTGGGGAACAAAGGACTACCTGACTAGGGGTCATTCCGATTTTTGCTGTGCTCCCAAGAGCACGGAAACGTAGGGCCCTAATGCCACGGCTATTAGAGACGGAAGCAGCAAATGTCAGCACAGAGGGCATGAGCTCCAAGCGGGTGAAATTTAAACCCAGGTCAGTGTGCTGGCTCAAATTTAGGAGGGACACTTACCCAGAATCTCCCAGGATGATAACCTTCAGTAGCACTTTCTTCCTCGAGGTCATCCTTCAAGCTGGAAGAGAGGAGAACGCACGTTAAGTAGGATGGGAACACCCAGGGGGACCACCTCCCTGGGCACAAAACTCCTCGGCAGCCCCAAGAGCACTGCGCCTGAGCCCTTCTGCAGGTGGCTCCCCGCCGTCCAGGGCCTTCGACGGAACACAGTATCAGTACTGGAACTCTGGACCCAAGAGCTCGGCCACACAGTGTGTCAGGGCCATCCCGCCCCTGGGAGGAGTCTGAAGGAATGATTCTCCCACTTGGATGCTGGACCAATGCTCCATTTACTCAACAGCTGGGTCCTGCTTCAGGCAGGTCTCTGCTCAAACATCACTCCTCGGAGGCGACCACTTGATCTGAAGGAAAGCGGAACACCCTCTCCCCGTTTGCCGTCTATCCTTTACTCTGCCTTATTTTTTCTTCAGAGTACTTACCACTACAGTTGACTCTTGAACATCTCAAGGGTTAGGGGCACTGACCCTCCACTCAGTTGGAAATCGCTTATAACTTAACAGTCGGCCCTCCGCATCCGCGGCGCCGCATCCGCGGTCCTGCAGCCACAGTATCAACCGAGCAGGGTCGCGTCATTCGTGCTGTTCGAGGATAAACTGTACTTGACATTTTAATGTATTATATTCATTTCTCTTCTCCCTTTCCTAATAATTTCTGTGAAAACAGTTTTATTCCCCACGGTTTTATTCTCCAGTGCCAAGGAGAGAATTATCAAATATCGGCTTAGTGCACAAATTAATATTTGACTTTGCAGCTTGAGACCACCTTTCCCCAGAAAGCCTTTCGGGTAGCCTTCCACAGCCTCGACCAGACAATACGATCTGTGCTCAACTCTCTGCCACCACGTGACCACGTGGTCAATTTACTTATTGAGACCGACCTCCTGTCTTAATTGCCCCTCAGTCCTCAGGGCCTGACCCAGTAACTTTCAGAAGATGAACAACTTTCAAGAAAGCAGGAGTCCTAAATTCTGGCCCCCGATGTCAGTGACTTAACTGAAACTACCAGAGGAGCACTCCTCAGGCAGCTGATCCCCAGGAGAGCTGCAACCGTCTCTAGAATCAGGAATTTATGATTGCACGTGAGCCTCAGAAATGATACCCATGCCTTCTGAGAACCTCTAGCCTTGGCCATTGTCCTCGGGAGACGCTGAAACAGCCACGGCAGGAGACTACCACTAACAGTCACAGGGCAATATCCGACTCCTACCTTCACTGGAGCTGGGGGAAATTAAGTGTTTATACTTAAGCAAAGTAGGTAAGGATGTGGGTTAAATAAAGCCTGTTATTTTTCCATAGTTTGGGAAGACAAGACAGTCAAGACTGGGTCTGAAAAAAGCTACCTTTAGTTTCACCTTTATCCACCTGGCTTCCTGAAGGTGAGGATGACCGCACTGCCTACCTACGGTGGGGGTGACTTAAGCATGCAAATCCCGATCCCATGCTCCTCTGGCATTGCCACTTTCCAGCTGTGTAACCCGGGGCAAGTCATTTAACCTGTTGGCATACATCCCATGGGTGATGTGAGGCCTGGATGAGAAAAATGCTCAGGACACTGACTAGGATGTAGTAAGTGGTTAGTAAATGTTGGTGCTATGATTTTCATGTGTGCCAAATACCGAGATGAATAAACAGCAGAACAGAGCCCAGAAGGCAGCAAGAGAAGCAGTAAGTCGCAGGCCCAGGCGAGAGAAGTAGTAAGTCGCAGAGCCCAGGCGGTAACTCAGCTCCCCGCCTCGGCTTCCAGATGCCTGGCTGTCAACTGTTCCCTTTCAGCTGGTGACATCACAAGGAAACTGAAGGGAAGTATCAGAACGAGCTAGTGCCCACAGGGCAGGATTAGGTGGCGAGCCCTACGCGCCTGAAAGTGGTGTCTTCCACAGCTTCAGAAATGGTGTGGGGACGGGAGTCAAAGCAGAGGCAGTTAGCAGGCACCACGACCTAGCCTGGGGCAAGCTGTCTCAGCCCAAAGCCTCGTGTCTGTGCAGTCTCTGGAGACACAGACATAGCTTCTGTCTATGAGGCGCCCACCAGTGCTAGCTGGGGGCGGCATAAGACAAGCCCGAGTTCTGCCTGCTTCCTGTAGTCATCCACCAGATCTAGGGTTGGTGTTGGTTTTTTCTCTCTGCAGTTAGAGGTACACACCCCCAATCACCCATGATCACCCACGAGACCCACAGCCCTACCTTCCTCCCTAGGGACTACCTTGACCAAAGTTTAACCTAAGAGTCTCACCCCAAGGTCTGGTACCATATTTTGGGCTAGAGATCAGATTATGACAGTTGGGACAAGTTTCAAAACCAAAGGACAAATTAAGGAAAGGTATGAAAAGAAGGTGAGCTTTGCAAAGAAATTCTTAAAGAATGTTTAAGTCACTGATTTTGAGAATGGGAAAAGGGATTTCCAGGACCTGGTTTAGTAAGGCTCACGGTGCATCCAGTATTATTTCATAATATTAGAAGGAAATAAGAAACACACTTCACCCATCCTGTTCCCACACGACAGACCTCACGTTTGTGTCCTCTCAGGCTTCTGCTCACAGCGGTGGCAGGTGGGCCCGTGCGGCCACCTTGACCCTCCTGGGCAGCAGAGCACGACGCCTGAGCATCTTTCCTAACCTGCACACCCAGTCACAGAACCCCCAGAACCCAGCGGAGGGCACAGCTAGGAAGTCCCAAGTCCCCATCAGAGCTCACCCAGCCCCACACACAACCCGGTATTCTGTCTCTCCCATGTTACTATTTAGCCTTGTTTTCCAGTACTTGCTTCCATGAGTCTCAGTGTCTAATATTTCTTTGAGTGAATTAAGCATTTAAAAAGCCATTCCTACCTTTTGTTTAATATATCAAAAATCTGGGGAAAACAACGCCATAAGAAACAGCTCTGAACTTCCATTTGTGGGATCATTTTCCTGGGCCGCAGCAATGCCCCTGGGGGGGTCTCTTAGGCTCAAACTCACGTGACTATCACAGGCCACGCCGGCCCTGAGGAACACAGATCGCTGGCTGTCCTCGCGACAGCCCACACCGCAGACAGCTCAGGCATAGGGAGGCGGCCTGGACTCACCACCCTGACTCTGAGCCCTCATTCCTGGGGGGCTCCCCACGAGGGACACGTCCAGCGCGAGAGCCACTGTGCTCCGGTGGGCCTGGGGCCCATCAGGTACTCACAGCCACTCCCCATCTGTCAGATGCAATCACCAACCAGGAGACATTTTATCACAAACCGCGCTGCCTTTAGTGGGGTTCCCAGGGAAACAGCTAGAAAGTTAAACAAAGGGCAAATTCTCACTCACGGGAAAGGGTTTTGTCCACCTTAACCCACGGGTACTGTTTAGGAATGCGGTAACTGAGTCAAAAGTATAAACACTTTCATAACCTTTGCTAATTCACTTTCCTGAAGGGTTTTCCAAATTTACACTGCAACCACTGTTGCAGTGATTAACAGCATATAGCATCTAAATGAGAAAAATGACAATTTTACTGAGACAAAGAAAATCTGAATAAATGAAGAGATACCTCCAATAGGAAGCCTTAATGTAAAGATACGAATTCTTCCCTATTTAAACAATTCCAAGGGGTTTCTTTTGGAATTTGATGAAGTAATTATAACTTTATTCATAAAAATAAATGCACAAGAGTCCCTCCCATTCCTCTCAGAAAAAGAGTAATGACAGGGATTTGCCTAACAGTCTTGGAAAGTATGTTACAAAAATACAGTATGAACACCATGGGCTGGAATAAACGGAAGAGGGTCCAGAAAGGAACAATTTCGGCAGGTCCAGCGTTACAAAATTTAGCAGCAAAAGGATGAACAATTTACCAAGTGGTGAGAGCCAGAATTAACATCCTTAAACCTCATCTTCCACAACAGATTCCCACAGGAGTAAAGATGTAAATGTAAGAATGGCTACGTATGAAGCTGAAAGGAATACATACAAGATTAGCAGGTTTTTCCTGGGTGGTGGGATTCCAAATGATTTCGTTTTCTTTATATTCATGTGAAGAGCGCATTTCTTTTAAACTCAAAAAGGTATTTCCATTTTGGAGGACAATGTTCACCTGTTGATTTTTCAGGTAAATTTTCTGCTTGCAAGAATATTCCTGTTCGCCATGAGGTGCACCTAAAGGCAGACTTTCCTCTTCGCCCCGTGCCTGTGAACAGTCGGGCTTTTGCAAACAGGGCGCCAGCCCGGAGGAAACCCCCGGCTGGCTTCACTAGGACGCTGACGGCTTCAAACTGGCAGAAGCTAAGAGCTATGTTTTTGTACTTAATGTTCTCCAGGACCAAGAATGGGGCACTTGTTTCTAGAAAAGAGCTAAGAAAAAAATAAAACCAAACGAAACCTTGAACACAACTTTTGCCACAAGAAGCAGTGGCTTTAGAACCTTCACTGGCAGTCTCTGCTTTCTGTTATCCATTTCCACCACCATCTTCACGAATTTTTGAAGACTGAAATTACTTTTAAAAATCCTACCAAGTTAGAAATTTCTAAGTGGAAAACCATTCTTCAACGCACAGACCACTTCCCTTTTACACTTTTACAGGAGAAAGGGAAGCAGGCAGAGAGAACGGAAGGAGCTATATGAGGTCCCTAACCCCTGTTGCCTGGAAATGAACATTTTAGATAGCATCCATTAATCCAGGAAGCTCTCTAAAAGCCTTTCTAGAATAAGATATATTCCGAACACACTTCCTTCCTTCTGCTATCAAACCAAACTTGATCAGTGTGCTCTGGGGTGCGTTCTTCCTTGGAAGAACAAGCATTTTTTTAGAACACTAACTATTCCATACGCTGAATCGATTCTTTCCCTCACGTACAGTGTTTCCCGTGTAATGAATCAAAAACCAGAACTTCCCCCCATCAGCTGGAGCTGCCGCCTTCCTCACTGCTGAAGCACAGCAGCCAGCTGGCCATAAAGGCAGACAAAACAAGGAAGCCCCAAGCAGGTAAAAATATCAGGAAAATACCGTCCCCAGCTCTGGGCTAGGCAGGGTCAGTGAGGACAGAAAGGGACTGACGGAGAGGGGTCAGCGGAGGGCAACGAGGATAAAGGGCTGGAGAGGGGAAGAGAGGAAGCTGGGGGTCAGCAGGCCACTGCAAAGTCTGAATTCGTGGAGGTGGAACGACTTTGCCTGGTGATCAGAAACACGCTGACTATGCTCGAGTGGAGGTGAGGCTCTGTAGGGAGATGCAGGGCCAAGGAGGTGAGAGCAAAGTGTCTGCAAAGCCGTCAAGACAACAGTGTAAAACGCAGGGGATGAAACTGAACGAGGTGTCATCACGTCCAAGGTCACACAGCAATCAAGTGGCAGAGCTGGAGTTAACAGGTGTGTAAGCCCAGACCCAACACCGGACTGCCCTGCCACTCAGCAATACCAGCTTTCCCCTGGTTCTCCAGGAAGTAGGCATTTAAAAAAGCTCCCTCTGGGGACTGAGGCGCACACACAAGGTTTGGAAAATCAGTGACGTGAGGTCAAAAACTGCTGTTCTGGTTTGCATGTGTGTCTGATACAAAACTAACGATGGCACGAAATATCTGAACAAGCGCTAAAGGTTCAACAAAGCTGGGACAGTTAAACCAATTGATTTTCTATAGTCCATTAACATTTTTACTTGGTCTGTGTTTCCAAGCTGCCTGCCTTTAACAGCTACAGCCTAACCAGACAGTTGACTTTTCTGCCCCCATTAAAGTACTGAACTGTACAACGTTCAGAAAAGTACAAAAGAATGAAGCAAAGACAAAGGCCAAACACAGTTCCACCTCTTAGAAGCAATCACTATTAGCATCAGGGTATATAAGTCTTTCCAGTTTTCCTTCGAACGGCTGAGATCATGCTGTTCATAACTTTGCATCCCATTTTGTTCTACATTAAATATCTTCCCACGTTATTAAGGCTGGTAATACATCAGCATATGGATAATCCCACTCCTTTGTTATTAACTGGCTGCTTTTAGTTATGAGATGAACCCATGTATACAATCTGATCAGACTCACAAATGAGTTATTACTCAGCTAAATAGTATAAGTATTTGAAAGGCCCTTGAAATACACTGACAAATTAGTTTCCAGAATAACTATTTCCACCCGTGCCAGCAATGAACTAGTATTTCAATTTCACCACCCCCAGCTATCATTGGCACAAACCACTGTTAATCAGATAGCTAGCTACAAATGAGGGTCAGCGGGTTCTATCTGTACTCCTTACATTAGGAGAGTCAAACATTTCCACCATGTACTTCTCAGTTGTCTGATGGTCTCTGCCTATTTTACCTACTAGACTGTGATTTACTGCACACACGGTCTAAATATAACACCGCGAAGGAAGCAACACTGGGACACAGACTTCGCAAGCTGTAGGCTTCTGAGCAGAAAAGAAGTAC
Organism: Leucopleurus acutus; assembly: GCF_964270905.1. Lineage (NCBI taxonomy): Eukaryota > Metazoa > Chordata > Mammalia > Artiodactyla > Delphinidae > Leucopleurus > Leucopleurus acutus. The sequence continues at coordinate 2,377,483 of NC_139153.1, read as the reverse complement.
CATTCTAAACTTTACCCAGCATCCCACTGCCTCCGAGAGTCTGGGCTCTGTTCCTGACCATTAGAGAAACCCAGCCGTCTTCTCGCTCTCCAAACTGACGGACTTCAAGGCTCGAGAGAGGGAGGCAAGCGATGTCTGCTGATAAAGTTTTGAAGAAGGTTACGTGGAGAGACAGGGAAGGCATCTGAGCTCACATAATATTACCGTGTTGGTCGTCAAGCTGAACAGTAGCGTCTGTTGTAGGCAGACTCTTTTTTTTAACTTTCCAAACTGAGGAAGCAGACTAGGACCTAAAGAGTGGAAGGGCACAGCTCATGAAACAGCAAGAAGCAAATTCCAGCTAGTGAACTGCACCCCAGGCCTCCGTGAGGTCGTCTACTTAATCCTCAGGACAAGCCCAGAGGGTTGAATTCCCAGTTAACAGATGAGGACACAGAAGCTCATAAGTGATCACTGCATTTCTAAAAATATTCAGACATAAGATTGGAGCCCAGGACTGATTACAAAGGCCTTCATCTCAGCCACTACACTGGGGTGATCACCAAGATCGTAACGGCATTTCATGCTTCAAATAACCTACAGGGTGAGACCACGTGCACAGCCACCAAAGACGGGGTGAGATGATAACTGAGGCTGAGTCACTGGTGGGAGGCAGGGAGGTTCATAACACCTGAGATTTCCTGTAGTAAAAACTGTAAATGCAATTCACACTTTTAATACACAAGGAATATCTGGAAGAGCCATCAAGACTTTATACATTCGTTTTCATTAACAAAAACATTTGACAAACTTTTCTGGCAGATGTATCCCAGATTAAGGCTTGGTAATCCTCTCTGGCCATCTGTGATCATCAGCCTCTGGCTGCGGGGCAAGCAGGAGTGTTACTTTTGCCACCGCAGACGTCTGAGGTTAGAAATGTCTAGCAAAAAATTATGTTAGGGTTTTGATAAGAACAGGTAACTTTTTTTTTAAAGATTTATTATTTATTTATTTTATTCATTTTTGGCTGCACTGGGTCTTAGTGGTGGCACACAGGATCTTTTGCTGTGGCACGTGGGCTCTTCGTTGTGGTGTGCGGCCTTCTCTCTAGTTGTGTCATGCGGGTTTTCTCTTCTCTCGTTGTGGGGTGCGGGTTTTCTCTTCTCTCGTGGTGCGCGGGTTTTCTCTTCTCTTGTGGTGCATGGGCTCCAGGGCGCGTGGGCTCTGTAGTTTGCAGCACACGGGCTCTAGTTAGGCACAGGAGCTCAGTAGTTGTGGTGCGCAGGCTTAGCTGCCCCAGGGCATGTGGGATCTTATTTCCCTGACCAGGGATCGAATCTGTGTCCCCTGCATTGTAAGGCGGATTCTTTACCACTGGGCCACCAGGGAAGTCCCACAGGTAACTTCTTTTAATATCAGTTTGAGAGAGAAAAAGGTGACACAAATATGAATTTGGATTCCAATCCCAGAGGAGCTTAAGAAGGAAAGAGAAAAGTCAGAATGAGATCAGAATTTTCAGCCAATAATACCACCAAGACAACTTCATTCCAGTGGCTAAAAGGCACTGTGCAAGGGTTCTGAAGTATCAGGAAACAGCCATAAAATGTTTGTAAAGTGAATAAAAAATGTCTCTCATGAAGAACCTAGGGGTAAGACAGGAATAAAGACACAGACCTACTGGAGAACGGACTTGAGGATATGGGGAGGGGGAAGGGTGAGCTGTGACAAAGCGAGAGAGAAGCATGGACATATATACACTACAAAACGTAAGGTAGATAGCTAGTGGGAAGCAGCCACATAGCACAGGGATATCAGCTCAGTGCTTTGTGACCGCCTGGAGGGGTGGGTAGGGAGGGTGGGAGGGAGGAAGATACAAGAGGGAAGAGATATGGGAACATATGTACATGTATAACTGGTTCACTTTGTTATAAAGCAGAAACTAACACACCATTGTAAAGCAATTATACCCCAATAAAGATGTTAAAATAAATAAATAAATAAATAAAAAAAGCGTTTCTCAACAGCACCTCCCAGCCAGGAGGTGGAACGAAGGAAGGAAGTCATGCTGGGTACAGAAGGGAGGTCTGCCTGACGGGCCTGGGGAACACAGGTCACAAATGCGTGAAGGAGGACTAGTTACCCAGAGGCCTGAGCTCAAAGAGACCATTCTGATGTATGTAGTAAGCTCTCATCACCAACTGCTTCCCTTGCAAGCTCACTACTGACTGTCTCCAGGCTAATAAGCATTTTAACCGCTCATCTCACCTGGGGAAGCAGGAAGGTTGAGACAACTTAGTGTTAAGGGTGGCCAGCGTGTCCTTGGGGATGGGAGTTGAAGCGTGGCCACTTTAACAACCCAAGGGTTATTAGCAAATCTAGGAAATATTCTACTACAAGAAAGAGGAAAAAGGACGGGGTGTGACAGACTGGCTTGGGTTAAAAATGAAAATGGCTTCCAAGTTCTAAGCCCAGGGGAGAGGCAAAAGAAAGCATCACTGAGTAACGTTTTAAAAGCTACAGAACTAAAACTGAAGTCATAACTTCAAACAGTAGCAAAAATGTCCCACCAACAAAGAAAGATGGAAACTGGAGATGTTTTGAAACTCCACGATCAGGTGGTACAGGGACCAAAAGCAGGTACAAGGAAGTGAAGGAGAGAAAAATGTAGGAGGCCAAAAGCCATTTCTGTGGAATCATCCAGTCATTTCCAGGGCACTCAGGACAGTGCTGGTGTTCTAGGAATGCAGACGTGATTAGACTGGAACACAGAACTTAGCAACTGGGCACGACAATCAGTACCTCTGAATGTACAACAGGCATCTAGGCAGTTAGGCCTCCTTTTGACTTGTGACCGGCCTTTGCCTTGTTTGCACTATTCTCCTCTCCCCTGAGTCATCAGCCTGGCCTAGCACACCTTCTGTGCCCTTCCACTGTCCAGTTCCCAATTTCCCTTCATTCAACACAACTGTTTCAGAATAACCTTAAACCCTTAAATCTTGGTTATAAACTCCGAGGGCACCAGGTTTTGTCTGTGGTGAGCTGTTCCTCACTCCCTTAAGGTCAAATGCCACCTTCATTGAGAAGCTCCCTCTGACCTCCCAAGAGCCCAGGACGGACTCACCCTCCCTCCACTGTGTCCGCTACACTCTCCTGCACTGCCAGGGGAGGATGGGGCTCTACAGGGCCCTCTGGGTGGAAGAGGTCAACCTTCAGGGCATGGCTCTCTGACCATGTGGAAGCCTGCGGGCAGTGCAGGACACGACGACAGTCACCTGCAAGACCATCTTCACCTCTGCCGCCATCCTCGAAAGGCTCTCCGCCCTGGACTGCGGTCCTCTAACCGAGCGCCGCTGCCATCCATGCAGGGGTGCCGTTTGTTGTGAGATACTAGGGTTATACAGCTTGAAATACGTGGTCTGCAGATAATGCATAACCTGTACGCTCCAAGTAAGACTTACTACTGTAATGATACTAGCAAATAGGCTGCTGGTCTGATGTTCCATTTAGAACCACCACCTCCACGTGGGAAGTCAGCAGGAAGATGTTACTACTTTAAAAGACTACCGTGATTGAGACATATTAAATTAATTTTAAGGGTAATTACCTTAGCTGGGGGAGTCAGGGAAGGATTCCTCCAGGAAGATCTGACTGAATCTGGATCTGAAGGTGGAAAAGCACGCCAAAATTTCCCTGGCAGGAAAACCAGCGCATGCAGCATGCAAACGCCTTGTTGCAGGGAGAAACGAACACCTGGGGGTTGACGGCCAGACCACAGGGGACCTAGCAGGCCACGGCGGGGCCCTGAAACCAGAGCACTGAGAAGCCCACCGTGTGCGATTCTTACACAGCAGTGTTCATACTGTGAAGCCATCAACCTGCCTGCCGCGGGGGGAGGGGGACGTGTTCAGCAGCAGGAGAGCCTACAGCAGACGTGAAGAGGCTGCTGTAACCTCCAGGCAAGGGGACTGCACCAGAGCCACGGTGAGACTGAGGGGAACGGAGGTGCTCCCAGGGCCAAGAAGAGCGGGGCAGCACCAAGCAGTGAACTGGACTCAGAAGAGGCAGGACACGAGGGGCGTGCCACGAGGCGCCCAGGTTCATACGCAATGCAACCAAAAGCATCCTCGGACAGGGAACCCTGAAAAAGAGCCAGGTGTTTTCTGGAAGGGAATTATGTTTGATTTAGACATGCTAAGTTTGAAGTGACCCTGACATAAAAAAGAGAAGGTCTTCACTCCATTAAGCATATGGTTTGCTTGGTTAATGCTCAAAATGTCTTTAAGTGGCAAATATATTAACTGAGTGGAGGACAGACATGGATCAAAATACAGATGTGATAAAGAATCTGAGTAGTAGTTACCTTTCACTGTAGGAAAATCCCACTAAAAGCAGAGATACTGCCAGTATCTCTGACCAACCCAGAATGGAATATGCCCGAAGAGGGTGCCCACACAAGGGTCGTAAATGGCTGGGGGCGGTGCGCAGGACGTGTGGAATTTCCTGCCTTGCTGAATCAGTTTGTACTCTGCAAAGTTCAAGAGCCACTGCTTTAACTGACTCAAGGATCTGGTAAGGAACAGGTATTCTGAGATTCACATTCACCTACTTCCATGTTACAGTTCACAGAGATTTCCAAGACTATGAAAAACATGAACTCAGTTGAATTTTATCATACTCACCTCTCCTCCAATACTAGAGGGCCTGGGGTAATCTTGCAATCAAACCTATTTTTAAAAGATATGGTTGTACTTAGTTACATCTTAAGTTTCAGTGTTAACTGTGCTGGATTTATGACTTCAGTCTGCACCACTGTGCGAACACGGGAACAGCAACACTCCCTGGACGAGAGTGCGAAGGACGATGCTGGTGGGGCCTTGCCTCCTAGAGGCTGCTGCCTGGTGGCAAGAAGACAAACAATACGCAGGGCAGGACAAATATGGACTTCTAGACAAGAGTGGTGTAGAAGAGAGAACCCAACCGGCAGAAACACCGAACATTTTCCAAAGCAAGACTAAACAGCTGCACAGCGATGCCTCAGAAGGAGTGCTCAGCGTGTCCAAACTGTCAGGAAGCTGCAGTGTTGTCAACTCCTCATAAGCTTCAGAGACAGTCCCAGGAAGCCCAGGGGAAAGTGCTAGGGGACTGAGATGAGAAAGCAGGACGCTGGAGCGTCAGGCCTGGGGCCAAGACAGGCGGGACACAGGAGTACAACGTCACCAAGGTGGGAGGCCTGCGCTGCACGCAAAGCCCAAGACAGCCACCTCGCTGCTCCAGGCAACCTTTCGAGGGAGCCGCCTCGTCTCATCTGGCAACACTGCTCCCAACAGGCCTCATCTCCCCCCAGATGCTCCGTCTCAGGTGCACCTGCCACTCCCCACGGGGCCCCGCACGTGAGGGCTTGGGGACAACTCCCACGGGGCCCCACACGGGCCTGGAGAGCACAGCCTTCCCTGGTGGAGACACGGGTCCAGGGGCTGCCCCCGCGAGCACCTTCTGCTAGGCTCGGCCCACACGGATGATGCCAAGCTTCCGAGCACAAGGCTAGCGCTTATTCACATGAAGACTTTAAGCCTCCTGCCCATCACTCAGCAGGAAAAGCCTGGCTGACCATTCTCACCAGGGCACATTCTCTGGATCCACCACAGTATTAACTGTCGTCTGTGCTCTTGCTTAAAAGGTGGAGACATTACTTTCTTGTGTGCAGTGATCTGTGATCCTTCAGCAGTAAAGGTTTAAGGGAGTAGGCAAAAATCTAGACGGATTACACAAGACATAAAGAAATGCCTTGGCAGCTCCGTTTCCTCCCCAGGCCTGGATCATTTTCTTTTAAAAAATATTTATTTATTGCTACACCAGCTCTTAGTTGCAGAATGCTCAATCTTCGTTGTGGCATGCAGGATGTTGTTTTTCTTTCTTTTTTATTTAGTTGCAGCATGCGCACTCTTAGTTGCGGCATGCGGGCTTCTTAGCTGTGGCATGTAGGCTTCTTAGCTGCGGCACACGGGATCTACCTCCACGACCAGGGATCGAACCTGGGCCCCCTGCACTGGAAACGCTGAGTCTTACCTCCTGGACCACCAGGCAAGTCCCAGGCCTGGATCATTTTCGCGGCTAGCCCCGCCTCTCACTAAGGTCTGCCTGGGCCAAGAGGGGACTCGGTGGCCGCTCGCGCACAGCGCTGCTCCGTTAGAGGCCTCCGCAGCCCTCGGTGCTGCTCCTCAGCTCTAGCCCAGGTAGATTATGTCCAACCATCAGGCAGGTAAAAGGAGGAGGCACAGAGCAAGCGTCCCCACCCCTTGGGCACCAGCCTCTGCCACAGGGAGAACTGTCCTGGCATTTGCAATGTTTTTCCATTCAGCTCGGGCTCAAATGGCAGCCTCTCCCTAGAACTCAAAACGTACACACACAGAAAAGTAAGGTAACTTGTCCAAGGCCACACAGCTAGTCATCTTGGAGCCAGGATTTTTTTTTTATATTTATTTATCTATGTTAAATAACATAGTTGTGGCATGCAGGATCTTCGTTGCGGCATGAGGGATCTTTCGTTGCGGTGCACAGGCTCTAGAGCGCAAGAGCTCAGCAGTTGCGGTGCATGGGCTTAGTTGCTCCGCGGCATGCGGGATCTCAGTTCCCCGACCAGGGATCAAACCCACGTCCTCTGCATTGGAAGGCGGATTCTTAACCATTGGACCACTAGGGAAAGTCCCTGGAGCCAGGATTTGAAATGAGGCAGCCCAGCTCCAGAGTTCTTCCAACAAGAATCACTGGCTTCTCCAACATTGAAATTTTCACGGGGTATCTAAGTGCAAGGCACCAGGCCAGGTTCTATTTTATAGTTCTGCTCTGACTGTCCCATTCCAGTTTGCTTAAGGATCCTGCGATCACAGCCCCACTGAATGATAGTCAGAAGCGGGCGCTCCCGAACTCTCAGGGAGGCAGATAAATGGTTGTACTGAACACCAGGGAGAGAAGGACGGCTAGAAACTGACCAAGCAAGGCAATTTAAAGGCCACCCCTCCACAGGGGAGGTGCAACGGTCATGCAAAGACTATGGGCTTTGGGTCACAATCATGGGATGAAATCCCATCTCGCACATCCAGCTGTGTGAACTTAAATGTGCTTTCATGTGAAAAACGAGCATCCCCTACAAGTGAGATAACGCAGAGAAAGCTCTATCTGGCTCATTACATCTACTCAATAAGTGGCTATTATGACATGAGGGCTTTTCTAACAGTGAATAAAAACGTGTACCTAGTCAACTAGCATTACTTCACTTTCCAAATCTCATCACTACAGCCTCATACTACCTGTTTGACTTTTGCTATATTTGCATTAACCCACATAAATGTGTCTGAGGTCCTAGTTATTCATCTAAGACAAATCGCACCTTCACTTACGTGCTTCCTAAAACCACACTGTACACCAGCACTGAGGCCCTGTGCCGTACATCAGCAAACACTGGAGTGGAGTCATATCTGGCATGAGACCTGTCACTGGAGGAAGATCCATGGCCAATGCCATGGAAGAAAAAGCAGAACTGAGAAATGGGCACTGGGTCACTAAGCGACTTACAGTTTGAATTCCTGCCTCTGTTCTACTGTTGTGCATTCACTCTATAGGCATGTGCGCCCTAGGAGGGTGGCTCCCAAGATCCTGACCCACGTCCATCGGACGACCTCAGACTAGAACATCCCATGTCCTGCGATCTGTCCTCCATGCTTCAGACTTAAACATGTCCAATCATGTATCCCCATTTTTTTCAGTAACAGTGGTCACTAACCATGACCTAGGGGTAAGAACACATAGTTCAGTTCAAACACCTGCTGAGGGTCCAGTAGGTGTCAGTTACTGGGTTGGAGGCTGGGGTTTACCTACAGAAAACTACAAACACTTCTTATTTCAAAAGGAGGCCATCATAATTCTCTGTAAGCTGAACAAAGCATTCTGTTTTGTAGCTTTCAAGTGTTAAACTGGAAACTTCAGTGGCCACATTCAGCTGGCTATTTCACAACTCCTTGCTGGACAAGGGGTTCTTTGTGATTCTAAAAACAGTGAGGGGGCTTCCCTGGTGGCGCAGTGGTTAAGAATCCACCTGCCAATGCATGAAACACGGGTTCGAGCCCTGGTCCGGGAATATCCCACATGCCGCAGAGCAACTGAGCCCGTGTGCCACAACTACTAAAGCCTGCGCCTAGAGCCCATGCTCCACAACAAGAGAAGCCACTGCAATGAGAAGCCCGTGCACTGCAATGAAGAGGAGCCCCTGCTCGCCGCAACTAGAGAAAGCCCGCACGCAGCAACGAAGACCCAACGCAGCCATAAATAAATAAATAGATAGGGAAAAAAAAAACAGTGAGGCCAAGGGTAGAACAAAGCCAAATCACCTTAAACTCGGCCATAATGGGTCCTTAGAAGTCATTTTATCCTGAGCTTTTATTAGCAGAGACACTTCTTCCGTGGCACCGACACCTCGCCCAGTTCCTGCCTGCACACTCACAGTGACCATGAAGTACCTCCTGTGCAGTGTTCCCTCCTGTGCAGTGTTCCACTGTCAAAGGCTGCAGAGGGATTTAGAGACACTCAGACACTCCATCACCAGTGCCAACATCTTTTCTCAACTCCTGTCGACACAACGTGGCTTCCAGATCACTCAACTTCCTGGTTGCTTACCCTGACTAGATCAGATTCACTGTACTTCTTAAAATGCCTGCCTCTTTGTAAAAGTACCGTCCATTACTAACACATGGTGATGCCATAAGGATGTGGAGAATTTTACAAACCTCTAAAAACTCACTCAGCTTTGATGTTCTTAATTGTACTCACAGGTACCACCAGCCTTAGCAGTCATTCTAACTGTTCAGGAAGCGTACTGCCATCGGGCTAAGCTTCTCGACAATGCCAACCCTTGCTTAGTCCAGGCCATGCATTCCCAGCAGGGATGTTATTAACAATGGTTTGTGGCCCTCTAGAAGCTGCAATATAAAAACAGATAGACACAGTACATGCATGGTATTAAAACTTTACTGGGGTAGGGGAGACAATTAGGGGGAAAAAATCTAAAAAGCCCTGCGGAGCAGAAGGGAGGTGCAATAATCAAAAATGGTTGACAGGGCTTCCCTGGTGGCGCAGTGGACGCGGGTTCATGCCCCGGTCTGGGAGGGTCCCACATGCCGCGGAGCGGCTGTGCCCGTGGGCCATGGCCGCTGGGCCTGCGCGTCCTGAGCCTGTGCTCCACAACGGAGGAGGCCACAACGGTGAGAGGCCCACGTACCGCAAAAAAAAAAAAAAAAGGTTGAGAAAGGCTGGTCTAGGCCTGTGCTATCCTACACAGCAGTCACTAGCCATTTAAATGAAATCAAATACAGCTCCTCAGCCACACCAGCCACACTAAGTGCTCACAAGCCACACAGCTAGCACCTACCGCGCTGGCCAGCACAGAGAACATTTCCATCATCACCGGAAGTTTTATCGTATGGTGTTGGCCTAAACAACCCTGGAGGATTTTACTAGCATTAGTAGACAGTCCTCAAACGTCTCATATCTCGATTTATGGTCATTAATTACCGATTATCTAGCCCATCTTCTTTCACTCTTGAAAACACAGTAAAGATACTAGCTCCTCAAGAGCAAACTTTAGAAAGTATTAGTTAACATGCGAATTTTTCGTTAGAATATTACAGCAAGATATTGGCTGCATCATAACCACTTCAAAATATTTGGAGCCACTGGTCCTAGCAGCCTAGGAGTGTCCAAACACTACCCTAGGTCCTTTGTAACCCACTGAGACTGAGGTCCAGTTAACTGTTTGAAAGCAAACCGTACTGTGAACCACACAAGGAGCATCAAGGACCAGACACAGGTCACGCTGACCAATCTGCCTGCGTAAGGTCAAAGTACGAAAACGTCAACCAAATCTTGAAATCCTCCTTTGATTAGGTGTGAAAGTCTTCTCCTGACAGTGTAGAGAGTTTCATTACATCCTCTTAGGAGCTGGATGCGATTGCAGAAGGTGGTCACACGTATTTTGTTCTCAAGAACCCTTGGAAGAACCATGGTGACTGAGGTGTCTCACACAGCTAGACTTACATTTCAAAACAATTTCTTCCTGGCCACTTCCTAATCAAGAAGCCAAAACAAAACACAAAAATCCAGTCAGGTAAGTGATAATCTGTCTCCACAGCTCCAAAACAAGTACAGCAAACATTGCAGAATGTAATACGCCTGGTCACGTTAGGCGCCAACAAGTTAACGCCACTGCTCACGGGTCCACGTTCTAGAATCTCAGGCAGGGAAGCCCAGGTCACGTGATACAACATGCCACCAAGACAGAGGGAAAGAAGTCAGAGAGGCAGGCTGAGCTCTATCAGATGAGAAGCAAATGTGTCCTTTACCCTCCTAAGAGAGGAAAGGTGGAGACCAATGGAAGACAGATTCAAGCAGAGTCCCCAGGAGGGCGAGGTGGAGAGCATCATTAAGCCAGCAGCCTTCCTCCCCAAGTCAACACAAGCTGTGGCCAAAGGCCAGGCTACAAATGTGAAGGTTGCATTAGTGCTGCCTCTCCTCCTCCGCACTCCTGCTATTCTCCAGTCAACAGACCCCCAAAGAGGACTCTCCCTGCAGGGCAGCCCACCCTCCTCACGTTTAACTGAAGACATAAGGACTCTCAATGGCCGCTGGCTGTCCAGGGATGCAAGAGCCCTTTAGTTCCAAAGACTGGTTTGCTTCTTCCAAACAGTGAACTTCAATTTCAACTTCTGCACTGTCACAACACCCAAACCCCTCCACCTCTCCAAAGAATAAGATCAAAGGAATACAAAACGATGGCTACACAGCATTTACCTCTCCGACACTGAAGCGCACAGGTGGAGTTACCCCCAGGGGAAATGCTAGTTACAGCAGCAAACTCTTGCCCAAAGTTTAAGGGTCTACAGGCTCAAAACCTTGGGTATTGCTTCCAAGTCAGATACCAGGAATATAGGAGTACCAGGAGCCCCATACCTTGTCACAAGGGTCATCATTCTCAGAACAGATACTTGAAGAAGAAAATGTTCCCAAATACATCAGCTTTAAAATAAAGACCATATTTCATATCATGTCATCAAAGTACATTAAACCTAATACGTAACCACTGGGGCTTCAATTCACAAAGCCTCCCCAACAAAAACATTTTTTAAACAAGTGTTTAAAAATTTTTATATGAAAGGAAAGAAGTAGAAAGAGTAGCATTATCAACTCATATGCTGTAAGGAAACTTGCAATTAAAAAGAGTATGGGGGACTTCCCTGGTGGTCCGGTGGTTAAGACTCTGCGCTCCCAATGCAGGGGGCCCAGGTTCAATCCCTGGTCAGGGAACTAGATCCCACATGCCGCAACTAAAGATCCTGCGTGCTGCAACTAAGACCCAGCACAGCCAAAAAAAAAAAAAAGTATGGGATGCCTCCAATGGGAAATGATGCACTACTTAGACTCTGGGGTCTCACTGCCCTTGACCAACTGTAGGTTGTAGTAATGATGGTAGAACAAATGGCTCTTGTCTACACAAATGAATTCTATCTGGACAAATTTCCACCATGGAAAAGACAGTTTTGTGTCCAACTGCAGGTTCCCTGCAACATTACCAACTTCCATGTATGTCTGTTCTTTGTTCATTTCGTATTTAAATGACAGTCATGATCTTACATTTTCTTGAAAATTACCTTTTAACAGTACCCATCACCTAGGGGCTTCCATGGTGGTCCAGTTTTTAAGACTCCGTGCTTCCACTGCAGCGGGCGCAGGTTTGATCCCTGGTTGGGAAACTAATATCCTGCATTCCGCTCGCCCCCCCAGCGCCCCCAAACCAAAAACAACAACCAAAAACCCAACAACTAGACTTAAACAGCCAACATTTCCAAAAAAGTTTTAAGCATTTTGGTTCATCTTCAGAGGCAAAAACGCAATACTCTGAAGAGAACATGAAGAGCGACAAGATTCCTACTGGTCTACAGCTGGTCACACAAGGCTGGTCAGCAGGCTATGGCTGCAGGGGCATTCCCAATTCCTTTCCCCCAGAGGGGCTCAGATCTGCTCCTCACTCACATGCAAGAGGAACTTGGGGGATGAGAGACCAACCAAGGGCTTGGGACCTGAAGGCTCTGGTTCAAATCTGGGCTCTGAAACTTACGAGCTGTGCAAGTTGAGGTAAGTAATTTCCTCTTCTTGGGCCTTCACTGAATTCCTAACTCTGTAAAAGGTGGGTGTGTTCCTGAGAAGATATGAGAATGAAGAGGCAGAGGAGCCAGAGACCAACATGTCTCTACTTCTCAAATTCCTGGAGCTACAACTGGGTCCTGGTGACATTAATCCAGTACAACGTTCTCCAACTCAGTGTGCTGTGGGGCTCCTTGTCCTGTGACAGCTCAATTACAGAACCTATTTTAGTCTCCACCCTTCTTCCGGAGATGAGCCCCATGACTGAGGGAATCTTCCACCAAATACAAAACTTAAAATTAAGATATATTCTTTCTTAACATTTAAAGATACAAGGAACAGCAGCAAGAGTCTAATCAAGAACTAAGCATCTGCTACAAACACACACAGCCCTCAGGGACACCAGTAAGCCCCAGCCAGTCCACCTGTGCTGAAGTACAACTCCCAACACACACACCCCAACGGGCATCAACCAATGAACACAGAACAAACTACACGTAAGCAAAATAACCTGGGCCCCCAGGACTAAAAAGTCAAAAACGGAGAAGAGAGGTGAAATCACGAGATGTCTCACCGTCACCACGCTGGGCGGGACGTGGATTTCCAGGTTCTCCTGGGAGGGTGCCAGGAACCCTCCACCCAGTCCACGGCAACCAGGAGCAGTGCAGTGATGGCCCTGACCGCACACCAGGCTCCTGCCCACAGCTTCCCACTTCTCCAGATCCAGTCCCTTTCCCGCGCCCTCAACTCATCTACCTCGGACTCTGCCATGACATGTTTTTAACTGGAATGACCTTCCTGCCTCTCCTCACCGTCACTGCTTCTCACACCTACTCACCTATCCTGCCTAACCCAACCCAAATAACACCGGAACACCTTCTAACGTGAAGAAATCTCTAGGTTCTCAGCTGGCCCCTCTACCTATACAGACACAAACGCAAAAACATCACATGAACTCTGATGTGCTCCACTGAAAAAAGGCACTCAAACACTGGCAGCCTCAATACACAATAAACGTGTGCCCAACTGCATTACTCCAGAGGACAGGATCCGGACCAGTGGTTTAACAAATGAGTTTTGAATCAGGGAAACGGAATAACCACCAGTTGCTGAATAAAGCAGGATATACCAAGAAGCACTGGGAAAACACTGTCATGGTAAGCAGAAGACAGGACACTCATCAGGAGAGCAAGTGTAAGACTGCACTAAATGTACCATACGATTCCTTTCTGCAGTCATGACTTTATAATCAGCTACCAAAAATGTTACAAAGTGTAAATTCTGATGAAGATTATTTCATATAATAATTCCTCACTCTGAAAGCCCATGATTAGAGAAAAACAATTAGTGTATCCTGTCTTTTCAATAGGAATTGTAGGACTTCCCTGGTGGCACAGTGGTTAAGAATCCGCCTGCCAATGAAGGGGACACGGGTTTGGGCCCTGGTCCAGGAAGATCCCACATGCTGTGGAGCAACTAAGCCCGTGCGTCACAACTACTGAGCCTGCACTCTAGTGCCTGACAGCCACAAATACTGAGCTCACGCACCTAGAGCCCGTGCTCCACAACGAGAAGCCACCGCAACGAGAAGCCTGTGCACCACAATGAAGAGCAGCCCCCGATCGCCACCAACTAGAGACAGCCCGCGCACGGCAACGAAGACCCAACGCAGACAAAAATAAATAAATTTATGGGGGGGGAAAAAAGGAACTGTACAAGTGGAGAAAAATTTGCCCGTTGACAAGTGGGAAAAAATTTTTAACACATGAATGCCAGTAGAAGGAATACATGATAAAAAAATAAGGACCTACTGTATAGTACAGGGAACTATATTCAGTATCTTGTAATAACCTATAATGGAAAAGAATCTGAAATAGAATAGATAAATATCTGTATCATTTTGCTGTACACGTGAAACTAATACAACATTGTAAATCAACTAATTTAAAAGAGAGAGTAGAAGGAATACAGAAGGAATGACTGAAATAGAAATTTAAAAAATCATTTTGGGGCTTCCCTGGTGGCGCAGTGGTTAAGAATCCGCCTGCCAATGCAGGGGACACGTGTTCGAGCCCCGGTCCGGGAAGATCCCACATGCCGCAGAGAGGCTGGGCCCGTGAACCACGGCCGCTGAGCCTGCGCTCCGCAACGGGAGAGGCCACAACAGTGAGAGGCCCGCGTACGGAAAAAAAAAAAAAAGCCTGTTGGCTTGGCGACTGCAACGACTTTTTTGCCAGTCAGAGTACATCTGGCCATTCTCAAATCAGACTAGTTCCCTGAATTGTAAGAAGTACTTGTGAAGCAGAGGTATGGAAAAGATCAGCATAATGATGCTCTGGGGCCTGTCTCCAGGAAGAGTAACTCTATTAACGCCAGATGTACTAGTTAGGGTTCTCCAGAGAAACAGAACCATTAGGATGAAGGAACAGAGCCTAATGGTTCTGCTGACACCATATATAAGCCCACATTTTACCAGTTACGTTTAAGTGATATTTAAAATCTGTTGTTAAAAATAAACTTCATTGAGTCAGAAAAAGATAAACAAATACCGAATGCTAACACATATATGTGGAAACTTAAAAAAAAAAGGTTCTGAAGAACGTAAAGGCAGGACAGGAATAAAGACACAGACACAGAGAATGGACTTGAGGACACGGGGAGGGGGAAGGGTAAGCTGGGACGAAGTGAGAGAGTGGCACTGACATATATATACTACCAAATGTAAAATAGATAGCTAGTGGGAAGCAGCTGCATAGCACAGGGAGATCAGCTCAGTGCTTTGTGCCCACCTAGAGGGGTGGGATAGGGAGGGTAGGAGGGAGACACAAGAGGGAGGGGATGTGGGGATATATGTGTACGTATAGCTGATTCACTTTGTTATACAGCAGAAACTAACAACACTGTAAAGCAATTATACTCCAAGAGAGATGTTAAAAAAAAAGAAAAAGAATGTATACATAAATGTACCACTGTCACTTTGCTGTACAGCAGAAATTTACACAAAATTCAACTACAATAAAATTTTTTTGTTTGTAAAAAAAACAAAATAAACTTCATATATATGAGATTTATGTTTATGTAACACCGTATGAGATTATATAATACATACAAGAGATTTAGTACTTAGATTTAGTAAGGAAGTTCTCACGTGATTATGGAGGCCGAGATGTCCCACGATCTGCAGTTTGAAGGCCTGAGAACCAGGCGAGCTGGTGGTGTCAGATCCAGTCTGAGATGGAAGACAGGAGAAAACCTGCAGACAAAGTGAATTCTCTTCCTCAGCCTTTCTTTCTAGTTGGGCCTCCCAGGATTGGATGAGGGCAGTCTGCTTTGCTCAGTCCACACATTCAACTGTGAATCTCATCCAGAAACACGGCAAAGACACCCCCAGAATGATGCTTCAGGCAAATACCTGGGCATCCCTTGCCCGGTCAGGTTGACACACAAAATTAACCATCACACCAGGTAGATGTGAAAACCCGGCAGACTGCAGGGCTCAGGCAAAAGTCCAGCTCCTTAGGCTGAGGAGGAAGTGCTAAAGAACAGGATGTCAGAAGTTTCCAAACACTCTGCTTCCATTTCAAAGGTTACTATCCACAGGTTATTACTGAAGTATAGGTTTAAAGGGACTCAAACTGTGCTGGCAAGATTCTGGCAAAATAAAGATCCACATGCCTCAGAAGATCACCGATGCACAGCTTGCCTCGGATAACATTTAGGAATATCACTGCCAAACACTAACTCAAGGTGGAAACACACCAGTACCACGCTGCAAAGGCAAAGGGCCGAACAGTCTGTAACTAGGTCAGGTTTGCGTGCTCTTGCACAGGTCCACGCAGCACTGCTGAGCACACTACAAGGTGGTGATGCGTGGTCGACTTAGGACAGCAGCTTTAGAATAGAGGTTCTCAGTTTCCCTACTGCTGTTTACCAACCTTGATGTAACTACAAAATCACATTTCAAGGTCAGAGATCTGTCAGTTAAGATGCTGTTTGGCTTTTATTTGGGAGAAAGAACTTGTTTGAAGAGAAGATACTGATCTTAATTTCTGCGTGTGTTAAGAACATCACCCTGTGGTGCAACCATCACAACTACCTATTTCCAGAACTTTTTCATCAGGGCAAACAGAAACTCTATGCAGATTAAGCAATAACCCCATTTCCTGCTCCCCCTGCAGGGGAGAGGTAATCTCTATTCTACCTTCTGTCTCTGAATTGGCCTTATCTAAATAGCTTTTGTAAGCGGGATCATACAATATTTCTCCTTTCCTGTAATGGCTTATCTCACTTGGCATGCTTTCATTTCAAGATTCGTCCACATTGCAGCCCACACCAGAACTTCATTCCTTTATATGGTGAATAATACACCGCTGTATCTAGATACCATATTTGACTTATCCATTTACCACTTGATGAGCACACAGGTACTCTCTACCTGTTGACTGTTGTGAATAATTCTGCTGTGAACAACAGTGTACGAGTATCTGTTTGAGATCCTGATTTCAAATCTTGTGGGTATATACACCTAAGTGCCAGGACAAACAGTACTTTTGTTTAATCTTCTAAGGAACCACCACACTGCTTTCCACAACTCCAGCACCATATTACATTCCTACCAGCAATACACGAGGGTTCCCATTTCTCTACATCCTCACCAACACAAATTTTTTGCATTTTTAAAAACAAGAGCCATCATAATCCGTGTGAAGTAGTATATCACTGTTTTGAATTTCCTATCGACTAGTGATGCTGTGTATTTTGTGTGTGTGGATCAGCCATTTCTATATCTTCTTTGGAGAATTGTCTATTTGGGTCCTGAACCCATTTTTAATCAAACTGCTTGTTTGTTGTTGACTTGCAGGAGCTTTAAATATGTATTCTGAATATTAAGTCTCATCAGGTGTATGATTTATAAACATCTTCTCCCATTCTGTAGGCTTTTTACTCTCCTAATGCTGTCCTTGGAAACACAACAGTTTTTAATTGTGATAAAGTCTAATTTACCTTTTTTTTCTATTGTTGCCTGTGCCTTTGGTATCATATCCACAAAATCACTGCTGAATCCATCTCTTGAAATATCCCCGATTTCAACTTTTTTTTTTTTTGGCCGCACCACGTGGCATGTGGGATCTTAGTTCCCCAACCAGGCATCAAACCCACGCCCCATGCAGTGGAAGTACGGGGTCCTAACACCACTGGACCACCACAGAAGTCCCTCAAAGTTTTAACTCTTTAGATTTAGGTCACAAGACGTGACACCATAAAACTCCTAAAAGAGAACATAGGCAAAACATTCTCTGATGTAAATCATACCAATGTTTTCTTAGGTCAGTCTCCCAAAGCAACAGAAATAAAACCAAAAATAAACAGATGGGACCTAATCAAACTTACAAGCTTTTGTACAGCAAAGGAAACCATAAACAAAACGAAAAGACAACCTATGGACTGGGAGAAAATATTTGCAAACAATGCAACTGACAAAGGTTTGATTGCCAAAATATACAAACAGCTCACACTACTCAATAACAAAAAAACCACCCAATCAAAAAATGTGCAAAAGACCTAAACAGACATTCCCCCCAAGAAATACAGGTGGCCAACGGGCACATAAAAAGAGGCTCAACATAGCTAATTATTAGAGAAATGCAAATCAAAATTACAAGGAGGGGGATTTCCCTGGTGGCCCAGTGGCTAAGACTCTGCACTCTCAATGCAGGAGGCCTGGGTCCGATCCCTGGTCAGGGAACTAGATCCTACATGCTGCAACTAAAGGATCCTGCATGCCGCAACTAAAGATCCCACATGCTGCAACTAAAGATCTCACGTGCCACAACTAAGACCTGGTGCAGCCAAATTAAAAAAATAAAATAAAATACAATGAGGTACCACCTCACACAGGTCAGAATGGCCATCATTAAAAAGTCTACAAGGGGGGGGCTTCCCTGGTGGCGCAGTGGTTGAGAGTTCACCTGCCAATGCACGGGACACGGGTTCGTGCCCCAGTCTGGGAAGATCCCACAGGCGGCGGAGCAGCTGGGCCCCTGAGCCATGGCCGCTGAGCCTGCGCATCCGGAGCTTGTGCTCCGCAACGGGAGAGGCCACAACAGTGAGAGGCCCGCGTACTGCAAAAAAAAAAGAAAAAAAAAAGAAAAAAGAAAAGTCTACAAGGGGAGGGAGCCTGTGCTCTAGAGCCTGTGAGCCACAACTACTGAGCCCATGCACCACAACTACTGAAGCCCATATGCTCTAGGGCCCACGTGCCGCCAACTCCTGAGCCTGTGGTGCTGCAACTACTGAAGCCCGCGTGCTTACAGCCTGTGCTCTGCAACAAGAGAAGCCGGCACACACCTCAACGAAGACCCAGTGCAGCCAAAAAAAAAAAAAAAAAATGGCTACAAGGGACTCCCTGGTGATCCAGTGGTTAAGAATCCGCCTTCCAATGCAGGGGATGTAGGGTCAATCCCCAGTCGGGAAACTAAGATCCCATGTGCCGTGGGGCAACTAAGCCCACATGCCACAACTACTGAGCCTGAGCACTCTGGAGCATACATGCCACAACTAAGATCCTACATGCCACAACTAAGACCCGACGCATCCACATAATTTTTTTAAAGTGTACAAATAATAAATATTGGAGAGGGTGTGGAGAAAAGGGAACCCTCCTAAACTGTTAGTGGGAATGTAAATTGGTGCAACCATTATGGAAAACAGTATGGAGGTTCCTCAGAAAACTAAAAATAGAATTACCATATGATCCAGCAATCCCACTGCTGGGCACATAGCCAGACAGAACTTTAATTCAAAAAGATACATTCCCCTATGTTCATTGCAGCATTATTTACAATAGCCAAGATATGGAAACAACCTAAATGTCCATTGACAGATGAATGGATAAAGAAGATGTGGGGTGTGTGTATGTATATACATATATATGTGTGTACACACACACACACACACACATGCTCTGTAATATTACTCAGCCATAAAAAGGAAAGAAATAATGCCATTTGCAGCAACACAGATGGACCTACAGATTACCATACTAAGCAAAGTCAGTCAGAAAGATAAATACCATATGATATCACTTACATGTGGAATCTAAAATACAACACAAATGAACATATCTATGAAACAGAAACAGACTCACACACATAGAGAACAGATGTGTGGTTGCCAGGGAGGAGAGGGGTGGGGTAGGGATGGATTGGAAGTTTGTGATTAGCAGATGCAAACTACTATATATAGAATGGATAAACAAGGTCTTACTGTATAGCACAAGGAACTATATTCAATATTCTGTGATACGCCATAATGGAAAAGAATATGAAAAAGAATATGCGTAACGAAGTCACTTTGCTGTATGGCAGAAATTAACACAACATGGTAAATCAACTATACTTCAATAAAATTTTTTAAAAAAAGATTTAGGTCTGGGCTTCCCTGGTGGCACAGTGGTTAAGAATCCGCCTGACAATGCAGGGGACACAGGTTCAAGCCCTGGTCCAGGAAGATCCCACATGCCACGGAGCAACTAAGTCCGTGCTCCACAACTACTGAGCCTGCGCTCTAGAGCCCATGTGCCACAACTACTGGGCCTGTGCGCTACAACTACTGAAGCCTGCACACCTAGAGCCCGTGCTCCACAACAAGAGAAGCCACCGCAATGAGAAGCCTGCGCACTACAACGAAGAGTAGTCCCCACTCACCGCAACTAGAGAAAGTCCGCGCGCAGCAACAAAGACCCAACACAGCCAAAAATTAATAAAATAAATTTTAAAAAGAAAAAAAATATTTACGTCTTTGATTGGTTTTATTTTTTTATTTTATTTTTTTTGCAGTATGTGGGCCTCTCACTGTTGTAGCCTCTCCCGTTGCGGAGCACAGGCTCCGGACACGCAGGCTCAGCGGCCATGGCTCAGGGGCCTAGCCGCTCTGTGGCATGTGGGATCTTCCCGGACTGGGGCACGAACCCATGTCCCCTGCATCAGCAGGCGGACTCTCAGCCACTGCACCATGAGGGAAGCCCGGTTTTAATTTTTTTATATGATGATAGGTCCGGGTCCAAATCATTCTGCAGGTAGATGTTTTCTCAGCACCATTATGATTTGTTGAAGGCACTGTGCTTTCACCGCTGAATGGACTTGGAACCTTTGTCAAAATTCAATCCACCATGAATGTGAAGATTAATTTCTGGGCTTGCTATTCTGTTCCACTGGTTTACATGTGTATCCTTATCCCGGTACCACACTGTTTTGATTACTATAGTTTATTTATTTATTTAGCTGTGCTGGGTCTTAGTTGTGGCACGCAGGATCTCCGTTGCTGCGTGCGGGATCTTCGTTGTGGCATGTGGAGTATTTTAGTTGAGGCATGAGGAACCTTTTAGTTGCAGCATGTGGAGTCTTTAGTTGAGGCATGCAGGGTCTTTAGTTGTGGCATGTGGAATCTAGTTCCTTGACTAGGGATCGAACCTGGGCCCCCTGCATTGGGAGCGTGGAGTATTAGCCACTGGACCACCAGGGAAGTCCCCTGTAGTAAGTTTTAAAATCAGGAAGTGAGAGACCTCCAACTTTGAGCTTTCAAAATTGTTTGACTATTGAGGGTCCCATGATTTTCTACATGAATTTTAGGATAAGTTTTTCTACTTCTGCAAAAAACGTCACTGGGATTTTGATAAGGATTGCGTTGAATCTGTAGATGGTTTCCCAAGAATATTAATTTTTCTAATCCATGAATGTGAGATGTCTTTCCACTTATTTACATCTTTAACTTCTCTCAGCAATGTTTATAGTTTTTACTTTACAAGTCTTTCTCACCTACCAAGTTAAATTTATTTGTAGGTATTTTATTCTCTTTGATACTCCTGTACATGGAATTGTTTCCTTCATTTCCTCTTTGGATTGTTCATTTTTAGTCTATAGAAATGCAGTTGATGGGAACTCCCCTGGTGGTGCAGTGGTTAAGAATCCTCCTGCCATGCTCGCTTCGGCAGCACATATACTAAAATTGGAACAATACAGAGAAGATAAGCATGGCCCTTGCGCAAGGATGACACGCAAATTCGCAAAGCGTTCCATGTTTTTATTAATAAGGCAATTATATTAAAATATCTCACTAAAAAAAAAAAAAAAAGAATCCGCCTGCCAATGCAGGGGACACAGGTTTGAGCCCTGGTCCGGGAAGATCCCACATGCCATGGAGCAACTAAGCCTGTGCGCCACAACTACTGAGCCTGCACTCTAGAGCCCACGAGCCACAACTACAGAAGCCCGCGTGCCCAGAGCCCGTGCTCTGCAACAAGAGAAGCCAGAGCAATGAGAAGCCCATGCACCGGGACGAAGAGTAGACCCCGCTCGCCATAACTAGAGAAAGCCTGCGCACAGCAACGAAGACCCAATGCAGCCCAAAATAAATAAATTATAAAAGAAAAAGAAAAAAATGCAGCTGATTTTTGTGTGTTCACTTTGTATCCTGAAACTTTGTTGAACTAGTTTATTAGCTCTTAGCAGGTTTCAGTTTTTTAATTTTTTGGTATGAAATCTTTAAGGTACTCCACGTATAAGACCATGTATCTCTTTGCTTTCCAATTTGGATGTTTTCTTTCTTTTTTTTGCCAAACTGCTCTGGCTAGAACTTCCAGTAGTGTTTGGAATAGAAGTGGTAAAAGTGGGCATCCTTGCCTCGTTCCTGATTTTAGAAGACAAAGTATTAGTCTTTTACCACTGAGTATAATGTTCACTGTGGGTTTTTCATACATGGCTTTTATTATGTTGAAATAATTTCCTTCTATTCCCGGTGTTTCGTTTTCATTGTGAAATGGTGTTTAATTTGTCAAAGGCTTTTTCTGCATCAACTGAGATGACATGGTTTTTTTCCCTTTCATTCTGTTAATGTGGTGTATTCATGATCGCTGTTTGGTTGTGGAACCATCCTAGCATTCCAGGAATAAATCCCACTTGGTCACGGTATATAATCCTTTTAATATGCTGCTGAATTTGATTTGCTGGTATTTTGTTAAGGGCTTTTGCATCACTGTTCATAAGAGATACTACTCTGTGGTTTTCTTTTTTTTGTAGTGTTTGTCTGGCTTTCGTATCAGAGCAATGCTGGTCTCACAGAATGAGCTAAGAAATCTTCCCCCTCTTCAATGTTCGGGAAGAATCTGAGAAGAACTGGTGCTGTCTTTAAATGTCTGTTAGAATTCACCAGTGGAGCTATTAGACCCAGGGCTTTTCCCTGTCAGGAGGTCTATGATAACGGACTCAATCTCCCAGCTTGACCCAGGGCTTTTCCCTGTCAGGAGGTCTATGATAGCGGACTCAATCTCCCTGCTTGACCCAGCGGCACTGTCCCCGAAACAAAGAATGGAACAGAAGCATTCACAAAAGACACATGTAGATGGGAAATCAGTGTGTGTGATAAAAAAAAATTTCGAGTCAGTGGGGAAAAGATGACAATACAATGAAATACTGAGGCAACTATGCATTTGGAAAAAAAGAGTCTGACATCACATCATACAGAAGAATTCCAAACGTGCTAAGTACTAGGGAAAAAATAACCATTGTTTTTATTGTCCTAGGAAAGGAGAAGGCCTAAGTATAATATGAAACCCAGAAAACAAAACAAATTGACAGACATGACTACAGAAAAGTTTTTATACTACAAAAACACAGCATCAACCAAACCAAGCCAAAAGAAACAAGCCAAGAACACTGCGACATGAAAAAGCGTTGATATTCTTCCTATCTGAAAAATATTCTTACCATATAAGAAATATTCTTGATACATATATATGTTTTTGGGGTTTTTTTTTTTTGCGGTATGTGGGCCTCTCACTGTTGTGGCCTCTCTCGTTGCGGAGCACAGGCTCTGGACGCGCAGGCTCAGCGGCCATGGCTCACGGGCCCAGCCGTTCCACGGCATGTGGGATCTTCCCAGACCTGGGCACGAACCCGTGTCCCCTGCATGGCAGGCGGACTCTCAACCACTGCGCCACCAGGGAAGCCCCGCTATACAGTTTTTTAAAAACCCTCACCTGAGCTTTCAAGAACAAAAGCCAATTCACAAAAGAAAAATAAATGGCTAATCTTTTTTTTTAAGTTTAATCCATTTATCAAAGAAATGGAAATGTTAAACAATGAGGCACCATTTAAATTTTCCCCACTAGTTAAACTGGCAAACACTAAGAAAATTGACAATTGGCAACTACATAAATAGAATTCTCCAACTACAAATATTAAGTACACAACCTTCCTGGGGGTACTATAGTAATGAGTAGCAAATTTTACGTAGGTATGACCACTATATCTCAGGGAAACTACCAGGTAAGTGGACAAAGATAAACAGTAAATAATTTTGTGACAGAGAAAAGGTAGAAGTCCCCGAAGTGTTCATTGAGAGGACCGTTAGCCTACGCCAGCAGCAGCAGCGCACAGCCACGAGCGACAGCAGGCACTGACACGGACGGGTGCTGAGTGAAGTCTTTAACAAGCAAGAGACACAGAGTGTGCACTGTATGACCCCCTTTAAACAGAAAAATGTAAGTCTGGAAGTACGGTCACCAACTATCGGAAGGATGACAGAGAACCATTCACTTTAAGACTTCTACACTGCTTCTGTAATTTAGAAACAAGTCATTCTAGGAAAAATCTAGCCACCTGGCAGTGAGGTCCCCCCTGCTCCTCTAAAGAAGCGAATGAGCAGGGCTCCACATAGGTGACAGCTTCTCCGTGGTGAAAGGGTCCTTTGCGTTTCCATGACGTCATCTTGCCAATTGGGATACTGCAAACGCCACTGCAGTATGAGCAAGAGCCAAAGAAAATTAGAATAGGAAGGGTCCTGTGGGCACTTAGTCCCCCCGATCCATGGGAGACACGGGCAAACCCCCGTGGACGCCTGAAACCACACACAGCACCCAGCCCCGTTCACTTTGTTCTTCCTATACATACACACCTATGATAAAGTTTAACTTTCAGTCAGGCAAGCAAAGAGATTTACAGCAGTAACTAATAACAAAACAGAACAATTATAACAATATACTGTAATAAAATATGAATGTGGTTTCTCTCAAAATATCTTCCTGTACTGTACTCACCCCACCTCTTCTTGTGACGTGAGAGGATAAAATGGCGTTGTGCCACTGCTGGCCTTCTGACTACACATCTAAAGGCGGACCATCGCTTGGAGCGATCCCAGACGGTGGGGCCATGGCAGTGTCAAGGCCTGGACGTCTGGAGCGGAGAATGTGGACAGTTGGGGATTCCAGGTGGGAAGGAGGGAGATTTCATCATGCTACTCAGAACAGCACGCAATTGAAAATTACGAATTGTTTACTTCTGGAATTCCCCATTTAAGATTTTTGGACCACAGTTGACCGCAGGTAACCGAAACTGCAGAAAGCGAAACTGGGGATAAGGGGGGACCAGTGTACTCTCATTTTCCAGCAGCGGAAACTGAAGCTTAGCAACTCCATTGAGATCCATCCCGTGGCCCTGCTTAAGGAAGCCTCTACAATCCTCCGGCTTCTGGTCCACCAATTTCAAACAAGGTGAGGAATTTTCAGCAGGGAGCACAACAGATGTGTGTGTGTATGTATCTATCAAAAGCCACTCGGGGAACGTATTTTTAGTTCTTTCTTTCATACGGTTACCTTTGGAGGGAAAACATAAATTAGTCTAGGATCCGGGAGTTCCCTGGTTGCCTCGTGGTTAGGATTCAGGGCTTTCACTGCCGTGGCCCAGGTTCAATCCCTGGTCCGGGAACTGAGATCCTGCAAGCTGCACGGTGCCCGCCCACCGCAAAAGGCTTATTGGTTTAAATAAGTAAGTCTGGGATTTACCCTAAGAACCTCTCCTAGAGCAGGTAGAACATCTGTAACACGTGTTTAAGACACACATATACAGGTCCCAGGGATTCAGTGAAAGGTGGGAATATGATGGGAAAAACTTAGGAAATGAAGCTGGTGGTGCCTGAGCAAGGCAGGACGCCAACAGACAGAACACAGAGATGAAGGGGAGTGGCAGGAACCCAACTGTAGGAAGCAGGGAACAAAGTGTGGTCAGGAAAAGGTTAAATACAGCAAGTCAGGGCAACACAGGGTCTGCATCAAAAGGACAAAGCCAGGAAGACAAGCTGGAGACAGTTTGTGTAGAAAAACATAGGATTCTGCGCCAGGGAAGGAATGGGACCTAAGGACCACTTCAAGACTATCCGGTAGCACTTCACAAGAAGGATGGGGGGGGGGGGGCTGGGCGAGGGTACTGAAAATGTAGAAGGCAAGGGAGGGCTCACACTCAAACGTTCCTTTCACGCCTACTTCGTGCAAATCGAATTGAGATTATCCCACTTATTTAAAAGAAAGAAATTTCTTACGATAGGAAGCTGATTTGTGAGAGAAGATTTATGGGCAACTTGGTGTTCTTTTTTGCATTTAAATTACTAGCTAATGGAACAAGAATCTACAAATGAGGCACCTTCCCCCAACAGCTATTACCCACGGAAGCCAGCCACTGTAAAGCTAGCACCATTTCTCCAATATTTCCAACTCTGTGCTTTCCAAGTCAAGCGCCTCTTGATCCCTTGTGCAGTGTGACTCACTCTAACCAGTGAGCTGTGAGCAGAAGTGACGTGTCATCTCTGGGCTGGAACACTTAATCACGGGAGCAAGACCCTCCAACAGTTCTCCTTTACTTTGCCAAGACAGCCAAC
The DNA here is from genome assembly GCF_964270905.1 of Leucopleurus acutus. Classification (NCBI taxonomy): domain Eukaryota; kingdom Metazoa; phylum Chordata; class Mammalia; order Artiodactyla; family Delphinidae; genus Leucopleurus; species Leucopleurus acutus. Next base: position 2,351,608 of record NC_139153.1, on the reverse strand, counting down.
AGCGTCCCACACTGTTGTGGCTGCTTCTTCAGCTGGAGTAAGGATGACACAGAGCCCCTGGAAAATCCATACTGGACACGCTGGCCTTTCTTTCTTTTTTTTTTTTTTTTTTGCTGTACGCGGGCCTCTCACCTCTCACTGCCGTGGCCTCTCCCGTTGCGGAGCACAGGCTCCGGACGTGCAGGCTCAGCGGCCATGGCTCATGGGCCCAGTCGCTCCGTGGTATGTGGGATCTTCCCGAACCAGGGCACGAACCCGCGTCCCCTGTATCAGCAGGCAGACTCTCAACCACTGCGCCACCAGGGAAGCCCCCACGCTGGCCATTTTGAGATTACTTGTTACTACAGAAAAACCCAGCCAATTCAGTCAGATGCTGCTGGAAAACTCACTACCTGGAAATTTACATTTCAAAAGAAACAGAATAGTCAAAGCATCCCTCTTTTCAAAAACACTTTAAAAGAACACTTAAAAAAGATCACTAAAGTTTACAAAGGCTATTCTCTTCCATAAGGTGCTATTCTGGGCTTCCCTGGTGGCGCAGGGGTTAAGAATTTGCCTGCCAATGCAGGGGACACGAGTTCGAGCCCTGGTCCGGGAAGATCCCACAGGCCGTGGAGCAACTAAGTCCGTGTGCCACTACTACTGAGCCTGCGCTCTAGAGCCCGTGAGCCACAACTACTGAAGCTCATGCGCCTAGAACCCGTGCTCCGCAAGAGAAGCCCCGGCAGTGAGAAGCCCGCACACGGCGACGAAGAGTACTCCCCCCGCTCACCGCAACTAGAGAAAGCCGGCGCACAGCACCAAAGACCCAACACAGCTAAAAATAAATTAATTAAAAAATAAAAAAAGTACTTATCTTTTAAAAAAAAAAAAAAAAGAGGGCTTCCCTGGTGGCGCAGTGGTTGAGAGTCCGCCTGCCGATGCAGGGGACACAGGTTCGTGCCCCGGTCCGGGAGGATCCCACATGCCGCGGAGCGGCTGGGCCCGTGAGCCATGGCCGCTGAGCCTGCACATCCAGAGCCTGTGCTCCGCAATGGGAGAGGCCACAGCAGTGAGAGGTGAGAGGCCCGTGTACCGCAAAAAAAAAAAGAAAAGAAAAAAAGAAGGTGCTATTCTTCTCAGCATTCTTGGGGTTAAAGACACATCTGCCTGGATCCACTAACCTGGAATATGGAGCGCTAGTCGGGATACTGAGCATGTTCTTTCAGGCTGCTCTTGCTTCTGAAAAAAGATTCTGACAAGGCAAATGCTGCTGCTTAGTTTGAACTTGGAAGTGAAGCATCAAACAAGGTAACCATTAAGCTCTACAAAAAGTAAAGAGATTATTTGTCTGTGTGTATATATATACTCTGTTCAAGGTATCAGATTCATGTGTGGGGAGGGGGAAAACTAAGCCCACCTTCTCAAAGAATCAAGTTCCTTGGAAAGCAATTCTTGTTACGAGGACTTTGCAGCCCCTGGATCAACAGATTCTTGACTATGATGCTCCCACTGTTCTAAATGCAGGTGCCAAACCAAGAGCTAAGAGTCTGTATTAACAGACCACGACGACAGTGCCTTTTTTTTATTTGTTGGTAAGACAGAATGGAAAACGAGAGTTACACACAACTATTTTTCAATAGTTTGAACGTTTGATATGAACCCTAGATTATCTCAGGCATTTAGCCAATAAAACATTGCCCATAAACTGGTAAGAAGTGTCCACATGGGCTGACCGGCTCAAGAAGAAAACCAAGCTAACTGCTCTCTTTCTCCAGCCCATCCCCCCAAACCAGCTCTTACTTTTAACCTGTGTTAAATGCATTTCTGAGCAAGTACCTCTCTGAAGGTTTAAGCATGCCACCTGTATTTCAGTCCTAGCCCCACTCATCCCTTACTGTGTGTTTCTTTAGGTAAACTATAAATCCATAACTGGGACAGCATCAGTCTTACCCAATAGGATTGTGACATCAAGTGAAAGGATTACGCCCTATCCTAGCACCACCCAGTGAAGTACCACTTTGTTAAACATAAATCCTTCAACATGGCACTGGAGTTCGTCCCCTCCCCACCCCCGTCTGGCCCCCATACATACTGCCATTCCCCAATTTGAGGTACCATAGTCCCTCCATCTGCCCTACGTTCCCCCACCTCCATTCGTTTGCTATGCCATTCCCTCCAACTACAATGGCTTTCCCAAGTCTCCCCTCCATATCAATTCATCCAGAATCTACTCAGCACCACCTAACCCAGTCACTGAACACTTCCAGCATTTTTGTGACTCTCACCTGTCTTGTTTTTACAATTATTCCTAAACCTCCAGTGTTTTTTATTTGATACTCCCCACAGCTGTCAGCAGTATTTTCTTACAGTAGACAATAAAACTGTGTCAAATGAACACAGAACACATAATTTATCATTCAGGAAGGCTATCCATATTAATCAGCGGCCCAGAAGCAAAACTTACATGCTACAGATAGTAAAACAGTGTCCAAAGTGAGAACTGGAAAAATATTTTTAAGTTTACTGAGTAATATTTCAAGATCCATGCTAGAATAATGATTCATCCCTGCCCTCAAGGAGATTCGAGTGGGGGAAGGGCAAGGGCATGTACTATTATTCCAATCAAACCGAGGCCTACAGTGGATGCACAAAGCTCAAGATCACGCAGCCAGAAGGCGGCTGGTCAAACACCAACTAATACCTAAATGGTCAGTCAGAACATGCAAAACAGACCTAGTCCTAGCACGTGTATGAGGGAATCCAAGTGTCAGACGGAAAAAGAACTTCAGTGAAAGCACTCTCTACCATGGCTAGATTTATACCCTACAGGTGACACTTTGAAGCCAATTCCATCCCCAGGAATCAGTCCAGATTATAAACGCAAAAACTAACCCATAAGGGCAACTAAGGGGGGCTAACTGCTCACTAGACTGAAGTCATTCTGCTTTTCTATCCCCAACGGATTTAAAAAGCATTTACAAGAGGCAGTCTCAAGTTATGACACATACGGCTCCAGAAACAACCTCCCCACCCCCTCAAGGATTCCCCATGCTGGTACTGGAGGGAGATACGATGCTAGCACCACAAGGGCAAAATGAAAATAAGCGTCAGCAAAGATGTGGAATATCTGGAACTCTCACATACCGCTGATGGGAGTGTAAAGCAGTATACAGCTTTGGAAAGCTGGCAGTGTCTACCGAGGTGCAGCACATACCGTTACGGACTGAATTTTGTCCCCCACCCCACCCCCCCAAGAATTTACGAAGTCCTACCCTCTGGTACCTCAAAATGTCAAAATATGACTGTATTTGGAGACGGAGCTCTCAAAGGGGTGATTAAAGTTAAACGAGGTCATGAGGGTGGGCCCTCATCAGACTGGTGTCCTTGTAAGAGGAGGTTAGGACACGGACCCCTATAGAGAAAAGACCATATGAGGTCACGAGGAGAAGACGTTCACCTACAAGCCAAGGAAAGAGGCCTCTAAAGAAACCAACCCTGCCAACACCCGATCTCGGACTTCTAGGCTCCAGAGTCATGAGAAAATAAATTTCTGTTGTTTAAGCCACCCAGTCTGTGGTATTTGTTATAGCAGCCCTAGCAATATACAGATACACACGCTAAAACTTTCCACTCCTCAGTATTAATTTATGGAAATGTGTGCATACAGTCATCAAAAGACAAACCAAGAATATTCATACAGCATTTTTTTTTTTTTTTGGCCGCACCGCGTGGCATGTGGGACTTCCCTGACCAGGGGTTGAACCCGTGCCCCCTGCAGTGGAATCGTGGAATCTTAACCACTGAACCACCAGGGAAGTCCCGATACAGCATTATTTTTACCAGCCACAAACTACAAGCTACCCAAATGCCCATCAATAAGTTAATAAAAACACTACGGTGTATCATATAATCAAATACTACTGAGCAATGAAAATGGAGGTACCACTGCACCCAACAGAAAATCTCACAGGCAACAATGACTCAAAGAAAGAGATACAAAAGGATACACAGTGTTATGATTTACACAAAGTCGAGTCAGACAAAATTAAACTACAGTGTTAAAAATCAGCAGGAGGAGGGACTTCCCTGGTGGTACAGTGGGTAAGACTCCAAGTTCCCGATGCAGGGGTCCAGGGGTCGATCCCTGGTTGGGGAACTAGATCCTGCATGCATGCCATGACTAAGAGCCCACATGCCACAACTAAGACTGAGTGCAGCCTAAATAAATAAATGAATATTAAAAAAAAAAAGGTAAATGGAAAACTAGAACATTTTTTTAAAAAGCAGCAGGAGGGGATGACAATGACCTGAAGGAGGCACAAGGGGGCTTATTTCTGAGTTTATGAAAACTCTCGAAGTTGTTCATTTATCTGTACGCTTTTCATATGCCCTACTGCAAAGTCACAGTTCACTAAAATGTAGAAATGGCAAGTTGTAACAACTTACTGATCCATCGTCACCACGGCAAAAAAACCTCATTATGGTACTGAATGCATCAGGTTCTTCACCTGATGCCACTAAACATTTGAAAAATACAGCTAGTCTCCGGATCCCAGCTGCCCACCACTGAGTGTTTATCTAGAGGGGTCCCACAAGTCAAAGGATCCAAAGAATATCCAGGGCCCTCCAAAGTTAATCTCTCATACCATACTTTAAAAATTGAATCTCATTAAAGTATACATTCATAAGAATTAAATAACCAGTTAACACTCCGGTCTGCCTCAGAGTAGTGAATTGAATTTTTCTCCTTTTTACTTCTGAATTTTCCTACCTTTTTTTTTTTAAATAAATGACTTATTTAATAATCAGCAAAAGAGAAATGTCATTTTAAATAAAAATCAGTGGAAGAAAGATACGTTTTTATAAGGAGTCAAATGCTGAGTGCTTTACAGCAATCATGAATAATCAAAAAGCCAGGCTGGTGCATCAGAAAGAGCCCCAGCTGTGTTTCAGGAGACCCAGACTAGCATTAGAGTAGCCGGGCCACCTGAGCACCCAGGCTCGGCCACCCTCTTAAGCCTGCAGGGCTGCTGTGAACACCAGCTGAAATCCTATGTGAACTGTTAAGCACTAGGCAAACATTAAAAAACACTGAAAGACAAATACCATGTAGGAAAAGTTTCTACAAAACATGAATGCAGACTTCCCTGGTGGCGCAGTGGTTAAGAATCCGCCTGCCAATGCAGGGGGCACGGGTTCGAGCCCTGGTCCGGGAAGATCCCACATGCCGCGGAGCAACTAAGCCCATGCGCCACAACTACTGAAGCCTGCATGCTTAGAGCCCCGTGCTCCGCAACAAGAGAAGCCACCGCAATGAGAAGCCCGTGCACTGCAACAAAGAGTAGCCCGAGCTCACCACAACTAGAGAAAGCCCGCACACAGCAATGAAGAACCAATGCAGCCTAAAATAAATAATTAATTAATTAAAAAAAAAAAATGAACGTTCTTTAACAACCATCAACTGAACAGGACAGGCTGGAGGACTTTAACGTGGCTCTTAACCTGTGGGCTGCCCAAACGACCCAGAGTTATTTCTGGGTCCCCTGGCCTGTAAGTACACAGAGAACTGTCGGTAGCCTGACTGAATAGCACATGTAAGAAGGCATTATTTTTCATAAAGTCTGTGCTGTTACAATCAGGTGTTTTAAAGGTTAATTCATAGTAGCTTTGTTGTGTACTCTCAAAACAACTCAAATGGTAATAAATTTTTAAAATTAAAACTGCATACCAAGATTGGAAACCAATGATGTAACTTTTTACTTCACAATGGAAATTTTAAAGTATTCCCTAACTGAGCTGAGCTTAAGTCCAGGAAAGGCAGTAGTAAGAGCAAGCCCTCTGGCTGTGAGAGGGTGGGGAGACCAGAGAAGGCGCTTCCCTGCACCTGGCGACGGGCACGCACGCAAGGCCACTTGAGAGCCAAGCAAGGTCCCTGACTCCCTTGATGGGCTTGCTCAAACGTGCTCTGTGCGGACAGCAAGCAGTCCTACACAACCAGGATATGGACAACAGAATCAGTGAGACTGATCTCCGCGGCAGTGACGACATCACCAAAACAGAGAGCCCCGGGCAAGGCCTGAGATCCCCTGCATTAAGCCCTGCATCTTCAGGGAGATGAACAAGGCCAATACTGCATGTCACCACTGGAACCAACTCCCAAGCTCTCTTCCTCCCCCATGGAGACATTCTGCAAGTAGCTATTCTTAAATTGTTTTTGAAATCACAGCCTGGAGTACTAAAATTGAAACTAGTCGGAGACGGTGCTAAAAAACCTGTTCTGATTTCCCGCACCGCATCACTTTTACTTTTGATTCACAAATCACACTAACCACAACCGCCATTAACAAGTTTTAAAATATAAGTGCAAACTATCTTTCTGTGTTTAATGCCATATGCGGGAAGGAAAAAGCAGAAAATACAAGGAAGGTGCGAGAGCAAATAACTGAAGAGATCAACACATCGCAGCAAACTGCAGACAGAAGCACACAGCTCTAGCAGACGGCAGTCACAGACGCAGGTGTGATCACGCAGAGGAACAAATGCTGGGAATACAACCGCCACCTTACAGGGGAGACAGGAAGCAGCAGAAAGCCAGGAGCAGCGAAGTGGGGGGAGCTAAATTCCGCAGCTCCAGCCTCCTTCCGGGATGACATCAGTGCCAGGTGAACCACCGTCTGGGCCTCATGCAGGAGGACTCCTCCAGACTTCCCCGGAACACCCGGACTCTAACTCCCAGACCAACAGCCTGGTGAGTTCTCCTTAGCCATATGTGAATTACATAGATCGAGAGCCAGACAACTCATGACAGTAATAATGGTAAATATCTACGTCAAATCTCAGAGAGAAATAGTGCATAAAAGGGCTCTCCCACGTGTGTGGTCTGGGTTTGCTACACCTTTGCATAGAAAGACTAACGCCAAACCGAAGGGCAAGGATGTTCTCAGGGCAGGTCCCTTTGGAAATTTATTAAAAGCTAATCAAACAACCAAAACGTTCTGCTTCGCTTGGTGGTGGGGTCAGGAACTGGCTTCAAAGCCACACTGTACTATAAAGCAATGCTCTTTGTTTATGGGGTTTGGGGCAGGGGTTAGGCCTGGTTGGCACCAAGAAATATTTTTGCTCCATGAGGGTGCTAACAATTACCTGAAAAAAATATCCAAATAAAGCTGATTTAGAGTATCTTCTACATTCCACTCCCCCTTCTGTTTGTCTACTCCTGAAATTCTACCACAAATGCAAAACTCACGTCCCCTCTTAAAGAAGGGGAACCAGAGGACTTGTGGGACGTGGGGTGGCGGAGGGTTTTATCTAGGATGATACTAGTACTGAGACTGGGAGGCAGCACATGAAACTTTCACTGTCGGCTAAAGCAGCAGCCCCAGCCTGCCAAGTGCACCTCTGCTCAGACAGCCCCCGAAGCTGACATTCGCACTGTAAGATGACAGTGACACCAACCCCCTCTTCAGTGAACAACAAAAAATGCTGGAGAGCAAAAGGTAAAACAAGTTTAGAGATGAAAATTACCCTTCAAAAAACACGACCCATTTAGAAACTGTGATATTATCTTCTAAGAACTCTCTTCAGAAGCAAACCAAATCAAATGCTGTTGTTAAAATGAACAAGGCTTTCAAGTTACCCAGAACACCGTGCTGCCTGGATTACTTTGAATGCACTTGCTGAGATGAAAAATAACTCCTCTTTACAAAAAATCTCAAATTCTACCGCCAAGCCATTCCACAAGAGAATTCCTGGCCGTGATCACTCACCATCTTTAAGTTCCTTGAGGATAGGAACCAGGTCTAGCTCCCTGAGTCAACAGGCAATGCCTGATACATGGTAGATACTCAAAACATCTGATGAATGGATGAAACGCTACTCATCGTTACACTCCTCTAAATGCAAACAATACTTAAGGCTACCACACTTAATACCCACTTAAGTATATCAGGCTGGGTAACAAAGTTTAAAAACAAAAGAAATCAGACTACAACAGGGCTTGGACAAGATCTTCAGGAGAAGTACTCACAACTCCCAGTTCTTAGACTCAAATCTGAACAAACTCTCCTAAGTCTGGAGAGAGAAGCACACCAATAGAAGACTTTATCAATCCATGGATGAGAAGTCATGCGGGTAATCAGCTGCTTCAGTCACAAGGAAGAGACAAGAGCCTGTTCTTTTGGAATCCAAAGAGAAGATACAGTATTTTCAACAGGAAAGAACCACATGGCAGGACTGCCAGCCCAACTCATTTGACAAAAGACGTAGGTAACAAAAACTTTCAAACCTCAATTGAGTACTCTGCTATGATGCTAGAGCTCCCAGTTTACTGGCACTACACTACTTGAAAACAAAAAACTGTGTTAAAACTCACAACTGCAAATGGAATATGTTCTGGTTTTAAGGCAGAACTAATGGCACCAGAAAAGACTTCCAAAATGACATCACTAGAAAGAAAGGAGGCGGAGAGAGACAGATACCAGGTGGCAAAAGATACTTCACAAGCTTCAGGGGCATCAGAAAGCAGTACAATCCGGAGGCCGAGCACAGTGCTCTGGAGTCTGGGCGCCTGGACTCAAATCTCCGCTCCATAACTTATTACTTCTGCGACCTTGGGCAAATGACTTAACCTCTCCGATCTTCCATTTCCCTATCTGTAAGTGGGCACAATAATGGTACTTGAAAAGTCTACTCTGAGAATTAAATACAATAATCGGTGCAGAAATATTGCCACGCTGCCTAACATGCAGTAACCGCTCCAATATTTGCTACTGTTATTTTCAATTTTCCCAGTTTTGCGAACCATTCCTTTCGGGGAAGCCCGAACTGAACGCCCTAAGCGGGCCCCGCCGCGGTCCGAACCAAACACAGCTCTGCACCCAGCCACCGTCTCTCTCCCCCAGCAAGTTTGGAAACTTCTTCCACGCCTCACCGTAACGTCTTTGTGATAAAAAGCTCTCAGTCGCGGGAGCCCGAGGCGCCCGAGGGAGCCCGGGACACGTGACCCGGGTCTCCGCGGACTCGCGGCGTCGGGGACCCTCATCCGCATCGGTAGGACCGGACGGCGGGCACGCGGCTCTGCCTGGCACCGGAGCAGGGTGGGCGGCGCCCCCGCCGCTGGTCGGCCGGCCCCCGCCCTCGGCCGCCGCCCCAGTGCCGGGCCGCCCAGGCTAGGTCGCCCTGGCCGTCTCGGGCCGGACGCCCCGGGAAACAGGCGTGCGCGCCGCCAGCCGGGGTCACACCCGGCGACCTCTGACACCCCCGCGGACGCTCGGCCGGCCTGACGTCGGGCCCGAAGACACGGAGCTCCCCAAGAGGCCGGGCCGGGCCTGCCCAAGACGCGGACGGCGCGCACCGGCGACCTAGGGCCGGGAGGGGGATGGGGCCGGGCCGCCACTTACCGCGGCCGCTCCGCTGGGCTCCGGGCCGGGCGCGTCGCGAGGGCTCCGCCGAGGAGGAGACGAGGGGTCGACAGGAGCGAAGGAAAGTCCAAGCTCCGATTCCGGCGGGCTCCTCGGCCTGTCCAAGCTTCCAACGCCGCCGCCGCCGCCGCCTCGGGCTTTATGGCCAAGACTCCGGCTCCGCTCCCACTTCCGCCACCGCCGCCGCCCCGAGCGGAAGTACCTGTCACGAGACGCTCGACGCCAGGGCTGCGGGGGAGGAGCCCCGCCTCTACCGTGCGTCAAGTTCAGCCGCCTCGGGCCTGGGCCTGGGTCACGTGGCCCAAACATGTCTGCCCCCAGTGGCTGCGGCCATCTTTGAGGCCCGGCCGGGAGCAGGGTGGCGCCATGCTGGACCCACCCACCGATGCCTCAGCCCCTGGTGAACTTAGCACCAAAAGAGAAGCAAAGAAATTGAACCCACTAGAGCTCTGCGAAGGACGGGGCACCCTACCCAGCTCCAGCTCCACCTGCACACATTAGAATCTACTCAGAACTTGGGCTCCATCTTCAAAAACATGCTCCTCTCATAGCCTTTTCTTACTGGTTCATGCAAACTTCATTCTTTTGGTTGCTGGGTACAAAAACTTTGGAATCATTCTTGATCCCCGTAGTGGGTTGAATAGTGACCCCCCCTACACATCCTGGAACCCGTGGGTGTGACCTGATTTGGAAAAAGGGTATTTGAAGGTGTAATTAAGGATCTGGAGAGAGACCATCCTGGATTACCATGGGGGGGGCCCTAAATCCAATGACAAGTGTCCTTATAAGAGACACAGAGAAGAGAAGGCCACGTGGAGATGGAGTCAGCGGCTAGAGTGAGTAGCCACAACCCAAAGAATGCCAGCAGCAAGAGCGGGGAGAAACGGTGTTGAGTTTAGACTTTTGTATTTGAGAGAACGTATTTCTGTTTTTTTTGGTTTTTGCGTTTTTTTGCGGTACGTGGGCCTCTCACTGTTGTGGCCTCTCCCGTTGCGGAGCACAGGCTCCGGACGCGCAGGCTCGGCGGCCATGGCTCACGGGCCCAGCCGCTCCGCGGCATGTGGGATCCTCCCGGACCGTGGCACGAATCCGCGTCCCCTGCATCGGCAGGAGGACTCTCAACCACTGCGCCACCAGGGAAGCCCATTTCTGTTGTTTTAACTACCAAACTTGTGATGATTTGTGACAGCAGTTCTAGGAAACTAACTCAACTCCCCTTCTCTCGGACCCCTCATCCACAAGCTTCAAAAGATATCCGGAATGTGACTCCCCCTTTTCTGAACCGCCATCATTTCTCACCTGGATTATGGCAACAACCTTGGTTTCCTGCTCCCACCTCATTCCCTATCCAGTCTTAACACAGTAGCCAGAGTAATTCTATAAAAATGTCAAACCATGTCATTCTCCTGCTCAAACTATTCCCATAGGTCAGAATAAAAACTAAAGGCTTTACAAACAAAAGGTCCTATCCTGGGAATTCTCTGGCAGTCCAGTGGTTAGGACTCTGCGCTTTCATTGCCAAGGGCCCATGTTGGATCCCTGGTTGGGGAATTAAGATCCTGCAAGCCGCCAAAAAAAAAAAAAAAAAAGTCCTGACCCCTTAGATACTTCTCGGACCTCATCTCCTTCTAACATCCCCTCTGATCAGTCTGCTCAGACTACACTAGTTTAAGAAAAGAGAAGGCATACGTGTAACTAAAGCCTTTGCAGTTGTATTTCTTTCGATCCGGACAGTTCTTCCCTCAGATATCTGTATGGCCACTCCCTCACTTTCTTCATGTTTTGACTTAAATGTCATCTTCTCAGTGAGAATGGCCTTCCCTAAATAAAACTGAAGTTCCTCTTCCTATCACACTAGACATAAAACATCCACTTGCTATCTCCCTTCCTGCTTTCTTGTTTCTTCATATTGCTTTCTTGTTTGCTTACTGTCCCTCTCCCCCACTAGAATGGCAGTTCCGTAAGGGTAGGGATTTTGTCTGTTTCATTCATTGCCATATCCTTGATTAGAACAGTGCTGGGGCACAGTAGATGCTCAGTGAGTACCATTTATAGAGTATTCAGGGCAATGCAAGTTGGAAATGGACTCCGAAGCCAAGAATTATGGTAATTCCACCCCACTCTGCAGCCATTCAAAATGCTAGGCTTAAAGAAACAACTAGAGAACACAGAAAAAGGCAGAGCACAAACATAAAGAGACCTGTGAAGCCCCAGCTTTCTAAGAAGCAGACCAAGATGGCTATTCAAATGCAAACATGGCTATTTCTCATGAAAAAGAAAGGACTACTCCGAAGAAACCCATCAGCCAAGAAGGTGGAGTTGGGAGCTGCAGAGAATTATTCCCAAGGAGCAGGATTGGACCCTTATCAGAAAACTGACAACATGTGCCTAACTGGATTTCAAAATTGCTGTGACCCAGTCGTAGCTATGTCACTCCTGTTTTTCCCCTTTTGAAAAGAAGGGTCTGCTCCGGTTGTCATATGCTTGTCAACTCTGTTTGTTGGCTCTGTGCTGTGGAGAGTAGAAAACATGTCCGTAGCTCACAGGTCTTCAGATCAAGAGAAACATATTCAAGAAACTGTTCTTGAGGAATCACAGGAACTTCATCTTCTGAGGAGCCTCATTTGCACCAGGACCTGATTTACACAAGATCCACTATGAGCCAATGATGTACTGGGATGAGATTTTTAGGGCCTCTGGGAGGAGGTGAGCATATCTGGCACACAGGAGAACTAGACAAAATCTGTATCCTGAAGGTAGACCACGGTAGATTTTAAAGAGTGGTAAATTCTTTGTTCCTCCTTCCTTTGAGTTGTGGAATCTACTTCCCTTCCTTTTGCATTTGGGTTGGCCTTACTTTTTTCTTTTTTCTAATAAATTTATTTTTGGCTGCGTTGGGTCTTCGTTGCTTTGCGCAGTCTTTCTCTAGTTGTGGTGAGCGGGAGCTACTCTTCGTTGCGGTGTGCAGGCTTCTCATTGCGGTGGCTTCTCTTGTTGCGGAGCACGGGCTCTAGAGCGCAGGCTCAGTAGTTGTGGCTCACGGGCTTACTTGCTCCACAGCATGTGGGATCTTCCCGGACCAGGGCTCGAACCCATATCCCCTGCATTGGCAGGCGGATTCTTAACCACTGCGCCACCAGGGAAGTCCCTATATTATCTTTAAGTTTTAACTATGGGACTGTATTAACTACCAAATATTTAAATTAGGGACTTCCCTGGTGGTCCAGTGGTTAAGACTCTGCGCTCCCAATGCAGGGAGCCCACATTCGATCGATCCCTGGTCAGGGGACTAGATCCCCGCACGCCGCAACTGAAGATCCTGCACACGGCAACGAAGATGCTGCGTGCCGCAACTAAGACCCGGTGCAGCCAAATAAATAAATAAATATTTTCTAATTAAAAAATATTTAGATTAAAAAAAGAAATCCACAGAGTGATAAATGGGATGCAGGCGATAAGATGGGCTTCTCGGACAGTGAGGGAAGTTGGAGGAGAGGTGATATTCGACACAGGTGGTGAGAAAGGCTCCCTAAGGAGGTGACATTTGAGCAGAGAGACCTGTTGACAAGATGGAGCGACCCTGCTGAGATTACCTGAGCAGAAGGTGTTACGGGACAAGGGAACAGCAGAGGCAATAGCTTTGTGCAGAGACAACGTGTCCTGTTCAAGTGTGGTTGGGCAGAATGAGGAAGGGAGAGAGGGAAGAGAGGGGGTGGGGAGACGGGCAGAGCTGGCTCACGCAGGATCTCATGGGTGGTGGGAAGGCCTTTGACATGTGTGTTGCGTGTGAGGAGAAGTCCGGGGAGGGTCTGAAGCAGAGCGTGTGCGTGTCTATGTGTGAGGTGTGTCTCCCTTCACAGGCTGCTTCACTGCGGCCCTTCCCCTGTTCCCACGGCAACCCATGGCCCGTCCAGGCCCGCCGCAGCCCCAGGATACTGCTTGCTTGATGTCTGCTGATTCATTCCCTCCTCGTCCAGCCTGGGGACCAGCACCTGCCCTGGCCTGCCTCAATGGCCCAGCACCCGCTGGGTACATGTCTGACCAATTCAACGCAGGGTCAAATGTTGAATTTTTCTATGTGGTGCAGCTTTGCATGATTGATAAAGTTCTCTGAGATTTTCTATTCAAACACAGATGGTTTGGCTCAAGGGTTCCACCCCTGGCAGTTTTCACTAGCCCAGGAGTTAGGCTGGGTGGTCCTCCACCCTGAGCCCAGCACTCAGCCGGAGCCCTGTGCCTTTGAGGTACTCTCCTGAGCTCCCTGGGCCCCAGTGTCCTCGTTCTGAAATGGTGTTGATGAGCCCGCCTCTCTGGGTCACTGTGGGACTCACACGTGAAAGTGACTTCCAAGGTGCTCCATCACATGTGGGGGAGACCAGAGTTACATGTCGGTTTCTGGGTGGTGGCTTCAGGCACTTTTGTTTAAGATGTGATCACTCATCCATTCATTCAAAAGTAATTAGGGACTGCCACAACTACTGAGCCTGTGCTCTAGAGCCCAAGAGCCACAACTACTGAAGCCCGCGTGCCTAGAGCCCGTGCTCCGCAACAAGAGAAGCCACCGCAATGAGAAGCCCGCGCACCACAATGAAGAGTAGCCCCCGCTCCCCGCAACTAGAGAAAGCCCATGCGCAGCAACGAAGACGCAACACAGCCAAAAATAAATACATATTTTTTAAAAAATGTAATTAGGGACTTCCCTGGAGGTCCAGTGATTAGGACTCTGCACTTCCACTGCAGGGGGTGTGGGTTTGATCCCTGGTCACGGTACTAAGATCCCACATGCCGCACAGCACAGCTTCCAGGTTGACCACAGGGACACAGAGATGAACCAGCCCAAGTCCCTGAGCTCCAGGAGGTGCCAGTGGGCTGTATGTGTGTCGAACGCCCACAAAAAGACAACCACACATCACCCTAGACCCTGCTCCTCCGACAACTAGCCACAGGCTGCTTTCCAGAGCCTTCCTGCCCACAAAGCTGCACTGCAGCCCTCTGCCCACAGTGACCCTTTCACGGACGGGCACTCGAGCAGCTCCAGAGCATCACAGTCTTTTTTGGGGGGTGGAGGGAGCAGACCTGTTGGGAGAAAGAAGACCTTTTTCCCAGGAGAAAGAGTCAGCCATGCCTAGACTTGCTGGGGGCTTCCCGTCACCTGGAGAGCAGAGCCCGCGTGCGGCAGAGCTAAAGTGGGGCGGCAGGGACGCGTCAGAGGGACACAACCAGGGACACTTCATCCAGAGATGCCCGAGTCCTCCCTGCCCCCCAGCCTCTGCCACGTGCTTACTGGGGAGCCCCAGCCGCTCTGGGGCTGGTCTCCATGGAGCCGAGCAGCTGCAGGGCCCAGGTCCTACCTGCCTGGAAGCTCAGAGGCCTCGGCTCCCCTAGTAGCCGCAGCCCAGAAACGTAGGTCGTGGGCATCCCCACTGGGAAACTGGCCAACAGGACGGACGCCGGAAGTGAGGAGCTGAGAGGAGAGTCCGCTTTCACCTTCCCACCTTCCCCAGTGGCTGTTCCTAACGGCCTTCCTGGGGACCGCGTGTGCGAATAAGTTCGTCAGAATTAGCAAATAAAAATACTGGTACTAGAACATCGTTTGTGTTCATCGGAATTCCCACGTGGCGGCGTCCTGTGTCAACCTGGCGGCGGTCCTTGCTGAGCATCATGCCAGCATAACACTCACCTCGCACTTCCCTCCCGCTCCCCGCCTGGTTTGCCAGGTCCTGAGCCCGGCATAAAGCAGCAGCCCGTGAAGCCAGGCCTCAGGCTCTGTTTTCCGGGGAGCTGAGGTAAGACAAGGCAGTTCAAGTAGATGTTTGTCACTTGCATCCAAAAGAGCCCTGGTGACAACTCAGCCTCAGTTTCCTCTTCTGTGGCACGAGGATGACAACTTCCACCCCACTCACAGCCCAGGATGGACGAGCACGTCAACGACCTTAGGAGGGGCGAGGTGGCCAGGCCAGAGGCAAGGGGTCAGTGCAACCACTGCTGGAGAGCTGCCCCACTACCCCAAGTCAACGGGCTGGGAGGCAGGCGCTGCGCCCTCAGCAGCTGTGGCCCTCCCACGTTCTCTCCCATGGGCCGCGTCTCTGCGGGTGCCCCTTCTCGGGGTCACTGCACCTGACTCTTTCAGACTCTGTGCTTCAGATTAACAAGCACTGTGGGGACGGGGGGCGCCCGCCTCCACCCGTCGTTCTTCCTATGCTGTGCACTGAAGCCCTCCTGCGGCTCCATCCTGACAAGCTGTGGGTGTCTCGTCCTGCCTTCACCTGACCAACACGGGCCCCCCGTGTGCACCTTCCATCCCCCCGGAACGGCCTTCAAGGCCCTACGTCATCTGGCCTTTGTATCTTTCATCTATTTATTCATTCAACAAACGTAGCTTGAGCACTTACTGCGTGGCGGGCACTGGAGAGACAGCAGAGAACAAAACAGACAAAAATCCCTGCCTTCATGTAACCTATATTCTAGTGGCAGACACAGAATTTCACCATGTAAATAAGCAAAATATATAGTATATTAGGCACTTCCCTGGTGGTCCAGTGGCTAAGACTCTGTGCTCCCAATGCAGGGGGCCCAAGTTCGATCCCTGGTCAGGGAACTAGATCCCACATGCATGGCACAACTAAGAGTTCGCATGCCACAACTAAGGAGCCCGCTGGCCGCAACTAAGAACCGGCTCAACCAAATAAAGAAATAAAATATTACGGTATATTACATGGTGATAAGTGTGGGGAACAGAAACAAAGCAGGGCAGTGGGTGGCGAGTGACCCCGGCCCCCGGCCTCCCTGTCTCCTGGGATCAGGCCGCTTCTGCCGCACCAGCTTCTTCCGGCTCCCAGATACACTGAGCTTGCCCCTGCCACTGCCCATCCAGCTCCCCTGGCCCAGACAGTCCCCCTGCCCCCGTTTCCAACATCTTCTCCGGGTTGGATCCTTCTTACCACTGAACTCAAATGACACTACAGGGAGGCCCTCACGGGTCAATATAACCTTGTTACGTTGTTACATTGTCTCCAAAGCACCTCAATGAGCAAGGATCCCCTGTAATTATTCGTTTCCTTGTCTTATGGGGAAATTCTCCCTCCTCCTAGAATTCCCCCTTCCTGAGAGCAGGGACCTTGTCTAGCTGGTTTGATGCTGTGATTTCAACGCCTGGAACAGTGCCTGGGACATGATAGATACTCAGCGAATATTCACTGAATGACTGACAAATTCATTGCTCTCCCATCCCCCTAATCCTCTCCTTTCACATAAAGAATTCCCCCCTTTCCTTTAAGGCTAGTTCATCAAGAATATATTAGTAGGGACTTCCCTGGTGGTGCACTGGTTAAGAATCCGCCTGCCAACGCAGGGGACACGGGTTTGAGCCCCGGTCCGGGAAGATCCCACACGCCGTGGAGCAACTAAGCCCATGCACCACAACTACTGAGCCTGCGCTCTAGAGCCCACGAGCCACAACTGCTGAGCCTGCGTGTCACAACTACTGAAGTCCGCGCGCCTAGAGCCCGTGCTCCGCAACAAGAGAAGCCACTGCAATGAGAAGCCCTCGTACTGCAACAAAGAGTAGCCCTGGCTCTCTGCAACTAGAGAAAGCCCACACGCAGCAATGAAGACCCATCGCAGCCAAAGATAAATAAATAAATAAGATTTTTTAAAAAAAGAATATATTGGTAAACACACCGTCACGGTACTGTGTTACAGAAGGCAACCCTACCTGCTATAACAAATAGGCCTCCAAATGAGTCAGATCTCAAACAAAACAGAAGCAGGTGGCTTTCCTCCACACACTGACGTGGGGACCGGGCTCGTTCTCCCCTGTGGCCACACCATTCCCAAGGGGCTTGCCATCGTCTAGATAGAGCTGGTAGCAGGGGTAGAACTTCGTGGAGATGGTACATCTTCTTCTTGATGCCTGGGTGTGCAAGGGACACATGCCACCTCTGCTCGTCTTACTTTGGTAAGAGCTAGTCATGCTGCACACCTGGATGCATGAGGACCTACGAAACAGGGGCCCAGGTGAGGCAACAGCTGTGTACTCCAGAAGAGGGAGAGCAAACCTCGCTGGGGAGCTGTCTGCCTCTGCCACCGATACAGCGTGGTGATCGCTGGGTACAGGAAGTGAAGGAGCGAGGGCGGCCCAGGAGAAACACCTGAAGTAGCCTGGGAGACAGAGTAGTCAAGGAGGGCTTCCCAGAGCCGGAGGTGCTGCGGTGACTCATGAAGGATGATTAAGAACCTGCTGGGCCAAGAGGAAGGCGACTGCTTGGGAGGGATAGCTGGGTGCGAACGTTTAGAGAAAAGAGAGCGCGTGACATAACTCATTCCAGAAATTGCTGACGGCTTAGTGTTCCTGGAGAACAGAGTTCAAGGGAAGGAAGCAGGAGCAGTAAGGAAACTCACGCACAAAGACTGGGTCGTGGTGGGTCGTGAATGCCTTTGATCCAGATGTCAACAGGGCCTTTTCCTGTTTTCCTCGTATTGACAGCCAAGATACAAAATTGAGGGCAAAGAGCATGGAGGATCTGACACTTCGGATGACTAGGACATCGGCTGAGACGGGGCGCACAGGCACAGAGAAGCGGCAGGACTGGCCCCGCCACGACGGCTCCCCTCCTCCCCTACCCACACAAGCAGCAGCAGCAGAATCGTGGGCAGAGGGGACAGAGGGAATTCTTGCAGTCACAGGGCCGCTGAGCCCACAGTACTGGGCTCCCCCTCCCCCGCCGTTGCCAAGGTGAGGTGTAAAGCTGGGGTGGGGGAAGCAGGATGGACTGGCATCTCATTCCCCAAGGGAACCTCTGCGTCGTGGGCAGCAGATGTGTGGATCCTGCCCTCTGCCTTCCCGGCAGGGACAGGAGAGGGGCTCAAAGAGGAGGCTGCAGGGCGGCTGCCTGCAAACCTGCGTGGGTAAAGCCACTAGGCAGGCCTTTCCGAGTCAAGGGGTTGGTCCAAAGGGCAGCAGGCTTGAGCCTCTGTATCAGTGATCTACTACTACAAAACTAAACACTCCCAAACCTGAGGGCCATAAACTTGGGGTCATTTCTTATCTCATGATCCCTGTGGGCCAGGAGGTCAGACTGAAGGTCATGTGCATGACTTATCTCTACTCCGTGCTGTCTGGGGCCTCAGCTGAGAGCCGTGAAAGACGATCTGAAGGCCTGCCTGGGGCTCGCTCACACGCTGGCCGACTGGTGCTGACCAATAAGCTTATTTCCATAGGGCTGTTTGTGTCCACACAACACGGCAGCTGGCTTCCCCCTGAGAAAACGATCTGAAGGACTGAGGTAGACGCTGTAACGTCGGATAGGACCGAGCCTCTGAAGTCCTGTCATCACCTCCACAGAACTCAGCTGGTCACACAGGTCAGCTCCCATTCGGTGGGAGAGGGGACCACGGAAGGACGTGAACCCCGGCGGGAAGAATCACGGGGGCCAACGTGGAGGCCGGAGACCACAGCTCTCTCACCGGCTCCGCAGCCAGGAGGGCTGGCCAGGGACGGGGCACCTGAAGAGGATGAGCCAGAGGGGCAGGAAGAGTTCAAACCTGAGTCAGCCCTCCCTCATCACCGACCTGAGCTGTGGGACGGCCCCAAAAGGCTCTGCGGAAAACTCACACACGGCCTGTGCGGGATGCAGGCCCCACAGAGATGGCAGTGCTCACGGAGCAGCTGGGACCTGAAAGATCTGTTCACAAGATGGCCCATTCCCCACTGCTCTCCAGTGTCACCTTTGCCATAAATCGGATGACTGGGTATTTACGGGTCTATTTCTAGACCGTCCTGTTCCATGATCTGTTTACCCATCTTTATGCCAGTACCACACTAGACTAATCACTATACTTACATTATAGATCCTGACATCTGGCAGTGAGAGCCCTCCAACTTCCTTCCTCCTCTCCTGGATGGCCTTGGCTATCGTTGACCTTTTGCATTTCCATGTAAACTTTAGAATCAACTTGTCAATTTCTACCCCAAAAAATTCTGCTAGAATATAGACTGGAATTGCATGGCATTTATACTCCACTTGGGGAGAATTTTACTGAGTTATACACTTACTTATTATTTGAATGCTTTTTCCTATGTATGTTACACTTCAAAAATTTTTAATGTCATTGAGAAATCTGCTACCCAGAGCATATTTCATACTTATATTACAAGACATTGAGATTCTTCAACCAATTAACACTAATTTTTTTTTAAATTTTACATTTTTTTCCCAGGGGGTCTGTGTTCCCTCAAATTCCATTGTTTGCAAACCATCTTCCCATGCCATCAATACTGCTATTTATGGAAAGGGAGTTGACTTAGAAATTTTTTTAACTTTTTTTAAGAAAAGCTTTATATCACCATCATAAGGGGATAACGAGTCTCTCTTGATATATATAGAAAATAACTGGCAAAAGAAGCATAATGAAAATAAGCATTATTGAATTATAACTAGATATTGTCTGCTGAAGGAAGCCTGCTCTTTCTTTGTTCAAAATGTGCATTTGCAAGTGTCAGAGAAATGCAACATACGCACTGCTATCATACTTAGAATTTCTCCTTGAGGTATTCAGAAAGATTGGAAAATAACCGGAAAAGGAATAATTTTGTCACTTTTCTCTTTTGGAGCTAATTGTGGATCCACATGTAGGTGTAGGAAATAATGCAGAGAGATGGCTTGAGCACTTTACTGAATGTCCCCCAAGGGTGGCATTTTTGCAAAGCTATAGCTCTTCAGCGGAGGACACGGACATTGGTCGTATTCAGCGCTCCTCAGTCTTGTACTCCTTTCTGCGCGTGTGTGTGTGTGTGCGCGCGCGCCCATGCGCGTGCATGCTATGTGCTACGTAACTGAATCCCCTGTGTAGGTCTGTGTATCCACCACCAGACTGTTTTTTAATTTCGTCCTCACTCAGGAACGCGGGCCGATGGCGCCAGCCTCCACCACTGCAGACCAGCCGCTGCTGTGTTTGTTCCAGGGCGCAAATGTGGAAACTCCTGCTCTGCCTCTTCAAGGCCCCTGCCCACATGTAAAACATGATGCCTCCATTCATGTTTCCTTAGACAAAGCCTGTCACCTGGTCACAACAACTTCCATGAGGCAGGGAAGCATGATCTTACTATGACCCTGAAAGGAGGATAATCTGAGTATTAATGAACAGCATTGACTATCTGGACAGTATTTGAATATTAATGACTACTATCACACCGTTTAGACATTCCACTCCCACTGACTGCACTAGTGAGCAACTTAAAAGGCCAGGACCATATTCCATTCTTGGCAGAAACAAGGCAAACAGAACACAAACTGTTACGTCAAGCTTTCAAAATAACCTAATGCAGGTATTCCCCACTTTTTGGAAGTTCGCTTTATGCCCCTTCGCTTTTACGAAAGACCTACGTTACTACCTGTTTTCACTAACCAGAAGATCTCTAAAGAGGATTCTCACTTTTACGATCAAAGGCGAAAAGCAGAAGTAGTGTTCATCGTGTGTTCTGCCGCAAGCTGTCACAGAGGCAGCGCACGCTCTCAGCAGCAGGAGCAGCCCCGCCAAGCCCCTTCCCCCAGGAGCCACACTCAGCAGCTCCGCGTCAAGCCACCACAAGCTTTAAACTGTGTCTGCAAGCATCTTACCCAGATTTATTCTGTGCATCTGTGAGCAAGATGTGTCCTAAGGTAACTGCTCCTTCGCTTTATGCCATTTGGCTTATGAAAGGTTTCCTAGGAACGCTTTACTTTCGGATAGTGGGGGAAGGCTGTTATTAATAATGCTGAGAGAGTAGCCTCATTTCCCTTCTCCGTGCTCTCTGGAGGTATCTCAAGTGTGGGACAGTTATCTGGATCATCTCTCTCTCTGCCCTTTCATTAAACCAGGCACCAGGATCCACCCATCTGGTGTCCTATTCCTCTCCTGGGTTCACCCTTTGTTCCATTCCAACGCCTGACCTTGCATCCCATACAGCACGCACCACGATTCCACCCTCCTACTGGGGCCTGGCCTCCACTCTGCCTCAGGGATCTTTCTTTACTTTCAATGTTTCCCCTGAATGGAACTCAATAATTAAACATCGTGATAACAATTAATTTGATACTCAAAACAGAGACTCCAAAGAACTAACTGTTTTGAGTTTTCCTTTCCAGGCTTTGTCCAGATGCAGATGGAATTTTTATGCAATAATATCAGTATACAGACTTTTTTTTTTTTTTTTTTTGGCTGCACCGCGTGGCTTCTGAGATTTTAGTTCCCCGACCAGGGATGGAACCCAGGCCGTTGGCAATGAGAGCACGGAGTTATAACCACTGGACTGCCAGGAAATTCCCTATGGACCATTTTTATACTGCCTATTCTACCTAATGTTATACCAAAGGCACTTATGTCACCAAATGGTTCCTAAGCATCCTGAAATCAGCTATCACTTTCACTTTCTCTCTGATCATGTAAACAACATATGTTCATTAATGAACATTTTAGAAAAATCAGGCATCTGTGAATAGGAAATGAGGCACCAACAATCATCCCACCTAGAGACAACTGGTAAAACAATACGTGATATACGTCATTTGTGTCTTTTGTCTATGTTTGACATAACACACTGCAGTAGTTACCTTCAGAAAATATCCAAGTCACCTTAAAACTTAGCAGCTGAAAACGACAAGCCTTTATTATCTCATGGTTTCGAGGGTCGGGAATCCAGGGCTAACGTGGCTGCAGTCGACGTGCTGGCTGAAGTCATCTCGAGGCTTGACGGGGGAAGGACCCACCTGGATGCTGACTCTTGCGGCTGTTGGCAGGCGTAGGTCTGCAATGGCTTGTCTGAGACAGCAGTTCCTCCCCACCCGGGAGCTCCACAGAGCTGCTCGGGGCCTGGAGCCACTTCCCCAGAGCGAGGGATGCGTGTGAGAGGAAGGGTGATGGACAGGCTCCATCCATCTTTTTAGAACTTAGTATCAAAAGCGACATTCCACCACTTCTGCTGTGTTGTTTGCTATGAGTCCCTAAATCTGGCCCGCACCAAAGACCAAGGGATACACAAGGGGATGAAAATCACTGGGGGTCATTTTAGAGGCTGCCTTCCTACCACTTAGATGAAACATTATTTTGTAACCTACTTGTTGTTTATTTGAGATATAGTTCATATTCCACAGAACTTGCCATTCACCAATTTTAAAGTGTACAACTCAGTGGGTTTTAGTATATCCACAGGGTTGTGGAAATAGCACCACTTACTCCAGGGCATTTTCACCCCGTAAAGAAACTCCATGCCATTCGTAGCCACTCCCCATTCCCTCTCTCCCAGCCCAGGAGGCCAGTGACCTACTGTTTGTCTCTATGGGTTTGCCTATTCGGAACACTGCACATAAATGCATATATGCAGTATTTGGATATTACATATATGGATACATATGAGTTGCATATATATGAGGCCTTGTGTTTTGGCTTCTGAGCACTAACGTTTTCAAGGTTCTTCCGTGTTGTAGTGTGTCGTCAGTGCTCATTCCTCTCTATGGCCAAGAAAGATTCCACTGTATGGAGAGACACATTTTGTTTATCCATTCATCAGCTGATGGACATTTGTTCTCTTTTTTGGCTACTAGGAATCATGCTGCTATTAATACTCACGTACACATTTTTGTGAACCTATGTTTTCAACTCTCTTGCGTATAAACCTGGCTGGTCATACGGTAACTCTACGTATCACTTTTTGAGGAACTGCCAAAGTACTTTCCAATCATTTTACATTCCCACCGGCAGTGGGTGAGAGTTCTGATTTCCTGACATCCTGGACAACGCTTGTCATTGCCCATTTTTCTCTTCCTGTAGTCATCCTAGTGGGTGTGAAGTGGTTTCTCATTGTGGATTCGATTTGCGTTTTCCTACTGACTAATGAAGTTTGTATATTTTCATGTGCTTATTGAACTTCTGTATACCTTCTCTGGAGAAACGTCCATTCAAATCCTTTGTCCATTTTTCAATTGGGTTGTCTTATTATTGTGTTTTTTATATATTCTGGGTAATACATCCTTAGCAGATATATAATTTGCAAATATTTTCTTCCATTCTGTGGATTTTTTCACTTTCTTGACAGTGTTCTTTGACACATGAAAGTTTTAAAATTTGAAGTCCCATTAATTTTTTTCCTTGGTCGCTTGCGGTTTAGATGTCATAGCTAAGAAACCATTGTGTACTCTAAGGTTGTAAATATTTACATCTACGTTTTCTTGTTTTCTTGGCCACGAAGCTTGCAGGATCCCAGCCACCCGACCAGGGACTGAACCTGGGCCCTCAGCAGTGAAAGCGTGGAGTCCCAACCACAGGACTGCCAGGGAATGCCCACATTTTCTTCTAAAAGTTTTACAGTTTTAGCGGTTACATTTGGGCCTTTGATCAATTTGAGTTAACTTCTGTATATGGTATCGTTAGGGATCCAACTTCATTCTTTTGCAGTGGTCCCAGTACCATTTGTTGAAAAGAATATTCTGATCCCATTAAATGAGCTTGTCACCCTAACTGAAATCAATTGCCTGTAGATGTATGGGTTTATTTCTGGACTCTCTAATCGGTTCCGTTAATCCACATGTCTATCCTGATGCCACTACCACATTGTCTGGATTACTGTTACTATGAAGTCGTTCTGAAATTGGGGAGTGTGAGGTCCTCCAACTTTGTCCTTATTTTCCAAGGTTGTTTTGACTTTTCTGGGTCCCTTGCATTTCCAAGAGATTAGGATCAGCTTGTCAGTGTCTGCCAAAAAAAAAAAAAAAAAAAAAAAAGGCAGTTGAGTTTTGATACAAATTGCATTGTATCTATACATCAGTTTGGAGTGGATTACCATCTTAACAATATTATGTCTTCCAATCTATGAATGCAAGGTGTGTTTCCATTTATTTAGATCTTCTTTATTTCTTTCAACAATGTCTTGAACTTTTCAGTGTATAAATCTTGCATTTTTGCTAAATTTATTCCTAAGTATTTTATCCTTTTCAATCTATTACAAATGGTATTTTAATTTCATTTTAAGATTCTTCATTGCTAGTGCACAGATGTGGAACTTTTTTGTATATTTATCTTGTATCTAGTAACCTTGCTAAGCTTGTTTATTAGCACTGTGTGTTGTGTATTTATTCCTTAAGAGTTTCTATATGTAAGATCATGTCATCTTTCTTTCCAATCTGAATGCCTTTTATGTCATTTTCTTGCCTAAATGCCCTGGCAAGAACTTCCAGAACAATGCTGAAAGGAAGTAATGAAAGCAGACATCCTTGTCTTATTCCTAATCTCAGGGAAAACTTCTTATTCTTTCACCATTAAATATGATGGTAGCCATGGATTTTTCTTAGATGCCCTTTATCCATTTGAGGAAGTTCTCTTCTGTTCTTATTTTGTTAAGTGTTTTTTAAAAATCATAGAGTATTGGATTTTGTCAAATGCTTTTTCTACATCTACTGAGATGCTCATGTGTTTTTTTTCCATTTTGTTCAATTAATATGGTATATTACATTAATTGATTTTCATATGTTCAACCAGCTTTGAATCCTGAGATAAATCCCAGTTGGTAATGGTGTATCCTTTTTAGATGCTACTGGATTCAGTTTGCTAGTATTTTGTTCAGGACTTCTGTATCTACGATCACAAAACATACTGGCCGGTAGTTTTCTTTTCTTGTGATGTCTTTGTGTGGTTTTGGTGTCAGGGTAATTCTGACTTCAGAAAATGAGTTGGGAAGTGTTCTCATAATTTTTGGTAAAACTGGACATTTTAAATAACTGAATGTACAGCTCTAGAAATATGATTTTCTCCGTCCCCAAGGTCTGTTGTCATTACTGCTTGTCGTAGTAGTTAAGTAACTACCCTGAGCTAATTCTATAGTGTCTGTATTCTTTGTCACATAAGGTCACTGAAGTTTCTATTCAGTTAATGGTCAGCTAATGATAGGACAGAGATTTCTTTAAATGCCTGGAACAAATAAATCTCCCATTCTTTGCCAAGGGGCTGTGAGTGTGGCTAGGACAGGCTTTCAGGGTGCAGACGGGCAGTTTACAACTCCACCTTAGACTTCATTTCCTGAGTGGGCAATGCTTCAAGGTCAACAAAGGTGAGAGCTTAGGGTTTTCTCAGTTCTTTTCTGAGCAAGCGCACATCCCTGGGCACACAGACCCACATGTGTGCACGACCATCCAGACTTCCCGGAATGCGTCAAAGCTTCCAAAGCCCTTATGGAACTCTATTCCCTAAACTTTAAAGGTTTTTTTTTTTCAGGTCTACTGTTTGACCCAACTCTTATCTGTTGCCTCTAACAATCACATAGTTAAAAAAACTTGCCTGTAATTGTTCTTTTAAAAATGTCCTCTAGAGAGAAGACTGTTCACACTGAGTGAGCTCCAAGGTAGCCTTGCAACTGAGGGCTTCCAGGGAACCACCAGACTGATCAAATAATGGCATCCATTTGAGAACATGTCTTTAATGAGTTCTAGCTCCACTCTTCTTCCTCTGGTAGCTGCCATGCGGCACCAGAAATGCAGGCTGTTATTTCTAAAGGCTACTGTGGACCTGGAGAACAGAGGATGAGTTTAGGGCCAGTTAAAATGTCATAATGCTCACTGCTCACCCTTTTTTTTTTTTGAATTTTATTTATTTTTTTATACAGCAGGTTCTTATTAGTTACCCATTTTATACATATCAGTGTAAACATGTCAATCCCAATCTCCCAATTCATCCCACCACCACCTGCCCGCCACTTTCCCCCTGGGTGTCCATACGTTTGTTCTCTACATCTGTGCCTCTATTTCTGTCCTGCAAACCAGCTCATCTGTATCATTTTTCTAGGTTCCACATATAAGCGTTAATATATGATATTTGTTTTTCTCTTTCTGACTTACTTCACTCTGTATGACAGATCTAGATCCATCCAAGTCTCTAAAAATAACCCAATTTTGTTCTTTTTTATGGCTGTGTATATGTACCACATCTTCTTTAACCATTCGTCTGTCGATGGGCATTTAGGTTGCTTCCGTGACCTGGCTATTTATTGTAAATAGTGCTGCAATGAACATTGGGGTGCATGTGTCTTTTTTTTTTTAATCTCAGTATGTTGTATTTTTTTCTTAATTTTTATTCATTTTTGGCTGTGTTGAGTCTTCGTTTCTGTGCAAGGGCTTTCTCCAGTTGCGGCGAGCGGGGGCCACTCTTCATCGTGGTGTGCGGGCCTCTCACTGTCGTGGCCTCTCGTTGCGGAGCACAAGCTCCAGACGCGCAGGCTCAGTAGTTGTGGCACACGGGCTTAGTTGCTCCACGGCATGTGGGATCTTCCCAGACCAGGGCTCGAACCCGTGTCCCCTGCATTGGCAGGCAGATTCTCAACCACTGCGCCAACAGGGAAGCCCCACGTGTCTTTTTGAATTATGGTTTTCTCTGCGTATATGCCCAGTAGTGGGATTGCTGGGTCATATGGTAATTCTATTTTTAGTTTTTTAAGGAACCTACATACGGTTCTCCATAGTGGCTGTATCAATTTACATTGCCACCAACAGTGCAAGAGGGTTCCCTTTTCTCCACACCCTCTCCAGCATTTGTTGTTTGTAGATTTTCTGATGATGCCCATTCTAACTGGTGTGAGGTGATACACCTCATTGTAGTTTTGATTTGCATTTCTCTAATAATTAGTGGTGTTGAGCAGCTTTTCATGTGCTTCTTGGCCATCTGTATGTCTTCTTTGGAGAAATGTCTACTCAGGTCTTCTGCCCATTTTTTGTTTCGGTTTTTTTTTTTTTTAAGATTGAGCTGCATGAGCTGTTTATATATTTTGGAGATTAATCCTTTGTCCGTTGATTCGTTTGCAAATATTTTCTCCCATTCTGAGGGTTGTCTTTTCGTATTGTTTGTAGTTTCCTTTGCTGTGCAAAAGCTTTTAAGTTTCATTACGTCTCATTTTTGTTTTTATTTCCATTAATCTAGGAGGTGGATCAAAAAAGATCTTGCTGTCATTTATGTCATAGAGTGTTTTTCCTATGTTTTCCTCTAAGAGTTTTATGGTGTCCAGTCTTACATTTAGGTCTCTAAGCACTATGAGTTTATTTTTGTATATGGTGTTAGGGAGTGTTCTAATTTCATTCTTTTACATGTAGCTGTCCAGTTTTCCCAGCACCACTTATTGAAGAGACTGTCTTTTCTCCATTGTATACCCTTGCCTCCTTTGTCATAGATTAGTTGACCATAGGTGCGTGGGTTTATCTCTGAGCTTTCTATCCTGTTCCACTGATCTATATTTCTGTTTCTGAGGCAGGACCATATTGTCTTGATTACTGTAGCTTTGTAGTATAGTCTGAAGTCAGGGAGTCTGACTCTTCCAGCACCGTTTTTTTCCCTCAAGACTGCTTTGGCTATTCTGGGTCTTTTGTGTCTCCATACAAATTTTAAGATTTTTTCTTCTAGTTCTGTAAAAAATGCCATTGGTAATTTGAAAGGCATTGCACTGAATCTGTAGTGTTCACCCTTATTCTTGAATAAGTGCTTTCCAGCTTGTTTCAAGACCTTGGCTAGTTTCCACACTTCTCAAAAAGTTGATTCTGACAATTTTTGCCAATCTTCTGGTTGACTTTATGGAGGAAGCAATTTTTGTAATCCTCACACTGCCATTTTCACTCACACCGTCATTTTCACTCACAGCTGCTTGTGTTGAAACTTGAAAATAAACCTTGACATTTTTCACATATGACTAATTATTCCAAAGTATGATCTTCTCATGACTGATTAGTATTCCATTCTATGAATACGTTATTGTTTATTTAACAGCCATCTCCTGACTGGTAGACATTAGGTGGTGGAAGGCTCCAGGGACATGCAGGAACCAGCTTGTGCTGACTCTGAAGAGCCACTTGTGTACATCTCTTCCCAATTCCCTCCTTCAGTAAAGTTCCATTGGTAGCTTGAAATCAGCCATGGTGGAAACGCTTACACCACAGAAACTGGCAAAATTACAAAATATTTTCCCCCACCCACAAATGACAGGCAGCTTTTAAGCATTTAACTGCACATCACTGGGTGCAGGTATCATAACAGAGAGCCATAATAGGACCATATGTTTTTTTTGTTTTGGCTGCATGGCATGTGGGATCTTAGTTCCCTGATCAGGGACTGAACTTGTGCCCTGCAGTGGAAGTGCAGAGTCTTAACCACTGGACCACTAAGGAAGCCTAGGACCATGTTTTATTAATTTGTGTATCCTTAAGACTCAGCAGGAGGCCTAGCACACAGTAGGTGATCAGGACTTTTTTGTTCTTTTTGTGTACACACTTCTTGACACAGGTGGATTCCCAGTTTGAACCTTATTTTATAATCTTCTTTGATTTAGCATAACTTCAAAGCATATTATACTTGACACATAATTGTCATTATTTTAATGCCTGCAATTTTCCTTTGACTAAATGAATATTTCTTTAATCCCTCCCATGTCGATTTATTATTACTTCATTTCCAGTATTTCACAGTGATGAACATCTCCATGAAATAAGCTTTCTATATCTTGCTGAAACTCCTTTAAAGCTGGGAACAGGCTACCTTGCCAAAAGAACACCTGAGACAGAGTAAAAAACACATATGACCTCCTAGATCATTAATTGTTTTACACAGTAAATGTCTTTTCTGGGCCCAACTCCCTATTGCAGGGACTCAGGAAGAACACACCTGCACCACACATTCACAAACAGGTACTACATTTAGGATTTTAATGCTGTGTACACTGTGTACAGATTAAGTCATATCTGCAAGACAGTGGTGCTCATCATATAACTGCATAGTTGCAAACCAGGAATAATCAGGATGTACTTTCAGCTGCTCGAATAGAACCAGAACACTTGTGTACTTAACAGGTTTCTTTCTCATCTATTAATAGCCCAGCTTTGCAGTATCAAGGAGCCAGGCTTCAAATATACATACTGTTGCTCAACTGTCCCTGGGGTGCCTGGGTCTGCATGGCCCAATGTGGCTGACTGCCTACTGGAAAAGGCCTCTTCCCTTTCAGGGGACCTGAAGTGCACAGAGCACTTGGTCCCACACCCCATAGCCCAGGCTTAATCATATGGCTCACATAGCTGCAAGGGAATCTGGGAAATGTAGCATTTGATCTGGCTGACCATATATCCAGCTAAAAATTGAGGGTCATGATAACATGAAAAGTAGAGAACTGATTTGGGGCAAAATTAGCATTCTCTCCTACAGTTTCCAATACCTTTTAAAAATGAATTAATACTTTTTATGTTCTACAGATTTATCTATTTAATTTTTTTCTGTACTTTTTTTTTTTTTTTTTTTTTGCAGTACGCGGGGCTCTCACTGTTGTGGCCTCTCCCGTTGCGGAGCACAGGCTCCGGACGCGCAGGCTCAGCAGCCATGGCTCACGGACCCAGCCACTCCGCGGCATGTGGGATCTTCCTGGACCAGGGCACGAACCCGTGTCCCCTGCATCGGCAGGCGGACTCTCAACCACTGCGCCACCTGGGAAGCCCTTTTCTGTACTTATTTTAAAAACGCCCCAGTTATACTGCATCATCATTTTTATGTTAAAAGCATTAGGCTGGTAAACTGAAACTTTACACTGTACCAGAAAATGTACTACCCTGTTTCAGTCTTCTTCTTTTTATATGCCAAGAGCTAAAAGGAATTGGCCCAGACCTTGCTCAGCTGTTTTAACAAAGACAGGTGAGACCTAGTCTCTGCCTACCAGGTCTGGTGTGGGAGACAAACATGTAAATAAATCATTACAGAAGGAAAACACAAAAAGCTATAGAAGCCGAGAACCAAACTTCTCCCAGGAGGAAAGAGAAAGCTTCTAAGAAGAGGAAATCCAAATTCATCCAGAAAAAAACAAGAAAGAGCCTTCCTGACAATGGGAAAATCTTGAGCAAAGGCACTGAACGCTGGAGGCACCCCAGCAACTCAACTGAACACAGGGTGGATGGTGGCTAGAGATGATGCTGGGCCCAGGTCTTGGAGGGGAAGGCGCATCACTTGTCCGACTGTGGTGGTATGTGAACTGGCTCTCATCATCCATTTCAACTTCCTCACGTGCCTTCACAGGCTGAGGCCAGAAACCTGAAAACTACATTTCCCCGTCTTCCTTGCAGCTAGAATTCTGGATGAGTTAGCTCCACCAGTTAAGTGCACTGATGCAGCTAGGAGTGAGGTCATGGCTATCTTTTCGCTTCTCCGGTTGCTACTGCTGGCTAGCACAGCCAGGGAAACACTGTGTTTCAGCAGCAATTCAGCTTTTTAAAAAAAATAAATTTATTTTATTCATTTTATTTTTAGCTGTGTTGGGTCTTTGTTGCTGCACGTGGGCTTCCTCTAGTTGTGGTGAGCGGGGGCTACTCTTCGTTGCAGTGCGTGGGCTTCTCATTGCAGTGGCTTCCCATGTTGCAGAGCATGGGCTCTAGGCACGCAGGCTTCAGTAGTTGTGGCACACAGGCTCAGTAGTTGTGGCTGGCGGGCTCTAGAGCACAGGCTCAGTAGTTGTGGCGCATGGGCTTCGTTGCTCTGTGGCATGTGGGATCTTCCCAGACCAGGGCTCGAACCTGTGTCCCCTGCACTGGCAGGTGGGTTCTTAGCCACTGCACCACCAGGGAAGCCCAGCAATTCAGCTTTGTGTGAACTAAGAGACTGAGAGAGTTGCAGCCATGGCAGAGGCTCCCTTATATCTGGAACATACCTCCAGTGACGCCCCCTTTTCCTGATTGTGGGAGAGGCTGCAGCTCCCCTGGTAGGCCAGTTCTGCTGTGTTGTTCTGGCTGCATTCTTGAAGGCCCACTCAGAGACATTCCTTGAGGCCCTCCAATGACTTTGTAAGCATCTAACGCCCTGGATTAAATCCCTTTCTGATTAAAATTGGTAGAATGGCTTGTTTCCTCTAACTGAACTCTGATCAATGCAGAGGCTTGCCGTTAAAACTGACTATTCGGGCTTCCTTAGTGGCGCAGTGGCTGAAAGTCTGCCTGCCGATGCAGGGGATACGGGTTCATGCCCCGGTCCGGGAAGACCCCACATGCTGCGGAGCGGCTAGGCCCGTGAGCCATGGCTGCTGAGCCTGCGCGTCCAGAGCCTGTGCTCTGCAACGGGAGAGGCCACAACAGTGAGAGGCCCGCGTACCGCAAAACAAAAACAAAAACAAACAAAAAAAACCTGACTATTCAACCACATTCCACCTAAAATGTGGCTCAAGTCCAGGCTCTGGCTTACATTCTGGAGAGCCTATTGTTGTTATGCCCAAAAAGCAGCATGGACACCACCACCACCACCAAAAAGCTCCCCTGACCTGGCCTGCCTCAGTGGAGAACAGACCACTTCTGAGAGCAGCTGAGGGCAAGCACAGACACAGCCTTCGCTGCAGGGATCCTGCTTCTGACAGATCTGTCCTCCTTCCACACCCAAAGGTAAGGGCTGTACAATCCTAGCCACTGCTCAGGCCAATTGAGTGTCTGCAACAACACAGGGAAGGAGTTAAAATACCTATCATCACAGAGATTTGGGTTCTCCTTCACTTCCCTACAAACAAAGCCATGAAGTTAAATGGGAGACTCTGGGGAGAGGGTGGGGGAGGGGGACTGCTGGTGGTTCGTTAGCAGAGAGCAGGGCCACCGCTCTGCATCCATTACCCGACTGTGGTACACACAGGAACGTTTTAAATTTTAATCATTGTCTACTTATTTTAAGGTAGAGTAGGAAAATATAACATGTGAAACAAACCCAATTTCATGAGCAGTATCTCTTCAGGACATGTTTAAAAGGCAAACCAATTGGGGGGATAATTAGGTAAGTAATAGTAAAACTGGCATGAAGATATGGCCAAAATCATGCAGGTGGCATGCCAATTCTAAGATTTGGAAACCCCATTGCAAGATGACATTTGGTCCCTGTGACAACAGTAGGAGTTGCTTAATTTTTGCCTCCACTTTAGCATGGAGAGTGAGGATCAGAACATTGAAATGACCTGTCAGTGTCACATGGCTACTAGTGGTCAGTAACAAAGCTGGGATTCATTCCTGGCTGGTACGGTCTTCACCCCACTCCCACCCCCACTTTATACAGACTCCGAAAGCCACCAGTAAGCATAACTTTGGAGAAGTGAAGAACTCTTCCAGTCCACTTCCTCCTGGCGGCTGTGGTCATCCACCACGTTCCCAGCTCCCCTCTGATGGGGCTGGTTTGCTGCAGGGAGAGCTCAGGAGGTGTGGCCTGGACATCTGAGCAGGCTGCCTCCTCCAGGGTGCAGGCTGGAAGGAAGCAGCCGCCTTCAGGTTCAGGGCAGAGAGGAGGGGGGGCCCTCGCTGGGGCTCTCATGCTTCTTCTTGGTCTCCTCTCTGGGCTGCAGTCGATATCCCAGGAAAACAAACGAGAAAGTACAGCTGGCATGGTGTGGGGGGCTGGGATGCTGCCTGGGCACAGGCTGAGAGTCCCTTCTCAAAAGCCGATGACTCGTGTGGCCCAGGTCTCAGGGTCAGAGCTGTTCTAGCCAGCCCTCCTGAGGGGCCAGTGGCCGTCGGTGTGCCTCCTGTGCCCGAGGCTCCAACGCTGTCCCAGGGCGCCAGCTGAGGGCCTCAGAAGCCAACCAGCAAGGAAGGCGAAGGTCTTCTGGGCACGGCTGCAGCTCACTGCTCTTCTGTAACCCAAACAACTTCCATTTCATCTGTTTTACATTCTAAAAACAGTTTGAGGGGGAATTCCCTGGTGGTCCAGTGGTTAGGACTCTGTGCTTCCACTGCAGGGGGCCCGGCTTCGATCCCTAGTGGGGGAACTAAGATCCCGCAAGCCGCATGCTGTGGCCTAAAAACAAAAGACGACAGTTTGAGAACCACTGCCTTAGCATCTCCTAGGCCTCAGGTTTGAAGAACTGTGCACAGGGCCCGCACCGCCTCTGAAGATATCCAGGGCAGAAATGGATGGGATAGAGGAGTGATGGCAAGTGATGACCGAGGGGCCTGGGGAACCAGATGAGCAGGAAGGACAGCGGGTTCCAGACGCTGGCCTTTACCAAACCCTCTTCTAAAGTGCTTCCTTGTCATTTCTGCCCAGCTTAAAAATACACGTTGGGAGAATGCCTGGATAGCTCAGTCGGTAGAGCATCAGACTTTTTTTTTTATTGGCCAGCCATGTGGCTTGTGCGATCTTAGTTCCCCCACCAGGGACTTAATCTGGGGCCATGGCGGTGAAAGCACCGAGTCCTAACCACTGGACCACCAGGGAACTCCCCGAGAGCATCAGACTTTTTTTTTTTTTGAATATTTATTTATTTGGATGCACTGGGTCTTAGTTGCAGCACGTGGGATCTTCGTTGCTACGTGTGGGATCTTCCTTTTTAGTTGTGGCATGCGAACTCTTAGTTTCAGTATGTGGGGTCTAGTTCCCTGAAAAGGGATTGAACCCGGGTCCCCTGCATCGGGAGCATGAAGTCTTAGCCACTGGACCACCAGGGAAGTCTCCTAGAGCATCAGACTTTTAATCTGAGGGCCCAGTGTTCAAGTCCCTGTCCAGGTGCAAAAAAATAAAATAAATAAAATTTTAAAAATAAATAACCAATTAAAAAAAATAAAATTTATAAACAACCTAAATGCCCAATGACAGATGAATGAATAAAGATGTGGTTGGGACTTCCCTGGCAGTCCGGTGGTTAAGACTCTGCACTTCCACTGCAGGGGGCACGGGTTCAATCCCTGGTGGGGGAACTAAGATCTCACATGCCACGCAGCACAGCCAAATAAATAAATAAATAAATAAATAAATGACGTGGTACATACAGACAATGGAATACTACTCAGACATCAAAAAGAACAGAATAATGCCATTTGTAGCAACATGGATGCAACTAGAGATTATCATACTAGGTGAAGTAAGTCAGAAAGAGAAAGACTGGTGGACTGCCACTGTAACCAAATGATCTCACTTAACATTGGCAACATGGGCACAAAGCAACACCATGGACCTCTTGACAAGATGAACGGAGATGGACCCAACATCACATATAGTATTTCTGTCAAAAATGCAAAGCCTGGATGTAATAAGAAGGAAATATCAGGCAGACCCAAACTGAGGGACAGTCTACAAAATAACTGGCTTCTGCTCTTAAAAAACCTCAAGGTCGAAAAAGACAAAGAAAGGCTAAGAAACTGTTCCAGATCAAGAGACTTAAGGAACATGAAAACAAAATGCAATGCATTGTCCTGGAATGGATCTTAGACCAGGAAAACACCACCACCACCACCACCATAAAGAGGACATTATTGGCCGCCTGCTGATGCAGGGGACGCGGGTTCATGCCCCGGTCTGGGAGGATCCCACATGCCGCGGAGCAGCTGGGCCCGTGAGCCATGGCCGCTGAGCCTGCACATCTGGAGCCTGTGCTCCGCAACGGGAGAGGCCCCAACAGTGAGAGGCCCGTGTACCGCAAAAAAAAAAAAAAAAAAAAAAAAAAAAGAGAACATTATTGGGACAATGGAAGAACCTGAATACAGGCTGTAAATTAGATAACAGGATTGTATCAATGCTGAATTTCCAGATTTTGATAGTTGCACTCTGGTTTTGTACCAGAATGCCTCTGAATTTAGGAAATAAACCCTGAAGTTAGAGGTTAAACACAAAGATGTTTTCAATTCACTCTCAAGTGGTTTAGAGAGAGAGAGAGAATGATAAAGGCAAAACATTTACCTAAATAATCCATGGTCAAGTCAGACAACAGATCATGGAGGACAGGTGAAGGTTTCTCCCACGCCCTTTGCTGCCACCCCCCAGACACAAGCACGATCCTTCACATATTTCTCTGGGCTCAGATAATCATCTATACACAGATGCATGGTTTGCTGGGGTTTAGTTTCTTTTTAAAAACAGGGTCATAGATTACATGTTACCCTACAATTTGATTTTTAAAATAGTTTTTAAGGTTTTTTTTTTAAATCAAAGCAATATATGCATATGGTTAAACATTACTAGTACTGAAGGGCTTAAATAAAAGCCAACTGCTCCACCCCTTCCTGACCCCAAGGCTGCCCCTCAGAGCAGTCACTCTCAACTGCTCCACCCCTTCCGGACCCCAAGGCTGCCCCTCAGAGCAGTCACTCTCAACTGTTTTGCTGGTGCTTACCCCTATAGCTCTAAATAACACGCTTATCCTATTTCTGGGTATATGAAAGGTACGCTGAATTCCTGCTTTGCGTGAGGATTTAATTCACTTACACCCTCCTCCACTGTTTCCAAGGGTTTCCATTACTATCTGTAGTTCTTCTTTAATTTCCACTCCGGCTGTATCTGAGCTCCAGCTCTGTACCTTTTCCTTCCCTCACCCTGCCACCTGTCTACTTCCGTTAACTATAACTTTACACTGCCAAACTGATAATGTGTTATGTTGTTCTGTAACCATAATTGTCTTGCTTGCTGAGTTGACAGGTGGACTCTCTCAATAAATATTGCTCATATGATTAGCACGATAGAAATATTATTACCTGCACAACCAAGCAGTGTACTACGGTTACATCTCCTTTCTTGGGCAGCCTTTGATTTTCCCTGCATTCAACTTCTTTTACTTAACAGTATGTCAAAGTTCTTCCAATTTTTTAAATAACCATATGGTAATTTGAGTAGGTAGATTTAAATTTTAAAAATTAAACTAAATTTTTATAGTGGTAAAATATACATAAAAAGGCCATCTTAACCATTTCTAAGTGCACAGGTCAGTGATATTAAGTACATTCTCACTGTCGTGCGACCATTGCCACTACCCGTTGCATAACTTCATCATCCTGCACTGAAACTGTCCCCATTAAACAGAAACTCCTCAATCCCTGCCCCCACCCCCAGCCCCCGGGGCCACTGCTCTACTTCCATCTCTAAGGCTACTCTATAGAGATCTCATAAAAAATGGCGTCACACAATATTTGTCTTTTGTCCTTTTGGCTTACTTCACTTAACGTAATTTCCTCAAAGTTCACCTATGCTGTAGAGTATGTCAGAATTTCCTTGCTTTTTACAGATGAATAATATTCAATTGTATGTACGGAGAGGCAGCATTTTGTTTCCTATTCATTGTCCACTGAAGGATATTTGCGGTGTTTCCACCTTTTGGCTACTGTGAATAATACTGCTGT
The DNA here is from genome assembly GCF_964270905.1 of Leucopleurus acutus. Classification (NCBI taxonomy): domain Eukaryota; kingdom Metazoa; phylum Chordata; class Mammalia; order Artiodactyla; family Delphinidae; genus Leucopleurus; species Leucopleurus acutus. Next base: position 2,315,100 of record NC_139153.1, on the reverse strand, counting down.
GTGGGGCTTCCCTGGTGGAGCAGTGGTTAGAATCCTCCTGCCAACGCAGGGGACATGGGTTCGAGCCCTGGTCCGGGAAGATCCCACATGCTGCGGAGCAACTGAGCCCGTGCGCCACAACTACTGAGCCTGCGCTCTAGAGCCCGTGCTCCACTACTATTGAGCCTGTGCTCTAGAGCCCACAAGCCACAACTACTGAGCCTGCGCTCTAGAGCCCACGAGCCACAACTACTGAAGCCTATGCTCCACAACAAGAGAAGCCACCGCAATGAGAAGCCCGCGCACCGCAATGAAGAGTAGCCCCCGCTCGCCGCCACTAGAGAAACCCCGCGCGCAGCAACGAAGACCCAACACAACCAAAAAGAAAAATAAATTTATATAAAAAAAAATACCGTTGTGAACATTGTTGTACAAATACCTCTTTGAGTACCTGCTTCCAGTTCTTTTGGGAATATGCCCAGAAATGGAATTGCTGGATCATATGGACATTCTATGTTTTTTTAAAATTTTTTTAAAGGAACCTGCATACTGTTTTCCACAGCAGCCACACCATTTTACATTCCCACTAGAAGTGTATAAGGGTTCCAATTTCTGCTTTTTTGATGACTCCTAATGGGTGTGAAGTGTTATCTTATTGTGGTTTTGATTTCTATTCCTTAATGATCAGTGATGTTGTGCATCTTTTCATGTGTTTATTGGCCATTTGGATAACTCCTCTGGTGAAATATCTTTTCAAGTCCTTTGGGCATTCTATTTAAAATTCATTTTTTAAATTGTGGTAAAATATTCATAACAAAATTAACTATTTTTCAGTGTACCAGTGGCATTAAATACATTCATATTTCTGTGCAACTCTTACCCAGTTTTGAATTGGGTTGTTTGGTACTGCTGAATTTTAGTAGTTCTTTATATATTCTGGGTATTAATTCCTTACCACATATGTGATTTGCAAATATTTTTTCCCACTCTATACATTGCCTTTTTACTCTGTTGATTGCATTCTTTGATGCACAAACATCTTAAATTTTGATGAAGTCCGATTTATTTTTTCTGTCATTGCCTGTGTCTTTGGTGTCACATCCACAGAATCACTGCCAAGCCCCATGTCATGAAGCTTTTGCCCTATAATTTGTTCTAAGAGTTTTACGGTTTTAGCTCTTACGTTTAGGTCTTCGATCCACAGTATGCAGAGTTCGTAACTCGTTAAATCAAAGCGATCTTTAAAATGTAAATGCCATCGTGCCTGCTCACACATCTGCAGAGGTTTTCATCTCACTCAAATTAAGAATGATTACCTTATCCTAGCCTACGGGGCTCCACCTGACGTGATTTACACTCCTCTGATTTCACACAACTCTAGGTGCATGGCCACACCGTGCTGCCCCTCCCATGTGCCAAGCACATTACCACTGCAGGGCATCTGTGCTTGCTGGTCCCTCTTCCGGGAGATCCCTGATCGCACGACTCCTCCTCAGTGAGGCTGTTCCCGACCACCTTCATCTCTACCCCAACCCCGAGTTTGTTTTCTTATTAGCACGTATCACTGCTATCATTGTTCCTTGTGTTCCCCAGGAGACTATAAACTCTAGGAAGGCAAAGGTCAAGAACACATGGATGCTCAGAGTAAAGCTTTAAGTGGTGGTCAGTGGCTGAGAGCTTTCTACATAAGATCCTTAAAATCATGGTGCACCCCCTTTATCCCTCCCTCCTTCCACCGGCTGGAACCAAATGCGTGGCAACAAGTTTTAGACTATTTAGATGATGGCAACTCCTTAGAGAGGACCAAGCAACAAGACAGGTGGCACTTGGGTGCCTGGTGATTTTGGGAAACGGTGCTGTTGAGAAAGCTTGGGCTTCTTTTTTCCTTTTGAGGAAGAGCACACTTCATTGGAAAGAGAGCACTGAATGTGACCAACAGATGAAGGCAGCTTGATAGGCATCCTGACCACCATGCTCGAGAAGACACACAGGGTGCTTTGCTGAAAAAGATCAGTGGGAACGTGGACTCCTCTGGGCAACCTCCCCAACCTTTTCCCTCCCAGGAGGACTCCCAGCCATTTCCTCGAAGGCAACCATGGTTCACTAGAGAGAGAGCCCTCAGGGGTGCCTTCTTGTTTATGTTATTTTATTTTTTTTAAGTTTTTTTTTTAATGTGGACCATTTTTTAAAAAGCCTTTATTGAATTTGTTACAATTTTTGTTTTATGTTTTGGTTTTTTGGCCATGAGGCATGTGGGATCTTAGCTCCCCAACCAAGGATCGAACCTGCACCCCCTGCACTGCAAGGCGAAGTCTTAACCACTGGTCTGCCAGGGAAGTCCCAGCCTTATCTATCTATCTATCTACCTATCTATCTACCTACCTATCTATCTATCTATTTATGTTTGGCCGAGTTGGGTCTTCGTTGCTGCGCGCGGGCTTTCTCTAGTTGCAGTGAGCAAGGGCTACTCTTCATTGCGGTGCGCGGGCTTCTCATTGTCGTGGCTTCTCTTGTTGTGGAGCACGGGCTCTAGGCACGCAGGCTTCAGTAGTTGTGGCACGTGGGCTCAGTAGTTGTGGCTCGTGGGCTCTAGAGTGCAGGCTCAGTAGTTGTGGCACACAGTCTTAGTTGCTCCGCAGCATGTGGGATCTTCCCAGGCCAGGGCTCAAACCCGTGTCCCCTGCATTGGCAGGCAGATTCTTAACCACTGTGCCACCAGGGAGGTCCCAAGGAAGCTTTATTGTGACAGACACCACTGCTCACATGTCCAGTCTCCCCTTGGTTCCTAGAATGTAAGCCTGATTTGTTCAGGGCAACAATGAGCCCAGCTAAAGAACTCTGTTTCTCAGCAGACCCTACAGCTAGAGGTGGCCAGGTGACAGGACTCCAGGCAACGAGGGGGAAGCTGCTGGGTGGGCTTCCTGAGCAGCTCATAACAAGAACGCTGACTGAGCCGGGCAAACTTGCCGTGTTCCCTTCCCCTTCATCCTGCCTGCAGTCATCTTGTGACCCTGAGGTGACAAGCATGAGGATGAAAACCACAGGGTAAGGATGAGTGAGCAAAAGGACAAAAGTAGCTTCGGCCTCTGATGGCTTCATGGGTCGACAGTACTTCTCAGAACTTCTTGCTCCAGGAGAAAAGGGAAATCTGTGTTCAGCTAAGGCACTATGGGTTGGGTTTTCCATCAAAAGATAGGAGTCTGGGTCCTTGATGGTCCCATGGGGCAGCCACTCTAGCAGAAATCTAAACTTCTTTTACAAAAGAGAAAAATGAAGCCCTAATTTGTTCATCACTTGTAGCAGAGACAAGTAACATGCATTATTCTTGCGTCCTGGGTGAGAAAGGAGAGAATAGTCACGCTTTGGAGATGTTGAGTATGAGGTGCCGGTGGGATAGACAAACACAGAGAACCAGGAGAGAGCAGGAGGTGTGGGTCTGGAGCTTGGGGAAAAGAGCTGGGTTAGAAAAGGACAGGTCAGGGACTTCCCTGGTGGTGCAGTGGTTAAGAATCCACCTGTCAATGCAGGGGACACAGGTTCGAGCCCTGGCTTGGGAAGATCCCACATGCCACATAGCAACTAAGTCCGTGCATCACAACTACTGAGCCCGCACCCTAGAGCCTGTGCTCCACAACAAGAGAAGCCACCGCAATGAGAAGCCTGCACACCTCCACGAAGAGTAGCCCCCGCTCGCCACAACTAGAGAAAGCCCACGCACAGCAACGAAGACCCAACACAGCCAAAAGTAAATAAATAAATGATAAATAAATTTTAAAGAAAAAAAAAAGACAGGTCATAAGACTTCAGGGTGGACACTTCAGAGTCCCTCACTGCTGGTCTTGGGTGGGGCACAAACACATCCTGACCATCTCTGAGGAACAGAGCAGGGGTCAGATTTGGACTACAAATAAGGAAGACTGTCACAGTCAGAGCTGTCCAAGAAAGGAACAGGCCCCCTAGTCAGGGAGCACTCTGCTCCTTGAGCAGTGCAAGCAGAGACTGGGTGCTGGAGAAGCGGGGGAGAGGTCCAGAGCAGCGGGAAGTGGAGTCCATGACCGTTAAGGATCTTTCAGGCCTTGAGCTGCTGACATTCTAAGCATCTGATTGGGTCCTGAAGTGTGGTGTTATCAACCTTGGAAAAAGGAGCCACCCAACAGTGAGACCAGAGGTCGCAGGGCCCCCATCCTTGCCCTGATGCTATGGTCTTTCACAGAAGCCAGGGGCCATCTGCATGGTACTCAATTGCATGCAAGGTCTCAGACGTTTCTACTGACAAGTATTAGATAACTACTAGACCCCAGAGTTTTATTTAACTACGTACTAATGGTTTTTTCTCCATAGTTATTAAACTGATACACGCACAAAACAACAATAACAGTGACAACAACAAAAAAAACTTGTAAATTCAAGAAAACACCAAGGGAGGGGGAAATATGTAATTCTACCACCCAGAGATAACCACGATTAGCAATTTTAACATAAAAATATCATGTCTTTTTTGTGCACACAAAGTTTTCCTCAAAGTTGTGTTTTACTTTACATGCTATTGTGATGCCTTCGTTTTTTTCAACTTATTTTGATATAAACTTACAAAAAAGTTGCAAGGATAGTAAAAAGAACCCCTGTGAATCCCTGTGTACCCTTCACCCAGATATACTGCTTCCTTTTAATGGCCAGGTGAGCCCTTTATCCACGTGCCTCTACTGTCCCCGAAACATCCCCTGAGATGAATACTCCCCTTATCCACACCTCACACATGAATATATTAGGCCTTAGTCAGGGGCTTCGAATATTTCACTTCACAATCCTTAAAGGTCTTTGATTCCTATCTTTGTGCACCTATTCCTTAGGGTTTCGAGGCCATCTCTAAATAAGATTATCCACAAAATCCCCCAAACCCACTGGCAGGGCAGAAGGGACTCCACGATCATCACAGTACCTTAAACCTGTGTCCCATCACCAGGCCACGTCATGGCCCATGATGCACAGTGACTAACTACGTCTTTTAAATCTTCTAATGACCTTGTAAACAGCTTAATAGTGCATTTTTTATGATTCAGAATTACTTCGTCAAGTGCAACTATATAAAACACACTCTACTCTCTATAATCCTATTAGATATTACTTCATGTTAAAATACGTACGCACCCATGTTCACAGCAGCATTATTCACGACAGCCAAAAGGTGGACACAACCCAGGTGTCCACTGACAGATGAAGAAACAAAATGTGGTGTCAGGGTGGAAAAATTTTCTTTCCACCCTTCTAGGTTCTTTGGCTGGTCTAATGGTTAAGCTGACATCAGACAGATTAACAGGAGAAAAACATTTAATTTCATATGTATGGGAGCCCCATAAAAATGAGACCCAAAGGCAGTCAGGCAATTGAGACTTCTCTGCATCCCTGAACTAGGAAAGGGATAGAAGCTGGGGCTGCAGAGGGGAGGAGGGCCATTCACAGCAGCTGAGAAGAGCGGACGTCGGCCCTGCCATGCAGGTTAAGTCTTTAACATAAATAAGTCATCTCTGCTAATTGCTTTCTTTACGGGCTGGCCCCCTATTGCAATTCTTTTAGGCTGATAAAGAAGAGGTAAAAATTTTTCCTGAAACTGCTGGGTCTTGATAGCCTTTGGCTCAAAATAATTCACATGACAAGGTGGCACATTTGGGGTGGCATATTCTGTTTCCCTTCAGTGCTATACACACACAAGAGAATATTAATCTGCCTTTAAAGGGAAGGAAATCCTGACACACGCTACAGTGGGTGAACCTTGAGGACATTATGCTCAGTGAAATAAGCCACTCACAAAATATACTCTATGACTCCTCTTATATGAGGTCCCTGGAGCAGTCAACTTCACAGAGACAGAAAGTAGAATGGTGGCTGCCAGGGACCCAGGGGAGGGAAAAATGGAGAGGTATTGTTTAATGGGTATAGAGTTCCATCTTTTTGTAAAATGAAAAGACTTCCGGAGATTGCTTACACAACAGTGTGAACGTACTTAACGCCACTGAAATGTACACTTAAAAATATTAAGATGCTGAGTTCTACATTATGTGTACATCACCACTATTAAACTAAAAGAAAAATTTTACACATACGCGGTACGTGTTTCATATTAAATGAGCAATGAAATATGAGCAATGAGCCGCAGAAACGGAGGCTGATGCCTCTGAAAGGCCCTGGAAGACGCTCCGAAGAGGTGCCTGTGAGCTGAACAGTGCAGGTGGCTGTGAGCAAGGAGGCATCTCCGCAAACGGCCTGCAGACCATATCCGCATTCTCCCACTGGAGACGGGAAGCCGGGGGCCCTGAAGCCGGCAGACCTGCTGGCCCCCACTTCTCCTTGCAGGCTTCCTGTGTTAACTGTCACCCTGTGGCCACCTGCTCCTTACCCTCCGGAGAAATTCTGCCTCTGAGTGCGGTATTAGTTCCTTAACCCTGAGGTTGAAATACTGCAGAACTAGAGACCACTACTGAACGCCTGCTGTATGCCCTGCACAAGGTGCTTTACATACATTGTCTCTAATCATTTGCACGGTGACCCTATGAAAGAGGTTTTGTGATTCTCGTCTTACTCATGAGAAGATTGAAGTGTGCGAAGGTTAGGTAACTTACTCAACGATACACAATAAGGAGCTAAATTCTTTGCATTATATGGCCTCTAAGATGATAAAGATAAAAGTAAGCTCCGTAGGGCAACTAGCATATTTTTAAAGCCCCTATAAGGTCCCAGAGGCAAAAATGTATCAAGCAACTCAGGGTTGCCCCCAAATAGTAAATGCTCTTTCCTGAACACTTAGCACAGCTTAGGAACTTGGCTAACTCTATCTAGTTCCATCACCAGAGCTATGGCATTATGTGTATACCACAGGCCCGAGTGGTACGTGCAAGGGTGTCCACTTGTGGTCAGTTGCTTCAGGAAGGAGGACGTTGCTCTCACGTTCAAATATGTGATTCCCAAAACCAATACCACTTCTGAAATTGCTACTACTTTATTTTTTAAACATTAAGAAGACATTTCAGGATGATTTTAAGGCAAAACTTGCTTCAGTTTCTAAGTCAATGCTGCCATTGTGTTCCATGGTACTAACCCTAAAAACACAGAAAATATACCAGCAACTGAACCTACTGAAAATATATGTGCTTGTAGCAAAAAGGCATTTATTCATTCATTCATTCAAAAAACCGGTCTTGAGCGCCTTCTGTTTGCCCGGCTCCTCCTCCCCCCCCCCCCCCCCGCAAAAACAAAAGCAAAAAGAACAAAAATCTCCCTTTCAAGACTCAGGTCGTCTCATCTGTTCGAAACCTTTGCAGCAAGTATTGATACTACAGTACTGACCTCTAAAATTTTATCCTCACAAATTCAATCTCATGAATCTATTAACCACCGTGGCTCCAGCTGAAAAAACCTACTTTTTTAAAACGTTGCCTTCTCGCTTTATGATGTGATAACCTCATAAAAAGACCTGGTGTATTTAGATCACACACTCAAATATCCCCAAACTTATTTCCCCCGCCCCTGTCCCCGTCCTCCCATCTCTGCTGCCTTCCTCACCGCCCGTTTCGGCCCTTCGGCTGGGACTCTGCCTGTGCGAGCTCGTGGGCATCTGTATCCTCGTGGGTCTTTTTAAAAAACACCCAAAACCCGCCAACAATGCACATCCTCACACGTTTTTCTGCGCTTTGCTTTTTTCACTTAGTGTCTGCTGGGGTTGGGTCCACATTACTGTAGGAACCGTCTTGCGGTTTCTAGCGACCGCAGGTCACTCCTCTGAGAGGACGGACTAACTCATGTCACCTGGTTATTCCTGGTTTCGTGGTCAAGACATGAAGGTCAGCCTTCGTGTCTACGCGAGGCAGCTGAGGGCACCGGTGCCCCTCCCTAAACGGCCGAGAGGGAACCCCTAACGTGGCCGCGGGGCACTGACGGCCCAAAGCCGAGCCCGGGAAGGGCGGGGAGCCCCAAAGGCCGCCCCACCGCGGCAGAGCACGAGCGTCCTGCGCCAGCGGCCGGACCACGGGCCACGCCGCACACTCGCCTCCACTTCCGGCCACGCAGAGTGGGGGCCGCCATCTCTTACTTTCGGCCACCTACCCGACGACAAAGACACCGGGAAACTCCGCGGGAGCCGTCTTTCGCGAGGAGCCTGCTACAATCCCCGCGTGTCCCAGAAACAGGCCAGCCTCTCAGCGCGCCGTACAGCCACACAGGAAGCCGCCATGTTGTACATCTTGTACGGCGAAGCCCTCCATTTCCGGGACCGGCCGCTGACTTGACCCGTGAGGCGCGAGCCAACAAAGGTGGCGTGAGCGCCCTCTGGCGGCGGCGCCGGAGTAGCGCCGCCAGCTCTGACCTGCGGGGAGTTCTGCTTCCGGGTCTCCTGGGGGTGGGGCATTGACGTGAGCTCAGAGCTGGGTCGCGGCTGGGGTGGCACCCGAGCGTGTGCAACGGCGATGGCGCGGGGCTGCGGGCTGGGATCGCGTGGGTTGAGGGTCTGCGTGGTCTGTTACCTCGCCCCCTCCTGGGAGGCCCGTGCTGTTATGACCATTTACGGGTGAGAACACGCGCCCTCCTTGCCCACTCTGCTAAACCCCGGTGAAGATGACCTGGAGATCCGTCCCCCCTTTATTTTTGTAAAGTGGGTAACATTACTTAATCGGGGGGTTATTGCGAGGATTGAGTTTTCGGATGACAGTACCTGGTTCTTAACGTCCGTTTCTTCTCCATCGGTCGTAGTGATAACAACCCCGTGCGGATGGCCCCTGGGCTGCCCGGGGTCTGCACAGGTCTCCTGGAGGATCCTCCTGGGCAGGGAGCGTTGAAGTGGTAAAGGACAGTGGGGACAGCGTGGTGCATGGGGTGGGGAAATTAATGACGGGAGCTGAGGAAGCTTCTGCAGAGGGCCTCCCGCGGAGCAGACGAGGCATGAACATACCTGCTTATTTGAACGAGGCCAGCGACACGTTGGAGTGTGTCCAGGGGGTCCGTGAAGCAGACGGCAGTGGTTATGGAGACGGCCCAGGGAAGAACCATCCCCAGGCCCACCCAGAAGTTGTCCCTTATCTGTGGCTGGTGATGGGTCCCCACGGACTGGTGTTCTGGTAGACCTGGCTATCAGCTCTCTCAGCCCTCAGGGACCTGACTGGTTGGGCAGTGCCCCGGAGGCAGCCCTGGCTCTGTCCTGGCAGCCTGGCCTCCCTTGTAGGGCTCCTGCTTGTCCTCCTTCATAGACGTCTTTGGGATTCACACTTCCAAGATGCGTAGCACTTATATTCTATGTCATAAGTGCAAATACAGTGATTTGAGGACTTTTTAGATAACTACCTGCTCTACCTGCTTCAATCCACCAATCAGACCACCTCCCATTCCATCAGGGTAGCTTCCTGTTTGGATGCATTCCAGAGCTTCAGGAGACCTCTCTTTAAAGTGCAAAAATAACCTTTGTATCTGGTATCAGTTCCCACATAGGTGATGAGTTAGCACCTTAATGGCAGCACGTGTAGTTAAGGGCAAGTCTGAGAGTTTTCATCCTGATCGTCATCACACTCCTGGGCGAGAGTCCAGGACCCAGGGAAGATGCCGTTTCTGTCCTTGGGAAATAGACAAGATTTGTGAAGCCAGGTGCGCAAATGCACAGGTATTATTGCCTTGTCGTGGAAGAAATGAAGGAAGGAAACCTCATCGTATTTTTCTGTTGAACACTGAAATTGTCAAATATCGTCCTTAATGTTATGAGTGACATTCATGCTGGACAACACAAACCAAAGCGAACAGGAACATCAGGCCTTTGCACTTGTTATCTACATAATGTGTATAATTAATGATTTATGTAGTCTTTTTTTTGGCTGTGCCCCTCGGCTTGTGGGATCCTAGTTTCCTAACCAGGGATCAAACCTGGGCCCCGCAGTGAAAGCACTGAGTCCTAACCACTGGAGCGCCAGGGAATTCCCTATGCAGTTGTCTTTTAAATCAGAATTAAAAAGAAAGAAAGAAAAAAAACCCTACAAACAAAAAGTACTTTATATTGTCTTTTATATTTACCGACGTAGTTACCTTGATTGGTACTCTCCCCCCCCCCCACCGCCCCCGCCGTTTGGAATTGAGTTACTGTCTAGTGTCATTTCATTTTAGCCTGAAAGATTCCCTTTATTATTTCTTGGAATGCAGGTCTGCTAGCAACAAATTCTCTCAATTTTTGTTTATCTGGGAATCTTCATTTCTTTTTCATTTTTATTTTATTATTATAGTGTATTACTTTAATTGACTTTTGGATGTTAAACCAAGCTCCTATTCTTGGGAAAGCCCACTTGATCATGGTATATAATTTTATATGTTGCTGGATTTGGTTTGCTAATATGTTGTTAAGAATATTTGCACATATATTCGTAAAAGACATTGGTCTGGGGGTTTCGGGGCTTCCCTGGTGGCACAGTGGTTAAGAATCCGCCTGCCAATGCAGGGGACACGGGCTCGAGCCCTGCTCTGGGAAGATCCCTGCATGCCGCAAAGCAACTAAGCCCGTGCGCCAGAACTACAGAGGCTGCGCTCTAGAGCCCGTGAGCCACAACTACTGAGCCCACGTGCCACAACTACTGAAGCCCGCGTGCCTACAGCCCATGCTCAGCAACAAAAGAAGCCACCGCAATGAGAAGCCCGCGCACCACAACAAACAGTAGCCCCCGCTCCCCGCAACTAGAGAAAGCCCGCGTGCAGCAACGAAGACCCAACGCAGCCAAAAATAAATAAAATCAATTTATCGAAAAAAACAAAAAACCCCACATTGGTCTGTAGTTTATTTTCACTTGTTATGTCTTTGGTTTTGAAATCAGGGTAATGATGGCCTCGTGGAATGACTTCCTTCCTCCTCTTTTTTTTTTTTTTTTTTTTTTTTGCGGTACGCAGGCCTCTCACTGTTGTGGCCTCTCCCGCTGCAGAGCACAGGCTCCAGACACACAGGCTCAGCGGCCATGGCTCACGGCACTAGCCGCTCCGCGGTATGTGGGATCTTCCCGGACCGGGGCACGAACCCGTGTCCCCTGCATCGTTAGACGGATTCTCAACCACTGTGCCACCAGGGAAGCCCCCTCCTCTATTTTTGAGAAGAGCCTGTGCTTCCAGAGTGGGAGGCGTTGAAGAAGCAGACACGGAGAAGCTGGGGATCAGAGCGGGACCCTGGCCAGCTCTGCAGGCCTCCCAGCGCACATGAATCAGTTCTGCAGTTTTCAGGTGTAGTTGCTGCCTTCAGATTCCAGCTTCTGGGAGAGCGAGTAGTCTGGCCTAGATTGGGTCTCGTTCCCCCAAACGGAACTAATGCAAGTTCCTCAAAAGGATTGTGGAGTTCTGTGGCCCAGACTGCTCACCGTCTACAAGACATCTTCCCTCTCATTCTTCCACATCAAAAGTATGTTCTCTGTTAAAAGGATGTCTTACTGCCTCTCTTTCGGATGGGTATGCAACTTAAAGCTCAATAAATGTTTCTTGAGGGAGTGAAAGGATGAATTAATAAAGAGAATGAAAATGGCTTCATGTTAACGGAGAATTAGGGGGCAGTACTTTCTAAGCTAAAAAGTAACATACCGTTCACTCATCATCAGCACTTCTTGTGGACAGATGCAGTCTGTGCTCCTCCTTTATCTTTGCCAGTGTTACCTCTGTGGGAGAGCGGTGGGGAGACCAGGGCGCCTTCCAGGGACCTGAGACCGGCCAGTGCACGCAAGCAGGCGCCCGGCGGGCCGCCCGTTGCCATGGAGACGGGGTCCTCGCCCCTGGGCGCCGCCATCTTGGGGCGCCAGCGGGCCCAATGGGCGGCTGCGCCGTGGCGGACACGGGGTACGCGCGCGGATGGGCCACCCGCGGCCTAGCTCAGTCACGGCCATGGAGGCGTCCGCAGCTCGCCTGCTGCCACTGCTGCTGCTGATCTGGGCCTGGGCCCCGGCGCCGGGCCGCGCCTCCGCGGAGGCGCCGCCGCTGATCAACGAGGACGTGAAGCGCACTGTGGACCTGAGCAGCCACTTGGCCAAGGTGACGGCCGAGGTGGTCCTGGCGCACGCGGGCGGTAGCTCCTCGCCCCGCGTCGCCTCCTTCCTACTGGCTCTGGAGCCCGAGCTGGAGGCCCGGCTGGCGTACCTCGGCGTGCAGGTGAGCTGGGCCCGGGGACACGGGCCGGCCGGGAGGACCGGCGCCCGTCCCCGCCCCGGACACGTCAGCCCCGGCCGGCGGCGCAGGCGGCTGGACCCTTGGCCTGCGGGGACGCCGCGCGGTGGTGCGGCCGGAGCGCGGATTCGCCTGGGAGCTGGGCTCCGTCCAGTGCGATCGCAAATGGAGCAGCTCCCCTGCTTCCAAGTTTGGAATCGTTTGAAACCGCTGTTAATATAACGCACTTCTTACGGTTGCGAACGGCGGCTTCAAAAAATTTCCTTTTCCTTAAAGTTAGTTTAAAAACTCGTGCAAGTAATACAGTACAGAAAGGGAAAGTCCAGTTCTCTTTCTCCCCCCGACCGGTTCTCATTCTTACAGTAACGCAGTAAATGCCTCCCAACTTTGCTTCTGTTCTTCCATGCATTTCAGTGGTCATTTTTATGCCTCTCAAGGAAGGAGTGTTGGCTTTGGGAATAGAGGGAATATATGTATACAGAGGTTTGCCTTCTATTACTGTTTTCCTTAAACAGCATCCATTAAGTGATTACCCAGTAATTGGTTTGGAGAATAGTCATTCCAGTGTCGTATTTCTTCTTAGCATACCTGACTGCTGAATTTGGAGCTATAAAGTTACCTTTATGGAGATCATTCTTCCGAAATGACTCCTGTTCCCTTATCATGCTTTGTCCATGATGAAACACGCAGTTTTACTTAAAGGTTTGTGGAAGGATGGATTAAAACTTCATTTGAATGTTCTGAATGTTAAATCCCATTCTTTTATAAAAGCAAGTTGTCATTTAGTGAGGTTGCCACAGTATAACAAGACGACTGCAGAAGCTATCTGGCCATCATGCCGGAGAGCGCTTAACTGGTGTCTTAACTGAGAATTTACCTTGTGTCGGGTATTGTGGTAGGTATTTTAAGTACATTCTCATTTAACTCATAAGAGCCCTTCGAGGTGTACTGTTACTGCTGATGAGGACTGCAGTCTGGGAGGTTAAGTTGTTTAACCTACATGATGTCTTAGAATAAAGAGTCAGGTTAGTTTCTTTCACGCTTTGTGTGTGTGTGTGTGTGTTCTTCACTGTACGACATTGCCTCTTGTGGCCTAGATGGTGTGAGGTAGGGTTCTGTTGGGGTATAAAACCTGCAGTCCCATCACCAGGTTTATTCAGAACCATTTTTTGATTTGTAGTCCAAGAGCGAGATGAGTCAAACGGGTGTATGTGTTCCCTTGTACCCCTATCCCAATGGGAAACGTAACTAGATGATAAACTTAACCAAGAGATGTGTATTTTCCAACAACTGACTGGGAGGCTTTGGTGAGGTTGCTAGAAATTGTTTCAGTGAATTATCTTCGACACTACATGTAGAAGTTTAGGAGCTGGTAGAGGAGGCCGGGATGATTATCGACTAGGAGCCAGTGGTTCCTTGTCTTTTTACTACCAAAGACTTATCTTACTATTTTTGCTTTCATTTGGATCCTATATTTGAAATATTTTGTTTCTCTAACCTTTTATTAGATTACACATTGAATCTAATAAATATTTAGAAGTGATAATAAATATTTCTTAAGACAAATCAACATATAACTGAACAATGAGAGTTCCTGATAAGCACAAGTATACTAGAATGTTCCCACTGTGATAGGATTCTAGTAAAAGTAGTGAAATTTGTTGTTTTTATTAGGCCGTACACCTTTGTTGAGGATGATTGTATGATAACTTTTAGGCTTTTTGAAATATGACAAATAGCTTTCTCATTATAGCTTTGTATACCCGATTGGGAATCACTGGTCCAGTCTTAAAAGGTGGTCTTAAAATTTTTTTTTTTTGGTGGAGGTTGGGTTGGCAAAGAGATCAGTGCTGTGTGTGTAAGTTTTTCCCTTAGAATCTGTTCCACAGTCTCATTCAAGATGCCTGCTCTTTCTCAGAAAGACCCTGCAGCCTGCCGGAGTTGGCATCCTTTTCCTGGTTGCACAGCTGGTTGCAATGAAGGATAAGAATAAAAGAGTGTGCCACACAGTAGCCATTGCTTTTGCCGCTGTTAACTTCTTTTGCGCAACTAAAATCAGTTTTGGTTATGCATGAGACTTTTCTTCTACAACAATAAATAGGGACTTCCCTGGTAGTGCAGTGGTTAAGAATCCACCTGCCAGTGCAGGGGACACGGGTTCAAGCCCTGGTCCAGGAATATCCCACATGTTGCGGAGCAACTAAGCTCGTGTGCCACAACTACTGAGCCTGCGCTCTACAGCCCTTGAGCCACAACTACTGAGCCCATGCGCCGCAACTACTGAAGCCCGCACCGCACACTCTGGGGCCTGTGTGCCGCAGCAAGAGAAGCGCACTGCAACGAAGAGTAGCCCCTGCTCGCCACAACTAGAGAAAGCCCTTGCGCAGCAACGAAGAGCCAACGCAGCCAAAATAAAAAATGAAAAAATAAAAGTAATAAACAATACTGGGACTTTTTCTATGCATAGCCATATTGGAATGTAAATGAAGAAGAAAACGTCCAGAAAGAAACCTTTCTGGCCTTTCTATTTGGAAGTGTAAACTGTATTTGGAAGCGTAATTTTAATTTGTATGTGTGTATTTGATCATTCAGGAAAATATGATTTTCTAGAGCATATCATACAGCTTATTCAGTGCAAAAGTAGGTCTTTTGACAGTGTTCTTGTATTTCACTTGAAAAATTGTTACTGAAACCAGCAAAGTTCTGGTGGTTTGAATGTTTTAATGTGGACTTCTGCGGCAGTTAGTTAATTGTTGACTCAAAATTCAGAGACTAAAAGACAAAAAAGAATAACTTCCTTTGTCCTTTTACAGGTGAAGGGAGAGGATGAGGAAGAGAACAATCTGGAAGTACGAGAAACCAAAATTAAGGGTAAAAGGTAAGGTAACGGTCAGCATATCTGTGTCTGTCTTGCCTTGTCTGGTTGTAGGTTATCACATCAGGGCTGGAATCATAACTAGGAGAGTCGCTTAGAATGGGCCCAGCGTGTTAGAGGCTGTCTCAGTTAGTAGAGTGTGTGGTAGCAGGCGACAGGCTCCCTGCATTCTGGACCCGTTTATGATGTCTTTTCTGACTCCTAGTGCTGAAACTGGACTCCCCTGAGAGTGGCAGTGTGTTTCACAACAGGAAAGTAGTTACTTCCATGCCAGATCAGGTCTCTAATCTATGGGGGTAGGGATCCCCCGCCAACAGATGGGAAACTGGTGGGTGGGACCTGCGGGCTGGTTGCCTCAGCAGACACCCTCCCATCGCTGCTTGGCTACCGTCCTGTTTCCAAGGGGTAGACAGCCTTACCACACCTCCTCGCCAGCCTTCACGGCGCTGAAAGTGATGCCTTTTATTTTATTTTATTATTATTTTTTTATTTTAAAAAATTTTTGGCTGCATTGGGTCTTTGTTGCTGCGCGGGCTTTCTCTAGTTGCGGTAAGCGGGGGCTGCTCTTCGTTGCGGTGTGCGGACTTCTCATTGCGGTGGCTTCCCTTGTTGCGGAGCACAGGCTCTAGGGTGCGCGGGCTTCAGTAGTTGTGGCACTCGGGCTCTAGAGCGCAGGCTCAGTAGTTGTGGCGCACAGGCTTAGTTACTCCGCGGCATGTGGGATCTTCCCGGACCAGGGCTCGAACCCGTGTCTCTTGTGTTGGCAGGCAGATTCTTAAGCACTGTGCCACCAGGGAAGCCCAACAGTGATGCTTTTTCACAGGAGGTAGACTGAGCTCTTTGAACATGAAGCCTGGGTTTGAACTTGCCACCTTCTCTGCTCTAACCTCAGTGCCTAGCACGGGGCCTGGCACTTGTTATTTATTCTAAAACACTTTACTAAGGATAGTTTTCAAACACACGTTAAAAAGCAGGAAGGGACTTCCCTGGTGGCGCAGCGGTTAAGAATCTGCCTGCCAATGCAGGGGACACCAGGGTTCAAGCCCTGGTCCGGGAAGATCCCACATGCTGTGGAGCAACTAAGCCCGTGCGCCACAACTACTGAGCCCGCAAGCCACAACTACTGAGCCCGTGCACCACAACTACTGAAGCCCGCACGCCTAGAGCCCGTGCTCCGCAACAAGAGAAGCCACCGCAATGAGAAGCCTGCACACCGCCATGAAGAGTAGCCCCCGCTCGCTGCAACTAGAGAAAGCCCGCGTGCAGCAACAAAGACCCAACCCAGCCAAACATAAAATAAATAAAATAAATAAATAAATGCCAAATAAATAAGTTTTAAAAAAGGCTTAAATTAATAGGTTGAAGGTGATCTCTTAGAAGTAACTGCTTTTACCTTGGTACAAAATTTTGCTGTGATTTTAAGCTGCTGTACTCTTTTCAGTTTCTTGGTCTCTTAATTGTTTCTCCTCATCCTTGCTCCAGCGGGAGATTCTTCACCGTCAAGCTCCCAGTCGCTCTTGATCCCGGGGCCAAGGTTTCAGTCATTGTGGAAGCCGTTTATACCCACGTGCTTCAGCCATATCCAACCCAGATCACCCAGTCGGAGAAACAGTTTGTGGTGTTTGAGGGGAACCATTATTTCTACTCTCCCTACCCGACGAAGACACAAACCATGCGTGTGAAACTCGCCTCCCGAAACGTGGAGAGCTACACCAAGTTGGGGAACCCCACGCGCTCCGAGGACCTCCTGGATTACGGACCTTTCCGCGATGTCCCTGCCTATAGTCAGGTGGGCCCTTGTGGAGTCCAGGCCACCCCTGTCTGCTTCAGGGACAGATCTCCTGCGGGGGTGACTACGCGTTGAGGAGCTTGGGTGGGAATCCAAAGCACCATGTCAGATCATCCCCCGAGTTTTAACCTGCCGAGAAGTGACTCCATGGGGCTCACTGTCCTCATTCTGGGAGTTCAGATAGAGGCTGGGGCTTGAGGAGGGCTTTCTAAAGGAGGTGGGAGTTGGGGGAGCAGGAAACCAGGCATTCTGGGCAGAGGCGATGGGGGGACAAAGGCGCGGGGATGGGAAAACCTGAGCTGTGCTGGCCCTGGTGGCTGGGGTTAGCTGCTGGTGGTGTTGCTGAGCCTAGGGCGTGAGCCTTAAAGGCACAGGGAGTGATGAAGGCGTAAAAAAGATGTTGTTATGGGACGTTTCAAACACACGGAAGTATAGAGTATCGTAAACGGACAGCCATCTGTCGCTGAGATTCAGTGGTTGTCAGGCTATTGCTACAATGCTTCAGCCGTCCTTTCTCTATCTTTTCTTTGCTCTGTACTCTCAGGATAGAGTTTTTGAAGTACAAGTTTTCAAATCAAAGCATATAAACATTTAAAAATCTCTTGCTGTACTGCCAAATGCTTTTTCAGAAAATTTAGCCAATGTATTACGGCACCAGCACTATGGAACTGCCAGTTTCCCCATAGCTGTGCCGGTGTTGGCATTAAATGCTGTTAACTACAATTATAATAAAATAGCAAAACAAAATAACCTTATCTTGTCTACTTCTTGGACTTTTGGGAAAGAAAGGTGTTTGTTTGGTTCTTTTGGCCTTTAACTTTTTCTTTTTCTTCCATTTTTAAGGAGATTAAATTGACATACAGCCCTGAGTAAGTTCAAGGTGTACAGCGTCGTGATTTGACTTATATCATTAAGTGATGATCGCAGGAGCTAGTGCACGTGCATCATCTCATACAGATACAAAATTAAAGAAATAGACGCTGTTCAGACCTCGGCTCCAGTTTTGGGTGCTTCATATATAAATTATATGGAACGAGGGGCTGTGAAATTAAAATTTAAAAAAGTTAAGGAAATAGAAAAAAAATTTTTCCTGTGATAAGAACTCTTAGGATTTACTCTCTTAGCTTTCATATGGAATGCACAGCAGTGCTAATTATATTTATCACGTTGTACGTCACTTCCCTAGTACTTATTTATGTTACAGCTGGAAGTTTGGACCTTTTGACCATCTTCCTCCAATTCTCCCTCTGTCCCGCCTCTGCCTCTGGGGGCCACAAATCTGATCTCTTTCTCTATGAGTTTGTTTGTTTGGTTTTTGGTTTTCGAAGTGTAATTGACCTACAACACTATTCCTGTTATACAATATATTGATTCAGTATTTCTGTACATTTCAAAATGATCGCCACCATAAGTGCAGTTAGGATATGTCACCATACAAAGATATTACGTAGTTATTGACTTCTCCACACTGTACATTTCATACTTGTCTCATTTATTTTGCAACTGGAAGGTTGTACCTCTTAATGTGCCTCACCTATTTCTCTCCCTCCCTGACCCCCTTCTCCCCTCTGTTTGTTGCAACCACCTGTTTGTTCTCTATATCTATAACTCTGTTTCTATTTTGTTCATTTGTTTTCTAGATTCCACATATAAGTGAAATCATACAGTATTTGCCTTTTTCTGATTTACTTCATTTAGCATAGTATCCTCTAGATGCATCCATGTTGTCACAAATGGCAAGATTCCATTCTTTTTTATGACTGAGTAGTGTTCCACTGTGTGTGTGTGTGTGTGTGTGTGTGTGTGTGTGTGTGTGTGTGTGTGTGTGTATGTGTGTATCTCACATCTTCTTTATCCATTCATCTATTGATGGGCACTTAGGTTGCTTCTGTATCTTGGCTGTTGTAAATGATGCTGCTATGAACTTTGAGGTGCATATAACTTTTCTAATGAGTGTTTTTCATTTTGTTTGGATAAATACCCAGGAGTAGAATTGCTGGGTCATATGGTAGTTGTATTTTTAATTTTTTAAGGAATCTCCATACTGTTTTCTGTTGTGGCTGCCCCAGTTTACATTCCCAGCAACAGTGCATGAGGTTTCCTTTTTCTCTACATCCTCAGTAACACTTGTTATTTATTATCTTTTGATGATAGCCATTCTGACAGATGTGAAGTGATAGTACCTCATTGTGGTTTTGATTTGCATTTGCCTGATGATGTGTGATGTTGAGCATCTTCTCATTTGCCTGTTGGCTCTCTGAATATCTTCCTTGGAAAAATGTCTATTCAGATCCTCTGCCCATTTGTAAATTGGGTCCTTTGTTTTTTGATGTCAGGTTGTAGGAGTTCTTTGTACAGTTTGGATGTTAATCCCCTATTGGCTGTATCATTTGCAAATATCTTCTTCCATTCAGTAGGCAACCTTTTCGTTTTGTTGGTAGTTTCCTTAGCTGTACAAAAGCTTTTTAATTTGATGTTTTTCTGGTCTTTTTGTAATTTTACTTTAAAAAAATTTTGTTATTCAGTTTATTTAAATTAAAAAGAAACAAAACAGTTCACCCATTTCTCCCACCCATGCCTCTGGCAACCACCAATCTGTATCTGTGACCAGAAAGATTTCTTAATACTAACTGCTGGGCCTCTGGGTTTTTTATTTGTAAAATTGGGGATAAGTAGTAATTACTTCGTTGTGATGTTTTGAGGATTCAATGAAATTATGTGCTTATTCAGAGCTCATAAAGAGTGCCTGATACATACATACATGTCAACTCCATAAATGTTATCTTAAAAAGTCTCTTCTGCGAACTTTTCTGGATGACTTTTCTTCAGGTTAGAACAATCCAGTAATGCTACGTGTCTCCCTCAGTTATGAGTTATTTGTTAGCTCACTGGTGAGAGGTTATGTCTTCTCTGTTAGATCTTATATTTATTTCCTAGTTACAGTTTTTCTTTATTTACAGCTTAAGATTTTATTTTATTTTAAAACTGTAAAAATTCCTTTAAAAAATCAATTTAAAAAGCTCATTTGCAGAAATTTGGAAAATAAAAACTACAAGGAGAAAGTAGAAATAATCTGTAATTCTGTTTCCTATCTGTGTTGAGATTCTCATGTATCTCAGTTCAGGTTCTGTTTTCTTTTTCTCACATAGTCGCTATAAAATAATAAGTATAGACAATTTTGTTTGTAAAACAAATGATGTTTATGTTGGAACCTAAAACAGCTTTGTGTATTCTATCTTTCCAATTAATAATATATCGTGAATATTTCCATGTCATTACGTTAGAGACAGCACAATTTAACCATTCTGTTGCATACATTAGATGTGTCACAGTTTAACCGTCCTGGTACTGATTGTTTCCAATCAATTTGCTTTAAGCTAGTGTTGATTCCTCTGTCACCAAACTTTGAGCTGCTTGTTTCCTTCCTCTCCAGGACACTTTTAAAGTACATTCTGAGAACAACAGCCCTTTTCTGACCATCACCAGCATGACCCGAGTCATCGAGGTCTCCCACTGGGGTAACATTGCTGTGGAGGAAAACGTGGACCTGAAGCACACAGGGGCTGTGCTGAAGGGGCCTTTTTCGCGCTATGATTACCAGAGACAGCCAGACAGTGGAGTCTCCTCCATCCGTTCTTTTAAGGTATGGACTGTTGGACTTGGACATTGGGGAAAGTATGACTATCACATCTGTCTTTTCTTTTGCTTTTTGAAAGTAGCTAATTATGGACAGTGGTTGGGATTGACTGGTGTTCAGGTAGTTGAGTGACGGTGTTAGAACCAACAGAATGTTAAAAAAAAAAAATTGCCTCTAGGAGTTCCCTGTCGGCCCAGTGGTTATAACTTGGCATTTTCACTGCTGTGGCCCAGGTTCAATCCCTGGTTGGGGAACTAGCCAAGGCCAAAAAAAAAAGCCCCCATTTATATAAGTAAGTCATGTTTTTTAAAGAAAATTTGAATAATGGAAAAAGGAAAAACAAACCCAGGCACTAGTTTTGCTGACACACTTTTATATATTTCCTTTTTCTTTTATAATGCTGTTTTTAAAAAACATTTGATCGTATTGCGTATACAGTTTTGTATCTTTTTCTGTCTTATAAATGAAATCCTAGAAGCATTTTCACGTACTTAAGTATTACAGAAGTGCTCACTGTGCGAACAGAGGCATTACATTTTCCTCTCAATTATCAAAATTTGCTTACAGATTTGGAAATAAATAATTAAAAATAAGTAAAGATTTAAAAAAATTAGTTAAAAATATTAGGTGGAGAAACCCCTCTCATAAGTAAACCATAAACCACCTAGCGATTTCCTGTGATTTCCTGCGTCTTTAGTTTGCTCGCCTGCAAAATAACTTAGATTATTTTTACCTTTGTATTAAGTCTTTAGCATTTGCAAAGGTATTTATGAGTCTGTTACTTACTGTTTAGAAGAGTTTGGCTATTTACCGAAGTTGACTGAGAAGCAGATGAGGCATCTAGATATTCTGGAGCCTTTGGGGGGAAGTTAGACTTTGCTCAGGTTGTTCACAGTTTGGATACTATGAAGTAGTGATGTGGTGAAGAGCTTGGTGCAGGAAGTCTCTTCTGGACTTAGGATCGCTTCCTCTGCGTCCGTTTCTGGAGTCTTCAGAAAGCATGCTCACTCTCTTGCAGACCATCCTTCCTGCTGCTGCACAGGATGTTTATTATCGGGATGAGATTGGCAATGTTTCCACCAGCCACCTTCTTATTTTGGATGACTCCGTAGAGATGGAAATCCGGCCTCGCTTTCCTCTTTTCGGCGGGTGGAAGACCCATTACATCGTCGGCTACAACCTCCCAAGCTATGAGTACCTCTATAATTTGGGTCAGTTTTCAATTGTTAGGGAGTTGAAAAGGGAAAGACTGTCTTTTTCTTTAATTTCCTGTGGGTTTGTTTTGTGTTGTGTCGTGTGTGTGTGTGTGTGTGTGTGTGTGTGTGTGTGTGAGATAATTGCCAGTCCTTTTAGATGGGGAGAGGGTATTCTCTTGTCATTCTTAGGAAGGCTGGGATATCAGCAACAACTTTTCATGGGTGAGTAAAAATTACTGTTGTAAAAGTGATACCTGCGTATGGTAATCAATTCACATAGGACAGTAAAAAGCTTCTTCTTACCCCCAGTTCTAGCATAAGAAGGAACTGCTTAAATTCTTTAAATTTGAAATATTTAAAAAATAAAAAATTCAGAGAATAATAAACATTTTTACACAAGCACCCAGAACTATTGATTATAAACATTTTGTCATATTTCCAAGTCTTTCTTTTTAAAACCTTTTTAATGCAAAATAAAACCTAGTAAATCATACAAATGTAAAGTTCAGTAAATTATAAGAGGAGCACCTTGTAACCATCACTCAGGTCAAGAAAGTGAAATTGGCCAGCCACTCAGAAGGCCCTCATGTACCTCCTCTTTTCCCCACAACAGCGATCACCGTCCTGGCTTTTGGGAGACACTCTCTTGAATTTCTTCATCGTTCTATCACCTACTTGTATGTCTCTAGATACTCCAGTTCTGCGTTTTTCAAAAAAGTTGATTTGTCTTGTCAACCTCTAGTAATCCACAGTTTCCTCCTCCATCTGTTTTCCTCATGGTTTAGCTGCTGAAGAAGTTGACCTTATTTGTAGTGTAGCCCATGGTCTGGATTTTGCCGATTGCGGGTCAGAGTGCAGGGCAGCACATTCCTCTGTCTTCTGTATTTCTAGCCCATTAACAGCTGTCTCTGGAGCCTGATCAGACTCAGGTCGATCCTTTCAGCAAGACTCAGCTGATGTGTTCTTTCATTGAAGGCACACAGTCGGTGGTGGCTGGTGTCTCCTTTTGTGACGTTCAGGGCCTAGATTCTAGTACTTTACTTAGGAGAAAGACACGCACAAAACCAGTCACAGCTATGTCTGCTTGACCCTCCAGGAGACCAGTATGCATTGAAGATGAGGCTTGTGGACCACGTGTTTGACGAACAAGTGATAGACTCTCTGACTGTGAAAATCATCCTGCCAGAAGGGGCCAAGTGAGTCTGACCTCCCTTCCTGTCTCCCTTCCTGGTGGTGCCCTCTTGGCACCTCAGTGGGACGTTGGGTTCTAGGGCGCAGAGGAGGGGCTTCCGGTGGAGTTTAAACTGAGACATTTGACTCAGTGAGGGCACAAGATGCACTTATGAGCTATCCCAACACAGCCCTTTCTGTGACAGGGGCAGGATTCATAGCAGGCCAGAGTGATGGCCTGAGTCCGATGAGGTGACTGGCGAAAGGAAAGAACCGCAAAGTTGAGGCAGCTGGGTGGCCTTGGGCTGTGCTCCT
The DNA here is from genome assembly GCF_964270905.1 of Leucopleurus acutus. Classification (NCBI taxonomy): domain Eukaryota; kingdom Metazoa; phylum Chordata; class Mammalia; order Artiodactyla; family Delphinidae; genus Leucopleurus; species Leucopleurus acutus. Next base: position 2,291,983 of record NC_139153.1, on the reverse strand, counting down.
AGGAAGGGGAGGGATAGTGGAGAGGGCTTTGTCTTGTCCTGGGCATGTCACACCAGGTTCAGAAGGTTGGGGGGGAGGGTGGTCTCAGATGGTATATCGGGTTCCATGGTTATAAACAGAGGGAGCTGTCTTTGGCCAGTTTGAGCAGAAAGGAAGGAATCTGGAAGGGTAAGGGATCTCATCAAATGTTGGCCTAAGGTGAAGAACCAGGCTTGGGAAAGGACAGAGCCACAGCGTCTCTAGGAGTCCGCTTGGCACAAACCAGTTGACACTCACAGGGCCCACTGCCCTTGGCATGGGCGACAAAACATTCTCATGCTCAGGGCTTTCTGACAGTGGGTCCGCGGTCTCAGGGGGTTGGGTGTTCCCTGTGATGGGAGGGGAGCAGAGTGGAGTAGAACTCGTGACCCTGGAAGACCCCTCGGGCCTTGGATCCTCACTGTGAACCTAGTTGGTCAGTGCAGTTTGTGTGAGGCTGTTTCCTCCCATTGGCATCTAGAAACATCCAAGTGGACAGTCCCTATGAGATCAGCCGAGCCCCGGATGAGCTGCACTACACCTACCTGGACACGTTTGGCCGCCCCGTGATCGTGGCCCACAAGAAAAACCTGGTGGAGCAGCACATTCAGGACATGGTGGTATGCGCTCCACAGCCCTGCCTCCCAGGCCTCCTCCCTGGACAGTGGCTGCAGGGTCAGGGACTTGCCATCCTCTCCTCCTTGCCTGGAGTGGTTTGGGCACAGCTGCCTCTGGGGGCGGGGGTGGGGCAGATGGCGGGGGCAGTCCGGACAGTTGTAGGCCTGGCGAGGCCCCTTCGCCCCCAGGTTTCCGAGTCTGGGTGGACCTGTGTGTCAGCGTGTGTTCCTGGCTCCCCCCAGGTGCACTACACCTTCAACAAGGTGCTCATGCTGCAGGAGCCCCTGCTGGTGGTGGCTGCCTTCTACGTCCTGTTCTTCACCGTCATCGTCTACGTCAGGCTGGACTTCTCCATCACAAAGGTACCCAACTCGGCCGTCTGCAGTGCGTGCTTGACTCGCTTTCCCAGCGCCCGGCCGCGCGACATACGCCTCTGCCCTGCCCGTGGCCTCAGCTGACCGTTACCCTAGAGACCCCTCCTTTTGTTGCTGTGGTCACGGACATGCGCTGTTGAAGGAGACAGGTTGCTGCTGGCGGCCAGTTCCGTGGGGAGAGGCGGTGGGCAGAGCGTGTGCCCAGAAAGGCTCGCGGGGAAGTGACTGGCAGAAGAGGTGGGGCGGGGCCTTTGGCTCAGGGAGCAGCTTGTGGGACAGCATGGCAGGCTTTCGCTGGGGCCTGTGGGTGGCAGTTGGTACGAATGAGCAAGGACGTTGGTCTGGCTGGTTCCGTAGACCAGTGAGGCTGCCCTGGGGTAGGGGTGCCACCAGGGCAGCTGCTCACCTTGTCACGCAGAAGGGCTGAGTCCAGCTTTTACTGTGACATATCCCCATTTCCTAAGCTATATTAATTTTAAAAATCCCGAGTTTTAAAATAATTCTGCATTTAGACATTTTACAAGAATAGTAAAACGAACTCTTGTGCACTCTTCACCTCGACGGAGTGGTTAACATTTGGCCTCTCTGTCGTATGTACTCTTCCTGATCCATTTAAGTTGCCCGCCTCCCTTGAAAACTTAGGCGTGTGCACAGCCTGACCCCAAGGGCCCCGTTTCATACAGCCAGAGCACGATGATCGAAGTCTGGAATGTGACATTGCTCTAATAACAACCAGCACCCAGTCCAGGCTCAAATTTTGCTGATCGCCCCAAGGGTAACTTCTATAGCCATTATTTTTCATACTTCAGAATTCAGTTGATGATGCATTGCATTTAGTTGTCATATTTCCTTAGTCTGCTTTAATCTGGGACATTCCTCGGCCTTGTGTGTACGTTAGGTTTCTTACGTTTCTCCTTGAAAATGCAGATTATGCATTTTTGGCAAGAACATTATGAAGTGGTGCTGTGTCTGCAGTGCATCACGTCGGGAGGTACCTGATGTCATTTGGTCCGGGGTTGGTGATACTGACTCTCCTTGGTTGAGTTGGTACCTTTCTTGGTTTATTCACTGTGACGTTACTATTTTTCTTTGCAATTAATCCATAATCTGTTTGAGGCTATATAAATATCATATATTCACCCATCAGTTACAGTATTTATTACTAATTCTTATCTGAATCTGATAGTTGTGGTGGCTGAAAAACTATGGTGCCTTTTACCTTAGTAGGTGGTTTTCTACTATAAGGAAAAGCTTTTCTTGTTGGTTGGTTGGTTCATTATTCGTTTGGATTCATGTGTTCTTTTATTGGATTACTGTCCACTGTGCCGTTCCTTTTGATGCTCAAGTGTCCCAGGTGTGACTGTCTTTCGTCTACATCGTATTTTTGTGCACTTCCTTATTGTAGTGTGCAGCAATACGTTTCCGGCATATCTTGTACTTTCTCCGAGGAGCTCCGGTTCCTTTCAGTGCAGAATGGTACCTGGAGACCATGATCTGGGAGCTGGTTGTGATCACTGCTCTTGGAGCATCTCTGCTCCTCAGCCCTTTCAGCAGACAGAGCCGGGCGATAAATACATGTGGTATTTGAAATATGAGTTATTCCAGTCTAACTCCGCAGGGTTCTTTGCCTGGATCCCAACATCAGTGTGTCTGTTTATTTGCTGAAGTCTATAAACAAAACAGAACAGTTCCACAGTTGCTGCACTCATACCACTACAAACACCAAACCTGCCAGTAGAGCGCCAGGTTTCTTGGCAGTTCTTATTGTCTTTATTTTTTAAAATAAATTTATTTATTTATTTATTTTTGGCTGCATTGGGTCTTCGTTGCTGTGTCCAGGCTTTCTCTAGTTGCGGCGAGTGGGGGCTACTCTTCGTTGCGGTGCGTGGGCTTCTCGTTGCGGTGGTTTCTCTTGTTGTGGAGCACGGGCTCGAGGCTCCTGGGCTTCAGTAGTTGTGGCTCACAGGCTCTAGAGTGTGGGCTCAGTAGTTGTGGTGCACGGGCTTAGTTGCTCCGTGGCATGCGGGATCTTCCAGTATCGGGGATCGAACCCATGTCCCCTGCATTGGCAGGCGGATTCTCAACCACTGTGCCACTAGGGAAGCCCTCTTTTTGTCTTTAGATTGAGACCATAGTGTCAGAGTCTGTGATCCCAAGGTAGTTGCTCTGTTCTTCTTTCCCTGGTTACTCATTTGAAAGGTATTAGGTTCATTGATGCTTGAATTTTATTCTGGTTTCTTCCTCCATCATTGGTAATATTTAATGTTGGTTGTGATACCGTAAAACACTAACAGTTCTAAATTGAGAACTTGAAAATGGTGTGGTTTCCTCCACCCTGTCCCACCCTGCCTTGTAGGGAACAATTTCATCAGTCCCCTAGGTAGCCTTTCTGATTTGTTTATTTTGCAAAAATAGGCAGATATTCTTATTTTCTTCTTTTGTACACAAAAGGTAGCAACAGCATATCTATTTTTCACTGCTTTTTTCACTTAACTAACGTATCCTGAAAATCACTCATATCAGTTCATAGAGAGCTTTCTTCCTTGTTATTTTTTTATAGCTGCAGAGGACTCTCTTGTATGGATAAGTCATAGTTTATTCAACTGATTTCCTGTGTATACATCTCTATTTTAAAGCTTTGATAATTTACTGAGGAAAAAAAAACTAATTGTGGGCCAAATCGACCTTCTGCAGGCCAGAGTCAGCCTTTGAGCATGCCCGGTTAGGGCTTCTGCAGTAGCCCACTGGTTAGGGATTCTGGGGAGTACATGGGGCTGCGTCTGAAGGGCCTTGGCTGGCTAAGGAGCTTGGGCTTCATCCTTTAGGTCCTGGAAACACGTCCTGGAAGTCTTCCCCGGTCTGAGATGGAATTTCTCCTCCCTCAGCACCTCATACCCCTCTCACGGTGCACCCTGGCATTAGTATCCCTTTTATACCAGTGTGTCTGTCCTGCTGGACTTGGATGTGAACGTCTGCTTCATCTTCCTGTCCCCTGTCCTGCCCATTGCTGAACCGTTCCAGGGTCAGTGTCGGCAAGAGTGTGATTCTCTGACTTTCCAAGATGGTGGCTTTTCTCGTTTGTGTGCTAGTGGTGGGTGCTCCTTGGGAGGAGAAGGTCGCAGTGGGCTCAGGGCTGGATGTCATCACACACGGTGTCTCTCCCCCAGGATCCGGCTGCAGAAGCCAGGATGAAGGTGGCCTGCATCACAGAGCAGGTCTTGACCCTGGTCAACAAGAGACTAGGTCTCTACCGTCACTTTGATGAGACAGTCAATAGGTACAAACAGTCCCGGGACGTGTCCACCCTCAACAGTGGCAAGAAGAGCCTGGAAACGGAGCACAAGGCCTTGGCCTCTGAGGTGGCACTGCTGCAGTCCAGGCTGAAGACGGAGGGCTCCGACCTGTGCGACAGAGTAAGTGCCTGCCATCGCCGTGTCACCCAGCTCCTTCCTGCCTCGCCCAGCGTGGCCTTGCTCACTGCTGGCCTGTGGGGTGGGCGCGCCCAGTTATGGCCGCGTCGCGTGGTGCCGACCCTTGGGGTGGAACGAGATTTGGGCTCTTGGTTGTGAGATGGATTTGGAGGAAGTGCTGCTGGCCTCCACAGCACTGGTGTTGAGAGCAGCTGCTTCCTCTCCTGGAGGCCAGACTGGACGAGGCTCCAGATTGCTCGGGCTGCAGGGAGAAGCACCCAGACTTAGAATTGTGGGTTTGAATCCAGGCTCTGATTCAGACTTTCTGAACCTGAGCAGGTTACCTAACTTGTGTGTCTCAGTTTCCTCATCTCTAAAATGGGGGAGCTGTTAATCCTTACTGAGCTCACAGCGGTCATGTGAAATGAGTTAGTGCATGTGAAGCGCTGGGAACCCTGCCTAGGACGTGCTGCATGAGTTCTTGGTGCCTGTAAATGAGGCTGAAAGCCCCCGGGGTGCCCCTCTCCACATGCCCCCACCCACTCCTGCTCCGTCTCCGCACCCCTCTGTGAAACCACGTATCCGTGTGCTTAAGTATTTATCGTGCATCAGCTCCCGAGGGTGCGATGCCTCATCTGTCGTCACTGCTGTTTTCCAGTGTAGCGTCGTGCCTGGCTTCATGGCTCACAAGTGTTTGTTGAGTGTTGAATCAATGTGGCTATAAAAGGCCTCAGCCTGACACCCAGTTGGTGCTAACAGGAGTCGCCCGCCCGCGGCCGTTGGCCCTCTGCCCGACCAAATCCCTGGCCAAGTTTGGCCGTGGGAGGGAAGAGAACGAACGTTCACTGAGTGCCTGCATGTGTCCGGCACTGTGCCGGGGGGTGTCGGTGTTTCCACACTTGGTCCTTACAGTCTCTCCGCATCTGGGGCCGGGGGTGGTGAAGGGCCTGGCTCACAGGGGCCAGAGCTTGCGGGAACAGGCCTTACGGGGGGTGAAGCTGGCCTCTCCCCCCACAGCAGCCCTTCTGCCCTGGGCGGCGGGGGCGGGGGCGGGGGGGGGGTGTCTGTGGGGCGGGGCCGTGGAGGACACTCGAGCCCTGCCCTGCTCTTGCCTCGGCCAGGTGAGCGAAATGCAGAAACTGGACGCGCAGGTCAAGGAGCTGGTACTGAAGTCGGCAGTGGAGGCCGAGCGGCTGGTGGCTGGCAAGCTCAAGAAAGACACGTACATCGAGAACGAGAAGCTCATCTCGGGAAAGCGACAGGAGCTGGTCACCAAGATCGACCACATCCTGGATGCCCTGTAGCCCTGCACTTCCAGAGGGCAGGGTGGGAGTGGTGAACATCAAGGCCAGCAAATGCTGGCTTCTGTATTTTGCAAAAGGCCTTCAAGGAAGAAAGAAGCCAGGCTCTGCCTCAGGCAATACAAGTTGTTTTTGTCCCTAAAATGTTCCTTTAAAAAAAAAACAAAAAAACTTAAATGTTTTTAAAAACAAAATATTTTTGTGTGTTGCACAAAGAAATTTTTGAGTTGGTTTTGTTCTGAAGCCTAGGATATTCTTTCCACCTGTAAGCCCCTTGTTTTATGCCCTTCTAATTCCTGATGTTTGGGTATTTTACAGGCGTGTGTGTATGTTTTTTAAAGCATGTGTGACCAAATGAAAATAAAGCTGGAACAGTGAACATCTGTTCTGTTCTGTTGAACGCCTCTCATAACTTATTTCTTAACTTTGGGGATAGTACTTTTATCAAGTGCTTTTTATCCATTAAATAATGGATTCGCTCCTGAGAGCAAGTCTGCATGGCAAGTACTGGTTACATTTTACATATTAGAACACTGACGCCACAAAGGTAAAGTGGCCTAGGTAAGGTCCCAGAACAGAGTGGTGGGGTGTCACAGTGCTTGTGTCATGGGCTCTTCTGGGCACTAAGGAAACAATGAGCAGGGCAGAGATGGCTCTTGTGGAGAACAGTCACGTGATCAACACAGACTCATAGTCACAAACTGATAGAACCCTGTAAGGAAGAGGGACAGGGTCCTCTGATGGTAAATACAGGAGAGCACTGGATGGGGAAAGTTTCCCTGAGAAAGTGCCATAGCATGTGCCAAGGCCCTGGGGCTTGAGGACCTGAAGGGAGTCCAGAGAGTGGGGTACAAAGTGTATGACACAGGGCTGCGGAGCTGGAAGAGCCCAGACAAGACAGGGCTTTACAGGTCGGCCCAGGCTTTTGGCCTGACCCTAAAGTCAAGGGAAGACCGAGCCGTGTATGAGAGACGTGCTTAGCTTTGATTTTGGCTGAGAACGAACTGAAGGCTATAAGTAGATGTGGGAGAAGGCCTGCCAGCCTGCTGTAACCCAGGCAGAAGATGAAGGCGTGGGCCAGGGTGGTGATGTAGGGACACGGATGGACTGGAGAGACTTATGTGGGGGAATCGGCTGCTGAGTGATCAACTCCCTCCACTCCACTCTCCTCCCCGCCTAGGGTGGACGCCTTAGCCTCACCTAGTGAAGTCCTGCTCGTTCTTCAGGAAACAGCCTAGGTACTGCCCCGGGGAAGCCTTCCACGACCTCTGGGACCCATCCTGTCGTGCTCTCTTGTGGTACCCTGTACCCGTCCTCCACATCTTCCAGCGCTGTCGGAACGCGTGTGATCACTGGACCAGCCCTGATGAGGCAGAGGTCTCGCCTGATACGCTCACCCTTGTGTTATCAGCTAGATGTTCAAATCAGCGTGTGATACTCAGTTGGTGCCTTCCATCTTGGTGGGGAGGGTGGCAGGATGGCTGTGCCATTCACCTAATGTGGGGAAGTCTCCACGAGGCCAGTTTTGAGGAAGACGATGATGAATTCTGTTTCAGACCTGGTGAGGGGGGGTGTGTGCCTGAGCCGCCCGGTGGGACCGTCCGTGGGAGCTGGATATTCGGCGTGGAGACGGCTGCGGAAACGGCGAGCTGGAGGCTGCGGGTCCACTGCCGGGGAAGGGTGTGGGGTGGTGGAGACCCAGGACTGAGTATTAGGGCCCCAGGGTGCCGCGGCCGCCTGGAGCACGACGCTGCGCGGGTGCGGCAAGGGAGCGCAGGACCGCGTGGACTCGGGCAGTGTGTGTCTCGGGTCTACCAAGAGGAGGCTGTGGCGTTTCGGAGCGGGTCGTTGAGGTGGTGACTGCAGAACTGCGTGGCTGGGCGGTGGGGACGGGCGCGGGACCGCGGGGAGGCTTCCCGGTGCAACTGACAGGTTGAGGATGGACGGGTTCAGGTGTGTTAACTGCCGTCGCGGAGTGTCCGGTGGGAGTGGGAGGCTGAAGAGGAAATGATGGAGGACAGTGTGAGGGCTTGAGGCGGGGGGCGGGGAGGGTACGGAAGAGGCTCGCTCCACAGCGGGGCTGCACGACTCCCGGTCTCGGCACTGTGGTCTCGGGGAGCCTGGGAGACCGACGGGCGGTGTTCGGTTAGCCCTCGGGAGGGAACAGGTGACGGTACCTCGCGGCCGCTCCCTCGGCCTTAATGCTGGCTCCTCCGAAGAGCTTCTGGCCGCGCCGGGTCCTCGGGTTCCGCTCTCGAGGCCGCAGGCGGGGCTGCGCTCGGCCGCTGCCCCGGGCTGCAGGGCGGGCTCCCCTGGGGCGGGGGCCGCCTCGGCCGGCTGTTAGGCGGCTTCTCCTCCAGCCTCCCCGCCCGCCTAGTTCGGGTAAATCCCTCACTTCGGAGCAGGGAAGGGAAGAACCGCGGTTAGAAACCGAGGGTCGTGCCGGCGGGCGCCCTCTGCTGGGCCGGCGGGCCGCGCGCAGGCCGGGGAGCAAGCTGCGTGGCGCCCTCGCGACTCCCGGAAACCCGCCGACACTACACGGGCTGCGCCGGGTGCGCAGGCGCGGAGGGCCCGCCGGGAAGACGCGGCTAGGGGAGCCGCGCATGCGCAAGGCCGCACCCCTGGTGAAGCCGAGGGCTCTAGCGGTGGTGCCACCTAGGGGCGGGAGCCGGGAGTCGCCGCCCGGCCTGGACCAGACTTGCGCCGGGCCGGCAGGAGCCCGGGCCTCGTCCATCACCCCAGCGGGACCCGGGCTAGGCCTGCGCGCCCGCTGCCCCAGCTCCGCGCATCCCCAGCTCTGGGGCGCGGGCCCCCCTGTTCCTACCTGGTCCTGGATTCCCTAGTGGCCAGCGGGGCCTGGTTCCCCCTCCTAAGCCCAGGGCGAGGGTGGACTGGCCTGGCCCGTGGTGCACGTCAAGGTGCCCCAGACACAGACACGTTCACTGGTCGAGGACCAGCCTCCTCCCTGGGCCCACAGTGGGGAGTGGGCGCTCCTGGGCCACGTGCGGTCTAGGCACCCAGGCCAGCCTGCTATCCAGCCCATCACCCGACCCCACAGTCCAGCCCATCACCCGACCCCGCCGTCCAGCCCATCGTCCGACCCCGCTGTCCACCTCGTTTTCCAGCCCCGCTTTCCAGCCCCATCGTCCAGCCTGCCTCCTCCACGGACGGGCCTCGAGCTGCCCACGGCCGCGGGGGGTCAGAGGGAGGAAAAGGTGGCTGAAGAAGAGGGCCGTGTGTCAGTCTCCCTCTCCATTTGTCTTGGAGGCTGACATGGAGAAACCCCAGAGGGCCAAGTGCGCCCTCACAGTTTCACCACAAGTATCCTGGCCGGGCGTCTGGCGCCGAGCTGATAGTGCAGCCCGGCCGCAGCCCCGCCGGAAGCGCTGCCAGCGGTTGGGGCCGCGGCCCAGACAGGAAAGGCCCCCGCGCCCGGCCCGCGGCCTCACTACGCCGGCTGCTTCCCCGACGGCGGGGCCAGACCGGAGCCCAGTGGCCGGGGACCGGGACCCGGACCTGGGGACCCACCTGTCACCTGCCTGGAGGTGACACGGAGGGAAGATGGAGCCTGCGGCCTGGGCCTGACCTGAGCCAGTGGAAGGGTGTCCTCTCCCTCCCATGGCCGAGCCCTCGTGGTGCCCCCCACCCAGCTGTTTACATTCCCAAAGTCCCTGCCGTCGCTGGTTCCATGGTCACTGTGACAGGCCCAGAACCAACTGCAGGGAAACAGAAGTGAAGAGAAGGCCATGGTATTGGCCGTGGGGAAGAGCAGGCCGAATGGGACACAGTTAAGAGGAGTGGTCAGAGGGCCTGGAGGAGTTGCAGGTGGGGATGGTGGGGAGGGAGGAGCCCAGACTCCAGCCCCCTTTTTGCCTTTCCTTCAGGAGGTGAAATCCAGAAAGGTATGTTTTAAGATGAGAAAGACAGGAGCCCCTTTCAATGCTGGAGGGAAGGAAGGAGGTCATGGGGAGGGAAAGGTCGCAGATCCAGGAGAGAAGGCGCTGGTCAAGAGAAGGAGTCCCGGACAGCAGGACTGGACGGGATTGAGGGCTGAACGGGGATTTCAAGGGAAATCTCTGAGCAGTTGGCCGTGCCTCCCCCCAGCTCCGTGGAGGAAAGCGGCGGAGACCCCGTCCAGCTTTGCCTCCCAGGTGACCTTCCCGATTCCCCAGGTGGCTGGGAGGCCCGTACCTTACACCAACCGGCACTGCTCTCTGAGGTGCAGCGACTGCTTCCCGCCCCAGCCCAGGAGCTCGCTCTCTGCGGGGCCGAAGAGGCAGCATGTCGAGGCTGCAAATGATGTATTTCACAAATATCTTTACTCTGTCTCAGGCACAGTTCTAGACACTGGGGATACAGCAAGGAGGCAAAGTGCTGTGCGACTTTCAGGAGGACGAGAAACTAGAAAATAAATCACTGCGGGCAGTGCTATTGAGGAAATAAAATAGGGTGATGTGATCAGTGGGGTTAGCCTGCAGGCTTGGGGAGGCTCGCTGGGAGAAGGAAGCAGGCATGGAGAAGGCGGCGGCAGGGTTGACGCTAGGGCTCAGCGAGCTCCCCGAGTCCTGCTGCGTTCTGCAGGCGTCTGCTGTGCTCCACCCAGCCAGGCCCTGGTGGCGGCAGAACCTCCTGCCTCCAAGTCTTCTCTCGGGGTGCCCCCCGCTGCCTCTCCTTGGGCAAGCGCCTTCCCCTCCCCGGCCTGAAGTCTTTCCGCACAAGCCCCTGTCTGAGGGTCCTTCTGCCCTGACTCTGGGATGGATGCTGGCCCAGCCTCTGTTGAGCAGGGAGGAGACATGGGGCTTTGTTTGTTTTGCCAAATTGTGGGCAGCAGCGGGGCCAGTTGGAAGGGGGCGCCTCAGACCTGCCTGGGCTTGAGTCTTGGTTCTGCAAGTCACTTGGGTCCTTTGCACACACTTCCTGACTCAGGCTACAGACCACATAATACCTGCGTTACGAGGGTGAAAAGTGTGCAAGCAGGCGTCTTGACAGGGCAGTTGTGACTTATTTGTGTGTGTGTGTCGGGGGAGGGTGTCGGGGCCCTTTCCAGGCTTGTGACTTGCAGGTCCTGGCAGAGCTGGTCTCGAAGGCCCGTCCCAGGGTGGCCGTCCTTTGGTTCTAGGTGCGCAGCCCACCTGTTACTCAGGTCCCAGAGCCACCGCCTGTGGACCTGGCACAGACAGCAGCCCTGCCGCAGGGCTCTGATCTGACAGACGTGGACACAGGTACCCGGAGACATGGCCTTACCCAGGGCCCACGGTGCAGGCGCGCGTGCACCCGGGTGAGGTATGTGGCGTGTCTCCGCGCGTGTGTGTCCACTTGGCTCTAGAGCTCACTGTGTTTCTTGCTGGTCTCATTTGTGTCAGGTTTTTGGGTCGATTCACGTTGCCGTGTGTACATCTGGGATGTCCTGTCCCGGAGTATCTTGCTGTGTGTCCTCTGCCTCTTGACCACCCAGCCTGCAGTGATGTGCCGCCGCTCTGCAGGCTGGGTCCATCTTCCGTCTGCCCACAGGAGGCTGCAGGGGGACGGGGAGCTCACAGGCTCTGCCAGCATGGCCACGGTGTGCCCCCTTCTCAGCCGTGTCCCCCCTGCTTTGTGCAGTTTGTATCTGCTGAGTCCCTACAACAGACCTGGGGGCGGGGGGTGTAACTCATTTCCATTTCCAGTGAGAACAGGACCCCAGGGAGGAGAGGCGGATCTTCTGGGGCCACACGGCCATCAGGCAGGTCAGGCGCCAGGCTGGCAGCAGGGACTTGCAAACTGACCGGAACGTGCTGCCGCCCGCCCAGCGCTGGGAGCTGCATCTTGCCTGACCCAAGACGGGGGCGCTGCTGCCAAGTTCCTGGCTGCTCTGAGGTATTGGGGTCCCCAGAGAGCAGCCATGCCTGCTGTTGGGAGAGTCTGGTGGTGCAGTGCCCGAGTGACATGAAGAAACCCTGGGGCAGTGTGAGTCTCACACCTGGCGACACAGTATCTCTTTACAGTGACTTTTTATGTAGGCAAGTGAAACTGGCTTTCCACTATGGTAGGGATGCAAACTTTCATTTGAAACCAAATTAGGCTAGAGACCCACCAGAGTAAGGAGGGTGCGATACGGCAGAGAGCTCCAGGCAGGCTGCTGGGGTGGATTGCTGGCTTTGCCACCACTTAGCTGTGTGACCAAGGACAAGGAGCTCAACTGCCCTGTGCCTCGATTTCCCCGTCCGTAAAATGGGGTCATATTCATTCCTAACTCTGACACTCATTGTTGCTATGAGGCTCACAGGAGTTGACAGGCTGGGCGGTGGCCAATAGTAAGTGCCGGGTGGGGTCTGTTGTTTATGGGAACGTTTAGACTGGGGGGTGGGAGCATCTGGCACCCCTGTGAAGGGGAGTTGACTGCTGACCAAATACCCTCTAACTTAGCTGCCATTGCGGAGGGGAACTGAGTCCCTTTTGTCGTGTGCCACACTCCCCTGCACCCCGGGGACACAGGGGCAGCTGAGAGGTGGTCCTCTGGGAGCCTGGCCTCGGAGCCTTGGGTCTCAAACATAGGATGGGATACTCCCAGGATTGCTGTGGGTGTGACAGGGACCCTCTCCTTGACCAGATTCCAGTCGGGGTCCTCTGAACCCTCTTCTCACCTAGGCCCCGACTTTCGGGCTTCTGTGTCCCTCTCTGCACTGTCCCATTTTAGCAAGAATCCTGCTAGGTCAGTTTAGCTGGAATTCCCCCACCCTGGATATCTGATCGGTTCTTCACCCCTCACCTGGTGTCTGATCACCTGGCCCACCTTCAGCGAGAATCCTGTGAGGTTGGTTTAGCCAGAAACCCGGTCCCCCGGTGTTTCCTCTTGGTCATTTTCTATCCACTGCCCCCACCTGCTCCTTGGCGGTAAATTCCCTTTTCCTTGTTGTGTTCAGGGTTAGGCCCCATCACTCTCCCACTGCAAGACCCCATTGTAGGGCCCTGTTGATAACAGTCTTCCACTGTCTTTAACAAGGGCCTTGAATAATCTCTTCCTTGGTAGGGGTAATGGGAGACCATTGTTGTAGAGCATACAGTGGGCTCTCAATAAATGCTGGAGTCTCACTTCGCCCCCCAGGCCGGCCGCTGGACACCCATCTGGCTTCCTGTCATCCTTCCAGGGGCGTGTTCTGTGGCTCTGGACAGAGCTACTGCTCGGTGTTCAGGGCCTGGGTTTCCCCTTTGCAAAGTGGGGTGGCTGGACCCCGACCCCTGAGTGGTGAGCGAGGTTCAGGTAAGGGCTGGACTCTCGCCTCTCTTTGCTCCAAAGACCCTCCGAGGCCGGCGGGGACTGTGACCTCATTGCCTCCAGAGGGCGCCCCTGCCCAGGAAATCCACGCTTGTGCCCACAGGAGGGCCGAGCAGCCCAGGGCACAGGGGCCGCACGTTTTGTGCCGCCTGTGGGGGCTGTGCCCCGAGGAGCGCTGTTGGGGGCGCCGGATTCTACTTTGGAGGGTGAAGCAGCATGGTGCCTGCCCGACGGGTGAGGTGGCGACCGCCGGGTCCTCTCGCACACTCACCAGCTGTGTGCAGCCCTCTCTGCCTTGGTTCCCCACTTGTCACCTAGGATTGTCACTGGAGCTGCCTCACAGGCCTCTGTGCAGATGGAACGAGCCGATGGTGGTGGAGCTCTTAGAGGGGTGGGCGCTGGGTACGTATCAGCAGTTATTACTGGGCGCCTGTTCCAGGCGAGGTCCTGCGGTGGGAACTCGGATCCTCATACCCCTGGGTCCTCACGGCTGCCCCACGGGTGGAGGGTCCTACCTGGCATCTGGAGGTTAGGGAAAGTCAGCTCAGGGTCCTGCCTGGTGAGTATGGGTCCCATTGGGATTCGGGCCCAGTGACCGGCTCCCAGTTGGGGGCTGGTCATGCCACATTGCTCAGGCCTTTGCAACAACCAATGCTGCCGACCCAGGCTCCCCTGAGAGCCCGGGACACACCTGTGGGCAGAGTGCCCGAGGCGGCCTCCTGGACTCTGGGTGGCAGCTCTGGGCCAGGTCCTGTGGGGACCTGGGGACCTCCTCAGGCTGTGTTCCCTGCTCTGGAACTGCCCTGTGGTAGCTTGGAGGCTACGGCTCGGTGCTGGAATAGGTGGTCTGGGAGATGGCCTTCCTGGAGCCCAGCTAGAGCCCACAGCCCCTGACATGTGCCAGGCTCATTCCTCCCTCTATGTCCATGCTTGATCTGTGCCCACCACGTTGACCGCTCTCATTCAAATCCTCCGTATCCGTCAAGATCCCACCGAAGCACCCCCCTCCGTAAACTCCATGAAACCTTATCTGGTGGCTGATAGCCACTGATTTCCTTGGCCTGCAAAGAAGCTTCCCTCCTTGTCTGCCTGGAAAAACTCCTATTCATTCTCTAAAACCCAGCCGCCAGCATTGCCCCTGGGAAGGCTTAATGCCACTCTCCTCCTCTCTCCTATATGGAGACAGTTACTGCCTCGCTGGGCTTTCTGTACGTTTGAGTTACAGTGTCATAACAGTATCGCTGCGTTGGTTTGCATTCAGATTCATTAAAAAACGTATACTGTATTTTAAAAATTGTAAAAGTAATACCTGCTCGTGGTAAACATTTAAGCAGATCAGAAGTGTGGAAAGGAAAAGTGAAAGCTCCCACCTTCTTACCAGCCCCCAGGGGCCAACCTCCCTTCCAGGGGAGAACTTTGTTAGCAATTCCTTGTAAATTCCCCAGGAAACTCTGCACGTCTGCAAAAGAATGTGCGCGCTGTTTCACCGCTCTTTAATGATCTGTCTCTGTCCACCATTCCATGCCTACCTCCCGAGGCCTGGGATGGGGGCTGCCTTACGTGGGTGCCCAGGGCTGCTCAGAAGATGCTCAGAAGATGTTGCTAGGGCTGGTTTTGCGTCCTCATGACACCGATTGGCTGCGTGTAGCCTGGGATCTGGTGAATCACCTTGTTGCTGGACGCAGATGTGCTTTTCTTGCAGAATGTTATTATCACTATGGGAAGCTGAGTTCATCATCCACATTTAAAGTCAGGAGATATTCCCTAAAAGTTTGAGGTGGGGCCTGGGCTCAGAGCTTCCAAAACAAAGCTGGAAATATAACTTAAGAGTGGATTCAGAGATTTAAAGACGGAAACCCAGTTACCCACAGAGCAAACTAAACATACCAGTGGGCCTTCGGTTTGCCGTGTCTGATGGCTAGCACCATCTTTTCTTCTGAGAAAAGGTTTTATTCTCTTTTTTCCCTAAAGAGAGGGATACTCCTAATCCCAGAGGACAGGGAGACCCGTTGCATGAATGCGTTTTGCTTTACGGAAAACCCACTGGGCTGCCCTCAGGCTTCTGGTTTTCCGGAGAGGAGAGGAGGTGTCATCGGCCTGAACCCGTCGACCGCTGTGAGGGCGGCCCTGACCATGGTGACCCCGGAGCCACTCTGGGCCTGCCCTGCTCCTGTCAAGTCCGGGCCTGGGGTCGCTGCCCAGCCGCTGAGGTAGAGGGCTGCTCTGCAGCCCTGGCAGGGGGACCCAGCCAAGCAGACGCCCCCATCCCCTCCCCTTCCAGCACATTGGCCAAGGAGCTGGCAGGGCCTGGTGGAGCCCCGGTCGGCCTGAGGCCCCAGTGCTGGGCATGGAGGCTCAGGCGTCAACCCAGCCGTGGGAAGCTTCCAGGCCGAGGGGGTGTCTGCCGGCTCCCACCGCTCCCCATGCGCAGCGAGGGCCAGCTGGGCAGCGAACCGGGGCTGCCGTGCTGCTCACCCGGCCCCGCACCTTGGCCTCGTCCCACTCGGGGTGCCAGGGCTGCTGCTGCAGGCCGGGTAGCCAGGCCGAGGCTGAGGCGTGGCGCAGGCTGGGCCGCCCTCCTGCCTGCTCTGGCCGAGGCCCCGTCTGGCTTTCCTCTCCCGGCGTGCCCCCCACCTGCCCTGCTCCCCTGTGGGGGCAGCGGGAGGCTGTTGGCAATTTGAGCATTAATCTCTCTGCCTGGGGCCTCCTGGTCAGGTGGTGCTTATCAGGGCTCTGCTCCTGTCAGATGGGCCTTCCGGAGCCCGTGGGCGAAGGGGGGCGGCGGGAGCCCCTACTGCAGGGCCTGGAGGCTGCCTCGCCATCCTTGGCCTTCACATCCCCTCCCCCCCGCCGCGGGCCGCCTTCTTTACCACATCAGGATACAGAACATTGCATGAATTCCGGTCTCAATGGAATTATTTCAGAATTCTGGTCAACCGCAAACTCGGGGTATTTCACAAACTATCTATCACTGCTGTGTGGTGGGCAGAGCCTGGGCCCGGGGGCCGTAACGGATGCAGGGAGGCCCGGTCCACTGCCTGCAGGGCCGGCGAGTCCCCGCCCATCTTGCTGCTCCCCCGCCCAGTGGCGCCCGAGGTCCTGCGGGCAGATGTCCCCCGTGTCTGCAGGGGGCTCAGGCCCAGGGCAGGGGCTCAGGAGAGGAGCCGGGGGCCAGGCCCTGGGATGGGAAGGGTGGACAGGGGAGAGGCGGTGGGGGAAGCAGCCAGGTTTGGGGTCCACTCTGCGATCCACCCCCTGCTGCAGTGGGGCCCCGGCACTGCTCTGTGAGTCTCCGTTGCCGCAGCTGGAAGTGGGTTTATGATGCTAACCCCTCAGTTCGATGGCCCCTCGGAGACAGTAAGACTCCAGCCCTCGCTGATTCCCTTAACACTTTTAGGACTGTTACGGGGACGCACCTGTAAAGCGCCTGCCTCGGAGTACTGCTCAGCGAGCTATAGTGAGAGCTATAGTGCGAGCGATGATAGTAGCAGTAACGATACTCGCCATAGTGACAGGAGTCACCGTAGCAGTAATTCTGCTAAAGTCCCCCCCCACCCCCCCCCGCCGACTTGAGGTCATGCTTACAACTTGGGGAAATGGAGAGACCCCGCTCTGGGGATGGAAATGCATGGTCTGTACATTCCCAGTTTCCCATTCCGTGTCGTGCAGACGGGGCCCACAGATCAGCCCCGCGCGCCTTCCTTCAAGCCCGGACGGTGCCTCAGCGCCCTCCTCTCAGTGCCCCGCCAGCACTGTCAACCCACCAGCCTGCGCCCTTGAGAAGAAGCTGATGGGAGTGAAGAGTGGCTGGGCAAGGGGTCCCCATTCTGCTTCCTGCTCCCCCGAATCCTCCGATAGGTCTTGGCCCCTCTGCCAGTAGGGGGTCCTGAACAGGGCAGGGATTGGAGGGCTTCCCGCCAACCACGAGTGAAGAGGCCTGGTCTGGGTGGGATGCGATGGAGAGGCCCGGGCTTGGCTGGCACAGGACGTGCTCCCCACAACGTCCAGGATGCGGGGCCATTTGCTCAGCAAGGCGCTCCCAGGCAGCACCGCCCAGCTGGGCTGGAGCACCGGGGGTTGATGCAAAGGTCCAGTGCCAGGCCCAGGGCCAGCCCTTCCCTCCTGCGTGGGCCCGAGGGGAGGACGGGGCCTGCGGGGGCCACGTGGCCGCATGCCCAAGCTGTGGCAACGCAGTTGGCAAGGCCCGGCTTGGGGTCCCAGCCAGCCACGTCGGGGGCACTGGCAAGAGTGACAGAGGCAGCATTTGAAGTCAGGAGGGTCCCAGCAGACCCAGGTCCCGTCCTTGTGGCAAGTCCCCAGGGCTCACTAGGCCAGGGCCCAGCCCCTTTTCTATTTTCTTGTTGGGATGACCGCCCCACGCCCACTGCTGTCCTCTGAGTGCTTGCTTGGCTGGTCTGCACATCTTGGGCTCAGATCCATGGCTGCGGGTCTTTCCCCAAATGACAGAGTGTGTGCACCACACAGCCTGCAGCGTCTGACTCCTTCCCTCTGTTTTGGAGAAGATGGGAATGTCGGTTATATATATGTATTTTTTCCAAAACAAACAGCTTTTTCTTGAAGTATAGTTGTTTTACAATGTTGTATTAGTTTCAGGTATACAGCAAAGTGATTCAGTTATATATATTCTTCTTCAGATTCTTTTCCATTGCAGGTTATCAGAAGGTACTGAATATAGTTCCCTGTGCTATACAGTAGGTCCTTGTTGCTTATCTATTTTGTATATAGTGGTGTGTATCTGTTAATCCCAAACTCCTAACTTATCCCTTCCCTGCTTTCTCCTTGGGTAACTATAAGTTTGTTTTCTATGTCTGTGAGTCTGTTTCTGTTTTGCAAGTAAGTTCATTCGTATCATATTCTAGATTCCACATATAAGTGGTATCATATGGTATTTGTCTTTCTCTGTGTGACTTACTTCCCTTAGTATGACAACCTCTAGGTCCATGGACATTTAGGTTGCTTCCATGTCTTGGTTATTGTGAGCTGTGAACATAGGTCATGAGGTTGGGGACAGGCTGAGGAAGAGGACGCTCTGAACGGGGTGGGGGCGCTGGTCGAAGGCAGGGCGTGGGGAGGTGAGGCGGTGGTGCAGGGAGTGGGGAGAGGGCAAAGGGCCCTGCAGGGGGCGACAGGGGGTGCAGGGCGGCCCTGTGGCACCGGGTTTTCCCTCTTGGGCAGTCACCTGGAGCTGGAGGCCAGTGCTTTGGGCGTTCCATGGGAGAGTTGTGTTTGGGCCACCCTGGGGCTGGAGGATGCCCAGGCTGGCGCTGGGGAGTGACGGGGTTTGGGCAGAGCCGGTGGGTCGGGAACGATGGCATTGTTATAGCTCCCATTGTTATCACTGCTAATAGCAACTGAGAAGGACTTATTTAGCGCTGGTGCCTTCACCTTTATTAACGCATTGGCTGCTAGCAGCAACCTTACAAGGTAGGTACTGTTATTGTCCCCATTTGAAAATGAGGAAACCGAGCCAAAGAGATGTCACAGACCTTCTGGAGACACTCGGCCCAGGAGCGGAGGAGCCGCCAGGGGCCTAGGCCGTCCAGCTCCGGAGTCCTGCCCTTGGGGACCGTGGGTAGCCTGGAGTCCTTAAGACACATCAGGTTCTAAGGTTGCATCGATTTAGTCTGAATTATCAAACTAACATACCACTGCAGAACGTTTTCAAAGTAACAGGAACAAAATGAATAAACAAAATCTTTGCCCTCACAACTACGTGCCCGCCATGACCATTGGACGTGTTTTTGCCCAACGGACGTTTTCATGAATGTAACTTTCCCTCCCTCCCTCTCTCCTCTTTTTCTTTTTATGCCTTTCTGAGGCTAGATTTCCAGACATAGGTGAACAAGGCAAGGGGGATAAGTTAAAAAAGTTTTCCAAATGGTTCCCGGCAGCTCTCATGCGAAGCCCAGCCTTAAACAAGGGAATTCCCGTTTGTGGAGGCTGCATGTGGGGTGTCACAGATCAGAAGCTGTATCTTAGATCACTTTTCAGAAGCTGATGGGAAATGCCGAGGTCCCAGGCGTCATTATCGCTATGGTCATCTGCACTGCGTTATCTGAGGCCATTTCAGGAAGCGCGAGGGCCCAGTAGAGACCGACATGGCCAGACTCAGCCTTGCCTTGGGATTTCTCTTGAGACAGATGCACAGCACGGAGGGCGAGTGTAGACCACACAGAGGGACAGTCCTAAGCACACGACTGGGGACAGGGGCTGGGGCCTGGACCTCTGCCGTGTCAGCTGTGCAGGCGGTGGGCTCCAGGAGCTGCCCTCTGGGCAGACTGTACTGGACGGGGCCCTGGAATGAGCAGTGCACAACCTTGACAGCCTGATGAGGCAGCTCTGGCCGAGCGGGTAACGCACGTGGTGAGCAGGAACAGGACTGTGTGTGCAGGTTGACTCCACGTGCATATTCTTCGTGTCTGTAAAGTAACACCCATGGTACTTTCTATTTTCCAATTTTTGATGGAGATGTGGTACCACGAACCATGTCTCCACCATAGGAAGAGCAACTGTGTAAAGGCCCTTAGAGATGAAAGCAGTATCTCAGCTTCAGTGTCAGGGTGCAACAGGGAGTGGTGGGGACTGTGGCATTGGTGAGCACGGGTACACATGGAGGGTGTGTGGGCCAGGAAGTGTTCTTTAGGGTTAGGAACTCGGCCCCAGTGAGGCCTCTCCTGTAAAGGGACGTGCTGGTGATGTTCTTAGGTGAACAGTTTTGTCTTTCTGGGTGTTTCCTCCTTAAAGGGAAGGGGCTCTAGGAAACGGTGGGAGGGACGCCCTCGAAGACTGCAGAATCCTGCTCCATCAATCTGATTTTCCGAAAGGAAGGAAAATCTGTGAATATTCTTTTTTTTTTTTCTTTTTTTTAAACACAGGTTGTTGCACCCTGGACGCCCTGTTAACAGCTTTCATTCAATCATTAATCTGTATCACTCTCAACGTCTTTCCATGGAGCTCTTTTCCATTCCCTTCCTTTTAAAATCCAAGTATGTTTTAAAGGGTAACACATTCATGTGATCTAAGATCCAAAAGGTACAAAAGCCCCCTCCCCCCACTGTCCCCAGTTACAGTCCGTAGAGACAGCCAGCATCACTGGCCCCTGGTGAGCTCTAGAGACAGCTCTCCTAGCTAGGAACAAGCGTATGTGTCTATAGATCCTCTTTCTATTTTTTTTATAAATTTGTTTGTTTATTTATTTTTGGCTGCATTGGATCTTCATTGCTGTGGACGGGCTTTCTCTAGTTGCAGCAAGCAGGCACTACTCTTCCTTGCGGTGTACGGGCTTCTCTTGTTGCGGAGCACGGGCTCTAGGCACGTGGGCTTTGGTAGTTGTGGCACACGGGCTCAGTAGTTGTGGGTCACGGGCTCTAGAGCGCAGGCTCAGCAGTTGTGATGCATGGGCTTAGTTGCTCTGTAGCATGTGGGATCTTCCTGGAGCAGGGCTCGAACCCGTATCCCCTACATTGGCAGGTAGATTCTTAACCACAGCGCCACCAGGGAAGTCCCCTAGATCATCTCTTTAAATTGAGATGTAATTGACATGCAACATTATATTCATTTCAGGTGTGTAACATAATGATTCAATATATGTATATCTTACGAAATGATCGCTGCAGTAAGGCTAGTTAACACCTATCCCCACACATAGTTACAGATTTTTTTTCTTGGGATCTTTCTTTAAGTTCTACTCTCATAGCAGCTTTCAAATATGCAGCCCAGTATTACTAACTATAGTCACCATGTTCTACATTACATTCCTAGGACTTATTTATCTTATAACTGGGAGTTTGTCCCTTTTGACCCCCTTCACCCATTTTGCCCACCCTCCCATCCCTCACCTCTGGCAACCACCAATCTCTGTTGCTAGGAGTTCAGGTTTTCTGTTTGTTTGTTTGTTTGTTTTGAACATTTTACATATACGTGAGATCATACAGTCTTTGTCTTTCTCTGGCTTATCTCACTTATCATAACGCCCTCGAGGTCCATCCGTGTTGTTGCAAATGGCAGGGTTTCCTTCTTTTTTACGGCTGAAGAGTACTTCTGTCTCCCCGCTTCTTACACCAGGCTTCTGCACCTTGATTTTTTTCCCTGAACGATGTCTCTTGGAGACCCACCAGTAATGAGTTTTTCCCTCTCTTTTACAGCTGTGTCACGTTCCGTTGTGATGTAGGCATCGTCCCTTGTTTGAGCCATCTCTTATTTGTGTCTGTGTAGGCGGACTCCTGTGTCTCTGGGTGCGTCCCAGAGGAGATCAGAGCCTTCAGTGGTGGGATGCTGGGCACAGGACAGGCACCGAGAAAGCACTGGGGGCGGGGCTCCGGGTGCTGCTGGGGGCACACGTCCCCACAGAGGTCAGGTGCCCGGAGGCCCAGGGGTCTCTGCCCAGTTGTCCGGGGGCGGGGGGGGGGGGGCGGGTATCAGCGTGCTTCCTGCCCATGACATCTGCAGGTTGGTGACTCAGATGCTCTTCAGTGTTTATCTTACTTCCTTTTTGAGCTTCACTTTTTCCAGCTTCTCCTTCTTACATCCTCCCACCCGGTGATCAGGACCAAACCTGAGGCCCTGTGAGCACCTCCAGGGGCTAATGATTCGAAAAAGTCGTCCTGAACCAGGACTGTCAGAATCGAGGTTCCTTATTGGGCTTATTTCTCGGGACCTGGGAGCTGAGGAAATTTGGCTAAGCTTTCCGATTTGCAATCTTATGATCAGGGCCTGGTGACGACTTCTGCTCTTCCTGGGGAGGTGGAGATAGAGCCACAGTTCTGCTTTGACAGTTGATGAATTTGTTTGAAATTGGCAACGGCTCAGGCCTGCAGAGGCCAGCTGGGCTCCAGCCTGGCGTTACGTTTACCTCTTTGATTATTTTTGGTGATACGGGTTTTGAGAAGGGAAATCAAATGCCAGTAGTTTCGTGGACATCCTTAAAGCGGCCTGTTTTGTGGAGTCAGGGAATGGTTATGTGAAGGTTCTCCCTGGAGTGCTACCCTCCAGCTCAGGCCTCGGGAGTGGTTTGAATTTGGATTCTGGTTTATGCCCAGGATGCGTGGCAGGGGTGAACATGGCAAAATCTGACCCTTGCGTTTGGTTATGGGCCCTTTTAGGGTCTGACCTTTGAAAGTACCAGGGATGGCCTCTCCATTCGGTCTCAGCTGACAAGGGCACCTTGACAAGGTTTCAGAGCAGCTCACTAGGGCCCCCTAGTGACAGCATAGGACCCTGGCTCCAGTGTCCTCCCGGCCTGGCAGAGGAAAGTCCGTGTGGATCTGTCTCCAGGACTCCAGCCTCCGGGACAGAAGCCTCAGGAGGACTCTGCTTCCCACCCGGCCTCCCTGCCCCTCCCAAGCGTCCCCTCATCCCCCCCCCCCCCTCTTCCTTCCTCTTCCTCACACTTAGCTTTTTCCTCCAGGCCCAACTCTTCCCCACAAGGGAGGAATCTCTGTGCCTCCCAGTGAGGACTAATCTTTCCTCACAGGCCCCTCCCCTCCCCTCAGGGACCACGGGGGCATGAGGAGGGCGGGGATCCCACTGATACTGCATGTGGGTGGGTCTCAAACGCAGACTTTCAACATTTTCCCTGAAAGAGGTCAAATACCAAGAGGGTGAGAAGACAGGCCACGGGCTGAGGAAACCTTTGCAAAAGGTTTACATCTGGTAAAGGGCTGTTGTCCAACATACACAGAGGGCTCAGTAAGAGCCCTCTTCTTCTCACTAAGAAGGCAAACAAGCCAATTTAAAAACGGGCAAGAGGCCTGAACAGGCACCTCACCAGACAAGACCTGCAGATGGCAGATAAGCACGTGGAAAGATGCTGCACCTGATATGTCATGGGGAAAGGCAAATTAAAGCAACAATGAGGCACCACTGCACACCTGTCAGGATGGTCCAGATCCAGAGCACTGACATCGCCAAGTGCTGGCGAGGACGTGGAGCAACAGGAACTCTCCTTCATTGCTGGTGGGGAGGCAGGAGGGTGCAGCCACTCTGGAGAACGGTTTGCAGGTTCTCACAAAACTAAACATACTCTTGCCACACTATCCAGCAACCATGCTCCCTGGTATTTACCCAAAGGAGTTGAAAATTTATGTCCACAAAAACCCTGCATGTGTATGTTTATAGCAGCTGTATTTATAATTATAGAAACCACCAAGATGTCCTTCGGCAGGTGAACGAATATATAAACTGTGGTCCATTTCACTAAAACAGAGTGGACTGTTTGTTACAATCAGTGAACCTACACTTCTTTAGTGAAACAGACCAACCAGAAAAGACTGCAGACTGTGTGATGTCAACTATACTTCATTCTGGAAAATGCAAAACTGTAGAGGCAGTGAAAAGATCAGGAGCCGCCAGCGGTTGCAGGGAGGGAAGGATGAACAGGTGGGGCCCAGAGGAATTTAGGGCAATGAAACTATTCCGTATGATACTGTCATGGGGAATATGTGTCTTTATACATTTATCAAAACCCAGAGGATGTACGTCACCAAGAATGAACCTGCATGTACGCTGTGGACCCTGGGTGCTTATGATGTGTTAATGTGGGTTCATCAATTGTAACACATGTACCACGTTACAATTCTGTACTTTCCACTCAATTTTGCTATGCCTCTAAAACAGCTCAGAAAATAAAGCCGTTTAAAAATTAAAAGCAAACAAAAACAAAAACGAGGTTGAACACAATTGCAGAAACCCACTGACAGGGCTGAAAGAAGACGCTGTTCCTCACTCAGCGTTTCCACTGATTCATGTTCCACAGTTGCACTCACTCCTTAGAGCGACTCCAGGTTAATATACACGTACTTCAGGACTTCCCTGGTGGCGCAGTGGTTAAGAATCCGCCTGCCAATGCAGGGGACACGGTTTCGAGCCCTGGTCAGGGAAGATCCCACATGCCGTGGAGCAACTAAGCCCGTGTGCCACAACTACTGAGCCTGCGCTCTAGAGCCCGCGAGCCACAACTACTGAAGGCCATGTGCCTATAGCCCGTGCCCCTCAACAAGAGAAGCCCGCGTGCTGCAACAAAGACCCAACCCAGCCAAAAATAAATAAATTAAAAATTTAAAAAATATGTATATGTATACACGTATTTCTGTAAATCTTCTCATCACCTTGTGTGAGCATAATCACAGGGTGGCATATTTTAATTTTTGCCATAACAGCTGTAGTGAGGTGAAGGGGCCCTGCTCAGTCCCTTTCACAGCCCAGTGTGTCCGGCCCTCGGGCCCTTCTTCCCCTGTCTCCCGTCGGCCAGCTTCCCCTGCCCCGGAAATGCCTGGCCGCCCGTGTTTGTCCTCTTGGGGGCAGCCACCGCTCAGGGAAGGGACGGCCCAGCCCCGGTGCAGCTGCTGGCGCCCTGGGCCCCATCTTCTACATCCAGGGACAGCCTGGTGGCCTTTGAAGGGACCGTGGCTTGGGGATGAGCCTCCCCCCAAAAGCAGAATTCGGTATGACTACACGGGCTTGTGTCTCTCCCGGCTGTCTGGGCGGTTGTCTGGTGGCTCCGGGCCTGGCCTCAGGGACACAGCATTAAGTCCCGATGGTCCCCTGTGTACAAGCAGCAAGTGTCCTCTGGGAACCCTGGGAGCTGTGTCCCAAGGCCGCTCCCTCCAGGAGCGAGGGACCTTCTAGAATACTAACAGTGAAGACAAGACAGAGCAGCGTGTGATGAATTGTGTAAATAACAAAGATTAACGCCCCAGCAAAAAGGCTTCTGTAGGTGGAACCTAATTTGGAGGTAATATAAAAGAAGTCTAAGCAAGGCTTCGCTAAAAAGGACCCCTGACCTCACGGCCCTCCCTGCCCGCCGGGTTCCCACAAGAGCTCTTGTCAGGGGCTCGCGCTGGACGCTGGACACTGGACATCCTTCCCTGTACCTGGGATCCCGCAGGGCTGGAGTGGGAGGGAGGAAACCAAGGAAGAAGGATGGCTTCTTGGAGCCTCCTGAGGACGAGGGTCTTGGCCTCCCGGCCTCTCCGCCAGGCATCACGGCTGGAGGACGATGGACGCAAAGCCACCATCTTCAGACCCCTCTTTCTTCCGCCAGCAAGGAGTGCCTTGGAACCTGGCTTGGCAAAGGGTTTAGCTCTTGCTAAACCACAGGGATTGAGAATATATACTTTTAGTTACAAAAGTAATACACACTCAATGTAAAAAATCAAAATATACCCAAGTGCCTATGATAAAAAGTGCAAGTCCCTCAGCCCCCTTCTCCCACTAAATCCTGACTCGGCAGAGGTAGCCCCAGGCCATGGTTCGGGG
Source organism: Leucopleurus acutus (assembly GCF_964270905.1). Lineage (NCBI taxonomy): Eukaryota > Metazoa > Chordata > Mammalia > Artiodactyla > Delphinidae > Leucopleurus > Leucopleurus acutus. Next base: position 2,266,731 of record NC_139153.1, on the reverse strand, counting down.
AGAAGCCCCCCACATGCCTTCCATCCACGTGGACACACACAGGGCTGCCTCAGTCTTGAGGGTCCCCAGAGGGGTCCCCTGTTGGGCTCTAGTTCCTCTATGAATGGACCCTGAGAAGGTCAGTTTTTCACTCCAGTATTGTTGTTTGTAGCCTCATTGCCGCCTTCTCCCAAGAAAAAAGAAACCACTGTCATTGTCCCCATCGGTGGACATTTAGTGGTGGCTACTGTGTGCAGGACCTTGTGCTTTGAACGGGGACATGAAGCGGAATGCAACAGGACCCTTGCTGTGAGGGCTCGGCTGGGTGGACGGGGTCACACCTGAGCCCCACCTGGTGCTGTCCGGGGAGGAGGGAGCGAGGAGGTGGGGTGGTTGACCGTGGTGGTCCTTGGGAAGCAGGAGGGGAGGGGTCACCGGGGCGGGTCGGCAAGTTTGGGCCGGGGGTGGGGAGGGCGCCAGGGTGGGCGGGCCTAACCCTGACCGCGACAGTCCCAGCAGGGGCAGAACGGAGGTGGCGCGCTTGTTATCTGGCCTTCCGCAGGGCTGCAGGCTCATCCCTGCATCGTGGTGGTATTTTTCGTTCTTTCTCTCTGGTGCTCTTTTTTTTTTTTTTTTTTTTAATAAAAATAACTATGGAGGGCTCAAGATGCCTTTCTTTCACGACATCCCAGCACTTAGGTCCCAGCAGCGCCTCGGTGGGAAAGAATGTCCCCTGTCACCGCGGCTGCTTGCCTTTATTTGAAGTGTCTGGCTGAGCTATCTCCCCGTGACATGCTTCTTTCAGAGCGAATTATTCATGCGCCCCGGCCCCCCTCCCGCGCCCCCAGCCGGCTCCATCCTCCCGCAGGTGTGAAGACAGGCCTGGCCTTTGTGCTGAGGGGTGCGCCCCCCTCGCGCTCCCTCCTGGATCCCCTCCAGGCCTGTCAAGGCTCCCTCGCTCCGGGCTGCGTGGCGTGTAGGGCTGACGGCCCCTGTCATCCGGGAGGGCTGCGCGGCCCCCTCACCCGCCCCTAATCTCCCCCTCCACAAAGGGCAGCCCGTCACTCAGGGGAGCAGGCGGGCCTGGGGCCGGGCCGCCGTGGTGCACCCACCCTGCCTCCGGCTGGGGGAGGCCAGGCCAGGGGCAGGGCCCCTGGGCACAGAGCAGGAGCCTGGGGCCATCTCGGGCCACTGGAGTCAGGGAGCTGAGCTTCTGCTGGGCCAGTCCTGGTGGTCCCAGCCGGCGGTCAGGGTGCGCTCTGGGTACTGGTCTCAGGGCCAGTCCCAGGAACAGGAAAATGACCTACGGAGACAGGTCGGCGTCCCCATCCTCCGCCGGACCCCTAAACTCTTCCCCCGTTTCTAGATGGACGTGATGTCAGTATGATCAGGCAGGAATGCAGTAAGCAAACCGGGACTGGCCGGGTGCCCGCGGTCAGCTGGTTTGCCTCTTTGGCCTCAGTCTCCTTGTCTGTCCGAACCAGCTGCAGGGGGGCATGGAGAGACCGAGGGACCACTGTGCATACGGTAGGTGCACGCTGCTGTCACTGGTACGGCGCACAGGCTTACTCTGACCCACCCAGGGTTTAGTGCCAGTTACTAACGTGGGAACGTGGAGATTCCACATAGAAATCTGGCCACACAGGCTTACCTTGCTTCAGGGTCGCAGCAGGCTCTCCTCACCCACTGCCCCGTACTTGCCTGCGGCCAGCACCTCCCCGTGGGGTGCTTTGCCTGGACCCTGGAGGCATCTGAGTTTGCAAGAGAACCCAGGGCCCCGGACAGACTTGCGCTCGAACCCCAGCACTTCCGTTTACGACCTGGGTAGTGGCCTCTCTGAGCCTCAGTTTCTTCGTCTGTAAAATGGGACCCACAATCCCCAGCAAAAGGGGAGGAGCGTGTGTGCATCACCTAGCCGCTCCAGGCACGGGAGTGGGTCCTCCACAGAAGGGAGGACATGGTCTGTGAAGTTTGGTGGTCCTTGTTCATTACTGGGCCAGTGTGGCATGTACCCCAGGCGGCTGAACTGCCCCCCGTGGACAGGGCCTCAACGGCAGCCTGAGCCGCAGCCCACAGGCCAGCGTGGCAGAGAGGGCAGCCGGGGGCGTCTGGGGAGGCTGTATCTGTGCAGAGGGGGACCCCTCCTGAAGGCCCCCGAGTCCGGAAGTGGGCCTCTCGGTGGGAAAGCAGGTGCTGGCACGCTGACCCCGAGCTCCCACTGTAAATTACCCACCCGAGCAATCGGGAACGGAAAGTGCTTCCTGTCCCAGCCACGACAGTGGACAATAAAGGCAGCCAGCCCGCTGGGCCCTGGCCCCTGACCTCAGAGGCTTCAGGAAGGAGTTTCCAGCACACACACACCTGCACCGTGTTGAGCGCTCGGCATTGTTCTAAGCCCGAAGCTGAGCTGGGCCCCTTTCTCTCAGGAGCCTCCAGCTCGATCTGGAGCGGGGCCCAAGGAGCCTTCCCTCCACCCGACATGCCATTTCCCGGGGAAGGAGACCCTGGATGGCACGTGTTGAATAAGCTCCCTCTGGCTCAGGTTCACCTGATGTGCGCTCAGAAAGCCCCTACTGTGCGCAGGACCTGGACCCGTGCCAGCAGATCACCAGGTGTTTCTCCTACGCGCTGTTGCCGATGCAGAGCAGAGCTCGGCGTGCGTGCGCCCCTCCCCGGGCACCTAGGTGTAGGCAGGCCCCCAGCTGATAGGGCCACGGGCAGGTTCCAACATTCTCACCTCACTGGGAAGCTTAAAGGTGGGTACAGTCTAACATCACCAGCAAGGAAGGGAAAGTCATTCATTACAGGAATTTCTGACCCCAGAGAGACTCATTTCGTAAGCGAGACTCTGGCCTGCATCGTTTCCTTGGGCCACGCCAGCCCCGGAGGAGGCCAGCTCCTTGAAGTGAAGTGAAGGCTGAGGTTCCCGTAGGCTCGAGCCGTGCCAGGCACCCCTGTCACTTCCCAGGCTGTTACCCAGGCCTGTAGTTTGACTTTAATAGACAGTTAACTTTGGGAGCACAGGTCTGAGTGCAGCCACGAAGCTAACCGCCATTCTGCCCTGCTGGGCAGGCACACACTTGGTCTCTTCCGGAAAAATGGCCCGGTGCCATCTTAGAGAAGCGGGGGAAGACGGCCCGCATCCAGCCAGAGGGAGCTGGGAGGTCGGTTCCGAAAGGTTTGGGCAGGAATAGGGCCTGAGGAACTCTCCCGTTTTTCCTGCAGACAATCTGAGCTGCGGGTGAGGCCCTGGGGGCTGCCCCGAGCCCCAGGACGAGGCAGTGGGTGGGCTGGCCTCCTGGCCCCGGGTCAGCCCTGCGGCCGTCCAGCTCCAGGGTGAGCGGTGCTCTGAGACGAGTATGTCCTGGAAGTTCCTCCTTAAACAAGGAGCCCGTAGCTACTGTGGAGCTCAGGCAGGGGCTAGTGAAGCCGGGGGCTCCGTTCCTCTCTCCAGGTGGCGGTCTCACAGCTGGGCTTCTTCCGCTGTCGGCCCTCGGGGGTCCCGCGTGAAAGACCGTCCTTCCTGTCCTCCCCGTGACCACTGATGAACCACTCTCTCTCTCTCTTTCCTTTCACCGATTGGCCGTTGGAATCAAAGAGCCCTCTGGTGACTCAGGCGTTTCCCATTGCCCTATTCGAGCATCCTCTACTCTTAGCACTGAGAGTTTTTCACGTCCTATTTGGAACTGATAGGAAACCCTTTCATTGTTTCACTACATGGATATTAGCGCTGATGAAGGAAGCGTTCCATCAGATAATCGGCCACTGCAGGGAGCTGGTTTCCAGCGTGAGTCCCCCTGCATCAATGCGTCCCCGCCACCTGGTGACCCCAACTCACAGCCCCCAGGGCACCCTCGGCCAGCTGAGAGACACAGGGTTCCGGGGCTGAGTCTGCCCTGGCACCCAGCACCCCTGCCCCCACTACCATCTGAAGTGCTGCCCTCTTCTCCCCTAGAGAGAGAGCGATGACAACGCTGGTCCCCGAGTGCCACCCGGGCCAGGACCCCTCGGCCACCTGCAGACACTTCCTCCCCTCCCCCCCAGCACAGTTGCCAGCCGTGCTCCTCGAAGCCCTGGGGTCCTGGACATACCCACCCCCAGAGCCCTCCAAGCTGCTTTCCTCTGATCTATTTTCCATGCCCACTTTCTGTGTAAGACCTTATTTGAACAAAGGGTTCTGCTGCTAAAAAGTTGTTGGAAGAACCTTTGCCTAACCACAACTTTCGAAGCTAGGTATCTGTTTTTGAAATTAGATGTTTGCAGATGGTTTGACTAAAGCCTGGCTCTTCCACTGGACGGTCCACCGTGAGGATGAGGCTGTCTCTACCGTGTTCACTGTGGCCTCACCCCCTCCGACCTCCGCCGCCTCCGCCGCACCCTGGTGGTTGCTCAGTAAAAATCCCCTGAATGAATGAATGGTTGTCACCTTCCTCCCCGTAGTAAGAGATGAGGATCTCAGACTCAGAGAGGGTGAGTGATTTGCTCAAAACACACAGCAGGCTCTGAACCCCTGCTGGCGAGCTCCCTTGTCTTCCTGGGAGAGGCTGCATCAGGGGTGAGTTTCAGGCAGAGCCAGGTGGCGGGGGGGTTTCCCCAGCTCTAGTCTCATCTCTGGTAAGAAGGGATTTCCCCTTGACAACCTCCGTCCCATTTTTCAGAGCTAAAGTGACAAGCCATGTCCAGTCCCTGCTGAAAGGTGCGCCCCCTCCAGGAAGCACCTGTGCGCTTCGGATGGAGCCGTCTGGGAAGGAGCTGCACCAGGAAAACGGCTGCCCTCTCGGCCGCTCTCGGCTGTCCGTCCGTTTCGTGCCGGCCGGGGCGGCCTCTCCCAGCTCCCGCCTCCACACCCCAAGTACCAGTTACTGAGCGTGTGTGTGCCCGGCCCCGTGCCGGCACCTTACAGACATTATTGCCCATCCTCAGGATTAGACCTACACACACAAGCATGTCTTTGCCCAGCGCAGAGATGGGAAACTGAGGCCCAGGGAGGCTGGGTGCCCCGCTGGAGTCACGCAGACCTGCTGACTGCAAACCTGGGTTCTCCCAGCCGCCCAGCCGCCAGACACCCCCGCAGGCCAGGTGTCAGAAGGGCTTGGGCAGCATGTGAGAACTGCCCCCAGGAAGGTGTGTGGTGACCCCACTTTCCACGCAGGACCCTCGAGATGGCAGGAAGTTTGCCCAGGGCCACACGTGCAGGAGGTGGCAATGCCCGGCCGGCCGACTCTTCTGAGACCCCACACCATGCCCACCACCAGGGGCTCAGCCTTTGGGTCCAGTTCCCAGCATGGCTGTCCGGGCCTCTCACTGGTGGCTCTGGGGCTGGTTCCCGGTGTGGAAAGTCGGCCGTGCTTCCAGGCCGGCGCTTCGTCATGCAGCCGCGTTGAAGACGAACAAACGTCTTCCCCCGCCCCGCCCCCCGCGACGTCCGCTTTCCCTGCATTGTTTAATGGCTGCGACTATAACCGGCGGGGTCTGTTCTGCCACCGCAGATGCCTGGTGGTCCATCGGGCGGGGTGGGTTAGCCAGGCTTCGGGGGCCTCCTTGGGCGCCCACAGCCATTTAGAACTTGTTTATGTGGGAAAGCGGTTCTGCCATCCAAACAACAGCCATAGGAAAGAATTTTAGGAACACAATTAGTTCATAAATTGGGAGCTTCCTGTCTTTGTTGGGGTGGGGGGTTGGGCACAATAGCTGGTTTTCAGCACTAAAGTGAGATAATACATTCAAAGGCCTGCAGCACGGTGATTAGCGCACCAGACCGACTCAAAAAATTGTCGCCCTTATATTATTATTATTACTGTTATCGTTGTTTCGCATGGAGGCAAAGGCTGTGTGGCTCAGGATGGCAGAGCCGGGATCGGGGAGCTGTAGGTGGTACATTTCTCCTGACGAAAACGCTTCCTAGTCCATCAAGGCTTCAAAAATGGAACGCCCGGCAGTGAGCTCCCCGTCACCGAGGGTGTTCAAGCAGAGGCTGTTGAAGGAGGGAACGCACAGCAGCCACTGAGAGAAATACCTGGCCCGGGGTAGGCCCCTGACCCGTGCTGATTCCGGGTTTGACCAAATCCTTCCCACGCGGCAGTTACACCTCCCTCGACTTTCCTCTTCTGCCAGCACAGCTACCATGCACTGAGCACTCACTGTGAGCCAGGCACGGCTTCAAGCGATTGACACACAATAACCCGTGGATGGGTGTTGTTACCATGTCCACGGCACAGAGGGCGAAGGAAGGATCGGAGGGGTGAAGCCACCCACCCAGAGTCACACAGCGAGTTAAATGCGGAACGAGGCTGCTGTTTGCCCGGAAGGGCCTTGCTCAGGAGGGAGTCAGTCCGCAGACTCGCACGTTGCTTGGCTGCCGGGTGCCTGAAGTCCAGCTGCGTCCCCTCTGTGGCGCTGGCGGGTGGCAAGGGAGGCCAGGCTGAGGACTGGCGGGAGCATAAGGCCCTCACCAGGTCCGGGGTGGGGGGGGTCTCCTTTGCTCTCACCACACCGTCTTCTGTCTCAGCAGACCCTACTGAAATAGCCCTGGGAAGTCAGTTCCCCAGCCCGGCGCCCACCGGCCCGGTCCCCGAGCCTTGGGCTGGTGGGAAGTGTTGTGACTGAGGCCACATGAACAGCGACGGGAGGCCAGGCAGCAGCTCCCCCGGCCCTGCCTCAGTGGCTGTGACTTTGGGCAGGTCGGTCAGACTTTCTGAATTTCCCCTTCCTCCTTTCTTTTTTTTTTTTTTTTTTTTGTTTGCGGTACGCGGGCCTCTCACTGTTGTGGCCTCTCCCGTTGCGGAGCACAGGCTCCGGACGCGCAGGCTCAGCGGCCACGGCTCACGGGCCCAGCCGCTCCGCGGCATGTGGGATCTTCCCGGACCGGGGCACGAACCCGTGTCCCCTGCATCGGCAGGCGGACTCTCAACCACTGCGCCACAAGAGAAGTCCCTTTCCTCCTTTCTTAACATGAAGGGTCACTAGAGATTTCCCAGTAGCAGTTCCAACACCAAGTTTCTCTGGCTGTTAGGACAAGAACTGGAAGTGGTATTTTTATCAGTGGGAAAGTGGGTTAGGATGGTGCCGTCATGAAGAGAGATCTTGAATGAGGCTGAAGGTAAGGAAGAGGCTGAAGTATCCACCAAGATTTCTCCTGAGATCCTAGAGCTTCAGGTGTGAATACAGCCCTCCCTTTGGTGAGAGCTAAGGGGTGAGGACTGTGTGGGGCTGAGCTGGGTGCGGGGGAGGGGAGGTGCTGGCCCGGGGCTGTGCTGAGTCTCTCTTCTCCAGGATCTGTCTTCTGCATCATCCCTTCCCTGTCATGTTTTGAGGCAGGGGGCTTGGCTGTCAAACCTCCTGTAGTGATGTTGTCTTAACCTGTGATTTGATTTTGGACCTTTGGTTCCCATTTAGGTATATTTCCTGTAGTTAGGACATGCTGTCACCAAGTGGCTGTGCTATTTCCATCTTACCTAATTGCTCCGGGGTTTAATGGTAGCTGAGGTTTGCAGAAATTGAAGAAATTAGCTTAACAATTTGTGTGTGGAAACAGAATTCTGCATTTAGCATTTTGGCTGGTAGTTGCCAATTGTGCTCTTAATACTGTCTGCCTTTAAGAGTCCTTACTAGCAAACCTCTTCCCTCCAATTTTCATCAGTGGAGATACTCATCATGGAAGAGAACCCTTTGGGAATGAAAATAAGGTACTCCTTCTGGGGGATAGGAAGCCATGACTCTTTCCTTTGAAAAATGAGGCAAGAGTTTTGCTTCTTTTGTAAAGATGACTGAGTGATTGGTACCAACCTTTCCACTGAAGGCGATTAGAAAAACCAGGCAAAGGAAAACGAAACAAAACAAAGCAAAATGCCTGCTTGAAGGCACTGGAGAGCTAACAACATCGTGAGGAATTACTGGGCCAAGAACCTAGTATAAAGTAAAAATTCCAAAAATGTGAGTTCAGCGTTTGGGATCACCTTCTCCTTGAGGCTGTTTGCTGATTTCGGCAGAGGGTGCAGGAGCTGAGCAGTGCTTTTGTCATTGGGGGAATGAGGAAGGGAAGAGCTAGTGAAGCTGATTCAGAGCCTTGAAGCATCACCTCCGGGACCGAGGGTGACCTGCAGGCAGACCTCCACCAGCCCTGCAGGAGCTGCTGCTCAGTCTCACATAATCTCAAACCCCAAGACTAGATTCAGAATTTAGGGTCTAAGGCGCTAGAAAAACCTTTCTGGAGGTATTTAATACCTTTACATACCTCTCTGAAGGAAGATAACAGCATTCGAGGCCTCAAATAATTTCTCCCAACAATGTTTAAAATTTTAATATCAAGCACACGACGAAAGGAACCAGGCCAGACAGAGAAAAGACCACACGAACAGAAACTAGGAGGAACAACAGACAACAGAAAACAGACAAGGAGAAATGGCTAAAGCCAGAGCTATAGTGGGAGGTATTAATACACCTCTTACCTCTCTCAGTAACGTGTTGAACAAGGAGAAAAAACTCAGTAAGGATATAAAAGATTCAGATAACAGGATCAGTGAACTTGACCTGTTGGACCTGTGTAGTACATTGGACACACAACTACTTTAGAAAACACTCTTTTCAAGCACACGTTGGAAGTTTACCAAAAATGTACTCATACTGGGAGGCAAGTCTCAAAAAGTTTCAAGGAATTGGAATATTACAGGATGTGTTCTCTGAGCACAATAAAATTAAGTTAGAAATAATGATTTAAAAGAAAACTAAAAAAATCCTTTTTTTAAGAAAAACGAAATGTTACCCAGGACGTAGACAGTCATTTAATTGAAATGTTATTAATGCTTACAGTAGAAAAGTTCAAAGTTTTTGCAGTAATAAAACAGTACATCCTAAAACAGTCTAAAGATTATGGAGAAGTATTTGAGTGTGTCTCTTTATTTTTTATTCTTTTAATAAATTTATTTATTTATCTATTTTTGGCTGCATTGGGTCTTCGTTGCTGTGCATAGTCTTTCTGTAGTTGCGGAGACTGGGGGCTACTCTTTGTTACGGTGCACGGGCTTCTCATTGCAGTGGCTTCTCTGGTTGCGGAGCACGGGCTCTAGGCATGCGGGCTTCAGTAGTTGTGGCTCACGGGCTCAGCAGTTGTGGCTCATGGGCTTCAGTAGCTGTGGCTCATGGGCTCTAGAGCGCAGGTTCAGTAGTTGTGGTGCACGGGCTTAGTTGCTTCGTGGCGTGTGGGATCTTCCCAGACCAGGGATTGACCCATGTCCCCTGCATTGACAGGTGGATTCTTAACCACTGCACCGCCAGGGAAGTCCCGAGTGTGTCACTTTAAATCTGACTAAAATTTCCAGATGTTAACGAAGCACAAGATATGAGGAGTAATTCCATCAAAAAGAAAGAAACTGAAGAAAAAAGTGGACCCAGGTAAAAATGAATCGGCCTGGGGTCAAACCACTGTTTCTTTGAATACTTCCTCTTCCTGTCTCTGAATTTAAGAATATTAAGTGATTTTTGCTTAAAAAATTAAGCAAAACAACAACAAAAACCAAACCCCAAACCATAAGAGCCAAAGAAAAAACACTATGGCAATAAAAAATATATCCTGAGAGAATGATATATAAAATACCAAACATAAAAATGTGTGGAATGCAGTTAAAGCCATGCTTAGAGGGAAAATTATAGCCTTAATACATATATTAGAAAAAAGGGGAAAGGTTGGAAATAAATGAGCTAAGTGGTTATTTCTCTTCCTTTCTGTTTTTTTTTTTTTTTGCTGTACGCAGGCCTCTCACTATTGTGGCCTCTCCCGTTGCGGAGCACAGGCTCCGGACGCGCAGGCTCAGCGGCCATGGCTCACGGGCCCAGCCGCTCCGCGGCATGTGGGATCTTCCCGGACCGGGGCATGAACCCGTGTCCCCTGCATCGGCAGGCGGACTCTCAACCACTGCGCCACCAGGGAAGCCCCCTTTCTCTGGTTTTTAAGTCACATTGGGAGAACTTGACTTTACAAACGGGGTGTGAGGTCATGCTATTTTTGCATCTTGCCTGAATGAGATTTAACATTTTTGTATGACAAAGTGTTATATACATCACTGCAGAAGTCCTCATCTAACTTGACATGTCAACAGCATTTAATATGAGGATCACTCTTCCGTTCTTCTAATTCTTTCTTGTGACTCTTTCTTCACTTGGTTTCCAGGCAGTGCTGAGCAGGAGCCAGCTCATATCAGCTTGCAGGTGTTGACTGTGTGCCAACAACCTGTTCAGTGACACCACAATGGTAGCTTGAAATGAACCATGGTGGGAGTGCTTCACCATAGAAATTGGAAAACACTACAAGTCAGTACATCTGTCTATGGATCTATCTATCATCCATCCATCCATCTCTCTCTCTATCTATCATCTATCCATCTATTATCTATCTATCATCTATCCATTATCTATTATCTATCTATCATTTATCCATCTATTATCTATCTATCATCTATCTACTATCATCTATCCATCTATTATCTATCTGTGTATATATCTATCATCTATTTATCATGTATCTATCTATCAGCTATCATCTATCATCCATCTGTCTATCTATCATCTATCTGTCTACTATCTATCATCTATCATCTATCTATCATCTATCTATTATCTATCTGTCATCTATCATCTATCTATCAGTCATCTCTCATCTATCTGTCGTCTATCATCTATCTATCACCTATCTATCTTCTGTCTGTCATCTATCTGTCTGTTGCCTCCGTTCAGCGGGCAGGCTCACCAGCTCTGGAAGCGCACTCTCTCCTGCCTCTCCTGGCCTTTGCTGGCTGCTCTGAGTCAGGCCCGGAGGCTGGCTCCTCCTGGTTTTGGAATGCTAAACTTCAGCCCCAGGACTCAGTCCTTAGGCCTCTCCTCTGTCTTACTCACTCTCTAGGAAACTCACTCAGTCTCAGGTCTTTAAACACCTGTACACACTGGTGACTTCCAGATGAATCATCTCCAGCCCTGATATCTCCCCTGACTCCAGACTCGTATATCCCACTGCGGACTCCACGCTTTGGGGCAGGCGAGATTTGCGGGACCCATCAGACATCCAGGTGGGCGTGGGTGACTCCCCTGAGCAATGGGGAAGATGGAGTTGCTGTCAGCCAGGATGGGAGTTCCGAGGGAGGAGCAGGTCAGAAGGTAGGAGAGAGGCAGCTGCCACATGGAGCTGTTAGGATACCCGGAGGAGGACGGAGCTTCAAGTCACATGATTTAACGTTGAAGGTGTGAGACGGGTACCTCGGGGTGAGGGAGAGGGTTTAGGACATGGATGTTTGTTTAAGTGTGTCTTAGTGTAAGACTTAAAAAGTGATAGTGACATGAAGGCTTTCTTTTAAAATACTTTCATTTTTAAAAGCAAGCCAGTGGAAAGGATAAATAGTAAGTTATGATAGTACAAGTAGGTGCTGGACGAATGTAGCAACAGTGTGAAGGTGGTGTGACAGTGACCGGGGTTTGGGAGCCCCGGAATGCAGGCACCAGATAAAGGACATTAGGGAAAAACTAGGGAAATCTGAAAAAGTATGGATTTGAGTTAATACTTAACAATAATATAATTAGTTAATGATAATAATAACGTCAGTGTTGGGTGGTGAATTGTAACACAGGTGCTGTAGTAATGTAAGATATTACTAACGGGGGACAGGGTGAGGGGTACAAGAGAGCTCTCTGTGCTGGCTTTGTGATTTCACTGGAAGATAAAGAGTTCTGGGGAGGAAGACGACAGAGGTCAGGGGCCTTCTCACCATGCCACATCAAGGGTGCCTGCTGTCACCATGTCGAATCACCGTCGGTGTTGACCTTGACCACGTGGCAAGGCCATGTCGTCAGGTGTCTCTTCCTCCTTTCCACGCCCAGCGCTTGGGAAGGATGTCACAGCCCGTGCGCTCCCTCCTTTAGTGTGGGACAGCTTGAGCCCTTATTTGAAATTCTTCTGCTCTTAGTAATGTCCTCAATCATTTGCTGATACCAGTGTGGGTATTTATTTTATGTTTGGGCTACTTGACCTTGTTTTATTGTGACAAAATACATGTAACGTAAAATTTCCCACCTTAGCCATTTTTACGCGCCCACTTCAGAGCACTAAGAACATTCACGCTGTTGTGCAGCCATCCCCACCATCATCTACAGAACTCATCTTCCCAACCTGAAGCGCTGTCCCCGTTAAACACCAAGTCCCCCTCCCCCTCCCCCAGCTCTTGCAACCCCCAGTCCATTTTCTGGGTACTTGGCTTTTTAATTATGTGAATACATTAGTGGACGTCTTCTTCTTGTGCTTGGTCTTCCCAGAAAACAGGATCTGGGAGGGCATTTGTGCGCAGGACGTGTCTGGGAGTGTTCTTAGGGGTGTGAGAGGGGCAGGGCGTGGATGGCAGAATGGCCAACCCAGGAAGCCGGTGGGGCTGGGCAGGGTGGCCGGTCAGAGCAGCGGCCTGTTGGCCAGGATGGGCACTCAAGGCAGGAGGCCACACCGGGAGAAGGCTGGTGGGAGCTGGAGGGTCTCTTAGACACAGGGCTGGACTTCTTTGGGTGTCAGAGACCAAGGCAGATGGACTGTCAAGGGGCATGATACGCCACCGACTGGCTCCACACTGGGACAGACAAGGAGTTGTCTTGTGACTCTCACCAGAAGTTTGAAGACAATTTTCTTGCCTTGAGCTGGAAGAAATCTGGTGTCGTTGTGGGCTGAGTTCTCTCTGGTTCCAGGACGGGGCACACAGTTTGTGGGTGGCTAGAGGCTCACCACCATGGAGCCAGGTGGGCGGGGCGCAGGCTGCCCAGTACCCGTCCCCAACCTTCTGCTCCCTTGGAGCCTTCCACTTTGGAGGCGAGAAAACAAAAGACTTCCACAGACTCCACTGTAACCAGAGGTGGTAGTTTTGGCCCATGATATATTAGCAGCTATCTGGCTTTGAGGAAAGTCTTTCTTTCCTGATAAAAAGAGATGAACTCAACTGGTCCAGCCCTTCCTCTTTCCTCCTTCTCCTTGCCTTGAACATGGATCTATTGGCTGGCGCTACAGCAGTCATCTTGTGACCCTGAGGAAAGAGAATCCCAGAGATTTCAGTCCAAGCATGCTTCAGCCATTGAACATTTTAGATTTCTCATTATGTGAGAAAAATCAATCCGTATCTGTTTAAGTTGCTGAGATATTTTTTGTGCCTGAACACAACCCAGGCTGTACCCCAGCCTGTCATTGGCTTAGCCTCCATCACGGTCTTCCTAAAACAGGCATGACTGTGCCCCTCTTCTGCTGGAAATCTGCCCCTTGGGAGATGCCGTTTTCCTCTATCAGATGAACAAGGACGAAGAAAGTAGAGAAGGCTCCAGGTCTGTGGAAGGTGCCGGGGAGACGGGTCTGAGTGTCCTCAGCTGGCGGGACCGTTCATCAGTGCAATGCCTGGGACAGTAATTGACAATGGCTTTCCCAAGTAAAGATGCTTATAAACCCCTTGCCAGCAATCCCACGGGGTCAACAGAGCCCTGCTCCCCGGCCCCGGCCAGGGACGCGCTCGTGCCGGCTGGTGAGGCCGGGCACGCAGGCTGCGAGGTCCGGCCCAGCTGAGGCCTGCGCTGTCGTGACCGCTGCCTGCGGCTTCCACCCAGCTGGACGGGGCTGCAGCTGGGCCCGCCTGACGGTAATGAAGATCACGGCCACCTCGCTCGCCTGCCACAAGCCGGCGGCAGGAAACATTCCAAGAGCACCTGTTTCCTGAGGACCCTGTCAGGGGCTCCCGGGCACCATCTGGGCGCTGCCCCACATGTTGTTTGCATTAGGAGTTTAGAAAAACAATTCAGTTTTGACTAATCGCTCTTTAATTTTTTCAGGCGCATCTCAAAGTCTCACTCGCGCCCCCCCCTCTTTCTTTGCCAGCTCTTCTCAGGAGTCTTTAGGCTGCCACACGCGCACACACACACCCAACCTCCTATACACACTCACACCCACCCACACGTCCTCTCAAACACACAAACACAATGCATTCACAGTTCACTCACACACGCTCACTTTCACATTTACGCACGGTTACAACGCACACTCGTGCACATTCACATACACTCAGACAATACACACACACCTACACATCCTCAAACACACACTCACAGGCATACACACACGCACACACGCCTCCCCCTTACACAATTCTGGAGAACGACTTCTTGAAGTGGGGACCTTAGCCCTTGACGCGGGCAGGGGCAGGTCAGCCTAGGGTGTTTGTGGTCCTCGGGACCCGGCATGCAGAGCAGTGTTTATGAGCCAGACCCTGGAGCCAGATGCCAGGGTTGAATCCCAGTTCTGCAGCCTTCCACCTCCGGGCAGCCTGTCCACCTGTGCACGCTTCGGTCTCCTCCTCTGTGAAACGGTGAGGTGTGGCCACTGCTGGCGCCTCCGTACAGGCGAAGTGTGGAGAGCAGCGCCCAGAGTAAAGTGCCGTGCGTGTTTGTTTAAAAACATTTCCAAGTAACATCAGAACGCGGTGCTGAAGTCGGGCATTTTCCTCCGGACTTTTCTGATTGCGTAACTGTGAAGCAGTTCCCTGAGGTTGAATGTTTGTCCCCTCATGGAGCCTGGGGCCTCCCGTAAAGCAGAGGAAGCTAGAGCACAGAGAGGTTAAGTTGCTTTCCTGATGTTGCACAGTGCGCTGGAGACCAGGGCAGGTCTGCCGAGTTTCCACTGTGAGCCACCCAGGGCAGGTCTCCAGCACGGCGCCCAGGAGGTTACCATGGCAGGGCGGGGGCGGGGGGAGGAAGGGGGTGGTGGTTATGGCCGGGGTGGGGGACCTAGCGAGGACAGGGGAAGCAGGACATGTGGTCTCCGTTTTAGGCAGTGGGCATGGCTGCAGGAAACAGGGGTGGCCTCAGCAGATCCCACCAGCTGGAATTACACAGCCTGTCCAGCTGGACGGGGCCCAGTTTCCAGGCGGCTCCAGGGAGGGGTTGCCGGGAGGGGGTCCCAGGAGGGGCGGTGGCGCCGGTGGGGTGGAGGGTGCCTGATGGTGGGTGGGCGGGCATTGTGGGGCAGTGCCCAGCCCGTGGCCGGCTGAGGGCTTCCTGGGCCTTGCTCTGGCCGGCCACCCGGACACGGCACAGGCCTCACGGCCGTAGCAGGGCTGCCGTCTGAGAACAAAGCGTCCTGCAGGAATTCCGGCCCCCGCCCCATTCCCACCCCAGCTGGCCTGTTCCCAGTTTGGGGGCTTGGAAGTCACCATCAGCATGTAAGATGGCGAGGACCCCCTTCCTCGGCCGACCGGCCCCCGGATTCCACAGCTGCTTTGATGCTCACCTCACCTCTTCCCTTCCTGGCCTCAAAACTGTTTGCCTCTGACCCGAAGGCGGGGGAGGGGTGCTTCCTGGCTGGGCCGGACTGCTGGGCCCAGCCGAGACTCCCAGACTGTTAGAGCGGCGAAGATTTCCTTCCTGAAAAACACACTAGCCTCTGCTTTCTGTCCCTCATGTTTGTCTCCAGAGAGAAACACCCCCCGCTCACCCCCGGCTGTGGGCCCGGCCCCGCCCTGGACTCCTGGCCACGGGCGAGGGGGCAGTTCGCAGTAGCCTGTGGGCCAGCGGGCCGTCCTCGGTGGGCCAGCCAGCGGGACCTGGCCTCTTGCAGACAGGCACGCCACCACCTGCTAACTAGAACCAGGAAGCCCCTTCTGTGGGTGCCGCCATGCCAGACAGGTGCCGTGACTGCACACAGCCCGCCGTGGTGACTCACAGCCCACAGCAAGTTTCTTACGAGCTCGTGCCCCACTTTTCTCAGCTGCATGTGATTATCTCTTTCCCTCCCCCTCATCCAGTTCATCTGTACGTCCTGCCGGTTCACCTTCCCCAGATGCAGCCCCCTCGCCGGACCCCTGCCGCCACCCAGTCTCGGCCCTCCCTGGGCCCCCACCTCCCTCCTCGGCCCCCTTTGTCCCAACCACAGCCTCTTCTCCACCTGGCAGGCAGCGTCAGGTGGCAGGATCCTGTTCAAACCAACGTCTCCTCTATGCTCCAAACCCTCCGAGGCTCCCGTGCTGTTCAGGGGGAGGGCCTTCCCTCCCCGGCCCTCCCCGCTGACCTCAGCCCCTGCCCCAGCCACAGGGGCGTTTCCTGCTCCCCACACCCACAGCAAGGGGCTCAGAGATGGGCATGACCCAAAGTCGACCAGAGACATTCCCGTTTCCTGAAGTAAGGGCTGGAGCTGCTGCAGCCATCTCTACCGGGAGGAGAGTAAAGTCATCGGAGGAGGTGAGCTAAGCTGACAGGTGGGAAGAAGCCGAGCGGGGCAACAGTGATGGTGTCTGGAACCCTCTTACCTGGGCCTAACCCACCTCTGGGTTTTCCAGGTACTTACGTCAGTGGTGCCCATTTTAATTAAGCCAGTTCGGGTTGGGTCGCTGTCACTTGCCACAGAAAAGTCCTGCTTCATCTAGAATCTGACCTGGAACCCTCTGGAAGTTCTCTCCCTCACCCCCCTCCGTGCCCTCCCCTCCCTATTGTCCGAGAGGCCCCGTTTTGGCCCCTCGGTCTGGCGTTTGGTAACCAGCGGTTCCTGTCTTTGAGTCTGGTCTCCTCCCCGGCTATTTGTCTGGCCCCCGGTGCCAGGTGTGTTTGGTTCCTGCCCTCGTGGGGAACCAGAATTTAGAAGGCCTGAATTTTAACACATTATTGGCTCATTTGTCAAATTAATGGCAAGAGCCTTGTTAGCGAACGTGGCAGGTGGAGGCTGCGTCTGGTGAATCACGGGTTCTGGTTGTGAGAGTTTCCACGCCCCCTCCAGCCCTCCCCTGGGACCCGTTGCCTCCCCCTCCCCCTGCTTGCTCCGTCCCGGCCGTCCACCTCTGTGCGCTCCCTGGACTGTCCTTCCGTCACACCCTCCCGTGGCTGTGTCCGCATCCTTCAGTTCCCAGCTCGGTTGTCAGTTACAAGAGCCACGGCCCCCCTCACCCCCCACGGCCCCGGCGGCTCTGGCAGGTGGATCTCGGTCTGGAGGTGGTGTGACGAGGGCGGGATTCAAGCCGGCAGCCCGCCCACCGCGGCTTTGCCCTCGCGCCGTCCTCTCACCCATCAGGCCCGGGCGTCCTCGGTGCCCTGTCTGGACAGCCGCCCGCTTGGAGCGCAGGCGGCAGCAAACCAGCCTCCGCCAGGGCAGCCCTTGCTCCCTGGGGCTCAGACACCAGAGGAGACAGGCCTTCTGCCACTCGTGGGCCCCTTTCCTTCTCCGTCGGGTCCTCTCGGTGCAGTTTTCCGTGGTGTGACGAATGGCCCACCCTGTCATCCCCCACCCTGGGCCTGCATTCTCATGGGTTCGCGTCCTTGGCCTGTGCTGCCTGCCTGAGTCCTGGAGCCGCCTGAGTGGACTGGCTGGACTGGCCTCTCTACCCTGAACCGGTTGCTGTGTGCGCAGAGGACCAGCCTGGAGCACAGGGTCCGGAGGGGCAGGACCCCGACTGCAGGCTGGGGCTCGGAGATTTTCACTGACTGTTGGCCCAGTGGGTGAGCGGACTCAGGGCTGAACCTCAGGTGCCCAGAGGAGACAGATGGCGGAGGCCAAGGTCAGGTCCTCGTGCTCAGGCTGGGGTGCGGGGACCCGGGCCGGGGGACAAGAGGCCATAGGCCATACTGGGGCCGCAGGGGAGCTGGACCGTTTGCCTTCCTGTCATGACGACCCCTAAGCTGGCTTCCCCTCAGTGTTTGGCAGGGGTCTCGTTTGGAGGGAGAAGTTGCCTTGTGTGTGGGCTCACGTGTTGGGGGTGCGTGGCAGACGCTGCCAGCCGCCCCACAGCTGCTCTGCTATTTCTGGGTGGTAAGAGCTGCAGCGAAGCAGGGGACCACCCTCTGAGGGATGTTACAGCCTATGTCCCTTCGGGTGGGCATGGCCGCGGGCAGCTTCTGGGCTGTCTCCTGTCCCCCTTCTGAACGGGGGCTGGGCAGCGACCTCGCGGGGCCGGGGAGCCGCAGGCAGAGAGAACCAGGTCTCTGACACATGGTGCCGCCCTGTCAGCCCCGGAAGGCTTCTGCCCAGGCTAGTCCTGAGAGAGAAACGACCCCTATATTGTTCGCACCTCCCTCACTCTGGATTTCTCTGCTATATCTTACCTAACTAACATAGGCAGGAGGCACCGCCGGGCCTAAGTGTCATGGGGCACAGAGTGGAGACGGGGCCCTCGGGGAGCAGGACCTGCCCACCCGTCAGTGGATTTTTCCAACCTGACCCCTGCCCCTGACCAAGCAAAGCCCCTGTGGCCCCCTCTCCATCCCTTCCTATGTCAGGTCCCTCCCGGCTGGAAGTGCAGCTCCTCGGACAGGATAACTTGCGGGGGGGGGGGGGGGAAGGCTCAGAGCGAGGGCCAGGTGCCCCGAGTCACTGCCCCGTGAGCCCTCCCACCTTCTCCGCTCTGTCCATGGCCACACCTGCTGGAGGCCTGCTGAGGGGCGGCCCACCATCCCCGTCCTGTCCTCGGGCCCAGAACCTCCTTCCCTCCCTCCCTCATCCCTGGCATGTGCCAGGAAGTGCCAAGGATTCCCCATCTCTGAAAGAAGCCAGCTGCACTGTGTGGTGAGGCCCAGGGCTGCCCGGCCTGGCCTCTCCATACTGCCCTTCCAGAAACTCCCAGCCCCTTCCTGCCTGGCTTCCTGCCCAAGCCCTTCCTGGAAACTGGGCCCACCCTGCCCCCCAGCCCAGGGCGCCAATATTTCCATGGGGTGAATCAGCCAACCTCCCCTGGCAGGGCCCCTCCTTTTACTCACAATATAGGAAAGCAACTTGCGGGCAGCGGCAAGGAGTGTCCAGGCCGTGGCCCCAACCCCACCTGCATCCCATCGCACCCATACCCTCGGCCGAGGTCTCCAAAGCAGACGAAAAAGACAAGGGAAGAGAATCAGAGAATTTCTATTCAAGCCTTCGTCTAAAAAGAGGAATTAGTGAGGCCTTATTGATACAGGAAATGCAAGTAGCGTTGCCAAGTATGTAAGGCGTGAATAAATATATGGGTGTTGAGCTGTTTTTACTGACAGGTGCGTAATCCACGTTTGGTGATGGTCCATATCAGCCCCACACCTGAGCCTGTGTCCCTCTGTGGAAGGACCTGGGCCTCCATGGAGGGGGATAGACGGTGCTGGGGGAGGCAGATATGAAATTATATAAAATAATAACTGTAGTAACATGGTGTTGGGTCAAGGAGGAAAAGGGAGTATGAGGTAGGACTCATGTTCCTATATCTCACTGGAATTAAGTTAGTGTACATCTGAAGCTGTTGGAAATACCTCAAAAAGATACAGGGAAAGTATCATTAAAGAAATTTAAATGCCACCTTCACTTAATGCAGACGAAAGCAGTAAAGAAGGAATGGAGGAACTAAAGGACAGGATACACACAGAACATATATAATTAGAAAAACAACAGAGACAATCAAAAGCTGGTGCTTTGAAAAATATCAAGAAAATTAGTAGACTTTCAGCTCGATTGACCAAGAGAAAATGACAGGGAATTCAAATGACTAGAATCAGAAATGAAAGAGACATTACTACTGACCTTACAGAAATAAAAAGGATTATAAAGGCATCCCATAAGCAATTGCATGCTAATAAATTAGATAACCCAGATGACACGAACAAATTCCTAGAAAGACACAGAATACCATAACTGACTCAAGAATGAATACACAATTTGAATAGGCCTATATAGTAAGTGAAGAGATTAAATTATAATAATAATAATTTTTAAAAAACTTCCCACAAAGAAAGACAGCCCAAGGCCAGATGGCTTCATTGGTGAATTCCACCAGACATTTAAAGAATAATTGATACCTATTCCTCACAAGTGCTTCCAAAACATAGAAGAGAAGGGAACACTTCCCAACTCATTCTATGAGGCCATCTTCACCCTGATCCCAAAAGCAGACAGAGGCATCACATGAAAAGAAAACTACAGACCTATATCTCTTGCGAATATGGATGCAAAAGTCCTAAAAAAAAAAATGCTAGCAAACCGAATCCAGCGACATATATAAAAGAATTATACACCATGACCAAGCGGGGTTCATCCCAAGAGTGTAAATTTGGTTTAACATCTGAAAATCGATCAATGGATTGAAGGACAAAATACACGTGATCATCTCAATAGATGGAGAAAGCATTTGATAAAAGGCAACACCCTTTCGAGATAAAAGCACAAAAAAACTTGGAATAGAAGGGAACTGCCTCAAGCCGATAAAGGGCATCTACCAAAAAACACACATCACTGACCTTATAGTTAATGGTGAAACACTGGAAACTTTCCCTTTAACTACAGGAACAAGACAAGAATGTTCACTCCTGCCGCTTCTGTTCAGCATTGTTCCAGAGGTTCTATCCAGGGCGATTAGACAGTTGAATGAAATAAAATTGCATCCGTATTGGAAAGGAAGAAGTAACATTATTTCTATGCACAGATGAAATGATATTGTATATAGAAAATCCTTAGGAAACCACTCAAAGACTATTAGAGCTGATAAACATTCAGCAAGGTTGCAGGATACAAGGTTAATATACAAAAATCAATTGTATTTCTCTACACTTGGAAAGAACAATCTGAAGATGAAACTGAGAAAACAATTCAGTCAACAATAGCACCAAAAAGAAGAAAAGACTCAGCAATAAATTTAACAAAACAAGTGCAAAATGTAGAGTCTGAAAACTACAAAACACTGTCGAAAGAAACTAAATAACGTCTCGATAAATGGAAAGACGTTCCATATTCATGGATCGGAAAACTTAATACTGTTTAGGTGACAATACCGTCTAAACTGATCTACAGATTCAACGCAGTCTTCATCAGGATCACAGGTGGCTTCTTTGTAAAAATCGAAAAACTGATTCCAGATTTCACATGGAACTGCAAGGGACCAAAGAGTAGCCGAAACAATCCTGAAGAAGACACAGTAGGAGGACTCACGCTTTTTGCTTTCGAAAGTTTTTGAGTGAAAAAAGCAAGGAGCAGAATAATATGCAAAGTATAATAAACAGCTACTTAACAATCCCCTCTTCGGTGGGAGTGCACACATTGAAGTTTCGCACAAACTTATAGAGCTCTTAACTTACAGAGCTTCAGTCATAGCTAGCCTTCCCTAAGAAAAAGGAAAAGGCACCTGAAAGTCTCCAAGGATGCTTTCCCACCTGGTGTCAATTTAAGCCACTTTTGGAGGTGGTGAGCCGGAAGCGTGAGGTTTCAGTCTAAGGATTTAATGTGGTCGGCTGGTGAGACTGAAATAAATAAAAAATTAAACCAACTTTCCTTTTCTTGAGAACTGACTGTGTGCCTGGAGTCCCATGTTCTTCAGCTCATGTAATCCTCAGAGGAGAGGCCTTAGGCTCAGAGAAGGTAAATGGCTTCCCGGGGTCACACAGAGGGGAAGTAGCAGAGCTGGTCCAGGTGCGCTTGATTTCAAAGCCCATCCTGGGTCCACTCCCCGCCGGTGGACGGGATGTGGAAGCTCAGGGAAGCTGGCGGGGTCTACTGCTCACCTGGCTTCTCAGGGATGGCCTGTGCGGGCAAGTGGCCCCAGCACACACTGCTAGGATGACCTCTCTGATGCCCAGCAGGGAGACGTGTGTGGTGGACACTTTCCTTAGTCATCCCATCCCACCCGTGAGAGCTCTGAACAGGACGTTCATTGACGTAGGGCTGGGATCTGCCTCCCTGGGACTTCCCCACCTGTCCCCCGAATGCCACAGGCTTCCGCCACCTTGGGACAGGCCTGAAGGGACTTAGAGGGTTGGTGCCTGGACCTTCTCCAGGCCGAGCCACTTCTGATCCTTACAGGAGGCGTCCCCAGCCTCCTCTGCATTCCAGCTGTCCCCTCCAGCCCCCCTGCCCAGGTTGGCCCCGTCCCTCTCTAAGGTGGGACCTCCTGTCTTGGTGTCTGGGGGTCTGAGGGGTCTGTCTTCTGGAGCTTGTAGAGTGTGAAGGAGAGAGGAGCCCCGGGGTCCCTCAGGGGAGGAGATGCCAGCGTCATGGGGTCCTGTGGTCACGTGTACCCAGGGCGACTTCAGGGAAGATCCGTCACAGTTCCTAATACCCCAGTCTGGGCCCCTCTGGATGGCCAGCGCGGACCCCGAGCCTGAGGCTGGCGTGGCACGGCCAGGCTCCTCTCCTCCCAGGAGCGCCTCGCGGTGGTTTCCGTAAGTTGGTGGCGATTGCATAACTCTTTCACCAACTGCCATGCCGGATATATTTTGCAACCCAGCCCGCTGTGCCACACGTGTCGGCTGGCACTGCCAGGCCTCCTGCAGAGGCCGGAGGAAGTCTGAGAGTGAAGCACACTGACAGCGCTGCCCGGGACCTGTCAGCCGCAGGACCTGCTCCTCTCCGTCCTCAGGGGCGCTCCCAGGGCCCCACTGTCCTCCGGCCAGACTGGGGAGCTGTCAGGTCCACGGAGCAGTCCCAGCAGGTGTGGACTTCTGAGGAGACACTGGCACCTGCACCTGTCAACAGCTCTTCTTGGTGTTCAAGGGAAGATAGGCCCCAGAGTCACACTGAGGGAGACCTGCGCACGCCACCCGAGGGCAGCATCCTGCGGGCGTTGCTGGGAGAGGCCCCGCGGTGCACGCAGTGCAGCACGGCAGAGCGAATTCTGAGGAAGGGTCGTTCTAAGAGCGGGGAGAGGGGCGTCCACCGGCTGACGGAGCAAGAGGCAGGAAGTCCACCAGGCTGTGCGCCGCTGGCCAAGGACAGCTGCGAGGGCGGACCAGGGCCTTGAGGCTGGCCTCTGCCCACCGCTCTAGGTGCGCCGACGCTCCAGGGGCTGGCAGGTGATCCTGACGGATTCGTGATGCTCCCAGAGCAAAAGCCTGTGATCTCTGGGAAAACGGAGCCGAGTGCGGGGCGAGGACACGGACACTCCCTCTTCCTGAAAAGGTTCTCGGCAGAGTCAGGAAGCACAGTGGACACTGCTGGCTGCCGATGGCTCCCAGCTGAGACCGTCACTTGCAGCTAAAGAACGCCGTCTCTCCCAAGGCCAGACCCCTTCTTGGGGGCAGCCTGCATCCGATGGCTGGCTAGTGCAGGGGTCTAAAGGCCCAGCCCCCCCACTTCCACTTGGACAGCCCTGAGGACCACCCTGGCTCCAGCTCCCCCCAGCAAGTCGGCTGAGCCTTTGTGGTGACTGCATGGCAGCCCAGCTTCGCTCTGCTTCCCTGCTGCCCTCACGAGATGCTGATTCTCAGGGCTCCCCAGCAAACCTCTTGGGGACCCAACCTAGGGAAGTCCCCGATTGCCTTTTAATTCCCACAGCAGAGGTTACCGCTGACTGCACCGGCTCCAGGCAGAGCAAATCCAGGACTCGCCATCTGCAGCCCCATCCAGCAGGAATGACTTCATACACGTGGACAGGGCTGACCCGCTTACCAAGTGCCCTTCTGTGATTCATCGGAGCAGTTGGGGATCCCAAACCTTCCTGAGAAAAAAGGAGGAGGAGGAGGAGATACTGCTCCAAGTAACTGAAAAATCTGAGCACGGTCTTTAGGTATGGCTTCATGCAGGGGCTTAAATTAGGCAGGCTTTTGTCTCAGGTGGCAAGTTAACGGCAACGGTTCTGGACGAGCACCTCCAAGTTGAAAAGTTCAGTGGGAAAGTGAATCTTATTTCCAGATGCTTAAACAGAAGTCCTGGGATTCATGTTGCTTGGCCTGACCGACTTGGTGTTAGCCACCTCTGTTTCCCAAAGTGACGTACCATTTTGCGTCCCCATCGGCAAGGTATGAGAATTCTAGTTGCTCCGTATCATCTTCCACATTTGGTACTGTCAGTCTTCTTAACTTTAGTCACTTTAGTGGGTATATACTGCCTTTAATCTGCATTTCCTTGATGACAAGTGATGTTGAGCATCTTGTCATATTCTTATTGGCCGTGTTATGAAGTGGCCGTTCAAATTGTTCACTTTAAAAAATCAGGTAGGTTGTCTTATTCTTGAGTTGCAGGAGTTGCCCTAAAAAATAAATTTTGGTTACAAACCCTTAGCAGATATATACATTTTTCTCAGTCTGGGGCTTGATCTAAGCTCCAACTTTAAGAGATTAGAGAAAGAAAAACAAATTCAACCCAAAATGTTGATAAAAGGAAATAAAAAAGAGAAGAAATCAATGAAGTGGGAAATTAAAGAAACAATAGATAAAATCAGTGACAGCAAAAGCTGGTTCTTTGAAATGATGAGTAAAATTGATACAGGCCTACGATGAACTTGACCAAGAAAAAAGAGAAGAGATATAAATTACCAATATCAAGAATGAAAGAGGGACTTCCCTGGCAGTCCGGTTGTTACAACTCGGTGCTTCCAATGCAAGGGGCGTGGGTTTGATCCCTGGTCGGAGAACTAAAATCCCGCATGTCACATGGTGCGGCCAAAAACTAAAAAAAAAGAAAAAGAAAAAGAAAAAGAAAAAAGAATGAAAGAGGAGACACCACTACAGATCTTACAGATATATTAAAGATTATAAGGAAATATTATGAACAAGTTTGTGCCAATAAATTTGACAGCCTTGATAAAGCGGACAATTTCCTTGAAAGACACAAATTACCAAAATTGACCCAAGAAGAAATAGAAATTTAGAATAAATCTATATAAATTAAAGAAATTAAATTTGTCATTAAAAACCTTCCCACATGGGCTTCCCTGGTGGCGCAGTGGTTGAGAGTCCGCCTGCCGATGCAGGGGACACGGGTTTGTGCCTTGGTCTGGGAGGATCCCACATGCCGCGGAGCGGCTGGACCCGTGAGCCATGGCCGCTGAGCCTGCGCGTCCGGAGCCTCTGCTCCACAGCGGGAGAGGCCACAATGGTGAGAGGCCTGCGTACCGCAAAACAAAAAAAAAACAACCAAAAAACCTTCCCACAAAGAAAACATTTTAAAAAGATAATATAAATGCTACACAAACTGTTTCAGAAAATAGAAGTGGAAGAGACATTTCTCAACTAATTTTCTGATGCCATAAAACAGACAGAAACATCATGAGGAAAGAGGACTATGGACCGAAATCCCTTATGAGCATAGATGCAAAAGTCTTTAACAGAATTTTAACAAATCGAATATAGAAATGTACAAAAAGGATAGTACATCATTACCGCAAGGAGCTTATCCCAGGAATGCAAAGTTGATTTCAAGTCCAAAATCAATTCATGTAATCCTCCACGTTAGTAGAATAGGAAGGGAAAACCATATGATCATTTGTCAAATAAAGCATTTGACAAAATTTAACACAAGTTCACAACTAAAATTCTTAGCAAACTAAGAATGGAAGAGAACCGCCTCAGTCTGTTGAAGTATGTCTGTGAAGAACCTATGGCTAACATACTCAGTGGTGAAAGATTCAATGCTAAGATTAGGAACAAGGCACAGATGTCTGCTCTCACAACTTCTGGTCAACATTTACACTGAAGATCCTAGCCAGTGTAACGAGGCAAGAAAAAGAGACAAATGGCACAAAGATAGAAATGAAAACTGTCTCTGTTTGCAGGCAACACGATTGTATACCCAGAAAACCCTAAGGAATTGTTTTTTAAAAAGCTGCTAGAACTAAAAAGTGAATATAGCAAGTTTTCAGGATAAAAATCAATATACAAAAATGCACTGTATTTCTATATACTAGCAATGAACAATTAAAAATGGAATTTTAAAATTAACTCAGTTTACAGCATCATCAAAGACAAAATATGTAGGGATAAGTTTAACAAAATATGTGTAAGGCCTGTCCACTCAAAACTTCAAAACCTTTATAAAGCAATGTTACCGCGATTTAAAAAAATCTAAAATAAAACTACAAAACCTTATAAACGGAAATTAGAGGTGATCTAACTAAGTGGAGATACATACCATATTCATAAATCAGAAGACCCAATAGTGTTAAGGTGTCAATTATCCTTAAATTGATCTATATATTCAGTACGATCCAAATCAAAATCTTATAAGCTTGGGGCTTCCCTGGTGGCGCAGTGGTTGGGAGTCCACCTGCCGATGCAGGTGGACGGGTTCGTGCCCCGGTCCGGGAGGATCCCACATGCCGCGGAGCGGCTGGGCCCGTGAGCCATGGCTGCTGAGCCTGCGCGTCCGTAGCCTGTGCTCCGCAACGGGAGAGGCCACAACAGTGAGAGGCCCGCGTACCGCAAAAAAAAAAAAAAAATCTTATAGGCTTTATTAAGAGAGAAATTGACAACCGAATTTTAAAATTTATATGGAAAAGCAAAGGACCTAGAAGAGCCAAAATAATCTTGAAAAAAAGAAAGAGCAGAGTCAGAAGATTTACACAGTCTGATTTCGAGACTTTCTATAAAGCTATAGCAATGAAGACAGTGTGATATTGGTGTAAGGATAAACCTATATAGATCGATGAAAAAGAAGAGTCCAAAAATAGACCCACACTTATACGGTCAATTGATTTTAAAAAATGTTTTCATTAGAGTATGGTTGATTTACAATGTTGTGTTAGTTTCAGGTGTACAGCAAAGTGAATCAGTTATACATGTACATACATCCACTGTTTTTTAGATTCTTTTCCCATATAGGCCATTACAGTGTACTGAGTAGAGTTCCCTGTGCTATACAGTGGTCCTTATTCGTTACCTTTTATATATAGTAGTATATCTATGTCAATCCCAATCTCCCAATTTATCCCCCCCAGTTGAGAGGTTTTTTTTTTTTTTTTTTTTTTACAAACGTACCAAAGTAATTCAATGGGGGAAAATACTGCTTTTTAAACATATGGTGGTTGAACAATTGAATATCTTTACGGAAAAAAATGAGTGCCAACCCTTGCACCATACTC
This sequence comes from Leucopleurus acutus, assembly GCF_964270905.1. NCBI lineage: Eukaryota > Metazoa > Chordata > Mammalia > Artiodactyla > Delphinidae > Leucopleurus > Leucopleurus acutus. Next base: position 2,239,972 of record NC_139153.1, on the reverse strand, counting down.
AAAAACAATCCAAAAGGGATCAGAGATCTAAACCTAAGAGCTAAAACTTATAAAAGTCTAGGAGGGACTTCCCTGGTGGCGCAGTGGTTAAGAATGTGCCTGCCAATGCAGGGAACACGGGTTCGAGCCCTGGTCCGGGAAGATCCCACACGCCACGGAGCAACTGAGCCCGTGTGCCACAACTACTGAGCCCGTGAGCCACAACTACTGAGCCCGCGCGCCTAGAGCCCATGATCCGCAACAAGAGAAGCCACTGCAATGAGAAGCCAGCACACTGCAAGGAAGAGTAGCCCCCGCTCGCCGCAAATGCAGAAAGCCCGTGCGCAGCAACAAAGACTCAACACAGCCATAAATTAATTAACTGATTAATTAAAAGAAAAAAAAAGTCTAGGAAAAAACATTTAAAAAAACCTTTGTGACACTGAGTTAGGCAAAGATTTCTTAAATAGAACACAAAAGGCACAATCTATGAAAGAAAAATAATAAAATAGACCTCGTCTTTATTATTTTTAAGTCAGATACTTAGTACACATTCTTTATTAGGTTTTTAAAAGTTCTTTCTTGTTTTTGGATTACAAAAGAAATACATTTGTTATTACAAATCAAACAACGCTGCTCACAGAGAACCTTAAGGAATGCATACACGATTATCATACAGGGTTTTTAAAAATACTAATGGGATTATAATATATGTGTTATTCTATAACTTGGTTTTCCCCCACTTGAAATACATTGTGGACAGCGTTCCCCATCAGCACATGCGTAGCTAACTCATCCATTTAAAAAGCTACCTAACAAGCCGAGTAATGGCTGTATCAAAATCTACTTAACCAGTTCACATTTATGGATGTTAAGCTGTTTGCAGTATTTTTGCTTTACAGATGATGCTGGTACATCTGTTTTCTCACGTGCTAGTATTTCTGCATGATCTGTTACTGAGTGTGTGGTTGTGGGTATGTACACTTTACATTTAGATGGCTTCCAGCTAATTGCTCTTGCAGAATGGCTGTATCGATTTATATCCCACCAATAGCGGAGGAGGGTGCTTACCTTCCCATGGGCTCGCAGTCAATGGATGTTATCACTCTTGTTGCTTGTGTAATGGTTCGTCTGAGTGGCCAGTCTGTTAAATGAACACTGGTATCTCATTGTTGTTTTTAATTTTCATTTATTTGATTGCAAATGAGGGCATGCTTTCTTTTCATATGTTTGTTGACAATGATATTTCTTCTTGAGTGAATGGCATGTTTTTCTATTGAGTTATTTGCCTTTTTCTTATTGATTTTTAGGAACACTTTGCATATTACAGATCTTGACTGTTACTTCCTTATATGCATTGCAAATACTCTCTCCCAGTCTATTGTTTTTCTTTTAAGTTTGTTTATAGCACCTTTAACTACACAGAAGTTGAAACTTTTTTTGTAGTCCAATGAATCAATCCTTTATATTTTCTGCTTTCTGCATGATGCTTAGAAAAACCCTCGCTACCTCAAAGTTACAAAAAAAAGTTGTTCCTTTTCTTCAAGTATGTAGTGAATTCTTGTGTTTCAACTGTATTGCTGGTGTTTTAACACTTCAGCTAGGTGTTGGTTACACAGGTATTTTTTATATTATTCAGGTACTTCTGTGTACCTGAAGTATTTCACAATATGTTTTTATAAAGAAATAAAGAGAGGGGAAAACCAAATAAATATTTGATGGGGTTGCACTGCCAGAAAAAACTCCGAGCCTGGTAAAAACAAGCTCACAAAAACAAACAAACAAAACAAGACTACGTGACGTTATCTCTAAGCCTAAACGATCTTTAATGTCTGGATTCGGCACCGTCAGGAGCTGGTTACTTACTAAAGAGATGAAGAGCTCCAATGCCCACCGCAGACATGGCCATGGCAGGGCGGGCAGGGAGCAGCCTCCCAGGGAGCAGAACCGGGGCAATTGAATTGGCCGCCCAAGAAACTCACGGAGAAGTTTCAAACATGCCACCACTTGGATGGACCTTAACGACATCATGCTAAGTGAAAGAAACCAGTCACAGAAGACAGAGTGTGCGGTTCCACGTACATGAAACGTCCATAGCAGAGACAGAAGGCAGATTAGTGGTTGCCAGGGGCTGGGAGGACAGAGAAAGGAGAGTGCTGCTGGATACAGCATTTCTGGGGTGATGCAAATCTTCTAAACTTAGATTGTGGTAACGGTTGCACAACTCTGTGAACAGACTAAAAGCCACTTACCACTAATCTGCTTTTCCATGTTTTAGCATGTATCAGGCCTTCATTCCTTTTTACGGCCAAGTAATATTCCATCGTATCTCCAGACCACAGTTTGTCGATCGATTCCTCAGCTGATGGGTTGGCATTTGGGTTGTCTCCACTTTGGGGCCATCATGAACATGAGCGTACACGTTTGTGTGTGGACATGTTTTCCTGCGCCTTGGGTGCATACTTAGGAGTTGCGTTGCTCCAATGGCGTAAAGCAGGGGTCCCCAACCCCCGGCCGCGAACCGATACTGGTCCACGGCCTGTTAGGACCCGGGCCGCACAGCAGGAGGTGAGTGGTGGGCAAGTGAGCAAAGCTTCATCTGCCGCCCCCCATTGCTCCCATTACCACCTGAACCAGCCCCCACCCCCGGCCCGGTCTGTGGAAAAATTGTCTTCCGTGAAACTGGTCCCTGGTGCCAAAAAGGTTGGGGACTGCTGGTGTAAAGAATACGGTGATTCTGTCTCACGTTTCCCGGGGTTCTTGCTGGCAAGCCTTGAGATGTGCTGTGGGTCGTGTGCACTGCGTGGTCACCTCCTCTCCCCTTGCCAGGGTTTGGAAGTCCCGATTACTAATAAGTAGCAGCCGTGTTCTCCCCCAGCCTTGCCTTGTTATGTGGTACTGCAGGCCGCTGTGCCCATAGTGAGAGTGGACAGAGGGCAGTGGAGGCAGAAACCAGCCCCGTTTCCACGGCTGTTTCTCGTTCTCCCTGTCTCTCTGTCTTGCAGTCTCTGTCTCTCTGTCTCTGGAAAGCCTGTAAGGACCCATCTGCACCCTGGCTGTCACCCACAGCTGGCTTGGCCCCCACCAGGAAGTGGTCTAGGGAGTGTCTCAGGGAGTATGTGAAGAAGCCACGTGGACATCTGGGCAAAAGCAACAGCAGGTGCAAATGTCCTGGGGTGGATGTGTGCCAGGTGTGTTTGAGAAGCAGCCAAGAAGCCAGATGGGCTAGATGTGAGCAAGCCAACAGGATGAGATCCAAGGGGTAACGAGGGTCCAGGTGGTGTGGGCTCCTCGGAGCCAGGAAGACCAGGCTCACATTTTCACAGGGTCCCTCTGCTGCGGTGGTCTGAGTGGACAGCAGGGAATTTGTAGGCTTCCATCAAGAAAGCTAGTGCAGGGCTTCCCTGGTGGCGCAGTGGTTGAGAGTCCACCTGCTGATGCAGGGGATACGGGTCCGTACCCCGGTCTGGGAAGATCCCACATGCCGCGGAGCGGCTGGGCCCGTGAGCCATGGCCGCTGAGCCTGCGCGTCCGGAGCCTGTGCTCCGCGAGGGGAGAGGCCACAACAGTGAGAGGCCCGCATACCGCAAAAAAAAAAAAGGAAGCTAGTGCAGTAATCCAGGTAAGATGTTGGCAGCTTGGACCAGGGCAGTAGCTGCGTTGACGCTGGGAAATGGCCAGATTTTGGAATAACAGACTGAAGGCGGGTGTGCATGTGTGTGGGGGGGACGTCCCCGTGACCTTGGCTCACAAGGTGGCAGAATGACTTCCAAAAGGCAAATGTAACGCACCCACCAAGGTAACTCCAGTCCAGTTTTTCCATCTTAATAGTCAATACATTTGTTTCCATGTGATTCAGAAAATATATAACTAGCCCATTGAACGCATCATTTTGTCAGTGATATAAAATTATCTTTTAGTAACAATTTAATTTATAAAGACATGAATTGATTTAAAGAAAATGATCACCGAACAGCACAGGAGGTGAAGAGGTGTGGCAGAAAGCCCTGAAGATGGCAGTGGACGTGACCGTGCTTTGGGGAAGCTCTGGGCACACCTGGGCCTCTCCCTGCACAGCCACGTGGGACAGTGCCTTTTCCAGGAGTGTCTGAGCTCGTCCACCCTCTGGCCTTTGCACTTCCTCTGTCCAGGTCTCACGTGTCGCCTCCGAGATTTTTTTGCAAGATTGCTAGTCATTTATTTTTTACATTTACATTTTTAATCCATCTGGAATTCGTTTGGCTATATCTAAGCGGGGTCCAGTTTCATTTTCTGCCAGATGGAGGTTCACTTGTGCCAGCACCATTTATTTCACAATCTACCCTCTTCCCACCGAACTGAAATACTACCTTTGTCGTATATTATGTTCTCATGTACACTGGAATCTATTTTTGGATTCTCTGTTCTTTTCCATTGTCTGTTCCTCTGCCAATGCCACATTGATTTGATTATAGTGGCTTTATAGTATGTTCTTATTTCCGGTAAGGCAAAAACCCCATGTTACTCTTTCTCCAATTTTCCGTGGTTATTCTTAGGCATTTATTCTGCCACATAATCTTTGAGGTCATTTTATCCAGTTTTTAAAAATTCACCCTGTTGGTATTCTAATTTGAATTATGTTAAATTTGTGCAGAACATTTGGGAGAATTGACATTTTTATGGTATTAAGTTTTCCCATCCGAGAACATGGCCTGGCTTGCTCTCTTCCAGATCTTTTTTTTTTTTTTAATAAATTTATTTATTTTATTTTTGGCTGCGTTGGGTCTTTGTTGCTGTGCATGGGCTTTCTCTAGTTGCGGTGAGCAGGGGACTACTCTTTGTTGCGGTGTGCGGGCTTCTCATTGTGGTGGCTTCTCTTGTTGCGGAGCACGGGCTCTAGGTGTGCAGGCTTCAGTAGTTGTGGCACACGGGCTCAGTAGTTGTGGCACACAGGCTTAGTTGCTCTGCGGCATGTGGGATCTTCCCAGACCAGGGCTTGAACCTGTGTCCCCTGCATTGGCAGGTGGATTCTTAACCACTGTGCCACCAGGGAAGTTCCCAGATCTTATTTTGAAATCTTCCAGAAGATTTAATCCCATTTGTGTCTCTATACTTCTACTTCATGTGCTTCATTTCCATAAAGAATATACAGTTCTGTTTTGTGTTTAAAATTCTGCCAGTTCTTCCTCTGACTGAAGCATTGTGCTTCATATCCATTCACACAACGTCACCACTGCACAGCGTTCCATCCAAAGAAGGTCCCACTCTTGGTTAATCCATTAGCTCTCATCCAGAGTTTCTTTATAAATTTTTTTTTTTTAACTAATAGTGCCTCATGAATATCCTTGTCCACATCTCTTCTGCTCATGTGGGAGGGTTTCTCAAATGCCTAGAAGAGGAATTTCTGGGTCATGTGCATTTATATCTTCAACTTTACTAGATACAACCAAAGTACTCTGCAAAATACTTGTACCAATTTACATTCCAGCCAAGAGGGCCAGAGAATTCTTGTTTCCCTGTGTTCCAGCCAGTGATGGAATTTTCTCCTCCACTTACCTTCTTGGCAAACTTCTGTGCCTCTCCATCTTTATTTTTTTGTTTTTGAATTTTATTTTATGTATTTTTTTATACAGCAGGTTCTCCATCTTTATTTTTCAACCAAAACAAATTTTTTTGTTTTTTAATCTTTATTTTTTATATAGGATATATATATGTATGTGTGTATATCTATCCCTATCTCAATCTCCATCTAACTATCATCTGTGTAATTTCAACAGTGATCAAAGCTTACACAGTAGTCTTTCTCCTCTCTCTATTCCCAGCCCCACAAACCTAGATCCTTTTGTCGGTGCAACCCTTGTTAACAGTTTCTTCTGTTTTCCATCCAGAGAAATTCTATAAATATGTACACAAATCTGTATGTATCTTCTCTCCTTATCCCCATTTTTAATCACACCAAACTTAGGCTTCTGCACCGTTCCACTAATTCTCTCTTGGGATCATTTGATATCCATTACAGAAAGAGCTGCCTTTTTCTTTTCTTTTCTTGCCTTCCTTCCTTCTTTCCTTCCCCCTTCCTTCCTTCCTTTCTTACTTTCCTTCCTTCCTTTTCTTCTCCCTTTCTCCCCTTCTCTCATTCCCTCCTCTGTTTCTTCCTTTCTCTTTTTTCTTTTCTTTCTTTCTTTTGCTTTCTTTCTTTCTTTCTTTCTCCCTTTCTCCCCTTCTCTCCTTCCCTCCATCCCTCCTTCTCTCTGTTTCTTCCTTTCTTCCTTCCTTTTTCTTCCTTCCTTCCTTCCGTCCTTTCTTTCTTCCTTCCTTTCTTTCTCCTTCCTTCCTTCTTTCCTCCCTTTCTTTCTTTCTTTCTTCCGTCCTTCTCTTCCTTCTTTCTTTCTTTCTCTCTCTCTTCAGGAGCATAACACTCCACTGTTTGGCTGTATATTTTTAAGAGTCTGTTCCACGTGAGCATCTTTTGTTTCCAATTGTGCCATAATGTACAAGGCTGCAATGAATTTCCTTACAAATTTCACAAGTGTAAGAGCCTGTCTATCAGATAAAGGCCTATAAATGGAATTCCTGGCTCAAAGTGTAAGTGCATTTGTAAATTTGATAGTGTCACATTTCCCACGCCACCCTGAGTGCATCAGTTGACACCCGCCAGCTTGTCTCCCCCACCCCCTCAGGAACATAATATGTAACCAGAAGTTTTGATACTTGCTAATACTGATAGGTATAAAATGTTATCTCAAAGTGGTTTTTAATTTATTTATTTTTAAGCATCTTTATTGTGGTATAATCTACACACCATAAAGTTAACTTAAGCATACATTTCAATGAGTTTTAGTAAGTTTATGGAGTTACAACCATCACCACAATCTAATTTTAGAACATTTCTCTCATCCCAAATCTGTCAACGTATTTTTTTAATAAATTTATTTATTTATTTATTTATTTATTTATTTATTGGCTGTGTTGGGTGTTTGTTGCTGCACACGGGCTTTCTCTAGTTGTGTGGAGCGGGGGCTACTCTTCGTTGCGGTGCGCGGGCTTCTCATTGCGGTGGCTTCTCTTGTTGCGGATCATGGGCTCTAGGCACGTGAGCTTCAGTAGTTGCAGCACGTGGGCTCAGTAGTTGTGGCTCATGGGCTCTAGACTGCAGGCTCAGTAGTTGTGGCACACGGGCTCAGTTGCTCTGCGGCATGTGCAATCTTCCCGGACCAGGGCTCGAACCCGTGTGCCCCGCATTGGTAGGCAGATTCTTAACCACTGGGCCACCAGGGAAGTCCCTGTCAATGTATTTAAAATTTTCATTTCTCTGACTGAGATTAAGCATGTTTTCATTAAGAGACCTTTCTATTTCCTTTTCTATGAATTTTCTGTTCATACCTTTGCCCATTTAAAAAAAATTATTTATTTAGTTGGCTGCGCTGGGTCTTAGTTGTGGCGTGCAGGATCTTTACTTATGGAGGGTTCTTATTTGCAGCACGAGGGATCTAGTTCCCTGACCAGGGATTGAACCTGGGTCCCCTGCATTGGGAGCATGGAATCTTAACCACTGGACCACCAGGGAAGTCCCTGCCCATTTTTTAATTGTATTTTTTTCTTATTGATTTGCAGACACTCTTTATATATTATGTTCCCAGACTGGGTTAAGTGCCTTTCGTCAAGCCGGCACCTGGGATTCCAATCCCCATAGACTAGAATGAGCAGAATCTCTTGATGTGCCTGCCTCTCCACCACCCCGTGAGCTGGCTGCACAGAGTGACCATACCTGGTCTCAGTCCACATCCCTGACCTCTCAGCAGAGGACCTGGCCCAGAGTAGGTCTCTGCAAAAAAGCCTGGGTTCAATATTTGTACATCTGTGGTCTTTCCCCGTTACAGTTCCTATCACAGTTTGTGACAATGTATTAATTGATGTCAAGTTGGCTTGCCTCCTGAGGCAATCCATGGATGGGTACCATAGCCATTGTTTTCAACACTGTATACCCAGGGTCAAAAACAGTGTGGCATAGCACACCATTTTAAAGTGCTGATTGGACTTATTAACTAACCAATTACTAAGTGGTTTACAGTACCTGGAGGGAGAAAGATATAGGAAATACCCCCAAAGTGTGCAGAGAAGGAAGGCTGAAAGCAACACAGCCACAGCACCCAGTATTTCTATGAGGGACATGTCCCTGACCCGGGGGCCTGAAATGGGTGGATGGGGACCCTGGGGCCACCAGGGCAGGCGATACCAAGTCCCTTATGGCATCACTGTGCAGGATGTGGGCCCAGGGTAGCCAGTTTTTCAAGAGAAGCTGGAAATGAGTCTCTTTATGTGAAATCTCCCACTTGAGAATATTGTTGCATGAGCCCCTGAGCCTTGGGCTGCCAATTTCCAAAGGCTGGGCTACAAAACTCTTTTTAAATACATGCTCATGAGTAATCCTCGTAACAACCCTGGGGGCCAACCTGAGGCTCAGAGTAGGAAAGCGACTTGCCTAAGGCCACCCAGCCAGGAGGGGTAGTGTGCAGTGTGTGTTGGGGAAGTCCTGGCCCTAGGTCCTGAGCTACTTACTTCCAGGAGAGAATGGGGGCATTCCTGAGGAGTAGGGAGCTAATTCTCAGAGCCCTGGGTGGGGTGGGCCTGGCCTGGTGCCCGATTAGCCCCTGCAGAGGGAGATGGGCAGGTCGAGCTCCACCTGGAAGCCCATTCGGGCTGTGGCCTTCTCTTGGCTCTAGACACCGTGCTGTCCGAGCCCACGCGCAGCAATAAATCATTGTCGCCTCTTGACAACGCTGGTATAATTACCTTGTATTATGAGTGAAGTCTCGGGGGCTTAGGCCTGGGGAGAGAGGCCGGGCACCCTGAGGACGGGGCTGTCGGTGCCCTCACAGGCACAGTGGGCGCACATGCTGGAGGTCTCCGCGGTGCTCTCTCCTCAAGCCCCCGACCCCAGACTTGCAGGCTGCGGCAGGTCAGTGGAGCCAGGCACCCCGGGGCCGGGGCGTGGGTGGTGCGATGGTATAACGGTGAAGAGAAGGTGCCGGGTCCGGCCCATCTGCCCTCATTCCCTGGTCCCCAAAGGATTCCAGCCGCTGGGCTGTGGTGAGGAACAAGACAGACCCCCTCCCCGCAGGCAGCAAGCGGACAAGCCGCTTTCACATTGTGCTAAGTACTCACTATAAGAGAAATACGTAGAATGGACCGAGAAAAGTGAGGCAGAGGAGGGCAACACTTCCTTTCGGTGGGGGGGGGCGGGTGACAACTGGGTAGAGGTCCTGGGCTGGGAAAGTTCTGGCCCCAAAGAACGGGAAGGAGGCAAGAGAAAGGGACCGGGTCTGAGGGGTCAGCAAGCCCTGTTATGTATGTTCCAAAGGAGTTTGGCTTTTACTCTAAGTTCAGAGGGTACTTCTAATAAGTGATTTCTTGCTGCCAACTAAGCTGTGTGACGTTGACAGTTGGCACGTCTATAATTTCCTGCTGGCCCATCCATCCTTCAACAAACGGTTATGGGGCATCTACTGAGGGCCAGCCTGGCCCTGGGGGCACAGCAGTGGCAGAACAAAGTCCCCGCTCTGCAGAGCCCAGCTCCTGGAGGAAGAGACCCCGGTCCACCTCTCCAACCTGGCAGCTCGCACCCGGGCGGCAGTCTCCCCAGACCCCGGTCGGAGACCCGCGGCCGCCAGGTGGCGCTCTGCGCCTGCGCACCGGCCGCCGCTCCGGGGTCGCCGGGCCGAGACCAACCCACGCGGGGGAGGGGCGGCGGGGGGCGGGGGCGGGGGCGGGGCCCGCGCCGCAGGTTATGTGACTTTGGGTTTGACCTGCCTGGAGAAGAGCTAATCCCGCCTTATAATAGACTCCGGGGAGATAGGGAAAATGGCTGCGGCGCTATCTGCGTCGCCATGGGGATCATCGCACGCGCTCTCGAGCGCGTACACGGGCGGGGCGCGAGCCCGGAAAAATACAGCCTTTGTCGGCGGCGCGTGTCGCTCACGGCGCGCGCGGGGACCTCTGGCGGCTGGGCTCTGGTCTCTCTTACCCCAGGTGCAGAGCGACGAGGCTCTGGGGCCCCTGGCAGGGCGTCCCACTGAGACGGGTTGGGACCCCTGGGTGTTGCCAAACTCTTCGGAAGACCCCTCTCCCTCACACACCCACACACCCCGTTTGGGTCACAAGCACTCCTGTTACACGGCACAAAGCACTTCTTCCACTGTGGCGTCTGTCACACCCGCACGCACCATTCTGTCCTGGCGGTGGTCAGCTCGTGTGTCCCGCCCCCAGCCCCAAGCAGGCACAGGGACAGGCCCCTGCCCCCTTGCCCCGCTAGCAGCGCCCCGTAGCACACATGACAGATACACAAGGACACAACCACCCTCACGCAGATCTGTGCACACCCCAAGCCCCACGCTGGGTGCACACTCCTGGTAGTCACAGGCATGTGAGGATGCACATGCCTAAGAGGATGCGTGGCCCCGAGCCCCGTAACACACCCATGCCTGAAGGTACACCTACACCCCCGCCCTGGTGGCAGGCGACACCACCTCCTGTGTGCACCCCTAGACGGCCCTGCGGAGGGCAGACTCATGAAGGCACTCACAGTGCCGCCCGCCACACACACCTGTGCCCACGCGCTTGTACAGCTGCTCTTTCACACACGTGTCTACTCACCCTGAGGGACATGAATGCCCACACGGTCACGTGCAACACCCCTTCCTCAAGCAGCCTCACCTGGGCCATCCCCAAACAGCGTGAGCGCTCCACTTGTTCGAAGCGCCCGCGTGCACACTAACGCCCTTGCTTGTTCAGTGCCCACTCACTGGCACACCCGCCTGCCCATCCAAACACGCCAGGCACACCCGGGGGCTCACACTCAGGTGCCGCTGGCAGGCAGGCAGGCAGGCAGGCAGGCGGCACGGCACCAGGCGCCCGAGTGCCCCCCGCAGACGGCTATCTGCCTGCCCATCAACGCGCGGATCTGCGGTGGTAAATGATGCATTCGATGGCGGGCGCATTTGTTGTGCGCGCTCTGAAAGGGCTCCGATAATCTGGAAGGCAGAGATAAGGAACACCATTTATTCCGCGGCACTTTGGAAACAATTCCCAGCCCTGTACAACCCCATTCTCGGGCAGCCTCCGGGAGCCGGGCAGATAACGATTGGCTATTCATTATCTTCGCCGGGAACAAAGATTAGCCGGCCGAGATGAAAAATTACCCCGGACAGTGGCGCAGCCCCGCGCGGACCCCCCTGCCCGCTGCTGCTGCCCCGCGCCTTGGTGCCCCGCCCGGCCCGCGGGCTCTGCGCTCACGCCCTCCCGGCCCGCCCGACGCCCTGAGTGATCTCGCGGGCTCTCGGCGCGGGGCCCCTGGCTGTCCCTCCGTCTCAGTCTGTCCACCCCGCCCAGCCCATCTTTCGTGCCCCCACTTTCCCCTCCTTCTCTCTGGGGCCCTTTCTCCTCCCTCCCTCCACCCACCAAGGTCTCCGAGCCTCTCTGGGTTCTCTTCTCTCATCTCTATTTTTGTCCTTTCGTGCTCTCTCCTCTCTGTATCCTCTCTGTTATCTCTCTCTTGTCTCTCTGTCCGTGTCTCTCTCTGGTTAACACTTTGACTGCTTTTTTCCCATCCCTCTGACCCTTTCTGCCACTTTTTAGTTGTTTCTCTCTGTCCCTGTGTGTCCCCAACCCACCCCTCCACCCCCCACCAGTCCCTCTATCACTGTTACTTTTTAAAATCTGTCCTTGTGTCCCCCGTTTCGTCCCCGTTACCTATCTCTCTGAGCCTTTCTATCACAGACTCTCCATGTCTCTCCATCCACCCCACAGGGCCCCACGTCTCCTGCCCTCTCAAGCCGTGTTCCTGACCGCTGACCAGAGGCTGGGAGGCTGCAGCCAGCTCTCACTGGCCCAGCCCAGCCGGGAGATGGCAGCTGGGCTGGGGAGTGTGAGACCTGGAACCCCCTCCAAGGAAACAGGGCAGAACTAGGAAAGGCCCTGTAGACACAGCCCCTGCTGGGTTCATGGGGGTGTGCTCCTGTGCCCCAGGACTGGCTCCCCTCCCCCTCCCCCCTCCCCCAAAGAGCTGGGGTTTTGGGAGCGGGTGGTCCCAGAGAGGCTACCTCATTAGAGCAGTTATTCAGCATGGCGCTGGTGTAGGCAGATAAGCCTTATCAGCTCATCTCCCCCTCCCACAGACAGACAGAAAGTACCCTCGCAAATGGCACCCCGGAGCTCCTCTGGCGGCCTGCCCTGCTGGTTAGGGAAAGTGTGGCTACGGCAGGCCATCTGGGAAGACACACATACAGTGTCACCCAGGGACACGCTCCTCCACAGACCACAGACACAGAGTAACACTGGGTAGGGGAACCTACATCGTTCAAAGATAGATTCATACACACAGACGCCCACACCCCACATACACAGATACAGACACTCCACCCAACACACATCAATTCCACATGGAGCTATACACAGATATGCAGACACATTTGAATACACTCTCCACCCTCCCACCGTCAGTTCTAACATAAAATGATACACACCCATGCCTGTGCTATTCAAGACAGACACAGACCGCGATTCATAGACGCAGGATACCCAGAGACACACTGCTACTGACCCACACAGGGACAGACACCAATTTATAGACAAACACTTGGAAATACCCACTTCCCATCACAAGGTCCATGGACACAGTGATCTCACAGGGACACACATCCAGTGCCACAGATACTCCCTCCCAAGTGCACTTTCGGGGTCACGTTCTGAAACGCCCACACACAATACACAAACTCTCCGGGACCCACGGTATAGAGACCCTCAATACACGAACTGTCTGGGACCCACAAGAAGAAACGGACATACTAATAGACTCAGTTTTGCAGACTTCCCTTCCCATGTGCTCACACATGTACACACACACGGGCACGCAGCCCAGAGCACATGCACAGGCAGTACGGTCACCGCCAGCTTCAAAGAAAAACCCACACACAGCAGATGCCCCCAGAGATGGCAGGCTGGACACACCTCCTCTCTGGGCGCACCTGGGCAGGGACTTCCCAGTCTCTCCAAGGCAAAGCACTTTCTCTTTGGGCCAAAGGTCCCCACAGCACTTTCACTCTCCCTGGGCAGCTGGGATGGGACTTCAGCTGCCGTGTTGAATCTCCTGGTAGGAACTTTGGAAGTTCAAGAACTAGACTTCCTAGCTCCCAAACCCAGGAGTTTCTTGGGGTGAAGACTTCCATACCCCAACTCCTCCACCCAGCGTTCCAAGGACAAGCCCTCTACTCCCTCCCTCCTCCCCCTCAAGGGTTGCTTTGGGATGGGCCAGGGAAATGCCTCAAACTCCACTTCTACAATGCTCTGGTGTCTGGAGTTGGGGAGTTGGGGGGGGTGCAGGTGGGGCAGGGAGAGGGGCTTTGTCTGCACTTAGCCAAGTCAGCCTGGAGATGAGGCAGTTGTGTGTGTGCCAGCTGTGTGTGTGTGTGTCAAGCCACATTTGAGTGTGTGCATGTGTTCATGTCCGTGTGGCCCAGACCTCCTGCCTGAGGATGTCCACGCGGCCACAGCTGTGTGTGCTAACGCGTGTGCACGGACATGTGTGTGGCTGTGTGAGCACTCCTGAAGGCGGGTTAGAGGAGGAGGCGCAGGCGTCTGTGTGCGTGCGTGTGTGAGCGCCTGTGCCCACGGCTCTGGAGGTCCCCGGTGAGAGAGTCTCGGAAGAGAGACGGCCGGCCTTTCTGAGCGCGCATCCCGGAGAGCAGGGGTGCGCCTGTGTGTGCGCCCCTGCGAGGGCGGGAGTGGTCTGGAGTAGTGGCGAGTAGGGTGTGTGCGCCCTGAGTGCCTACCGCCCCTCGGCCCGGCGGCTGGACCAGGGAGACGGGGCACAGAACCCCGGGCACCCTCCTGCCCCCCTGCGGCGCTCCCGCCCGCCCCCCCCCCTCAAAGTGCTGTCGAAATAAAAGCAGAGGCGCTGCGGCCGAGGGAGGGAGAAGCAGCAGGAGCGAGAGGGAGGCGGCGGGGCCAGCGCCGCCGGGGCACGCCGCTCAAGTCTATCTCCCGGCTGCCGTCGCCCCCACCCCAGCCGGCCCCCGTCATCCACCCGGCGAACAAAAGCGGCCCGACGCGCACCATGCGGCCGTTCGCCGCGCCGCCCGGGCCCCCCTGGTAACGCCGTCAGCCTGCGCGGGATCCCTTGGGCCCCGCTCGCTACGCACCGCGCTGTGCGCCCCGCTCCGCCCCGGCCCCGTCCGCCCGGGGGCGCCGCCCGCCGCATCTCGCTCGGTAAGTCGCCCCTTCTCCGCCTGGCCAGGGCCTTTCCAGCCCCCAGGCTCGGCCCAGCTGGCACCCTAATCGCGCGGTCCGCCTGGCCCAGTGGCCCCTGAAGTGTGGCCTTCGGGGCTCGCCCTGGCTATACCAGCGCCTGGAACCCCAGGTCATAGGGGCCTAAACCTGAGGGAGCGTTTGGAGAGTTGTGGACAGCAGGCCCGCCTGGGGCCTGCCGCCTTCCCATTTCTCGGACGGAGCCGTAGGCCTCGAGGCCCGGTTATTCCGAGAGACGCAAAGCCCCGCCCCGCCCAGCCCCAGTGCTGGGCCCTTTGTCTGGGCCGCCCCCCACCTCCGGGCCGCGGCGGCGATGCGCCCGAGCCGGGCCGCCGTTCGCCGGCTGCACCTGCCGGCTGGTCCCGTGCGCCGGCTTTGCGCGGCTTAACCCGGCGCGCTCCTGCGTGCGCCCCCGGGCGCCGCGCCCCGCGGCCCTTTATCCTGCGTGGCTGGGGTGCGGGTGGGGGAGAGCACGGGGTCTGGAAGTCTCCCCCCTGTCCTGAGCCGGAGTCGGAATCCTTTTAGTGGGATTTCAATAAGAATGGGGCCGCCGCGGTCTCGGGATCTGCCTCCGGGAGGCGGGAGGCGTAGACGGCGGCGGTCTGGTCTGTCTGGACCCAGGGCATTTAGAATCCTTCGGCGGAGGCCAGGCTTGAACTCCAGGTTGCCTCGGCAGCGAGGGGAAAGCTCTGGCGTTCAGGGCCCCCGGATGTGGCGGCCGCTCCTTTCCCGGAAAACACGGAAGGAAATTCGTTGTTTTGGAAAAAGCCACGTCTCCCGGGGTCGGGAACATTTGGCAGTGAGCTCTGGGTCTACGCAGGCACCTCGCGGTGGGATTCGTTCATGAGCAGGCAGGATTCGAGAAGCAGGTAGGGCCAGTGCGGCTGCCCAGGCGTCTGGGGAGCGTTTCCCAGACGGGTTGACAAATTGCAAACAAATTGCGTCTAACGAAACGGATTTACCAGTTGTCCTGCTGCTGGGCTGCGGGGCTGCCCGGCCTCCGAGCACACCGTGGCAGTTCATGGAGGAGGGAGAAACGCGGCTCGATTGTCTGCAGGTCTCAGCAGGGCCCCTTGCTGTCGGGCTTGGAGGTGGCGGTTAGAACCTCGTAAAGAGATACAGGGTCTCCGAGGAGCCTGCACCCAGGGTGCGGACACGAGTAGGACGTTGGACCCTGGTCTTTACAATTCAAAAAGGCCCGGAAAACGGTTGGGGTGGGAGAATTAGCATGGTGGCGGGAGGAGAGGGAGACTTCAGGTTTTGGGGGCTGGAAGTGAACCTGAAAGAGCAGGAGGGGCTGTTGGATCCCTGGTCGCCTCACTGGGGAGCCCCTCTGGAGGACGGCTGAGGCCCGAGAAGATCTGAGGCCTTGCCTTAGAGGGACATCTGAACCCCTCTGGCTAGAGCGGCCCCCACTTCCTCCTCAGTACCCCTCAAGGCACATTGCCAGTGAGGCCGCTGTGTTGCAAATTAAATATCCCTAAGAAAGGCAGCCCTTAAGCAAACGGATTTCTTTAAACACCCCGTCCACTGCCGGCCAATTAGATGCCCATAGGAAAAGGTGAGAATTAGGTTACAGAGAGAGGGCAAACTTATGGTCCCAGAGGGGCCGCCTCAGGTGAGCCAAATTGAAACAAAGGGCAGGGAGGGGAGGGTCGCAGAGGATGGGGAACACCTGGGCAGCTGAGTGCCGGGGCCGAGGCCTTGAGGGTCTCTAGAACCGGGCATCGGATCTCTGCACCCCCAGCTCCCGAGAAAGCACCCCGGGAGGCTCCGAGCCGCGTTCTGCTAGGGAATCTCCAGTCATTTGGAAAAGGTCGTTAGAAAATTCAGTTTTGCCGCTGCCCTTCCCCAGTCCTTTATAAAATCTTCTTCCCATGTAAGGAAAGTGACAGCTTTAGTGCGACCAAAGGGCAACGGCCCGCATTTGCAACAATACTTGGGAGTGAACAACAACAAAAAAAAAAATTAGGAAAAAAGGAACGTGTCCCTCTAAACGTGTTCTGGAGACCCCGAAGTCCGAGGCCGTAAACCGAAATAAATCCGCCCTCCGAAGCCCCGAGGATGCCCACCCCAGTCCATCCTGGGAGCTGACCTGACCCTCCCTGGAGGTTTTTTCCATCCGAAGTGATGAGATGGTCTCGCTGCCCGGTGGGCAAGGCGCCTGGTTAAGTCCATCGGTCTGTCTGGCAGGCACACTCAACCAGCGGGACCCCCCCCCATTATGGGCCAGCTAGGGGCCCTGGGGCCTGGTGCCCCGCTTTTCTCTCCCAGACGGGTTAGTTCCTGCTGGAGAACGCAGCAGTCCCGCGTCCAACGCAGGAGCTCCAGCCAACGTGGAGGCCTCAGACTAGCCGGCTGCCTGCCTGCCTTTTGCAGGGAGGCAACCCCACGGCCTCGAGAGACCCTGGTAGGGTTCCCCTTTCCCTTTTTTTCTCTAGGCCCGGATTGCGGGAAGGGAGGCTGGTGCAGATCTCCCGAGGCCCCTGCTCGAGCATTGCTTAACTGCCCAGCTAAGCTCCTCTTCGCGGCGATTTTCTGAGCCGCCGATCGGGGTAATTAAATCCCCGCCCGCGCTCCGTGCTGCGCCAGGCCGGCGGGCAGAGAAGGGCTGCCGTTCGGGCAGGGGCCCACCCGGGCGGGTCACCTCCATCCCGGCAGTGGGCAGGACGCTGCCCCGGAGGGGCTTCAGGCTGCCCCGGAGGAGCTTGAAGCCGAGCTCGCGGTGATGAAACTGCAGACCCACCCAGAACCGGAGATAATTTGAACCGCGCCTTTGGGGGGAAAAAGGCGATTACCTGCTTTCCTGAGGGCTGGGAACGACCACCTCCCTGCGAGCCGAGGCTCCGATCGCGGCCCCGCGGTAAGCTTCCGCTCGGCTCCGGCGTTCACCGCCTCGCGGCCGGCCTGAGGGTCGGGGGCCTCCCGCGCTCGGTCCTGGGGTTTGAGCTCCTGTGGGGCAGCCTTGCCGGACACGGGGTATTGTCCCCGAGGCCGTGTTGTCTTTGAGAAGCTCCTGCTGGGCTCCGAGGCGACGAAACAGGCTGGGAGGCTTCGCGGCGATCGCGTTTTAGGCGTTGATGAATCGTAAGCTAAAGGCGGGGAGGAGAAACAGACGTACGGAAAGACAGCGGGTCTGGGCCAGACCGCACGCGTTTCGGGGCGCGCGAACAGGGAGGCACGGAGGCCGCTCACCTGCCTGGTCCGGCTGCCGAGGCCCGGCGCCCGCGGCCTCGAGCTCCTGCTCCCGGCCCTGGCGCGCCTTACTCGGCGGGCGCCGGCCTCCTCTCCCGCAGACCGGAGTTTCGAGAAGCCCGGGCCCCGCGCGCCTTGGAGTGGAGCGGAGCGGGAGGCGCGCGGGCGGCCAGGGCAGACGGCCCCCAAGGGCCGGAGACGCGTGGGTTCCCAGCGGGATGGGGCTCTGCACCCCTGTCCCCGCGCCTTTACCTGCGCCAGGGCCTCGGACAGACGAACGGACAGCCGGACGCAGAGGCAGGAGGAGGCCCCCAGCCCGAGCCCGCGCCCCCTTGGCGCTGCCCAGAGCTGGCCTGGGAGAGGGTGACGGGGGCGCGCCGGCGGAGCCGGGCCTGGCCTGGTGCCCCCCGAGCCGAGGGGACCGAGGGCTTTCCTCCCTCCTCAGATTATTAAAAAGTTCATTTCCTGGCGAATCGGGTGACGTCAGGGGCCCGGCGTCGCGGTGGCGGGGCTGCCCGGCCGGAGAAGCCGCCTCCAGTTACCCAATTACCGACTGTCAATCCCGCCGCCCCTCCCCCCACCCTCCCGGGGGTGGCCGGGGCCCCGGCCCTCCCCCCTGCTGCGGACCCACCTAGCATCCCTCTGGGCTTCTACCCCCGAGAGCCGTGGAACAGCGAGGGGAGGGGGCTGAGGATGTCGATTACTCCCCATTACCCCCGCACCTGTCTCTTCATCCCCCCCCATTTTTTTTTGTTCCCGACCCCCCTCCTGGGCCGTAGGCTCCCTTCAAGCCTTGGTCTCCTCCGTCTATACAATGGGAGAGAGCAAAGAGATTTGTGCACCCGGCCCACTTCACCCACAGAGCCGGATCTCTGGACTGGAGGCTTGTGGAGAGCAGTTCCAGGTGACTTAGGGGACGGAGTTCTCAGACCACCATCTCCCTCTCCCCAGGGGCCGCCTTACGGACCCCCCCCCCCTTCCCGAGGAAAAAAAATGCCTCCTCCTGCCCGGAGGCGTCTCCTTCGAGCCGGCGCCGGCGCCAGTCCGGGTCTGCACGGCCTCGCCCCAGGCAGTTCGGCCCGTTGGTCTGCGAAGGCCCCGCCCGGGAAGGGGACGCCCCCTCCCCCTCTCCGGAGCCGCCAGCCAGGCCACCTCCACCAGGTCAGGCCGTCCTAAGCGGCCTCTTGTCCGAGGCCCAGGTGCCCACGGGGGCCCTGTAGTTCCTGCCCCTCACCGATCCTGCTGTCCCGCAGCAGTCCTCCCACCCCACCCCCCACCCCCCGCTTAGCCAGAGCCCCAATTGGGGCAGGGAACGGTGTCGGTAGGTAGTTGGACTCCCAAGGCCACGTTCAGTGGTAAAGGAGGTGGGATCCGAGAGAGTGGAAGGGCTGGGGTCCCGGGGAGAGGACACCCAAACACCCAGAGGGTGCGCGGCCCAGGCTCCCGGGGAGGGGGCCCAGTTGGAGGTTAGTTACTGGGAAGAGGGCCCGGAGGTTAGGGGAACCAAGAGTGTCCGCAAGAGGGGGCGCACAGTCGGCCCGCGGGGTGCGGGTCCTGGGGGGAACGTCGGCAGCAGGGGCCGCCGGGAGGGCGCGGGGAGGAGGCGGGCAGGCGCAGGGGGGCAGGCCCGCGGGTCCGTCCGGGAGTCCAGGGGACCGGGAGTTGCGGGCGCAGCCAATGGGGGGCGGAGGCTGGGCGGCGCGCGGCGCTGATTGGCTGGCGCGGGCTTCTTAGGCGTGCGCGGCCCCCGCTTCATGTCTGTGCAGGAGTCGCGAGCTGGCGCCAGGGCGGCCGGAGGATGCCGAGGGGCCGGAGCCGGGCGGGCCGGAGGCCGAGGCGCGCGCTGACCCCCGCTCCCACCCCGTGAGCCCCGCCATCCGCCCGACGCGCCGTCCCTGAGCCCGCCGCCCCCCGGGCTCCCGCCCGTGCTGCCCGCTCCGAGGCCGCGCCCCCCTCCCGCGGCGCTGCGTGTGTAAGTTTGGGCTTCGAGAGCGGGCCGGGGGCCTGGGGCGCGCCGGGCTCTGAGAGGTCACTGCGGGAGCCTGGGCCCTGCGGGCCCGGCTGCGGGTGACTGCTTTGGTGTGCCTCGGTGAGAGGTCCTGCTCGTGTCGCCGGGGAGTGCGCGCGGGGGGTGGGGGTGGGCTGGCTCTGAGCTCTTGGGGCAGCGTGTGTGTTTGGGGAGGTGAGGTCAGTCCGTGTCAGCGCCAAGTGTAGTTCTGTGCGTGTCGCTAGCATCGTGTGCCGCCGTGGGTGCTCGGGCGCCTGTCTTCAACTTCCAGTCGGTGTTTATGTGTTTGTGTACAGGGCTGGTGCGAGGGTGGGGGGGGGGCGGTGAGCGTCTGGCTGAAGTGCGACTCTGCGCGTTTGTTGGGGCCGCTGGTGTCGGTGCTTGGCCCCGCGTGTGACCCCGTGCGCACAGGTGCGTGGCTCCGGGACCCGGGTCACCGTGGGAGCGTGCGTGGCTGAGCCGGCTCCCTCACTCTCCTTTCGTTTTGAGCTTTGGGCTTTCCTCCCAGCCGGGACCGGTCTGCGGCTGAACTCGGCTGGGGCGCAGCGGCGCGCGGGACGCCGTGTGGCGGGGCTTTGGGGGTGTCGGGCCGTGGGGGCGCCCCTCACGCCCCCTTCCGTCGTGCAGGGACGCCGCCACCGCCTCCGCCCAGGTCCCGGGCCTCCGCCGCCGGCCATGGAGGCGGCTCCGGAACAGCCGCGCTGGATGGCGCACCCCGCCGTGCTGAACGCTCAGCACCCAGACCCGCACCACCCGGGCCTGGCGCACAGCTACATGGAGCCCGCGCAGCTGCTGCCTCCCGACGAGGTGGACGTCTTCTTCAACCACCTCGACTCGCAGGGCAACCCGTACTACGCCAACCCGGCCCACGCGCGGGCGCGCGTCTCCTACAGCCCCGCGCATGGTGAGCCGGGGCCCGCGGGTGACTGGGAGCCCAGACGCCGAGCGCCCGGCGCGGGAGGGGACGAGGCCCGGCTGCCTGCTTCCCGGATGTGGGATCCGCAGGAATCGGAGCAGCTGAGAAATCGGGCCGGGAAAGGAGCGGGGCAGCGGCCTCTTGGGGAGGGTCTGGGCCCCGTAGGGCTTCTGCCCGTCTCCAGCTGGCCTGTGAGGGTTTCCTCCAGGCTTGTTCGGGGGTCCTTGTGTGCCACTGGTCCTTCCCCTCCGGACGGACATTCCTGACTATTGCCGGTTGGGGTGTTACATTTCTGGTTTTCTTTGGGGAGGGGTCACTTGGTTGTGGGGAGTTGTGGCCCTGTGTGTCCGTGTCCCGGCTCGGCGCAGCCTCGTGCACCCTGACCCCTCTCCCTCCCCCCGCAGCCCGGCTGACCGGAGGCCAGATGTGCCGCCCACACTTGTTGCACAGCCCGGGGCTGCCCTGGCTGGACGGGGGCAAAGCAGCCCTCTCCGCGGCTGCAGCACATCACCACAACCCCTGGACCGTGAGCCCCTTCTCCAAGACGCCGCTGCACCCCGCGGCTGCCGGAGGCCCCGGAGGCCCCCTCTCTGTGTACCCGGGGGCAGGGGGTGGGAGCGGGGGAGGCACTGGCAGCTCTGTGGCCTCCCTCCCCCCCACTGCAGCCCACTCGGGCTCCCACCTCTTCGGCTTCCCACCCACGCCACCCAAAGAAGTGTCTCCCGACCCCAGCACCACTGGGGCTGCCTCCCCAGCCTCCTCCTCCGCAGGGGGGGCTGCGGCCCGGGGGGAGGACAAGGACGGCGTCAAATACCAGGTGTCACTGACGGAGAGCATGAAGATGGAAAGTGGCAGTCCCCTGCGCCCAGGCCTGGCTGCCATGGGCACCCAGCCTGCCACACACCACCCAATCCCGACCTACCCCTCCTATGTGCCGGCCACCGCCCACGACTACAGCAGCGGGCTCTTCCACCCCGGAGGCTTCCTGGGTGGCCCGGCCTCCAGCTTCACCCCTAAGCCGCGGAGCAAGGCGCGCTCGTGCTCAGGTAGAGGCAGGGCCAGGGACCTAGTGGGCGTGGGGACGGTTTGTGCTTTGCGGGGGCGGGGGCCGTGATATGGGAGCTGGGGCAGTGTCGGTGTCCTGGATCCGGGATGGGGGGCGCCCCTCCCTAATGGCCCCCAGCAGGTCTTTGAGACCCCAGAACGGGGGCAAGGGACCCTAGAACTTTTGCCCTTCAGTGTTCCTGGCGGCCCCAAAGTTTATTGCCCATCCCCACTCCTCACCCTCCCCTCCGAGGTTGGCCCCTGCCCGACCAGGACACACAACGGGAATCCCCCCTTCCCCTCCCTGAGTCTTAAGTGAAAACTCGAGCAGCCTCATGACTTAGCACGTGAGAGAATGCAACATGCAGGTGAGAGCAGTGAGGCGGTGTACACGTGCGTGTACATGTGTTTGTGAGCGTGTGTGCGTGCTGTGGGTGCACTCAGCGCTTCCCAGAGGCTCCAGACCCTTAAGGAATCTGGATCTCCGACTTCATCAGTGCGGGTCTTGGGATTTCGACGGCTCCCAGTCTTCTTGGGAGATTTCACCCCCACCCCCCAGGCAAAGTTCCCGGGACCCGATGCCGCTCCCTGCCCCCTGGCGCGTCCTTCACGCTCCCTCCCTGAGGGCTGGAGTGAGGGGAAGGAGCTGTAGGTGCCTCTGCCCCTCTGCTTCGGGAACTGGCTGGGACCGGGCTGGGTTGTCCAGGAATGCGGCTGCAGAGCGGACGCCGCCGTGGCTGGTGTGGGGCTCCTGCTGTCCACACCTCCTTCCAGTCCCTTTGAGACGGGGAAGAGGAAGATTTTTAAAAATTTTGCTGCTGAGTCCAGAAACCGCCTTTTCTTGCCGGTATGGACTGACAGCTTAGTTTAAACTAAATGGGGAGAAATGTCCGGGGTAACAGCAGCTGTGTGGCTCCACCCTGCCGCCGCCAGTGCCCACTCCCGTCCCATCTCTGGGCCCTGTTTTGCTCAGACCAGCTAGCTTGCCTTTAATTAGTTCTTTCTCCCAAATTTGTTTTACATTCTATCTGAATTCCAGATGGCCCTTGAACAACAACAAAACAAAATACCACCACCACCAGACCAAGGTCACTTAGCCTACTCAGCCTCAAAAAACGAAAGGGCTTATTATTTACTTCATTTTAAAGGACAGCAACTTCCACCCCGGTCCAGGGCCTCGGCGGAAGGCAGGGAGGTGGGGGATTGAGAAGGAAGTGACCGTGGACGGAGGGACGGAGAACAGAAAGATGGGGCTGAGGACACAGGACGGGGAGCCGGGACGCCGCTGGGGGGAAAGGACAGGGACAGAAGAGGAGAGGGACTAGGAAGGGGGCCGAGTCCTCCCGGCCCAGCCGGCTTGAGCTGGCGACTCGTGCCCCCCCCCCCCCTTGCTGCCGTCGGCGAAGTTTGCTGTAAATACCCTCTCCCGGGCCGGCAGTGCTGAAGATCCCTGGGGCCCTGGCCGCGCTCCTCCTCCCGCCCCATTCCCCTGCCTTAAGCTACTCTCCGAATCCCACCTCCCACCTCCGGGGTCCCTCTTCCCGCCAGGCTGGAGCTAAAAGTCCCACCCTGAAGCAGCCTGGCTGGCCCGCCGGCCCCCTCCTGTGACTTTGTCGGTTGAACAGGCTGGTGTCTCCCCCTGTCCCCTTTCAGAAGGCCGGGAGTGTGTCAACTGCGGGGCCACGGCTACCCCTCTCTGGCGGCGGGACGGCACCGGGCACTACCTGTGCAACGCCTGCGGCCTCTACCACAAGATGAACGGGCAGAACCGGCCCCTCATCAAGCCCAAACGGAGACTGGTAAGAGCGGACAGCCTGGACTGGGGGCTGCCAGGCAGCCTGGGCTGGGGGCGTCGGCCTGGGCGGGAGCTGACAGTTAATGACAAAAAGAGCAAACCTTCAAATACAGGTGCTCTGGCGCCTGAGCTCATCATTAAAATCACTTGGGTGTCAGTTGGGGTTGCCCGGCTTTTAGGCGAGATTTCTTTCAGGCCAGATTTCCCCTCTGCAGCCCACCTGGTACCTTCAGGGATCCCCCAAAGTTGAGCTTCCAGGGGCCCAAGTCCGGTCCCCTGGCCTCTGTTAAACTCCTTTTAAAAATAGGGCCGTGAAGTAATTTTCCTTGTAGCCCAGGCTGCTCTCCCTGGCTTCCCCACACAGTCTCCTCACGCTTATTTAAATAAAACACACACACCAACCACCAAAAAAAACCTGCCCTTTATTATTTTTCCATGGAGTCACCTATACTGTGTATTTTCATTTGAGTGATTTTAAAAAAATGCCCTTTCGGATCTCCTGCCGGAGTTTCCTATCCGGACATCTGCAGCCCAAAGATAAGGAAACTTCGCGTATCTGTTTCCGGACTCCGCCAGTTTTCAGTCTCTCCTCAGCTCAGTCCTGCCTCTCGCTGGGCTGTTTTGAAACTTCTAATACCCTCCACTCTGCAAATAATGCGTAAAATGCTAAGAATAATAAATATATTTTTTCAGGGCGAAGTGATTTATGAGGCTTAAATCGCTTGCTGCTTCGGGGGCCCCCTTTTTTTTTTCCCCTGGAGTGAGGGCGGGGTGAGGGCCCGGGTGGTGGAGGATGCGGGCTTGGTCCCTGAGTCAGAATTCCAGCTTCAGGCTGCTTACTCACCCTCAGCCCTCCCCACCCCCGTGGCTGCAGGCCGGCCCCTCTGGACCAGGCTGGGGCCTGGGGCCACTCCCCGCCTCCCACCCCCACCCCTGCTGCCCGCGGTTCCCTGGGAAGTGCTCTTGTGGGTTTGCAGAGGGCGTTCTGCTTTCTGGGGTAAAGACTCTCTTGCCTCTTCTCTTGGGAGCCTTTAGCTCCCTTCTCCAGAAACCAGACGTTTCCAGGTCACCTCTGCCCTGCATTTCCTGAGGGGCTAGGGGGCAGTTAGAACTCCGAGGATTGGGGTATGGGGTGCTGGACACACAGACTGGTATTGTCCAATAAAAGCTGTGAAGATGGACACTTTGCAGGTCTGCCCCGTCCACTGTGGTTGCCTCTAGCTCGTGTTGGGACTAGTGATCCTTTGAAATGTGGCTGGTGCAGTTGAAGCAACTGAATTAAATTCTAGTTCAGTTTAACTTAAATGGCCACAGGGCTAGTGGCTACTGCATTGGACACTGCAGCTCGACTCCCTGAGCATTTCACATCCCTGCCCTGGGCAGCTGCAGGGCCCCCTCCTCTGGCCTCAGGGGTTCAGGCACGCCCAGGATTATGGGTTTTCTGGGAGTGCGGCTCCAGACCCAGGTGCTCCAGGGGGCCCAGCTAGCCTTCTCAACCAGAAGACCCCTTCTCAGAGCCTCAGTTTCCCCATCTGTAGCGTTAGATTGTTTGGTGATGGGGGAGGTGGCTACGTTTTCCTTCCAGCTCTTGCAACCCCTTTGATTCTGAGATCAGGCTTCAGAGAGTCCTTTATTCTAAAGTTCTGTGACGGTTTAGGTCTCCGATTCTAGAATTCCACGGCTCTGAGATGCCTTGATTCCCCTGTGAGATTTGCTGCTCCTGGGCTAAGCTGGCGGGGGCCGGGGTGGCGCGAGGGTCTGGGAGAAGGTGGGGGGGGCCGTGGGAGCCCAGCCTGCTGACGCCACGCCTCCCCTCCCCCCTTCCCTTCCAGTCGGCCGCCAGGAGAGCGGGCACCTGTTGTGCAAATTGTCAGACGACAACCACCACCTTATGGCGCCGCAACGCCAACGGGGACCCTGTGTGCAACGCCTGTGGCCTCTACTACAAGCTGCACAATGTAGGTCCGCCCGCCCGGCCCGCCCCGCCTCCCGGGGGACCGCTGCGCTTCGTGCGGCAGCCTCCAGCGTGGCTTGGCTTGGGAAGCCGCCCCGAGCGCCAGAAGGGCTTCCCACGAGGGGGGCGAGCTGGCTGGCTGGGAGGATGGGAGGGGCAGGGGCCGGTGGGTCGAGGACAGCGCAGCGGTATCTCGGCTTTGGGGTGGGGTTCGGGGGGGTGGCGCTGGCACCTCGTAGGCCGAACGCCCTGCAGGCTGCCGGGCAGCCCCACGCAGTGAAAGGCGCCTTTCTCAAGATGGCAGCGGTGCTGGCGGGAAGACGGTGGTGGGCGGTGGGCCTTTGCAAGTGGGCCCCCCCCACCCCGTGCGAGCTGGGGGTGGGCTTCTTGCTCTGGGAAGGGAGCTCCACCCCCTGAAAGCTCCGTGGTCGCCCCCAGGTGAACAGGCCGCTGACCATGAAGAAGGAAGGCATCCAGACTCGGAACCGGAAGATGTCCAACAAGTCCAAGAAGAACAAGAAGGGGGCCGAGTGCTTCGAGGAGCTGTCCAAGTGCATGCAGGAGAAGGCCTCCCCCTTCAGCGCGGCTGCCCTGGCCGGACACATGGCGCCTGTGGGCCACCTCCCGCCCTTCAGCCACTCGGGACACATCTTGCCCACCCCGACGCCCATCCACCCCTCCTCCAGCCTGTCCTTCGGCCACCCCCACCCATCCAGCATGGTGACCGCCATGGGCTAGGGACCGCCCCCACGGACCGACAGACAGATGCCGAGGAAGGCGCTCCCGGGACGGGGGGCAGGGACCAGACCCTCGGCTGCCCGTCCCTCCCCGGAGACTGACGCTGCCCTGCCAGCCCAGCTGGAGCCCCGCGCTGCCTCACCTGTGGGCCCGTCGGCCGTCACTGTGAAGATGCTCCCTGGGCTGGGAGGCTGCCTCGGCCTCCCAGGTGGGGCCTCCACCACGGATAACTGTTTGGCGAGCAGGAAGGACAACTTTACGAAGACTGGGGGCAAGGGACACACGCAGGAAACCGCGTCGTGGAAGGAAGAGGGAGCAGAGGCAAAAGTAATTTATTTGCTCTTGTTTCTCACGAGGACTGGGAGACTTGGGCGGTCTGAGCTGCCCCAAGTTCGCGGGGCTTCCTCGGCGCCAAGGGCCACTTGACCGTTCCCCGTGCCCGGCTCCGGGGGCAGGTCTTCGGGGACCTCGGCCTGCACCCTCTCCACTGGCTCCCTCTCTGAAAGCGCTGAACCCAGGCCGGGCGCAGAGGGCAGAGACAATCACGGGCGGTCCCGCGCAGATTCCCAGGCCGGGGCTGGGTCACAGGAAGGAAACGTTTTCTTGAGAGGGGAAGCGTCTCTCCGATTGCTCCCCTGGCCTCTGAGGCTGAGGCTGGGGTGACCCGTGCGCCCTAGACGGGTCTGAGCTACAGCCACCTCCTCTGCTCGGCGGACCCCTGTACATACATCCTCCTTCTGCTAACCCCTAAACCCCCTCCTCTCCAACTCTGAGACAAAGGAAGAAAATGTTTTAAAAAAAAAAACAAAAAAAACCTACATAAGCTTAACTCGCCGATGAGTTAGTTGTTTTATTTTTAAACTCTTTTTGGGTCCAGTCAATTGTACGTTGCCACGAAAGCCCTTGCTATGGAAAGGAATAAAACCTACAAACCAAGGCTGTAGCTTCGCAGTTATTTTTGGAAAAGTTCTCAGATCCCACGGCCCTAGGACGGGGAGCCAGGGGCCAGGGGTGGGGCCTCGGCTGCTCGTGGCTTCCAGGGGGCTGACCTGGCAGGTGGCGAAGGCAGGAGCTGGGGGTGGGTCAGAGCCAGGACCGAGCGAGAGGCCACGACCCTGCTGGGTCCTGGGAGGTGCCAGGGTTCTGCTCTGCCTTGCTGTGGCTGTCTGGATCCTTCCCAAGGTACAGCTGTACATAACTGTGTCCGAGCTTAGATTCTGTATGCGGCAGTGGCGGGGTGCGGTGGCCAGCAAGGACCCGGCCCAGGAAGAGGGTTGTGCTGATATAGTCCAAGTGCAATATGGGGGGCACCACAGCCAGAAGTAACTTATTTTGTACTAGTATCCGCATAAGAAAAAGAATCGGCAGTATTTTCTGGTCTTATGTTTTATTTGGCCTGTTTTATTTTGGATTAGTGAACTAAGTTATTGTTAATTATGTACAACATTTATATATTATCTGTAAAAATTGTATGCTATCTTCCTATTCCTTCAAAGTGAAAACTGTTAAGAGTAATAAAATACTTTTTGTGAATGCCTCTGGCCTGTCTTGTGGGCTCCTGGGGCTCCTGGGTCCCAGCTGCCGAGGTCATTAAGACCGAATCAGTACTGCAGCTGGTGATTTGGATGGAAGGGCCCCTGGAACAGGAGAGGGGCCCTGTCTGGCCAGGGTCTGAGGTCCTGACCCTCCTCCCCTGAAAACTGCTCCCGTCTGAATTCTGGTCCTGGCTGGGTGGATACCCGGGAGGCTCAGGAAGGCTATGCGTTCTGCAGCCTTTAGCCCACGTTCTGACCCTTTTCCTAAGGGCTCACAGAACCCAGCAAGGACTGATCCCCCTCCCCATGCCGTCCTCTTCCTTCCACGTTCATAGACAAACCTGGTCACCAGTGTCTTTGATCACTCATGTCATTGACGGCTGTCCTCTTTAATCAGTGATACCGGTTATTGGAGACAGTCATCATGACTGATATTCCTGATCAATGACATGTCTGATCACTGGAGCCTGTGACCACAGATATCTGATTACTAACAACTGATCACCAACACGCGATCACCAATAGTTCATCGATGCCCTCTGATCAGTGATGTGTCTGATCACTGACATCCACAAAATGTGATCACCGACGTCTCCAGAGACTGACCGTGCTCACCAATAATAGGTCTGATCATGAATATCTCTTACCACCAACGTTCCACACCTCGTCACCAGTATTTCTATCCAGTGTGTCTGGTTGCTAACATCCGATAACCGCCACGTCCGTGATCGCCGGGACCTCTCATCACCCATGTTTCCTGATGACCAGCGTGCTGATCGCCACTGCACCCTGTCTCTAATGTCCTAGGTCATCAACAAGTATGATCACCGGTGTCACTGATCAATATTTTTCTGATCAATGACAGATCTGATCACTCATATGGGATCAGCATCTGCAAGCACACAATTTCTCATCACTGATGTCTTCTTAGCAATGTCCTTGGCCACTGTTCTCCAATCACCAACATCTCTAGCCAACCATGTACGTGATGGCCAATGCCCCTGATCATGGACTCTTACCGTCAAGTTTTCTGACTACCAACATGGTCACCGTGACACTGGTTACTAATAACCCTGACTGCTCAGCGCTCATCATCGTGTCCTACTTCGGTGGCTGCTGGGTCTTCTCACCTTCCAGTCCCCGATGACCAATGTCCCTTATACCCCGATCGCCAACCTCCCTGGTCGTCGGTATCACCAGTCACCTGTGTCTCTGATCACTTGATTCTCTAAGCATCAATGCCTTTGATCCCTAGAAGATCACATACCACCAAGATCTCTGGGGGGCTCATCACTGACTCTGACCACCAATATCTCCTCTACCCTTGGTTATCGAATACATGACACCAACGCTCCCATCACATCCTCACTCCCCCCATGTTCCTGGTGTATGATTAATGATATCGCCAACCAGAGATCACTCTGATCACCAAGATCCCTGTGCCACGTTTGAATGACACCGTGTCCCCATGACGCGTGCCACCGTCCCTGACCCTAATTATCATAATTCCTGCTCCCCGCGTCCCTGATGGTATTTGATGGTCACTCCCCGCAGCCCTCAAGTCCCCTGTCCAGGAGGCTCCCCTTCCATCCTCCTCACCCCCAGGCCGTGTGCCGGCAGGGGGTCACTCGGGGCCGGGGGAGAGACGGGGGAGTGATGGGGGAGCATCCCTGGGACTCTGCCTCAGGACGCCTCTGCCCCTGCGGTGCCACTGCTACCCTGCCCGTGTCCCTTCTGTGGAGAAGCAGAGCAAGCAGGAACAGCTCGGGTGTGTAGCTGGGGGGGCACTGCCGGCCCATCTCAAAGCGCAGGGGCCCCGGGCCCTCTTCTCAGGCCCCCTCAGCAGCTCCCCTTCCAGCCCTTCCCCAGCTCATGGCGCCCTCGCCTCCCCTCCTGGCAGCCGTGGCCACAGCGAGGGCAGGGCTGGTCCTGCTGGCCTGCGCCCCGGCTCCTGACTGCAGGTGAGAGCGTCTATCAGATCGTGCACCCAAGTGCACACACGCGCGTGCCCGATGAACGCTGAGACGCCAGGCACTGCTCTGGGGGTGGGGACCACACGGCACACGAGACAAGCAAGAGTCTCTACGCTCGGGCAGCTTACATCCTAGGCCGTGAGCACCCCGGCAGCCCAGCGGGGCCTCTGGCAAACGGGCCTACCCGCCGGGCCCGAATCCAGAGCCCAGGCCAGAACCTGGAGCCCAGAGCTTAGAGACCCAGACAGTCTGCACCCCAGAACTCAGGAGCCAGAGGCCAAACACAGAGCACTGAGCGTCGCCCCCAAATCCAGAACCTGGGGTGAGGACTCTGAGCCTGGGGCCCGGAACCTGGACCTCGGAATCCAGAGCTCAGAACAGACAGCCCAGAACCTGGGCCTTGGATGTGGACCCGAAAGCCACAGCCTAGGGCGTGGAGCTCAGAACCCAGAACTGAGTACTGACGACGTGGACCCCAGAGTCTAGACCGTGGCTCCGGACCTCCAGCCAGAATCCAGAGCCCAGAAGGACCACACTGACAGCGGCCTCCCCTCGCTTCTCTATCACTCCCAGTCTTACTTCTTTCCTTCTGCGGGCCAGTGTTACTGGAGGAGCCCCGGCCAGGCATCGCGCAAGGCGCTCAGGTTCCGAAGAGCAGGGTGGCGACCGTCCCGTCCCTCTCCCGTCCCCGTGGTCATTCATGGGTTGGCGGTAGGTGCTTCCCAAACATCTGTTGAATGAGATCCACTCATTTATCCCACGAATGTTTACTGACCCCATTTGTTCTTGGCATTCGGGTGGGGGATGAAACATACAAAGTTCCTTGCCAGGGCCCTGGCTGGGGGGGGAGGTGGTGGGGGTGGGGGGGATGCCGCTGAGGAGCACGGGCGGCCTCCGGCAGCGGGGGACGCACACTGGCCCTGGAGGCCCAGGTTCAAGGCCCAGCAAGTCACTGCTGAGCAGTACAACCAGGGTCAGGGCTCCTGCAGCTTCTGTGCCCACCCCAGTGGCGATGAGTCCCGCAGCCCAGAGTCGTTGTGCTGGCAACAGTTTCGATTCCGTGGCCTCAGAGCCCCCAGGTAGGGCGGGCGGGAGGCAGGCAGGCCTCTCAGGGTGATGGTGCCCTTCTGGCTCTGCGGGCGGCGCCAGGGTGCCCGGGCTGGGTTGGCCTTTGCTCCGTCTGTTTGCACCCAGTGGGGCTGGCGGCCCAGGGCCCTTCCTCCCTTCCTGCTTCCCGGGCTGCTTCTTCCCATGTTCAGTAGCAGAACCCAACCCCCCGCTGTAATTCTTACAGACCAGCTCTGTGCCCCCCAAAGCCCCTCCTGCCTCCCGCTGACCCACTGCTGGGAACAGGGAAGGGAAAAAGCCTTCCAGTCCCCAGGGCCACAGAACGGACCCCACCCCAGGGGAACCAGGTTTGGGAGGAATGCCTGCATCCACCTCACCTGGGATGAAGGGAAGACGACACCACAGCACTGTCCTGTGCTGACAGCACGGCCGGCACATCACAAGGCCACTGGGTTTGTTTTGCTTCTAGGCAAAATGACGAAACGATTCCAAACTTTATCTGGAAAAACTAACAAGACCAGCAGAACAAGTCAGAAAATTGGGGAAAAATAGAGTGAGGGGTGTGTGTGTGTGTGTGTGTGAGGGGTGTGTGTGAGGGGTGTGTGTGTGTGTGTGTGTGTGTGTGTGTGTGTGTGTGTGTGTGTGTGTGTGACGCTTTCCAGTATTAAACAAGATTCTATGATCACAATTGTTCAAACCTTGTGGTTGTGCTGTCAGAATAAGTGGATCAATGGCTCAGGCTCGGGTAAGGCCGAAAGAGCCCCTATTATTTATAAGATAATGGATGATAAAGGAGGTATCCTGATCAATGCAGTGGGAAGGGTTATTTAATCCAGCGGTGTTGGAACACCCGGCGGAACAGCACCTCCCTGGGCGAAGACCTGCTCTGATCTAGGACCAGCAGCCTGATGTCTGACAAAAATATGAATGAATTGCAAATGATTTTAAATTAGGAGATCCAGGGAGTTCCCTGGCAGTCCAGTGGTTAGGATTC
Source organism: Leucopleurus acutus (assembly GCF_964270905.1). Classification (NCBI taxonomy): domain Eukaryota; kingdom Metazoa; phylum Chordata; class Mammalia; order Artiodactyla; family Delphinidae; genus Leucopleurus; species Leucopleurus acutus. The sequence continues at coordinate 2,208,493 of NC_139153.1, read as the reverse complement.
CAGGCTTTCACAGCCATGGCCCAGGTTCAATCCCTCGTTGGGGAACTGAGATCCCGTAAGCCGCACAGTGCGGCCAAAAAAAAAAAAAAAAAAAATTAGGAAATTCACTTAAAAATAGGCAGAAGATCTGGCCCGGAAGGGACTGTGTGTCTGCAGGGCCATTTCTGCATCTCTCCCCTCAGGAAGCCCTGTCTCTGTCTCTACCTGGCCCCTCTTGCCCAGGCCTGTCTGGGTCTCAGGGACACTGGGTTTGAGTCCTGAGGTCACAGGTATTCTATTCCACATTCCAGATTTCTTAAGGAGTTAGTTTCGAAACTATCCACTGCAACCTACCAGCTGGATCACCCAGGTTGGTTCCCCAACAGATAAAATGGCAAAGGAACACTGCAAACCTCAAGGTTAAGTTTGTCCTTTCTAGGAACCAAAGAGAAAAAAGGAAAAATTGTTGAACACACAAGATGCCAAAGCTTCCGGAGCAGGGAGGGAGTGGTGGGATAATGGCTGGGATCACGTGTTTGAAATGAACTCTGAGATCATGATTCCAATTCCAAGACTTGAATGCTGAGTAATCTTCCAGATACCTTTAATAAGAAACTCTGACACAGAGATGTTCAGGACATCATTATTTACAAAACGGAGAGACTGGATAAAACTTAAATACTCAGAAAAAGGGCAAGATGAGAGTACATTCACAGAAGACCTTAACCAGGGACTTGAGCAGGTATTTGCACCTCTGTTCACAGCAGCACTGTTCACAGTAGCCAAAAGGTGGAAGCGACCCAAGTGTCCATCAACAGATGAACAGATAAAGAAGATGTGGTCCATCCATACGATGGAATATTATTCAGCTTTAAAAAGAAAGGAAATTCTGACACCTGCTACAACATGGATGAACCTTAAGGACATTATGCTCAGTGAAACGAGTCTGACAAAAAGACAAATACTGTGTGATCCCACTTATTTGAGGTCCCAAGAGCAGTCAGATTCATAGAGACAGGGAGAGGGGGAGGGGGAGCTAGTGTTTGATGGGGACAGAGTTTCAGTTTGGGAAGATGAAAAGGTTCTGGAGGTGATGGAGGTGATGGCTACACAACAGTGTGAATGTACTTAAGGCCACTGAACTGGGCACTTTAAAATGGTTAAAATAGTAAAATTTACGTTATGTGTATTTTACCACAATAAAAAAAGGAGACAGGTGAGGGAACTATAGGACATCCACGAGAAAGCCTTTAAAATGCCTCCCGAAGGTTACGCTCTTAGAGCCGAGTCACGGGCTACAAGTGTCTAACACGATGACAAGAGTCATTGCAGCATGTGGGAAAAGAACTGTCACCAAATGCTAACAAATGGTGACAGCTCTGTGATAGATGATTTCTCCTTTTCCTCCCCATTTTCCAAGTTTTCTGTAACGAGGGTTAATAGCATTAATGATAAAAAGTAATATTTAAAGATAATCCTTGCAAAATGGGAGATAATTTTGCAATTATGCAAACATGCAAAAACTCAAAATACAAAAATGCAGTACATAATAAAAAGACCCCCCCCCACACACACACACAGTCAAGAAAAAGAGAAAACCAGGCAAAGGATACACAGACAGGTCCTTCCTAATAGACATGTAAATAAACACTTGATAAACATGCACATTTCGCAAGGAGGTACCACTTTTTACCTCTCCTCTCAGAAAAATGGAAAAGGCCTGCCATAGTAGAAACAGCTGCTAGCATGTGCCATATGTGGGAATGCTGATCGAAATTCCAAGCTCTCCTCAGGTGCACTTCACAGAAACACTAGAAATAAAAGCTAAACTGCAGGGTTCTTTGGGGGGATAAAAAGCAAACTGCAGAACAATATATAATGTATGATTTTTTGTTTTAAAAATGTTTGTGTATGGGGCTTCCCTGGTGGCGCAGTGGTTGAGAGTCCGCCTGCCGATGCGGGGGACACGGGTTCGTGCCCTGGTCCGGGAAGATCCCACATGCCGCGGAACGGCTGGGCCCGTGAGCCATGGCCGCTGAGCCTGCGCGTCCGGAGCCTGTGCTCCGCAACGAAAAGGCCACAACAGTGAGAGGCCCGCGTACCACAAAAAAAAAAAAAAAATGTTTGTGTACATATAGAAAAAAACCCGGGAAGACATATGCCTAATGAATAACAGTGGTTACTTCCGGGAAGTATGAGAGACCGGGGTGGTGAGAGGGTACTTTTCACTTTATAAACTTGGGCTAATATTTTAAGGTGTTATGTGCCACTTTTGTAATGTAGGAAATAATCATTCACAAAACCTTTTTTCTTTTCTCTGCCTTGTTCCTGGTTGGTCTCTCTCCCTGGGATGTTCTCCCCTTCAGATTTGCCGGGAGAACTTCTCTTCATCCTTCAAAACCCCAGCCAAAGATATGAGAGGAAGCCTTATCTGAAGTCTCCCTCCCCTCAGCCCCTCAGAGCTCCCTAGTTCCTAACCAATGTCACCGAAGGACAAGGCCTGACTGTGGGGCATACAGAGCTGCCTCTCTCTTGCTGTGCAGCCTTGAGCAAGTGGCTTAGCCTCTCTGAATCCTGACTCCTCACCAGTAAAACAAGACCACACTTTGCAGGGTTGTTACAAGGATAATATGGGGAAGGCAAAGGTTCCTCAGTCCTTGGAGAGCTCACCCAACAAGGAGGTCGCCTTCTAATGCCATTTCAGTCAGTGGGCTTCAGACTGAGCCCTGATGCCCGTCTCCACTCCTAGAAGCCCAGGGTGTTTGGGGACCTCTTTGTTCTTCCTTCCCCACAGCACCTAAGGCTGCCAGGGATGGGAGGGCCGAAGGGACGGCCCTGGCTGTTCAGCAGGTGCTTTCAGCATTTCCTCCCATCCGGCCCCCAAGTGGGCAGGGTGCCCTCAGATCATCCTCCTGTATAGCTGCGGACACTGAGTACAGGCAGGGCTGGGGCTCCCACTCCCTGGGATGGCTCCCCCTGGCATGCAGGCTGGAGTGGGGGCGGGGGTCTTCTCCCAGGAGACGGACGTGGTGGACCCAGCCCAGCGGCCTCCTCCTACCACTCCATCTGTCCCCCCAGCCCACACTGCAGGGCTCCCTAGGGGACCCTGGGAAAATGCCGTCCTTATTCCTTCTCCCTGCTCCTCCCCCCAGATTGGGCTGTGCTGACCTGGGGGGAGGGCTGTGATCCAGGTTTCCCAGGCGTGGCGGGGACGCTGGGACGGCCCCTCCCCTTCCTCAGAATTTAGGGATGCAGGGGACGTTTCTACACATTCCCTGAGCCCCCTTACACTGCCCAGCTCCACCCTCACCCACACAGCAGCACGCTGGCCTCCTCGTGACCCCCCCGGCCTCCAGCTCGTGCTCTGCGATCTGTCTCTTCAGCCATTGGGATCTTTCATAACCTTTTAATTTAAATTATGAAATATTTCAGATAGCCAAATATATAACTAACAATACAACAGCCCCCCTCCCTGACCCCGTACTGATTTTCTATTCTGTGTAAGAAATCCCCACAGGGACTTCCCTGGTGGCGCGGTGGTTGAGAATCCGCCTGCCAATGCAGGGGACATGGGTCCGAGCCCTGGTCCGGGAAGATCCCACAGGCCGCAGAGCAGCCAAGCCCGTGCGCCACAACTACTGAGCCTGCGTGCCACAAATACTGAGCCCACGTGCCACAACTACTGAAGCGCATGCGCCTAGAGCCCATGCTCTGTAGCAAGAGAAGCCACCACAATGAGAAACCCACGCACGCAACAAAGAGTAGCCACCGCTCGCCGCAACTAGAGAAAACCCGCATAACAGTGAAGACCCAATGCAGCCAAAAATGAATAAATACATAAATAAAAAAAAATATATATATATAAAAGAAAAAAGAAATCCCAACAAACTCAGAAGCTTAGAAGCACACAGTTTCTGTCTCACGGTCTGTGGGTCAGGAGCCTAGGCGCGGTGTAGCTTACGGTCCCACGCGGCTGCCAGCAAGATGTAGACCAGGGCTGGGTTCTCATCGGAGGCTGGACCAGGGAAACACGGATCGGCTGTCACGGCAGCTTCCTGCTTCAAAGCCAGTCAGAGAAAAGACTCTGCAAGAGGGACCAACATGACAGTTTATACAATGTCCTGCAGTCCCGGAATGACACCAGGCCCCGCTTCTCCCGGGGGGGGGCGGGGTAAGCCTAGAACTGGAACTACTGAGTCAAGGGACTCAGCACCCTCACACTGACAGGACAAGGCCAAGAATTTCCAAACTTCTTGTCCCAATTAACTTTCCCAACAGCAGGCTTCGGGAATTTCGCATCCTCACCACCACTTGGTCATTCATGTCAGCCTTTTACATTTTTACCAGTTTGTTGGGTATGAAGCAGTCTCGTTGTGGAGAGATCTTTCTGGAACATGCAACTGATCACGTCCCTCTCCCTCCCCCCACTTCAAATCTTCCCAAGGGCTCCCCACCCCGGGACACATCCAAGCTCTTGGGCCTGGCATCTGAGCCTCTGCAGCCCTCGTCCCCTCAGGCCCAGGCAACCCCTCGATGTTTCGAGGTTCTGACTTGATGAATTTATTAGGAAATAAACAGCCAAACAGGTCACCCTTATGTTTTCAATGTTCACATGAAAGAAGCGAATGCCTCTGGCACACAAAAAGTATGGATGCAGCATAACTGCACATCAAGTGATGATTCTGGGGTGTAGCCCAGGGTTCCTGGCCTTGCTCTGGTGACACCTGGCCTGTCGTGGGACTGCAGGAGTTTGGCAGCGTCCCTGGCCTCGCCCCACAAGATGCCACGAGCACCCCCTCCAAGTCATGACAATTAAAAATGCCTCCAGGGCTTCCCTGGTGGCGCAGTGGTTAAGAACCCGCCTGCCAATGCAGGGGACGTGGGTTCGAGCCCTGGTCCGGGAAGATCCCACATGCTGCGCAGCAGCTAAGCCTGTGCACCACAACTACTGAGCCCACGTGCCACAACTACTGAGCCCGCATGCCTAGAGCCTGTGCTCTGCAACAAGAGAAGCCACTGCAATGAGAAGCCCACGCACCGTGACAGAGTAGCCCCTGCTCGCCACAACCAGAGAAAAGCCCAGGCGCAGCAACGAAGACCCAACGCAGCCAAATAAATAAATAAATAAATACATAAATAAATAATAAAAATAAATAACATTAAATAATAAAATAAATTTATATTTAAAAAAGTGCCTCCAGTCATTGCAAATGTCCCCTGGGCAGGGAGCACCGTCCCTGTTGGCACCAGCGGTTTAGAAAAAGATGAATCCCTACTGTACCCAGGACAGTGCAGACTGAGAACGCAGACGTGTTTACAGTTGCACGAGGAACACCTTCCCCCCTGGAAATATTATGTTTTCCATGACTGAGGGCTTTGCATCATTTGGAAAGACATCCGCTGTCTAAATCCAGGGCCCTTCATGTGAGTGAGGCTGAGACCAGAGGCCAATGCCGCCGCCCCTCGCACCACCCCCAGACCCTGCCGGAACGAACCCCTTCCGGCCCTGCCCAGGTGTCACCTGCCCCCGCCACCCCGCAGCCTTCCCAAATGCCCCAGACAGGCGTCGCCTCTCCCTCCAAAGCTTGTTGTGTGTCTCAGTCTCTCTCCCACAGCCTGGGGCGGGGGATCCCTGTGTGGGGTGGGTGAATGGGAGGTGACTCAGCTGAATTCAGCACCTTTGGGGACACTGTGCCCCGATCTGCAGCCACGGCAGGGCTGCAGGCCTCGTGGGGGGCTTGTGCTTGTGTGCACGTGCATACGCGTGTGTTTGTGCGTACAGGCGTGCACTGACGCGTGGGGCCTGGGTCTGAGCACGTGTGCGGAGGGTGCTGCCTTGTTGGCCGCCCCACCTGAAAGGGCAGCCCTCTTTCTGCTTCTTCCTCACGGCAGCTCTCACTGCCTGACGTTAGATGAAACCTTCACTTGTCATCAGTTTCTTGTATCTTCCCACTAGAGTCAGCTCCGTAAGGGCAAGGCTCCATCTAGTGTGTTCACTGGCACATACACCTGCGGCACCTAGAAGAGTGTCTGGACCACAGCACAGGTGTGACAGGAGCACAGGAAACATGTGGGATGGGTGGGTGGGTGGATGATGGCATGAATGTGTGCATACGTGTGCCGGCCCTCACTCTGAAAGACGCTTCAGCCTTCTTCGTTCTATACTTTTTCCAGGAAGACGTAGGAAGCCCCGCAACTCAAGCTGCAGAGGCCCGTGGGTGTTGGGGGAGCCCCTGGGGGTCGAATTCTCCTGGATGCTTAGGACCAGCTGTTGGAATTGGGATCAGAGCCCTTCCCAGGGCTGTTCCCGGCAGTGCTGGGCTGGGGTCTATGGCACTGTTGGCGGGGAGGTGAGAGCTGCTGCCCTGCAGGCTGGCACACGTTGGACCTTGGTGGTGGGGAGGGTGGTCCCACAAATGATGGCTTCTCTCAGGCAGTGAATGCCATCTGAGGCTAAATATGACCTCCAGAGACCATGTGGCCCACCCGCAGCGGGTGTTACCTGGGTGGGGATGGAGGGTAAGGATGCAGGCGACCCAGTGGGCACCTGTCCACTGGCTGGGGGTGTTGGGCTGGAAGTTCTCCTGGAGGTCCTGGGGAGGAGAGGCAGGTCTGAGCCATGTCTGTGTTGGGACCTGAGCTGAGATCGTCCTGTTGCGTTTGGAGAAGACAGGCTGCCCCCCACTCCCCTCGCCTGTCTGGCGACCCCACCACCTGCCCGGTTCCCACCAGCCCACTAGCGTATATGTTCCTCTACCCTTTTCCCATTCTTCCTCGGACCATCTGTCTACCAGTCCTCCCTTCACTCATCTGTCAGTCTGTCCTTCCACCCATCCGTCTAGCACCCCCCGCCCCCCGTTATCCACACTGCTGTAGTTAACTTACACCAGCAAGCTTTTCCTCCTTTCTAAGCTGTCCTCACAGCAATCCTATGAGGAAAATACCATGATTACCCCCATTTTACAGATGAGATGCGGAGACCGAGGCACAGAGAGGTTAAGTGACTTCCCCAAGAACACAGAGCTAGGAAACGGCCGTGCCGCCTGACCTGACAGGCCGAGCTCTCAACCTCCCAGTCTGTCCGTCTGTCCATCCACCTACCCTTGTAGCTGTCTATCACTCAGTCCCTTCACTCACCGGTCACTGGCCATCCAGCGGCCCATCCATCGCTGTCACCCATCCATCCTGAAGGTAATGCGGTTAGAGAACCAGGGGCCCTGAGGGGAGAGAAGGCCTGAACCGCCCATCTGGCTGGGCTGGGGTTGTCTGGGGGGTGGGGTGGGCTGCCCCAGGCTGGGCAGGGCTGCACAGGGCTGGGGGGAATTAGCCAAGTGACTGCCAGGATCATCTAATTAGGAACGCTAGTGATAAGCAGATAGGATCAGGGGTGATTAGAATCCTTTTAAAAAGCCACTCCATTAATTACAGAGACAGAGAGGGGCCTCTGGCTGCTCAGAATACCAAGTGGCTGCCTAATCGGCTGCCATCAGCTCACCCTGGGGAGAGCTCCTGGGACCACTGTGTGACCTTGGGTGTGCCCTGCCCTCTCTGGGCCTCCCTGTGCATCAGCTCAGGCTCTGCCTACCATCCCCTGCTCACACAGGGTCCTCTTTCTCTTCCCAGGCCGTGGCTTCAGGGTGGGCCAGGGAGGCTAGGCTGGCTGCCCAGAGGGGAGAAGCCCCCCCCACCCCCACCGCCACCCCGCCGCGGCAAATGAGGGCAGAGAGGCTCAGAGAGTGAAAGTGATGGACAGCCAGCAAGCTGAGAGCGGGATGGGGCGGGGGGCCCTGAGCGAAGGTCGCGTCAGCTCAGCCCTGCTCCTCTGGGCGGGCCCTGAGGAGGGACCCCAGAGGCCCCTGCCACTCCCACCGGTCTCTGTCGACACTTTCGCTGTAGGGCCTCAGAGGACACTAGTCCAAACCCCTTGCAGGAGGGGACGTCACCTCGGCACGCAGCCCCCGAACTCCACAGCATCCTTTATGGGGCGCTTCCCTTCCCCTCGGCAATGGGGAGGCTCTCCCCCTCGGGGCCCCGTGGCAGTGAGGAGCTGGGGTCTGCCCTTCCCCGTGAGCCCTACTGGGTGGCCCCCCAGCCCGTCTCCATCCCAGCTGCCTCCTGCTGCCCACCCGAGAGGCCTCAGGCTGAGCACAGGACCTGCGGGCAGAGCAGGGCAGGGCACCTGCTGAGGGGCTCCGGAAGCATCGGCGGGGCGGCCAGAGGAAGTCCTTCTGAGGGAGGCCAGTGGAGGTCAGCATGAGCCTCAGGCAGGGCGGGGGGAGGCCGCGTGGGTCGGGGGGAAGCCTCTGTGGGGTGCTCGGGCACCTCAACACCCTGGATCCCGTGTCTCAGCTTGTCGTAACCACCCACGCACCGTCCTGATTACATTGTTGTCACCAATATCACATCCCCCCATTATTACCGTCACCACAGCATCCAGCATCCCTGCCTCCACCCTCATCCCCCCACGGTTACCCTCATCGCCACCATCACCACTGCCGTCAGCACTACCATGACGGTCCCCACCTGAACCAGCATCACCATCACATCACTATCGTCACACCACCACTTCCACCACCACCACCACCACATCCCAACTCCGACATCACCTCCATCACCTCAACCAGCACCACCGTTACCATGGCCACCATTATGCCCATCGTTACCAGCACCATCACCGTCACCACCACTTCCATCCGCACTGCCACCATCCCACCTCTGACATCACCTCCATCACCACCTCCTTCCCCACCACCATCATCACCATCACCACTAAGCCTCATTCTATCACTGTCGTCACCGTCACACCGCCGTCTCCACCACAGCCAGGGTCTGTATTACCATGACCACCATCACCCTCATCCTTTCCATCCCCACCATCACCGCCGCCACCTTAACCTCAACAAATGTCCCAGTTAGCACGACCACCATTACTACATCATGACCAAACCATTATTATCACCACCACCTGCATCACCCCCGTTTCCACGGCAACCACCTTCCTCATCACCGCCACCATCATCTCCTCTATCACCACCACCACCACCCCCTCCAACATCATGCTGACATCACACCATCACCACTGCCTGTGTCGTCACCACCATCACCATGCCCACCTCCACCACTACTACCAACTTCATCTGAGCCACTGTCACCATGACCATGTGTACAGTTACTGACTGTGTAACAGGTACAAGGACATTTAACACAAGTTTCCACAACCACTGGGTGACCTGAGGGCATAAAGATCAGGGAAGCAAGTCGTCACTGATGGTCTCGGTCTTCGGCTCCAAAGTGGTGGATCTCAAGAGCTTGCCTGGAAGCTGCTAGAATCTCATGATATTCTGGGGAGCTCCCTCTGAATATCTCAGCCTGCAGCCCTGAAGCAGGGGTTCTCAGAGGGTCACCTGGAAGGCGCTGCAAACCTCTGGGTTTTCATCTGCCTGCAACTGCCTCTTTCTTTTCCACTTTCCAAATCTCATGTCTCTGCAGACTCTAAGCCACATGGGTAAGGGATCCTCCAGGGTGTGGAGGAGACCACAGCAGAGGGCGGCGGTGATTCTGAGTTAGCAAGAGACCATCGAGAACGCCACGTCTGCGGCGCCGTCACCACCACCCTCGGCACTCTTGCTCCGGCTCGGCGTCACTCCTGCCCCATGTCACTCCCACTAACACCAGCACCCCAACCGTCCGCACCATCACCACTCCCACCAGGAGCAACGCCACCCCCGCTTCCACCAGGGCCACCGCTGCCACCACGCCGTACTCACCCGCAGCGCACCGTAGCTGCCCATTCTCTCTTCCAAGAGGACTGTGCCTCTCTGGGTGTTGTCCGGGATGTGCAGAACCTTCCTGAAGGAGTGCCATCCCCATTCCACCGACACTGGCCTTGACCACGTGATGTAAGGCAGAGCGACGTTCGTTACGTCCCAAGAGAAGTTCTAAGAGGCATCCCACACGTCTACCAGCTCTTACAGGCAGCCTCTCCGCCACGAGAGCTGCTCCCAAAGCCTGGGATCCGGGAGGGGAAGACGCGCCTGGGAGCCCTGGAGCCGCCCCAGCGGTGCTGACAAGTGAAGTGGGCGAGAACTGAGTGTCAGTCCCAAGCCTCTGAGCTGTGGCAGGGGTCCCGACCAGCACCACCACTGCCACAGCACAACAAGAGCTCCCCTAGCAGCCATTTCCATCCCCTCCCGTCACCTCCGCCATCTCCGTCAACAGCACCTCTACGGTCTACGGTCCCTCCGTTAACGTCGCCTCCTTTGTGGTCATAACCACCACCTCCACGAGTGGCTGTCTCCGCCGCAAGCAGGGCTACTGTCCCCACCAACACCCTCACCACCAGGGTTGCCACCACCTCCACCAGCACCATCCCAGGTTCCATCCTGCCGTCACCACGGCTCCACACCCCCCCGTTGCCCCCATCACCCCTGCTGCCGTACGGACGCCTCATCTGTCACTGCGGACGCCCCACCTCATCACTCTCCCCTCGGCCTCCACAGTCAACCAGAGCACTGCTGCCACGGAGAACCGCGTGTGTGGCCATCTTTCCTCAGCACCAGTGGACGAGCCTGGCGAGAACAGGTTCTAGCTATAGTGAGAGAAACAGTTACAAACACACAGAACTATTTCCACCTGCAGCCGCGCCCAGTGGAGTGATTCTGCCATTCCTTTCCTCTACCAAGCGATGTGTGAGGTGTGTCAGCATGCGTGGGCGGATGGACTGGGGACGGAGGGCAATTCGCGCTTTTGGCCAGGGCTGTGCGGGTGACAGCATTTGTCATCTAGGGCAAAGCGTCTCCAGAGTCTGCTTTCGTACCTCCCAGCACGTGGGGTTGGTTAGAACACGCTGTCCCCTGCTCGGTGCCTGGAGCCCAGCAGCCATGAGTACTGACGGAAAAGAAAAAGGGAGAATAACAGAAACGGATGAAGACGAGAAAAAGGAGAAAGAGGAAGGGAGGGAGGAGGGGGAGAAGCCAGAGGAAAGTTATCTCAGTTAAGACGCTAAGTGCCTCACCGCAGGGCAGCCTGTTTTCCATCTCACCTGGGGGGGGGGGGGGAAATGAGGTGAAAGGAGGAACAGGTGTTAATCAGGCTTGTTAATTGCTGTTTCTAAATATACTCCAACAACAGAACAAGAATTAAAGACACAGGAACACCTGGGTACAGCTGGTTACCTCGCACACACTGCTAGTTTTCTACGGCTGCCACGGCAAACTGCCACAAACTGGGCCACTTGAAACAACAGAAATCCATCCCTGCACAGTTCTGGAGGCCGGGGGCCCCCAGTCAAGGTACCGTCAGGGCTGCACTCCTTCCGGAGGCCCCGGGGGAGGCCCTGCCCCCCCGGTGTCGGGTGGGGGGCGGCCTCTGCGTTCCCGGCGCTGCTTCCCTCCGGTCTCTGCCCCCCACTTCATGCCCCCGCTCCCAGTGCGTGTCTGTCTCTTCTAAGGACTACTTGTCATTGGATGTAGGACCCACCCAGATCATCCAGGGCCAGCTCATCTCGAGATCCCTACTTTAACTGTGTCAGTAGAGACCATGTTTCCTGATAAGAGCACATTCACAAGTTCTATGATTTGGGCAGGGACCTGTCTTCTGGGGGCCACCACTATACTCATTACAAACGCCGCCTATTTTTGTCACCAGGCTTGAGTGGAATGCCTCTTCCAATGTGCTGCCCACCTTGGCCTCAGACAGCCCTGGGTTTGCATCTCCCTCTCTCTCACTGACTTGCTGTGTGACCTTGAGTCTGATGCCGCATGTCTCTGAGCCTTATTCATTCAACAAACGTGTACTGATTGCCAAGCACCGTCCTAGACACTGAGGAACACCCCTGCCTCTGTGGGGCTCATCTCAGAGGATCTGATGGGATCACGGGGCACAAGCAGAATGAACTGAGGCCCCGAGCCCACCCCGCCCGGTCCCCCACTTCAGGCCCCTCACTCCACGCCAACCACCCAGCCGTTGGGCTAAGTGGACACACCCCAGGAGCCCTCACTCCCCTCCCTGACCCCTGGCCCGTGGCCCACCTCCTGCGGCTGGTCCTGCCTCTGCCCCCAGGGCTCAGCCGGCAGCTGAGGTTCGGCCTCCTGGGCAGGGAAATGCCCCGCCCAGGGCTGATGTCACAAAGGGCCAGCCAGCTCTGCCTCTGCGGGGCCTGGTGGCCGGGTCCCAGCGGCAGTGCCCTCCCCTCCCCCTGCCCCTCTAGCGGAGGTGCTGGTACTATGAAACGGTAACCTGCCCTGGAGCCAGCAGACTCCAGCCAGGCCCCCGTCGAGGGCCCCAGGCCGCCGCTGCCGCCCGCGCCCACCGGCCACCCGGGCCCCAGGCCTGCGTCTCCTCACCGCCCCGGCCCTCGGCATGCCTAACTACTACGAGGTGCTGGGGGTGCAGGCTAGCGCCTCCCAGGAGGACATCAAGAAGGCCTACCGCAAGCTGGCCTTGTGCTGGCACCCCGACAAGAACCCTGACAACGAGGAGGAGGCCGAGAAGAAGTTCAAGCAGGTGTCCGAGGCCTACGAGGTCCTGTCCGACTCCAAGAAGCGCTTGGTGTACGACCGCGCGGGCTGCGACAGCTGGCGGGCCGGCACCCGCTACAGCAGCCCCTTCGACAGCGGCTACACCTTTCGCAACCCCCAGGACATCTTCCGCGAGTTCTTCGGAGGCCTGGACCCCTTCTCCTTCGGCTTCTGGGACAGCCGGCTCGGCAGCGAGCACGCGGGCCGGGGCCACGGGCTGCGCGGCGCCCTCTCGGCCGGCTTCGGCGAGTTCCCGGCCTTCGTGGAGGCTTTCTCAGCCTTGAACACCCTGGGCCGCAGCGGGGGCAGCGCCAGCCGTGCCACCTTCTCGTCTGCATCCTTCGCCGGCTCTGGCTCGGGCAGCTCGGGCTTCAAGTCGGTGATGTCGTCCACCGAGATGGTCAACGGACACAAGGTCACCACCAAGCGCATCGTGGAGAACGGGCAGGAGCGCGTGGAGGTGGAGGAGGACGGGCGGCTCAAGTCCGTGACCGTCAATGGCAAGGAGCAGCTCAAACGGCCGGACAGCAAGTAGGCTCCGCCCACTGCCTGTGCCCACCGCCTGGGCGATGCTTAATAAACATGCCGAGCGGGTTCACGGAGACAGCTGCCCGCTCGGTGGGGGGGCGGGCAGCCTGGGCGCACCCGCGAGGCCCGGGGACGTGCCCAGCGCCTGGCGCAGGCTGATTTCGCGAGGACGCCGTTCAGGCTCGGGGGTTAGGAGCTCCCTGCGCCTGCGCCTGCGTCCTCGGGTCGTGAGCGTCCTGACCAGCGCCTGGCCCACCCAGCCCGCGGCTCCACGCCCACCAGCCCGCGAGGGTGCTCCGCCCACCGCCACGCCTGGCTTCAGGGGCTCCCGCGGCTCTGAGCATAGACCTCAGGCTTTGTCCTCACCACCGGGCGCCGGGGGCCTGGCCACTGCCCACCCTCCCGGACCCTCACCCCCTGAGCCCGGCCACACCGGCCTCCCCTCCGGTCCTCCCCGGCACCAAATGCCTCGTGGCCTCTGGGCCTTTGCATGGCCGTGCTCCCTGGTGAAGGCCTCATGTCTCCCTTCCCAAGGAGGCCTTCCCAGAACCACCAGCTCGGCTTTCTCATGGCCCCTCCCTGCGTCTCCCTGCCCTTCCGCCTCGTCTGCGTGACTACCTGAGAGCCGTGTGCCTCCGCAGCCCTAACTGCAGGTCCCGGGAGCAGGGCCTGTGCCCGCCTCGTTCTTTGCTGTGTCCCCAGGGTCTAGAGCAGTGCCTGGCAGTGAGGGGCAGGGCACAGATTTGTTGCAGGAAAGAATGCTCTTGCGTGTGGTGTGTGTATGTGTGTGTGAAGCGTCGGCAGGCTGGCAAGTCCCCGTTCCTTGGGGGCTGGAGCGGAGCCAGAAAAGGAGGTGATTCCAGGTTTGGGGGTTCCAGGCTGATTAGTCACGGCGTCCCTGGTTCCCAGGAAGAAAGGAGTGTGGGCCTGGCCAGGAAAGGTGCCGGGAATGCCACCTGGGTTGGCACATGCCCGACTCTGTTCACCTATGCATCTCAGCTCTGAGCCCAGTGGCTGGCGTGGAGTAGGTGTCTAATAAATGATGTGACATGAAAGAAGGTGGGAGCGCACTGTTTCAGGGACTAGCAAGAACCTGGGGGCATGCTCAGAGGACAAAGCCTGGAGCTCATGACGGGAGGAGACACTGGGAGGCCGTGAACCTCGCGGGGAGGGTGTGGCCTGGTCACGGACGGACCCGGGGAGACGGACGGACCCGGGGAGGCGGTCGGACCCGGGGAGGCGGTCATCCCCATTTCCAGATGCAGAGCCGGATGACCAGCAGCCGTGGTGGGGGCCGAAAGCCTAGAGGTGGGCCTGGGTGCTGTTCTCCAACGGAAGCCTCCACAGGAAGCCACGGGGCATCTCCCTAAGGTCTCTAGGGGTTTGCAAGGCCACGTGGGTGCTGCAGGTGCCCTGGCCAGGAGGACACAGCAGACGACCTGCTGCACCTCCAGGCTCAGGCCCCCTGGGTCCGGCCTCCCGGAGCCCCTGGGACGGGCCGGCAGCTGGATGTCCCTTAACCGTGTTACGAGGGGGGCAGGAGAGCCCCGTGGCGTACAGAAGGTGGAGCCCCAGCTCCCAGTCCTGCGGTGGGACTAACTTCATCAAAGCCCCCACCACAGCATTAACCACCTGACCTCTGCCCCTGCCGACCTGCTAATTTCACCAATTACTGGCCAAGCACGGCTGCGTCAAGTGGGCCTGCTTAGCCCCGACAGCTGCTGAGCAAATCCAATTATGGTCCAGCAGCCCGGGCGGTCGCACGGTCCCGGGGCTGGTGTGCAACAGAGATCTGGGTGCTTGCAAGGCATGGGTGTTCATGGACACCCCAAGGACCCCAGGACCGGGCTCACCTTCGGCCCCTGCCCCTTCTCCAAGCTTCGCACCTGAAGGCGGTGTCTTCCCCCTGAGGCACAGGCCGATCGTGGCATTCCCCTGCTCCGGTCCCTCGTGTCAACCGAGTGTGGCAGCTGCCGGGCCCGGCTAAGTGGGCGACATGTCCCTCTCTGCATCCTTGTCTCGACTCTTAGCCCCGTTTGACAGATGAAGAAACTGGAGCCCAGACAGTTGAGGTGCAGCTAGGGGCACACACCCCAGATGAAGTCCTGCTTCCTAGCTGGCCTCTGAGGCCCCTGCCATCCTTCCAGCCCCACACCTTGCCCACGCCACCGGCATGGCCCGCACCAGACTCTTAGCGGCCGTCTCCTAGGCATGCTGTTCCCCCTGCCCGGGCTACCCTTCCCATCTCCTTTTGGCCTGTTAAATTCATCCTTGGAGGCCCCGCCCCTGGTCAGCACCTTGGGGAGGCCTCAGCAAGCTGCCCTGGGGCAGGACATTCTGGCCAAAGAACTTCACGGAGCCCCTTCTGGGCCTGACTGTGTGCGGGCGCCGGGGCTGTGGCAGCGAGGAAGCCAGGGCGCCGCCCAGAGCCCCGACGATCCAGAACGGACGCCCTGGCTTGGGACTGGCTGCGCGGGTCCAGCTCAGGCCCACTTCCCAAGCAGGAGGGCCCTAAGGATGGGGCTGCATTGAGGCCCCTGGGCCACCGGCCCAGCCCCAGAACGGACCCTGCTCATGAGGGGCGAGGCCCCACCTTCCGCACGTAGGTCCCCACCTCCACCGCTGCCATCAGCTCCTCGGCCGCTCATCGCTCACCTGGACAGTGCACCAGCATCCCCCCTTCCCCTCCTTCACCCTGTTCTCACCCCAGCAGCCACAAGGATCTTGTGAAAACCTGAGAGTTCTGTGAGACACTCCAAGGGAAAGCCAACTCCTCCCAGTGGCCCGTGAGGCCCCCAAACCTCCCCGGCTTCCCTGACACTCACTCTGCCCCAGCCCCACGGGCCTCCTCCCTGTCCTGCATACACACTGGGCACGCTTCTGCCTCAGGACCTTTGCACTGGCCGGGCCGCTGCCTGGAACCCTCCTCCCAGATCTTCCTCCCTCAGTCCCCTCTCTCCCTGCCTCCCTTGGGTCTCTGCCCATCTCCCCACCCTCGCCTCACTGTGCTGTGGCGCCCCTCCCCCACTCCTCCTTCCCAAAGTGGGACTTCTGCACAGACTGGCTGGGTCCTGAAACACCCCTCTGCGCCCAGGCCCACCCACTCCTGCCACCACATCCTCAGGCAGACCCCTTACTACCCCTTCCCCTCACCACTCCTGGGTCCCCACATCCCTCCAGGGCCCCTGACTGTCTGAAGGGACCCAAATCCTGTGGTCTCTCCGTCGCCAGGTGGACACGATGGCATCCCAGCACGTCCCTCGGGCAGGAGGATTCGGTGACACTGGAGCCTTTTATGAACGAGGGCAACAAAGCCCTGGGGGGGGGGGGTGCCGTGGCTCACAGAGCAGGTCTGTGGCCTCCAACTGTGCGTGGTCTGAGTGGCCGCTGCGACCCCGAGGCCTGGCCAGGGGTCTCCACCAGGGCTCCGGCTTCTCCATGGAGGGGGGCAGGCAATGTTCTCAGCCCTACTGAGCCCTCTCCAGGGCTTCTCCTGCACACTCTCCCCAGAGACTCGCACCGACCCCCAAAACAGGGAGGGCTATTTGCCCCCATTTTACAGATGGGGAAACTGAGGCTCGGAGGCTTACAGACTTGGACAAGGTCACACAGCCGCACTGGAAGCCCGTCTGCCCTACTCCTCCTCCTCTCCCCCTGCGCCCGGGCCTGGGGTGGGGTGGGTGGGGCCCAGGCAGCCTCCTGCCTGCCCCCCCCCTACCCTGGCCAGTCGATGTTATCGCAGCTGATTTAATTTCAAAGACGGATTGAGCTGTGGCGGGAGGGAGAGCGGCTAATCGCAGCCGACATCTGCCCCGTTGTCATGGGGATGGGCTCCCAGCAATAGTGCAGGGGCTGGACCCAGATAAGGGCACTGGAGTGGGCTGGAGGGGACTGCAGTGGGCGGGGCGGGGATGGGCAGGAAGATGGGGGGCAAGGAGAGACCCAGAGACCCAAGAGTGGAAGAGGCACAGAGCCACGAGGCAGACAGTTTGAGGGTACCGAGGTGAGGAGAGATGGGGAGGTACCAGGGGGCAGCTGCGGAACTGATACTGAGCACGGGGCGGGGGCAAGGCTGGTGCGGGCGACAACGGGCGACGGAGGCGCCTTGCCCCCATTGCCCCTTCCAGAGCCCCGCTGTGGCCTCCACAGTAGCGCTCCCCCAAGGCAGGGCGCGGGGCATGTTCAGACCTCCCCAGTCCGCCCCCTTTGCCACAAAAGGGCCGCAGACCCCAGGGTCCCTCCCTGGCCAGGCAGGGTCCCAAGCTCAGCGCAGAGTTGGGAACCAGCTGTTTCCACCAAGCGCTGGTGGTCTGGCCTTTAGGACAATCACATCGTCGAAACTTGCCAAGTCAACAGTGGCTTCTTGAGGCTGCAGCGGGTCCTGAGCACTTACTGCGCGCTCTGCCCATCGCACGGCACGCGCGCTTCCCAACAGCCCTGCCCTTTTGCAGCACGGCAACTTGCAAAGAGCTCCCACTGTAGCTTAGGCAACAAATACTGACCCACCTCCCCTGGGTTCCAGGCCTTGGAAGGCGCAGGGACAAGACACCTGGGCTCTGCTGCTGCCCCGATGCCCCAACCGCCCTGGCTGAGGGCCGGCCTGCCTTAGATCCAAGGCCCCCGGTGCCCCATCACGGCCGAGGCCTAGCACGTCCCACCCTCGGTCTCTGCGCCTTCCCAGGTGCTGCCCCTTCCCTGGGAACTCGTCCCTGCCTCATGGGGGAGGGAGCCCCGGCCCTCAGCCACCTGCATGGGCCCCACTGCCCTCCCCACGCTGTCCGCCACTACCTCAGGACTTCAGATCTGCCCACCCACTGGGTGCTGGATGCCTCCGGCGGCCCCCAGGCATCTTGCGAGGACCCGGGGAGCTCCGTGCGGCCTGGGAGGCATGGGAGCCGGGCAGCGCTGGGCCGGGGCCGCCCTGCCTGCCAACCACACTGCGCTGTCACAGCCCCCAAAGCAGGAACCTGGCACCGCCAGCCACTTGGGTCCCCAGGCACCGTGGTTATGCCTGCGGTCACCCAAGCAGCTGGTCAGGAAACCCCTGGGGTCCTGGGGCTCTGGGATGGCAGCAAGGGTATGCACGAGCCATCTCCTTCTACAGACGCTTGGTCCACCCTGTGCCATCCCAAACCCGCCACATACCTGCACGGGCATCCCCACCACCACACCTCTGGCCGCGCAGCTCCCACGCCAGAGTGTCCTTCCAACTCTTCACCGTCACGGCCAAGTGGAGCCGTCTTCCTGTGGCCCTGTTTCTCCTTCCTTTGGGACCCCGGGAATCAGCTTCTTGCCCCTCGCACGTTCCTGAGCATCTTCTGCCCGGCGTTCGAGACGCCAGCTCCTTGAGGGCAGGGTGCGGGCGGTGACCGCTGGGTGGAGAAAGCTATCCCTGCGGCTCCAGGGCAGGGTGGAGCAGGCCAGGCCGGGCCCCTTCCCCACTCTGCTGGGTCCCCGGTTGCCCTCCCCACCCAAGAGTTCCCAGAGCCTGGGCCTTCGACTGAGTTCCTTTAGGAAAGCAGAGCAAGGGTGTTAATTGCAAGAGACTGGTTCCCATACTTGTTTTAAATTGATATTTAATTAAAAAGTTAATTATTAATTAGGCTTATCAATTGGCTGCCAGTGGCCGGCTGGGAGAGGCTGGCTTGCGGAAACATCCACCCTGAGTGCGTCCGCGTTTCTCCGTGAGCCCGGTCAGTGGCACCGTCTCTGTTCGCGTTAGTAC
The DNA here is from genome assembly GCF_964270905.1 of Leucopleurus acutus. Classification (NCBI taxonomy): domain Eukaryota; kingdom Metazoa; phylum Chordata; class Mammalia; order Artiodactyla; family Delphinidae; genus Leucopleurus; species Leucopleurus acutus. Next base: position 2,189,743 of record NC_139153.1, on the reverse strand, counting down.
AGCCACGAATTTTGCTGCTGGATCTCCTCCCAGCAGGCCCGGCTGGTTCAGGAGGGTGGGTGCTGCCCAGACCGAGGACTATAGCCCGGCACTGCCTCTCCATCTTACTTCTGCCCTGGGCTGCAGCTCAGGGATCTGCTGGGCGGCATCCTGGACGGCCCACGGATGCTGCCCACTCCTCGTGCCAGACGTGGACTTGGCATCTTCCTCCCCAGGTCTGACCCCCATCCCGGGCCCCTTCTCAGGGGTGGTCCCTCTGGCCACCCGGTTGCCCACCCAGGGTGCGGGGAATCACCCAGAACTCCTCCCTCTCTTCCCCTCCGCGCCCTCTGCCCTGCCCTGGGCTCAGCCTTCACAAGCCCCCTCTCCCGGAAGGAGGTGAGGAAGGTCTGGGGCGAGTGTTCCCTGCAGGGAAGTTAGCAAGCGCGCAGGCCCTGAGGCAGCGGCCTCTGCTGAAGGGAGTGGGAAGGAGCTGTGGACAGGCCCGGGTCATCTCCGAGACGTCTGTCCGCTCTCTGAGATGGGACAACTGTGCAGAGGAAATCAAGAAGTCAGCTGGGGCCTGCTGAGTGTGACACGCACGACAGTCAGCCGTGAGCTCCGGTTCAGGAGAAAGGTCAGGACCAGCGGTGAGGAATCAAGATCACTCAGCACATGCAATGGCACGTAAAGGCCTGGAACGGACGAGCTCAGCCAGGTGTCAGCAGAGATGGAGGACGTTCCACGGACGTTCAGAAGCCAGAGAGGAGGTGGAACCGGCACGGAGAGCGGGGCCGCGTGGGCTCCGTCTCAGCTCACCCCCGTCGCCCCCTCTGTACCGGTTAGGGTTCTCGGGTCCCCAGGGACAGAAGTCCATCCCAGCTAAAGCGAGTTGAACCCGGGAGGGGCACTACTGAACGGGTACAGCCGGATCAAAGGAAAAGGAAATCCCGACACCTGTGGGAAGGCCAGGAACCCCGGCAGCTCCGATCGCGGGGTGGACTCCTTGGCTTGCTGCCGTGGGAACGGATCAGCCCCGACGGTGCTCCGCCCTCGAGTGGGACCGCTCAGGTGTCCACTGGCCCAGCACGTGCGGAGGAAGGTGGTCCATCCTCGCCAACAGCATCACCCTCAACTGTCACCACCACCACGTCCACCGTCACCCTGTTGCCACTGTCATCCCCAGAGACTCGCCATACTTCGTTCACTCACGCAGGAAGGATTTGCGTGCCCTGTGGGCGACAGGCACAATGGTGGGTTTTGTCAACCCCGTGACGAGCAGAGATCGTTCCCACCTGCAATGGGAATACAGTCTAGGGGCACAGAGGCTTTACCCGGTCACCCCGGAAACGAAGACTGCAGCTCAGAGGGGCGCCACAGGGGCCAGACCAGACGCGGAGAGCGTCTAGGCGGATTGCCCCAGGCAGGAAGGTGCGAGAAGGCTGCCCCAGAGCAGGCAGGCAAGCAGGGGTGGTGCACCAGGCTGAGGGGCTTGTGTGTGCACTGCGCCTGCAGCAGGAGAGGCCTGTGAGCACGGGGGGGGGGGGGGGGGGGGGGGGGGCTGGGAGGCGCCAGAGCTCAAGGAGCCGGGGGGGGGGGGTCTGGGAGGGGCCAGAGCTCAAGGAGCGGGGGGTCTGGCATGGGTGCTGCCACCTTGATCTCAAGAGCAGTGGTGACACAGAAGGGTGTGAAGCAGGAGGGTGACATCGGTGTAGACTGTGCAAAGACCACGTGACAGCCGAGTGGCGAGAGGATGACAAGCGTCCAGCACGGTAGCTGGACCCTCGTGTCCTGCACGATGCTGCCTGAGACCAGGGACATTTGACCACAAGGAGGTGACAACGGGAACAGAGCCACAGGCCCACTGGCCGCACTCTAGTTCACGTCACTCAGAAGCAGCTGACCTAAAGAGGAACAGCCTAGCCCTGGAGCCGTCCTGGGACATCCTGAGGGCTGGGGTCCAGTCCCGTGGACGCGGTGCTGGCCCCGTCACCGGAGCACAGCCCGCGGGCGGAGGAAGGAGGCCCGTCCGTCCCGACGTCACCCCCTTGCAGAACTCCTGGCCCTGCCCCACACCGGAGGCTTGGCCAGGTCTGAGGTCCTTGTTCGGGGGTGCGCCAGGGACGCAGCAGCTCTCCCGTGAACCTGCAGTCACACCACGCCGGGGGGGGTGGGGCAGCTCGGACCTGTGTGAGAGGAGGGCCGGGGACGAGGGTCTCCGGGACTTGAAATTCTCTGGGGCTGCTTCTTGTCCCTCGAACTGGTGACAGTGACCACGGGGCAGTTGTTGACAGGGGCAAGGCGACTAAGGTCTCAGAGCCCCGGAGATGCCCCGGTCGCCCCACCTGGCGAACCTAGAGCCACCCAAGTGCTGGCTGAAGGTGAGGCGAACCCAGAAAGGGTTCAGCTTCGGGACCAGGTTTAGCAGGAGGAGCTAGTTAAGGCCTGTCGGGGCTCCGGGCCGGCTCCCACCCTGAACCGGACCCTGGGCCACCCTGGGCCACCGAGGCCACGAGCGGAGCTGAGGTGGGTGAGGGGTGGACTGCAGGAACCGCGTCTTGGGTTTGATGCTCTGACCCTGGAGGGACTGCCCCTCCCACTGGCCGATTCCCGCAGAGTGTAACCCACCCACCGGTCCAAGAGGGTGACTTTCAAATGCAAAGCAACCAATCTAGAAGGCACAGCCCCAGCACCTCCTCTATCGGGTTCTCCCCCTTGGGCCACCGTCCCCCTGCCTGAGTCACCCGGGGTCAGGTACCAGGCAAGTTGCGGCAGCCCGTCTGTCCCAGGGCCCATGAAATTACTCAAACCAGCCAGTGGTCAGCCTGCTCGCCCTGCCTCGCCCGTCCCTCCTGCAGAGACCGCAGCAAAGTCTCCTGTCCCCGGTTCTAGGCTCCCCCCACCTCCTAACCTCCCCGTGCTTTCCCACGTGGCTCGGCGTGGCGTGGCGTGGAGTCCCCCTCCTCCGGGACTGTGCTTAGAAATGACCTTTCCAACGGCAGTCATCTCCTGCTCTGTGGCCTTACTGAACCTCGAATTTCCCCTGAATACACGCTCTTTTTAACTGTTCTGGGCACTTTGGCGGCCCACCTCAAGTCCTCCCGGCCGAGCTCAGGCCAGCCACGGCTCTGTGGTGAGCGGCCCACCTGTGCAGATGCCGGCTGGTGGCCCAGCACGCTCTTGCCCAGAGCTGCTCTGACCCAGTGCGAGGACGCCTGCAGGGCCTGCTGGGCACTTGTGTACATGAACCCTAAAGTTCGAAGGCTGGTGGATAAGCCTCACCTTGTCCATGCGGTGGGAGGGGAGCCTATGGCTATGTCCCCTTTTGTCCCTGGGGTGGACGGTTCTCAGCACGTCCCTCGAGGTTTCTCAGATGGCCTCGGTGGAGTCTGCACCCCACTGACGGTGGACCCACAGCACCTCCTCTGGCTGGCTTCATGCCCCCCACCCCGCCCTTGTTCCCTGGGACCACTTCCTTCAAATACTTCCTGCACGCAAACCCCATTTTCCACGCAGATCCGAGGGCTGCCTTTCCCAAGGTCTGTGCTGAGATGAAGGAAGTCCTGTCTGCGGGGACTAAGGGCTCCTTCCATGGCCGTCCCCACGGGGCTCCTCCCTAGGAAGTGTGGTGACCACAACTGCTCCCTAGGGCTGTGAGACCCCAGAGGTTTGTTGGTCAGGGCCCCGGCAGGAGAGAGGTGACACTCAAACCTCTCAGGTGGAAGGGTCTAACGAAGGGACTCTTTGGGGCGTGGTGACTTTACAGATAGCAGGACGCCATCGGCCCAAGAGGACGAGCTCGCCCAGCCAGCCCTGGGGCTTCCAGAAGGTCTGACACACAACCAACCTGGGCTCACCTGAAACGTGGGGTCCCGACAACCTCACATCCGGGCAACCTCAGTCTGCCTGGCTCGTGGCTCTGGAACCTCGTCATGTGCCCGTACAAAGCTTACCTGCAGCACGTCCCGCCTGGGCCACCTTGGGCCTGTACCACCCCTGCCCAGGATCACCTCTTTCTGTGCCGCTTCTCACTGCAGGCAGGGAAGGGGGTCCAGAGAGGGCACCCGTGTGGCCCCCAAAAGCGCCAGCAGCTGGGACAAGACAGGCCCAGACCCCCTGCCACCCTTGAGTCAGGCCGGGCCTGGGCCATCCCCCGTCTTAGCCCAGCGTGGGTCTTCCGCTCAGCCCAGCCAACCTGCACAGACCTTATCTTGGCCATCTATCGGGCCACCTGGACCAACCAGTCCTGCCAGAAACTGGATCTGGGCATAAAGGCCCCTCCCTGGAGGGGTGTGTGAGATAAACCCTCCACCTTCCACTGGTCTCTCCTGCTTGCCTGAGCCAGAGGGCCAGGGCCTGGGGTGGAGGTGCTGGGCTGCTGGTCTCCCCTCCCCTCCCCCACCGTCTCCTGTAACAGGCAAGGTTGAGTCTGTGCTGGGACTGACACTGACACCCCTCTCCCACCAACCTCCTGGGTCTGCCGGTCAAAACTTGGGCACGGGAGGGGGGTCGCTGGGGAAAACCAGGAGGCACCCAGGAAGAGGGTCTCATCTCCATTTGTAAAAACTGCGCTGACCCATCACATCAGGACACTGCTTCCCCTTCATGGGAGTCTCTGTCCCGCGTGTCCCCAACGTGCCTGGCTTTACGCGCTCCTCAGACGGCCCTGGAGGGGTAGGTGTCGTGATGTTCCCACTTCCAGATGAGGACAACTGGGGTCAGTCGCCCAAGGTTGCGCAGCCCAAGGTCACACATGGCCGGAAAGCCCTTTAAAGATAAAGGCCTCGAAGTGAAATCACTGGACCGAAGCTCCCACGGAATTGCAAGCGCGATTTGGATTGACAAACTGGGTCCCAGCAGGGGTGCCCGCGGGGGGGACCCCCCCCCCCCCGGGAGAGGAGCCCTGCCCACAGCGCCCTGCTGCCGGCCACCGGCTCTGCCTGGGAGGCGGGAAGAGGACTTGCTACTCTGGCTGCTTCTCTTGGACCCCAAGCATCAGGTCCACGCATGTTGGTCATGTCTGCACCTTCTGGCCTGAATTCCAGGCCTCTGTTCTTCGCAGGCAAGGACAAGGGCTGGGGGCCACGTTTCCGCTGCTCCCTGCCTTGGGCTCCTCACCCGCAATCTGGGGAGAGAAGGTCCCAGGGAGGATGTGGTGACCCTGCCGGACGGACACCAGCGCCTCCTGGCCTGATTCCAGCCCAGGAATGTTTCTCCTCCCAGGCCTGGCCTCAGGCCTGACTCCTGACACCAGGCAGTAAATAACTTTCCATTTGATCACCTCTCTTGGTGAATCTTTGCTCTGGGGAAAGTGGGCGTATCCCCAGGCAAGGCCCCACCCGCCTGCCTGCCGTAGGAGGGGCAGCTCTGGGAGGTGGGGGGGTCTGGCATCGGGAGCATCTGTGCCTTTATCGAGAGCACCCACCAAGGTGGGATGTCTACACCCTGTGTCATCAGCCTCCCCGCGGCCTTTGAGCCCAGAAGCTCATCCCAGTCACCTTCCCTGGCTGGGGGCGCCGCCCTCAAAGCGCAGATGGGAAGGCTGAGGCCGGCGGGGGCGGGGATTGGGTGCCCACCGCCCGCGGTGCCGGCAGGGGTCGGGGATGGCCACAGAGGCCTGCTCCGCGGGTCCTGCTCGACTGGGTCCCGTCCGTGTAGGAGGGATGGAGGCTGCTCCCCAAATGTGCTCCGCACCCCGCAGGGGAAACCCGCAGGTCCTCCGCCTGGAATGCCAGGAGACAGGCCCAGAGACGCCCAGCCACTGGCGCGGGCCGCCCAGCACCAGGGAGATCCGGTTCCGGCCGGAGGACAAAGCGGGTCTGGGGCCGGCCCGGGCCCGCTTTGGGAGCGGGCGCCCCGGGTCAGCTGGGGAGCGGGCGCGCGCCGCCAGCGGGCATCTGCATGACAAAGCGCGGCGCCGGTGGGAGCGGCCGAGCGGAGCCCGCCCGCGGCCGCAGCTGCCCCGCTAAGCCGCCGCCCCGCGCCCGCCGCCCGCCCGGAGCTGGGGGCGGGGGCGGCACGCGAGCCCGGCGCTCAGCTGTGTTTGCTCGGGGGGCGCCGCGCGGGGCGGCGGGGCTGCGGCGCGGGACAAAGGCCGGGTCTGACCGACCCCGCAGGTGGCGAGGGGGAGGGGAGGGCTGCGGCCCCCAGCCGCCCAGGCTCCCCCGGCGTCGCCTCCCCGGCCTGCGTTCCGGAGCTGCGTCCAGGCCCCTCCCCTGGACCCCGAGTTGACAAATGATGTCAGCATCCGTCCGTCTTAGCTTGCTGCGCACCACGGCTGCCGCTGTCCTCACGGCCGTCTACACTTACCCCCCCCCCCACATTCATGCATCCCCAACGGGGTGCCCGCGTCGTGTCCCCCATGGGCCTCCGCTCCCACCCCCTCCTCAGCTGCTTTCCCTGCGCAGCCCCCCAGGTCCACATCTGCCCTGACCCAGCTTTCTCCCCCTCTCCATCCTCCCATCTTCCAGGTGCCTCGACCAGACCTAGGCATCTTTCTGACATCTCTCTGTGCTGGGCGGACCTTTGAAGTCTCTCCAGAATAGAGCCAACTGCTTCCAGCCCCACTGCTGCCCCTGGTCCAGCCCCCACGCCCTCTTGCCTGGACGGTTGCAGTAGCCTCCGTCCTGTGCTCCCCGCCTCTGCCCCAGCGGCCGCCAGAAGGATCCTGTGGAAACCAAAGGCAGACCTTACGTCTCCACACACTCCCTTGGCTCTCACCTTACTCAGGGGAAGAGCTGAAGCCCTCACAGCCCCCGAGGCCCACCTCACCTCCTTCCAGCCCCACCTCCCCACCTCCCGGCCCGAATCTCTCCACTTCAGCCATACCTGTCTCCTAGTCATTCCTTGAGCAGCCAGGCCTTCAGGGCCTTCGCACTGGCTGTTGGCCCTGCTTCGATCACTCCACCGGATATCTGTGTGTCTCACTCCCTCCAATCCTTCAGGCCTTTACGCCGACGCCCTCTCTTCAGCGAGGCCCTCCTTGGCCACCCCGTCTACAACGTCAAGCCTTCCGGGTTCCCTCCCGGTCCTTCTGGCCACGTGGCATTCCTATGCGGCACTCGCTCACGTACCTGCTCATTTTCTGTCCCCTGTGGACGGTAAGAGGCACCAGGGCAGACTGTCTCTTTTGCCCGCTGTTACGACCCCCAAACCTAGCACTGACTCTGTTACGCAGAGGTGTTCAGTAAATATTTGCTGAATGAATGAATAACTTAAAGCACTTACCCCTGCACAGCAGCGCTGCAAGGTAGGCCCGGTCGCCTCCGCTTCACAGGTGAAAACACTGAAGCACAGACAGGGCACGCAACCTGCCCAGGGTCTCCCGACTAGGAAGCCTGGGAGGCAGGACACGGCTCCTAGCGAGGTCTCAAACTAGAGGCCCGCACGCTGGTTTGGGCCCCCAGAAACATTTTCTGTGGCTTGAAGAGTTTCAGAAAAAGTTGAATCGGTTGTGGCCACTTAAAAAATCCAGAGGTTTCGTGTAAAAACCCAGACCGCCAGCTTTTCTTGGAGAATCGGAACCTCTGGCCACACTGGGTGCTCAGTCCCACAGGCGACCATGGCCTGGAGCTGGGCAGCACTCGCCCCTCAGACAGGGTGTGGGCGACCCCACTTGCCTAGGCTCCATCAGGCCGCTTCCCGCCCAGGCCCCTGTCCTGCGAGCTTTCGCTCCTCTGGGCCTCTGCCCTTCCGGGTCACTCTGCCTGGAATCCTGCCCCACGACTCTCTTCCTGGATGCCTCCTCCTTGTCACTCAGGCAGGTCTTCGCCCAAAGGTCCCGTCCTCAGAGAAGCCCTCCCTGATTACGCTGGCTAATGGTCATTATCTGAGATCACTCCATCCACCTTTCGTGCACGCTGTCCCTCTTCCCCAACAGAACGGCAGTCCCAGGAGGGCAGGGCCCGGGTCAGCCTTGCCACACCTGTCCAGGAAGGACAGCACCTGCCCCTGCGGACACCTGTTGATTGACCGAACGAATGAATGAATGAGGGGTTCTCCTTTAGCGCCGCTGGTTCTGGGCCCTTCCCGGGTACCTTGTGCTCACGCCTGTGCCCTGCCGCTCTCGGCAGGAGCTCACAGGTTGGGTGGCACGAGGTCGCGGGCCCCTTGCTAGCGGGACAGGCCTCAGTGGTTTCTGGTTCTGTGACCACCTTGAGGGGCTTGGGGAACCCTCTCTCACTTTGCCCCCAGCTCCCCAGGCTCTCGCCATGGACGCGGGGCCCCGAGTCTTCTGGGTCAGCACCAGGGTCGCCTCCTGGGGTTCCAGATGCAGCCCGGCTCCCGCCCGCCCGCCAGCCTCGCTCCTGGTCAGGCCGTGCCGCCGGGGAGCCTTCAGGAGTAGAAGGGCCAGGGCTGGGCTGACTGGCGCGTAGGCTCGAGGTCAGGCCTGGCTCTAGCCGCTTCTCCCTGTGCGACCTTGAGCAACTTCACCCGCCTCTCTGCGCTTCTTACCCCCTCTGTGAACCGGGACCCCTGCCCGACTTGAGACTTGTGCCAGTTCTGGGCTCACACACGGCCGCCAGCACACAGTAGGTGCTCAGGACAGCAGCGCCCCGACCCCGTGTGTGGATGGACGCCTGGAGCCCAGCCCAGGACGATCACTCCTCCCTGCGGGCCAGCTGGCCATCTGTGTGCTCACTCGTGTGTGGCCTTGGGGGACTCGGAACCGCGTGTGTGAATGCGTGTGAGTGGACACGTGTGAGTGTGTGTGGCGGTGGGGTCCGGGTGCCTGGAGTGGCCTGGCCAGTCCTCACCGGCCAAGGTGAAGTGGGTGGGAGCTGGCTCGCCTGCTCCCCCAGGTAGCCGTCGAGGCAGGAGTCCGCTGGGGCCGCCGCTGACACCGGGGCGGGCAGGTCAGCCTGAGCCAGAAGGGACTGGCTGGTGTGGGGGAGGGGAGCTGTACCCCAGGGCAGTCAGTTCCCAGGCCCGGCCCTGCGGGTCATGCTCCAGGTCCCAGGGCCAGCGCCCGGGGAGGGCGGCTGGACCCTGGCGTCGGTCACTGCAGCCCCGGGAGCCTCACCTCTGACCGTGCCACCGATGACGCCCCCGGCACGGCAGGGCCCAGAGCCGAGCACCGGTCCCCACCCACCTCGTCCTCTACCTCAAGGCTGCAGCCCGGCCTCGCAGCTCCCACTGCAGCACCGCGCTCTGCACCCATGCGACTGTCCTCCCACCGGACTGGGGGGCTGGGGAGGGCAGGGACCCGCTCATGGTCACGGCCGTGGGGAGGCAGGACGCCAAATGCTCATTCAACTCACATCCAAACCTCCGTTGCTTGTGATGGGATGCGTAGGCTGCGTGTGTGGTGGAGATGTGGCCATTTGCACCCGCGGCAGCAGCCTCGGAAGCTGTCCTGGGCCCCCAGCTTTCAGACGGGCTTAGAGGGACACACAGGCTCCGCGCCCAGCCACCACACTCCACGTGGGAGCCACGTCCGACCTTCAGCCCCAGAACCAAAAGAATCTCCGCGGCCCCCTCCCGAGAATCCAGGCGTGGCTGGCGGTGGGTGTCTGCTGTGCACCCTGTCTCTGCACAGTTCCTGAGGGCCTCAGGCCCACCGAGCAGAAAGATCCCCTCCCGCCTGGACCCGCACAGAAAACTGAGGCTCCGCAGGGGCCTGCGTATCCCCGCCGGCCTCTCCAGGGCTGCTCGCCTGTGCAAGGCCTCCCTCGGCCTGTCTCAGGCCTGTCAGCGGGGAGCAAGCCAGAGACCCCAGGAAACGCTGTCCCCCTGCTGCTCCTCAGGACCCCGGAAGAGACCTGGGGGGCCGGCCGGCGCTGGGCACAATGGACAGAGGGACAGCAGAGGAGCAACAGCCCCAGGAGGCTGCCTGCCTGGCCCTGTTTCCAGAAGCATTGAGCCTGGGACAGAGGCACAGAGACGGAGACAGTAGAGCAGGGAGAGAGACTCCCACACACTCAGCTGTCGGCTGGGCATGGGACTGGGACCGGCAGCCGTGGTCTTCTCGGATCCGGACTCAGGACGCCAACTGTTAACCCCCAGCCCAGACCGGCCTGGTTTTCACCGCCTGACTGCCCGGCGCGCGGCGGTGACCGAGCAGGCACCTGCGGGGCTGGCACAGGCAGTGGCCTCGGGACATGCGTGGAAGAGTGGCAGCAGGTCACCGCCCGCCTCCGTGTGCATGTCCGTCACCGTGTCCCTGTGCGAACGGGTGACGCTCAGCCACACCGCGGCCTCCCGGATGGTGCCGCGGGGCTGCCCGAACCCCGGAGCTCTTGCGCGGCCGCGACCCCAGCCCTGGACCCTGAGTCGGGAGCCCGGGCTGCCCACCCGGGTGCTTTTGTCCGTTTCTGAAGTGACAAGAGACACACAAAAGGGCTTTTAATTAAATCAAAGGAAGGGGAAACGGGCCAGCCGGGCCGCTATTATGTTACCAAACGCGAAAACGAAAACTTATTTTTTAAAGCTCTGGTATTAATTTGAGATTATTCAGATAGTTAATTAAAAGTGCAGCATGTGTTAAATATTATTTCAACAAAGATTATCATCAGGCCTCCATGTAATGCGATCCGTGGGCTCGGGGAGCTTTATGCAAATGGTCTGCGGCCAGAAGGAAGGGCCCGAAGCGCCGGGCGGCAGGCCACTCGCTCACCGCAGGGGTGGCCTTTGCAGACACACACGGAACGGCAGCCAGGCCCCCCTGTCCGGGCCCTGGGCGAGCAGGGAGGCCAGCGGCCGTCCTGGGCCTGCTGGCCAACGGCAGCTCCCCGAAAGTTGTCCAGGTGGCACTTGGGCCGCACTCCTGCAGGTGTGTGCGGGGTGTGGACGTGTGTGTTGGCGAGGCTGTCGCGAGACTGGCTGCACACGTGGCGGGGGCGTTGGCAGCGTGCGTTTGCGCTGGTTCATCCGTCTGTTACGCGTGGACTCGTGCACGTGACACGCATGTGTGCACCTGGGCACGGGGTGCGCGCCCACAGCTGGCCCCGAGCACGCCGTGTCACCTCTCGCTGCCTCAGTTTCTCCATCTGTAAATGGGGACCGCTAGCTACAGTCCAGGCCTCACGGGGAGGATTAATGAGGGTCACGTGGCATAAGGCACAAGCACTGGTCCTGCACAGACAGCACGAGAGCCAACAATGCCAGCGTGCGCGGAGCTTTAAGTTCACGTGTCCATGTTTAACAAAAGTGAAATTAACTTTTATATTTTATTTAACCCGGTATGTCCAAAATATTGTCGTTTCAACATGTGATCCATGCAAAAACTGATGGCCGTGGTAGTTTGCGTTCATTTTTCACACTAAGCCTTGGAGGTCGGTGTGTATTGGACCTGCAAGAACCTCCGGCCACACCGGCCGCATTTCAGGTGGACGTTTCAGTTGGACCTCACAGCTCTGAGCCCCGAGGACGTGGGTGTCCCCCGCTGCACCCTCGCTCGCCTGCGCTCCCTGGCCTCAGACGCGCGGGCCGCTCCTGCCCTCTGTCGGCGCCTGGCGGCGGTGCAGCGCCCACGGCTCGCCCCGCCCGGCCAGATCTGTCCCCGCCCCGCAGATGGCCACGGCCCCCTGCCCACTGCCAGGCTCCGTGGTACCATTTCCCACTGCGGGCTGCGGGGCAGATGGGAGGGCAGAGGCTCGGAGAGGACCGGTCATCCGCCCCGGGTCATGCAGCAGGACCGCAAGGAGGGACCCCAGCTGAGGTTGGAACCCAAGTGTTAAGACGCTTCTGTGGGTCCCACCGGGTTCCTATCCTGGCTCTGCCCCTCTTGGCTGTGATTCTCAGGGTTCCACAGCTGTAAGCGGGAGGGAGGACCGGGGGGACGGGGCGGTAATCCCTCCGTTCAGGGTTGTGTGAGGATTAAGTAGGAAGACGTCTCTGAGGTTTCCAGCACATTCTGAGCACAGAATGTGCCCAGTAAATCCGTCACGGTCATAGCACCGTGACGGGACACCCCTGCCTCAGGGCCTTTGTACCTGCTCATCCCCAGATCTAGGATCGGACGGCTCCCCTCGTGAGGGAGGACCTCGCTGACCATCCCCTCCTTCTTGTCACCCTCAGCCTGTGTCGCCACCCAGCACGAGCCTGCGTGTGCCTGAAGTCTTCTTGTTTCTTGGCTGCCTCCCCCATTGGACTGGCAGCCCCAGGAGGGCAGGGCCCTGCCGGTCTTGGCCACGGCCATCCCTGACCTGGCACAGTGCCTGGCCCTACGTAGGTGCCTGACGGAAAGAGCAAGAAAGCCGTGTCAGGAGGGGACGCAGCTTGGTGGTCACCAGGGAAGTTAGACGCCGCTTACCACACAGCCCAACATTCCACAGCCAGGTGCTAACCCAAGAGAAATCAAGCTCAGGCCCACACAAAAATTCATCGATGAGTGTTTGTAGCGGCACTGTTCACAACTGCCCCACGCTGGAAACCCCCCAACTGTCCCGCAGCTGGTGAACATGCATGCAGAAGAATCTACCAGCAGCAAAGGGAACCGCCGTCCAGGCACTGGACGCGGGTGGACCCAGAGGTGTAAATGTGGCCATGTGACACGTGACATTCTAGATGACACGCAACTATAGGGACAGAAAACAGACCGGTGACTGCCGGGAGGGGGGCCACGGGCACATGAAGGATCTGGAGGGGGGGCAACTTTTCTGTATTGTGACTGCATGTGTTTTTCAAAACTAACAAAACTGTACATCTGAAAGGGTAATTTTTTCTTTATGCAGCAAGCCGTGATTTTTAAAAACAGAGCTGTAGACTTTCAGAGTCTCAGGTCGACTCAGTCCCTACTGCTTTCTGGTCCCAATGGTGAGCTTTGATCCCCCAACCCGGGAAAGCAAAGTGGGGGCAGGCCCCCCGCCTCCTGAGCAGGGCCGCTCCACAAAGATGGGCGGCGGGCAGGGGGTCTGCAGAGGCTCAGCTGCAGAGCCCGGAGAGTTCCAGCAGCTTCCCCCACTCCTTGTTTCCCTCGCTGGTGTTGGTGGGAGTTCATTGTGTTGTGCTCTGTGCATTTTTCACATGTTTGAACTATTTCCTTAATAAACACGACACATACTAAAATGATTTAAGACAAGAACAGCAGGATTCCCACTGCAGAATCCCACCAGCCTCTCCTGCAGCCCTGGGAGCTGAGAGCCACCGCGGGTGGGCACAGAGGGCGGCCGGGACCAGGAGCCAGGCTGCGCGGGTGTTTCTGGGTGTCGCTCACCCCCTGCCACAGTTCCAGGCTCACTCTGCCCCACAGTCCCCGGGGAGTGGGCGCTGTCTCCCCACCAGGCAAGGCTCTGGCCGGAACTAGACGGTGCGGGGCTGCCACCCAGGATTGGCTGTGAGGTGGTGAGGACAGTCTTCGAGCATCCTTCATTTGTTAAACAATTTTATTGAGATACAATTTACATGCCATAAAGCTGCCCGCTTAAAGTGTACAGTTCAGTGGTTTAGCATATTTACAAAGTAGCGCAACCATGACCACAATCTAAGTGTAGAACACTTTGTCCCCCAAGAGGGAGCCACAGCCACTAGCAGTCAGTGCCGTCCCCTAGGTCCCCAGCCCCCGCACCCACAGAGGTACTCTCTACATTGTGGATTTACCCACCCTGGACACTTCTGTACGTGGAATTTTACAATCTAGACTTTGCTATCTGGCTTCTTTCACTGAACGTAATGTTTTCGAGGTTTACCCATGTTGAGTCCATGTCCGTATTTCCTTCCTTTTGTTGGCTAATCACACAGTCCATTGCATGGTAGGCCCGCATTTCATTTATCCATTCATCAGTTGATGGGCATTCGGGTCCTCTCCACTTTTTTTTTTTTTTTTTTTTTTTTTTTTGCGGTACGCGGACCTCTCACTGCTGTGGCCTCTCCCGCTGCGGAGCACAGGCTCCGGATGCGCAGGCCCAGCGGCCATGGCTCACGGGCCCAGCCGCTCCGCGGCATGTGGGATCTTCCCGGACCGGGGCACGAACCTGTGTCCCCTGCATCGGCAGGCGGACTGTCAACCACTGCGCCACCAGGGAAGCCCCCTCTCCGCTTTTTGACTGTCCCAACTCATGCTGCTCTGAACATTTGTGTGCAAGCTTTTGTGTGGACGTATGTTTTCAGTTCTCTTGGGTACAGACCTAGCAGTGGAATTACTGGGTCATACGGTAACTTCATTGCTTAGTTTTTTTTTAACAGCTTTATTGTGATATAACACACACCACACAATTCACTCATGTCAAGTGCGTAATTCAATGGCTTTAGTATATTCACAGAGCTGTACAGCCATCACCACGATCAATTTTAGATCATTCTCATCACCCCAGGAAGAATCCCCCCACCTCCTGGCCACCACCCTCCTCCTCTCATCTCCCAGCCCTAGGAAACCAGCCTCCCTTCTGTCTCTGTGGACTTGCCTCTTCTGGGTAGCTCATACACGTGGAGCCATACAACACGGCATCCTCTGAATCTGGCTTTTTCTACTCAGCACGATGTTTTCAAGGTTCATCCATGTAGCAAGCATTGGTACCGCGTCCCTTTTCATTATTATTATATTATCACTGACTAATATTTCATTTAAATATCCCACGGAATAATATTCCAGGTAGTGTGTGGGTGCGCCCACCACTTTTTATCTGTTCATCAGTTGATCAGCATTAGCGTTGTTTCCACTTTTGGGCAATAACTCTGTTTCACTTTTTAGGAAACACCCCAACTGTTCTCCCAGGTGGCTGCCACAGAGCATTTAGTGAGCATCTGCTGTGCGCCCCTTTCGTTCATACCACTATCCAGCAAGGCAGGTCCTAACAGCCATTTCATTTTGCTGTGGCACAGAGAGGGTGAGACACTTGCTCCAGGCCTCATTGGGTCCCAGGCCTGCTGAGCGAGGTGAGGTCTGGGAACCAGACACTTGGTTACATGACCACTAGGTGCTGGTGGTCTGTGGAACCTGCAGGAAGGATCTGCATGCTGACTCTCCCAGGATAGAGGCCAGCCTATGATTCCCAGACATGGTGGCCAGGGCGGCAGCTGTCCCCGCCCTTCTAGGCACCCCCCATCAGGCTGTTCCAAGCCGCCCCAAGGCCCTGGCAAGTATGCAGGAAACTTTGGTCCGATCTTGGTCAAAGGAATCAATGAACTAATGAACAAGATGCAGCAGCCACCAGCGGCCGGGGCATTTCAGGGCCCAGGGCCAGGGCAGGGAAGCGAGGTTCTGGGCCCAGCTTCTCGGAGGTGCTGGTCAGGGGACGCCGCCTTGGAGGAGAGCCCTGGGGACAGAGGAGCTGCAGGTGCAGAGGGCAGACCTGCGACCCGCCAGAGCGCCCCCCAGAGAGGGCCTGCACTGTGCTGGGCTGTCTTGGCCGCCCCAGAGCTGCTGCTCGTCTCAGCTATTCGGCCGGGATGGTGTGGAGGGACCTCCCCGTGCCTGGAGGTATGTAAGCAGAGGCTGCACTTGGAGGATGCGGCAGCAGTGGAGGGGGGGCGGGGGGTGAGCCCGCCCAGCCCCGGGTGGACCAGGCACACAGGACAGATGAAGTCCCTGCTCTGGAGCACGTGGTGTCGCAGGTGGGCCGGGGAGGAGCGGTCGGGACTCTGGGGGGCGGCCGGCCGCTCAGTCCCGTGGCGGTGGTGACCTAGGCCAAGGCCACCAGGCCGTGGAGGAATGCACCAGCCCCTCTGCTAATAAACCTACTCCCCGAACTCCCCACCGCCCGTGTGCCGGGCGAGGTCATAGGTCATCCAGAGGTGGCTGTCAAGAAAGGCTGGCATTAGGCACGGTGGCCAGCTCCAGGCCGTTCACAACCTTGGGCTGTGCGGCCCACAGCTGACCAGGCAGGGCAGGCAGGGAGCAGAGGCGGGAGTGCCGGGCGGTGGGTCTCAGGCTATACCCGGCCGAGAGCCAAAGTTCAAATTCTTGGGGATCCTGGAGGCCCTGCCCAGAGCTCACGCAGAACACAACCCCGGAGCACTCAGGCAGTGCAGACAGGATTTCGGAAGACCACGGGTGAGACAGCCGGCACCCCCCGTCCTGTGCTCGGACCGCTGTCCCCGGGGGCAGCAAGTGGTCCCAGCTGTGCTCGCTCAGAGGTTGCAGGGGCCGGAAGGCCAGCCTATCACCCGCCCTGTGCCTGGGCCGCGGCAGGTGTGGGCCTGCAGAGGGTGGAGGAGGTGATGTGGCCGCACGGTGTGCCCAGCGTCGCATCCTCCCGGGGACACGGGCGTGGGTGGCCCCTCTGGCCTCCTTGGACTCGGCAGGCCTCCCCGAGGGGCGGCCCTTGGTGGCTGGGCCTGGACAGGCCCCAGGGCTGTCACTTTCTGCATGTGTGCCTGTGCTTGGGGTGCCCTCAGTGAAGGGTGCAGGGTTGCGGGGCCGTGGGGACCAGGCCAAAGAGGAGGGGACACCTCCTGGGCTCCCGCGTGTTTCCCTCCAGGGAAGCCCTGTGTGAGTTCCAGGAGGGGCTCCGTTAGCTGTGCCTGGTGGGGAGGCTGGGGCTGAAGAAGGGCTCTCCTGCCTCATCTACCGTGACCGTCCGGGCCTCAGACGACGTGAGGGGGCCGCGAGTCGTAAGCCTCCCCCTCCAAGGGTACAGAGCAGGACAGTGGGAGCGCTCTGAGCGGGGCACCAACACAGAGCCAGGAGCCTGAGGGGGACAGGCTGGGCCCCTCTGGGCCGGTGATGGGCACACAGGGGTCCTGGAGCCTCCAGAGGCTGCCCTCTCCCAGGGAGGCCATGCGCCCAGGCCTGGAGGCTGCCCCATCTCACGCCACCATCCCCCCCCAGCCCACCTGCCAGGTTGAGCCCTCTTCCCAGCAGGGGCTGCTCTCCTGTGTGCAGTGAGGAAGGAAATTGCAAATTAATCTTTATTTCCATCTTGGAAGAAAACCTTAATTCTCTGCATGGAAATGATCCTCGTCAGACCAGGGAATCAATTATGGGCTTTAATTGCAGTCAGTCCTGGCCAATCAGAGTGGGGCCGACCCCAGGGCCCCTCTCTCTCCTCCCCGTCTGTGGGGCCCTCCCCTGGGTGCACTCAGCTCTCGGGGTCCCCCTGTCTCTCTGCTTCTTTCTCCGTCTCTCTGGGCGTCTGTCTCGCTCTTTCTCTGCCGCCGTATGTCTCTGCCTGTGTCTCGCTGTCCCTGGCTCTGGCCACTCCCCACAGCACAGGGCTCAGGCAGGCACCCCAGCTCTGACGAGCCCCATGGGACCTCCGCCTGCAACCTCTCTGGCCTCCGAGCTGCAGCTTCAAGGCTGGGGCTGAGGGGGTGAGTTACTGGCTCCTCGCTGCCCCCCAGGGTCTTCTCGGGAGTCACCTGCCATCCTACACTCAGGCCTGCAGGTGACCTCAGGCTGGCCGTCCCTGGCCAGGCCGGGGCCCCATGGCTTCGCTGTGTACGGCAGCTGCCCAGAGGCCCTGGAGAGGCTTCCGGCCCGGGTGGGTGGGAGGCGCCCTGCCCGGAACCGACAGCCTCAGTGTTTCCACCCGCAATGGGGGCACCCCCGGGACTGGGTCTCCTCCCACCACCTTCCGGCCACCGGGAGATGCTTGTCTGTCTTATCAGTGGCGCCCTGTGACTGACAACTGCTCCTTAACAGCAGCCCACCCGGCTGTCCACAGGGTAGGGGCGGCCGTGGCTTGCCTGCATGTCCGCACGCACCCAGACCCCCTGTTCCCCGGGCCAGCTCTGCGCCGGGACCTGCCCCACAGCGTTCCCCGTGCTGGGGGGCTGGGGCAGAGGACCAACCCCGCCCTCCTGCCTCAGTTTCCCTCTGCTCCCCTGACCTGCACTCCCACACCCTCCCCAGGGTGGGCCCGCTGAGCCCCACCAAGTCAGGCAGGTGACCGGTGAGGGCCTGGGTGGCGGGCGGGCGCGTTTCCCTCGACCCCTGAATACTGAGAAGCGGAGAGATGCTGCCGATTGGGGGCCAGCGTCCCCTGTTGTCTGGGGCCACCTCTGATCAGGGAACAAATTGCTCCATCTCGCCCCGCACCTGTTACACAACAGCCTGCCACACCTGCCTGCCACCCAGAGGCGCCTGGCCCACTTCCGCGGGACCCTGCCCTGGGCCGCGCATCTCAAGCCACGTCCGTTGTCCCCGGCTCGCATGTCCTCTCCCGCCCGGGGCCCGCAGCGCACGCCCTGATTTCTCTTCTCTCCAGCTTGGTCTCAGGCACGCCGGTCTCCAGCCCACAGCGCCCCGAGCCCCGGGTCCCGTGTCTCCCAGGGGCTGCAGGGTTGGGCTCGGGAGGCCCAGCGAGCTCGTCAAGGTGTCCCACACCCGTGCCCGCCGCAGGGCTCCCCCTCGCAGCCGACGTGTGACCGCGGGGAGGCTCGCCAGGTGTCCCAGGTCCCCTCCCCCTCGCTGCCTCGTGTGCCTCCCAGTGCCAAGGCAAGAGGCCACGTCGCGTCTCCCTCCCCTGGCCTTGGCTACGGCCCCTCCTTGCTGGCCACCAGCCTCACGCTCCCTCCCACTGGCCTGTGCCCCCAGCAGGCCCTCCCCACGGGTATCTGTGCAGGCCCCTCGTGATAAGGGTGTATGTGGGGTGCTGGTCAGGTTCGGGGTGGTGGTGGTGTTGACAGTCTAGGGACAGGGTAAGGAACTGGCTGAGAGGGGCAGGAACTGGGAGGGCCCAGGACGGGTCAGGACCTGGCTCTGTGGCCCAGCTTTGGAAGCCTTGGGAAATCTGGGCTTCCAAGGGCTGCCTGGAGCTGCAGGGAAGGCCCGGTTCCTGCATCCTGCCGGCTCCACCCCCACCTTTCCAGGCCCTCAGGAGGCGCAAGGACAGGCCCCCAGAGACTGCAGAGGGGGTTGAGAGGGTGTGATCATACCTGGGGGGGGTGGTGGTGGCAGGCGCCAGGGAGGACCGTGCAGGGAGGAGGGTGGGAGGGGGAGCCAACCGGACGCCACGGGCGCCCTTTGCGGGTGACGAGGCCCACAGACCCCGCGCTGCCCAGCTGCCCCTCCAACCGGCCCCCCTCGGCTGGTGGCACAAGCAAGGTCCACGCCTCAGGGTGTGGCAGGTGGGAGGAGTGAACTGGGCCTGGAGCCAAGGTCATCTGTGCAGGACGAGCGAGAGATGGACGCGGAGACCCCGAGGCAGAGGCAGAGTGGGCGGGGGCGCCTCCCCCAGCTACGCGGCCCTCCGAGGGCCCCGGTGGGCCGGGTGAACGCTGCTGTGACAGCAGTGCCCGGATACAGGCGCCGCGCTGGTCACCTGCCTGACTTGGCGGGGCTCGGTGGGCCCACCCTGGGGAGGGGAGCGGAAGCCCCGGCCCGAGCAGGACGGGTGGCACTCAGCAGCTGGGCGCCCGCCCTGTCTGGCGGTGACTGTGCGGGAAGCCTAGAGGCTGAGTCTGGGGGGTGTCCCTTGAGGGGCGAGGTGGGTGGCTGGCCCTCCCCAGGTTGGCCGGGGCTCCCAGTGGGCCTTTATCTAGAGCCCAGCTGTGGCCGTAGGAAGTGGCCGTTCCTCTCTGCTGCACCGTCTCCCCACCGGACCCGGTGATAACAGTGGGGGGTTGCGCAATACCTCGTGGGTGCACGACCTCTGGCCTGCTGGCCTGGGTGGGGGTTCCAGGGCTGCCCCCACCCCGCCGCGTCCAGCACACAGGAGGTGCTTGGTGAATGCCGAATGACCAGCTCTGGGCTTCTTCTGTGCTCTGCCCCTGCCACCAAGTTCCACGCCCTGCGCCGAAGCCCCAGACCTCCCACATGTCCCCTTCCTCCCCCCAGGGCCTCAGGCCTCAGCCTGCTCGGCCTCCCGTTGGCCCATCACCGGCCAACCTTGGAGTCCTCCTCCAGCCCACGAAGTGCCCGCCCCCCGGGAGGCCCTGGGATTCGGCCAGGAGTGTCCAGTGCTGGTCGGAAGTCGGGGCGCGGGTGGCGGGGTGTCTCGAACGCTGATCGGACACACTCGCCCTGCCTCTGCCCTTCAAGGCCCTTCAAGGCCTCTTCTCGGCCCAGCCTCCCTCCACAGCTGCCCCCACTGCCTCCCCGCCCCGCCACAGGCCCTCGGCAGAGGGAACGGGGCTCTTGCAGCAGACCCCGCGAGCCCAGGGTCGGGGTCAACTGCCCCCAGGGAGCACAGCGCCCCATGCCCAGCATCCCTGCTGCCTGGGTGCCGTGCAGCAGTCAGGCCCTGGCACTGGCCGAGCTGCCCAATTAATGGCTCGACTGTGTTATCAGCCAGGCATTAATTACTCTTTTTAATCAGACCTGCCAGTGCGGGGGCCACTGGAGGCCCAGCCAGGGCTGAAGGGAGACCGGGGAGCCGTGACCTTGTCCCTCCTCTCGCAGGCCCCCCAACTCCACACTCCCACCAGAGCCCTCACTCCTGCTGTCCCCTCTGCCGAAGCATCCCCCCCGCACCCGCCGCCCCAAACTCCTACTCTCTCTTCAGGACCTCGCCCAGGTGGCCCCTTAGTGAGAGGCTTCCTCACTCTAGTCATGGCCATGGGGGACAGACATGGCTGAACTTGGAGCTGGGAGGCCATGGCCAGGACTGGCCTTAGCCCCCTCAAAGGAAACCTGGAAATTCTATGCCCCGTGAGGAGACTGGGGAGGCCTGAGGCCTGGATCGCCTGAGGGTGAGCCGGCACTGAGAGGGTCCTGGGCCACCTCAAGGAAGCTCTGGGTCCGCGGAATGGGCGTGATGAGCCCCACTCCCACCCCACCAGGTCCTGGGGAAGAGGCCCAAGGGACAAACTGGCCCTGGACAAATGTGTGTGCCCACCCTGTGCACACTGGACCTGACACCCACCTCTTCACCAGACACCCAGCCTGACAAAGCCTCCGCAAATGAGACACACACACCCAGAGACCAAGATCCGTGTGCACACCCAGACACAGACACATGTGCACACACGCCGGCCAGGGTAGGAGGCCTGGGAGAACAGGAGCTGTCCCTTCTCCTGCCCCGGGCCCCCAGGGCTTCCCACTTTATCTGTCAGAAGTATATTAACCCAGAAGCCTGTTTCCATCAGAGTCTCAATTCCAGAGACGTTTCCAGATAAGCCTTATCTCGTTGCTGGTGCATTAGCCCCGCCAGCCAGCCAGCCGGGCCTGCCGATCACGACCGCCCCTCCTGCCCCAGTCCGTGGCAGGGCGCCTGCCCACGACTTCATGCTGGGGGGCAGGCGGGCGGGGCGGCCCCCACCCCGGCCCTCAGCCCACAGTAGGGCCCCAGGGCGCAGCTGAGGCACTGGGGCGAGGGGGGCCCTGGAGGTGTCCAGAGCCGGGGTTCAAATCCCAGCTCCACCTGAGGCAATGGCTGGGCCCCGGGGCTGCCCCACCCGCCACCCCTGCGGGTGGGTGAGCGTATTCTGCGACTTCACGTGCGTGATGATGCCACGGTGGGCTCCGCACGCTGTAGCCCTCTCTTCCAAGAAACGTGGAAGGTCTGGGGGTGCCTGGAGCCAAGGGAAGGGGGACACTGCTCCGGAGAGCACCAGGCGCCGGCCCCCACCCTACCTGCCCGCCGTGCTCCCCCTTCAAAGGCTGCGCCCCGCCGACGCAGCTGGGGTGCTCGGGTTTCGACCGATGCCAGACCTGATAGCGTCCCCTCCTGGGCCGCTGGCCACGGCGGGCAGTCTCACTGCACCCTGGCAGCCCCTCCCTGTCCCGCGGCTCGGCTGCCCCCTCCTACCTGGGCCTTAGCTCCCTCGGCCTGAGCCCGCCTGCTTCCCGGGGCTCCGAAGAGTGCTGCCCTCAGGCGAGACGTGGGCACCCTCAGAGGTCCTGGAGAAGTGGCCGACTGGGGGCAGTGCTGGGTCTGGGCTGCCCACACCACCGCTGAGAGGTGCTCAGGCCCCCAGGCTCCCGGTGGGGAGACAACATCTACTGGTCCCCCTCCCACAGCTGCAGGGACACAGAGGCCAGCTGCTGCTCTGACTCTCCTGCTGTACCCAGGGACCCGGGCAGAGGCCGGGACTTGCCCGAGGGCACAGTGCTGGTCAGTGGGCAGCCAGGATGTGACGCCCAGCAGTGGCTCGGGAACCCCCCCTCTCTCCCAGGGATCTGCCCCCAGAATTAGCACCTGCTCACGGAGGACCCCTCGCCCCGCTGGGTCACGTGACCCCTCACGTGGAGCTAGACAGTGATGTGCTCACGGTCACAGCCTGTGCAGGGCAGGGCAGGGCCACCCCGAGGGGGCCTGGAGGAAGAGGACACCCTCACAGCCCTCAGTTGGGGAGGACTTGGCCTGGCTGGAGGTCCCAGTGGTGCCTCTGAGGCATGACGAAGGAAGGTTTCCTCGTCTGAGGGGTGAGTCCCGGGAGGCCCCAGCCCTGCCAGCGTCCCCTCCAAAGGGCCGAGTACCCACGGGAGCGGCCAGCCCGGGGCCTGGTAGCAGCAGGTGCTCGTGAAGGCCCTTCCTGCTCCCCTTGGACTGGACTGGGCTGGGGGCGGGGCCTCTGCCTGAAGTCCTTGCTGGGAGCCCACCCTGTGACCTACGGTGGCCTCAGCCAGGTGGTACCGCCTCCCTGGTGAGATGGGGTGCAGGGCAGGGGTGGGGCTAAACGAGAGTGGGGCCCGGAGCCTGGCGCATGGTGGGGTGTCGGGGACGGTTCCCAGGGGAGCTTCCTGACGGTGCTGCAGCAGCGCCAGCTGCCCCCGCCCCATTCCCAGCTCCGGCGGGATGCGGGCCAGGCCCGGACTGTCCCTGCCCACCTAGCCCGCAGCTGTCGCCCTGACGGCTGCCTGGCCTGACGTCTGGGACCCTGTGAGGGCTGCCGTGGGGTGGCTGCCACCACTGTTGCCGGCACCCATGCTGGCGCTGGATTAGGCCTGCCCGCTGCCCAGCACGGCCACCACGCACAGGCCCGGCGGGTCCACAGCATCCTCCTCTGCCCGGGGCCCTTGGCTCCAGGGCTTACCAGGCCCAAGTCGTCTGATTACGACCCATCCCTGTTAATATTTTTAATGCCATTTTTGCAAATTAAAGCATAATACACCGATTACCAGGGTAAAAGGGAGGCCTCTGCGTCCACCTGGAGGCCAAATAAAGGGACTCTGGAACATGTGTTCATCCTGCAAATGTCTTTAAAAGCTCTGATACCCCCTCAGCCCGTCAGCTCTGCCACTTCACCCTTTTCTGAGTATGGCCAGGTCGGGCCGCAGGGTGGGGTGGCTTGAGGCACAGGGGGCAGAGGAGCCAGGGCGGGGCTTGCTGGGCTCGAGAGAGGCCCGGCTGCAGGGGCTCGGCACAAGGCCTGGGGACTCCTGGTGTTGGGATGCAGGGCCAAACCCCCAGCCTGCCTTCTGCCCCGAAGCACTGGCCTGGCACCCGCGGCTCCCAGACACCCCTGGGCGCCCTTCCTGGACTCGGCTGCCCAAGGACTCCCGGACTCTCTCAAGGCCCAGGAGACCCGAGGGGCCACCGAGCCTGACCTAAGGGCCTGACACTTTGTGGACCCCCTCAGCCCAACGGGTCCCTCCCCTAGCCCTGCTCTCGGCAGGAGCCCTGGCAATTCCCGACATCGCCCTTGGGAACAGATCTGGGAGGTGGGGGGACCCCAGGAAATCACAGAGACCAGCAGAACGGGCGGCACCACGGGGCATTTATTTGCGACTGGCAAGCGCTGGCCGCCAGCCGGGCAGCCTGGGGGACACCGGCCACCAGCTGTGGAGCCGAAGCCCATTCCTGCACGGTGCTGTCCCCTGGCGGGGGGGTGCGGGGGCTCCGGGGAGAGCCTGGAGGTGGAGGCACGTGTGGCACTGTGGCCCCCGGGCCTGGGCAACGTGCCCTGGGGCGGCCGGCGGGCACTCAGGGAGACTGGACCATGCGCTTGTGGGTGTCGAAGACGTAGCGCTTGAAAGACAAACTGAGAGCCACGTGCTGGACGGGCTCTGGCTGCCCGGCCTCCTCCCCTCGGCCGGCGCGGCCCCGCTTCTTGAGGGTGGGTGTCAAGATCTTCTTGGACTCGGGGCTGAGGCCACCTGCGTGAGGCACAGAGGGAGAGCCTGTCACTCTGCCACCCGCCACCATAGACGGCACGTGTGCTGGCCCAGCTCCATCGTGCCCCACGACTCAGCAACGCCCTACACCCTCTGTGGCGGAGCCGGGACCCCAGTGCCACCTTGGGCTCGCCCCCCTGCCTCCCCAACCAGCATTCCGGGCCCCTCGCCGCACTGGTCCACGCCACCAGCCCGGCTGGCTTGGAGCTCAGCATGGCTCCCACCTGGCTCTCCCGGTCCCCTGCCCACCCACCCACCCAGCACTCAGGCCCCTGTGGGCTGCCCCGCTCTCGGTGCTCTAAGCGGCCCCGCCGTTCCCGGCGCATTCATCCTAAGTCTCAACCCCGAGACTTGGCACTTGAGGCCCCCCCGGGCTCGGCACTCTCCAACAGCCCCTGGAGATGCTCTCCCCGCCCTGCTGTGTGCCCGGGTGGTGACCTCTGCAGACGGCACCACAGTTCTGCCGAAGGACCTCAGTGGATCGGAGGGCGGAGGGAGAAGTGGGCTGACGGTCCCACTCTTTGGCCAGAGCTCCTGTTGGGGTCCTCCTCCCTGGGCGCTGGCAGACACTGTCCCCCTAACCCCGGGCGGGGGTGGAGCAGCCCCCACGGCTCACTGGCTCCTTTAAGCACCCATGCCTCGGTACAGACCCTCTGTCCACTCCCTCCAGCCGAACGACTGAGCGGAAATCTGCTTCCTGCTGACACCCTAATGCCCACCCGACCCTTCCAGCCCCGTCATCCACTGCTTTCGTGCTTCCCCGGCAGCCTTGAGGAACCCACGGCCGTCCCCGGGCTCCCCTCTGTCTATGCTGTTCCTCCTGCCTGGGACACCCTTCCCCGCGTCCAACACCAGGCTGCTGTGCCCTTTCTCTGGGGCTTGTCTTTACGAGGCGTCTGCTTGGGGGCAGCACGAGGCAGTCTCTCCGTGGGCTGCTGGCCAGGGTGAGACTACTTGGCTACCCCGAGCATATGGGCCGAGGCTCTGGCCAGGCCCCAGACTAGCTCTGCACCAGCGGGTACCCCAGAACAAGCCGCTCCCCCTCTGTGAGTCCCACAACCCTGCTGGGAGCAGGCTGGCAGGGCTGGGGTGAGGGTGAGCCTGGATGGGCCAGGAGGTGTGCAGACTCCACACCCTAGTGAGGGGCACCAGCCCACACCCGCTCACCAAACGAGGGTCCTGGCAGGCCGCTGTGTCCCCAGAGAGGGCACTCACTTCTAATCCACACACAGAGGCTCCACTGGCCAGGAGGCCTAACGGCTGGGCGTCCGGAGCCGGTGGGAAGTTGGGATGGGCACGAGGCGGCGGATCGCCCCCTGCACACCCGGTGCACCCACTGTGCCTCTGCCGTCATGTGAGGGGTGTCCTCCTGGGCCCAGTCTCGCCTGGGCGCTGGCTTGCTCCCAAGAAGAGGGGCCAGCGGAAGCTCACGTCGCGCTTCAGTGCAGGGAGGACCCTGGCCGTCCCGTCCCCCGGGCCCTCCACGCACTTGAGGAGAACGGAGCCCTGAGGAGGGCGGTGCCTCATGTGAGGCCCCACAGTCAGCTGGGAAGAGCCAGGATTTGAACTCTGGTCCACATCTGGTGGCAGATGTGGGCTGCCGCCACCCAGCCCATCGCTCGGGTTGTCCACCCGAAACAGGCTCTGGACCACGGCTCTGCAGAGGAAGCAAGCCCGGGAGAGCACTGGGTATTGCCCTGCAGCTGCTGGATGTCTAGAAAGGTGACCAGGAGGCTGGCTCAAGGGACAACCGCAGAGTCAGCGGGGACGGCCCTGCTCGCTGCACGAGGGACTTGGTCTCCCTCTCCACCGCCCACCTCAAAGCCTGCGTTCCCTGGGGAGGCGGGGCTCTCGGCGGACGGGGCTCCAGGATGCTGGGGCCAAGGGGAGCCTCCCTCCTGCTGGGCAGCCTGGTGTCAGATCGAAGGCCCCACGACCGCCGCTGGGGTCGGGCGTGGGGCGTGGGAAAGGCCCAGGGGCAGCCCTCAGGCCAGTGCCAGTCCTGCAGGTATGTCTGACTCCCCGGCCTTCCTTCTGCAAGGAGGCGGCTGGCACCAGACCCTGACAAATGCACGGGCAGCCCGTCCCCCTCTGGTGCCAGGAGGTCTGATGGCTGAAGAGGCGCGGGGCTCCCCGGCGTCTGCGCCGGGCTGGGGAGACAGGCGTGGCCCAATCGGCGGTCCATCTCGCCCGCGATGGCTCTCGTTACACAGAGCGCATACCTCGCGCGGACCAAAGCAGGCAGAGCTGGAAAATCTATCTGGCGCTGGCGAGGACGAGGCCATTTAATTGCTTTTGTGAGATGGCCGCCTTGTTTCCCTCTGCTCCGTTGTGGGGTGGCCTGAATGCCGACCAGCGGAGACCGTCTGCTGGGGCAGCCAGGCTGTGGGGATGCGTGGCGATGCCACTGGGGGCCACCTTGTCGTGTGGTGGCCTTTCCCCTCAGCCAAGTGGCAAGTGGTGTGAAGCGAGGGCAGGTCGGGGTGTCGGGTGGCCATTGCCTGAAAACCTTCACAGAATTCTCCAGGCCTGGGAGACGATGGTGGGCCTGCCCGCCAGAGTTTGGCCCGAGAAGGGGCAGGCAGTAAACGAGGCAGCAAGGTAGGCAGACAGCCACCAGGGCCACCAGGGAAATAACGCCGAGGGCTAGTTTCTCCAGGAAGAACCGGGGCGGGACCGGGGGGACCTGGGGCTGGAGATCAGGGGCCGGCCACACGGAGATGCCGGGTGAGGGTCTGCAGGCAGAGAGCCTGAGCGCCAAGTCCTGGGTGGGGTGGGCATGCTGCTCGAGGACAGAGAGCACATATGGCCACGTGCTGGTGGGGCTGCAGGGCCGGGGCTCTGGGCTAACCGTGTCCACGAGGCGCCCCGTGTGCTGGGCCCGTGGGGGCCCAGACAGGGAGGGTCTCAGGCCCTTGCTCGCCCCCCGGGAGGCCGCGGATTCTGCCGCCACCGTTGCAGCAAGCATCCCTGCTCTGCATCCCTGCCGCCCGGCCCCGCACAGGAGGCCTCCGCGGCGCTGCCCTGGGGGACCACTGTGCTGGTCTTCTCCCTAGTCCCACCCCCAGGGGCGGAGGGGCCGCGCTGAGGTACGTGTGGCTGTCCCGGCTTGGTTCCACCCATGGGACAGAGTCTCTCCTCTTACTTGGCATCCAAGGTCCTGAGTGTCACCCAGCGGGTGCCTCCCTGTATACTCTGCCACATCACGGGCTCCCTGCTCCAGCCAGCAGACATAAAGCAGAGCCTCTGAACCCGCTCCGTTTACCTGGAACACTCTCCCCGGCCCTCTCTGTCTGGCCAACTCCTACTCAGCCACTGCCCCACGGGAAGGCTTCCCCGCCCCTGCCCTGGCTGGCGGGATCACTGCTGGAGCCCCATTTCGCAGGAGTTTTGCTTTGTGTCTGCTCCCCAGCGGCCTGTGTGGGAGTTAGGGCCCAGGCACAGGGCCTGGCCTGGACGAAGACGCAGAGAATGAGTGGGGTCTCGAGTGGGTGTGCAGGACGAGGAAGGGAAACCCACCAGCAGAGCTGTGCCTCCAGGAACAGAAAAACTCGTCTGCGTGCCTGCGGCCCAGGGAGAAGCTGGGTCTAGAGAGCAGGCCCCCTGCCCCACGTGACCTGGAGCCTGGTGGGGTGGGCATGAGGGTAGAGTTGCTGCAGGTTTCAAGTTCACGCTGTCCCCGTGATCCCACGGGGCTCACAGGCGTCCCTGCTTTTTCTCCCTAACCCTCAGGATTCTTGGAGCCCAGCGGCCCCGCTCCACCCCCCGACCAGCCCAGACCCCGGGATGTGGTGGGGAGGGCTGGCGTGACCCTGGGGGTGACGCTGCTACCCGTGGCTTCCCTTGGGGACACTCTCCCAGGGCCGGGCTGGCCTTTCTCACCGAGCGCCAGCTCCACACAAAGGCATAATGGGTTGGAGGCTGCTGGGCCCTGGCTGGGGCTCGGGTAATCAGGGAAGAATGCGGGCAGCGCGCTGTTTCCCAAGCCCTGGCCGTGGGTGCCGCCCTGACACGGCCATCAAAGCCGGCAGATTGCCCCCAACTGCTGGCCTCGCTTTCATGCTGGGGCCCGACTGGAAGAGCGGCCTCCACGCTGGTGGGCGGCTTGCACCCTCCAGGGGGAACCGAGCCCTGCAGGCAGCTCGGGGTCACTGGCCCCCGCGGTGGCCCCTCAGAGCTGTGCCAGCTCCCGCCATTCCAGCACGCCCCCTCCCGCAGCAGGCAGCTTTGGAGAGAGCAGAAATGCAGGGCGGGGAGGGAGCCGGGGCACAGGGGGGCCCTTTGGGGGGTCAGCATCCCGGGGATGACGGGTGGCTGAGGAGCACAGAGGGGCACAGCCAGCAGCTGGGCTGGGGGCTGGATGGTCGGGAAGGGCCTTGGATTCAGCCACAGCCGACTCTGGACTGGATGCCCGCCCCTGGGGGCAGTGTGGCTGAGGTCCCTCGAACTGGGCCTGGGCTGAGCTTGGCTCTGATGGAGCCGGCACGGCGGAGAGGCCCGAGGAGGACAGGCAGCCTGGTTTTCAGCGACACGCCCAGAGGCGAGCGCGGTACAGGGCAGGCCTAGCGGGTTAGGGAGAGCCGGGCTGGCGACCAGAGCTGGCGCGAGGACTGGCCGCTCGGGCAGCCGGGGCACCGGTCGGCTCCCTTCCTGCTGACCCTCCTGAACTTTGGGGTCTTCTGGGGTGACGGCAGCTTTGGAACCCCTGCCGTGGCTTTGCAGGCCTGGTTTTTCACGCTCATCCTCGGGAGCCTGGAGCGCGGCTGGCTGGGGGGGGGACAGCTGCCTGGTTTTCCCTCCTTTCTCTTCCTGCTATGGATCCCATATGTAAACAGAGATGCAATTTGCTTTAAAAAGATAAGGTGATTAAGTTTTTATCAGACGTGTGCTCCGCTGTCCCCGCAACAAAGGGAATTAGGAGAGGCGGGCGACAGACAGGCCCTTCCTTGGAGCTGGCCCCGTCTGAGGCCTTCAGCGCACACTCCACGGTCTCCACGCGGCCCCTTTGATGGGCGGAGACGAGGCGGTGGGCGCCCGCACCCCCATTTTGATGTCTTAATGTTGCTTAATTCCTCCTTTAATTTATATTAAGCTTCTTAGCAGCAATGATGAATTCTTCAAAAACAAAAAAGGGCCCTTTGCAGAAATCTTTCCCACACCATGTAAATTGAAATTATAAGGCAGCCAAGGCTTTGGAGACTGGGGGCGTGCGGGGAGTGAAAACCAGGGCGTTGTGTGGAAGGAAGGATTTTGTTTTAAGGCAAGAAACAAAGCGATTCTGAAACAGGAAATGACTTGGTCTTGAGAACCAGAGACTCACCTACAGGGTGACGGCCCGGGCACAGGAGCATCCCTTGTCACCTGGAAGGGGTGCAGCTGGTGCGGGGCTGCTGGGGGTTGTGATGAGCCCCACGCCGCCCAGCGTCGGCTCCCACTGCTCCTCGGGCTGGGGCCACACCCCCTCAGGTGGCTGGGGGGCGGGGGGCCACTGGGGCGGGTGCTCGGGGCAGCCAGGGCTCACCACCTCTCACCCAGGGCTGCTCCCGGGGCGCGGCATCCCCCAGGACCCCTGCCTCGGCACCCCACAGGCCCCGCAGGAGCAGGCCCTGCACTGGCCTCCTGGCAGGAGCCTCCAGGCCCTCTTGCCAGCTCTCTCTTCTGATCTGGCCTTGGGTCGGCTGCCAGAGATCCTTCCAGAACAAAGACCTGATCATCCCTGTCGGCTCAGAAACCTCCAGCCGTTCCTCAGGCAGGTGTCCAAATTCCTCTAACCAGGCCCTCGCCAAGCGCCTCCGGCACACCCTGTGCTTCCTCACTCACCCACGCGCCCCCGCCCCGCCCTGGCTCTGCACTGGTGCCCCCTCAGCCTGAGGTGTCCACGAGGCCCGTCCACCTGGCAAACCCCACCCCTGCTCGCGTCTCAGCGGAGCTTAGTGTATGGCTCTGGCTCCTCTGAAGCCTTCCAGGCCTCCCTCCTCCAGGACCACTGAGGCCCTCTACACTGTCCCACGTCCAGAACCTGTGTGCCCAGGAGACGGGGTGCAGCCTGCAGCCATGCCAGCATTTCCAGGAAGGGGGACCCTGGCCACCTGGCACACCTGCCCTGTCTCATCTGCCAGGGCAGGGCCCCAGCAGCGCCCACGCCCCGGGAATCAGAGCTGCCCACCTGTCCGCCTGGCTCCCGTCACCCTCCCACAGCTAACAGCCGAGCCAGGCACTGGGGGAGGCAGAACGCGCTGGCCCCCTCGGCACGTGGGGACCTGGACGCTGGACAGGTGCGAGCAGACGGTCCCGGGGGTGGCGACTGACCACAGAGGATGGGCTACGTGCCCCAGGAGTGAGGGCTGGCCGGGCAGGGTGGGACCCTGCTGACCGCGACCCGAGGCCGGCGCTGCCCTGCCTCAGTGGCAGTGCTCGGGGGAGCCCTTCCGGCTAGCCCTCGGGCTGAGGTCTGACCAAGTCTCCGGGCGGGGAAGGCCGCCTGGAGCACGGGGCCTGGGCCCGGCCAGGTCGCCCCTGCCACCACCGTCACCGCGACCACTTAGCTGGCGCTCTCCTCGACACGCCGCCCAGCCAGGAGCGTTCAGTGTCTCCTGCAAGCCTCCAGATGTCCTTTCCAGGCACAGGAGGTGACTGTCCAGGTCACACAGCTAGTCAGGCCCATGGCCTTACAAAGCCACGCCCTCCGCCGCCTGGCTCGGGCCTGGCCAGCCCAGCACCCTGCTGCTTCTCGCTGGGTACACAGCTGAAGGGCTGGGCGGGGCACAGGGGTGGGGAGGAAAGGGCACAAGGCAGGGGAACGACTGGGGGTGCCCTGCCCGGGCAGCGTGGGCCGGCCCCATGGGGACTGTCTCCAGGTACTTCCAGGGACGAGGCCGCAGTGCCTCCGTGCTCTGGGTCTCAACGGGACTGCTGGGACTCCTCGCACACTGCCCGCAGATGCTGAAGGTGGACTCCACGGCGGGCGGGGGGGGGGGGGGGCAGGTGGGTGTGAAGGGCAGAGACCATCTTCCGTGAGGCACACCTGGCGCAGACGGCCAGAGGATGGGCACAGCCAGCCCTCCACGGTCACGAGGACCCCGACAGTGACCCCGGCTAATGTCCACGGGGCCCAACCACGTGCAGGCACTGCTCCCGGTGCCTCAGGAGAGCAGGGCCCTCGACCTCACACCGTGTCCCGGGGGGACTCTGCACACAAGGAAGCCGGCACGAGGTCGTCAGCAGCGAGCGCGAGGTCACAGCCAAGACGCAGTGGGCTGAGCTCCAGGGCCCTGCACCCGGGCCTGGGCCTGGCCCACGACCTCACCCCTAACCGACCAAGGCTCTCCCAGGGCAGAGCCTGGATCCCAGAGCCCGGCCCAGGAAGGAGGAGAGAAGCACTTTGCGTGCCTCGCCTCTCATGAGGAAGGTGCGCCGTCCGTGCCACCATCCACAGGCGGAAGCTGAGGCCCGGGGCTGTGAAGGACTCACCCGAGGTCACGCGGCTAGCGGCACAGAAGTGACCTAAGCCCTCAGGATTCGGGGACGCAGCTCCGAGCCCACAGCCCGGTACGGACGTGGTGGCCTTACCGGCCTGCTCTCAGCAGAGGCGTCCTCCTGGCTCGGGACGAGGGATTCGGGGCTAAGGTACGTGAGGGCCCTGCCTTCAGGAGCCCACGCTGCTCCTGGACGCCCGACCTGCCCCCACGGACTGCAAGGACTCACCCCTCCTGCCGGGGCCTCCTCCACGGACCTCCCCTGGAGGCTGGCGAGGGAGGGCACGGGTCCCGGTGGCCCCAAGGACACTGTCCCCACAGTGAGGAAGCTGAATTTTAACACTGCAAACACTCCCTAAATGCGTACACTCTTTAGCAGCAGTTAATCTTCAATTAAAATACCGAGGGCAGAAACCAAGATCACTGGTGTAAAACGTAGAGCTTATGGACAATAAAAGTCTTCCTCGTATTGCTTTTCTTGAAAAAAAAAAATTCCACATATTAAAAATGTCCTTTTTATGACTCAGGAAAAAAGCCCTCACCCAGAATCACGAAGGGGCACAAAGGGCCGGGGAGCAGTCGCCTCCCAGGGCCCGTGTGCGGCAGTGTGATTACATATCAGCCCCGTTTCCAGTGTGCTGGGAGCGGCGGCGCCAGGGCTGGCGGTCCTCTCCGGTGACAGGGAAGGGCGGGGGGCGAGCCTCTGGTCCCCATCCACACTCTTGCTTCAACAGCCGCAGGCTCCGGCAGTTTACTGCTCCCTGACCTGCAGCCTGCAGCCTGCAGCCGGGGTGAGCGCGGCTGCCCCCCCTGCACGGGTACGCGGGACCGCGAGCGCAGGCACAGCCCCTCACAGGCAGAGCCGGGCCTGCGAGCGCCTGGCGGGCTCAGGGGAGGCCGGTGTGAGGGCTGACTGCCCCCTGACCCACCAACACCAGCGTGCCGCCGAGGCTGGCTGGACGCTACTGCATCGCTACGTCATCCGTTCGACAGCCATGTGCCGTGTGTCCACCAGGTACCAGCGGGAGAGCCCTGCGCCGGCTCCCTCCATGGCAGCCCTCACGCCCACGTGGCCACGTGGGTCCCCAGCCCGCAGTGCAGGGCCAGGCACAGAGCAGGTGCTGCAGGCGGCATCACCGCCCGATTCTCACCGCATTCTGCTCCTTCCCCTCCCCGCAATGTGCACTGTCCTTGTCCCGGGGCTCCCTGAAGGTGCAATGGGGACGGAGCACCCGCCTGGCTCGGCACTGCCCCCCGCAACTGCTGACGGGCTGGCGTGGACCCTCACCCACCGGCATGTGTCCCCCTCCTTCCAAAACGCCCTCCCAGGCTCTGCCCTGGGCGGGATTTAGTCTGTCTGTGGCTCAGCTCTCTCGTTGCGGCTAGCGGGCAGGGCGTATGCTACATGTGCGAGCCTGTCCCCGAGTCTGAGGAGGGCCCAGCCTCAGCTCAGAGCAGCTCCAACCAGGCGTCTCTCTGCCCTCAGGGGCCTGGGCCCGGGGTGGGGAGGACAGTGCCAGGGGACCTGAGCTGGTGTCCGTGGCTGTCTCTGCGCCAGTATGACACATGCGGATCACAGCACGTGTACCCAAGGATGGCTGGCCCTGCACCACCGTCAGCCAGGGGTGGGTCGCCGGCTCAGGAGAGGCAGCTCCACTGGGCACCTGGGGACGGCCCCCAGATCCCAGTGTCCGTGATGGGAAGTGGGCCGCACGACCAGGGAGCAGCCCTTTCCTGGAAGAGGCGGCGAGCGGCCTCAGGGAGCCTGGAGCGGACGGGCTCCATGGACGTGCCCTGCTTTCCCAGCCCTGGAAACAAGGCTTCCTCCTCTCTGCTTTTTCCAGTAAAGCTCGAGGGGTCTTAAATGCCAGGGGCCCATGCTGCCCGTACCAGGGGGTGAGCGCCATGCGCTGCTCTGAGCACACAGACGTGCTCCTGTGTCTGGTCTGGCCTGGTCTTCGTGCCTGTCTCTGCCTCTCCACCCTGGGTCACCCCTTCCTCCTGGAGCCAGGCCCCCCAATCACTTCTGCCCCTGCCCCTCCCAAGGCGGCCCAGGAGGTCTTCTGGGGGCTCCATCGGACTCCGTCTGCCGCCCCTCGGGGGAACCCCGGCCTCCTCAGGTGTCCAGGCGTCCCGCACGCCACCCCCCAGTGTCCCCCCAGCCCCCTGCTTTGGGCCGCAGGAGCGCACCCTCCCGAGCAGAGCCAACGTTCCTTCCGCCTGGGACAGCCTTCCCCAGGCCGTCTCCCCCGCCCCCTTCAAGGCCGAGTTCAGGGCCGCCTCCTCTGAGAAGGCTTCCTCCCTAGCTAGGCCTGGCGGACGCGTCTCTGTGCCCACGGCATTTCTGAAATACATGAGTGACTCACCAACCTTCAGGTTCAGGACGCTGGACACACGGTTCTGCGTTACTAGCTTGTCCCGAAAAGCCAGAGGACCTACCCTCACGTTCCCACCCCGCGGCAGTGGGGGGGGGCGGCCGTGACAGCTCCTCCGTGGCCTGTGCCGGGCCCGTTGGCTCCACTCATTTCTGTCACCCGCCCGTCCCTGGAGGCACCCGAGTTGGTGACCCGGCAGGGTAGGCATCTGAGCTTCAGCCCCTATCCCAGCCCCCCAGGCCCAGGGCCGGGCTCCAGTGCTGGCTGTGCCCACCGGACAGGGCTCGGTCCAGGCTGCAGCGCCTGGAAGGGCACAGGCTCTCCCTCTTGGTACCCCCCAGGAATCAGCAGGAACGGCCAAGAGCCCGGCTGCGCACGGATCAGCGGTGTGGCTTCACGCGAGCGTTCTGCCTCTCGGTGCCTGTCTCCTCATCCAAAAAATGGGGCAACAGTACAATGCACTCTACAAGGTTGTCGTAACGCGCATGTGAGTTAACATGACACAACGCTTAGGACGGTGTCCAGCACAAAGCAAGTCTACACAGCATGAACCACTTATCATCACACCACGATCACCACCGCTGGGGTGTCCACTGGGCACGTGTGACAGCACCAGGCCCTGCTCTAGGTGTGGGGACACAGCCGTGTACGGGTTACCTCTGCCAGGGCACACACTTACAACCGACACGTGAAGGACAGAGGGATGAGCGCAGGAGGTGCAGCACAGCGACGGGTGATGTGCTGAGTCCTGGGGCGGGGGGCGTGAGAGGGGGTTTTGCTCAGGACCCACGTGGGGCAGGAGGGAGCTGGGGAGGAGCTGGGGGCTATGCAAACCCATCCCCGTCTCCAGGACAGGCAGTGGCCCTCAGGAGGCAGCAGGGGCCCCGTCGGACCCCTCGCTGGCTTCCTCCTGTGGACACTATGGGCTGGACCGACGCCCCTCCAGCGCTAGGCTGGGGCGGCAGCGGGAAAAAAATAACAGTTATTTTTTCTCTCTCCCTCTTCCCTCGTTTTCTAGGTTCATCCTAGTGTGGCTGTGAGGGTACGGAGGGAGAGAGGGCAGGAGTTGAGAGCGGCAGGAATTTATGAGCTCAGAGAGCGGCTGCCTTTGGTGGGGTGGGGGGAGGGGGCTCCCTTTGCCAAAACAATATTTAATTTTTTTAAAGGCGGCTACAAAGCCATGATTAAGCTCAGGGCCCTAAAACAAGCCCATAAAATCGAAAAATATTTATCTGGAAGGGTGGCAAGTCCAATAAAAGTTTTATGAATGTTTTACAACTGCCCTGTCAGGAAGCTGGCCTCTCACTCACCCCCCTTCTGTGAAAACACAACACACACACAAGCACTCACGGGCACAGACTCACACTCGCGGGCACGGGCACACATTCGTGGACACACGCTCAGACACACCTGCACAGATGTACGGCCCATGCAGCTCCTGCTGGCCCGGGGCTCTCAGGTGGGCCTGGGGCTGCGGGGAGAGGACCCTGACCGGGGACCAGCCTGCACACCTCAGCTTTGGCACGCGCCCTCCTCCTGTGCCGCGGGCCCTGCTGGCGGCTGCAGTGTCTGCCCTTGGCAGGCAAGGCCCCAGGTCCTCCTGTGGACTCTGTGTGGGGAAGTTGCACCCCGTTTTCCCAGGAGGGTCACCTCAAGGTCCAGCAGTTTGAAGGCAGCTTCCCATGTCTCTCCTCTGGCAGCCCCAGGGGCACCGGAAGGCCAAAGACTGCCAGGTTTGTTATTCTTCATAATCCGGGAAGTGGGTGTCGGGAGCCCCGTTTTAGAGGAAAGAACTGACATGCAAGGGCCTTGCCTACGGTGAGCCAGGCAATGGCTGCAGAGTCATAAGCTCAGCCTGGCTCTAGTGGCTTCCCCTGTCCTGAGGTAGGGGACAAAGGCCCCGCCGACCTCTCCCGCTGCATCTCCCACCGGGCGTTTGCACGCACCTGCCCCCACCCCCGGCCACCCCAGTGACTGTGAATCACGGGCCGGTCTCACACGATGCTGCTTCCTCACAAGTGCTCCGGGCCTCCAGACTGAGGAATCTGTGCCTTCCCTGTCACCTGCCCGCGTCCTCCCCAGCTCCCGGCCCGTCTGGAGGTATGGAGCCCGGAAGGGCAGGGAGCAGCAACTTCTCCTGCCCCTGCGTCCCCAGTCCGAGCTGAGCCGAGCGCGCAGCACAGGGTGGGGAGTGGCGTGTGAAGGAGCCGGACTCGGGTGGCTCCGCCGAGGTCCCCACTGGCCCTGGGCCGCCCATCCTGCCTCAGAGAAATCACCCACCACCGGGGGCAAGGCCCAGCCCAGTGGCCAATTTCCAGCCATCGACCACAGAAGAGACGGTCCCTGGGCAGGGGCGGGGCGTCAGAACAAGGCACACGCAGGCGCTTCCAGATGCCTGCTCATCCGTCCTCGCACACTCCCCCTCCTGAGGGAACGTGACAGCCTCAAGACTGTGACATGACCTCCTGGGGATCTTACTCCAAGTTACAGATGGGAAGTGGCTGCCTGCAGAATGGGACAGAGCAAACCAGGGGCCCAGTTTCTGATCAAACGCTGGGGTTTCGCTTCACCCCCGGCTCTGCTCTGCAGGGGAGGATTCCCGCAGAGGCCTGATACTTAGGGCTGACCCTGGGCCTCCAAGAAACCAGGCCGAGGACAAGCTGCTCTGAAAGCCCAACGGATGCATCCTTTGAGTGGCAAGAGATGGGCCATGGGGGAGGCGCGGGCTGGAGGGATGAGGGTGGAGGAGAGGCGGGCAGGGCCTCACTCCATTCCAGGACGAGACAAGCAGGCCTCCTGGTGCCCACCCGGGGAAACGCCGTGAAGCAGGGAGACGTGGAAACCACCCACCCGTGCTCACACAGGTGACAGTTGCCCGGGCTGCGGGACAACACACAGCAGTCAGGTGAGTCAACTAGGACCCCGCCGGGGGCGCAGGTTCTGAAACGGAAGCAGCAAGGGCTCTAGCACCCCTGGGTCAGTGCGAGACCAAAAACGGAGCCACTGAAACCGCAGCAACGCCACCTCTGTTAGGGACACAACCTCAGGCAGGGAGAGTACAGGGACGCACGGGGAGGGGGTGTCACCTGTGGGAGAGCGGTGGGGCCCTCGCGTCGTCTGCAGGATTCTAGTGCTTGAGAGAGAGACAGAGAGGCAGAGAGGTTTGAGCGTGTGAGGGGACATTCGCGTCTGTTTGGTCTTGCTGCTTTCAGGGGTGTCTCTTCTGTGCGGCCAAAGTTTTCCCAGGTTAAAAACAAAATCAAATACTGATTAAAAAAAAGAGAAAGAGGCACAGGGGGCCCGCCGGGGACAGGGTGAGAGCTGTCGTGTGGCCCTAGGCGCTGCCACCGCACACGCCGCCCGGGACAGGCCAGAGGCTTGCAGAGACTCTCCGCTGGGACCCCCGGGAAACAGCGCAGTGTCTGAGAGCCGTGCTGGAGAAGCAGTGAGCGCCGTGGGGACACGGACGGGCGGACCTCAGCCGGGGTCAGGGCAGGGAAAGAGGATACTCCTCAGCCCCCGGTTCCTCGTGCTGGAACTAGGTCCCAGGCCCGCTAGGCACGTGCCAATGGCCTCTTCCTGGGGGCCCTGCCCTCGCCGGGGCCGCGGGGAGGCCCTGGCACGGCCCATGTGGATGACAAGGGACCATGCCCAGGGTGAGGCTGGTCGGCAGATGGTTTCTGTACACTGTGCTATGTTTATGTTAATTGCAGATATTTTTAACGTATTGTGTTACTCCATCCGTCTTGGTGAACGGTCCGTCTTGTAAAATTCTTTTAATGATGTTATTTTTTCTTGCCTATCTTCATCATCTACAATTATTTATAATATCATTGTCTTTGTTTCAAATACTGGGTATAAACATTGTTGTAACAGTTCTTCGATGGGGTTCATATAATTTTTACAATTGCTTTGAAATGCTTCAATGGCCAAAGGGGAGGAGGGTTGGCCGTTCTTTTGGGGGAGAAAAGACACCCCAAGTGCTCCCTGCGCTTGGTGACGGTCCCCCTCCATCAGGCTGGCTTCCAGGAGAGGCAGCGGTGGGTGGCTGGCAGCCGGAGCTGGCTCTGCACTGGGTTTCAGAGCTGCTTACCCACGGACGGGGTGGGGTGAAAGCCACAAAGGCCACTGTCGGGTGAGACGCCAGTGAGAGACACGGATGGTCTGTTTTCATTTTATAGAGATTTTCTGAAACCTCGACTTTCACCCCTCAACTCTCTCCAACCCGCTTTTCTCCCAACCAAGCTCTTTCCGGAGTCTCCGTGGACAGCCGGTGACAGGACCTAGGGGGAGGCCATTGACCGCCTGGGGAGGGTCCCCTCACCTCAGGGTCGCTACCCCAACAGAGCCGGCTTCAGGCCCCCCGTGGGGCTGAAGTGGGCCGGGCTGTCTGGGCAGAAGGCAGCCGTCGGAGTGAGCCGGCCCGCAGCTGGGTGGCAGCCGGCCCGGGGCTGGGGACAGAGGGCAGCCCGAGGCTCCCGCCCCGCCTGCTCTCCGGAGCCCGCTGTGAACTCTCCGGGGCTCCACGGGGGGTTTGCAGCCTCCCTGGACCACCGTCTACACATGCCTCAGATCCCGGCCTCCTCTGCCCAAACCCCCTCAGTGCTCCCGGCCTGCAGCGAGCCCGGCCAGCCCCTCCCCGGCCTCTCACTGAGCTCCCTCGCTCCCCTCTGAGCCGCCCGCCGGCTGGGGTGCAGCCCACCTGCCTTCCTTGGACGGTGCCAGCCCTTGGACGGGGGGCGTGGGCCCAACACGGGCCCTGGCCTTGGGGCTCAGGGTGACCTGTCCTTTCAGGCCCGGAGAAGGCCTCCAAGCCTAGGCTCCCTCCCACGGTCTGTCAGATGGTGGTGGCCTGGGGGGGGTCTGTCCCCGTGATACAGTTGGCCCGCCAGGGGACAGAGCAGCTGAGGGCGGCTGAGGGCGGCTGAGGGCGGCTGAAGGCGGCTGAAAGCGGGCCCTGGGTCTGGGCTTGGGTTTAGGACCCAGCCAGGGCCTGGCACCCAGGATCTGAGTAGGGCGGGGGAGTCTCCATGCCTTTGGCCCAGAGCTGTGGACGCACCAGGCTCATTCAATGAAATCTGCGTGTCAAGAGAAAACTAAAAAGGGAAAAAGTCTCCCACAGTCCCATCGTTAATGTTTTCACCTGGTTTCGTCTTTCTTTTCTCTGCAAAGCTTCTTTTTACGTGGTTGAGAGGACGTGGCATGTACAACTTGGTGTTCTGATTCTTTTCAAAGATGACTTTGAACGTCAGTTGCGGCTGCCTTCACCTGCTCTCACCCACGTCCCCCACGCGGGGAAACTGGGGCTCTTCCAGGGGACACTACCACCAGATGCAGGGTGTCCTCCTCACCCCGAGTCCTCCTCCAGGGAAGGGCTCTGCAGGGCACTCCTGGGAGCGCCGGGGAAACCAGACTGGGTGGCTGGGGATGTGTGTGGGGACCACACATTTTACAGGAAAAGAAAACCAGTTTCATTTTAAACCTCAGAGGGAACATGCAGCCCAAATGCCCGTTGTCCAAAGGCCTATTTATGGGAACAGGACAATACCCACAACCAGGACTCCCTGCGGCCCCTCCCTTTGGCACCAAGATGAGTTTACGCTTTCCCTCCTCACTGGGTTTCCAGAAGCCTCTCAGTGGAGCAGCGCCCATGAGAAGCACCCACTTCCATCTGGGGACCCCAGGGTCTGCTGGGCCAGGCATCCAGATCCTCTGAGCCTCCGCGTACCCTTCAGGGAAGCGGGCGAGGGCTGCAGCAGGAGGAGGAGGCAGCGCATCAAGGGCCTGGACCAACGGAGGCCAGATGCGGGGCCCGACCTGATTCTGTCGTGGCTGTGCTGTGTGGAGCTGAGTGTGGCCGACCGCAGGACCTGGTGGCCTCGGCCCGCGGCCCGTGGGCGCACACACGGCAGGCCATCAGGGTGGCTTTGTGCACTGGCCTGATCCTCACAGCCCCTCGCAACTGGACGACTACCCCCATTTCACCAGAGGGAAATGGAGGCTCTGAACGCAGTGAGCTGCCCTCCTGAGCGGGCTCGGAACACGGGAGGCCTGTGGGGAGGCGGCGCGGCCCGCAGGGTCCCCAGCTGAGCGACCACATCCAGGGACCACTGTCCACCACCCGGACAGCGGCTGTTGCTTAAACTCCTCTTTCTTAAAGATAAACCACCGGGACTTCCCTGGTGGCGCAGTGGTTAAGAATCCTACCAATGCAGGGGACACGGGTTCGAGCCCTGGTCCAGGAAGATCCCACATGCCGCGGAGCAACTGAGCCTGTGCGCCACAACTACTGAGCCCGCACGCCTAGAGCCCGTGCTCCACAACGAGAGAAGCCACTGTGGTGAGATGCCTGCGCACCGCAACGAAGAGTAGCCCCCGCTCACTGCAACTAGAGAAAAGCCCAGGCATAGCAACGAAGACCCAACACAGCCAAATAGAAATAAATCAATAAACAAACCACAGACAGCTTCCCCTGATCTTGTTTGCACGGCTGTCCACCCCGACCTGCTGCAGCCGAGCTGGAGACGGGACCAGGTGCGAAGCCTGAGAGGAGCCATAGCGGCCCAGCTCCAGCTCCCATCTCCTCCAGAGCTCGCCTGGGCTGCGGCCACCTCTCGCGGGGGCCGGCCCTCGTGCTCCCGATGCCGCGAGGTGCAGGGCAGGGCGTCTGCCCAAAGCGCTGCTTCGCCGCACGCTGGACCAAGCGGGCACGAGGCCAGGCGGTGGTGGGCAGGGCTCCAGCCGCGCTGCTAAGCTTGTCTACGGGTCTTGTTCCCAAGGCTCAGTCTCCCTCCCTAAGACATGCGACGGGGACACAAGCGAACACCTGGTCCCGAGCCCTGGACGCCTGGCCAGCGCCGGCCCGGGGGCGCTGCAGTCTCGTGGTGTCTCTGAGCTGGACCTGTGGAGACAGGACGGGGCTCTCCTTGTGGGTGTCGGGACCCAGGCTAGGGCCGGTGCAGGGCCGGCAGGACCCCGAGCAGCCCAGACCAGAGAGCTGCCCGTCTGCTGTGCAGAGCTGCGCGTGTCCTCAGGGACACCGTGAGAACGGGGTGGTGACACCCGGTGGGGGCACTGAGAGCTGAGGCTGTGCTCCGCCCCGCGGGGAAGCTCAGGACCACGCTGGCTCCCGACTCGGTGACCCAGGCCCGGCCCTCATGCCCTCCGCAGCCCCCGCTTGCGGCCCTTCCCACTGCTCCTGCTGTGCTTCCCAAACACGCCCACACGCTCAGGCCTGGAGCGCGGCCTCCTCCTCGTGCTTGGCCTGAGGAGGTCCACGGATGGGGCAGGATTCTGACTGACTGTCCCCTCCTCCGGGAAGCCTTCCTGGGCTTCCGACGCACACGACACAGACCTCACTGTCAGTTGTGCACTGCAGCAGACTTCTGCCGTCGCGCTTCCCCTCCAGCCTTCCTTAAACCATTCTCCAGGGGGTCGTGTAAAATCACGAATCAAATGAAGTCAGCCTCTTACTCGAGACCTGCCTCTGGTGGACCCCCAGGCCCCGCTCCCCGAGCGGCCCCCGCCGCGTCTCCACGCCACCCCCTGCCCCCGCTTAGCTTGCCCACACCCTTCGGGGCGCTGGCCGCACAGTGCAGGCACTCTGGGTCGCTCAGAGGCAGCGGCCGAGGGCCACCCGACGCCAGCGGTGGGGTGCCGGGACAGGGGCAGGTCTGTCCGGAGGAGCCGTCCCTGCCCAGCAACATCCTCCCACCACCCTCGAGAACCAGCAGTGCTGCCCGGTGGGTCCCCAACTCGCCTCGTAGGGCTTCCGGCCCCCGGGGCTTACAAACGGAGAGAACCCTTTTGAAGGAGCAGTTGTGTGAACGTGGGGCCTTCCAACCTTGAGGACTTTCTGGGAAGGCTCCCTGGGCGTCAGGATGGGGTCGTCCCTCTAGCCCATCTGGTTTCGAGGGTCAGGACCCTTGTCTCAGAAGCCAGCAGTGACGGCTCCATAAGACACTGCTCCCTTATTACGGCTCAGCTTGGACTCCTGAACCCGAGGCCCAAGTGTCCTTCCAGAAATCCAAGTAGGAGTCACAAGGCACTATGGCCAAACCCAGCCCAAAGGCAGGGTTCGTTTAGTTCAGACAGTTTTAGTTTTCAATCAGGAAATTTTCCATAAAAACTGAACCAGATGAAGTCTGATTCCTGGGCCTGCGTCCCATCGCATGGGAGCAGCGAGGCCCGAGCAGTGGTCCCTGTTTACCACACTGCACCCACTCCCTACCGCCTGCCACCGGCCTCTGACACCCCGGCTTGGCCCTGTGGGCCTTGCCTCCGAGATGAGAGGCCCCAGTGCACCTGGGCCTGCGGGCGGGGCAGGGGAGGACACCCAGGGGGGCTCCTCAGTCGCCGTTCCGGCCAGCTGTCCTGCAGAGCCAGCGGGAGGCCCGTACGCCACGCTCAACGCCGCCCCGTCCACGGTCTGCGGGCCCCCAGACGCCCCCTGCTCCGGGGGCCGACAAGTGCGCGGCCCCAAAACCCCGGGCTCCCGACCCGGCTCGTCCCCAACCTGGGCCAAAAGTCCCACCGCTGCGCCACCTGGCGCCGGACGTCCGGTTTACTGAAGATTCTTTCGCAATTAGCACTCCCAAAAGGTTAAAAGTAATCCTTTAGGGGAGGGATGGCAGGAAAAGACAAGCAGCGTCGGTGGAGGGCGGGGAGGGCGGGAGTGGGAGTGGGTGGGATGAAGGAATCTGACCAGTTATATTTAATAAGAAGCTTAAGAGCCACAAACAGGAAGCAGACCTATTAACAGGCAACACTGACCTACGGCAGGAATGTGAACTCGAGTTGCCCGAAGCAGCGTCACCACGGCCCCTGCCCCACCCCAGAACCCAGGGCCCCAAACACGCCTCCTCTCACGTTCCTGCTCTGGGACGCCCAACTCTGAGTCTGCCTCGGGCTAGAGCAAGGGGAGCAGGGCAAGGTCGGCATGATGCCGTCCACCCCGGGAGAGGACACAGACGCTGCCCTCCGTCCCTCTGTGTGGACCAGCAGGGCCCCGAGGCCTGGTGGGCGGGCGCCCGGGGTGGGCCTCTCCCCCCAGGCAGCTTGGCTCTCACCCCCCAGTGCCCAGAGGGCCCCACATGTGCAGGCTGGGGCCCTGGGGACTGAGGTCTGGACACGGGCCTGCACGTGTTCCCTGGGGCCCCGTTTGGCTGAAGTGACGAGCAGGAGTGGCCAAGGGACAGTGGGGAGGACAGGATGGGAGCCTGCAGCCCGGTGTTGTGGCTGGACTCCCACGGGTACCCCTGCCTGCCGGGGTCCCTCATCCGTGACGGGGCTCCCGCCTCGGTAGAGGCCTCAGGGCACAGTCCCACAGCCCGGGCCGCAGGAAGCGGGCCTCTGCTGACCGCCGCCCTCCCTCACGAGGGCCAGAGGGGGTCTCACGAGGCAACAGCTGGGCCAGGCTCTCAGGAGAGGACCCTGCTTCCCAGCCGGGCGGGCACCACCCCACACGGAGAGTCCGCCGGAGAAGCCGTGCTCCGAGGCCCCAGGCCCACCAGATGCAGCCCACCCGCAGCTTCCCATCCCCTAGTCCCGCAGCTCCAAGCAGCATAGCCACGTGTGGGTGTGAAGGCACGCGTGTGCACCCCACGGATCCGCTAACGGAAGCACCCCTCGGGCCCGTCCTCGCCTGCCCTGGGGCTCTGCAGGCCCCCCACTCTGTCCCCCGCCCCGTCCTCAGGGCCTCCGCGTCTCCCTCTCTGCGGGCCCCCCGCCCCCCGTGGCCAGGCCCTACTCAGCTGTCCCTCTTCCTGGGATCCCCCGGCCGTCCACGGCCCTCTCCTCGTGCTCAGCTCACAGTCCACACCTCCTACACGGGTTCGCTCTGCCCCGACCACGGCCACCACACCTGGCCAGCGGGACCTCAGGAAGCTGGGCTGCGAGGAGTGACAGGGGTGGAGCTGAGGACACCTGGGTGCTCTGTCCTAGCAGCAGACGCGCACTTCGACCCCGCCGTAGACAAGTCCCACCTCAAACCGAGCGGGAGGCAGGAAAGGAGGTGGCAACGCACGTCCTG
This sequence comes from Leucopleurus acutus, assembly GCF_964270905.1. NCBI lineage: Eukaryota > Metazoa > Chordata > Mammalia > Artiodactyla > Delphinidae > Leucopleurus > Leucopleurus acutus. Next base: position 2,146,006 of record NC_139153.1, on the reverse strand, counting down.
GGCAACGCTCTGGCTCCGGGGCCGCGTGCCAGCCCTGGTGGTCTCCCTCACCAAGCGTGTCCCTCGGAAACGCCTGTTTGAGCAGCACTGTCCCGTCCATGCACAGGTCATGGGGTGGTGCAGTGGGCGGTCGGACCAGATGCCGGGTCCACACCAGGCTCCTCCAGGACGCACACTGGCTTTCCAGCCACAGGTGGCGGGACCAGAAGCCATGATGCCACGCGGGCTGAGCCCGCAGTGCTGGCATGGGCGGGCCTAGACCCTAAGCCGAGGGCCAGCGTTTGGGCGCCGTCTCCACCTCCCCTGCACGGCTCCCGTGAGCAAAAAAAAAACGACCACACTCACCAGGGATGTGGACCTTGAACTTGCCACTCTGGCCGAAGGCGCTGGCAATGACCCCCAGCTCCCCGGTGGACAGCTGCACCTTGAGCCCCACGAAGAGCTGGATGTTGGTCTCCTTCTTGAACAGGGAGCGGCCGATCACACTGTAGTCGTCCATCACCTGCGCCCACACCCAGCCCCGGAGAGAGCGTTAGTGCCTGGGAAAGGCTGGGCTGCCACACTGCCCAGGCGGTCCGCCCGTGTCACGGGTGGTGCCCGGGCCCGCTTGCCACTCCCCCCCCACGGACACCTGCTGGGCCTGGGCTGCACCAGGCCGGCTGTGGGCACTTGGTTGGCTGGATGCGCTCGGCTCGTCCACGTGGCACCTCCCACCTGACAGATGGGAGGGGGAGGCACTGCCCGTCCACGGCCACAGAGTCCACAGGCAGAGGTGACGAGAGTCCGCAGCTGCCCGCCTCTGCACGGCTGCCCGCCCACCTGTCCCCAAGCTGGCAGCGCTCCTCAGGAAAGCCTTCACGGTACTGCAGGCTGAGGGGATGGTGCCCACCCTCTCTCCAGCATCCCCCGCACCGAGGAGGCTCTAAGAACCTGGCCTCTGCCGTCCCGCCCGCCACACGCACGTGTGTCCCAGCCTAGGGCCCCCCTCCGTCCCGCAGACCGCGGCCCCACCTCCGCAGTGCCCCTACGGCTCTCCCTGCTGGAGCCCCGTTTCCCCTGGCTCGCGGCTGTCCACGCGGAGGCCCAGGCTGAGTGGAGGCACACGCGTGTGTGAGAAAGTTGGCCTGGGGCAGCCCTGGCTTCGCCCCGAGCTGTGTTCCTCTGGAACCTTCTCCCAAGGGCTTGAGCTCGGGGCAGGCGATGTGTGAGTCCCGCCAGCCCTGGCCTCCGGCGGCTCAGGCGCAGGCCTCCCTGGACCTGCCAGGCTCCTCTCCAGGGCCTGTGCCAGGAAGGTGCCAGGCCTCTGTGCAGAGAGAAGGGGAGGGGGCGTGTGTGCACACGCATGTGTAAAGACCAGCTCTACCAGGCCTCGGAATGCCGGGTCCCACTAGGGGGCCACGGGAGAGACTGGGGAGGCTTCCTCCTGCCCTCCCGGCCCCGTGCGCCAGCCTGGGGCAGCTGCATGGAGTCCGACCAGGCAGCAGCTCGGGCAGCCGCGTGGAGGCCGGACGTACTGCCAGTGGTGGGACCTGCTCCTGGGGGCCCCCGGGGGCCAGGCTCAGAAACATCTTGCTTCTGCCCAAGATGCCACGATCTGGCCAAGGGCCAAATGGATGGATTGTTTTGAAAAGCAGAAACTGTCCCATTTACCCTCAAAACCTTTTGGAAAAACATATCCTATCCTGTTTGATTCATAGCGCTAGATGAAAGGTACGTGCATTCCTCCTCTCCCCAGTGATGGATGAATCGGATACGGGCAATGATAAGAATCATCGTTCCCACTTGCACAGCCCTTTGTAATTCAGTCTCGTCCCCACACGAGACCTCCTCCTTGTCCTCCAGACTCACAGGGCTCCCCTCGTGGCCGGACCCGGCTCGGCCCTCCGCACCGCACCGTCTGCGGGCGTCCCCGCTGCCGCTGCAGGGCATCCAGCAAGGCTGCAGGGTGAACTGAACGGAGGCAGCTCCTCCGACCTCAGCACAGGGGAGTCGAGGCGAGCAGACGTCACCAGCCCCAATGGTGCAGGGTGGCCCCATCGCTTTCGCAGGATCCCCATCCGTACCCACCCCCCCCAGGACGGCCTGCACGTGGAACTCTGTCCCAGCCTCGTCAGGAGCCCAGCCTGGTCCGGCAGGTGCCAGGACTTTGGCTGAACCGACCCAATGGTTCTGAACCAGGCATTCCACGTTCCCCACAGCCAGAGGCTGGTCCCGAGGTCAGCCTGGCCGCTGAGACTGCCTGTCGCTGGGAGGAGAGCCCTCGGAGACCCCCGACCCCCAGCCCCTCGGAGACCCCAGCCTGTGCGGACTGAGGCACCAGTGGGTCACACTGAGCCCTCGCAGAGCCCTTGTCTGCAAGGGATTTCCACGGCCACTTTGCAGAGGTCAGAGCTGAGCTCAGGGATGAGATCTGAGTGGGTCGCGAATGCCAGAGCCAGGGGCACAGTGGAAACTCAAACCCCAGCCGGCCAGGCCTTTGCAATGTCCCCGCAGGAGCGTTCCGGACTGGCGGGAGTGGCAGGTGCACATTTCTGCGCCCCCAGAACACACCCCTCCAGTAGTTACAGGGGGTGGGGCCGTGAGAGGGGCTCAGCGAACGGCTGCGGCAGGAGCCCTCATTTCATGACGCTGGTCAGAGGGGAGGCCTCTGCAGTGCTGCAGGAAGACCAGAGGCGGCATCTGTCCGGGCTGCGGGAAATGGTGAACCTCAGCCCCTCCGTCTCTGGAACGTGCGTGCCCCTGAGGGCTGAGCTCCTCTCCAGATGACGCTTCCAGCCGAGGCAGGGACCTCAGAGATCAGACACACCAGCACATCCAACCAGGGAAGACCTTCTGAGACTAGCCAGAGGCTTTTCCTTCTGAACCCACCGCCGTGACGAGGAGCCAAAGGCAACGTGCGTGGAACCTGCGGGCGGCAGCTCCCCGGGAGCGACGCTGAGCCGCCACACGGTTACAGCCACAGCTCCCAGGGAAACGTGCACCGTCTGCGCGAGCTATCCGCTTCGTCTCTTGGCCTTTGGTGGCTGGAGGCCGAGCTCCCCAAGAGCAGTCACTGCCGCTCAGAGCCCGGGCCCTCACCTCCACACCAGGCGAGTCCCCTCCGTCCCCGGCCTCTGAGCGGGGACTTGGCTGGCGGCGTACGTAATTATGTCATTACACGTGTGTGTCTCTCTCAGGGCCGGCTGCCGTGATGAGGCTTGGGAACTGCCCAAGTTCTGGAGCGACTATTCTAATTCAGACTGGAGAAGCGGCAGCAAGGAGACAGGGGCGGCTGGCCGTGAAGCGGAGCCCCGAGCAGAGAGGGCTGGCAAGGCTGGGGCCCTGGTCCATCTCCTCCAGCTCTGCAGTCCGGGGCATGGGGCTTCTCTGAACCTCAGTTCCGTCCTCTGGAAAAGGCTGTTGCTAGGATGAAGGGTGTTGGTGCTGGCAAGAACACCTGAGACCTGGTAGCAGGACAACTGCCCAGCGGCCAGAACCTCGATGACCAGAATATGAAGCTGGGAGAATGACAGAAGCAGTACCTGCGGCGGGGGCTCCTCTAGCCCACCCAGAACCTCGAGAGCGAGTTAGCCAACCCTCGGAGGACGGGAGCCGGGGGAGACCTGTGCCGCGAATGGGCCCTCGGAGTTACCGGGAACGACAACTCCCGGGTCCCTGGACGACGATGCCCGGCCTCAGAAACCAGTGGCCAAGACTGCATCTCTTCCTCCCCCAGCACAGGGCGAGGTGTGTCTGATGCCCAAGTACACTGGGGGGCAACGATCGACCCCTTGTAATCTCCTGGGGCAAACCCAGGAACGGACATTAGCCTTCAAGTTGCTTCCTTTGGTCAAGCGAGTTCCACAGGCCCAGGCGGGGAGGCCTCGGGCGGCCAGGCTCTGGGCGTCACCCGAGGGGGACTGTGCCACGCCCGCTCCCAGGCCGACCAGGCCGTCTTCCTCAAAACTGGGCCTGACCAGCACCGAACGGGCACCCGGCCTAGCAGTGACGAGCCTGGCGGCCCATGACCCCGACGCACGGAGCCTCCCTCCCTCTTTCTGTTCCCGTCACCAGGCACCAACGCAGGCAGAGTCCCTGCCGGTGCTGACGAGGAGGTACAAAGGCACCGTCCCCAGAGGCAGCTGCGTTCTCCTGGAGAGAAAGGGAGGCTAACTCTTTGCTGGGCGCTCGCTTCACGCCAGGCCCTCGCACGCGTGGTCGCGTCAGCTCCCCACCAACTCCGTTAAAGAAGCGACGGGTTCCGGGGGTGGGGGAGGGGTGTGACTGGTCTGCGGCCAGGCCGAGGCAGCAGCACCTGCTCAGTACATCAGATCCAGAGCCAGCTCTTTCCACCGTGTCCAGCTGCCTTGACCCTGCATCTATACAGCAACAAAAAGGCAATTTTCAAAGGGGGGCAATGAGCATTTCGGCAGCTGAGGGAGAGTCTTGGCTATCAGACGCCGTTTAGACGGCAGGAGAGAGGCCTGGGTTTGGGCCAGCACACGTGGGCAGCCATCGGATTTCCCCAGGCGAGGGCCCGCTTGGCCTCTGCTGCAGGAAGAACCTCTGTTCCTTGAGCAGCCTGGGAGTGGAGTGGGGGGCAGGGGGCAGCAGAGCTGGCCGAGCGGCTGGCTGGACCGCAGCATTTCTTCCTCCAGGAGTTGGGCGGCCTAGCCTGCTGGATGGCGAGGAACCCGTGCTGACCAGAGGCAGTCGCAGGCCGGCCCGCACCTGGTGCCCCGGGCACGTCTAACAAGCCATCAGCAGTGGAGCGGGGAGAGCTGGGAGCCGGCAGGCAGTGCCGCTTCAGACTTCAAAGCCGGCCAGCGCTCCTGGTGGCGTCTGCGTGTTTACCCTTGGTTGGGCAGAGGCCACAGGCTCCTCTGGCCATGCCCTCAGGCCTTCCCTGTCCGGCGCCAGTGGATGCCAGGCCCAGGGTGGCCGGCACGCCCGGCCTGACCCCACCACGGGGGAGAGAAAGGTGCAGCCGTCTGGTAGCCCGGGCCGCCGCGCCACGAGGGAAGTCCAAGTGAACAGCACCGAGCCCGGCGCTCTGCGCTAGCACTTCACACACAGCAGCCTCCCCTCCTTCTACCGCCCTGAGAGGTGGGGAGCACGGCCCCCATTTTTCCAGCAAGGAAACTGAGGGGAAGAGACTCACCCAACGCCTGGCCTGCAGGGGCCCGTCCAGCGGGCCTGGAGCCCATGCACACTGGGTCCCTGTGGCCTCGGCGGGAGACCTGCCATGCCCAGTCCTCTGCTCGCCCCCGCCTGGGTCCCCTGGCAGCCCCCGCCCAGCCCGCCGGCCTGCCTGTGCCCACCACGCCTTGGGCCCACCATGCACGTGAGGGTGCAGTGCTGTCTTCATCCCGGCGGCCTGGAGAGGTGAGTGAGTGGGAGTTGGTGCAACACCTTTGTTTTCTAGTGATGTGGGTGGAACCACGCAAGCTGCCGTGGCCAGGGGGCGGGTGGGGCTGCTGGGCCCGGGCTGTGGCAGCAGTCGGAGGCGTGGGGCGGTGCAGGGCATTTACTATCCCAGGTATGAGCCCTCATTTGCCCACCTCCGTCCATGTGATTGAATGATTGATTTTTGTTTGTGTTGGGTCTTCGTTGCTGAGCGCAGGCTTTCTCTAGTTGCGGCGAGCGGGGGCTACTCTTTGTTGCGGTGCGCGGGCTTCTCATTGTCGTGGCTTCTCTTGTTGCGGAGCACGGGCTCTAGGCGCGTGGGCTTCAGTAGTTGTGGCTTGCGGGCTCAGTAGTTGCGGCACGTGGGTTCAGTAGTCGTGGCTCGTGGGCTTAGTCGCTCTGCGGCGTGTGGGATCTTCCCAGACCAGGGCTCGGACCCGTGTCCCCTGCACTGGCAGGCGGATTCTTAACCACTGCGCCACCAGGGAAGTCCCACGTCCATGTGATTTTTACAAATGAGGAAACAGGGGCCCACAGAGTGAGCAACTTAGCGGAGGGCAGCCGTGTGCACCAGCTCCAGGGTGTGCATGAGGCAACACAGGAGCCCTGGCTCTGCTGGCTGGGCCGCAGGGCTATGCCCAAGCCCACGGGGCTGAGGATCCTGCATCTGGACCTGCGAGCGGGTAAGGAAGGGCGTCTTCTCATCTCCCCATGGGGCTGCAGAGGAAGGGGCGCAGGGCCTGAGCAGCCAGGGAGGATCCTGAGAAGGGAGGGGTGGGGTGGGAGGGGAACACCCGGGGGCCCAGGGGAGGGGCGAGACCAGAGGGCGTGAGCGATGGAAAACCCGGCATACCCACCGTCAGGCCCTGGACACCTCCTCCTGTCACCCGGCGCCCGCACTGACTCAGGGCTGGACCAGGAGGGGTGACCCTCCTCTGCTGCACGAGGATCAGAACCACAGGGCCTGCTGGGAGCCTCCGGGCAGACCCCACACGAACCTGAGCTCCCCGACACTGGGGTCTCACTCAGCACTGCTGCCCTGAGTCAGCGGAACCCGGTCGAGTCCCAGGACCACCACTGCCATGCCTGACCCCCATGAGCATGCGCCACAGGGACACAGTGAGGCCTGCGTGTTCGTCCACCCATTCACCTGTGGCCTGGTAGGCATGGGCTCCTATGCAGGGCCGCAGGCACAGATGAGGGGGTCGGGGGGCGCCCAAGGAACCACCTGCACTGACCAGGCGGGCCAGGCGGGTTCATGGGCCCCGCCTGCGTGTCAGCCTGGCTCTAACTGGCGGAGAGGATGCAGGCCACTCCCGCCTGGCTCCCTGTCTGGAGACCACAGGCGCCGGAGCCAGGTCTCCGAGGCCTTCCTGGCTGTCAGACCCGGCAGGGCGGTGGGCGGGAGGGAGGGGGAGGCTGCTTACCCGCTCCACGATGCCGTGCTTGTGCTTTAGCTTGTACACTCGCAGCCTGGGCAGGGCGCTCTCGGCGTAGTTCTTATCTTCCAGCCCGTGCAGCAGGATGCCGTGGAAGGCCAGCCGGCACGTGTTGGCGTGGATGTCCGCGTCCAGCCTGGAGCCAATCACCAGGCACAGCCGCGGGCAGGTGACGGGCTTCTCGAATTCCACGAGGGCCCACTGCTGCCGGGGGCAGCGGCCTTCGGAGGCCTGGCCCACCCTCCTGTCGGCCTCCCCACCGTCCGTCTCGGCCGGCACTGAGCCCGGGCACAGGTACTGCTCCTGGAAGAGGTACTCCTGGGAGAAGTCGAAGGAGTCCAGCACGGGCTCATGGTCGAAGCCGTCGGGGGCAGGGCTGAAGAACATCACCCGGCCCATGACCGTCTCGTGGCCCACGGTGATGTGGAACTTGGCCTTGGTCTGCAGGGATCCCCGGAAATACGGGATCTTCTCCACGGACACGAGGGCTGCATGGACCGTGTGCAGAGACTCGGGGGCACACACCAGGCCACGCTCCAGCAGCTTGGGGTCGAACTGGGTGACACAGATGCCCAGCCGGTCCCCCTGCACAGCAGAGGTGACGGGTGTGTGGAACATCTGCATGGACTTCACCTTCCTCACCACCTGGTCGGGAGGAAGAGAGGGAGCGCTGAGGCCGAGCCTCAAGGCTGGGGGGCCCCAGCTGGAGAAGCCCCCGTCCCGGCGCTACCAACACTCACCGGCACCCGGTCGCACGCCCCTTGCACGGAGCAGGCTCCACCCTGCAAACGCGGAGCCAGGCTCGCAGGGCACCCAGGCCGGGACACAGGCAGCGGTCACTGCAGCCCATCCAGCACCACCGGGGTCCCCTCTCCTGCTCCACCCCCAGGCCCCATCCCACGCTTTCTTCCCCAGCCCTCTGTTTAGGTTTGCTTCCCTGCCAGCCCCACGCCTGCCAAGCCATGCCCGGCTGCCTGGAAAGCCCAGGACAAACACCCCTGCTCTGGAAAGTCTGCCCAGACCCCCGTGGGCAGGACTTGCTGCCTCTCCTCAGTGCTGCCCCAGCCCCTCCTGGCCCACACCGCCTGCTGTGCTGTCACTGCCTGCTCTGGACCTGCCCGCTGCCAGCCGGCGGGCTTCTCCAGGGCAGAGTGGCTCTTCATTGACCAGACACATGGTCCCCTGGGGCTGCTGTGTGGCAGGCACTGTTCCGGGAGTGGGACAGAGCCAGCTACGTTTTCAAAGAGCTTAGCGTCCAGAAACAGCAACAACATTACAAATATATGAATATTAACAAAATTTATATTAATATAAATAAACCTGACACAGACCATTTTTGTGTATAGATACATGTAAGTAATACCACCATAATCTGTATACTGTTTATGAGACGCTCCAGAGGAAACGACACATGGTGACGCTGGAGGCGGCCCAGGGGTGGGGAGAGTCGGGCTCTTTGCCGTCGGAGGCCAGGGAGATCTCTGCGGAGCCCATGTCTGAGTCGAGACCCCATCGTAAGAACCAGCTGTGCGGAGGCCAGAGAAAGTCCACTCTAAATGGGGGGACCCGCAGGTGCAAAGGCGGGGGTGGGGGGAGGCCCTGCAGTCGGGGGAGCAGGCCGGACGTCACCAGGAGCGATGGCAAAGGAGCGCCCGATCTGTTTCCAAACCATCACACCGACCGGCACACCAGCACATTTCTGCACCCACGGTTGCTAAATCAGGAACAGACACAGAAAAGGCCCCAACAAACATTCACAAAATGAACAAACGTCTACGCCAAGATCCACATCGCAGTGATAAGATCAAATCTGTGCTGGGACCCCTGGTTAGCGCAGCAGAGAAACGTGAAATCGATTTCCGAAAACCTGCCGTCAAAAATCATCACACCAAAGACAGCTCTGACCTTCAGGTCGCGAGCACCCCGCCTACGAGGTCGGGCGTGCGGAGCCCCCGTTCTCTCCCCATAAAGGGGGTGCTGCGCTGACATGAGCCGCAGGAGCCCAGTCCAGCTCTGACCTTCAGGTGGCGAGCACCCCGCCTACGAGGTCGGGCGTGCGGAGCCCCCGTTCTCTCCCCATAAAGGGGGTGCTGCGCTGACATGAGCCGCAGGAGCCCAGTCCAGCTCTGACCTTCAGGTGGCGAGCACCCCGCCTACGAGGTCGGGCGTGCGGAGCCCCCGTTCTCTCCCCATAAAGGGGGTGCTGCGCTGACAAGAGCCGCAGGAGCCCAGTCCTTTCCTGGAGAGCCTGATACTTACGTGTTTGTTTAAAGACCATTAACGACCTGACCAGGAGGTCAGGCGGCAGAGAAAGTGAGAAGCACAGTGTCAAAAGCCACAGGCAAGATCAATCAAAGAGAAACATAAAACATCTCTGAAACGGTCCGCAGGGGCAACGGGAAACTAAGCTTTTCAGGAATGCACCTCAGAGTAACCGGAGAATATGATCTTACACTAAGCGTCTGCCCAGCGAGGCAGGACCCAGTCATGCCTCCTCCCCCCGAGCCGGGAGCTGTCCCCTGGCCCTCAACCCCGGAGCCCCTCCAGGCCAGCTCCCTAACACGTCTGATGAAGTAATTCCTCGGCACCAGCCTCTACAAGGGTTCCCATCTCCTACAGCGTGACTTTCAAAGCTTGTGGGTGGAACTGTCGTGATGAGGAAGCCCCTCTGACCAACTGAAATTCCACAGGGGATCGGTGCCACCAGCCAGGGCACCCCCTCTGCTGCCCCACCAGGACTCCTGCTGGCCTGGCTCCCCCGCAAGCGCGAGCGGCCTTCCCTGGAACCTCCTGCCCCACGGCCCACTGGACAGCTCTTCGCAACGCTTAAGCCCCGGCCCGGCCCGGAGGCTTGACGTTTTCCCCCGCAGACACGCCTCTGAGCTTTGCCCCTGAGGCTCCTCTCCCTGGGACTACCTCCACCTGGCAAATTCCCATCCATCCCTAAACCCCAGCTCCCAAGGCACCTCCTCCCTGCCCACTCCGGACAGAGCTGGTTGTTCTCCTCCGCTGACTCTGAACCTGACTTTCTCTGTGGTCACTGCTGGCTGACAGCTCTGTCGGTCCCTGCCTCTGTGCATTTACTGACTTAAATTACAATACAAGCCAAAACATTACCATCAACGTCTGTCTCGCCACGTGCTCCTCCCCCAGCCAGTTCTCCTGCCTGCCCCCCAGCCGGAGGGAACTGCTCTCTTGAATTTGGCGGGTAACATGTCTTTTCTTTTTATTGATACGTGTCTATAATTGTGTAGAGATTTACCACATATGTAGTACATGTGTCTAATCGATAACTTGCTTTGTTTTGTGAGATTCTGAACTTGGGAGTTGGTGCCCGTGCTGCCTGCACCTGCAGCTCACCTGTCGTGACACCGTGCGTCTCACGGTGCACACAGGCCCCTGTCCAGTCTCCCAGCCACGAGCCCCTGGGTCGTCTCCAGTTTTCTGCTGGGTGTGGAGTGACGGGTCCCCTCCTATGCAGGAGTCCTGAGGGTGCAGGTGTGGGGACAAGGCTGCAGGACCCAGGCCTGGACGAGAGCTGCTGGGTCACAGGAGAGTGAGCGCTTGCCTCCGCCAGGTAAACTGAGCACCAGTGCATGTCCACCCAGTGGATGTGTCCGCCCAGTGGATACACGTCTTCTCCACCGTTCGGCACTGTCTGACTTCTCCATTTCTGTCCATCAAATGTGTCTGTCTCTCCTCCTAGACCCTGAAGACAGGGCCAGGCTCCACCTGCTGCTGCACCCCCAGCGCCTGGCACGGAGGGCTGCTGACAGAGCCGGCCCATGGCAGCCCCTCAGGAGGGAGAAGAGACGCGCCCCTCATGGTGAGAGCACAGCTGGCAGAGCACGAGCTCGGAGTCCAGACCCGCAGGGGCCTGAGCGGGGCCCGCGTGTTCACGGGCCTCCCCTGAGGGTGGCCAGGGCGTCGTGCCACCTGATGGTCCCCCCGGCCCCCCAGGCCCAGGGTCAAGCAGGCGCTATTCAAAGCATGTTCTCTTCCCCACGGAGCTCATGTTCTTAGGACTGAAATAATACAGATGCCCTAAGAGGGCGCCGTGAAGAGCAGCAAGACAAATAACTGTGCAAATCAAGATTTTAGGGCCCAGACAGGAAACTGGGAAACAGATCGACGGGGACGGGCAGCAGGGCACCACGCCGTCGGCCTGCCCCGGATCCACGCCAGGAACACAAGATCCCACTGAGGACACTAACGAGGAGATGTGGATAGTTTCACCAGCTTAAGGGCGGGAAAAACAGGCTTTCCTGTCATTTTCTAGGCAACTTCGAGAGACACTCCTGCTCAACTCCCTCACCAAATCCTCACTAAGACCCACGTGGAGGGGCCGAGGCGCCATCCACACGCCCACTCACCACGTGTCACCCAGTTTCCCTCAAGCTCCGGCCCAGGCCCTGGAACGGCCCAGGGGCGGCGGACACAGTTTTGATCTTACGGAACTGACCAATTGCAGGTGAGAGGATGTTAATTAAACCATCAGCTAATACAGGCAGAATCCTAAGACCACGGGGAGGTGCTGTGAGGGGGACTAACTGGGGACCTAATGACTCCTGGGTGGTCAGGGAGGGCTTCCCTGAGGAGGTGGCACTGAAGCTGAGACCAGATAGAGGAGAAGGGACCACCCGCAGGGACTCCAGGCAGAGGAAGAGCGGAGCGGGCCCGAGGCCCCAAGGCGGGCAGGAAAAGAGGTGGCCAGGGGAGTGGGGCCAGCGCCTGCCCCATGAGGACAACAGACGTCCCGGCGGTGGTGGCCCGGGGCTGAGCAGAGGGAGGACGCACTCCGATGGCCCCTTTGCAAGGTCACTTGGCTGTGTGGCGCGGGGGCGGGGGGGCAGGGAACAGGAAAGGAAGGCGGGAAGCCAGCAAGGAGGATACTCGGGTTCTTTCTGCAGCAGCAGCAGAATGGGCGGCGGAGGCCGGGGTAACGGGCGCGTCCAGCATCCAGCCTGAGGGCAGCCGAGAGCTCAGAGGGCAGGAGGCGTCGGGAGACACACGAGGGGAGGGCAGGCTGCGCGGAGGAGACACGCGCTAAGTTCCTCCCGGACTGCCCTGCAGCCCCGTCCTCCTCGGAAGCGCCACTTCCGTGTTCCCTGACCCTGCGTGACCCTCGTCGCCGTGCCCGTCATCAGGAGACCCAGGAGGCTCTACCTCCCACACAGGCCCAGCACCCGGGCCCCTCCGCTGCGCCCACCGCCCCCCCGCCGCCGGCCCCCCCGACTGTGAGGGTCGTCGTGCCCCGCACCCTCCCTGCCTTCCAGCTCGCTCTGCAAAAGCCCACGTCCGCACTCCGACTGCGCCTCACAGTCGGCCCCTGCTGTTGCCCTGGTTTTATTTGCTACGACTGCTCCGCCCCCACCCCCGTCATGTCAGTCCCATGACCCTTCCTGCTCCCCAGACACGCCAGGCTCCTGCCCCACGGCCTTGGCACTTGCCAGGGCCTCTGACCAGGATGCTCTTCCCCCGGAGAGCCACAGTTCTCATTCCCTCATTTCCCTCCTGTCTCTGCTCAAATGTTTATCCATCCTTGACCCCCCCACCACGCTGCAACCCAGTAAGAGACAGGACCACCGCCCCCATCCCTCTGTCTTCTTTTGCCTGCTCCCTTTTATTCACAGTGCTCCCCGCCCCCGACATATTACGTATCTGCTCACTGACTCTCTCTCCCGTATGGGATGTGGCCTCCACGAGGCAGGGGCTTGGTTTCTATTTTGTTTTTCCCATTCACATCTCTAGTGCCCAGCACAGCGCCTGACAGATAGGAGACCTCACCACACATGTGTGGTGTAAACAGGGTGCAGCACCGCCCCTGCCCCAGGGAGCTCCAGTCCTGGCCTGGGCCCTACACGTCCTCAAAGGCCCGTGGAGCCCCACACCTGCGTGGGGGGCAAGACCGGCCCCGAGGCTGGATGGGCAGTTAGAGGTTCCAGACCCCCCCCAGGGTGAGAAGCCTTCCAAGCAGGGGAGAAGCAGGGCTGAGGCTCGCCAACAGTGACGACAGAGAAGGCGGGGGGCGGGGGGAGGGATGCCGTCGAGTGGGACAGGAAGGCCTTCTGCTTGGGATCAGCAGGCCGGCCCCCCGAGCTCGGCTCCCGCGAGGGCTGGCTGCCTGCAGGGCCCCTTCCCGTCTCCCCGGCACCAGGCGCGTCTGGGGAGGGCGGCTGGGCCCGAGGAGGACGGAGGCAGGAACACATCAAGCAAGCAATGCTTCAAACTCCAGTTCGCGCTTGCTAAGCAGTTCAGCCCTTTCTGATTCACAAAGAGTTTGACCATCGTCTGGGCCGGTTATTCTTCATAAAAACGCAACGAGGTAGGTCAATATTTTCACATTCAATTTTATGGATGAAGAAAGAGGTTTTCGATGTCTCCAAGGTCACAGAGCAAACAGGTGAGACTTGGGACAGTAAGTGCTGGGACCGCGGGGCAGGCCTGACATCCCGGCCTGTCTCCCGACCACCCGAGCAGACAGCGCACCACCCTGCAGAGCTGCAGAGCTGGGCGGAGCCAGGGGCGCGGGGTGGATGCCCCCCCCCCCCCCCCCCCCCCCCCCCGCCAGGCGCAAACCCAGAAAGGCGGTTCCAGGGAAGGAGCCGGGGAGTCGGGGCCGCCTCTAGAGCCGGGAGGGCAGAGGCAGGGCGCCCAGCCCCTCTCTCCTGCCCTGGCCAGGCGCAGTGGACAGTTTCAGACCTGACTTCTCAGCTGCTCCGCCCCCTCTGGCCACCCTTGGCGCCTGTCTCTGGGTGGCAGGGCCCCAGCACAGGACAGGCCCTCCGTGGAGGTCTGTGACTGACCAGGTGGGAGAGCAAACAAATGCCCCATGTGCCCCCAGGCCTGACACGTGTCTTCCGAGCATCTGCACTGTGGTTTCCAGCATCTGGAGCGCTTGGCCGGATGCTGGGCTCACGATGACCGGGGCCCTTTCCGAGGCCAATGAACAGCGGCCTAGAAGTGACCCGAGGTGGGGTTCACCAGGCGTCCGTCTCGGCTCTCCAGAGCAGTGTGCGCGCAAGAGCGGGGACCCAGCCACGGGACGGAGACCTCACGATTTCACCATCGGCCAACACAGAAGGCAGAGGAGAGACACATCTGCCGAATGCTCACCAAGTGCTAAGCTGGTCCTTACCGTTCGCCCAACAACTGTCCAGGTGGTAACAGTGACCGCGTTTTACAGACCAGGGAACTGAGGCCCAGAGGGTAAGGCACGTGCCCACCGCATCCGGATCTGCCCATCCTGAAAGCCCCTATTCTTACACCATATCACACGCATCGACCCCACCACGGAGTGCACGGTACAGTTCACCCCACGAGCGGGCTCTCTGGCAGCGTTCCTTCTGTAGGGTAAGAAATGGATGGGCCAACACCACTGCAGCCTCCTGCAAAGGAACAGCAGGTCTGGGGCCCCCGGACATCCTCCAGCATCAACAGATGCTAGAAAGAAGGGGGCTTAGCAGTCTTTCTGATGTGCAGAGATTTCTGTAATAATGGTACTGGCTGTAATGAGATTGGACCCCATTATCCGTTTTCGTTCCATTATTGAGCCTGGAAGCTCCTGGCTGTGCCAAAGGCGAGGGTCGAGGCCTTGCAACTTCATCATTACTTAATAAAATGTAAATTGGAGAGGAAAAGAAACACACGAGGTTGACACTAATAAGCTTACACCAGGATCAGTTACTTCAATTCGAAGAGGTTCAGACCGGAGGGGAAAATGAAATCAGCTTTTAAAGACCCGTCTAGGTTTGGCTCCATCAGACGCAACCAATCTGGTTTAATAAGACTTCAATTTGGCTGCTCTCATTTCTGCCTCTTCTTTGAGCGGGGCCGGCCACAGATAAGACGCCCCCGCCTAAGGCGTTAATTGCATCTTGCACAAAAAGGCCAAGCTCGGGATGCTGCTCGGGGAGGAAGCGGCGTGAGCTGTGGAGGCGGCAGGAGTGGGGAGCAGGTGGGCCCTGGGGACTCGGTTCCCACCCGCTTATTTTTTGAGAGAAATGACAACCATTCAGAAAGGTACAGGGAGTCAAGTGATGTAGTAACTACCTGTGTTCCCACCACTGGAATGGACCTCTGTGAGCCTGTCACTTGTACTCTGTCTTGATGTCCAGTTGAAGGCCCCAGTCCTGTCCCCGGCCTCACCTCACCTGGAGTAATCACCTTCATTGTGTCCTCATGTGTCCCACTGTACACATTTACAGCCACGTGTGCACCCTGGATAGGACCGATTGTTACTTTATACAACGGCGCCCTATTACTGTTTAATTCAAATACTTGTCTTCTTCCTCTGTATCGTGGTTTTGACATCTGTTCATATCGGGAGACATATCTGTACACAGATCTATCTCTGTATATTCGTCTGTATATTTACGTAGACACTGAGCTACCCGTTCGTACAATCTACCCAGGTCACTCTTTCTGGCTGCTGCATAGTACTTCTTTACATGAAAACGCCACCTTTTATTTATCTGCGCCCTTACTGATGGACACATGGGCCGCTGTGAACGACGCCGCGGTGGCCATTTCTGTAGCGTCAGCCCACACGCGCACACGGAGCTTCCCCGAGCAGGTGTCGGGACAGAAAACTGTGGCGTGCAGAGCACAGCTTCAGTCTCACTAGGGCTTCCCAGCTGCCAGCTCACAGCCTTCCAGCGGTGCTGGGAGAGACCTCCTCTCGGACGGCCCCGGCACCGGCACTGCAGGCCCCTTAACTGCTGCCCAGCTGTCAGATCACCAGGACGGCAGCTCCTCGGGGTCCTGCTGCCGCCACTTCACCCCAAGGCGGAGTGGTGAAAGCCCCTCTGCACCGCAACCCTGCCAGGCCCAGCGGCCTCCAGGGCGTGCTCCCGGAGGGTGACACACCGCACGAGGTCGGGCCAGGCCCCTCTCGGTCCTGGCTCTGCTCCTGGGCCCACTGCCCCCTGGGCACCAGGGCCAGGAACTGGGCCCTAGCAGCACGGGCCACTGTCCTCCCGCCCGGCCTTGTCTTGGGGGACGGTGCTGGCTGCTCAGAGGTGGGCTCTGTTCCACGCGAACATCCCACTGGGGCCTAACTAAAGCCAACTACTCCCTGGGGAGGAGGAGAGCCGAGGAGACCTTCCTCTCCGGGGTCCCTGCGTAGAAATGAGAAACACCCCCTAAGAGAAGGAGGAGGGTCTTCAGAAGCCTGGGGACCCATAGGCCGAGCTCCAGGGTCAGAGATGGCGTGGGGCTCTGCCTGGCTGCGTTGTCTGTCTTCTCCGGGAGGCCCGCCCTGCCCCAAGCGCCCGGCCAGGCTGCGTTTCCAGTGGTCAGTCACCCCTGGGCCCAGCGTGCACCTTGCCCACCTCCCCAGTCACGCCCCACACCAGTCCAGGCCCCTGCCCAGGGTCCCGGAGCCCCGACAGTGCTCCTCACGGCCTCATCGTCATTCCCACCACGTGCCCGCGCGTCCGGCTCCCTTCTGGGGGGCTCCCGCGCCAGGCGGACAGCGGCCCGTGGGCAGGCTGGGTCATTCTGCTCACCGCCGGCCCCCCTCTCGATACCTGCCATGTGGTGGGCACCCGGGGAGGAAGGGGACGGATTCAGTTTCTACCACTCGGCCCAGCGAAGGCCCCACCCCTCCACCGCGACCTCACAAAGTGACCCTGGTTATTAACCGCCCGGTCCTGCAACAATGAAAAGCCGTAAAAGTGACAAGGGGCCTGCCAGGAGGCTTTACGTTCCTCCCCCAGCCGCCCTCCACGCATTTGTCATCCCATAAAACTTTAAATTGAATTACACCAATGCCCGATTCTTCTGCTCTCCATACGACTGGGGCTTTAATTGTTTTTAACGACATTCTTGGGCTTTTGGGGGGGTAAGGAATCCTTGGGAGGTGCGCCAAGGGGGCCAGCTCTGTCCCGGGGCTGAGCCCGGAGAAGCTGTGGCCGGAGCAGCAAACACGGCCACACCTGGGCCTCGGAGAACCACCCGGGCGGCCTGGATCCCAGGTGGACAGAAGGGGCCCGAGGTCCCAAGGGCTGGGCTCCTCGGCCCGTCCCCGCCGCGCCCCCCGGGCCCCGCTCCTGGGTGGGCGCCGCCTCTGCTCGCGCGCCGAGCTGGGGGTGAGTTCTGTAAGTGTTTCTGAGCCTCAGTGTTGTCACCAGTAAAGCGGCTCATACCCCTGGCCCAGATGTCGTGGCAATGTAAGCAGCCTGTGTCCACATCTGCGGAGGTCCGGGGGGCGCAGGTCCTCGGGGGGCGCGGCGGCCCAAGCTCAGCCCCTGGCTCCATCTTCATCCTTCAAGGGCTCGCAGCCCGTCAGTGGCAAATCCCAGAGCGTCTTCCCGTCCACTGGGCCTCACTTCTCGCTCAGATTCCCCAAGAGGGCCCCTTCCCCATGTTTCTGCCGGGCCACCCGCCTTGTACAGAGCCCGGGCGAGACGCCGCTGGTCTTCAGCCCATGGGGCTCCAGGGGTCCAGTGTCATCCCTCTGGCGCCCGGCCCAGCCTCCTCCCGCGTCAGTACAGGGCTCTCCCAGCGCTCACCTGGGCCCGGCACCCTCCACCCTCTGCTCCCGCAAGCGCGCCAGGCCACGTGCCTTCCTGTTCACCTCGCACGTGGGCATTCGTCAAGTCCCGTTTTCAAAGTCATCACCCACATTCCCTCAACTGGGTTTAACTCAACACATTCCTGTAGCACCTGCTCCGAGGCAGGCCTTACACTTGACCCTGGGAGCATGTGGGGCAGATATAAGTGCCACTTGGACAGCTGTTATGCCGTGAGAGAGGGGTCAGGGGGTCAGGAGAGGAGGTGACATCTGAACTGGGTTTAAGGACAATGCCATGCCAACGAGACCAGGAGAGTGTCAGAAATGAAAGAGCAACTTCTCCTTCTCGGTCCCTCTCCCCCTTCCCTGGGCCTTCCTTCAGGGAAAGCTCCTGGTGTCACAGTGCAGGAAGGAGCCCGAACACCTACAGGAAACCTGCATTTTCCAACTGGTCCCGGAGCCCAGCTGTCCCGAAAGACGTCAGGAAGTGCTCCCGCCTTTCCTGATGGCGGAGGAGAGCAGGTGCAGGATGCCGCCTGCCGGGAGCACAGAATTTCTTCCACGTCCCAAGTTTTAAGGTTCATGGAAATCTTCGTGTTCTACACGAAGATCCATGTTTGGATGGATTCCTGACACTGCAGGAAACTGACCTGCTGGCCCTGGGCTGCCAGTCCCTGGCGCGAGGTGGCATTCACCCTGAACCCCTGCTGCAGAAAACTGCACCCAGCAGGCGCGCTGGTTCCAGCGCTGCAGGTAGGTAACAAAGGTCAGGGGCGCTCATTCCTGCTTCCCACGCCCAGGCCAAGCTCTAAAATCCCCGGCCACGCGTAACCCCAGCCAGAGCCAGCAAATCGACAGGCTCGGCCGCGGCACAGAGAAGGCCCTGTGGCTCTGCTGAGCTCGGCCCTGGAGAAGCCACCTGCAGGGGAGAGCTCCGAGGCGCTCAAAGGAGGCTCGGCCTCGGCCAGAAGACTGGCCTTCCACACCCCAGAGATCTTTCCAAAGGCACAGGCAAAGCTCGGGGCTGACTAACGTCTTCCTGGAAATCTGGAGAGAGTTCTCAAATGTGAATTATTCCTGCGTGTGGGCAACCAACATATCTACCTGCTGTGTGGGCCTGAGAGGAGCTCTTCCCCAAAAGCTGTGATGAATTTATAAGCTCTGGCCCAGAAAGTAGGTTGAGATGTCAATATTCATACTACCTGAAAAGTTCAGGAGTTGTAGTTGAGATTAATGAAAACGACTTTAGACACGTAAGCAAGAACTTCGAATGTGAAAAAGTGAAGGAAATAAGCGGCCCCAGCGTGGGTGGAGAGTCAGATGGAGCTTCCCGTCAAGGCGACAGCTGTAAGGACAGCTGTGGACAGGCAACGGACAAGCGGAGGTGGGGGCAGGGCGGAAGCGGGTCCAAGCCCCACTCTGCCCGCCGCAGACCCAGGCCCCGCTCCGACCCCGCGGCCCGGCACCGCCTGCCCCGGCTCCGAACCGACCGCTGAGGTCCACTCCAGTCTCTGCCCCGCGGCTTGGCCACTGCGCTCTGTCTCAAGAGCCTGTGGTCTGCAGACACTCTGACGCGCTAACCAGTGGGCCGTCCACCAAGCCAAGCCATTCAGGCGACCGGGGACCTGCCACGTGCAACTGACGAGCGGCCTCCTCTTCGTGTCCTCAGGACCCCCCCCCCCCCCCCCCCCCCCGCTGACTCCGCAGCCTCAGCTGAGGCCCCACTGCCCTGGGCCGCCTTCCAAGACTGCCCAGGCTCCCAGGGCCTTTTGTGCCTACTCCGCCACCGTCACCACCATCACCTCCACGCGCCGCCCCCCAGCGCTGACACGCAGGGAGCACCTACTGTACACCCCGGGCAGTGTTCCAAAAGGCTCACGTACATCAGCCAGCTCACTCCCCGCAGCGCCCCTGAGGGTCCGTCCTGCTGTGACCCGCGCTGTCCAGGGGACCTGACTGGGGCCCAAGGTCACCCAGCTCAGCAGTGGTGGGGCCGGGATGCAGACCCTGCCGGGGGAGCTCTGGGCCAGGGCTCTCTGAGAACACGCAGCTCTTGACTCTTTGTATCCTGCCCCCAGGGGAGGGGACCTGGTACATCCTCGGTGGCAAAAACCGCTGAACGAACGTGTGACTGAGGGCAAGGGGGCGCGCCTCTGTGTGGCGCAGCGGTTACAAAGCAGGTCCTGGAGTCAGACTTCCTGGTTCAAATCTCTCGAGTTATCCTGCGACCTTGGGCAAGGGGCTTAACCTCTCTCTCTTTCCTCAAATGGAAAACGCCCCTGCCTCACCAGGCAGTTGTGAGGATTACGCTGGGTAATCTGTGTGGAACAGTTTGCATGGCATCAAAACGCCAGAAACTGTTCAATAAAGATTAGTGATCAACACGATTACTGTTACTATTTCATCATCAACAGAAAGGAGATGCGCATCCTGGCTCCATCGGGGTTACCGCGACAATGAGATTATGAGACGTGCGGGCACCCAGCCAGCGCCCGGCGTGAGAAGAGCCTTGAAGGCCCAGCTTCCCCAAAGGTGAGGGACGAGGGGCTGCAAACTTTTCTGTAAAAGGCCAGACAGCAACTGCTTCAGGCTCTGCAGGCCCTACAGCCTCTGTCGCCAGCTACTCAGCTTTGCTGTCGTGGCATGAAAGAAGCTGCGGACATACAGCTTCATGTAGAAAAACAGCCTGCGGGCAGCAGCTTGCCGAACCTGCTGAGCTCCGAGGCCCGGCTCCTGTGAGCTGAGCCGCCTGGAACAGAAACAGCAGCCCCGTGGCTGCAGCAGCCAGACACGCCTCGGTCAGATCAATCCGTGCCCGATCCGGGCCGCCAGGCACCGCGGGTGCTGCCTGAGCCGCCGCGGCGGCACGGCTGAATGCCCCGCAGAGCAGGCTGCCGTCCACAGGCCTCCCGTGGCGGTCGCCTCTGAGCACCTTCTCAGCTTGGGCACACGGCACGGGCAAGACCTGGTCCTGCAGCCCGGGGGGGAAGACCGCCGTGCGAGCAGAACAGGGTGTGACCTGCGGGTCCAGTCTCCTCATCTGTATCCTGGACACAAGAATAACACCACGTCTTGTAAAGCGGAGAGAGAAGAACGCACGCGCAGGCCCTGGCTGGGTGCTGCAGTGATTACTATTCCTACCGGTCTCCTAGGAAGCAGAAGCAGAGGGAAATCCACTTGAGATGACTTTCAGAAGCTTAAGGGCATAAGCTTCGTGCAAAGTCTGTTTGGGGTAGAACGGGTAACACACAGGCCAACGTGAGTCATGTTATATCGCAAATAAAAATCGGCCCATGAATATACATAATCCTCAAGGTAATTCTCCCAATCTCGCGACGGTAATGGAGCCACCCTCGCTCACTGAGGCATGAATATTTACCGTCCTCTGGCTTTACTGCTCTCGATCTGGGTTCAATTTTGCAAATTAAAATGAGGGCTGTGTGGATAGAGAGATTACAGGAGAGCCCCCTGAAGCCTGCTGTCCCCGGAGAGGGAGCCAGGCGGGGGAGTTGCTCCTTCCCACTGGCCTAGTACCTCTGCCTGGAGGGTCAGGAGCAAGAGAAAATGGGGCGAGGGGTCGCGGGGCGGTCAGGACCCTGGGAAACACGCGGTGCGGCAGTCCCAACGGCGCTGAAGACGGAAGCGTGTTTCCGGGTGGGAAAGGTGTGCCAACGCCCAGAGGCCTCTCTTCTGGATGGCTGAGGAGTTTCCGAGCAGCCAAAGGAGCAAGGGCTTCAGGAGCTGACAGACCTAGGCTCACACCCTGGCCAGGGCCTGGAGCTGGGGCGTGTCGTTTCACCTCTCTGGTGAGGCCTCAGCGGCTTCACCTGGAAAGTGGGGATAAATACTGCCTCCCTCCCAGGCCCATGTGAGAATCTGGAGCCGGGTAGGCAAGGCGCCTACAGGGCGGGACACGGGATGGGTCTGCAGCTCCACAGGCAAGGACCAGGATGGCTTGACGGGACAGTGATGCCGGCCAAGGGGCGACACAGACCTGCAGAGTGGGAGCGACTCCCGCTTGGGGCAATCCTGGTGCAGCCTGGCAACTGTCCAGCTGGGCTTACTAACTGTCTGTGGGGAGGCCAGGGGAGATCCTGACAGTCTAGCCAGGTCTTGCTGGTAGAAGCGAGCACCCTTCTGCTGTCCTGGGTGACAGGGCAAGGGGAGCAGGAGACGGAGTGGACGGCGGGGATGAAGGGTGCTGTGACGGGTGGCTCAGGGACCCTGCTGGCGGCCTGCAAATGTGGGGCACCTGTCTGCCCGTCACAAACCCGGTTCCCTAGAAACCAAAAGCCAGAGATAGAGAGTCACTTAATCTGCCCTCGAGGCTCTAAAAAACCAGCTGGAACAAAATCTGTGTGAATTTGGTCCAAAACCCCTTTGCAAGGACAGCGCTACCACTGCTGGAGCACCCATTATAACTGGCGTCAGACGAGGCCTCCCAGCAGCCCTTGCCTCGCGCGGTCCCATACTGCCGAGGAACCTGAGGCTCTCAGACTCACACAGATGGGGCTGGGGCAGGACGGCGCACCAGGCCAGACCCTCCTGCGTGCCCTGCACTCTGCGGGGTCTGAGGAGACCAGGATGCGTCGGACACAAGCTCCACCCCCACCCACAGAGCTTCCAGCCGCTGGACAGTCCGCCCCCTCCTGTGCACCGGGTGGCAAGGGCTGCCGCAGGGAGGCGAGGAGGGCGGGGCTTGAGGAAGCAGCCACGGCTCCCACTTGGCAGGGACTCGGCTGGGGCGGGAACCCAGACGGGAGGTGACGTTTGCGCGGGGCCTCGAGGAGGTGAGAGCAGCTCAGGCAGGAGAGGGGCAAAGGCCCGGAGGCCCAGGAGGACGCACGCAGGGCGGGGAGGCGCCTGTGGGCACCAGGGACTGCAGCCGAGGCCAGAGCCGGCGGTGCAGGGCGCGGAGGTCGGGCCAGGGCTGGAGCCTCCGCCTGCCGGCCGGAGGGGCCATGAGATGCTGCCAAGGGGGCGACGGGTGCCGACCGCACCGTCAGCAAGGCCCCTGGGGCAGCCTGGGTGGAGGAAAGGTTGACGGGAGAAAAGACCCAGGGCAAGACGGACCCAGCCGTAGCCTTGCTCACCCACTGCGCCCAGAGCGCCTGAGACGCGGCCGCACACAGCAGGCCGTGGGGTCTGCGGAGTGAATGAAAGAACAAAAGGAGGGTCTAGACTCGGGGAAGCCTGCGTGGAGGGAAAGCACGGGCCACCAGGCTGGGAGCACGAGGACCCCAGGCCGTGTGTGCAGGGCTTGAGTGGTGCCGGTGGGGCCTGGGACCAAAGGGTTGCTTGCTGCGCTCGGAAAACCCTAACCCCCAGCCTGACTAGACGTCTTCTATTTTTCTTTCTGCTTTCTTTAAGACCCCAGATGTGTCCCTACACATCAAAAGAGAGCAACGTATAAAGTTAAACTAAATCAAGGGCTTTTGTTCTTAGGCATCGTTGCTGAACTAATTATTCCTGTATGTTGTTTAATGAAATAGTGGTGCCGTATATTAAACCAGTTAACAGGACGAGCACATGAGTTACAAGGGAGGTCAGGGCTGCGATTATAAATTTAACTTTTCCTTAAGAAGAGATGAAACAAACGACCCAGCTCCCCGCTGTCGAATGTCATGGAGGGAAAATGACGGCACCGAGGGCGCCGAGGGAGGGCCGGCCGGTTCACGGAGGCTGGCGGCACCGGGCCCAGCCCCGGCTCCCCGCCCTGCTCCTCTGCACCCAGCCTCCGCGCAGGCCCAGGGCTCGCTCCTCAGCCCCCGCGTCCCTCGCCCCCTGACCGCCAGGACCACGTGACACCACACACAGGACAACCAGCCATGTCAACAGCCATCCAGAAAGCTGGAAACAGCCCTGAAAAGGCGCTCAGGGAGAAGCCGTGCAGCCACCTCCCCACGGCCAGACACGTGGGACAGTCCAAGGGTCAGGCCCAGGGGACGGCAGGTAGTGTGACGTCCCCCTCCTGTGGACCAGAACCACTGCACGTCAAGAGGAGACACTGACACAGCAAACAGGTCCATCGGGGAACCCACCGTGCTTTTATTCCTGAGCACGCGTGTGTACACGCGTGCCCGTGTGTGTACGTCAAAAAGGATGTGCACATGCTCTCAACGCTGGTTCTTTCTGGAGAGCGGAATTTTAGGCAGCTTTAACTTTCAGCTTTAGGTGACAGTGTATTAATTTTTCACAAGTATGCATTTCTATTATAATCGAGTAAAGCAATAAGTAAATATCACTCTTCAAAGAACAGATCCACAAACAAGTGGCAATACCCCTGTGACAGAGACTAGAGCTGAGGGTGACCAGAAAGGGCTGTACCCTTCCTGGCCATGCGTGAGGTGCTGCAGTAAAGGTGTACTTCCTGGACCACTCGCCTAATGGAAATTACTTTAGAAAAATTTAAGAAGGAAAACATTTAACGCAAAGATAATGTTATGAAACAACACAAGAGCAACTAACCAAGCACTTTCAAAGATACGAGGACATACCTGAGAGACAGCGACGCTGAAGGCATCAGAACGAGTGACGCGATGTTAAGTAAAAATTAAATAGAGTGACCTCCACTATACACAGATACACAGCATATAATTAAGTGAATTACAGGGAATTCATATAAAAGTGATTGACAGAATTATGGTCAATTTTTCCCTTTATACTTTTCTGTATTTTTCCCACTAGGTAGACCCTGCTTTTATAATCAGAAAAAAAGATGTCACCAACAGAGAAGAAGAAAAGATTCCAAAGAAGTGTGTCCAAGTCAGGGCCTCCAATCCCGAGGCCCGGGGGGGGGCAGGAGAGGGCTGGGCCTCGGGCCGGAGGCACAGGCGGGCTGGGGTGGCACTGCAGCCCCAGGTGAGTGCCCCGCTTCCAGAGGGGGAGCCGCGCCCTCCCGCCAGCAGGACCGCGGGGCCCTCGGGCCAAGGAGGACCTCTGTCAAGTGAGGCCCGCGGCCCCGCTGCCCTCGGGAGAACGTCCTGCCCTCTGGACGCACGGAGCAGACGCTGCAGCAGCCTGAGCTTGGCCCGTGGCCCGGCTCTGCTCCCTATGACCTGCCAGCCCCGCGGCCCCGAGCACAGGCCGTGTCCTGAATGTATTCAGGATGAGCGTCCACCCCCAGGATGGCAGCCAGCGTAAGCGCTGTCCCGACTGGCAGGCCCCGGCACAGGGCGCAGGTAATAGCAGGGACGCACCAACGAGCAGGGAGCAGGGGCCACTGCCCGCTCTGTGCAGGGCGCCCCACGGGCACCCACGCATCCCCACAGCGCGGGGCTGCTGCCACCATCACCGCACTTCCCAGCTGAGGAAAACGAGTCCCACTGATGTAAGTACCCACCCCAAGTCCCACAGCTGGGAGGCGGTAGCATTTTACCCAGAACCTACGACGCACCAGGTCCCTCATCAGTTCGGTCGTCCTGTAGCAACGCCGTGACGGGGAAGTGATGCACAGACATGGGGACGAGACCCACGAGGCCACGTGACTTGACCAAGCCCGATTTCAACCAAGAGCCGCCCCAGTCCCAACTAATGCTCACCCCAGACCAGGCCACCTTCCCGGGGAACTCCCTCTTTGCAGAAGGGGTTAGAATTCCCTAGCAAACATGGTGAGCAGGAAAACTGTCTGAGTGTTCTTTACAGCTAAATGGTTAGGAGAGAAGAGAAGGAAAGGGAGGAGAACCACCCCCCCCCCCCAAACCCCCTTGGCCCAGAGCTCTTGCTGCGTCCCGTGACCAGAAGGCTGGGAGCCGCAGCCTCCCACCCAGCCACGGCTGCACCTCGAGAAGTGGGGACCGCAGCGAGCTCTGCCCCAGGGATGGTGGCCCAGCTGTCTCTCAACTGCTCCTCATTAGCCAGCATTCCAGTTTTCAACAAGCAAGGACGCCCCGTCCTTCCTTGGAGGGCGCGGGCCGACCCTCTCCTAACACCGCCATTCTCCCGGTGGGTGCTCAACCAAACAAAGGCTTCCCTGTACCGGGCAGCCTGGGGACACACGGGCGGCAGGACCCCCTCCCCCGCCTTTGCGTGTGTCCGAGGCTGGCAGGTGGACAGGGCCAAACCCCAGAGAACAGAGCCTGGCCCAAGAAGGCGCGCCGCCAGGGCCCTGCCCGTCCGAGCCCACTGCAGCTCAGCGTTAAGACTCACTCCTCCGCACTTCGGTTCTGTCCTCCCAGAGGGAAAAGCTTTAGAACGGCACTGCTCTACAGGGCTGCCTGGGGTTAAATCAGAAGGAAAGATGGGCAGAAAATGCTTAGCCCCATACCTGCTGGGGAGCAGGCCTCCTTCCATCTTTGGAAAGTTCTGCCTCAGAATCTTCCCGACACAGGCCTCCTGACCGCCAGGACCGACCATCCGAGGTGGAAGCTCTCTGCACCTGCCGTGCTCCCCTTGGGGGCCGACGGCCACGCACGAGTGCCATGGCGACCCGGGCACCGTGCTTGGGGCTGGGACTCAAGACGGAGCGGGCAGGGGCCTCTGGGCAAGAAGCAGAGCCAAGCAGGAGAACTGGCTCTGACTTGGGCCTCGCTGGGCTCCTCGCCGGACGCACCAACTGGAGTTTGAAGGATTTCAAAGAGTGTCTCCAAGGGCTGGGGATGGAAAGAGCACCCGACACAGAAGAGCAGCTGCACTCAAGGGCTGGGACCAGCACCTTCTCAGAACCCTGTCCCAGGGGAGAGAGGCCCAGCAGGGGACACCCACCAAGGTCACACAGGAAGAGAGCTGCCCAAGCTGGGGGAGGGGGCTGCTGGACCCCCCGACCCCCCAGGGGCTGCCAGCCGCACACCTGAGGCCATGCGTCCTGAAGGTCATGGGAACACGGCTCTGAGCTAAACTACCCCCCTCCCCGAAGAAGCCCCGGTTCCCAGCCTTTTCCCAAGCTCACTCTTTGCTGACCACCCTCCAGACTCCCGCTCTGCAGGAGAGGGGCTGCAACGAGGCTGGGGGCGCCCAGAGAGGGAACCCTGGGCACCGCAGAGGGAGAACCCATTGTACTCCCTACGTGCCAAATGCTGCCCGCTTTTGAGAACTGCAGAGACCAAATTTCTGTAAAAAACTACATTTTCAGTGAATGAAGGAACCATGCAATTAAAAGGAATTGCATAGTTAATCCTTTTCTAAAACACATCACCATCCTCTTGTGCGATTTTGATCTGAATCCAATTTTTAATTTTTAAAATTTTCTTAGAGGGATATCTTCTGCGTTATAAATAATCTTTGTTCAGGTGTGTTTCCAGTTAGTTCACATTGTTGTGTAGTTGGTTTCCTTACCAGACACCTTTAAACATTTTTAAGCTTTACTGAGTGGGCTTTTGTCCACAAAGAGGGTTGCTTTCACGAGACCTCCCCCGGCCCCTGCCGCACCGCGGGCAGCCCAGGCCAGGGGCACTGCTGCCCAGACAGGGCGAGGCACAGGGGGCACCACCCACGGCACATCTTCAGGAAAAGAAGCAGAACGAGTAGAGTAACGCAACCTCCGTGAAAGACACCAGGAGGGAAGGGCGTGCTCAGCGGGAAGACGCTGCACTCCTACTCCCGTGGGCCCACTGCCCTCCGGGCCCGGCTCCCCATCTGAGCCCCCAGGGAGCAGAGCACAGGGCAGGGTGGAGGCCAGGGCCCCAGGGGTCGTGCTAGACGCAGCAGCATCCCTGTCCACGGCCTCCCGCTCAGCCCGGGGCTTCAGAGCCAGGGGGCGGCAGGAAATGGTTCTACACGGCCCCTTACTTGCCAGGGGAAAGAAGAGAAAACACGGGAAATCCTGCGACTTTCTCCCCGGCTTTAATTACACACACAACTCCGGTGGGTCCTTGTTTCCCAACCTTGCCGAGAGGCTCATCAGACACCGCGCCACAGGGCTGTTCTCGACTATGCCTCAGATGGTCTGAGAACACTGTGGCCAAAGGGCATCCAGGTGATAACGGTGGCAGCCGCTTCTCCTCCTGGAAAGCTCAGATACCGAGCTCTGCCTTTGGTCCCGTCACGACTTCATTAAGCTGCACAAGGTGGACGTGGTTGGAAAACAACTGCTCCTGTGTGTTGCTTTTCAGTTTCCTTCCCGAAATGTGTCTATTTTAAATGGGTCAGTGGATGTGTCTATTTTAAATGGGTCAGTGGATGTTCAAGTAGGAAAAGGTGGCATTTGAATAAGATCCCAGAATGTGGCACCCAGCCTCCCAGCAGGCCAAGCCCAGCTGGCCAGCAGAGCCAGGACAGGGGAGCGGCCCGGCGCACACGCCGGCACCTCTGGGACGCGCTTCTGCCCCTCCGGGGCGCTGGGCTGGCTGGAAGGGCGCCCTCAGGCGGCGCTGACCTTGCCGCTCGGCCTCAGCCATAGATCTCTACCTTCACATCCAAAACCACAAGGATCTGTGGACAGACCGATGGTCTCCGGCAGCTAAAAGTCCAGATCTGAATCCTGGTTCTGCCACTTACTAGTTGTGTGATCCTAGTCCTGAGGTTCTTCTTTGTACCTGTTCCCCGTCTGAAAACTGGGGAAGGTGCCTGGGCACGTGTGTCGCCTGCGGGGGACCCAGCAAGCGCTCAGCAAACGGCAGCCCCCCTCCCTGTCCCCCGGGTGCTGAGCCCTCTCCGCCAGGAGGGTCTTGGCCCTTGACTTCCTGCCCCGAGGTTTCTCCGTCACGCTGCCCCACGCCTCCTCTGACTGACCCAGCCTTAGGACCCGCACCCTGGGCTCTTCCCTACGAGGACCCGCCTGCCCACCCTGCGCTGTGCAAATCCGTGTCTCTGGGCTGGATTTCGCCTTTTCTGCACCCGCCACTCACGATCACCTGCAGCTGGATGGACCCTACCCTTGGGAGAAACTCAGCACCAAACACATTCATCTTCCCCTGAAGGCCCTCGCCCTCCCCATCATGACGACAGGTACCTCTCTGTCAGGACCACCCAACAGCATGCGGTCATCTGCCCCAGGTCCTCCCACGACCACGGTCCACGGTCGAGAGAGGGAACATGTTCACGCATCTAGGGGGCGACCGGGCGCACGGTAGGCCCTCAACATCTCCCTTTCCAGCTTGAAAGAACAGAGCCGCTGCCACGAGGGGCAAAGCGTGGGCTGGAGGAGACGCTCCACGGGCTCTGACACCAGCGCTGTGAGATGCAACGGCACTGGCCTCCGCTGTTCGTTTGCAAAACAGGAAGACTCTTTTGCGGGTGAGTGTGTGGAAAGCCTAGTTCAGCACACGGCACACAGCAGGAACTCAATAAAAATCTATCTTCTCCCAATTCATGCCTCTCCCACCCCCGGGACCCAGTCCAGCCTGGGGCACACACTAAGCCAGAGTGAACCTGGCCCCGGAAGGGCTGAGGTCACAGCCCGGGTGCCTTCTGGGACGGACGGACAGCCTGGCTCCTGCGGCCTGAGCGGGCAGGACCCTGGGCCATCGCGTGCCACGAAGGCAGAGCCACGCCGGAGTCTGGCTTCCAGCCCCTTCTCCTGAAGCCCCGGGTCTGAACGGCAGAGGCCTGGGTCACTGCTCGGAGCTCCGCTTTTCCAGTCGTGCTTATCTGCACACGCAAAACACGTCTGCAAACCGCCGCAAGTTCCAGCTCCTTGGCGCGCTCACCCTTACCTGCTGCTCGACTGCCAAGGGAGGCCGAGGTGGGCCCAGGGCACCACTGGGACCACAAGGGGTCTGGGCCCCACGGCTTAGGGACTGAGGAGAGATGCTCCCCCAGCATGCAGCGGGCACACCCGCAACCGTCTTCATGGCCCCCCAAACAGAACAGGGTCAGGGCCCAACTCTGCAGACAGAGGAGGCCCCGAGACCCAGCGATGGCCGCGTTCCCGCAGCTGCGAGTGGCGAGGCCGGGCTGCTCGCACCAGGGCCAGGCGTGCCCTGACTGTCCCCGCGCAGATAAAGCAGCTCAGTCAGTTCCTGTCCGGCCGTCCAGCCGACTGGAGTCAGGCCCTGAAGGAACGGACAGGGAGCACGGACAACCCCTTGGGATGCTTCGTAAGGCCTTTGAGGCACCAGACTGGGCTTGTGGGGTTCAGGCCTGAACTCCCGGGAGCTTCTCCTTCTAGCTGGTCCCCGGAGCCCCTCCTCCTCACGGGTAGCCTGAGACATAATCCACCACCAGGACAGGGTCCAAGGAGGGCCCCTCATCTCCATGTCCCCCGCCAAGGAGCCCAGCCCCTCCCCCCACAGCCAGCACCGAGGCCTCGGCCCCGGGAAACACGGACCCTGAACTGGGTGTCCCTTTTCCCCAAGTCTCTGGCTCCATCTGCTGTCTCTGAATGTCACAAGGAGCTGAGGCTTGGAACAGTGTCCGGAGGGCGGCTGTGGGGCTGCACAGGCTCGGGGAGGGCCGGGCAGGGCAGGAGTGGCCCTGCGTGTGGCCAGGCCCCCATGCCCGCAGCAAAGCTGCCCTCGGTCTCAGAGAACGGGGCAGGGCAGGAGGGTGCTGGTGGGAAGACTGTTTGCTTGACCCTTGAGCCCACTGCGGTCTGGTTCCAATTAAGTACAAAAATGAGCCTAGTTACTAGGTTACCCTACTTGCTGAAACTCGTCTGAAAAGCCAGAAATCACTTCACACGGGGTGACCTGGGGTTTCATGCACGGTGCTGGGGCAGCTCTAAGGGCTGAGTAGAAAGAATGTGGGTTTGGGGATTAGAAAGTCTTGGATTGGGGGTGAATCACAGCTCACACGCTGGTCAGTCGGGTAGCCCTGGAAAATCCACCTCCCTGGGTCCCACCTGGCTCGTCTATCAAAGGTTAGAAAAAGAAATACCTTGAAAGGATAGCATTATGCAGGTTAGTGAGACAATGTGTGCAGCGAATAGCACAAACCGTGTCTTATTCAAACCTTTCGTAGTTGAAGAAAACTACCCGTTTTACAGATGGGGCAACTGAAGTCCAGAAAGCTCTGTGGGACTTTTAAACATTCGTTTTGTTTTCAAAAGGCCACTGTGTGCTGTATTGTAAATAAGAATCACATCTAAAACAGAATGACTCAGAAAGGTTAAAAGTAAAAAAAGATAAAGGTTACTACCCAAACAAAAAGGAAACTGGATCGGCAAATTTAAATCTACGAAGCCTGAATTCTGGGCGGAAAAAGGTGAAACGAGTCAAAGGGCCACCAGTGATGCATGAAGGTCCTAATCTACGACAAGAACGTGAGTCATAAACGGTCACATACCAGAGCGGAGCACATAATATAGAAAGCATAAGGGAAGGGAAGGAAAACACCAAAAACAACCAATTCACCCCAGTGAGCGTCTAACAGATCACACAGGAAGAACAACTAAGAATATTAGAGGAGCTGAACAAGAGTAAGCGATTAGCTCACACTAAGCTCTACACGTACACGACATACAAGGGGTGTGTGTGTGCATTTATCTCAGACTTGATAACAGATAAGTCTTCTTTTTAAGAGTCCCTGGAACATGTACAAAATCATATATTAGGCCATGAAGAAAAACGCAGTAAACTCCAGTCAACATGACACAGGCCACATCCCCCCCACAGGGCAATAAAAACTCTAAACGCACAACAAAACTAACAGGAAAAAACCCA
Source organism: Leucopleurus acutus (assembly GCF_964270905.1). Lineage (NCBI taxonomy): Eukaryota > Metazoa > Chordata > Mammalia > Artiodactyla > Delphinidae > Leucopleurus > Leucopleurus acutus. Next base: position 2,115,128 of record NC_139153.1, on the reverse strand, counting down.
ACTTGGAAACAAAAAAGATTTTCTCACTGAACAACTCGAGTCAAAGGGAGACTCAAAGCGGCAAAGTATCTGGAAAGGAACACGCAACAGTAACACACAAAAAGCTGTAAAGCACAGACACAGAATATTAGAGACAAAAATAGGGACTGACCATGTGCAAACAAACTGAAAGGGCTTCACTTTCAAAACTCCGTGCAAATAAATTTGAAAATATAACTTAAATAGACAATTTTCTAGGGCAGTATTTTACCAAAATTGTCCCTAGAAGAGATGGAAACCAAAAAGACCGATACAAAAGAAAAAAAATTAAAGTTATCGAAGTGCGAACCCCCAAAAAGTACCAAGTTCAGATGGTTTGAGACAAACTCCTTCTTCAGCCTTCCAAGGAACATACAACTATTCAAACTGTTTAAAAAGAATAAGGAAGGAAAGCTTCCAAGTTCTTTCTGTGAAGCTAGCATTCTGATACCCAAACCTGACCTGACAAAACTAGGCTCTACCAGACATTTTGATTATGAATATTAATGTAAACGTGGTAACTACAACATCTGCAAATACCGCTCAGCGGAATATTAAAAGAATAATCTGCTACGACTAAGGAGGGTACACCCAGGACTGGAACACTAGAAAAACTACTGATATAAAAGCGCATATTAACAGGTCAAGAGACAGAAACCATAAATCACTCCAAAAGATGCCAAAGGGTTTTGACAAAATTCGACAGTAATAATTGACTTTAAAAAATTAGAATAGGGCTTCCCTGGTGGCGCAGTGGTTGAGAGTCCGCCTGCCGATGCAGGGGACACGGGTTCGTACCCCGGGAGGATCCCACGTGCCGCGGAGCGGCTGGGCCCGTGAGCCATGGCCGCTGAGCCTGCGCGTCCGGAGCCTGTGCTCCGCAACGGGAGAGGCCACAACGGTGAGAGGCCCGCGAACCCAAAAAAAAAAAAAAATTAGAATAAATGAATATTTCCTTATCATGAGAAAAAAGATATATGAAACCAAAAGCTAGGTCTCCTTAGGTTAAAACATTAGCCACATTCTCATCAGAATTATAAACGAAAGGACCCCCGCCATTTAGCACTTCTCTGGAACCACTGGGCAACGTAATAAGACAAGAGGAGGAAAGTGAGGTCTAAATGTTGAAAAGGAAGAATGGAATTGTCCCTACTTGCAAAGGATGTAACTATACACCTAGCAGACTCAAGAGAATCCATGGGAAAAAATAAGAGAAACAATATTGAAGTCTGTTTCAGCAAAGTGGTACGTTATGCATTAATATTAAAAAGAATCAACAGCTTCTCTATACAAAGACAAATTAAAAATTACAATGAAAGAAAAGATCGCATTGATAAGAGCAACCAAAAAGATGAAATGCCTAGGTAAAAACTGAAGAAATGTGCAGGATCTATTTGAAGAAAACTCAAAAACTCTAAGTAAATGGAAAGACATAGAGTGCTCTCAGATAGGAAGACTAGAGATTATGAAGATGCAAACTCTCTTTGAATTAATCTATATTCAACTCAATTCCAATTACAATATCAAAATTACTTTTTGGCAGTTGAAAAAATGATATTAAAGTTCATCTGAAAAATAAACACACAATAGTAGCTACAAAGATACTGAGAAAAAAACAGAAGGAGACATGGGAGCGGGGAGAGGCAGGAACCAGCCTCACCAGATGAAGTCCATTATTATGAAGCTGGACTAACGAGAAAGAGAGAAGAGAAACAGTTTGACAGGAGGAAAACGTGGACAAATCAATGAGACCACCACCACAGCAATATAACGAGCTCGGAGACGGGCTTGAACAACTGACTACCAAGGCGGCACTGCAAACGGCGCGGGCACCGCCTTTCTCCTGTATCAAAACAAAGTCAAAGACCAAACGCAAACGAATGAAAGGACACAAAGAACTTCAGAAGAAAGCGGGGGGGGGGGGGGGGGGGGGGACTTACCATGTCGGAGGCCACTCTGAAGGACAGAATGCACAGGAGTCCTGAAAGACTGATACCTTAGACCACGGAGACGCGTAGAAAAAGTCAAAGACGCACAAAAGGGAGGAGGGATCAGTTATTCACAACACAACTGACACAGCTGATTTCCTCATTTTACAGAGTTTACACTAATTAATGTGAGAAAGACAGCCCAGTACAAAAATGGGCAAAGGCTATTAACAGGTAATTTATTGACAATGCAACACAAATGGCCAATAAACATATGTAAAGATAACCTCATTCATAAGTTAAGGAAATACTACCTTGCCAGGTCAGGTAAGGATTAAAATGACGGATAGTACTTGATTTGGGCAGAGGTCTGGGGATTTGGGCAATCTCACATAGCAAACAGTTCAAAGTGAGACAGATGTGAACACACATGCTGACAGACATCCCAAAGATTATAATAATAATAAAAAAAGCAAGTACTCTTCTGAGTATAATTATTAAAAGAATTTTATGTACATATACAGAGCCATGTATATGCTGGCACTGCCTAAAATTTTTTCTGAGAAAAATTTAGAAAAATCATTGACACTGGCTGGGGTGGGTCTAGGGTGGGGTGGGATGGACAGACCCGTCACTCTTCACTTGTAATTTTCGTGCCGTTTGAGGTTTTTAACCGGGTATGTTGTTTACCTAGAAAAGTCGAGGATTACCTCAGAAATGAGACATTGGACCATTTTCTCTTTTTTTATGTGCAAAACCCTTTTTTTTTCTTATAAGCCAAGGCCTTTTTTTCAAATAATTATTTTAGGATTTTAATTTTTTTAAATGTCATGGCCGGAAATGAGAACACTGCATCGTGTGGTCATCCTCTCCCGTTATCAGCGTCAACAGAGGGGGGTTAACTACCCACCACGTTCCTTTCCCTGCCTCATGAATACGACCACTGGTTTCGTTCTGCTTTAAAGCCAGGCCCACGGTTACAGCTAAACGAACACTGATGTTGTAAGTGATAACAAAAGCCCAATATTATTAAAAGAGCACGCTCCTGCCATAGAAGGGCCGGGGGTCATACGGCTCTGGGTACACCTCCCTGCTGCCCCCACTGCACCCCCCGACCTGGACCAGGATGATAAACGCTGCTCCAAGAAAGTTATCGTTATAACCAACCCTGCAGGAAATGGAGGGACATGATTTAATTCTGACACAAAAGGAGCTTAACTAACACTCTAGCCAACTTGCCCTGATAAAAATCGGGCAGTTTTTCCACTTCGATGTGAAAATTCATCTTCTTCACGTAGGACTTAGCAGCAGCCACCCAGGTCCTGGGGTCAGTGGCCGCTCCGCACAGGCCCACCTGCCCGCGGGGCCTGGCCGAACCTCGGCCCTTCCACCCGTGAAACGACCACGTGTCCGCACGTCACTCTGGGCACCGGTCCCTCACCACCCCACTCCCAACCCACCCAGTTCCTGTCCCCTCAGCCTGAAGGAGAAAAACGAGGTTGGGGAGGGAGAGGCGGGGGCCCGAAGAGGACCCTGGACCCGTGGGTGATGGGAGGAGGGGGCAGAGGAGCTCGGGGTCTGGAATCCAATCCCACTCCCTGCACGTTCGGACGACCTCTGGGTGGGGGGGCTCCCTGTAACTTCAACTGTCAGGTCCCAGCACTCCTTCCCCTCCTGCAGACGCCCGAGTCCAGCCAACGCTGAGCCCTCGCCCCCGGGGCAGAGGGGCTGCCCGAGGACCTGCCAGCGCACGGCTCCCGGGCACACAACCTCCCAGGCTTCCTCGGCGGCTCCGAGTGGGCACAGTCCTGTTCACAGCGCGGCCCCGGGATGGGACACACGCCCGGCGTGGTCTAGCCTCCTCGGAACCCCTGCAGCAACCCAGCAAGAGGAAACTAGTATACTTGTCATTAATAACATAATAATATAATTCATTGCAGTAGCTTTTTATCATTATTCCAGCCTCTCGAGATCCAGGAATGAGAGAAAATGCCATATCCCTGCATACAGTGTTGGGTCAAGAACAGGAAATGAAAAGAAGACAAAGTTTAGGTGGGGAAGTGCCTGGACAGGGAGGAAGGCGGCTGCGCAGCGGCCACTGTCCCGCCCAGGGTCTCTCGACCAGCTCCAGGACCCCCAGGCTCGGGGACAATAACAAGCCGGGGTCTGCTCTGCCGGGCAGCATTGCCTGGGGAGGACGGCCCAGCCGCGGGGAGCCGGGGTCCAGGCCACGGACTCGCGGAACACGGGGTGCACAAGGGGCCCCAAGGCCCCTGTCTTTTCTGACTGAAGCCTCACGGGACTCTACGGGGAGGACGGGAGGACAGCCATCTGTGACGCAGCCGCACGAGCCCCCCTCAGAGAGGAGGAACGTAGAGCAGAGGGACCAACCCCGGCCACACGGGGAGCCACCGGCGGGCCCTGGCCTTGACCCCAGGCCTGTGCCCAGTGTCCACGTCTCCTCAGAGCACGCAACAAACACAGCCCGAGCGCCTGTAACGTGCCGGACAGCAGTGGGGACACACAGGGAGCACACACCCTCTGTCCCGGGGTGACGGGTGACCCCCGGGAGGCCCCCTAAACACCGCTCCAGAGGGGAGGATTTTCCCACGCCCCGCACGCTGCGCTCCCTCTCCTGCGGCAGGGCCTCCCACCCGCGTCCAGAGAGCTCTCAGAGAAATCAGCAGGGCGGCCGGGAGCTCACGGACCAGGGTTTCCAGCGAAATGAGACAAGCACTGCCTTGAATCCAGCACGTGGGAGAGTGGTGGGACCAGCTCGAGAGAGCAGGCCGGAAGGACCTAGTTCATAACTGCACATGCTGTATGCCGGTATGTGGGTGTTTTCAAGTGTTTCAACGGCATGGGGGAGTCCCAGGGCCCAAGGCTCACAGCCTGCGCCAGAATCCAGGGCGGCCCGTAAAGCCCTCTGACGGGGCAGCACGAACCCCAGATCCCCTGGGCCACAGCTGCTCTGCAAGCTCGCCAGCGCGGACTCTCTGCTGCCCGAGGCAGCCCCTCTTCACCGCGGCTTCGGAAGGCTCTCCGCCCTCTCCTCCCACGAAGGAAACCGGAGCAAGGAGCCCAACCCAAAGTCAGAGGCAGAGGCACTGCCGACGCCAAGCCTCCAGGAAGTTATCACCAAACCGACAGCAACCAAGGGACGGCGAAGCGTCGACTCCTGTACGGAGACTCCCGACCTCAAGCTCAGCGAGCCTCGCGAGCTGCCCCCCACGTCTCCCCAGCCAGCGCCCACACCCCGCTGCCCGCGTCAGGCCCGCGGTGGCTGCTCGTCCCTGCCGTGCACTCTGGTCTCCCAGGGGTCACCAGGGGGTCACCATCACCGCAGGCATCACAGAGACTGCAGGCGCTCTGCCGAACCTCGGGGGCTCTGGGAGACGCCCTCACCTGGGGGCGCACAGCACGAGGTGCAGCTTGGTGGCGGGGACGCTGGAGAGGCTGCAAGTCCCCCCCACCAGGGGCCCTTCAGGCAACGCACACCTGCAGAGTCGCTCGGGCCGCTCAGGGTCACTGCACAAGGCTGCGGCAGGTCAGAGGCCGGGGAGCACAGGAGAAGTGGGGAAAGGAGAAGGCAGCCCCTCGAGCTGCTCCCGGCAGTGCTCTCGGCCCAGGGGTCCCGTGCACACGTGGAGGCGAACGAGGCTGAGGGAGCCGCGGAGCACAGGCCTGCACGCTGGACTCTGGGGCTGGGGACAGGAGACGAGGTCGAGGTCACGGGGGCGCGTGGCGTGCCGGCTGCGCAGGGCGGTCCTCCTCCTCGCCTCTACCGCACCTGCTCCCTACCGAGGGCCAGGAGGCCTCCTCCTGCTGGTCATGTTCCAAGATCCTGCGTGGCCTACGCTTTCCAGGTGGGGCTTTCGGGTTCTCCAGACTCAGCACATCCCAGGGTGCCCACCGCAGCCTCAGCAAAGAGGGACGAGGTGCGAGCTGGCCCTGAGAGGAGAATCAGCCGCTCACGCTCTGCCAGGACCCTGCCCCCCAGAGGCAGCCAGGCTAGGCCAGTCCTAGGGACCAGGGCCAACCCCACCTCCTGCCGCCTGTCCTTCCTCCTGAGAGACACGCACTGCGGCTGCGCCGGACACGTTCCTTTGGGCTTGCTTACCCCCACTCGCCGTTCCCACACTTCCCACGGGGCTCTGTGGGCAGGAAGACAGCTGGGCTGAGGAAGGCGGAACTTCCTGGGGGTCCACCCCACACCACCCCCCCCCGGACCCCTGCATCGATGCGGAGGGCAGGGTGCACCCCAGGTGGCTCTGCCACATCGTGCGGCTGCCCGGGACCCCGCTAGTTAACGCTGTGACCCTGATGGGAAGCAGCCTGGAGCCACGTGACTTCCCCCAAGTGTGGGTCCTTCTCCATCTCCCACCCCAACCCCAGCCCCGAGGAAGAGTCAAAAAAATTACAAAAGAGCAGTGACTGTAGGAAGGCCACGTTATGCAGTTTGGAATTGTTTACTTTGTAAACAAACCAATGGCAATAAATTATGCTGAACTTTTAATAAGATGCACATCATATTAGGTCTGTATTTTTGCCAAAAAGGAAAAAAAAGATGGGGGAAGTAGAGAGAGAGAAAAATGCCTTGAAGTAAAGATCACAAAAGGGGTTTCCTGTTACGAGATACGGATGCATTTCCTTGACCAAAACCAGACTGATCAAAATGCCAAATCAAAAATTATGAAAACTACAAACAGGTGACAGACTTGAACTTGCTTCCTCTGCTGCCAGCGCGGCTCCCGGAGTGGACAGCGCCCTATGTCAGGCCGCACCACGGGGCTGCCCCACTGCGGCCAGTGCTGGGCAGAAGGCATCCTGGGGCGCCTGGACCAGCTGCAGCTCTTTGAATCGGCCCCCTTTTGCTTCACTCCCATCTGGATGCCCAGATGAAACGCCCCATGACCGGGCATGTTCCAGCGCTGGGCCGACAGTGCACACACTGTAGCTGCAAAATGCCCCGGGCCAGCCCGTGGCTGAGGCGGTCACAGCTGTCCTCCCAGGTGCACGGGTACAGCCCTCCTGCTAGCACAGCACAGGCCTGGAGGTACAGCCCTCCTGCTGGCACAGCACAGGCCTGGAGGTACACGCAGGAGGCTGATTCTCGGTCAAAACGGCAGCAACATGCAACGGGGGGACTGGCTGTTTCTGTTTTTGTTCCGTAACAATTATGACGCAAACAGAAAGGTCAAGTGTCCGAGAACAGAAATTGCTTTTCCATTCTTCACGGTCTTCGCAGATGCTGTTCCCTCTGATGGGAACGCCCTTCCCTCACCTCTCCACTTAGTAACGCCTGCTTGTCTGCTTGTGTCTTAGGAACAGTCATCACGTCCCCCTCCTCGCAGAGCCCACCATGCCTTCCAGGGGGCCACCCAGTCTGTCCTCGGGGTCCCTCTCCACCCGAGCACGCTCCCCCCGACAGACCTGAGCGCCACAGCAGAGCTGGCATCAGACTCAGGTCCGGGTTCTGCCACTCACCGCAGCCGCTAACGCCTCACTCACCCTCTGTGCGTAGAAGAGGACGGACCTGCCATTTCGAGGGCCAACACTGGACTTGTTTTTAATGCTCAGACGTGACTGAGCTGATTCACTTTTCCCCTCTAAGCTCCCCTGCTGAGAACAAACTTTCAGGAAGACACGGGTCTTCCTGCCTGCCCTTCAAATGCCAGGTCCTGGTGGGTCAGCAACCTCTCTCCCGGGCAAGCTGCGGGGGCGGCAGGAGAGCAGGGGCTCCAGGGCAAGGAGGACTGCTCAGCGGGCAGCTGGCCGAGGCCCCCAGCCCGGCCGCGGAAGGCCCTCCGCCCGTGCACCCCCACGAGCACTGGCACGGCCCGCCCAGAGGGGCCTGGTTCTGCTCGGCCATGTCCTCTGGATCCCTGGGCCGAGGGCACAGCCATGGGCACGGAGCAGCCTTCTCGCCAGCATTAGAACAAGTGCTTCTGACAACAGACCCAATGGGAGAAGCGCCTACCTGTGCATGGAAGCCTTCCTAAATTCTCTGACAGTCGCTACTGCCATTTACAGAGCCTAGGACTATGAAGGGCATCAGATACGTTTGTCATTTGATCCTCCCGACAGCCCCACAGGGCATTCCCATCACCGTTTTAGAAAAGTTAACTGAGGCTCAGAGAGGTAAAGCCGCTTGCCCAGGGTCAGCAAGCCAGAAGGCGACAGGGGTGGCATCCTAAGGCAGCACTTCCTGACTGAGGCCCCGTGATCCTGTAAGGGAAATGAAAAAGGAAGCAGCGAACGAGGACGTCTGCTAGGAGCAGACAGACACTGAGCTAGGGAAAGAAGGAGGGGATGCTTCCCAGGAACCCCCTCCACTGTGAGCTGGGCCCCGTGCACCGACAGCGACCCTCTCCGAGGCCACCAGAACCGCCGGCACCTGCCTGGCCACATTCCCAGAGTCCTCGGATAGGCCATAAAGGAATTATCAACAAACTTCAGAGGACTGAAACCATAAAAATTTTGCTCTCTGACCACAGTGGGATGAAAGTATAAATCAACAACAAAAATTAACTAGAAAATCCCCAAATGTTTGGAAATTAAGCAACGCATTTATAAATAACTTGTGGACCAACTAAGGAACTACCATAAGAAGTTTTAAATAATTTTAGCCAAATGATAAAAAAAAAATGACATATCATTGGGATGAAACTAAAACAGTACTTACAGGAAAATTTATAGTTCTGAATTATATATTAGAAAAAGAAATAAATTGATAATTAAGGGTCTAAGCCTTCATCTCAAGAAGCTAGATGGAGAGCAGCACAGTAAACCCAAAGAAAGTAGAAGAAAGGAAATAATTACGAGGAGAAACCAACGCGATAGAAGCAAATGAACAAGAGGGAAAATCAACAAAGCCAAGGTTAGTTACTTTATAAAACAGATGATAGACACCCAGCAAAGCTGATCAAGAGAAGGACCCACAAACTACCAGTATCAGACATAAAACAGAGGCATCACCACAGATTCCAAAAAAACAAAAAGCTACTCATGATTAATTTTATGTCAACAGACAAAAATAGGCTAATTCCTTATAGAAACATAACAAAATTGATGTAGGAAGAAATAAAACTCTAAATAGTCATATATATATTGAGGTGGTTAAATTCATAACTAGAAGCCTTCTCAGAAAGAAAACTATAAGCCCTCATAGCTTCACTGGTGAATTAGTCCAAACTTTTAAAGGAAGAAATAATGGCAACTTTACACAAGATCTTCCAGAGGATAAAATGAGTAGGAACTTCTCACCTCTCTTTATGAGGCCAGAATAATGCTGATACTAAAATACGATACAGACATTATAAGAGCAGTATCTCATGAACACAGACATAAAAATGTTAAACAAAATGTTAGCAAATCAAATCCAGCAATATATAAACATAATATTCGGGACCAAACAGGATTAAATCTAGCAAGGAAGGTGGGCCTAACATTCAAAAATCAGTAAATATAACTCATCACACTAACAGCATAAAGGAGGAAAACCATGATCATTTCAACAGAAGCAGAAAAAGCATTTTACAAAATTCAACACTCATTTATGATAAAAAAAAAAAAAAAACCTTTCAGCAAAACTAGGAATAGAAAGGTACCTCCTCACTCAATTCACAGGGAAAAGCCCATGGCTAACACAGTATTTACTGGTAGAGCAGCACACACCTTGTCCTGACGGCGGGGACAAGACAAAGCCATCCACTCTCCTCCCCTCTGGCGAACCCTGCACCGGAGTTCCAAGTGAGGGAATTAAGGCAAGAAAAAAATAAGGCAGAAAGGGTAGAAAAGGGTCATCTGCATTCCCAGATGTCATGACTGTTTACAAAGAAAGTCCTAAGGATTCCACAAAACAAGTACTAGATCTAGTGACTGACTTTAGCAAGGTTGCAGGATACATTATTAACATACATAAACCAATTTTGTTTCTATATATTAGCAGCAAACAATTAGGAAATTTAAAAACATCATTTTAATAGCATCAAATAAAATACTTGGTGAAAGATTTAATAAAATACATGCATAACTTTTCCCTTAACATTACAAAACACTGCTGAGAGAAAATAAGCACCTAAATCAATGGAAAGATATACCATGTTCATGGATTGGAATATTCAACATTTATAAAATGTCAATTGTCCCCAAAGCGTTCTATAGATTCCATAGAAATGACAATCAAAATTCCAATGCACATTTTTTAAAAAAGAAATTAAGTTGATTTGAAAATTTACACGGATGCAAAGAACCTAGAAAGGTCAAAACAGTATCTAAAAAGAACAAAAAGAAAGACTCACTACCTGATTTCCAAATTCCCTGTAAAGCTACAGTAACCACGACAGAATAAGATTAGAATAAAAGTAGACCAACCAATAGTACAGAACAGAGTCCAGACACAGACCCACACATATTCATCACTTGATTTTTTTTTTCCTACAAAGATGCCAAGGCAATTCAATGGGAAAGGCAAATCTTTTCAGTAAAGAGTACTGAAAGACACGTATGAAAAAGATAATAAATTTCAATCCCTTCTTCACACCATACAAAGAAATTAATCTGGGATGGAACACAGACCTAAACATAAAGCTAAGAGTATAAAGCTTCCAGAAGAAAAACATAGACTATCTTCCTAACCATGGGGTGGGCATAGGCAGAGACTTCTCAGAGACAAAGGAAGGACAAGCCATATACTTAATAATTGATGAACTGAAGTTCTCAAAATTAAAAACCTTCAAAAGATCAAGAAGATGAAAAGGCGAACTACAGCCTGGGAGAAATCAACTCAACACATGCTATCTGACAAAGGACGTGTGCCCAAATATATAAGAACTACAAATCCACAATGACATAAACAACCGGACGTGGAAATGTGTCCAAGGACTGAGCGGTCATTTCGGAAGATGATTACTGATTGGCCAACAAGCGCATGAAGAAGGGAGCGTCCCGTTACTCCATCGCACGGCCCCAGAGCCACGCGGCAGGAAGCCCGGGGGGAGGGCGAGCACAGGCCCAAAGGCAGGGTCCAGGCGGCTCCATGCCAGCACTACCAGGCAGTCAGAGAAGAAAAGGCAGAGCTGTCTGTTCTCACTGTCTGTCTTCCAAGACAGACTTTTTGTGCGGGAAAAAAAAACAAGGTACAAAACAATGTGTATACTAAGGTATTAATATAAAGACAAAATCAGGCGGAGGGCGTGTACATGGATATGCCTGAAAGCACACAGACTCCTGGAAAGAAACTGAAAAGGTACAAGGGTGGGAAACACTCTACATCTTTGTGTAGTTTGGATTTTCCCCATCATGAAAATGTTATCACCTATTTTTTTAACTATTAAAAAATAAAGTTAACTACAGGCTGGAGCGGGCACGTCACCATCTTACCTGCCCAGTTAGCTCTCAGAGTTCACGCCAAATGTCTGCATGGACAGCAACCTTCCTGCTGCCACAGATCAGGGCTCAGGAACCGTGGGCGCCCACAGTCAAAAACAGCTCCCGGGGCGTGAGTTCACAATCCAGTACAAGTAGCTGAACAAATAAGGAGGTGGACGGAGGGAGGACGGTGGATGGCAGGGGCCGGGCTGGTCACTGTGGGAGTGGAGCTGCAGACAAGCCCGGCGGGAGGCTCCACTGAACTCACACATCAGTCTGGCTGCACGCGAGGCCCAGCGGAGACACAGACGGATGGATACGTGTGTGTCTGTGATTACAGATAGGTGCGCTCACTCGTACCTCCCAGCTCTGTCTGCTGAGAGGCCCAGAAGCAGGGACACCCCAGCTCCAGACCCTGGCTTCGGCACCACTCACTCTCCAAGGAAGGGACAGGGCTCCCTGGAGAAATGGCTGATTCCGGGGCTGGGGCAGGGATGACACCAGATGGGCCTGGAGCAGCATGGGGCCCCAGAAGTGAAGCAAGTGCTCAGAAGGCGAAAGGAGGGGGGCACGTCCAGGGGACACAGGAGAGCCTGAAAGGGCTCCCAGGGCCACGGCAGGGACGAGCGGAGAAGCAGGATGACGAGGTGGCAGGTTATAACCCAGCATGTAAAACGTACCCTGATTAAATAAACAGCAAGGAGAGACAACGCTCCCATAAATAAGAATTCCAAGTAATTTACACAGGCACTCCTCCCCCAGGAGGTGCAGCCTCACTCCCTCTCCCACCCCCACCCTGACCGAGCGGCTTCCAGTGGGGAGGTGGAGGCGGGAGCAGACCCCAGACAGACGCCACTGTGTGTGCAAGAGCTGCAGGGAAGGGTGCAAACATGCTACGGGAATTCCAAGAAGAAAAGCACGGATGAATGAACTGTGCCGAGTCCCAGCAGAACGGCACACGGCAGTTAAAACCTGGAGCTAAAACCATACCTACCAGCGAAGATGAACCTCAACCCAAAATGCTGAATGAACATGAAAAGAGCAAGCCTGGAGCAGGAATACACAGGGTGTTATCGTTTACACGTAGCTTTAAATAAAACAATGGTACATATTACTAGTGAATACAAACCTATGGGGGAGAGGCATTTATATCACATTCCAGACAGAAAAAAAGGTAACTGGCAGAGCAAACTCATGAGTTCACAGGTATTATCGAGTTCCTATTTTAAAGGTGTGCTGGCTAAGCTACCAGGAAGTACTTGGAGGCACAGGTAATGCACTGAAGCAGGACGGCGACTTGGGGACAGCCGTGAAAGGGGCAGGAGAATGGGCAGGGCCAGAGGAGCCGGGTGGTGTCCACAGCGAGGAGGCACCCTCCCCACAGGCCCCAGGTCTTCAAAAAGCGAAGCGTCGTCTTTAAGCTCCCCAGCTGGTGTCACACCACCCACAACTCCGGGGACCAGACATCGAGGACAGGATGACTCGCGAGTCCTGCCCTGGACGCTGGAGCCCTGTGTCACCTCCAATGGCCCCCGCACTGCGTGCGCCGCACCCGGTCTCCCTGCACCCTCAGCGCGACCACCCATCTCGTCACACAGGCCGGAAATCCCAGAGCCCCTGCCCCCCCACCCCTGCACCCACTGCATCACTTGCTGGGCACGGCCTGTCCTCTCTGCCAGCGCCACCCTGGACCGAACCACCGCCATTCCTCGCCGAGACCCAGCCAGCTCCCCATACCCACTCTGGACCCCTCGGTCAGACGTCTACCCATCTACCCAGCCGGGGTGCCTACTCCCGCCTTCCCCCTCCTTCCTCCCCTGTTTACACCCCTCAGCGCTCCCCTTGCTCTCGGGGTAAAGGCAAATGGTGGGAGGGTTCTGTCCTCATCAGGCAACCCTAGGAGTGCCCAGAAGCCCACTTGGACCCTCCGCTCACATCTGGCCTCTGCAAGGCCCCATAACTAGGGAAGGAGCCCGTGGCCTGCACACCGCACAGTTCCCCCTGCTGCCCCCACAGGCTACCAGCGCCCCCAGGGAGCCTTTCAGAGGAGCAAAAAGACCACACACTTCAACAGAGCCAACCCTATAACGTCCACTGGTTCATCAAAATGAGTTGAGTCATCACGAAAAGATGAAATTATAAGCAGTATTCTAGGAAGAACTGTGCAGTTTGACGAAAGAGGGGAGTGTAAAATACATGTTAGAAAGATTCCCAAACTCAGGCATGATTACTTTTGAGCTTGGCAGTCAGCTTCGTGACTATACGATCTCCCTTTACTGAAAAGGAATGACGTCCAGCTTGGGGGGTGGTGGGGATGGAGGGTACCCGGCTGCACGTGACACACAACCTCACCGCGTTGTGCTGCCCCCGAGTGTCTGTGCTCACTCAAGCTCTCTGGGGGGCTGACAAAGGGCCACAGGGCTTCTCTCCAATGAGTGGGACTGGAAGTCGTTTTTGCATCCTTTTCAGTAGTGTCGCATTTTTAATGACAAGCACTTATTATTTTTTTAATCTGAAGAAAATGTTATTATAATAAAATGAGTCTCCCCACTCCCATTTGGGGAGGAACGAAGCTTTCTCCAAACCCTCAACGTGGACCTTCGTTGGTGTAAGGCTGGAAATGGAAGCGGGGTCCCTGCAGGCCAGGGGTGGTGGCAGCGTCACACAGATGTCGCGCCTGGGATCCCCAGCTCAGCTAAAGGGAGACCGCACGTGTGCCCCGGGCCCGGCCTGCCCCGCTGGCCCAGCCACTGACGGCAGCCCCTGGGTCTGGGGACCTTGTGCAGCGCGGCCGGGAAGGAGGCTCCCAGGAGGACAGAGTCTGCCTGAGGCCAAGCCACACGGAGCAGAGTGAAGTCGAGTGGCCTGGTCCTGACAGCCTGCAGGTCCTGACTCAGCCGTGCTCAGAGCAGAAGCGGGCGGACTGTCATGAAGCAGACGCAGTCCCTTGTCAGGTGTGCTCACCTGTGTGGGTCCCTGTCACAGGTCATCAAACACCAGCGAGCTAACACACCCACCCGCTCTGGGCACAGTGCACCCTCTCAGTACTGGTCCAGCTGCCGGCCTGGAGCAGGAAAGACGGTAACCCTAACCGTGTCCCTCTGCGTACGATGGGACCGGGCGGCAAGGATTGAGAGGGAGCTCCAGAAAGGCCTTTCCGAGCAGCCCCGCGTACACACACGGGTCCCTACGGAGAGTGAGGCGCATCTTCAGAAGAAATTCACTACGGGCCCTCTGGCAGGGAGCACCCAAAGGTGCCCGCAGGAGAAAGCCAGTCCCCTAAACTGGAGCCCCACACCCGTTCCCTCGCCCCTGTTGACTGCAGGCTGCCCGGCGTGCTCCCCAAGGATACAGCCACAGCCCGCGCGATGCTCCCCAAGGATACAGCCACAGCCCGCGCGATGCTCCCCAAGGATACAGCCACAGCCCGCGCGACGATCCCCGCGGGCCTTTGGGTGGGGCAAGCCTTGGACCGGAGCAGGCAGGTCACTCAGGCCCGCCAACCCAAAGCTCCACCACACCCACCTGGCTGAGACTCCCGAGAGGCCGCAGCCCCCAGCTGCTCCCCACCTGAAATCCTGCCACTGCTGTCCCCTGGACGATGAAAACCTGCAAGCTGCCGCCCCAGACCCCACTCGTAAGCCGTGCACGTTCTAGGGCCCTGGACGGCCGTGCACAGAGCCTGTGCGCGCGCACGTGCGAGTGTGTGCATGTGCGCGGGCCGAGAGCAGCTCAGGCGCGTGTCAGCATGTGGGTCTGCTTTCAATCGCGCTGGAACAACTCTACCTGATAAACAAAAACAGATCCAAAATAACCTTTGGCAAGCAGCATGTTTTTAAAAGAAAGAGAAGGTCCGAAGGATCTGGCAAGAGCGATGCTGAAGCAAGCAAGCTTGGCCGAGCCAAGCGTCCACGGTGCACATCAAAAAGCCCCTCGCGGGCTCCCCGTGACCCGAGGCCGCAGCCAGGAAGGGGGCTGGGGCTGAGGCTCCCCTGGCCGAAGCGGACAGGCCGCTGGTCGCTACAGCGCATCCAGGTCACAGGAGCAGAGCCCGAGGGGGGAGCGGGAGGCCAGCAGGAGAGGGCAGAGCCCCTTGCTCGCCTCCGCACAGTCCCTTCCAGTGGGCCCTGCCGGGCAGGGGACAGCGAGGGGCAGCGGGCAGCGTGGGGAGCTGTGGGAGAGCCTCAGGGTCCCCCCTCAGGGAGGTGGTCAAGTTCACAAGGTTCTAAACCTCCAAAGGGGCCAGGATGGCATGGTCTCCCCCGCATCACAGCTCACGTCTGTCTGCCAGGTGCCTTTCCGGGGACATGGCTCTTACCAGAGCCGGGCTGCAGTCGCCCCGGGGCCCAGGCCGCATCACCCAAAACCCTCCTCTCTCAAGGCCCAGGTTAAGCTAAAACTGAGGAGGACACCGGAGGTCTGCAGAGCCTGAGGCCAGCACACTGGTAGAGGCAGGGTCACTCCCGAGCACCCCACAGCAGCCTAGAAAAGTGGGCACATAACGGGAGGCTCAAATCAGGGACGGTGGACCCGGGACAGGCCACGGGAGAGGCACGCAGGTCTACACCCGAAACACGGGAGCCTGGGGGACTCAGCTCCTCTGGGCCCTGGTTTCTCCTCGCGTCCCTGGGGGGTCATGGAGAAGGGGGGGCGAGAACCACGGTGGCTCTGAGGTGGGGGCAGGCTCTCGATAAGCAGAGGCACGCGCTCAGCACGGCACGAGGGCGAGGGCAAGGAGAGCGGCGCCCGGCCTTCCCGGGGATAAAACGGGAAGGACGGCTGCTACTGCTAAAGGGACAAGAGTATCACCGGGCCACCCCACAGGGCAGGAGGCAACGGCCAGCAAACAAGGGCTTTTGTGAAGCTCTGGGGGGAGAGACACGAGGGAGACAGGAGAGGAAAGGCTGGGAGCCTGGGAGGGGTGAGGGAGGACAGCTTGGGAGGGCGAGCGGGCAGTGGCCCGGACACCGCAGCCAGAGGGCAGGCCGGGAATCCACGCAGGGGGCCGAGCGACTGCAGGCCACACTGCAGGGCCGGGAACGGAGGCCCCTCGGGCTTCCTGAGAGGAGGTGGCCCCCAACACAGCACGCCGGGCCCCCGGGGGCCTCCCCAGCGGAGAGTGGCTGTCCAGGGCGAGGCAGGTGAGGCCACAGGGAGGTGAGAGAGGAGAGGGAAGGGCAGAACAGAAGCTGCTCTTTCTCTAATTCTTTCTGTGTTTTCTTCCCTAAAAGCCACACAAGAAACAGATGAATCCAAGCTCGTTGTAAAAGATCTGAACACCAATTACATGGACTAAAACATGAAAGCTCGCTCTCAGCCCTGAATTCCGCCTTCCCTCCCTCCCCCAAGATGGAAACGCTATTCACAGTTTGCTGTGTCTCCTTTCAGATCTCTTTTGACGCATTTATACACAAACACATGCACATATGCACGGCTTTCCTGAACGGGTGGGACCAAGCTGTACGCGTGCGGAGACGGGCTTGTGCGTCCCCTTTATCCACAGACACTCACTGAGGGCCCAGAGCAGGCTCGTGGGCCCGGCGGTTCCAGCGTGCTCTCTCCACCCACATTTACGTCACCCTGTCGGGGCCGCAATGAGCCCGTCAGTCCACTCACAGCACGGAAAACCCGCGCACTGCTTGGCTGCTGGGCTCGGAGAGGGCAAGGAAAACAGACACGGGGCCGGTCCCCCCAGGAAGCTAGGAAGGCGCAGGCTCCACAGCCCCCAAGGCAACCAGAGACACTGATCAGGCCGAGGGTCCCGGGGTCCCACCCCAGCTCACCTCCCAGCAGCCACGTAACCCCGGGCAAGCCACGCTCCCCCTCGGACCCTGCAGCCACCTCTTTCCTGAGAAAATGTCGCCCACGCACTCGGCCCCGGTCAGTGTCCGGGGAAGGCCCCCTGAAGGGTGCGGGTCGGCAGCCGAGTGACCGGAGACCCTGGTCCCCACGGCTGCGGAGGGCGAGCTCCTGTCACCTGCAGCTGCTGACCATCTCAGGACGCGCCTGGGACCGAGTCAGGGGCCGACATCAGCGCGCTGAGGGCCGAGGCCTGCGGGCGGCCAGCACCCAAAGGGTTAACGGCCTGCTGCCGGGCCTTCCTGCCGCCAGGACTGCATTAGGGGCGGGAGATGGGCTGCGTCTGGATCGCATTAGGAGCTCTGTTGGCAGCGTTCCCTCTGGCGGGCTGCCTCCCCTCCTGCCCCGACCACTCTCCCCACAGCTCAAAGAAAATACCAGGATCCACACATAACCCCGCGCACTCCCCTCCTGTCTCTTACCCCCGTCTTGAATGAAACAAGCTCTTAAACTCCTGACCTTCCGCCCAGTCACCCCGTTCGTTTCTGGCGCGGCAGCGTCGTGGAGCCCGGGGCACGGCTGCCCTCCCCGCGGACGCACGCTGCGCAGTCGGGCACGGGCTCCGGCAGGCCGGGGCAGCTCCTCCCGAGGCTGGCCCGGGGCGTCTGTCATCCGAAAGAGCGCAAACACCCCCAGAAAGACCCTCCCCCTGTATCCTGAGATGCCAACACCAGGGCCACTCAGACCCTCACCGTGCACAACTGGGAAGGCTCCCAAGCCAACCGGAGGAGGGTTGGCAGCCTTCAAGCACCAGAAATAAAGCCTTAGGAGAAACAGCTGAAGCGCGCTTTTTAACTTTTCTCATCTTTCCCCGCCAGAGGCCCCGAGGCAGCGGCTGGATTCGCCAACAGCACACAAATTCACGTCTTCCCTGGCGTCTGAGCTTCAGCCCCATACACCTCCCCTGCAACTGGATGCCCCCAAATACCTCCATCTTGCTAAAACCCAACCCACGCTCCCCTCTGCCTCCGCCCTCAGCCCCAGACCTCTCCCGGCTCCCCCGCAGCAGCGGCTCCACCACCCCACCTGCTACTCAAGCCAGAGACCTGGGGGCTGTCTCGGACGTGGCTCCCCCCTGCACCTGGCCCAAACCCACTGCCTCACCAGCCTTGCTCAGGCCACCTCCTAAACAGCCGTAAGCCCCACTGCACTGCCGCCAGCTTGATCCACGTCCCCTCCATCTGCCTGGACTACACGACGGCCTCCTAATGGTCCCCAGAAAGGCCCTCTGGCCCCCTTGCATCCATTCTCCACACGGTCGGCCTCTCTAGCACACCAGGAAGCGCATATGCACACACACAGCCACGCTCCCTTCTCCACCCTTCGAAACCACCTGCGTGTCTCCGTGGCTGCTGGATGGAGACCTCTGGACCCTAGGGCTCCGCTGCCGCCTCTAGCCCCACAGCCCCTCTTCCTCGCTGCCTGTTCTCAGAGCACCAGCCACAGCGACCTTCTCTCAGGCCGTCAGGTCACTAGGCTGCCTCCCCGCCACCGCTGCACGGTGCCCGCTGCCAGAGCACCCCTCCACGCCCAGCCCCACTCCTCTCCTTCACACCAGGGACCTGCCACCTGCTCTCAGAGGACGCTGCCCTGTCGCGGAGAGGCCCTGCCTCGGGCTGCAATTCCACCCGAGCACGCGTGCAGGGCGAGGAAAGGTGCCTGCGGGCAGGCAGATGCAATTATCCGGCGGGACATGTCCTAATCCACACACCCCTGTGTGTGTCCTCACAAACACTGGTCACCAACAGCAAGCCAAGGACGCGGCTGGCGGTCGGACGGAAGCCAGCTCAGTCCCATAAGGCTGGCTCAGACTCTGGACTTCCCTTGCCCAGAATCATCTCATTTAAATACTTTTGAAAAGACCGAAAAAAAAAAAAGAACTTCTAGTGGCCGGCATTTATTTTTAAACAAGAACACGTTATAATAAAGCATTTTAACAAAACTTCAAACGAAAGCAGGCAAGTGCCTTTACTTTAAAAAGACGTCTCACTGCCCTTCCCCATGATTATTACAAGTTGAAGCCTGTGAATAATTAAAGCAATGTTTATGGTATTTTTATTACTGTTTTATTCTTAAAAGAAAGAATGATAAATATTCAGTTTAAGTGGTACACTTGCTCTCTGTGTACTCAGGAAACACTCAACTTTCCTTTAACGAGAAAAATAAAACCAAGAAGGTCACAGCAGCGCCCGCAAAGACGGCAGGGCAGTAGGGACCACAGCCGCTCACCACAGGCCGCAGGTGGCCCTCCTCTCCCCGCGGTGCCAGTCAGAGGGGCCGGCGGGGCTGGGACAGGTGGCCTGGCCAGCCTGGCGCTGCTTCCTTCCTGATGAATCTTCTGTAGCAGGAAATGGCTAAGGATGAAGATGGGCGAGCTACACTTCTAGACACAAAGCACTGAAGCAGAGGGGCTCAGTCTTGAGAGAAAGGTGGCTCGAGAAGCCAGCTCTGCGGCCCTGGGCACCTGACTTACAGTCATTCTCCGAAAAATAAGCCAGCGCTGGGCCTCCAGCTGGTGAGGCGCCGAGACACAAGCCTTGAAGAGGAGTGGCCGCCGCCCGCTCCACTCCTGCTTCCGGGCCCACGGGGAGCAGCTGCTACAAACACAGCCCTCTACGGTCATCAACTGCACACTCTGAATCAAAATCCTACTCAGAAACAAAATGCTTATTTGCTTATTGGCTTTTTCCTACTGTTTTGTTCACTAAATAATTTCTGGGGCCTCGTCTGGGCCAAGCTCCGGGTCGGGTGCTGAGGGCACGGAGCCGGACGGGTGCAGCCTCTGTCCTCAAGGAGATTCTGCAGTGGGTCGCATGGCAGAGACACACATGGGGGCGAGCGGCCAGCCACCCAGGGCGGGGCCGTGGGAGCTGCAAGGAGAGACCCCCTCTGGGCGGGGAGCCGGCCCGCGAAGGCCGCAGGTGAGGAACCAGGGCAAGAGGCAGAGGTCGCTGGAGGTGGGGCAGGAGGGGCTGGGCCGCGGGCTTGTTGGGGCAGGAAAGCAGCCTCCTTGCCAGTCCCAGCCTCACCTCACCCCTGTACAACAGCTCCCAAGAGCGGAGGCAAAGGGAAGAGGAACAGCGCCAAATGCTGGGTCGCATTTTCTTTCTCCTTTCTGGGGGTTTTTAGTAATGAGGTGAGGAAACCTGAATACGGACTCGATTTGGAGGGATATGCTATCAAATTCTGAACTTTCTCTAAAACTTTTATCAACTAAATAGGTATCCACACACCCCTGAGGATGCCCCCTTACTATCAAGAACCGACGTGGGTTCCACTTCAGTAACCCATTTAGCAGCCCTGCAAAGACCTGTTTCCTCACAACCGGGAAAGGACCCCACCATTTACTACTTGCGGAACCCACAACAGGAGTTCCATGTGACAGTATTACTGAACGACGAAAGTGTCCTCCCAGGTGCTGGGCACTCTACGGCCATCACCCCTAGCGGGCAGCGCCCCACACCGCCCTCTGCCAGAGGCGGGGACAGAGGGGGCTCTCGGGGTCTGAGCCGTGATGGCCAGTGAGGCGCAGGAGAGGGGAGCCTGCCTGTGGCTGGTCCTGGGTCCCTGCCTCTCCTTCTGCACCATCTGCGTCTCCGACGGTTCCTGACATTACAACCCTGATGGCCAATCACTGCCGGAAACATCACTAGCCTAGAATCCCAGCTCAGATCTTGCCGGCGGGGTCCCCCTGCTGAGGATGGAAGGAGCCAAAGAGCCTGAGGAGAAGGCTGGCGAGCCGCAGGACGCCTGCGTTTAAAGCAGTCTGGGCCTAAGTGGGCTTTGGTTTTTCTCCTTCACTCCCTGGGCCCCAACATTCCCCCCCTCAGCTAATGGGCCCCAGCTGGACGGACGTGGCAGCGGAGACAGGGCCAGGGTCTGACAGGCTCCGGCGGGCAGCCTGGCCGGGAGGGGACACAACTATTTATTTGGAGGGGCCGCACTGTGCCCCTGGGGGAGTTCAAGCGGTCAGATGTGCCCAAGTGGACTAGTGAAACCTGCCCGGGGTGTCACTGGCCTTGGGGGCGAGCTGCCCTGCGGTGCCCCAGTGTCCGACGGGCCCCGGGCACGTTACGGTGAGTGGAGAGCCCGGGGGGACTCCGTGGGGGCTCCCGGGGCGGTGGGCATGATGCCCAGAGCCGGTCTCTGGTGCCGGCCAAATGGCTTCAAATGCGGGCTCCGCTGTCTAGGTCTTCTCCCCGGTCAGATGGGGTCACGGGGAAGAAAGGAAGAGCAGAGCTGGCCGTCAGCAAGCGACGGACCCACCCGCAAAGTGCTGAAAGCCAACGTCACCCGTACGACAACCCCAGAGGGTGAGCCGGGGCTGCGATTCCTCAGAAGAAAGTCAGAGCTCAGAGGCGTTAAGGGACCTGCCCAAGATTCCAGGGGACTGGGAGCTCTTCCTGACTTCAGTCCTTTCTTCCAAAATCTCTATTCGCTTCCTGGGGCCACCACAACACGTCACCACAAACTTGACAGCTTCAAACAACAGAAGTGTAACCTCTAGCAGTTCTGGAGGCCACAAGTCCAAAGCCGATGTGTCAGCTGGGTTGACCCCCTCTAGAGTCTCTAAAAGAACCCCTTCCATCCCCTCTCCTAGCTTCAGGCCATGCGGGCAACCATGGACATTCCTTAGCTCCAGGCTGCAGAACCCCAGTCCCAGCCTCTAGCTTCATATGCCCTCCTCCCCAAGAGCCTCTGTGTCACAGGACTTGTCATTGGATAGAGAGCCCACCCTGCTCAGGATGGTCTCATCTAGAGATCCTTATCTTAATTACATCTGCAAAGACTCTCATTCCAAATAAGGTCATATTCTGAGGTTCTGGGTGGACACATCTTCTGTGGGGCACAATTCAACCCACTACAGTCCACCCTCTGGTCCCCAAAACGTCACATCCATCTCACGTGCAAAATACTTTCACCCCATCCCAACATCCCAGATTCTCACCCCATTACAGCATTAACTCTAATCAGGTCCAAAATCTCATCTAAATATCATCAGCTCAAAAGCATCATCAGCTAAGTCACCTAACTAGGCATGAGTGATCTGGAATGATCCATTCTGGGGCAAGACGCCTCTCTATCTGTGGACCTGTAATACTGGAAAACAAGTTATCTGTCTTTAAAATACAGGGATAGGGAGAAAATGGAAGGAACTCAGAGGTCACTGGTCCCAAGCAAGTTTGAAACCCAGCAAAACAAATTCCACTGGGTGTCCAGGCCTGCGAATGACCCTCTGTGGCTTGAGCCTTTGCCCTCTGGGCCCATGGAAGCTCCACTGGCCCTGGCCTCCGGGCTCGCCTCCCTAGCCTCTGCCTTTGTGTCCAGAGCTCTGCCCTTAGAGTCATGCCTCCTTTACCTTGAAGGATAACACATGTTGTGGCTGAGTCCTTCTACCTGTTACTTCCTGCATGTACAATCCCAGAAGTCCAATTGCTTTTTTTTTTTTTTTAATTTTGTCGGGTCTCTGTCCCTTTACATCCTGGTTGGCAGTGTTTTTGATGATATCAACAGCCTCAAAAACCTGTGGGTCTCTCATGTACGTGAAGGGGATCTATGCCACTCAGCCAGAGGGTTCTCCACAGATCCCTCCTGGAGAAGCCCAGCTCGTTCCTGGCTTCTGCTAGATAACTGATGGCACCCGTGAGACACACACCCAAGCTCTTCAGCAAAGGCTGTCCAGCCTCACCCGCGGCCTTGCTCCAGGGCACGCACTCTCAAAAGTGAGTCTCCTGCTTTCAGCGTCCTTCGGGGTCTGCACGAGCCAAGAATTTCCCACGCCATCAGGAGCTGGTTCCCCTTGCGAGTCACAGCTCCTTCCTCAATTCACTCCTCTCCTCTCACATTTTATCATAAGCAGCAAAGGAGAAACCAGGCTGCACCTTCCACACTTTGCCTAGAGAACCCCTCGGCCAAATCCAAGTTCATTGCTACAAGTTCTGCTTCTCCCGACTCGTAAATTAGAGGCTTGCACAGCAATAGATACCAAGAGGGTTGGAAAGTAGGCTGGGGGAGAACAGGCGCCCCAAAGCAAGAGGACAATGCACTTTATATTTGCCGAGCAACCTCCGTGTGCCCCAGCACCACAGTCAGCACCTGGGACTCCGAGAGACAAGTTCATCTTTATAAGTACGAAAACAGTAGCCAAAGCTCTCAGAAGCCCCCACGCGCACCCCTGAGAGCTTAAGGTGGCCACTGGCCCTGCCTCCGCCTCCTCCAGGCCCTGGGCCCCAGCGCCGCGGCCACTGACTGACCCGGTCATCAGACGCCTCTCCCTCCCTCCAGAGCCTCCAGCACCCAAGTCTGCCCTCTTCTGCTCCTCACCCCCTCCCAGCTGCTCGCCCAGGGCAGAGGGGGACCGGGGCCAGGGGGCCCCGAGGGGTCTGCCCCAGCTGGGAATTAAAACACAGCCACCAGTGTAAGCTTAGTTGTGTTAGATGTAAGTCGAGTTTGTTTTCATAATTCTGTGCTTTGTTTTTTAAGATTTGCGCTTTTAGTGCTTTTGGTGCAACATGGATTTGAGCTGACTAGTCTTTCTATCCAGGACTGACGGTCTTCACGCGAGGCTCCACGGCAGCCAGTGGAGGAGGGGATCACGCCTCACAGTGTCAGGGGACCCTCGCCCTCCAACTCCTGCTGCCGCCCCAGGCAGCCCTCAGGTTGGCCCACCCTGGTCACGAGACTCTTCCCTACGACCCCCGGCTCTGCAGGAGGAATGGGTAGAGGGGAGAGACCTCAAGCTGATGTTTCCGTCACCTGCGGAGGCACTGGTCACTCCTCTCACTCCTGAGATGCCCCTCTCCTGCCTCAGGCTGCCCCGCCCGGGAACGGCCAGGGCCAGGCACAGGGTCAGCAGTGCTCCGGCCTTCCCCTCACTCAGGGCAGGCCCTGCAGGCACGGACCTCCCCCCAGGGTGACGGTGAGTTTCACGTGCCCACTTGGCTGGGCCACGCGGCCCAGATATTTGCCGAAAGCACTATTCTGCTTTCTGTGAAGGTGTTTTCTGGATGAGACTAACATTTAGATGAGCAGACCTGGAGTACAGCAGATGACACTCCATAAAGATGGTGGACGAGGCCTGAACAGGAAAAGACTGTCCTCCCGGGAAGAAGAGGAAATTCTGCAGCCAACAGCCTTCGGATTTGAATTGCGACTCTGCCCTGGGTCTCCAGGCCCCTGGCCTCACAATCATACCAGTCAGTTCCTTAAGATCACTCTCTTTGTACACACACACACGCACACCCTGTCAGTTCTGTTTCTCTGGAGGTCGGTGACTAATACACCCAGTGAGCCAGACAACCACACAGCCCGTCTCCTCACAGGCGCCCGGACTCCACGCACCTGGGCTGTGAGCACCTCCAGTGGCCGGCACCGTCCCTGGCCTCGGACACAGGCCCAGAGCAAGCCTCCACTCCCCTGCACTGTAGCCTCCTCTGAGGACCAGAGACCTTCCCTGGACGCCAGAATTCCCGGGAGCTTTCCGAGTTCTAGCCAGCCCTTGTTCCCCACCCTGGATTCCCCTTGAAGGAGAAGGGCGGTTGGGGAGCTGTAAGTTTTTCTTTTCCAGTAAACAGAAACCTTAAGCCGAGCCCACTGAAGGGAAGTATCCAGGCCACTGGACACCTTTTACATCAGAGCCAGGCCAGAAGTTACCAGGAGTCGGGGGTGACGGGGAGACCCCAGCTGCCACCCTTCTCACAGGTCTTCCACAGATGACGTGGCAGCTGCCAGTGTCACTAGGAATGTGACACTCATCTGGGTGGTGTCCAGACTGTACGGCTCTGAGCAACACAAGGTTCTAATTGTGTTTAATTTGAAATCCTTGTGGTTAAGCAAAAGGGACCCAGAAATGAGTCCACACGTACTTGCCACCCTGACCTGGGGGGTTTGTAGGAAGGGGGAGGGGTTCCACCCCGCGCCCTCACTCCTGGGCCGCATGCGCCTGAGCCCACACGCCCTCTGGGGGCTCCATTTCTTCATAAAGAATGCCTGCTTGAGAGTCTCCCGACGACCTGCTGCTGCTCCGGGAATCGGGGCGAGCAGTAGTTCCAGCGCGGGGGCAGGGCAGGAGAGGAGGAGGAGCAGGCCCCGCAGCTGGAGAGGCACAGGGACTGTCCCCCTCCCTTCCCGCTAGAGGGAGGGGCCCAGAGGAAGGGCAAGGCAGGACTGACCTTGAGGGTGGGGATCTCCACACTGTCCCCGAGGCTGACGGAGCCTGAGAGGATGGTGCCTGTCATCACAGTGCCTTGGCCTTTGATGGAGAAGCAGTGGTCCACAGACATGAGGAACGGTCCCGAGGGGTCTCTCCTTGGGATGGAAATCTGGGACGTCAGGAGCTAGAAAAGAGATGCTGGTGCCACACCCTGTCGGGAGAGGAGCTGGATGGGGCAGCGCAGAGAAGAGCAGGGGGTGTGACCAGGGCTCGGGCAAGCTGGCCCAGGAGCTCCGAGCGGACCGCCTCCGACTGCACCCCGAGCCTCCGCCAAGGCCCCACTCCCGCTCTCAGCGCAGAGGGAAGGGGCCCGTGGAGGACGCTCCTTTACCCTCTCCCCCTGGGATGCCCACAGCGGCGTCCCCACGGGCGGGGCTCCAGGCCCGCACACAGCCGCGGAGGCAGCCCACCGAGGGCACCCGTGGGCACATCGCTCCCCAGCCTCACGTGCCCGCTCACACTGGGCATCGGCCACCGGCCAGCCCCGGCAGCTCGCCAGCCAGTGCGGCCTCCCCCTCCCCCCGGTGATGCTGCCTCTAGAAAGGCTCTTGCGCTGGCTGTGTCGCCAGGTAACATGCAGCTGGGATCGTCTGTTTGTCCACGCCCCCACCAGGCCGTGAGCACCCCAAGCAGCCCCGGCAGCTGCATCGGGGTGCCTGAAGGGAACCTGAAGGACATCCCCAGGGCAGCAGCCTCTGTCTGGCAGGGCAGCGGTGAAGGCCCCTTCCCCAAGCCCCGGCGGGGACAGAGGGACTGGCCCTCCGCGGTGGGTCTGCTTTTCCTGTTCTGCACGCTCTCCCGCGTGCTTCCGCCTCAGCCAGCCCACTGCCCTTGTGCTCCACAGTGCTGTCGGAGCTGATTACCAAGAAACAAATGGAAATCAAGACCACGTCAGTCCTCTTGCTTCTTTCTGATTTCGTTAGGGAAGAGACTGTCAGAAAAGTATTTGGTAGTGAATGTCCCACACTCTTAGCCTCATGATAACTCCTCTTGTGGAAAAAGGCTGGAGTCGCAAGGCAGGCCTGGCCTGAGGTGTGCGCAGAGGCTGCTCAAAGGGACATACGAACGACTTCAACAGCCGGCATTTCTGTGGATTTTGCTTTAACAGAAACAACTGTCCCAGGCTCCTAGACCAGTGCTGTCTGGAGCTGATGAAAAAGTAACAAAAGCTTCACCCAGAAAATGTCTGTTTTGCTAAGTTAGCAAGGTCAGCACCGTGTAATCACAGAAACAGCAGCTGTGCACGTGGTCACACCTGACCCTGGCTCTGCGGACCCAGGGCAGGTGGACCCCAACACAATCAACCTGGATCTGAATGCCAGCTCCACCTCATGCTTACTGTGAGACACCGGGCAAGTCACTTAACATCTCTGAGTCTCAGGCTCTTTCTTAGCAAAATGCGGATAAATACCTTAAACCTCTCAAGTCTTGTTGACAATCATGTAATCGTGGACGTTAATAATCACGTACGAAAAGAACTCAGGGTGGTGCCTGGTACGTGATAACCAACCTCACCGTCAGAGTAAGCTCTGACACGGCACCATCCCAGCATGTGACACGCGTGAACACGAACTCCACACGCCAAGTGCTGGTACCATCTCCCTGACTTTACAAGTGACGGAACCGAGGCCAGAGAGAGCAGGTCTAGCGCGGAAGGTCACAGAGATGTGGTGAGGCCAGTGCTCTGATGCGCCGTCCAGGGCCAGGGTCAAAACACCTCACCCCCGCAGCCTCTGAGCTGCCCGGGGGCTCAGCAGAGGGACTCCACTCTCGCCCTGCCCGCTGGGTGCCCCGGGCCCTCCCAATGGCTGGGCTCCCCCTCTGTCCGTGATCCCCAAGCCTGGCGGAAGGGACGAGGATGGAAGCCACGCTGGACCCGCCTGGGAGGGGCCCGCTGGAGGGGCTGGCACAGCCCTAGGTGCTGGAATGGGTGACGCAGCCCCAGAGCCCCAGTCTGGCGGGAGCTGCCTCGTGGACGAGTTTGACGGGGAAAGGAAGAGGAGGCTCACGAGGACGTGGACAGCTCTGCAGGGCCGGGGCTGCCCACTGGACGCCTGCAGCTCTGCTCTGATTGAACTCCGTGAGGAAGGCGAGGGAGGTGGCACCGACGGGTCAGTGTGGAGAGTCCCCTCGCTGGGCCCCCCCGGAGTGAGCCGGAGCCCCCGATGCGGATCAAGCTGGCGGTACCTCAATGAGCTCTGGGATGCCCTGTGGAGCTTCCGTTTCGGGGGCGTCCGGTCCCCCAGGCCTGGCTGCCACGGGTATGATGGGTGCACCTCGGAACCTGGAACAGAAAGACAAGTCCCACCACGGTCACCGACGAGCATGATGGGAGGTCTCTGCTCTCACCCCGTCGAAGGCGCCGAGGGGGGCGGCGTAGCTGTGCTCCCACCTGGCAGACCAGGGCGTGGAGGCCCGAAGGGAACGCCTCGTGTTGAACAAAAGAAGTTAGAAGGGGGCTCCTAGGTGTAGCCGCTACTCCAAACCCTCCCTGAGGAGGAGCGGTGAAGCCCAGGCCCCAGGCCCCTGAATGAAGACGCCCTTGGGGAGGACCATGGGGCACAGCCCGGCCTCCTGCGGAGACTCGGGAAGCACAGGTACTGAGAAGTCCCTGCCAGAGCTGCCCGGAGGCCCCCTCCACAGCCTCCCGGCCTCCTGGAGAGCCTGCCGCTTTAAGAAAAGCCTCTTACTATGAGTATACGTTTACCTCTTCCACTGGAGAGCAAAAAAAAACAAAAAACAGAAAAGAGAAAATATACAGCCCATAATCCCATCACTGTCGTGTGCTTTCTTCCAACCTCGGGTCCTCTGTGCACTGCCAAGGAGTTATTTTTTTCATATTTTGGTTACAATATTCATACAATTTCATATCCTTCTAGTTTATTTACCATTATATCGGAAAGAATTTTCTACTGAAAAATAACAACAGCGGTGATAGTAAGAAGACTCACTTGACCAAGCCAAGAATACGACCTGGACGCTTCCATTGAAACCCCACAGAGCCACCATGGAACTGGCACCATTTTACAGATGAGAAAGTGAGGCTTAGAGAGGTGCGCCAACCTCCACCCCGTCCGACTCCAGAACCAGGGCTCACAACCACCACGTTACACTCCTGCCTCCCCGCCCCCCGGCCACCTCCTCTTTCATTCTTAACGGCTGCGTAACAGTGCAACTCAGCATTCACAAGCTTTCCCCCCCATGTGACTCACTTAGAACATCCCAATTGTTCACTAGCGTGATAAATATGTTGGTGGATATGACGTTTTCTTTTTTTTCTTTTCTGGGCCTTGATTTGGGATAAATTCATGAGGTACAGGTCAAAGACCCAGCAAACTGAAAAATCAGCAAAATGTGGAGTGAGGACATTCGAAAAGGCTCTTCTCCATAAGGCACTAAGAACACTGGGAAAAATGATCAGAAACAACCTTTTCAGAACTCTGCAAATTAACCAAAGCCTTGCAGCAATCTATGGAATGTTTAGTCAAGGAAAACAGCTGAATCTCAGTAAGAATAAGGGAACTTGGTGGCATTTTTACTTGCTTTATTCCTATCCACCCCTCCCCAGCTCCGCAGTAGTCTTAATAACTGGAGTCTGTATTCAGAGTGGAAACAGCGGCTTGACAGCCACTGAAAGCGGCAGAATGTGTCTGAGCTCCATCAAAGCCCCTTTCCCAGAGAAATGTCATTATTTTTCCTCTCTGGCATTTCCCTGGAAGAGCCCACCCTTAGACTGAAGCGGGGGCTCAGGCCTCGGAGTCAGTGAGCCAGGACCCGCCCTGAGCCAAGGCCCGTCCCACGCGCACGTCTCTGCCTGCCCTCCGAGCCCCAGGCCCAGGGCCGCAGAAGGGGAAAAGCGTGCGCTGAGAATTCCAGCGATTAACCATAAAGCTTTCGGAAATTCAATTATTGTTTATCCAAACCCTTTTGGGCAACGTATTGTAACAAGACATAAATGCGTTTCGGGCTGGGTGTCTGGCCCTTTCCCAGGCTCCAGAGAAGCTGGCCTTGTTGGTTTCCTGAGCACGCCACACAATGGGGCATCCTGGCTGCTGGCAGCCCCCGGGGGACAAGAGGCCCCTCCTGCCTGGGTTCCAGACCTAGGCTGCTGTCTGGGCTCTAGGAACACAAGGTGCTCCAGCCAGAGATGTCAGGAAGAGCGCTGAGCACAGCCCCACAGCCCAGGTGGGGGCTGACCCAGAGCACAGCCGAGGGCGCCTCCTGTTCCCAGCGCCCCTCCCCGCCCAACCCACCCCACTCCCTGCGCAGCTGTGGTACCTCATGGCGCGAGCCGGGCCCAGACCTGCTGACTGTGCATGCAGGCTGACCTTCATCAACATACAAAAACAACTCACATCAGTAAAAAAAAAAAAAAAAAAAAAAAAAAAAAAGTGCACATGAATCTGTGTGTGTGTGTGTGTAACTCGTGTAAAAGATGTAAACAAAGAGAGTCTATGTTTTAGGTTTGGAAGAGAATTCAAAATAGTGATACTAAAAAAAACCAGCGATACTTATTATGCCTTATTTTTCTCACCAGTCAAGCCAGATACAAAAGCCTGGGGTAACTGTGAGCATCTGACTGATTGCACTCAGGAAAGCCCTAGTACAGGGCCACGCACACAGTAGGTGTGCCACACGTTACAGCTGTTGTTACTAAGCCCCTACAATGTGCCAGGCCCCAATATCAAATGCTCCCTCATAATAAACACCGTGAGGCTGGACTTCCCAGCTCCCACTTTACAGAGGAAGAAATACCAACGCTGAGAGAGAAAGTGAGTCAGCCGTAGAGCAGGTACGGAATGCACACCTTGTAGGAGCCCGCTGGTAGGAGCCAGGTCACGTGGATTTGGCATCCCACCCAGTCCCGGGGAGAAGGTGGGCACTAAGCAGACGGCCGTGGCTAAAACGTAAACAAGGGAAAAGAAAGGGTTTAAAGGCAGGAGGAGACACAGAGGGAGTCTGGGAGAATGATGCACCCAGGATGCTGTCAGACAATAACGTTTAGTGGAAAGATAAACAAAAAAGCCTAGACCACAGAACAATGTCAAGGCTGTAATAACAACTACCTCAAGCTACATACAGGTGGGAAAGACTGACAGGGCTCCGAGGGAAAGCACACTTTGATTCGCCACATTGGGAAGACTGTGGGTACCTTTTTACCTTCTCTTTTTATTTCTGTTAACATGGATAAATGCTTATGCAAGAGTAATTTTAAATGCTTTCAGAGATAAAGAAATCACAAAGAAAACCAAAGAACTTGACTACATAAAAATTGGAAACTTCTGCATGTTAAAAAAAAAAAACTAAAACAGAAAGACAAACAACAAATGCAAATGACTTATTTGTAGGAAATATGATAGACAAAGGGTTAATTAATAACAACATCCTTATTAATATTAAACACTCCTGAATACCAAAAAGAAAAGCATTAAAAATCACGAGGCAAATAGACAAAACACATGGGCGCAAATTAAACACACAAAAACACAACTACTTAATACACTTAAGGAAAAATGTTCAGTCTTACCAGTAATTAAAGAATCACATATTATAACAAGAGTAAAACAACATTCTATCCTAAATGTTTCAAATATGTGTTTTTTAAAATATTTTTTTAAAGTCTTCATTGAATTTGTTACAATACTGCTTCTGTTCTATCTTTTGGTTTTTTGGCCGTGAGGCATGTGGGATCTTAGCTCCCCAACCAGGGGTTGAACCCGCACCCCCTGCGATTGGAAGGCAAAGTCCTAATCACTGGACCGCGAGGGAAGTCCCCTTTTATATTTTTAAATTAGATACGAGAGCTCACCGCTGGCACCTGTGTAAAATGGAAAAGAACACAGAGATGCACAAAAGGTTCTGAAGGGCTCCTCCCCTTTGACCTAGTGACCCCATACCTGGGGCTCTCTCAAGAGGAAAAACCGAAAATACAAAGTTTAATGATGGTCAAAGATGTTCACCCAGGACTATTTATTTACAAGAAGTAAAACTTAAGCCATTTCAAAGGGTCAGGAACAGGGTGATGGTTACATGAAGAACTGCTCTATACAATGTTAAGTAATAAAAGCAGAAATCAAAAATGTAAATACTTCATGATTACAATTATACGTTTAAAGAGGGGGAATTGAATTCAGCAAAGTTGACCTTATAATAGCATCTAAAAGAATTATACACTTAGGAATAAATTTAACCAAGGACATGTAAGGCTTGTACACCAAAAACTACAAAACCTGTATAAAAGAAATTTTAAAAAATCTAAATAAATAGAAAGACATCTGTGTCAATGAATCGGAAGACTCACTCCTGTTACGATGTCCATTCTACCTAAAACCATCTACAGATTCAATGCAGTCCCTATTAAAATTCCAACCGTCACTTTCTAAGCTGGAATGGAAAAGCAGATCCTCACATTCCAATGGGAGGGAACTGCAAGGAGCCCAAATGGCCAAAATAATCTTGAAAAAGAAGCAGAAAGTTGGAGGACTCAGCTTCCCAATGGAAACTTTCCTCAAAGGGACAGTAAGCGAAACAGCGCAGTACTGGCATAAGGACAGACAGAGACCAGTGGAACCCACGTATATTTGGTCAATTGATTTTTGACAAGGACAAAAGGGAAAAGGACAGTCTTCCACAAATGGTGCTAGGAAAACTGGATATCCTCAAATGAATGGAGGTGGGCCTTTAACATATACCATACATAAAAAATAACTAAAAATGGATCAAAGACCTAAACTTAAGAGCTAACACAGTAAAATTCTCAGGAAAAAAATTGGGGAAAATCTTCATGACGTTGAATTTGGCAATAATTTCAGGACTATGACACCAAAAGCACAGGCAAAAAAAAAAGAAAAGAAAAGAAAAGAAAGAAACAAAAGAAAAAAGATTGGATTTTATCAAAATTTAAAACTTTTGTGCATCAAGGAATACTGTCAAGAAAGTGAAAAGACAACGTACAGAATGGAAGAAAACATTTGCAAATCTGACAAGGGATTAATGTCCAGAATAGACAAAGAACTCCTTCAGCTCAAGAACAAAAACAACGTGACTAAAAAATGGGCAAAGGACTTGATAGCCGTTTCTCCAAAGAAGACATGTGGTAGCCAATAAGCACATGAAGAGATGCTCAACATCAGTCACTAGGGAAACGCAGCCAGACCACAGTGAGGTACCACCTCATACCTACTAGGATGGCGATGAGAAAAAAGGAAAACAGCAAGTGCTGGCGAGGACGTAGAGAAATCGGAGCCCTGAGGCACTGCTGACGGGGACATAAAACGGTGCGGCCACCGTGGAAAACAGTACGGAGGCTCCTCCAAAGTTAAAGGTAGAGTCACCATGTGATCCAGGAATCCCACTCCTAGGCACACACCCAAAGGAACTGGAGCAGGGGCTGGAATAGACATTTGTACACCAATGTTCATAGAAGCATCACTCACAACAGCCAAAAGAAAACAACCCAAGTGTCCATCAAGAGACGAATGGATCAGCAAAATACGGCCTACACACACAATAGAATACTATCTGGCTATAAAAAGGAGTGAGATTCTGACACACGCTACAACACGGATGCATTACGCTAAGTGAAACAAACCAGACACAGAAGGCCAAATATTGCATGATTCCATTTATATGAGGTCCCCAGAACAGTCAAATTCACAGAGACAGAAAGCAGAACAGAGGTCACCTGGGGGAGGGGGAGGGGAGGAGGAGTGACTGGTCAGTGGGGACAGAGTTTATGTTGGGGATCATGAAAAAGGATTAGGTTACAGACAGTGGAGATGGGTACACAGCTTTGTGAAGGTATTTAATGCCACTTAATTGTAACTTTACAGATGGATAAAATAATAAACATTATGTTATGTATATTTTACTACGATTTTTTCAATGTGGAAGAAAGGGTGGGGGTGATACTATGCACGGTGAAAAGACAGGAATGGAGTAAACCAAAAGGTCAGCAGCTGCTCTTCTGAGAAACCTTTGGGTGGTCTCCACTTTCTTTTAACTCCTTTTCTCTATTTTCCAAAGGTTCTTTCGATGACTCTTTGGATAGGAAAAAAAAAAAGTTTTGTTTTTTTAACACTTCTTAGGTTTTGATACGTACATAGCTCAGCAGTCTAAATTTCTCCTTTCTAGATAGAAAGTTTCTTCGCATTTGGACCAGCATTTACAAAGGATTTACCTAACAAGGGACCATAAGAAAAGGAAATCGTCACTTTTAAAATGATTTAAAGAAGTTCTCGCTGCACGGAGGTAACAGCTAAGTTCTCCTAAGAGGTGACTGCCTTGGCTGGCCCGGGCCCATCGGCCCACTAAGCTTTCCTTACTGGAGCTTTTCCAGCCCGGTGCGCGCTGAATGAGGAGAGCAGAGGTGTCAAAGGCCCTTCGGTGGCCAATATCCTCTGCATGTGTGAGAAACGCTGTGATTTGACCTTCAACCAATAAATTAAAATAGGAATAGTAATTTAAACATGTAAGTGAGAATTTTCCTTAAATTTAACTAATCGAAGTAGTTGATATTAATTTACCCTTAATAGTATCCTAAGCCCTTCCCAGAAGGTCTCGTTTATAGCAAATGGCACTGACATTGTGCTGGGCTTTTATGCAGGAGTCCAAAGGACCTGGTCTCCCCTTTCTGACAAGTAAATAAAACGGCAGGGAGATCAAATAACTCACTAAAAAGAAGATATAATTTTTTATCTTCCTTTTTACAGTCTCATATCCACTTCCGCTGGGAATAACAAAGTCTGAATTCTTATGCAACACTTATCTAAATGTGTCGATTTTATCAGATTGATGAATTTTGCTAACAAAAGCAGCACTAGGAAATCTTTTATGACATATTTGGCCCATTCTCAGGGCTGAAGCTTTAATTTAACCAACTTGAGAATTCTGAGGGAGAGCTGCAGGTGTTAGATCTGAAAAAAAAATCATAAATGGGAAGGCATATCAATCTTTATGACGGGGAAACAAAACCATTTCCACTTGCGTGCCCTCCACAGGCAGGAGAAGGAGAGGTGGCCAAGGCAGGATATTGTCTCGGGCTGCGGAGCAAAGAGGAAGCAGCCCTGTCGCCCAGTGACTGCTATTTAGTATCGATCAAAAGGCGCTGGCCCGGGGGGAGGAGAGGAGCCGATAAAGCAAGGTTTGCCGACACCGTGTGCTCAGCAGAGTGCCTTCTCGTTTTCCTGACCACGTGGGAACAAGTCATGCCCATGGCCGCCCGAGTGCCCAGGTGGCTTTCTGCCCCGCGGTCCCCACACCCCTCCCCCACGCCCTGCCCGGGAGCACCGTCACCCTCCTGCCCCCGCAGACCTGCACGGTAAGCGGCAGGAGCTCGACAGGGCTGGAGGGCCTCCTGCTCTAGACCTCCCGGGCCGCCCTGCTGTCCTCTCCCTGTCGGCTCCCTGCTGCCCCCTGGACTCCCCCCACCCCCCTGCCCCTACTTCCCACAAGATGAAATCATAACCCCTTGGCATGAAATACTACAGGCCATGTGATCTCGCCTTCCTCTGTGTCCTCTCCATCCGTCCATCCACCGGTCCATCCATCTGTCCGACTTTATAAGCCTCTGGGACAGATATCCACTCATCACCCAAACGCACCTCTCCCTTTCGATAACCGAGGTGCAGCTAAGTGGGTGGTAAGCAGGCAGGACTGAGTCCTAACCGACAGGATGCGGAGGGGTGCGGGGGGCGTGGGGCTGACACCTGGACCTGTCTGGGCGGTGCCCGGCTCTGACTGCTCCCGCAGGATACACCCCACGGCGGCGAGCCGGCAAGACACCGGCAGCCTGGGATTCCGAACGCGGTGCGGAGCTGGACCGCCCTTCCTATGACCCACTTGTGGCTTCGTCGTGCTCCTGGCTCTTCTGGCCTCTTGCAACAGCACTGCAGCCTCCACCCGGGATGCGAGCAAGCGCCCGGCGGGACCCTGCCTGCCCCATCCGGGTCGGCGGAAGCAGGTGCGCCCCGGCGCCCTCTCATCAGCAAACCTACTTGGTGTTCTCTAGGGTCTTCTGCATCTTCTTGGTCATCTTATCAATGGCCGCCTGTCTCTTCCCTTCGGGTAGGAGGTCTGTCTTGTTCAGCACCACGACCAGCTTCTGGCAGGCGATCTGCCCAATCACAAGGCACTCAGCCGACTGGGTCTGCATCCCCTTGGTCACGTCAATGACCAGCATCATCAGATCGATGATCTGGGCCCCTGGGAGAAGAGAGGACAAGGTTAGGGAGGAAACAGGGCAGCGGACTCTGCAGAAAGTTGCCCGATGCCCTAGGTCCAGCAAAACGAGCCAAGATAAAGTCGGGGGTGTCGGGCTGTGAACGACAACCATGACCTCCCAGCACCAGGCAGGGGAGTCTCTCGACCGTGAACGCTGGCCCCCTCCCAGTTCTGTGACCTGATGCCCCTCATCTCTACATGGGCAGCCCGGCAGGCTTGCTAGGGGCTCCAGGAGCCCGTGCGTTTAATGGGGCTGGCAGCGCGAGGACTCCCTGCGCAGAAGCTCCTTTCCTGTGCCCAGCGCCATTTTGTCAGCCCGCTAGGTGAAAACCAGGTCTCGGTGTAGTCTCACGCTGCCTCCTGCTGTGGGCGAGGAGGGCACTCACGCTGCCTCCTGCTGTGGGCGAGGAGGGCACTCACGCTGCCTCCTGCTGTGGGCGAGGAGGGCACTCACGCTGCCTCCTGCTGTGGGCGAGGAGGGCACTCACGCTGCCTCCTGCTGTGGGCGAGGAGGGCACTCACGCTGCCTCCTGCTGTGGGCGAGGAGGGCATCTCACTCTGATGTGAGTTGCTTGCTTCCTGTCTGACGCCCCCCAGCCACCTGGCCGCCCTGTTGGTCCTTGGACCCCTGCCACCCTGCAAGGCCTCTGCCCCAGCCCCTCCCCCTGCCCGGCCCGCTTGTCCAGGGGTTAACTGCCGGCCCTCTCTGAGTCCTGGCTCAAATATCTCCTCTCGGCGAGGCCCATCCGGACAGCTCGGTCACGGCTGCAGCCCGCCCGCCTCCCATGCGTTCCGAGCCTTCTTTTCCTGCCCTGTCTCCCTAGGACACTGAGCGCCCTCCACCTGCCCGTGAAACTCGCGCACCGCGCACTGTTTGCTTCTGACCTGGCCTCCCCGACTGCCCTGCAAGGGCGGGATGGAGGCCAGAGGGTTGCCATTGATAC
The DNA here is from genome assembly GCF_964270905.1 of Leucopleurus acutus. NCBI lineage: Eukaryota > Metazoa > Chordata > Mammalia > Artiodactyla > Delphinidae > Leucopleurus > Leucopleurus acutus. The sequence goes on along the minus strand of NC_139153.1, from coordinate 2,078,574 downwards.
TGCCTTCCCTTCTGACGGGGCTGTTGCTCGTTGCTGCCAACTTAACGAAGCCAAGGGTAGGTGCTGAGGGTACGTGCACGGGACTGTTAATACCATGTCTCCTTCCAAGTGGATTGTTGCTCTTTGTTGCCAATTTATTTATTTATTCATCTAATCTATTTTTTCCATATTCTATTTATTTATCTGGCTGCGCCAGGTCTTTAGCTGCGGCATGCACGCGGGATCTAGTTCCCTGACCAGGGATCGAACTGGGGCCCCCTGCATCGGGAGTACGGCGTCTAAGCCGCTGGACCACAGGGGGAAGTCCCTGTTGCCAATTTACAGAAACTTTTTAAACACTGAGGAGCCAAGAGGAGGTGCTGGGGTGCTGCATGGGCACTGTTGCTACTGCTTCCCACTCCCACTGGCGTGTTGCTCTTTGTTGCCAATCTAAAGGAACTTTTTAAACATTGAGGAGCACATCCTCTGAGGGGAAGGCGCATTTTAGGCTTCTCTCCCCACTTATCTTTGGCTTTTATGACTTCTTTTTCCCATGCAGAAATGTCTGACTTTTATGTTGAAATGGTCAGTCTTTCTTTCTCTCTTGTTTCTGGGTTTGGTATCTTACCTAGGTATTTTTTTACTCTTAAGATTATATATATTTTTTCACGTGCTTTCTTCCAGTACTTTTACAGTTTTAAATGTCTATGTTTCCAACCTTAATCCATTTAGACTGTATTTTGATGCAAAGGGCAAGATGGAGATCTAACTTGAGTTTTATCTGGACAGCTACCCATCATCGTCCCTGAGTCACCGTTACGTGCTTTCCCCCGTTTACAGACCCGGACAGGGTGGGTACCCAGGACTCTGGACCACGCACCCTGCGCTCTCGGCCAGCCCCCTCCCCACTCAGCGCTGCGGGTGTTCTGTTGCAAGTCTCCGGCACGTGTTGGGTTTGGGCTTTTCTTCCTTTCGGCAGGGCTGCAGCACGTCTCTGTCTCCTGTCCTGTCCTCGGCTGCTTAGTTTTTCCTTGTGTCTGACACGCTCTCTTTGTTGCTCTCCTGTCCCTCCTCTGCCGACACTGCCCTGTTGTCCTGGGCTCTCCGGGTGGTGGTGAGGGTCTGTGCCCGGGCTCAGGGCTGTCCTGAGGACACTGGCCGTTTGCCTTTGCACCTTGTCCACTCCCCTTCCTCTTCCCGTCCTCGGGCCCTTTCCCACCTGCTCTTCGGGACGCCATAGGGTCCCCAGAGACTCAGGAATGCAGGATTCCGGCCAAGAGGCAGCTGGCAATAGAAAAAGCAGACATTTGAATTCAGACAGCTCCGCGTTCTAGCCCTGCCTTTGCTGCTCACTGTTGTGTGGCCTGGCCTCAGAGTTCTCTCTATTAGCACGGGAGGGTCTCCTCCTCGCGGGGTTGTGGTGAGGGTCAGAGCTGACGCACATCAGGCAGAAGTCACGAGTTGACCTGCTGTCAGGAGCCAGGCGGGCAGTACAAATGCCAGAGGAGGGGCAACGGGGAGCTGCGGGGCCCCGGGTGAAAGTGCTCCTCGGCCACGTCAGGTGCAGGCCGGGTGTTGCCACATCTGCCGACCTGTAAAGAATTTTTACACGACCCCTCCTGGTTGTGAGTGTGGGCAGTTCGTGCAGGCTGCGCAGCGCCCCTTCCAGGGCCCACCTGTCTGCAGCCAGCCGTGTGCAGTCCCGAGCCCGGGCTCGGCTCCCGACCCGTGTGCCGGCCACTTGGGTTAGGCAGCCACTTTGGGGTTCCCTGCCAGTGGGGCGGCACGCTGGTCCTGCTGGATGCTGGGTCAGCTCATCACCTACGGGATCCGGGGCGCCTGAAGCTTGCTCTCCTCCTGGTCCGTTTGGTGTAGCTCCTCATTCTCCCAGAGAAGAGGAAGCCAGGCTTCGCAGCTAGTGCATCGTGGCACCTGGGTGACCGGGGGAGATGTCCAGTCCTGCCCAGGTGGTCCCGCTCAGGCGGCTCCCTGCTGGTCTGGGGGAATTCAGCAGGATGCTTGTGGGGGAGCCCCCTTTGCAGGATCGCCTGCGTACTGGGGGACACAGTGCTCCAGGCCACTGGCTGGCACTTCCCAAGGTCCCTGTGGGGGCCTCCTGGGTCTGCTGGATTTGGGGGCTGGCAGTGTTTGTTCCATGTGGCGGTAACTCCTCTCCCTCCTCCGCCAGGAAGAACCATCCCAGCAGTGCACTTCCTGGAGGCCCCGGTACCCGAGGCGCTTCCCACAGCGACTCCGCCCGCGAGTCCCCACGCACAGACTGAGGAGGCCGCCGCAGTCGGGGAGTCGGTGTACTGGGAAATGGCCGTGATGATAGCAGGATATCAATTTCCACTGCGGTTTACATTGTCGATAACGGTGCATTTGCACCGCTTAGTGAATACTTAATGTCACCAGTTAAGTTTCTTTTTTTCTTTATTTTAAATTTGATATTATTTCCCCTTTTTTAGGATGCCCATAGCTTCTGATTAAAAATCAAATTTGGGTTAAATATCTGATTTGCTAAAATGTTTAAGGTTTTATATTCAGTCTCTCCAGCAGAAAACTTCTTTTCCCTGAACACATTTTCCCCCCTTTAGTCCCAGAAGGAAAGTTGCATCTCACAGATAACTTGTTAAATGCTGACCTTTCTAAGTTTTCCTTTATTTTTATTTCTGAAATGATTAAGATATATAATCTACAGAATTGGAAATTGTAATTTTTTAAAGTACTGAGAAACTCTAACCCTGTTATAATTATTCTGCAAACCTTTAAAGGATTCTGTAGTCAGTACAACTAGATGAAAAGCTCTGATAGACTGAGAAATATAGAGGGTCATTTGTGAGCTACAAGTTGTTGCCTTGTGTTTCCCACCCACTCGCTCACTCTGCCCCTCTAGTCTCAGAATGATTTCCTACCCTGGGTTCGTGGGAATCGGGAAGGACACTGTTTGATTCATTCTGGGGAAATACTAGGGATTCTGAAAAAGACAAGACGGGCCAGTTATGTCACTTCCTGTCGCCTGATCAAAGTCTGATGGAGAAACAGACTGACCGAGGGTTACTGCCAGGCGCTGGTGGTGCCTGGAGCTGACCCGGGTCTCCAGTGGGGTCAGTCGCGGGTGGTGCCTGCTGCTGACCCGGTTCCCAGTGGGTCAGTCGAGTCGCCGTGACCTCTGGACCCCTCAGAAGTCCCTGATGTCAGCTGCGCGGCAGCGGGGCTCCTGCTGCAGAGGTAGCATGTGGGCGCCGGACTGAGGCTGCAGATGAAGCCCCACGGCCCCTGAGTGTTTGGGTCCCGTCTGCATGCATCGTTCTGGGCCTGTTAGTTCAGTTTTATCTCCCATTCCCGGGATCCCAGCAGGCATCACAAGTGAGTGGGCAGATGGGGAGAGAACACAAGCCTTCCCCTCCAGCTTGCGGGCCAAGACAAGGCACTCAGGTAGTTCTATACACCAGCAGGGACCGGAATCTCAGCGTCAGGACTGGACTCTTGGTCCACCAAGTGGAGGAGGTGGGGAAGCTACAGTCTGCTCACTCGGTCCAACAGAGATCAATGACGCTGTGCCCGAGCTGTGTCTTGTGCTGGAGGCTGCGAACACAGACCGAAAACCCAGGCCTTGGTCTGTGAGCCGCAGTGTGTGTGGGGGGGGGGTCTCAGCGGAGGAGCGGGAGTCAGCGCACGGCGGGGAGGGGTGCGAGACGCCACGGGCAGCCCCGATGCTGGCGTCTGGCGGAGCGGGGTGACGACTGTGCGGGTGGAGGCTGGGCGGCGGCTGGGGCCCCGTTCGGAAGGACGGGCCATGTGGCCGACGTGAGCTTGAATGGAAGCATGAAGGACTTCGGCTGGATCTTTACGAGAACCTCCTGAGAGGCAGGGCAGGTAAAGATGGGGCTGGACGGCTGGAGCTCTCCGCCGGGGGTCTGGGGAGCTGGCGTGTCCTACTTCAGGGAGGGAGTCCGAGTTACCCGGATTCCCCACCCGTGGGCCACGCCTGTGACTCCTGCCACGCCCATGGACACTACTACTACCACTACTGAGTTAAGTGTGTTTAAATCAAGTCCTTTTTTCGAGCTCAAATGCATTTACGTTAAAAAGAACTTTACGTGACAGTAAATGCATTAAATGTGCTCTAAGTAGAAGTTAGCGGAGAAGATAAATACAACAAAGCAGAACAACGGAATGCGCTGCGGTCCGGTGCCGGCTCGAGTAGAAACCCTGGGCCCCAGGCCTGCTCTGACATTAAGGGACCAGCAAGAGCCGGTAAAGGACACACTAGCCCCAAACCGAGCCCCTCTCTTCGACCAAATGGGGCATTGGATGAGAGCTGGGAAAGGCATGACCTGTGACCCCACCAGGGAGGAGTGTTACCGGCGCCAGGCATGGCCTCACACCACCTCTCCTGGCCGCCCTGGAAGCACGGGACAGAGTACATACACCGCTCACAGCGGCCTCCTCGGAGGGGCGCACAGGAAGAGCAGAGGTGTCCACGCTTCCTCAGGGCAGAGGGGCCGAAGCGGGTCAGCCGCCACTCCTTCCCGGACGGAGGAGATGGAGGTGTACGTGTGGGCTCCAGGGCCACGGGCTCTCACGAGCCAGGGAGTCCTGCCCCTGCTTCCTTAAGCTACTGTGTCGTAGTCTATCTGGGGTAATCTTTTTAGCTGACTTTGCACAACAGTACAACTCCTGTTCAAGAGCAGCGAAAAGGAGCAGAAAATGGAATTTGAAATGTAGAAATAAAATAATTGTGGCCCATGAGCTATAATTTGATTTCATGCTTTACAGGGAAATGAAAGAAGCCTTCCTTAAAATGTACGGTTTCTGCTCTCTCCCCCATCCCCCTCCCCCCTTTAACCATTTTAGGATTTCCTCTAGCTCCGAAGAGAAAATAGGATTGTGGAAAACGTTCAGCTCTCAAGTGTCACTGCCACTCAGGGGCCAGCTCGGTTTAATGTGAACTTCCCATTCTGGGTAAGAGGAAATTCTTCAATTAATAAACCGGGTGTGCGGAGGCCAGTCTTTAAGGTTTAATCAATTTCATCTGTACTTAGGATAAAAAGACTGACTATTCTACTTTTTTTTTTTCGTTTTCCTTCTTTAAAAAAATAATAAAATGAATGTTTTATTTTAAATTCTTTGAGGCTCGTATCTCCTGTCTCAGGAAATATTGTCTATTTCATGCAGTGAGTATGAAAACTCCCCCCCCCCCCTTTTTTACCTTTGCTAAGAATCTTTTCTCAAAAATAACTAAATTATTCTCTGTCCTCATATACTATAACAGCTTGGGAGATGATACGAATTATACAGGACTTTGGCAGACACCTTGTAGGGGGGCTGGGGAGAGAGACAGATCACCAAATATGGATGCAGGAGCTCCTTCTGGACAAACACTGAGAGGAGGGTGCGGGAACGTGCGCCCGCAGCCCCTTCACCACCGGGGACGTCTGGGGCCCTGACAACCTCACCCTGGAGGCCTACCCTGTGGTCATCTGCGGGCACGAGGACCTCAGAACAGAACCAGGGTGTCTCCCCAGCCGGACCGAGTAAACATTCGGACTTGCCGACCAACCAGGACCGACAGGACTTCCCGGGACAGAGAACTCCTGAATCTTGTCACGTGGTCCCTGGACACGCGGGGTCCGGTCAGATTCGGGGACAGAGGCCGTGGTCAGGCCCCACGGTGGCGAGTCTGCGCCTCGGCTCCATGTAGCAGCTAAGCACTCTGGGCCATTTCTTCATCTACAGAATGGAGATAAAGCCACTACGAACCTTTTCCAAGGCTGTGTGGTGGGCCTCACGCAGCACTTGGGACCCACAGGGCAGGAGGTCCCGTCCGACCCAGGTCCTCCCCATGCTTTCACAAGGGGCCTGGGTGAAAATGCTACTTTTAAGTCAGTGTTTTTCACTAAAACGCTGCAAGCCCAGGGCCCTGTCAGCGTGAGCTCCATTGTGAGAATGAGCACGAAAGCCTCACCGCTCTGAACAGCGGCTGCAATGATCAAGGGTCTCAACGTGGCTGGTCAAGGTGCAGCCAACAGCCCATCTCTGCAAGAGACACCTGGGGCTCAGAACAGCACCTAACAGTACTCAGTACACAGTCAGCACTCACTAAGTGAGAGGGGAGGGAGAGGGGAGCGGAGGAGAGGGGGAGGGGACGGGGAAGGGGAGGCATCCAGGAGGCACAACTGCCGCAGCTGCTGGACCAAGGTAGTGGAGCCGGGAGCAGAGCCAGGCTCCGCCTGACCTGAGGCCCCTCGTCCTTCCACCAGGCCTCCTCCCTGAAGTGGCACCAAAGAGGATTCTCCTGAAGGCAGCAGCCCGTGGTCCCAAGGAAGAACCATGCCCTGGGTTCAGGGCCCACATGCCTTCGCTCCCCGTGGAGAGGTGAGGGGAAACGCCTGCAGACACAGGTCTCGTGAGAACAAGGACGGGATGTGGGGGGGACACACTGCCTCCCACCTCAGCCCCCCGCCCTGCCTGTCCGGGGAGAGCGGGTCTCTGAGCCTCACCCTCACCCGTCTGCAAACAAGATCCCCTGTCACCTACAGGGCAGCGTGGGGCTCCCAGATCCCACGTGCAAACCTCACGGCCCAGGACCTGGCCCAGCAGGTGCTCATCCACGGTCGTGACTGAACCTGTCCTGAGGCGGGGGTGGTGGGCAGACGTGAACACCCGCAGGACCTGGTGGGTCCTCAACTGAGCGGCACGCCTGGCGCGAGACGAGGCGCAAGTCTAGACGCCGCAGCCATTCCTGGGCCCTGGCTGGAGGGGACAGTCCCCCCTCAGCTCCAGCCCACATAGCCAGAAAGGAATGTGGGCCTGGAGTTGTCAGATCTTCTGGTTTTTCAAGAGAAGCCAAAAATCTGGACCACTGTATGAAATTTGCCAATTTTTAAATGTTGACAACCAATTCAAAACAAAATGTTTAAACTGTATGGCCCAAACAAAACATGTCCATTGGCCAAAACCGGCCTGCAGCTCCCAGTGTGAGGTCTCTGGAGGGAGTTTTCTCGAGAAAGAGAGGTTGGAGGAACCAGAACAAACAACCAGCTCTTTGGCCTCGTGAATCAGGAAAGCACTTAGGCACCCATCTGTTGAGCTCCGGCCCCCCCTGCCCCCATGACCCACACTGGGCCTCAGTGAGGACAGGAAAGTTCATCCTGGAGGGAAAGGGTGGCAAGCTCTCCGCTGTCACCAGGTCCCAGTGGGCTAGAGCAGGGGACACGAAGCCACGGGCCTGCGGTCAGAAGAACCTCAGCTTGGAGCCGGTCCCTGTAGGCCACAAGGGGCAAGCCGCCCCTCCCCGGCTCCTCGTGTAGGGCTCCCCAGGCCCCCACGCTCTGAACCGAGGCTGTGGCTGTCACAGCCTGTCTACCAGGACGGGAGGGGCTGACACACGGCTGCTCTCTGGTGGTCTTCTCACTACAGCTTCAAGCACCGGTTCTCACACCGAGTGTCAAAACGCTCCCACTAGGTAGAAAGTCTGAGATGACCTAAGACGATGATTTTCCTGGAAGGGTGAAGCAGGAAAGCCTCAGTGGCACCAGGCCGGAATGTCCTCTTGGACAGACGCTCTCCTCATCTCGGCCCTGGGACGAGCCCTTTCCACGAGCGCCGCGCGTTGTCTTCACAGCTAACGTTTAGCGGCAGCAGGTACCACTATCAACACCACGTTCTGCAGATGGACCCGTGGAGGCCCAGAGAAGCTACATCACACCCAAGGTAAAGAGCCAGTCGGTGGCAGGCGCTCAGCCCAGAGACCTGGATCCACAAGCACCATGTTACCCTGCGTGGGGAAGAGCTCAGAGCTCCCCCGAGGAGCAGAGAGAAGGGCAGTGGGATTGGGCCCCCAGCCCCCCCCATGTGCCCCGCAGCTCCCGGTCAGCCCTGCTGTCTCCCCCTGGGACCTCGGCACAAGCCCACGCACCGAAGCGCTCCTGCCATCTCGTCCCTTCTCCTGGCACCTCAGACTTTGAACTGCAGCTCAGATGTCACCTCCCAGGGATCTTCCCGACTCTCCGTGGTCTGGATGAGGTGGCCCTCCCTTGGGGTGCCGTGGTCCCCACGCTGCCCAGGACAGCCCTGTTCTGTGACTCGTCCGTGCCCCTGCAGCCTACCCCCAGGGACAGAGGCCCCGACGGGCAGCAGCACAGAGCCGGTGGTCAGCGAGTGCCCCTACAGGGAATGAACAGAGCGGGGACGCAGTTAAAGCACTGAGCAGGGCCCTCCACCAGCCATGCACGGATTCCTCTCTGTTCTGTAGTGGTGACGTCCTCCTACACTGCAAAGAGGCACGTGTGCTTGTCCAGAAGCAGAGACAGAAGGAAGAAGGGAGCACGGACAGGACCGCACGCTGTGAACACCAGGGGGCTGGGACCTGCAGACAGAGTGCCCAGGGGCCTCCAAGGGCTGCACTCCCCCGGGAGAAGACCCCCAGCGATGGGGAGGAGGGGCCCTCACAAGTCCATCTGAGAGATGACGAAGCTGAGACTCAGGGTGGGGACGCAGATCCTGACCCCTCTGAACCCCGCTCCCAGCCACCACCACCGTAGAGGTGGGTCCACCACTCACGAGGCACTGAGACAGGAAAACCACACTCTGCTTGTTCTGAGGGACGGCGGCTGCCGTGGCCCTGGACACAGACAGGCTCTTCTAGAGACAGGGCCCCAGGCCACGGCGAGCCCCTCGTCTGAGGCAGAGAAACCACGGCAGGCGTCCCTGCCTGGCCCAGGCCAAAGGGGCTGGAAAGCCCGCCGGGCTCCTCCGACGGCGACGGTCTGAGAGCTCAGGGTCGCAGAGCCTGGGAGCGTGGCCTCAGGAAGCTGTTTACTGGAGAAACAGGAGGAAAAAAAGAAGAAAAGAGGGGGGAAATCTACCATGAAGAGTAAGTAAAATCAGCAGAATTCCTTCATGAAAAGGGTGGAATTAGCATATGGCCTCAGCTGCCAAGTGAGGCCACTGAAGCAAGCAACGAAAATGAGTTCAAGACACAATTAGACGTTTTTCTGGACGGAGACAGAGGGGACTGAGCAGGCGGCCGCGTTTCAGAGGGAGCAGCAGGGCACGTTCAGGGCAGGGCCACCGTGCGAGCGCCCTGAGCACTGGCTGGGGGTGGGGGGCGTCACCTGGGACCCCTCCCCCCGCGTTACACTGCCACGATGCCTCCCGCAGAACCTGCAGCGGCCCGGAGCCCGAAATAACAGTCTGGTTCCATCCCCCTCGGCCTCTGCTGCTGCGCCGGGGCCGAGTGCCGCCTTCAGGGACTGGCGTGGCCGAGTCCCTGCCCTCAAGGAGCTCACGGTCTGGTGGGGGAGGCGCGCAAACCCACAAGGCCAACACAGTGAGGTACATCAAAGCAAGGCGTGAAGTTTCTGCTGAGCAGGCACAGAAGAGGGGAATTTAGCACCGGAGGGCGGAGGAGGCCGGAAGCAGAGGGAAGGGCCTTTCAGGGCCCAGCACACAGCGGGGGCCACGGAGGCCCAGCCACCAGCACCTCAGAGGATGCCGACCGCTCGGTCCCCTGGGCCCTCGGGGACGGGGCCAGATCCCCTCGGAATGACCAGAGGTGCCAACCGCTGGCTCAGGGACCAGATACGACTCAATGGCAACAACTCGGGACAGCTGTTACCAATCTTCCCAAGAGTGCGGCACATGCGGCCACCCAAGGCACGGGAGACGCTGGGTCCTCGTGGGCGACACAGCCTGTTAGGCCCTCTCTAGCCCAGTGGGTTCCAGTGTCCTCCTTCGGGCGGCTCCCTGACGATGGTCTAGCTTCGTCAGGTTCCCTGGGCCCCGTCTCCTTCAAGGTGGAGTGAATGGTTACCCTGAAAGGACCTCGAACCTCTCCTCTGTGCTCACGGCAGGCTCGCTGGGGCACGGCATCTCCACGGTCCCTGGGCCCCCGGCCCGACCCTGAGTGGGGTCCCACCTCCTTCACACCCACGAGTCAGAACCAGCTCTGCCGGCCTCTTGCGTCCACACAGCGGGCCTCTCAGATTGAAGCTGGGAGTGATGGGGATACTGAGAAGAAAACGAGGCCTGGCCCCTGCACCCAGCACCCTACATACAGAACAGGGGAAGGAGTGACAAGTGCTTGGCACTTGTCCTTCCAAAGCCCCATCAGGCTGTCTGCCGGCCGCCGACCAGCTTCCACGGCGGCAGGGGGAGGAGAGGGGGCATGGGGTCTTCAGCAGGGCAGGGCAGGCACTGACGCCACATGCCCCGTTCTCCCCTCAGGCAGACAGCAGTGGCCTTAAGCTCCCACTTGTGACGAGCACTGTGTGCCCAGCACCGCATGCAGACGCTCACGACTCCGCTCCACCATCCCCACGACAGCCCAGCCGTGACTCCACCTTCCAAAGGCAGCAGCTCCGTCAGGGACGTCCGTCCACGGGCCCAAACACACAGTGAGCAGGCGGCAGGGCCCAGCTCCTCCACCACCCACCAGAGCGCTCTCGTAGCCACGTGACCTCAGCTTCCGGGGGCCTTGCCCCCACTCCTGCCCCCGCCCCAGGAGGAGGTCCTTGAGAAGAGACGCCAAACCAAAGGAGAAACCACACCTACAGAACTCAGGAGAGCACTGCACTTACGGTTCCAGCTCTATTATAAAGGATACAAATCAGGACCAGCCAAAGGAAGAGACACACAGGGCACGACCTGGGCGGGCACAAACACAGGCCTCTACCGCGGAACCGGGGCTCATCACCCTCCTGGCACATCCATCTCTTCGCCAACCAGGAAGTCCCACTGAGCCCCTGGGTCCAGAGTTTTTATTGTGGTTTCATTACTTAGGCACGAATGACTGGATCACTGGTCGTGAGACTGAACTCGACTGATCCGCTCTGCCCTCCTCAGAGGTCAAGAGGTCAGGCTGGTGTCTCTGGCCCAAAGCCCCAGCCCACTAGTCACATGGCTGGTCTCTAGTCTTCCTCTAGCATAAACTCAGGTGTGGTCCAGGGGACCACCAGGAACAGTAAGGACACTCCGGTCACTAGGGAAATTCCAAGGTTTCAGAAGCTCTGTCCCAAGATCCCAGGACAAAAGCCAGATTCCTTATCATATTAATACAGCAGTAAGGCTAAAACACGCTCACACACCACTGCCCTCCATCCGTCCCCCACTCGCTGCTGATGAATGCGTTGCGTTGTGACAGCTGCTCTGAGCGACAGTCTGAAAGGCAGCAGAAGCCCCCGGAGTGCTGCTAGAGCGGAAGACACCGTCCACGGCACGTCGGTTCCTCGAGGAGGGAGGGATGGGCACTGCGGTGGGACAAGCCAGGGGCGCCGCGGGGCCAGTAAACACGCTGTCAAAGAGCGCTTAATGACACAGGGCAGGCTCATGGCTCAGCGCCTAAAACGTTACATGCAGTGGGATCCCTCCTAGGAAAGGGGTTATGTCAGAACACTAAGAGGAGTTATCCTGAGTAGCTAGATTCTTACTTCTCCCTCATACTTTCCTCTATTTTCCACATTCTCAATAGGCATAAATTATTATACATTCAGGGGAAAAAGGGCTTTTAAAAAATAGCGCGTGAAGAATAACATTACGTACACTAACTCCCATGAAGCAGTAATAAGCTACTTAATCTGAAAGCACACGGCAGTGGCGGTATTTTCACTGTTTACAATTGCTTTTTGGCTCTTCTTCGTCATGCCCTAAGCTCACTATGTGTCCCATTTCTTCATTTACATTTCAGACATCCTTATTTTAAAGCCCCTTGCAGCTTTGTTTCATGGTTTCTGGTTCCTAGGACGGGGATGTCCACACTTGTGCCTATGATTTCTTCTGCACGGTGGTAACTTTCCTCATACGCCCTGTGACTGGTCCTCAGCCAGGGCTGTTTTCCGTGGGAGGTCCCAGCGTGTGACTGGAGTGTGCCCGGGGGCTGGCCGGACTGTGGGGCCAGGGCCACGTGCGACACCAGCACTTCCGTAGCACAGATGACGCGGACGCGAGTGCACTTGGTCTCAGGGAGGACGTCCTGTCTTCTCCTGGGGCAGCCATTTAACCTCGACCTTCTGGAGGAGACCTTTCCTAGTTCCTTGTCTCCGTTTACGAGGGATCCTCTACATCTCCAGTGTGGACACCCCCGAGAACCAGCTGGCGTCCAGGCCTGCTTGCTGCTGTGCCTCTGACGCCTTTCCACGTCCAGCCCTTGAAGATGCTCCTTCCTGGCTTCTGCACCTCAACCTCCTCGTGCTTCCTCACTTCACCCAACCTGTCAACGTCTGTGCGACCCAAGGCTCCCAGGGGCCACGCAGCCCACTGTGTCACCCACACGTCTGAAGCGACGGGGCAATTATAAAGGGTCAAGGGGGCACACAGCGAGGGACACTCGACCTCACGCCCCTCTCACCACCTGACAACAATGATGGAAACTAAATGTACTGGAGGTAACTAGACATCATTTTAGTGAACAGAGAACTACTACAACCGGAGTTGCGTTGTAGACTCTGAGCCACAAAGACCTGGATTTGAACCCTGGTTCTGCCAGCTCTGCAATCTGGGGCCTCTCACCCCCAGCCCTCCACTCACAGGGACACGGTGAGAACTGGCCTAAAGCCCAGTCTGCTGGGGCCCGTCCCTGGGGAGCTGATCTTTGCTGCACCTGGTGACACAGCTCACACTGAAGAACAGGCTAGGAGAGCTCTGTACCAGCTCCAGGCAGAGCCTCAGGACAGCGACTGTGAAGCAGGGACCAGGGGGGGACTGGGAATGGCCGGGGAGCTTCTAGCACCTGGAAGGATCCTTAGACTGCGGCTAGCAACAGCCCCAGCTGCACATCCCCACGGGGACTCTGGGAAACCTGGCCACTGGCGTCCCTGCCTGACGGCTGACTGTGTGCACCCCCTTCCCGAACGGCCCCAGCCCCCTGCAACAGCTCCAGGAACCACACAAGAGAGCTCCGCGAGTGGGAGCAACGACTACTGCGCCTGGACCACCTCTAGAGAGGGGACATGTCTGATCATTCACCTCCGAGGCTGCTCCCTGAAAGGAGCTCGGGTACCTCCGGATGACAGCCCAGGCCACGGAGCCAGAGTCAGCCCTGCCGCTTCCAGGCCCACTGCCGCAGTGACGTCACCCTTTGTCCTCGGCTTCCTCATCCACAACACGGGGTGGGTGGAGGGAAACAAGTTACTACGACACCGCGCCTGGCACACAGGAGGTGCCGTGGAAGGCTCGGCTACTGTCCGTGCCAGGGGTCGTCTCTGTGCTCCCGAGTGCTACGGGCAGCAAAGCTGCGTTCCCGGGACACGCGCCAGGGTGATGGCGGCAGCTGCGGCCGAAGGCCCAGCCAGCAGGGATGTACCGGACGAGCACCCGCTCAGGACTCACCGGGCAGTGCACTTGGCTCCAGCTCCACCATGGGCCCAGCACTAGTCTGAGGGGACACCGCAGTTCCACAAGGCAAGCAAGGCCCTGCCCTCACAGAGTGAACGTTCCAGCACCACTGACACGCTCACGCAGAGACGACAGTCAGGAAGTACGACGGGGCTGGGGCCCGGGGTGGAGGGTGCAGCAGGCAACACTCTGAGAGGGGAGGTGGGAGACTCCCTGGGAGACAGAGGGGGACGGGTTTCCCGCAGCGGGAGCAGTGGGCAGAGGCCCTGGTGAGGGTGCGTCTGTGCCGCGGACCCCACCCGCCAAGGCAGGGCCTGGACTTCCTCGCACTGGTAACTGAGGGCCAGCGGCCGAGTGTTAGGTGGGGAGTCCACAGCGGTGCCCGGGGACGGTGATTATTCAAGGCAGTGGCCAGGGAGGCCGGCTGCGGGAGGCCGGGCCGGGGGAGGGCGTGCGAATACAGACCCTCTACCCTGTCAGCGGCCTCCCTCCTCCCACTGCCTGCTCCCACCGTCTGTGAGCTTCTCGGCAGAGGCCCGGGGCCCCCCTGGCTGCGGAGGCTCCCGGAACCCCGTGACTGCAGCTGAGGCCGGCGACAGGAAGGGGAGGGAGTCCCGTCCTCCTTAGGAGGAAGGCCGCAGGGAAGGTCCAAAACCAAGAAAAACTAGAAGTACGTAACGAAGTTACAGAAGAAATCATCAGCTAGAGAGCCAGGACGGCTGTGGCTGGAGAGAGGCAGGCTCTGCCCTTGCACCCGCCTCTGCTCCCCACCTCCCGCAGGCCGGGCCCCGCACAGCCCCCGGGCAGCCAACGCCCAGCCCAGAACCGCCCTTCTCAAGCCAAGCCAAGCCCAAGCCTCCGGAAGCACAGGCAAAGGAGGACCGAAGGCACAGAACGAGGCGCGGTGAGGACAGGGGCGCCACACTCAGCCCAGGAGGCCACCCATCTGTTGGCTAAAAGCAACTAAACCAGAAACTGTTTTAAGCTACAGCTGGTGTCTGGGCCACTTTATCAAGCACTTGAGACACAGAGCTGATTATTTTTCTGGCAACAGCGAAAACAGAAAGGCTGAAAGCACAGAGTCTGTCACCAGCTGTTTCCGGAGCGGTTCTTACAGTCACGTCTGGGTTGGGGCCAGAGACGGCAGAGAGGTCCACTCGGGAGGCCGGCTGCGGTTGGTCCTGTTCTCATTCCCCGCTTGTGTTTCGCTGCCTCGAGTCACGCACAGTAAACCCCTTGCACAGCATCTTTCGGTGCTTTAGATGCTCTTTGCAAAGAGCCCCTTAAACAGGGACTCGGGTTACAAGAAACGTGCGTGCGCTGTGGTCTTGGCTCCCTTACTGGGATCCGGGTTCCCACACCAGCTCTCTCCTCACCGGCCTGCCGCGTGGCTGCGGCCAAGTTCTTCAGCCCATCCCGAGCCCCAGTTCCTCACCTGTGACACCCGAGGGGCTGTGGAGCTTTCCGAGCGTCAGCACAGAGCCTGGCACGTAGAAGGTGCCCAACAAACGGGACATGATTAAGATCTGACTGGTTCTCCTGGCTCACACCACCCTTGCCCTAACATCATCACCACCCACGGATGTGGGGTCATGGGTGATTTTTGTTTTCTTCTTCCCGTGCTGTTTTCCAAAATCGGGACATGAAAATTCACTTCGCAATAACTATAAATACATTATAACAAAAATCATTACCTACTAAAATGTTAGGGGGAAAATGCTTGGGCTATTCTTATGTGATAAGAGTCCATCCCAGGACCAGAGGTCTCCCTCTGCTACGTCAGGGATCTGAAAACAGTTTTCAGGACCACTGCCAAAGCCAGCCGGACAAAGGCTGCCCCCACCCGCCTCTCCTGTCAAAGGATTCCAACCTCAGTCCCCATTCCTATGGTCCCCATTGCCCTAAACCAGGACCACACGGGGCCCCGTTCTGAGAGTGGCCCGGCGAGAAACCGGCCAGTGACCTGTGGCTTCTGCCAGCTGGGCTAATAGGGCTCCTGGGGGTCTTGTGAGTGATTCACTGGGAGACGGGGCGAGTGAGTTGAGTGCTGAGGAGTGAGAGGGTATGAGATACAGCCCGTGTAGAGGCAGCTGCCAGAGGCCGGTGCAGGCCTGAGGGGGCTGGTCGAGGGGTGGAAGCGGGGGCGGGCAGGCAGGGCCCCGGGCTGGGGCAGGAAGAAGGCCGGTACAGACCACCAGCTGCTCCAGCGTGGGCTCAGCACGTCCAGCCCGAGCACAGCCGTGTGGAGCTGGTTTCCAGCCCCAGGTCTGCAGACCTGAGGGTGGACACAACGCGCCCCAGTGCAAGTGGGGCCTGGTGACTGGCCAACCTTTGATGTCCCTCCAGGCCACAACTGGCCAGGTCCTCAGATTGGTTTATTTTTCCTGCATAACTTTTGCAATGCTTCCACTAAACAGAAACTTTCTCTCAACCATTCCCAGAGCAAGAAGAATAGCCGAATGCTTGGTTTGTAACGGAAGCTGGTAGCTGTGCTGGGCTGGGGGACACACGAGAACAGCTCCCACTTTGAGGGATTCGGAACCCACGAGGGAACTGCACCTGCTGCCGATACGGGGACCCTGTGCCCCGTCCACCAACTGCTCACAGAGCCGCTCTCCTCCGAGGTCCTCGTCCCCCGGCTCCGTCTCTCTGTTTACTTGGCAGGAACCCCAGGCCAAGCGCCAGGCACAGGCTGGGCCCAGATCCAGCCGCTCAGTCTCTGCTGCGTCTTCTGCCGGGGGCACTGACTCGGCAGCGGGAAAGCTGAGCCCAGAGCCACGGGCAGGTCCGCAGCCTTGCAGGAGGCAGCCGGCCTGAGAAACAAGCGGGCACGAGGGACCTGGCCCGAGAGATGGGGGGCCCTGGATCCAGGGGGGCCTAAACGCAGCCCACAAACCATGCTGGTTGTAAGAAGCAGTTTGGGATGAATTTCTGTCCTTTACTAATGAAGATTGCGTACTAACGTGCTTTAACAATTCTTCTCAACTCAAGTGTCCTGATTTTAGTGCCTTCATGGCATTTTCCAAGCAACTAAACTGACTGCTTACACACGTGATCTCACTTGAACCACCGACGCTGTGCAGTGCGCATCATGGCTACCCTTACTTCACAGACGAGGCCGAGGAATTATTCACTTCCGCCGTCGCTGTCGCAATCATCATCGTTTCACCCAAAGTCACACAGATATTAGGCTGTGCAGCCGGGATCCAGATTCACATCCTCTGAATCCAAAACCTACACTCCTCCCCCCCAGGAAGGCCCCGCTGCCTCGGTGTGCACAGTCCTGTCCCAAATGCAGGCAGAGACACGAAGGCCGTGGGCCTCACCCCTCACATCAAGGGCTTGCAGTCACCTGGAGATTGGACATAAGACCATGAGCCCACTAAGGATGCAGAACGCCAGAACACAGCTAAGAGTCCAAGCGTGAGGTCCAGGCACCATCCACAGGGCAGGGAGCTGAGATGGCGCAGAGGCCACATGTCAGAGTTGCAGGCTGGTGCAGAGTCTCCCCATCGCTGTGACCTCAGCGACCCAGGGCTGCACCTTCAGATTCAGTCCTCCACCAGCCGCCGGGACTCCCCCACTCCCCCTTGAACCAAGGTTTCCTCAGCTGTGTGACTGTGCTGTCGCAGCCCACCCCCAAGACTGCGGAAGTGCTCCCTCTTACCCACACTCCTTCTTCAAAAGCACCTTAATTACAGCTCTCAGGTGACACAGAGCACGGCAATTTCCAGTTTCCCTCCTGGAAACAAAGAGACCTCAGGAATTCTACAATCCTGCATCACTTAGTTAATACTCTGGTGTCAACTGATGGCCTCTGGGTCTGTACTAGGTCACTTTCCATGGAGTAGCTACCTTCTGCAAATGGTCACTGAAGGAACTGTGCCTCGCTGCCTGAGACAAAACTTTGAGTTCAGCTTTAGTTCAGTTCAGTTCAATTTTAGTCTTATTTTACGTAACTGAGGAAAGTGAAACTTTAAAAGTCTCATACCATATTTCGAACCGACTTGCATTGTGTTCGTGGCGTGTCACTGAATGATTTTCCTTAGTTCAACACTTTTTCTTATGAAACCATAATATAATATTAAAGATGCTCCAGAAAAGAAAAGTCAGCAAGGTCTCCAAAAGGACCCGAAGGCAAGTCCCGCCCCACAGCGGCTCCTCCAATGTTGCTCACGCCCGTGCCGCCGTCACAAAGGCTGCTGCACCCACCACACGACCTGGCCGCACTGTCATCTCTTGAGGCTTCTGCCCAAGGAGCTCACTTCCAGCGAGAGGACAAAGGCAACACACCCCAGAGACGTGCTTCCACAGAACCTTCCCCAAGCTGCCACCCACTTTCCAGGGAAATTGAGGTGAAATGACAGTTGAGTCCTACATTGCAAGAAGGCGGGAGGGAGCTGGAGGAAGGAAAATGGAGGGAGGAGGTGGGGGGAGGGATGGGAGCAGGGGCCACCCTCCTGTAGGTACTGTTTTCTAAGGCTCTTACTCAGGTTGAACAAGTTGGAGGTTTTAAAACGAAGCAAGAAACTCTGAAGTATAGAAATAAATGTACTCTACTCTCATGCTATGTTCAAAGATGCCATTTTCTCTGAACATTTTCTTTCGCAGAGGAGGGCCCTCTGCGATGTGGGAAGAGCCCAGGCTGCTGGTGCAGGCTCCTGGCTGCCCGCCCTCCACCCTCCCTCCAACCCCAGCTGCCTCCTGCGGGTGGGCTTCCGGGGAGGCAGGAAAAGGCTTCTCTAGAGCTGACTCCCCTCTGTCCGCTGACCAGGCACCGAGGTGTGGCAGGCAATGCTGCGCGCCCAGTCCCCGCTCTGCTCCTGGTGCCTCGGCTCCTGGCCTGTCACCCAGAGATCACTCCTTCCTCTGATGCCTGACAAAGGCAAGGATAATTTTTCAAGGTTGGCGGCTGGTCAAATGAGTCCAAGCAAGCCGACTGCATGGGAAACGTCCGCCTCCCTGGAGCCCGGGGGGACCGCTAACACAGGTTTACAGATACCACCTGGGGACCAGACAGAAAAGAAGACTCTGCCTCGGCTCTCCAGGCAGCCCCTTCCAGAGAGCCGCTCCAGAATGCATCCCACGGCCCAGCTCCACATCCTGAGAGGAACACGGGACGTGACGCCAAGCACCAGAGTGCCCTGCGCTCTGCATGTGCCCCTACGTCTCCAGCAGGGTTCTGAACACCAACACGCTTGGCACCGTAAGACACGTGGAATCACTATGTTAACTTGAAGACGAGGACAAAGGTATGGTCCAAGTGGGTTGGCGCCCTTGGCACCCCGCACCCAGAGTGTCCCAAGGTCGGTACATTCACAAGCAGAACGGTTTTTAAGAGGCGTGTGACTGTCATGCAGCTCATCTCCCAACTCTAGGAAGGCCCTGTCTACAGACGGTCATCCCAGTCGCACAAATTAAACCAGATCTGTGGGATGAGACTCAGAGTAAATTAGGTCCCAGAATAAGCCTCTGGAAAAGCAAGAGTTTCATAAAAATGGCAACATATGCTCCGCCTTCTCTGGCATTAGTGAACGTGGGAGAGGCTGAAGGCCACTTAATGGTCTAATAAAATGTTTACAGGCGAAGGTTCTTACAGACAAAGACTGCCTGAGACCAGCACGCCCTGTGCTGGGGTCTGGCGACCCTTTCGTCAGGGAGATTTCACTGCAATGGCAGGAACGCACCCCACCCGCAACCCGTCGGCAGGGGGGGTCCCGCCTCTGCTCTCCCCTCTCTGGGCCCGCAGCCCTGAGGAGGGGGCTTTGCGTCTGTCCCCGCGGCCGGGAGCTCCCACGGGGCAGGGGGTCTCTCCTGGCCCATAGGAGGGAGGGCCCACATGCTGGGTGCAGACAAGTGCACGGACCAGTGACCAGGTCAGCAAATGAACAGACAGGGACAAACGCTGAACTGGAACCGCTGAAGAGTCCTGTGAACAAGGTCAACAAAGGTCAGGTGGACGCCAGCTCATGGTAGATACAAATACTACTAACTCAGGTGGATCGAAGGCCTCAATATAAGAGCTAAAGCCATAAAGCTTTTAGAAGGAAACAGAGCAGGATGCCTTCATGACTTGGAACAGGCAAAGATCTCTTAAGCAGGGCACAGAAAGTGAAAACCATTAGAGAAAAAAATGAACAATGAGGCTTCATCAAAATTTAAAACGTCCGCTGGACTTCCCTGGCACTCCAGTGGTTAACACTCTGAGCTTCCACTGGGGGGGGGCGGGGGCACAGGTTTGATCCCTGGGCGGGGAACTAAGATCCTGCTTGCTGCACAGCACAGCCAAAATACAAAACAAAACAAAACAAAAAACTAAAACGTCTGCTTATCAAAAGACATCAAGAAAACAAACAGGCAAAGCCACAGATTGGGACAGAATATTTACAAAACATATATGGGACAAAGAACTGGTAAACAGATTCAGAGAGAACTTCTATAATTTTTTAAGAACTCTAAATCCAATTAAAAATGGGCAAAAGAGGGACTTCCCTGGTGGCCCCGTGGCTAAGACTCCATGTTCCCAAGGCAGGGGCCCTGGGTTCAATCCCTGGTTGGGGAACTAGTCCCACATGCCGCAACTAAAGATCCTGCATGCCGCAACGAAGATCCCGCGTGCCGCAACTAAGACCCGGTGTGGCCAAATGAACATATATATATTTTTAAATGGGCAAAAGATCTGAAAGATGCTACATAGAAAAAGATATACAGAGAGCAATAAACGTATTACAGAGTAGTCAACGTTATTACAGGCACACCTCAGAGATACTGCAGGTTTGGTTCCAGACCACTTCAATAAAGCAAATATCACAATAAAGTGAATCACATGGATTCTTTGGTTTCCCAGTGCTCATGAAGGTTATGTTTACACTATACGGTAGTCTATTATGTGTGCAGTCGCGTTATGTCTAAAAAGACAATGTACGACCTTAATTTAAAAATATGCTAAAAAACCCTGACCGTCACCTGCGCGTCAGCCAGTTGTGGCCCTTCTGCTGGCGCGGGGTCTCGCCTCCGGTGCTGCCGGCCGCTGACTGGTCAGGATGGAGGCTGCTGAGGCTGGGACGGCTGCGGCCATTTCTGAGAACAAAGCCAGCATGCAGTTCGCTGCACTGATGGCCTCTTCCTTTCATGAGTGATTTCCCTGGAGCAGCAGTGCTGCTTGGCAGTATTTTACCCACAGAACTTCCTTCAAAACTGGAGTCAGTCCTCTCAACCCCGCAGCTCCTTTATCAACGAAGTTTGTGTCACATCCTAAGGCCTTTGCTGTCGTTTCAACTATCTTCACAGCCTCTTCACCAGGAGTAGATTCCGTGTTAAGAAACCACTCTCTTTGCTCATCCAGAAGAAGCGGGCCCTCATCCGTTCCCAAGTTTCATCGCAAGATGGCAGCAATTCAGTCCCATCTTCAGGCTCCACCTCTAGTTCTGGTTCCCCTGCCGTTCCCACCACGTCTGCAGTCCTTCCTCCATGAAGTCTCGAACCCCTCAAAGTCATCCAGGAGGGCTGGAATCAGCTTCTTCCAAACTCCTCTTCATTTGGATATTCTGACCTCTTCCCATGAATCACAAGTGTTCTCTTTTTTTTTTTCTCTTAATTTTTATTGGCCACGCCATGCGCGTGAGGCACGTGGGATCTTAGTTCCCCGATCAGGGATCGAACCCGCGCCCCCTGCACCGGAAGCACGCAGTCCTAACCACCGGACCGCCAGGGAAGTCCCGCAAATGTTCTTAATGGCATCTAGAATGGTGAATCCTTTCCAGAAGGTTTTCAATTTACTTTGCCCAAATCCATCAGAGGAAGCACTGTCTATGGCAGCTACAACCTAACAAAGTGTATTTCTTAAATAATAAGACTTGAAAATCCAAATTACTTCTTGATCTACGGGCTGCAGAAAGGACGTTGTGTTGTCAGGCATGAAAACAACATTAATCCCATTGTCCATCTCCATCAGAGCTCTTGGGTGACCAAGTGCGTTGTCAGTGAGCAGTAACATTTTGAAAGGGATCTTTTTTTCTGAACGGTAGGTCTCAACAGTGGGCTTAAAATATTCAGTAAACCATGTAAACAGACGTGCTGTCACCCAAGCTCTGTTGTTCCGTTAACAGAGCATAAGCAGAGTCGATCTAGCGTAATTCTTAGGGGTCCTAGGATTTTTGGAATGATAACTCAGTACTAGGGTCAACTTGAAGTCACCAGCTGCATTAGCCCCTAACAAGAGAGTCAGCCTGTCCTCTGAGGCGCTGAAGCCGGGCACTGACTTCTCCTCTCTCGCTGTGAGAGTCCTAGGTGGCCTCTTCTGCCCATGAAGGCTGTTTCATCCACATTGAAAATCACCAATTATCTCAGCTAGACCTTCTGGGTAACTTGCTGCAGCTTCTACATCAGCACTGGCTGCTTCCCCTTCCACTTTGATGCTATGGAGACGGCTTCCCTCCTTAATCCTCACGAGCCAAGTCTGCTACCTTCACACGTTTCCTCTGCAGCCTCCGCCCCTCTCTCAGCCCTTACAGAATTGCAGAGAGCTGGGGCCTTGCTTTGGATGAGGCTCTGGCTGAAGGGAATGTTGTGGCTGGTTTGATCTTCTATCCAGACCACTGAAACTTTCTGCACATCAGCAATAAGCCTGTTTTGCTTTCTTACCATTCGTGTGTTCACTGGAGGAGCACCGGTAATTTCCTCCAGAACTTGTCCTTTGCCTTCACGGCGTGGCTGACTGCTCGCACAAGAAGCCCAGCTTTCGGCCCAGCTGGGCTTTCGACAGGCCTTCCTCGCTAAGCTTCATCATGTCTAGCTTTTGATTTAAAGTGAGAGATGTGCAAGTCTTCCTTTCACTTGAACGTTCAGAGGCCACTGTAGGGTGATTAACTGGCCCAATTTCAATACTGTTCTGCCCCGGGGAAGAGGGACAATTCCACTTACATCAAGTCCTAGAACAGGGAGGCTAATCTATGTGGGAAAAAAATCACACCCGTGATTATCTCCAGGGAGAGAGGAGGGGAAACGGAAACTTTTTAGAGCAGTAATTCCCAAACTCGTCTACCCATGAGAATCCCCTAGAAAAGCTCCCAGCACAAGCCCACAGCCGGGTGACCCCACAAGCAGATCAGCATCCCAGGCAGCCTTCCCCGGGGATTCCAACCAGCAACACAGCCGCTCTGCGTTGACCGCAATGTTCTCCATCCTGGTCGGCATTTGGGGTACACGGGTATGAGTTTGTCAAAACTCCAAGAATCATACAAGTAAGATTTGTGTTACAGTTTACATATAATGAATTCTCAGAAAACAAACGTACGAAAGGAAACATCACAAAACAACAAACAGAAACACCCAGAGCCCGCAGCGCTTCACTCTCTGTGAAGTAACTTGACACTCCTTCCCTGGGCCTCCCCCCACCCCGAGGCGCTTCCCCAGCCTGGGTCAGCGTCCACCCCGAGTCAGGCCGGGTGGCCATCCGCACAGGAGCCGGGCAAGTCCAGGAACAGAGAAGTCATCCTCGGCCCCAGGGCCTGTCCGGTGTCTGCTCAGGCCCTGCGGGTGCTCCAGTCTCTGGCCCATCACCCTGCCCCTCCAAGTCCCAGGGACCTGGACCCTGCAGGCCTCTCCCCGCTCACAGACCCCAGCTCCTCACAGCATCTCTGCTCTCCAGAACCTTCCTTTTCCCTCTTGAGCACACCCACAGCTTGGGTTCGGAGACGTCTCACCTCCCGCCCCTGCCGCCACACCTACCAGTACAGACCCCACGTCCCAGGCAGGGAAGAGGGTGCAGAGCAACTATGCCAGGACACGGTGCTTCCCGAAGTAGATGACACACCCCATCAGATTTTTACTGTAATAGTTACGTATTTATTTTAACATGCATTACAGGAAAAGGTAACTAGCACTTTAAACCCATATCTCAAGGATAATGTTACTTAGGAGAAGGTGAAATAAAAGAAAGGAGTCAGTTTAAAGGAAAATAATAACAATAGCAGTACTAGTAGCAGTATGTGGACAAGATGAAAACTGCAAGGGTGAATAGTGAACAACTCAAGTCTGGGATCACCAGTACCATGGGTCACCAGCAGTTGACAAAATAATCAACAGCAAACTGTCCCGTCCCAGGAGAAACTCTAACTTCTCTCGTCCCTGAGCCCCTCCACTCCACCCTAAGGTGCCACGTTCACCCAGTCGGGGTGGTATAAAGACCAAAACCCCGACCACGCAGAACAAAGGTGTATTCCACAACAGCTCTGTGGTGGTCGTTTTGTATGAAACCTGCGTCCCATGTATTTTTGCACAGTTATGTGCTGCCATGGTTTCAACCCATACTCTTTCCCTCCTGCCCCAAGGTGTGGCAAGAGAGCTGTAAAAACGTGGCCGCCAAGAAAGGTTCCCGTTAGCGCTCAGAGGCGGAACGTCTTCCGTGTTTCTCGATGCGGGGTCAGAAGCTGGCTCACAGTAGGCACGCAGTAAAAACAGGATGAAGAGAGGAAGGCGACTAAGCTTGGAGCCTGGCTTTTCCAATTCAAGTTTGCAAACCCAGGTGTGTGACGGTGTGCACAGAAAGTCGTGAAAGAAATACAGTCCTGAGAGTTTAGACACAGCCTACATTTTCTTGATGCCCTGATGGTAACTCACTTAAAATATTATTTTTATAAAACCAAGATAAAGAGTACATGGGGTGCGTGTGGCATATCTATTAAAATGTAATTGCCCCAACAATCACTACTTCTAAGACAGAAACACTTGCACGAGGTGCAAAAAGGTATGCTCGAGCAGAGCCAGGAGACACCCGGGACAGCCAGCGCTCAAAGACTAGGTAGGCTGTGCCCCACACGGGGGAGCCCCGCACACAGGGGCGTGTCCTGCACAGGGGAGTCCTGCAGCCACTAACACGCTGGGTCTGAAGGGTCTGAATGTGCGTGGAAAAACCAAGGCACTGTTAGGTGGAGGAAACGAGGTGCAGAAGAGCGGGCGTGGCACAGCCCTACTAGGAAATTTGAAAATGACGATATGAGTACACTAATTAATATAAATCCACGTGGAAAAGCCACATGACTATGCACCAGCCCATCTGTTAACCTCTGACGGGCGGGGAGACTCTCTAAAGCATTTATGATATGCTGGAATGCCACGAAAAGTCTGCAGTCAAACAAGGCGTGTTTGCAGGTAAGAACGCATACACTTGTTAGGAAGACTTGGAAAGACCATCTCCTTCCCCTCGGCCTCACTCTGACAGGCCCCTCCACGTGCAGCGCCTTTGGCCGGGCCCTGGGAGGACAGGCAGCTCGGAGGACACGGCGCCGCAGCCGCAGGAGGGGGGGCCTTCTCGGGCCAGAACCCGCGCAGCCCCGCCTCCCATGTGTGCCCGTGTCTGCGGCCAGGGCTCAGCCCTGCCCCCATTTCCACATCAACACCCGGTCCACGCTGCTGCCAGGACAGCGCCTTCCTGACCCTGAAGACACATCTGTCCGGCTGTGTGCTTCTGGCTGTTTTGGGAGGCCTAGGGTTACTACTGAAGATCCTTTCTTGGGACTCTTGCTTTTATTTAAATATCACAAATGTAATTCAACCACAAGAACTATTCCCCAGGAGGAAATGCTAAGAGGCCACAGAAAGACGTAAACTTTATTAAGACTAAGCGACTCCGAGTCAGGAGGGGTCTCTACCGAATTTGAATCTGGGGAGAGGATGGGACTGGGCACTGGCTCCAGAGCTACATAAAAGCGAAACAGCTTGTGCAAAGTCCCAGGGGCCACTGGGGGCGAGAGCACCAGCCTCCCCTCCCGTGTGCAGCCCCCCCAGCCTGAAACAGCATCGCTCAGGGCCACCACCACCTGCAGCTGCCGGGAGAGGCGCCGCACATTCAGAAGCTCCTGGACCCACACATCCCGAGCTCGGAACCGCACAAACAACAGGTTAGGGGAAGGGGGTGGGGGAGAGGGAATAAAGGCTCTAAGATTAAAGTCACAGGCAGAGGCAGCCGGCTCCGTTTTGAACAACGGAGCACACGAGTTGGGCCTGAATGCGCTCATTGTTCAGGAGAGGGGCGTCTACACACGCAGGACTGGCTGGCGACAGCACGGCCTTCCCATCACGAGTCAGAGTCACCAGGGGGAGGAGGCCCGGGCTCCAGTTAGTGAGGGTGGCGTGGCGCACGGCAGCCAGCGGGCCACGGGGAGGAAGGGCTGCAGAAGGACACGGTCACGTGAGCTCGGGGAGCCGGCGACACAGGGCGTCCCTCACGCCACGCTCAGGAGCAGACTGGTACAACCTCCTAAGAGGAACTTGCCAGTGTGGGTCAGAGGCGTGGCAACGCACGTGCCCTTTGGCTCGGTAATTCCACTCCTGGTGTTCAAGGCCCGGGAAATGGTCCAACCCAGGAGGACTTGGTACACAAAGATACTCTGCGCAGCATCACTTACAAGAGCAAGAAATCAGAAACAATATAACGTCCAGCGCTGGAGGAAATGCTTAAGTGTTTGTGCGTTTCTACGTGCCTTACTGCAAAGAGGATGGAAGGCAGGTTACATAAATACACAGGACAAAGGGGCAAGTGCAAGGGAAGGAATCACAGCGAGAGAAAAAAGAATGTGTTTAAAAAATGAGGCCAGAGCTGGGCTGCTTTTTCTTAATGCGCTGCGGAGGCCCACGTTCACACCGCCGCCATCCACCGTGACAGCAGCGGCCACCTGCGTGGACCTGCTGAGCACCCAGCAGCCCACGTCCACTTTCACAGAGCCCCCTCAGCAAGCCCACCAGGGACCGATTCTGTCCCCAGTTCACAGATCAGGAGCCCAGGCTCCAGAGGCCACCAGGGCGAGGAAGTCACGCAAGGTTCTGAACACAGGTTTTCTCTGGGCCGAGCGCGTCTGCCTTCCCCAACACCACGCGCCTAAAGAAGCCGTGTATTCATACAATGGAGCGCCTGCAGGCGTGAAAACAGACGTTTAGAGAAAGGGACTAATGGTGTGGAGAAAACTGCCTAGGATATAATGTTAAATTTTTTAAAGCTGCAGAAAAACGTACAGAAAATTCATAATTTCAACCATGTAAACTAGATGATTATTTTCTTCCTTATAACTTTGCCTATTATCCATATTTTCTAAAATAGGTCTGTATTAGTTTTATAATCAGAAAAAAATGACTTTGTATTTAAAAACTATATAAAGGGCCTCTGTGTTCTTGTATCACAGCACACATCCCACCCATGCGCACACCAACCCACTTCTGCTTTCCATAAAAATTCTACATATGCAGTAGAATCAGAAAGTCCACATCAGCGAAGGAACATCTTGTGTTTGTGTCCATCGTTCTGTTAATCATAAAGGAACAATTTCATTTTGCTCAGAACTTTGTCTTTACAAACCATTTGGGGTTATGCATGTCAGAAGACAATTACTATAAATGAGTTGTTTCCTTTTTATTTTTCTCCTCAGGCGGAGACTCTCACACAAGGCAGCAGAGAGGCACAGACGTACATTCTGAGGCCTCCCTCCTAACTACAGCGGGGAGGGCTGCCCACACTCCAGGCCCTCCCAGAAAGGCAGCAAGGACAACCCTCACCCAGGGCGGCCTGTTGCCCGAGTCCAGCCAGGCCAGAGCTGCCTCCTGAAGGCCTGGCATCGGACACCTCCTGCAACAGTTTTGTACCTTTTCCTTGGGACGTGGGCCAGAGTCACCCCCACCCACCCAGCTGCTCAAAGGGCTCTCCGGTCACTGTCTAGATGTGCCGTCCCAGACCTCAGAGCAAGTCCTCACAGCAAACCCCTTGGCTTTGCCCTCTGCCCAAACCCCAAGCTACCTTCTGGGGACACAGGGAAGGCTTAGCCGTCTTCAAAAAATGAGACGCCTCCAGCACCTCCACCTGGGCCTGAGAGGCGCTTTTCTGCCCATCGTGGAGGTGAGACCGACCGAGGCTCAGAGAGGGTCTCACAGCCAGGACCCGCCCACACCCCACTAGACAGGACAGGTCTGGCAGATGACAACAGCTCCAAGGTGGACTTTGGGATGTTCTTTTCCTGCCGGTCACCAAACACTGTGCTCAACAAGACACAGGCCTGGTTTTCTATCGTGAGACAAAAGAATAACGAGTTCCCAAGAGCTTTTAAATTATTTCTTTAAAATTTGCCCTCTCCACTGCCATGGAGTTAACCACTGGGGGCTAGCTTCCAGCACTGCACGGCAGTGCACAGTCAGCTGTGTTCTGGGTATCTGAAATGCTTTAATAGTTAAACCAATACAAGGAGGGCAGATTTTCTTCACGTTTCCTCAACAAAAGCCACAGAGCAGCCTGGCCCCTCAACTTTAAAATTAGTTTAGGTTAAAGGAAGAACCCCAAACTGCCAACAGACTCCACGCAAAGACTGTGTGAAGTACGCATCACAGGGCGGCTCCTCAGAAGGAGCAGAGGGGTGGCAACAGCGGACGCCTGGCCACCTCCCCGGACAGGAACGAGCTCTGAGGCCAGAGCTCTGGTTTGATTTTTATGCAATTGGGGGGAAGCGAGGACTATTAAACTAATAATGCTCGTTGCAGACATTTTGGGAAATCACATGGGGAAAGAAAAAACCTTGGAAAAAAAATACCTCCTTTATAAATGAAAACTAAGAGTGACCGTAGGGCTTCCCTGGTGGCGCAGTGGTTGAGAACCCGCCTGCCAATGCAGGGGACATGGGCTCGAGCCCTGGTCTGGGAAGATCCCACATGCCGCGGAGCGACCAAGCCCGTGAGCCACAACTGAGCCTGCGCGTCTGGAGCCTGTGCTCCCAAACGGGAGAGGCCGCGATAGTGAGAGGCCCGCGCACCGCGATGAAGAGTGGCCCCTGTTCGCCGCAACTGGAGAAAGCCCTCGCACAGAAACGAAGACCCAACACAGCCAAAAATAAATAAATTAAAAAAAAAAAGTGACCTTATATTCCCATCCCTAAAGTCGGCTGTTAAACTGACATTTTTTAAAATTAATTAATTTATTTATTTATTCTTGGCTGTGTTGGGTCTTCGTTGCTGCACGTGGGCTTTCTCTAGTTGTGTCAAGCGGGGGCATGGGCTTCTCATTGGGGTGGTGTCTCTTGTTGCGGAGCACGGGCTCTAGGCGTGCGGGCTTCAGTAACTGCGGCACGCGAGCTTCAGTAGTTGTGGCTTGCAGGCTTTAGAGCTCAGGCTCAGTAGTTGTAGCGCTCGGGCTCCGTTGCCGCGCAGCATGTGGACCAGGGATCTTCCCGGACCAGGGATCGAACCCGTGTCCCCTGCACTGGCAGGCAGATTCTTCACCACTGCGCCAGGGAAGTCCCTAAATTGACATGTGATGTCTTTCTTTCTAGTGTTTCTCGTGTGCCTGCGGATTCCGTGCGTTACTGAACTAGGCTGAAATGGAATTCCTTGCCCTGCTTTTTCACTTAACATTATATTTAACGTGAGTTTTCATGTTTTTAAATTTCTCCATAAGAATCATCTTCAAGAAGGGTGGCGCAAAGCGCCTGAATTTGCTCACCTGCTGCTGTAAGTGATGGATGCTGAGAACATCCCTGAGCAGAAAGCTCTGGCTCATCTTGATAATCTCCTAGAAGATGGATTATGAAAGCACAAATAGAGTTTATTTAAGGCTCTAGAGGCACGCCCCACAATTAGTCCCCAGAAAGGCCGGACGAAGCCAAAACTTTCCAGTAACTGCCGCTGAACTGGCCGTCGCGCTCCCGCCAGCCCACGGTCCCTGCTGCCCCAAAGGTGTCTGAAGCGCAGGCACCCCCGAGATGCCGTTTCCAGCCTGAAGAGAGCAAAGGCCACCAACCAGGACAGCTGCTGCGTGGGTGGGAGGGGCCGGGGAGGCACGCAGGGCGGCCCTGCGGGGCTCGGAGCAGCCGTCCACCCCGGGGGCAGCGGCTGCCCTCCCGCCCGGTGGACAGTGCCTGCCCCACCACCACTCCGCTCGTCCAGAGGGGAAACCTTCCTCCTTCAGAGAAACTGCTCTGGAGTTGGGCAAGCTCCATTCACATCCCAGCCCACCAGGGAGAGCTGTCGTGGGGTTGTACAAGGTAATCGTGCAAAGACTGGTGGCCGGGACCAGTCGAGGAAGTTAAAGCCTTTTAAAGTCATTATTACCACCCAGACAACCAGGTGGGTCATCCTCTAAGTCAGGCACTAAAAGACCCAGGCTGGGGGCGGGGAGAGGGGTCCCCTCCTGCAGCACCAGCAGCTGTCACGGCCCGCCAGCACGGATGACTGGAGGCTGGCCTCCTCTGCTTCCTTGCGGGGGCTGCTCTCTCTGGAGGGGGCTCCGTGGCCACGGCACAGCACCTGGTGGGGGACCCGAACCGCAGCACCGTTCAGTGACTCGGGAGGACAGAGCGAGCGGCCTGGGGGGCATAGCAACTAACCACCCTGCGGGCTCCTTGCACACACCTGGACTCAGCTCAAACTCAAACCTAGACTCTGAGACCCATCTTGTTTCCTATAACGCCACGGAGCCCCTCACTTAAGACAAGCAAGTGCCCTGCGCCTTGGCGGGGGGCAGCCTCCAGAAGGAAGGAAATGGCTGCGACACGTGATTACTGCCCCCTGACGATGGCGACCATCCCTCTCTTTTCTATCTACGGAGACTGAGGGTACTGGGAGCAGGAAAGGCGTCTCCACCTCGGTGCCCCCCCAGCAGAACAGGTGCTCCATAATATTGGGGAAAGGGTTATCGGTTAAATGACAAAAGGAGTCAAAAGACAGATTCAATAGGAGGGGGAAGAAAAAACCAAGCCAGAGAGAAAATCGGCCCACGGTGCAGCACTGTTTACATGTGTGAAGCTGGGGCAGACCCCCAGGTGCCTCGGGTTCCAGTCTAGGTGTCAGAACAGGAGGCGGCCAGGGGGGGAACGTGGTCCCGGACAGCAGGACTCAGGCTCGGAACCCTGCTCGCACACTCGCCAGTGAGCCTGCCCAGCGCCGTGGGGCCCGAGCAGGGGGAGAGCAACAGGGTGGGGCGCCAGCAGCCGGGCGCCCCCGACGATGGAATCATCACGACCTGCAGGGAGATGAAGGGTCCTCCCCATTCTACGGGTTGTCGGGCTGAGGCTCAGAGGTGGGGTAACAGCCCAAGGCCAACAGATGATGCTGGAGCAGCCAGAAGCCCACCCCAGACGCTCCTTAAAGGAAAATTCATCTCATTCTACCCAACAATTCTACGCTTAGCTAGATCCCCAAAGTAGCTGAATGCCGGGAGTCAAACAGAGACTTGTGCGCCATGGTCACAGCGGCACCATTCACAACAGGCAAAGGTGGGACCAGCCCAAGTGTCCCTCAACGGGAGATGGAGCAACAAAACGCGGTGTACACGCACAGGGAAGGCTGTTCAGCCTTAAAAGGGGGAGGAAACGCTCACGGCTGCTACAACATGGAGAAGCCTTGAAAACCTTATGCCCAGTGTGGTAAGCCAGACACAAAAGGACAAGCATTGTACGGTTCCACTCGCAGGAAGTACCTGCAAGTACCATGGAGACAGAGGTAGGACGGTGGCTGCCGGGGCTGGCGACGGGGCTAGGGAGCTAGTGCTTCATGGGGACAGAGTCTCAGTTTGAGGTGGCGGAAAGTTTTGGAAATAGAGGTGACGGCGGCACAACATGGTGGCTCTATCTAACGTTATTTAATCACACACTGAAAATGGTCATAATGGTAAACTTTATGTCACGTACGTACGTTATGTATATTTTACCCCAATAGAAAAACAAAAGCAAAGTTTGTATGGCTGCCATAAATGGAAAACAGTGACAAGCCACAAGGGGACGGCGACCATCAAAAACAAATGAAACGAGGCTGCTCTGCCTGGGCCTTCTGCGGGCTGCCTGCCCTGGGCGCACAGCGCGGTGGGCAGTGTCCAGAGCCAGCACCTCGGCCCCTCGCCCTTGGGTGGTCAGGGTGCGCCAGCACTGAGAAGGGGAGGGCTGGGCCAGCAGGCATTGCGGGTCACCTGACACCATTCCCGTGCACTGGCGTGGGTGACCCACCTCGGGGGGCACTGCTCCCCTCCACTGCCGTCCGGCTCCCCACAGACCCATGGGCACGGGAGGCCATCCTGGGGGCTGAAGCCGTCCTCCCCCCACGACAGCCCCTCCTCCAACCCCAGCTGAGGAGGGCCCAGGACACAGGTGGGCGAGGCTAGAGAGGGGCAAGGTGCCTGGGCACGGAGGAGCTGGGAGCCCGGGGAAGGGGGCGGTACCAACAACCTCTGCCAGGAAGGCAGCCGGAGCAGAGAGGGGCTGCTGGCAACCTACCCTGCTCTACAGTCAAAACGTACAAGGATGTTTGGAAACAGTCAATTAGATGTGATTCTGTGGAATAGCAATACCAAAGGTCGGGGTGGAACGCATTAGCTATGCATTCCAAATACCTGATCCCAGGGCCTGGTCTGCACGGCAGATACTTTCCCTACCCAGTACAAAGGGTCAACAACAGCAAGGCTGCCAAACTCTTGCCTGGGGGCCACGTGGCAGCTCGCCAGGAACCCAAGAGCTGCACCTGATTGGCATAAGGCAAAGTCAAATGGAGCCCCTTTCATCTAGCCCACAAGAGAGGGGCCCTGAGGCTGCCTGCAGGCCTCACCCCCCACGCCCACACCTCACACCACTCTGCTCCGAGCAGCCTCGCTCCTCCCCTCCCCCTGGCTAGGCGGGAGCTGGTCGCCCAGTGCGGCCAGCGCCCAGCGCCCGCCCCCCAACCTGGGTTCCCTTCTCCCTCCTTCGCATCCCTGCCACCTCCCTGACCCAGGGCCCTGCGTCCCGGCCTCTCCCTCCACCCCGCGGTCGCGGTGAGCTCTGAAACCCACTGATCTTCACGTCCCGGCTCACAACCCCACAAGGGGCCTGCAGCCCCCAGAACAAAGTCTACATGTCTTGGCCCAAGATGCAAAGCCCTCCGTGACCTGCTTCCCACCTGCTTTAGCTGCTGCTCACACCTGTGACCTGATCATACGGTCGCTGAGGGGCCCAAATCCACCCAACCCTTCGCGCTCCCGAGCCCCTGCACGGACAGTGCCCTTCTCCTGGAACTCCCAATCTCTCATTTGCCACCAGGCAGACTCCAGCTCATCCGTCAGGACCCCACATAAGGTCACCTCCTCTGGGGAGCCTTCCTTCACTCTCCTGCCTCTCAACCCCTATGGCGCTTCTCTTGGCCCCTGACTATAGTACATGTATCTCGTATTCGCCACATCTGCTTACACGCCCACCCCCTATCCTCCAACACGACGAACAGCGGGTCCCTTTATCTTCCAGGGCACTTCTCAGGGTCTCAGCCTTCAGAATGCCCTGCTCCCGGCAGGTGTGAAATGCATATTTGTTAAAAAAAAAAAAAATGACATCCACCCTTCACCACGCAGGCCCACTCACTAAGGTACTGACGAAGAATTTTTCCTCACAAGCAACAGAAACTAACTTTAAGCAAAAAGGAGGATTTACAAGAAGTATCCTGGGTACCTCACAGCAGCTGTGGGGACCTCGGTAGCTTTCTCTCTCTACTATTTGCATCCAAGGCCGATTCCGGGACTCACGGGTCTCTGCCTCTTTCCCTGAGACTCAAGTCCCTAGAGGAGAACATCTGTTTAGGTATCTCCCCCTGGACCAGTTAAGTATGGATGGGGTTGGGGGTGGCCAGGGTCACAAAGCTCAGACACGGTCCCTGGGCGCCCACACCTGCAGAGCAGAGTGTTTGGAGATGGGGGACTCGTGGGCTGTCAACCTTCCAGCTGGTGCCTACAACAACTCCCATTTATGTTGAAGCCTGCATTCTGAAAGTAACGGCATTATCACACTGACCCAGCGGCAGTGTGGACGCCCTGCTCGCGGGTTGCAGAGTGCGCCATGGAGATCACCTAGTGAGACAGACAAGAGAGGGAAGTGTAATGGTGTCTGCGGAGCTGAAAAAACAGTACCCTCCCCAAGGGTCAACAGCAAGCTAATATTATTATCTAGTCCCTAAAACTCTGGGGGTGAATGTGTTTCAGAATTCAGAACTTTTAAAAAAGTAATTTAGAATAAGGACATATAGATCAATGGAATAGAACTGAGCTGCAGGAACAGACTCTCACATTTCCACTCAATTGATTTTTTTTTTGTTGTTGTTGTTTTTTCTTTTTTGCGGTACGCGGGCCCCTCACTGTTGTGGCCTCTCCCGTTGCGGAGCGCAGGCTCTGGACGCGCAGACTCAGCGGCCATGGCTCACGGGCCCAGCCGCTCCGCGGCATGTGGGGTCTTCCCGGACCGGGGCACGAACCCGTGTCCCCTGCATCGGCAGGCGGACTCTCAACCACTGCGCCACCAGGGAAGCCCCACTCAATTGATTTTTGACAAGAGTGCCAACACAATTCTTTGGGGGAAAGAACAGTCTTTCCAACAAATGTTACTGGAACAACTGGATATCCGCAATGCAAAAGGATGAATCTGGACCCCTACCTCATACCATACACAAAAATTAACTCCAATAGATGAAAGACCTAAATATAAGAGCTAAAACTGTAAAACTCTTAGATGAAAACAGGCATACTTCTTCATAACCTGGGATTAGGCAAGGGTTTCTTAGCAT
This sequence comes from Leucopleurus acutus, assembly GCF_964270905.1. Taxonomy (NCBI): domain Eukaryota; kingdom Metazoa; phylum Chordata; class Mammalia; order Artiodactyla; family Delphinidae; genus Leucopleurus; species Leucopleurus acutus. The sequence goes on along the minus strand of NC_139153.1, from coordinate 2,044,713 downwards.
AAGCAACAAAAGAAAAATAAGTTGGACTGCATCAAAATTAAAAACTTTCACACAACATTGTAAATCAACTATACTCCAATAAAAATTTTTTTAAAAAATTGAAAACTTTCGTGTTTCAAAGAACACCATCAAGGGCTTCCCTGGGGGCACAGTGGTTGAGAGTCCGCCCGCCGATGCGGGGGACACGGGTTCGTGCCCCGGTCCGGGAAGATCCCACATGCTGCGGCGCGGCTGGGCCCGTGAGCCATGGCCGCTGAGCCTGCGCGTCCGGAGCCTGTGCTCCGCAACGGGAGAGGCCACAGCAGTGAGAGGCCCGCGTACCGCAAAAACAAAAACAAAAACAAAGAACACCATCAAGAAAGTGAAAAGACAATATAATGGGAGAAAATATTTGCAAATCATATATGTGATAAGGAATTATCTAGAATACAGTAAAAGTTCTTATAACTCAACAATAAAAAGATAAATAACCCAGTTTTAAAATGAGCGAAGAGCTGAACAGACATTTCTCCAAAGAAGGTACATTAATGGCCACGTGAAAGGATGCCCCACATCACTAGCCATCAGGGAAACACAAATCAAAACTGCAATGAGATATCACATCACACACACCAGAACAGATACAATCAAAAAGACAGACAGCAACAAGTGCTGGCAGGGCAGTGAAGACAGCAGACCCTCCTACACTGCTGGTGGGAAGCAAAGCAGTGCAGCTGCTGTGGAAAACAGGCTGGCAGTTCCTCAAAAAGCAGACACAGCGTTACCCTCTGACCCACCAATTCCACCCCTAGGTATAAACCTAAGAGAAAGAAAACATCCGTCCACACTGAGACTTGAACACAAATGTCCACGGCAGGATTATTCACAGTAGTCAAAAAGTGAAAACAACCCAAATGTCCTTCAACTGATTAATAAACAAAATGTGACCTATCCACACTACGGAATATTATTTGGCCACAAAAAGGAATGAAGTAAGACTCCTGTGGAAGGTGGACAACCCTTAAAACCATGATGCTCAGTGAAACAAGCCAGACACAAGAGGCCACATATTATCTATGACTCCACTTATACAGAATGTCCAGAATAGGCACATCTATGGACACAGAAGGTATATTAGTGGTTGCCTAGGGCGAAGGGAAGGGGGAGAGGCAGAGTGACTGCTCTTGGGGACGGGGTCTCTTTCTGGGGTGATGAAATACTCTAAAATTGACTGTGCTGATGGTTACACAATTCTGTGAATACTAAAAGCCGTTAAATGGATACTTTAAATGGCTGAGTTGTATGGTATATGAATTGTATCTCAATAACGCTGTTATAAAAACAGTTTGGGGTTTTTTTTTTTTTAAATTTTTTTTTTTTTTTTTTTGCGGCACGCGGGCCTCTCACTGTTGTGGCCTCTTGCGCCGCGAAGCACAGGCTCCGGATGCACAGGCCCAGCGGCCATGGCCCGTGGGCCCAGCCGCTCTGCGGCATGTGGGATCCTCCCGGACCGGGACACGAACCCGCGTCCCCTGCATTGGCAGGCGGACTCCCAACCACCGTGCCACCAGGGAAGCCCATAAAAACAGTTTTAAAAAAATATATACTTACTGTACGAAGGAATGTTCTATTATAAATTAAGGTCATAGAAAGATGTCCACATTGTATCATTAAGCAAAAAGAAGTTACATGTGAAGTACTTCAATTATGAATAAATTTTAAAATATTACCACTAAAAAGGGAATTCTATACATATAAAAATATACCACATGTTATGTAATGCATTAGCAGGAATGGGGCATTCCCTATAGTATTCACACTAAATGGGAAAACTGAAAAGTTTACAAATAAAAGTTTATAAAAAGTTGTAAACAGCCTCAGTTAGCTCATATCAGGCTTACATCCAAACTCCCAAAAGAACACTTCCAATTTCTAGAGGTTTTGGAATTTTGGAAGTATGGATCAGATGTGGGAGACCTGTATTTCTTACCGCGTCCAGGTAAGGTACAAAATACAGCCATTGCTGCTCACCCATGCCAAAGAGCTCACAGTGCAACCAAGAATCTCACAGAGAGTGAGGCAGAGCAGACCGCAAACTTCCCAGTGTCCCCGAGAAATGTTGCTAACTTCAGAAATATGCAATGAGTTCAGTACAACTAACTCTGTAAGAGATAAGGAAAATAAATAGCTCATTCTAAACAGAATCCAACACTATGTCGTCACTAACAATAATATTAACAAAGATCAAGTAATAATACAGAAAAGATAACATTTTAAGTCAGAGCAAAATACAAAACTACAAAGATGGTTGTAAATAAATACACTGGCAAGTACAGGTGTGTGTTTATGTACTTAACCTATGCTTTAGAAACCTGGAAGAATATACAGACAATGGAATATTATTCAAGCCTTAAAAAGGAAGGAAGTTCTGATACACACTGCAACCTGGATGAACCCTGAGGACACTGTGCTCAGTGAAACGAGCCTGTCACAAAGGACAAACACTGTAGGGCTCTACTATGTGAGGTCCCTAGAGGAGTCAGAGTCACAGAGACACGCAGCACAGAGAGCGTGTCCGCGGAGCGGCAAGGCTGCCCCCGTGCCCCAGCACTCCGGCCCATCACTGCCAGGGGAACAAAGAACCGAAAGCAACTTCGTGTTGAGCCGCTCCGTGGACGTCCGCAGAACTCCAGATTTCTCTCCAGTAGTCTTATGAATTGGCCAAATAAGAAGAAAGAGGAGCCAACACATTAACGCAGGACCTCCTGCCTGCCAGGCACCACGAGAAGATGAAGCGCTGCTACGCCGTTTTACAGACGTGGAAACAGGTGCAGGCAGATGGCTCATCCCGTTCCAGGTCACATTCCTTAGAAGCAAAACTCCAAGAGCTTTCCTCAGGAAGAGATGACCCTCTCTGGCACGAACGTGCAAGAAAAGAGCTTCAGCTTCACCAGAAGCAGAATTCACTGAGTGGCGCATCATTCAGTGTGTACAGTCCACTCTGGCCACATCCACAGGAGGCCAGCACAGCCTAGTGGTCAAGACTGTGGGCTCTGGAGGGACAAGGTGGCATCAGAAGTCTACTCCACCACTATTAGATGATGGCCCTTAACAGGGGACCTCACTTAAGTCACTTAGCAGGATAGGACGGGGTGGGGGGGGGGGCGGGCGGGGAGTGGTTTATCAAGATTAGATGAGATAACACAGGTCAGAGGATTTACCACAGTGTCAGACACAGCTCAGTAAAGCTAACCGGCTACTGAAGGTGCGAGCTGGATCATTTATCCTATTTTCTCACAGCAACTCTCACCGGCAGGTACTAGGAGCACCACTTTTCCCTACGATGAATCTGAAGCGCAGAAAGGTTAAGTAGTAGCCTAAGGCCACTCAGCTAGTCATACAACAGCAGAACCAGAGTTCAAGCCTGGGTCGGTGGGATTGCAAAGAAGGTCGAGATTACAGAGCACACACAGAGGGTGGATGGAAAGAAAGGCCTCTTGCTCCTCCTTCTCTCGGGCAAGGCCACCGACCCGAGACACCACCCCTGCGAGGCGGGCTGGGACAGGCCAGGAGCCAGAGCAGGAGCCGGCAGCAGGCTTCTGCTGGCCTCTGTGGGCAAGGACAGCACTAACCCAGGAGAGGAGAGTGGGCAGGGGCATCTGCACAGGCCTGGAGGGACGTCACCAGGCAGGGCTGTCTCGGGATCCACCCTTTGACCTGTGTGCACCAACGCAGCAGAGGAAACCACCAAGTCCACGCGGTACGGTGTGAAACAGCAGTGGTGTCCCCAGGGCAGCTCCCAGACACAACCGGCAATGAGGCGCCGGCTGGGGGACTGGAGGACGACAGACTGCCACTGTGCGTCTTCCAGCCCCGGGTGCGCTTCCCACCACGGGCATGTGGCATCTAAAGGCAAACAGAATACTTTTAACAAAAACTCTGTATCAGTCACTTTCCCGCTATATAGTTTGAGGTACCCTCTGAGTTACCTTTTCTTATTAAAAAAGGGAAACACAAAACAAACTTTCCTCCCAGAAACTGTGGAGGGTTAGAGGAGACAATGCAGAGTAACAGGGACCCAAGCCTGCAGGTCTGTGACCCTCAGTTGCCGTCCACAGACTTAGTCCGGGGGCTTTCTCCCACTGAGGAAAGCCAACAACCCACAAAGGGGCCACATCTCAGTCCAAAGGTAAGGAAACCCAGCCTGCGGGTGAGGCGGAGCCCGCCCACCCCAGCTGCCGCCGGACGAGCCCACTCCTCCAGCAAGGGAGACCTTTCCGAGGAGAGACGCTTCCAACCGTTATCACAATCTCGCTGGCCACTGCCAAGTTCTACTTCCATTTTACACCAAGCCTCCTTTTCTTGTTTTGTTTTGTGTTTGTTTTTTTTTTTTTGCTTTTCCTAAATCTGAAATTAGGATGGAGGCTGGCAGGAGGATCCCTTGAGAACTAAGGACTGTGGCTGAAAACACAAAAAAAGTGCTCAGAAAGCCCACCCGTTTGCCAAGCGCATGTGATCTGCTCGGAAGAATGTCGGCTGGGCCATGAGTCTTGATGGAGGACAGCGAACAAGCAGACAAACTCAGAATGCTCTCCACACACAGAAAGGACTTGGGAATGGGAACAATGACAGTCATTCTCCCAAGCATTTTATCCTTCATCTGCAGTAGAAAAGGGGCTGCACTGGATGGAAAAGGCCCCATAGGAAACCCTGGAGGCCCTTTGCCAGGGAACCGGGCCACACACCCACTCGCGCCCAGGCTGCGTCCCCGTGTCACCTGCCCAGAGGACGCGGTCTGTCGGCCACGTGCTCCAGGGCCATGTCCTGAAATGCCCCCACACAGCCAGGGTCACAAGCTTTTCAGGGGCGCTCAGGCCCTGGCAAAAGGAAGGATGACCTTCTTCCGAGTCAGGCGGTTCAAATCAAAGCTTCCGGAAGGAAAGGGTCTCCATAGAAAATACAGAAATAAAGGCCTTCATCACTCCATGAGCCATCATTTTCTTATTTTTCATTTTTAAGGCAAATGTGATTTTCAAAGACTAAAGCTTCCGGCTGTACCAAGTGTCCCTGCCCGCAGGAGTAAAGGAAATCCTTTTCAGTTTTGTCTGTTCACGCACTCAATCTGACGGGACAAAACAACTTCATGTGCTTGGATCACTTCAGTGAATGTTTTTTTTCAACAAAGAAAATTAAGTTTTCTCCCAAACTATATGAGCAAAAAAAAAAGAACATGAGGAAAGAACTCAGGGTTTCCTCTATGTTAAGCACAGTGCAGATGAAAGATCAACCTTCCTTTTCCTTAACGCAGTTATTCCATCTTGTGTGCTTTAGTGGTTAAAATCTGGCAATTTGAGGTGGTCACTCTCAAACAGGAACCTCAAAGAACGGGTTTTATCTACCTCCTAAAAAGGATGGATCTTGGGGAAAGAAATGTTTTTTTTTTTTTTTGCCCTGATAAGACAGTAATCTCCTACCTTGCTGACTCAAATGTACTTGCATATTAATTGCTTCAGATCCCCAAATCCCTGCTGAACTGGCTAAACTGTGGGCCAATTCAATAATCCAGCAACCTCCCATTCAATGCCTCACCAAGATAACTCTGCATGTTTAATTTAAAAGTACCGATCGCTTTCAAATGAAGTGCTAACGCCAGCCAGCCCTGCTGCCACAGCCCAAGGCTCTGACGGACACACCGTGAGTTGGAGAGTCCAGTCTGAGCGCTTCGGATGACGAGGTGAACTGCCTGCATCTCTTCCGAACAGTATCTGTTCGCCCAAATCAGCCCTTTAAAACACGCCCCTCTTGGTTAATTTCCCTGATACAGAGGCGGTGAGATCGAGCCTCAGATAGTCAAATATTATCTGCGCCGATTGTATCTGATTAGCAAGAAGTACTCAACCCTCCAGCCAATGTGAATGCCTAGCTACTCAGCTGAACTGACCTAAGGCACTTTTTCCTTTCTCTTCTGCAACTGTGTTCCATGTTTGACCCCTCAAATTTATTTTAAGTAGTTTTGCAAACAGCTTCCTCTCGCCCTTCCTCCCCCGTGCTGCCAGCATCTCACGTTTCTCGTGCACAGAACATGTTTTGTCCGCCCTGGGAAGTGGCACTTAGGGAAACGGAGAAATCGCCTCAGTCAATCGGAATCAGAAATAGGTCCCATTCATTCAAGAGATTAAAACAGTATCAAGGGCTAATTTTCCTTTTATTAGAACAAGTCGGCATGAAAGCTGGGATTCCCAAGTGCTGGAATTCACGGCAACCTTTCTAGGCTGTGAAAACAGGTCTTACTCCCGGCCTCTCAGTGAAAACGCCCTAAAATACATGCAAACTCCTGGCGTGGCTTCACATGCACTGAATCAAAACGCATGACTGCATCTTTTCACACTGAAATCCAGACTTGTTCAATAACAGTGACAACGATATTTTTTACAGTAAAATAACAATTACAATAATAACAACAGGGATCTGGAGATTTAACAGAACAAGGCAGAGCTATCCGTGAGAAGTGGTTTTTGATCCGCGGTAAAGTAATAAGGTCCTGACAGCCGGCACAGGAAAGGAACAGGAGGTCAGACTAACTCAGTTTGGGTTCTGGGCTTCTGGAATCACAAATGTTCCGTGGTAAAGATTCAGTATGGACCCTGGAAGGTCACACAGTAAGCGAGCTTAATGGGAAAATACAATGTGCCACGTTGAACTTGGATCCTGTGTACTGCTTCTACCAATTTGTCGGCCCCCAAATGCACCTACCTCTAGAAAGTTTCACTTAGAAATATCACTATTAAACTAAGTTTGAGTCTGAATACAACAGAAGTAAACTTTGGTTCTGGCTTAGAAAATATTCACCCGACAGTTCGTCTGGAAGCTGCTGATTTCCCGTGAAGAATGATCTTCGGAAGCCGAATTTTTAGTGCTTCTCCTCGGCCCCCAAAATATAAGTTACTTATTGAAACCACTTCCAGTTTCACTTCATATGCTGAAAAATATCATGGGGAAAAAGTATTTAAATGTTTCACTTGTAGGAAAATAAGATGGTTTCCACACTTCAAATTTGCCCAACAGACTCTCTTTTAAAACAACTAGAAAGTCTAGTCCCTCAATAACAAAGCCTCTGGTGCACGAGTTTCACTACGTCCCTGGTGACCCCGACGCTGCGTTCTTTGCTGTACTTGCACTGACTACAACACGCTGTTTTGCCGTGAGTTTTCCACACAGGCACCGACCCATCCCGAACCTGAAACCCGCCCAAGTGCCATGTGTCTGTATCAACAGCATCTTTGGAGACCCGGACACCGACCGTTTACACAAAGAACGTCTACACATTGTTCATGGTGTGACGCCTCCAAACAAGCCCTAAAGGTGCCACGTGCCACCTCCTGTCTGGAGTCCTCATTCACCTCCTCGCAAATCAACTTTCCTGTTTATAAAAACAAACTGGATCCTGCTTCTCGAAGACACATTTGACAAAAATGAGTATCTCTATATTGTAAGAAACCCCCTTGGTTTAAGCCATCTGCATGCGCCACAGCAAAATGAAAGCATGCAGGAGGGTCCCTAGAGTTTGCTGTAATGAGACTGGCTGGACGTGGATCTCTTTCCCATCTCTAAACAGAGGTGTTTTCTGCTTGGCTAGAGAGGCAAAGCTTCCAAAAATTTCAGTCATGCAAATCTGGGGGAAACTAAAAATCAGCAAGACCTTTTAAAAACTCCCGTAAAGTTTTATTGTTAGTTTAGAAACTTTAAAATACATCATTATTATGTATTATATTTGATATATTTGGAAATATGCATGCCCCCCAAATAAACAGTAAATTCAGGGGGAAGAATTGTTTCCCCAATTTAAAGAAGGGCACCCCATCCAGTCTTTAGAAAAACTAACATTTTCTGAATTTTTCCCCGGGTCTATACACAGGCCAAGTTCAGGCTTCAAAAATATTAAGCTATGAAGGGCCCTCTTTTGTCCTGGTATTAAAATAAGGAGTTAACAAAAAAGAGCTTTCCAAAGCTTAGTCATGTAAACTCACCTATAAACCTCCCACGACACTGAATCGACGGTCCAGGACGTTCGTTTATACGACAGAAGGAACTAGTAGAGCGTTTCAGGGAAGCCCACGTTTACAACTGCAACATCGTGTCCCAGCAGAGACTGGGGGCCTTGTTGTCAGGAGGAAAGTAACGGTCACAACAGTTACGCCAGTTTATTAAAAGCTCATCATGCACCAGATATATTTCTTCTAATCCTTAAGACGATTCTTTCCTATTTTGCAGACCGGGAAGTCCAGGCACCGGGAAGTTAGGGAATCTACCCAAGAACATACAGCTAACAGATGCTGAAGCCAGACTCAAATTCAGCTTCTCAGACTCTAAACTTCAAGGTTTTTAAGTTGTGCCATGTTTGCATTTATGCTGTTCTGTGGGTGCGTTTTTTTCCTGTAATACGGATGCATAAATCAGTTCAAGAAAAGCTCTGTTCCTGCATCACATATTTTGGGCTCGCTTGCATTCAGCAGTGACTGGGCACCTCTCCGCTTCCAAACACAAAATAAGCCAAGGCCTCCTGCAGCCCGACCTCTCCTGGTAGACAAAACACGCTGCTTTCTAACAAACGTCCACTTCTCTCCTCTGGTTTTCATCCCGTCTTTCCCCACTGTGGGCCTTCCTCCTTCCAACTCCAACTGCCTCACAGTTTTACAGCCAAATCAACATAATTAAGCACTTGTACTTCAATTGTGTCAATTTAGTTTCTCCCCAATGACATTACCACCAATTTAAAAGCAGAGACAAAACTCATACATTCACGTGGTAGCGGTCACCATCCATCTGGCCTTCCTTCCCCACCAAACACAAGAGAGACTTCTGACAAACGACTTATTCATTTATTTAATTTTTTAAAAATAAATAAATAAATAAATAAATTTATTTATTTTTGGCTGCGTTGGGTCTTCGCTGCTGCACGAGGGCTTTCTCTAGTTGCAGGGAGCGGGGGCTACACTTCGTTGCGGTGCGCGGGCTTCTCATTGCAGTAGCTTCTCTTTGTTGCGGAGCACAGGCTCTAGGCACGCGGGTTTCAGTAGTTGTGGCACGTGGGCTCAGTAGTTACGGCTCATGGCCTTAGTTGCTCCGTGGTATGTGGGATCCTCCCGGCCCAGGGCTCGAACCCGTGTCCCCTGCATTGGCAGGCGGATTCTCAACCACTGCGCCACCAGGGAAGTCCCGAACGATTTATTTTTATATGAACAGTCTCTTAAAGATTAAAAAGTCAAATCATACGATCACGATCACAACAGTTAACACCATTTACTGAGAACTTTGTAGGCTGCAGGCACTGAGGCAAGCGCTATCCACAGCTTATCTCATGGATTCTCACAAAACCCCACAAGCTGGTGATTCTCCCCAGCTTGACAACGAGAAAACTGACGTTCCAAGCAGCTCACCATACCCAGCTGGGGTTCAAACCTGGGCCAGTATGCGAGCCCGGCTCTTTCCACTACTCCCTATACGGAAGCACAGCTATGGCGTCACACGCCGCCGTCAAGGAGAGGAGGACGCCTGCAGACCCAGGCCCTGGCGGGGAAGACGCACCACACGGAGCGGAGCAGTGACTGGGGCCCAACCAGGGCACTCGCGACCCAAGCCGCTTCAGGTCTGAAAGAGAAGCCAGGCAAGCTTCTCTGCACTGAGCTTCCCCAAAGCAGGGCCCTTGTCTTTCCCGTTTGGCCTTTGCTAAGCCTGCCCTGTGCTGCGCTGGCAGAGCCCAAACTGCTGGTCCAGACTGAATGGTGAGGTGGCGCTGGGTTTTATCAGCCCTCCCAGACAACTTCCCCCAGCGCCCGCCAGCCTCCACAGGCCTGAGACCCCAGGCCCGCCTGACCCAGCGGTCAGCCCGCAGTTTCCATCCACGTCCATTTCCCTCCAACTCTGGCTCAGGCCGAGCTCAGCCTGTCACCATCCCACTGACTTGGCTGGACGACAAAGGGACAGCACAGCACACTCCCCAGAACCGGGAGCCACAGCCCCTCTGTACCATCTCCTCACAAGACCCAAAACTAGCCACGGGGCCGGGGCCAGGTCCTGGCCCCTCCCTTCGAACGAAACAGGAAACGCTGACCAGGAGCCCAGAGACCACAAAAGAGGAAACAGTCCCAGCCTTACAGCATCTCCACAGCACGAGACTTAATCCCAGGCCAGAACCTGAGCCCGACTTGGAGAAAAGGGGGGTTTTGTTGCAGAACAAGTAGGAAGGGGGGAGGTGGACGAGGGGGAAAAGAAAAAGAGGAAGAGAAAGAAAGAAGGCCGATGATGCCATTAGACAGGAGGGAGGCCACCTTTGTCTCGCATCCTGTGGACCAGCCAAGGAAAACAATGAATCTATTTTTTCCCTCCCCTTCTTTGCCTTAAAAATTCAAGAATTTCATTCCCTTCTTTGAAACATAGCTCTTGCATAATTTCAGTGCTTGCTCCTGCTGTCTGCAACGCTGAGGGAAGGGGGCGTTCGCCCCTCCCGAGCCCTCAGAAGCGGGACATCCTGTGCAGGCCCTCAGTGCTGGTCTGCGGGCACCCGGGCCGCCGCTGACCACATCACCGTTACCACTGCGGACCCCAACGGCAAACCCCATAGAAAAGGTGTTACTCCTTTTTTAAACAGGTGAGGAAACTAAGGTTCAGAAAGGCAAAGCATCCGCAGTCATGCAATAAGCTACTAGAAGAGCCGAAACTCCCACTTCAGTCTCTCCAAGCCCAGAGCCGGGGCCCACTGCCTGCAGCCTCTCGACTCTGAGGGAAGTCCCGCAGGGCAAAGTCGAAACCAGCTCTAGACTTCCCAAAGGCACCATTAATCAGACACGACAAGCAAAGTACTGAAGTTTAAAGTGTTTGCAAACTTAAAAGGTTTACTGGCTCCAAAATACAAACATAAAACTGCAAAAACTGGAATTATTCAAAGCTGAATTGAATGTCTACTAAGATATAAGAGAAGGCCGCCTAGTATACTTGGGATGCAACGTGGAGGTAAGAGTCATAAACGTATTTTAGGGGGGACGTCAGCACACTCTGTTCCCGTGTGTCTGCCTTCTAGGCCGTGGGGTGGCCTCAGGCCCATGTGGTCTCAGAGCAGCCCTTCCCCCCCAGGGCACCCACACCAGGCACGCTGGGCAGTCCCCAGGAAAGAGAGGGGAGGGCCTCGGAGAGCAGAGGCCAGAGCGGGCATTTCCTACTGGCGTCGGAAATGGCTTTCCCAACCTCCTCTGAGTCCCCGGGGCCACACAACCCCTCAGCCACCTGAGAGGCGGCGGGTGGGCGCCCGGGGAAGGCCCTGTGCCCCCTGCACATGTGGGCACACACCTCCCCGCGCCTCTGCGTCTGGGGCCACGCTTCAGCAGCATACCCTCCCTCTCCAGCCCTTCCCCAGTATTGGTAAATATTGATAATTGCCTCCAAAGGCAGAAGCGAAGCAGCAGTTTGTGTTTTGAAATGCGGATCATAATTCAAATTGGAGGCTGACACTAATCATTTGATGTTCACTTGAAAAGACCAGATAGGCTGTGCAGGAACATTTCAGTAAGGGGACCGATAAGGAGAGGGAAATAAAAATTATTAGTATTTACTCAGCCTGCAATGCTTGTGGAAGGAACTCTTTTAAAAGGGAGCACTTCAGAATGGTTATTCAATCTGAATTTTACAGATAGCACAGGAAATATTTTCTCACAGAATGCCCCTATCTGCGCCATCATATCTCTCCGGTGTGCCGTTCACGTCTCTCATTGCAGGAATTCTCGCTCAATCTTGCTCCATTATGAGCTGACGGTGACCCAGAGTATATGAGGCATTCAAGAATCTGCCTGGAAATTACTACCAAGGAACATCTGTCCCATGCCCCGCTTGCCAACCCTGCCTCGGGGAGCGAAGATGGAAAACAACTCAGAATCCACACGCAGAAACAACTTTTCATTCCCCTTACAAACCAGGCTCCTTTGGAAATTGAGGGTTCTGGCATTTTTCAGAAATTACGTTCCTGGAAAAACATGGCATGAGCGTCTTTTGAAAGCCTCAGCTCAGGCTTCCTTTCCTACGCAGACCCTTCTAATAAAAGCCAGGACAGGGGCTTCACAGGGAAGCAAACGAGAAGGCCACCCATGGCTCTCCGCACTGGTAGTGTTAAACTCAAATGCTGTATTAGACGCCACTGTTCAATTAATGACGGCGAGGGTGTCACACGTGCTAACATACCCACCGCGCACGCGGCGTCTATCTTGTAGACGCACTAACCTTGGAAGATTTACGTTGCGACTAGGAAAGATTAGAAGACGTGTGGTCTCACACAGGCTGAGTCTGGGATCCCAGCTTTCCCCCTGGACGGCTGTCGGCCGCCGTCTTCGGAGGGCAGAGGACTGGGCGGCAGCGTGTCATCCCCGCCCAGACTCCACCCCCGCCGCACGTGCTCAGAGGGGCCGAGCGGCACATCACCGAACAGCCGTCCGCGTCCGCGCCTCTGGCCTCACGTCAACAACCTGCACCCCGTATGCTTCTCACGGTCGGGGCACAGGGGTCAACGTCATCACAACCATCCCAAGCGTGTGCCGGAAGCTCTGCAGACGGCTCCTCTGATACAGCCACCTGAGTGAGGTAATCACCTGCGGTTCAGGTGTAACAGGCTCAGTTAGAAAAGTGGCCTTGCGCTGGGCTGCCCAGAGCCAGGTTGGGCCACGCCTGAGCTCCACCTCCGCCTGCTGCCTTGGGGTGCTGGGCCTTGCTTGGGGTGTTCACATCCTGGAGGCACCCAAAACCAGTGCTTCCAGGTCGGGCGGGAACAAAGAGGGTTTGAGATCCCGAGTCTGGGGTGGGGGATATGGTGGGGGGAGGGGCCGTGCACCAATACGTGACTTTCAGCCTTTGAAAGCCGCTCCCGGAAAACACGACCTAAGAGCTGGAAACAGGCAAGTCCTCATACAAGCGTAGAAACGGTTCCGCTCGGTGGGACCCTGTCCTTCCGGGAGGCGGGGGGCCACCTTCTTCTCCTGGAGACGCCCTGCTTTGGTTAGCACCATGGGCTCACAAGGCGAGAGCAAACTGAGTGGAGAGGGCTGACAGCCGGGCCCACATCTTCAGACGCTTTCAAAGTTAAGTCACATAATCTGATGATGTGAAAAGGGGAGAATACACATTTGACCCCTTGCTTCAAACAGAAATCTTCCCGTATGGTTTTTAATTGGAAGGCATTTGTTTTGCTTTCGCAACACTCTTTAACCTCTGCCACTGTAGGTACAAGGCTGCAAACGATACTTCCATTGATTAAAAAAATAAAAAACGAACACTGAAAGAAACAATATTTTTCTTTTTAAGGAAAAAAAAAGATAGCGAGCAGCTCTTTTCTGGAGGGGTCACCACTTAAAGGCGTATATGGGACACCACCCTGGCTGCAGCTTATGGTTTATTTTGTCTTGGAAAAGCCCGAGGTCATTCTAACTCTGTTGACCTGTTACCCTCCACAGTGATCATCTCCATCCAGGACCGCAAGCAAACACTGCCCTCTTGTGCACTGAACAGTGCCGAGTCGGCGCGGAGACGTTTCCACCCAGCACCCGTGGACGGCTCGCAGGCAGGCGTACAGCTGCCTCTCCGCGGCCCGGAGGGGTGTTGGGAAAGGATGACACACATCTGCGTCCAGGGTGCTTGCCACAGTGTCCCCAGACTGCCTTCCGGGACAGACCGTGAGGTAAGAGGAAGAGGGAAAGATTCAGCTGAAGAAATCGGACCCAAAATAACTGACTCTTATCTTTCCTAGAAAAGATTCATTCCTCAGGACTTCCCTGGCAGTCCAGCGGGTAAGACTCCGCCTTCCCAATGCAGGGGGCCCAGGTTCGAGCCCCAGTCAGGGAACTAGATCCCGCATGCATGCCGCAACTAAGAATCCACATGCCGCAACTAAGACCTGGTGCAGCCAAAATAAAAACAAATAATTAATTAAAAAACTTTATTGGTTACCATGGCAAGTTTTCTTTTCGCCTACTTTAAAAAACTTTTAGAAATGACTAATAAATCTACAATAACAGTATACAGTACTTTTTTTTATCTAGGAAATACTTGCCAGGAGAAGATTCCATTTGATTTCAGAAGGAGAAAAAAAAAAGGCAGAGGGAACCCACGTTGCTGTTTCTCAGAGGAACACCGGAAGATCAGTCGTGGTTCCTCTTCTTTCTGAGGAGCCCCGACCTGCAGGGTTACCTGCAACCTGGGGACAGGGCTCCATGCCCAGAAGACCAACCTGGCATCGCAAGAGAGCCTCAAAGGATGTAAAATGACAAGAGCAAAGGCAAAGATCCAGTCCAGTCTGAGGCCAGGCCTACTTGGCAGGAACCTCCAGGGGAAGCCCTGGTCTTCTCTGAGTGAGTCTTCCAGTTCTGTTCCGAACTATGAGCCACCCAGATGCTGCACCCACTCTTCCACCCTTCCGGGCACAAGCCAGGATGGGCCAAATCTCGCGCCAAACTCATCTCTGGGCAGGAAAAGGCAAAATCTGCCCCCAGTGCATTACCTTCAACCCAGTGGGCGCCCCGGGAGGAACGGGGGCGAGAGAATGTTTCGGGAGTGTCTGCATGCCTGCGGCCAGGAGGCAGGAGGTGGGCTGGGTGCCAGCGACTCCAGCTCCTTTACATACCAGCTGTGGCGCCCAGAGCTTGGCTCAGTGGTTCGGGAACGTGTGAACCACAGGCGGTCAAAGGGCCAGTGTTAAACGGCCAGCCACGGCCCCAGAGTCGTGACAGCTGTCCAGCTCACGTTATGCCAGGGTTACCTGCCGCCTCCTGTTTCCACGTCAGCCCCTTCCTCTAGCACGGGAAGAAAACGGGGGTCCAAGACCAGAAACAGGGCTCAGGTGCATGAAGCCGACAGGACGGCCTTGCGGAGGCCAGACAGGAGGCTGGCTGCGGCCCTCCCTCCCGTTCTCTGTCTCCCTATCAGAACCACAGGGCATGCGGCTGCTTTAACCTCCAGCAAAGCCAAGATGGACAGACTCTACATATATATATCCGTCCAGACACGCCAGCCCCACGGCAGATTCCTTCTGTGGACCCTGGCTCTGACACGGTCAGCCAGACTGAGCCTCTCATGTGTGGAGCAGCCTGACCATCTCCTACCTCAAACCCCTGCCACGTGCTACTCCCTCTGCGGGCGTCCCACCTTGTCCTTCCCAGCACGCTCACAACTGCGTGCTGCTGCTCACTTCTGTAACACCCGCCTCCTCCACGATGCACACTGCGCTCCACTTCTGCCCGGCTCACTCGCGTAAACCCTGCTCCTAGCGTGCAGTAGGTGGGTCAGGGTTTGCAGAATGAATGAATGAATGAATGCATCGACACGCCTTTCCTTCTGCAACGTCTGATCTTACAGAATTAGGTCACCTAGCCAGATTTCAGGACACTAAGAATCCTGGGAAGAGAAGGGAAAGACAGCCAAGGAACCAGGCTAACCTATGCAAACAGCGCCCAACCTTACTGCAAAGAGCAGGTGGCAGAACGAACCAGGAGCCACCAGGAGACAGCTGTCAGGAGAGGGGTGGGCAGAGTCCATCTCAGACGCTACAGCACCCCTGATGCCAGGACCGTGGCATCACACACTTTCGGGGTCTCTGAGCTTTCCTTCGGAGAAACACATGGAGAACTCGATGGAGAAACTGGCAGGCCCAGTGTCCAGCCTGTGCCCTCTGGCCTGGGGAGCCTGTTCTCTTTCCCCCGGAGCATCTCATCACACGAGGGCTCTGTAAGGGTGTGTGGACCCCGAGTTCATGTCCAGCCTCCCGGGTTCCGAAGAACCTGGTGCTCCAGGAAGTCTACATTCAGGAGGGACTCAGACCCCAGGCTTGGCCACCAGGGACAGCAGCCACTTCTGGTCATGTTGTCCGACAAGACCTGGCTGAGCTGGGTCACCTGCTGGAAGCTACCACGCCAGCCCGCCTCTGGAGGGCCTCCTCCCCTCAGCTTCACAGGCTACTTGCAGGACACCGTGCCGGGCCACAGGCTCACATTATGCTCATTTCCCAGTCCCCAAGCTCCGGGGCAAGTTTAGAAGTCCTCGTCCTGTCTCAGATCAGGTCTGAATTAATACCCTTCCTCCAGAGAACTCCAGTAGCAAAGTGAAAACAGACGCGCTAAACAATGGCCTTTGAGAGCCCCAGCAGGGACGGCTGGTGACAATGCAGCCCCAGGCTCTGAAAGAAACCTTAAGGTTAAAGGTTCACAGAGGCAGAAGAATTACCAAAGTACAAGTTTGTTCAAATTTCCTCCGGCAGATTTAAACAACCAGGGTCAAGCTGAAGATTGCCTGCAAAAACCTATGAGACAACTCAGCCCCTTTGAACTGCGTGGAGAAAGGAAAATATACGGTCTGGGAGGGATCTATGTTATAGCTTTTAAAAATGCTCTTGAAAAGGTCACCCCTGTTAACTCAAAATCAGCCCACTGAAGGATGTTTGAAAACTGCTTCTCTAAAACAACAGGGCTGCGGGCCCTCGCCGTGTGCGGTGAGCTGCACCGGGTCACCATGTCCCCAGCATCAGTGTGCTGACCCTCTGTGGGCCATGAAATTAACCATCAGCACAGCAGAAATCTGCTCTGAGTTAAACTACTTTGCTACGCAAAGTGGCCTGAAAATGAAATATGAGGATTGAATTTCCACTGAAAGATTAACTTGTCTAACCTCCAGGCAGGCTTGCTCGGCTGTGAACCCTGTGTGGCCGGCCGGTGGCTTGAAGCCCCACAGGAGGCTGGATGCTGGCCGCGGGCAGAGGGAAACGACCTGTCACCCACTCATTCATTCATTCACTCACTCGTCCATGCTGCATGCCTGCACCGAGGCCCCGCCCTTGGTCCTGGAGTCGGATGACAGCAGGACCCCATCCTCAAAGGGATCAGGTCGAGTAAATGCAATGACGACAGATGGGAGGACAAGGGGTCCGGGGGCCCCGCGGGATGGTACAGACCCTCACCTGGTCGAGGCTGGGGAGGGCCAACGGTGAGGCTTCCCAGAGACGTGGTGTAGCCAGAGGACACCACGAGAGACCCCGGTCTGTCTGTCCAGAGACCTGCAGGCAGCTCGTTAAGCCTGGAGTCCTGAGCGACACAGAGACACCGACCCATCAGGAAGTGCCCTGTCAGCCTATGCGGAGTGTAGCCTTTATGCCAACAGAGAGCAAAGGAAGACTTTTAGACAGGGGAGTCAAATAACCACATTAGCTGTTTAGAAAGAGTTCTGGGCCACAGTGGGGAGGGCAGTTTCAAGAAGGGGCTGGAATCGAGACACTGCAGGCAGGTCGTGCTCGCCCAGTGCAGAGTGGACAGAGGCCTGTCCAAGGAGCAGCTGTGGTGATGGGCAGAGGAGGCGAAGGACAGGCAAGAGTCTGTAAGGAGTCCGTGAGGGCGAAGGAGGACACGCTGGGGACCGCGTGGCTGGCCTGCCCCACTGTGGGCACTTACTGCCAAGCGGGGTTGGGGATGGGGTCTTGCAAGCGTGGAGTCTGGGGGCCTGTGGGGCTCACTGATGAAGAGGCCAGCCCAGCAGGCACTTGGATAGCAGGTCGAGAGCTGCCTACTGAAATGTGACTTAACTAAAATCAAATTACAGTTTCAGTTCCTCGGTTATGTGGCTGCCACCCTGGGCTGCGCTGCTGGAAGACACTCCCACCAGCACAGAGGATCCTTCTGCGTGGCGCTGGGAAAGCTCTGCACAGACTTTTCAAACACCGTCGCTTGCAGCCAGCGTGTGCCAGCCCTCCCCAGCCAGGTCGACGCCAGTGGTGACCCGCAGCTTTCTCCCAGCCTCCCGTGCTCTGCCCGTCCACGGACTCCAAACACCAAGCGCTCAGGAAATGGAGCCCGGCTTACAGAAAGTCTTTTTTCTCTAGAGCAGATGCTCTGAGGACCGTCTCTGAACAGATCATCATTTTAGAGAGCAGGGAACGCTGGGGACAGACACACACACGCACACCCATACACACACACACACACACACACACACACACACACACAGAGGAGGGTCTTGGGTGCCTAGGGCATGAGGTCCTTGAAATTCACCTGGAAATGACCCCGAGCAGAGTAAGTGCCACCCCGCAGTACAACTGGAAGGCAGAGCCCTCGTCCCAGCATCAGGTGACCAAGGCCGAGCCACCCACTCCTGGAGCTTTAAGCCCCCTGCGTAACCCCACAGCAAAGTGTGGAGCCCCGTGGCCAAGCAAGGCCGGCTCCAGAGGCCAAGCAGGTCAATGCTGGCAATTCCAAGCACTAATTTTAAAAGGAAAAAGTCAGGTTTATCTTTAGGTAGCACCTGTGCATGCCACCAAATAAATATCCTCGGGAAGTAGGTTAGAGACAAAGGAAATTATTCTAGTCTTCTTGAAGGCCCCAAGACAAGAGAGGCATCGTCGTAACACAAGAGATACGGCAAGAGGGAAAGTCAACTTCTCTCTCAACAGCAAAACTTGTTTCTTCTCCTGCCAAGAGAGGATCACCCACGTTAACTAAGTCCCCTTCCCCATGCAGCCACAGCCACTTCAAAGCAGCAGAAGCCTAATCACAAAGCGTAAGAAAATAAAAGACCCAATTAACAAAACACAAAACTCCAATAATCCAGGGGAGAATGGAGGCGGAAGTCTCTGTGTTTGACAAACTGGCTTACACAGAAAGTGCTGCTCAGGAGCTGGGCTCCCACCAAAGCAGGTGCAGGCTGAGGCGCCACGGCAGCTTGGGCAGCCAGGCCGCCGGCACGTGACCTGGGGCCGGCTCCTGGCCTCCGCAGCCTCCCTTCTGTGGGCGGCGCCCTGAGTGTAGAGGGAAACACGCCCCTCCTCCGGCCCTCCACGGGGCATTCCAGCATCGGTACCCCCAGAGCCACACTCTCCCTCCCTCCTGGCGGTGTCCCCCTCCTGCCTCCAGTGGCCCCAGACCTCTGTCCCAGGTCCTCTCCTCAGACTCTTTAAAAGCACCCGAAGGATCTCCCAGCTGAAAACGCACCCGCCCTCCCCTGACAGGAGGCTCCCCAAGCTCCTGGGCTCCGGGGCCCGCGGACTCTGCAGCTCAGCTGCTCACCTGCCCACACCCGAAGCACTGAACTTCTGGGTCGTTTTAGGAAATCTGCCAATTTTTAAACGCTGGCAATGAATTTTTAAAAGAAGACTTTTGGGCTTCCCTGGTGGCACAGTGGTTGAGAGTCCGCCTGCCAATTCAGGGGACACGGGTTCAAGCCCTTGTCCGGGAAGATCCCACATGCCGCGCTGCAACTAAGCCTGTGCGCTACAACTACTGAGCCTGCGCTCTGGAGCCCGTGAGCCACAACTACTGAGCCTGTGTGCTGCAGCCACTGAAGCCCGCACACCTAGAGCCCGTGCTCCGCAACAAGAGAAGCCACTGCAGTGAGAAGCCCGTGCACCGCAACGAAGAGTAGCCCTCGCTCGCCGCAACTAGAGAAAGCCCGTGCGCAGCAACGAAGATCCAATGCAGCCAAAAATAAATTAATTAAATCAATTTAAAAAATAAAATTAAAAAAAAAGACTTTAGCATATGGGCCATCAAAACATATCTGCACAAGACCCTAGTGTGGGACAAGACCCTCCCAGGGGTGGACAGACAGGATGGGCCGCCTCCTGTCGGCACTAAGGACAGGAGTGGGCAGGTCTAGGAAGAGGTCAGGAGGTGCCCTAAAGGCCTTCCAGAAACAAGCAAATGGCGCCTCCTACACACCCACCACAGCCTAAATAATGTGTCGCGCACACCTAATCCTCTCAAAATGTGTTCATTTGTTTAATTCAACTATTACTGAGTAAAGATAATCCACAGAATGGGAGAAAATATTTGCAAGTCATATACCTAATAAAGGACTGGTATTCAGAATACATAACGAACCCTTACAACTCAATAATAAAAGCCAAATAACCCAACTGAAAAAAAGGGCATAGGATCTGAATACACAGTTCTCCAAAGAAGATATACAAATGGCACAAGAAAATACCAAGGAAATGAAAGTTACAGCGACAATGAGATATCACATCACACGCACTAGAGCAGGTACAAAGAAAAAGACAGCAACAAGTGCTGGAGAGGCAGTGAAGACAGCAGACCCTCCTACACTGCCGGCGGGAAGAAAAGCAGTGCAGCTGCTGTGGAAAACAGGCTGGCAGTTCCTCAAAAAGCAGACACAGAGTTACCCTCTGACCCACCAATTCCACCCCTACGGATAAACCCAAGAGAATGGAAACGTGCGTCCACACAGAGACCTGAACACAAACTTCCACGGCAGGATTATTCATAGGAGTCAAAAAGTGAAAACAACGCAAATGTCCTTCAACTGATAACGGATTTTAAAAAAGTGATCCATCCATATAATGGATACTCTTTGGCCATAAAAAAGGAATGATGGGGGAAGGGAAAGGGGAGTTTAATGGGCACAGAGTTTAGCTTTTGTAAGATAAAAAGAGTTCTAGAGATGGAGGCCACTGAACTATAAACTTAAAAATGGTTAAGATGGTACATTTTATGAAATATGTACTTTACCACAATTAAAAATAATAGATTTTTTAAAAAGGAAGGAAGTATAGGTCACGCTATAACATGGATGAACCTTGGAAGCCAGACACAGAGGCCACATATTGTATGATTCCATTTATACGAAATGTCCAGAATGGGCACATGGGCAGAGACACTGAGTAGATTAGAGGTTGCCAGGCCTGGGGTCAGGGAGAAGGTGCAGGACTGCTAATGGCTGTGGGGTTTCTTTTCGCAGTGATGGAGCTTAGACTGTGGCACTGGCTACACAACTCTGTGAAGAGGATGAAAACACTTAAGCGTGCACTTGAAATGGGCAAATTTTATGGAATGTGAATTATATCTCAATACAAATGTTTAAAAACAGCCTTGACTGTCCACTCTGTGCCTGGCCCTGGACTGGCCCTAGAGCCACACAGAGGCCTCCAGGCTAACGGGAACAACAGGTAGAACGCCTCCTGGTCACCTCAGGTGACCCAGAGCTCCAGAGACCGTCATCTCTGTCACCCCGCGCAGCACGGCCTCGAAGGCCTGCTGGTCAGATGGGGACTCGGGCCCAGCCTGGTCCAGGCCCTGGCCAATGCAAGGATGAGAGAGCGGGGAATAGATCTCAGGGCTTAATTTACCGGTTGGTTCCTGGGGCGCCTGCCCAAATCTTATTCCAACCTGGATGGAGTGATTCTGAAGAAAAACCCAAGAGCCACAAAGGCGATGCTAAGTGAAAAGTTTAAAAGCAATTAATTTTAAATGATTACAGCTTTACCGAAAGCTGTGGCTATGATTTCCTTCTGACTTTGATTATAACCTTCCAGCAAAATATTCGTCTCATCAAGGCAAGTGTGCATTATTTTCTATTCTTAGCATGACTGCAAAATATTCTTTGATTTAACATTTGATATGTTTTGTTCTCAAGGGCAAGCCCCACGAGAAGAAGAATGTACCCCAACAGAATGAAATATGACTACCTGCTTCCACTGTTCTTTCTTGTTGGTTCCTACTCAAATATTCTGCATTCATTTAAACTCAAGGCCGCGGCTCTGATGTTATGCTCCTCCCACACTGTCACCCAAACCCAAGCAGTCACCCACTATCCAGGGGCAGAGAAATTGCTGCAGACGGAGCTGGACTTGCATTTCCTGGAGACGCTGAGGGCGCTGAGCTTGGAAGGAGAGGGGGTCCTGGCCAGGTGCGCACTGAGGAAAAGGAAATGAAGACCCAACAGATTCTAGGAGCTAAAGACGCTAGGGCTAAAGAAGCATTTCCACTTACACCAACGCCTTTAAATATGCCTCAATATTTTAGGACAAACGTACGATACCATACCATAACACAATGCATTTCTGTTTCTGTTTTTGTTTTTGTGGTACGCGGGCCTCTCACTGTTGTGGCCTCTCCCGTTGTGGAGCACAGGCTCTGGACGCGCAGACTCAGCGGCCATGGCTCACGGGCCCAGCCGCTCCGCGGCATGTGGGATCCTCCCGGACCGGGGCATGAACCCGTGTCCTCTGCATCGGCAGGCGGACTCTCAACCACTGCGCCACCAGGGAAGCCCAACACAATGCATTTCTGGACAGATTCATTAAAAGACTAGGGGCTAAGAAAACCAGAGTGTCTTTTTTGTTTGTTTGGTTGGTTGTGCATCAGAAAAACACCCATATTCCTGGGGTGGCCAGGCCTCTGGTTTGTCGTTTCTGCTTGGGCCACGCCGCCTGCTGGGGACTACGCGCAGACGCCCAAAGGGCAGTGTAAAAACCGGGTGGAAAACGCACGGTCGTCCGCACATGAACCTGTCTCATGGGTCCAAAGAGAGCATCTCAGACAGACTGCAGGTGCACTCTTGGATAAAACGGCCAAAGGGACCGTGCTTCTCCATGCTGTCACACGCGCACAGAGAGTAGGAAAAACAGAGAAGGGGAAGTAGCTTAAGTGTCATAAAGAATGCTCCCTCCCAGGCCGCAGAGACAGGCACCCCCAGGGCTGCTGACTGACCTCCAAAGCTAGGAGCCCTGAGTCACACTTGCGAGGCTGTGGTAGATCAGCAGCTCCAGCCAGGGGGGTCCAGAGAGGGCTCAAACCTGGCAGGAAGCCCCGCTTAAACGGAGGGGCGTGGGGGGGTGCACAGGAGGCTAGCGATCAGGGTGACAGTTGTGGCAAAAGAGCTGCTGTTCATTAACCACAGGAACAAAAGACTGGGAGACAATGCACTGTTAATCGTGGCAGCCACCAGAGGACTATAAATTGCCAAGCCAAGATACCAGCATTTTTCAGACCTCGTCCTTCCTGCCAGAGTGAGATTGAGGATGGGTCCAAGTCCCTCACCCCCACCCAAGTCTTTAAAACATACATTACTGAATCTTTTTGAAGTTCTAACCCTGAAAGATTTATACTCTAAAACACATCAGAGAAAAATACTGCCCAGAAACACTATCAGAGGGCCTGGAGCGGACGGGCCCCCTTGTCCACTCACACTGAGAATGCCACTGCTCCAAGGGCAGATCAGCGTGGGTTCAGACGAGCTCTGACCCTTCTGATCTGTGTTCCCTAACCTCCCTGAGCCTCTGCCTCTTCACCCATCCCATGGGAGTATCACCTCTTACCTCCCAGGATTGCTATGAGGGTTAAACAAACAAAAAAAGTCACAATGCTGGCACTAAATACATGCTAAGTACTGTTGTCACTATTAACCCCCAGCACCACTTAGGAGTTTTACCTAAGGCCACAGGGATCAAGGAGATAAACCCCAATTTTCTCTAAGTTAAAAAATGATCTTTTTGTACATGAAAGTATTTTGGGGGAGCGATGGAATTAAAGAGAGCTGGCTTTAAGATACACTAAACTTTAGAGCTATCATCATGGAACTCAGACAGTCACTCTAATTTCCTTCTGCTTCGGACAGGGCATTTAGCAAGGGGTCTGAATCACTGCCAGTGAGCTGGGAACTGCAGCGGCAGCCCCGCCTCCCAGCAATCCGGGCACAGGTGCGCTGCCAGCTGGAGTCCCTGCTCAGCCACCTTGCCTCTTTCTAAAGCTCCGGCCTCATCACATCACAAACCTACTTTAAAAGCATCCCAAGGGCTTCCCTGGTGGCGCAGTGGTTGAGAGTCCGCCTGCCGATGCAGGGGACATGGGTTCGTGCCCCGATCCGGGAAGATCCCACATGCCGCGGAGCGGCTGGGCCCGTGAGCCATGGCCGCTGGGCCTGCGCGTCCGGAGCCTGTGCTCCGCAACGGGAAAGGCCACAACACTGAGAGGACCGCGTACCGCAAAAAAAAAAAAAAAAAAAAAAAAGCATCCCAAGGCCCTTAGAAGAAATCTGCACCGTGGGCCCGACCTAAGCCCCACCCACCTCTCTACACGAGCCCGCCCTCACCTTCCACACCTCTCCCCACTCACCTCTCTACACAAGCCCGCCCTCACCTTCCACACCTCTCCCCACTCACCTCTCTACACGATCCCGCCCTCACCTTCCACACCTCTCCCCACTCACCTCTCTACACGAGCCCGCCCTCACCTTCCACACCTCTCCCCACTCACCAGGCCCATTTCCAGCTGCTAAATGCTGGCAGCTACCCCTGGCTCTGAACAGACAAGACAGCAGGCTCACGCCTCAGAGCCTCACCCAGGCTGTGCCGCCACTGGGCAAGCTTTTCTTTCTCCACCATGCCCCGCAAAGCAAGCCACCGCTGTGCAAAGAGCCCTAATGAGTCACTCTGCACACCGCACAGCACTCTCCCCCTGGCTCTGCTGTCAGCCCCCAGAAGGGCCCTGCTGGTGACTTTCGATCCACCCCCCCAACCCCAGCTTCATTCATTTGGGACTTCCGAGTGCCTCCTACATGCCAGGCTCTGGCCCAATTCCTGCTATGCTCTCGTGGAGGACAGAGGCCATCAACAAGCACATCACGCGTATCAGACAGCACCAAGGGCTAGCAGGAAACAAAACACGGACATGAGCAAGTATGACGGTAGAGAACTGGGGACACTTTAGGCCAGTAGGTCAGAGGAGGCCTCTCCGAGGAGGTGACACTCGAGCTGAGACTTAAATGAGGAGGGCACAGCAGGTGCAACACTGGCCCATCCAGTAAGTAGGAGGAGGCCAGTGTGACTGGAGGTCAGGAGCCATGGATGAGGATCAGGAGAGGGCAGAGGCCAGATCGTGGGTCACTGGGGGGGGCAATGAGCGCCCGGACAGTCTTCAGCTGACGGCTGACCTGATCTGAAGACATCCATAAAAGGAGCAGACTGTCCACCGTGTGGGGGGTCAGCAGAGGGAGGAGGAGAGGGCCCACGGTCTGGAGAGGAAGGACAAGTGAAGACACACGTGGCCTCTGCAACATGAGGATAACAAAGGGGATTCACCAGACCCGGGTCAGGGGCGGCAGAGCAGGTCCCAACGCCTGCCCAGGGAACTTGACTTTCCAAGCTTCAGTTTTCTCATCAGAAGAGTGGGGCCCATGCCCCCCTACACCCCCATCACTCAGCGTTATCGCACAGACGCAAGTTTGTAGCCACAGGCGTGGACCCTGGCAGACACTCAGATGTAGCTCCTTTCCCCCCCAAAGAAAAAAGCCACTTTTTCTTCTCACTTCCCTGAGTGGAGGGTGGGAATCTCATCTATTGAAGGAAGAAGAGTAGCAGCCCTGGTCCCACCACTGCAATGTGCTCAGGTCACATGTTAACACCTGTAAGAAGACAAGGAGAGTCTCCCCTCTCAGGGGCGAGAGAAACGTAAGAGCCGCAATGTTCGTACGACAGGAGAGAAATCCCTCTTCATTTCTTCAACAATTTACAGTCTAAACCAAGGACTTGTCAAATGCTTGGAGGCGTTATAATTTGGTGCCTGAAACCTTCTGTCCCATGAAGAAACACCACGAACGTACACGTGGAAGGGGAGGGCAGAGTACAGTGACCCGGGAAGTGGCAGCTTTGGAGTCAAGCAGAGCCCTGGGTCGGCCACTTCCTAGCAGCCTCCCCGAGTCCCAAGCCCCTCGATGGCTGAACAGTAACCACCACACTCCCTGCAGCGTTTGCCTGGGAAGTGGCAAACGTGCAAGAAAGGCAAAGCCAGTTGAGATCTGCCAGAGTGTGGACAGTCCAGAATCACATCCGAGGTCAGAAGGTCAGTGAGGGAGAAAGCCAGGCCTCACCAGACTCCAGAAGCATGTCCTTCACTCCCTACACCTGTCACAAGAAAAGACCACCAATCTGCCTTCCCATTTTTTAACCTCCAACCTACACTGGCTCAGAGAACGTGTCCTAAAATGTACCTGGACGTGACCAAACAGAAATCAGTGACAAGGGGAGGGGAGAGCAGAGAGGATCGCGTGCCCCTTCACATGCATCTGTGGCTAGAACACGGCCGGAGTAGAAGATGTGAGGCGGGGGACCGGAGCAGGTTCCTGCTCCTCTACGAGCCTCCGGTTCCTCTCCTGAAAACAGGGAAATGATCTCAGACTGCCTGCAGCATGGACCAGACGGGAGGTGACAAGGTGAAAGTACTCAACACTCATCATACAGCAGGGCCCGCTATGCCCAGCGAGCAACCAGTGCAGCTGTCCACCAGCAGGCCGATAAAACCATCTGACCAAGAAGTGTTCCTATACGTACTCGTGGGTGCAGAGAATGCCACCGGATGGGTCTGGAGGAAGTGGAAAGCAGGGAGGTACCAGGTCCCTGGGTCAGCAGTGAGGAGTCTCTGAACTATATATACACCCTTTGTGCCACGTGCTACCATTTTTCTATATAAACAAAACACCTGTCCATGAAGTCAAGTATACTGAAATGGGTGTGGAAAAGTAATCCACAGAGGTGTACTAGTGGCTTCCTCTGGCGAGATGGGAGGGGTAATTAGGGGCCTTCTGCCTGGTTTGTAACGTTCTATTTCTTCAGAAGTAGAATGTATTCATGTACTACTTGTATAATTTAAATTAATTAAATGGTACATCTCACGAAGGCTTTTGGGCAGTACCCACCACGACTCTCTGCCCCAGCATCTCAGTTCTAGGGTCTTTCCTTACAGACACACTAGCACACCCACCAAAGACGTCTGTTCTATAAAACTCACTGAAGCATCGTTAGCAAAAATGAGTAACAACATAAATGTCCATCATTAAGACATTCAGAAAACGGTGGTGCAAGTGTACAACGGAATTTCATGTGACCTTTAAAAAGAATGATGTTGCTTTATATGTACGAATGGGCAGGCCCGAGTATTGAGTGAAGTACTCAATAGAGTGGTGTTACCATTTTGTGAAAAAAAAAAAAAAAAAGAACGAGAAAAAGAGGGGTCGACATATACACAGGAACGCTGCCTGTACACGGAGTTCCTCCGAAACGGCACAGGACGGGACAGCGGCTGACTCCGGAGATGGGCAGCAGGAGACCAAAAGACAGCGAGTGGACGCCTTCTGGGCACTTTCAGGGTCTCTGAGTTTCCCTAACCTGTTTGTGTATTACGAACGCAGTGTATTACGAACGCATGTGGTAAAAAACACTTTCGCTGTTTTGGGGGCGGCGCGAGAGACTTCCCGGCGGGCGCCCCCGCCCCGGCGCGTCCGAGCCCCGCACCCCCCGCCCGCCCGCGCTCACCGCCGATGATGGTCCGGATGAGGGAGGCGTGCCCGGGGCAGTCGACCAGCGTGACCTGCAGCCGCGGCTCAGCCCCGGGCTCGGGCTCGGGCTCGGGCTCGGCCCCCAGCGGCGCCGGCCGCAGGCGCGCGGGCAGCGGCACCGAGAAGCACGAGAAGCCCAGGTCGAGCGTGATGCCGCGCTCGCGGCTCTGCGGCTGCTTGTCGAAGGCGGCGGTGGAGGCTGTGGTGCTGAGCGCGCGCGCCAGCGCCGTCTTGCCGCTGTCGATGTGGCCCAGGACGCCCACGTTCACGTTCACCCGCCGGCCCGCCATGCCGCCGCTGCGGTCCGCCCGCTAAGCCGGCCCCCGCCGCCCGCGCCCCGCTCGCACGTTCCGGCGCCGAAGCTTCCGGCCGCGCGATCAGTCCCCCGAGCCGGGGAGCCAGGCGCCGGGGCCGACCTCTGTCAGTCCTCGCGTTCGTTCGTTCGTTTCCACGGGCTCTAGCTGAGCGCCCTCTGGGCACCCGGCGCCTTCTGTCCACCGCGCGGGGACAGGTCGCTTTCCCCGCAGGACATGGGGGACCCGGAGGTGGGGGGGAACAATAACCGGGAGTAAAGACGGAACCAGACCACTACGGACCCCGAGAAGACCAGGCCCGGGGCAGGGAGGGCGGGCCGCGAAGCTGAGCCAGTCCTGCCTAAGAGCCAGCGCGGGAAACCTGGGAAGGCTGCTCGGAGAATCTCGGACCGGGCAGTCAGCCTGGCCTCAGGGGGCCGCCAAACTGTACGCAGAAGTTCGTGTGAGTGCGCGCGTGCTGGGGAGGGCCCGCAACGCTCATTCTCTTGAAATGTCACCCACAGAAAAGGTGTCGCCCACGGGCAACAACACGGATCACAAATTTAAAGGTCTGCCCTGGCCAGGCAGGTGACTCGCCAGAGAGTAATCAGCAGGGTTTAAGGTGCCCGGGGTGGTGGAGACTGCGGAGGTGGAGAGCACATGTCCTGTGGCCACAGATGGGGAGCCACGGCTCAGCTTTGGCCAAGTGACACCAGGCAAGAATGCTAGCCCAACATTGCCCCATCTTCCCGCTTTTCAAGAGACGAGAGTGTTTCTATGTGAAATCTGAGAGACATTTTGCCTGGTGAGGCCGCCGAGCCTTGGGGCTGCGGGCTGTAGCTGTTACCCGGCCCGACTTACACCTAAACGCTCACCAGCGGCAGGGCTGGGGCTTTAAGCCAGGTCTTACCGTCTCCAACTCACACCACAGCTGGCTCCAAGACAGGTGCTGCCCCAGCAGTAGCCTGGAGTCTAGCCCTGTCTCCACAAGTGCCAAGGAGACGGCAGCTCTGAGTTGTCTGAAAAGTCAGCCAGATTCAGACTGTATCCTGGGGTCAGCTGTGCCCCTGCACCAAGCGGAGAAATACAGACCTCTGCCTAGGCAGGTGTGAGTCATAAGCTCACTCCAAGAGCCAGGGAGCGTGTGAGGGACACCCTGTAGGAACTGGAGCCCTGTTGCCAGCAAAATGCAGGTCACATCACGCCCCCTCCTTTGTCCTTTGTCCCTATCCTAGCTTCTACCCCAGTGAGGCGAGTTTGCTTTAGACCAGGCTGGTGCCCTGGTGCTCTCCCCTGTCCCAGCAGACTGAGGACCCCTTACACATCTTTGCTTCCCCTCGGCCTGGCACATCAAAGGCTCCATAACTGTTTCTTGAGTGGACCCACCTCCAAACCTCCAGCCCACAAAGACACCATCCTCTGCAGCAGACTCCTGGGTCCCAGCCTGGGTTCCAAGGCTGGGCCTTGTCTCTGGGAAATGACAGACAGGGAACGGCCTGCAGAACTGCGATTATTGGGGATTTGTTCTTAATGTTAATGCGATGCTGGTTCCTTTCTGTTTCTTTAATGCCATTTTGTACGAAGGTAGTTCAAAGTTCTTTACGAACAGCTAGTAATTAATTCAACTTCATTAAGGCCAATTAATCCAGGATTAATTATAAATTTGCTCAGAGGAAGTTATTATACTTTGCTCTTTGATTTGAGTTTGGCTTTAAAGATTCTTTTAGGAGTAAAATGGAAATTTCCTTTTTCTCTGAGGGTATCTACCTTGCCAGTGATTGTGTTAACCACGTACCTTCCTCGACATGTCCCATACTAACCTCAGATGAGGTTGTCGCCCAGGCCACCACTGTGCTCCATGGCACTGCCAGTACTGAACAGATCTGCTAATGCCCCGTTAGCTGCAGGGTGGGAGCTGATGTCCTGGCAAGAACTGGCCCCACACAGGTTCAAATCACGGCCCTACCTCGTGCTGGCTGTGTGCCTGGGAGCACACTTTCCACCTGGATATGGATACAAACTCTTTAAGGTCTACAGTGGTTGGCGTCCCCTCCCTCTTCTTCTGTAAGACTCCTCAACTCTCCTTGGAGGTCTCACACTCCTTTCCTCCAGGTCACGATGGGGGCTGACTGAACGCTAGCTCTAGGGGTGGGCCTGAGACTCAGGTCCATTCCAGTAGCCATGACCATTGGTGTGGCAGTGAGCGTGTGACCCAAGTTAGCACAGTCGGAGAAAACCCTGGAATTTTTTCCAGGACAGGCAATAGAAAAGTGTGCTCTCTGATACTGGACTAAAGCCTGGGGAAATCAGTCTGGGCCCTAATGGGACCCCTGGAGGGAAGCCTGGCCACAGCAGAACAGTGGCCTCCAAAGATGTCCGTGTCCTGGAACCTGTGATGGTGTTGCCCTCCATGGTAACGAGACTGGGCAGGTGTGATTCAGTTAAGGATCTTGCGATGGCGGGGATGGGGGAGGTGGGGAGCTCACCCTGGATTATCCTGCGGGCCTGATGTAGTCACCAGGGTCGTTACAGGAGGGAGGCGGGAGGATCAGAACCAGAGATGGCGTCATGAGAAGACGCTGCTGGCCGTTACTGTTTTTAAAGGCGGAAGCAGGACATGAGTCCAGGAAGGTGGGCAGCCTGTGGAAGGTGGGCAGCCTGTAGAAGCTGGAAAAACCCAGGCTGCGGGCGCTCCCCCAGGGCCTCCAGACGGGAGCGCAGCCCTGCCCACACCTTGATTTTAGCCCAGTGAGGCCCGTTTTGGACACTGGTCTGCAGAACTGTAGGAGAATACCTGTGTGTTGTGTTATGCCGTTAAGTTTGTAGCAATTTGTTACTGCAGCCATAGGAAACTAATACAAACATTTACTTGGAGTCTCTTCCCATTTATTAAATCAGTGAAGGGCTCCTAACTCCCTCCCACCTGGTCAGAGAATCAGAGTCTGACAGCTAAGACCTACACTGGAAATAGCCTCACGGCCTGTCCGCTGGTCAGACCTGCTGCTTTCGCCCAGGCTGCCCTGACCTCTGACCCCATTGCCATGTGACGCCAGTGGGACGCCAGTGGGACGATGGTCTAGATGGAGCCCAGGGGACCTGCAGGCTCCAGCTGCTTTCTCGGCATCTGCTGCTGGGTTTCCCCACTGCGGTGGGATGTGCCTGCTGAGACGGACGGAAACTGTTCCCCAGCAGAGAAGGTTGCAATCGGAGGCACAGGCCTCACCCTGGCTAACCTGGCCCCGTCTCCAGCCCCACTTCCTGCCTCGGGCTCCAAAGCAATTCCAGTGAGTGCCCTCGGGTACTGTTTCCGTTTGAAAAGCATGACAAAATTACCACGAAGGTCAGGACGCACACACAGCAGGCAGATATCCAAGGGAGAAATAGCCCATGTCTTTATGTTCCAAAGCTCTGATGCCATTTTCTGTGCCCCTCCCAGTGCTTGAGCCCATTGTAAAAGATCTCACTGAATTCTTTTAATAATCCCAGGAGGTGCTGTTATCGCTACTTTACAGCAGAGGGAAGAGGGCCGGGAGAGGTGACTTGCTCAGGCCCTCTGCTCCCTGCCAGCTGATCCTTGTTTTATGTCAGGTTTTTTTCAACCTCAGTGATATGAACCATCTTCATAATTTATGCAATATCCAGGTACCACCCACAACTTCATATTTTTCTTTAAGTTTGACTTAAATAAATAAAAGTATCTCCCTTACACAGAAAAACATTATCACTTGCCATAAATAGCTGGGAACCACAACAACCTCAGAATCAGGATCGTTAATAAAAAGAGAGATTAGCAAGCGTTAGAAAGGGGTTAAAGTCACACTCCACCCCCTAAGACTCACTGAATTAGAATTAAAAAGGCAATAATGTTCTCACTATGTGGATCAACTTTATTTAATTTTATGCCTTTGTACCACCTCTAAGATGCCAGCAACGTTATTTAATTTTATGTTTTGTACCACCTCTAAGGTGTTCCTTCTGTCCCCAGAAATCAGCCTGGGGCTGAAATAACAAGCATGCCAATGAGGTTGGCAACGATCAGAAAGGGGAGCGAGAATGTGGGAATACAAGACCAGGGACTAAGCCCATTAGCTTAAACAGGGGACTCTTTCAACAGGGACTTTCTTTGATTTTGATTCTGATTGGTTTGGATCTTGGGGATCATGGCTCTGAAGCGCACCCCAGACACTGGGAATTATCCTGCTCGTAATCATTGTAATAATCTTTGTCGTGCATTGTATTCTCTCAAGAGCTTTAAATGCATGTTTGCAGCCACTAAGCACCAAGCAACTGATCTCCCTACGACTGAAACATCAGAAAAACAACGAAAGAAAGACTGACAGAGAACGTGAACCCGACGTCATAACCCGTGAGCACCACACAGAGGGTCAGCAGAAGCTGCGAAGCCTCCAGAGTGGTAGCTGGGAATAGCGCTAATGCCTTCAATTTGTATTGCATCCCTCAGGCTGAGAGACTGGTCAAAAGGGGGAAATTGTTAAAAATAAGACAATGGGCCCAAAACACAGTGGCTTATGCTAAGCCTCAAGTCACTAAATCAAGACTTAGTTACTGGACTTCCCTGGCGGTCCAGTGGTTAAGACTCCGCGCTTCCACTGCAGGGGACACAGGTTCGAACTAAGATCCCACATGCCACGTGGCATGGCCGACAAAAAAAAAAAAAAAAGAATTAAGTTTCAGCTCTTTCCCCTTTGAATGGTCTTGGCACTCTTGCTGATATACTGAGGGTTTATTTCTGGGCTGTCTATTCTATTCCATTAGTCTATATGTCTGTCCTTGTGCCAGTGCCATGCTGTTTGATTACTGCAGACCATTATTCAATGTCCCATTAGTTAGGATACACTCTCAGCACTCAGCTGAGCCTGGAGACCACGACAACGTGTGGCTCCACGGGGCCCCTGGGTCATTGCCCCCCTCCACATGCAGCAGCCTTCTCAAGATGTTGGAGAAGGCAGAGGCAGGCTGGACCTGGGCTTCTGGGCTCAAAGGTCAGGTGTGAAAGAAGTCAAAGCAAGGAGCAAGCAGAAGCACTGGGAACCAGTGGCTGAGATGCTCAAGCTTGGACTGGAGAAAAGAGGGGTCCAAGGCACTGGAGGTGAAAGAGCAAGGCTCATGGGAGTGAGAGTGAGAGAACAGGCAGGTCTGGGGTTGTCACACAGCACAAGCTGGGATGCAACTGTCCACTCCATTCCTTGTATGTGTGTCACTGCACAAACCCATGGGTGGAACCCTAACTCAAGTTATTTTAAGTCCCAACGTCAGTGTCATTTACACTGCCAAGTAGGGCAAAGCTGGATCTGGGAACGTAGAGGATTTCATCAGGAATCTGCCAGCTTTCCTTTCCTTTGTGCTGGCTTCATTCTCAGACAGAGTCTTCCCATGAAGAGGCCAAGATGACCTGGAAACCTAGGACCCAAGTCTCTTTCCCAATATTTCCAGTAAAAGTGCAGGTCTGAGTGTCATTGGACTGTCCGCTCACATCTCTGAACCAATCACCATTCTGGGGAGGAGGGGATACTTTGATAGGCCAGGCCAGGGTCCTGTGTCCATTCCTGAAATAAAGCTGGGGGTGGGGGTCAACCCATCTAAACCACCTAGATGCCAAGTGGGGGAAGGGGGGTTCTCTACAGAAAATTAGAGTGAAGGTGGCCAGAAGAGGTAGGAAGGGTGCTGGGTGGGCATAATAACCCCTGTCCACCGCTATTGGCCTCACCTACCTTCATGCACCTTGTACACTTTGGACACTGGCCTGCCGCGTCGTCTTCTGTTGAAATGAAAGGAACTGCCTGGCTCTGCAGCCAGGCCCAGCTTCTTTGCACACTGGACCTGGGGTCTAGGCCTGGGAAAGGCATTTGCTCAATTTGCGATCTTGGACAAACTCCATCCCCTTGTAGGGCCTCAGTTTCCTCACCTGTAAAAAGAGAATGCTAGGCTGGATCAGATGTTTGAACTGTTCTTTAGCAGGAAAAACATGTAACAGCTCTGGTGGAGGGGGAGGTGGGGGTCAAAAGTTTCCATTCACTGACAGAAACCATTATCAAGTCCCATAAGATCCGCTGTGTAAAATACCTCCAGCAAAACTGCATGATTTTGTGTGTATGTGAGTGTCCAAAGCCCTACTGAATTTATAAGAAGCCTTAACTGTGAGCCAGGCTGTGTGCCAGACACTGGGGTTAAAATGATGAACAACACAGACGTGGTCTACACTTTCATAATGCCTGCCATTTAGTGGGAGAGACTAACATTGACCTGATAGTCTTGCAAGTAATCAGAAACCTAGACTCAAAAGTTATGATGGAGAAGTACAAGGAGATGTGAGAGTCAGGAACTCCTGCACCTGGATTTGACTTCAGGTCTGTCTCAACCCTAATGCAAGCTCCCCTGAGCTCTGGGCCAGTCCCTCCCTTTCTCTGGACCTGAGTCCACTCAGGTGTGAAATGGTGACATAACGTCTGCTTCCGAGGATGTTATCCTTCTGTCAGGGATTGGTCCAGGCGTTACCACATCATGGCGCCTTCCTTGGCTCTCCAGCTTTTCCAGATGGCCCTGCTCTGGGCTTGCACACCACGTGGGGGTACCTGCTTTGGCACACCTCATGTTGCAAGTTTCCCAACTAAGGACTGAGCTTGTCAAGGCTGGAGATTTTGTATTTTATGTGTGCATCCTAGTGCATTGTACTGTCTGGCTCACAGCAGGTGCTAACAAATGTTTGTGGAATGACTGGGTGGATGGGAAGAGTACACTTTTGGGGGGAGTGTTAATATCATCACGGAACCGGACAGGACACAGCCACTGGCTAATTGTCTCACCTGAGGTCGTGGGATGGGATGAGATTTACACCGGCTGCAAAGCCTGAAGTCCTCAGGTGGAGTTCCAACTCTTCTGATTACTTGCTGTGCGTCCTTCATAAGTTATTGGGCCTCTTTTAGCCCGCACCTTTATCTGCATTAGGAATTACACTAAACGTCATCCACAGCCAACTTAATCTAAGTAAAGGGAGACGTGGAGGCGAGGAGAAGAGGAGGACAAGCCCAAGGCGGATGCTGAGCACAGCCTCCCCAGGGAGATGAAAGGCGTGGGAGTCAGAAAACTGCTTAGTGGGCACAAGTCGAAGCTTAAGTTCTAAACCTGTCTCTTCATCTCCAACACCGAGGTCGAACTTGAGCTCCGCAAAAGGGTATCCATTCGAATGCGGTCACTGACGCGAAGGCGCCGTGAAGAGCGGAACTCGGGCCCTCACTGCGACGCAGCGGCTCTTTCGGGCCCACCCGGGCGGGAAGCGCCGGCTGCTGGGGAAGCCAACCTCGGGACACAGCCGGAAGTGAGTGGGCGGAACCTTCCCGGCAGCCGCGACGGGCAAAGCCAGGAGCCAATGGGGCGCTGAGGAGTTCCCGCCGCGGCCAATGGGGAGCTGACCGAGGCGGGGCCGGACCAGCCACCTGGTAACGGCCGCGTGGTAACCGGCTGCGCGCTGCTAGGGCTGAGCGGGCGCTTGGGTTCCAGGTGCGCAGGATGAAGATCGAGGAGGTGAAGAGCACCACCAAGACGCAGCGCATCGCCTCCCACAGCCACGTGAAGGGGCTGGGGCTGGACGAGAGCGGCCTGGCCAAGCAGGCGGCCTCGGGGCTCGTGGGCCAGGAGAACGCGCGCGAGGTGTGGCGGCGGCGCGGGAGCTGAGGCGGGGGGACTGAACTGAGGGGGAGACTGAGGCGGGGACGGGGCTGAGGTGGGCCCGGGCGGCGCGGACGTCCCGGGGCGCGGCGACGACCCCGCGGCCTCGCTGCTGGCCGCGAGTCCTGACTGACCGCCGCTCGGGGCCAGGCCGTCCGCGCGGCACGGGGGTCGGCGGGGAGAAGATGGGCCAGGTCCCTGCTCTCTGGGGGCTCGCGTTTCAGACACAGACATTTAAACCGCTGAACAGAAGGGCCGTTATTAGACTTCGGGGATCCGTTCGTGCGGGGCTCTGCGGGCCCGGGCACGGCGTTTGAGTTGCTGTGAGCGCAGTGAGAGGCTCTGGGACTTTTATAGTCGGGAGGTGATCCGCCTGAGCAGGTGGCAGCTACAGAGGCCTTTCTGAACGTTCCCGTTAAGCCCACTTCTGCTAAGTGGTGCTGGTGCCAAGTGCCTTCGGCCGCATTATCACAGAACTGTTCAGGCTCTGTGTGTGTGTGTGTGTATTTTTTTTTTTTTTTTGATGAAAACATTGAGGGCGGGAAAGGTCACTTCACCCATCCGCTTGCCACCCCGTTTAGTAATAGTAATGCTGGAGTTGGTGCCTGTGTGCCCCTGAGTCCTGAAGCAGCGCGCTCTGTGGTAGGACCGCCCCCTCGGGCCCCTTCAGCCCTCACTTCAGCCCGTTTTGCCCCTCTGCCCCTGCGGTGGCTCGGCAGCTACAGAACTCCTGGGTAGGACTCTCGCCGCCTAGCCTGACTGTGCTAACAGAAGGGGCCGAAGAGAAGCCTCTGGTTGCCATTTGGAACATCAGGTTTCCAGAGAGGAGATAGTGACAGGGCCAAGGTGACTTCATCCAGCTTCTGCTCTCGGAGGGCCTGTGTCTGCGAGTAGCTGACGCTGTTGAGTGCTTTTCGTGTGCCGAGCACTGTGCTACGCAGCTCCGTTTCCATTGTCTTGTTGTTCATCACCACCCTTATACCTGTCCCTCCTCCGCTTTGTTATGACACTTTTCAGACATGCCAGAAAGTGGAAAGACTTGTGTAGTGCGTACCTGTGTGCCTGAATTCTACAAGTAACATTTTACTCTGTTGCTTTGTCTGCCTGCTCGTTTATCCATCTAACAATCTGCTTTTGCATTTCGAAGTAAGTTGTAGACATTAGCATACTTTACCCTAACCCGTTAGCCTTTGTGCCACTGTGCCGTGAACTCTGTTTTCAGATGAGGAAACTGTGGCTCCTAGAGGTTAGGTTATGGATCTGTGGTACTCGGCTGGTAATTGGTAGAGCCAGGATTTAAACCTAAGTCTGTCTGGCTCCAGAACCCATACTCTTGACTCTGACGCCCGTGTGCCTCCATACGAATGTGAGCTTCCCAAGGATAGAGACCGGGTAGCATCATGTACCCAGAACCTGACTCATTATAGGGACTCAGAAGTTACGTACTGAGTTATTAGGCATCCCACCTCTGCTACCGGGTCCTTGTCTGAGTCTGGTCGCATCAGCAGCCTGTCCTCATCTGAACAGTGAGAGTTAGACTAGGTCATCTTTTAAAGGCCCTTCCAGTTCATACTTTTTAAATTTTGGAATTCACTGGACATGTCTCACTGGAGAGAAGGAGCCTAAATGGAAGAAGATTAAATGGAAGGGGAAGTGTGTGAGTAAGAGTACGTAGCCAAGGTTGGCAAAGGCTCTTCTACCTCTTTTGAGTTGCCCAAAGAGTTCCAGTGCTGAGGATTATGATATCAGAGGTTACTGTGGAAAGACCATAATGGCTCTTTTGTCTTTTTAGAGATGCAGCATGTGAAGAATATCTTCTAGGCTCTGTTAAGTGTACTGTGCTTTTCCAGCTGAGCCAGAAGTGGAATAGGGCACATCCACATGCATTCCTTGAACCCACGTTTTTGAGGGGCTGTCTAAGTGTGGGACCAAGGTACGTCTCCACAGTCCATGGGGAAAGTGGGAGAGGAGATAAGATGTGCTCACAAGACCCTGTCCACAAGGTACCACCCAGGTAGAGGAGCTGTGGGCCTGCCCTGAGGCAAGGACGGTGCACCTTGGAGACAGTTGTGCTTTCGGTTTTTAGATCAGTGTGAGAAACCTTGAGATTAGGTGTTTAAGGAGTGTGATTTTCTCAGCCCTACTCCTTTAGAGTTAAATATTGTAAAATACATAAAACCAGGAACGCATTTATGGAATTTCTAAACACACGTATCAATATGCAGTCAACTCTTGAACAACATGGGTTTGAACGGCATGGGTCCACTTATTCACAGATTTCTTTTAATAAATACATATTAGGGTGCTACATGACCCCCATGTTGGTTGAACCCAGGGCTGCTGAACCACAGATATGGAGGGCTGACTGTATAGTTATGCCCTGATTTTCGCCTGCGTGGAGGTTGGGTGCCCCTAACTTCAAGGGTTCATGGGGTCAACTGTATATATGTGTATGTGTATGCGAAATACATGCTGTCTGTATATAATGTCCATACCTGTCTATATATAATATAGATGCTGTAAATGGCTTAATACTCAGAATACTTAAAATAC
This sequence comes from Leucopleurus acutus, assembly GCF_964270905.1. NCBI lineage: Eukaryota > Metazoa > Chordata > Mammalia > Artiodactyla > Delphinidae > Leucopleurus > Leucopleurus acutus. The sequence continues at coordinate 2,007,064 of NC_139153.1, read as the reverse complement.
ACGAACGAACAAGTAATTTAATCTTGAGGATTTGAAGGGCATTCCTCGGATCTTAGGATGCTGTAGGTTAAACCTCACGTGCAGCATTTGCTTACAGCATTCCGGGATAGTTAACTGATGGCCAACTAGTAGCATATGTCATTGATTCTTAGCCCTTAGTGGGTTAATTTGGGAATGTGATGAAAGCTGTGACCCCTCCCTGGAAGAATGCACATTTGAACATATACACAGAGTCTCGTTACCAATTTTGAGGTGTGTGGGCCCCTGGAGTATATGCCACTGCTCCCATTTGTACCCCTCCTGTCTGTTATCCACATAGCAGCCATCAAGAGACTTTAAAAACAAATTTTCAGAACATGACATGCGGCCTAAGACTTTTTCACTGGCTTCCCATTACATGTAGACTAAAATCCAAACTTTACTATGGACTGGAAGATTCTGTTCTGAGTGCTGCCCCTCCTGCCTCTACAACCTCATCTTCCCGGTTTGCTTGTTTTCTGAACTCTGGTCAGCACAGCTTTTCTGTCCCTTGGACATGCCAAGCTCATTCCTGTATTTTGAATTTATTGTTTCCTTTGCTTGGAACACTGACTCCTGCCCTGCCTGCAGCTTCGTATATCAAATATAATGTCAAAGAGGCCTTCCCAGATCACTCTTTATTATAGAGTAACCTCTGCCCCCAGCCGCTTGCTCTTTTCTTGCCCTTTTTTCTTCATAGTAGAGATTCTGTGTTTGTATGTCTCCTCCACTAGGACATGAGCTCCATGGCCCTCTACTGCCTCGGGCGCCTAGAACAGTGCCTGTGGTGTCCTGGCACTCGATGAGTCTGAGTTGTGTGGACCAGACACTGGACTTTTTCGTCCTGTGAAACATTTTAATATTGATTTATTATTTCTTTCTATTGTGGTGTCTAGGCATGTGGTGTGATAGTGGAATTAATCAAAAGCAAGAAAATGGCTGGAAGAGCTGTCCTGTTGGCAGGGCCTCCTGGAACTGGCAAGGTACTCATTTTCTCTCATTTTTTAAAATCTACCCAAGAGGATGATCTTAATGTCTAAGCCAAATTCAATTTGTGTCTTAACTAGTCTTTGTTTAGCTAAATTGGTTATATGTATGTTTTTAAAACCAATGTGCAATAATACAGTTGAGTATCTAAAATCCATGCTTCTAAAATTCAAATTACCCTGGCTGACCTCCAGAGAAAAGAGAGTGAAGTCCTCAGGGGTGTCTCATTGTCTCTGTAATTTGTCTTTTATCTCTTTCAAGTCTCCTTTGCTTTGGAAATATATTTCTGTTGGCCTAGGGCTTCATAAAATCTTGGGAGTGACATCTTACTTGAGGGGGAAAGAAAACCGGTCAGCAAGCAACTTTCCAAATGCTCACTTGACCCAGCACTATTCTGGCTGCGTGAGAGATGGAAAGAAAAAGGAAAAAAGGGGGCTTCCCTGGTGGCGCAGCGGTTGAGAGTCCGCTTGCCGATGCAGGGGACACGGGTTCGTGCCCCGGTCCGGGAAGATCCCACATGCCGTGGAGCGGCTGGGCCCGTGAGCCATGGCTGCTGAGCCTGCGCATCTGGAGCCTGTGCTCCGCAACGGGAGAGGCCACAACAGTGAGAGGCCCGCGTACCGCAAAAAAAAAGAAAAAGGAAAAAAGAATAAGAGACGTGATTTTTATCTCCAAGGGCCTTACAGTCTCTCCAGGGCAGAGAGGACACCACGGCAGCATGAAAAACTCCAGTTGAGCGCTAAGCTGCGAGGCATCGCCTGATCTTAAATGCAGCTGGAATTGCAGCGGGAGGTGACACTTGGGCTGGTGTGGCTGGAGGGGTTGAAGCTTGACATTTGACTTGGCAGGGAAGAAAAGGGCCTTCCAGGGCAAGGGTGCAGGACAACTTGTGGGATCTGTGAGGGGCTTGGCTGGGCGCTTGAAACGCACTAGAGTCCCCAGTCTGGGCCCTGCTGTTCTTCTGGAGGGCTGCTTGGTGCAGGAGAGGAGGAGCCTGGGGGAGTCACTGTGTAAAGAAAGGGGTTCCAGCGCTGGTGCTGAGACCCCAGGCAGGTCCCTTAGCCTTTCTGAAGCGGTAGCACAGCCCTGCCTGTTGGAGGGAGCTATTAAAGTGGCGGTTGTAGGATGACGACTCTCATTATCATTTTGAAGTCATATGATTGAATTGATAGTATGTCTTTTACTGGTGTCTAACCATAGGGGAGGAAGTGCTATATTTGTGAACAGGTATAAACGTGAGCTTTAATTCCCTTTCTGCTTGTCACTGTATTTACCATTTATTTGCTTACTGTTCCTTCTCATATCTTAGACCTTTGCTCTCCCTCCATTTCCTTCCTAAAGTACATCATTAAGAAGGTCCTTCTAGAAGTTTGTTGGTGGCAAAGTCAGGTTTGTATTTATTGTGTTGCCCTTGTTTGGAAAGGTAGTTGTGTTGGATATATAATTCAGTTGACAGATGTGTTCTGTCAGTACTGTTTCTCTCAGTGATATTTGCTACCTTTTGGCTTCTGGTGTTGCTTTTGAGAAGACTGGTTTTGAGGATTTTGTCTTTTCTCTCTGGATGTTTTTGGGATATTTTGGTTTTGGTGTTTCACTGTGACATGTCAAAGTGTGGATTTATTTTCATTTATCCTGCTTCATATGGATCTGAGTACATATTGTGTCTAATAAGTTCTGGGAACTGGTCAGCCTTTGTCTCTTCAGATGCTGCCTTTCCCTGTTCTCTGTCTTCTCTTCTGGAGCTCCAGCTAGGTGAGGTTCCACTGCAGAGGTCCTCCGCTTGGGCCGAGTTTGCCCCCCGGGGAACATTTGGCACTGTCCTGAGACGTTTTCGGTTGTCACACTTGGTTGGGCCGGGAGTGCTGCTGGCATCTTGTGGGTGGAGGCCGGGGGGTTTGCAGGGCACCCTGCAGAGCACAGAGCAGCCCCTGCAAGAGGAGTTCTCCAGCCCAAAATGCCCACGGTGCCAAGACGGAAATCCTGGGCTGGAGCTTCTCATTTTGTCTTCTTAGTCTTTGAACCTCTTTTATGTTTTCTGTTGTTTTGACTCTTCTGCGTTCTGAGTAGCTTCATTAGACATGTCTTCCAGTCTGTCTTGTAAGCTGTGAGGAAGCTACTCTTTAATCTAGTCCATTGAATATTTTCCATTTTGAAAAATTTGAAACCTACAAAAGAGTGGAAAGAACAGTTTGATGAATCCCTCTGTACCCTACTCTTAGGTAACTAAGTGTAAATATTTTGTGAGATTTGTGTTTTCTCTATGTTACTTCTGAACCATTTGAAAGTAAGTGCAAGGGACCTTCTCTGTCATTCCCATGATGCTGTCATCCACCCAAGAAATATAATGTTGCTAATAAAATTAGCTAATATCTAGTTTATATTAAAATATCTCCAAGTCATTTCAGTTTGTGGCTCTTTCATTTTTTTATATTTTTAAATTGAATTATAATCACATAGCACACATTGCATTCATTATTGTCTCTTTAGTCTCTTTATCGAGAACGGTTCCTGTCCCCTGCATTTTTGGTTTCTTTTCTTTTATGACACTGACATTTTTGAAGAGCCCAGGACAGTTGTTTTGTAGAGTACCCTACAGCTGTCCTCCAGTGGTTGTCTGATTGTGTCTGAAACATTCAGCTCTTTGGCAGAACGCGATGCAGGTGATGTGTCTGGAACCTGCATCACAACAGGGGGCTGACGCCACGTTCTGCTATGAGGGGACTGGTTCCCTCTGAAATTTATAATCATCTGGGAAGTGACACTTTGAGATGTCCTGAATATCCTTTTACCCTATGGCTGTAGCATTCATTGATGGTCATTGCTTTATCAGTTATCACATTGGTGGTTGCAAAATGGTGAATTTCTAAATCTGTCATATCCTCTACATATATTAGCTTGCTTTTTTTTTTTTGTAATGAAGAAGCCCCTCCTTCCCCCACTCATTATTTTTAATTTCTTCAAAATCTGTTTTTTGCTTATTTGTTTGTTTGTTTGTTTTGGCCGTGCCACGCAGCTTGCAGGATCTTAGTTCCCCGACCAGGGATCGAACCCATGCCCCCTGCAGTGGAAGCGTGGAGTCCTAACCACTGGGCCTCCCGGGAAGTCCCAAAATCTGGCTATTTTTGATAGCCTCTTGTTCCTTGTTCGTGAAATACTTTCTTGTTTATTTTGTATCCTGTATCTGCTTGTGGACTCATGTTTGATCAAATCTGAGGCTTCCCTGATCTCTTGATTAGGGCCAAGTGCTTCCTGAGAGGACTTGGGAGGGCCCCTGCTGTGCTGCCAGGACAGGGCACATGAAGGAAATTTTGTGGCTTGGGTTTTCTGGCCATCAGGCAGTGTAGAGACCAATCCTTAATCTGTTTGAGAGCCTGCTGGTGAGACTTCCTCAGCCAGAGCTGTGGTGAGGCGGACAAGCCTGTGTTTGTCCCTTGGAGATTTTCTCTGTGGCCACCTTGTCTACTGACGTGTGCCCTTCAAGGCTCCTTTTTATCCAGGGGTTTCTGGCATCTGTCAGACACCTGCCCAGCTTCTCAGAGTAGTAAACTACCTTGCAATGATAGTTTACTACTTTGGGTCTCTCGTGACTACTTACTTATTCTAGATGTTTTGTAACAGGAGGGAGTGGCCGTGGCCCTAGTGGCCGCTTTGCTGGAAGCGTGGGTTTCTGGTGCTTTTGTAACATTGTACCCATGGACCTCAACGTTCAGACGACTTAACTGGGTGGCCGGCCGGAGTGTGGTGCTTGTTCAGAGTATGGCCATTCCCCTCCTGAGGCCTGCACACTCTTTTTTTTTTTTTTTTTTGCGGTACCCGGGCCTCTCACTGTTGTGGCCTCTCCCGTTGCGGAGCACAGGCTCCGGACGCGCAGGCTCAGCGGCCGTGGCTCACGGGCCCAGCCACTCCGCAGCATGTGGGATCCTCCCGGACTGGGGCGCGGACTCTCAACCACTGCGCCACCAGGGAAGCCCTACACACGCTTAATGATAGGGCTTTGTGTTTGGGTTTTAGAAAAAGGTGTTCGGATGAAGTTGAAAACAAAGTAGGTTTTTTAATCTTTTGGCAACAGCCTCTTTTTTGTGCCACTTGCATGGGGGGTGGGCACACAGAAATAGGTCTTGGAGATCGGGGTTTGCATCCTGACCCTTGTGCTTGCTAACTGTTTGACTTTGGGTGAGCTGGAAATTTCTGAGTTTCGGTTTCTAAATTCACAAAAGGTGAACTAGATTATCAAGTTCATAGGCTGCTTGGGAGGGTTCAGTGGGATCCCTCGTGCAAGTCACCCAGCCCTATATAGTAGGTGTAGGTATAGTCTGCACAGTAGCCACATCATATGCCAGCCTTCTGGGAGCCTTTAAATGGAGGAAACTAGACACACCTGAAGCATTTCTTAACCAAGCATTTATCATATTTTAATGGAATATGTCGATCATCTCTTCTGTATTTGGTAGTGGTGGGGGTCTGCATTGAATCAGATGCAGCACTGTCTTTGGAGTTCACAACTGAGGGAGGGGAGTTGGTGCCTGTAGCGACAGGGGAAGAGAAAGAGGAGTGACTGGAGAGGTGGCGGGGTTTGGATAGAAGGTGAGCGTGGCAGGCCTGAGGCTCCTGCTGGGAGTCCTGGTGTCATTGTGCTGCTACCTGCCCCGTTATGCTCCAGAGATTTTCCCTTCGCTCTCAGGATACAAGAGAATACAGCTTTAGAGGTATCAGCCTTGAGGGCACAGACTCAGATGCCCACTCAGACGGGCAGTGGGGCTGAGTGAAGCGCCCGGGAGCCCACACGAGCCCTTGCTGGGGAGGCAGCTGCCCGCGTGTCCACTCCCAGTGCTGCCATGTGGTCATAGGGGCCCCTTGTGGCCAGACCTTCTTGCCTCTCAGAAGAAGCTAAATAATTGTATTTTTATGTGAAATTTCCCAACATTAGAAAATGGGCAACAATTGAGTTTAAAAACACACATGAGGACTTCCCTGGTGGTGCAGTGGTTAAGAATCTGCCTGCCAGTGCCGGGGACATGGGTTCAATCCCTGGTCTGGGAAGATCCCACATGTCACGGAGTAACTAAGCCCGTGCACCACAACTACTGAGCCTGTGCTCTAGAGCCCGTGCTCCACAGCAAGAGAAGCCACCGCAGTGAGAAGCCCGCGCACCACAATGAAATGTAGCCCCCACTCGCCGCAACTAGAGAAAGCCCGTGCACAGCAATGAAGACCCAGCACAGCCAAAAAAGAAAGAAAACACACATGAGACTCTGCAGGCCAAAACAGGAGCAGTCTGTGGGCAACCAGTTTGCTACCGGTGATCTAACCCAGGACTTTGATTTGACAGATGAGGAAGTCAGGCACCAGGGATTTGCCATGTACCCAGGGTCACGCTGAAGATTAAACTAGCACCAAACGGGCAGTGAACAGAAGAGGAACCTTTACTGAGCCAGTTTTAAAAGTGTCTCGGAGATCCGTGTCATCCTTCAGTAGCAACCTTGTTTTCTTCCTTAGCCTGTACGCCTTGGGGACCTTACCTGGGCTCTCGTGTCAAAGTTGAGGAAAGGTGAAAACAGTAGTAAAAGGCCGTGGTGTTTCCCCGTCCTGCACCAGCTTGAAGGCACTGGCTTTTCATACTTGCTCTTTGACCGTACATCTGTTAGTCTTCGTCTGTTCGGCATCTGCCTCTGGTAGTTATCTTAGCAAAAGCAGATTTGTAGTTTATTAGGGCATGTTCAAGTGTAACTTCACCAGTTCATAGCTTCAGAATCCTAGCTTGTGTGTCATTCTTCATGGTTTGCGGGGCCACTCAGCATAAAGTGAACGTCCTGTCATTTGTTCCTTGATTATTGATTTCTAATGGGTTGTAAGTTGGTGCCTTCCTGTGTCTGTAAAGACAGAAAGCAGTATCTCAAAGACCCAGTGGTGCTGTTCTACTGCGACGAGGTCAGAACCCTGTTTTGACACTGAGGGAACAGTTTTGGGAGACTATACTGACTATTCTGATGGGAATCTGATCTCTGGAACCCTGCTGTCAGACTTTAAGGTTCCACTGTGCCATTTTCTAGATTATGGTACCGAGGACGTGTTATCTAATGAGTCTCAGCTTTCTCATTTGTGAAATGGGGAGAGTAGCGGTGTCCACTTCGTAGGGTGAGTGGAAGGGGCATGAGAAACATCGGGAACTGGACTGGCCAAGTCTCAGTCGTGACAAGTGTTGTGATGACAGGGCCCATTTTGCTAGAAATCGACTGTCCACAAAAGTCATTAAACGTTTATTGTGAAACATGCAAACCGTATTAAAACTAAAGGGCTAGAGTTTCAGTTCCTAGTTAATAATTTTTTTATAGCATATGTTCCTGAATTGTATTTCAAGAATGTGAAACAAGTGCATTTCTTTTGTTTTCTTCTGTAGACAGCTCTAGCTCTGGCTATTGCTCAGGAGCTGGGTAGTAAGGTCCCTTTCTGCCCGATGGTGGGGAGTGAAGTTTACTCCACGGAGATCAAGAAGACAGAAGTGCTGATGGAGAACTTCCGCAGGGCCATTGGTGAGTACCCTGCCTGCGCCCAGTACCCATCTGCGCCTAATACCCTGTCCATGCCTGTCCGAGGCTTGTCCTCACCTGCCTCTTCCTTGTGAAAATGCCTCTAGGACTTGTATTCGTGGCACTGCTGTTTTTCTTTTGGTGCCATTAGAGTTATCTTTGCAAACGAAACGAAAACCCAGTTCTTCCAATGGAAGTGCTTTAGCAGCCAGCGAATGTGAGCCCAGCTGTGGGGCTGGGGCTCTTCATCTGACAAAGTAGATCTTCCTGGGGGCCTTACTGTGCTTTTAGAGATGACAGTCCCCTGAAAAAGTTCTGGATGTAAGCCAACAGCACTGTGTGTCGTGCTGTCAGAACGCCCGGCCTGCATGCTGAGCCGGTCAGCAGGCGAGGAAACCATGTGGGACGGTGGACCTTCAAGGCTGTGGTGCCAACCGTGCAGGGCCTGGAGCTGCTGTACTGCCTGCCTGTGACGTGCCAGGCCTGCCACTGACTGTGGCCTTTCACTCCCCAAGAGGAAATTCTCAGTCTGCATTTTGCATCTGATGAAACAGAGTCTCATAAAGTTAAATAACTTGCCTACTGTGACCCAGCTAGTAAGTAGCAGCAGCCCTGCAGTCTGACCCTACACCTGTCTGACTCTGGGGCTCCAGGTCAGTTCTCTGACCATGTGCTGCGAGCAGAAAATGGCCGCTCTCCTGAATTTGTACCTCTTATCAGCCAGGACTTCTGGGGCGTTCTCCTGGCCTCATTCCTGCTGATCTAGTTCTGGGGAAATCTTAGTTTCCCTCAGACCTACTTGTAGACATAGCTTATTCCTGTTAAGCTATGAAAAAATATGTAATGCACACGTGAGTGTCTATATCTAGGATATACTTGCTGAGTTACAAGTATGAACACTTGTCAGAGTGCCCGTGTTATTTTACAGTCCCTTTGGTTGTCAAAACAAGGTAAGGGGCTTCCCTGGTGATGCAGTGGTTGAGAGTCCGCCTGCCAATGCAGGGGACACGGCTTCGAGCCCTGGTCTGGGAAGATCCCACATGCCGCAGAGCATCTAAGCCCGTGCGCCGCAACTACTGAGCCTGCACTCTACAGCCCGCAAGCCACAACTACTGAGCCCGCGTGCCACAACTACTGAAGCCTGCACACCTAGAGCCCGTGCTCCCAACAAGAGAAGCCACCACAGTGAGAAGCCCGCGCACCGCAGCGGAGAGTAGCCCCCGCTCACCGCAACTAGAGAAAGCCCGCGCACAGCAACGAAGACCCAACGCAGCCAAAAATAAATAAAATAAATAAATTTATTAAAAAACAAACAAACAAAAAGCAAGGTAAGTATTCTCAAGAAGGAAACTTACTAGAAAACGCCAAGGAAATTATGAAGGTTTAAGAAAGAGTAGATTTGTCTAAGCCCAGAATTCTTTCCTCAGGAATGGTAGAGTCTAATTGAAGGGTATGGTCATGTAGGGCCTTAGAACATGGTAGGGCTTTGCGTGCTACGTGGTGCGAAATGAAGGGAGAAGCAATGGGAGAGTGGAGTCCCTGTGGCTGGGTGTGGAGAGTGAGGGCAGAAGCAGGGAGCCCACGAGGAGTCTGAGCAAGAGGTGGTGGTGCGTCGGCCGGCGCGGTGGAGCTGGGGGTGGGAGAAGTGGTTGGATTCTGGGTCTGGTGGGATGGTGGAGCTGATGGAATTTCCTGAGAGATTAGTTGTGGGACTGGAAGAGAGAGAAGAGAGAGGAGGTGAGGATGAGTGCCAGGCGCTGCCGGGTTTGGAGGTGGGAGTATGGGGAGGAGCAGACTGGGCATCTGTTGAATGTCGCTGTGGGTGTAGTGGGCCGCGTTCATCAGTGTAGCCCCAGTTCCTGGCCCACGGTGGGTGCTCCGTGACGTTTTTCTGAATGAGAGAAGGGGTGCACTTTGAAGCAGGTAGAAGAAAACAGAGGCCTCTAGCCCTCAGTCTGTGTCTGGTCGATAGACAGATGTTGTTTGGTTTACACAGTGTTTTTTAATAACTTTTGAGTGAGTTGCCAGTATTTGGAAATTGGGAGACGTCCCATAGAATGAAAGAAGCTTTCATTCCCTGGCAGCCGCGGTGGTCCAGGCGAAGCAGGCACCCTCCCTAGCAGAGCGGCCTGCACCAGCTCGCCCCGGTCTCCTTGTGGCACTCGCTCTGCTGCCTTACAGTCCCTGCCAGGGCCCTGTGAGCACTGGACTTTGGGACTCTTGTTAGAGGTTGGTTTAGAAACCAGAAACTGTGCACTCTGTCCATAGGCTAAGTTCTGGATTTTTTAAACTGCAAAGTATTTCCTACTGGAAATATTTTTTACCTTGAAACACTGGATTTCTTTTTTTTGTGCCTATTTTAAAGTGACATATAACATACACATAGAAAAGTGTAAAAATATCTATAGTTTAACAATAATGAAGTAGACGCTCATGCAGTCACCATTCAGCTCAAGGGACAGAGCACGGGCGGCACCACAGACATGGCTCGTGCCCTCACAGGTCATAGCCCCTCACCTTTCCTACACGTCCCCCACAGAGCGCAAGAGTGGTGTGGCAGTGGCTTCTGTGGCAGTCATAACCCTGTACACCCGGGTGTGTGTCCTAGGCAGTGTGGCTTAGTTTTGCCCCTTTTATCAACTTTATCTGAGCGGAACCTACTTTAGGTGCTGTGTCTTGCTTCTTTACCAGGCTTTTCTTTGTGAGGTTCAGCTCGTGGTATTGTATCTGGAATAACAGTGGAAGTGGCTCACAGGACCCCCTTCCTAGTTTAAAATCTTTCTGAGTACTTCTCGAAAACTTAATGAACATGTGACAGATTTTATTTAACTCATTAAGTAATGAGATAAAAAGTAAGGTGTTACAATTAGTTCAAATATCTGAGTACATTTTAAATGTATTTTTATTTATTAAAAAAAATATTTTTCTGGACTTCCCTGGTGGCGCAGTGGTTAAGAATCCGCCTGCCGATGCAGGGAACACGGGTTCAAGCCCTGGTCCGGGAAGATCCCACATGCCGTGGAGCAACTAAGCCCGTGCGCCACAGCTAGTGAGCCTGTGCTCTGGAGCCTGCGAACCACAACTACTGAGCCCACGTGCCACAACTACTGAAGCCCGCGTGACTGGAGCCCATGCTCCGCAACAAGAGAGGCCACTGCAGTGGGAGGCCCACGCACCGCGATGAAGGGGGGCCCCCCGCTCACTGCAACTAGAGAAAGCCCGCACGCAGCAGCGAAGACCCAACGCAGCCAAAAATTAAAACACACACACACACACACACACACACACACACACACACACACACACATGTATTTTTTTTTCTGACATTGATAAAAGATGACGAAACGCACCTTTACATGAATGCATATGTTTGGGTTGCTTAAAGTTAACTTACATGCTTTAAAATTTGAAAAAACAGAGATAAATTTCCTGGGATTCTGTTTTGTGATTTGCCATTTTTGAGGGGACGAGACAATGCGGTTCTTTTGATGGCAGCAAGGTGAAGAGAAGTTTCTTGATCCTGACACAGAGTAAAAAGACAGGCCATTGACTATCTTCAAAAAGGAACCCTGCCCGTCTTCCTCTGCCTTTGAATTCCTGTGAAGTGGCGGAGGGGTTGGGGAGGAAGTGGTGAGCTGCCCAGAAATGAAAAGCAAGGAGTCTGTGCTGTTTCCTTGGCGTGATGAAGGTCCCTGTCAGGGATGTAGAAACCTGAGCCAGCAGATGAAACCTGTGCCGTTCACGATGTCATTGCCGGAGATAGCGCCAGCCCGACCCTGTTCCTGGCTAACAGCCGGTTTCATTGTCCATCACCCACATCCCCTGCCTGCTTGTCAGCACAGAGCAACTTCTAAACAAATATGGGGGCTAGTGAGAGACGGGAATGCCTTTCTTCCCCTACTCAAGGAATTTCATGTTACAGTCGTCTACCAGTAAATAGAGGGAAGCAATTCCATTTGAAGGAACTTATCTATGTGGGATATAAAAGTTTTGATTTAAAAATAAATCAAGTTAATTTTAAAAGTACAGAAATTTCCAATTTTGTCACAATCTTCTGTTGTCACAATTCATGTTGTTTGGAAAATTTGTGTCTTGATGTTCAGGAACTAAGCATTAGGTAAGGTAGAAATGAAATGCAGCCTCTCTTTTGGGACTATTCCAAGACTTCCATTTGTAGGTGATCAGATTAAAGGAAGGTGGAGTAAAACTTTAATATCTGAGAGTCTTTGCCCTGACTGGGTTTCTGGGGAAAGAAGGCAAACAACCCAGTGATAGGATAATGACCAGGTTTGAAGGTGGGAAGTGACCGAGAGTGTCTGAACCATGGGCAGTGTGTCTGTGTGCCACTGGGATATTTCCCTATTACGACAGAGGCGGCTTGGTGGTGAGGACACCCAAACCATTACGGGGCTTCCCACCCGCAGAGTAGTGTGCAGCTCCACGTCATGAGCAGAACAGAGTTCTTCACTCATTCTTTAGATGAGTGTCTCTCAGCTGGGGCTGTACGTTGGAACATCTGGGGAGCTTTAAACTCATAAAGATGACAGGGTCCCACCCCTTGAGATTCGGAGGCAAATGGTCTGAGTGCAGTCGAGGAGGGAGGAATTGTAGGAGCTGTCAGGTGAGTGTGCAGGGTGAGAACTGTGAGTGGGTCCAGCAGAGGTTCGGAGCCGTGCTCCCTCAACTTAAGCCAGCAGTGGTCCTCTTTTGCCCGGGCCCACTGGTATTATTTACTTAGGTATTTCTTTTTAAAGTGACTTGGTAGTTTGGTGCACAAATACAGAAGAGTGCACGGAACATCAGTGTATACCTCGGTGGATTATTATACATTGAAAACCCATGAAACTAGCACCCAGTCAAGAAAGAGATTATTGCCAATACCCCAGAGCATCTGTATGGTTACATCTATCCTTCCATTTTTGAGATTCAGCCCTATGGCTGCGGGTAGCCATAATCGTTTCTCATTGCTCCATGATATTCTGTTGTGTGAATACACCACAGTGCAGTTACCTCTCCCACTGCAGGTAGACATGGGACTTTTCCCAGTGTTTGGCAACTAAGAATGATGCTGTGTGACTGTGTCCCTTGGTGCACATGTGCACTCAGGCCTCTTGGGTATATACCTTGGAGTTGAATTGCAGGGTCACAGGTATTCATGTAGTCAACTTTAGGAGACAATAAATACCATGTTATTTACTTACACTCCCACCAGCAGTGTAAGCTTTCCTTTTGTTCGGCATCCTTACCAACTCTTGATATTGCCAGTCTTTTTAGTTTTAGTGATTCTGGAGGTTGTAGAGTAGTATTTTGTTGTTTTTTCTTTTTCCATTGTTAAAATTTTTATTTTGGAAAATATCAAGTACCCAAGAAGTGGTCAAGTGGTACGATGACCTCCCGCATGGTCCCATCTGATTGCAGAGCTGCTTTCATATCTATAAATATTTCAGTTATGTATCTCTGAAAAAGAAGGACTTAAAAAAATACCATTTTCATACCTAGGAAAAATTAACAGTAAATTCTTTAATATCGTCACATATCTAGTTAATCTTCACATTTCAGGTTGTCCCGTGTCATAATATGTTTCTTTTATAGTATTATTATGCAAATCAGTATACAAATAAAGGTCTACATAATAGATTGGTTGGGAAATGTCTTCTATCTTTTAAATCTGTGTTTCCCTTATGTTTCTATTTTTACCTTTGGGCAAAATACAAACTAGATAGAGACTGGGGTCGTACTCAAGGGCTGGCAGAAAGTGGGTGGTGAGCACTGTGGGTACATGCTAACTGGAAGCGAAAGGACAGGGCGAGTTTCATGAGAAAGGCCCTGCGGTAGGATCGGAGGAAACGGGTCCTGGAGACTTGGACCCCAGTCCTGGGTCCACCCTGGAGAGGGATAGACTCTCTGCCTCACCGCTGGCGCTGACGGTTGCATCTGCGAAGCGGAGACAGAGTCCTTCCACGGCTGCTTCGGGGCTGACGGCCCTCCTGCTGTCTCCCGGCCCCAACCCTCTGGACCCGGTGGGGGGCTGCTTCTAAGGGCGAAGAGCTGCTGCAGCCTTGATTCTTAGTTTATTGTTGGTGTGGTCTGCCAGCTTTCCCCTAAGTTCAGGGGTGCCTTCTGTAGCCCATCTTCACCTGATCTGACCCAAGGATGCTTCCCTCCTCACCTTTGAACTGATGGCAGGCACAGTGAGTTAGAATGGCTTTCTTGTTGAAGTTTTTAGAATCCTCTGAAAATAGATTTAATAGCTGTTAACTTACCTGTGGCATGGCTGTGGTTTCGGAGGAAGCCATTTGTGTCTCTTGACCTGGACTTTGGGAATTAGAGTCTGTGCAGGAGTGTGTATGTGTGTTTTCAGAGAAGCTGGGGTGGTGATGTGCATTTGTCTTCCTATTTTAAGAAAAACTTCAGTTACTAATGATTACCATTGCTTTGTTAGAAAAACCCAGTTTCCTTTTTTTCTCAAGTTACTGTAAATGTTATTGAAGCATAACGTGCATACATACAGAAAGGAGCATAAATCGTAACTGTAGCTCGATGAGTTTTCATGAAGTCAACACACTCACGTAACCAGCACCCGGATCAAGAAACAGACCTTACTAGAACTCCAGAAGCTGCTTATACCCTCTCTAGCTACTCTTCTTGTCCCCCGGGCCAGCAGGCAGAGACATGCGTGTATCGCATGAGGGGAAAAAACGTCTGATCCGGACAAGGCCTGGGTTTTCGTGCTGAGTTTGGGGGTGCCGCGGTGCAGGGGCTGTAGCATCCCGTGGCGCCCTCCTAAGAGATCATGGGCCTTATACAGAACTTGCGGGTACATCTGCAGGCAGATTTCTTGGGTGTTGGATGGTCTGCCTGATAACACCCCCTCACCCCTAAGTGACTTCTTTGGCCCGTCCATTCACGTGTGCCTGTGGGGCTGAGCCTTCAGCCCGGGTGTTGACAGTCTCGCGGGGGCCGCTCGGCGCTGCAGGTCCCTGCACGGGGAGATGCAGGGTGCCAGGTGGTGACTGGAGGGTGAGGAAGAAGGAAGGGTTGTGTCAGGGCAGCTTTGTAGAGCCGGCAAGTCTCTACCTGGAAGTCTGTGAGGCCAAAGGGAGGGAAGGATGCTTCCGGCAGCAAAAACATTGTACTTGAGGGCACTGAGGCCATCTTCTAAAAATTAACTTGACAGCAAACATTTATTGAACAGCTAATGTGGGTGATGTTTAGAACAGGAGAGAGAAGTCTGCCTTCATTTACAGTATTCTAATCTAAGAACTGTAAATGCTTTATTATTGGGGGCGGTTTGCTTTGGAGATGAATTGCAAAGAGTTGTAGAACCACCCGCTACAAATCGTGAATGACAGCTGGGTGTTTCTCCTTGGGGTGTGCAGTGAGGAGCAGCCCGGGGCCCAGATGCCTGGCGGGGTGGCTGTCCCTTGCTCTCAGCATGGACCTCTCATTATTATCCTATGCCTTGCTCAGGCCTGATGATGTCAGAAGGGGTGTGGTGAGTTACTCCACTGGTTTTAAAAATTTCCTTCAAGAGTCAAAAATGCAGGAAACCAAGGCCCATGTAGTTGCTGCTCCAGCGGAGTAGGATGGTTTGGGTCCAGAGACAGGATTAGAGGCTTAAGCTAAGTTTCACCCCCTTGGAGGAGTAGCAGTTGTCTGAAACAATTTTGAGGACCGATGGCCTGTGTGTCTAGTTCTAGATCTGAACCTAGAAGGTCCCTTTGAGAAGGTGAAATAGAACAGTTCTCTGCGTTCCGAGCAGCTCCTCCACTACGTGTGTGTGGGCAGTGCTTCCCCACCCAGGGTTATGTACGGGTGAGGCTGACTTGTTGGTTCTTATGACGTGAAGGTTTTATGGCTAAAATGGCTGTTAAAAGAATGAGAGGGAGTCGTGCTTCTCACCAGGGCTCGTTCATCTGCCGTGTTTCTCTTCCAGGGCTGCGGATAAAGGAGACCAAGGAGGTATACGAAGGCGAGGTCACGGAGCTCACCCCATGTGAGACGGAGAACCCTATGGGAGGCTACGGCAAGACCATCAGCCACGTGATCATAGGGCTCAAGACAGCCAAGGGGACCAAGCAGCTGAAAGTGAGTGCCTGCTCGTGGGCCGTCGCTCTGCCCCAGGGTCGCCCCATGCGGCGTGACCTGTCTGTGCACAGGGCCGACGGAGTCACATGTCGGGCAGGGCTGGCACACGGAGGACTCAGTAAAGATGTGGCTCTTCTTCTCTTCTTTTTATTTATTTATTCATTTACTTATTTTTGATTCCGTTGGGTCTTTGTTGCTGCGCGCGGGCTTTCTGTAGTTGCGCAGAGCAGGGACTACTCTTTGTTGAGGTGCACGGGCTTCTCACGGCGGTGGCTTCTCTTGCTGCGGAGCACGGGCTCTAGGCGTGTGGGCTTCAGTAGTTGCGGCTCGCGGGCTCAGTAGTTGTGGCTCGCAGGCTCAGTAGTTGTGGCTTGCGGGCTCTAGAGCACAGGCACAGGCTCAATAGTTGTGGCGCACGGGCGTAGCTGTTCCATGGCATGTGGGATCCTCCCGGACCGGGGCTCGAACCCGTGTCCCCTGCATCGGCAGGCGGACTCTCAACCACCGCGCCACCGGGGAAGCCCTCTTCTTTTCTTGTTGCCGAGGGAGCTGTGTATGTTAGGCCTGGGCTGTGTGGTGCCATCCTGCGTCCCACACAGTGACCATGTGTCACAGGCCTGGGCATTGGCTGTTCAGTTCCAGTGCTCGTGCTCACAGGAAAAGCAGTGCTGAGGGATCTGGTAAGAGTTGAAGAGTGATGACAGCAGACTCCCTGGTGGCCCAACACAGAGTCCCGGCTGCAGTCCCTTTTGTGTGTCGGACCCCATTAACCCGAGGTGGCTTCAGTGGTCGGTTGTGCTCAGGCCAGGGTCCCAGAGACAGTGTGGCGGTGGCAGTCGGGGAGGCCCTGGGTGGGCCTCCCACTCCTGTCCTGTAAGCCTGGAGGAGGCGGGCAGCAGGGACGCCTGGCAGGGAGCGTGGGTTTGGAGTCTGCCGCTCACTGCAGTGTGGCCTTCTGCAGTGACTTCATCTCTGAGCGATGGCTTCTTTATCTGTTACATGGGAATAATAATTGCCTACCTCACAGAGTTATTGTGAGGATAAAAGTTGTAGCTTTGGGGGTGGTACCCAGTTACCTAAGAAGTGGTAGCTGTTGATGTTGTTGTGAGATGGGGCAGCCTTATTGTGGCTTTGCCTTATTAATAACAATGAATAACCTTTTCTTCACAGCTCTCACTTATTGTATGTGCCAGGCCCTGGGCCAAGTGCATCAACAAATCTTTGTGTGTGTGTGTGTGTGTGTGTGTGTGTGTGTGTGTGTGTGTGTAATTTCCCTCATTTTACAGATAAAAGAACTGAGGCTCATGAGGAGGTTAAGCAGTCATCCTCGGATCACACAGCTAGTTAGTGGCAGGGCGGACTCTCTGAGTCCTAACCACTATGCTGCCTGCCCTCCAACTTGCTGTGTGACCTTTAGAAGTCAGTTGAGCTCTCTGGGCCTCCCTATCTAAACTGTGGTAGGTTGACCATATAATTTCCCCATCTTTGCTCTCCTCTGCGATTTTATTGTTCTTTGATTCTGTAAGGTGGTCTCTTGGTCACTGCTTTATGGAGATCATAAAAATGTCACTTCTTCAAAGGACCATTTTTCTTTATCCTAACAGTGTTTCCCATCTCAGGAGCTTGCCTCTGCAAATACCTCTCTTAAACCCCTCCCCCTTCATCTCTCCCATTCTGTAGTAATTAGATTTCTTAGTAGTGTCTACCACCTTTCAGTAATTACATTTTCAGTCACTTCATTTGGGAAATTAACTGATACAAAAATGTTGGAGGCAAAATAAAAGAAGTGTACTATCCAATATAGGGTATATGACGTAAGATATGCAGTTTAAATTTTAGCTACCCATAAAGCTGTTTCGCACAGTTTCTTTAAGAAAATAACAAAAGGGTGACTGTTTTGCTTCCAAAATGAGTACTTCCAGGCACTTTGAGCATATGTACAAGCTGTTTGGATAGATGGAGTTCAAATACTCGGTGAATATTTACGTGTGAAGGAGGAAGTACCGCCATTTATGGAGAGCCTCCCTCATCCCAGCCCTGCGGTAGGGGCCTGCCACCCCCGTCTTCATGCTCATGGCAGTGGTCCAGGAGCCGTCGGGCCCATCCCACCAGGGAGATAGAGCCCTGCGTTCCCTCTGGTTACTCTTTGTAACAACTTCATTGAGGTCTCATTTTTAGTAAAATTCACCCATTTTAAGTGTACAGCTCAAGGAATTTTAATCGGTTTACAGAGTTGTACAGCTATCATCACAATCCAATTTTAGAACATTTTCATTACCGCAGAAAGAAACCTCATGCCTAATCTACTTTCTGTCTATATATTTGCCTTTTCTGAACATTTCATATAAATAGAATCATACAGTATGTGTTCTTTTATGTCTTGCTTTTTCTCCTGAGTCCTGGTAAGGTTTTACTCTTTAATTTTGTTTGAGAGTTGAGAGTAATAGCTCCCCTTGAAATCTAACTGAGAGAAACATTTCTAAATACTGACTCTGTACAAAAGATGCTGTCCCAGAACATTGATCACCTGAGGGGCCTGAGTCTGGATGGTCTGGAGAAGGCAGCAGTTCCCAGAATGTGCTGCTTGCCTTTTCTGGAGATGTAAACAGGTGGGCCCAAGGGAGCAAACACTGGAATTTGAATCGACTGGCTTGGGAAAGATCCTGCTTTTATGTTTTCTTTGAATTTTACACATCTATGATGTGATCACAGCTGGCTGCTGTTGTATAGATGAGGAAACTGAAGCTCAGAGAGCCTTGTCTAAAACCATAGGCCCACAGAAGGGCAGCCATGGAGAGTAAGCAGGTTCTGTCCGTGCTTCCGGTGCAGAAACTGCCACCCCGGCCTGGTGTGGGGAGGGCAAAGGATTGAAGCAGGGAAAGCAATCTCAAAAGGGGGTGTTAGGGTCTCTGGTCCCATGGACAGTATGGGCCCCACCTGGAAGTGGTCAGAGCCATATTTGCCAGTTTGCGGCCTCTGGAGTAAAAGGAAGGAGGAGCTTAGGTCTCCCTTTGTGCCCCTCTCCTGCCTTCTCTTTGGGACACTCAAACCCCAAAGACTGTCCCCCCCCCCCCACACACACACCACACACTCCCTCCCTCCCTCCCTCCCTCCCTCCCTCTCTCTCTCTCTCTCTCTCTCTCTCTCTCTCTGTCTCTCTCCCTCCCTCCCTCCCTCCCTCTCTTTTCTCTCTCTCTCTCTCTCTCTCTCTCTCTCTCTCTCTCTCTCTCTCTCTCTCTCTCTCTCTCCCCCCCCTCCCCCCCTCTCTCCCTCTCTCCCTCCATACGGTCATTAGCTACCTCAGCTCTCATAGAGGAAACTACCTTACAGTATACCAGAAATAAATACAACGTGGATTATAGTTCTCTGGTTCACTGTTTGTTTGTTTTTTTAAGCTGGACCCCAGCATTTTTGAAAGTTTGCAGAAAGAGCGAGTAGAAGCTGGAGATGTGATTTACATTGAAGCCAACAGTGGGGCCGTGAAGGTAATGCCACGAGGAGACCCAGGTGGCCGGGAAGTGGCTTTCTTTCTTCAGGGGGTCCGGGGTGCGTGGGAAGGGGCACTGTGTCTGCTGCGATGCTGCTGGAAGGTCAGCAGTTGCCCCTTTATGTTTAGTCAAGTTTGCTTTCCCTTTATCTGCATTCTTTAACCTTCTCATGATTAAAACAAACAGTCTGTTAGAAAAATACCAAAACCTGTTTAGAGGGGGAGAATGGTGAGGACGCGAAACAACTGTAGTCATTTTCAAATTGAAATGTGCAGGGTATTTAATCTTCCTTTTATCTCTTTGGTATTTTCTTCCCAAGATATATGCATGTGGAAAGGAATGCTGCATTAGTTGGCATTCTTTTTATATCTGATTTCCAGTGTCCTGTACAGAGTTCCTCACTGTTTAATGGATGAGCATAATACTTCATATCATACAATAAATCACCCACCTACAAAAGAGTCTGAACAGCCCCTCCGTCTCCAGTTAATCTACTGGATTTGCCCTTTATCGGGAATTGCATACAGTTAAGAGAGAGGGGGAAGATTCTGGGAGAGAGTATCGGGTGTTTTCAGCCGGGTTTTGGAACCCAGCGATGGGCAGATAGCTCCTTCTCTTGGCAGCAGGGAAGCAGAGGCCATGTTTGCAGTTTGTCAAGGCAGCTGTCAGGCCGCAGTGGGACCTGAGACTTTTATCTCACCCTGTGCCGCTTGGGGACTTGGCAGTGGAGCTCGCCAGGCACTCAGGTTTCGCTCTCTCTGCAGAGGCAGGGCAGGTGTGATACCTACGCCACCGAATTCGACCTTGAAGCTGAAGAGTACGTCCCCTTGCCCAAGGGGGACGTGCACAAGAAGAAGGAAATCATCCAGGACGTGACCCTGCATGACTTGGACGTGGCCAACGCACGGCCCCAGGTACTGCCCCCAGCTACCGCCGGGAAGCTGGCCCTGCTGGCGGCCCTGCTGGCGCGGGAGCCTTTTGTGTGCTGGAGGCTCCGGGATGAACTGTCAGTCTTGCTGCTGCTTCTTAGGGCAGGCAGTCCTTTTCTGTCTGTAATGTTCAGCAATTAACATGGACAAGAGCTACGAGGGGCTCCTTTGTTGCATTTCAAACGCTCTAGTCACAGATGGTTTCCTGCGTATTGTTCCTTCTCCCAGCCCAGCCTCTGGCCCCCCGAGCTGGCCAGCTTCTCCCTGGCTCCTCTCCAGCACGCAGCTCGGGCCTGGGCTGCTCTGGGTGTGAATGGCAGAGGGCAGGAGTGTTCTTTGAGCCCTTTGCAGGATTTTAGGGAGCCTGAGAAAGCTGTGTCTTCCCCCTGCTTAGCAGAATCCCCAGTTTTATAGCTTTGAGCTGGAACTGTCCCTGCTCCTTATGCGAGCAGAAGATGGATGCTTGTGTCCTGACTAATAAAATGTGGGGAAAGCACAGGATGATTTTATGCCATCTCTGGGAAATGTGCAATTCAGAGAAGCCGACTCTTCCCTGCTGGTGGTCTTTGGGTTTGGTTTCCTCTTCGTCCTAAAAGAGGCCACCTCTTCACTAACAAGGGAATAGGCTTTCTAACCTGAAATTTGATCCTTGGGTGTTGTCCCTTGGAGCCTTGGCAGAGGGCTTGCTGAAGAATCTCCCCCCAGTTTGTGAAACCAGCCTGCTGGGAGCCACTCGCCTGACGAGTCTCACCAAAGTGGAGTCCGGTATTGTGGCTCCAACACTGTGGGCTCGGCCGACAGTCACTTCGGGTCTTCAGGTTTTTGTGATTTAGGGCTCTCTGATTTTGAGTTTACTCCTCTGTGGAAAGGGCATGATACTTCCTACCTGGCCCGGCAAGTATTTGGGAAACATTAGCTCCCTTTCACTGTTGAACATTCAGGGAGCGCCTGTGTCCCAGGGCCTGGAAACAGCAGGCGATCACGAAATGTTGACTGCTTGCTACCTGCACTGAGGGGCTGGCAGGTGGGTGCAGCAGCTGGTGAGCCTGCGCGGGGTCAGCCAGCTGCAGGGACAGGCCCTGGGCTCCGAGCAAGTCTGGTAGCCGGGCCTAGTGGGGGGGGGGGGGACACGAGTCCATGCGTCTGTCCCCAGGGGGCTGGAGCAGCAGGACAGTGTTGGGGTCAGACGCCCCACGGAGGGGCTTCCCAGGAAACAGACTGTGGTTCCTGACAGGTGGGCTCGAATTGAGTCCAGAAGAGCTGGATGCCCAGGGAAGAGTTGGCAGTCCTGTGGGGTGAAGCCGTCCGGGACTGGGAAGAGACACGGCCGGGGTGGGGGGGGCGGCCCCACGGAGCTTGTTCTTCCCACAAAGGCATTTTGTTTAATTCTGGCCGCTCGGGGGAACCTCTTAAAAACTCCTGTGTTGAGAAGCTCCTCAAGCTTCCAGTGCAGGTGCCCAGGGCCTCCACATCTCAGGACCCCTGTCGAGTTGACGAGCTGACGTGGGGCAGTTGACGAGGGGCACGGGGGTTGGGGGTACCGATGAGGCATTTGCAGCTGCCTTAGGAAGCAGGACTGATTCCTGAGTCTTCTCCTCTGCAGGGGGGACAAGACATCCTGTCCATGATGGGCCAGCTCATGAAGCCAAAGAAGACGGAGATCACAGGTGAGAGAAGAAGCAGAGCTGGGGGCCTGGGGTCTGACGGACCCGGTCCCCAGCCTGGCGAGTGCGTCGGGAGGCGCACTTCTCCCCCCTGACAGTGTGTGGCTGTCCTCGGTGTCCTTGCGCTCATCCCACCGATGGAGGCTGTCACAGGTCACGTTGCTTCTGCAGCGCATGGAGTCCCCAGGCGAGGCGGGAGTGTGGCTGCCCCTCGTGGGCCTGTAGTTTACCTGCTCCCCTTGCTAACTGGTACGCCCCTCTTTTTTCTAATTACCACCTATAGCTTTGTCACCTGAAAATGTTAAACATTAAAGCTCTGTTTTCTTTAAAATTTCAGCCAGTGGCATGATCTGAGCCCTTTCTATTAGAGTTGCCTAGAGCAGCGTCCTTATCTTAACACAGCTTTGACCATCCCGCTTCATGGCTGTGGTAGAAGGTGCTGGTTTGTGGGCTGCTCCCTCCTGCTGTTAGTACAGGCGCTGGTTTGGACAATGAGAACTGTGACCTTGGACGGTTATTCAGCTTTTGAGAGGCTCTGTCCCTCTTAGAGCTCTGAGATGGTGCCTTTCCTCAGAACCTGTCATTCCTCACAGGTTTCCCCCCCGAGAGGATTCTGCACGCACCCTATTCCTTCCTCCAAGTACTTGATTGAAAGTTAATTAACGAAGCTTTGTCACACAGGGCCAAGAGAAAGGGTCATTCACCGAGTGCAGCACAGGGAAATTTGCATCTGAAAGCTCCCTTCTTCCTGGGTTGGGGGTGTGAGATAATAAGGCCTGGTGGGGAGTGTGACAGACATGCAGAATGTGGTAAAAGCCATTTACAAATTTAACAAAACACAACTTCAGGGGAGGCAGCCAATTTTGTGACTTTTAGGTAAAGTTAACCCTGTTTTCAGATGAAACTGAAGCCTGGAGTGGGGCTGTAGCGTGCTCGTGGGGTCACAGAGCTAGCAGTCAAACCTGGCCCTGAACTTAGGCTTGGATTGAGTTCGGGTGGAAGAGAAGAGAAAGGCGACAGCCTCCGCACCTGGCATTGACCCTGCTTGTCCATCCTTGCCGACTCCTAGATAAACTCCGAGGGGAGATTAACAAGGTGGTGAACAAGTACATCGACCAGGGCGTGGCAGAGCTGGTTCCGGGGGTGCTGTTCGTTGATGAGGTCCACATGCTGGACATCGAGTGCTTCACCTACCTGCACCGGGCACTGGAGTCTTCCATTGCCCCCATCGTCATCTTTGCGTCCAACCGAGGCAACTGTGTCATCAGGTACCATGAGGCTTTTCCACCTTCTGCCCAGGCTCATTTGTTCCTCCAGGATCACTTTCATCCCGTAGTGTCGTGAGTCAGGATGAGGGTGAGGGGTGGTCGTGTTCATTTCGAGGGAAGCAGAGTGGCTTGACTTCACTCTGTCACGGTCACCAGCGCAGCAGCCATCCTGTTTCTGCATATGAGGGCCTCGTCGTGGTGACTGGGGTTCCACTGGGGTGTGTCTTGGTCATCCGGTTGGAGTGGGCAAAGGTAAGGTCAGATGGGCCAGCCCTTGGCGACGTGGCCTGTGTTAACTTCCGACCTCCTCCAAGCTCCAGGAGGTGTGTGTCTTGCCTTCACTTTTCAGAGAGGAAACAGACTGACAACGTGGTCATAAAGATAGGATGAGAGCCCAGGCCTCTGACAGTGAAACCAGTCGTTTCTTTCTGGCCCAGACATTCTTGGAGCCACACTGGCACCTCCCCCCACCCAACCCCCTTAGGTCCACCTTCAAGAAGGGATCCCAGAGGACTCGCCCTCTTTTCAGCTCTCGAGCCTAAGCACCAGTGTGCCCAGTAGTTGGCTCACTGGTTTTCTGCACTCCCTTGAGTGTTGGGGCCTGGTCTCAGCAGTGCTAGGGCATGAGGGGGTGGTACAGAGCCCTCTTTAAGCCTGCAGCACAGTAGTGAGGGCAGCAGAGCCCCGGAGGCCACATGCTTCTGGTAGCAGGGGGGTGCAGGAATCTGGAAAGAGACCCCAAGGCCCTTGAGGGTCTCAGCACAGAGCTGGAGCCAAAGCTAGTGGGGAGCCTGGACTGCTGGTTCACCTAGACCTTCCTCGGAGGAGCTTTGTCTCTGCTGAGCTTATACAGAAGCCATGCTGCGGGCTGTGGGGCAGGGCCCCTGCTCAGGTGATCACTCTCTCTCAGAAAGAGGATTTGTGTGCACGATGCAAGTGCCTGTGGCGGCAGCATCTTGCATCCCCTCTTTGAATCCCTGTGATGATGTCTTGACAAGACCACCGCCTGTCATCATCACAGGTGTCTTCTGCAATCTTAAAGGGCCGGCAGCTTGTACCAGGTTCAGCCAGCGGGAGCCTGGCTACCTGGGCAGCATCTGGAAACTGGACACGTTGCCTTGTGAGCCTGGTGTCCCTGCCGCACAGGCCCTGTCAGCTTCCTGGGCTTTGCTTTGGTCAGGCCTGCCTGGCTTCAGTCTGACAGCTGGCGGAAGGGCTTAGCTTGGGCGGATGGCGCCCCCTACCGAGGGAGCTCTGCTGATAGACGCCCCTCCCTCTCAGGCCCCGCAGAGCCAGGCAGCTTAGGGCAGGACCAAGATCTCTTAGGATCAGAGTCCTTCTCTTAGTCTCGTCCCATCTAGGGAAAAAAAAAGTGCATAGAAAGGTGGCTGTGATCTCAGCTCGCCCAGTGGGGCCTGGGAAACTTGACCCCAACCCCGTCCAGAGGGATGTGAGTTCCGGAAACTATTTTTCACTAATATGTTGTCTGAAGGGAACTGTGTACCTAAGGTTCATAGCTTGGACAAATTTCCAGTCTTTGGTCTTTAATTCCTGAAAAATGCTTAGCAGTCTTTAAGCAGAGTTTTTTTGTTTAAATTTTTACTTTTATGAACTCAAAACTATAAGAAAAAATTTTATCATTTTCTTATAAATTCTGTTCTTTTGTGTTTTTTCCTCTAATCTTTTCTTCTTTAGACTTTTTATTATGTCTGAATTGAAGTTAATTTATCGTGAGTGTTAGAGAGTTGGGGATATTTTAAGACGGCAAGTTGAGGTCTTTTAAACATTTCCCAAGAGAATTCCTAAATAGGACCTAAAACAAGGAGAGACATACGGCTTAAATAGAAGTAAATAACGAAAAATTAAATGTAGTTTTTGAAGGTTATTTTGTTTAATATGAAGATTACAGATATACCAAATATACTAAAATTTGAATCATGATAGAATTTCATCTTTAATAATTCTTTTTTCTTTTTGCGGTACGCGGGCCTCTCACTGTTGTGGCCTCTCCCGTTGCGGAGCACAGGCTCCGGACGCACAGGCTCAGCGGCCATGGCTCACGGTCCCAGCCGCTCCGCGGCATGTGGGATCCTCCCGGAATGGGGCACGAACCCGTGTCCCCTGCATCGGCAGGCGGAGTCTCAACCACTGCGCCACCAGGGAAGCCCCCATCTTAATAATTCTTCGTTATTAGTTTTAGAAATATTTGTTGATGGAAAAGATTTGTTTTCTCTAATGGTATCTTAATATTTTATATTTGCTACTATTTTCCTTTTTGTTTGGAAAGGTCTTACTTATTTTTAAATATTAGATTTAACAATTATTGATGAAGCATTTTATTCTTTTTTTGAATTTTTTCATTGTGGTAAAATGTATATAGCATAGAGTTTGCCATTTTAATTATTTTTATGTGTATGGTTCAGTGACACTAATTACCTTCACAATGTTGTACAGCCATCACCACCATCCATCTCCAGAACTTTTCCTTCACCTCAAACAGAAACTCTGTCCCCATTAACCAGTGAGTTCCATATCCCTTCCCCCAGCCCCTGGTAATCTCAGATGTGCTCTGCTTCTGTGAATTTGCCTTTTCTGCGTATTTCCTATGGGTGGAATCATACAGTATTTGCCCCTCTGTGACTGACTTCTTTCACTTAGCGGAACATTTTCAAGGTTCATCCTGTTGTAGCATGTGTCAGGACATTTTATTCTTGCAGCAATAAATACACACTTACAGTTCAACTGACCGGATAGAGTTTCAACACATAGATTTTCTTTTACTGAAGTTATATTTTTAGAATGTTTACTTATTTTTGAAACTTACTGAAGGTTAGCTGCAAATGACCTGCCCTCGTTCTTTGACCGTAGACTGCAGGCTGGTCTCGCTGGGGAGGCCGGCCTCGGTGCTGATGGGCTCCTGAAGGCGGAGGCAGGCCCGGCTCAGCTCACTGAGTTTGTAGGCCCGCGTGCCGCCAGGCTGGCCCAGCCCTCATCGCATCAGGAGCTGCCGCCCTGCGGCCCGGTGGGTTGGCGGGGTTCTTCTCCGGGGCCGCTCTCCTCTGGTCTGGCTAAGGATTCAAGAGAACGACAGGCAAAGGACGTGACGGGACAGTTCCCAGAACGGGGAAAGCATTCAAATGATTCATTAGTAATCAAGGAAATGCAAATTCAGACGATGTGTTATACTCTTCGTTTTTCTACACCTTTAAGCAGCAAACTTTTTTTTTTAATAATTTTTTAAATTTATTTGTTTTTATTTTGGCTGCGTTGGGTGTTCGTTGCTGCGTGCGGGCTTTTCTCTTTTTGTGGAGAGCGGGGTTTACTCTTCATTGCAGTGCGTGGGCTTCTCATTGCAGTGGCTTCTCTTATTGCGGAGCACGGGCTCTAGGCACGTGGGCTTCAGTAGTTGTGGCACGCAGGCTCGGTAATTGTGTCTCTCAGGCTCTAGAGTGCAAGCTCAGTAGTTGTGGCGCACGGGCTTAGTTGCTGTATGGCATGTGGGATCTTCCCTGAGCCTGTGTCCCCTGCATTGTCAGGCAGATTCTTAACCACTGTGCCACCAGGGAAGCCCACAAACTTTTTTTTTTTTTTTTTTTTTTGCTGCGTTAGGTCTTTGTTGCTGCGCGCAGGCTTTCTCTAGTTGCGGTGAACGGGGGCTACTCTTCCTTGCGGTGCTTAGGCTTCTCATTGCAGTGGCTTCTCTTGTTGCAGAGCATGGGCTCAAGGTGCATGGCTTCAGTAGTTGCAGCATGCGGGCTCAGTAGTTGTGGCTTGAGGGCTCTAGAGCGCAGGCTCAGTAGTTGTGGTGCACAGGCCCAGTTGCTCCGCGGCATGTGGGATCTTCCCAGACCAGGGCTCGAACCTGTGTCGCCTGCATTGGCAGGCGGATTCTTAACCACTGCACCACCAGGAAGTCACAGCAAACTATTTAAGAATTAGAATACTCAGTACTGGCTACAGTGCAATGGGATCAGATCTCATGTAGCTGCATAAATTAGGATATTCGTTTGTTCATTCACTCGTTTGATTAAGGAGATATTCACAGTCGTGTCATGCTCTGTGAGAGTTGCTGAGGAAATGTTCATGGCTGTATGCATACAATTATTTATCAAAACACCATGAATAATAATAGCAACAACTGGAAACTACCTAAATGCCCAACGGTTTGAATTAAGTAAAACACTTGATGGTCTGTTAAGACTGAAGCAACATGGACAAAAGCAAAAAAGAAAAAATCTACATGCATAGTGTAACTTACGAAAATTTGGCAAATACCTATTTGAATATTTTTAATGTGATTTTAGGTGGCTTTTTTTCTCCTCCCCAAATTTCCTGTGGTGTTGATATTTGCTAAAATAATGACGTTGTTTCTGACACCACCTGAGTTAGTAGTCTGTGTCCTCTGCGGTCCTGCCTCTGACTCTCAGGGCGAGAACTAGCTGCTTTGTCATCGTGAGGGCCTCAGCCTTGTTTCCAGTGTCCAGTTTCTGGTCTCAGAGGGGCCTGAGCGATGTGGCACTTCTGGCCTTTCAGGGGCACGGAGGACATCGCCTCTCCCCACGGCATCCCTCTCGACCTTCTGGACCGAGTGATGATCATCCGGGCCACGCTGTACACCCCGCAGGAGATGAAGCAGGTGAGCGCCGCCCCCTTCTCCCCTCGTTCGCTCCCCGTGTCCCCGATGCCCAGCGGGAAGGCCCCCCACCTGAACGGCGTGTGAGCCGACTGCACGTGGCCTGAAGTGGCGCAAAACCTCAGCTGCCTGTGGCCTTGGCTGTTCTCTCTTCTACTCTATCCCTTCCTGTAAACTTAGGAAAGGGACAGTGAGAAAACCGCCTCGGTGACAGCCATTAGGGAGGCCACCAGCTCTAGGAAAGAGGCTGCGGGACATCATGTAGTGAGAGGCTCTAGCCTGGGCGCTGGCCCGCCAGGACCCACACAGGCACCTCTGGCAGGCGCAGAACCCAAGTCCTAGCGGAGGCTCTGCCCGGGCTGCTGCCGAGGCTGTGGAGATGGTAGTGAAACAGCATCACAAGTGTAGAGGGCGTGTGGAATGGAGGACACCAACCTGAGCCACAGGAAGAGGCATGACGGTGCACAGGGGGGCATTGAGCTCGGCGCCCCACGCAGCGTGTGCTCAGCCCTGCGTGAACTGAGTCTGGCTGAGGCTTGGGAGCGGGGGCTGGCGGGATGCATGGGATTGGCCTCGTCGACCCCATGCGTGCCCCACAGTGCCTCGGCACCCTTGGAAGCCCCAGTCCCCTTTCTGATGCTTCCAGGCAGTCGTTTCCCCCCTTTGACGGCTGAGTCACTGAGTGGCGAGTCCAGGACGCAAAGCCAGGCTGTGCCCTGCAGAGCCCAGCCATCTGCTCTGCCCACCGTTGCACCAGACGGTCTTGCTGAGGCATAGGTCTCTCACTGTGGGGTCAGCATGTGGCCACAGCTGGGGCCGTGGAGTGGCCCAGGGCTGCACTGACATCTCGGTGAGCTCTGCCGGACCCTCTCCTCGCCAGAGCACAGGCAGTCTTTGTTAGACATTGTGCTGGGCCATTTGATCCCCCGTCACCTCGAGGTAGGGAGAACTGTTTTCACTGGCATTCTTAAAGAGGAGGACACTGAGACTTAGGCTGGTTAACCTGCCCAAGCTCATACGGCTCGTCAGTGGCTAGGCGGTGGAGGACGTATAACTGGAATCCAGGCTGTCTGATCCTGAAGCCTGTGTTTTTGATCGCTTTGCCGCCAGCCTCCTCCCCGCCAGAGGTGTCTCATCTGGGAGTGGAGCCCCTGTGGTAGCTGGTCAGCTAGCCTCTCCTTTTGGAGCTCAGAGGGCCGCTCCTGGACACGTGCCAGCAGCTCCGCTGCCTGCCTGCGGCCCGTCTGGCCTGGCCCCTGCTGGCATGTCTTGTTGACCAGCACGAGGAGCGCTGGTGGTGTGTGGAGCCAGAGATCTCCCTGCATAAGCAGCACAGACAGGACACCCATGCGGTTCTAGTTCACGGAAGCAGCTGGGTGTGTCAGTTAGGAGATGGCGTTCGTGGCTGGGGCCTTGTCACCAGGTGGTCTCTTGCTCTTGGATGAACGCTAGGTTGAAGCCAGGGCTTTCACTGCTGAGGAGCAGAAGCCAAAGCAGGGGAGAAACTGCCCCCTTCCCTACCCGGACTGTTGGACTGGAGCCCCAGCCTGTACCCCGCGGTGCTTCGCGGCCTCTGTTCACCAGGAGACGAGCTCCTTCGGCTCAAGGCTGTCGTGCGGACCGAGGGAGACAGTGACGGCCACTCGGGGGGTTGCGGCCGTCACGGCTGCTGTTCACAAACCCAGAGC
The DNA here is from genome assembly GCF_964270905.1 of Leucopleurus acutus. NCBI lineage: Eukaryota > Metazoa > Chordata > Mammalia > Artiodactyla > Delphinidae > Leucopleurus > Leucopleurus acutus. The sequence goes on along the minus strand of NC_139153.1, from coordinate 1,977,774 downwards.
ACGCGGTCCTAGCTCCCTGGCACGTGCGCTGTGCCCCAGAGTCTGGAAGCTCGGCCAGGGGGTCTCTTCTCGGGCTTTCTCTGGGGTTAGCAGAGGATAGACCAGCTGCCAGACGAGCACGGCTTTGTTCGTGCTGTTCAGGGGACAACATCAGCATTTTTACTGGAGCCCGGGGTGAGTTTTTTAAAAAGCAAAGTAAATGTAACTTGTGTACTCTGCCGTCAGCGCCGACACCCTCATAAACTATCCCTGCAGGTTATTAAATGATTAAAGATCTAATTTATGAACTGTCCGTTTCCGAGCGGTCTGAAACAGGAGCTCCTGGGATTGCTCTGACCTGCTCTAGAGAGAATGAGAGCAGAGCATCCCTGACAGCCCTCCAGTGTCACCGTGGCTCGCCGAAGGCCAGACGCTCCGGGCTGGTGCTCTTCCCCAGACCAGGTTCCAGAACCCAATGTCTGCGTCTCCTAGAGTTTCCAAAGGCCCCCAGGGGACTCCTTGGTCATCCCAGCTGTGGGTGAGAGGCTCTTTCTATTTGGGAGCACAGAGCTGCCCCGCTGTGACGGTCATGGCCGGAGGGGAGTCCTGTGGCTGGAGCCTTCTGCTCTCTCCTTTCCCTGCCGTCCTTGTGCCCGTCCAGTATCGTCTCTGCTCAGCTGCATTTCACTTTGGACCCCAGACAGTGGACGCCTCACGCACGTACTAAGATTCTTTTGACAGAGGTCACACCTGGCAGCCCCCTGGCTGAACAGATGTGGCCAGTGCAGTGTTTGTGAAATGTTTAAATAAGTTGACAACATTCAGCAGTCAGGACATTTCATACAAAAATCTGAGTTCCGAGTCTCTCTTGATGAAATGAGAGCCTTTCCTGCCGGCACCCGGGCCTCAGCCCTGGCGGCGCTGGTTGCAGCAGCGGGGCTACCTTGCCTGGTACGTGCCGGCCCGTCCACCTCGGCCCCCCGTCCGCTCACTGCTGACATCTGCGGGACCTGGTTCCTACCGAGCCGGGCCTTTCTCATTGACAGCGGCTGCCACGCTGGGTCCCCTTAACCAGGGTCACCAGACGCTGACCTCCGTACCCCTGCAGCTCCTGCCCTCGGGGTCTCTGCCTGAGAGCCGAACGCCCATTTGAAGTGTCCACCTCCTAAACCTCTGGCCCCTCTCCCCTTGTGAGGCTTGGCTGGGGCCCAGTCTTTCCCACTTCCACGCCTGTGTCCCGGGTGTGTTCATGGCTTTAATTTAAACAGGGGCTTCTTGATAACTGGTTTACGAAGCTGCCGAAGTGAAGAATCCCTGGATTATATGAGGCTCGAAGCCCTCGAGTCATCTCAGCTCCACAGCACGCAGCATCACTATCCCGCTGCCCCGATCACTCAGTGCTGGCGCGCCTGCAGGATCCTGGTGCCACTTGTGCGAGGACAGCAGCACCCGCGGGGTCGGCTCTGCCCCACCGGCCCCGCTTGGGGCGTCTGTGCTATTAGGAGGTGGGATGGGAACACTTGAGGTCGGTCAGTGTTGATCACAGTGTTTCTCCTCCAAAAGATCATTAAAATCCGAGCCCAGACAGAGGGAATCAACATCAGTGAGGAGGCGCTGAACCACCTGGGGGAGATCGGTACCAAGACCACTCTGAGGTGAGCTGGCCATGCCCGGACCCCGCCAGCGCCTTCCCAGGGCGCGGGACCGTGCCTGCTCTTCCGGGGTGGTGGGTCTCATCCTGCGGCAGGTGCAGCACAGCTAGACAGTGGTGTTGAGAAAGCTGAGCGACAGGTTAAGTCCCCCCCGTCCTGTAGCAGACGGTCCTGCTGGTGGAGAGCGTGCTCTGCCTGGCGGCCCCCTGCGTGGAGGAGATGGACGGAACCGGAGACCGGGTGCAGGGCAGGCAGCCCCTCCGCTCCGGCCCTGTGCTGCAGCGTCTGCTGGGCAGGGAGGAGCACAGGCAGAGGTGGCTCTCCTGACTGCCCACCAGCGGCCGGAAGCCAGTTGCTTGGAGGGTGACCCTTCTCAGTGTCCTGACTGCTTATGAGTCATGACTTCACAGTGTTCGGCCTGGCCGTTTCCCTTTGAGTCAGTTCCTCGCTCCTAAGGTTGAAGCAGAATGCAGGCTGTTTTGTTTGGGTGGAGTGGTGCTTTCAGAAACTCCTGGACTTTTTGCCTTTGGTTGGGGCCTTTGCTTTCATGGGGCTGTGCGTTCATTTCTCCGCCATGGTCCCTGTCCCGATCTGCACCCTGGCGTTGCCTGCTTGCCGCTGTAGACATCCAGGTTTGTGGTCCCTTCCCAGCAGTGGTGGAGGGCCTCCTGCTGGAGGGGAGGACCTCTAGGCAGTGACAGGTTCCGGGAGCAGGGCTTATACGTCATGCCGGTGGCTTCTGGCCCCTCCCTGGTGAGGCTGTGACTCCAGGTCTCTGAAAAGTGCAACTCTCCCCTTGTCTGCTGTGTCTGCAGCAGCTGGCACAAGCTTCTGCAGCTCCCTCAGTGCACCTGCTGACTTGGGGAGGGGCTCCCATCCGTGGCCCTGCTTCACACCTGCCTTGGCCCCGGCCGCTCTAGGTACGCGGTGCAGCTGCTGACCCCGGCCAACCTGCTGGCCAAGATCAACGGGAAGGACGGCATTGAGAAGGAGCACGTCGAGGAGATCAGTGAGCTCTTCTACGACGCCAAGTCCTCAGCCAAAATCCTGGCCGACCAGCAGGACAAGTACATGAAGTGAGACGGCCGAGGTCTTCTGCACGGAGACTCCGGGTAGGCCCGCTCCCGCTCTGGCCTGTGGGTAGGCGGCTTGCCCCCGGGCTGGGCTTTCCCCACTCGGGCGGGTGACAGCGCTGTCAGTTAGTGTGGAAGAGTTTCTTTTTAAGTTATCGTGACTCATCCCGTGGTTGCTTTGAAGAAACCCTGCCTTATCTGGTGTGTTTTCTAATAAACCCTGATAGGTTATTTTGATGATACCTGTCTGACTTTTCTTTTAATTTTTTAAGCAGTAAACTTTGTGTTTTAGAGCAGCTGCAGATGTACAGAATTGCTGTGAAGATGGTGCAGGGGTCCCTTGCTGTCAACATTTTACAGCCACGTGGCATGTTTGTCGTGTGCGATGAGCCCGCAGCACGTGTCCTTGTGCTTTGTGCATGCTTTCTCAGTGATCCGCTGTCCTCTCTGTCCCAGGGTCCGTCCAGGGCCCGCGTCACATCCAGTCGTCATGTCTCTTGTGGTTTCCTGGCTGTGACAGTTGCTCAGACGTTCCTTGTCTTTGATGACCTTGACGGTTTTGAGGAGTGCTGGTCAGGTACTCTGTCCAGTATCCCTCAGTGGGGCTGGTTTGATGTTTTTCTCATAATTAAACTGGGATTGAGGGTCACTGGGAGGAAGAGCACAGGGAAAGGGACATTTCCATCACGTCCTGTCAAAGGTGCGGCCGCCGGTAGGCTCACGGCTGCTGTGTTGGCCTCGACCACCCGGCTGAGGATGTGCTGTTGGGTTTCTCCATCCCCCTTTCCTCACCGTCCTTCTGGGAAGGCGTCTCTAAGCACAGCCCTCACAGAGGGGAGGGGGGCCTGCTCCACCTCCGGGAGGGCTGAGGTCACCTGTTCTCCCCATTTGCTCATTTATTCAGTCATTTCTATCAGGATGGACTCACGGAAATTTATTATATATTTGGGTTATAACCCAATACGCCTTTATTTTGTTGCTCAAATTGTTCCAGCTTTGACCGTTGGGACCCCTGTCAGTTGGCTCCTGTGTCCCTCTGCTGGGCCCCCCTCACTGCGACTGGGAGGGAGGGGCAGTGGAGCGCCTGGCAGACGCCACAGTGTGCTGTGTGCCAGGCCCGGTCCTTGTCTCCAGCGCAGTGCTGCTCATTTGAGGCAGGGCTCAGCCCAGCAGCAGTGCCACACGGGCAGGGTCTTCGTGCTGTTACTGTGTGTGGGAGAGGGGACCAAACAAAGATGGTCATCTTGATCTAATCACCACCTTAATGCAAGTCGGCCAGCACCGCTGTTCCCCATGTAGTGACAATCACCTGAGAGTGTGCAGGAGGCCGGGCAGGAGGGCTGAGGCCTGGGGATCCATCCAGCCCTTGGAGGGCCGCCAGGCCCTGAGAAGGCCCCAAGCGAATTCATGCTGCCAAAATGGATCTTCTGTGGGCCCCGCCCCTGGGGGAGATCCCAGCGTGGGGGTCTTGGGGGTGTGTGTGAGGCAACCAGGCACAGGGAGGGGTGGTGGGACGCTTCCTGAGGCCAGGGCTGTGCGCTCAGGCCTGACGTGGCTACCCGTCTCCTCCAAGGCTGCACCTGTGTCTCTGGTCTCCCAACTTAAGCCACATTGGAACAAAGGAAGAGTGATGCCTAAGATGCAGCGAGAGCCTGTTGTGTACTAGGGCCTGTGTGATGCTGTGCATTTCCTTCCGCATTCTCTCAGGAGCCCCACGGGATGGGTACTGGTTAAGTCACTTGCCCAGCTAGTAAGGATGAATCAGCCGGTTGGTGTCTGTGCTCCTAACCCCTGTGGCTAACCTGCCTTCCTCAGTGTGCCAAGTTGTTGGAGGGGCCTTCGAGCCCTGACCTCTGTGCCGGGCAGGTGAGGCAGGCAGGGCTGGTGTGAGGAAAGTCATACCCTAGAGGACAGAACCAGGCTCTGCCCTGGCTGGACCTCCTCCTCCAGCCCAGCTTGGGCGGAGATCTTCCCAGCTGCACAGGGGCTGTGCCGTCCAGAGCAGTCCTGGGGAGGACGGCCATGTGTGGTCATGGCCCCCTATCCTGCTCCTCAGGTCTCCTGGCCTTGGTGGTGCCCAGAGAGACGGCCTCCTCGTTCGTCTTTGCTCCACAGTGAGGGAGATGGTTCTGGACAGGTAGGAAGGTTGGGTTATTTTAATTCCTCCTATTTTTTCCAGCAAAGCCTGTGATTATTACATTAATCTTCCAGGCGAAGTTTTTACGACCGATCCCTCGCCGACTATGAGAAGTTTCTCCATCCATTACCAAGGCGGAAACAGACCCTGGTGGGGAGGAAAATATTTGTTATATCTTATCAGGCTGACACACAAGCTACCAACAATTACAGCAGCCCCATTTTTTGCACTGTTTCAGCTCTGTCGTAAAGAATTGTAATATTAACGTGAGGCGGGGTGGGGGCTGGTTGTAGGAAGTGGCTGTTTTTCCAGGCTCTGGGCCTGGGCTCTCTTGGGTGCCTCCCAGCAAGCCAGTTGGGTGGCTGAGGAGGAGTGTTTGCATGAACCCCAGCTCCCTGTTCCTGTGCTAATGGCCAGGAATGCAAGCGGGCCGGAGGGGCTCTTGAAAGATGGGTCCCTGGCCCTCGCTGGGGAGCCACCTTGGCTTCTCCTTCATTTTCTCAGCCCCGGTGTCTTTTCACCACCACACCTCTTAGGTTACACCCCCTAGATTGGTTCTTAGAATATTTTGGTTTTTAGGATTAAACAGATGATGGTGACTTACTGGTTATTTTTCTAATAAAATGGAGCCGCACAGTGGTGGGGGGCACTCCCTGCTGGCCTCCATGTCTCAGACCCCAGCGGGCCTCTGCCAGGAAAGCAGCAGATGCTGGGCACCCAACCCCGCATCTGGACCAGCCTGAGCAGCCCCTGCCCTGGAGGGATTCCAGGCAGAGGCGGCAGGTGGGAGAGGGGAGCAAAGGGGTCCAGGGGGCATGGCAGGCAGGGGCGCGGGTTTGGATTGTTTGGCCCTTGATCCCTCTGGTCCTAGAGCTTTGGTTTCCTCTTCTGTAGGATGGGGGCAGTCATATCGCGTAGGTCTGTGTACGGACTTGGTGGCGTGACATGTGGCTGCATCAGGCGCTCGAGATACTATGATTCAGAGAAGAGTTCCCGATCCCTGTCCCTCTTGGAAGAAGCGAAGGTCACACTTTATCCAACAGGAGCCGGAAGCCGTTAGGCTCTGCCCTTCCCGATCCCAGAGAGCAGGCCCTGGCAAGGCCTGGAGGTCCCCTGTGGCTGGACGCTTCTGTTAAGCCCAGCAGGATAAGCCCCAGCTCAGGGCCCAGAGGCTCTGGAGCAGAGGGGAGAGAACGGGCAGAGGCGTGGCCTTTTGCCTCCGCGTCCACCACGTCCACGAATGATGTGCTGGGCCTCCCTGGGCCCCTGGCCCCCCATCCCCAGTGAGGCCCAGGCAGGGCTGGGCAACCAGAGGGGAGGAGTGGCTGTCCGCGTTGTCCCAGACCAGCCCTCCCTTTGGTATCTGGGAACAGGCCCACTGAGAGGTAGAACGGGGTCCACCCATCCAGTCGTCGTCTTGCCTCCTCCATTTATTGGGGATAGCAGGCCCCAGGGACAGGGTGCAGGGTGTCGGGGCGCGGGGAGGGCGGCCGCGGGGCTGGCTGTCGCCGGCTGGTCCTGTCGCCCTGGCCGTCACTCGCGGCAGGCGCAGTGATTAATGGCCGGGCCGCGCTGCCCGGGCCGCCGTCAGCGCGCGTCTGCGGCGATGGATTCGCTGTCAGGCTCCCGGCCCGCGCTGACCCCGGCCCGGCCGGCGCGATCAATGGGCGGCGCGCACTGCGGCTGGGCCGACGCGATAAGATGCGCCGATGGGCGCCCGCCGGCTGCCCGCTCGACACAGCCGTCGCCTAGTGATTAATGGGGATGCTGCGGTGCGGGGGGCGCGCGCCGCCGGTCCCAGGACACGCATGCGCGGCCCCGCACGAGGGTTGGGCAGGGGGACAGCTGTGAGACCTCCACCCGCGGGCCGCCAGCCTCGCCCACGGCCCGGCGTCTCTGAAAACCCCGGGTCTGGCCCGGTCGCCCGCACGCTCCCCCCGGCCCCGTGCGAGAGGGCGTACAGGCTCCGGACAGCTGCCGGCAGGCCGCAGGGAAGCAGTGTGAGCCGGTGCTTCGGGGGCGGACTGGAGGGCTTCCCCGAGGAGGTGACAGGGGCGAGCAGCAGCTGGGGTCGCGCCAGGCCCTCCTCCCCCTTTCCGAGGTCTCCGCAGCCTCACCGCCGCGCGCCGCCCGCCCCGCCCCTCCTCAAGGGGGCGTGGGCAAGCCTGGCCAGGCCAGGGCCGGGCAGGGAGGGAGTGTGTGACCGAACGCGCACGTGGGAAGAGAGCAGTCAGGGAAAGCTTACTGAGCTGGGCTTTTAATTTAAAAAAAAAAAAAAATATATATATATATATATATATATATATGAACATGGATCAAAATGTAAAAAGTGCAAAGCGGTGTAGGTGAACAATCTCCTTCGCCCCCTGCCGTCAGCCACCCTATGCTTCCCAGCATTTATTAGGAGAAATTTCAAAGATAAGGAAAGTTGCAGGGCTCTGGAGCAGAGAGGAGAGAATGGGCAGAGGCCCGGGCTTTACTACGTATCCACGACTTAGCAATACGCTGAGTGAAACAAATCAGACACAGAAAGCCAGCTACCTGTGATCCCACTTATATGTGGAATCTAAAAAGCAAAACAAAAAAACCAAGCTCGCAGATACAGGGACAGGTCGGTAGTTGCCAGAGGCGGGAGGGAGGGGCTGGGTGAAATGGGTGAAGGGGTCAAATGGGTGAAGGTACAAACTTGCAGTTATAAAATAAATAATTATAAAATAAATAAGTCCTGGGGATGTAATGTAGAGCATGGTGATGATAGTGAATAACACTGTATTGCATATTTGAAAGTTGCTGAGAGAGGTCTTAAAAAGTGTTCATCACAAGGGGAAACAAATGTGTAACTAACTGTGTGTGGTGTTGGATGTTAGTTAACTAGACTTACTGTGGTGATCATTTTGCAGTATATACAAATGTTGAATCATGTTGTACACCTGAAACTAATATAATGTATGTCAATTATATCTCAATTTTCAAAAGGAAAAAGCAGTTGCAGGAACCTGTGAATACCCGTATCCCTGTCACCTGGGTGCTCTCCGTCTTCCCTCCGTCCTTCAGTCCATTTTTATCCTGTCTTAAGCATTTCACAGTCAGTTGCAGACATCAGGCCACATCATGCATATATGTACTTTTAATACTTCGGCATATGTACAGTTACCTAGAGTTGGATATTTGTTTGTTTGTTTTTTAAAAGGTTAAATGTGTACACAGTGAACTGCACTAACCCTAAGTGGACAATTCCATGAGTTTTGACAAATGAAACCCAGGTCGTGTCAAGCATGTTCCTGTCACCCCAGAAAGCTCCCTTAGGCCTCTGCCCAGTCAATCTCCAACACGCTAACCAGAGGCATCACTGTTCTGGTTTTTCCCACCACAGATCAGCTTTGCCTGCTCTGCAACATCATAAAAATGGGATCATAGCGTGTGGACATCTCTTTTGTGATTGGTTTCTTTCAACCGCCTTTGAATTGTGAGATCCCAGCCCTCGTGTCAGCAGTTGTTGTGACGTTGGAGCGTGATGCTGTGTGGGGTAGTGCTGTTTGTTCGTCTTTTTGTACGAGTCTCTGGGTGGCATCCCATCTTATTTCTCTGGGGTAAATACCCAGGAGTGGAATAGCTGAGTATAGGATACGTAGATGTTGAGTTTCATGAGAACTTGCTAGGCCTTTTCATGACGTACAGTCCATTTTTTATCCCTCCCCTGACTCTGCCTTTAAACACAAATAGTAGCGTACATTGTTCTGCTTCTTGTCTTTTTTTTCCCCCTCAACAGCACATCCTGGAGTTTCTTCTAACTCAGGATGTAAAGGATATTCTCCTAGTTCCTTTCCACAGAAAGGAGATGCTGTAATTTATTCTCTCCCCTTCTTACGGGCTTTTAGATGTTTCTCTCCTTATTGAGCTGGGCTTTGCAGGATGAACAGGAGTTTGGCAGGCAGACAGACAGAGGGAAACTGCGGCAAGTCCCAGAGGCTTGGTGGGCACCACAGAACTCCAACTGTTAGGACGTGGCTTTCTGAGGGCGGACGCAGCTCTCGCCCTGTGTACCCTGGGACCTGCTGTGTGCCGAGTGAAAGAAACGGGTGACATGGACGTGTGCTGGCCACAGGCTCGGGGCGGGGTGATGGCACGCCCCAGAAGTTTGGGGCAGGGGAGTGAGGGGGGGTACTGCCCAAGGGACAGTCCATCTGGGGCTCTCCAGAGCCAGGCACTGGTGCGTGTTGCAGTGTGCGCCGAGGCTTCTGCTGACCCTTGGACGTTGTCACACGCCCATCTCCTGGCTCTCGTGTCAGGAAGCCAGCCTCTAACCTGGGCCATGGGCTGACCCCTCGGGTGGAGATGAGCAGCTCACCCGTTTCCCCTGCACGTGAGCTTGCTGAAGACTCAGCCTGGTGGGGACTCGGCCCAGGAAGGGCCTTCAGCAGGCAGGGGTGGGGTCAGCAGGTGGGGCCGGCGGTGGGACTGGAGTGGGGCCGGCTGACTGGAGTGGGGCGCGTTTCCCCGGGCCCCTCAGTCCTCATGCCGACGAGGCCCCTGGCAGAGGTGCCTGCAGGAGGGGCTGCGTGACTGTTGCCCGCGGTCTAGTTCCCGGGGCCTGGTTCTTCTCGGAAGCCGTGGGAGGATGAGCTCTCCTGTGGGCGGTGGCTGGTGCACGGCCCGCCCCACAGCAGAGGAGAGCTGCCCCACGGCTCCCAGCACAGAGGCCACAGGCGGGCAGCGAGGGCCGAGGGGCCGCCCATGTCACCTGAGCCACGCACGCGGCTGCTCGCACGGGCTCTGCTCCTGGCCACGGGCACAGCCGGCCTGCCGGGCAGTGAGGGGGTGCATGCTTCCTGCGGGCAGGAGCTTTTCTGACTTGAGTTTCTGCAGGTCCGAACAGGGCCGCCTGCCTGCCTGCCTGCCTCGAGTTTCAGTGCCTGCTCGCCTGGCTCCTGTGGCCGCGCGCCTTGCACAGGCCAGGCCCCAGGCCCTATCCCTCCAGGGCTCCCAGAGGACCTCCTGCCCTGGCTGCACAGCACCTCAGAGATCAGATTTCCAAGATGAGGTCTAAGGCTCTACGTGGAAACGCTGAGGCTGAGCCGGCTCAGGAGGAAGGCCGGCCACGTGTCCTCGGGCGCCACGGAGGAGAGGGTGGTGGTGGACGGCTCGGGGTGAGGCCTCGTCCGGATGGGCGCGTTGGCTTCACAATGTGGGCGAGCGCCCACCCTGGAAACGCCTGCCATTCCGCTCAGTGGAAACAATCGGGAGCCTTTCTGCAGCACATCCAAGGGAGCAGCCACTGCGCACGCCTCTGCCGCCCACAGGTGCTGGGGGCCCAGGGCGGGGCGGAGACCCTCCCAGGCCTACAGGTTTGGTGCGTAAGGCCCCTCGTCTCAGCCAAGCGCAGCAGTGCCTCCTAGCCTCGACTTGGAGGGCTGGAGGGCGCTGCGCTCACAGGACAGACATCGCCCCACTGTCCATTCCGGCGGGGGCTGGAATGGCCCACGCGCTCAGCACCTAACACCCGAGTGTGCAGCTGGCACCATCACCAGGACAAGGAAGCTTTCCAGGCACGTGCCTTTCTGAGGAGGGACTTCCATCAAGGGGGGCACCTGGGAACCCCGCACACCCCTGAAGGCACCCAAGGCCCCACCCTCCTCACTGGCCTCGGTAACACAGGAGAACTGAAAACCACGAGAACACCACCAGGTGGCTTGTAAAAAGTTGGCTTTATTTGTCTCTTAGTCACCTTATCTCAGTTATGCCATTTTGGCGTCCACAGTGACAGTCCCCTGAAAGCTGGGGTCAGCCCCACCCCGCCCCCTGTGACCAGTGACTGCAGGGCAGGAGCCCGAGCCACGCAGTGGTCAGAGGCTGCAGCAGGGCTGCAGGGGCGTCAGGTCTCCGCTCGGGACTGGGTCGGACAAGGCCACGCGTGGTACGGTGGGAGCCCTGGCCTGGGGTCGATGGGCTGTGGGCCCATCTGGGCTCTGCCGCCAACTTGCCGGGTGGTGCTCGGCAAGTCTCTTCTTGTCCCTTGGTTGGCCTGTCTCCCGGGCAGCACAGCCAATGAGGTCTCAGAGCCCCTGTGGACTCAGGCGGGTGCCAAGCTGGCCACCTCGACTGGCTCTGTGCTTTGAAGGCCGCTGTGCACCGCTGCTGGTGGGGTCTGCTTTCTCCGCGGGGCAGGGAGAAGCCCTCAGGCTGCGGAGCTCACCTCTGCTGTCTCTGCAGCCAAGCGCTGCTGGTCCCCGAGAGGGGCCTCCCTAAAGGCCTTAGGGAAGGTTCTAATTCCTAAGGTCTAGGTCACCTGTTATTGCAAACAGTTTATCTTAGACATAATTGTGAGTCTTTTCATATCAAACGTGGGTGAAACTTGGCAAAAAAAAAAAGCTCTCTGACCCTGATTTCACCATAGATCTAGGGCCTGGGCCCTCGTCTCTGCTGGGCAGTTTTGGTGAAAGCAGAGATCAGAGCCATCTTGTCATTTACTTCGCTTGCGTTTGGTCCTAAGCACAGTAAAAATGTTCTAAAAAAATACCAGTGGAAAGTCTTCAGCCTAGAAGGTAGCGTCTGAGGCCAGCCACAGCGGAAGGGACACACCATGGAGAGCAAGTTCAGTGACAGCGGGAGGAACTGGACAGCCAGCACCTCAGGGTCCTCCGCATGATGTCCACTAGCTCGGCCAGGCTCGACTATGCAAAGCTGTGGCATCGTGGCCCGGCTCCACCACTGAAGAAAGAGACGGCACAGCCAGGTCAGCCAACAGGCACAGGCAGAAAGATGCACAGATGGGCCAGGGGTCTTCTGGAAAATTCGTCCCTTTCTTTTGGAAGAAGCTCTGTCCTAAAAAACAACTTTTAAAAGGGAAAACAATTGTGTCTTCCAGAGAAACCGTTTTAAGCCAGATGTTCCCGCCTGACTGTGAAGGGGACATGCCAGGGAGCAGCCCACACGCACCGGAAAACACATGACCTGCTCCCGGGTGCTCGCCCTCCTGCCACCTGAGACGGAGACATTTCAACAATGTTTGTGCTTCTAACCAACAAGACATTCCCTTCGAGGGGGAGCAGCTGAGACCACTGCAGTCGCCGACAGCACTGAGAGGTGCAAAGGTTAACACAAAGGTGACGTGGACACCGGGGACAGTCACTTCTGGCGGTCAGCTGGGTAAGACCTCGCTTCTACAGTTCTGTTGCCAATGCCAGAATGAAAAGCAAAATTGCAAATTGAAAAATTTCTAGCACTTTAGAAAGTGGAATGAAAGAATGGGAAATTCAAACAGGTTATTAAACCAAAGTCCTCAGGCCACAGCAGCACCCCCGAGACAGCGCCCACAGCGTGGCTTCCTTGTTCCCTTCTTGGCCATCGTGGAGCACGCCGCCTCTGCCTGGTCCAGGGGCCACGGCTCAGAACAGAAGGGCCCCCATGCTGCCGACCTCACTCTGCTCCTTGACGAAGATTTCAAAGTACTGGTAGATGATGGTAACCGCAAGCAGGATCCCGGTTCCAGACCCAATGGCACCCAGGAAGTCAGCCAGCACGGAGAGGGCCCCGATGCAAAGCCCACCGAAGGCCGCGGCCGTGGGGATGTACCTGGGGAGGGAGACGAGTCAGCCACGTGCCGCCAGCAGATCCCTCCAGCCTGGCCTCCCTCCCCCAGGCTACAGGAAGGGCCGGGCAGTTGACCTGTCTTACCTCTGAGTTAGGAACCGGACTCCTTTAGGGGTCACTCCGTGGCCCCCATAAAGTCTCGTCTACTCACACCTTAATGGTCTAGACTAAGCCTTGCTGTCCAATAAGTGGCCACACGAGTCACATGTGGCTAGTGAAATGGGACCAGTCCAAAGCAGGTGTTGAAAACATCACACGAGATTTTGAAGACAGGAACATAAAATATCTCATTATGACTTTTCTTATGTCAATTTGAAATGAGAGTCTGGATATATTGGGTTTAAATACAATGTATTCTTAAAATTAATTTCACCTGCTTCTTTTTGCTTTCTTTTTTATTAAGAGATAACGGACATATAACATTTTGTTCATTTTAGGCGTATCTTTTTACCTTTTTAATGTGGCTACCAGAATGCTTAAAATTTCACATGCATCTTGCATTATATTTCTACTGAACAGCACTATAAATTCTCTCAGCTTCAGAGAATTCTTGAGGGAATGAACAAAATTGCCCAGCATCTCTGATAGGGATCAGAAAATGATCTGGCATTTGCCATACTGACTTGCGGTGGAGGCGAGCGAGCTACGGTCCCCAGGACAGACCTGGTCCTGATTACAAAACCTGATCCTGTAAACAGACTTCTACAGGAAACCATTCACGTTCATCCAGCAATGGTGGAAGAAATGAGTTGAAATAAGTTGGCTTAAAAGTCTAAATAAGACACTCACTACGGCTAACCCAGCTGCCCAAGAGGCAGCCCCACTGTGAGGGGAGAGGCCTGCAGGCTGCAGTGCTCTCCTCACCCCCACCTTCCCCCAGCGGGTCACCAAGTGCCGGCGGCCTCTCCTGTGTCCCCAGGTTACTGCCCCACCTGGCCCCCAGCACCTCTGCCCAGACTCGCGATGTCCGCCCTGCCCCCCCACCCTGACCGGTGGGTCTCAGCCTCCAGCACTGACCTTCCGAACACTGAGCCCTCCCTGCGCTCTCTGCCAGCCTCCCTAGGCTCACCTGAACTCGGACACCCCTGCAGAAGCCTGACGCTGCCCGCCTCCTCCTGGAGGGCCCCCGCAGGACCTGCCTGCTGGACGCTGCCCGCAGGAGGACGGCGAGGTCCCACGCGGTCAGCCGCCTCAGCAGCTGCCCCCGGGCGGCCACCTGGACACACGCTCTGTCTCCCCCGGTGTGGCTGCCTCTGAGGAGAGGTGCCGCGTGCGCTCATTTGCTCTGTCCAGCATCGATGCGCCTTAGCAAGCTCATTGATGCTGGAAGGCCCGGGGAAATGTGTCAGCCGGCCAGCACTCACCGGTTGAGTTCGTGGACCATGGACGTCTCTCGGTGGCCCCTCATCACCATCTGCTGCTCCTTCAGCTGCTTTGCAACCTGCGTGATGCCCACCAAGGACAACGTTCAAGTTCAGACGTGGAGTTGAGGGCCAGGTAGACAGTTCACGGTGGTACCAGCCACAGACTCCCCTCCCCAGCACCCTAACAACAGTGGTGAAGGTAGCTAAAACTGCCACAAAGACGTCAGATGAGAAAGTCTAGTTTTAGTTTGGCTGCAGCTCTGCAGGCGAGCATGGATTCATTTACCCTGGGCTCCGTCCACGGCCACGAACGCTCTGGAACCGGCCCTAATGAGGACAAAGCGCTGCGTGCGTTCACAGGCCACCATCCCAGGAGGGGGGGACAGGGCGAAAGCCCTGATGCCACTTGCAGGAGGGAAACGTCGGTCCCCAGCTGGCCCCCCCCAAGAAGCGGTCGCTCACACTCACGTCTTTGGCAGAGGAGCCCGAGACTTCAATCCACGTCTTGGAGAAGAAGGCGCAGGAGCCCAGCATGAACACTATGTACACGACGGCATGGACGGGGTCTTCCAAGACGGAGCCGAAAGACTCGGGAGGAGACAGGTAATAGCAAAGGCCGCCAACGGGATAGGCGCGTGCTGGGCCGCCAGAAGAAGTGTCCTGGGAGGATTCGCGAGAGCCTGTGAGTGCCGTTCCCCACCTCAGCAGCAGGGCAAAGACACTTCTCAGCAGGTGGGAAAGAACAGCTTTGCCCAAGTGCCCACAGTGCAGGCTTCTTACCGAAAAGAAACCTTCCCGTGAGCTTGTAATAGGCACAATTCGAAAGCATCTCTGGGCGAAACATCTGGCTTCTGAAGCCGCTGTACTTACCGACCAGGTGCCCAGCAGGCTGACCAGCAGGTTGCCACTGAAGCGGGCGGACAGCATCTGGGAGATGACGTAGAGGTTGGATACGAGGGCGGACTGCAGGATGATGGGGATGTTGGAGGTGTAGAAGAGCTTGATGGGGTAGGTGTTGTACTGGCCTCGGTAGCGGGCCGACTTGATGGGCAGGTCCACACGGAAGCCCTGAGAAGCCAACAGAGCCAAACACCCTCACTGCCTCACTCCAGCCACGTGCCAGGCGTGCCCCCAGGGAGCTGCCCCGAGCGGCGGTGCCCAGGGCCTCACACCCCCTCCCCAGCCAGCACTGCACTTGGGGGCACACCGACAGAAGGGTCCCGACAGGCTGGCTTAAAATGCCCCTGAGCACAGCACAGTGTTTCTGTCAAAAACAAACAAAGCCCACCACGTGACAGCCACATCTACGGGGAATACGCCGGAAGTTCCGACGGGCGCTCCAGCGCCCTCCCCGTGCCCTGACCCCGTGCCCCGACCGAGGCCAGACAGGGCCTCCACGCCCTCGCCTCACAGCCAGCACGGCCACCTTCAGGGTGTTCTTTGTCATTACAGAAAACCTAAGCTCTTCTACTTTCCCAGGAACATAACCGCTCCCTCTGAAACCCCTGGAGAAGAGAAACTGTTTCCTTTATGTACTTTTTACAATCCCCCAGTGCCTAGAACAGAGTTCAGAATATAGAAGATTTAAAATAAAATCTTAACGATCCGACCCCAAGCCCGGGAAGAGTTAGCCTGTCATTCACCAGGCGTCGGACTAACAGTCTTGGCTGAAGGAACAGATGTGTTCGGGCCTCAGCATGTGGTGGTAGAAATACCTCTTCACAAGCATTAAACTGCTTCCTCAACTGCTTTCCCTTCTTTTCTTTTCAATAAATGTCAGGATACAAAGCGGCTGATCAGAGAATACAAAGACCAATCCAACTACAGAAAAGCAACGGGCAGTTCAGGTCTCTTATTCAGAAGCAAGTTACACAGACTCACAACGTGAAAGGTAAGAGGTCTCAGGAGGATGAGGATACTGCCTATAAGCACCTACAAACTTTGGGCAAGACAGCAGTGAGGTCTTAGGCTTTGATTACTTTTCACTTCTCTTGAGCTATAAGACCTTGAAAAAAAATCTTCTCTATTTGCTGACAGTCCCAACCCAAAGGAACATGGTTTCAGAAAGGTTATATCTGCCTCAACTGTGTTAGTTCAGCCAAGCGCCCGTGATGCCATGGAACCTGCTCCTTCAAATGCCATTTCATCATTTCAGTGCGATACGATGGGTCACACTACCGCTGGGGTGTGGACGTGGGACACGCACACCAAGGCCTTCTGAACCTTAAATGCAGACGTCAAAACTCCCCAGGGTTGGATCTGAACGCACCTGGAAGTAGATGACCACAGCAAAGACAAAGATGGTGGCGATCAGATTCATGAGGTTGGGAAGATTCTGGCGGTAGAACGCCTCGCGAAGGGCTCGGACCTTGTCTGTGCGTGTGGCCAGCAGGTGGAACAGTGCAATGATGGCGCCCTCAAACTCCATTCCTGTTACAGAAGGTAAAGGAACAAGCAACTCAATTTGGCTCTAAGCTTCCTAGTGGCCAAAACCGAGAGGAGATGGAATTAGTTCTGTGACTCACAGTGCCTGCTCCTATAACCACAGGGACACAGTGAGGGCTCTCAGCCCTTGTTTGTTTCTTCTGTAGAGATTTCAACCTGCAGAAATAGGCTATTCTGCCTCTTTGAATTAACTGATCTTATTTTTTTGGCTTGTGAGTCAATGGCCACCAGACGTGTGGAACAATCAACTGCAAAGTCCTAAGAGCAGGGTCTGCTCACCTCCAGCCGAAGGGGTCCTGCCTGAGGAGGGGCTCAGAGCTGCCTAACCCACGTCCTTGGGGACTCCTGGGCAGCACAACCCCCCCAGCTCTGGGGTGTTCGCTGCCCGGACAAGGCGGGCTTGGGCTCCTCACATCGACGGCCAAGCAGGAAGGACAACACGTGCGCCTACCACATAGCCGATCTCTAGCGGAGTTCACGCCCTACCACAAGAGGGTGCCCAGGGATGCAGGCCAGCACAGAGCCAGGAAAACACGGCCAGGAAGCAGAGTGAGCTCGACAGAGGCCCAAGGAAAAGAGCAAGAACGGCCTTCTTTGGTCTGGGGACCTATTTTTAGTCTCACTAACGAGATTATGTGGTCTCTGCAGGTCAGGGACTCTGTTTCCAGCATTCACTTCAAAGAAAAGTCAAATGTGCGTGAATATTTATTTCTCACGGGACTCTTTTGAGTGAGTAACATATTTAGTGATGAAAAAAGCTGATTTTCCTTTCCTGATAAGTCATACGTCCATGAATGTTTAGAACTTTTCATGAAAAACATCCTCTGTAACAAGATTTCCTTGGCACTCTTTGTGGGCCTTAAGATAGAATACTCACGTTCGCCAAGCATCTACTGTGAGCCAGGCATCACACAATTTCATGTTATTTCTCATTGAATCCCAGCAACCAAGGGCACAGTCAGCATCTGAACCCGGCTCATGAGCACCAAAGTTCCTGCCTCTTTTACAAAGTTGCCCTTGGCATGACCAAGTGTTTTGGTTCAGTGATTTCATTTTTAGAAACTTATTCACCGAGAGCAACTGTCAAAACATGTAAAGATGAACATATGAGGATGTTCACCATCTCGCTGCTGTAATAACAGCAAAGGCTGGAAGCAACCTAGACGTCCACCAGAGGACGGCGTGTTGAAAGAACCTGCTTCATCTTTGCAGTGAAATCCACGCTGAGCTCAGAAAAGTGAGGCAGGATAACGTACTCTGGCAGGGCGAATGTCTACGACATACTCTTAAGGTGAAAAATGCAAGTTACATACCATCATGAGCATAAACCTGTGTTTTAAAACACTTTACAGATGCATGGAGAAAAATCAGAAGAGATGTACCAATGGGACCCTGTCCCCAGGGTCTCACCTCGGCCGGTGTTGACAGTGGTGGGGCTGAACGCCTTCCACACGATGGTCTCGCAGATGTTTGTGGCAATGAAGAGGGAGATCCCAGAGCCCAGGCCGTACCCCTTTTGCAGAAGTTCATCCAAAAGCAGCACAATTAGGCCAGCAACAAAGAGCTGTGAACGTTAAAAAACAGAGGTAAGGAAACGCAGAGACGCACTGCTGCTCCCCACGGCGTGGTGCTGTCCCTCCTCAGGAACTGGCTTCTCTGCCGAGGGCCCTGAAGGCTGAGGGGACACTGGCTGGTGGAGGCTCCTCTGTGAATTCAGAAGGGCAAACACAGGGCTCGGGCTTCTTCTCAGAAAGAGTTCCTGTTACGCTCGATTCAGATCTGTTGTTTGGCAAGTGTGGGTGTGAGGGCGCCTCAGAAGGGGGTGCCGGCCTAACCTTACCTGTATGGTGATCAACAGGCAGATCCCAGCACCCATTTCAGAAGGGTCTCCGTACATCCCTGTCATCACATACACGATGGACTGGCCGATGGTAATGATCATGCCAAACACTAGAAATGAGCAGAAAACTGTTCTCAGGCTGGGCCACCACACGGTCGTAGCGGAAACACTTCCCAGGCACCAGCTCCATGCCGGGCACTGGGAGAACAAAGGTGAAGACGACTGACCCTGCCTCCAAGGGGCTCGTCCAGGAAACACTCAACCACCGCACGGTCAGAGTGACAATAATACACAATAACTGAAATGTGTGCAACAAAAGCGCGTGAGCTCTTTAATTCCACCTCCTCCTAAATTCACTTCCCTTCGGTGATGGGAGGAGGGAAAGAGTTGAAGCATGACAGACCTGCTTCTTATGACAGCTGCTGAAGACAACACTCAGAGGCACCCCAACCTGCAGCCCCCATGCTCAGGTCATCAGGTAGCTCGGGTTCTGGGAGAACCACTTGCCCAGGCCACCCGACAGGCTTGTGCTTAAGGTCTGAGTCCAGGGCACAGAACACTAGCTGGGATAAAGTAATCCCTTCCCAGTTTGTTTAACGTGTTAATTAAGGAAAGAACTCACAGTGCCACCAAATCACTTAGCCCACTTCTCCTGCCACAAAGCTCTCCTAAGGGACGTTCTCTTTTTAGTAGATGGTCTTGTATCCTGTATCATTCACTGCACTTCATTGTGATGCACAATGGAATCGACTCATGTTTACCGAGTCCATGATGCTAGATGGATCGCTTAGTATGGGACTGGGCTTCAATTTCGGCTTTTCTGCTTAGTTTGCCAAAAAAATAAAATTTTACTCCAAAGTGCCTGTCAAATATAGTCCCTATTTGACTTAAGAAGTGCTCAATAAGACTGAATTCTTAAGGCAGAAAAAACAGCAGAGAAAAGCTAAAAAAATTGTCCAAGACCAAAGAGGAAACAGCTGATTTTTACTTCTGACAAATAACACATATATATATTTAAAAATCCTGATTTGTGTCTGAAACTGACAAGTTTAAATTAGATTACTCTTTCTTACTCAACTCTTTAACCTACTAACTTAAGATGTGTAAAACATGCTGGTATGGAAGAAAATATGACTGGGTAGGAAACTGCAAATATCACTTCCTAATTAATATATGTCAGTTCAGTCAGGCTGAACTTGGTGAATTCTGATGACTGGTCATTGTTACCAGTGCCGCTTATTATTTACTACTGTGCAAGTACCATTATTATCCCCATTTTTATAGATGAAGAAACTGGGACATAAGAACTGTCATCTAACTTTGCCCCAAAGTCACAGAGCTGGTAATTGGCAGAGCTAAGTTGAGAGGACCATCCTTCCCCTAAGGTGAATCCTTTTAAACTCCCAGAAAAAAGAAATACAACCCTTGCCAGGTAACTACTACATGCCAGGTACTCAGTGATGTTTTACACACATTATTCAAATGAATTCTTCCAACAGCTCTGAAGGAGACATTATCTCCTTCTAAGTGCTAAGGAAACTCTGGCGGTGGAAGGCGACCTCCCTGGACCACGCAGCCTCGGGGCACGACACCTGTCCCCTGCCTTGTCCAGCGGTCCCAAATGCTCTCTGGCTAACACAGGCCACGAAGCCAGGCCAGGCAGGGCTGGCGGGCCACGGAGGTTACAACAACCCCCTCCCCTGAAAACCAAAAGGACTTCTGATGCCCCAAACTTTGCAGCAAATTCAAATTCTCAACTACAGACATCTGAACATCATTCAAAATCTCACTTACACTTTTGGGCTCCGTTGAAGAGGGCTCGGTCTTTTGGGGTATCACCAACTTCAATTATTTTGGCGCCAGCCAAGAGCTGCATGATGAGGCCGGAGGTGACAATGGGAGAGATACCCAGCTCCATCAATGTGCCTTAAGGAAAGGGGGAGGCAAAGTACAACCGAAGTTAGCATGGAGAAGCAAGACATTATTAAGAAAATGAATGAGCGAAACTGGACCGTGTGCCCCTGATACAAACCCAGTGTGTTTCAGTTTGCCAGCAGTATTTAATCCAGAGAATAACCCCCCAATATCAGCAATCAGAGGGTAATTCAATTCATTCTGTTCAATCTGCCCGGTAACATCTTATTCTGTTTAGGGAATCACATGGCATTTAAACTGATCGCGGCATTTAAATTCGCCGTAAACAGATTCATGCTGTTGTACAGAGATAAGAAAGGTTCGTCTCTTCATCAGTTAATAAAAAAGGATAACACTCAAATAATTTCCAGAGTCTGGAAAGGAGGCCAGTACAATTCTATCTAGTTGTGAATAGACCTCTATTTCCATTATGCTAAAATGGGCTATACTTCCAACTGATTTGGAACTTAATTTGAAACGTATTTTAAAAATGAGTTAATCAAAAGCAGTTATCAGCATAAGCATTCAAAATCCCGCCTCACCCCAAGTAGGTAACTGGTTGGAGTATACAATACACTGTTATATATATATATTTTTTGGACATGTATATGTAACCTGTAGATATGGAAAAGACGCAGCTGAGAAACAAATTACATATTCTAAAGAACGTTATCAAAACAGGAGACAGGTAGAAATGTCATCATTTCAGCTGTTTAAAAAGCATTCTGGTTTTTCCATGTTTTAAGAAATTCTCTATGATGTAGACTTATCTTGCTGTTACAGGTTTTGTACTGCATTCAGAGCAATTCTGAATAGGACGACGTGCCTGGGTGCTGAAGCTGGCATTTACTAAGGCTGTGTTTCAGCACAGCACGCTCTGAACCCTTTGTAAAGCCAAGGCCTGTACTTTAACTGAAGGAGGCCAGTGAAGCCCGCACCGTACAGGGGATGCAGAGGGCCAGTCCTACCTCTGTTAGAGGCGAGGATCACTCTCATCCAATAGAAAGGGTCGGCTGAGTCTGAAGACATGATTCCAAACAGAGGGATCTGGAAACAAGCAGAGAGCAGCCTGCACACTTGTCTCCGGCCCCTCACACCCCCACCCCGACACTGGAACACCAAACGCGCGCTCACCTGGCAGCACACCAAGAAGATGAAGAGGGTGATGGCGGTCCATAACACTTTCTCCTTAAACTGAATCTACAGAAGAACAGAGCCAATTAAGGCAACAAGTTATCTTCATAAGTAAATTAACAGAAACAGGCTCTGATCAGACCCCTTTCTCTGCTCACCAGAGGAGCCCTCAACACTCCAAACCATGCACCAAGCGTAAGTACATGTATTGCGTGCTTTCTACGCACAAGGCACAGATGCAGAGACCTTCATGTGCATCATCTCATTTAATCCTCACACCACGGAACATTATCTTATTATTTTCCAACAAGAAAACAATCTTAGAAAAGCTAAGTAATTTGTCCCAAATCCCACAGCTGTAATGGGTTTGACTCCAAAGCCTGTGCTCTTAACCATCAGCATGAACAGTTTAGGATCAGACCCAAGATCAAAGAATGTTGCAATAGAAAGGGATTCCCAAATCACACCCCCCTTTACAACACATGAGCAATGACTTCTCATTTGAAAAGGTTTTGTAACTGACAAAATCTTGTTATTCTGGAGTCAACTAATTTGCAATCTGTGATTGTTTCTTTGTGTATTCTCCATGGATTTAGGGTAAAAGAATGTAATAAACACTAGAAGAGTGAAAGAAAGCTGCGTGTTCAACCTACTCACTACCTACCAGTAGCATCTGTTTAACTTTAGGATAGGTGACTATTCAGTCATCTTATGGATGGCCAATGAGCATCATTAGGGAAGTTGAGGCCGCCTGCCCAAGGCTCCTCTGCTCTCAAACCTAAGTGTCGTCACTAGCACCTGCTGCCTGCACAGCAAGAATGGCTTTAAAGGGCTTAAAAAACCACACAGCAATTATTGTGTGGACTAAGGATCTTAACATGGAAATACCTTGTGAGCGACGGTACTAAATGGACGAAATCGTGTTCTTAAAAAACTCTTTTAAGCTGCAATCTGAATGAGCATGGAGTCGAAGTCCTGGCTCTCTGGTCAGCATGGGGCCGCAGTGCCTCCGTGTTGACCACGGTAGACAGGCCTCAACAAGACAAGCACACAAAGGCGCAGATACTCCACGCGACGTTGGGGTGAATTCACAGAACTCGTCCTCTGGTCATCTGATCCCACCAAGAAATCAGGAGGCCAAGGAGGGCAACACCACGTCAGGCTGACCAGTAACACAACAAACTTGTATGGAAATGACTCTTTATGGGAAAAGAGTGGACAATTTTTACAAGACTCCTCATTTTTAAATAACCAAGTCTCCTCTCCTGGATGCAGCCAAATTCAACAGGAAAACATCCAAAACTGTTTATCCAAGTCTTGTCACTCTACCTCTTACCAGCCCGCCATCCACCCCCATCTCCTAGGCTAGTCCCATAGTTCACTCTCGATGGCAGAAGCCCCTCCACCGCTCTCACCCTCTACCCTACCCCAGAGCAGTTTTCTAATCTGTCCGGCTCCTGGGGCTCCCACTGCTCCCCACCCATCCTTTCCAGTCTATCAACAGTGAAGCACATCTAACACCCCCCGCCCCACCTCAACTGGTTTTCTCTGCCTTAGCGCACACTATATTTCTTACCCTAGAATTCCTTTCCCTTCCTTCAAGGACACTTCTATTCCTCCTTCAAGGCCGCCATCAGACATCATGTCTTCCAGGGTTAATCCCTTCTGGAGCCACTGCTGTACCCTGCACATCCTGCCACTGCTTCATACACCACACTCAGTTACAAGGCCAAGGTCACACAGCTATCAAGAGGCTGTGTGAAGGGTGGGTGGGTCCCAGGCGCGCCTGCCTCCAGAGCCCCGCCATTTCTACCACACTGAGGGCACACACACACACACAACTTTGCATATTAGCCCGTCAAAGGCAGCACGTATGTGGGGCAGACGCAAAGAACGTGAGGACAGAAACGTATTCCTATTAATTCTCTGTAAGAACCCAATGAAACTTTTCTTCATGGTTTCATAGACTGACTTACACTGGCAACGCTGTCTCGGCCTGAAACTGTGCAGCAGCGGAAATTCTGATAAAGATTCAACACAGCTCTACATCTCTACCTTTCCATGTTTTAATGCACCTGCTGTAAAAGCAGGGGTCACAAAATGCCCTTTTTCTCAGCAAGGTGACGGCCCACGGAAAAGGCACAAACTCGACCGTACAGAGTAAAGTGACTGCTCTTAGCTCCTGGTAGCAGCTGGATCCAAAAAGCATCTCCTAGAAGAAGGACCCGCCCACGATCAACTTCTGCGGGAGCTGCAGCGGGAAGGAGGCGCCCAACCTGAGTACCTGAGGCTCTCGAGGCGTTACTCAGTCAGGCCGGGATCCACCTCGGGACAGAGCAAACCCGAGGCTCTGCCCGCCCGAGTAACTTCCACGGAGGATGCTCCCATCGAAGCTCGGCGGCTCGGTGGAGGCTCCCACCAAGCAGGCCACCCGGACCACTCTCGGGGGAAGGAGGCGTCCACTCGGCGTGTTGGGGCCACTTTAACGGGGTGCAGGCAGTTTCCCCAATCCTTCCCCGGACTCACCTTCCGCTCCGGCTTCTGAATTTCGGGCAGGATGACACAGAAGGGCTTGATGACTTCCAGAAACTTGACTTTGGGGGGAAGAGACAAGAGTAAAGTTAGGGCTGGAGGACGCCGCGCCGCCCCGGGAAGCCGTCCGCGGGGCCAGGTGGGGCAGGGGCGCGGGCCGGGTGGGCTTCACGGCCGGAGGAGCGAGGTCCCGCCCGCGCCGGCCGCGTCCGGGCTGCCCCGAGGGACTCACTCGCCATGGCGGCGGCTGCTCGCCTCCGGGTCGGGCTCCAGCTCCGGCTCCGCTACGCTCCGACCGCGGCTCCGAGGCCGCCCGTCCCGCTCTGGAGCGCCGCGCCTCGCCGAGAGACACGTCAGTGCTAGCGCCCCGGCGGCCGCTTCCGCTTCCGCTTCCTGCCACGCGCTTCAGCCGCGCGCGCCGCCCACGCCTAGACCACAACTCCCGGCCTGCAGCGGGGCCGCGCGGCCTGTCGGAGGGAGGGCCGGAGAAGCGGGGCGGGGCGGGGCGGGGCGGGGCGGCAGGGGCGCGGGGCACGCCGGGACGGGGTTATGCGCCTGCGCAGACTGAGCCGCGAGCGCGGGGCGCGGAAGCTGAGTGGGACGCCGGCTTCACCCAGTTCCTTGCACGGCACCGGTAACTTGTTGCGCAGGTGTAGACAGTGAACGCCTTGGGACCGGCCTATCCCGGCGCCACCTCGGTGCCCGGAGCCCAGCAGGTGCGCGGCGCGGGGCCGACGGACACCCCTTTGAGGGCTCCTTGAGCGAACCTGGGGCCGGTCGGGGCGCTGGCCCCGCCGACAGGGGGAGGGGATGAGGTCGTGGTCAGGAGGCCCGGGGAGTCCAGGGAGGCCTCCCGGAGGAAACGTCCCGGGGGAGGAACTGTTGCGAGCACGGCAGGCGCTGTGCCTGCCCGAGATTTCTGGGGAGAGGATTCCTGCTTGGCTGGAGCCGGGGCTGTGTGAAGGGGAGGGATAAGACTTAACGTTCTTGGGGCCGGTGGGTGGGGCGAGGGGTGCCAGACGGGGCTTTTGAAGTTTATTTCCGAGGCACGTGTGATCACGGGTGGCACGTGATAGGTAATCTAAGGGAAGAGACCTCGTGCTGTCAGCATCTAGAGGAGGTGGGCGCCGCTGCCTGGGGTTAGGGGAGGTTCGTGGAGCGCAGTCTGGAGCTGTACCAGTCGGAGTTGGAGATGCCGATGTGGCCAGATGCTTTGTGCAGTATTAATTTAGGGATTGCTGTTTCTGTTTTTCCTTTCCCTCCCATTTCTAGCAGGTAGCCAGGATTTGTAAATCTTTGCCTCAGGATTTTTTCTAAGACGGGAAGTCCTTTTGTGCAAGCCTAACCTATGGGTGGAAAATTCAAATGACTGCAGGAGGCGGGCAGGAACTTCAGTGAAGTGACCCAGGTGTGGCATTGCTGGATATGCATTCCTCACATAAAAAGAAAGTAAGCACGACTACTGTCACAGGGCTGATTCTGAGACGCAGCCCCATCTTGCCATCCAGGACCCGTTCTTAATCTCTTCTGGAGTTTTGACCAGAAGCTGAAACTGGCAGCCCTTGGACTCAATTCAGCAGGTAGATCAGAGCTGATGTTTAGCCCATATGCACCCTGCACGATACTGATGGTGAAAATATTGAAATGCTTCATGGTAAATAGTATCATAGTAACTGTACAGTCACAATTAGCTAATGTAAATTCTCATATAAACTCGGGTTTGTACTGACAGTCTCAGGACGTTAGTACCATAGAAAAAGGGCCTTCTGTTGTAGCCACATCTGAGGAACATCTTGTGTCACTGAAGCGACGGTGGCTAAGTTGCATGTGTTAACAAAACAAATTGCTTTAGGAGAATCACTAAAAATAACTTTGTTAGCATAGTGTAATTCTTTTGAATTACAAGAGCAGGCGTGCAGTGTATTTATACTTATACACTTAAGATTTTATTATAAATATTAAAAACAAATACTAAAGTGAAGAGGCAACAAAATCTGGATAAATTTTTAATAGTTTCATATATAATAAGTGTGAGTCTTGTTAATCTGCAAAACAAAGAAGGAATTACAGTAGTAGTGAGTCCCAGCCTGGAGCTTGTTCTGATACTGTGCAAGAATCTGCACAAAATAAAACTTGTATTAAATACATTTTATTACATAAAATCTGTATTTCTGGAGTGAAAAATGACGATTTTTTTCAACCAGGAATTTGTGTTAGTGCTAATGACAAATTTTTGGCTGCAAATAGTGCTCAAAAGTTATGTGTTAAAAGATCAAAGTGCTGGGCTTCCCTGGTAGCGCAGTGGTTGAGAGTCCGCCTGCCGATGCAGGGGACACGGGTTCGTGCCCCGGTCCGGGAAGATCCCACATGCCGCGGAGCGGCTGGGCCCATGAGCCATGGCCGCTGAGCCTGCGCATCCGGAGCCTGTGCTCCGCAACGGGAGGGGCCACGACAGTGAGAGGCCCGCGTACTGCAAAAAAAAAAAAAAAAAAAAAAAAAAAAGAACGAAGTGCTAAACATGTATATTTCATCAGGATGCTGTTAAAACGTATGGTTCAAGTGAAAAAAAAAATTTGTGGTCATTAATGAGGAAGAAATTTAAAATATAATCAGTTTCATATATTAAACATTTGGAAACTTAAAACTCCCAAAATGTCATCATAGTGAGGATAAAGCAGTCAAAAAGATACAGAGGAACTGTCGAAATTTTTAGCACTGTATAATTGAGCATTTCCATGAAAATATTTAATAGAACTTCTAAAGGAATTGTATTGATATGGGGGTGGGTACTATGGACTAACTTGTTACAAAACAGATGTATCTAATGAGAAAACTTTTTGGAAAACAAAGCAGTGCATTTTAAATCATCTTCAAGGAAGTTTCATTTGCTTCACATAAAAGTGTTTTAATAATTTGCTTAAAATACAAATTTCAGTATTTTGAAGATAATGGTTTTTGTTGATCTTATGACACTGGGAGCTGCATTTAATACAGTGTATTGAGCTTTGTTGGTGGGAAAAATATATATATACAATGGAAAGATACTTTTGTAAAAATATCATTGCAATATTTTACAACTTTGAAAAGGTCATTGGATTTTGTACAAAAAGTGCCAGTGTAATAATGGTAGGAAGAGTCTGGAGTTTCAGCCAAAAGTTTAGAAAAAAATTTGGATATTTTAATTTGTCACTAAGTGATCAAATTTAATTTTGGATAAAGCAATACAAGATTTAAGTTAAGTAATTCTCATGTTTTTCTCAATAAATTGTATCTCTTACCATGCATCAAATAAATATCAGAAAGAACTGCAAATTAAGTACTGGAAATTGCACCTTGATGGACAGCTTGAAGTGCGAGAGCAGCAGAAGCAGTTTGGAAATCAGTAAGTTCTGTGTGTTCACTGTGATAGAAGCTGAAGTGCAGAGTTAGCCATCGAAGAATATAACTTTAAGAGTGTTTGTTGGCTTTAATAAAAGATGTTTTAATGGAAATAGCAATATTTTAGCTTTATGAGGAAAATGTCATAATTATTAGAGCTGACATTATTTCAGTGGACTCTGGAATGATTGAACATTATCTGTAACGTAATGTTCAATCGTAATGTAATGATTGAACAATACTTGTAAATTACTGTAGTCTGGTTAGGCTTCTATAACAGAACACCACAGACTGGGTGACTTCCAAACAACAGAAATTTATTTCTCATAGTTCTGGAGGCTGGGAGGTCAGGGCGCCAGCACGCCTGGGTTGTGGTGAGAGCCCTCTTGCACGTTGCAGACTGCCAGCCCCTTGTGGCAGACAGCAGAGCAGAGGAAGCAAGCTCTCTTGGGACTCTTACAAGGGCTCTAAATCCTCATGACTTCCACTCTTATAAGCTCATCTAACTCTAATTACCTCCCAAAGGCCCTACCTCCTAAAATCATCACATTGTGGGGGTAGGGGGATAAGGCTTTATAACGTGAATTTTGGAGAGACACACATTTGTTTATGTTTGCATAACATAAGTAAAGGAAACTTTGGAATGGAAGATACAGATATGAAAAGAAAATAGGTACACTGAAACAAAATGAAGTATCAATTCCAAGAGAAAAACTATTGGATTGTCTAATCAATAATACAAAAAGGGTTTTGATGGAAAAATGAATGAACTTTTCAATTGAATCCTGAGATTTGGCTAACTGGTTTGTGAAGCTCCATGGATTGAGGTTGAATACAGTAGCAAATTCAAGAAGTGATTTTTGTGACTTAGTTATAATAGAAATATTGAATATATAAAAGTCTCAGACTGTTTGACTTGCCTGGAGGTTCTCTGGAAGACCCCACTTGCAAAGCTGTCTTTATTTGACCTGACTTGGAGCTCAGAGTTCATCCAGTGCAAAAAGTCTTCTCCCCAGGGCATTTCTCAAAAACATGTAGAGGCAGTTGTTTAACTTCACAGCTGCCTGAGGCAGTGAATAATGCTTAGGACAAACAACAGGCTAGCCAAAAAGCTGAAAGGGAAAAACTGCGGAATGGGCATCCAGGGCAGCTTTGAGAAGCCCCAAAACATCCTGCTCTTCTAGAAGGCCACACGCACAGGTAGAGGAGTCACGTGCCTAAGGCTGTGACATGCTCGGGAAAGCCCTGGGAAGGCCCTGAGCTCTCATTGGGCCAACCTCCAGGCTCCCCACGGCAGGAAGTGAAGGCTTAGGCAGAGTTGTCCAGTGCTGGGCCCCTCAGCACACACTGGGAGACTTGCTGGGCCCAGAGGCTTAGGAAATGCCTGTCTAATCACTAGCTGACCACTAAGCTATCTCTGCAGAGACTTCAGTGGTCACATGTGCCTTTACAGAATCAGTTCAGATAAATCATGAAACGAACAGCAACAAAAATATAAAGGAAACCTTGGGGAGGGGAGAGAATCTGATTTCCAGAGTTGTTAAATTATATTGCTTAGAATACCCAGTTTTCAACAAAATATTTTGAAACATGCAAAAAAAGAAAAAGAAAAGAGAATATGGTCCATACACAGGAAACAAAAGCAATCCATAGAAACTGTTCCTAAGGATGTGCAGACGTTGGACTTACTAGACAGAGTCTTTAAGTCAGCTGTTTTAATTAAGCACAGAGTTAAAGTAAAGCATGTCTAGAGCATTAAAGTGTGAGAACACTGTCTCACCAAATAGAGAATATCAATAAAGATAAATTAATAAACAGGAATTTGGGAGTAAAAAAATATAATGAGTGGAAAATTCACTAGAGGGCTCAACAGCAGATTTCACTAGGCAGGGGAAAGAATCAGACCTTCAGGGTCAATTGAGTTTACCTAGAGGAAAAGAAAAGAGAGCAAACAACGCAAAGCAAACAGGAAGTATGTGACAGTTGCTAGTATGGTGGGCGTGAGACCTACAAAAGGGGCTCAGTTTGGTGCAGTAGATAGTCTTTCTTGAAGGGGATCATGAGGTGTATTTTATATACACTTAGATTCCCATTATCCCAATAACAACAACAAAGTGTGTTATTGGTCATGGGCTAAACTCTGGACTCTAGAACATTCTGCTGGGATGTCTGTTATTGGTAGCAGTTATATTGCAAACAGTCCTTCGAGTTGTGTGCAGTTACCTTCTTTGTCCTCTCTGTAAGACCTTCATTCCTTCCTAAGAAACCACATTTAAAGTCCAAATGGGTTCAATCTGATTTATATAAAAGCAAATCATTACTAACAGATTACTCACTGCACTTTACTGTAATCTAGTCATGTACATAGTTTTGTTTTTTACAACATGACAGTTAAATCCTGTTGGTCTAGAAATATACTTACTAGAAAATATTCTTCCATGTTGAGGGAGAGATGAAGTGTTTCTTCAGGAGTGACCTATACTTCCAAATCTCTTTTGATGAACCCGGGGCCAACTTGTATGCGTCTTCTCGGGGTTCAGCTTGGATGGACAAAGAAGCTAGATGGCGGACATGACCAACACAACAATCAATGAACATCGACTAAGACAGCAGTTAAAAACAGTATCACCGGTAGGGATTGAGGGTAGCAGTTAAGGTGGCAGATTCAGGCCCAGTTCGCAATTAAGCTCATGAAATGCAAGACTTGGTGGAGCAGTTGAACTGCAGGACGGATGGAGATGCTGCTGGGCCTTGGGACACCTAGAACCAGGGGCCAAGAGCCACTGATCCTCACCATTGCATGTTTCTGCTCATAAAGTTCATTCTTTCCTATTGCATTGTCTTCCTTCATAAAGCAGGAAAAATGGATGTCCATAACTTAGGAGTTTCAAGTCTTCCTGTGGGGCTCACAAGTGCAAATGCTTTCTGGGGTCAGGGGAGTACCATAATTGAGTGAAGGAAGCTGGGTATGCAGTGCGGGGTGGGGGGCCCCATGGCAAACTGAATCCCAAATTCAGCCTTTGGACTTTTCCAAAGAGGCCTGGCATCTGTGTTCAGGTTTCCAGCCTGCATCTCCTCAAGACAGCCCCGCCTAGGAGAGCGGGAGTGCACCCGAAAGCCTGCGCCAGCGCATGGTCTTGAAGTGTCTTCTCAGCCACAGTGGCCGCTGGGCGCAGAGCAAGGCCGGAAGGCGTCAGGTGTAGCCAGGCTTTAGGTCTCACGAGCAAGGAGGCAGAAGAGGGCGCAGCGACGTTTTCTCGCTGGTAGGAAGATGGGGGCGATTCCCTTCTTCTGATTAGAAGATAACTCAGGGCATTACAGAACATTAGAAGATACGTAAACCTACAGACAAGTGCTGTAAAAGCTCCGTAATCTCCTATCTGGAGAGAGTGTTGGTCGGTTTCCTTTGTCTTTTGTTCCTTACCTACTTTTAATATAACTGTGACCACGTATCATTTTGTATATTGCTTTTATATCAAATCATTTTTGATTTTGAAATATTTTAATATTTAAATAAGTATTCTAGGTATTATTATGTATTGTTTTCCTACTGTCTAACATTTTTTTCCCTAAACCTCATTCTAATATATTCACGGGAGGTACATCCAGGGACGCACCACGGTGTTCTGTAACGATTTCCCAGAAGTTAGGGGTTTAGATGGTTTACTGTTTTTTTCCTATTATAAATCACACTGGGATGAATATCTTCATGACCAAAATGTTGCCTACATATCCTGTTATTTACTCGGGATAGAATTCCAAAAGTGCGAATTTCCGGGTGGGTCCAAAGCAATAAACATTTTTAAAGTTCTTGGTGTGTATTGCCGTGTTTCTGAAGATGGACTATATCTATTTTGACTCACAGTGTTTGGCAAATGATATTTTAAACCTGAAAGGCCCACGTTCTCAGGTGGGTTGAAAGAGGGCTGTGTGCAGGCATCTTTGGATCCAGGCTGACTTGGCCTGCAGGAACAGCTCCTGGACCTTCTAGAATGTTCCCACCCTTCCCCGCAGCCGCCTCCTTGTGCTTGGGGCCTGTGGTTTTCTGCAGGATGGTGTCGCTGCCAACTGATGCCAGCCCAGAAGCCCGTGCGCTGTCAGTGTTACCGACCTTTTCGAGTTGGTCCCCGGCAAGGGTCCTCCTGCCCCGAGTCATGGGAGCCGGCAAAATGAGAGCGAGTTCAGTTCAGAAGCAAAGGAAAGCTTTATCCTTCGACCTAAGAATGGACGGGGTCAGCTCACGCCCCGGGACACGCTCTCCCGGAAAGGCCGGTGGGCGCTGCTTTATAGGTTCCTGTAGTTCTCGCGGGGCTGGCGCAGATCGCGGGATCTGCGCTCCCGCGGCGTCTCTGCCGGCGGCCATTTCCCAGGAGGAGCTCTGACCCGAGGTGCCCGGTGTGAGGCGTCTGCACGTGGCGTCCTGTGAGCGAGTGAAACTAGACTAAGCACAAAGGAAAAAAAACAGGTTAGACTTTATTTTCTTACCCAAATTCTCTCATTTCCCGGGAACTGGGCGACAGTTGCGGACTGCGGCCTGGGCAGCCCAGAGCCGCCGGGCACTCTGCTGACTGCCAGGTGCACAGCGGCTGCTCTGAGCATCTTCCAGGCCTCACAGCCTCCGCAGGCCAGCGGGTCCCACGTTTCCTCTCTGCTCCCAGCACCGCCTGCAGGGGCGCTTGGCCGGCTCCCTTCGGGGGGGGGGGGGGGCTGGGCTCCGCGGGCCTCCGGCCCCAGGGGAGCGGAGCCCTGAGGCGCCGGGCTGAGCCTCCCGTGTGTGCGCCGCCCCTGCTCTGCGCCGTTACCTCTGAGAGGGCAGGTGAGCCGCCTGCCTTCATGCTCGGGCTTCTAGCAAAGGGCGCGGGGGCTGCTCGGCAGCGTTCGCTGAGTGAATGACGGCAGCGCTGCTGGGGGTCGCAGGGTTAGAGGGACGCCCGGCGCCCTGGCTCCGGTGTCCCTCCGCCATCCTGAGTGACCAGGGTCGGGGCAGGACGGGAACGGGCCCGGGGGTCAGGCCTGGGGCCGTGGTAGCTGCTGTGTCTTTCCTGTCTCCTTTCCAAGCCCGGCTTCCTCCCCCGAGGAGGTCAGGGCTGCTGCGGGAAGTGGCCAAAGACAAGAGGCGGTGTGTCTGTGTTCTGATGTGCAAGAGGGACTTTGCTGTGACACAGGGGCTTGAAAGACAGGTGCTCTGGAGCGAGAAAGGGCCTGCTGGGCGCGCTTAGCTCCAGTGTGGCAGATCTGGGCCGCCCCGTCAGGGGGACGCCTTCCATGTGCGAGGCAGGCCTGCATCTTCGTGCTCAGCCCAGGCTGCTTTGAAGAGCACTCCTGTCGAGACCCCGAGTTCAGGCTTCGGAGTCGGAAGGCCCGGCTTCAGACCCAGGGGTCTGATGAGCCCTGGCACTGCGGGCAGGTAGCTTAACCCGAGTCGCGATCTCCTGAACTGTGTCGCAGGGCTGAGAACTCAGTGAGCAAAAGTGTGTAAAGCGCTTAGCATGCCGGTGCTTCCTAAAGGGGCGGGGGGGTCCGTCAGAAGGTAGTTGACGATCGCCTTTGTGTCCACAAATCACTCCCCTGAGTTTTGTTAAAAGCAATTCTTTAGGGCTTCCCTGGTGGCATCCGCCTGCCGATGCAGGGGACGCGGGTTCGTGCCCCGGTCCGGGAGGATCCCGCGTGCCGCGGAGCGGCTGGGCCCGTGAGCCATGGCCGCTGAGCCTGCGCGTCCGGAGCCTGCGCTCCGCAACGGGAGAGGCCACAACAGGGAGAGGCCCGCGTACCGCAAGAAAGAAAAAAAAAAAAGCAATTCTTTATTAGTAAGCCCACTGGAAATTAGTGTGGGTCTAAAAGGACTCAGAAAATTAGTATATGAGCAAGAAGGGAAAATTAAGTTTGTCCCCTTGCTTTACAAACATTCTCCTTGCCTCGTTTCCTACTGTGTTTAACAGAATCATCACTTTCCTAATTCCCAGACTCAGAAATTTGAGCCCATCTCACTGCTCTGTTGTGGTCATCACATCCACATCCAACACTGACCTCCTCCATGTCTTCTGGCCCATCCCCCGCCATCACCGCCCTTGTTTGGGCACAGCGTCCACTGCCAGGACAAATGCATCACCCAGTAACTGTCCTTCCTCCCTCCTGGGTGGCCCTGCCCAGTCCACCCTCCACAGGCTTCTAAAGCGCTCCTGTCCGTTGCTCACTTGTCCTCCATGGTGTCTGTATCACTTACGATTACGTTTGGCTGCTTGTTACGGGAAATCCCAAATAACAACAGCTCAGACACTTCATTTCTCTAACTTTCAAGGAGTCTGGAAGTAGCTGTCCCAGGGCTGCTGCCAGTCTCCGTGGTCTCAGAGGCCCAGGCTCCTTCGATGTTATTGCCCTGCCACGTGTGACACCTCATAGTCCAGCATAGCTGCTCAAGTGCCAGCCATACATCTGCATTCCATCCAGCAGGAGGGAGTAGGGGAAAGTCACACTTCCTTACTTTAAAGACCTTCTTTAGAAGTTGCATACACAACTTCCATGTATATCTCGTAGGCCAGAATTTAGTCCATTGTCACACGTAGCTGCAAGGGAGGCTGGGGCATGTATAGCTCACCCTGACTAAAATACACAGCATGAGAAGTGTGCGCATGTGTCTCTACCTGGGTCACCATACCGAGGACCAAGACAGAGACCCTGAGTGCCTCTGTAGGCTCCCTGTGCAGCTCCCAGTTTCGAGACCTCCCCCAGGTGAGCACATCCTGACCT
The DNA here is from genome assembly GCF_964270905.1 of Leucopleurus acutus. NCBI lineage: Eukaryota > Metazoa > Chordata > Mammalia > Artiodactyla > Delphinidae > Leucopleurus > Leucopleurus acutus. The sequence continues at coordinate 1,943,989 of NC_139153.1, read as the reverse complement.
CTGTTGCTGTCCATGACCTTTGCCTATTTTGGAACTTTGAGTACATTGAAGCGTTCAGCATGGGATCTTTTGTGTCTGGCACTCGACCTTATGTCTGTGAGAGTCATCCTTGTTGTGTGTGCAGTAATTTGCTCTTTTTTTTTTTTTTAAATGCTCTGTGGTTTTCCACCACAATCTATTTACCCCCGTTCTTGTTGATGAACATTTGGATTGTTTCCAGTTTGGGGCTATTTTTAATAGCGCTGCTTTGAATATTTGTGTACAGGTCTTTTCATTTCCCTTGGGTCTGTGTCTGGGAGCAGAATTGCTGAGTCTAGATGTCTGATCGTTGTTTCACACGGCTGTGCATTCAGCTGACATCCATAAACACAGTGCTCCGTCATTATGGAAGAAGAGAACAACAGGTACTGAGCATCACCAGCAGCTCTGAGGGGTACCACTGCCCACACGTGGAACCGAGCCCGAGCCCTCGCCCCGCCCTGCCCTGCCCACTGCTTTTCCTCACACCTACTCTGTCTGCTGGGATGCGTCCTCCTCCTCCTCTTCCCCAACCTGCAGCCCCCCTCTGCTCAGACAAAACCCACGCGTCACAGCACAGGTGTTTCCACCTAACGCAGCCTGCCCTGCACCCCCTGGTTGGGCCCGATTTCTTCATGCCATCTGCTTCCGCTGTGTGTTGTACCTTGGCAGTCCTGGAGCACATTTGCCTTGTTATAATTATCTCGCAGCACCCTGGGATTTAGAGTTGGCAGGGTCCTTGGAGGCCCTGAAAACCTACGGGAACTTGGAACTACTTCTGAGATGGCTGATCTGCATCCCGGGGAGACATCCAGGCCTTTGCCTTCCCATCAGTGCTCTCCTTTCTTCCCCCTTCCCTCCCTGACCCGGCATCTCAATAAATAAGAACTGATGGCCTGAGATCTAAAAGAATAGATCTGAAAAGTTCTCATCGCACACACACTCGAAGTTTGCCATGATATGGTGACAGACGTTAGCTAGCCTTACTGTGGTGATCGTTTCTCTACGTGTATAAATAGCACTAATGCCCTTGTGTCTGTCTTTTGAATTATGCGTCTGGCACAGCTATGGATGAATCTGGCCATCTCCCTTCTCCTCGCTGGCCTGTGGAGCAGAGTGATACTGGCCAGACAGGACCCACCACAAATCCACCCAACCTCAGACAGCCCCCAGGGTGTCTGCCTGTGTTTCCTTGGCCAGTTCACACTTCTACTCTCTGCACTAGCTTTTTGCCCCCTTTTTAAAATATGAGAGCATAATTTACATACACTAAAATTTACCTTTTTTCCTGTACAGTTATGCAAATGTTGACAAACGCATACAGCCCTGGGACTGCCACCACAGTCAAGACACAGAAGGGTTTTGTCATCCCAGCTTCCCACGCACCTCTGTGGTTGGCCTGTCCCCCACTCTCAGCTCCTGTCCACCACAGATGTGTTTTCTGTTCCCCGCAGTTTCACCTTCCCCTTGATGTCATAGAAACTGACCCACGTAGTGTGTCGGCTTCGTCATGGGCTCCTTCTGCTCAGGATACCTTTGAGAGTCATCCATGTTGTTGGAGTCCCCGTGGTTCATTCCTCTTTATGGCAGAGTAGTGATCCATTCTCCAGGTGAAGGACATTTAGGGTGCTTCGGGTTATTATGAGAAAAACCACTTTAAACACTTGTGTGCAGGTTTGTGTGGGAAGCTAAGTTTTCATTTCTCTTGAGTAAATATCTGGGAGCAGGATTGCCGAGTCGTAGGCTTCACCGCGAAACTGTCTTCCGGGGTGGTGGTACCCTTCTGCGGTCCCACCAACGATGTGTGAGAATTCCAGTTGTTCTGCATACTCATCAGCAGTTGGTTGTGTCAGGTTTTCACAAAAATTTTAGTCATTCTCAGGAATTCCCTGGTGGTCCAGTGGTTAAGACTCGGCGCTTTCACTGCTGTAGTCCTGGGTTTGATCCCTGTTGGAGGACCTAGGATCCCCAGGCCACGCAGCATGGCCAAACCACCCCCGCGCCCCCCCCCCCCAAATTTTAGTCATTCTGATGTGGTATCTTATTGTGCTTTTAAATTTATCTTTCCTAATGACTAGTGATACTGAGCCTCTTTTCATATGCATATTTGTGATCCAGAGGTTTTTTTTTTTGGTGAAGTATCTTTCCAAATATTCTGCCCATTTAAAAAAAAATGAGCTGTTTGGATTTTCTTACTGTTGAGTTCTGAGAGTTTTTTACAAGTTCTGGCTAAAGATCTTTTATCACATATATAATAATACAGCTGTTTTCTCCTCGGCTTTGGCTCACCTTTTTACTCTCTCAACAGTGTCTTTCGAGGGGCATAAGTTCTTCAGTTTGACGAAGTCCAGTTTGCCAAGCTTTTCTTTTATGGATTGTGCTTTTGATGTCACATCTGAGAAATCTCCGTCTAATGCAAGGTCCCAAAGATTTTCTCCTATGTTTGGTTCTAGAGTTTGTGTGGTTTCAGCAGTTACATTTAGGTCTATGGTCCATCTTGAGTTAGTTTTTGATTATGTGTAAGGAAGTCAGTAGAAAACGTCTGAAGTTAAAAATCTGGAATTATAAGTGCGTTACATGGAGGTAAACACCAGAAGAAAAAATTAAATGATGCTTATCCTCAGGGAAATGAGCAAGTTAAAACCACAATGAGATGCCACTTCCCACAGATAGGGTAACTGTATTTAACAAGGCAGACCATTAATGTTGTCAAGGACGTGGAGAAATCAAAATCCTCACACGCTGCTGGTGGGAATTTAGAATGGTGGTGCCGCTTTGAAAAACAGTCTGGCTGTTCCTCAAATGATTGAATGACTAATGATTAAATGCTTAATGTCAAGTTTAGATGAGTGACTTATTGCTTAACTATTAAATGTTCTTCCTGTGAGGTGCCCTACGACCCAGCAGTTCCACTCTTAAATATGTGCCTAGGGCTTCCCTGGTGGCGCAGTGGTTGAGAGTCCACCTGCCGATGCAGGGGACACGGGTTCGTGCCCCGGTACGGGAGGATCCCACATGCCGCGGAGCGGCTGGGCCCCTGCGCCATGGCCACTGAGCCTGCGCGTCCGGAGCCTGTGCTCCGCAACGGGAGAGGCCACAGCAGTGAGGGGCCCATGTACCCCAAAAAAGAGAAAAAGATGCCTAAAGGAATGGAAAAGGGATGTTCAAACAGACACTTGTACATAAATGTTCACAGCTGCGCTGTTCACGAGAGTCAAAAAGTGGCAACAACCCATCAAATAAGGAAGAGATAAGTAAAAATAAAAATAGATAAATAAAGGTGGTCCATCCATTCAATGGATAGCAAAAAGAAGTGAAGCACCGAGACCTGCTGCAACATAGGTGAGCCCCGAAAACATCGCAGTAAGTGAAAGAAGACAGTCCCAGGAGACCACGGGTTGTGCAGAGTCCAGAAGAGGCAGTCTGTCGAGACACAAGTCAGATTAGTGGCTGCCAGGGCTGGGGGTGGTGCAGGAAATGAGGGGGTGACTGCTAAAGGGTGTGAGGTTTCTTTTTTTCTAATGAGCACAAATAGGCTGGTTTCAGACAGTACCTGTTTGTATCAGAGAGTAACGAGGAGGAGCGGAGATGTGTGATCGGTGAAGTCTCTGCATCGTAACGCCCCAATCCCATTGTTTCCTTCTGTCTTCGGGATTTCTTTTTGGGGAGATAAAAATGTTCTAAAATTGGTTGTGGCGATGGTTGCACAGCTCTGAATACACTGACTCACCCAGTTGTACATTTTAAGTGGGTGACCTTTATGATAAGTGAGTTTTATCTCAATAAAACTGTTACAAACTGTGCTTGCCTGTTTCTGTCTTCATTCGATGATCTGCTTGGCTGGTTAGCCAAGACATGTTTTCCTTCGCTGGAAATTCCGCCAGGGAATTCTTTTGATACCCATCGACATGGCCTTGTCGGAAGGTGTTTCTGCAAGCTGGGGATGCAGTGTTTGGGCTGCACCAGCCCAGCCATGACTTCCATATCTGGGCCCCAAACCCCTCCTCCCGTTGCTGCTCAGAGGTGCCCCCGGCTGGCATCCCCAGGAACAATTCGTGCGACGCTGCGGCCGAGGCAGAACAGATTGATGAGACGGAGTAAAACGGGCAGGGTGGGGCTGGAAGGAGAAAAACGAACCACAGGAGGGAGGTGGTGAGCTGAGTGAGGGGAGGCCGACTGCCGGGCCTGGGGGCGGCGGGATTTGCCTCTGCAGGCGGGTTATGGGCCAGGCCAGATAGGCCTGGGGCACGAGGTGACCGGACCTGGTCCCTGCCCCCAAGGAGCTCCAGGTCTGGAGGGCATGGGAGGCCCATACCAGGGTGACTCCAGCATCGTGGGCCTTCCTGGGGTCCCAGGGGACCGACGGGAGTGGCCACGGGGACATCCTCTCCCTGCAGGAGAGTCTGCGGGGGGGCGGGGGTGGGTGGGTGGGTGGAGTGAGAGGGAGGATAGGGGTGGGGTGGAGAAGGAGGCAGCGTGCACAGGAAAATGCCTAGTCCCAGGCCTCCCCCTGGACTTCCTGACACAGAGCGTCTGGGATGGGGCCTAGGCCTCTGAGTTATACACCCTCCCGGTGGTCTCTGTAAAGCTACAGGCTTAAGTGCGAGAATTGCATTTTTAAAGGATGTGGGGAAAGCCCCAAAACAAAACCCAGCAAAGACTATGCGGTAGAGACCATCTGGCCCACGAAGCCTGAAATATTTACTATCTGGCCCTTTACAGAGAAAGTTTGCCGACTTCTGCTCTAAACTCTGAGGTTTGGGAAACCCCCAGCCCACGAGTGCTTCCTCAGGTTCTAGCCCCATCTGCCCGATTGTCTGAGAAAGGCCGGTCTTCCAGGTGTAAGGGGGGATTAGCTCATGCTGGAGAGATGTAAAGATGTCCTCGCCCCACGGGGACCTGTCCTTGACACAGAAGGGAGGATGGTAAGGGAACCGAAAAGGAAACGTCGGGAGCGTCTGTGTCGGGGTGCACTTGACATTGCTGGCTGGCCTTGGGAGGGCCCCCCCTGGTGGGGCTCGGGTGAGCGGCCCCCAAGGCCTCCTGCACCCCATTTCTCTCCCTCCCGGCCGCCAGTCGCGGTCGGCGGAGTCCTTCCACCCAGCTTGTTACTCTTCTTCGACACACAGCTGGCTCTCTAAGTCAAACAGGGCGACCTTTCGTGTGTTTTAAGCCTGACGGCGTGGCGTAGTACAGAATCGATGATTCACTGCTTGTCTTTGCTCGGTGCTGTGTCTCTGAGGTTCGTCCACACAGACGTGTGTTCTGGTTTGGTCTGCTTCACTTCCGCGGGGGGTTCCGAGCACAGCTGTACCTGGACTCTCGTCCTTTCTCCTGTCCAGGGCACTGGTTTGTTTCCTTACCCCCATCGCAGGAACAGTGCTGTGAGTGTCGGTGAGAGCTGGTGGCGGGGGAGGGGGGCGCCAGCTCGGCCTCCAGGAGGGTGGGTGGGGCCTGAGCCCGTGACGCCACGCTGTTCTCCGTAGGGGCTTCTCGGGCCTCTCCAGCGCATCCACCGCGGGGCCAGCACAGCGCCCCCAGGACTGCCTCCACTCCTGCCCACGAGGGCGTGAAGTGGTCCCTCTTCCAGGTGGACTTGCTCTTCCCTGATCCTAGAGGTCGAGCACCTTTTCATAGTTTATTGGCCAGTCCAGGCGCCCTTTCTGTGAAATGTGTTCTTCTCTTTGCCCATTTTCCCAGCTTTTTTGCTTACCCGTTCGTAGGCATAGGCCTTCTTTCTGTTCCCTGTACTTGTAGACAACCCTAAGGGAGTTTGCCCCAGGTTCTAGCTTCTCCTGAGCCCAGCCATCCAGGTGGTGTCCGAGCAGCTCTGCACCTGCAGGTGGCTCCCTGGCCCCCAGGGAGGGAATGTGTCCTGGTTGTCAGGGCTCCCAGCTGCAGCCTTGTTGCAGGAACACTGTCTGGTCCAGCCACCAGGGGGAGGAGCTGCTTCACTGACCGTGTGTCTCAGCTCCTTGAGGCTCTGGGAGATGCCAGCCGGGGAAGGCTTGGGGGTGGGAGTGGGTAGGCACCCCAGGAGGGGATGACCGGACCCCAGGATGGTGACCGGGCCCGCTCGGCCTGGCCAGTGCGGCTGCCTGCCCTCACACTGCCTACCACACCCTTCCCCATGCGGGGCCTCAGCACAGGCTGCTCCTGGGTCTGGAATGCTCGTCGTGTTCATCTGTCCAGCACGCCCAAGCCCGCCAGTCGCCTGCCCTGCGGACTGGCCCCAGGACCACTCCCCCCCAACCCCCCCGCGCCAGGCTGCCCCAGCAGTTAGTGTCACTTTGCTCAGAGAAGTGAGTCACTTATGTGATGGCTTATGTGTAGTGGTCACCTTACTTCTTTGAATCTGTGGCCCTTGTTAGAGCAGAATGGAGGTCATCCCACAGGTCATCCCGCAGGTGAGGGGAGCCTTTCCCTCTCACTGTCCCCCACAGGGATGTCATGGGGCCTCCGACAGGGCCTGCATTTACACCTGCTGTTGTGTCCCAGTGGCCCCGGCCCTTGGTATCCACGTGAAATCCCACACAGGCTGTGAACAGATGTGCTTTATGGGCAATTCTACGTGTTAGATGGCGTGTAGGCAGAGCAATGGTTTTCCCCAAACGTGTGCATGCTGACCCGCGGAACCTTTGATGGCAAAGGGGAATTAATTGCCAATCAGATGCCCTTAAGATGGGAAGGTGGTCCTGGATATCTGTGTGGGCCCAGCGCAATCTCAGGTCCTCACCGGTGGGCGGGGATCAGAAGGGGGGTGTCAGAGGAGGAGATGTGAAGATGGATTGTCAGCTTTGAAGGTGGAGGAACAGCCACAAGCCAAGAAACACCGGTGGCTCTAGAGGCTGAAAAAGCCAGGGACGTGGGTTCTTCCCAAAGCCTCCAAGGGGAGCGCATCCTGCCAACGTCCTGACCTTGGCTCCCTGAGACCCTCCATGGACTTCTGAACCACGCAGGTGTGAGACAGCGCGACACCTGGCGGTGATGGGCTGTGCCGCGTGCTTGCCTGGAGAGCTGGGTTTGGACTCCAGCCCCTCACAGGAGGTCACGTCACTGTCCCTGAGATCTCTTCTCTCCTCCAGGATGTGACCGCATGGGGAGCAGGGCCAGGCTCTGGAAAAGCGCTCAGAACGTGCTGACCACCTTCCCTCTGAGCAATCCCTCCGTGGCGTGGTGGCCTCTTGCTTTATTCTCGACAACCTGACAGTGTCCGGTGTGTGTTCAGCGGAGGTGGAGAAGGGGAGAGAGTGGTTTCTTCAGAGCTGGGGGCCGCCCCCGCCCCTCCCTGGTCCAGGCTCTCAGAGGCTGCAGGTCCTGCACTGGCGCACTTCCCTTTTGGAATGTCGCTCTACAGACCCACAGCACTGGGAAGGCTGAGAAACAAGCCTGCAGTGGGGTTGCCTCCGATCTGAAACTGGTGGCCTTGGTGTGAAAAGCCTCATGTTTGGCCAGGAACTGGAGCTCTTTCCAACCCGTGTATTTGTCCTGGGCTCCACGGCCGGTGGAGACCATCCACCGCTGAGCCTCTGACGCTGCAGGATGGGCACAGCCTGCCAGGGGTGTCCTCTCGGTGCCCCCTGCCCGCTCGCTCCCGATGGCCCCCTGCCCAGCTCAGACCCACCTGCGGGAGACTGGTCTGTTCCCCGACGACGTGGCTGCTACCTGTCCTGTCTCTAAGTGGCCTGAGGCCACGTACAGCACGGCTAGGTAGGCTCCTGCATCCACCCCTAACGCTCCTGAGCTTCTGTAGAGAACCTAAGTGCAATGCAGACCCCACCCCCTAAACAGCCCCCAGCCTGGACTTTGGTGTCAGAGCCTAAAGCAAAGAATGGAGTCCCCTTCAAAGAACAGCTGGAAGAAGGGGACTTCCTGGTGCTCCAGTGGTTAAGACTCCGAGCTTCCAATGCAAGGGGCGTGGGTTCAATCTCTGGTCGGGGAACTAACATGCCACAGGGTGCAGCCAAGAAAATTAAAAAAAAAAGAACAGCTGGAGGAAACAGCGGAAACTTCCACCGCATGGTGGTTTGTTAAAGAAACTATGCTGCATCAATGATGGAATCCTATGTGGCTGTTAAAAAGGGAGAGCGTATGGAGTAGTCTTTATAAGCACACTATTGAATGAAAGAAGAATGGAATAGAACCATGTTATATATGTTCACATATACGTAAAATGTTATATATGTAAAAATAGAGGAAGATGCATGTATATTCCTTTATAATTTACATAGTCCCTTAGCTCAGTATTTTTCCTCAAGAAAGTTTGATGGAATACACCAGAAGTTGGCAGACTTTTTCTGAAAGGGCCAGAGGTCTCTACTGCACTTCCAGGGCCCTGCTGTTGCCGTGTGAAACCAGTCACAGACAATACGTACACAGTAAGCATAACTGTGTTCCAATAAAATTTATTTACAAAAACAGGTGGTGGGTGGGATATGCAGTAATCAACAACGTCAAAGGTCAGAGAGAAAAGAAATATCCTAGAGATAGCTAAGAAATGGCTCGGGATCATGAACCACGGGCACTCACCAGGCGTGCACACCTCTCCTCACTGCAAGAACCAAAGCACCTCATCACCAGACGTCCCAGGGACCAGGGCTGAGCCCTCCCCTTTGGCGGAGGTGACATGTGTCATCCCAGGAAAAAGAGACTTTGGCAGAGGAAGGCTGGAGTATCGTTCGGAAATCTCGGGCTGCAAGTAACTCCAGGCAGCCTGAACAATAAGGAACATGTATCCTAACAGTGAGCGTCTGGCAGGAAGTCCTGTGGCTGGTTTGTTCTGTGGCTCTGCTGTGTCGCCCAGGACCAGGGCCTTCCCATCCCCCATCCCACCTGGCTCTCTGGACCAGCTGCAGCCCGCTCCTCACAGCAGCGCAGTCTCTGCAGTTCCAGGGGCCCCGCAGCCTAGAAAAGTCTCAGCAGAAGAGCCCACGTCTTCTTCTCCACGTCTGTCAAAGAGCAAGAAGGCCTTCTCCCCGAAGCCCCTCCGTAGAGCTCCCTTATGTCTCCTTCCCTGAATGGTCCACGTGTTGTGCTAAGCTGATCGCCGGAGACGGGAACGGGATTGCGATGGCCAGTGAGGTGGGAACAAGAAGAGCCGGGGCCCCCCGGTGGGGTGTGCTGGTGTTGGCGGAGGAGTGGGGCGCCTTGACTGTGCACCCCCCAGCTATTCTCTCTTGGTGCTCCAGCAGGGCCTGGGGTGGACAGCGTAGGCCATCCAGTTGGGGCTCTCTCTAAGGACCCCTGGTGGAGGGGGCACCACCCTTTGAAAGATTTTCTGGTCTTTCGGTTTGGCTGACCCACCGTGCTCTTGTGCTCAAACTTCCGGCATCTCTGACCCTGACTCGCGGCAGGCTGATGCCCTCCATCCGGCTGCACTGGCCCTGCACGGCTCCCACTGCTATGGGGCTGGTTCAGCTGAGACATGGGCTACCACGAGGCCTCCTGCCCATCTGCTGTGTCTGCTGTCACCCTGCTCGAATACACTGGACTGTGGGGGACGGTCTTAAAGGACTTCCTCGCCGGGAGACGTGTGGCTGACGCACCAAGGCCGGGCTCCTGGGGTGGCCTTGGGGGTCTTCTGTGTGGCCCCATCTTCTTGTCTTGGCTTCCTCGGCTTCCTCCGGTGCTTCAGCCACCCTGGGAACCGCACCCCCTCCCGCCCTTGCCCACCTCACACGTCCTGGCCTCTGGGCCTCGCTCCCGATGTCCTTGAGGCTGGTCATCCCCGACTCTGGTTCCTGCCCAGGAGGTGCTGAGCGTCCCCTCCTCAGATGAAAATTACATTGAATTGCAGGACGAAAACCAAAATGAAAGCGATCTTCCATCAGTGACATTTTATTTAATATTCATTTTTAGAGCATTTGCTCATTATAAAGTCAATCAGTGAGAACAGTGACGCCTCCTTGACGAGCACAGACTGAGCCGGCGTGACTGGCAGCTGCAGCTTCTGTCAGCATCCGGACCGCTTCCCCCATGCCCCCTGCTCAGCGCCTAACCATCCTGTCTCACAAGGAACAGAACTAGCAAACAGTCCCAGTTTTATGAGTCCTCCCATGCCACATTGGGACAGCCTTCAATTAAGGTGAGAACAGGGAAATGTTTGAGGCAGAATCTCTCACGCTATCCAACAGCAGGAGGGCAGAGTTACAAATATGGGTCAGAGGAGCAGCATCCAGGGCCGAAAAGAAACCCTGGGTTATCCGTACCCCACCTGGACCTGGAGGGGCCGGGGCTTCAGAGCGATCTCAGACCCCATGCACATCTCTCCCCACCTGGACCTGGAGGGGCCGGGGCTTCAGAGCGATCTCAGACCCCATGCACATCTCTCCTTGGAACCCCAAGATGCCACGCCAAGCCCGGGTGTTCTGGGCGCTGTGCTTCGGGGGATACTGATTACAACGATAATGATAATGAAAGTATCAGCAGCTAAAGAACGCTTCCTGTTTTGCGTCTCACAGGCACTGTGCTCAGCGCTTCCGCACTCAATTCTCCAACAACCCTAGGGAGCACTTTGCTTCCCATTCTGCACGGGAGGAAAATAAGGCTTTAGAAAGGCTGGGCTGCCCAGGATCATGCAGCGTGCTAAGAAGCAGAGCTGAGACGAGAGCCTAGATCCCGAACTCAGTGCATCTAGAAAAGTCACGGCCCTCCCACGAGCCCCCCCCCAACCCCATCCAGGGAAACTAGCAGCTTCCACTGTGGTCACGTGGCTGGAGCAGGGGCATCCCCATGCTGGCCACCCAAAGACCCACGCATGTGCCAGGCACTGCCATGGGCACTTGGGGTACACCTGCAAAGACACAGGTGTGGCCCTGCCTTCTGAGAGTCTAGCCTACTCGCGACAGCCCGCCCTGGGTCTGACTGGTCCTGTTTTGTGGTGGCAGAAGCAGGTTTCCAACTGGCTCCAGCTTCCATGGATCTGTCCCTCCTGCCTGGGTTAGCAGCTGGAACCTGGGGACACGGGGAGCGGTCATGACAGTCACACAGTTCTGCACTGAAGAAAGTGTCTCAGTCTAGGATGGTCTTGCCCTGGGAAAGCCCTAGGGAATTTACCGACTGTTCCTGCTTAAACAAGAGCCTTGTGCATGTGAAACTCCTGGGAAATTGATGAAGAATAGCTACCAAAATGCATTCTTTGAATCCACTGGGCTTCCAGAAGCATAGACAGTAAGTAAAATAGATGGATTTCTGTGTGTTATTTAAATGTCATCCCTAAATTACATTTTGGGAGTGGCTGTGTTCTGATTATGCTCAACTGTGGGTGAAGCAGGCGGTTCCATCCTTACCCTCCAAGCTTGGGGAAGACACTGCAAAGCCTGGGTACCGGAGGGCGGACTCTGCACACACCCCCTGCAGCGCCCAGCGCATGCCGCTCTGCACCGGGTCACGACGCATGCAGTGCACACGTCCCACACATGCTGTGGGCTCTCCATCCCTAGTGCCTCCTTGGCAGACACCTTGGGGGTCCCACAGAGACACAGACCTCAGTGCCCCCCACCCTCCTCCACTGACTCTGAAGGCGGGGGGATGAGGTCGCGGGGATTCTTCCTCGCCACCAGGCAGACATCATAGCTGTCGTGCATGAGGGCGTTGACGGCTACGACATTCCACTGGTTCTCCCAGGGGTCCAGCTCCAATATCTCTTTGGAGATAATTTCGTGGCGATCTGAAAAACAGCAAAGGAGGAGGACAGAATATCAAATATCACGCAGTATTAAATTCAGGGGTCATCATTGCTATTAAACAACTTCCTCTAAAAGGTATTATGCAGCAGAAATTAATTAACAAACAGCCGAATACTGTACTGTGGAAGACACAGTGTTCCTGATGTTTAAGAAACCAAGAAAGGCCACGTGACCACTCACATTCAGGAGTTATTCAGACACTCTGACAGGGCATACTGTTGTCTCAAGTGGAAGGGGTATGCCAGGGTTGTGTTAACGATTTATTAAAGATGCCAGCAAGGGGGGGACACTGTCCTTAATTCTGCACCTGTAGGAGGAGGTCTCACGACCTCGTGTGAGTCACTGGCCTCCCTGAGCTTACGTTTCCTGAACTGCAGATAGGATGCTGGGACACAGCCAGGGTCCTCGCAGGAGACAGATGGCACAGTCTAACTGGGCAATTTAAGAGGGTTTGGAAAGGTGTGGGTAGCGTTTAGGAAGACCCACGAGGGATGGCACAGCCCCCAGGACTAAGAGCAGCTGGGCCATTGCCACCTGGAAGGCCGCGGGGGAGGGGTGGGAACAGGAACTTGGAGAGGGCAGCTGCCTGGAGCTTAGCCATCCCCAGGGACCCTCCCGGCAGCCCCGCAGAGGGGTGCGGAGAACAAATGCCCTTATTCTGCCCTTCTTTCTCCCAACAGTTCTGGCTAAACCCAACCAGAGGCCAGAGGGGAAAGGAGCCTGTGAATGCAGCCCACACAGGTCGGCTTTGCAGGACACAGAGTAAGATAGAGAAGGGGTGAGTGGGTTGGGAGGGCAGATGGGAGATTTCCAGCCCAGACGACTGTTTCACAACTTTATGATGATAAGAGGGGATAATGTATGGAAAAGTGCCCTGTCCTGGCATATAACAGTCAATACTTGAAAATGGTCTATGTGTGCTTGTAAAGAATGTGGGTTTTATAGTTGTTCATATATGTCCATTAGGTCATGTCATTCAAATCTTCTTCATATTTACTGCTTTTTGTGGGCTTGTTCTGTCTGTTACTCAGAGAGCTGTGTGAAGCTATCCCACTAGGATTATCGGTTTGTCTATTTCTCCTTTTAGTTCTGTCAGTTTTTAGTGTGCACATTTTGAGTCTGTTATTAAGTGAATACAAATTTTATCATTTATAAATTTATCATTTAATTGGCCCTCTTTCTCTAGAATAAGTTCCATTAGAATTCTTTTGACTAATATCATAACTAGCAAAAGGTACAATTCTAAAGAACATTCTGATAATCTTTGTCTTTTAACTGGAACATTTAGTCTATTTACATTTAATGCAATAACTGATATATTTTGGTTTAAATCTAACATCCCATTTGTGAACCGTGCTTGTCTCACTCGTTCTTTTCTCCTTTAATGCTGTCTTTTAGACTGAGTGTTTTTTTTTTTTTTTTCTGCAGTACGCGGGCCTCTCACTGTTGTGGCCTCTCCCGTTGCGGAGCACAGGCTCCGGACGCGCAGGCTCAGCGGCCATGGCTCATGGGCCCAGCCGCTCTGCAGCATGTGGGATCTTCCTGGACTGGGGCACGAACCCGTGTCCCCTGCATCGGCAGGCGGACTCTCAACCACTGTGCCACCAGGGAAGCCCCTGAGTGTTTTTTATCATTCCATTTCTTCTCCTCCACTGATTCAGAAATTATAAACCCCATTTGTATTCGTTTTTTTTTTTTGGCCAAGCTGTGTGGCTTGCAGGATCTTAGTTCCCCAACCAGGGATCAAACCTGGGCCCCGGCAGTGAAGGCACTGTGTCCTAACCACTGGATCTCCTGGGAATTCACCCCCATTTCTATTCTTTTGGTGGGGGTTACCCTAGATTAAAACTTGCACACCCAACTTACCAAGATCTGATTAAGCAATACCTTGACCATCCTCTTGGAAGGCCTTAGAATAGTTTAATTATATTTACTTCCCTCCCAATTTATTAGCCTTTGTTGATGTGCATTTTCATTCTATCTGTAGACTCTGAAAGATATTATTATTATTGTTCTGTACGGTAAATGCTCACAGAATGACCCACGTATTTACACTTGCATTGCTCTTCATTCTTTCCTGCATCTTAGACTTTTCATCAGGGTCAGTTTTCCTTATGCCGAAGTACATACTGTAGGGGATGTCTTCTTACGGCAAACTCCTTCAGCTTTTGTTTGTCTAAAAATGCCCTTTTTCACCTGCATTTCCTGAATGAACCTTCACTCCAAAAACACCAAAAAATAGTCATAGCTGACACTCACTGTGTGCTTACAGTGGGCTGCGTGTGCTGTGCTCACTGTGAGCCGGGTGCGCTGAGATGTTATATCACATCACCCTGTGGGGCAAGCACCAGTTTACCCCTGTTTTCAGACTAGGGGTTAAGACTCAGAGGACCTGCCTACAGGCACACGGCTAGAAGTGGCAGAGCCGGAATTCCCACCCAGATCTGCGATCCTCAAAGCCTGTGCTCGAGACCACTGAGCCCTTTCGAATGAAGAAAGACGTGGTGGGACTGTGTTTCCTGCAGCTTGTTGATGAGGCAGGAGGAGACAGGCTCTGTGGGACCCAAAGCTTATATGACTTGGGAGGCCCTCTTTAAGGAACATGTTACAAAATTAGGTATGGAAGTGAGTATTTACTTTTTCCAGCTCTATTGGGGCACAATTGACAAATAAAAATTGTATACATTTAAGGTACACGATGTGATGATTGAGATGTGCACACGCTGTGAAACCATCACCACAATCAAGCTAATTCACACACCCATCACCCCGCATGGTTACGTGTGTGTGTGTGTGTGTGTGTGTGTGTGTGTGTGTTGAGAACACTTAGCAAATTTCAGGTATACAATACAGTATTTTTTTTTTGTTTTTTTTTTTTGTCCACGTGGCGCGGCTTGCAGGATCTTAGCTCCCTGACCAGAGACTGAACCTGGGCCACGGCAGTGAAAGCACCGAGTCCTAACCACTGGAACACCAGGGAATTCCCAGTGTTAACTAGAGTCACCAGCCATGTATTAGACCCCCAGAACGTCTTCACTGTATAGCGGGAGGTCTGTAGCTTTTGACCAGTGTCTCCCCATGTCCCCTCCCCCGAGGCCCTGGCAGTCGCCATTTCTGCGCTCTGCTTCTGTGAGTTGGATTACTTTGGATCCCACGTGCAAGTGAGGTCACATGGTACTTGTTGTTCTGTGTCTGGATTGTCTCACTTAGCATGATGTCCTCCAGGTTCATCCTTGGGGGGCAAGTGGCAGGATTTCCTTCTTTTTTATGCTGAATAATATTCCATGGAATAGAAATATATACACACCACATCTTCTTGATATCAGCTCCATACAATACAACTCTGTGATAAAGGGAATGTTCTGTAATCTGCAGTGTCCAATACAGAAACCGCTAGACACATTTGAAATGTGAGACTGAGGAGCTGATTTTTAACTTTTATTTAATTGTAATTAGCTTAAATTAAGAACTTACGTAGACATGAAGCTCAAAATCTTTTTTTCCTTTAATTTTTTAGAAAAAAATCTTTTGGGTCTGTGACTTTCTGAGACAGGTGCCTCAAAGTCCATGCAGTTCTTGAGGATTTATCCATTTATCTTGTGGTTTGTGTAGTTTCTGTTTTATATGTCTCTGAGTTGTGTTGTTAAGTGCAAAAGGAATCATGCTTGTTGAGTCTGTTAAGAGTTCCTGGCGGCACCAGCAGACACGAATTCTGTCCGGCTTTAGCAAAGTGGGGATTTACTGGACGGAAGGTAGCTCGGCAGCTTGAGGGCAGCTGAGAGGGTTGTGGGTGGCCCAGTCAGGCTGGGGGCTCCCACTGGCCTTCTCGCTGCGGCTGCTGGCAGGCGTCAGTGCTGGAAACGACCATTCCCCGCAGAGCCCTGGCAGCGAGAGGCTGACGGGTCTGACCCAGGGGCCGCCCATCGAGGAGCAGACGTCCGGGACGACCGTTTCCTCTTCCTGCCCGTCCTCCTGTTGAGGTGGAGGAGCCTTCTCTGGCTCCTTTACTGCCGGTGTCTTGGAACATGTGTTTCACCACTCCCACATCTGGGTTTCTGTTTCGTTTTGGTTTAGCTGGATGAAGGCTTGCAATGTCTTTATTCAAATTAATGCAGGATGGGGCTTGTAAAATTTTAGAGTAGACGGAGTTTTCTTCATTAATTTTGCTTCCTTTCACTCATTTCAGTGTTTATTGGGGAGACTTTTTTTTTTTTTTTTTTTTTTGCAGTACGTGGGCCTCTCACTGTTGTGGCCTCTCCCGCTGCGGAGCACAGGCTCCGGACGTGCAAGCTCACGGGCCCAGCCGCTCTGCAGCATGTGGGATCTTCCCGGACCGGGGCACGAACCCGTGTCCCCTGCATTGGCAGGCGGACTCTCAACCACTGCGCCACCAGGGAAGCCCGAGACGTATTTTTTTAAACGATGTATGGGTATTACCATCTTTCCTAGAAATCTCTAATTTACATGGAATGAAAATTACCGCATTAGTGCCAAAGAAGTAAAGAAGGTAATGAGTGAGCTTTCTTGACTGGGAAGGGGAGAGTGTACTGAGTCGTCCCAGACTTGGGTGTGGCCGGGGACTCAGGAAGAAGTCACACCGGGGATCCGGGCTCCCGCCAGGACCGCCTGACAGGGCACACACCGCGGTGGGCCGACCCGGTGCTCTCCTAAACTCCCACCCTAACGGAGCTCAGAGAGCGAGCTGTGTACCTACCCGTGTGTGTGAGCCTGGGCTCGTGACACGCTGTCCTCTCACAAGGAAGAAGAAACCGGTGGCCGAATTCAGTGTCAGCTCGTTTCAGTTCAGTTAACTCTCCAAAAACAGACACTTAATGCAACAGCATCTTACTCACTCGAGGAGTCAGGAAACTCTCCCTGAGGCCGGCCGCCTCCAGGGGTCAGCAGTTGAAAACGTTATTTTATACGAAGCAAATAAAGAATTCGCGTAAGCGTTTGAAGATGAGAATGCCAAAGGCATGCTGTGAGTGTGGCAGATGCCTCAGCTGTAGCCCCACGTGCCTTAGGGCTGCTCCCTGTTGTTGGATATCCTCCAGTGGACAAACTTGAGAAGCACCACCTTAGTCTAGATCTCATCGTACAATTCAGTGAGACAGTCAGAAAACTGAAAGCGTGGGATATTTTTTAGTCCCTTATAGAGTTTTTTTTTCTGACGTGTTCTGCGGTGAAATGCTGACTTGCGTTTTATTTATTACAGAAATATTATTGAGGACATTTCCCACTGCCCTATATGAGGCTACGGGGAGAAATTCTCCACGTTTAAAAGCTGTGCCCCTCTAGCAGTGGTTTGTTCCCCTCTGAGGACACTGCAAATCTGTAGCTGGGCGTGTGGTCTT
Source organism: Leucopleurus acutus (assembly GCF_964270905.1). NCBI lineage: Eukaryota > Metazoa > Chordata > Mammalia > Artiodactyla > Delphinidae > Leucopleurus > Leucopleurus acutus. Next base: position 1,926,930 of record NC_139153.1, on the reverse strand, counting down.
TTCAGCTCTGGCCTCTAGAGGGACCAGAGATGAACTGGTGGTCCTCATACAGCCAGTGCATGAGAGCGCTGGCGACTTTACCCCATCTGGCTTGCTTTTTTTTTCCTCTTTAAAAAAAATTTTTATTTTATATTGGAGTATAGTTGATTTACAATGTTGTGTTAGTTTCAGGTGCACAGCAAACTGAATCAGTTATACACACACATACATCCACTCTTTTTTAGATTCTTTTCCCATATAGGTCATTGTAGAGTAGTGAGAAGAGTTCCCTGTGCTGTACAGTAGGTCCTTGTTGTTTATCTATTTTATATATAGTGGTGTGTATATGTCTTTATTTTCCCTTCATCCCATTTCCTGATTTTTTTTTTTTTTTTTTTTTTTGGCTGCGTTGGGTCTTCGTTGCTGCATACCGGCTTTCTCTAGTTGCGGCGAGCGGGGGCTCCTCTTCGTTGCACTTGCAGGCTTCTCATTGTCGTGGCTTTTCTTGTTGTGGAGCACGGGCTCTAGGCTCGCAGGTTTCAGTAGTTGTGGCACATGGGCTCAGTAGTTGTGGCTCGTGGGCTCTAGAGCACAGGCTCAGTAGTTGTGGCGCATGGGCTCAGTTGCTCCGCGGCATGTGGGATCTTCCGGGACCAGGGCTCGAACCTGTGTCCCTTGCGTTGGCAGGCGGATTCTTAACCACTGCGCCACCAGGGAAGCCCCCTGATTTATTTTAATTTCTATCTTATTGTGTCGTGTGCCTCTCTATAAGCTATGTCAAGTTCCATTGCATTTTGAATGAACAGGTATGTGAGTCAATCATAAATCATAAACCGGGTTACTGAGCACAGGCTGACCTGGCCTGTCCAGCTGGTGGGCTTGTCCTCAGGTGGGGGTGTTACCTACCCTCTCTAGTGAGGTGGAGCCAGCGGTCAGCAAAAAAGGTGATATAGCTGCCCCCGACTCAAGCAGGAAGGAGAGGGTGATGAGTGTAACCAAGGCGCGACCGCAGTGAGCATCTCTTAGAGGAGGGACCCGGTTTGGGCAAAACCAGAACCAAAGCCACACGACCGTCTGAGGACGTGCAATTGCCGCTGCGAACGAGGTTGGGATGGGGGGGAGTCCTTTGCAGCCCCCTGCGGTACATCAGCGTACTGTAAAATCACGTGGCACAGAAACAGTCTTCCGCTGTCTGGAAATTCAGTTAATTAATCAGAGATTTTATATTTTCCACCGATTGAAGGAATGGATGTACAAAATCACTTTTGATCAGGGGGTAATTGGCATCCCAAGTAATGACTATAAACAAACTTCTGAGTATTCTCGGCCTTTTTCTTTGCTTTGGCCGTGCCGTGCATTGCGCGGGATCTTAGCTCCCTGAACAGGGATCGAACCCTTGCCCCCTGCACTGGGAACGTGGGGTCTTAACTACTAGACCACCAGGGAATTCCCTGGGCTTATTTATAAGAAACACAGAATGTGTTTTACCCTTCGAGATACACAGGAGTTCAAATAGGCAATGGTGCTTTTGAGAAAATTAGTTTTTTATTTTCTTTTTCTTAAGAAAAATACTTTAAAAAATGAGATTAAGCAAGTGGAAGGTCTGTGAGGTGAAATGATTTGATAAAGACCACTGTATTGGGGCTTCCCTGGTGGTGCAGTGGTTAAGAATACGCCTGCCAATGCAGGCGACACAGGTTTGAGCCCTGGTCCGGGCAGATCCCACATGCCGTGGAGCAACTAAGCCCGTGCGCCACAACTACTGAGCCTGCGATCTAGAGCCCACGAGCCACAACTACTGAAGCCCATGCACCTAGAGCACGCGCTGTGCAACAAGAGAAGCCACTGCAGTGAGAAGCCTAAGCACCGCAACAAAGAGTAGCCCTCACTCACCACAACTAGAGAAAGCCCGCGTGCAGCAACGAAGACCCAACGCAGCCAAAAATAAATAAATAAATAAATTTATATATTAAAAAAAAAAGATCACTGTATTTCATGTAAACATCAACACAGTGGGATTCAGGTCTACTATTTTATTATTTCTTTTATGTTTTGCTCCTCTGTTTCCCCTTTCCTTCTTTTTGGATTACGTGAATATTTTAAATATCCCATTTTAATTTATCTTGAATTTTTTTTTTTTTTTTTTTTTTTTTTTTTTGGTGGTACGTGGGCCTCTCACTGTCGTGGCCTCTCCCGTTGCGGAGCACAGGCTCCGGACGCGCAGGCTCAGCGGCCATGGCTCACGAGCCCAGCCGCTCCGCGGCACGCGGGATCCTCCCGGACCGGGGCACGAACCCGCGCCCCCTGCACCGGCAGGCGGACTCTCAACCACCGCGCCACCAGGGAAGCCCTATCTTGAATTTTTAAGCATTCTTCTTTGTGTAGTTTGTTTTTTGGTAGTTGTTCTAAGGATTACAGTAACTTTTTTTAAAAAGAAATTTATTTATATTTGGCTGCATTGGGTCTCTGTTGCTGTGCACGGGCTTTCTCTAGTTGTGGCGAGCGGGGGCTACTCTTTGTTGTGGTGCATGGGCTTCTCACTGTAGTGGCTTCTCCTTGTTGCGGAGCACGGGCTCTAGGTACGCAGGCTTCAGTAGCTGTGGCACGCGGGCTCAGTTGGTGTGGCTTGCGGGCTCTAGAGCGCAGGCTCGGTAGTTGTGGCACACGGGCTTAGTTGCTCCGCAGCATGTGGGATCTTCCTGGACCAGGGCTGAAACCCGTGTCCCCTGCATTGGCAGGCGGATTCTTAATGACTGCTCCACCAGGGAAGCCCAGGAGTACAGTAACTTTTAACAGACTATTTGCTGATACTTCATCACTTCAAGTGGGTGCAGGAACCCCCCTCACTTCCATCTAGTCCTTTAGCCTACCTACCCCATTACGTTTAATTGTCACCACAAGGGAGAAGCCCTCTCTGTGTAACACTAACCCACACTGAGAACACTATCAGACAGTGTTAAAATTTTTCCTGTCGACTGCCATTCATGTGCTAAAGAACTGAAGAGGAGAAAAATGTCCATTATATTTACCCGGGTATTCACTATTTCTCTTTGTCTTCCTGGATTCCTGAGGTTCCGAGTTTCTCAGCGATACCAGTTGCCTTTCATTTGAAGAATTTTCTGTAACTTTCCTTTTTTAGAGCAGGTCTGCCTAATACGGTGTATTACACTGATTAATTTTTGTACGGTGAACCAGCTTTTCATTCCTGGCATAAAGCCTGCTTGGTTAGAATGCATAATTCTTTTTGTATGTTGCTACATTCAGCTTGCTAGTATTTTACTGAGCATTTTTGCAACCGTATTCATAAGGGACGTTGGCCCGTAGTTTTCTGGAATGTCTTTGTCCAGTTTTGCTATCAGGGAAATTCCGGCCTCATAGAAAGAGTTGGGAAATGTTCCCTCCTCTTCTATATTCTGTAAGTGTGTGAAGAGTTGGTGTTATGAGCTCTGATCTTTTGGAAACATAATGTTGGCTTCCTCACTCTGTGCTGGGGTTGGAGAACAGAGTTTTTGATTCTGACTTTCCTCTGCTGAGTCAAAGAACTCAACAGTTCTGTCAAGAACTGTGAAGAGTCTTAGACTTTACAACACGAAACTCCTGGTCATAGGGGAAGGACGGGGTCGCTCGTAGCAACAGCAGCAGGCAGTGTGTCCGCATTTTAAAAGTACAGTTATTTGAGCCGCAAATCCCACAGGGCAGCATGGAGAGTGTCAGGCGACACCTGTACAACCAGTGGGCTGCCTTGTAGGATGGGAACCGGAAGCTTTTATAATGGCCCTTGCGGTGGAGGGAGACACTGTCTCTCTTTTCTAAGGTTGTCTGCTGTACAAACACACTTGAAAGGGTCTTCCAGAACAAAGGCAGGCAGTGTCTCTGCTCCCAGATGCTCAGAGATGCATGAGACGCACAGAGGGTTACCTCCCAGCAGGCTCACCTGCTAATATTTTCCTTAATACTCCCCTCATTGTTCCTCTCTTACATGTACTCTATTTATGTATCTCAAATTTGCTTTTGTTTTATCATTTATACACGCGCACGATTTAAAGAGCCAAACAGCTCAACAAGGTTCAGGCCTTAAAGATGGTTGTGTCCTACCCACCTCCCCATTTTCTGCCTTTCAACCTGGCTGATTCTTCTGGCACTGAACACTGTCATCTATAAATAACATATTTTATACTATTGCAACTTCTTTTCTTAAAAAAAATTATTTTCTTTATTTTTATTATTATTATTTTTTTGGCTGTGTCGGGTCTTAGTTGTGGCACACGGGATCTTCACTGAGGCACGCGGAATCTTTAGTTTGCGGCACGCGGGCTTCTCTGTAGTTGAGGCGCTTGAGCTCGGTAGTTGTGGCATGCGGGCTTAGTTGCCCTGTGGCCCGTAGGATCTTAGTTCCCCGACCAGGGATCGAACCCGCGTCCACTGGACCATGAGGGAAGTCCCTACTGCAACTTCTTGATTTCTCAGATGAAGCCATGCACTCCTGACTTCCACTGTAGAAAATGTGGTTTCAGCTTTCTTCCACATCCCCACCGTGTGTGCCCCACTCACCCGAAGGGTTGAGGCTCCGTGTTTACCACTGACATGATTAGACGTGATTGTTATCAGTGCTATTCACACATGACCGGGTGACACACTCTCCTTTCCTGCACAACTGCTTGTTTCCTCTCAAGTCAATTGTTTTATTTTTGTTAGTTTTCATTGCTCTTCTCCAAGTGTCTAAATCTTGCAGAATATTAAGATTTGATCAGTTTTCTCTTCTGGAAGTCCCCTCCCCCAGAGCCTTTGACCAGCTGCCTTCTGAACTGGCTGTTCAGGCCACTGTACAAGCTGTCATCCCTGGATCTCCCCTCAGTATCCTTCCCTCCACTGTGTTTAATCCTGTCTCCTGGCCCCCTGTCCTCTAGTACTTGGCTTAGGTGTTCGTTGTTGGGAAGCAAAACCTAACAGAAGGGAGCACAGGAGATAAATTTTGGGAACATTGCATGTCTGAAAACGTGCTCCCACACTTAGAGGTTCAGCAAGTACGGAAGTGTAGGTAGAAGGTAACTTTCCTCTAGGGTTTTTGAAGGCATTAGCTTAAGTTTCTTCTAGCTTCCAGTGTCACGTTTCCTAAGTGTGGTGCTATTCTGATTCCTGACACTTTCTACGAGATGAGTCCTTTCTCTCTGGCAGCTTTCAGTATCCTCATTTGTCCCCAGCGTTCTGTGACATTGCAGGGATGTGCTTTACTCTGTGTCCGTTTTCTTCCACTCTGCTGGGGATGAGGTGTTTCCTTTCAACTGGTAACTTTAGTTCTGGGAAATTTTCCTAATTTATTTCATGGATGTCTTGTCCCTCCATTTTCTCTATTCTTTTTTTTTTTTTTTACTGAAACTCCTATTCAACCATTGGACCTCATGGACTTACTTTCTCTTTCTCTCATTTTCTATCTAATTGCTTTTTGCTCTGCTTCCTGAGAAGTTTCTTCCGCTCTACACTCCAAGTTTTCTATTGTATATACAATTTCTGCTGTCATATTTTTAACCTCCGAGGACGCGTCTCCTCCTGGCACAGCCCGTTTCCTCCAGTTGCTTTTCTTCTTTTATGTTTTGATTTCTGTCTTTTCTGTACATGCTTTCCTCAAAGGTCTGATGAGCCCCAGCTGTTTGCTCATCTTTAAGAGAGGGATACCATGGAAGCCTTTTCCGTGAGGTTCTCTGTGGGGTGATTTGGCTTTGCCTTATTTTGGGGCTGGTCAGATTCCCAAAGAAGAATCTTCCTGTCTCCTGCCTGGAGGTTATGGCTGCCCACGTGTGGGAGCCAGAAGACGAAGAAAGCTGCTGATCTCCAGGTTCAGTGTGTAGCTGTTCTCTTCCGCTCCCTGTTTTCAGTACCGATTGCCTCCCCCACCCCCATCCTTAGCTTCGGTCTTTGCTGGGGTGCAGGAGGGGCTTTATCTCAGTGTCGAGGGAAGGGCAGGAGATTGGGCTCTTCCTGTCTTTCCGCTGTCCTCGTGTTTTCAGCGTCACCTTCATTCCCTCTTCCAGACTTGTCCACCCCCAAGACTCCCTGGAGTTCTGTGGTTTGTGCTTCCTTTTCCTGTTGCCAGGTTAGCACTGAACTGTCTCATGTCTGGGCAGTTATTCATCCATCTGCTTTCCTGCTTCCAAAATTGTGTTGCCGTTGCCCTCTCTCCTCTTTTCTTTGTCTGACTGTGTTCATTCCATTTACCGTCATTTTCGTGGGACGTGGGAGAAAACAGAGGTGTTCAATCTACTATTTTAACCAATATGCAATTACTATGTTTATTACGTGTTTTGGTGTCTGTCTTTCCCATCAGCTGTTGAGCATCTCAAAATTGTAGCCCAAGTGCCTCTAAACAGTTTGTTTCAATACATTTTTATGGAATTAACTAAACAGATTAAAAGAGTACTTTCTTGACTGTGTTTTTTTGAGTAAATAAATGGGATGAGTAGGTTTGTGTCACACAAGGAGAGAAAATTCAGTGCCTGTTTTTAGGTCTGACTCTGAGATCTCTAGTTTGTAATGGGCACGCTATTATACAATTGTTCTGTTTTCCATAAAACCCCACTGACAACTCACTTAGCTAATCCGGGACAATTTTCCATCTTAAAACCAAATAATTAAAAGGGACTTTGAGAGCTCGCATAGTAAATCCCTTTCCCTCTGGCTGGAAGCATTATTAGTCCATTACAGTTCCAAGAAAAGACATCGGCTCAGAGGGTGAGTTCAGGCATTCTTGAAAAACCGGGGATATCAATTCTCTAACTCAGTATTATACAAAGGAAAATAGGACAAGGAAACAAGACAAAAGAGAGTATCTTCCAGATCCTTAGACACTAATTACCCCCCACTGCTCTGGAGGTCCTGAGGCCGCCCTCTGTATTCTCTGCCCTTCTCTTCTGGTCAAGAGAAAGCGTGCAGCCAGGGGATGGAGAGCAGGGCCCTGGCGGGGGATGGGGTGGGGGCGGCGAGTGGTCCAGCACCTGGGTGCTCTCCTGTCTCCTCCAAGGCCTCCTCACTCACGGGGTTGCAACAGGGGTCTTTAAAAGATCTCCTTGCCCTGCCAGGTTTCTTGCTACTGTGACAGGTTACTACCTTTACACAAGCATGTGATGTGTAATATAAAAGATATTAGAACCGTTAAAAAAAACGTTTTGGAAAGTTCTCTGAAGAACAAATAGAGAAAGAAAAATTGAAGCTTCTTATCATGGGGACTTTCAAGAATACAAAAACCAGTAAATAGGGAATTCCCTGTCAGTCCAGTGGTTAGGGTTCCACGCTTTCACTGCCAAGGGCCTGGGGTTCGATCCCTGGTCAGGGAACTAAGATCCCACAAGCCGAGTGGTGCGGAAAGAAAAAAAAAATCTGGTAAATAAAGCTCCTGTAGCCATTATCCAGCTTTCACAATGATCAACATTTTACCAACGTTGTAAAATCTATTCTTGCCCCCCATCCCCATTCACTGTTTAAAAAATATTTGCTGGAGTAGATTAACACAAGTTCCAGACAGCATGTCATTTTCATCCATAAAAACTTCTACACAGTCTCCCATCGTTCATAACGTTTTTCCTTTTTCTTCCTCTTTCATATAAAACTACAATGCCATTATTATTGTGACCTAAAATTAACCGTTCCTTAATATCATCTAATACTCCAGTCCACACTCAGATTTCCCAGATTACCTGAAAAATATCTTTCTCCACAAGATTTGTTTGAATCAGGAGCCAGATAAGGTCCACTCATTGTATTTGGTTCATATACCTCCTAAGTCTCTCTTAATTCCTAATGAAAACTTTATTCTTTAACTTACATATAATTACATGCTTTAAAAACGAAGGGAGGTGTATAGCAGGCTTGGTTTTGCTGCAGGGGCAGCTCTGTTTTAATTGGGCATGCTTCCAAAATTGTAAGTACTCCTGGGGCATGTTTTTCCTGGCTATGTCCTGGCCTAGTACTTCTATTAGGAAGGTTAGAATTAAACTGTTAATCATTTTTACTGTAGCTGCATTCTGCCTTACTTACTGATGCAACTAATCAAACTTTGGAGACAGTTACTTATTAAATTTGTGCATATTTAAAAATCTCCCTGGACTTCCCTGGTGGTCCAGTGGGTAAGACGCCGTGCTCCCAGGGCAGGGAGCCCCAGTTCAATCCCTGGTTGGGGAACTAGATTCTGCATGCCACCACCAACAGCCCGCATGCCTTGACTAAAAGATCTGGTGTGCCACAACTAAGACCCGGCACAGCCAACCAAAATAAATAAATAAATATTAAAAAAAATAAAGAATAAAAATCTCCCTGTTACTTTAAAAAACTATAAATCCATACTGTAGATTGCAATGATGGTGGCAATTAGATATGTGGAAGCTGAGTTTGATAATAAACACGTAGATTAGGTATTATCTTAGAAAGGCTTTCAAGCAATTTATTTCTCGTGTCAGTAGTGGGGAGAGAGTTTTCCAAGGGCAGGATTTCAGTAAAGATCAATAAATGCAGAGCTAACCCCCCGTGTTTCTGGTCATTCCCCTATTTCCATGCGTTCTTCATATTTTTATTTATTTTTTTAAAAATACTTATTTACTTATTTATTTTGGCTACCCCAGGTCTTAGATGTGGCAGGCGGACTCCTTAGTTGCAGCATGTGGGCTCCTTAGTTGCGGCATGCAAACTCTCAGTTGCAGCAAGCATGTGGAATCTAGTTCCCCGACCAGGGATCGAACCCGGGCCCCCTGCATTGGGAGCACAGAGTCTTATCACTGCCCCACCAGGGAAGTCCCTCTTCATATTTTTAAATCTCTCCTTTAGTTCTACAATCTGGCATTAGCCTTCCCTCCCCCATTTCTCCTCTTGTCATGTTCAACTCATGTTTATTGTGTGTCTGCTGTGTGCCAGACACATTACAGACCAGATCTCACTTAATTCTTATGACAGCCCGTGGAGGGAGTAGCCCCACTTTGTAGACGTGAAAACCCAAGGTCAGAGGTTGGTGAGTTGCCCAAGGTCACTGCTTTTGCCAGTGCCCCCTGCTCTTAGGATTGTTCGTTGGATCAGTTAAGGGAGGTGAAAATCGACATCAAAGGAGGTTACAAAACATTTAAAACTCGACCAGTACCTGCTCCGTGGAAGCCCCCGCAGACGTACAGCTTCCCGTCCACGGCTCCTGCATTGGTAGAATTGGTGCGAAGTGAGAGCAGGGGGCTGGGCATGGGTGGGCCCTCCCTCCAGAAGTCCCCATCCGGGTTGTAGATCTCCACCGTGTCAAGGCACTTCCGAACCTGACCCTTGTCTCGACCTATGCAGCCGATTCCACCTGCAGAGGGTGATACAGAAAGGAGGTGACCAGAGCTGAGATGTCCCCATGGGCAGTGCCCCCTTTCTGCCGGGTCTGTATCTCAGGCTCATGGACCTTGGTGTGCTTTTGTTGCCTGGTGCTTCTTCTGAGATAATTTGTAAGCAATGCTAATGTCTACTGTGGACTCCTTAGCCAAGGCTAATCTCGTTTTATCCATAGTATTCTATCTGTTTGTGCTCACCCATGAGGCTGATTCCACCACAGGCTTTATAACCTACAACATCCAACACTGGCTCACACAATGACCCTCCCTTTAGAGGAAGAATTTCCGGTTTGAATGTGAGGGTGGCCCGGTTCTGACATCTGCCTTCCTGTTCGTTATGATTCCACAGACCTGGCTAGAGAGGCAAACATCCTTTCCATTCCCATCATTGCCAGCCTGTCTCTCCTTCTCTTCTTGTTTATTTTATTTTATTTTTTATTTTTGGCTGCTCTGCACGGCATGCCGGTTCTTAGTTCCCCGACCAGGGGTCGAACCCGGGCCCCCTGCAGTGGAAGCGCAGAGTCCTAACCACTGGGCAACCAGGGAAGTCCTTCTCCCGCTTTTTTTTTTTTTTTTTTTTTTTTTTTGCGGCAAGTCAGCTGACAGCTTTATTGCATTGGGGAAGGGGACAGATTGCTCAGGAGCTCTTGGTGGGGCGGGTCCGCTGCCTCTTCGCCGTCACAGGCTTCTCTGGCTGCTCAGGATGGCGCTGGCTCTGCGGGTGGCAGCTATATGCAAATCCGGGCGGTACTTGTTCTTTCCGATCATGTGCCGGCTGCTGCTGAGGGTGGCCCGGGCGTTGTTGTTGATGGTGGTCCGCACGTAAGAAGTGGCTGGCTTTCGCTGGCCGGATCTCCGCTTCATGACCACCACGACCCCTTTGCCGTCCGCCGCCGGCTCCACGCCCACAGTCTTGCGGTGAATGAGCCTGTTGTAGCGAAAGGAGTTGCGGGCCTTCAGATTATTGGGTTCGGTGCTGTACGTCTGCTTATTCCTCTTGATCAAGAAGCTGGAGCAGTTCCGCACGACCATCCATTGCAGATGCGCGGACATGGCGGCAGCTCCTCTCGTGGCGGCGGCCGGATACGGCCGCCTTCTTTACTTAAGTGGCAGGAATTTTTCCCCATTAGAGCAGGGCCAATCTTTGGTAAATTTCAGGTTTGGGGGTCAGAGGGAAGCCCCAAACACAAATGCGTGATGCGTCTTCCATTTTTGAGTGACACAGTTCATTCGGTAGATATTCCCTGATTACCTGTTACTCGCAAGGCAGCATGCTCATGATGAGGAGCTGAGAAAGATGAGCGAGGTATGTTTCTTGCCGTTATTAAGAAATTAATGGGGTGGGGCCTTCCCTGGCGGTCCAGTGATTGGGGCTCCGCCTTCCCGTGCAGGGGGTGAGGGTTCGATCCTTGGTCGGGGAGCTAGGATCCCGTATGCCTCGTGGCCAAAACATCAAGGCATAAAACAGAATCAGTATTGTAACAAATTCAATAAAGACTTGAAAAATGGTCCACATCCAAAAAAACTTTAAAAAGAAAAGAAATTAATGTGGTGCTAAGGGCCATATACACAAATAAACAGATAGCGACATCATGACAAGTACCTTAAAAGAGATACACATTACACTCAGAAGTCCAGAGACTGTAGCAAGTAGCAGAAATATCATTTACATAGTTGTGACTTTAAGTACAACGCTCCATGGGAAAGTAATGGCATAAGAATTTCCAATCCGCTGTAATAAGAAGCACAAGTTTGTAGGTGACCTTTTTTTGTACCACAATGAAAGGTCTTAAATGTCAGGGCTATATTTCCTGATCTGAAGCGTGGCTCCTGGGATGGAGGTGAATCCCCTGGAAGGAGAGACAGTCCTCTCTTCGGTGACCTCATTCCATGCAGACCCAATCTTGCTGTCCTGGTCTACACGACCAATCAAAGTTGGGAGAGTGCTGGCCTCAGGCTACCCGTGGAGGGTCCTGGAAGGGTCAGTGCAGTGGGGTGTGGGTGAGGGCTTGGCTCTGTTGTTTATAGCAACCCCAAGACCAGAACCGAGACTGCTCTCATCACATGGCCTTTACTCAATGTGTCACTTAGAGATTAATCACATGACACCTCGTGGCATTTCCTCTTTTGTGTTATTTAATTCCCTTTCCCATCGTCATGCTGGTCGGATGGTCCTTCCGTGCATCATCACATGGTTTCCTATCTTCCTTCAGTACTGCACCCCAGGACCTAGCACAGTGCCTGACATGTGCGGGTCTGGAATGAATGAACCAGAAAGTTAACTTTTCCTCAGCTTCCTCTGGCCTAGTGGATATGTTACAGGCTCACTGAGGGCAAAGACCACTTTTCACCTGTCTTATATCTCACAGTGCCTGACACATGGTACTCAGTGAATCCGAGAAGATTGATGGGAACAGCTTATTTTCACCCTGGTTGGGACTCACGCAGACATAAGAGGACTTCAGAGGGAACCTTTTTGTTCTCTTTGCCTATGGAGCCTGGCCTGTTTCCTGTCTCAGTACGAACCCAGGGATCAAGGCTATAAACTCAGGAAGCTCTTAGCTGCTTTCCCTTTTCCGCCTGGATAAATAATTTAGCCCGTTACCGTGCCAAGTCTGAGCAGCAGCGTTTCCAAGGAGGGGACACGCCGGCCTCAGTTAACTGCACACTCTGTTGTTCACAGGCCCTCTTCCAGTGTGGCGCTGGGGCAGCTGGAGGCTTCTTAGTCCAACAAAAAGTGGAATTTCCTATCTGTGGGGCAGGATGGGCTTAAAGAAGAGGATTTATCTTTAGCAGTTGACCATGGCAACCACCCATCAGGTAAGAACAAGATGATTTGGCTACCTGCTCCGTAAGAGATACTATTCGGCTGGTTTATATTACGAGCACTTTAGAACACCAGTCAGTGGGGGCAAACAGATGAAATGCAAGTCGCTCAGAGCCAGTCTGGGCACACCCAGCAGCCAGCAACCTGGGCGTAATCAGAAGTTCACATAAAAGCCCGTTAAGAAAGCTTCCCCAACATAAAGCATATAAAGAATGGGTATTATTCTCTCGGTTGTTGAAATAATTAGAGTGCTTGTCATTTTCGTTTCCCTTTTACTAATTGTATTTAATTATAACTTCAGCCTTTACGCTACAAAACTAAACTTCTACATAGGTACCCTTTCTGTTTGGTTGTCAGACAGTTCACAGGCTCCACTCGGGTGACACGGGCTTGCAGGCTCTGCCTTTGTTTCTGACCGCCCGCCCCTGAATACACTCTCTGTCTCACTTGGATGTAATTCTACCACCAAGTACACTCTCAGCACCACTCTGTTACCAGCGACTTAATGAGCTTAAACTGAAAGTGAATGCTGATTAGATAAATAATCAAATAAAAGCATGGTCTTTATTAATAAGTCAGCACCAGCACGACAAGAGAACTCTTTTGATCCTGGGGTAGGATCAGCACATCTTTGGAATTTCAATGAGATACTTCATATCTTTAATTTACATGCCATCAATACCTCTGCGCCTGACTTTCCTTTATTCAAAAACAGGCAAATAGAAGTTATCTTTGCAAGTCATACCCCAGTGGACCTCCAGTGCAAAATATATACTTTAGGTTTTTTTGGTGGGGTCAGGGGGTGTGGATTATAGAAGAAGATGCCTCTCTCTCCTCTTTTATTTCTACCAAGATGAAGACCTGCTCTCTTTGTGTTTGGTGGTCATAGAGTCTTTCCCTCTGCAGGGCGTGGGAGGAACCATCTCCCCACACCAAGCCTGGCCGGGCACTGGCAGAGGGCGGGGGCATGGTCCTTCCCTGACATCCTCTAGGACTTGCTGTCCATGGGGCCTTGAACACAGCGGGGCTGGTTCCTGACGTCCTTCTGCCTGCAGTCCTGCCTTCAGGTGGCAGGCTGCACCCCAAAGGGGAGGGTGAGTCTGGATCAGTTCTCACCAGCTCCCAAAGTTGCTTGCACAGCTCAACAAGCTTTAATAATATATTCACTGTTGAAGGCTCCCGTGGGCCAGGGAAAAAGCATGTGGGCTTTCGGAAACAGAGCATGGTTCATATGCCTGTGTCACCACTTACAGCTGGACGACTTTGGTCAGTATAATTTCTCTAAGTCTCAGTTTTCTCATCTGTAAGTTTCGGATAATAATTCCAATTTCAAATTGCAAAGGTTAACTTATAGGTAACTATGTAAAGGTGGAGGAGGGTGAGGAGGATGGACATGCGCTGTAAACTATTCCCAAGTACTATGATGGGAATTTCCTTTTAGTTCTTCCCATGCACTCCGTGTGATGGTCATCCTTCCTCTCTCGTGTTCCAGGACATTGTGTAAGTGAAGCAGGGCTCACTGAAGCCTCTGGTCTTAGGTTTGCGTGATCTCAGTTTAATTGTCCTCTGCATCTATGATTGATGGCTGTAGGGGCGAAGCTCTCTTAAATGTTTACTTTGAGGTTGGATAGAGCAAGTCAGAGGCTGAAGGGCTGAGAGATAAGCTGAGCCTTCAGGTGGGGAGAAAGTTTCGCTGACACGATGGATCAGAGTAATGCACTGGTCAAACATTCGAGAGGGGTAGGAGCTGTCAGGTGGCAGCATAGGAGACAGTCACGCTAATATAATGCTCGCGACAATGTCCGTCTCACCCTGGTTGTCTGCTCTCTGGTTTTCTTCTTCACTCATTTCGGAGCTCCAGATTTGGAGCCTAAAGCGCTAGAAGACATGATCTAGCTTCTTGTCCCTTCTTAGGGCTCTCTTGGGTATTTTCAGAAAAAAAGCCCTTCAGGACAGGGTGGAAAGTAGGCTCATCTGCCTTTTACAAACTTCCGGGTCACGCCATAGGCCTGTCTAAGTGTGTTGGGCTCACAGGACACGGGTGGTGGTGCTCTCTCGTGTGCGCACACCCTTTTCACCCACTAACCCCTCCCTGCCCTTCGCCAGCCTTTTCTAGCTAAGAAAACGTCCATCTGCATTCTGTTCGCTCCTCAAAACAGACGACCAGGAAAATCAAATAAAAGAGCTGAAAGGGCAGACCAAGTTGCACTGGCTAGAGCCTGGATTTGCTTGGTTTTGGAGGGAAACTCAAGTGCTTGAAATGTCTTATCATTTCCAAGAGGAAATGTAGACAGTTGACCAGAAAGTTCTGGCACTGAGCCTTGGGTGCCAAATAAGCTGCAATTACAGAATCACTGTCCCATCTGTGGCTGATTCCGGATGGCCCCTGGGCTTCCGTCCGGCCCAGCCCTGGGCCTCGGATTTCAACGCGCCTCGCCCGTCAGTTCTTTCCAATCCTGGGCTCATCTTTCCCTTCTTTCTTGCCAATCCCACTTCCCCAGCCTGTCCTGCAGGTCCAAAAGCTGAGCCCACAGTGGGGGAGGGAGAGCCCGGGGTCGTGGTTGGGAGCCCGAGTGCAGATGCCACAAGTTCAGACTAATGTCACTGTCCCCACGCCTGCTCGTCACCCAGTTCTGCCGACAGGACCCCTCAGACATCTCAGGCCTGTCCCTCCCCCGTAGGTGTACAGAGCTTGGACGACCGGACACCGCACTGCGCCGTGCTCACCTTCCTTCCCCTCCCATCGCCCCCCGCCCCGCATCCCCAGCACCCTGTGCTCCAGGCTCTCCCAGCTGCCGGCAGTTCCCCAAGCAGTGAGGTTATTCATCTCCAGGCCTTCGCTTAGGCTGGTCTCTGCCTGGGCTGGCCTCTCCTCCCCAACGTGACAAACTCCTCTTTCAAGGCTCAGCTCAGTAGCCACCCCTAGGAAAGCCTTCGTGTCTCTGCAAGCGGCCATTCCCTCCTCGAGCCTCTGCTGCCCTCTGAACAGAGATCAAGATTCCTATAAATAGTGCTGCTCTTACTTATCTCTGTGCACGTTTCCCTATTTGATTAGGCTGTAAGTCACTGGAGGGCAGAAGAATGTCTAATTCACATCTGTATGCCCCACGCTTTTCAGCCGGGGCAGACAGTCAAGAAAAAATAACTGAGCGCGTGAATGGACCAGCTTCTCACCTGCATCCCAGGTACTTTTTTTTTCTTCTCATGCTCTTTTGTCAAAACAAAAAGTGATGACTAGCTTTCCAGAATGTGTCAAGTGCCGAGTCCAAACAGCTGAAAACTCACTTCCTGTCAGATAATAAATATTACCTTCTTAAGGATATAGGACTCTCAGTCCAGATATGGAGAGAAATTGTTGCTGTCTGTTGTTGGGCTCATTTTCCCCCCAGGTCTGCCTGCCTGAACCATCACTAACCTCCCTTAACTTGGGCTGGACATAACCTAACAGGACACAGGCCAAGTTTATACTAGTACTTCTCTCAAGTGACCCTGCAAAGAACCATTAATCAAATATATTCCACACCTTGGAAATGTAGACACACAAGATGTAAAGTATGAAGGCGAAGTATGCATCATTCTGTTCCCTGAGTTTCTCCTAAAGGAGGCTTGACAGTATGTGCTGAATAACTACTATAGAAAAAAGGTCTTGAGACTTCCCTGGCGGTCCAGTGCTTAGGACTCTGGTGCTTTCACTACTGGGGCCCAGGTTTGATCCCAGGTCGGGGAACTAAGATCCCACAAGCTGCATGGCACGGCCAAAAAAAAAGAGAAGATCTTAATAAGTCTTTGGTATGTTTATCTTTTGTGTAAATAAAATGATTTACAGAAAGTGACAATTTGTGCTCATTTCTATATTTACCCAAGAACAGGTAAAGGAAGGGAGTAATTAAAAAAACGATCACATGTATAAATGGATAAAGTAGTTGAAGATAATACATTTTACTC
The DNA here is from genome assembly GCF_964270905.1 of Leucopleurus acutus. Classification (NCBI taxonomy): domain Eukaryota; kingdom Metazoa; phylum Chordata; class Mammalia; order Artiodactyla; family Delphinidae; genus Leucopleurus; species Leucopleurus acutus. Next base: position 1,910,838 of record NC_139153.1, on the reverse strand, counting down.
AAAATGACAGGATTTTAAAATAATTGATATCTTCTTCAAAACATCAAAGTTTTTCCATTTCAAGTCTTCATGTTGTTTTAAAACATATATTACGTTACTCCCCGCCGTAGTGAATTGACGATTTCAGATTTAACATTTTCTTAAGGATTCAGAAGTAACAATACGATCTGTTTTCACAATATGCTATGGACATAGATGGTTCTATACACTAGGCTACATGAAGACATACCTAAGATTTGCTTTGTTGAACAAAATTCTTTTTTTTTTTTTTTGCGGTACACGGGCCTCTCACTGTTGTGGCCTCTCCCGCCGCGGAGCACAGACTCCGGATGCGCAGGCTCAGCGGCCGTGGCTCACGGGCCCAGCCGCTCTGCGGCATGTGGGATCCTCCCGGACCGGGGCACAAACCCGTGTCCCCTGCATCGGCAGGCGGACTCCCAACCACTGCGCCACCAGGGAAGCCCTGTTGAACAAAATTCTTGCTATCGGTGTGGCTTTTAGCAATTTACCTCTTTTCATAAAAGCAAAGCATAAAACATGTAGTAGCACAGGGCTTTGGCTGTGTTCTCTTAAGCTTTTCTGCAAACATAAACAACAAGTCAGAGGCCTGGACAACATCCTCCTAAGACATTTCTCATCTATTCTCAGTAACATTATTATCTCTGTCCATCAGGGGTTTTCACACTGTAGAAGCTTCCGAACATTCTCTCATTTCAGCATCAAAAACACTTTAAACTTCTAGTTAGTTTTAAGCAATCTGTAAGCATACTTTGGCTATCCACTTTATATCCGTACTACGTGTTAGAGAATAACAAGTTTAAGGTGTTTTTTCTTCCATAAGACACAGTCTACTGAGAAATCAAAGACAAATATGAAACCATTATAATACAGCATTGTAATTATACATTGATCGAATAGAGTGCAATTTCTCACTAATTGTCACAATGAAATGTGGAACTGTCCACTCTTTGTGAATTTGTAGGATGTCAGTGATGAAAATGACTAAAGCTAAGTTGCGATTTGAGAGCCATAGGCAAACTTTGGCCTCTGAGAGTACTTAGTTCTGGGTTCCCCACTGAGGGTGCCAGATAATCAAGGTGAAGCTCCTTCATAGGATGAACTGCAGATACATTTCATGGACACTGACATCAAAAACATGGTGAGTCATTCGGTGCAGTTCAAATCCAAGTCTTTTCTCAGAATAAACAGACACTGGCATTCCCTGGAGAACTTCTTTGGCCGTTGAAAAAGTACATTTCTTTCCTTGTTCAACCTGAGCTTAAGAAGTATGTTTCTAAGCCCAGAACGCTCTTGGAATGAGTTCAGAACGTACCCAACAGCCTGCTCTGATGACCTGTGAGTGCAGGATGCTCTGACCAATGGCCTGACCTAGCTTCCTGGAACACACGTGCTGTCCAAGGGAAGACACCTTGCCTCATTCATCTCTGGGTCTCTCCTAAAAGCCAGCTCAGGGCCCGATTATGTTCCATACATAGGCTTAGTCAATATTTTGAGCGTATAAAACCTCCATTAACATGACGTCACCTCTTCCTTTCCTCACAGTGTTTCTCAACGTGCAGTCCTGTGGGCATTCCCACCAGAATCGCCTGACACTTCCCACAGCTCAGATCCCCAGGTCCCACTTCAGACCCACTAGCCCAGAATTGGCCAAGGGTGAGGGCCAGGAATCTGCCATTTTAATGAACAGCCTGGGTGATCTGAGGCAAACTTATATTTATTAAAAAACTGTTTGGAATTTTATGTATTTATTTTTTAATATTTATTTATTTATTTGGTTGCACAGAGTCATAGTTGCGGCCGGCGGGCTCCTTAGCTGTGGCATGCGAACTCTTAGGTGCAGCATGTGGGATCTAGTTCCCTGACCAGGGCTCCAACCTGGGCCCCCTGCATTGGGAGCGCAGAATCTTCACCACTGCGCCACCAGGGAAGTCTCCAGAAATTTATCAAAAGAAAGAAAAAGGAAAAACCTTAACCATGATGAAACTTGGTCCTTGTATCTCACAGCATAATTCACCTCTAGACTGATCTCTGACACGCATTTACTGCAGTAACTGGAACCCTCTGTGTAACCCCCCTCGTGGTGCGCGGGGGCAAACTGCTGTCCGATGGAGAAAACAACACCCGTAGCCGCGTGGGGAGACTTGCTATTAGCTGGCTTCTCGGACAGGGAAGTGAAAACTCCCTGCTTTAAAAAATTCTCCGCAAGGCCTGTAACTCTGATGATTTTTGAGGCTTTTGCCCTGATGGACGAGCAGGATAGAAAGGTCAATTCAGTCACCTGACGTTTGTAAGCATCCATCACGTGGAGCAGGCCTGGCAGCTGTCAGAAGAGACACAGACAAGAGGGAGGCAGGGTGTCTGCCCCTCGATGGTCCCAGGAGCATGGGGAGGGCCACGGGCAGAGGCAGAGCAGCCTTGCCAAGAACAGTGCCACTAATTCACACAAACCACCTCGAGGAGATGGCGTTTCTGCCAGACCCTGAAGGATGCGTTGTCCAGAGGCAGAGGCTTAAAAGCAGAGGGAAGAGCGTAAACAAAGTGCAGAAGGGAGGCTTGTTCAGGAATGACCCTCAGAGCCCAAGGCTGGGGCTGGGAGGGATGTGGCTGCAGAGGCCGGCTGGGGCCAGCCTGAGAAAGGTCTAAATGTTTCCACAAATAGATTCCGGTGCTCACTTTCTATATTTGACTTCGCCTGACCTGTCAAACTAAAGCAACTTCTGAATACAATTTGACTTTTTAAAAACACTTGATGGGGGGCTTCCCTGGTGGCACAGTGGTTAAGAATCCGCCTGCCAATGCAGGGGATACAGGTTCGATCCCTGGTCCGGGAGGATCCCACATGCCGTGGAGCGACTAAGCCCGTGTACCACTACTACCGAGCCTGTGCTCTAGAGCCCGTGAGCCACAACTACTGAAGCCCGCGTGCCTAGAGCCCGTGCTCTGCAACAAGAGAAGCCACCACAATGAGAAGCCTACGCACCACAATGAAGAGTAGCCCCCACTCACCGTAACTAGAGAAAGCCTGCGTGCAGAAACAAAGACCCAATGCAACCAAAAATAAATAATTTTTTTTTTTTTTTTTTTTTTTTTTTGCGGTACGCGGGCCTCTCACTGTTGTGGCCTCTCCCGTTGCGGAGCACAGGCCCCGGACGCGCAGGCTCAGCGGCCATGACTCACAGTCCCCGCCGTTCCGCGGCATGTGGGATCTTCCCGGACCGGGGCATGAACCCGTGTCCCCTGCATCGGCAGGCGGACTCTCAACCACTGCGCCACCAGAGAAGCCCATAGATTTATTTTTTAAAAAATAAAATTAAATGAAATTTAAAAATAAAGGAAAGTTTTTTAAAAAAAACCCACACTTGATGGAAACGCCAAGTATATTTACGAATGTACATTGTCATTTCAGAAGCAAGCATAATATATTCAAAAGTGTAACTAATGCTATGAGAGCTAACGTTTATCTCACAGAAACATTTTTCAAAGAGAGAGCCCCTGGTACCATATTCAAATCGGTATTTTTATAACAGAGCATCAACAAGAGCTCACAATTGGGTTTGATGAGGTGGAGCCCAGAAGGTTCTATGTTTCTCAAAACTTTACTAGTAAGAGTCTGCATCTAATTCGTTTCCTACTTGATTCTTCATAAAAGTAGGATTGAAAGCCTTCAAAACGAGGAGTTAACGTTTTCTCATAGCAATAGGATATATTAACCTAAAATTTTTTGGACTATCTTTTTAAAGAACTTGTTTTAGAAGATTAAGATATATTTTGGATTAAAGTAGTTTGTCTCATAATGAGCTCTCATGGTACAAATGACAAAAGATCTTTCTTAAAACACAAGCATCTTAAAATGCATGACCTTGAGCGGCACCCTTCTCCTCGGTCTCCTACCGGAGGATTTCAAAGGGTTCTGTCATCAAGACACAGCCCCACTCTTTCCTGCTCTCCTGAGAAAGGGCTACCCGAGAAAGCTCTCAGAAAAAAGTCAAAATGGAAACCAGCCCATTTTAAATACCTGGGTTTTTAGTAAGGGCCTCATTTATTCATAAGGCTCATATAGACTCTTTAAATTATTTTAAGCTTTCCAGGAAGTTACCCGCCAGAAGAGCCAACTGCAGCGTGGGGAAGCTGGTAAAGTGCACACGTAACTGCATGAGCAATAGAACCACTTTAAGCAAACGTCTAGGCATATCTTTTTCTGCATTTTGAAGAAGGAAATATATAGTTTTCCAGGAAAAACCATCCAATAGCTGACTAATACACCCCTTGCTAGTTTGCCATAATTCCAGAAATCATTTTCATCTAAATTCAGATTACTCATGGTATCTGTGATGACATGGTTTTCAGAAACAAGCATTTCCACAATGAAAATTTAGCGCAGATTTTAACTGAGGCCAACATTCTTAAATCTTTGCAACTCAAATTAAATTAGGGTCAGCATTAGCCAGAGGGTCCAGCAGTCTGACGGGTTCACCTTTAGTTCCCACGGAAGAACACACCCTAGGCAATATTTTAAGAGTCCCTCCCCACGCAGAAGTGCAGGCTGTGTGAATGTGCACTGGGCCATTGTGTGTGTTTGCAAGGAGAGGAAGCGAAGAGAGTAGAGAGAGACGGTCCTTAGACTCCGAATGCATGAGGACAGGGTGACCCCAGCACAAGGACGGCCCCTCAGTAGGCTGCACGGCCAGCACAGAGACCTGTTGAGGGTGGAGCTGGAATACTGCAGGCTAGTAAAGGAAGATTTTGAGCATTACTAGGGCACTAGAGTGAAAAAGGACCCCTTGCCACTTATTTCAGTAATAATCATCCCTATCATTATCATTTATCGAGCACTTAAATGCCTGGCACAGTATCCATCTCTCTCAAGTGTCACAACTGTCATTAGCGTCCTCATTTCATGAATGAAGAAAACAGACTCAGCACTCGCCTCGGCAGCACAGATACTAAAATTGGAACGATACAGAGAAGATTAGCATTGCCCCTGCGCAAGGATGACACACATATTTGTGAGGCATTCCATATTTTTATAGCTGATTCACTTTGTTACAAAGCAGAAAGCAATTATACTCCAATAAAGTTAAAAAAACAAAAGAAAAGAAATGATGGTCCAATCAGCCAAACACCTTTGAAAAAAAAAAAGTCAGACTCAGGGAAGTGACCCAACTTGCCTAAAATCATGGGGTGTGGGCTTCCCTGGTGGCGCAGTGGTTGAGAGTCCGCCTGCCGATGCAGGGGACACGGCTTCGTACCCCGGTCCGGGAAGATCCCACATGCCGCGGAGCGGCTGGGCCCGTGAGCCATGGCCACTGAGCCTGTGCGTCCGGAGCCTGTGCTCCGCAATGGGAGAGGCCACGACAGTGAGAGGCCCGCATACCGCAAAAAAAAAAAAAAAAAAAAAAATCATGGGGTGATAATAAGTTGCAGGGATAGGATTTGTCTGCAGGAGGACCTTTACTTTATTTCAAGCAAAGAAGACACCTGGGAAATCTTTGTATAGATGGAATTAACTCAAAAGTTTTTTTTTTGTATTTTGGCTGCATTGGGTCTTCATTGCGTTGCGGGCTTTCTCTAGTTGCGGTGAGCAGGGGCAACTCTGTTGCGGTGCGCGGGCTTCTCATTGCGGTGGCTTCTGTTTGTTGTGGAGCATGGGCTCTAGGCGCGCGGGCTTCAGTAGTTGTGGCACGTGGGCTCAGTAGTTGTGGCATGCAGGCTCAGTAGTTGTGGTGCGCAGGCTTAGCGGCCATGGCGCATGGGCTTAGTTGCTCCGCGGCATGTGGGATCTTCCCGGACCAGGACTCAAACCTGTGTCCCCTGCATTGGCAGGTGGATTCTTAACCACTGCGCTACCAGGGAAGCACTTTTTTGTGTATTTTTATTCTTTATGTCTCTGATGATATTTTTCTCTCTATTGTCTTACTGAGGGATGATGACCATTGTAACTCTGTTACTTGGCTCTCCCAAACTGTCGCTTGTGCAGCTAATTGGAAGTATGATATAGAGATAGGCTACACGAATGTTACCAATAATGATACAATACGAAAATGAAAAAAAATGTCCTTGCATTGACACAAAGGGATTACAGTTTTCTTGGGATGTAATAGTGACAGTTTACCACGAGCCCTAAAGACAGTCTACCTATGGTTCCACTGAGGCTGATCACATCTCTAATGCAGCCCCCTGCTTCTCTCTTCCTTTGTGTGAGCCAGGCCCTGGGTACCAGTCCAGGACCAGGACCAGTTGTCCTATCAGCCTATTAGTTAGACACTGTGTCTCAGTGTCCATGTCCCAATACCCTCAGGGGTTTACATCCTCTAACAGAGCCTGAAAGGACAGGACGAACACTGGTGGAGTAGAATCCTGAGGCTAACCATCCCATGCGTGGCTGCTCTTCAACTCAGGGGGTCCTCAACAATTTGTCCACCGCTTTGGCTGATGTAGAAAATAGTAAACCAAACAGTTAAAATTCCTTTGCCCAGATAGTTATGGAAATCAGCAAAGCCTTGGATTTTTCGGTTGCTAACCAAGGGGAGTCTGTGCCATTGCTGACACTTCATTTTGTACCTGGATCAACGCCACAGATGAGGTACAACAATTTCTATCCACGCAAAAAGAAAAGTGGATTATCAAGGAAGACTATCAAGGAAGACTCAGGCAGTTGTTGGGACGTGTTTTCATGGTCGGACCTGGAAAAATCCAGATGGTGCCTTGAGAGTGTCCTCCACCTCCTCCATGTAGTAATCTGTTACGCTTGTATGTTGCACAGCTTGATTTGTTTATCCAGAGTCTTAAATCTGCAGAGCCACTGTCCTAACAAATGTTCCAACAAATGACTTAGAGACAAAAGCAGAATGGACTTATGCTGATGGACATGCAAACTGAAAATCAGACCCACAGATAAAATCTTGTCTTCAAGGAGAAACAAGCACAGTGGAGGACATCTGGATCACACGCACGGTCTCTCCTTTTGCTTTGGCTGATAGAAGGCCAAAGGGGAGAGTGAGAAAACACAAAAGGTCCGCACCCCTAAGAAAAAACGATTTTTACTACAGGTATTGTAACAAGCCAACATCAGAACTGGTTTTCAACCTGATTAATCAGTCGGTGACAACCTGCTTCAGTGAACTTGACTCTGGAGCAGCCGGTTAGATGGAGCCTTGCCCCTAAAGACAGCCAGTCAGAAGCTGACTCATCTCTGACCCCTCTGCCGAGGCTGACTTGACACTCCTGCCTCTGCAACGAACACAAACCACACGTCTAAGGTTGACAACACCCCACTCCCACCTTTGTGCAACACTAATCCAAAACAAGCTCCTGCCCACAGTCTTATGATTATCCATCTGCTTTGCCCGATGAGAAGGTCTCTGACCAGCTAACCCTCCTGCACGTGGGTGAGCAATAACGTCAGCGCTTTTGATTTCAGATACTGAGCAGCGGTCTTATCCTTTAACAGCAGCCAGTAGTCAGCATTTAATTGAGAAACAGACCAAGTTCATATTCACTGGTGAAGTGAGACATTAGAGCATTAAAGTAACTCCATGTAATCTTTCTCTGCCACATTTGGACTCATCCTGTTCCTGGTGCCAAGCGTATCATTCTCCTTTTTCTTCATTTGACTAATTCCTACCTGTGGTGTGAGTTAGTTACCGTCTGCATAGGTGTTACCATGTGTCCACATAGGTGTGCACTTAGCCCTGTGTATGCGCGGTTATCTGTCTGTACCTTGTCCCAGGCCATCACTCCTTCTGGGCTCAGTGTGTGTCTCCCACCCCTGGGTCCTCAACACTCAGCCCAGGGTCTGACACATCTTATGCCCCAACAGGTATTCGTTGAATCAAACTGCAGTATGATAAGAAAACACAGTATCTCTCTGATAGAAAGTATTAGTCTCTCTGACACCCATGTTACTCAATTGAATTGTACCTGTTATTTTAAAAGACTTACTTTCCCCTGAATTTTTTCTCCCTTCAATTCTGAGAAGACCGCTCCTCATTTTCACTCAGCTCCTAATAACTGTTTTCACTCAGGAGTCTCTCGATGCTGCTTCTCCCCTCGAGCCCAGGGCTCTTGCTACCTCCTTCTTCCTACTTCTTTCAATGTATAATTTTGAATTTCTACACTATATTTTCTCTCCTCAATATGTGTGTTTCCCCCACCCCTTTACATCTTTCTTACCTTAACAGCATGCTTTGTAATTTTAATTTAAAAAAATTTTTTCATTGTAAAAAACCTTAACATGAGATTTACCGTCTTAACAAAATTTTAAGTGCACGATACAGTATTGTTCCTTTTTTTTTGCTGTGGTGTGAGGTAATGGGCTGAACACATTTGATGGAAGGTTCATCTTTCCCCACTGAAATTGCCCTGACACCTTTGTCAAAAATCAACTGAGTAAAAATGTAAAAATTTATTACTGAACTCTTATTTCTGTTCCATTGATATATATGTCTGCCGTTGGTTTTATACCACTATAGCTCGATTACTGTAACTCTAGGTTTTAAAAATGGGTTAAATAAGTCCTCAAACCTTCTTCTTTTTCACAATTGTTTTGGCTATTCTAGGTTCCTTGCATTTACACATAATTTTAGGACCAGCTTGTCAACTTTAAAAAACAATGAATCTATAGATCAATTTGGGGAATATTGCTAGCTTAACAATATTGAGTCTTCAAATCCATACACAAGGAATATGTCTCTCTATATATAGCTCTTTTTAATTTATTTTTATTTTTTTCAAACAAATGCAGAAGGAACCACTTTTTAAAATTAATTAATTTGTTTATTTATTTGGCTGCATCGCCTCTTAGTTGTGGCACAGGGGATCTTTGTTGCAGCATGCGGGCTTCTCTAGTTGAGGTGCGCGGGCACCAGAGCGCACAGGCTCAGTAGTTGTGGCGTGTGCGGGCTTAGTTGCCCCGCGGCGTGTGGGATCTTAGTTCCCCAAACAGGCATAGAAACCACATCCCTTGCATTGGATTCTTAACCATTGGATTTTTAACTACTGGACCACCAGGGAAGTCCCCTATGTAGCTCTTTTTTAACTCTCTTGGGAGTGTTTTATAGTTTTCTGTGTATGATTCTCACACTTTTTGGGTTGAATTTATTCATACATATCTTAATCATTTTGATGTTATTGGGAAGTATTGTTTTTCCAGTTTCATTTTTGGAATGTTCATTGCTAGCACATATAAATACAAATAAATTTAAAAAATTTATTTATTTATTTGGTTGCACCAGGTCTTAGTTGTGGCTCGTGGGCTCCTTAGTTGCAGCTTGCCTCCTCCTTAGTTGTGGCATGTGGGCTCCTTAGTTGCTGCACGTGGGCTCCTCAGTTGTGGCATGCATGTGGGATCTACTTCCCTGGCCAGGGATCACACCCGGGACCCCTGCATTGGGAGCATAGAATCTTAAGCACTGTGCCACCAGGGAAATCCCACAATTAATTTTGTATGCTGATTTTGTATCCTGTGACTTTGGCTAAAATTAATGATTAGTTCTAGTATTCTTTCTTTTTTGATTTCTTTCTTTGACTTCCTTCCTTTCTCTCCCTCTCCCTCTCTCTCTCTTTCTTTTCTTGTAGCTTTCTTAGAATTTTCTACATGTAGGATTATATGATTTGTGAATAGAGACTATTAAACTCTTCCTTTCCAATCTGTATGGCTTAATTTCTTTTTATTGCCTTATTGCACTGGCTAAAACCTCTGTTTCAATGTTAATAGGAGCAGCAAGAACAGGCACCTGTCAGTTGTTCCTGATCTTAGAAATAAGAGCTGACTTTCACCACTACGTACCATAGCTGTAGTCTTTTCATAGGTACCTTTTAATAAGTTGAGGAAATTCCCTTCTAGTCCTAATTTGTTGAGAATTTTTATTATGATAGGGGGTTGGATTTTGTTAAAGGCTTTTTCTTTTTTAAAAATATTTATTTTATATTGGAGTACAGTTGATTAACAATGTTGTGTTAGTTTCAGGTGTACAGCAGAGTGCTTCAGTTATACATATACGATATCTGTTCTTTTTCAAATTCTTTTTCCATTTAGGTTGTTACATAATGTTGAGCAGAGTTCCCCTGTGCTATATAGTAGGTCCTTCTTGGTTATCCATTTTAAATATAGCAGGGTGTACCTGTCAATCCCAAACTCCCTAACTATCCCTCCCCCTCCCCCTTCCCCCCTGGTAACCATGAGTTCGTTCTCTAAGTCTGTGATGTTTCTGTTTTGTAAATAATTTCAAGTCAAATGCTTTTTCTACATCTATTAGATGATCATTTGGTTTTTGTTCTATATTAACATGGCTTACTATATTAATTGAGTTTTTAAAATTAAAGCCACCTCGCATTCCTGCACTCCTGGGATAAATTCCACTTGGTCATGATATTATATATAGTAATATTTTATGTTGCTGGATTCAGTTCTTTCATTTTTTTATTAAGAATTTTTGATGACATATAATCATTTTTTATGTTGTTAGACTCAGTTGCTAATTGTTTCTTTTTTTAAAATTAACTAATTATTTTTGGCTGTGTTGGGTCTTCGTTGCTGTGCACGGGCTTTCTCTAGTTGTGCCGAGAGGGGGCTACTCATTGCGGTGGCTTCTCTTGTTGCGGAGCACGGGCTCTAGGCACGCAGGCTTCAGTAGTTGTGGCTCACGGGCTCTGGAGCGCAGGCTCAGTAGTTGTGGCGCATGGGCTTCGTTGCTCCACAGGATGTGGGATCTTCCCGGACCAGGGATCAAACCCATGTGCTCTGCATTGGCAGGCGGATTCTTAACCACCGTGGCACCAAGGAAGCCCTCTACTGCCTTCTTGCCTCCACTATTTCTGATGAGTCACTGGCTGAGCGTATTGTTGTTCCCCTCTATGTGACGTCATTCTTTTCTTGCTGCTTTTAAGAATTTTCTGGGGACTTCCCTGGTGGCACAGTGGTTAAGAATCCGCCTGCCAATGCAGGGGACATGGGTTTGATCCCTGGTCCAAGAAGGTTCCACATGCCGTGGAGCAACTGAGCCTGTGCACCACAACTACTGAGCCTGCGCTCTAGAGCCTGCGAGCCACAACTACTGAAGCCCGTGCACCTAGAGTCCATGCTCCACAACAAGAGAAACCACCACAATGAGAAGCCTGTACAACGCAACAAAGAGTAGCCCCCGAGGCTTCCCTGGTGGTGCAGTGGTTGAGAGTCCACCTGCCGATGCAGGGGAGACGGGTTCGTGCCCCGGTCCAGGAAGATCCCGCATGCCACGGAGCGGCTGGGCCCGTGAGCCATGGCTGCTGAGCCTGCGCGTCCGGAGCCTGTGCTCCGCAACGGGAGAGGCGACAGCAGTGAGAGGCCTGCGTACCGCAAAAAAGAGTAGCCCCCGTTCGCCACAACTAGAGAAGGCCTGTGCGCAGCAACAAAGACCCAATGCAGACAAACATAAATTCATTAATTAATTTAAAAAAAAGGATTTTCTGTCTTTCAGTATTTTGTCTATGATGTGTTATGGTGAGGATCTCTGTGACGTTATCTTACTTGGGATTTGATGAGCTTCTTGGAACTGTAGATTAATGTTTTTCCATCAAGTTTGAGAAGTTTTTGACAAATATTCATTTGAAAAGAGATTTCCTGCCCCTTTCCCTCTCTCCTTTCAGGATCCCCATTATACCTATATTGGTAGCTTTCATGTTATTCCATATGTCTCTGAGGCTCTGCTAATTTTTCTTCAATTTTTTTCCCCTCTCTTCTTCAGATTATATAATTTCTATTGATCTATTTCAAGTTCACAGATTCTTTCTTCAGACTTCTCAAATCTGCTCTTATTCTAGGATTTCCCTAGAAGATCTCTGTTACATTTCCGGCTAGTTTTCTTATCTGCTGCTGTCCCAACCAGGACTAAAAGCTCAAGCTTAGGAGAGCTGCAGGCTTTTTCCATTTGCCACTCTGAGTGTGGGTTTTCCACCCTCTGCTCCCAAACATATCAGACCCCTTTGGCAAACAAAGCTGCTAGGATTCACAGCTAGTCCCACTCCAGTAGAACTACCACGCTGAATGCTCTGGGCTGCAAGTCGGGGCAGTCTCAGGCCAGGATGTCACAGGCTGCCTGAAGACTGACTTCAAGTTCAGCAGTTTCGAGAAATTAAGCTCTTCTCAAATTGTTGTTTATCTTTGGTTGATTTCCAGAGATCTGAAATTGTTGTTTTTGACAAACGCATCTCTCTTCATAGTTGCTTTTTGGGGAGGGGATGTCTCCCTTCTCACTTCTCCATTGCTCGAAGTCTCCTGCTTTCGCTTAGATTCTGGCCCACTGAGTGTTTACTGCCACAACAGTTCTTAGTTCAGGGGATTTTAAACACGTTTCACCTAACATTTTTTGGTATTTTCAGTGGGAGGATCAGTCTAGATATCTAGTCGGCCATACAGAGAGAGTTAATACTTTCAGTTTTTTATGACCATTAAATGAAATTTTTTATGTAAAGAATTAAGCAAAGTGTCTGTAACACGAAGGGCTCAAAGAACTTTAGTTATAACATCTGAATACTTGTATTATAGGGATTTTACATACATTATTTTATTTAATCATATCTCTAAGAGGCAGGCATTCAAATTTTGATATTACCACCCCCCCAAAAAAAAAAAGATTTACTAGACTAGGGCCATACCAGGTAGTAAATGATGGAGTCAGGGTCTGGTGCCTTCCCCCCTTGGTCCTGCTCCCTCCATGGTGAAGAAGATTTCTGTGGTTGCTCTTTTGGGGTGGCCTGTAGACTATCTAGGAGATCATAAGGAATTAAATCCAGCACGGGTATTAGGGAGAGGGCTCACTGCTGTACTAGTTGGCAGTGACTCCATCACAGTGGGACACATAGAGAATCCCAAAAGCAGACAGGGCTTTTGCTAAGACAGTTAACACATGAGTGCATGGTACCTGTGTGAGTCATCGAGAAGGTTTTAGGGCTCTGTATGATATTTGCCCACATTCCAATTATATTTGCAATGAACAATTAAATCTGAACTAAGTGTACCACAAAAATACCTAAACAACTGAAATTCATTCCATTTAAAAGCTTATACATATACTTGGGAGTTAAGTAGCAAACGTTGGGAAACTGGAACCTTTTGGATTCAATCTGCCAAGATGGTAAAATTATTTGAGAGACTGTGAATCTGGTCCCCAGCCCTGAATATCCAGAAACTATATTTGATGCTGCTGCAAAAGACTTTCTAACCGATGTCCCCACTGACATTTTCTTCTCACCTTTGACGGGTTCCTTATATCCTGACCTTGGCAACCTTCCTCAGACATTCTCTCATCATGTTTCTGTGCACTTTCTCACTGCTCCCTCTTGTTCTCCTAATTCTTCATCCACCAGCCGTTGTAAGCTGCTCCCATGCACGTGTCCAGCTCTCAGCCCCACCCGTCCCTGCTCTTGTGGGCTCATTCACTCATCCTTCTCGCATCCTCTACTCCTAGCATCTCCTTCTCACCTCCAAACCTCTGCTTCTGCCTTTCTTTCTACCGTACTCCCCACCCTTCCCCACCGCCTCCTTTCTTGGAGCACACTCTTTCCTCTATTTCTCTTACCCACATCTTACAGGTCCTTTAAAATCTACTCCCTTCCATTCACTCAGTGGACGTTTGTTCATGCTGTGAAGCGTGAGCTCCAAAGGGTGTCTTGGGTGTCCTTTCCAGGCAATTTACAAAAAGATGACACTATCAGTTGTATTCCACATTTAGCCTAGTTGTGGCTCCACAGTGGGGGAAATCTCATTTTGCTTCAATTGACACATCATTTTTTCCCACTTTTGACTGCCTCCAACTTTAATATAATAAGTGGATCAGCACTTCACTCCTGAGTTATACCTCCATCCCACATAATCGATCCTAGTTTAGATGTTATCTCTACTGGGCCTGTGACACTGCATAAGGTTATAATGAAAGTAACGGATATATACCCAGAGGAAAAACTCAGTTATAATCACAAGTGAGCCTCATAACTGAGGCAGTCATAAATTATGTTGCATAATGTTCTTGTTCTTAAAATCATAGAACTATTAATGTTTGAGTGCGTTAATTATTTTGCTTCAGGCTGTGCAGGCAGCCAAGAGATAACGGCTTCCCTTTAGTTTAAAAAAAAAAATGCTGCTCAAGTGCTTGGTTTGCTTTCAGCCCATATTTCTTTTTTTGGCCATCTTTTTGTTACCCAGCATCTTCCCCGTGTTGTTTTTGCCAGTTAGGCATCAATGCAGATGGGACGAAATAAAGAATTGGCATCGCCATCATTTTACCAGTCCACTCAGCCTCCTGTCTCAGCCTCTTTCTTCCCATACTCGTGGGAAAGTGATGGAGGGGTGGGAAGCGAGGTGACAGAGGGTGACGTTAGGGAGCGGGACGGGGATTAGACGAGCAAAGGACTTAATAGGAGTGGGAAGGGTGGGGAGACACAGAGGATGTTCAGAGTCACTTTAACCCACATTAGTGGGAACAAACCAGTCTTTCACCAGTCCCTAGTGGGGGGTGCAGGACCACACATATTCATGCCAGAGAAAAGAAAAAAATGCATTCAGGTAAAAAATTACTTAATAACCTCTGTAGAAGTTTGGTGGGTGAGGCAACACAAAGAGGACTGGTATCTGTGGCATCGTCTTACGTCTGCTGCCTTTCTCTTCTGTTAGTACAGAGAATCAGTTGGTTGCAAAAGCCCACGTTTCATCGGCTGAAGGCAGCCAAAGGCTTACTGCCTTTTCACCATATTTTACTTGGTGGGTATAGAAGGATGTATCACTACTGTTCTTGCATTCCAAGCGACTTAAAAATTTGATAAAAATAACTTTGCTTTCAACAAGTCAATAGACTTTCATTTAATCTTACCTGACTGTGCTCTAGAAATTAAGAAACAAAAGAGAATTGGGGGCTAGTTGTGTATATAGTTGAACTGAAATGCAAGAGGAAGGGAGAATATTTCATTTTCACTGAGGCAAACTGCTGAGAAAAAATAAAAGGAGTTACACTCTTTTAGCTTCTTCTTACCCAGAACATAAATCTCACTGTTGACCACAGCTGTGCTGAATCGGTACTTTGAGTACTTCATGGGTGCCTGCTCTGTCCATAGATCTTGGCTGGGGTCATACTTCAGCAGCTTGTTGCTTAATCGATCAGGTTCTTCGTCAGGAAGATCCATCTGTGTGAAATTATGACAGCCAGTATAATAACGTACCACTTAGAGATCTTCGTGAGTACCTGAATGCAATTAATCAAAGCAGACAGCCAAGGAGATAAATAGAGGTTAACCGTAGTGAGTCATACTCACAGACACACCAAATCCCATGACTTGGGGATATAAGTACACTGTCAGTATCGGAGGAATTTATATTGTACGATAATGGGGCTAAGGTGTTGGGTTATAGCGAACAATCTGTGATCTGAGCAGTGAGGCAACACATACAGCATTTTTTTAAAAAAATGAAGCACTGCAAAGCCTTAAAAACGAAACCAAGCTTTTTTGAATAGTATTTAAAGTATAATTTTATTTTACCAAGCTTTATAGTGGCGGATTAAATAATATTTGTGAGAAACTAATTTTAATAATTTATAAAGCATTTTTCTTTATAATATTTTTCTAATCCAAGTGGAACAAAATTACAAAAACATTTGAGTGTTTTAGTAATGAGAGTATTTTTATACCATAATATAGGAGTGGTCTGAATTTAATTTTAAAGATACATGGATTAATAGAAATTATTTGCAATTATTTTTATGTATTTATTTTAGGTACGTGTATATATATATATATATATATATTTTTAATGACTAGGGAAAGTAGAAGTTGAATACACACAGATGTATGTAGCTTTTCCTACTCCTGAACTTGAGGTGAAGTAATATTTTGTGTCTACAATGTGTTAGGACCTTTTATGACTTCAAGCTAAAGATGCTTAAGTGTCTTTTGCTTTTTGTTTTGGATGAAGGTGTTCAACAGAGAAATAATTTCCATACTTATGAAAGCCGTATGCAGTTAGTTTTAGCTCAGGGTTGTAATCACTGTAGTGCAATCACTACCCCATGCTTTCTTGCAATTTAATGTATTGTATTCGGTACAGACTAGCAAAAGCTTTCGTTATGCAGTAAATACTGACGTGTTTGAAGACATTATAAATTAGGAAATACTGACTTTATTGTTTTAATTTTCCTTCTAATTTAAGTATTTAATATTTGCTTTAGTGGAAAAAAGCAAAGAAAAGCTTTTCTTTGGAGCATATTCATGCAAAATTAACTATGTAAATGAATAGTTCTGAAAAAGCTTTATTACAAATAATTTGTCAGGTTTCAGCTACTAACTGTGATTAAATCTAAGCTACTTTTTGATACATAGCATGAATTTTAAAATGTATTAAATGTGACGTTTGTTATTAAAACAAGTATGATATACCATAAAAGGCAAAATTTAAGCTTATGAAATGATTTAAAAAGCACCAGTTTTATCATGAAGCGAATCTGGCGAAAGAAGAAATCCCATAGGCTAAAATAAAATTAGTTTATGTCATGGAGACAGAAAATGAGCTGGTAAGATTAATCTTTATTAGAAAGACTGGTTGGGCCAGGGCAGAAGGCAGCTGGAGTGAAACTTCTGTGAGAGCCCCAAGGCGCTCGGAGGGACACGAAAGAGAAGAGAAAGGGCCTCTGTGGTCCCACTCCACTGCCTTCTCCATCCTGTCTTGCGTCCCTTCTCTGGGCTTCAAGACAGTCTCTGGTTTCTCTATCTGCTGATGCCCAGCAAAGACATGAAGAGGTTAAAATTGCAATATACTTTTGAGGAAATGGTTGTGCCATCACAGGATGAACATTCTGGTTTCCCACTTAGAGTAAGAACTTTAATATGAAAAAGACCTAAGAATCCTTGCCTCAGGTCATACAGCTGTAAAGCAGAGAGAAGTGGGATGAGGATCCAGCTTCTTCGCCTCCTACTTAGATGCTCCTTACAGATAACCCCTCAGCATAAGCATCCTTCATAGTCAGCAAGGATGGGAAGAGTTATGAAGAACACAGCACAAATACTGAATGAAGTCATGCCTATGAATAACACTTTAAAATTCATTCTCCTGAGCTGCTTTAACACTTTAAAATCTTCCATCTAATATTCTATAACATAAAAGGCATTTTACCGGAATGTGAGTCATACTCTTTTAGTATTCAACAACTACAACATTTTTCAACAGAGCGGCCAGACTCAGCACAGCCATGCCAGTTAGGTACACAGGAAATTTCTTAACCTGAGGGGTCCAGCCTCCAATCACGTAAAGTTTGTTATTCACTGTTACTACAGCATGACACGCCAACTGTAGTGGAAGGGGGGACACCCTTTTCCAAGTGTCCCTTTCTACAGAGTACTTATCAACACAGTTTGTAATAAGATACTGGTTTTTAATTTTCATCTGTCCTCCTATAACATAGAGGTCGTTATGGATGGTGCCCAGAGCGTAGAGCTCTCGAAATTCTGTTGTGCATAACTTTTCCCAAAACTGGTTTCCTCTATCATGATACCTGTAAGTTAACAGAGAGAGAACCCAGAATTAGATTTAATATAAAAACAACTTGCCAAAAAAACACACTTGTTTCTTTTCCAACGAAAACCGATATGATTTGGTTCTTCTAATTGGAGAAGAAAAAACCATTAAGATAGTGATACAGGTTTGTGTTTTTTGGGGAAAAGAAATGCTGAACAAAATATAATGTACACAGAAACAGTCAACCACACCAACCTAGAGAATTTTAGAAAAAAACAATATATTGAAAAAGTATAGATTATCCAGGGACTAGCCTTCATTTCCTAATTCTGGGAAAGAAAATTAAAAATAGGAAAGTCTTGGGCTTCCCTGGTGGCGCAGTGGTTGAGAGTCGGCCTGCTAATGCAGGGGACACGGGTTCGAGCCCTGGTCTGGGAGGATCCCACATGCTGCAGAGCAACTGAGCCCATGAGCCACAGCTGCTGAGCCTGCGCGTCCGGAGCCTGCGCTCTGCAACGAGAGGCCGCGATGGTGAGAGACCCGCGCACCGCGATGGGGAGTGGCCCCCGCTTGCCACAGCTAGAGAAAGCTCTCGCACAGAAACGAAGACCCAACACAGCAAAAATAAATAAATTACTAAAAATAGGAAAGTCTTTCAGCAAGTCATTTGCTAAAAGAGAATATGTAAAAATAAACATAAAAAATGTCTTATTCTGTTGACTAGAAGTTTCATTTTAATACTACATTAAAGAAATGTGTTTAGAGCAGAAAATCTGGAACTATTTAAATTCAGATTTCTAATGGGATGATGCAGGATATATAGAATTTTAAGGATTGTTCTTGTGGTTCTAACTGGAGTAGAACAGAGTCAAGAGCATGCTACTGTATAAAAACCCACCTGTAGGTGTCTGCTGGGCATTTCTCAACTGTTTTTTTTTTTTTTTTTTTTTTGCGGTACGCGGGCCTCTCACTGCTGTGGCCTCTCCCGTTGCAGAGCACAGGCTCCCGACGCGCAGGCTCGGCGGCCATGGCTCACGGGCCCAGCCGCTCCGCGGCATGTGGCATCTTCCCAGACCGGGGCACAAACCCGCGTCCCCTGCATCGGCAGGCGGACTCTCAACCACTGCGCCACCAGGGAAGCCCTCTCAACTGTTTTAATCTACTAGGTATGGTAATTTCAGTAATTTCTACCACAAATAATTATGTTGGTCTGAGAAGAGTCTTGGGAGAAGAGCAGGGACACTAGGTGATATGGTCTCTCAACACCTCCTAGAGTCCAACACATTAAGTAATTATCTGAGTGTGTGCATGTGTGTGTGTGTGTGTGTGTGTGTGTGTGTGTGTGTGTGTAGCATTACATGGTCACCAAGTGGATGAGTCTTGCCCATCTTCTGTCTTGCCTCTTGACAATGGCAAGTCTATTTTCTCGAATCATGATCGGGACACATAGTCTAGGACAAAAGTACCCATGGGGACAGTGGGATAAAATATGTGAAATTATTTCTGTCCTAGAAAATCCAGAAAGTATAATTGGAATTCAAAACTAAAACAAAACAAAAAACAAAAACCAGAATAAATATGGAAAATAAGAAAAAAAATTTGTTGTTTGGAAACAAATTTTGCATCAGACATGTGACAGTTAATCGTATTACAGAAGTTTTCCCCATTGTTCTAGGCCAACTCTTATGGAAACCAAAGTCCCTAGCAGCACAGGTGATATTTTCACCACTATTTTTAATTGTTCTGGATTTTAGAGGGGAAGGGAGAATTAGGTGTCTACAGGTGGGGGCTACTGAAGCAAAGACAATGAATATATAAATGGAACTAAAAAATGGGTTTTGGTTTTCTGAGGCACGGTTTAAGAAAATAGGCCAGGAACAAAATAAATCCCACGAAGGATGGGAAGTACATGTTTGCTGGACAACTTGCTAATTGGATTTTTGTTTTAACATTTTGAATTAAAAATGGGGAGAGAAAATGCCCAGATGAAACTATAAAACTTATTATTTTGATATGACATAAAGAAGAAAATAATAGTGGCAAAAGCATTCAGTGTTCACAGAGGTTGACAGTTTAAAGACAACACTTACATCCTCAGCTGTTTGTCTACCAAAGTACGAGAGTTAAAAGAGATGGAAAGGTGTATTTTTTTAAAAAAGAAACAACCTGCTATAATGCTAATCTACTTCCTCTTTTAAGTCAAAAAGAAATATATCTGCATGGAAATGTGTAAACTACAGAGTAGAGGCACGCTGAAGAGCATCTTGGCAAAGGTAATTGGGGTAAGGAGCAGAGATGATGTGGCAGGAGTGGACCAAAGACAGTGACCTCGGGTGGTACTGTCAGACCTTAACTATGCAGACAGCACTGGGAGTCTCATGTAAGCCTCAAGCAGTGCTTCTGATAATCTCTTTATTTGCCTTGCTGACAGTTTCACTATTGCGAGGAGTGAGGAGGGCAACTGATAGTTTTACCCTAATTCTGACCAACGTGGAAGAGCTGTTGGTGATGGGAACCGGCGTGAGTTCAAGACAGGAAAGAAAGGAAACGTGGGGTGTGTAGTTAGACACACGCATAAAAAGGGAAGCAGGCATTCAAAAACAGTTAAGAGGAAAGACTTTCAAGGATGAAAACACACTTTGAGAGGGATGGACGTTTGTTAACAATTAACTCTGATGGCAGAATTGTGGACTATCCTTATTTTTTTAAATTTATTAATTTTATTTTTGGCTGCATTGGGTCTTCGTTGCTGCACATGGGCTTTCTCTAGTTGCGGCGAGCGGGGGCTACTCTTCATGGCAGTGCGTGGGCTTCTCATTGCGGCGGCTTCTCTTGCTGCGGAGCACGAACTCTAGGCGCGCGGGCTTCAGTAGTTGTGGCTTGCGGGCTCTAGAGCTCAGGCTCAGTAGTTGTGGCGCACGGGCTTAGTTGCTCCGTGGCATGTGGGATCTTCCCGGACCAGGGCTCGAACCCATGTGCCCTGCATTGGCAGGTGTATTCTTAACCACTGCGCCACCAGGGAAGCCCTGCACTACCTTTAAGAGGAAGAAAATAGGTATCAAAAGAACCTGAGGTTCTTGTACAGGAGGCTCTCAGGTGAAAAGAAGGGCACCCAGCCAAGAGCAAGTAGGAGACAAATGTCAGGGACCCAGAGGATCCGTCCCAGGAGAAACAGGCCCCCTTGCCCACAAGCACCTGAGGGCCTGCACCTGTTGCTGCTCAGTGACAGCTCTGTCACCGCAGGCAGAGGGCCGTCACTATCCGGGGCTTGTGTTCCCGCCCCCACTTCTGGGAAGAAGGGACACTTGCTCAACGTGTGAAGGTGACAGCAGGACGGGCCGAGAGCCTGAAGCACATACTGCAATGAGGAGAGATGACAGGAAAATAGCAGACCTCTCATTCCTTCTCTGTCCCCACTTTGCTGTCGAGAATCACTTACCGACTGAAAAGTCTGAGAAACCGTGCTACGCGGGCCCAGAGAGGGGAGGGAGTGCAAGGAGAGCTCAAGGACCTACACGTACAACTCTTATTCACCCAGGTAGATTTAAGGGTTGAATTCTTGCTGAGGAACAGGAAACAAATCTTTCTGTCCTCACACACAACACCTAGACATACACTACTTCTTAGCAGATACTCCTGTTCCTAGACATACACTACTTCTTAGCAGATACTCCTGTTCCTCTTACAGTTCTAGGGTTGAAGAATTCTTAGGCTACAAACATTTTACACTATTAGAGGTTTAGCAAAGACCCACTCATTAAGGGTACAGAATGAAGGACTTCCCTGGTGGTGCGGTGGTTAAGAACCCGCCTGCCAATGCAGGGGACACGGGTTCAAGCCTTGGTCCGGGAAGATCTCACATGCTGTGGAGCAACTAAGCCCGTGCGCCACAACTACTGAGCCTGCGCTCTAGGGCCTGCAAGCCACAGCTACTGAGCCCACGTGCCACGACTACTGAAGACTGCATGCCTAGAGCCCATGCTCTGCAACAAAGAGAAGCCACCGCAATGAGAAGCCCACACACCACAATGAAGAGTAGCCCCCCGCTCGCCACGAGTAGAGAAAGCCCGCGTGCAGCAATGAAGACCCAACACAGCCAAAAATAAATTAAAAAAAAAAAAAAAGTACAGAATGAAAACTGACAGATAAATAGTACTTTTTGGTCAAGAAGAAAAATTACTTATTACTCTGAATTGTGAACTAATAAAAGTCAGTTCAAGGCGTCAGTGTTAATAAACTTTTCTTCTTGTTAAAAGTTATATTCAGCTCTGCAAAAACAAAGCAATTATAGCATATGAATAGTGAAAGCTAAGAGTGAAAATACACAAAGGAATCATAAAGTATATACATTTAACTTATGCAAATTCAACTATATGTTCTTAATAATGAAAGGGAGAGAAAAATAATTTTAAAATGTGGATGATTTCATTATGAATTTTACATCTATGTAAAATACATGATTACAGGGTAATTCTGACCACACATAATTTAAGATGTGATCACTCAGAAGTACTTCGGCTGCTAATGTCAAAGCAAGATAATTGAAACAAAGTTACAAGTATATGGCTAGATACGAACCTGTAGATTTCAACATTCTTGCTCTTTTGTCTGGAGAGTTTAGAGGCACTTGCTTCTCCAGCCACAATGATAGTGTTGTTTTCCATGACAACACCAGTACACACAGTGCCTAAACCCTCCCCATACTTGGGAGAGGAGATGAAATAGGTCTTGCGCAATGCAGGATCATAGCAAAAACTGGCATCTCCGTAGTTCCTGTGTCTCGACCTGATTCCTGAAGAATTGGTGCCAATGCACAGCAAAAGACTGGTAGTCTCCATGCCATAACGAAGATTGAGAGAGTGCTGTTGAGGGGTCTTGATGGCTTTGAATGCGTTTTGAATGATGTCAATGCAATTTGCATCACACAGAAGCATTGTGTTCCTTTTCAGGGCTTGTCTTAAAAAAGAAGGATTTACCAGTTGCAACCTAACTTGCTTCAGAAGTTCCACAAGATGCTCTGTGCGCAGTTCTCGGTTATGATTTACCCATCTCAGAACTAGGTCCAGAATGCTCTCCTCTCTGGATATGTTCAGGTCATCTGATTTAATAAGCGTCAGAAGTTGGTGCACTTCAATTTCTAGTATCTCTTCATGTAAGCTCACCTCAGCAAAGTGCTGATATAAATACTTCTTCGATTGATCAGCTAAATCCTCAGCTCCAATCTGCTTTGCAAAATGATAGATACCCAAACAGTTCGAGGCATCCATATGGTCCATCATATACTTCTGACACACACTGAAGACTTCCTCCATCTGCATAAAATAGGCGGCCATAGCCACAGTCTGTACATTGGCATTACTGATCTCCAGAGCCGCATGGTACATGTAATTTAATATCACCGACACACTTTCTGCTGTGATGTCATAAAGTACGACTTCCCTCTGAGTACACTCAAGTAGTCCACAGGTAAACATCGCTTTGAAATAAGGACTAAATGCAGCCAGGACCAGCCTGTGGCAAGGGAATTTCTCCCCTTCTGCGATGAGTACAACATCAATCATCTCTGCTAGTTCTTTCATGTTCTTAATTTTATTCAGTAAATTCAAGCTGTGTTGGTATTTTTCTTTTCCCTCAGTCTTGCACTCCATGGTGTCCTCTCCAGTGTTTCTAAGGAAGTCTTCTTTAAATGTAGCTTGATTCTTGAGGTCCTGTTTACATGTCTTATTACTCACCAAGCAACAGAGATGTCATGTAACATCCCTGAAGGAAAGAAAAGAGGGAGTTTTCTTCTAAGAAAAAAAATTCTCTGTAATTTAAATATGCAGCCTTAGTTCTAAGAAGTATTTATAAGTAAATATTATTCATTCCAAGCAGAGTAGTTTAACATTAAGACAGCTACTTTGGTATCTAAAAATAACGTCGTTGATTGTAAAATTAAAAACAGGAAATTATTAAGCACTAACAATATTTTCCTAATTGGCGGCAGAGATTTTTCTAGCGGAGGCTGGAAAGTCCTCCCTCCCAAGGTGAACGAAGAGAAAAGGGATAAGATGAGCACCTTTCACATTTACACTTCCAGTTACCAAATTCAGCTGACCCACAGATGGAGGATATAGAGGCATTAGGAAGCATCCTCTCTGAGGAGGTGCAACATCACTGAAAAGGTTATGTGCACCGTCCCCCAAAATGCACCCAAGTGCTATCAGCACCAGTCTGAAAAATCACAAGGGAGGGGGTCTTGTAGGCTGGCTGAAAAAAAAGTCCACTAAAATTCTGCTCAAACTTTGCTATGTGGCAAATAATTCAAAACAGTGCTTTGGAAAGCGCACCCAAATACGTGCGGATGTGAGAATTCACAATACTTGAAACTTACAAGTAAATCATCCTAATCTTAGAAAACACACAAAAGTCCTCCCGTTTCTCTGCCCCTCCTGCTTGGCTTCTCTCTCTTCCCTGTCTCACAGAGGCAGAGGTGGAATCACTTCTTGCCTGAAAAAGCACTAGTCTAATTAAAAATCTCTTTAAGCTGGTTGTCTCAGCTTCCCCTTCCCCGGGGAACTGCAAACAGGATGTTTCAAGGAAGCTAATTAGCTCTTTGGATTTAAAGAACACTCCTAGAGCCAGAAGCCTTAACGGGAGGAGCAGATCTCAATCTCTGTCACCCTGTCCAGGTCTAATGCGGCTGTAAGTCCCAGCAGCGAGAATAAACCTCGATGGTAGAAAAGTCAGCACGAGGAGCTCAGAAAGGCAGGGAGGTGATAATTTCAACACTGTGAAAGCAAAATCTGTCAGCCGTGAAGCTTATAAATCTTCTAAACTTCTGTGATCCTGTAAAGGATTAGAAATCTCATATGTCTCAGTGAGACTTGGCACTTTTTCAGTGTTGAATTAAAGTTCATTTCAGGAAACAAACGTTAAGCATGATAGGAATGTTTAATTATATAATGGCAACTGGAAGACCTAAAAATCGCTGTGCTGAAGGGTGTGGAATCGTAACAAGTAGCCAGTCTCGGAACCCGTATACTTGAAATAGAAATAAAAGCCTCCTCGCCGGATTCTCTGGCGTTAATGGCTCAGTTGTATTTCAGTGAGAACTTAAGACTTTCTATGCAAGGGTTTGCAGGTTAAAAGTGAACGGTTGCTTTTTCGCTTTATTTGTTTTAGATTTTTACAAAGAGAATCCAATTATGGGTAATTAAGAGGTCATTATATTTCTAAATTCTCCTACAACACATTATGACTAGCCCAAATCATATTATGTAGGCTTCTTTACACATAAACACATCAGTCAACTTTCTAGATGACAGCTGTTACTTCAAACTAAAAAACGGTAAAAGCTTTCTTACAAGGAAATAAATATTTTAAAATTTCTACTCCATTTGTACTGATATACAAGAATCCCTCAAAGGGTACCAGTACCCACAATGCTAGAAGGCCAAGGGCAGCTTCCAGATCGGATCACGTGATGCAGATAGTTCAGACTCATTAGTTCTTGATGTTGCTGGAAAGAAACCAGACGCCGGGGACCCAAATGTTAGGACCACAACCTAGGATTTTGTATCTTTAAGGCAGGAACCAGGCTACCCTCGTTGAACTTTTTGGCGTAGGGCTAGTTTAATGAAAACGTAAGTGGCATTAGTTTCAAAGAGAGGTTAAAAATGAAATACCTAGTACATTATGGACTGGTTTTCTCGATAAACATGTTATAGGTAATATCTTATACACAGCTCTATAGTGGACAATGTTGGCTTTCTCCCCACATTCAGCCTGCCTTTCCTTGGTGCCACTGGGGTGGGACTGACTCCCGTTCTTACCACTGAGACTGGTTCAGGGGCTGGTGGGAGACCTGAGATTGGCCCGATTGGAGTGAAGCTCAGTCTCTGGTTCACTGGTTGGGGGTGTCCACGTGTTACAAAGATGAGAGGTCTGGATCCACTGCAGCCGTGTCCCCATAGCCAGCATGAGGACAAAGCCAGTATAGGAAAGAAGGCAGAGATTTCAGAGCAGTGGAGCTTGAAACATGCCTTATATCTGTGTTTTTCAGTTTTGAGAGAGACCATTCCCCTCATTGTTTAAGCCAGTTTGAGTTGGGAGTGCTGGTCCTGGCACTCAGGAGTCCTCACTAGTGTAAGTGGCATTTGCAAAAATACTGAGACAAGGTTGCTTAAGGTAACTGCAATTAGATATTGTATAAAGTTTCACTTTAGGTATATTCTTGTATTCTCTATTAGTACACTGTCAAGTAAAAGAACTGTAGAAACTTCTAATTATGCGCATTTCTCCTTGATAGAAGGCAAAATTACCTAAGTCAGCTCTTCTGAGTTTACCTCTTCTCATTAAATGGCTACACCATTTTACAAGCACACGAACTGAGTTTTGAGCCCAGTTCCATCTGACTCCAAAGTCTGCACTCTTAAGCAAGCACCAAACTAGGGCCAGAGAGAAAATATCTCAGGCTTTGTAGGGTTTCTGCCTTAACAATTCAGCTCTGCCGTTGCCATGCAGGAGCAGCCACAGATGATACATAAACAAATGAGCATCGCTCTGTGCCAAAAAGTTTGTTTTACGGATACCGAAACTGGAATTTCATACATTTTCACATCTTCTTTTGATTTTAAAAAGCCATTTAAAATTATAAAATTCATCCTTGCTCATGGGTGATATAAAACAGGCAACGGGGCAACAACTCGTGTGCCACTGTCATAAATAAATCCACTCTCTAGATTATGTCTGGTGCCTAATCTCCAATTCTCTGCTTAACTCCAGATGAAGAGTTTTGAGAAGGGGAGCAGTCAAATTCCTATTTTAAAAGGATCATCTGGTGTCCCCAAGAGTCCCAAAGATAAATCAATTTCTTGAATAAATACTTTACTTGGGTACAGTTTCTCTGCCCCAAACGCTGGCTTCAGCAACAAAAAGTACTTTTAAAAAGGAAATAACTGTTTTGAACATTCAGAAGAAACATTTATGAATTTTTTAGATGGGCACATATATTTAAGTGTCCCTTCCTTCTAATTGCCTTTTATAAAACTCTTGAGAGCTACTCTAATTGCTGTGGATTTACAGACCAAATGAATTTACTGGTGTAAATCCTGAGAGATACCTGGTCAGTTACATTAGCCACCATGCTTCAGCAAGCATTCTCAGCATTGTTCCTTGTATACGTAAGGTACACAGAAGATGCTGGCATTGCAGATGGGGCTTTGAAGTGAGACGGTCCTGGGCCTGAATCTCAGTTTAGCCACTGCTTTCTGTCATCCCAAAATTATGTAACGTTTCTTTTTTAATTTATTTATTATTATTATTTTTTTTTATTTGTTGGCTGCGTTGGGCCTTTGTTGCCGTGCGCGAGCTCTCTCTAGTTGCAGTGAACGGGGGCTACTCTTTGTTGTGCTGTGTGGGCTTCTCATCGTGGTGGCTTCTCTTGTTGCAAAGCATGGGCTCTAGGTGCCCGGTCTTCAGTAGTTGCAGCACGTGGGCTCAGTAGTTGTGGCTCGTGGGCTCTGGAGGACAGGCTCAGTAGTTGTGGCTTGCGGGCTGTAGAGCTCAGGCTCAGTAGTTGTGGTGCACAGGCTTAGTTGCTCCGCGGCATGTGGGATCTTCCCGGACCAGGGCTTGAACCTGTGTCCCCTGCACTGGCAGGCGGATTCTTAACCACTGCACCACCCGGGAAGTCCCATAAAATTGTGTAACCTTACTGAACCTTGGTTTCTGCATGTGTAAATTGGGGTTACTGTATATAAATAAAGTAGTTGGGTCAGTCTTTTGTATCCAAGTGCTCACAGTGGGGTAGCAGAGAGTACCTCAGAGGTTCGGAACGTGGGCTTTGACTTGGGTTCCTGAGACCTGGGTTCTGATACCTCGCTCTACCATTTACAACATGAGCAAGTTTCTTAGCCTCTTTTTGATTCCTTGCTTGGAATTAGTTTTGAGAATTATATAAGAATAGCTGGGAGAATTAAATAAGGCCATGCATGTATAACATGTAATTTGCTTGGTAAAGCCGAAACTGGATACACCTGTACAAACATTTTTTGAACAATAAAAATGTTTGGGTTCATATACAAACTGCTTGTGGGTACAGACACAGCTCACAAATAAAAGAGAGCTGACAGCAACTTTTTCTTGTAATGAGGGCCCAGAGGGCATTCTCCTTTCATCAGCAAAATAAAACCGTATAAATGTTCTCAGTGATACCAATAGGAAGTTATTCTCTGCTCCAGTTTATAGAAGACTGAATTGTGCAGTCATATTAATAGTACCCATAATAATGGAGAAAAAATGAGTAGCAAAAATAAATATAAATCACAAGAATAAAGCCTAATTACTTTGCAAATCCAAAATGCAGTTTTACCCATGTCCAGTATACTTCGTGTTAAGAAATGGATTCCTATAAATTTTAATGTGGGGCTTCCCTGGTGGCGCAGTGGTTGAGAATCCGCCTGCCAACGCAGGGGACATGGGTTCGAGCCCTGGTCCGGGAAGATCCCACATGCCTCGGAGCAACTAAGCCCGTGCGCCACAACTACTGAGGCTGCGCTCTAGAGCCCACAAGTCACAACTACTGAGCCCATGTGCCTAGAGCTTGTGCTCCGCAACAAGAGAAGCCACCGCAATGAGAAGCCCGCTCACCACAACAAAGAGTAGCCCCTGCTCGCCACAACTAGAGAAAGCCCGAGCACAGCAACGAAGACCCAACACAGCCAATAACTAACTAACTAAATTTATTTAAAAAATAAAATAAAATTTAAAGTGGCATAAAAATGTTAGTTTACTTAAACTACCAGTGTTTTGTTTTTACAGTGTTTAATTTTATAATCTTTATATTATCTTTAAAGTTGCTACTTTTTCTAAATAATGATTGATACATGACCATGACTCCATGTTTTGCTGAAGTTAAAACTAGTTTAAATTCATAGCAGCACTGTTTGAAATAGTAAAAATTTGGAAATAACCTAAATATTCATTAACAGGAGAACAGATAGACTGTAGCATATTCACTCAAGAGAATATTGTACAGGAAAAAAAAAAGAAAAAGGAATGAACTAGAGCTACATGTATCGACATGGATGAATTTCACAAACATCAATGTGTGAAAAAGACTAAAAAGAATAGGTGCTGCCCGCCACTGATATCTTCTGTAAAATATGCAAAACAATACTATATGTTCTAATAGAGTAAATGTAGGTGATATATTGTGACAAAATAAATATAAATGGTGAATCTGGTAAAGGGTCAATGGGAGTGTTCTGTCCTACTGTTAGAGCTTTCCTGTAAGTTTGAAATTATATCAAACTAAAAAGTTGAAAGAATTGTATATTCTCTAAGGGCATGTACAACTGTAGTGGAATATAAAGAAAGGTAATTCTAAACACCAGGTTCGGGACAGTGGTTGCTTTCAGGAGGCGTGGAAGCGAGGGCACACAGCTGGAGGAGGGTGACAAGGAGTTTCAGTTGCGTAATCAACGTGCGACTTCATCAGCTGTATGGCAGGCACCCGATAACATACTTTATGATTCATTAGGCCTTTTTGCACATCTTAAATATTGCATAAACTAAGTTTAAAAGTAAAAATTGTATTAACATTAGAGTAACTTATAACTCTGAAAACCTAACCTATTGGGTTGGCCAAAAGTTTTGTTTGGGTTTTTCCATAACATCAAAACCCGAACGAACTTTTGGGCCAGCCCCATACAGTGTAAACCACATCAGTGCGTGTACATATAGAGAGAGAGACAGACAGACAGGCAGACAGGATACGTAGATACATTGAGAATTTTCCTTTTAACCTGTCAAAGTGTAGTCAGCCCAACTTATGAGTCATTGGAAAATACAGATGCTTACAACCTGCTTCTCCAGTCTTAATGAGAACTGCTCTGGGAGAAAGGCAGAAACAATTCCTTCCTACTTGTGGTTCGGTGGGAAAAGAAGTTACTGGATTCCAGAATCAGTGTATACATTTTTTTCCCGTAGAAATGTTCAGTATGTGAGTAGGTCATAATATGAAGTGATAGAGTTGATCAACAGCAAAGCCTTGAATTTTATCGATGAAAAAATCTGAAGACCTGAGAAATGACTCGGTTAGGGTCCTGCGTTCCAGCCTAAAGCCCCCTTCAACAGATTCTGGTTGGCACGCCAAGGAATGTCAACATGACGTCAGTGATGTCTCAGTTCCAACGCTTAAAACACAGCCCTTCTGTAAGTTGGTGACTCTCATGTATGAAATCATGACCCCACGTTTAAAAAAACACCTCAAGCCTATTTGCACCAGCACTACCCGTCCTCCAGACATTAGGAGGCCCTTCCTAACCTGGCACCTCCCAGCCCTTACTACCCCATCTCTGGACTTTCCTTCCTCATATTTTCCAATCTCTTAGTAGTACTGAACCACTCACTATTCTAATGCTATGTGGCTACACATGTTGTTCCCTGTGTCCGGAATATTCTTCACCTGCTTCCACCTGAAAAAATGTAACTGGCTCTTCAAAATTCAGCCCAGACGTCACTTCCTCAGTGAAGCCTTCTCTACCCTTCCTTGCTTGTACCTTGAACACGGTGGTTACTGCACCGTTGCTACTGCAATTTATTTACGAATTCGCCCTCCTCGCCTTTCACCGATGCGCATATTGAGGGTAGGGGGTCAGGTCTTAACCCTTTCTGTATTCTTAGCGTCTGTCTGTGACAGTGCCTCGCACAGAACAGTTGCTCAAGACGGTTTGTGCAATTAAACGAATGCTTTGCTTAGTCCTAAATTACAAGTTCATAACTTTTTTTTCTTTTAGGTTTTATACATGTTATTAACCACTGTCTTGAAGATATTTTGATTCTTCAAGCTGCTATCGGTTTGTCCAAGTCAAATAAATCACCCAGAGTCATTAACTTGATTTCCTTGCCTACAGCCTGACACATTCTGACACCCACTTCTCCCATCCTCAAAATTAATTCCCCGTCACCACTGCGCTCAGGAATTTGGTCCCCATTCTTAGAGAACTGAAGCCAGAGATAGCAAATTGGCTGCTCGGACTTTTTTTTTTTTGTAAATTAATTGTCAACACGCAGCGCTGAAACATTCCAGCATCTATTGAAAAAAAAAAATGCAAGCTAGGGCAACAGTGGGTTTTTAATTCCCATGGCGACAACCACCAGCAGGACGTGAGTAGCCCCACCTCTCAGATGGCACACCTCCTCCCCATTCCCAGCCCCCCCCCCCCGCCCTAATGCAGACCTGAGAGTCAGTCCTCGTTTATAATTTCTCTCACCCCTGCCCCTTTAGTTCTCCTACAGCATTTACCTTGGTGACCCCCGGCTTTTCCCATTACTCCCCACACCCTAGTTTGCTTCAGCATCACCATCTTGTACAGACCCTGGCTGAAAATGGCTCAGGACACCTGCCCCACCCTGAATGCACCCCGAGTCTCCCCGGAGCTTTGGAAAATACTGGATTTTTTGCAAAGTAATAATCCGCTCCACACACCTGGCTTTTAATGACGGCCAGGATGGAGATAAAGCTAAATAAGGCAAGCTTCCTCTTTCCTTTCCTTTGAAGAGCTGACGTTCTGCATTCTTACCAGAGCCTTTAACATGCCTCGAGTTCGAGTTCGTTAGTTACTCTTAAGAATCCCGCGGGGGTGGGGGGGTGCGAAACGCAGGGCGATTAGACTCCTCGGTCTACAGTTCAGAGAGCGGATCCTGTCGAGTGCCGGGCACTCTTCTCGGTTACAGGAGGACCCCGGGACAGGCAGACACAGGCGCCCCCTCCACGGCCGCCAGGGCCGGCGAGGGCGGTCCAGGACCAGGCGGTCAGGGGCGCGGGGCTGCACGCGTGGCGGGGGCGCAGGTGCCGAGGGGCCTCGGGTGGTCCCCGCTTCCCGGTCACCGTTACTTACGGGGCTACCCCGACGGGAGGCGCGGCCGCACTCGCTCCGCAGGGGCCGCCGCAATGGCGCCGCGACCCGGCCTGGGGCGCCTGACCTGCTGGCGCTGCCCAATATGGGCAGAGCCGGCGAGCGATATAAATAGACGGCGCGGGGAGGGGGCGCGGGCGCCCGCGGGCAGGAGGCGGCCTGGCAGCTCCGCGGGCGGACGCGTGCTCGCCCTCCGCGCCCACCCTCCCGCTCTGGGCTGCAGGGACTACGCGCCGCAGCGCCTGCGTGTGTGTGTACATGTGTACACGTGTGTACAGGTGTGTGCACACGTGTGTGTACAGTGCGTGCGCAGGTGCAGGGCATCAGTGCCTGAGGCTTCATGCTCAGCACCCGTGGGCACGGGAGGGCGGGATTCCAGCAGTTGCCACAAACTCATTTTTTGGGTCCTTAGTGACTGTTCTGGCCTGAAGGACTGGGAGCACTGTGGCCTGTGCCCATCACACAGTGCTCACCCTACAGAGCGTCACACTGTAGCCAGGTGTGCAAACCTGTCACATTTCCCCACACCCCCGAAAGCTCCCAGAGGCCATGAGCTCTGTCCTGTCCACCTTGGCGGCCCAGTCACATGCTGGCTGGGGCCCTCCAGAGAACGGATGGTCAGGGAGTGGTCACTGATTTGGGTGATGGAGGGGCAAAGCTGGTAAGTGACAGGAAGGAGGGCCTTACCTGGTGTCCTAGCTCCGCTCTGCCCCTGGAAGCCTCATGACCTCCTGTGATTAGCTCAGATTCTTGGAGGACAGTAGACAAGACCGTATTGCACCTGGCTCACACCCAAGTTATTAGGAGGATGAAATAGGAGAGCCAATAGGTGTGAAAGTGCTTTGATAACTATCAAGTAACCCACGTCATTTTCTCCTGATGAGGCAGGTATTATTAAATGCAGACTCCTCCAAAGGTCTTGAAAGTGGGGCAGAAGGCCACCTCTTACTGATAGTACTGATTGTATCCTGTCCTGAGGCAGAGACAGGGACATTTCTTTTGGAGGCTCTTCTGCTTTAAGAATCTGTCGGAGAGGGACTTCCCTGGTGGCGCAGTGGTTAAGAATCCGCCTGCCAATGCAGGGGACACGGGTTTGAGCCCTGGACCGGGAAGATCCCACAGGCCGTGGAGCAACTAAGCGCGTGCGCCACAACTACTGAGCCTGTGCTCTAGAGCCCGCCAGCCACAACTACTGAGCTCACCTGCAGCCATAAATAAATAAATAAATACACGAATGAATAAATAAATAAGAATCTGTCAGAGGGAAGCTGGGGAAGGGAGGTTCCATCTGTCTACTAAGCCTCACCTGCCCACTCCTGTGATGATAAACCACCCAGAGCCCAGCCTTGGGGCACTCAAGGCTGCACACAACTTAATCTAATAGATTTCAGGGTTTTTGAAAGGTCACAAACCTTCTGGATGCCAAATTTCTCTCCACATCCCAAGATTATTTCACTTCCCCCAAGCAATGAAATCCTCAAATCCTGAGTCTATGAATCATCAAATCTTGCCTGAGGCAGAGTCCAGGTACACTAACTGTTATTTTCTGTTGCTTTATTAAGCAGTGGTTAGTATCTTGCATACCCTGTGAGTCAAGATGTATAGGTTCAGCTGCTCTAACAGGGAATTCCAGTGATAGTTCCCTAACAGGAAGGAAGGTAAGTTTTCCTTCTTATGGTGCCTGGTGGAAGGGCTCCAAGGCTCCTCAGGCAGCGCCACAGTCACTGCCCCGGGCGCCTCCCCTCCACCCTTCTTACTCCACCTTCCCTAGAGTACTGCCCTGGTCCACATGCTCCAAGACAGCTCACCACCACCTCCATCTGGGAGGAACAGGAGAGGGGGGAAGCCTCCCCCCTTTAAGGACACACCCAGAAGTCACTCTTCAGATACTGTTGTCTGTAAGTTAGTTATGCGGTCAAACCTCGCCCATGGCGGTGGGACTGGGAATTCGAGTCTCTCCTGGGTGGCCAGTAGCTCCGTTATTTACATTATGATCCAGCCGGCAGTCTTTGCCCTACACATTGTCTGTAGATTCATCAATCCACAAACGTTTATTTCACCTCCCATAAAACCTTGCACCACTCCTTTCTAGCCCTGGTTTCAGGTTTAGTTTTGCATTTGTTGGTGTAATTGTGAGATCAATGGCCCTTCTCCCCACGAAGGGAGGGCAGGGCTGTA
This sequence comes from Leucopleurus acutus, assembly GCF_964270905.1. Lineage (NCBI taxonomy): Eukaryota > Metazoa > Chordata > Mammalia > Artiodactyla > Delphinidae > Leucopleurus > Leucopleurus acutus. The sequence continues at coordinate 1,877,259 of NC_139153.1, read as the reverse complement.
TCTGTTTCTGCTCACCCTTGTGCCCGGAGCCTGGCACCAAGCTGGTGCTCAGTAAATGGTTGCGGACCCAATGGATGCACATAATTAGGGAATTATCTCCGAAGTCCAGCTCAGATGTCACCTCCTCCGTGTATCTTTCGCAGAACACGTCTCCAGCAGAATGACTGACGCCACTGTCTGTGTTCCCAGGGCCCTCCCCCTCTGCTGTTGACAGGTAGCACTGGGCCCGTGGCCTGATGACTGTGGTTTTGGGTCTCGCGTGCTGCTGGGTGGTGGGCACCTCCAGGCAGAGAGTGGCTGCTCTCATCCCTGCATCCCCAGAGCTCAACAATGGCTGGCGCGTAGGAGACCCCCAACAAATCCGTGCTGACTCTGTGTGCTTGAGAGCAGCTGGCGCCTATAGAGAGCAGATGTTCTTGCCCCCCTCTGCTTTTGTCCCGCCACTGCTCACGCAGCCCCTCTCCAAGCACTCTTGAATTAAGTCCCCAGCCCTTTCCTTCCACCTGCCGGCGCCCACACCGCATTGCACGAGAAAGGCTGGGGTCGCGCAGTGTACGACTCACCAGTGACGCGGTGTGATCCCAATTGCTCTCTAAACTCCCAGCCGAACTCTGGATTTTGTCCTTTCCCATTATCGGGGTGTTGCCATTGGCAGGGTAATGCCTCCCTTGCCGTCTCTGCATTTGTCTAGTCATTTAAGAGACATTTATTGAGCAACTATTCTGTGCCAGGCATAACTAGATGCTAATGAACAGCTGTGAATAAGACAGGCTTGGTCCCTGGAAGATATACTCTGGTGAGGTGACAGTTAATCCCTCAGCTCCCCCTCCCCCTCTTTCCTCGGGTGAGATGGCAGAAGCCATGAGGTCAGGGATGAAGCCACGTTGGAGAGAGAGAAGCAAGGGGACCAAAGACACACCCAGGCTGGGGGTGGGGGTGGGGGAAGAGAGGGCGATGGAGGGGAAAGGATATTCCGTGGATACAAGCAACAGGAGCGGACAGAGCGTGGCTGCAGAGGAGGGAAGTGGTAGGAGGAGCGTCGGATTATGGGAAGGGTTAAGAACAAAGACCAGACCCCAGGACCTGGCCAAAACGCCACTGACAACGGTGGCAAAGTGAGAGCTGGGCTGAAGTGGGAACAGGCCGCAGCCCTTCAGGGCTTAACGTAGAGAGGCTCACCCGCCGTCTGCTTCTGCGGGAGCCCTGCAGGTGTTTGCATCATCCAGGTGGCTGTCCTCCTCTGCTTAGTTGTTAGGACGCATCCCCGGTGGAGGCTCTGCCTAGTCCCCTGGGTGTTTGTTGGCCTCCAGACAGAGGGAAAGAGTCGGGGAACAAGTGCACAGCAGATTTGTGGGGGTCAGGCCTGGAAGAGGCAAATGTCCGGCCGCTCACTCCCTTTGGAAGGATGGAGGCCACGTGGTCACACCTCACTGCGAGGGAGATTGGGAAATAGAGTCTCACTCTGTGACCAAGAGGAAGGGAAAAGGATTTGCTAGACAGACGGCCATGTCCGTCACAGACCAACTGGAAGCAGAGACACTGGGTGCAGACCAGCACTCGTGGAAGCCGGATGCTAGTCCCTCAAGAGTTTCCAGAAGACAGAGTTCTAAAGCCATTAGAACTGGTTTAGAACCATTTGGGAAATGGTTTAGAAGCATTTGGGAAATGCTGCATTCCTTGTCCCTTTGGGGAGAATCAAAATACAGTATTAAAGGCTCTAATGAATCCTGCAGTGAAGAGGCAAGGCATTTCCTAACCGTTCTTGACTTTGGGACCTCTGGGTCTATGATGTGAATATGGGTCCCCATGGGACACACCTGGGAAATGCTGATGGGGCAGAAGGAGGCCTTAGGGTAACCTGAGGATGTGTTAAGATAGAAGCTTTAAGTCTGTATAAAGACAAAACCCAAGACACCCTTGGAAAGGGGGAGGCTCCAAATGTTAGAGGGGAGAGAAGATGCAGGATCTAGGCTGGGGAAGTAGAAAGGAACGGAAACCAAAGTGGGAGCAGAAATGCCAGCTGTCTTTGCTGGGTGCAGAGAAATCGACTCAGTTCCTGGAAGGAAGCGCGAGACCCTTTGGCTGATAGAGGGGCTGAGGGGAAGCTGGGGGTCTGAGAAGACACCATCTAGAAGGAAGCTGTGGAGAATCCTTAAAGGACTGCATGTCTCCACTCTTCCGAAGAATAATGGGTGGAAATGGGAGGAAATCTCCTCAGTATGTTTTATAAGTTAGCCCACAGTTAGATTTGTAGATGAGTAACCCCCTGTCTCCCAAACCTGATAAAGATGACTGTAAAAGATGTGATGACGGCTCTCGCCCGCTTGAGGACCCTGTCTCATCCCACCCAGTCTTCTCACGTACTGGAGCACTGACTGCCTCCCAGCAGGTGGTGGTCCTGAGTTCAGGGGACTATGGGGGGCTTGCAGTTTGCACAATGCCTTTGATCGTTTTTCCATTTAATCCTCACACCACCACCCAGGAGCAGGATGAGTCTCAGGACGGCCAGTGGTGAATGGCAGGGTGGCACAGTAAACATGTGAGGGACCTGGCTTTGGACCACCCACCATCATTCCATGTCTGTTATACCATCTGTCTCATCATCCACTGAGATAGGGTCTGTACAGGGGTAATCAGGTTAGGATGAGGTCATTAGGGTGGGCCCTAATTCAGTATGACTGATGTCTTTAGAAAAAGGAGGATTTGGAGACAGTCATGCACACAGGGAGAACACCGTATGACTATGAATACAGCTGTCTGTGATAGGGAAGAACAAATCTGACTTCATATTGGATGTGTTTCTCTTAACCTTTGTATTCTATTGCTTTTGCTAAAAGTTAATCACTAAAGGGATGTTGCCTGTAGGCTTAAATTCTACATAATGGCCCATCTCCGGGGAACCCTGCCTCTTCCGGGAAGGAAGAAATGAACACTTGCCCTCCGCAGTCTGACCAGAACTAGGACTTTACCCCCTCCCCTTTCAGTATAAAAAAGAGGTCTGAATTCTAACTCAGAGAAGATGGGTCTTTGGGACACTAGGCCACCATCTTCTCCGTCTGCTGGCTTTCTGAATAAAGTCGCTATTCTTTGCCCCAACAACTCGTCTCTTGATTTATTGGCCTGGGTGGTGAGCAGGACGAGTTTGGACTGGGTAACGGTCTACCAGACAATGAGAGAGGCCTGGGGCAGAGCCTTCCCTCACGGCCTCAGAAGGGACCAACCCTGCCGACACCATAATCTTGACCTCCGGCCTCCAGAATTGTGACACAGGAAATTTCTGTTGTTTAAGCCACCACTCAGTGGAACTTTGTTACAGTGGCCCTAGGAAACTATTACCACTGCCCCCCAGATTCAGTCAGTTTTCTGGGTTGCTATAAAAGTGCCAAGTGCTGCATCATTTTATCCGTGAGCATGTCATGCACAGCTTTCCCCAAAACTTTGCCAAATCAAGATACACTATCCTGATGACCATTTCTTTAACTTATTTTAGAAAAGAATATGAGGCTCGTTTGACCGAATTTGCATTTATTTATTTAGTGGGGGACGTTCATGTTGACCACTAGAGAGCCTCACTGTCCTTAGTAAGCACTCACAATGCATCCATCTGAAAATACAATAGAATTTTCCCAGAATCAACTTCAAGTTTACAGTCTATAATGACCATAATCCACTTTTTATCAATTGCAGCATTTGTCCATGAGGAGCCTTTTCAGATCTGAGTTCCTTTAGTGCGGCTGGGTACTATCCTACTGGCTTTCTATTTTGGGAAGTTTCTCTTCCTCCTTTTATTTTGAAAGAATTTCAAGCATTCAAAATAGTTGCAAGACTATGACAATGAACTCTCGTATACCTTTCACCTAGGTTCACCAATCATTAATGTTTTGTCATATTTACTTTTTCTCTCTCAGGATTTAAATTATATATATAATTTTATTTTTTCTGAATATTTGAGAGCAAATTCCAGATAATGAGACCCTTCACCCCTGAACACTTACTCATGTAATCCTAAGAACAAGGATATTATTTTACACATCCTTGGAGTGATTATCAAAGTCAGGAAATTTAACATCAATAAGAAAACTATTATCGTACCTCCAGTCTACATTTGAATTTTGCCCAAGTCCTAATCTTGTTCTTCACACAGTCCACTATCCAGGATCACACACTGCATTGTCTCTTTGGTCTCCTTCAGTCTGGAATATTTCCTAGGTCTCCTTCGCCTTTCATGACCTTGATGTTTTGGAAATGCTCAAGCCAGTTACTTTGTAGAGCCTTTCCATTTGGATCTGCCGAGTGTTTTCTCTTTCTTAGGCTCAGGTTCATACTTTGCCATACCTAAGTTTAGTTCTAAGAGTATTCTCTTTTCTGAGGAAGATTTGAAGAAAAATAGTGGTTGCATACAGTGGTTCTGTGTAAAGTGACATTTCTGATTTTCCTCTGCTTCCTTCTCCAGCTCCAGGCCGTGCCTTTCTGTCCCTGGTGTCGTGTACACTGCAGCCCACCACATAGAACCCCCTTCAGCAGGGAGACACTTTCCACCTGCTGAGTGTTAGCTGCTGAGCCCCCCGTAGATTGGTCCCCTCCTGGAATTTCTCTGGGCCCAGAGGAGCTGCCTTGCCCAAGCTTTCACCCCTCCCCGGAGGCAGTGTGCCTCCAATGACTGGTCTTTGAGGGGGGTACAAAGGCCCTCAATTTGGGAGACTCTGAAGGGCCGTCCCAGATCCAGAGCGTCCCGTGGGTCACATGTCTTTCAACAAGAAGTCTCTGGCCTTCGATTTCATGTACATCATTCATTTTGGAAAAGAAGCTATACTGAAAAATACATCCATTTCCAAAAATTCAATCAATACGAAAAGTTCAAGGAAGTAAGCAAAACTTACCCAAAGTCCCAATATTTTTCAGGCGTCCTCCCATTGTCCAGGTGCATGTGTGTGAATCCTGGGGGTGTATCTTATACAAATGGGATCATGCGCTACGTGCTAGGCTGCAATACCCATCCTCTCTTGCTCCCGTGGTACTATCACCTATGTGCGAGACTTCCCAGAATAAAGACGGCATCTCCCCGCCTGCCCTGCAGCCACGTATGGCATCTGAGAGGAAGAGGTGTGGGTAACTTCTGGGAGTGAACCCCAGGAGGTAGCGAGACGCCCTTCCCTTTCCCCTTCCCGCTGGTTGTTACCGACCTTTCCAGTTAGTTCCCCACACGGGTCCTTCTGCCCCACGCCACTGGAGCCAGTAAAAGGAGATCAAGTTCAGTTGAGAAGGAAAAGAAGGCTTTATCCTCTGACCAGATGATGGGAGAGGTGGGGGCTCCTGGGCGGGGCCGCTTTACAGGTTTTCAGCGGCATCAGGGGGAAGGGGGCGGAGTTCTTGTGGCCCTTGTGGATCGGGCGCACCTGAGCTGCTCATCCTTGGCGTCGCGGTGCAGGTGCGGCGCCTCTGCGCACGGCCCGCCGCCATCTTCCAGTGTTGTGGGCGGTGCTTCTGCACACGGCCTGCCGCCGCCGTCCTGAACTGAGCTCTCGGTGGCGTCTCTGGTTTCTCTGCGTGGCTGTTTCCTACGGGGAGCTGGGCTCAGGTTTCGGGGTGCGAGGCCTCTGCACGTGGCCTCCTGTGAGCGAGTGAAACTAGACTACGCACAAAGGAAAAAAAAAGGTTAGACTTTATTTCATTACCCAGATTCTTTTGTTATTTCCCAGGAGCTGTGATTGGGCTTTGTGACATGATGCATATTGAAGAGCTTTGAGCAAAAAGTGTCAGGCCCTGTCATTCTTCGAGTGGCACGTTTGAACCTCCATGTGGCCGTCATGGTTTGGTCCGAGCTCGGGGTCTCACCGCCTCCCCAGGAGGTGGCACGGCGATCTGATGGAGTCTGGGGGCCTGAGACCTTGGTGGAGGGCCCTCATGGGAAACGGCTTCCTTTCCTTCTCTTACCTCTAAGCTTCGAAAGTCCTGCTTTCCATTCCCTATTTCAAACATTTTTGTGAATAATTTTATTTCCTTCCAAATATTTTTGGTTTTAATTTTTAAAAAAGAGTTTTGGTTTACTTATAAAAGTTTTTATTCAATGGCAAAAATTAAGGAAATGCAAAACATTAAGAAGAAGAAAACAAAATGGCTCATAACCATGGCTTTGATTATATCTTTCCAGGAAGACTTTGTTATATTGCTAATAAATACTGTATTTTTCATTCTATGAGATTTGTATTTTAATTTGGTTAATGGCACCTTTTCATATAGGATTTAAAATTTGTTATAGAACCAAATTTATTAATCTGCTTTTTAAGGCCTCTGGGATTCTCTGAAGACCCCCTCCCATCACACACCTGAAGGTTATAAAAACTTTCTTCTGTTGTATTTTCTAGTACTCTGTATAAAAAATAAATTAAAAAAATTTAAAGGTTACACTCCATTTACAGTAATTACAAAATACCAAAACACTGACTGTATTCCCCGTGTTGTGCGATACATCCTTATAGCCTGTTGTCTCTTTTGTCTTTATTTCCTTACATTTAAATTCTAACCCAGCTGGAATCAATTGTGATGAGAGGCGAGAAGCCATCTTTTTCCTAATTGATGCTGTAGTTTTTCCACCACCGTTTGTTAATAATTCACCTTGTTCTTATGGACTGGGAAAGCCACCCTAATCACACAAGAAACTCTCACCTGTAGTTGGATCGCTTTCTGGACCCCCTAGTCACTTTCTTCAGTTCAAAGTTCAGCCTGGCTTTTCTTACCTGTTTATTCTTAACTTGTTTTTTCTTTTTTGAAAACATTGCTTAGGGAGATTTTTATGTAAGCATAGTATACTAAATCAAATTATACCAAAAAGATAACAACCACAGCACCCTTTTGACAAGCCTTGTTCTAGAAAATAATGTCATGTGCCCTTTGAGACAAACACACACGCTGTTTCCTAAAAGGAACCACACTTCTTCGGTGGCTTGGTTTGATACTTTGACAACTTATAGGCAGCTTTTCATGTCAGTAAACACAGATCATAACTTGTGATGTTTGCATGGTATGGTACAAACTGTAACAGAATTTACTTAACTGTTTTTAATCAATGGTCATCTCAGTCCTTTCTAACTTTTTTTTTTAGCAATTGTCAATACTGTGATGAAAATCCTTGTACATAAAGCTTATTGAACTTCTAACGATTTTCTTCCTCTGATTCTTAGAAATGGCATTTCTTGGGCGAAAGGTGTGCGTACTTCACATCAGAGGCTTTGCCAGCAGCCTGCACCCACCGAACGTGTAAGTACCTACCTCTTAGCCAGCACTGGCCTTTGCAGTCTTTTTCACCTGTGATATTCTGTTAGGCTGGAAATATTATCCTGTTTTTATTTTCACTTTACTGTTAACAGAGTTGAACATCTTTTCATATGGCTGTTGTCCATTTGTATCCCTTTGTAGCTTTGTCGTCCAGCTTCTTTCCCTGTTTGTTTTATTATTGGTTTATTTGAGGTTTGAGATATAAATGATATTACGTTTTTTTCTTGTAATGCATTACAGATATCCCTTTCCTACTCCTGTTGTGTTTCAACTTTATGGAATTTTTACAAGGGTTTTTTGTTCTTCTCTGGTTTTGCAACATATTTAGAAATGTTTTTCCAACCCAAGATTATTTAAAAATGCATCAGTTTTTCTTCTAGTGTGTTTATGGCTTTGTCTGTTTGAAAACCTTTAAATGTTAACCCTTTCGGGATTTGTTTCCGTGTAAAGAGTGATGTGGGAATCCAGGTTTATTTTGTTTTTTTCTGAGTGTTGAGCTGGTTGTCCCAATCCAATATTGAACACTCTCTCTGCAGTGTCTGGTTTGAAATTCTAACTTTCTCCTGTACTAAATTTTCTTATTTACTTCTGTCCGTTTCTACGCTCTCTTTTTTCCTACTGGGCGATCTGTCTATCCTGTCTCAGTAACATTCTACTTTAATTCTTACAGCTTTATAATGTCCTTTAACTTTTTATGGAACCTGGTTCGTTTGCCCGACACGCAGCAAGCCAAACGCTGAGATGCCGAGGTTTGCAGCAGAGAAAGGGTTCATTCGCAAGGCAGCCAAGTGAGGAGATAGGAGAACCAGTCTCAAATCCTTCTCCCTGAAGGCGAGGGGTTCAGGATATTGATGAGGGAAGCGTATAGGGTGGTTGGAGGTGCAGAGGGAGGTGATTAGAGGAAGGAAGAAGGTAAGGTAATCAGTGGTCCATGCACGTGTATTTGAGTAACATGCCTCTCCATGGGAAGGAAGCATGTTCAGAAAATGGCAGCATTAGCATGATCTGAGGGTGGAGTTTTTGGCCCTCTGACGACAAAAGGTCATCCGTCAGATACTCGCACAGGCCCAGCTGAATGGTCTGTGGTCTTGACTGGTTTGAACTGGGGAAGACTAGCTCCCTGTTCCTGAAAAACAATGGAAGCCACTGTTACTCTAGTGACCCTGTGTCAGAGGCGCTATCTGTAGGGAGTCTGGTGATGCTTTGTCTAAGCTACCTGAAGTTTGCAGGGTATGCAGTTTGCAAGAACAATTAGTGAAGGCAGCTTACAGGATATTGTTTATTAAGCAACTTACAGTTGAAGGAATCTAGTTGATGACTGCTTGGCTTCAAACTCAGGATAAGTTTTTCTTCCTTTTCAGTATTTCTTGACTACTGTTACATGTTTACTTTTCCACTTCAGTCTTAGAGTCATTTGTCAAATTTCCAAGAAAAATCACTTTGTAATTTTATTTAGGATTGCTAAAAACCCCCAGTATGCTAGTCTGGGGAAACTAAGCAATTTTACAATGTTGAGTGTTCTGTCCAAGACCCAGGCAGGCCTTTCCATTTGTCAGAGTTACCTGTTGTGTCCACTGATAACGTTACTTTTCTCTCCGTGGAAAATGCCTCTAACTCGCAGCCTCGGTGGCTCTCGCTGAGGGAGCAGTACTGCAGCCACAAGCCACATGTCATGCGCCTTGGAGAAGAGAGATTTTAAGGGCAGTTTGGTCTGTCACTGATTTTTCCATACATGCAGACTTTTGAACCCAACCCATGTGGGTCCAAGGTCATGCATGCTATTCCTGTGACCTCTGGAGGACCAAGTGGGCTAGAGGCCTTTTTCATTTTGTATTTGTGTTTGTTTTGAAATAATTCTAATAAAAATTTTAAAATTAATTAATTTTTTGGCTGCTTTGGGTCTTCGTTGCTGTGTACATGGGCTTTCCCTAGTTGCGGTGAGTGGGGGCTACTCTTCATTGTGGAGCATGGACTCTAGGTGTGCAGGCTTCAGTAGTTGTGGCTCGAGGGCTCTAGAGCGTAGGCTCGGCAGTAGTGGCGCACGGGCTTAGTTGCTCCGTGGCATGTGGGATTTTCCCGGACCAGGGCTTGAACCCGTGTCCCCTGCGTTGGCAGGTGGATTCTTAACCACTGTGCCACCAGGGAAGTCCCAATAACTAAATTAAGCAGAGTACAGTTGAAAAAAATCGGTGACCTACTTGGATATCATTTAATCGGCCATGTTTGTGTAGTTTGGGGGCTGTGTAATTTGCCACGATTGGCTCTTTGGTTTGCCTCTGGTTTTCGGAGAGCCCGCAGCAATGCTGTGCCTTCTGAGGACAGGTGTGCTGTTAAATCTTGAGCCTGTGTGAATTTGTGTTGCTCGAAGTTCGTCTGTGTGTAGCCACAGCAACGATCAGGTTGTGAGATGCAGGATGGTGCTTGTGCTCAACAGGAGTGAACGGGTGTCTTGTAACCTGCGCGGTCCCAAGGCCCAGGATTCCCTGAGTGCTTCAAAGCTTTCCTCATTAGTGCAGCTGCAGCCACAAGTCTAGTCCAAGACCCAGTGTCACAGGGTGAATAGTGAGGTAACCATGGACTGTTTACGGACCTGTGAGACTTTGTGCAGCTGAAGAAGGGTTTTCACTGCAGTCATTTCGGACCTGTTTAGTGGCTTCCTACCCAGCTCCCCCCCCCCGCCCCCCCACCTTGATCCTTTTATTTCCTTCAAGTGTGCTGCAGCCATAAAAAGGGTACCAGCCACTGGGGCGGTCAATTTAGGGCCAGGAAGGTGGAATTTAAATATAACTGTGTAACTGACAAAATGATTCATTACTTTGTAGGCCATTGGAAAAGAGCAGAAATTTTCCAACTGTTCCATGGGCTGGTATCAATCATACCAATGCTCTAAGCACAAGAAGTTCTCAGCGTTCCAGGGCCAAGTTGGCTTGGGAAATGCGGTGTACCGATTCCCCCTCTCAGAGCTTTACAATGTGCATTAGCATATTAAAAGTTCTGAGGAGTAGGCAGTAAAGAATCCAGCTTTAGTTCTGCTGAGTGATTAAGGAAGTGTACTAGTGCAGGGACAGATTTCTTTTAGGCCAAATGGGTTTCTCTTGATACTCACTTCAGAAGCTAGAGGACATTTAGGGGAATTTTACCTTCTCTATTGTCACAGCATCCTACCGGCCACCACAACGTGTGTCAGTGTTGGAATCCTGCAGCTAGATTTTAAATGAAATGCAATCAAAATCAAATTCCACTGAAAATATAATGTTGCTTATTTGTTCATAACATCAGTGATGTATTGAAGTGCATTAGATACGATGTGGACCTTTTAACTCACATGACACTTTCAGAAAATGACCTTGCAATGCATTCACTGATTAATTTATTCAAATAACAGGTCTTAAGGGACTCCTGCATCTTCAGCACTGTGCCAAGTGGGAAAGAGCTGGGATGTTTTGGAGTCTGGGAGTGGCGAGGACTGAGAGAACTGGGGGAATAAAGGAAGCCCGGAGCCGTATGGGGCTCTGGCTACTCCAGGGGCAGAACCCTGCCGTCAGCTGTGAGAGGAGAGGCTCCAGCGGGGGTCTGAGAGGGCTGTGGTCCAAGCCAGAATGTAGGTCGCCTTTTCACTGGGGCCCTTGAGAGTTTTGCCAGGGTCACCGACACTCACAGACTGCATTCTCAATGATGACAACACTGCTGTGTGACAAACCACCTCACAACTCAGTTGCTTAGGACAATACTCAGGACCACAGGGTGGCTTGGGCTGGCCTGGTTGGCTCGGCTGGGGGCCCCTGCTCTGCTCACAGACCTCTCGGCTTCCTTGGACCAATGGACTGGCCAGGAATGCTCTCCTCACGGAAACGGAAGAGGCACAGATGGCAGTCCAAGCACGCAGGCACTTTCAAGCCTCTGCTAAAATCTCATTGGCCCGAGCATCTGGAAGGGTAGGAAATACCTTGCCATTGTGGGTGGAAGTTACTTAGAAAAGGGCCCGGATGTGTCCTGCTCTAACTGGGGAGCAAGTGAGCCCAGGAACCGTGGGTCGATGGTGCTGGCTCCGCCTCAGGAACGTATATTCCGTCCCCTGCCCCAGAGACCTCAGTGCTGCTCCTGGATGCAAAAGAGTTGTGTCCTTATCCAGTGAGACCTGGGGCCTGGCAGCTGCCTTTGAATGAAACACAGCAGTGCAGGGGTGGAAGTTTGGCGTCCCAGCCTGTGTATTGTAGCCACATCCTCCTCCTCAGATTCCGCTGAAAGTCAGCACCGCAGCCGGCATACACCATGCCTTTGTGCAGGTTAGAAGAAGGCTCCTCCCCCACCCTACAGCCGCCTTCATGAATCCCTCTGCAGGGGACTATTGGAGGATGAACTCCAGAGGGAACTTCAGAAAAGGATTGAATGTCGAATACATTTGGCAAGAGACATTAGGCAAAAATAACAGAGGAACCAGATTAATGGGCTAGGGCACGGGGTAGACTGCAAAACGGCCCTTCTCCGGCACTGACTCCGGCCTCGGCCATGTGACTTGTTTGCTCAGCGGAACAAGAATGATGTAACACAGGCAGAGACTTGACATGTGCTTGCGTGTTGGGGCTTGCCCTCTCTTGCTGCCGAAAGCCCCTCTGCCTTCATCTGAACGAGCCCAGGCTAGCCTGCTGGATGATGAGGGGCTTCTGGCTGTTGCCTCAGCTGACATCAGGTCAGCTAACTGCCACACCTGCGAATGAGGCCTCTCGGGGCCGCCGCGTTGCCAGCCTCGTACCTGGATGGTGTGGCCAAGCTGGCCCCCAGGAGCTGCTCAGCTGTGACGGATAATGAATGTTCATTGTTTTAAACTACCACATTCTGAGGTGATTTGTTAAACAGAAAACGGATGCATAGTATAAATGTCATAGGCCCTGGCAGTGTATAAATAAGATAGAAAAAGCTTGTGGATTGCCTTGTCTTTAACGCTGCCGAGTTGTGTTGTCCACATTTAAGAATATTTAAGAATGAAAAGATAGACGTTAATAGAAACAGTGTTATTGACTAGCTTTGGGTTGTGGAGGATGGGAGGGGGTTAGGGAGGAAGAGACAGAAGCTAATTCTATTGTTTACTTTTCCAGGAACCAATGGATACTAGCAAAAGAAAGAGGAGATTACAGGTTTTATCTAAACATACAAAAGTAACCACTAGAACAGAATGCAAATCTTCCTTAATAGATATAGAACAACAATAAAAAGTAAACAAAATACTTCAAATATATTTTAAAATATATACCAAACTTTACTGACTCTTAAGATTGTATTGGTTATAAAATCACCATTATTTTAATCATTATATAAGGAAACAGTGTTGCCAATTAAGTCATGACATACCATCAATTTTAAGACATCCCAATTCCAAAGATGTTAACACTTTTTAAAAGTGCTTCAGGAATTGTCATAATGCAGTATCTAAAAACAGAAAACATCATATAAATTATGATAGAACTAAAATCAAACAAGTCATACTAATAAATGTAAATATAATTTTCCCATTAGAAGAAAAAGATTTTCAGATTGAGTCACAAAGCAAAAGAGAAAAGCAAAATAAAAACATGGGCAAAGATACCGCAGCAGAAAACCAAAGTGTGTGTGTAAAGGGGTCATGCCCCTAATATTAAAGAAGTTAAAATCCAGGCCAAAAAGTACTAAACAAGACAAAAGCACCTTGTAATGCTAGTGAATACAAACCACCATGAAAATATAGTGGTGATAAATATCTATGTATCACATATCTTTCATTAGGCAGAAATTGAGATACAAGTAGAAATAGACAAAAACATGCTAATAGTAGACCCTAATTCACTTACTTTAGTTTAAGAGAGATAAAGTTGAAAAAGAATTGTTATAGCAACTCCATTAAATATTTTTAGCCGTTATAAATGAAGATTACATAGTTCTAAAGGAAAAGTGTACCATATATGAGAGAAAATGGACCATATACTTGTGTGATTCTATCTTGTAACTTGCAAGTTGGTGTTGAGAGGGACATAAAGATCTGAAGAGCCATAGGGAAGTATAATTAGTTAAGTGAAAAGAAGTATGAATCTGTAGATGCTAGCAAATTGTTTTGATGATTTAAGCATTTTAAAGAAAATGCTAATTACTTCTTTAGCATCAATCTGTATGTTCATTATAGAGAATAGCTATGGCAATACTTGCCCATGTGAGGGTCCATGTAGGGACATATAAGCATGAAAGTCATTTATGAATTAATTCATCATATGAGGTTGAGGCTAACTCCTCAACCTCAGAGCACCCGACTTAAAATTTAAAAGGTTAGGTTTGACAATAAGAGTGTATACCAGGATCCTGAGTCAGACATTTGCTGCCTGTTTCCTATGCTCTAAACATTAGCTTTGACACGGCATAAATATTTCCTACCAACCATTCTTTCATTGCAATCCATAAGCACTCAGCTAAAAGAGTGTATTCAATAATTAACTGAAACAAATACATCAAGTTCCCAGAGAATTACAGACTTCTGGGAGTGGGGTGGATAAACTAACAGAATTCTGAGGACTCGTTTGGTTTCAAACAAGGAAACTAAGACAACTCAGGTTATTTCAACGATTTACTTAGGGTCACACAACTAGATAGAAGCAGGGTTGAGATGAGAACAAAGTTACTGGTTTCCAGGACGAAAAATGTTAAATTTCTTCCACTCCACTACCTGAGTGTTCATTAGCCTCAGAACTAAGCATCCTTTAGGATAAATGTTACATTTCACGTGATATATTTTATATGTGTAAATATATCCGTGAAGTGTTGCCAACATATTTACAATTTTCTGAGCCTTTAAGAAGCACTGCATGGAAACCTCACACCTTAGCATTTTATATCTTTAAGTGGGTTGCTCCTTCCACAGCATCACATTAATACAGCAGCGGTCCTTTTCCTTGGTTCTCTCAGCTGTTGGTCGCTTTTTCATGATTGCAGCTGTTTTACTGACCTTATTTCCTGACTGGGAGTGTGCCCAGTCAGCTGTGGAAAACAAAACCCCAGAAGCACAAAATGTAACAGTTGCAGACATTTATTTTAAAATAACAATGCATGCAGGGCTTCTTATGTTAAAAATCTTCTGTACACGTGTTTCAAAGCCAGAGTGTCCCAGATTTCTAAAATACAGCTTGTGTAAACATTGGCAGGCTGAGTGGACTTGGTAAGCTGATGGTCCCCAAAGCCAGATGTGAAGATAAAATGCTTCTCAGAGACGTGGCAACATTTTCCAAGTTAAACAAATTTGCAAAAACAGTAAGCAGTGGCTGGATAAGAACTCAGGTCAACAAAGGGAACCGGGGAAGAATCTAAGTGTGTTGCTTGAAGGGAAGCCTACTGTGATGAATGCTTGAAGATTTGGGTTATATACATTTACTCGAAAATATTTGAAAGCACCTACAGCGGGCTTAGTATTGCATATAATGAATTGTTAATTTTAATTGTTCGTTGCTTTCTATTTAAAAAAATAAATTTATTTATTTTTGGCTGCATTGGGTCTTCGTTGCTGCACACGAGCTTTTCTCTAGTTGCGGAGAGCGGGGGCTACTCTTCGTTGCGGTGCGCGGGCTTCTCATTGTGGTGGCTTCTCTTGTTGAGGAACACAGGCTCTAGGCGTGTGGGCTTCAGTAGTTGTGGCACGTGGGCTCAGTAGTTGTGGTGCAGGGGCTTAGTTGCTCCGCGGCTTGTGGAATCTTCCCAGACCAGAGTTCAAACCCGTGTCCCCTGCATTGGCAGGCGGATTCTTAACCACTGTGCCACCAGGGAAGTCCCTGCTTTCCATTTTATAGATTCTCTGTGATAAACCTTCGATCCCAATCTGCTGCCAGCTACAGCAGGTGCCCAGAATATTCCTGGAAACTTTTTGATGCCTTCTTGGAGCCGAACTTTTTACTTGTGTTTTTAACTTCAGCTGGAGATTGGGAATACATTATACACACGCACACACACACACACACACACACACACACACACGCACACACACACACACATACACATTCTCAATCGCAGGCTGAAATATATTTTTTCTGTTTTTTCTTTGTTTTGTTTGTTTGTTATGAATTGCATAGTTGCTTTGAATTTTGAATTGTCATTGACATTCCTCCATTAGGGCATATTGTCCAGAGGATTTTCTGCCTTGTTAAAGTGCAATGCAAGCCAGCAGCTATTCCGGGGTTTCTAATTTCTCATGTTGAATTAGGCCTTCAATAGAATACGTTCCTATGTTTAGAAGCCATTGTCCTGTTGTTGTTGTTGTTATATAATCTTTGTATTTTGAGACATTTTGGAGGCTTTTTGTTGAATGTCACCTTCCTCCAAATAATGGCCATGTTGTAATTCCTGTGTCTTAGGAAGGGCTCAGAATGAAAGGAGTAGGGGCATTGGATAGGGTGTCAGCCTGAATGGGACTGACTATAACTGCCTGATGTGAAAGAGGAGGGGGTTGGGACCTGTGCTGAGGGCACCAACTCAGCTGTAGGGTAGGCCCAGAGGGAAGTGTGCAGCAATGTAGTTTTTAGCCATGATCCTTGAGCCAAGGGAAGCACTCAGGATGACCTCCATATTTAACCTGGCTTCTTGCTGGGGGGTGATGTGCAAACCACAGTACAGTAAAATTTAGTCCAGTGAAGAGCATCAGTTTCCTGGGCAGAGGAAACAGCAGAGTCTGGGGCTGCTAAGACGGCTGCAATTCGTGTGTTGGTACCAGATGGGAGAGAGCAGCTGAGAAGGAATCCCTTAATGTTGTCGAACAGTGGTCCCCAACATTTTTGGCACCAGGGACCGGTTTTGTGGAAGACAATTTTTCTACAGACTGGGGACGGGTGGGGGGACAGTTCAGGTGGTAATGCGAGCAATGGTGAGCAGCAGATGAAGCTTCGCTTGCTAGCCTGCCACTCACCTCCTGCTGTGCGGCTGGCTTCCTAACCAGGCTGAGACCTGGGGGTTGGGGACCCCTGCAGTGGAAGGTTCCCCTTCAGGTGCTTGGCTAAATCCTCAACTGAGCAAAATCTAGGTCAGGATGCCATGGGGCTTAGTAGGGAAGAGCTCCCAGGGAACAGAGAGTTGAACAGAGATTTCAGAGGTCACATAGCACTGAAGAATTTCAGCCAACCAAGCCAGAGACCTTGGTGAACCTCCCTTCTGGGCATTCAGTTAAAACCCAGAAAGGCCTACTCACATATCCTGAATATCCTCATTACAAGTAAGAGTCATGCCATAGGAATAAGGGCTGTGCCCTGTGACTGAGAGAAAACTGACTGGAAATCAAGCCTCAACAAAATTGAGGTGATCCAACAGTGTCTCTGAACACAACTCAGCACCCTGTAGAGGAAGATGACAAAATCCAGAGTGTCTAGTAGGATTCACAGAATGCCCAGCATCCAGTTAAAAAAAAAAATCACTTTTATATGTGAAAAAGGATGAAAATGGATTCATAATCAAGAAGGAGAAAAAAAAGTAGTCAAAAGAAGCAGACTTACTAATAAGCCAAATGTTGGAAGTAGCAGACAAGAACTTTACAATACTGTTATATGTGAAAGAATTTATTGGAAAAAGTTGACAAAATGGATGAACAGATGAAAAATTTTAGCAGAGAAATGGAAACTCTAAAAAAGAACCAAATTCTAGAACTGAAAAATATCTGAAATGAAGAACTCGTTAGAAGTGTTTAACAGCAGACTAGACACAACAGATGAAAGGGTGAGTAAACACAAAAGCAGATTATAGAAATTACCCACCTGAAGTACAGAAAGGCAAAAGAATAATAATTTTTTTAAAAACAGAGGACTGAAGATCTATAGGACAATATCAAATTAATATATGTACATTTGAAGTTCTAGAAGGAGAAAAGAGAAACAGTAGAGCAGAGAAACATATGAAGAAATAATGGCCAAATATTTCCTAAAACAGACGAAGGACATGAGCCCACAGATCCAAAGAGCCCAGTGCACTCTGAGAAAAATCACGAAAACCAAGGCACATCTAAGCACATCATAGCCAAAGTAGGGAAAACCAAAACTGGAGAGAGAAATCTTAAAAGCAGGCAGAAAATTTAAGAAATTACATTGAGAAGAGCCATAAAAAGACATTAACATAGGGGAACAATAAAAAGAATGATGGCTGACCACCAGAAATAATGGAGGACACATGACAAAGGAATGACATCTGAAAAGTGTTAAAAAAAAAAAAAGTGTCAGTGTAGAATTCTAAACCCAGTAAAATGTCTTTCAAAAATGAATGTGAAATAAAGACATTTTCAAAAAATAAAAGCTAAAATACATTCTTGTTAGAAGGGCTGCACTCTAAGAACTACTAAAGGAAGTTCTTCAGGATGAAGAGAAAAGGGCCCAGTTAGAAGTCCATATATTCAAGAAGGAATGAGGACCACTAGAAATGTAAATGGATAGGTAAATATAAAAGACTAGTTTAAAAAACACATTTGAAAATTACTGACCATTTAAAGCAAAATAGTAAGTATGTGGAGGGATATATATCATATGTAGAAATAAAATATATCAATCTGAGGTAGAGTATGCTTAATTAAGGAGTTAATTATGCTTAATTAAAACTCAATTCCAGTAGAGGAGATAAAAAGGAATACTTAAAAAAAGCTTGAAGCCTGGAAAAGAGGAATAAAGGATCAGAAGGGGCAAATGGAAAATAAATAGCAAGATGGTAGACTTAAACTGAAGCATATGAGTGACTTAAATGTAAATGGACTAAACCCACCACTGAAAAGTCAGAGATTGTTAGATTTGATAGAAAAAAAAAAGACTCAACTCTATGTTTACAAAACACTTGTTAAATATAAACACAAATATAAATACAAATGTAGGGAGGTTAAAAGAATGGAGAAAGAAATTGTATCATTTAAAGAAAGCTGATTCAGCCATATTAATACATTGCAATATTAATATAGCTGATGTGACTTGTCAACTCTAACAATATAATTGGCAGTTGTTTCACCAGCAAAAGCAAGTTTACCTGGGAATAGCAGAGAAATTGCCATTCAGGGTATGTGAAGTAGGGTGGACCGTAGGCTAATCCAGAGAACAAGGAAGGGGAGCTTGGTTTTATAGGGAAAAGGGGGAAGTTGGGAGGGGCTGGAATGACCAACAAGTCCATCGGAGGGGCTGGGATCTGGAGGCTTTCCATTGGCTGGGCCGCTGCAGTCTCCGATTGGCTGGGCTGCTGTTGGCCTGAGGGCCGGTTTCTTCCTGCTGGACAGTAGGTGGAGGACCCTTCCTGTGAGAGATGTAGGTGGAAGCCTCTTCCTGTTTGGGGTAATTGACATGCATGGTGGGGCATGAGAGCGACTCCTACAGGCCTGACTCCAACTTTAGCTGAGTTTCTGTAATTAATTCCACTTTTCCCCCCTTCGGATCAAGATCTTTCCTCTAAAGCATTGCTGATCAAGAGTCAGGATCTCTGCACAGTAGTGGTTTGTCTCTCGATGCCAGGAAGGACCTTCCCTGATTGTCAGCTCCCTCCAGGGAAGGAAAGTACATAAATCAGAAACTTCACGAGGTCTCATTTGAGTTAACAAGGAAAGGCAGTAAGGGGAACTCTCAGGTGTTTCTTATTAAAAGTCCATTTTTAGTCATGGTTGTAAGCATTAGAAATGATCTCAAAGTGCTGAACTAGCATCACCTTACTAGGCATGTCATTTTTACCAAAGTTTGACAATAAGCGCAGAAGTTAACAATAAGTGTACAAAGCAGAATTAAAAACCTAACAAACCCAGTTTTCAAGGTGGTTCAAAACCAGGAGCCAAGACCTGAATGTAGCCAGCTGAATAATTCAAAAAATAGTGGTTGTCAGGTGATATTTGCTGTAACCAATGTGCCTGCTCTTTAATTTGATGTAATTGGGTCTCTGCTTCCCCAGAGGCATTTCTCCACGTGCAGGTATTGAAAAAATGCCTCCTTGCTTAGCAAGTAAGTAATCAAGGGCTATGCAGTTATACAAAACCACTGTGGCTGGTGAGTTAAGTGACTGTTGCTGAGCTGAAGCTGCAGTGGCTACAGAGTCAGCTAACACTCCTAGTATCAGGGAGAGATTCCTGATCAGTTGTGCATTGGTGTTCACTCCAATCTGTGGGAAGAAAGCTCTCCCTATGGAGGCAAAACCACAATCTCATATCCCTCCTGGAAGTTCTTGCTGAAGCGGTTATAGAGGCTTAATAGGATAGACCAATGAGAGGCTCTCTTTGGTGATGCAGGGAGAAGGGGACAGTGAATACAGCAGGGCACAGTTTGCTGTGTTCTCCAGCTATCAAGGCAATGAGTTGCCCAAGCATAAGGGCATGCCCAAACTTCCACATATGAAGGTGTAACCAGAGGGTGTACACCGGCCCTCGCACAAGTGATAGAATCTGTGGATACCTTTATTGGCACAGAGGCTTAGCATTACTTAGCCAGACATTAGGTTGTTACACACTGAGAGGTTACCTAGACCTACAGGTATGTCAGCAAGTGTACAAATGACCTGATTTGCATTGTCAACTCCACAGAGCCTTTCATACAAATAGTCAAGATCTTGTTTTCCTATCTCACAGCAGGGTCAAATTGAAGCAAGGAATAAGTTTAGGTGGGCTTAGCACCCTGACTCTATTAAATGGACGTGTGGAACAATCTGGACAGACAACAGCATCTCGAGCCCCAGTGAAATTATAGGGTGAACCAAAGGGCCATTGCTATCCTGGAGGGACTGAGGTTTCTGACGGTAAATCCAGCAATCAGAGAGGTTTTGCAAGGGATTGGGAAATGTGGATGGTGCCATTGTCCTTTCATGGAAGGGAAGGAGGACACAGGTGAAAGGCAATGTTGAAAGAAAGGTATTCAGATCTGGTCCGGATGTCTTCAGGAATCTGTCGGCTTCATATGCCCTCTGGTTCAGGTCTAATGGGCTTTATCTTCAGGTTTCTGGATAGTGTGCAGGTCCAGTTGGGGTTCAGTGCCTTCTTTAGGTGCAACGTGTGGATCCAGGAGTCCTCTCCCTGGTGTTTTGTGGCACAAAAGTTAGTCAGCAGGACCTGATGGGGTCCTTTCAGCGAGGCTGGAGAGAGAGTCCTTTTGGATCCAGGTTGTAGGGCATAATATTAGTTTTCATTTCCCAGGAGTGCACTGTGGAAAGTGTTCTAACAGAGCGTGGTTATTTTTATTTCTACTTATTTATTTTCACATCTTTATTTGAGTATAAGTGCTTTACAGTGTTGTGTTAATTCCTGCTGTATAACAAAGTGAATCAGCTGTATGTATACATATATCCCCATATCCCCTCCCTCTTGCGCCTCCCTCCCACCCTCCCTATCCCACCCCTCTAGGTGGTCACAAAGCACCGAGCTGATCTCCCTGTGCTATGCGGCTGCTTCCCACTAGCTATCTGTTTTACACTTGGTGGTGCATATACGTCAGTGCTACTCTCTCACTTCATCCCAGCTTCCCCTTTCCCCAACCCCACGCCCTCAAGTCTGTTCTCTACATCTCCGTCTTTATTCTTGCCCTGCCACTAGGTTCATGAGTACCGCTTTTTAAAATTCCATATATATGCGTTAGCACACGGTATTTGTTTTTCTCTTTCTGACTTACTTCAGAAGCCATTAGGCCTTTGCAACACAGAAGCATGTCTCCATTTATCAGTTGTGGATAAAAAGAAGCAGGAGGCAAGTACATTGGGTGTCCTATGATATTTCGAAACGTGAGAGTTTATGATTCTCAAAGAGGGTAGAGCCAGGATTCAGAAGGAGTAGCAGCAGTGCTTTCAGCCGGGGCATCTGCAGACTTCACCAGTCTGGTCTTAGTGACGCCGTTAGTGCGTTCGACCAGCCCAGAGGATCGAGGATGGTAAGCACAGTGAAAGCGTTGCACAACCAGCCCGACAACACAGACCTGCTGTAAGGATCTGGCCGGTAAAGTGAGTTCCCTGGTCACTGTGAATTTCAAGAGGGGTTCCCTGGGTGGAAATGGTCTGCTCCACCAGGACTTAAGCCACAGCAGAGGCAGTGGCTTGTCCACAAGGGAAGCCTTCATTCCAGTGAGAAAACATACACACCATGACCAGAACATATTTATATCCACGAGATGAGGGAGGCTGGATAAAATCCAATTGCCAAGGCTCCAAATGTCCAGGAGCGATACGAACAGGTTTCCGTGAATTGTATGTTGGACATGTAGGGCAAGCAAAATAAGTGCTTTTTGCAGCCTTTTCGACATTTCCCCACCAGTATTGATGCATAAAGATGATCATGTAATTGGTGGACCAATGGTTCAGGGCATGTACAGTGGTCAATAATAGGAGTTAAAAGTCTCTGGTAGGACTGGGTTGTTATCTGTCTGTCTCTCTCTCTCTCTCTCTCTCTCTCTCTCTCTCTCTCTCTCCCTCTCTCCCCCTCTCCCCCTCTCCCTCTCCCTCTCCCTCTCCCTCTCTCCCCCCCCTCTCTCCCTCTCTCTCTCCCTCCCCCCCCGTGTGTGTGTGTGTGTGTGTGTGTGTGTGTGTGTGTGTGTGTGTGTGTGTGTGTGTATATATGTATAAAAGAAACCACTGGCTGTTGAATTCCTACTCTCGCTTTTCTGAGGCAAATGGTTGGGCTTCTCGAGTTAGTTTTTCTAAGATCTCGTTTGGGGAAACACTCCTCTGGCCCAGGACAGAGGTTGGCTGCTGTTTGCTCCTTTAAGAGCAGCATTTTTTTGTTTGTTTGTTTTTTCTCTGCACTGTCAGCAAGGTGGCTTCCCCTCATCTCCAGGAAGTCAAGGTTAGGATGTTCTGGTATCTTACTAATGGCCAGAACAGCACCTAATAGTTCCTGAGCATAAGGACCATTCTTAATTTTGTCCCTGCTGGAGTGAGGAAACTGTGTTGCTTCCGTAGCGTCTCACAGTCATGGGCTACTCTGAAAGCACACCTGCCATCGGTATAAATGTTGCCAGTCTTGCCTCTGGCTAGTGTACAGGCTTGAGTAAGTGCATATAATTTGGCCTGTTGGGCTGAAGTAGCCAAAGGCAAGGGTGTGGTTTCAAATACATCAAAAGGCATTGATAGTGAATATTCAGTGCAATATTTTCCTTATTTTCCTTAAATAAGAACCATCAGTAAACCATGAGATGCCAGCATTACTCTCGACTTTCTTGGAGGTCATGAGGGTGGGTGTCAGGAGGCGATCTGTCAGTGTTAAACGGTTGTGGGGTTTTTTTGTCAGTAACAGAGGGGAGAAGAGTAGCCGGGTTGAGGTTATTAAAATGAGAAAGTGAGTTATACAAGGAGAGAATTTCATAAGAGGTAAGATGGCTAGCAGACAGATGTGTGTGGTGAGAATTTAGAGGGGCTTCCACTGCATGAGACATGAAGATGGTCACAGGAGATCCTACAGCTGTTTCCTTGGTGGCCTTAGCCAAAAGGGCAGTGGGGGGATGGCCTTAAGGGAGGGAGGGTACCCTTGTGCTACAGGGTCTGCTTGTTGGGCGTAGTACCCTGTGGGCTGATGGTAAGCCCCTTGCTTTCCAGTGAGAACCCCAAGAGCGTTCCCTTCTTTCTCATACACAAAAAGGGAAAAGGGAAGTTGATAATTGGGATGCCCAAGGGCAGAAGTGTTCATTAAACTTCCTTTAAGGCTTTAAAGGCTGTGTCATCCTGTTCTCCCCATAGAATCGAGTTGGGATGGTCATTTTTTAGTGAAACACTAAACCCCACAGGGGTCTGGCCAAAAGAGAAAAGTGCGGAATTCAATTCCAACAACAGCCAGCCCAAGAAAACATCATAACTGCCATTTAGTTTGGAGTTTGGGGAAGCTCAGCATGCCACAGAGCCTTTCTGATCTGGGTATAGCCCTTGTTCTACTGTCAGGTGACCCAAATACTGAACCTGGCTTTCCGCAAACTGAAGTTTCTCCTTGGTGACCCTGTATTATTTTAGGGCTAAAGTCTTTTAGTAAATGGATGCTGCCTTCCTGTGAGGAGGCCTGGGAGAGGGAACAAAGAAGTAAGATATCCAAGTATTGCAACAACGTATCAATAGAACCTCTAGGAAACCTTTTATCTTCCACATCATCCTTCAGGACTTGGGAAGAGTCAGATGGGCTTTCAGTACAGTCCTGAGGTATCACTGTCCAGGTGAACTGTTTTCCCTCCTAAGTGAAAGCAAAGGGCACAGGCCAGCCTCCTCAGCTGGAACACAAAAGAAGGCGCTGCATAAATCAGTGACTCTAAAGAATTTGCTTCCAGCTGGGATGGACACCAGTAAAGTATGAGGGTTAGGGACAACCAGGTGCTGAGGGAGGACAGCGTTATTTATTGCTTGGGGGTTCTGGACAAATCTCCAGCCTCTGCCATTGGGTTTCTTTACAGGTAACATAGGGGTGTTACAGGGACTCGTGCAGAGGCCGATAAAGGCTTGGGCCTTACAGTCCTCTGTTATCAGAGTAATGGCTCTGGAGGGCTGCTTATTTATAGGATAATCATAGTCAAATATGATTAATGTGGGGAAGAGGCTTTTTCAGGGTCTCTCTGGAATTTAACAGGAGCTGCCCTGTGGATTCTGCCAATGTCAGCTGCAACCTTTGCCACAGGAAAGGTGACAGCCAGTCTAACAGGGGTGAGTGACTGGTGTTCGAGTTCGTTTGACACCATCAGATACAGAACAGAGACCGCATGTTCTAGAGTCACTTAATTTGCCCAGTTGACAATTTTGGTTGTTGCCGTCACTGCTGCTATCAAACTCAATAATTGTCATCTCCTTTGGGGAGAAAGAAATACCAGCCTGGGATTTTCCAGGAAATCTCGACCCAACAAATGAACAGGGGGAACTAAGGAGAAAAGGGTATGTATCTCTCAAAGAGCCTAAACAAAAAGGAACAGGTGTAGAGGCAGGGACTTGCTGAGGTGAGACCCCTCTGTCTGAACTATTTAGCTCCGAGGCAGGGGCTGTTTAATGGCAGAGGGGTGGGCACAGAGAGTGTAGGACCCGTGCCTACAAGGACAGGTGAAGATTCATTCCTGACCTGGAGAGGGGCTTCCCCGAGCTGTTTAAGGAGAGGGCTTGGGACCAGCCCCTGTGGCTCCTTGGGGACCAGATCAGCTAGAGGGCTGAAGGTGCCTGGAGCACTTAGCTTATAACAGTCCTTCCTCAGATGTCCCGGTGTCTTGCAATAATGGCAGAGACCAAGGATGTTTTGCTTTTGGTGAAGTTGAAAACGGAGGGTTTTTATGACTCCTTTTTGTTGTTGCTGAATCATCTAAGGTGCGAGAGAGCTGATTTGCCAAATTGAACAGATCTGGGGTGGACACGGTCTCCCGTTCCATCCTGGTTTTTTCCACTAGGAGGAAAAGCTCCGTGTTCATCCATTAACACAGAGTTAAAGGCTACCCGAGTGGATTGAGCCTCTGTAGGGAGACTGGAGTCTTCTTTAAAGATTTGAACCCTATTATGGTAGCCATGGACTGATTCAACACACTTCCGCACGCACGCCTGAATTTTGTCCCAGGCAGCAGGCTCAGAAAAGGCTGTGGTGACTGCTGGGTGGAGCTCTCTCTGCCAAGGTCTCCAGCGTCCCCCCAAGACTGTAGAGGCTGGCTTCTCTGAATCCCTTTCGGGGAGTCCCCACTGAGCCAACTCTGTCCAGAGCTGAGCCTGACTTTCACCCGCAGGCATGTGCACCAACTGATACAAATCTGAAAACCCCAGGGAGCATGTCTGAATGACCGTGCTAAATTCATCTTCAACTCGATGGGGGTGTTCGGCTGCTTTTGGAAAATCCTTAACAGGGGCTTACGCTTTTGGCCGCCGTGTACGACTCGGCTCGGTCCAGTTCAAGATGCTGACAAGCTTCAGGGCTGGTGCTTGAAAGACAGAATCCTGGTGCTTGAAAGAAGCTTTTCAAGGAGATAAGGTGTATTTGAACATGTGACGCCTGATACATACGGAATAGAGGTTTTTGCTTGCTTTGTCCCTTGCACTGTGGTAGCAGGGGTGAACTTTTGAGAAGGTGCCACTTACCAGAGGAGTGGGTTAGAGTTGGGGAGGGGAGGGTACAGAAGAGGGGGCAGAGCAGAGGGGAAGAGGGAGTTGGTGTCAGGGGTGGTGGTGGCTACCTGGTGGAGTCTGGGACAAAGGGGTCTGGAAGACATGCAAGATGGTGCCCCAGACAAAGAAGTTGGCGGAGGGGAACACAAGGAGCATGTGGATTCGAAACCCATTTTACTCTTTTCTGGTTTATTTTAGTTGTTTTGGCCAGTTTAGAAACAGTATCTTGCAAAGAGGCAATTTTATGGTTTTGTGCACAGTTGGAAGCTTTCAGATACCAGTGAAAACAAATACATCATTCATTTTACTTAATTTTTGAGCCATGGTCCTCTAGTTTAATCCTAAGAAAAACAAGGTTGGGGAGATCAAAAGTCCCCCATAATGGCCATTGTAACTCTGGATTACTTTTAGTTTGCTTGGCCTGCTTAGTTAAAAATGAGCCTGTGGGGAGTACATAGTTTTTAAGCATAAAACTGGCCAGATTCCCTGGAGGAGGGCTGCCCTCAGAGCATTTAGATGACTGGGATCCCATTTTTCTAAGTTCTCCTGAAAACCCAAGTTGCTAGAGTCCTAGCCTGTCTTCCAAAAGGAATCTAAAAACACAAAACAAATGATTGGATCCCAGTTAGCTCAATCCCCAAAAGAGGACCTCACTAAGGTGCACTTTGTTTTTTATTTTATTTATTAATTTTTTTGCTTATAATTGTCTTAGTTTTTAATTTAATTTTTTATTTTATATTGGGGTGTAGTTGATTTATAATGTTGTGTTAGTTTCAGGTGTACATGCAGGTGGTTCAGTTATGCATATACCTGTATCCATTCTTTTTCAGATTATTTTCCCATATAGGTTATTACAGAGTATTGAGTAGAGTTCCCTGTGCTGTACAGCAGGTCCTTCTTGATTATCTGTTTTATATATAGTCGTGTGTGTATGTTCGTCCCAACCTCCTAATTTATCCCTCCACCACCACCATTCCCCACCCCACTGGAACCTTAAGTTCATTCTTTAAGTTTGTGAGTCTGTTTCTGTTCTGTAAACAAGTTCATTTGTATCATTAAAAAAAAAATATTTATTTTTGGCTGTGTTGGGTCTTCGTTGCTGTGCGCGGGCTTTCTCTAGTCGCGGCGAGCGGGGGCTACTCTTTGTTGCGGTGCGCGGGCTTCTCATTACAGTGGCTTCTCTTGTTGCAGAGCATGGGCTCGAGGCATGCGGGCTTCAGTAGTTGTGGTGCGTGGGCTTAGTTCCACGGCATGTGGGATCTTCCTGGAGCAGGGATTGAACCCGTGTCCCCTGTGTTGGCAGGCAGGTTCTTAACCACTGTGCCACCAGCGAAGTCCCTATATCATTTATTTTTATTTATTTATTTATTTTATTGGGGGTATAGTTGTTTTACAGTGTTGTGTGAGTTTCTACTGTACGGCGAAGTGAATCTGCTGTACGTGTATATATCCCCTCTTTTTTGGATTTCCTTCCCATTTAGGTAACCATAGAGCACTGAGTAGAGGAACCCCTGTGCTATGCAGCAGGTTCTCATTAGTTATCTATTTTATACATATTGGTTTATATATGTCAGTCCCAATCTCCCAATTCATCCCACCCGCCCCTTCCCCCCTTGGTGTCCGTATGTTTGCTCTCTATGTCTGTGTCTCTATTTCTGCCTTGCAGACAGGTTCATCTGTACCATTTTTCTAGATTCCACATATATGCATTCATATACGATATTTGTTTTTCTCTTTGTGACTTCACTCTGTATGACAGTCTCTAGGTCCATCAACGTCTCTGCAAATGACCCAATTTCGTTCCTTTTTATGGCTGAGTAATATTCCATTGTATATATGTACTGCATCTTCTTTATCCATTCATCTGTTGATGGGCATTTAGGTTGCTTCCATTGCATCTTTTTTTTTTAAGATTCCACATATGAGTGATGTCATATGGTATTTGTCTTTGTCTGCCTTCACTTAATATGATAATCTCTAGTTCCATCCATGTTGCTGCAAATGGCATTATTTCGTTCTTTTTTATGGCTGAGTAGTATTCCGTTGTATGTATGTACCACATCTTCTTTATCTATTCCTCTGTCGATGGACATTTAGGTTGCTTCCATGTCTTGGCTATTGTAAATAGTGCTGCCATGAACATTGGGGTCCATGTATCTTTTTGAATTATGGTTTTCTCCAGATACATGCCCAGGAGTGGGATTGCTGGATGATATGGTGGCTCTGTTTTTAGTTTTTTAAGGAACCTGCATACTGCTCTTCATAGAGGCTGCACCAGTTTACATTCCCGCCAACAGTGCAAGAGGGATCCCTTTTCTCCACACCCTCTCCAGCATTTACTGTTTGTAGACTTTTTGATGATGGCCATTCTGACTGGTGCGAGGTGATACCTCATTGTAATTTTGATTTGCGTTTCTCTGATAATTAGTGATCTTGAGCATCTTTT
The DNA here is from genome assembly GCF_964270905.1 of Leucopleurus acutus. Classification (NCBI taxonomy): domain Eukaryota; kingdom Metazoa; phylum Chordata; class Mammalia; order Artiodactyla; family Delphinidae; genus Leucopleurus; species Leucopleurus acutus. The sequence continues at coordinate 1,849,511 of NC_139153.1, read as the reverse complement.
CATGTGCTTTTTGGCCATCTGTATGTCTTCTGTGGAGAAATGTCTATTTAGATCTTCTCCCCAGTTTTTGATTGGTTTATTATTTTTATATTGAGCTGCATGAGCTGTTTGTATATTTTGGAGATTAATTCCTGTCGGTCACTTCATTTACAAATATTTTCTCCCATTCTGTGGGTTGGCTTTTTGTTTTGTTTATGGTTTCCTTTGCTGTGTGTTTTTAGGTTTAATTAGGTCCCATTTGTGTATTTTTGTTTTTATCTTCATTACTCTAGGAGGTGGATCCAAAAAGATATTGCCGCAACTTATGTCAAAGAGTGTTCTGCCTATGTTCCTCTAAGAGTTTACAGTATCCAGTCTTATATTTAGGTCTTTAATCCATTTTGAGTTTATTTTTGTGGATGGTATTGGAGAATGTCCTAATTTCATTCTTTTACATGTAGCTGTCCATTTTCCCCAGCACCACTTATTGAAGAGACTGTCTTTTTCCATTGTATATTCTTGCTTCCTTTGTCATAGATTAAATGACCATAGGTGTGTGGGTTTATTTCTGGGGTTTCTATCCTGTTCCATAGATGTCTATTTCTGTTTTTGTACCAGTACCATGCTGTTTTGGTGATTATAGCTTTGTAATATTGTTTGAAGTCATGGAGCCTGATTCCTCTAGCTCTGTTGTTTTTTCTCAAGATCGCTTTGGCTATTCAAAGTCTTTGGTGTTTCTATACAAATTAAAATTTTTCATCTTCTAGTTCTGTGAAAAATGACATTGGTAATTTGATAGGGATTGCATTGAATCTGTAGATTGCCTTGGGTAGTATAGTCATTTTGACAATACTGCTTCTTCTAATCCAAGAACATGGTGTATCTTTCCATCTCTTTGTGTCAGCTTCGATTTCTTTCATCAGTGTCTTACAGTTTTCAGAGTACAGGTCTTTTGCCTTCTTAGGTAGGTTTATTCCTAGGTATTTTATTCTTTTTGATGTGATGATAAATGGGATTGTTTCCTTAATTTCTCTTTCTGATCTTTTGTTGTTGGTGTATAGAAATGCCAGAGATTTCTAAGTATTACTCTTGTATCCTGCAACCTTACTGAATTCATTGATGAGCTCTAGTAGTTTTCTGCTGGCAACTTTAGGATTTTCTATGTATAATGTCATCTGCAAACAGTGACAGTTTTACTTCTTCTTTTCCAATTTGTATTTCTTTTATTTCCTTTTCTTCTCTGATTGCCGTGGCTAGGACTTCCAAAACTATATTGAATAATAGTGGTGAGAGAGGACATCCTTGTCTTGTTCCTCATCTTAGAGAAAATGCTTTCAGTTTTTCACCACTGAGTATGTTAGCTGTGGGTTTGTCATATATGGCCTTTATTATGTTGAGGTAGGTTTCCTCTATGCCCACTTTCTGGAGAGTTTTTATCATAAATGGGTGTTGAATTTTGTCGAAAGCTTTTTCTGTATCCATTTGAGATGATCAAATGGATTTTATTCTTCAGTTTGTTAATGTGGTGTATCATATTGATTGATTTGCGTATGTTGAAGGATCCTTGCATCCCTGGGATAAATCCCACTTAATCATGGTATAAGATCCTTTTAATGTGTTGTTGTATTTGGTTTGGTAATATTTTGTTGAGGATTTTTGTGTCTATGTTCATCAGTGATATTGGCCTGTAATTTTCTTTTTTTGTGGTATCTTTGTCTGGTTTTGTTATCAGGGTGATGGTGGCCTTGTAGAATGAGTTTGTGAGTGTTCCTCCCTCTGCAGTTTTTTTTGAATAGTTTCAGAAGGATGGGTGTCAACTCTTATTTAAGTGTTTGATAGAATTTGCCTGTGAAGCCATCTGGTCCAGACTTTTGTTTGTTGGAAGTTTTTAAATCACAGTTTCAGTTTCAGTACCTGTGATTGGTCTGTTCATATTTTCTTTTTTAAAATAAATTTATTTGTGGCTATGTTGGGTCTTCGTTGCTGCACGTGGGCTTTCTCTAGTTGTGGCGAGCAGGCTACTCTTTGTGTGGTGCGCGGGCTTCTTATTGTGGTGGTTTCTCTTGTTGTGGAGCACGGGCTCTAGGTGTGCAGGCTTCAGTAGTTGTGGCTTGCGGGCTCTAAAGTGCAGGCTCGGTAGTTGTGGCACACGGGCTTAGTTGCTCCACAGCATGTGGGATCTTCCCGGACCAGGGCTCGAACCCATGTCCCCTGCATTGGCAGGTAGATTCTTAGCAACTGTGCCACCAGGGAAGTCCCCTGTTCATATTTTCTATTTCTTCCTGGTTCAGTCTTGGAAGATTTTACCTTTCTAAGAATTTGTCCATTTCTTCTAGGTTGTCCATTTTATTGACATATAGTTGCTTATAATACTCTCTTACAATCCTTTGTATTTTTGTGGTGTCAGTTGTAACTTTTCCTTTTTCCTTTCTAATTTTATTGATTTTGAACCCTTTCCCTTTTTTCTTTGATGAGTCTGGCTAAAGGTTTATCAGTTATGTGTATCTTTTCAAAGAACTAGCTTTTAGTCTCATTGATGTTTTCTATATTTTTCTTCATCTCTATTTCATTTATTCCTGCTCTTAGCTTTATGATTTCTTTCCTTCTACTAACTTTGGGTTTTGTTTGGTCTTCTTTCTCTAGTTGCTTTAGATGTACGGTTAGGGTGTTTATTTGAAATTTTTCTTGTTTCTTGAGGTAAGATTATCTGGATATAAAATTCCCTCCTAGAACTGTTTTTGCTGCATTCCAAAGATTTTGGATCGTCGTGTTTTCGTTTTCATTTGTCTCTAGGTATTTTTTAGTTTCATCCTTGATTTCTTTGGTGATCCATTGGTTGTTTAGTAGCATATTGTTTAGCCTCTGTGTGTTTGTGTTTTTTAGTTTTTTTTTTTTTTTGTAATTGACTTCTAATCTCATAGTGTTGTGGCCAGAAAAGATGCTTGATACGATTTCTATTTTTTTAAATTTACCAAGGTTTGCTTTGTAGCCCAGCATGTGGTCTAATCCTGGAGAATGTTACATGTCCATGCACTTTGGAAAACAACCAAGTACTCACCAATAATGAAGGCTTATGGTGTCCAACTCTAGGTCAGTCAGTTCTGAACTGAGGCAGTGGAAGTAATAATCTGAGCCATTTAATGTAAGCATCAGTAAGCACACTTTCTAAACCATGGTCACCACACTCAGGAACCTGCATCTTTAACCAGCAGCCTAGGTGATTCCAGTAAGTACAGCTCAGGTGGACCCTGAGAAAAGGCAGAGTTCATTTCCTGGTGCCTGTGCTCCTCTCTCATAGCAATAATGCTGTCAAATTCTCATCCTCACTTCCCTTTCTGAGGGGTTTCTTTTTTTCCCTGGCTTGTGCTGTAACTCCCTGCATGGCCCTGTCTTGCATTTGGTCACGTTTAAAGCCTAGCACTCCTTGAGTGTCTAATGTGGGCAAGTGCCTTTGATGTATCACCATGTTATCCTGATGACTCCTCAGCCTGCCCGTGATGTGAGCAGCAGCATCTTCCAAGTGAGCAAAGCGAGTGTCAGAGCAGTTTAATGACACAGTGATGTTCACACAGGAGTGGCAGAGCTGAGGCGGAGATCAGGTCTGGCTGGCTATAAGCCTCTGTTCCTTCCACCACTTCATTCGGTGCTGTTGACTCCACACTGGTCCTCCATCTCTCCCACCTCCTCCAAATTGCAGAACACCTCTTAAGAGGGGCACTTCTACATGCAGCTGACCTCTTGTATTGACTGCTAATTTCTGGGTTTCCATCAGAAAGGGTAAATTGTAGGGAACACTTACTTTAAGTGCTGTTTATGGTAACAATGCAGTGCGTAGTTGGAGTGTGACTTTGGAGTCTGAGATTCTGAGATTGGAGTTTGACTCCTCCTAGCTCTTCCATAACTAGCTGTGTGACCTTGGGCAAGTCACTCAAGTTCTCTGAGAGTTAGTTGTTTCATCTGTAAAATGGCCTCTCACAGTCCCTAACCATGCTGTATTACAGTCGTGTGCCTATTTGACTGTACCAGACTGTGAGATCTTTGAAGGCTAAGGAATGTACTATCTTTATCTTTGTTTCCTTAGCCTCTGGCAAAAGGCAGGGGCCTTGCTGTGTCCCGTTCACCCTTTCAACATGCAGGGTGTTGCCTGGTGCGCTGGGGGTGCTCAGTCAATGCTAGTGGAGTAGCTGAACAGTCCAGGACACTGTCTTCAGTTTTGACTGAAGAGGAATTTGAATTGTTTGCATTATGCGGCCAGACTGGAAAGTCCCCTAACTGGTGAGGGGATCCAGGTGCCTGTCTACCACCCACATTGTTACTGCAGCTTTGTTCTTCCCTGGTCCTTGTTCCCAGTCCATCAAATGTGGTGAGTTACTAAGGTTAAATGTTAGTGATGTCAACAGTTCTCTTGGGAATGTTGGAGCAAAACTTCTCTCTTTTCCTTCTGGACCAGCAGGAGGAAGGCCACGAGGCATGTGGGATCTTAGCTCCCCTACCAGGGATCGGACCCACACCCTAGGAAAGTCCTAGGCCATTTAGCATTGGGGAGCTTTTGGCAGTCGCCTTGGGATTGTGGAGGGAGTCTGCCTTAGGGTATAGTTAATACCACAGAAGACAGAGCAGAGAGATGGAAAGAGCTGTAGAGCAGATGAAGAAGTCCAAGAAACTGATACTTAATGGCCGGAGGAAAGCTTTAGATAACATTTTCCTTACAAATGATTTTAGTTTCAGTTTGATGAAATTCAATGATTTTTTACATTCACAACAGTTCCACTCCTGAGACATTCTTGCCTCTGTGCAATAGGAACCTTGTATAAGAAAGTATATTGTGACGGTGTGCACAATAGCAAAAAACCAGAAGCAGCAGTGTCCATCAGCAGAAAAATGCATAGTAAATTGTGTTCTAGTCAGGATGGAGTATTACGTAGCAATGGAAATTAGGGGACCATTGCCAAATGCAGCAACAGGGATGCACCTTAGAATCATAACATTGAATTGAAAAGACAAGTCACAGTATGATAACTTTTCCAAAGATAGGAAAATTGGATGACGTACCATTTAGAGAGATATACATAAGTGATAAAACAGTTTTTTTTAAAAGCGAGGAAATGAATAGTGGATCTGGATAAGGTGGAGTAGTTAAACTTTTCCCTATTCCTCCTGCTAAGTACAGCTAAAAACCCTGGACATTATTTATAAAACAAAGATGAAAAGACTCTGAAAGGTGGAAAGGAAAAGGCAGACCATCAGGGATCTTGGGATCTGACGAATGGCACAGCAGTGAGTTCTCTGGGTTTTCCTTTTGCCTTGTGTGCCCTGGAATGAATGGTTGCTGCAGAAGATGACAACCTGGAAACACCAATGAGAACAGACCCAAAATACCTTGATAAAATTCTCTTTAGCCAGAGAACCAGGAAAAGGATAGCTTAGCTAGACAGAAAACTTAAAAAAAAATTAATTTATTAATTTATTTTTGTCTGCATTGGGTCTTCATTGCTGTATGCGGGCTTTCTCTAGTTGCAGCTAGAGGGGGCTACTTTTCATTGCGGTGCGTGGGCTTCTCGTTGTGGTGGGGCTTCTCTTGTTGCGGAGCACAGGCTCTGGGCACACAGGCTTCAGTAGTTGTGGCACGTGGGCTCAGTAGTTGTGGCTTGCAGGCTCAGTAGTTGTGGTGCATGGGCTTAGTTGCTCTGCGGCATGTGGGATCTTCCCGGACCAGGGCTCGAACCCAGGTCCCTTGAATTGGCAGGTGGATTCTTAAGCACTGCACCACCAGGGAAGTTCTAGACAGAAAACTTCTAGACAATAATCGTTCTACTCCTGCCAAACACCCCAGAGAAAACTGTGGCCCCAGTTCTTCCCCATAGCAAAGGCTAAATGAGGAGCCTGGACTTTCCCTCTCACCCAGTTGTTATGAGATGACCCCCTTCCCAACTGGCGGGTATCAGAGAAGGCCAGGCGGGAACCAGGACTTATACCCAATGGTAACAAGCCCCTCTCCCTGCAGCATTAACAGAGGCCACTTGAGAATCAGTAATAAGGTGTCCTTCTCTCCTTGGCCAGGCAGGTATCCGTGGAGGTCTAGTCGAGAGCCTAAACTCCCAGCCCTGCTCAGCAGTGATGAGGTCTGTGCTGGAGGCTGAGTGGTGCACTTGCTGTGACAGGCAGCACCCTCCTTCCCTCACTGGCAGCAGGGGAGGCTTATTGCAAAAAGAGAAGTGTTAGATGAGATCCAGAGGCTCATAACATAACACACAAAATGTCCAGGGTATGATAAAAAATCACGAGTCATGCCAAGAACCAGGAACATGTCAACTCGAATGACAAAAGACAGTCAACAGACAGCAATACCAAAATAACACAAATGTTGGAATCATCTGAAGTGGATTTAAGGCAGCCATCATAAAAAATGTTGCAACAAGCAATTGAAAATGTGCTTGAAACAAGTGGGAACATAGAACGTCTCAGCAAAAAATACAAGGCAAAAAGAACCAAATGAAAAGTTTAGAACTGAAAAATACAATAATAATAAAATCAGTGGATGGGCGAAATAGGAATGGAGAAGACAAGAGAAAAGAAACTGTGAACTTGGAGCTGGAACAATAGAAATTGCTCAATCTGGAAAACAAAGATAAAGGACTGAAAAAAATGAACAGAGCTCTGGGACACCTGGAGGACAGTAATAAAAGGTCTAACAGTTGTGTCATTGAAGTTCCAGAAGGAGAGGAGAGAAATGTTGGGGCTGAAAACGTACTCAAAGAATAATGGCTCAAAATTTTCCAACTTTGGCAAAATACATAAACCTAAAGATTCAAGAAGCTGAGGAAACCCCAATCAGAACAACCCAGAGGAATCCATGCCAGGATTGGTTTGTGTGCGTCTGAAATAAAACCCTGAAAACTAAAGACAAATTAAAAATCTTGAAAGCATTGAGAGAGAAATGACACCTTATGTATGTGGGAAAAACAATTAGAATGCAAGTGGATTTCTCATAAAAAACCATGAAGTTCAACAAAAACTATCAATACTGAATTCTATATCCAGCAGACATCTTTTAGGGAAATTAAGACATTTTCAGATGAAGGAAAACATGTTGCCAGCTGAAAAAATAACCAGAGAAACTTCTTGAAACAGAAAGGAAATGATAAAAGAAGGAAATTTGGGATATCAGGGAAGAAGAAAAAACACAGTAAGGGTAAAAATAAGGGTAAATACCATAAATTTTCCTTCTCCTTTTTAGTTTTCTAAATTCTGTTTGATGACTGAAGGAAAAATTAAAACCATGTTTGATGTGATTCTCAAAATATGTAGGGTATATAAAGTATATAAAACAGTCATAAATGGGGGACAGTTGAGGGATATAAGTAAGGTTAGGTTCCTACACTTGACTTGAACAAGTGAAATGTCAACGCCATAGACCGTGATAACTTATGTATATAATATACAACCACTAAAAAATCAATGTAAAGTGATACACTTAAAAGAGTATTGATACACTTAAATGGAATTTTGAAAAATATCAGTAAGTCAGGAAAAAGAAAACAGAAATGAAAAAGAGAGGAAATCAACAGAAAACATTCCCCTCCCCCAAATTCCAGAGTTAATCCATAGCGTATCAAAATTACATCAGATGGAAATAGTCTAAATATACAAATTAAAAGACAGAGATTGACACAGTAGGTAAAAATGACCCAACTGTATACTGTGTGTAAGAAATTCATTTCAAATATAAAGATGTACGTAGGTTAAAAGTATAAGGATGGAAAAACATACCATGCAAATATTAATCAAAAAAAAGCAGGAGTGGCTATACTAATATCAGATGAAGCAGACTTCAGAAGAAGAAGAACAACAACAAATTACCAGAGACGGAAAAGGACATTACATAATTCACCAAGAAGGAATAGCAGTTCTAAATGTGCGTACACCAAAAGGTGGAGTTGAAAAACACATGAGGTAAAAACAGTGATGGAACTGAAAATGGTGAGGCTGGTTCTTCTGTATGTGGGGGGTGGCTAAGTATACCCAAGGTTCCGAAGGACGTTTCATGCTAGAATCTCAGAGCCAGACCTGGGAGGCAACTCTAGTTCACATGTGAAAAGCCACCCCTGGCCCTGGATTCCATGTGTACTAATTTGGGGGAAGCTTTGTTCTACAGTGATTAATGCTTACGTGAGGAGACAAAATTTGTGCCGCTGTGATGCAAAGTCTCCCACAATCCCAGGGTATTTTTCAGTCATTTTTTTCTGTGTAAATTCAGAGCCCTATCTTTATTCCAATTGAATTCTATCTTCTTCTATTTGACTAGCCTACCAACCTCCTGAGGTCTTTCTTAGAATGTGTTTGGGTAAAATATAAATTATTTTTCATAGTTCAGTGTCATATGGAAATTTGATTATCATGCTATCAGTTTTCTTATCCATATGTTTTATTAATCTAATTAGATATTTTTATGAGTGTCATAACTGAGAGTCACGTCCAGAGATTTGAGGACCTCATTGTAGTTTGGAATTAGCCACCAAAACATTTTTCTGAATTCAACCAGATTTAAATCATTCAAGTGATTGTCATTTATTCTGTGTTTCTGTAATTTGTCCACAAATACATTATAAGTAATCGATTACTTTAAATTATAATTTGTGACTGTGATATATCTTCCTTAAATAACCTTTATATAATCTCATCTTAAATGTGTAAAAAAGGGACAGGAAAGATCCAACTTGATATCAGAAAGGAGGCCACCTTCCCTACTAATCAGCCCTCACCGTTGTCATAGAGATTATAGGGGACCTGACACTCAAGCTTGAGTTTTCATCAGAAGTATTTTTTCCAGTCATTCAGAAACATTTATTTACTCATTATTATAAAAATAAAAATTCAAACTGTGCAGAAGGCTGAAAAGTAGAAAGCAAAGCCCCCTGAGTCCCCACCATTTCCATACCTGAAGGATAACGAGGAACGTGTAACAGTTTCTTCTGCATCCGTCCAAACCTTCCCTGCTGCCTGAGCTGCATCAGTGCAGGCAGTTCAGGTGAGCTCCTCCTTGAACCAGAAAGGCAGGGCATTGGCTCAGGTAGTTGGAAAGCCTGGAGGTGGGGCTTGTTTTGCGTGAGGCCTGATCTGGGAGCTCAAGACTCTCGTGATACCTGCTTTCTCTCCCTCCTCCTGCCCCAAAGCGGGTTCTCATCCCCTCTTGTTTGGCTGCTCCTGGGGGCTCTTTATTCACAGCCAGTAGGAAAGAGAGAGCACTTCTTTTGTCGCACATTTCCAGCAGAAGCCCTGAGATCACTTGGAATGGACCGGCTAAGGTGGCAGTCCCCACACCATTTATATGAGTGGACTTGTGCGCTGCATGTACTCCGTCACTTGCGTTTTAATTTAATGTACCTTGGACATCTTTAGCCCGTGTAGCTTCCAGCAGCGAGCTCTGCAACATGAAGATACGAGGAGGAGATGTGTTAGGTTAGATGGAATGGGCCAGTGGGCAGTTTACCGGGCTGGGAGCTATGGCTTCTCATTTTGAGTTTGCTTATGAACTGGGCAGCCCTTCTGTATCTTGGTTTCCCCGCTGCAAAATGAAGGGGTTGCTGGACCCCATGATTCCAGCTCAAAGGTACCACAAACAAGCTCATTGTTAGTGAACACTAATAATGTCTCTTAGAAGAGATGAATTATTTGGGGCATGGGCTAGAGAGTTCACGTGTAATCATAAATCGTAATAAATACGTCACACTAGACAGTGGGACTCGTCTCTGAACACAATTTCCAATGGTCCACGTGGCCTCTTGTTAAGAAAGGGATTCAGTAGCTTTCCGTTTCAAGGACTGAGATGTTGTTAGAACAGCTCACTTAATAATTTGGCTCCTCTTGGGTTTAATTTCTTTCCTGAGCTAAGTGTTTCTCCTTCAGGAGGTCTGGACCCTTATCACAAAGTAGTTGGTTTATTTATAATTCAGGATTTAAAGCCATTGACCTGAGGCTCACACAGTCTAGTAGATGGTTCTGTTCCAACTTGTTGGGAAACAAAGCTCTTGCAATCCCTGAGGACCTTTCCTCTTTGGTCTCTCCTTCTCTCTCCATTTCAGGATCATAGGGCCTGATTGCAAAAGATCTGTGCAAAGGGCTCCTTCACCTGAGGAGGAAGAGAAGCAGTCTGATGGGTTCCAGGAGGAGAAGGGCAGTTCCAGACAGGTGATAAGGGGACACCAAGAAGGCAGGAGGAGGATGCGCCCGAGGGCACATTCCTCAAAGATCCTGGCCCACAGAGCTGGGAATTGGTTTTAAAGGAACTCCGTGCTCATTAAGGATGAATGAGGAGAAAACCAGGAAGCTGGGGATCAGCGCACAAGCAGCAAGTGGCTGAGATTGTTTAGCAGAGCTTTGATTTGTCACACGGGTCCACTTCATTACCAGTTCTGTAGGGCACTCCCTTAAATGTAAGTGTGGGTTAGTGGAAAGAGCATGGGCCTTGGAGCCAGAAGGCAATATAGATTCTCATCCTGTTTTTGCAATTTGATAATTTTATTACCTTCTGCAGATAATTTAACCTAATTTAACTGAGGCTCAGAGAGGTTAAGCAAGTCACCTCAGGTCACACAGCCAGAGAGAAAACTGCAGAGGTGTGGCTGGGACTCTGGTTTGTTTCACCCTCGAGCCCAAGGTCTTCACGTAAGTGCTTGGCTACACCTGCCTGGGGAATTATATTACTATTCTATGTCTGTAATAGCACCATAATAACTGGAGCTTGTTTGGTGACAACTCTAATAAATAGTTCTGGTCTCAAGTGTTTGTATTCACTTTCTGTTAATTTACTTGACACACTATATGTAAAACCACCAAGCCTGAATTTGTGTATACTTAGGGTGACATATCAGGAAGAAACTTCGTTTAGTGCGTAAAGTTTTGAGTGTGTGTGTGTGTGTGTGTGTGTATGTATGTATCAGTTATAATACACATAAATCAGTTAGACACACTTGGCTGTAGTTAACAGAAACCCTAATTTGGATTTGTTTAAACAAGAAAGAGATGAGAGAGTGTTTAAGTCACTGGTGGTCCAGGTTTACGGCCGAGTGGGTAAGCTGGAGCTGGAGCTGCAGCAGGGTTACCCGGAGGCTCCAGCTTCGTGTCTCTATTGGTCCCCAGCTGCCCCGTTTCATATGTTGGTTTCAGTCAACATCCAAAGGAGGAGAGAACGTCTCTTCTAGAATGTCTTTCCCACAGGTCCACAGGAAATCTCCGCTTGTGCCCATGGGTCTGGCTCTGTCCCTGCACCCCAGTGGGGGGTGGGGGGGTATGGGCAGGAGACTGAGCAGTCAAATGGCCCTTCCTGTCCCACTGCTGCAGCCAGGGAATGCCAGGCCCTGACTGGCTCCGGCACAGGGCACCTCCTGGGGTCAGCAGCCCCTGTGGTACTCGGGCTGAGTTTGCAGGGGAGGCTTCCGAAAGAGGATCAGGTCTGCAAGGCGGGGCAGGGGGAGGGTGTGCTTGGAGCCCGCTGCGTCCTCCCGGGAGAAGTTAGATGCCTGCATAGAGCACTTAGAGAGGTTTTCTGTTTCAAGCCACTTGGTAGTTGGACAGTGTGTCTTTTTTTGTAAATTGTAACAAAAAATAAAAAAGAACAAAACCTGAGGAGGTTTTAGAACCTGTTTCCAGTTGAGTCTCATCATTCCATCATGTAATCTGTTCATTATATTGAGCCTGCACTCGAGTCGGCAGGACCCTTGCTTCTGTGGGGCACCAGCTTCCTTCATGGGCAGCTCCTCTGTCTGTCCCCTCGTTTGTGGGGGGCTCTGAGCCACAGTGGCTCCCACCCAGGGCCAGCTGCTGGGTACTAAGTTACTGACCCCTTACCGGCTCTGTGACTCTTGGCAAGTTACTTAAGCTCACTGTTGCTTGTTCCTCTCGTGTGTGTATATATATGCACACACACACACACAACTAAAAATTAGAACGTTCTTCATAAGGTTATTGTTGTGACTAAATGCGTTAATAAATGTGTTTTGAACAGTGAGTGACATTAGTAAGTGCTCAGGAAATGTGTGTTGTTTTTGTCATTATTATTATTTTATCATAATTAGTGAAGGGATTCTTTAGTCAATGAAACGAAGACCTCTGGTTTTAGCAGTGGCTGCAGAATTATATGTAGAGAGGGGTGACTAGACCAAGTGGCCCTGGTTCTGTCCCCCATAAAGTTCATCTTGTTGGATGGGGATGTGTATCCCTTTCTCTCTCTGTTTTTACTGTGGAAGCATACATAACATAGAATTTACCCTTTTAAGCATTTTTAAGTATGCAGTTCAGTGGCATTAAGTACATTCATGATGTTGGGCAACCATCACCTCCATTATCTCCAGAAAAGTTTCATCTTCCCAAACTGCATCTCTCTCCCCCTCCCCCTCCCCCAGCCCTCATAGCCTCTGATCTAATTTCTGTCTTTATGAATTTGCCTATTCTGGGTACTCCGTGTGAGTGGAACCGTACAGAGTTGGTCCTTCTGCTTCTGGCTCATTTCACTGAGCACAGTGTCCTCGGGGTTCGTCCGTGCTGTCGCAGGTGTCAGAGTTCTGTTCCATTTTAAGGCTGGGGTGGATACACACATATCCATTGCACAGACTACGTTTTGTTTCCATTCATCTGTTGATGCACACTTGTGTTGTTCCTACATTTTGGCTGTTGTGAATAGTGCTGCAGTGAACACGGGGGAAGATACCTGTCTCTTCAAGACGTAGTACTCCCCTTTTAAAGCCGCGGCCATGCGTGATTTCTTGTAGCGTATCCAAAAGTAGGATGGAGTTTTCAGTAAGACCTTATTAAATATCAAGGGGAACAAAAGAGAAAACCATGAACCTACGAAAAGCGTCAAAAGTGTTCAGCTCATAAAAGATCTTAGTTTGGAAACCTTGATGGGGACGGGGGCCCTGTGCTGTTCCCTGCTTCCCTCCTGAGTCCCCAGGGGCTGGTACAACTAGACAGGCTCTTGCCATGGGTGCTTATTTCCCGCTCCTGGCCGCTGTCCCCAAGGAAGGCACCACCCATGGCCCACGACTTGGCGTCTCATACACGTTGTGTTGCCTGTTGCTTGGCCAAGAAAGTGATCCTCCTTTATCTGCCTCTCAGGCCCTTCCCCTTGGTTCTTGTTTTGGGGACAGACTTTTCTCAGTCCCCGGGTGACAGGTAAAACTTCAATAAATGACCCATGAATTATCTCAGTCCTCAAATAAGACCCAGTCTAAGGGATGCACGTCCGACAGGTAATGATACCTATGCATGTGCTACCGTGGCATATCCACCCGAAGATGCTGTAAGCTCATCACAATGGTGGGTCCTTCGGCAAAAGGAAAAAAAAAAAATCTGGTGACGACGTGAGCTCACTAGGATATTATCCTGGCTGTTCTCTGATGACGTTTCACGTGGTGTTCAGTTATCCGCGGCTGCGTGACAGACAGTCCCAAAGCGGCGGTCTAAAAGGTAGCCGCCATTTGTTTTGCCTGTGAGTCTGGGGCTAGACTGGATCAGCTGGGCAGTCCTTGCTTGGGGTCTCTTGTGAGGTTATAGGTGGTTGGTGATGGGCCGGGTTATCTGGAAGCCTCACTTGTCACATGTCTGGCACCTGGAAAGTTGAACAGCTGGGGCTCCCCAGGCATCTGTGTCTGTCTGTCTCTCATCTTTCCACAGGTCTCTGTCAGTGCAGCAGTCGCAGTGCAGCCAGACTTCTTAGGTGGCCGCTGAGCCTCCGTCCACTGGTGGCTTGCAAATCTCTGTATTTCCTACTCAACTTCATCCCTTGGGGATGAAAGAAATCAGATAGTACTCAGATAAAAGTGTGTGATCAAGACCATAGCATTTTACTGAAAAGCAATCTTTATAACCAGCTGCAAATTTCCGCCAGGTATCTGATTAGGGTGATCACATTATGTAGATAGGGCACACGCCATGGACTGCAGGGTAACTGGGAGGCAGCCCATGGAGCTGGGCAGTACATATCCTGTGTAGCCTGGCACTGAGGTCCTGTCTATAATAGGTCCAAATCACTCATTTAAACAATTTTTGGGCCTTATAACCCTTCACTGATTGTCACTGTCCTTACCATAAATTCCAGAGAATCAGAGAAAAACCTGGGCTTCATCATCATTATAATCTAGGTGTGACCTGCCTTCCCAACCCTATGTCCCACTATTTAAATAAATAAATAAAGACCATAGGAGTTTAAAATGTATATAATGAGGAAGAGAAATTTCAGCAAGGCGCTCAGTGTGTAAGGTGCAACCAGTTCTGACTGTCTATCAGGTTTCTAATATCCATTGTGGACTTTCTGAGGAAGGAGCCTAGGACTCCTGGCAGCGTAGAAGGAGGGCTCTGGGCCTCCTGAGTACTGGGAACTGGGGATGACCACGGTGAGAGGCAGGTGGGCAAGGCAGAGAGAACTGGGCTCCAGCAGCCTGAAGTTGACACCAGCTCCACCCTGTTTGCGGTGGGCTCCCAAGCAGCTTTCTCAAACCCCTCTCAGCCTCCTTGTCCTCTGAAAAGTGAGGATACTAGTGGCACCCACCTCATGACTTGCATGGAGACTGGATTAGGCATTTCACCAAAAGCACTGAGAAAGGTGTCTGTCACAGAATAATGCAAAAAAAAAATGTTGACTAGTATTACCATTCACATAAAATCTTAGATTTTTTGCCATGAAGGATAGGATTTTTATTGACAAGATTTTGGCCTGATGTCCCCAACCCTCAGCAAAAACTTTGATGCACGTATACGTGAGTAGACATAAATAGAAGGAAGAATAAAAATGTTCAGATGGGCTTGACACAAAGACAGTCCTCCTTTAGCAATTATGAAGCTATAAAAAGAATGAAAGCAGCACGTCCTCTCGACACATTTCCAGAATGACTTGGCTTGGGGATAAATTACAGTACAGGCAAGTTCTAAGTACCCTGGGAGCTCCTTTGCTCAGCCCTATGAAAGTTTCAGGGCTGAATGCATTTTTTGGCAGCAAGAAAATTTGTCAAGCAGAAGTGTGAAAATTGGAACTGCCAAGACTGAAACAAAAAGCAAACACATTTCATCATTTTGAGGAGGCATCAAGGTTGGGGTTTGCAGCTGTTGTCCTGAATGAGAGAAAATAGAAGCCCCTGGCTAGAAAAAATGGAATATAATTATGTTATGATGAGCTGGGAGAAAGTGGCAAAGAAAAATTGTAATGCAAAGCATGATGGATGCTGTTCTGTCCGTCGGAACTGCTGGAATGCGCAGGACGGCAAAGCAGCATAATGACTTGCTTTCTTCCCTTCCAGTTTGGCAAGCAGACATGCAGTAGCGCACCACGTCTTCTGTTTTTGGATTTTCTTCTTGGCATAATTATGTCAGGTTTGTAGAATGGATTGAAAGTGAAGTGTATGTTCCACTTTGAGGCACAAAGCTGTAATTCTGTTGAGTAGAAATTTCCTTTTGCTTGTTTATATTTTGAAAATCACATCAGAGTCTTCTCTCAGGGTCGTTTACATGATGGCAAACTATCCATACATTTGAATACAGGGCTTCCAGGTAGTATGGATTTTATTTACATCGTTGCTAATCACATTTTTTAAAAAAATTATTTATTTATTTTATTTTTGGCTGTGTTGGGTCTTTGTTGCTGCGCGCGGGCTTTCTCCAGTTGCGGCGAGCAGGGGCTACTCTTCGTTGTGGTGCACGGGCTTCTCATTACCGTGGCTTCTCTTGTTGTGGAGCACGGGCTCTAGGTGCGCAGGCTTCAGTAGTTATGGCGCACGGGCTTAGTTGATCTGCGACATGTGGGATCCTCCCTGACCAGGGCTCGAACCCGTGTCCCCTGTATTGGCAAGCGGCTTCTCAACCACTGTGCCACCAGGGAGGTCCCGCTAACCACATTTTAAATCATGATTTATGTCACAGGCAGGAAGACGCAAATCATTAATCGACTCAACTTGCTGCTTGCTTCTTCTGCAGTCTAGAGGTTTGGTTTGGTGGGAAGTTAATCTCTTCACAGAGGTAGGAGGTGTATTCTGTTTTACTGCAGTATTTTAATTTCATATGTTTTCAGATTTAATAATTTTATAATTAAATAAGAAAAATAGTGATGATTCAGGCATCTTAATCAAATTATTCAAAGCATATTCTTTTATTTACTGGGAAATTAGTCATTTCTAATTTAACAGAATTACCATGGATATCTGGAGAATATATTTGCCATATCATATTAAAGAAAAACAAGCAATGTATCTGAAACATTTTGTTTAAGAGAGATAACAAATACATATTACACATGCAGGTGTATGTTTTAAAGAGTAACTTTGGAGTCTAGCACATGGGATGAGTTGGCAGCTGAAAAGCTGGGGATACAGAGACCAGTTAGGACGTAATTTCAATGGTCCAGGGAGGAGGTGAGGAGGACCTGACCCCAGGAAGTGGTGGTCAGCTGGAAGCAAGAGGACAGCTTTCATGGACAGATAGGAGAGACCTCTGAGTGATGAGCGTTGGAACAAGTGATGAGACATGAGGCTGGTCAGGATGTTTTACACAAAACGGCAGTCAGACTAAAATCTTGTTTCCAATATCATTTTTCTTCACTACGAGTTACTACTGTGCTTAAAAATCAAATCACCGGGCTTCCGTGGTGGCGCAGTGGTTGAGAGTCCCCCTGCCGATGCAGGGGACACGGGTTTGTGCCCCGGTCCGGGAAGATCCCACATGCCGCGGAGCGGCTGGGCCCGTGAGCCCTGGCCGCTGAGCTTGTGCGTCCGGAGCCTGTGCTCCGCAACGGGAGAGGCCACAGCAGTGAGAGGCCCGCGTACCGCAAAATAAAATAAAATAAAATAAAATCACCATTATTATAGTACTTAAAGATCCTGAGTGTCCAGTGGCCCTTATCCATATAGTATTTACTGTGTGCTTTCCCCACTCTGTCTTTTATCAGTTCATTTAGAACTCCATAATTTTAAAAAAATTACATAATCATAGTTTCATTGACTATTTGTATATAAGTCATTCACATTTTATATGGATATAAAATGCATTTGTATATAAAACATTGCTAGGAGAAATTAAAGATCCAAATAAATGGAGAAGTTTGCCATGTTTATAGACTGGAGGACTTGATTTAGCTAAAATGGAAAATCTCCCCCAGTTGATCTATAGATTTAATCTGATTCTAATCAAAAGCCCAGAAGACCATTGGCAAAAATTGATAAATAAATTCTTAAGCTTTTATGAAGGGCGAAGAACACAGAGGAGCCAAAACAATCCCAAAAAAGTTCAGCAAAGCTGAAGGACTTACACAGGATGATTTCAGGGCTTACTATACAGCTACAGAAATCAAAAGACAGCATTGTACTGGAGTAAGAAAGGATAAGTGGATCACGGGGATAGAACAGAGAACCCAGAAATAGACAAACACAGTCAGTTGATTTTTCAGCAAATGACACTGGAACCCGGTTTCTAAAAATGGACAAAAGACTTAAGCAGATACTTCAAAAAGAAGAATACAGATAGCCAATAAGCACATGAAGAGATGCTCACATCTTAGTCATCAGAGAAATGCAATTTGAAACCAAAGTGCGGGCCCATTACATACCCAACAGAATGGCTCACGTTAAAAAGACAGACAGTATCAAGTGTTGGCAGGGATGAGGAACGACTCGAATGCTCCTATATTACTTGTGGGAGTATAAAATGGTATGGCCACTTTGGAAGACTGGTGTTTTCCTATAAAGCATACACCTGCCCAGAAATTCCATTTTTAAAAAAATTTTATTTATTTTTATTTTTGGCTGTGTTGGGTCTTTGTTGCTGCGTGCGGGCTAAGTGGTGAGCGGGGGCTACTCTTCGTTGTGGTACCCGGTCTTCTCATTGGGTGGCTTCTCTTGCTGCAGAGCACAGCCTCTAGGCGCGCGGGCTTCAGTAGTTGTGGCACACGGTCTCAGTAGTTGTGGCTCGCGAGCTCTAGAGCGCAGGCTCAGTAGTTGTGGCACACGGGCTTAGTTTCTCCACAGCATGTGGGATCTTCCTGGAGCAGGGCTCGAACCTATGTCCCGTGCATTAGCAGGTAGATTCTTAACCACTGCGCCACCAGGGAAGCCCCAGAAATTCCACTTCTAAGTTTTACCTAAGTGAAACCAAAATATTTGTTCACAAGAAGACACACAGAAAAAAAAAAAAACTGGAAAGAAAAATGCCTATCAGTATGAGAGTAAACAATTTGCAACATATCCGTACAGTGGAATACTAATCAGTAATGAAAAGGAACCAACTACTGATGCATACAACAGCATAAAAAAAAAAATCTCAAAAATATTACAGTGAGCAAAAGAAGCCAGACACAGAAGAGTCCACGCTGCATGATTCCTTTTAGAGGAAGTTCGAAAATAGGCAGAATAATCTACAACACAATTCAGAGTGGTAGTTGCTTGGAATGGGAGAGTTAAGTAGAAGTGGGAACAAGGGAGTTTTCTGGGGTGATAGAGGGGTTCTATATCTTGATTATTGGTTACATGCGTGTAGGTATTTTTCGAAATGTATTGAATTGCATACTAAGATCTGTGCATTTCAATGTATGTAAATTTTACTTCAATTAAAAAATGCAAAAATCTCCAATGAATTATAGTCTTATCTAATATTTATGTATGAATGGTCTTTAGAAGTCTTCTGATGTAGATTCCACATTAATGATTTAGGAGGCACTAATAATAATTCCACATTGCAAAACTAAGGAAACATGGATGTGACGAAAACTGTTTCAAGGAAAATTTGCAACTTTTTTTTTTTTTTTTTTTTGTGGTACGCGGGCCTCTCACTGTTGTGGCCTCTCCCGTTGCGGAGCACAGGCTCTGGACGTGCAGGCTCAGCGGGCATGGCTCACGGGCCCAGCCGCTCCGCGGCATGTGGGATCTTCCCGGACCGGAGCACGAACCCGTGTCCCCTGCATCGGCAGGCGGACTCTCAACCACTGTGCCACCAGGGAAGCCCCGCAACTTTTGCTATTAAACATTTGTAACTCTATGTCAGTATCTTGAATGCCACCCCATCCTCCCGTTGGCGGGTAAGGATACTTAAAAACCCGCTTTCCCCAGCCAGTATTTTCAGGGCTTAATAAGGGGAAGGAGTTACAATTCTCTCAATCACTCCTGCCTTTAAGACTCTGCTTCCAGTGATTTTTGATCTGTGTTCTGGATTTTACTTCCTTTTTTCACACTGTTTCTTTCTTTTCTTGGGCACTCTCCATAAAACCAGCACAATATTTTCACTCTTGCAAGTACCACTGATTCAAGGTTGTGTGTCGAGCCTATTTGACTGAAATTTTGAAGCCTTAGGGTAGTTCAGTCTCACAGCACAGCACATCAAATGATAAATATGCCCCATTGGATGTTTCATTGGTCATTTTTTACATTTTATAACCAGTATCTGGCCATATAGCTGGGCTCTCTCCTTTCCACTTTTAATGTTCTCTCATCTCCTCCTTAGCTTGCTGCAATTCCCCAGCTCCTCATTTTGGAGTTTTTCTTCTCATCAATCTACACTAGACTCTGAGGTCCAACTTTTGATATGTAAAATAGTCCAGTAAAGTGTTTTACTGAAATTCCCCCAGAGGGATTTTAAAGTACTGAATCTCCTCTCCTTCACCCACTCCCACAAAAAGAAATACAGAAAATTTTACAAACATCCTCCAGTGGGAAGAAAAGTGGACAGAGCAGTAACTAAGGAGTTGCAGATGAGAGAGAGGAAACCCTGAGAGTGGGAAAGCTTACGTTATCACCACCAGGCTACAGAGGAGACCAGAGGGGCATCGTCTCAGAGTCTTTGCCACATGGGGAAGTGACTCAAAGCCCGCAGGAGTGAGGGAGGGTGTCCCAGTACAAGACCCCGAATGAACGCTCCGAAGAGAGAGCCAGTGTCCAGCGCCCTGGTGAGGGCTTCTAACAACTCCCGCTGGCTCAACCCTGCCCCTGGCCACACCACATGCCCTCAAGTCACACAAAACTTAATATAAAATACCTCTTAAGAAGGATATCCAGGAGAACTATCCACACGATAGTGGGGCAAATAGCAAATCTGGGCACATGGGTACCATCCTAAGAATGTGCAAAATGAAAGAAATGACATGCAGCTAGGAAAATTCATAACAACCAAAATGCATAAAATACTGCACAGAAGTAACAAAGAATGCAGTCTGGAGGAAATGATAGTCTAAGAAACAGAAGAAAACTTCCAGGTGTGTTTCATGATATGGAAGATCTAAAAAAGGATATCAACTCCATAAAACCTAGCTCAGTGCTAAGGTAATAACAGAGAGGTGAAAAGTAAGGAGATATGGAAAAATGAGATTCCAGCACTACTACAGATTGAGTAAATAATTTGGAATGAGTAAGACATCAGATTCCTAATATAGAACAAAGGGTTTGAGATAACACAGTAATTTCAGAGGAGAAATACAAAGAGACTAAAGCAATTAAGGTGACGATTTGAAGGAATGACAATGAACCAACACAAGGATAACTGGAGTAAGTCAAAAACAGAACCCAGGACATGGAACAGAGAGAATGTTCATGAGTATAATAAAGGTAAACCCTGTAATGGAGAAACTGTTAAATCTTTTGCTCATAGGGGCACATAGTGTTTAGGGGGAAATTTATACAGAACAGTCAATAACTTAGACGTTGTTAAATTATTGAACTTTAAGACTGAAGACATAATTCTTCAGGCATCCAGGTGGATAAACAAGTCATTTATCAGGGAGAAGGTCAGCAGCATTCATGACCAGTAAACATTGCGGGGCGGGGTGGGGGTGAAGTATTAGTAATGTTCTGAGGGAAGGAAGTGGGACCCAAGATAATTGTCACCAGCCAAAGAAAGGAAACAGGAGGTCACACGCAGACACGGAAGAATCCAAGAAATGTTGCATATGGCACTTCTTGTCATTTTTCCTTTTTACAATAAATAGAACCGATGATGAGGTTAAAAAATGTTATAAAAAATTTTATGTAGTAAAAAAAGAAAGGCTTAGTGTTAAATTCATGTAAACACAGACTAAAACTAAGCAACTGGAGAAATGTTTGTTCAGCTAAATGTGTTATAACGCTTGACAAAATAAAAATGAAAATATAAGTAACAAAATGCTAGTGGAGAAAGAAGTGTAAGAATACAGGTCTGTTTCATAGCAGGGAATCCACAGTTTTCATCCAAAATTGAGACATGTAGATACAAACATATAATAAATCCAACTTTCTAATTGTTTTACAACCTTAGAGAAATCTTTTAGGGACATCCTATGGAAAAAAACCCCTTTTTTTCCTGAAGTTCAGCAATTTTTTGAATTTCACACAAGTTTTCATACTTCTGTGAAGGTCAAATATTCAACAGAACCCTTCAATTTATATATAGCTTTAGACATACGTCTGAAATGACATTCAGCCCATATTTAACACTTTTCTTTCCTGCTTCATAGGATTTTGGGCAGTGTTTTTTTTTTTAACTTTCTTTTAAAATATTTTCTGTGTTTCTTAAATTATTTAATTTTTGTTTTTAATTTAATGAAGACTAATAATTTTTCGAAAGAAATACGGAAATGGCCAGTGCAACTTAGAAAAGGCAATGGTGAAGAGAGGTGACTTGGCCTATCAAATATTGAAACATTATAAGTAGAGAAATTAAAGCAATATAGTACTGAAGGAAAAATAGGTAGTTATTTCGCTGGAACCGAATACAGTCCATAAACCGACTCATGTTTTTATGGGAATTTGGTGTTTACGAAAAATGATGTCTAATGAAAAACTCTCTATGTATTGATATGTGAAGATCTCCAGGGTCATATGACTAAGTGAAAAAAGAGCAGAACAGTATTATAGTGTTATGGGTTGAATTTTGTCCCCCCAAATTTGCATGTTGAAGTCCTAACCCCTAGTACCTCAGATTATGACCTTAGTTGGAGATAGGATCTTTAAAGAGGTAGCCAAGAGAAAATGAGGTCATTTACGGTGGGCCCTAATCCAGTATGACTGGCATCCTAGTAAATAGGGGACATTTGGACACAGCCATGCATACAGGGAGGATGGCCTGTGAACATGAAAATCTACCAGCCAAGGAGAGAGGCCTGAGCAGATTCCCTCTGGGCCTCAGAAGGTACCAACTCTGCTGATACCTTGATTTTGGACTTCCAGCCTCCAGAAACTGAGACGGTAGATTTCTGTTGTTTAAGCCGCCCCGTTTGTAGTGCTTTGTTACAGCAGCCCTAGCAAACTAATACATGTACTATGCCATGTTTTGTGTAAGCCAGGAGGGAAAGTAAGTATATTTTTTTATATTTGCTTGCAGTTGCACAAGAAACGAATATAAATGATTACCTGTGGGGTGGGGAGGAATGAGGCTGAGGGGCAAAGTGAGAGTGAGACTTCTCAATATACTCTCTTTATTTTCCTTTGATTTTTGAATTATGCAAGTGTAGTACAGATTTTTTTTTTTTTTTTTTTTGCGGTACACAGGCCTCTCACTGTTGTGGCCTCTCCCGCCGCGGAGCGCAGGCTCAGCGGCCGTGGCTCACGGGCCCAGCCACTCCGCGGCATGTGGGATCCTCCCGGACTGGGGCACGAACCCGTGTCCCCTGCATCGCCAGGTGGACTCTCAACCACTGCGCCACCAGGGAAGCTCTCTAATGCTTTTTACAGCTCATAAATTAAAAAATATATTTTTTTCCCATCATTACAAAGAGATCCTGGGAAGCAGGGGTGGCAGGTGCTTGTGCTCTTTAAACAGGTCCCAAGGACCTCACTGTTGTAGCATCATGACTATCTTTGCTCACCAAGTCAAGGTTACACTCATTCATTAAATTCATTTGAGAAAACAGGGAAATGTTATATATTTAAGTGAGATGTCAGAATCAATCAGCATTCAAGAAAAAAATTGACCTGTGTATTTCAGGAGAGGGACTGCATGGAGGAAACTGGTTTTCAACTAAAGAAGGGCTGGAGGTGTGTTAAGGGGTGAGCTGTTGGTGCCCAGAGAGCAGGAGGTAAATGGAGCTGCTGTCCCCCCATCAGTCCAGCTTGCAGTCACTATGGAGTCTGGGGGTATGTGGGTCCAGCGCATCCCACTGGAAAAACCCAGCTGGAATCCTGCTGTCTGGGACGTCTGCTTCCATCCCCTATAGTATAAGGGAGAATAAAGGATAAAGCTGAAAGACCAAGAAGGACGGACTCCCCTGAAGGAACTAAGTTCCCCGCAGAATTGATAACAAGACATCCCTGAGTGGATTGCTTTGTGGGTTCAATGAATAGCCTGGGAGCCAGACTGCTGGGTTCAGACTTTGCCTCTTGGAAGTGCAGGGTTTTCTGTGCCTGAGGGTCCCACTGGAGCAGCAGTAAGAGTAGCGCCTCCGGGGTGGTTGTAAGGGGACATGAGTTAATGCAGGCTCACCCTTTGGAGCAAAGGCTGGAATGCCAGCCAGCCATTCGGTGCTTTGTCAATGACAGGGCATTCAGAGAGGCCATGCATTTTAAAGACTTGCTTTTCTCATTTGGTGGAACTTGCTTTCATGGAAGGATATTTCCATACCCTTTAGTGAAGTAGGTTGTGTTTTCAGACTCCATACACTCTTAGGGAGCTTCTCTCTGCACAGAGTCACGTGATGTGGAATGTATATGATGGGATCATGCCGTAGACCTTGGGCTTTCGCCATTTTGAGTAATTGTTTTCCCCCAAACATTTTCTTCTTACAAAAACTTTTAAAATACTAGAAATGTTTCAAATTTTAAAATTTATTTTTATTTATACCTTTCTCTCAAGAAATGTAAAATACTGTGGATGAAGAAAATAGAGACAAGTGGTGAAGGGTTTATGACAGCTGAGTGTGTGGTGTAGAATGAACACGGAACTTGGAATAACATTGGATCTGAGTCTCAGCCTTGCCTTTTACTAGCTGTGTAACTCCAAGTCACTTAACATAGTCTGGTTTTATCGGCTTTCACTAGGAAATGAGGGGGGGTTTGGACCAGGTGATTCCTACCCCTCTCTCAGCCCTGATAGGTTGTGGTTCTGTGTTAAACTATTATATCAATACATTGAGATCTAATTGATTTAACTAAGAGTTAACAACCCCATACATATGTGTAATCAAGTTGCTCACTGATGCAATAAAGACCATTTGAGGGTGAGGAGTCTTGATTTGACTCTCAAACTCACTAACGGTACAGATGTTACCCCCAGTGTCTCCTGAGATATGGACCACATCATCTTCTGACCTAAGACCCTTAGCTGCTGGGAACTGTCTGTGAACAGAGTTGGTTTTGTAATTAGTATGCTTCTCTTTAAGAAGGCAAAGTATAGCATATATTTTCAAATTTGAAATGGAAAAAATAAGGTAAAAAAGAATGATTTTCAATGTAGAATAACTTTTCATCTCCAAAAAGATCTCCCATATAGTTTTTTAAATTTCACAGTCTCCTGGGCATTTTGGTAAAATGTTTGAAATGTGGTATGATTTACACCCAGCTTTTCAGGAGGGCTTAGAGGGCTCTGCTACTTTGAGAATAGAGTTCAAACCTCTTAGCAGCTATAAAAGATAAGATTGTGATCTAGCCTCTGTTCATCCACCCCTCCCCCCACCTCCAAAACATCCCATTCTGACCATTGAGGCAACTCTAAGGACCATTTCTTAATGTCCTCTGCACCCCACTGCGTAGCACCTAGTAAACACTCAATGATGTTTGTTAACGGGTGTCTCAGTTCTGCTTTGACCTGAAGTCAAAGATAAATAGATATTCCCGAGAGAGGAGAGTTCACAGAATGGAGGGCTTGGCTAGACTATAGCTATCACCAAGGTCTGTCAGGTAACTTTACCTGGAAGATTACTTCAGGGGGAGATGCTCCAGGCTGGGCAGAGTGATCCAGGGGGCGGGGGGAAGCAGGTCGGACTGGGGACAGGTGGGATTGCCCAAGTATTTAACACCTGGCCGAGAACTGGGATAGCAGGGACACGTGGGCAGGTTCCTGCAAACTCCTGCCCACACCTCTGTGGGTTTTATCTGTAGATTTTTCCTCAGCATTTTATTATGAGGATGTTTACAGAAAAGATGAATATTGCAGCCAACTCCCCTATACCTATCACATGGACTCTGGAACATTTACTGTAGAGTTGCTTCTCACCCGTCTGTCCATCTATCCATGCCTCTAAACAAATCTAGCTTATAAGGATGCCTTTAAAAGTGGCTCACAGACGTCAGTACTTCACCCCTAAACACTTCTTTCTTTGGAGGTAACATTTTTTAAAATTAATTTTTATCGGAGTATAGTTGCTTTACAATGTTGTGATAGTTTCTGCTGTACAGCAAAGCGAATCAGCTATATGTATACATATGTTCCCTCTTTTTTGGATTTTCTTCCCATTTAGGTCACCACAGAGCATTGAGTAGAGTTCCTTGTTCTGTACAGTAGGTTCTCATTAGTTATCTATTTTATACATACTGTCAATTGTGTATATGTGTCAATCCCAATCTCCCAACTCATCCCACCCCCCCAATTCCCCCTTGGTATCCATACGTTTGTTCTCTACGCCTGAGGTAGTATTTACTTACAATGAAAAGTCCCAATTTCAAGCTTATGACTTGTCATTTCTGACAAATATGCAGACCTATGTAACCCAGATCCTTATCAAAATACCATCACCCAGAAGGTCAAAGGGAACAACCTTTCAGTTATAAAATAAATAAGTCCTGGGGATGGAAGGTACAGAATGGTGACAGTTGTTAATAATTCTGTGCTGTATGTATATTTGAAAGTTTTGTTAAGAGAGTAGGTCTTAAAAGTTTTCATCACAAGCAAAAAAATTCTGTAACTGTAGGATGACGAATAGTAACTAGACTTATTGCGGCGATCATTTCACAATAGATACAAATATCGAATCATTATGTTGTGCACCTGAAACTAATATCATGTTTTATGTCAATTATACCTCCGTAAAAAAAAGATACCATCACCCCAGAAATTCCTTCCCCCACCACAGCGTCCAGTGGCAAGCACTGTTCGGATTTCTCCACCAAAGTATCGTTTTGACTGTCTTAGAGCGTCTTGTAGATGGAATCGCAGCACTTTTTTATCTCAGGCTTGTTTCCCTCACCATAATGCACGTGAGATTCACCCACACTGTCGCATGTGTCAGGAGTCTGTTCCTTGTTATTGTCGGACAGTATTCCATTGCATGGGGTGGGGGGGCGGGTAGCCCAGGTGTGTATCCAGTCACCAGTTCAAAGACACATGGCTTGTTGCCAGTTTGGGGTGATTAAGAATAGAGCTGCTGTGAACATACTTGCACACGTTTTTGTGTGGACATGTTTTCATTTCTCTTCAGCAACGACTCGGGCATGAGATTTCCAGGTCATAGGTGAAGTGTATGTTTTGTTCTCTACGAAACTGTCAGATGTTTTTCCAAAGTAGTTGTACCATTTTACCCTCTGCCCAACAATGTGTAAGAGTTCCAGTCATCCTCTTCCCTGATTGGCATTGGGTGCTGGCAGTCTTTCAAATTTCAGCCATTCTGGTGGACAGGCCTGTAGGTTTTGGACCGTGACAGTGTCTGGAAGGTTCTAGAGGAGGAGACAGGGCAGCTGGGATGGAAGTGGGCCCTCAGAGGGCTCATGGGAACAGCTGTCTCTTGACTGACGCAGAAGGACGGACTCTTCTGACAACCTCGGGGCGGCCATGCCGGTGGGTCTGCCCCAGCTACAGATCAGCTCTGTCTGGAGTTGAGGGACCTGGGCTGCCACCTTGAGACTTTCTTCTGACATGTGAGGAGATTGAAATAGATGATTTCCAAGGTTACTCTCTGCTTTTAACTTTCACAAATACAGCACAACCAGATGAAGTCAGAGGTTGTGGGGTGCAGACTTCCTGCTGAGCAGGGAGTCCTGGGGAGGGTGCACTCCCAGGTGCCTGGCCCAACCTTCACAGACACTGTGGGCGCCCGGGGTGGATCAGGTCTTCCTCTGACCTAATGTTGACTAAATACTACTGAATGTAAATCTTTGGTACCAGTATTTCTTATATCGTTGCAGTCGCAAACCTGAACTCCTGAAATTTTGCAAGGAGCAAAGACTAACAAGTATATTGTTGGACTTCGTGGGAGAAAGGACCTGATTTAAAATTTTTGCCAGGTAGCATGGAGTTGACTTACTATAAGACAACCTAAATATTAGGCAATCCTCTATTTTCCCAATGAAAGGACAAAAATAGGAAGCTTCATTTTTGCTAATTTGAATATACAAACTTTCAGGCAGGGATATAGATTAAATAGTCAGTGGCCTGATTATATTATTATTTCAGTTACACACACATTTAAAATTATATATTGTACAGTATATTAATTTCAAATGCTTCTATTGTTCTACTGTCTCATCTTATGAATATAATTTTTTCAAACTTTTCGCATGTCCCATTGACTTCAGCATCTTTGCTCTAAAGTTGCTTATAAAGTCACCCAAAGCAGATTTCCAAAAACACGCCGTCTTTCATAGGTGGTTTGAGTAGCTCTTCCTGAATCCACGCAGGGCTGTGACTAGAAAACCTTCAAATGTTTTAGAAACTTATTTTGGGATTTTTTGGAGCATATATAAAAGAAAAGAGAATAAACAATTACTAGCTTCATGAATTATTAATTAATGGTCTATTTGTTTTACCTGTACCTCCCCCATCTTGCAATAATTATTTTAATTTTATTTTATTTTTATCGAAATGTAGTTGATTTCCAATGTTGTGCCAATCTCTGCTGTACAGTAAAGTGACTCAGTTACACACAGATAGACATTCTTTTTTTCTAATCTTTATTGAAGTGTAATTGCTTTATACTGTGTTAGTTTCTGTTGCACACAAAGTGAATCAGCCATACGCATACACATGTCCCCATATCCCCTCCCTCTTGCGTCTCCCTCCCACCCTCCCTATCCCACCCCTCTAGGTCATCGCAAAGCACCAAGCTGATCTCCCTGTGCTATGCGGCTGCTTCCCACTAGCTATTTTACATTCAGTAGTGTATATATGTCGATGCTACTCTCACTTTGCCCCAGCTACCCCTTCCACCCTGTGTCCTCAAGTCCATTCTCTGTCTACATCTTTATCCCTGCCCTGTAACTAGGTTCATCAGTACCACTTTTTTTTTTTTTAGATTCCATACATATGCGTTAACATTGGTATTTGTTTTTCTCTTTCTGACTTACTTTACTCTGTATGACAGACCAGGTCCATCCACCTCACTACAAATAGCTCAATTTCGTTTCTTTTTATGGCTGAGTAATATTCCATTATATATATAGATATATATATCTATATATCTATATATATATATATGCCACATCTTCTTTATCCATTCATCTGTTGATGAACATTTAGGTTGGTTCCATGTCCTGGCTATTGTAAATAGTGCTGCAGTGAACATTGTGGTACATGTATCTTTTTTCTTTTTTAAAAAAATTATTTATTTATTTATTTATTTTTGGCTGTGTTGGGTCTTTGTTGCTGCATGCAGACTTTCTCTAGTTGTGGCGAGTGGGGGGCTACTCTTCCTTGCCGTGCACGGACTTCTCATTGCAGTGGCTTCTCTTGTTGTGGAGCACGGGCTCTAGGCATGTGGGCTTCAGTAGTTGCAGCACATGGGCTCAGTAGTTGTGGCTCGTGGGCTCTAGAGCACAGGCTCAGTAGTTATGGCGCACAGGCCTAGTTGCTCTGTGGCATCCTCCCGGACCAGGGCTCAAACCCGTGTCCCCTGCATTGGCAGGCAGATTCTTAACCACTGCGCCACCAGGGAATTCCCATGTACATTTCTTCATTATAGTTTTCTCAGGGTATATGCCCAGTAGTAGGATTGCTGGGTTATATGGTAGGTCTATTTTTAGGTTTTTAAGGAACCTCCATACTGTTCTCCATAGTGGTTGTATCAATTTACATTCCCACCAACAGTGCAGGAGGGTTCCCTTTTCACCACACCCTTTCCAGCATTTATTGTTTCTAGATTTTTTGATAATGGCCATTCTAACCAGTGTGAGGTGATACCTCATTGTAGTTTTGATTTGCATTTCTCTAATAATTAGTGATGTTGAGCATCTTTTCATGTGCCTCTTGGCCATCTGTATGTCTTCCTTGGTGAAATGTCTATTTCTAGGACCTAGAAATGTCTAGGTCTTCTGCCTACTTTCTAATTGGATTGTTGGTTTTTTTGATATTGAGCTCCATGAGCTGTTTGTATATTTTGGAGATTAATCCTTTCTCTGTTTTTCATTTGCAAATATTTTCTCCCATTCTGAGGGGTGTGTTTTTGTCTTGTTTATGGTTTCCTTTGCTGTGCAAAAGGTTTTAAGCTTCATTAGGTCCCATTTTTAAATTTTTGTTTTTATTTCCGTTACTCTAGGAGGTGGGTCAGAAAAGATTTTGCTGTGGTGTATGTCAAAGTGTGTTTTTCCTATGTTTTCCTCTAAGAGCTTTATAGTGTCCTGTGTTACTTTTAGGTCTTTGATCCATTTTGAGTTTATTTTTGTGTATGGTGTAGGGTAGTGTTGTAATTTCATTCTTTTACGTGTAGCTGTCCAGTTTTCCCAGCACCACTTATTGAAGAGGCTGTCTTTTCTCCATTGTATGTGTTTGCTTCCATTGTCATAAATTAGGTGACCATATGTGTGTGCTGTTATCTCTGGGTATTCTATCCTGTACCATTGATCTGTATTTCTGTTTTTGTGCCAGTACTATACTGTCTTGATTACTGTAACTTTGTGGTAGAGTTTGAAGTTGGGGAGCCTGATTCCTCCAGCTCCATTTTTCTTTCTCAAGATTGCTTTGGCTATTTAGGGTCTTTTGTGTTTCCATACGAACTGTAAAATTTTTTGTTCTAATTCTGTGAAGAATGCCATTGGTAGTTTGATAGGGATTGCATTGAATCTGTAGAATGCTCTGGGTAGTATAGTCATTTTCACAAATGAAATGTGAAAATTTCTTTCATCAGTGTCTTATAGTTTTCTGAGTACAGGTCTTTCGCTTCCTTAGGCAGGTTTATCCCGGGTATTTTATTCTTTTTGTTGAAATGGTAAATGGGAGTGTTCCCTTAATTTCTCTTTCTGATCTTTTGTTGTTGGTGTATAGGAATGCCAGAGATTGCTATGCATTAATTTTGTGTCCTGCAACCTTACAAATTCATTGATTAGTTCTAGTAGTTTTCTGGTGGCATCTTTAGGATTTTCTATGTATAGTATCATGTCATCTTAAAACAGTGACAGTTTTACTTATTCTTTTCCAATTTGTATTCCTTTTATTTATTTTTCTTCTTTGATTGCCATGACTAGGACTTCCAAAACTACGTTGAATAATAGTGGCGAGAGTGGACATCCTTGTCTTGTTGCTGATCTTGGTGGAAATGCTTTCAGTTTTTCACCATTGAGAATGATGTTTGCTGTGGGTTTATCATATATGGCCTTTATTATGTTGAGGTAGGTTCCCTCTATGCCCACTTTCTGGAGAGTTTTTTATCATAAATGGGTGTTGAATTTTGTCAAAAGCTTTTTCTGCATCTATTGAGATGATCATATGGTTTTTTCCCTCAATTTGTTAAAGTGGTGTATCACATTGATTGATTTGCGTATACTGAAGAATCCTTGCATCCCTGAGATAAATCCCACTTGATCATGGTGTATGATCCTTTTAATGTGTTGGTGGATTCTGTTTGCTAGTATTCTGTTCAGGATTTTTGCATCTATGTTCATCAGTGATACTGGTCTGTAATTTTCTTTTTTTGTGATATCTTTTTCTGGTTTTGGTATCAGGGTGATGGTGGCTTTGTAGAATGAATTTGGGAGTGTTTCTCCCTCTGCAGTTTTTTGGAACAATTTGAGAAGGATCAGTGTTAGCTCTTCTCTAAATGTTTGATAGAATTTGCCTGTGAAGCCATCTGGTCCTGGACTTCTGTTTGTTGGGAGAATTTTAATTACAGTTTCAACTTCATTACTTGTGATACGTCAGTTTATATTTTCTAATTCTTCCTGGTTTAGTCTTGGAAGATTGTACCTTTCCAAGAATTTGTCCATTTCTTCGTAGTTGTCCATTTTATCGGCATATAGTTGTTTGTAGTAGTCTCTTATAATCCTTTGTATTTCTGTGGTGTCAGTTGTGTTTTCTCCTTTTTCATTTCTAATTTTACTGATTTGTGTCCTTTCTCTTTTTTTCGTGATGAGTCTGGCTAAGGGTTTATCAACTTTGCTTATCTTCTCAAAGAACCAGCTTTTAGTTTTATTGATCTTTGCTATTGTTTTTCTTTGTTTCTATTTCATTTATCTCTGGTCTGATCTTTATGATTTCTTTCTACTTACTGCATAACCTTTGTTCTTTCTCTAGCTGTTTTCAGTGTACGGTTAGATTGTTTATTTGAGATTTCTCTTGTTTCTTGAGGTGAGTTGAATTGCTATAAACTTCCCTCTTAGAACTGCTTTTGCTGCCTCCCATAGGTTTTGGGTCGTCGTGTTTTTGTTGTTTGTTTCTATGTACTTTTTTATTTCTTCTTTGATTTCTTCAGTGATCTCTTGGTTATTTAGTAGTGCACTGTTTAGCCTCCATGTATTTGTGTTTTTCACAGTTTTTTCCCTGTAGTTTATTTCTAATCTCATAGTGTTGTGGTCGGAAAAGATGCTTGATATGATTTCAGTTTTCTTAAATTTACTGAGGCTTGATTTGTGACCCAAGATGTGATCTATCCTGGAGAATGTTCCATGTGCACTTGAGAAGAAAGTGTATTCTGCCACTTTTGGGTGGAATGTCCTATAAATATCAATTAAATCTATCTGGTCTATTGTGTCATTTAAAGCTGTGTTTCCTTATTTGTTTTCTGTTTGGATGGTCTGTCCATTGGTGTAAGTGGGGTGTTAAAGTCCCCCACTATTATTGTGTTATTTTCGATTTCTCCTTTCACGGTTCTTAGCATTTGCCTTATGTATTAAGGTGCTCCTGTGTTGGGTGCATAAACATTTATAACTGTTATATCTTCTTCTTGGATTGATCCTTTGATTGTTATATAGTGTGCCTCCTTATCTCTTGTAACAGTCTTTATTTTATATTTTATCTGATACGAGTATTGCTACTCCAGCTTTCTTTGTTTTCCATTTGCATGGAATATCTTTTTCCATCCCCTCACTTTCAGTCCGTATGTGTCCCTAGGTCTGAAGTGGGTCTCTTGTAGACAGCATCTATATGGGTCTTGTTTTTTTATCTGTTCAGCCAGTCTGTATCTTTTGGTTGAGGCATTTAATCCATTTACATTCAAGGTTATTATTGCTATGTATGTTCCTATTACCATTTTCTTAATTGTTTTGTGTTTGTTTTTGTGGGTCTTTTTCTTGTGTTTCCCACCTAGAGAAGTTTCTTTAACATTGGTTGTAGAGCTGGTTTGGTGGTGCTGAATTCTCTTAGCTTTTGCTTGTCTGTAAAGCTTTTGACTTCTCCATCGAATCTGAATGAGACTTGCCCAGCAGAGTAATCTTGGTTGTAGGTTCTTCCCTTTCATCACTTTAAATATATTGTGCCTCTCCCTTCTGGCCTGCAGAGTTTCTGCTGAAAAATCAGCTGATAACCTTATGGGCATTCCTTTGAATGTTATGTTTTGTTTTTCTCTTGCTCCTTTTAATATTTTTTCTTTGCATTTAATTTTTGTTAGTTTGATTAATATGTGTCTTGGTGTTTTCTTCCTAAGGTTTATCCTGTATGGGACTCTCTGTGCTTCCTGGAATTGGGTGACTATTTCCTTTCCCATGTTAGGGAAGTTTTTGACTATAATCTCTTCAAATATTTTTGTAGACCCTTTCTTCTTCTTTTCTTCTGGGACCCCTATAATTCGAATGTTGGTGTGTTTAATGTTGTCCCAGAGGTCTCTGAGATGTCTTTGATTCTTTTCATTCTTTTTTCTTTACTCTGCTCCTCAACCATTATTTCCACCATTTTGTCTTCCAGCTCACTTATTCGTTCTTCTGCCTCAGTTATTCTGTTACTGATTTCTTCTAGTGTATTTTTCATTTCAGGTATTGTGTTGTTCATCACTGTTTGTTCGTTCTCTAGTTCTGCTAAATCTTTGTTAAATGTTTATTGTGTTTTCTCAGTCCGTGACTCCATTCTATTTCCGAGATTCTGGATCACCTTTACTATCATTACTCTGAATTCTTTTTCAGGTAGATTGCCTATTTCCTCTTCA
This sequence comes from Leucopleurus acutus, assembly GCF_964270905.1. Lineage (NCBI taxonomy): Eukaryota > Metazoa > Chordata > Mammalia > Artiodactyla > Delphinidae > Leucopleurus > Leucopleurus acutus. The sequence goes on along the minus strand of NC_139153.1, from coordinate 1,816,324 downwards.
TTTATTTGGTCTTGTAGGTTTTTAACTTCCTCCTTCATCTGTGATGTATTTTTTTGCCGTCTCATTTCTTTTTTCTTTTTTTTTTATATGAGTGGGATTGTGTTCCTGTCTTACTGGTTGTTTGCCTTGAGGCTTCCAACACTAGAGCTTGTAGGCTGCTGGGTCTTGGTGCAGAGATGAGGACCTCCGTGAGACCTCACTCTGATGAAGGGGTCTGTGGTTCTCTGTTAGTCCAGTGGTTTGGAGTTGGAGCTCCCGCCGCAGGAGCTTTGGCCCGACTCCTGGCTCATGAACCAAGATCCCGCAAGCCGCGTGGGGTGGCAATAAGTAAGTAAGTAAGTAAATAAATAAATAAATAGAGAACAATAACAAAGTGAAGAATAAAATTAGACTAGGAAACTAACAGATTCAACGTTAGATATAAAAATAAAAATACTGATTCACTTTGTTATAAAGCAGAAACTAACACACCATTGTAAAGCAATTATACCCCAATAAAGATGTTAAAAAAAAAATATATATATATAGATGAATCAACTAACTGAAGGTACAATAGTACCACAATAGTAAAAAAGAGGAGAAGTGAAAAGGAAAAAGAATAAAAGGGTTGGGGGGGAGGCCTTGGCTGTGGAGGCGGGGCCTAAGCAAGGGTGAGGTTTGGGTGGTGGGCGGGGCCGATGCTCAGGACCCACAGGGCTGGAAGAGGCTGTGGGGGTTGGGGCTTAGGCTCAAGGAACAGAAGGGGCCCAGGCGTGCCCCCCACCCCTCGTCTCAGAGGGTGGGGGACCTCACCTGGGAGCCCAGCAGGCTTCCTGGGCTTGAGTGGGCGGGGCAAATGCCTTCCTCTCCTGCTCCTCCAGTCCTGGAGGGCCCCTTCTGCCTGCCTCTCCTGTTCTCCCCGTAGCCTCCTTCCTGTGCCCCCCGGACTAATGTGGCTGGGGGGAGGGGAGCCTTGGAGGGCAGGGGACCAGCCTGGGAGCTCAGCAGGCTCCCCGGGCCCGAGTGGTGGGGAGAACACCCTCCACTCCTCTCCCACTCCTCCCAGATGGCTCTTCCCGCCTTCCTCTCCGTATCTCCCCGGCCTCAGGGGCGCCGATCCTGTCTGGCTTCCACTTCTCCTCCCCCCTCAGTTTCCCCACATCCTACTGGTTCACTTGGGGGTTCCTCCCATCTCCTTGGGCATCATGGTTTCCCAGCAGTGCCAGCAGCCGCCCTAGTAGTGGGGAGGTGCTAACTCAGCGTCTTTCCACACTGCCTTCTTGACTCTGCCTCTGTACATTCTTTTTTAATATTCTTTTCCATTATGGTTTATCCCAGGAGACTGGATATAGTTCCCTGGGCTATACAGTAGAACCTTCTTGTTTATTCATTCTAACGGTAATAGTTTGCATCTACCAACCCCAAACTCCCAGTCCTTCCCTTCCCCGCCCCCTCCCCCTTGGCAACTACCAGTCTGTTCTCTATGGCCGTGATTCTGTTTCTCTTTCATAGATAGGTTCATTTGTGGCATATTTTAGATTCCACATATAAGTGATATAATATGATATTTGTCTTTCTCTTTCCGACTTCACTTAGTATGATAACCTCTAGTTGCATCCATGTTGCAGATGGCGTCATTTCATTCTTTTTTATGGCTGAGTAGTATTCCAGTGTATCTATGTACCACGTCTTCTTATCCATTCATCTGTTGATGGACATTTAGGTTGTTTCCATGTCTTGGCTATTGTGAACAGTGCTGCTGTGAACATAGGGGTGCATGTATCTTTCTGAATTAGAGCTTCGTTTGGGTATATGCCCAGGAGTGGGATTGCTGGATCATATGGTAGTTCTATTTTTAGTTTTCTGAGGAACCTCCTTACTGTTCTCCATAGTGGCTGCACCAACTTACATTCCCACCAACAGTGTAGGAAGGCTCCCTTTTCTCCACACCCTCTCCAGCATTTGTCATTTGTAGACTTTGTGATGATGGCCATTCTGACCACTGTGAGGTGGTGCAGTAATTACGTTAAAGCACATCCCAAGCATCGGTCACTTATCCAGCAGCATCGCCAGCTGTCCACAGTCACATCCCCTCCGTGACTCGTACGTGCTGCTCACAGTTGCTTTATGTGGATCAGGATCCACAGACCCCCACGTTGCGTTTGCTCATTAGGTCTCTTAAATCTCTTAGTTTATGGATTCTCCCTCTGCCTTTTTCGTCTTTTCCTTGCAGTTTATTTAGTGAGGAAATCAGGTCTCTTGTCCCGTCGAGTTTCCCACGTCATGTACTGGCTCCACCATATTCTTCCACCACCTTCATGTCTGGTCAGCAGGTGTTTCAACCAAGAGGACTCAGATGGTCAGCCTGATCCGTCACGTTCACTGCTAGTGGGTGGCCTTCTGGGTTTAGGAGCAGCGATGATCTTTGCCCAGATCCATCATAGGACGAGGAGGCAAAATGGCACAGTGCTGACTCTGTCCTCCCTTCTTTATCATTTGCTGGATTTCTTTCCCAAAGAAGATTTTGCTCTCATTGACTATATGATTATTCTGGGGCAGGGTTCCTTAGATGTCTGATTGTTTTCTTTATATTTACCAGTTTTCAGAATAATAATTAGTTTCTCCAAACATCCTGCAAAGATGACAAAGGAGATTTTTAATTTTAATTTCATTTTGAACCCATGGGCGATGAGCTCCAGTCCATTGCAGTTATTCTTTCTGACGGTCAAATTGCCTCATTTTTGGCTCGTTTGAGCCTCTCCAAGTTGGCTCCTGAGTCCTTTTGACATGACCCTAGGAAGGACAGATGTTACAGGCGTATCTTTTCTATTTCCTGCCCCGTATCTGGAATTAGCTGTTTTCCATGGAGCCTTGGTACTCTCTCAGCAGGAAATGGCATTTAGAAGCCACAGCCTGGGTGCTAGGGGTGCTTGTGATTACTGGGTCCATCATTGTTTGTAGACATTGCTGGGAAATACTTTATTCTTTTAAGAGTGTGCTGAGGGTATAATGGTATTTTTCATTCAAATGAAGACTTATGGAGTTTTTCCTTAAATTGTTAGATTTTATATTTTTTTAACAACAACAACAAAAAGCTTGGTTCCTAGTGATACTTGTTGCCTACTTCTTATTTACTGTGTGGGTGTGTTTCAGAATTACACTTCCAGTACTATCATTAACTATATATGATTATTGAAAACGCTTGTAAGATTTCTTTGCACTTCTTTGGTCCCTAGAGTACCTCCCACTGGAGGGGTGCAAATCACTGTTTCTAAGTCAAATCTGGAAACCCTCTGTAGGTCTAACTTCCTTTCCTGTTCCTTCTGACTCATTCTGTCCCTACTTCACAGGTAACCTATTAGCTTTTGGGTTATCCCCCTCATTTTTTAAAAATATATATAGCATAAGCACACACATATATTCCCCCTCTCTTAGGCAGATGTATCTGATCTGCTGTACATAACATTCCGTCCCTTATTCTTTTCACTTATATAGTCTCCTGGAGATCGTGCTATTGCACAAGACCGAGGTACTCGTCATTCTTACATATAGGTGCACAGCACTCCACTGCGTGGATCTGCCTTACTTTGTTCACCTAGTCCCGATCGATGGGCGTTTGTTTGTTTACGTTCTTTTGTGTTACACATACAGCTGCGAAGAGCAGCCTGTGTATATGCCTCATGGAATGCACTGTGTCTTCACTGAAGGCTCCTGGAAGCGACATTGGTCCCAAGGGATGGTTTTCCTGGGTGTCACCAGATCCCCCCCAGGGGGTGGTACCATTTTGCACTCCCACCTGCAGTGTATGAGGATTCCAGTTTCCCCACAGCCTCACCTGCAGAGGACATTGGTTCCCAGTGTGGTTTGAATTAGAGCTTCCTGTAGCCAGGCTGAGGTTTCAGAACCTTTTTATTGGTGGCTTTTCAGAGCACATTGGATCCAGACAGGAAGTTTTATTTGCTCCCTCAGGGGTGCATCTTGGCCTAATGCGATGGTTCAGGTGGGGCTGCTGCCCTCCAGTCTGCAGGTAATACTTTATTTTTTATTAGTTTATTTCTATTTTATCTTATTTTTTATTGAAGTATAGTTGATTTACAGTGTTTCAGGTATACAGCAAAGTGATTCAGTCATATATATATATATATGTATATATATAGTTCCCTGTGCTATACAGTAGGACCTTATTGTTTACCTATTTTATATATAGTAGTGTGTATCTGTTAATTCCAAGCTCCTAATTTATCCCTCCCCCCACTTCCCTTTTTGGTAGCCATAAGTTTGTTTTCTGTGAGTCTATTTCTGTTTTGTAAATAAATTCATTTGTATCATTTTTTAAGATTCCACATTAAGTGACGTCGTATGCTATTTGTCCTTCTCTGTCTGACTTCACTTAGTATGATAATCTCTAGGTCCATCCATGTTGCTGCAAATGGCATTGTTTCATTTTTTTTTTTTTTTTTGCGGTACGCTGGCCCCTCACTGTTGTGGGCTCTCCTGTTGCGGAGCACAGTCTCCGGACGCGCAGGCTCAGCGGCCATGGCTCACGGGCCCAGCCGCTCCGCGGCATGTGGGATCCTCCCGGACCGGGGCACGAACCCGTGTCCCCTGCATTGGCAGGCGGACTCTCAACCACTGCGCCACCAGGGAAGCCCTGTTTCATTCTTTTTTAGGTAATACTTTAATATTTCGGATCCTAGAAAGTCATAAAAAAATTATGGTTGTGTTCCTGCTCCCTTTTTGGGAATGAGCTGGAATGTTTTTGGTTTTTCTTCCCATCTCATCATGAACAGATCCTCCACATGCTTTAAGGCACAGCTCAATTGTCACTCCCTCCGTTCAACTGCATTAATCTCCCCCCACAAGGCATTTGAACTTGACCTTTTAGGGCGCTTATCATTCTCCCGTGTGCCTCCTTTTTTGGATGGGTTTTGTGTCTCATTGGTTATGAGTCCCTGTAAGTCCCTACCCTGGCATCCTCGAATCTCCCACAGCACCTGGTGGGGAGCAGGGGCTCCACGCTAGCTGTCCAGGGACTGAAGTGTCACAGATGCGCATGTCTGGGGAAGGGCCTGTCCAGGAAGGGGTGGTGAGAGCTGCATTTCGCGTGCATGTGTGTTCCCCTGAGCTGTGTGAATATGCACTCACAAAGCATATCATCAACCTGCAGAGGAAGCCACCTGCTAGAATATCACACATGGGTGTTGAAAGAGTAGGTGGTGTTAGGAATATGGGACTCAGAAATCTGGTGTGTATGGAAAATAGCAGCTCACCAGCACATGCCAGCTATGGACCGGGGCGGGGGGGGCCTCTTCAGTATTCCTGGGAGCTCTGGTCTGGGCAGGACTTGCCCCACCTGTGATTGTAAAATGGCGTGATCTCACCTTCCCACCTGGGCATCCTGTTTGCTTTTCTTGAGAACCCAGATTCACCAAGAACATCTCTGAGTTTTTCTGTTTCCCAAGCAGGCTTCTCTGCTGGAAAGAAAACTTGGCAACCCACTGACGTGAATCCTGCAGTGTACTTGGCACTTATATTTAGTTTTTTAAAAAAGAGTGCCGATTTTTTCAATTATAAAAATGATACATGCTTATAATAGAAAATTGGGAAGTATTAAAAAACTAGAAAGGAGGAAATAATTATCTGTGATTTCACTGCCTGGAACACCCACTGTTAGCATCTTAGTGGGTTTCCTTCCAGTCGTTTTCCATGAATATTTATGTAGCTGGATTCATTTTCTGGGTACACTCTTTTATATTGCACTTTTAACTTAAGTTGCAACACGAGTATTTGTCTTCTATAGATAACTATTTTAGCTGTTTACTACCTAGGTCTTTACTTAAAGTCTTCATAAACATCCGTACAATTAAACGTATATGTATTTTTCTGTTAACCGTAGCCATAGCTCATGGTAAGAGAACAATCAGAGGTGACAGGAATGTGTAATTTGGAGAGAGAAAGCTCCTTAGTTATAATCACCATTGTTGGTTGGGTTTCTCGGTGCCTGTGTTAACATTTGCTTATTTATATACACATACAATTTTAAGATTTTTCTTGCTTAATCAGAACGCTGTGAAGTAATCAGAGGATGGTGAGGATGCAGCATAAAATGCCCAGCCTCAGCCCCTTCCCCAGAGGCGATGACAGTTAGGACTTGCTGTTCCTGCAGCTCTTCCCCTGGCTGTCCTGTGCGTGTGCTTGCGCTACAGGGCAGAGCTGAGTCCAGATGCCAGGGGCGGTGTGACTTCCAAAGCCCTGTGACCTTCCCTGTCTGGTGTTACCCACGACTGTGTTACTTCGCTGGGCACAGGGGCTTTGCAGATGTGATTAAGGTTGCTAATCAGTGGACCTTAAAATAAGGAAGTTCTCCTGGATCATCTGGGTGGGTCCTTAAAAGCAGAAGAGGGAGCTGGAGAGGTTGGAAGCGCACCTTGAGGATGGAGGGGCCACGTGGCAGGAGTGGGGCCCTCGGTCCTACGAGCGCCAGGACCTGGAAGCTGCCAGCACTGGCTGAGCTGGGGCAGCTCCTTCCCCAGAGACTCCAGATAAGGGGAGCCTGCCAGCACCTTGATTTCGGGCATGTGAGCCACGAGCAGAGAATCCAGCCACGCTGTGCCGTGTTCTGACCTACAGAGCTGAGGGTTGATAAATGGTGTGGAGTCACCACATTTGTGACTGTTTGTGACGCAGCACAGAGAATGGATCCGTTGTAGATTTTACTGTCTGGCTCTTTGCAGAAGAGGTTTGCTGACCCTTACTAGACAGTCCCGTTTCTCTTTCTCATCCACGTTTCCCTTCGCCTTTACCTCTTCTGGACGATTATTCTGGCTGGTGCGTACGGGCCCCTGAATAACATTCTCATATTGCTTCTTCTGGCTTTTTCAGTTCTCTTCCATATCTACTGGTCCCCACTCAGACTTGCTTCCCAGCCCTGCTTCCCACTCTGGGCCACCCTCACCCTCCTATGGTTGCTTTACCTTGGTTTCGGTTAAACAGGTGATCGATATTCACATTTTCATGGCTGTGGAAATACTGTTTGCAGCTATGAAACTGCCCAAAGTGGTAATGTATGATTAACGTTTCTTTTCCTGCACAACTTTTGTTTTCCTTGGAGTAAATAGCTGTCTTTTATTTTCATATGCTTGGTTCTCCCTGAACTTATTGTTAATTCTGTCCCAGACTGTTTACCCATTATGTGTATTTTCTCACAGTAAGGTCACATGCATCAGATAAACTCTCAGTTCATCTTCCCGAGGGAGCGTCTCTGGACTCTTCTGAACCGCTCGAGTCTGGACGGCCCACAGCTGTCCTGCACTGTGTCTTCAGTACCATTTTGACACCCTTTTCTTCCTCCCTGTATCTACTCTTTCCTGTAACCCCAGTGCCTTCTCGTTCTTAGCTGAGTCATTTGTCTGAGAACATCCTCCAGGAGTTTCTCGAGGGAGGTTGTGTGGGACGTTAAGTGTTTTGAGAATTTACTCTGGAAAATGTCTTTATTTTCCTCTCCCCCTTGATTGATAGTTTGGCGGAGGAGAGAAAGCTTCCAGGCAGGAAGTGATCTCGTGCAGAGTGGAGAGGGGTGCCGGACTGCCGGCTGTGTTCCAGGGCTGCTCTTTACAAGTCCAGTGCTGGGGTGGGGGGCACACTCATGCCCCCGACCCAGAGGTACACAGCCGTAACCCTGGAGCCTGTGAACATGGTGCTTCACATGACAGAAGGGACTGTGCAGGTGTGACTGCATTAGGGTGTTGAATGAGGGGAACTATCCTCACGGGTCAAATGGAATCACAAGGGTCCTTATCAGAGGGGGGTAGGAGGGTCAGAATCAAAGGAGGACATGTGAGAGTGGAAGCAGAGTTGAGGTGGTTGGCAAGGGAAAGGAGGATAGAGAGGCTTGAAAATGCTATGATGCTGGCTTTGAAGATAGAGGGGCCACAAGCCAGAGCACAGGTGACCCCTAGAAGCCAGAAAAGGCAGAATCGGATTCTCCCTCAGAGTCTCCAGAAAGAGACAGCTGACCCTACATCCTGCCTTCAGCCCAGTAAGATCCATGTGGGATTTCTGATCCCCATTTAGTGTCAGATACTAAATGTGTGTTGTTATTAGCTATTAAATTTGTGGTTATTATTTATAGTAACAATGGGAAACTAATACAATGCCAGCTTATCCAACCAATTTTTTTTTTTTAATATTTACTTACTTATTTGGCTGCATCGGGTCTTAGTTGCAGCATGTGGGATCTAGTTCCCTGACCTGGGATCGAACCAGGGGCCCCTGGCTTTGGAAAGAGCGCAGAGTCTTAGTCACTGGACCACCAGGGAAGTCCCTATCCAGCTGATTTTTGAAAAAATTAATTTATTTTTGGCTGTGTTGGATCTTCGTTGCTGCACGCAGTCTCTCTAGTTGCGGCGAGCGGGGGCTACTCTCTGTTGCTGTGCACCCGCTTCTCATTGCAGTGGCTTCTCTTGTTGCGGAACACAGGCTCTAGGCACACGGACTTCAGTAGTTGTGGCACGCGGGCTTCAGTAGTTGTGGCATGCGGGCTCAGTAGTTGTGGCTTGCGGGCTCTAGAGTGCAGGCTCAGTAGTTGCGGCGCATGGGCTTAGTTGCTCCGCGGCATGTGGGATCTTCCCAGACCAGGGCTTGAACCCGTGGCCCCTGCATTGGCAGGCGGATTCTTAACCACTGAGCCACCAGGAAAACCCTCTATCTGATTCTCGATCTTTCCCTCTCCGTCTTCTGCTGGAAGCTTCTGCGTCTTTTCTGTCTCCAGCGTCCTGAGGTTTCGGGACCGTGTGCCTCATTGGGCACTTGGTGGGTCTTTGCAATGTGGCATCTCATCCTCTGGGGAGGTTTTTAGACCCTTCCCCCATCTGTCCCAACCCACCCTCTATTTGATTCTCTTTTTTCTGAAACTGCGGTTCTTTGAATCCTGAGCTTCACAGGCCAGTCCTTAAATTTTCTCAACTTTTCTCTTTTATTTTCCAACTTTGGTCTTGTTGTCTACTTTCTGAACTTACTTTCATCTTCTAACCTTCTGCGGAGCTCCCCACTTTGGCCATCATGATTTTAATTACCAAAGTTCTTTTTTGTTCTCTGAATGTTAATTTTTATTACATCCTGTCTGTTTCATGTTTGTGATATCTTGTCTTATCTTTTGGAGGATAGTAATGATTTTTTTTTAAAGCTTTCTTCTCTTGCAAAAATCCCTGTTTTCTCCGAATTGCTGTTCTTTTTCTTCCATCTTGGTCCACCTCCATCTGCATTTCGGCCCATCTTTCAGGTTAGGGCCTTTCCTCTGATGTCTGAGGACCTTTGCAGGTCTCCTCATATTCGGGCGTGGGACAGTAAATGCCGACTGGAAAGCGAGGGCATGAGTGGGGCCTGACAACTTTGAGCTTCGCGGCAGGGTGGTGTGGCCGGGTCGTTTAGTTGGGATGTCCCAGTGTCACTCATCAGATTCCATCTAGAAAGGTCCTCCAGTCTCCTGCCTCAAGGGCTAGATTTCTGGAGACTGAGTCGGGGAGAGGGCTGGGGATTTCACCATCCAAAATACACAGATCTTTTTGTTTTTTTGGTATCACAACGCTCAGTTGTCCCTCGTGTCCCCCAGTCCAGAGACTTACTTTTATGTCCCCCCAAATAAATTTCTTGTCTTCTGCTAGGCTGGGGGAGGGGCAGTCACCAGTGATGCAGCGTGGGGAGGGGCCTGAGTGCCACCTGCCTCTCATCACCCCGCCTGCCACAGGGGCCTAGCGCCCCAGCCCGGGCACTCCGGGGCTCTGCAGCCTGAATCTGGCTGCGCTCCTGCTCCCGCCCCGCCCCGCCCCTCCTGCCTCCTCTGATCACAGATGATGGCTTTAAAGCAATGCTGTGTTCACCTAAAAGGGAGTTCGGAGCAAAAGAGATGCCTGGGCTCAATCTGCTACCTGTACCGGGCACGCCCTGCAAGAGAATACTTTGTTAAACATCTCTCCTCTCACACAACAAAATTCTTTTCGGTAATCATCATGACGTCATAATAATGAAGAAGACTGTCTGGAGGAGAAATGCTGCAGGCTGAACATCTTTTATTGAACTTTGTATGTATAATCATGTCAGTGCATACAAACACACACGTGCACACGCATGTCCAAAAAGGAAGAGGCAACATGAAAATTTTAATTACATTAATTTTCAAGAGGGGAATTTATACTGAATTCATACTCAATTTCACGGTTTTAACTTTTCACCGGAAGTAGAAACTCCAAGTCATCAGTAAAAGATGAAGAACTGAAGTAACTCATGTTCCCTTTCTTCCTCAGTGAAATGACTGTGCTATCATTTTTTGTGTTGAATCTCCTGTTTAAAAGCAGGAAGATGAGGTGTCCATACCATTGATATGTTGGAGATAGGAGCCCAAAGAGAGCGAAAATGATTGCAAACTTACAGTGAACGTGTGTGGCTGGGTCCTCCCCGTTGGGGGCCAGCTGTGTGAGTGGGGGTTCTCCAAATTCACTGGGCGAACTGCTCCCCCCACACTGCCCTGAGGACATACGTCACATTCTGGAAGTTTCTTAAATGAATGAATGAATGAATGAATGACTTTGGCTCCACCAGGTCTTAGTTGCGGCTCGTGGGATCTTTAGTTGCAGCATGTGGGATCTTTTAGTTGCAGCATGCGGACTCTTAGTTGTGGCATCAGACTCTTAGTTGCAGCATGTGAACCCTAGTTGCGGCATGCAGACTCTTAGTTGCGCCACGTGGGCTTCTTAGCTGCGGCGCACAGGCAGGATCTAGGTCCCTGACCAGGGATCGAACCTGGGCCCCCTGCATTGAGAGCATGGAATCTTACCTACTGGACCACCAGGGAAGCCCCACCCCTTAAATTATTTTTAATGTAAAATTTGTTGCCTACCTCCTGCGCTCCAGGAGCTGCTAGGAGCTTTTTCACGTGTTCTCCTGATTCTTAGTTGAGTCCTCTTCTGTGTCCTCTTGGCGACATTCCTTGCTGCAGAGCCAGGCAATTCCCTGTCAGCTGAGCCGGCGTTAATCACTGAAATGGAAAGTCCTCCTCTAATGAAATTGAATTTCGGGTTACTCCACCATCCAGCTGCACGAGAGTAAACCACTTCTACACACTCACAGGAAAATGGAGGGCGGGATTTCAGATCCCCCCCAGAGGCCTTTGCGTTCCTTGGCTCTACCAACTGCCCCAGCAGCCAGAATTCCCAACTTCTGACGAGCGTCTGTCCTCAGGCTTCATCTGCCGGCGGCTGCTTGATGCTTTTTGATCTCATGTGGAAATTCACATTTGTGTGAATATATTTTACAAGACAGTCAGCCCCTTTCCTGCCTCAGCTTGTGACATTATCTTACGTGTTGTTATCAGTGGCAAACCTGATGAGGTCCCAGAGCGAGGGGTGAAGATGACGGCCATCTTGTCCATCCAGGTTCAGCCACTGTGCACCGACAGTGCTGGGCCCACTGTGAGCCAGGGACCCCTGTGTTATGGACTGAATGTTTGTGTCTCCCCAGATCCATATGTTGAAACCTAACCCTCAGTGTGACAGTACTAGGAGGTGGGGCCTTTGGGAGGTGATGAGCTGATAAGGGTGGAGCCCCATGGGTGGGATTAGTGCCTTGATAAGAGACCACAGAGGGGTAGCTCATGCTCTTGCCACCGGTGAGGACCCAAGAGGTCAGCTGTGTGCATCCCAGAAAAGGGCCCTCCCCAGGACCCGGCCGTGCCAGCATCCTGATCTCAGACTTCCAGCCTCCAGACCTGTGAGCAATAAATTTCTGTTGCTTATAAAGCACCCAGCCTGTTGTACTTTGTTGTTGTAGCTTGAATGGACTAAGACATCTTGCTTTTTTCCTTTTTTTAAAAAATGTAAATATTTTAGTATTTTTTACATTGTCACTGGTAGAAGCAGTAGGTCAGTAGAATCAGAATTTCTCTTGAACACATTGCCCCAGTTTAACCCTATTGTTTAAAATACATTTTATTTATTTGTTTATTTATGTCTGTGTTGGGTCTTTGTTGCTGCGTGCGGGCTTTCTCTAGTTGCGATGAGCGGGGGCTACTCTTCGTTGCCCTGCGCAGGCTTCTCACTGTGGTGGCTTCTCTTGTTGTGGAGCATGGGCTCTAGGCATGCAGGCTCAGTAGTTGTGGCACATGGGCTCAGTAGCTGTGGCTCACAGTCTCTAGAGCACAGGCTCAGTAGTTGTGGTGCACGGGCTTAGCTGTTCTGCGGCATGTGGGATCTTCCCGGACCAGGGCTCGAACCCGTGTCCTCTGCATTGGTAGGCAGATTCTTAACCACTGTGCTACCAGGGAAGTCCCTAACCCTCTTTTATGTAATTCAAGTTCTTTCCCTTCATAGCATCTTATTTTTCTTCTCCAACTTTTATTTGAAAAATTTCAAATCCACCTTAAAAGAGTAATACAGTGAAAAATTATACACCGTGTCCCGACTCACTGATTGTTAACATTTTGCCACATTTTATTTTACAGTCTCTTTCTTCACATATACTTACATACACACATTCACATTTAAAAAATCATTTGAGGGCTTCCCTGGTGGCGCAGTGCTTGAGAGTTCGCCTGCCGATGCAGGGGACACGGGTTCGTGCCCCGGTCCGGGAGGATCCCACATGCCGCGGAGCGGCTGGGCCCGTGAGCCATGGCCGCTGAGCCTGTGCGTCTGGAGCCTGTGCTCTGCAGCAGGAGAGGCCACAACAGTGAGAGGCCCGCGTACTGCAAAAAAAAATCATTTGAAAGTAAATTTCAGTTATCATGATATTGCACCTCTAAATAAATCAGCATGTATTTCCTGAGAGAAAGGGCATAAGCCTACTTAACCATCACAAGATTCTCTGTCAACGAATTTAACATTGACACACACTATTATTTAATGTATAGTTTATATTCAATTTTTCCCAATTGTTACAACAATGTCCTTTACAGGTTTTCCTGATGGAAGATTTCAAATGTTTGTGTTCATTAGTTACACTTCTTCACCTCCTTTAAGCAAGAATAGTTCCCTCTCCTTTGTGTGCACATGTGCATGTGTGCATGTGTGTGTTCCATGACACTGATATTTTTGAGTCCAGGTCAGTTGTTTTCGAAAATGTCCCTTGATCTGAGTTTGTCTGCATTTCTTCATGATTAAATTCAGATCACGCGTTTTTAGAAGGAACATCATAGAGGTGATGATTCTCTGTCCCCAGTGCAGTGCAGTAGGTGGACGTGATGTCACTTTGTCCCTTTATTACACCTGTTAGGATTGATCACCTGGCTAACGCATCATTAGAAACATGCCCATGTCTCTTTACAAGAAACTAGGTTTTTAAATCCTTTCTTGGGGTGTAGTTTCTATCCAAGCGCTCTGCACATAGTAACTGACAGCCGATGTCCTGAGTTCGAAGGAAAGCAAGACGTTTTTTGAGCTTCCTCTATGGGTCAATTCTAGTACCTCATTTAATTTGGCCAAGGAGAGTCATTATTATCCCCATTTTACAAGTGATGTAGTTGAAGCCAAGAAAGGTGAGTAATTTGTCCCCAGTAGCACACTAAGTGATACACTGGGATTCCAACCCAAGACGGTGAAAGTTGACATCAGCCTCATTGCCCACCGTCCCCCACCCCCCCAACCCCCACGCTCTGTTCCTATCTCCTTCGCCTGGGGGCACGAGCTCATGACTTGCTAATATAAACTTGGGCACTGGATACATGCCAGAGGTTCGAAAGGGTCCTTTGAAACAGTGTCCGAATTTGTGCTTACAAAGCACGTGAGTGGGTCAGCACTCATTCATTACTTGCTGGCATTGAATAACCGCTCACATCCTGAAAATTCTAGTTTTGAGGAATCGAAAAATCACTGTCGAGCCAGCATGTCAGAATAAGTGAAGCAGAAAATGCAAGGCTGTTGCATCAGTTTCTCCCCCAGAGCATTGCAGAGATCTCTGGTACAGCGAGCAAAGCAGCTGACGGCCCCTGCAGGCTCCATCCTCCCCTTCCTGTTCCTGGAAACAGGACCTCCCACGTTTAACTTGGCCCCCGGTTGCCCATACAGCCGCCCAGAGCAAGAACTACATTTCCCAGGCTTCCTCGCAGCTAGGTTCTCCCTGTGAGCAGTATGTGCAATTTCCAAGTGTTCCCAGAGAGGGAATTCGTTTGTCCTCCTCTTCCCCCTTCCAGCCAGAATGTAGAATGTGAGTGTATAAAAGTGGTAGGGGTGAATTTAGGATGTGCTGCGAATATCGAAGTGGTAGGGGTGGATAGGGAGTGCCCGGAGGGTGTGCTGTCACTTCAGCCGTGGAGAGGATAGAGTGCAGGAGTGGAGGGGCGGGTACAGGGTGCAGGGGCTGAGCCTTGGACCATGTGGGCGAGGACCAGGTCTGGCCTGTGGAAGGAGCCTGGGTCTCTGACACAGAGAAGACTTTCTGCCAGCCCTGGACCTCTCATGCTCATATTATTATATGAGAGAGAAATTTTGTTTGTTTGATTGATTTTATTCAGTTTTTCATTTTAGAAAGTTTTAGATTTACAGGAAATTTGGGAAGATAGTTCAAAGAGTTCCCGTATACTCCGCGTCCTGTTTGCCCTCTTGCTAACATCTCACGTTAGAATAGTACGTTTGTTACGATGAATGAATGTTGAGACACTTCTATTAACTAAAGTGCATACTTTATTCACATTGTCTTAGTCTTTCCCCAGTGTCCTTTTTCTGTCCCAGAGCCACGTCCACGACACCACATTACATTCAATCAAGTCTCCTTAAGTTCCTTGTGGCTGTGACAGTTTCTCAGACTTGCTTTTAAAACATTTTTATTCTTAAAGCCATTTTTATCTGGGGACATATTTTTTAAGACAGGCTGAACCCATGTCCAAACTAACACCGAGGCCACCGTCAACTTCATCTCACCCCACTTTCCGTCCTGCTTTCGCACTGCTGGTCTCTAAGGACACGCAAACTTACCCACACATGCTTCTGCTTATGCGTTTTGTACATGGTCTTCCTCGGCTCTCATCTGCCTGGTGAACTCCTACTCACCCTACAGTACATCCTCTCCTCCAGAAGCCTGCTTGGACCCCCATCTCTCGCCAGCCAGGAGTCATTATATCCCTTCCTTGAGCCCATAGTAAAGTGTCCAAACCTCTGTTATACTTACCTTGTGGCACCATAATTATTTTCTCACATGTGGATCTCTAGAACTAGACTGTGGTTTTCTGGAAGTCAGGGACCATATTTTATTCATTTTTTGTATCCCTAAAAACAAATTTGTAAGAGGCACATAAAGATCTTTGGTGAATGGATGAATGAGCTCAGATGATTTAATTGCATGTATGCCCATAAATCCTCACCTTAAAAGTGTTTCCTTTTTTAAAAAAATTATTTTTTTATACAGCAGGTTCTTATTAGTTACCTGTTTTATACATACTAGTGTATACATGTCAATCCCAATCTCCCAATTCATCCCACCACCACCACTACCACCTTCTCCACCGCTTTCCCCTCTTGGTGTCCATACATTTTTCTCTACATCTGTGTCTCTGTTTCTGCCCTGAAAACTGGTTCATCTGTACCATTTTTGTAGGTTCCACATACATACGTTAATATACGATATTTGTTTTTCTCTTTCTGACTTACTTCACTCTGTATGACAGTCTGTGTGTCCATCCATGTCTCTACAAGTGACCCAATCTCATTCCTTTTTATGGCTGAGTAATAGTCCATTGTATATATGTACCACACCTCCCTAATCCATTTGTCTGTCGATGGACATTTAGGTTGCTTCCATGACCTGGCTATTGTAAATAGTGCTGCATGCAGTGAACATCGAGGTGCATGTGTCTTTTTGAATTATGGTTTTCTCAGGGTGTATGCCCAGTAGTGGGATTGCTGGGTCATATGGTAATTCTATTTTTAGTTTTTTAAGGAACCTCCATATGGTTCTCCGTGGTGGCTGTATAAATTTACATTCCCACCAACAGTGCAAGAGGGTTCCCTTTTCTCCACACCCTCTCCGGCATTTGTTGTTTGTAGATTTTCTGATGATGCCCATTCTAACAGGTGTGAGGTGATACCTCATTGTAGTTGTGATTTGCATTTCTCTAATGATCAGTGGTGTTGAGCAGCTTTGCATGTGCCTCTTGCCCATCTCTATGTCTTCTTTGGAGAAATGTCTATTTAGGTCTTCTGCCCATTTTTTTTTGATTGGGTTGTTTGTTTTTTTAATATTGAGCTGGGCTTCTCTGGTGGTGCAGTGGTTAAGAATCAGCCTGCCGATGCAGGGGCCATGGGTTTAAGCCCTGGTCCGGGAAGATCCCACATGTCGTGGAGCCACTAAGCCCGTGTGCCACAAGTACTGAGCCTGTGATCTAGAGCCTGCAAGCCACAGCTACTGAGCCCACGTGCCACAACTGCTGAAGCCCACGCACCTAGAGCCCTGCTCCGCAACAAGAGAAGCCACCGCAATGAGAAGCCCACGCACTGCAACGAAGAATAGCCCCCACACGCCACAACTAGAGAAAGCCCATGCACAGAAACAAAGACCCAGTGCAGCCAAAAATAAATAAATTAATTAATTAAAAAATATATTGAGCTATATATATATATTGAGCTATATATAATTAATTAAAAAAATATATTGAGCTATATGAGCTGTTTATATATTTTGGAGATTAATCCTTTGTCCATTGATTCGTTTGCAAATATTTTCTCCCATTCTGAGGGTTATCTTTTTGTCTTGTTTATAGTTTCCTTTGCTGTGCAAAAGCTTTTAAGTTTCATTAGGTCCCATTTGTTTATTTTTGTTTTCATTTCCATTACTTTAGGAGGTGGGTCAAAAAAGATCTTGCTGTGATTTATGTGAAAGAGTGTTCAACCTACGTTTTCTTCTAAGAGTTTTATAGTGTCCTGTCTTACTTTTAGGTCTTTAATCCATTTTGAGTTTATTTTTGTGTATGGTGTTAGGGAGTGTTCTAATTTCTTTCTTTTATATGTAGCTGTCCAGTTTTCCCAGCACCACTTATTGAAGAGACTGGCTTTTCTTCTCTGTATATCCTTGCCTCCTTTGTCATAGATTAGTTGACCCTAGGTGCGTGGGTTTATCTCTGGGCTTTCTATCCTGTTCCATTGATCTATATTTCTGTTTTTGTGCCAGCACCATATTGTCTTAATTACTGTAGCTTTGTAGTATAGTCTGAAGTCAGGGAGCCTGATTCCTCCAGCTCCTTTTTTTCCCCTCACGATTGCTTTGGCTATTCGGGGTCTTTTGTGTCTCCATACATATATTAAGATTTTTTGTTCTAGTTCTGTAAAAAAAAAAAAAATGCCGTTGGTAATTTGATAGGGATTGCATTGAATCTGTAGATTGCTTTGGGTAGTATAGTCATTTTCACAGTATTGATACTTCCAATCCAAGAATATGGTGTATCTCTCCATCTGTTTGTGTCATCTTTGATTTCATTCATCAGTGTCTTATAGTTTTCTGAGTACAGGTCTTTTACCTCCTTAGGTAGGTTTATTCCTAGGTATTTTATTCTTTTTGTTGCCGTGGTGAATGGGATTGTTTCCTTAATTTCTCTTTCTGATCTTTCATTGTTAGTGTATAGGAATGCAAGAGATTTCTGTGCATTAATTTTGTATCCTGCAACTTTACCAAATGCATTGATTAGTTCTAGCAGTTTTCTGGTGGCATCTTTAGGATAATCTATATATAGCATCATGTCATCTACAAACAGTGACTTGTTTACTTCTTCTTTTCCAGTTTGTATTCCTTTTATTTCTGTTTCTTCTCTGATTGCCATAGCTAGGAGTTCCAAAAGTATGTTGAATAATAGTGGTGAGAGTGGACGTCCTTATCTTGTTCCTGATCTTAGAGGAAATGCTTTGTTTGTCACCATTGAGAATGATGTTGGCTGTGGGTTTGTCGTATATGGCCTTTATTATGTTGAGGTAGGTTCCCTCTATGCCCACTTTCTGGAGAGCTTTTATCATAAATGGGTGTTGAATTTTGTCAAAAGATTTTCTGCATCTATTGAGATGATCATGTGGTTTTTCTTCTTCAGTTTGTTAATATGGTGTATCACATTGATTGATTTGAGTATATTGAAGAATTCTTGCATCCCTGGGATAAATTCCACTTGATCATGGTGAATGATGCTTTTAATGTATTGTTGGATTCTGTTTGCTTGTATTTTGTTGAGGATTTTTGCATCTATATTCATCAGTGATATTGGCCTGTAACTTTCTTTTTTTGTAGTATCTTTGGTTTTGGTATAAGTGTGTTGGTGGCCTTGTAAAATGAGTTTGGGAGTGTTCCTTCCTCTGCAATTTTTTGGAACATTTTGAGAAGGATGGGTGCTAGTTCTTCTGTAGATGTTTGATAGAATTCACCTGTGAAGCCATCTGGTCCTGGACTTTTGTTTGTTGGAAGATTTTTAATCACAGTTTCAATGTCATTACTTGTGATTGGTCTGTTCATATTTTCTATTTCTTCCTGGTTCAGTCTTGGAGGGTTATACCTAAGAATTTGTCCATTTTTTCCAGGTTGTCCATTTTATTGGCATAGAGTTGCTTGTAGTAGTCTCTTAGGATGCTTTGTGTTTCTGCAATGTCCGTTGTAACTTCTCCTTTTTCATTTCTAATTTTATTTTTATCTATTTATTTTATTTATTTACTTTTTAACATCTTTATTGGGGTATAATTGCTTTACAATTGTGTGTTAGTTTCTGCTTTATAACAAAGTGAATCAGTTATACATATACATATGTTCCCATATCTCTTCCCTCTTGCATCTCCCTCCCTCCCACCCTCCCTATCCCACCCCTCCAGGCGGTCACAAAGCACCGAGCTGATCTCCCTGTGCTATGCGGCTGCTTCCCACTAGCTATCTACCTTACGTTTGGTAGTGTATATATGTCCATGCCTCTCTCTCGCTTTGTCACAGCTCACCCTTCCCCCTCCCCGTATCCTCAAGTCCATTCTCCAGTAAGTCTGTGTCTTTATTCCTGTCTTACCCCTAGGTTCTTCATGACATTTTTTTTCTTAAATTCCATATATATGTGTTAGCATACGGTATTTGTCTTTCTCTTTCTGACTTACTTCTCTCTGTATGACAGACTCTAGGTCTATCCACCTCATTACAAATAGCTCAATTTTGTTTCTTTTTATGGCTGAGTAATATTCCATTGTATATATGTGCCACATCTTCTTTATCCATTCATCTGGTGATGGGCACTTAGGTTGTTTCCGTCTCCGGGCTATTGTAAATAGAGCTGCAATGAACATTTTGGTACATGACTCTTTTTGAATTATGGTTTTCTCAGGGTATATGCCCAGTAGTGGGATTGCTGGGTCATATGGTAGTTCTATTTGTAGTTTTTTAAGGAACCTCCATACTGTTCGCCATAGTGGCTGTACCAGTTCACATTCCCACCAGCAGTGCAGGAGTGTTCCCTTTTCTCCACACCCTCTCCAGCATTTATTGTTTCTAGATTTTTTGATGATGGCCATTCTGACCTGGTGTGAGATGATATCTCGTTGTAGTTTTGATTTGCATTTCCCTAATGATTAATGATGTTGAGCATTCTTTCATGTGTTTGTTGGCAGTCTGTATATCTTCTTTGGAGAAATGTCTATTTAGGTCTTCTGCCCATTTTTGGATTGGGTTGTTTGTTTTTTTGTTATTGAGCTGCATGAGCTGCTTGTAAATTTTGGAAATTAATCCTTTGTCAGTTGCTTCATTTGCCAATATTTTCTCCCATTCTGAGGGTTGTCTTTTGGTCTTGTTTATAGTTTCCTTTGCTGTGCAAAAGCTTTGAAGTTTCATTAGGTCCCATTTGTTTATTTTTGTGTTTATTTCCATTTCTCTAGGAGGTGGGTCAAAAAGGATCTTGCTGTGATTTATATCATAGAGTGTTCTGCCTATGTTTTCCTCTAAGAGTTTGATAGTTTCTGGCCGTACATTTAGGTCCTTAATCCATTTTGAGCTTATTTTTGTGTATGGTGTTAGGGAGTGATCTAATCTCATACTTTTACATGTACCTGTCCAGTTTCCCCAGCACCACTTATTAAAGAGGCTGTCCTTTCTCCACTGTACATTCCTGCCTCCTTTATCAAAGATAAGGTGACCATATGTGCGTGGGTTTATCTCTGGGCTTTCTATCCTGTTCCATTGATCTGTCTTTCTGTTTTTGTGTCAGTACCATACAGTCTTGATTACTGTAGCTTTGTAGTATAGTCTGAAGTCAGGGAGCCTGATTCCTCCAGCTCCGTTTTTTCTTCTCAAGATTGCTTTGGCTATTCGGGGTCTTTTGTGTTTCCATACAAATTGTGAAATTGTTTGTTCTAGTTCTGTGAAAAATGCCAGTGGTAGTTTGATAGGGATCGCATGGAATCTGTAGATTGCTTTGGGTAGTAGAGTCATTTTCACAGTGTTGATTCTTCCAATCCAAGAACATGGTATATCTCTCCATCTATTTGTATCATCTTTAATTTCTTTCATCAGTGTCTTATCATTTTCTGCATACAGGTCTTTTGTCTCCTTAGGTAAGTTTACTCCTAGATATTTTATTCTTTTTGTTGCAGTGGTAAATGGGAGTGTTTTCTTGATTTCACTTTCAGATTTTTCATCATTAGTGTATAGGAATGCCAGAGATTTCTGTGCATTAATTTTGTATCCTGCAACTTTACCAAATTCATTGATTAGCTCTAGTAGTTTTCTGGTAGCATCTTTAGGATTCTCTATGTATAGTATCATGTCATCTGCAAACAGTGACAGCTTTACTTCTTTTCCGATTTGGATTCCTTTTATTTCCTTTTCTTCTCTGATTGCTGTGGCTAAAACTTCCAAAACTATATTGAATAAGAGTGGTGAGAGTGGGCAGCCTTGTCTTGTTCCTGATCTTAGTGGAAATGCTTTCAGTTTTTCACCATTGAGGATGATGTTGGCTGTGGGTTTGTCATATATGGCCTTTATTATGTTGAGGAAAGTTCCCTCTATGCCTACTTTCTGCAAGGTTTTTATCATAAATGGGTGTTGAATTTTGTCAAAAGCTTTCTCTGCATCTATTGAGATGATCATATAGTTTTTCTCCTTCAATTTGTTAATATGGTTTATGACATTGATTGATTTGCATATATTGAAGAATCCTTGCATTCCTGGAATAAACCCCACTTGATCATGGTGTATGATCCTTTTAATGTGCTGTTGGATCCTGTTTGCTAGTATTTTGTTGAGGATTTTTGCATCTCTGTTCATCAGTGATATTGGCCTGTAGTTTTCTTTCTTTGTGGCATCCTTGTGTGGTTTTGGTATCAGGGTGATGGTGGCCTCGTAGAATGAGTTTGGGAGTGTTCCTCCCCCTGCTATATTTTGTAAGAGTTTGAGAAGGATAGGTGTTAGCTCTTCTCTAAATGTTTGATAGAATTAGCCTGTGAAGCCATCTGGTCCTGGGCTTTTGTTTGTTGGAAGATTTTTAATCACAGTTTCAATTTCAGTGCTTGTGATTGGTCTGTTCACATTTTCTATTTCTTCCTGATTCAGTCTTGGCAGGTTGTGCATTTCTAAGAATTTGTCCATTTCTTCCAGGTTGTCCATTTTATTGGCATAGAGTTGCTTGTAGTAGTCTCTTAGGATGCTTTGTGTTTCTGCAGTGTCCGTTGTAACTTCTTTTTCATTTCTAATTTTATTTTTATCTATTTATTTTTAAAATAAATTTATTTTATTTTTATTTTTGGCTGCGTTGGGTCTTTGTTGCTGTGTGCGGGCTTTCTGTAGTTGTGGTGAGCGGGGGCTGCTCCTCGTTGCAGTGCGCGGGCTTCTCATCACGGTGGCTTCTCTTGTTGCGGAGCACGGACTCTAGGTGCACAGGCTTCAGTTGTTGTGGCAGGCGGGCTCAGTAGTTGTGGCTCACAGACCCTACAGCGCCTGCTCAGTAGTTGCAGTGCACGGGCTTAGTTGCTCCATGGCATGTGGGATCTTCCCAGACCAGGGCTTGAACCTGTGTCCCCTGCATTGGCAGGCGGATTCTTAACCTCTGCACCACCAGAGAAACCTCTCTAATTTTATTGATTTGAGTCCTCTCTCTCTTTTAATTGATGAGACTGGCTAAAGGTTTATCAATTATGTTTATCTTCTCAAAGAACCAACTTTTAGTTTTATTGATCTTTGCTGTTGTTTTCTTTGTTTCTGTTCCATTTATTTCTGCTCTGATCTTTATGATTTCTTTCCTTCTACTAACTTTGGGTTTTGTTTGTTCTTCTTTCTCTAGTTCCTTTAGGTATACAGTTAGATTGCTTATTTGAGATTTTTCTTGTTTCTTGAGGTAGGATTGTATTGCTGTAAACTTCGGTCTTAGAAATGCGTTTGCTGCATCCCACAGATTTTGGATTGTCATGTTTTCGTTGTCATTTGTCTTTAGGTATTTTTTGAATCCCGCTTTGATTTCTTCAGTGATATGCTGGTTATTTAGTAACATATTGTTTAGTTTCTATGTGTGTTTTTTACGTTTCTTTCCCTGTAATTTATTTCTAATTTCATAGTGTTGTGGTCGGCAAAGATGCTTGATATGATTTCAATTTTCTTAAATTTACCAAGGCTTGATTTGTAGCCCAAGATGTGATCTATCCTGGATAATGTTCCATGTGCACTTGAGAAGAAAGTGTAATCTGCTGATTTCAGATGGAATGTCTTAAATCTTTCTGGTCTGTTGTGTCATTTAAAGCTTGTGTTTCCTTATAAATTTTCTGTCTGGATGATCTGTCCACTGGTGTAAGTAAGGTGTTAAAGTGCCCCACTATTAGTGAGTTACTGTCGATTTCCTTTTTTTTTTTTTAATTGTATTTATTTTGGCTGTGTTTTTTTGGATCTTTGTTGCTGTGTGCAGGCTTTCTCTAGTTGAGGCTAACGGGGGCTACTCTTCCTTTGGGTGTGCAGGCTTTTCATTTCATTGGCTTCTCTCGTTGCAGAGCACAGGCTCTAGGTGCGTGAGCGTCAGTAGTTGTGGCACACAGGCCCAGTTGCTCCGCGGCATGTGGGATCTTCCCAGACCAGGGATCGAACCCATGTCCCGTGCATTGGAAGGAGGATTCTTAACCACTTTGCCACAAGGGAAGTCCGTCGATTTCCTCTTTTATAGCTGTTAGCATTTGCCTTATGTATTGAGGTGCTCCTATGTTGGGTGCATATATATTTATAATTGTTATATCTTCTTGGATTGATCCCTTGATGATTATGTAGTGTCCTTCCTTGTCTCTTGTAACAGTCTTTATTTTAAAGTCTGTTTTATCTGATATGAGTATTGCTACTCCAGCTTTCTTTCCCATTTGCATGGAGTATCTTTTTCCATCCCCTCACTTTCAGTCTGTATGTGTCTCTAGGTCTGAAGTTGGTGTCTTGTAGACAGCGTATATATGGGTCTTGTTTTTGTACCCGTTCAGCGAGCCTGTGTCTTTTGGTTGGAGCATGTAATCCATTCACATTTAAGGTAATTATTGATACGTATGTTCCTGTTACCATTTTCTTAATTGTTTTGGGTTTGTTTTTGTAGGCCCTTTTCTTCTCTTGTGTTTCCCACCTAGAGAAGTTCCTTTAGCAGTTGTTGTAGAGGTGGTTTGGTGGTGCTAAATTCACTTAGCTTTTGCTTGTCTGTAAAGCTTTTGATTTCTCCAGCGAATCTGAATGAGATCCTTGCCAGGTAGCGTACTCTTGGTTTTAGGTTCTTCCTTTTCATCACTTGAAATATAACGTGCCACTCCCTTCTGGCTTATAGAGTTTCTGCTGAGAAATCAGCTGTTAACCTTATGGAAATTCCCTCATATGTTATTTGTCATTTCCCCCTTGTTGCTTTTAATAATTTTTCTTTGTGTTTGATTTTTGTCAGTTTGATTACTGTGTGTCTTGGTGTGTTTCTCCTTGGGTTTATCCTGCCTGGGACTTTCTGCACTTCCTGGTCTTGGGTGGCTGTTTCCTTTCCCACGTTAGGGAAGTTTTCAACTATAATCTCTTCACATATTTTCTAGGGTTCTTTCTCTGTCTCTTCTCCTTCGGGGACCCCTATAATGCAAATGTTGGTGCGTTTAATGTTGCCCCAGAGGTCTCTTAGGCTGTCTTCATTTCTTTTCATTCTTTTTTCTTTAGTCTGTTCTGCAGCAGTGAATTTCACTATTCTGTCTTCCAGGTCACTTATCCATTCTTCTGCCTCACTTATTCTGCTATTGATTCCTTCTAGTATAGTTTGCATTTCAGTTTTTGTATTGTTCATCTCTGTTTGTTTGTTCTTTAATGCTTCTAGGTCTTTGTTCAACATTTCTTGCATCTTCTCGATCTCTGCCTCCATTCTTTTTCCGAGGTCCTGGGTCATCTTCGCTATCATTATTCTGAACTCTTCTTCTGGAAGGTTGCCTATCTCCACTTCATTTAGTTGTTTTTCTGGGGTTTTATCTTGTTCCTTCATCTGGTACAGAGTCCTCTGCCTTTTCATCTTGTCTATCTTTCTGTGAATGTGGTTTTCGTTCCACAGGCTGCAGAATTGTAGTTGTTCTTGCTTCTGCTGTCTGCCCTCTGGTGGATGAGGCTATCTAAGAGGCTTGTTCAAGCTTCCTGATGGGAGGGACTGGTGGTGGGTAGAGCTGGCTGTTGCTCTGGTGGGCAGAGCTCAGTAAAACTTTAATCCACTTGTCTGCTGGTGGGTGGGGCTGAGTTCCCTCCCAGTTGGTTGTTTGGCCTGAGGCGATGCAGCACTGGAGCCTGCAGGCCCTTTGGTGGGGCTAATGGCGGACCCTGCGAGGGCTCCCGCCAAGGAGTACTTCACAGAATTTCTGCTGCAGAATTCCCTGCAGTGAGCCACAGCTGCCCCCTGCCTCTGCAGGAGACCCTCCAACACTAGCAAATAGGTCTGGTTCAGTCTCCCCTGGGGTCACTGCTCCTTCCTCTGGGTCCTGATGTACACACTACTTTGTGTGTGCCCTCCAAGAGCGGAGTCTCTGTTTCCCCCAGTCCTGTCAGAGTCCTGCAATCAAATCCCACTAGCCTTCAAAGT
Organism: Leucopleurus acutus; assembly: GCF_964270905.1. Taxonomy (NCBI): domain Eukaryota; kingdom Metazoa; phylum Chordata; class Mammalia; order Artiodactyla; family Delphinidae; genus Leucopleurus; species Leucopleurus acutus. The sequence goes on along the minus strand of NC_139153.1, from coordinate 1,791,315 downwards.
CTGATTCTCTGGGAATTCCTCCTCCCATTGCCTGATCCCTAGCTTGGGAAGCCTGATGTGGGGCTCAGAACCTTCACTCCAGTGGGTGGACTTCTGTGGTATAATCGTTCTCCAGTTTGTGAGTCACCCACCCAGCAGTTATGGGATTTGATTTTATGGTGATTGTGCCCTTCCTACCGTCTCATTGTGGCTTCTCCTTTGTCTTTGGATGTGGGGTATCTTTTTTGGTGAGTTCTAGTGTCTTCCTGTCGATGATTGTTCAGCAGTTAGTTGATTCTGGTGCTCTCGCAAGAGGGAGTGAGCGCACGTCCTTCTACTCCACCATCTTGAACCAATCTTCTCAGTGTTTCCTTTTATAGTAAGACACCACTTGTGAATAGCACACCCATCCCTCCTGCAGAAATTCATTGAGCATCAATGTAGTAGTACATAATTCATAAGCCAGGGACTGATTACATATTGCCCAAAAGCCTGCATTACAGTTTGCCAGGTCTCCTTTGCTGAGCCACCCTGCACGTGGGCTCCCTGCCCTGGTGCTGCGGTGACTGCAGAATGTTAAATCAATGCCCTTGTTCCTTGTTTCTGGCTCCTTTCAGCTCAGAGCCAGCGATCTGGGCGGCAGTGCTAGCAGTTTCCAGAAGGTGCTGGGGCATGCTCAGAGCATTTTCCTGCCCTGGAGCGCTGCAGAGTTCAGGGCTTTTCAGGCAAGCGAGTTCTATTCCAGTGGGTGTCATGTTTTGCTTTTCTTTCATTCTGTGCCAAATATCATAGCAACACTAGCAACTCTGCAGGTGCGTTTTGTACTACTTTTGTACTAATGCTAATACTGGTATTAAAATGATTTTTTCTTCTCTAGAAATGTAATTTTTAGCATTTTCTAGGTTTCAACATGCAATGTATGTGACAAGTCTTGGAGCTGTCCCACATTAATGGCACTCAGCTGGGACTAAATGCTCCTTTACACAGTGGCCTCTGTGTTCTCAAATCTAGCCTGGGTTTTATTTCTGCAGAGATTTATCTTAGATATCCTTAACTTGTAAAAGTCCTAGAATTATACTCAAACAGTTCCACTGCCCAACTTTATCCACCAAGCTGTGGATGTTAAAATTGAATTGAGAACATGGATTCCAGTCTCTGAGTGTGCAGTACTAAAGCGTGTAGAATACATATGTATGTATGTGCTTGTGTGCTCATTTCCTGTCTCCTTCAGACAGAATATAAGCTCCAGGAAGAGACCTTGTCTGTTCTATTCTGGCTGTGTCCCCAGCACTGGCATATAGGAAGTGCTCAGTAATTCCGCAGAGTGACTTTGAGTGGCTGGCGTCTCTCCGCACGTAGATGTCTTTGCTGCCTCAGCAGCTGCTCCGAGTGGGGGGCGCCTGCCTGGGGCCCGGGACGCAGAGGCTGGTTCTCAGTGCTTGCCCCTCCTGTCCTCACTGCTGACCCCTCCTTTCCTGCTCAGGCATCTGGCACCTTTCTGACCCCCTGGCCTTCGCTGTCTCAGCTGCTACCCCACACTGCTCCTTGTGATGAGATTGTTGGTTTGTTTTTCTTTCCCTTTCTTCCACCTGTCCTTTCAGGATAATTAGATTAATTTATCCATAAAATGGGCTCTTCAAAATGCAGTAACTATTTTGGAAAAGAATTAAGGTTATTTCCAAACACATTTTAAGATCTAACCAAGAAGGGAGCAAATCAGGACAGGGGCTTAGTTAAGCAGACAAGGAAGGGTGTTGGCATCCTATGTAATGATGTCATCAGGGGGCAAGGAATTGCGAGAGAGTGAGGACAGAGGGAGAGAATGCAATGGACACAGGGTCCCGCTAACAAGTGACTGAAGCCTGAACTGTGCACCAGTTGCTCTCCTAGACGCCGGGACAAGACAAAGTCCGTATTCTCACAGGATGTTCATCCTAGATCACTGCTGTCCAGTGGAAACAGGACGAAAATCACAAATGCAAGCCACATGTGGAAGTTAAACTGGTCTAGTAGGCACATTGACAGAGTAAAAAGACGTAAATGAAATTGATTTCAGTATTAAATTGTGGGTAACCCAATATATTGAGTTAATCCAAAATTTATTGTTTCAACATGTAATCAATATAAAAATCACTGGTGAGATCCTTTACCTTCTCTCTTTATGCTCAGTCTTCAAAATCCAGTGTGTGTTTTACACTTGTAGCACTCCTCAGTTCAGACCCGCCAAACCCCAAGTGTTGCTAGAGGTTACCGTGCTGGACGGTGGTGTCCTAGACAGTAAACAAGTAAAGACAGAAAGATACACTAAGTATTAATGCATTTATAAATACTATAATTTTAGTATTGAGTACTGTGACCTATTATGAAGTACTCAGAATAGTGAGGGTGTTGTGAAGGAAACAGAAGGAAGGAGGTCGGGCGATAGAGGATCAGGGGCTACTTGGTTGGGGGAGGGCAGGGGGGCCTGTCTGGAGCTGACACCCGAGCAGAGCCTGAGAGAGTGAGGGACAGTCCTGCTAATAAGGTTGGACAGCACAGGGCTTCCGGGGTGGAGGAGCCACAGGAACAAAGGCCCTGAGTCAGGACCAGTGGGTGCGTTCAAAGTGGCGGGTGTGGAGGGGGCAACAGAAGGGTTAGATTGGGGGGGGGGTGCTCAGAGCTGTCGGGGTAGGGCCGGACCCATGGAACCTTGCAGGCCAGGCAAGGAGCTTGTTTCTGGAGGATGTGAATCCGTGCTCCTGTTTCCTGGGTGCTCCCAGCTCTTCCATGTCAAAGGATGCTGTCTTAGGCCTTAACCCTTAAATGCAGCCGTGTGTGTGTCTTCTGTCAGTTTCCCTGAGGGTTTCTTTGTACAGCACCTGCCATGAATCCTCTGTGATTAGACATGGGGACACCTTGTCTGGGGTTTGAGAGCGTCACATGCCAACGCACCTGCTTAAAGGCATTTTCTCCCTGCAGGTGTCTCAAGTAACCGTCATGCCCGCTGAATGTATCTATTCCACACGTATCACGATCATGCTTTAAAAGGGTTATAAATGTGCCTCAGCCTTTCTCTAGGATCAGATGTTTGGAGAGGTTTTCCTCTCCCTTAACAGAGGAAGGCAGCTCTTGTCTGTGCTGCTGACCAGCTCAAGTCCCTGCACTCTGAACACACACTGGTGTTTGCAGCGCTGCCTAAGGGCAGAGCCTCCCCTCCGCCACCACCACGCCCCCCGCCCCTGCCCCCGGCTGTGCATCTGTGGCTCTGAGGCTGCAGCGCGCATCCCTGCAAGGCTGACTTTCTGCTGCAGCCCCTTCCGCTCTCCCTGTGGACCCCTCAGTATTTACAGATGTGTTCTCCCTTTCCCAGCCCCTTCCCTTGCAGCGCCCTTCCGCACCAGCCCCAGAAGCTCTGAGCTTGCCTGCTGGCCTCTGGGGTTGGGAGGCCAGGGTGCTGTTGTCACTTCCTCTGCTGAGCAGGTTCTGACCCGTGCTCAGGAGGCCACCAAGTCATGCTTGTCACTCTCGGGAAGTGATTTAAGATCTTAACTGGGCCACGCGCTCCCCCATCTGGGTTCCTGTTACAACAGGTGGGGGGCTGCTGGCGATGTGAAAACAACTTCTTTTGACCTCAAAAAAGAAACTCTAAATGTTACCACCCCTGTAATAGTTTTGCCTGACCGGTGGCTCCCCTCCGACCCAGGCTGCCCTGTCCCTGATCTGACCTAGCGGTGCTCCTTCACCACTGCGCCGGGTAGGGGCTGCCGTGATGCCGCCGACTGTTCTGGGTTAATCTCTAAATCAGCTCAGGAGAGTTTTAACTTAGAGAGAGAGCCACACGTTGTTTTCAGCATTTTTGAACTTGATCCTCGTGGTCGCTTCAGGTGCAAGGGTGTCTGGGAAATGTCTGGTGGTTGCCGTGAGCTGGCAGTCTTTGCACAAATGTGGGTATAAAACGTCCTGTGCATCACAGCTGCACAGTGGGTGAGCCAGGTGGTCTGAAAACCAAAACAAGTGTATTGTCTCGTCGATTAGTGAATACGGTGTTCAATACAGTTCTTGGTGAAAATGAAAAATCTTTTATTTTTACTTAAAACCGAACGAATTTTTTTTTGCCAACCCAATACTTGTTTTCAGAGGGACACTCTGCCTTTTCAGTTACTTTGCCAAAGCGTTGAAATCCCAGCATCTGAGAGTCAGGAGGGACATGAGAGTCCTGGCTTTCTGGTGGTTTCTTTTGTTTACATCTAGATCTCTGACCCCTTTCTAATTTGTTCTTATGTGTGGTGTGAGCTGCAGATCTGGTATCTTTTTTCAAACAACTAATCAGTTTCTTTGTTAAAAAGTCCTTCTTTGCCCCAATGACTTGAGACGCCACCTTTATCAAATGCCAAATTCCTACATGTGCCTGGCTCTATTTTTGGACTTTCTGTTCTTTTCCACGGATCCTTCAGTCATTTGTGCGCTGATACCACACTGTCTGAAAAGCTTGCTTCAGCGTCTGGTCAGGCGTTCTTGCCTGTCAGGCGTTCTTGCCTATCAGGCATTAAATTTGGTTCTTGCGTTTTTGAGGTTAAGAGCTTTCGTATCAATTGTCTAACTTCACAAAGAAGCTTGTTGCTATTTTTATTGGGATTGTTTAAACTTCATAAATTAATTTAAGGAAAACTTAATTTTACGATGACGCCATTCTAAGAACAAGGAATGTCTTTTCATTTGTTCATATCTATTTTCCGTGTCTTTCGAAGGTGTTTAATGTAGGTTTTGCATGTTTCTTATTAAGTTTATTCCTAAATATCTTATCTTCTTTGTTGTTATTATAAAAGGGATTTTATCTTCCTAATGTCCTCTGAGATATATATTTAAGGCTGTTGATTTCTGTGTGCTAATTTTATCTTTTGTGCATTTGCTTTATTGCAGACTAGTGGTTATAATAAAATTAGTTCTATTCCACATTATTGGTTCATAATTAGAAATACATGAACAAAACAGATACCATCTCACCAAGTCTTCTATGGCTAAACAATTAAACTGTCCATGTGCTAATTTTAGAGCCTGCCTTACAGTTTTGTTTTGTTTTGTTAAAAAAAGTCAGCATTTTTCAACCTAAGAGCCACCTAAGGAACATTTTCAAGTAGAGATGCTGAGGCGCCCTCCCCCGTCCGAGGTTGCAGAGAATGTCAGGAAAGGAGGGGAGTTCAGGTGGCACTCTGCTCCCTTGGTCAGAACCCACTGATTAAGACCCAGAATGTGAGGAGCTCAGATCCACAAGTCAGAGAGAGTGGGGCTGGGCCGAGTAATGGGTTCCCCTGCTGCGTGAGTGATTGCATTTCCCCAGGAGAAGGAGGGAAGAACTACCTCTCAGCAGTGGGAATCGGGGCATCCACATGCAAGATGCAGAGACAGTTTGCATGAAAAGGGCAGCAGGCCCAGAGGCTGGGCAGAACTGAGCAGCAGCCGGGAGCCCAGGGCTCCCGAGGGTCGGAGAAGTGGGTACCTCGGAGTGAGCCCCAAAGGGGACGATGACAGTGACTGTAGACCCCCATGGTTACTTATTTATTTATTTACAGGTTTGTGTTTGAACTTCAGGTGCAGAGGGCTGGGCCGAGAGTACCCCTCATTTCATGCTACTTACCACGCTTGGTTGTTTCTTCTTGCATTTTATTTACATTTTTCTTCTTATTATTTTATTGTTTGCTCTTTGTTTATTATTTTTATTACTTCTTTCTCTCATTTATCATTTTCTGTATCTCTGCATCCCTCTCCCGATTCTCCTTCCAAGCAAATACAACTTTTCTATTCTGAATATGTAGCTCATGATTGCAAACTATGTTTGGGGTGCCTGTGTTTTTAAGTACATACAAATGGAAGTGGGTTATAGATTTCTGTTTTTCACTTTGTTTACTAAGTGCTCTGCAGGCGCTTCTGTTACTTTGGGTGTGTCTGGCCATTGCTTTGAACTCTGCATAACCTTCTGTGATTGGTCCACTGCCCCAGCAACGGCGCTCAGGGAGCATGGACGGCTGCCCACAAAGGGTTGTGCTGCCCCCTCTGGAGCTGTGTGAGAATGGGACTGGGAGGTGCCGGCCGGGGGTGCGAGGCTGTCCACTCCCACCAGCCGGGTGCAGCTCTCCTGCAGCCCCTTCCTGAGCCCAGCCTTCTCTCGTTGCCAGGCTGACACAGGCTTGTACGGAGTGATGTGTCGATGTTATTTAGTTGTGCATTTCTCTGATTACTGATGATTTTGAGCATCTCTTTGATAGACTTGTTAGCTTTTTGGTATTCTGTTTCTGTAAATCCCCTATTTATATTCTCTGCCCACTTTTTCCCTCTTAGGTCAGTTGACTTTTTCTTGTTGATTTTCAAGAGTTCCTTGTGCCTTTTATAAATTAATCCCTAATTTGTCTTTGGTAAATATCTCCACCTTGTCCTTGTCTTGCCCTGTTTGTCCTTGGTGTCCTTTGTCGAAAGGAAATCCTTAATTTTGATGTAATCAAATTCTTTTTTTTTTGTCTTATGGTTTGTATTTTTTAAATTTGCTTTAAGATGCCTTCCCTACACCTAGGGTAACAAAGACATTCTCTGGTATTTTCTTTTAAAGTCTGTCTCTCACTGTTGGGTCTGTAACTCGTGTGGTATTAGGTAGAAATTCAGCTTTATTTTCCAGTACTATTTACTAAACCCTCTGCCACCTCTAGTTCTTGCTCTGTTGTGGAGAGAAATTGGTGATTCAACTACATTCATGTCAGGGTTGAAAATATAATTGTACTCAGTGTCCCTTAATTGAAGCCACTCATTCTGCTCTTTTGGTTCTTCTTAATGAATCCCTTTGTTTTAAAAGCTTCAAGCCCTTTTAGATGTTGCGAGGTTAACAACTGGATCCTGGTAGACTAGGGTTGCCAGATTCAGCAATTAAAAATACAGGATGCAAAACAGTTCCATTTGAATTTCAGATACACAATGAGTAAAAAGAGGAATTCTACTAAAAATTTAAAAATATTACGTGGGGGACTTCCCTGGTGGTGCAGTGGTTAAGAATCCGCCTGCCAGTGCAGGGGACACGGGTTGGAGCGCTGGTGTGGGAAGATCCCATTTTCCGCGGATCAACTAAGCCCGTGTGCCACAACTCCTGAGGCTGCTCATCTGTAAAATGGGGCTAATGATAAGAGCTCCTCCTTCCTAAGGTTGTGGTGAGTGTTACATAGGCCTGTAGACACAAAATATCAACCCGGAGCCTAAGTAGTGGGTGTCATCAGGTATTACCATCCCTATACGTGACTTAATTTCCATCCCCTGGGTGATGAGGTCCTGGGGACTCAGGAGAAACACAAGATTATTTGCATGGTGTCTCCACAAAGTCTCCTGCAGGTGAAGAGGCTAGTCTTCTAGGCTCTGCATTTTATTTTATTTTATTGGCCGAACCACACAACTTGCGGGATCTTAGTTCCCTGACCAGGGATTGAACCCACGCCCTCGGCAGTGAAAGCGCGGAGTCCTAACCACTGGACCGCCAGGGAATTCCCTAGGATCTGCATTTTAGTCCTTCAAAAAAATAAGCGAATAAAGTTCAACTAAATGCAGAGTTGGCTATCTCCATTTGCCATTAGACAATCTTATTAAGGGACAGGAATCCTAGGAATATGTCTGTATCTGTGTTTTGGAGATTGTTTGGTGCCACAGACTAAATGTTTGTGTCCCCCACACCACCACCACGCCCAAATTTGTATGTTGCCATCTGTCTCCCAACGTGATGGTATTAGAAGCTGGGGCCAGGGACTTCCCTGGCTGTCCAGTGGTTAGGGCTCTGTGCTTCTACTGCAGGGCCCATGTGCCACAACTACTGAAGCCTGCACGCCTAGAGCCCATGCTCCACAGCAAGAGAAGCCACCTCAGTGAGAAGCCCGCACACTGCAACGAAGAGTAGCCCCCGCTCGCCGCAACTAGAGAAAGCCTGCGCTCAGCAACAAAGACCCAATGCAGCCATAAATAAATAAATAAATAGGGAAAAAAACCAGGTCTTCGATTGCAAGCAACAGAAATCAAATCTGGCTGACTTAAGCCAAAAGGGCCTTTATTGGAGCCCTGTTGGATCCACTTACAGGATGCACCAGAGCCTGGAAGCTTGGAAACCACAGATCAGGGCCCACGACGTGCACCAGGCATCCTGCAGCAGGAACCAACTCCTCCCCACCCCCCAGCTACCATGCCCAGAAAGCATAGGTGTGAGTGAGCTCTGCCTGTACCTTCCATCCCATGTCACTCTGTGCAAGGGTCTGGGAGCCTCCAGTGGCCTTCCTTGGGCCCTGGGCCAACCCGTCTGGAGGGAGGCACACACTTTGATTGACAGTGGCCCCAAGAATTTACACAGTGGTGGAGAATTCCTTAAAAGGAAATATAACTGTTGTTGGAAAAGAGAAAGTGTTGTCTGGTGGTCAAAAAACAAATTATAGAGAAAACAAATGTCCACAGAGACCTCTTGTGGATTTGAAGGAAATGAGCGGGGGAAGGTCTGACACTGCCTGTGACAGCATGTGGGTGAGGGACCCCACGCATCATAATCCCTGGTTTCCAATTGCTTTTCATACCTGAAACACTAAGAATCCACTGGGAATGAAAGCAGATGATGTAAATTGTACCCAAGATGCAAAAGGAGCAGCATGGGCCCTTGTTCTGTACTTGACCGCCAACTTGCTGTGCAACCTTGGGCAAGTCACCTCACCCCTCTGGTCTCAGTTGTTTCATCTACAAAATGGTGGCTTTAGAATGGATGATGTCTAGGACAGCTTTCAGAGGTAAAATCCTTCCTCAAGCTCACCAGTTTTGCTTGACGTACAGGGAAGTGTACATTTAACATTGTATATGGTCCACGATTTCCTAAGACACAGGTTCTCAGGCGTGTGGTATTTACAAAGGCAATTTGGAGGGGAGTGTTGATGCTGTGTTACAAATAATAATAATAATAAAAGAATATAGCTCACACGTAAAGCATTTACTGTATGCCCAACATTGTTCTCAGCATTTTAATGTGTCAGTTCATTTAGTCCTCACAGCCATTCTGTGAAGCAAGTAATATTACCACATTACTTTTACTGATGAGGACACTGAGGCACAGAGAGGCTAAGTAACTTGCTCAAGGGCACAGAGCCTGAAAGTCCAAGAGCTGATTAAGACCCCAGGGTCTATGCGCATAACAAGCCTCTCTGACCAAAATCAACCAGATGAAAACAGACGAGAAAATATGCTGTTGTTTAGAGATGCTGTGCACCATGCCTCCCCCCAAACTGCCTCGAGTGTCTGGAAATGTCCATACATCTGCAGCGCTGTCTGCAGTTACTCAACCGTCACTGGACTTTCCCTGCCTGAACGTAACCACGACCTCATTTGCCTTCAGAGACCAACCTTCAGCACTAGGGGAGTGGCATCTATTTCAAGTGAAGTTGAAAAGACATTTTTTAAATAAAAATAGATGTGTGTTACCCACCACTGTTACTTGCTAGCGGAGTCCGTTTTACTTGTACTTAGAGTGACCCTGATGGAATATTTTTCGGTGTGTATAACTTTAACTGCTCCATTAACCAGATTAGTCAGTGGAAGCATTTCTCCTTTACTGCTGAGTGCAAATCTCATTACAGTGACTGGGCCCAGTTACTAATTGCTGACATTGTGGACTTGCCAAACGCATTTAAAGGGGGTGGCATGTGGGTGGGAACCTGCGTTTTCATCTTTGTGGATCTGACTGGACTTAATGGCCTTTCCCAGTAGGCCTGGCCCTGGTGCTTAAATATATAGCAAAAATAGCCCTCCTCAGATGACTTTCTGAGAATGACCTGGCCCTGGTGCTTAAATACATAGCAAAAATAGCCCTCCACAGATGACTTTCTGAGAATGACCTTGGAGACCCTCTGTGCCGACCGTTATTCTGACCCACAGGAGGCTGAAGCCTAGCAGCAAGGTCTCGGGCTGGCGTGGAAGGAGCCTGAACCAGGACGCACTGTCGGCAGGTAGAGGCAGAGCGCCTCCACCCCGGGGCTCCTCCCTGGGCGTCCCTGACTCACTCACGGCCACACCACTGACATTGTAGCTTCGCCGTGTCTGTGGACCACGTGCTCTGTATTTACTTCACTGTCTTTCTTTACATTAACTGGTGTTAAACTTCATTTATTTTAAAGGTTTCTTTAAATAGAAAATGAACTCTTGCCACAAATTTAAGGTAACCCTACAAATAAATGAATGAAGACAAAGCCAAGTGGTTAACTTCTAGGGACGCGTGGTTGCCTTTATCAGAAAGGGAGATGAGTGAGCCTTTACGGATGCATAAAAACCTAACGAAGAGTTTTCCTCAGAAAGATGCAGGCACTGAAGGGGATTTTCCCATGATGCAGCTGAGTGGCACTTAACCCCTGCCTGTGAGCACCTGCATCCATCCTCCCCAGAAACCTCGGCCCACATGGCAGTCTGTAGGAGAGGAAAGGACATGGGGTGCGGACAGATGGGGTTCAGGGGCTGCTTCTGCCTCCCAACATGTGGGCCGTGGCCAAGGAAAGGCAGTGCAGTTTCCTCAGCTGTCAAATTCCCCCTTTTAATTGAACCCCCGTTTTGATTCCAGTGGATGTAACTGCTGTGGGAACCACACTAAAAGGATTAAAATTCCACTGTTTTGTCTTTCCTGCACAAGTCTCAGTGGTCAAGGAAAGCCAGGGATGTGCCTTGAGCGCCATGCTGCCCTGCCGGTGTAACCACCCTCAGTGACGCTGACAGCCGTGTCCTCGGAAAGAGTCAGTGGAGGCTGAGTCACCTCAGGAGTTTTTCTGCGCCCACACGCGTCTTGGGACTTCCACGTGCATTTGACACCCAGCAGCCCTTTCTCAACCATGGCCGTTAGTGGCCCCAAGTCTCCTGTGCAGGAAGAATTGATGAAGAAGGAACTTAAGACTTTATGGGAAAAGTAAGGAAGGGGGGCCAAGGCAGAAGTGATGTTAGGAAATTTTTAAACACATTTCAATAAGACAGAACAGCAGAATCAGTACACCCTGTCACAGCAGCCCTAGGATTTTTTTTTTTAATGACCTTTTTAGTTACAGCTTTGGGTACATCCTATAACCTGTTCGTTGTCATCTGTAAATTCTTTTTTGTAGATAGTGTATATACTACAGTGTTCCCTTTTCCTTCCTCCATCCAAATTTTCAGTGATTTTAAAAAACGTTTACACTTGGAACTGTTGAATCCCACCTCCCAGGTCCCGCAGTGATGCCGGAGAAAGGAACCTGTGAGTGTGGAAGAAGGCACATGTAATGGGGGACCTGCTGTGTCACGAGTCACCCCAGGACTTAGGGCTTCAAAGAGCCGCCACCTATTCAGCTTATGATTCTGGGGGCTGGACTCAGCCAGTGGCGGTGGATGTTGGTCCCGGCCAGGTTCCCTCAGGCACTGTGGGCAGCAGCAGGTGAGCAGGGCACAGCTGCTTCTGGACAGGCTGCTTGTGAGCTGCGGAGCCTCTGTTTTCTCCGCGTGTTCATCCTCCCTGCGCCTCGATAGTGGCCCCAGCGAGCTGTCCAGGCAGGTTGACACAGCAGAGGGAAGGGAGAGGAAGCATGGCAGGCCTCTTGCAGTGGCTTGGAACAGGCTTAGAATGAGCACAGCATCATTTCCACCACATTCTACTGGCCAGAGCAAGTCGTGGAGCCAGTCCAGATTCAAGGCAGGGGATCTGGACTCCATCTCTCCATGGGAAGAGCTGCACAGTCACAAATGCAGATGGCGTGGGGAGTGAGTGGCCCTTCGCAGGGGCTGTTGATGCAACAAACCTCGACACCTGCTGAGCAGCAGCCTCACGGGCCCTGTCCTCACCGCCCACGCCCAGCAGCTGGCTCTGCCTCTTTAAGGAGCCACTAGAAATTCAGTTACTCTCACTGGCGTTTGGTGCCCTTGCATCTTAGTTCCTCCCTTCTTCCTCCTAGATGTTTCCGGCATTTCCCACTCTCCTCAGACCTCAGAGTGGGTCTGGAAGGTCACTCGAGCACCTGCAGGGCGGTTACCCGTGGGGACAGGAGTGGGAAGGAGACTCACCGTTCACTGATTACTTTTTGGTTCTCGCTGGCATTTTTCACACAAGCACATATATTACCTTAACTTAGAAATCGTGAGGTTTTATTGTACCGGGCGCTGTGCTAAGTACTTGACCTGCGCTGTTCTTTTCAGCCCTGTGAACTAGAAAGTAATTGTAATTATCCTCAGTTTGTGGAGGCACAAAGAGGGTAAACCACCTGCCCAAGATCATGTCGCTGAAGTCAGCACAGCTGGGCTCTGCATCCAGGCTGTCTGGCCCCCAAACCCATCGACTTCACCACTGTGCTCTTCTGCCCCTTCTTCACAGAAAATATCCTGAGATGGTTGTCTCCACTCGCTGCCTCACTCCCTTTCACTCACTTCATAATGCAGTTCGGGCTGTCTTCTGCCCTGATGAACCATGAACTGGGTTATCTCCAAGGTCACATGTGACCTCCCTGTCATCAAATCTATTGTGCACACCTCAGTCCTCTTGATTGATTTCTGGACAGTAGTATTAGACTCTGTTGGTCCTTTTTTCTATGCTGTACCTTTGGATTCTGAGATCACACCCTCCGGATCATCTTCCTCTGTCTCCATCACCTTTGCAAACTCCCCTCCCCTCCCCTCCCCTCCCCTCCCCTCCCCTCCCCTCCCCTCCCCTCCCCTCCCCTCCCCTCCCCTCCCCCTCCCCTCCCTCCCCTCCCCTCCCCTCCCCTCCCCTCCCCTCCCCTCCCCTCCCTCCCCTCCCCTCCCCCTCCCCTCCCCCTCCCCTCCCCTCCCCTCCCCTCCCCCTCCTCCACATTTCCTGGACAAGTTACTCCATTCTCATGACCTCAATTACCAATTATTTCCAAATGTCTGAGTCTCATTCTGCACCTGCCCATCAGGCCTCTCCTTGGATGTCCCAGAGAACTCAAAATGTCTAGAATTACATGTCACCCCACCATCAACACCTACTCCCCCTCCTTTATGTTCCAACCCAGTAAAATAGACCAGAAACCTTAGGATTGGAGTTTTGGGAGGTGGGCATGGCAGAGGGGCTGGCAGATGGGCACATACATGCACCACCTGAAATAAAAACCCCAAGAGTTGGGTTCAAAGGCAGAATGGAGGTGACAGAGGAAAGAATTAATGAACTGGAGGATAGGACACTAGAAATTACCCACTCTGGACAACAGAGAGGAAACAGACTGGAAAAAAGTGAGCAGACCCTCAGGGACCTATGGAAATATAATGAAAGATCTAACATTTGTATCATCAGAGTCCCAAAGAGAGAGGAGAAAAGATGGCGGGGCTGAAAAAGGAACAGAAGAAATAATGGCTGAAAATGTCCTAGATTTGGCAAGAGACATAAAGCTATGAATCCAAGAAGGTGAACAAACCTCAGATGGTACATACTCTAAGAGATCCATGCTAAGACACAGCATCATCAAACTTCTGAGAACTGGAGTCAAAGAAGAATCTTGAAAGCAGCAAGAGAGAAAGGACATGTTGCCTGTAAGAGAAAAACAATTTGAATGACAGTGGATATCTCTTCAGATTCCATGAGGCCATAAGAGAGTGGCAAAACCTGTTTCAAGTCCTGAAAGAAAAGAACTATTAACCAGAATCCTATATCCAGCAAACATATCCTTCAGGAATGAAGGGGAAATCAAGACATTCTCAAATGAAGGAAAATAAAGAGAATTTTTTTCCAAAAAATGGCCTCAAAAAATGGCTAAAGTAAGTTCTCTAAACAGAAAGAAAATGATAAATTGATCCTTGGAATACCAGGAAGGAAAAAAAGCACATGGTGAGGAAAAATACATGGAAATAAAATAGGTTTTACTTTTCCTCTCGAGTTTTCTAAATTATATCTGATGGTCAAAGCAAAAATTATAACACAGTCTGATCTGTTTCTCAGAGTACATAGAGGAAATATTTGACAAATGTAGTATAAATGGGGGAGAGTGAAGGGACGTAAGGAGATGTTAGGTTTTTATAGTTCGCTAGAACTGGTAAAATGATATCAGTGAACATGATATATGTGTACATATATGTATATATATGTAATATACATGCAATATATGCTCTCTCTATATATTTGCAGTACTAGAGCAACCACTAAAAGTCTATACAAAGAAATACACTCAAACACAGTACAGATAAATAAAAATGTATAGAATTATAAAACGATCCTGTTCCAGTAACCCACAGGAAGGCAAGAAAAATAAAACAGAAAAAGGAAAAAGAGAAATAACAGAAAACAAATAAAATGGTGGACTTAAGCCCTAACTTAACAATCGTTACAGTAAATGTTCTAAATATACCAATTAAAAGACAGAGGTTGGCAGAATTAATTTTTTTTAAATGAACCAACTATATGTTGCCTACAAGAAACTCCAAATATGATGATAGTCCATATGGAAAATCCCAAGGAAGCTACAAAAACAAACAACAACAACAAACACCCTCCTACTAAGTGAGTTCAGCAAGGTCAGAGGATACAAGATGAACCTACAAAAATCAGTTGTCTTTCCATGCACTGGAAGTGAATACATGGAAACCGAGATTAAAAATACATGACATTTACAATTATTTGAAAAAAGAAAGATGTAAATGTGACAAAAGAGGTATAAAATGTGTATACTAAAAACTATACGAAGATGTAAATGTGACAAAAGATGTATAAAACATGTATACTAAAAACTATATGACACCGAGGGAACTCAAAGAAGACCTGAATAAATGGAGTGACATACCAAGAAGAATCAACATAGTAACAGTGTCATCAGCATAATTGATGTGCATGTTTAACACAATTCCTATCAAAATCCTACCAAGACTTTTTATAGATATAGACAAGATTATTCTAAAATTTATATTGAAAGGTGAAGGAACTAGAATAGCTAAAAAATGTATAAAATAAGCATAAAGTGGGAGGAACCAGTTTATGCAATTTTAAGATTTCTTAGGTTGCTACAATAATGAAGACAGTGAGGTCCTGATGAAGAAATAGACACATAGATCAAAACAGAATGGAGAATCCAGAAACAGATCTAACAAGTTGTGCAGAGGATTTTTGACAAAGTTGCGAAACAGTTCAGTGGGGGGCAGGGGAAGCCTTTTCAGCAAACTGGAGCAATTGGACATCAACAGACAAAAAACAAAACTGATCTAAGTCTCACACCTTATACAACAGTTAACTTAGACTAGATCAGAGGCTGAAATGTAAAATATAAAGAGAAAAACATAGGAGAAAATCTTCAGATGTAGTACGAGGTAAAGGGTTCTGAGACTTGACACCACAAGCAAACTCTGTAAGGTGAAAAACTGATAAATTGTATCATAAAAATTAAAAACTTCTGCTTTGCAGAAGACCACATTAACAGGATGCAAAGACAAGCTACAAATGGGAAAAAATATTTGCAAATCATATCCAACAGATGATTAATATCTAAAATATAGAACTCTCAGGACTCAACAGTAAAAACTAAAACAAATAGAAACTAAAAAAAAATCCAATTAGAAAATGGTCAAAAGCCATGAAGAGGCATCCAGTAAATGAGATATACAGATGGCAAGTAAGTACATAAATGATACTCGACATGAGCCATTAGACAAATGAAAATTACAGTCGCAGTGAGACACCCCCATACACCTAACAGAATGGCTAAACAAAACAGACAGGGAGCGGTAAATGCGGACAAGTTGGTGAGAGACTGGACCTCTCACACATTTCTGGTGGGAATATGAAATGGGACAACCACTCTGAAATACGTTTTGGCGATCTCTTAAAAAACTAAGCATGCAGTTTCCATAGGGCCCAGCAATTGTACTCCAGGGCATTTATCCCAGAGACATGCAAAACCTGCAGATGAATGTTTACAGAAGTTTTATTCGTAGTAGCCAGACACTGAAAACAATCCAGACGTCCTTCACCTGGTGAACTGTTAAACCATGTGGCACGTCCATACCATGGGATACTACATGATAACCTGGAAATGCTGAAAGGAAAAAGCAAATCCTAAAAGGCTACACACTGTGCAATTCAATTTATAAAACTTCTTAAATTATAAAAGTTTAGAGATGGAGAACATCTTAGCGGTTACCAGGGGGTGTGGGGAGAGTGGGGATGGGAGAGCAGAGGGTGTAACTAGAAGAGGGCAACATGAGGGATCTTTGTGGGGTTGAAAGGTTATGTCAACATCCATATCCCAGTTGTGACATGGCCCTGTAGTTTTGCAAGATGTTATCTCTGGATTAAAGGGTACGCAGTATCTCTCTGTATTATTTCTGAATTGAATCTACGTTTATATAATTGAATAATCGAGCCTACAATTTTCTCAAAATAAAAAGTTTAATTAAAAAAAAAAAGCCAGATACGGAACAGCACAATCCCACTCTCCTAACTCCCAGTGTGGGTGCTGACCAACCCCCGTGCTCTCGTTTACGTTGGTAACCAAACTAGGAGAGACTCTTCAAGCTCTTAACCATCACTTCCACTGGGGTTCTGCTGAAAACTGTCCCCCAAACTTTCACAGTGTGTATTCAAAATCATGAGACGCTGGAGCTGGGAAAATGTGAAACAACTGCATACAGGGGACTTGGTGGGCTTTGGGTCCCCCACAATGTCCATTGGACCCCAATGGCCACTCCTTGGATAAATTCTAATCCAGGTGCTTGCAGCGTGACAGCCTCCGCCTCCGGGCTCTCTGCTCTGAGATGGCTGCTCCAGACTTGGCGTGCCTGGGTCCTGTCACTTAGCCACCCCTCTCCGCAGCGCTTACACCCAAGCGGCTTCTCAGCGGCTTCTCTCGTGGTATTTCTTAATTTGGAGCACAGGCCTTAAGCAGCCTGGGTCCCCCCCTCAAGACGTGTGACCCTGAGATGGGAGTTTCTGGAGGACAGTGGTTCTTTTCAACACTGCTATGGTGTAAAGTTGTTTGTGAAAGAAGGAAGGACGCAAAGGCCTTCCGAGGTCAGTGTGAGCAGGGGCACCTGTCACTCAGGGACAGAGATACTGTCAGTCGTGGGTTGCAGGTGAGGAGACGAAGCCTCGCAGGCAAATTGGAGGTGCTAATTTTGAGCCCAGGTGGTCTAGACTGTGATCCAGTGCTGTCCCTGTGCCCCAGCTACGCTGCCAGCTGCACTGGAAGCTGTTCAGAATCCCCTGTTCCCAGGGGTTTTGTTAGGAGCCCAGGGAGGGTTTCTGGGGCAAGGCCTGCACTTGTCTGCCTCTACCCTACCTCTTGGGGGTTGTGCACATCCTCCCCCAAACCCCCAGCTTCTTGTGTGTGTGTCTGACTGTGTGGTGTGTGTGTGTGATGTGTGTGTGTCTCTGTCTGCATGGGGTGTCTGTGTCTGAGTGCCTCTCTGTTCCTTTTTATGTGTTATGTGGGATTGTGTGTCTCTGTGGATCGCGTGTGTCTGTCTTTGTGTATTGAGTGTGTGTCCGTGCAGTTTGTTGTTTGCATGCGTGGTGCCCACGTGTGTGTATCTGTGGGGAGGTCTGTGTGCATGTGTGTCCCTGCATGTGTCTCTGTGCGGGTGGGTGTGCGCGCGTGGTGTGTGCGCGCGTGGGTGTGGCGTGTCCTCCCGCTCGGAGGCTCCCGAGAGCCGACCCCGTTCGGGGAGTGACAGTCCCCGGCGCGGCCACCCCGGGGCGCGGCCGGCGGGGAGGAGCGCGTGGCGGGTCCGCCAGCCGCACACGTGGGCCCGGCGCCGCCTCTCGCGTTCCCACCCCCTCCGGCCGCCCCCGCCGAGAGCCGGGATAAGTGGCGGCGCGGACGCCGCGCCCTGTCTCTGCGGAGCCGGCAGCGCGCAGCTCTCCGGCCCTAGCCCGCCACAGACGAGGACCGCGCTCGGGGACGCGACAGCGGCGCTCGTGGCCCCGGTAACTGCCTCCCGTACCCGCCCCCGGCTGCCGCGCCGTCCCCGGGTGGGGCAGCCCCGGGTCCCCGCGTCCCCGCGTCCCCGCGTCCGGGCTCGGCGTGGGCTCCCGCGCCCCTGCGCGCGTGTGCGCGCGTGTCTGTGTGTGCATTGGTGCGCGCGCGCCCCGCTCCCCAGCAGCAGCCCCGAACCAACTTGGACCTGTCAACTCCGTGTCCCCGTGCCCGTCCTCGAGCAGAGCAGCTGGCAGCACCTCCAGAGACAGCGCGGGGCTGTGCTGCCTGCGCTGGTGGAGACAGGAGGGGAACAAAGTTTGTCGGGAGCCCGGGTGACTTTCCTCGGGGACCCGCATGTGTGCGTGTGCGGGGGGCCTGGGAGCGCGGAGCTGGTTCCCTGGCTTCCCGGGCAGTGGGCGCCGGGCTTCTGGCCCCCCTTCACGCCGCCTCAGTGGTTTGTTTAGGAAAAGTGATGGTGAACTAATAGTGGAGGCTCGCAGGCGCCCGCTGCCCGCCCCGCGGAGGGAGGGCGGCCCCGGAGGGCTGAGAGGGCGCCGCACCCTTCAAGCCCAGGCGGCATATGTGAGCCAGGGCTCTGAGGTGGGAACCTGTGACCGCGGAGATGAGGGAACAGCCCGTGTTTGCCTGGCTCTAACTGTCAAGGCTGTGTGATTGTGGACCGCAAAAGCCAGGACGTGATGGAAACAGGTTTGTCACGGCATCCTTGGAATTTCAGACAGGAGGAATTAATCGCAATATCATCCACCTCATTATCGTGCCCCTTTGAAACTTCCTTGGGGATTTTAAGATAGATGGGTCTTTTGCAGCTGGGTCTTTATACCCATAGAGCTGACTATAATTTCCACTTGATTACAGCTAAAGTAGTCTTTAAGATGAAGTTTCCTGAAATGATTTAAAATAAACACAGATGGGAAGGGGGGAAAAGCTGTAATGAGGCGCTTAAAAAATAAAGTGAGCATTTTTCTCAAGAACGAATGGGATTTTTCAGTCTTAAGGAATATATATGTATTTTTAAAATCTTTGAAATGGAGGTTTTTTGTTTTTAACCTGCTTTAAAAAATTGTTACTGACTCTGAACAAGGTTTCCCTCCTGATCTCTATGTGTTTTGCCATATCCCTGACTTCGGAATGTGTCCTTCTTCCTTCCCAGGACCTGAAGATCCTTTCAGAATGCCGGAGGAAAGTTCTCCCAGGCGGACCCCGCAGAGTGTTCCGTACCAGGACCTCCCTCACCTGGTCAACGCTGATGGACAGTACCTCTTCTGCCGGTACTGGAAACCCTCGGGCACACCCAGGTACGTCTCCCCCAGGTGCTACCCGGATGTGCCCTGGGGGGGTTCATGTCCCCTCTGCCCCTTTGTGTGCAGCTCCCGTGCGGCCACTTTCTCCATGACCAACTTCACGTACCATTTTAACATCAGGCACAGTGGGCTAACAGAACTGAGATTTATATATCTTTTTTTAAAATTAAGAAGCAGACGTTCTATTTTCATTATAACAACTAGGATACGGATCCTACCGTATGGCAGTTTTCAAAAATTCCACATGACTTTATTTTTTGTACTGGAGTTGATTTCCTGTTGTACAGGCATTCCTTTAAAATCCAACCCAGCAGGTATAGAAAACCACCTAATCAGATAAGATCAAAATAATGGATATGTAGTAACTTTTGTTCTCTTTTCCTGTTTGAGTATGAGCTTCAGAAGGTGTCATACCTGTGTAACAGAGAGAAAGGGGTCTGGGTGTTTCCTTCTGATTTCTTGCCAGCTCAGTTACTTTGTACATTTTCCATCCAGGACTTGTCTTGCTCTTAGAAGCAGGCGTTGGGACCTGCACACAGTAAGATAGCTGGTCTCCTGCTTCCCTCCTCTTGTACGAAATAGGGAAAACCCTGCTTGTTTGCGTTGTTCAGGGAAAGAAATTATTTGTGGTAACCAATTGGCCTAGTGAAAAGTGAACATTTTCTATTCCATGGACATGTTACCTGTTTCACAGGCCTGTTGTCTCCTAGGGGACATGTATGGTGTGCTGTGGCTTATAGGATTATGTCTCCCTTTGTGTTTCAGTCATCACCCAACCCTAGTACAGATACAAAATTCCTCCTACATTTTCAACAAGGTGTGTATAATCCAGGTAGCTGCACATTAAAAAGCAAAAACAAAAGCAGAGATATGGACTTTAAAGACCTAGTTTAAAATCATAGCTTCAGGGCAGCTGTATAAACCGGCTATTGTAATGGGCAGTTAAGAGTTCCTACAGGGCTTCCCTGGTGGCGCAGTGGTTGAGAGTCCGCCTGCCGATGCAGGGGACATGGGTTCGTGCCCTGGCTGGCCTGTGAGCCATGGCCGCTGAGCCTGCGTGTCCGGAGCCTGTGCTCCGTGATGGGAGAGGCCACAGCAGTGAGAGGCCCGCGTACCGCAAAACAAACAAACAAAGAGTTCCTGCACGTCTGGCCATGTCCTTCTTAAAGATTTCCTCTACAGGAAAGAGTGTGTGTGTATGTGCATGTGTGTCAGACGGGGAGGTGGGGTTGTCAAGCATTATCATTAATTCTCCATTCTGACTTAATTGGCAGTACAAGTGCACACTCTTGGTTTAATTTCTAACAACTTCGTGGTATGTGGTGCATTATTTGATCAATATACAAAAAGAGGACAAAGAATTGGGAGCTAAGTTTGTGATGTTTGAGTCTCAGACATTGGGGGCTTTCCTGGTTAAGTGGGGAGGTTGTCCTCGCTGGAGGTTGATGGAAGGGAGACCCTGCGGTCCTCAAATGGGCGGGGTGGTGCTGAGTGGGTGGGCCAAGGCAGAATGGCTGCCCTTCCCTGGGCTGTGAGTGGTTTTCACAGTCTCCACCCTGAGTCGCACTGTGGGGAGCTCTGTGCGCCCTCGCTTTTGCTCTAGTTAGAGATGGCAGACGCCACTCCCAGTTGTTTAAACCGAGTGTCTCTTGGGGTTAGTGTTTACCTTGCAGCGGACGCTGATGGGAATAAGAACGGGGGCCGATAGTTCAGGCAGCTGGGCCCTGGGCTTTGGAAGAGAGGCTGCCCGCCTACCTGCTCGGCCTCCACCCCCTGAGATGATGCAGGTCGATAAACTCCCTCTGGGATTGGCCCCCCTCTGTCAGGGGGTCCTTAAAACATTTCACCACCAGCCCTGACCAGTTGGAAAGTCCTGGAGGCCCCCTGCGGTGACAGATGCCGCATCCTGGCGTCCTGGGGGAGGGGTCAGGGCAGGCCAAGTGGTAAGGACGCAGCGGGGGCCTCAGGGCAGAGGTCTGTGCTGGCTGGTGAGGGAGCGTGTCCCTATCAGAGAAGCTGAGCCCAGCTGCTCTGGCAGATAGCAGTGTGGCAGCCCAGCCCTCTTGCTGCTCTGGGACAGCTCTGCTGCTTCCCGTCAGCAGGGCTGCCTCTAGGAGCGGGAGGGGACCACTGGCCTCCGCCTTTCCCCTCCAGGGAGTGTCCTCCATGGTCTTTCCCCCAGTTAGCTCAGAGTCTTGTCTGCTCTAATCGGCGGGGAAAACACCAGCAAATGTCCCTTTTCTCTGCTCCTCTTAAAAAATCTTTCCTGCAGAGGCCCTTGGGACCTCAGAAGCCACTGTCTTACAGACTGTGTCCAGCAGAGGGGTCGGTGCCTGTCTCTCTTAGTTGGCACTGGGATGGGTTGGATTTCTGGTCAACAAGTTGGGCCTGTTCAGAACACCTGCCAGAACATTCAGCCCCCGGCGGATTTGCTGGGTTCCCAGACCAGCTCTGCAGGCGGCTTCAGAGCGACCCAGGGTCATGGCATCAACCACACTGGGAAGTCGGCTTAACCTGCTGATGGAAACATCGTGTCTCTACAAATGCTGGCCTCCTCACCCTGGGCCCTGGGGTCGCTGTTCCCATGTGTGCGTCCAAACTCAGTGTTGTTTTTAACAGAGCTGGCCAGACACTCGGTCTTTAATCACTATGAACCAGAGGTACGCTTGGTTCCGCCAAGGCAGATTCGTGCTCATCTGGTAGTATTTTCTGTAAGTATCGTGTGTTCTGGAGTCCGGACTAGTCTCTTAGATGTGATCTTGTTTTATCTTCACGTCAACCTGTGGGGCAGATGTTATCATTGTTTTCCCTCTTTTAAAGCTGGTCCAACTGCATTTTGTCCACATTCCTCTGGTTCCAAGTCTCTTTCTAAGGAAGACAGACTTTTGTCTAAGTACTGTCTTCCTGATAAATTCTTATATTTTTTGTTAGGGTGAAGGTCACTTCTTATGGTAAAGAGGAATAGAATAATTAATCCTCCCTAATTGTTTCTTCATAATATATTAAAAGTGGGAAATAGATTAAGATATGATCCATTCTGAAACAAAACCTTCTGATGCCCTGGGGACTGGCTGCCTTACCGAGACTCACTCGGTACTTTGGAATTGTAAAATACTGGTTCTTCAGCAAGTTTCCACTGATGGTGCTTTCAGGGTAGTGGAGACTAGCCCAGGTGAGGCTTGAGTTGCTCTGTGGGCTCTCGTGCCCTTGGGTAGTATTTCACACCTTTGGATTCAGTCCACCACCGGGCCCTCAGTCCACTTAAAGGGCAACTTTGAATTAACTTCTGAATGTTACTTAGCCATCCTGCCCCACAGGATGAATGACTGGGCAACATCACTGGGGGGTCTGAAACAATACTCAGTTTGATGACTTGGCTGCAAAGAAGTCCTCCCTTGGTTCTGCTGGACCAGGAGGGCTAGAGAGCTCGCTGTAATTGTGTGATCGCACAGCTGCCACCTTCTGGGCGGTTAGTTCCCGGCGTGGACCGGTCATGCCCAAGGCCGGTGTGAAATAGACACTTGTGGAATCAATGCCCAGATGCTCCTTTGAGCAGGGGCTCCCCTCGCGCTGAGTGTGCTCTGTCTCGGAGGAGCACCCCACCCCCGCCCAACGCTGAGGAACTGACCAGGCTCTCCTGCAGCTTCTGTGGTGATAACAGCCAGTGTACCGAGGGAGCCGTTTCAAAGAGCGCTGTCCCTCCACGGGCCAATGGCCTGATGCAGATGCCTGGGTGACTCCTCAGTGGAAGCTCCAGAGCCCCTGCCTTTGCGGGGACCTCCCAACCTGAGCCCCGGAGCCCCTTCTGCAGTCTGCCTGGCTCTGCCCGCTTCTCCTTTCTTGCCTCCACTCAGGAGCTGACCTTCCTCCAGTGACCCCGTGGCCACTGGTTGCCGTGGACGCCTCCTCTCCCCTCCCCAGCTCCACGCGTCCAAGCTGCCCCCTCGCAGTCTCAGCCGGTGTGGTTGTCAGGACTTTCCTCTTGGTGACAGGGTGCTGGGAGTGGGGCCCATGGCAGGGGCTGGACTAAGGAGGGTGGCGTGGCGTCGTTTCGGGAACGTACCTGTGTTCTCAGAGCCATGGCTGTTGTCGGAGGATCTAGAATCAACAAGCCAAGGCCCCTTCTCCCCTCTTTATTCCCATTCCCCAGAACGGGGCTCAGCTGACATCCCCTACCCCTGCTCTGCCCTTTACTGGGTCACTTTGCTCCCTTTCAGACACGAGGCCTTCGCAGTCTGTGTCTGGAGTTTCGGGCGATGCCGTCTTAGGGCACTTCCTCCCACCTATGCACATTTACCTGAAGAAGAAGCCATTCCCTGAAGCTGGGATATATTTAAATGCTAGAGAACGTCCTCCCTTCCTGCCACCCCTCACGATGTCCTTCCATCAGTCACCAACCACTTGGGTGTGGCATCTGTGACTCCAGGAGCTGGGCCCCTCCCGGCCAAGCTGGTCCAGACCACAGAGAGGCAGAGTGTCCATCATCTGGTTGGACTTGATTTCCAGCGCCCGCCCTCTGGAAATTCTGTTCCCTTTGGTCAGCTTGGCGTCTGCCCGTCCCCCCCTCCACCTTAGGCTTTCCCATCAGGTTGTGTGTCAGTTACTTGGTGCCTTCCTCCCCGCTGCTCACGGTGTGGGTTCAGTGTCCTGGGCAGCATTCCCCGGGTTCTGTGTTTCTTGGAGTGTTTCTCCCTCCCTGTGGGCCCCTGCAGCCCTCACGACCCCACACCCTCTGAACTGCTGCCGCCTGTGTGACTAGGCGTCACCAAATCACTTACCTTTGGTTGGTACATCCCCAGGGCCAAGCAAATCACATCCTTTCACTGTCCCTAAAAGTAGCCACTTTGAACTCCATTCGCTTGGTCTCCATGGGCGTGAGGGCCACCACGCATCTAGCTCCCAGCCCAGCCCCTTGGACCTTCCCCCAATTGTGAGGGTCTGGGATAGCTCTTGGGCTCCCCAGAGCCTCTGCAGGAAGGCAGGCCCTGAGGGCTCAGCTCCGGGAGTGTCCGCTCTTCGCGCTTACCCATAGCCACACTGCCACCCAGAAAGTCGGTTAGCAGACCCTGATTTATTGAAGCCTGCGTGTCCCAGACAGAGCTGGCCACCAGGGTGGGGAGAGAGGAGCAAAGGCCGCTGTGTTTCAGGAAGCGGTGGGTGTAGTTATTGTACGAGGGGCAGGTACCTGGAGACGGGACCACTGCTGGCCACACAACACCTTGGTGTAAGTTAGACAAAGGAGCCAATCCAGGTAGACGTGGCCTCACAGGTGTGAGGTTTGGTGAGCAGAGCGTGGGCTGGATTTCAGCTCCTACTCATCCTTCCAGCCAGCGCCCTTGAACGGTATTGCACCTGTGAGAAGGGCGTGCAGGGCAGGGAACCAAGTGAAGCTAGAAAGGTGGGCGGGTGGGGCCAGGCGCCCAGGGTCCTGAAGGCCAAGCTGCAGCCTTGAACTTGAGCCTCAAGGGCTGGGTGGGGAGCCACGGACAGGTGTTAGGCCAGGAAGTGGTGCAGTCAGGCATGTGACCTGGACAGCCAGCTGGGTGGAGGTGTTTGCCATCATCCAGGTGGCAGGTGAAGGGGGCTGAGTCAGGCGTGGCAGTGGCACCTCAAGTTGCAAGGGACTGACCGTGTGTGGTGGTGATGGTGGTGGGGGGGGCGCTCCCAGGTGTCTCCCTGGGTGACGGCGCACAGGGAACACCTTTAGATTGCTCTGCTCTGAAGACGCGGGGCTGCCCTCTGCCTGTGACGACATGTGGCACTCCAGGCGCCGTGGGACACCTTGCTGGAGCATCCTTGATAAGCCAGTAGGAGAAGTGGAGGAGAGGTATCGGGGCCGCAAAACGAACCACACTGCGAGCGTCACCAGTAAGATACTAATGCGGGGGCGGGTGGTTTCCTGAAGGTAAGAAAGGAGTCCTTCCTGGCTTCCACCTTCTCCCCACGCTGAAGAATCAAAAACCGCCCTTGACTTATATGTGTTGGCTCGTGAAATTTCTACGTGGACACTGAGAAAATGGACCTTACTGTGCGTTTTATAGCAAGGACATTATTTTTAATGCGATCACTGCCTTCCAGTACGACTTCAGATTTCTCTTGCCTATTTTAAGAATTTCCAAAAGTTCCTTCCCCTTGTAAGGAGCCGCTGGTCCTCCTCCTGGTGCTTCTGCCATTCTTACAGCGCAGCAAACTGCCTTAGTTTTAAATAGGGCATCTCTTCTGGGCTTTTCTTTTTTTTTTCTTAAGATTCTTCAAACAGCAAAGATCTTTTGATGGCGAGAGGAAAGGCCGCAGCTATTCTTGCAGCTGATTTTTCCAGCAGCTACGTTAAGGGATGATTTTTTCCAGTTGCTTTGAGAATGTTCTGCAGATACAAGTCTGTCTTTGTTTGCAGTGGAGATGAAGAAAAAAATAGCAAAATAAGCTGCTTCCTGAACGAGAGCCATGTTCACCATTGTCTGTCTCTTGGCACCTTTTAGGTAGAGATGCTGATCCCAGGCACACTTTGTCCCCCAGGGCCGGCCAAACATGGGTTATTGTCAATGGGGAAGCGGTCCTTAGCGGTGCAAATCTTTGCGGCTGGGATCACAGGATGACCCTTGTCCCATATTCAGGGTCAGCCAAGCCTCTTGTTGGAGGCGGTGCCTTCACTTCACACAGGCTTGTTCACTGGGGTGGGGGTGGGGAGGCAGTGGTGGCCATCGAGTGGGGCTGGGGGTGGCGTTTTCTCTGTATGGAGGGCCTGGTCCACTCGCAGAGGGGCGGGTGCAGGGAAGAGGGCCGCCGGAGGAGCTTGCTCTGTGTCACGTTGTTGGGTCTCACGGCAGCCGTCCCTCCCCCACCTTGCTGGCCATCAGTCTCTGCTCTGGCGTTTGGCAGGCTCTCTGGTATGCAGGGGTGGAAAGTTTCTCACCTTCCTCAGAAAGGTTCAAAGGAGCTCTTCTCCTTAACCTTCTGGAAGGAAAGGGGGAGGAGGGAGGAAGAGGAGGGGCAGAACAGGAGGAGGGTTTGGGCACTGCGTCCTCCCTGGGGGCTTCCCACGGCTGGTGGAGGGTTTAGTGGGTGGAGTTTGCGGACCTGTTGACATCATGATGGGCGAGTATATGCCGTTTCCCAGAAAGGACGGTGGATCACAGACTTGCCCAGACTGTCCAGGTCGGGGCGGCCTGTGACCCCAGCACTCGGTGCAGCCTCATCACGTGCAGGGGAGGTGGCTCAGAGGGTGAGCATGGTCACCCAGGGGCTGGCGGGGCCAGAGGGCAATCCTGGAGTTCTTCCGCCCCACCCTGTCTCTCAGAAGCCGCTCCCACACCTTCCTCTTGTGGGTTTAAAGCACAGATCAGCCCTTCCCAGTAAGCGTTTAAACAAATGTCTGGCTTGGGGCCCGGCTTAGAGAGGTCCTAATTGCCACCCTTCTCCCCGCCCCCTGCCCCCACCAAAGGAATCATTTCCCACGCCTCTGTCCTGGTGGTTCTGTTTTCAGTGGTGAAGAGTGTGTGGGCACCTGTGCGGTGCCCAGGGGGCTGAGGAGCGGGGGCAGACGGACCTCAGGAGGACGCAGGAGACTGACTTAGACCCAGAGGTGGGAGGAGAAGCCCGGAGGCCTCTAGGAACAAAAGAGAAGAAGCGGAGGAGATGGGGGCCCCCCGAGTGGAGTGGGGGGAGGGTGGAAGAAAGAATGTCGAGAGCAGGAGCTGGAAGGCAGGGAGGAAGCTGCAGGCTGGGTCACCCCGAGCTCTGGTCAGGCTCTCCTGGTCAAAGCAGGCCAGTTTCCCCCAGGCTGTCCACGGCGGCTGGATTAGAGATGAAAGGCCCCCCGCTTAGGAAGCGCTGCCTTTGGACATTTTAGGAGCTCCGCTCTGTTCTTCCTGTTGAGTCACTCTTGTAGAGGTATGTGCACAGCTGGGTGGTGCAGCAGAGAATGGGGAAGACCGTGGAGCCAGGCCCCAGGACCAGCCTGAGTCCACACGGACGGCGTGGGGGCCGTCACTGGACCAGTGTGTTGGTCTTCTCACCTTTCCCCCAGGTGATTATACGGTTAGACATCAGTGGGTGGTCAGCGCCTGGCACCCGGTAATGAGATGTGTGTCCTCTTTGCCTCCACCGTCTGGCTGGTGAGCTCTGGGGACCGTTGGCTTGTCTGTTACTCACCACCCTTCCTTATTCCCCTCCACCCTCTTGTCCGGCATCAGTCACAGAGACCCAGAGGCAAAGCAGTAACCTTTTTTTTTTTTTTTTTTTTTTTTTTGCGGTACGCCGGCCTCTCACTGTTGTGGCCTCTCCCGTTGTGGAGCACAGGCTCTGGACGCGCAGGCTCAGCGGCCATGGCTCACGGGCCCAGCCGCTCCGCGACATGCGGGATCTTCCTGGACCGGGGCACAAACCCGCGTCCCCTGCATCGGCAGGCGGACTCTCAACCACTGCGCCACCAGGGAAGCCCAAAGCAGTAACCTTTATTAACTCCACCTTGACCTCTCTCCCCATGTTGCAGGCTGTGTGCTTTCCGCAGACTCCAGGTTTTGACTTTTTTTTCCTTAACAGTTAAAACTCAGTTCCATTTCAGTGAGATTTCAAACTCCACGATAAACTTCTGTAGGTGCTTAGTTTACCAAGGCATGGGGAAGCCGTTGGTGGTGAAATTCTTTTTGAGATAACACATAGGTAGCAAATTAGATACTTTCTTTAATGTCACACGAGACCTCTGTGACAGTGTTTGTGGTGTCACTCTAGACTGGCTGGAGGACCAAATGAGTCTTAGGGAGGGAGGCTGGGGGCCAGTGCAGACAGACCCGCCCGCTTCTCAGAGTCCCATCTCCAGTGGCCTCAGTCCTTGTCGTGTGTTTCTCCTTTGGTCCCGATCGTGGGCCGGGGTGTGTGGAGATGCTTGTGCTACAGAATGAGCCTGTGCTACAGAATGAGCCTGTGCTACAAGGGCTGTCCTGGCACCTGCCACGTCTGCAGTGGCAGGGTGGTTGGTGCATCAGGGATTCTCTGGGTTGGCGCCCTGTGCTGGACTCAGCCGGGCAGTCCTGTGCTAGTCTTGACTGGGCTCTCCATGTGTCTCTGTGCAGGACTGGCAGCTGGCGGGGGCCTGCTGGTCTCAAGTGTCTGGGCTTGGCAGGCTGGTGGCGGGAGCACGTCTGTCCTTCCCCACATCCCCTGTCCTCCTTTCCCAGGCCGTTAGGGTGGCAGTGTCTCGTGAGCAGCAGCGCGCTTTCCAGGTCTCTGCTTGTGTCGAGTTTGCAAATGTCGAAGTCAGTCGGCCCGGAGGCGGTGGGGACACATCCACGGAGCAAGGCGAGGGGAGGATGGTTTGTGGCCATTGTTGAATCTATAGCATTCAACAGTGGGAAAGGTTTTTGTGCTGAGATTTGGGAAACCAGGGTCGAAATTTTATTTCTGCCTCTGAGTGACTCTAGACAAGGTACCCTCCATTAGACCTTCCAGCAAGTTCCCAGAGGGTTTTGTATTTTATGTAACTCTGGTGTGTTTTGCATCTCATAGTGGTAGAACAACCTGTGAGCTTCTCCAGGGCAGAATTCATGCTTCCTTAGTGCGTGCCCCTTGTAGACTTTCGTGCCTGGCACAAACTAAGGGATCTAAACATGTTTGTTGAATGAATGAATGAACGTCCCGTATTTAGAGTAAGATGATGGGGCTAGATGAGTCTCAAAAATCCCTTCTGGCATGGTTTTCGAGGAAAAGAACCGAGCATTTCCATCAAGTGTAGGTCAGAGGGGCTAACTGTTTGTGCAGGAAATGCAGCACCTAAATCCAGAAGCACGAGTGAAGAAGTTAGTAACACCTAGGATGGGAACATTCCCTACAGGTGATCCCCTGGGATACTAGGTGGCTGGGTTTTAGCCAATTTAACTTTGAAGTAAAGGTCTGTGTGTGAAGACACACCTACAAGTGAGAACTGCAGGACGGCAGACAGTGTTTTCCCTGTTAGCACAGAAGTCAGCGTGGACACCAGAATCTGGAGTGGTGTCAGCTTCCCCTTGATGTGGGGGATGATTCAGTGGGCGTTAACTGAGCTCCAGGTGTAAACTCAGCGCTGTGGTAGACAGCGATGGGGGGTCCTCACAGCGACGTGGAGACTCAGGGTCTGCTTGACTGCAGACCTCCAATCCCATGAGTTTTTTCTGAACATCTTGTGCGTGCCGTGTCTCATTCTGGTTTGGAGATATGGAAATGAAACAGCCCCCGTCTGCCTTTGAAGACATCGCCCCACGTTTATCAGGGAGACAGTTCCAAGCACCGTGGGAGTTTGCTTGTGAGGGCAATGCATTTGGGGGGAGGGGGTGGTTTCAGGGAAAAGTTGAGGTGACTTTAAGCTGGCCCTTGAATGTGGTTGGAGAAACCACTTTCACACAGGCATGGAGGTATGTTCTGAAAACGACAGGAAGTCTTTGGAAACTATATAGTCTACGGTACGTGGCAGAAGGAGAGTTTGGAATCACTGATTCAGGAGCCTGAATTTGAATGGCCCTTGTATTAGTCTGCTAGGGCTGCCATAACAAAATACCACAGACCTGGTGGCTTAAACAACAGAAATTTGTTTTTCTCACAGTCCTGAAGGCTGAAGGTCCACAATCCAGGTGCTGGTTGGGTTGGTTTCTGGTGAGAGCTCTCTTCTGGCTTGCAGATGGCCACCTTCTCTCTGTTTCTTCACGTGATCTTTCCTCTGTGAGTCTTTCCTCTAATTGGGTAAATCTTCCATGATTGAACTTGGATGAGGATCCTGACTTTTCACTTATTTGCTTCTCTGTGATTCCATGGTAGATGCCCCAGCCTGTCTGAAGTTGCCTTTGCCTTGATGTCTTGTGTCTAAGACCACCTGGTTTCAGCAAACCCTACTGGCCGGCTGGCCTGAGGCAGGTTCAGACACAGGAGTGGGAGATACCAGGGACAAGCTCTGTCAGTACTGTGCAGACCCAGTAGTTGCCTTCTCTCTAGCCATTCCTCTTTCTTTCTTACTGATTTTTGTCCCCGGGGTGGGAGGGGCAGCGGTATGACTAATGATTGGAATATTTACACCTGATTAAAACCATTCTCACTTACCAGTGTTATTTGTAGCTAGAGGTGGCTATAGGACCAGTATATCTCCTTAAGACACTAGGAAAAGAACAGTAAATTAAACCTAAAGCAAGCAGAAGGAAGGAAATAATAAAGATGAGAGCAGAAATTAATGAGGTAGAGAATAGAGAAACCGTAGAGAAAATAAACGAATCCAAGAGTTGGCTGTTGGAAAAGCTCAACAAAACTGACAAATCTCTAGATTGATCGAGAAGAAAAGGGAGAAGATTCAAATTACTAGAATCAGAAATGAAAGAGGAAACCTTAGTAGCAATCTTGCATAAATAAAAAGTTATAAAGGAATAGTACGAGCAGTTGTACACCAGGTACAGTTAGGTAACTTAGATAAAGGGAACACGTTTCTAGAAAGATGCAGACTAGCAAAACCGACCTAAGAAGAAATGAAAAAGATCGGAATAGACTTGTAACAAGTAATGAGATCTAATTAATAAGCAAAACAACTGCCCACAAAGAGAAGCCCAGGCCCAGATGGCTTCACTATTGAAATCCACTAAGTATGTAAAGAAGAATTAATGCTAATTATTCACAGATTTTTCTTAGAAGAGGAAGCACTTCCCAACTCATTCTAAGTGGCCATTATTACCGGGATACCAAAAGCAAACAAAGACATGCAAGAAAAGAAAACTACAGGCTAATATTTCTTATAAACATTGATGCAGAAATCCTCAGTTAAATACTAACAAGCTGAATCCAACAACAGAGAAAAGAATTATACAATATTACCAAGTGAGATTTATCCTCAGAATGCAAGGACGGTTTAATATCTGAAACTCAGTTACTACAATACACTATGTTAGTAAAATAAAAAAAAAACTCACATGATCATCTCAGTATATGCAGAAAGTGTTTGACAGAATCCAACACACTTTCATGATAAAAACATCCAACAAACTGTGAATTGAGGGGACCTTCCTCAGCCTGATAAAGAACAATGACAAAAGTCTCAAGCTAATACCATACTTAATGATAAATGACCGTATGCTTTTCTCCTAAGATAAGGAACAAGACAAGGATGTCCATCTTACCACTGCTATTCGTCACTGTACTGAGGGTCTAGTTATGGCAGTTAGGCAAGAAAAAGAAAAGGGATCCAGATTGAAAAGGAAGAACTAAAACTATCTCTATTTGCAGATGACATGATCTTGTATATAGTAAATCCTAAGGAATCCACTAAAAACTATTAGAACTAATAAATGAATTCAACAAGACTGGAAGATACAAGATGAATATATAAAAACCGATCGTAGGGCTTCCCTGGTGGCGCAGTGGTTGAGAGTCTGCCTGCCGTTGCAGGGGACACGGGTTTGTGCCCCGGTCTGGGAAGATCCCACATGCCGCGGAGCGGCTGGGCCCATGAGCCATGGCTGCTGAGCCTGTGCGTCCAGAGCCTGTGCTCCGCAACGGGAGAGGCCACAACAGTGAGAGGCCCGTGTACTGCAAAAAAAAAAAAAAATTTTAAAAATCGATTGTATTTCTACATACATGCAGTGAACAATCTGAAAATGAAATTAAGACAATTTCATTTAAAAGAGCATCAGAGAGAATAGAAGTGCTTACAAGTAAATTTAACAAAAGAAATGCAAAACTTGTACTCTGAAAACTGCAAAACATTGCTGAGAGAAGTTAAAGAAGATCCAAATGAGTGTAAAGACATCCCATATTCATGGATTGGAAGACTTAATATTGTTAACATGGCAGTACTCCCCAAATTGATCTACAGATTTAATATAATCCCTATGAGAATCCCAGATGCCTTCTTTCTGGAAATTGATCAGCTGTTTGTAAAATTCATGTGGAAACTCAAGGGGCCCAGAAAAGCCAAAACAATCTTGAAGAAGAAGAACAAAGTTGGAGGACTCACATTTTCTGATTTCAAAACTTACTGTAAAACAACAATAATCAAACCAGTGTGCTATTGGCTTGGCATAAGGATGGACAAGAATTGAGAGTCCAGGAAAACCCATATATCTATGATTAATTGATTTTTGACAAGAATGCCAAAAGAACTCAATAGGAAAATGATAGTCTTCTCAACAAATGTTGCTGGGACACTTGGATATCTGCATGCAGAGGAAGGAAGTCGCACCTCTTCCTCACACAAAAGTAAACTCAAAAACCTAAATGCAAGGGCTACAACTGTAAAACTCGTAGAAGAAGACATAGGAGCAAATCTTCATGACCTTGGATTTGACAGTGGTTTCTTAGATGTGGCACCAAAAGGACAAGTTACAAAAGAAAAAACTGGTATATTGGACTTGATCAGAATTAAAAAACTTCTGTGCTTCAAAGTAAACTGTCAAGAAAACTAAAAGTTCACAAAATGGGAGAAAATACTTGTAAATCTATGTGATAAGGGAATTGTATCTAGAATGTAAAAAGAATGCTTGTAATTCAGTGATAGAAAGACAATCCAATCAAAAAAATGGGCAAAAGACCCGAGTAACATTTGCCCAAAGAAGATACACAAATGGCCAATGAGCATATAAAAAGATGCTCAGCATCAAGTGTCGTCAGGGAAATGCAAATGCAAACCACAGTGAGGTACCACTTCCCATCCACCAGCGTGGCTGTAATAAAAAAGACAGAGAATGACAAGTATCGGTGAGGATGTGGAGAAATCTGGACCCTCATGCACTGCTGGAGGGGATTTAAAATGCTGCAGCCACTTTGGAAGATAGTCTGACAGTTACTCAAAAGTTAAACAGTGTTAGCGTATGACCCAGCAATTCCATTCCTAGGTATATAGCAAAAGCAATTTGGGTTTAACAGGTACACACTACTCTATATAAAATAGATAAATAAGGACCTACTGTATATCACAGGAAACTATAATGTTTTGTAATAACCTGTATTGGAAAAGAACCTGAAAAAGAATATGTATATAGATAGATAGATAGATTTGCATTTCCCTGATGACAGTTGTACACAAATATTCATAGCAGCATTATTCATAATAGTCAAAATGTGGAAACAATCCAATGTCTATAACTGATGAATGGATAAATAAAATGTGGCATATCAATACAATGGAATATTATTTGGGCTTAAAAAGGAATGAAATACTTACACATTGGTGAACCTGAAACAATTATGCTAAGTGAAAGAAGCCAGTCACAAAAGGTGACGTATTATATGACTCCATTTACATGACGTGTCCAGCATAGGCAAATCTGTGGAGACAGGAAGTAGATTAGTGGTTGCCAGGGGCTGGGGCAGAGATTGGGAAAGTTGCGGGGTGATAGCTAAGGATACGAGGTTTCTTTTTGGGGTGATGAAAATGTTCTAAAACTGATTATGGTGATGGTTGTACTATTCTGTAAATATACTAAAAACCACTGAGTTGTACACTTTAAAAGAGCAAATTATATGATCTGTGAATTATATCTCATTAAAGCTGTTACCAAAAAATGCAAATACCTAAGGAAATGAGTTAAGGAATGTTATGCGAACATTTTTAACGATGTTTACCAAAAAAACTAACGACACAAAGTTATTTAGGATATAATGGTACAGAGGAAAAATATAAATTTAAGTATAAAACTGTGATCTCAACCATATTAAAAATATAATCATGGAAAAGAGGTTAGAAATTTGATTACAAAAATTGAATGCATGTCTTCAGGCCTTGCATCATCTTTGGAAAGGAAAGGAAACTAGTCTTCAGAAAGGCCCACACCCGAGTCTGACACCTTGCTAAATACTTCTTTGGCTTCACCTCCCTGAATCTCACAACACACCAGCGGGTTGGCATCGTTCTTGATATTTTATTGACGTGGAAACTGGTCGCAGAGAACCATGGGCTAATGAATGCAGAGCCAGGATTTGAACCCACATCTGCTTTGCTTTAAAGGCACTGTCCTCTCTCCGGCACCCAGCTCTGCCACATCAAACGCTTACAGAGCTGCTCGTAGAACCCAGCTGTGTGCACAGGCGCTGTTTATAATGCTCTTGGCAGCTGGCGAAGGTAGGGATGACAGCCCCACCTTATAGATGAGACTGATGCTTGGAAAGGCACGGTGGCTCTGATGAGGGGCCCTGGTACAGTGACAGGCCGTGGTGTGAGCCCACGGTCCGTGGTCCATCCACCGCCATTCGCGTTCAGCTCTGCCGTCTGCTCTGATTAGGCCGTCCTGACTGTAGCTGCCCGTCAGGGCAGTATATTTACAGAGTAGTACAACCATCATCATAATCAGTTTTAGAACATTTCATAACAGAGCTCTGAGCTGTGTGCCCATAAGATTGTGACCATTTCCCTTAAATTCGTCACTGTGTGCTCGTCTTACCTCTCCTGCATTCTTAGTAAATTCCCGATTGTTTATTGCCATCCGTTTGGCATTTCACCACCCAGAAGAACTTGGAGCCATCTGCAGACCTGGAAAGTTCATTTTTTTCTCCTTCCAGGAAAAAAAAAAAAAAATGAATGTTACATAAGATGGGACCGAGCACATTCTTACCGGAAGGTCGGGAGCCACTTCTCAGCCTGAAGAATCCCTGTTACCTCTGCCCGTTACTTCCTGTTTCATCCAGGTCCAAAATCACACTGCAGCTCTCTTTGCAAACGCGGTTCCTTGCAAAACCTCTAAGAATAAGTGTTGCCTCCATTCCCACACAGAACTCTGCCCTGTCTTCAGGGTCTCCTCTGGGTCTGAGGAGAGGTTCCTCCTTGAGAACTCATGGGCCTTCCTCTAGGCAGTCTGTGCTGGTCACATTGTCCTCCATCCTTCAAGCAGGGATAGGAGTCATCTCTGGGGGCAGAGGTCCCCAGGACCCTCGCCCACCTCCTCCTAGCGCCTCTCCAACTGTGGCCGTTTCTCCCTCGTGGAACAGTCTCTTCGCGACTCGCTCATCTTGGGTCATTTAATTTTGTTGTCGTAAATAAAATTTGCTCTCTTCTTTTGTGAACATATTCATGATAAGACATTGAGAAATTAAGGAAGAGTGGAAAGCTAGGACAACTGACCACCCCAGGACAATCCTTGTTAACATTCGTGGACTCTGAGAAACTGGAAAGCACCATAAAGATGACCAGCCCCTTGGCTCTGCAGATGGGGAGCCAGAGGAGCTAGGACCGTCCAGTCACCTGCAGAGGCCTGGTGCCTGTGGCAGGAATCGGGTCTGAGCCGAGTGAGCTGCGGGCCCACCCCCAGGAAGCCGGAAGTCGGCAGGCAAGCAAGAAGGTGAGGGGCAGGTGACCAGTGAGCCCAGGGGATCGCCTGACTCTGCTGGGGTGGCTTCGAGCTGAGGGGGCCTTGACCTGGGTCTGGACATGAACCTGCTGTCCAGTGAGGAGGCGGCCCAGAGCTCTGTGCCCACCTGCCATCCAGCCCTCTGCTGCCCGCGGCTCGCCCTGGCGCTCGGCTCACTGGCAGTGGGGCTTTCTGCTTCCGCGTCCTCCAGGAGCGTTTGAGGGTTTGCCTAATAAATGTCCACCTCCTGTGCGGGTCATTTCTGTGTCCAGCCTCCTCCACCTCTGCTCTCGGTGAGTCTTCAAATGCCCGGTGGTGAGAGAGGGGCCTGGTGACCCCCTCCCTGTCAGATGAAGGCCCTGCGTGTCCTCGTTGCCACAGGCCCCCGGTGCTGTGGCGGCTGCAGCTGTCTGAATTGAGTTATCATTTCCTCGTTGTTCTCTTTGACTCAACTTTCCTTTTCACTGGCGAGCTATTTTAAGAGGAAGCGTTATTCTAACTCGGGAAATGTAAAACCAGTATCAGGGGCCATCAGTGGAAGGTGACCACAGGACAAAAGAAAACCCCGGCACTGAATCCCAGCTCTGCCCTGGGCTTGCCCCCAGCCTGGGCCTGTGGCTTCTCTCTGTCCTGAGAACGGAGGCGGGTCGTGTTGCAGATCTCTTTCAGACAGACCGGCACCTCGCCCAGGGCTCCGTGCATTCAGGGTGGAATGGGAGGGATGAAGGAGTAGTAGCATCGCCCTGTGCACGTTCCCGTTCCTTGATGCTGTGCCTCCAGCCCTCCCCGGTTCAGCCTGAGCGCTGCCCGCATGGGGGCCCCACAGGTTGGGAGCCCGAGGACAGGTGTGCCATCCCCGACCCCCGTGACGCGTTGCACCAACTGGGAAGCGTCGAGGCTTGCACCTTCGCTTCCAGAGACTGGTGGTCTGGCTTCTCCAGGTGCACGCATGTCCACACCACACGCCCGCGTTCACGAGTCCCCCGCGAGAGCCTGCCGCTCTCTTTTCTGTGGAACGTGACACTGCGGCAAGAGTGTCCCAGATGGCATGGGGTGCCTGCGTCACCGGTGCCGTGCATCTGGTTGGCCCCTTGGAGGATGCAGGGGAGCAGCGGCAGGCCAGAGCACCCCTGCGTGCGGCCCCTCCTCGTGGCCTGCAGGCGGCGGCTCACTGTTGGCAGCAAGAACAAGCACAGGCCCTTTTCTGTGCAGGGAAAAGGAGCCCTGGGCTTGGAGACAGAGCTCAGAGCGCTTCCACGCAGAGACCACGTCAGTCACACTAACATCTGGCCCTGGGCTTCCCTTTTCTGAAATCTTGGGACAGCTGTGAAGCTCTTCATTAATGGACCATCCTAAAAGCCATGCCATGTGCCTTCCGCAGACCATCAGTGATTTCCCAGAAGGCCAGTTCCAAATTGATCTCGACAGCGGCCCCCGAGGAGCCCTTTGGCACGAGAACCTTTTCAGAGCCGCAGGGCCACGGCTGCCAGAAGACGCCTCTGAAGAGATCACACATGTTAATGAAGGGTCTTAATCTCCTGCCCCCTTACAGTTCAGAGCTGCTTTGCAATTGAAGATAAATCATTCCTGGAGGTTGCATCCCCCAAAGCGTAGGAAATTACTTTGAGGCAGGAGGAATAATAATTTCCATATCAGTTTCGAACTTGGTTTATGGAAGGCAGTTATCCGCCTCACTTCACTGGAACCTTGAGCAGATGATAGGAGGAGGGGCTGACGTGGGAGGGGCTGAGTAATCTCCGTCAGGGCATCCAGATGCCAATTTTGCTCACTGGATTTTGGGCACTGGAACTGTCAGCTGCTAAGTACCTCAGAGGGCCCCATATTTGGTTGGTTCTGCACTTTATTGGCAGCAATAAGGCATGCAGCTGAGTTAGTGACACCCTCTCTGACCAAACTCTTTGTTGTCGCTGATGTTGCTTTCCAGTTTTATTGAGATGTGATTGACGTATAGCACTGTATGAGCTTAAGGTGTGCAGCGTAATGATTTGACTTAATGGACTTAGAAATGATTATCACATTAGGTTGGTAAACATTGCTCATCTCATATAGATGGAAAAAAAAAGGTTTTTTTTCCTCCTTGTGATGAGAACTCTTAGGGTCTGCTCTCTTAACAACTTTCCTGTACCATGTACAGCAGTGGTAACTGTGGTCACCATGCTGTACATCACATCCCAGGACTTACTTATCTTATAACTGGAAGTTTGTACTTTTTGACCTGCTTCTTCCAATTCCCCCTCCTCCCACCCCCATCTTTGGTAACCACAAATCTGATCTCTTGTTCTCAGAGTTTTCTTATTTTGCTGTTGTTTCTGTTTCGGTTCCATGTATGAGTGAGAGCATGTGCTATTTGTCTTTCTCTGACTTATTTCACTTAGCATAATGCCCTGAAGGTCCCTCCATATTGTTGCCAATGGTAGAATTTCCTCAATTTTTATGGCTGAATTATATTCCACCGTATATATTGGGTTGGCCAAGAAGTCCATTTGGGGTTTTCCATAGCGTCTTGCGGCGAAACCCGAACGAACTTTTTGGCCAACCCAGTATATGCCACATCTTTATCCATTCGTCTGTCGACGGACACTTAGGTTGTTTCCATAACTTGGCGGCAGTAAACAATGCTGCTGTGAACATGGGGGTGCAGGTATCTCTTGGACATAGTGTTTTCATTTCCTTTGGATATATTCTCAAGTGAAATTGCTGGATCATATGGTAGCTTTACTTTTAATTTTTGAGGAACCTCCATACTGTTTTCCACAGTGGCTGCACCAATCTACGTTCCCACCAGCAGTGTAGGAGGGCTCCCTTTTCTGCACACCCTCTCCAGCATTTGTTATTTGTAGGCTTTTTAATGGTGGCCATTCTGACCAGTGTGAGGTGGTAGCTCAGTGTGGTTCTGATTGGCATTTCCCTGATGACTAGTGACGCTGAGCACCTTTTCATGTGCCTGTTGGCCATCCATGCATCTTCTTTGGAAAATGTCTGACCGCAGTCTTGGACCTGGTGTGTCTAGAGTGTCTGGTGCTGCAGGAAGCAATTCTGCACTCTGAGGGGTGGAGCACAGTGGCGCTTGGCCCCTAACCCTGACTGTTCTCTCCATGGTGCTTTAATGCGACCTGGCATACGTTTATTTGCTGATTATTCTGTCTCCACCAGGGTAGGGACTTTATCTAATTCAGATGTGTCCTCAGAGCCTAAGCCAGAGCCTGGTCCAGAAACCCAGCGCTCAGTCAATCTCTGTTGCTGAAGAAATGAGGGGCTGAGAGCCGGGCAGCCATTGGACTGTGCCCAGTGGTCCTGTTGCTCCTCCACCTGGTGTTACAGGTGGAGTCATCGCAGCCTTCCATCCCCTTTCATGGGTCTTTGTCTTCTCTAGGGAAAAATATGTCTATGTCTGTATCTATCTACATATAGATGGATGGATGGATGGATGGACCCTTTCATGGGGCTTCGTCTTCTCTAGGGAAAAATATGTCTGTGTCTATGTGCATATAGCTGGATGGATAGATAGATTTTTTTTTTTTTTTTTTTAAGGAAATAGATGCTCTGGGAAACATGCTGGAGGAGCCTTGCAGCATTGGAACTTTGCTCTGCAGTTCTTACCACTGTGCTTGTTAGGATCTTGCGTTAAAATGGATGTGAGGACGGTGATATCAGCTGGGGCAGGAAGACAGTAGCTGACGCCACGGGACCCACATAAAACCTGCGTCCTCCAGCACAGGCTGACTGACGGGGCTGTTGGCAGGAGAACACTCCACTACGCTGACAGTAGCCAGCTTTGTAGTGTGTGTGCTGTGTCATCTGCACTGCCGGTCCTGTGTTATCCTCGTTTCACACGGGAGGAAGCAGAGAATTCAGCAAGTTGCCCACCGTTGCAGTTAGGGAACAGCAGAGCCTGGGTGTGAACGCACATCAGCTTGCACCTGCATGTGTGAAGGGATCTCGTACACGAGGGTCTGCGTTTGTTAAGGTTCAGCCTGAGTGTTGTGAAAAAGAAACATGGTGCTCATGTAAGATGGAGGTCTATGTCTCTCTCCATCACCAGTCCAGGGGTCCACACGGCCACTCAGGGCACAAGTCCCTCCCGCCTTGTTGCCCCACCCTCCAAGGGTTTGGGGGCTTCCAAGAAGCCCAGTTCACTGTCTCTGCTGGTAATGTAGCTGGGAGATGAGCTGTCGGCCACCAAACAGGGAAGAGTAAAGAGGCTGAGTCACGATTGCACTCATCCTTCACTCCCCTTCATTTGCCCGTCTCACCCTAAGAGAGGACTTGAGGCTGGTAGCTGGTCACATACAGTTGGCAAAATGCAGTCCGTACGCATAATCTCTTTCATCTTCTCGCCACCCCCCCAAAAGGGGCGGGTAGGTCCATGCTGGTGAGGGCTGGAGCCATGAGCTGGGGCCCTCGGGGATCCTGGTGGGATGGGCAGAGCACAGGTTCAAGGTCAGGTGGATCCAGATTCTACTTCTGACTCTTCTTTTTTTTTTTGAAAAAAATTATTTATTTATTTATGGCTCTGTTGGGTCTTCGTTTCCGTGCGAGGGCTTTCTCTAGTTGCAGTGAGCGGGGGCCACTCTTCATTGGCCCGCGGTGCGGGGACATCTCACTGTCGTGGCCTCTCTTGTTGCGGAGCACAAGCTCCAGACGCGCAGGCTCAGTAGTTGTGGCTCACGGGCCTAGTTGCTCCGCGGCATGTGGGATCCTCCCAGACCAGGGCTCGAACCCGTGTCCCCTGCACTGGCAGGCGGACTCTCAACCACTGCGCCACCAGGGAAGCCCAACTTCTGATGCTTCTGATTGCTAGTGCGTAACTTCAGCTCTTTGAGTCTCCGTTTTCTCCTTTGCAAAATTGGCTACTTATGTCACAGGACTCCTGGGAAGAGTCTGCTGGGATGAAGGGTATGGCTTTGGGTAAGTGGACGGCCCCAGGCGTATTTCCTTCCCTCTGGCTGCTTCGGAGCCCCTGGTCCCCGACCGTTTGCCCCGCGTGTTTGACGACGTCCGAGGCAGCCCTGCCTGTCCCTTCCATCGTGGGCCCTCTGCCAGCCCTTGTCCTGAGCCTTGTTACCTGTGGTCCTGTGACTCCTCCCACCGCCCACTTGCTCTGCCCATGGTGTCCCTTGGCCACCCCCCGGCTGGGCCGCGTCGTCCGTGGCCTCAGCTCCCTGCGGCCGCCCTGACCACCCATGTCCTCCCCAGACCCCCGTGGCTGGGGCACCCTGGGAGGGCCTGGAGCAGAGCCTCTTAGGACAGGCAGAGGTGCAGAGCCCGGACAGGGGCCTGGCAGAGGAGAGGGCCCAGCGAAGGCGCAGGTGTCAGCACGCCAGAAAGCTGGGGTTTGTGTTGGCACAGATTGGAGTGGGAGGGCTGGGGGCAGGGTGTGGAGTTGGAGGCTGTTGTGAGCCTCGATCTGGGGGAACGGGGGCCGGGGGTGGTAGCAGAAGGGGTGGAGAGAGCGCACATGAGAGGCGAGGCCCATCTCGGGGGGTCAGGCCCGGGGCTCCGTGTCCAGAGGCTGCAGGGGTGGCTGGCACGGCCGCAGAGGTAGGCCGGGGGCTCAGAGCAGAGGCTGAGCTGGAGGCCGGCTGCCTGTGACGCGCGCCCAGGATGCACCTTGAGCACCGGAGGCTCAGGGGACCGGCGAGGAGTCCACAGCTGTCTTTTCACCTAAATCGAACGCCCCACCTGCACCCAAAGTACTCTCTGCTGGAGCAAGCAAGTTTTCCTTCAAAGCTGACGGAAGCCGCCGACACAGTGAGCGGCTTGCTCTGTGCCGGGCGTGTTCGTTTGGTTTCTTTATAAATGTATTTATTTTGGCTGCGTTGGCTCTTCGTTGCTGCGCACTGGCTTTCTCTAGTTGCGGCGAGTAGGGGCTACTCTCTGTTGCGGTGCGCGGGCTTCTCATGGTGGCTTCTCTTGCTGCGGAGCCTGGGCTCTAGGCACGCGGGCTTCAGTAGTTGTGGCACGCAGGCTCAGTAGTCGTGGCTCGTGGGCTCTAGAGCGCAGGCTCAGCAGCTGTGGCGCACGGGCTTCGTTGCTCCGCGGCACGTGGGATCTTCCCAGACCAGGGCTCGAACCCACGTGTCCTGCATTGGCAGGCGGATTCTTAACCACTGCGCCACCAGGGAAATCCCATTTTGTCTTGTTTTCAATTGTACGCTGTTTTCCTAAGCTGGTATATTTTAGGATATTAGTGATATTCAGAATACATAAAATCGTAGGTATGTAAGTAAGGAGTTAGAGACAATTATAATAAAAGGATGGTGTCAGATCTCAGTCTTTTTGCCCCAGGGTTCTGCTTTCAGAGGGCTTCCAGCTCAGAAAAAGGCTGTGTGCAGGGCAAGACTAGATCGAGTCTTGAAAGGTCAAGGGACATATCACGTAGGGGATGTGGTAGTCCTGTGCATCCTCGAGACACCTTGCTTTGCCTGCAGACATTAAGGCTGTGGGCTGGCGAGGAACCTCAGCCTTGCTCTGCCAGGCCCGGGTCTTCTCGGGGACAGCCACACGGGGCGGAGGGCTGAGGGGAGCCAACCAGGAGAAGCTGGCAGAGCCCAGGAGTGCGTGTGCTGGAAGCAGAGTGCTGAGCAGTCTGGGGATAACGTCCTCTGCAGAGAGACGAGGACAGTGGGGCTGGGGGCCGGGCTGGTGCGGACCCCCCATGC
This sequence comes from Leucopleurus acutus, assembly GCF_964270905.1. Taxonomy (NCBI): domain Eukaryota; kingdom Metazoa; phylum Chordata; class Mammalia; order Artiodactyla; family Delphinidae; genus Leucopleurus; species Leucopleurus acutus. Next base: position 1,749,151 of record NC_139153.1, on the reverse strand, counting down.
CCGGTGGCGGGGCGGCACCGCATGCTGCTCCCTGCTGGCCCTGACTGCAGGCACACCTGTCAGTCGCAGGAGCCCAAGGGCTCTGCGGAGTAGGTGAGGTACCACATTAGCAGGCTAGGTAAGCCCGGCACACGGGTGGCCCGGGGGGGATGCGATAAGTGCCCAAAGAGAGATGTTAGCAGTGTGCTAAGTTACGGATTAAAAGTGCATCAGGCTGTCCATCGCCCTCTGCTTCAAGCTGGTTGATGCTGGATTTGCTTTTTGCACAAATCAAAACAAAGGTGTGTTTTGTATGGAAACACACCTTTGGTGTGGCCTGTGATTTCCCAGTTGACTGACTTCAGGGCAGGCCAACTTTGGGATTTCATTATCCTTGCACAGGGAAACCTTTGCTGAGTGGGGTCAGTGCTGGAAGAGTGGCTGCTCCAGGCGTCCTGTGACACCTCCCGGGGCACCATCGGCTTCCATGTGTTGCTGTCTGCTGGAGGGTTGTGTGACAGTGTTCCTTCGATGGCCCAGGAATCAAGGAGCTCTGGTCTCAAACTAAATCCAGCCGCGTCACTGTCGTGATGCTGGGAGGCCAGACCCCGATTTTGGAACCCATGTGCAGTGGTTTCACGGTACTCATTCGTGAAGGCCGCGCTGAATGCAGAAGGACCAGCTGCAGGTCCACAGAATGCGAGAGCCTTGATGCTCCAAGTGGTGGTGACATCATCCTGGGGGAATTAGGAATTGAAGCTGTTCAGAACCAGCCTTTTCAAAACCAGGACCCAGTGTAGGAACACAGTATGAGTCCCGAGTGTGGAGCTGAAAAGGCTCAGAGGCTTCCTGGGTTCAGCAGAACAGGGAGCTGTGGTTGATTAGTGATGTCTGCTCTGGATGCAGGAGGGATGTTTATCGTCTGACCATTTCCTGGGTGCTTCCCAGGTGCGGGCGCAGTGCCGGGGGGCCTTCTCAGGTGTTCCGTCCGTTCACTCACAGCAGCTCTGGAAGTAGGTGGTGCTGCACTTCCTGCAGGAAACTTCATGGAAAGACGTTGAGGAATCAAAAGAGGGGTCCAAAATGGAACATAAGTGTGATTACAATTATAAGCCATAATCACAGCTGTAAGTTGTAATTATAAATTTATAATTAACTTACAAATAATGAAAAACAGAATTTAATGTCTGTGGAGAGGGAGAACCTGAAGGGAAGTGTAGTGTTCCTGACAGTGCCACTGGGTGGTGGGTTATGGGCGGGTTTGATTTTTCTTTATGCGTCTGTATTTTTCCATCTTTCAAAATGACCCATATTCCTTTTTCAAACTTACATAAATTATGTGTGGGGGGGTGTGTGTGTGCGTGCGTTTTTTCATATTATACTTGTGGAGAGTTGGTGGCCTTTGTCCCTTCATAAATTCACCAGGAGCATCAATTACTCCTCCTCCTGTGAGCCTTGGTGGCTCCCTAGGGGTAGTTGCGCACCTTTTGCTTCAGCTGGACTAAAAGGTTTTGGCAGGACCGTCACAATTGCCCCTTAGTTCTTGATACTGGGCACATCTTGACCTTTTTCAAAAAGGATGAGCAAAAGATGAAAATCACCAGAAATCCAGACTTTACAGCTCCACAGAAGGGCATCCTTCTGAGGACTCGAGGAAACGTATTATCAGGTAGCTTTGCTACAAGAAATTTAGAAGCTTTCCAATAACTTCCAACAGGATCCAGGAAGACTTGGCTATAAAACATTCTGTAAAATAAGAATGGGCACTTACGAAGAGGGAATAAACTGAAATCTGAGAAGGCTCCAGGAGATCCAGAGCTTTTCCAGCCTGGGGGTGAGATTGTGCACACAGAGTGCAGAGCCCAGCCCCTGGCACACAGGCACTCAAAATAGCCCTTCTTATCATTTGTAAAATCAAACTATGTTATGACGTACACACACACATTACCTGTTTTTTAATGTTTTAGTAACGTCGGCATATGGGGATTTAGGCTAAGTGGGGTTTTTGAAACCACCCCGTTGTGCAAATCTGCCAAAGCAGGCCCTTCCTCCCGTGGACGTGCGTGGGTTGCAGTGAGAGCTGCTGAGCCAGCCAAGGCCCCGGGCGGCTGTCGTCCTGCTGCATGCCTGCTTCCACTCGGCTGCTTTATTTCTTTGGTGGGAGCCACTCTTGTTAGCGTGTTGGAGCTGGGAAGACTTCTGGCTGGCTGGCAGCCGTGGGGCGTGGAGAGGTCCTGCAGCCTTGGGTGGGCTGACAGTCCAGCACTGCTCCCGTGTCCAAATGACTCGAGTCGTGACCTCCTGTTGGCTTTAGGTCCATTTTGGGCACAGGTGGGGCTGCTTATGTGTAGAATACCCAGAGTGGAAGACCAGGAGGTGACCTGCCTGGTAACCGAATGGCTGTGTGGAGCAGGAGCTGCACGTGCAAGCACCCTGGCGTGTTCCCAGGTGGCCCGGCTCACGCAGTGCCGCCGTGGGCTGAACAGGGAGAGGAAGCCGAGCGCCACGTGCTGGGCAGGCACCTTGAGGGCGTCGTCATTTACACCTCTGCGAGGCAGGGATTGCGTTTCCCTTTTTACGGGTACCTACCCGAGTGACTTTCTCAGGTGGCGGAGGTGGGGTCCGAACTCAGGGAGAGCTGATTTTTAAAGCTCACCCCTTTTTGGTGACTCTAGGTTTTCTCTGCGGCCTTCCCGTCAGGTCTTACAGAAGGACGTTTGTGGACCACAGCCATGTTTTTCTGCAATGTTACTGGTCTGTGAGATAAAAATAAAGTGAATGGATTGATTTAGCACGAGTATCTTAAAGCCAGGTCCGTAGCCGTCGGTCTCCATAGAGAGAGATGTGTGGACTTGGCTCCGAGTGGCCCCAGGCACAGTGCACTCGAAAGGACAGGGCCCTGGCCCCTCCTTCCCGCGAGGACGGAGCATCAGCAGGTGGAACCAGTTGCAGCGTGAAGAATTTCCGTGAAAGTGGGGGAAAAACTGGCCTCAGGAGTTCAGTGCTGGGGTGAGCGGGCCGCATGGTGTCCTGGGGGCGCAGTAAGCAGGGAGCTCATTCAGTAGGATGACTCGACCTCACTCAGCAGATAAGAATTTCTCCGCTTCTGTGTCTTGGGACAGCTAGGAGATGCAGAAGACACCTCCAGCCTAGAGACAGACATAACCAGCTGCCACTGTGTGGAGTAACCAGGGCGTGGACATTAGCTCTGGCTGTGCAGTGGTCACCCTGGAGGCTGCAGGGTGCTTTGAACCAGGAGGGCACACAGACCAGAGGGGAAGGGGGGCGGGCGGCTCTGTCTGCAGGGCATGTGGGTGCGCAGGGTGAGCCTTCAGCTCTCTAGATCTGGCCTTTCGGGCGACCCGGAAACAAGCCCGTGGTGAAGGGTACAGCTCAGAGCGCGGGGATGTGGGGAAGCTCGGTGCTCTCCGCTCGGCTCGTCTTCTGTTTCTGGGAGCGTCTTGGTATTGGGTGGGGGGCATGCACGTCATCGAAAGGAAGCGGAAGAGGGCCTCACAGGGGCTCGCCGGCCACGCCTTACACGTGCACTCTGGGGACCCGGCCACGCTCTCCAGCGGGGAAGGCAGGAGCGGGCGGCCTGGAGGACCAGGGTCACATCAGAGCAGGAGGGAAGGGGGTGTGGGGAGTGGGGGCCCAGCCAGGCGGGAGGAGGAGTCACACGGGCAGCGGGCGGGCAGCCCAGGCGTCCACTCTGGAGGCTCTGGGCAGGCAGCACCGCGGGTTACTCATGGCCTTCAGCCCCGCTTCGTGCTCGTAAGTCCAGTAAGTCAGGGGAAGCGAAGGGCCTGCTGCACTCATCTCAGGGTTATCGACTCAGAGCAGACCTTGTGTAGGTGTCCTGCAGTCTTCCACTACTGCCCAGGGCGAGGGCCTTCGGGACGCCACCTGACTGCACATCTGGACGTGGCCACGTGGTATCTTCCCCTTATCGTGTGGTCCCACAGTGGCCCAGCGTGCAGGTTCAAAACTTACAGCTCTGTGACCCCAGGAGAGCTGCTTAGCCTCTCGGGGCCCCACTTTTCTCATCTGTAAAATGGGGAGTCTAGCGGTGCCTACCTCTGGGTTGTTGTGAGCCCTGAGTGAGCTAGCGCCCAGCACACTTAGACCAGTATCTGGCCAAAGTAAATACCAGCTGTCAGCACTGGCTGTTACATAACGCCTGACTGCCCCCCGCGTCCTGCTGGGTTATTTTCCATAAATTCTCTCAATCATTCCTCACAAGGCCCGGGAGATAGGCATTATCGATCTGTTTTACAAACGAGAGGTCTATTTCTAGTTCCCTCTGTGAAGTTTTAGACCCCCTTCACTGGCTCTGTTCTATTTCTGTCCCCGCTACACACTGTTCACGCTGTGGGAGCCCTGCCAGGGAGGAGGAACCAAGTCCTCCGGCAGCTGGGTTTGGACTCTGCAGAGCCCGGCGTGCTCCCGCTCTCGTTATGGGGAAGGGGTCCAAGCCAGCCTCACAGTCCCACCCGCAGGCCTGGTGACACATGCGCTGGGTTTTTTGTTTGTTTGTATTTTTTAAGGCTGCGTTGGGTCTTCGTTGCTGCGCGTGGGCTTTCTCTGGTCGAGTTGCGGTGAGCGGGGGCTACTCTTCACTGCAGAGCACTGGTTTCTCATTGGGGTGGCTTCTCTTGTTGTGGAGCACGGGCTCTAGGCACACGGGCTCAGTTGCTCCGCGGCATGTGGGATCCTCCCGGACCAGGGCTCGAACCCGTGTCCCCTGCATCGGCAGGCGGATTCTCAACCACTGCGCCACCAGGGAAGCCCCAGGGGAATTTTTTTACGTCATAAAACGTGGCAGTAACGAGCGTGGTGGATGTGGATGCTGCCGTGTCCATCTAGTTTTCTGAGCGGGACGCCTTGGAAATAAGCAAGTGCAGCCCCTGAAGAGGCGGGAGGAGCCCCTCGCGCCCCCTGCATTGGGGACGTTATGAGGGTCAGCGGGCTGGTGCCCACAAAGCCTGCCGCTTCCTGGGTCAGGTGACCCCACCTGAGCTGCGGCCTGCTGGCGCAAACATCTACTGTGTCCCTCCGACCAAAAATCTCCTCCAAGAAATCCTTGGGGTTTTTTTTTTGTTTGTTTTTTCCTAATAAAATAAAATAATAAAAGGAGCAGAACATCTCTTCAGCTGGGCAGTCAGTTCTTCCTTTGATGAGTCAGCATGTCTGGGAGAAGGGTGAGCAGGAAGGAGGCTGACGTTTTCTCCTTCAGCCAGGCCAGGCCGAGTGTTTTACGTTGGTCCCCTTAGTTCTCCCGACGGCCGTGTGCCCACCCTGCAGGTGTGCAGACGGAGGTGGGAGCGGGTCTCAGCCGAGGCCGAAGTCCTGTAGGAAATAGGTGGGGAGGAGTTCTTTGCATCCCAGCACCGGTCTCTGTCTTCGAAGCGCGTGAGGCTGCTGGCCCGTTTCCCGCCCACCCTTCCAGGGGCCTCTGCAGAGTGTGGGTCCATGAATGGGCTCGCTGTCCAGCGGGTGAGTGAGGCAGAGCCCACGACAGGGGCTGCAGAGCCCCTCAGCGTATTTTCACATACCTTCTCTCATCTCATCTCCAACCCCATCGAGGAGGCACCAGTGCCCCCGTTTCACAGGTGGAGAAACCGAGGCCCACAGAGGTGCAGGAGCCAGCTCACGGGGGCTGCAGCGTGAACCGGCCTCCAGGCTGCAAGTAGGACCCCCCTGTGCCGTCGGAGAAACATCCTCACCGAGGACAGTGCCAGGCAGGACCCAGAGCCTTCCACACCTGTTTTCTTGTTTACCTTGTGATTCCTCTGTGGTCAGTGGTTTTAGGATTGTCCCCCTTTTACAGCTGAGAAAACTGAGCCCCAGAGAGGTCAGTCACTTAAACAATGAACAAGCAGAGGAATAAAGAGAATCGGTTATTTGATGGAGGGCGAGTTCCGCTTTGTCAAACCCAGGCACAGGTAGAGCGGCTGGCTTGTAAATGCCGAGGAGCTCCGCAGCGTGCTCATCTCAGGGGCGGCACGTGCTTTACTGGGAGCTGCCCCGCCTCCCAGGCTGGGTGCCAGGCAGGCCATCTGCTCCCGGGGCCGGGCCGACAGTCGCCCTCTCCCGGAATGGGAGCGACGGGCTCCCGACTGGCTGCAGCCGGCGAAGAAGTTCCAGGAAGAAGATCCTCGCCAGCGTCTTCTGGAGCCTCGTTCCCGCCGCTGCGGGTGTTGCCTTGTCTGCATAAACGGCCTCGCCGACGTTCCGCTGCCGTCCTTTGTCGGGGATGCAAACACGAGGGGAGGAAGGAGGGAGGGGATCGCCTTCCCTGGCACCTGCTGGGGGCCTGGCCACGCGGGTTCCTCGGCGGACGTCGTCCCCTGCCTCCCTGCTCTGTTGTCCACAGCAGCTCCGGGGGCTTCAGGAAGTCAGATCGGGTCACTGCCCTGCTCGGTCCCACCCTCTGCATGCAGAACCCCCGGCTCTTCGCAGCAACGTCCACATGGGAGGCCTTCTCTCTGGGCCTGGGGTGGGCAGGACCCTGCAAAGGACAGCTGTCATTCCCACCACGCCTGTCTCTTTCTCGGCCTGCCTTCCCGGCCGCTCCCTCCAGGGCGGATCAGGCTCCCTGCAGCCCCCCTGTGTGTTCACGGTGCTTCTCACAGCACACGCTGACACTTGTGTTCTCTGCTGAGGCCTGTCTTTCCCACTGGACTGTCAGCTGTGTGAGGGCAGGGGCAGTGCTGTTCGTCCGTCTCGTGTCCCTGGGGCCTGGCACGTGGTTAAGCCTTGAGTCAGTATTTCTGGGTGATCTCAGTCAAAGGACTGCCGTTGCTGCCATCCTGTGAGTGGCTAGGGGCCTTGCCCGGGGTCACGAGCGGCAATGCCGGGAATCAAACCAAGTTGTCCTGGCTTCAGACGTTGCTCCCTGTTCACAGCCTTGAGTGAGGCTGGTGTTTATTTACTTGGCATGCTGGTTCCACAGTGCTGTTTCCCAGAGCTGAAATGTAATCACGGGGTCTCGTGAAACCCCAAAGGAGCAATGCCAAGTGACGGCCAGCATGCAGTGGTGAATGTGCTGGGGGGGGGTTCCCTTTTCCCCAGAGACACAGCGTAAGCACGCAGCTCGGGAAATGGCTGGATGTTCCCGTGGCAGCGAGGTAGGGACCTGGGAGGGGCTGGGGCCCGGCCTCAGGTTTAGATCGCAGGACGGGACAGTGAGCAGGGGCTCCACCTACAGCAGGCCTGGGGGTGGGGGAGGCAGGAAGGTCTCCTGACGGGTGGGTGGGGCGAGGCAGAGGGACACCCCGGGCATGAGGTCTGAGCCTGTGGGATGCGGTGGGCGGAGGGATCCAGGCTCCAGGGGTCTTGCAGCCTGTCAGCACATCCTTCCTAAGCTCCTGTGTGTGCCGGCCTGTTCCTCAGCTGAGAACTTGGGCATAAATGAGATCAGTGAGACCTCTGCTCTGGAGAGTACGTGCCGGCCAGGGGTCGGGGAGGCAAAGCAAGGCGTGGCCGTGGACCGGTGATTCAGACGGTGTCGCGTGCCGAAGGGACCCTTCACCTGAGGTGGTCGGAAAAGGCCTGAGACCCAAGCGACAGTCCAAGCACAGTCAGAAAAGAGGGGTCCCCAGAGAGGCCTCGGTTGGCGCAGGGGTTCCGTGCCGGCGCCCACCTGCCTGGCTCTCGGGAGTCGACTGTGTACACCTCTCCCCAGCACCGTGTCCAGTGGTGTCACGTTAATAACTTGAAATCCGCTGTGCTGAGAGCATTTACACCGTGGAAACTGCAAACCCTACAGATGAGGACCACTCCCTACGGTTATTAAACATTTAGCAGTGCACCCCGATCTGCTCATCTGAGCGCCAGGAAGAAGGGTAGCCCTCGGCCAAGGGGAGAAGGGAGATGAGGGCGTGATCACAGGGCCTGTAGCTTCTCTCTGACGCAGCGAGAAGTCTCATGTGACTGGATCTTCACTTTGCTAGACGCATTCTACAAAATAAAGGCTCAGGTCCAGGGAGCAGGGAAGTGTGGGGAGCAGGAGGGCAGACTGATGTTTCAGAATTGGGGTCCAGGTGAGAGCTGAAACTAGCAACTAAGGGGAACCCACTTAATGGCAGCAGCAGCTTAGGACCAGTCGAGGCCAGTGCCGGAGGGCGTGTCTGTGGAGAAGCCTGGCCTGGGTCTGGGGGAGGCGAGCGTGCAGGTGCTGCCCATCTGTGCGGGGGTGTGTGTGCGTGTGTGTGTGTGTGTGTGTGTGTGTGTGTGCGCGGGTGTGTGTGTGTGTGTGTGTGGCGGCAGCATGCCTCAGAAGCCTCTACAGCGATCCAGGTAAGCCTGTGGTTTACCCAGCATGTCCCTCCGGGAGATAAGTGGCCCCAAAAGTCTCCATGCCAGAAGGGCTGCTTTCTCGCCACTGGGGATCCCACGTGGCGTCTGAGCAGCATCGTTGGCCGCGCTGCACGTGGTGACAGGTGCTTCTCTGCCTCGGCCACACAGCGGAACCTCTGGGGCGCTCTCCCACCCAGACCAGTTAACCAGAGCAGCTTCCGGGGGTGGGACACAGCCTTGGCACTTTGGAAGGCTCTGCAGGTGATTTCAGGTGTGGCCCAAGTTGAGAACCGCTGGGGGAGAAGTTGTTCCTGTACAGTAAGAGCACCCGTTCTCCCACACGTCGTGTCCAGGCTGGGTTCTGTTAACAGACAGTTCCAGGCACGGTGGCAGTGATGCCGTGTGCCGCTCCTGTGGATGCAAACTGAGACCCTGAAGTCCTCCTCCACCCTGGGTCCTGACCGCAGGGAGAGGCTGGCTGTCACGTGACCCGGCTTGTCTGTCCGCGTTAGCTGTGGGCTGAATTCATCCAGCAGCTGCCACGTTCCCCAAGGATGTTAAAGTGCTTGAGCTGCCCCTTCTGGGAGCACAGCCCCTTGTGCCGACGGCAGATGATGGCTCTTTAGAGGTTCCAGCCATGCTTCTGGGTAGCTGAGGGACATCCCATCAGCCGACCCCGGAAGTGTCAGGTGGGCAGGTGTAATCTGCCCAGATTGACGTCTGAGCAAGCAGAGGTAGCTGGACATTCCGTGGAGCAGTGAAGAGGGGGTGAGATGTCTGCTGTATTTTAGGAAAAGGGCAGGGAGGACAGACGCAGAAGGAAACTGAGGTTAGTGCTGGGGCTTTGTGTGCTGCTCAGAGAATAAAATGCGGGGCGCAGAGGGGAGCTGCAGAGAGAACGCAGGAGTCTGCTCGCTCACCACATATGTGCCAGTGCCACTAGGCTGGGGCAGCTCTGGGATTCTGCCAGCAGCAAGGTGGACAAGGCTTCTGGCCTCTTGAGCTGACCTCGAAGTGGAGGAGAGAGCCAGGAACCGAGTGAGCAAGTGAATAGCAAAGCAGTGGCAAACTGTGACGTGCAGTGAGGGCCCAGTGCAAACAAGGACAAACTGTGACGTGCAGTGAGGGCCCAGTGCAAACAAGGGCAAATGTGACGTGCAGTGAGGGCCCAGTGCAAACAAGGGCAAACTGTGACGTGCAGTGAGGGCCCAGTGCAAACAAGGGCAAATGTGACGTGCAGTGAGGGCCCAGTGCAAACAAGGGCAAATGTGACGTGCAGTGAGGGCCCAGTGCAAACAAGGGCAAATGTGACGTGCAGTGAGGGCCCAGTGCAAACAAGGGCAAATGTGACGTGCAGTGAGGGCCCAGTGCAAACAAGGGCAAATGTGACGTGCAGTGAGGGCCCAGTGCAAACAAGGGCAAATGTGACGTGCAGTGAGGGCCCAGTGCAAACAAGGGCAAATGTGACGTGCAGTGAGGGCCCAGTGCAAACAAGGGCAAATGTGACGTGCAGTGAGGGCCCAGTGCAAACAAGGGCAAATGTGACGTGCAGTGAGGGCCCAGTGCAAACAAGGGCAAACTGTGACGTGCAGTGAGGGCCCAGTGCAAACAAGGGCAAATGTGACGTGCAGTGAGGGCCCAGTGCAAACAAGGGCAAACTGTGACGTGCAGTGAGGGCCCAGTGCAAACAAGGGCAAATGTGACGTGCAGTGAGGGCCCAGTGCAAACAAGGGCAAATGTGACGTGCAGTGAGGGCCCAGTGCAAACAAGGGCAAATGTGACGTGCAGTGAGGGCCCAGTGCAAACAAGGGCAAATGTGACGTGCAGTGAGGGCCCAGTGCAAACAAGGGCAAATGTGACGTGCAGTGAGGGCCCAGTGCAAACAAGGGCAAATGTGACGTGCAGTGAGGGCCCAGTGCAAACAAGGGCAAATGTGACGTGCAGTGAGGGCCCAGTGCAAACAAGGGCAAATGTGACGTGCAGTGAGGGCCCAGTGCAAACAAGGGCAAATGTGACGTGCAGTGAGGGCCCAGTGCAAACAAGGGCAAATGTGACGTGCAGTGAGGGCCCAGTGCAAACAAGGACAAACTGTGACGTGCAGTGAGGGCCCAGTGCAAACAAGGACAAATGTGACGTGCAGTGAGGGCCCAGTGCAAACAAGGGCAAATGTGACGTGCAGTGAGGGCCCAGTGCAAACAAGGACAAATGTGACGTGCAGTGAGGGCCCAGTGCAAACAAGGACAAACTGTGACGTGCAGTGAGGGCCCAGTGCAAACAAGGGCAAATGTGACGTGCAGTGAGGGCCCAGTGCAAACAAGGACAAACTGTGACGTGCAGTGAGGGCCCAGTGCAAACAAGGACAAACTGTGACGTGCAGTGAGGGCCCAGTGCAAACAAGGACAAACTGTGACGTGCAGTGAGGGCCCAGTGCAAACAAGGACAAACTGTGACGTGCAGTGAGGGCCCAGTGCAAACAAGGACAAACTGTGACGTGCAGTGAGGGCCCAGTGCAAACAAGGGCAAATGTGACGTGCAGTGAGGGCCCAGTGCAAACAAGGACAAACTGTGACGTGCAGTGAGGGCCCAGTGCAAACAAGGGCAAACTGTGACGTGCAGTGAGGGCCCAGTGCAAACAAGGACAAACTGTGACGTGCAGTGAGGGCCCAGTGCAAACAAGGACAAACTGTGACGTGCAGTGAGGGCCCAGTGCAAACAAGGACAAATGTGACGTGCAGTGAGGGCCCAGTGCAAACAAGGGCAAATGTGACGTGCAGTGAGGGCCCAGTGCAAACAAGGACAAACTGTGACGTGCAGTGAGGGCCCAGTGCAAACAAGGGCAAACTGTGACGTGCAGTGAGGGCCCAGTGTAAACAAGGACAAATGTGACGTGCAGTGAGGGCCCAGTGCAAACAAGGACAAACTGTGACGTGCAGTGAGGGCCCAGTGCAAACAAGGACAAATGTGACGTGCAGTGAGGGCCCAGTGCAAACAAGGACAAACTGTGACGTGCAGTGAGGGCCCAGTGCAAACAAGGGCAAACTGTGATGTGTAGTGAGGGCCCAGTGTAGGTCAGAAAGGTCAGAGGGACAGGGGCCGCTCCAGGAGACGTCTTCCATGAGTCCCAGGCACGAGGAGCAGCCATGGGAGGTCTGGGGGAGGGTGCTCCGGGGAGACGCGCCAAAGACCCTGAGGTGGGAAGAGCCGGTGCTGCTGAAGAATGGCCGGAAGCTCCTCGTGAGGACGGGCGGTGAGCGGGAAGGGGCCGAGGAGTGGTGAGACAGGAAGGGACAGGACGACCTGTACTCTGGGCCTGCTGGTTGCCCGCTGGAGACCTGGAAGCCGGGTGGTGACATGCTCTGCTCCACATTTTACCCGCTTGTTGTGTGACCTCTGGTTTTCACTCTCAGCTGTAAAGAAGGTAAGGGTAGGATGATTATGAGGGTTAGAAACCTGTATGTGGACTTAGCGGAGGAACTGTCACATGGGAAATGCTCAGTGAAAGGGCAGCTGCTGTCCTCCCCCTCCTGCCCCCTCTCCCTCCCCCTCGTCTTTATGGGCGTGGCTCACAGGAGTTCCTCCCTTGCCTGAAGGGGACTCTAGCCTCCCTGGGCCGCATGCTGAGTCCTAGACTGGGCAGTTGTATATTCAAGAATCTGAGTGCCCTCCTGTAACCCTCCACTGCCGGGTCACTCTGGGGTGAGCCGCGGCGTGATGGGGGCTGCTGTGTGTGTCCGCAGGTGGGCTCACCACATGGAAGGCTTTCGGCGGCTGGGGGACTGGGCGCCCAGCCAGGCTCTGCTTCCAGGCCTGAGGCTTCCACCGCACAGATCTTGGGTGCGAGATACCGTGTTTATTTCAGAACGTCACAGCCTCTTCCTTCCTTCCTTCCTTCCTTCATTCAAACCGCATTTGCAGAGTGCCAGCTGTAGCTCAAAACCGTGCCAGCCACAAAGAGGCAGCAAGAGGGAGAGAGGGAGAGAGAGAGTGAGTCAGTGTGTCCTCAAGGAGGTTACAGCCAGCGGGGAGGGCAGCAAGCCGCTTGGCCCCTGCTGGGAAGAGGGTGTGGAGCCCAGAGGAAGCTGTGGAATCTCCCTCAGAGGAGGGGCCCTGAGTGGGGCCTGGAAGGGAGGGAGGAGGGAGCCAGGTGGGCAAAGGGGGGAAGGGAAGAAAAGGTGCACACGGAGCACAAACTCCAGCAGCTGGGGGCAAGCACGTGCGAATGGAGTTATCCGCACGACAGTGGGAAGAGCTGTCTGTCGGCACAAGTGACAGAAGACCCAGTGCCTGCACGGCACAGCCAGGAGCAGGGCTGGGAGCGTGCTGGCTTCAGGTCTGGCTGGGTTCAGGGCCCAGACAACACCGTTAGGACTGGGTTCCCCCTACGTGCCTCTCCTCTCTTGGGTTGACCTGTCCTCTAGGGTCGGCTCCTCCTGGACCCATTCGCTTGGCTGGAGCCACTTGAGCCAGTGACTGCGGCTGCGACCCTGGTGCCCCGATTGGCTCAGGTCTGGCCCCTTGGGTGGGGCCGATGGAGGACCCGCCATACGCCAGCACCTGCAGAAGTGAGCTCCCGGGACTGCCTCAGCCCCCGACTGGAGACACTGTTGTGGTGACTGTTCTGTAGGAACCGGCTCCATTCTGGGTGACCCTGAAGCCCATGTTTTAACAGCGTGCCCTCTCACTTAGACCTGTGATTAGTGTTTGACTCTCCGCTGATGTTGCGGGGGCCCTGCCCCGCCCTGGACACGGCCTCCATGGCCTGCGCCTTCCTAACAGCCGTCTCTCATCCCTGCAGGGCCCTGGTCTTTGTTTCCCACGGAGCGGGGGAGCACTGTGGCCGCTACGACGAGCTGGCTCGGATGCTGGTGGGACTGGAACTGCTGGTGTTCGCCCACGACCATGGTGAGTAGCCCGGGGCTGAGCCCCCGCTCTGGGGCGCCCCCTTCCAGTCCTCCCTCCTCCTCAGTTTTCCACTTCTGATTCATGCACTGAAACTGGGAAAAGACGTTCTCCACGGGATGTTTGTAAGTAAAAAATGTGCAGTTATGTAAACAAAAAATGTGTCTGACCAGCAGTTTCTGTTGAGTCTGGGATTGAATGCAGGCTGATTAGAAAAGCCACTCCACTCCACTGAAAAGCCCCAAAGTCGGGATGTGTTTGTGTAAGAACTTGCCGCAGGCCAAGTCACCCTCTCTCACGTTTATAAAGCTCTCTCTGCACAGAACGGGCCCTGGTTTCCCCCACAGGACTTCAGACAATGCCATGCTCTCAGTGCGAGTGCCGTACACAGCCCAGTGCGGCCTCAGGATGCTTCCAAAGCATTCAGACCAGGAGAACAGTAAGGGTCTCAAGGGCCGTGTGGTCATGAGAAGACCCCGAACACGGGCACATTCACAAGCACATACAGATGCACGCACGCATGTACACACACGTCCCCAGGCCAAGTCTTTGATTCTTCATCAGTAGCAAAATCCATAGTAACCATCAGAATTTGTTGCCTAAATCAGTATGTAGTTCCTTAATCGTTTGGGTGACCTTCTCTGTGGCTGGGAAGGCTCCCAGTCGAGATCTTTCTTTGTCTAACAGTCTTAAGAATGAAGAGTTCCTTGTGACGGACCATGGTGATTTCTCACTGCTTCAATGTAGAAAGCTATCATCCCGGCCCAGATCCAGAAACGTTGCTTCCGTTTTATCTGATAGGGAAATAATTAAGTGAAAAGAGGGGCAGGGGCGAAGTGACAGGCCTGGGAGTCCTTGCGACAGGAGGGAAAGCTTGCCTGGGGCGTTTTGTATATAAGGAACTGCAGTTTGGTCTACCAAGAGCCCTTTTCAGCCAGATATGTGCAGGGGTCCTCATAACTGAGAATATTGGCTCAATTCTTTCTTACTATGGTCATAATGTGCTGTAGTGCTTTGCAAACAGTCCCAGTGATATTTGTCAGACTGAGAGAGAATATTCGAGGATTATCCTGATTTTCACTGTGGGACTGTCGTTATTTACTTTGACACCTTCTACACCGTAAGGCCCATGATAGGAATGACTTTTTTCCTATCGCATTTGTCTCTGTTAACGTTTGTTGAAGTGAGCTGAACAGCATGGGGGCATTCTGAAAGAAAAGAACGTTTGTACTGTGCAAACGCGAAACACCTCCAACGGAATTTTAAGTTGCCTGCTTTTAATCTTGAGGTCAGCTACCCTCTTATCAGCTGCCTTTGGCCAAATCTGGGGGGGAGTAACTGTCGTGCCTGTTTTTGTTGTCTGGCCGTGGAAGTTAGAGAAACAATTTGAAAAGCCTTCTCTTTTAGGCTGAAGAGAGAAGAGAAGCAGCCTGCCTTTTGATGCTTCCAAGTTACCGTCCAGGTCTGAGGCCTGGCTCTGTGACATTCCGAATATAGCTCAAAGCTGGTTGTTTGCGTTCACCTGTTTTAAGTTCCTTGATTGATCAGTTTCTTCCAGTGACTCATGGGAAATCTCTCTGGCAAGTGCCTGTGGGAGGTGTTTTATTCAAGAAATGAACCCAGCGTGACTTTGGTTGTCTAGAGATGAGTGTGGCCGTGGCTTCCTTAGTGGGAGAAAGCGGGTGCTGGGCTGCCTTTGTGGGGTCTTGTGCCGGCTGGGGAAGCAGACACTGGTGGTTACGCCCTGTGCCTGGTGGCTTCTCGCAGAGGTGTGGAGGGGAGCGTGGGGCGTGGAGGGGCTTGAGCCCAGGCCTGCTGGTTCTGCAGCCCAGCCTCCCTTTAGCACACCACACATGACTTGGTGTTCACACAGGCATGAAGCCTACAGAGAGGTGCTTCACTCTTTCCCGCATAGCTTTTAAATTTAAACAAAACCTCTGTGGGGAAGATGTCAGGGCATTTATGGGGCCAATTGGAGGGATACAAAGATTAAAAACACAGAGCAAAAACACCTCTCAAGGCCCCAGGGCCTCGCCAGTGCCAGGCTGGCCGAAACCTCCCCGTTTCCAGTCCTGCTGTCGGTTGTCATCTGCACTCCTGTGCTTCTGGGGGGACCTGCCCCCCAGATGACAGAAGGGCCGCGACGCAGACACACCTGGGGCCGGGTGTCTACTGGACTGCAATTCCAGCCGTGGGCCTTAGACGCCTAACCATTCTGAGCCTTAGTTTTTTCATCTACCAAGCGGGCCAGACAGTGCAGTGCTAGAATAAAATAAGGCATACGGGGGCCCAGGGGAGGGTGGTGCCTCTTCCCCTTCACTCTGCCAGCTCCTAGACCCCCTCCAGCCCCAACGGGGGACACCGAGGCTGGGAGCCGGGGTGCCGGCTTCCTGGGTCCCCTGCCCGGCTGCAGAGGCTGCGGTGAAGATCGGCTGAGGATAGATGGAAGGTGCTTCACAAAGTAAACAGACACCAAGGGCGGTTTCGTGGCTGTTTCTATAACACAGTCTGTAGAGACGCGGGTGTCTACAGATCCTGTGCTAACTTGATTTTAAGTTAAATCTCCTTTCTCAGCTGTGCTCCAGTAAGAAACCTGGAGACGCTGGGTTGGGCGGTCTGGCTGGCAGCCTGGTGTGCACAGCAAGGTGCTCAATTAGCATCCCGCTTACCTTTGTTTTCTATTTTTTTTTTTTTCCCCCGGTACGCGGGCCTCTCACTGTTGTGGCCCCTCCCGTCGCGGAGCACAGGCTCCGGACGCGCAGGCTCAGCGGCCATGGCTCACGGGCCCAGCCGCTCCGCGGCATGTGGGATCTTCCCAGACCGGGGCACGAACCCGTGTCCCCTGCATCGGCAGGCGGACTCTCAACCACTGCGCCACCAGGGAAGCCCCTTTGTTTTCTGTTTGACCTTAGAATTTTACAGGATGGCCTCCTGGGCCTGCAGGGCTTTGCCAGAAATGAGAATTATATTCCTGCCCTTTACTGAGTGCCACCTGCATGCCAGGCTCTGACCAAGGCCCTTGTCGTGCATTATTTCCTACCCCTCGTAACAGTTAGTCAGAGGTGAGGGTCTGAGGCTCTCCTTGTCCACCAGAGCACACGTACCGGTCGGGGGCTGTTTGACTGCATCAGACCCCTGACCTCGCTAGCTTAACAAACAAAGGTTTATTTTTCTCCCGTGACATGAGAAGGCCGAGGCGGCTTCGGGACACCGCTGTGCCATCCACGCCCAAGGCTCCCTCTGTAGCTTTGCTCAGCTGTTCTCACTGCATGGCTTTCATGCCCACGGGTACCGGCTCCAGCTCCCGGGCTCAGCAGGAGGCAGTACAGAGCTCCCCGTCGTGTTGCAGCTACACCGCAGGTTCCAGGACAGCATCACACGGCCAAGCCCAGCTGCAAGGGAGGCAGGAGATCTAACTTGTTTGCTGCGTGTTTGCTGGTTCGGGCAAAACAGGGCCTGGTTGCTAAGAAAGGCACCCAGGATGGACGCTGAAGCACCGTCTCCTCTGACAGCCGTGCTTCCAGGCGTGTTCTTTAAGAGAGCGTCTCTCATCCGTTTCTGCTTTATATATTTTCTGAGTTATGCTTAGCTCACAGTGTCACCTTTCTGTGTGCTTTCAGAAGGTTTAGATGTGAAGGTTATTATTAGGATCATACGTATGTAGCGGTGAAGGTTGCTAATCGTGCATTAACCTTGGGTCAGGTCCTGTACAAGGAGCAATGCACGGACACAGGCGCTGGCATCCTGATGGCCGAGGGACCTGTCCCGCCAGCCCCCTTAAGCAGCCCCGTGAAGCGCTCAGCTTTGTCCTAGTACTTGTACCCTGAGGGGTACCTCTTCCTTCTGTTGGAGGCAACGGAAACTGACTTACGGTGTCGTGTGCTCGCTTCTCCCTCAGCCCCACAGCCTTCTTGCTGTGCAGCCCAGGCCTGAGCAGAGAGTAGAGGCATCACCAGTGTTTGCTGAATGAACGAAGGAGTGTATGACCCGGCATAGATCAGACCAGAGATGCTATGAATATCAGCAAATACTCACATGAAAGTGTCAGCGTCAGCAGGGTGGAGAGGACCCAGCAGAGGGACCAGGACTCGGTCTGGTGGCTAAGGCTGGGGCAGGGCTGCTGTCGACTGGAGCTGGGGCAGAGGAGCCTCGAGGCCTATAACTCAGGTGCTCGAGGCAGGCTTGGCCACCCAGCGGCGCGCGGCTTCCCAAAGCCTGGCAGGTTGGCGAGGTTCTGGGTCTTGTCGGCTGAGTAGAGGAGCCTGAGGGGAGAAGAAAGGGTGTAGAGGAGGGGCCCATAGCTGAGAGCCATGGTCCTCTCCGGGGAGGCCCCTGAAACACTGCGGTAGGGTTCTTGAAAAATACCGATGCTGGGGCCCCTCACTCCACAGAGACTCTGATCTCTCGGGACTTTGGTGTGGCCGTGGTGTCAAGACCTTTGAAATCCCCCAGGTGAGTCTAACGAGTAGTTGAGGTTGAGAACCACCGTTCCAGGCAGAGGAGGCCGTACGGTACTGGCAAAACTCAGATGCATGGGATCACATGCTTACGTCCTGTTCAGATGGGACTCCCGGCCCGAGGGTTTAGCTGGATCCTGGAGTCTAGCCCCAGGAGCGGAGGGGGAGCCAGCCCCTGGCCTGTGAAGCTCAGGGCTCTGTGGTAAGACCCTGTGGGCGCTCGGGAAGGACGCTAAGCAGGGAGTAACCCCCGGCGAGATGGGATCCAGGGCAGGGCCAGCGCGGGAGGGGGCGGCAGGCAGAGTTGGGGGAGCTTCCGCGCGGTCTGAGCAGGCGGAGAACCAGGGGTGGGAGTTTCTGTGCTGTTCGAAATACAGCACCGAGGAAGCCCGGCCTCTCGTTCACGCCGTCCTGGTCACCAGCTGCTCACGGTGACTCACTGGAAACCCCTTGGAGCAGTGGTATGAGCAGGGGAGAGGGGCCGGAGAGGCGGGCAGCCTCCAGTCCCACCTGCCGCTGGGGCGGGAGTGCTGGGAGGCCGTGGGCGGCGGGAGCCCTTCCGTCTCCAGCACAGCAGCTCCAGGCCCTTCCCATGAGCAGCCTCCTGACTCTGCACCGTGGTGCATTCAGAGTTACATTGGTGGGGCCCGAGTTGCCCTCTCTTTATTTACGGAGTATAAAAGAACCATTCCTAACTGATTAACAGTGAGGTAATTATCTGCAAATATTTGAGGGAAAGTGTTAAAGGCAGTTTGTATGTGTCTTATTTATTTTTTAACTTTTTAAAAAAACTCAGACAGGGCTGGGGTGTATGTGAGAAGAGGAAGCTCTGGGGGAGTGTCTGTGGGCGGCAGTTAAGCCTGACTCTCTTTGGTGGGAGCCCTGCCCAGTCAGAAGAAGAGTATTCAGGAAATTCAGGGGAGAAGAAGCTACCTGTGTGTTTTCCACACAGGGAGAGTTTTGAGTCAAGGCCCCTTGCGGGATCTAGTCTATAATTGCTGTCAGTTACAGTCATATGTTCTGTTTCCAGTGTTTGAAAACTGTGTACATTTTCTTGCTGTAGTAAACATGAGAGTGAAATGGATGGCACGGGGCCCCACCCGCAGTGGGTGCAGGCGTCAGACGCAGAAGGCAGGCCCCGGCCGCCTCTGGGTCCCTTCCAGGCCTTCGTGGTCCCTCCTCCTTGCCCTTCTGTATTCACGTTACACATCCCCAGACCTGCCAGCTTGGATATCCGTCTCTGACATGGGATTGTTTGGGATTGACTCTTTCTTGCGTAAAGCAAAAACCTTCATGAGCCTCCGTTCGCTCATCTGTAAAATGAAGGTGATGGTGACGATAATACTAACAACAGTGAAGTTACCTGTGGCTGAGACAAAGTGAGAGAGATGGGGTTCACACCTGGGGGAAGCCAGGGTCCCGGGAAGGCTGGTGGAAACCCAGACGGCTGGGCCCACCCCCGGATCTTCAGCTTCAATTGGGCAGGTTCCAAGAAGTGGGCCAGGGTCACCACAGGTGTTTCTTGGGTAGAACTTACTTTAAATAAGGTGCAGTGTCGGGAATTCCCTGGCGGTCCAGTGGTTAGGACTCCGCGCTTCCACTGCGTGGTCGGGGAACTAAGATCCTGCATGCCATGTGGTGCGGCCAAAAAAAAAAAATAGTGCAGCGTCAGTGTCGTTAAACTTGGAAGTGGAATATCTGCAGTCAGCAGACTGGGCCTCTCCTGCGGCAGATACAGCCCGGGGACCTCCCTTGTGCAGTCTGTGCTGGGCGTGGGCTGCAGAAATGACACAGACCCGGGTACCTACCTCCAGAGCCTCCCAGGGCAGGGAAGGCGGCAGGTACCCTGGGCCTCTGGTGGAAGTGTCCCTGGGGGTAAAGGGGGACGGGTCTTCCCTGGAGGGTGAGCGTGGGGAGAGGCTTCAGAGTACACGACTCCGGTGACCTTGGACGGGGCACTAAGCCTCCCTGAGACTCCGTTTCCCCACCTGTGACTGAGTCAGAGCATCTGCCTGGTGAGGAAACATGATGTGGTAGCTGCCGGGCGCGTATCAATATCAGTAGATATCGGCGCTGCCCCCCGCCCACCCCCAGACCCCTGCTCTCTGCGTCCCCAGACGCAGTCTTCAAGAAGAGGACCTCGTCCCTCTCCCTGCAGACTAGGGGCGTGCTTCCCATCTCCTCTGAAGCAAGGGGCTCACACTCCCCATTTTATTTAAGCCGAACTCCATGTCACCCTCGACGGGACCTCTATAGGGATGTCCCTGTCACCGAGCACCCTCTTTATCACCATCTGGGGGCATCCGTTTATCGTGTCCGTTCTTTACCCACTACTGATTCCATTTTTAAAGACATTTAGGGGACTTCCCTGGCGGTCCAGTGGTTAAGACTTCGCATTCCAGTGCCACGAGTGCGGGTTCGATCCCTGTTCAGGGAGCTAATAAGATCCCACATGCCTCACGGCCAAAAAACCAAAACAAGATAGAAGCAATATTGTAATAAATTCAATAAAGCCTTTAAAAATGGTCCACATCAAAAAAAATTTTTTTAAAACAATGAATAAAAATAAAGACATTTAGACAGTGATCGCTGGGGAAGGTGCCCTGATCTATTCACATGTGAAGCAGGTGACAAAAACATGCAGCCCTTTTGAGGGTTAGAGGCAAGTTTTGGTCTGAATCCTGCATCAGGCTCCGCGTGAGGGGCTTTGAGAGCCACGTGGATGCTTCTGGGAGCCCAGTGCCGTCTTTTCTTGTCTCAGGGCAGGAAGTACCTGGTAACTTGTCACCCTGTTACCTTTCTAAAGGAATTTCCTCCAAGGGAGTGTTTGTTCACTCAAAACTACTCGCCTGGCCCCGAGGTGGAAATATTTGAGGCTTTCTGGTAAGGAGAAAACAGTCTCCACTCTCCGTCTCTGGAGGAAGCAGTTTCTGGAGTGTTCAGGTGTGTCATGTGTTGGAGGAGAACAGTCGAATTACCTACATGTGGTGCTGTGCTAAAAAGGAAAAGTGGATAATTCTAGGGAAGGGAGTTCTTCTCAGCACCATGGATTCTTTGTCCACAGGTCAGGAACTGCGAGAAGATGGACCTCATTTTAACGTATATGTAGGTTATATTTGAAAGTAGAGCAAAACATGTACCTTGGCATCTGGAAGACTTGAGTTCAAGTCAGTTCAACCATTTACTTGCTGTGTGACTCTGGACAAGTTACCCAAGCTCCCTGAACCTCAGTGTTCTCATCTACAGCAAGAGAAGGATTAAAGTCTCTACCTACCCCATAGGGTCAGTGAAGGGACCAAGTGAGGTAGTGCATGTAGAGGGCCTGGCCCCCGTGTGGGGACTGGACACCCGACACCCACACAGGCCCCACCCCCTCCAAGTGCAGGTCACTAGGGTAAGGGAAGCAGGGAAGAACGAGACAGCCAGGGCGGGGGGACGGTCCCTGCAGAAATGGCTCCAGGTGAGCTGAGACTTGAATGACAGCTGGGACTCCATCCAGGCAGAGGTGCAGAGGCACAGAGGCCCGGGCAGGACGCGGGCACGGGCTTCCCTGTCACGAGCTAGGCACCACGAGTCAGAGGCGTGTCCTCCTGCATTAAAGGTGAACATCCCAAGCTTTGGGGAGGCAGAGGCCAGGTCACGTAGTAGGAAGGGCATGCGGGTTCCCTGCACCATCCAGGATGCGGACGGTTGAGAAGAGAAGCCATGATCGGGCTGGGTGACCAAAGCCTGGGGCTTGGGGACCATCAGCTGCTCGGGAGGAAGGGAACCTGCTGCTGCCAGAGCCTCACAGACGGCCTGGACCAGGGTGCCGAGCAGGGCCTGGCTGCTTCAAACAGATCAGCTCCTGGGTCTCTACAACCACCGTCAAGCAGCTTGGTGCTGCCCACGTGGCCAAGGGAATTTGGAGGCCTGGGTAGCGTCAGCCACCTCCTAACGTACTGCTTTGTGTGGGCGCTGGACCAGCGTGTGCCCACGGCTGCAGCCTACCCGGCGGCCCGGCCACCTCCAGCACCAGCTGCGGGCCTGCCACTGCCCACCGTCCCGCCGGGTGTCCCTGCCCCGGGTCCCCTCAGTGCTCCTGCAGCACCTTCCAGCAGAGGAAGGTTCTTCTTCACGGTGCCTCTTCGGCTGTCTGTCCACGCGTTGGCCTCTTAGCTCCTCCAGCTTTGGAGGCGGGACTTTTTCTCCTGGTCACTCCCTGAGGGGAGGTGTCATGACTGGGAAATAAGGAAGCTGAGTGGCCCCCTGAGGTCACTGCCCTCCTCTCTCCAGTCGGGGCCCATCCTTGGGGGAGAGACGGGGTCGGGGGAAGGAGGATGCTGGAGGAGACCCCACGGAGGGCAGGGTCATGGGTGCAGAGGTCAGAGCAGAGCAGGAAATGGACACCAGCCCAGGCCTGCACCGGGTCAGCAGCAGGACATGTCTGGGGCCCTTGTGCTTGGACAGCAGAGGTCCCCGCCTGGTTTGGGCAGGAAGGAGGGGGCCTCGTGGCCTTCAGTGTCCGGAGCCTTCCGTTCCAGGCTGAGTCAGAGCTGTCTTTGACCCTTCAGAGCCTACAGCCGTGGACGGGCTGCTGGCCAGGCGGCCCGGGAGGGTGGTGCCTTTAGCTGTCAATTTATGACACCCTTGGTCACGGGCATCTTAAAAACGAGCTTTGGAGATGTGCCCTCTGGGCCTTTTCTTCCCAGGCAGCTGCTCCCTGGCTGCTGGGTTCATGTGCCGGCAGCCCTGGCGACCCCCGAGCACGCCAGCCCGTGCCCTGCATCGCGCTCCACGAGGCCAGCTCCTCCCCGCCGCGTGCCAGACGCCTTCTAAATTGAAAGTCTGCACCCGCTTAGGTAACAATTACTTTGGATTATTTTTTCCCATCTGCAAACACTGAGTCTTTTCCTGAAGACGTTCAAGTCGGGTGTCCCCAGTGTTAGGGACCCGCAGGCTCTTCCAGCGCACGTGAGACCAGGGGCCGGGAGCGGCCAGGGTGAGAGGCAGGACCTGGGGTGACCGCCTGGGTTCCAACCACCAGGCAGGGGTGTGGTCAGGGACGCGACCCGCGGCCCCCCTTCCTTGTGAGGTGGGGTTGCTGGCGGTGGTGCCTGGAGGCAGGGCTCCCATGGTCGCCACCCGGGAGGCCCGAGAGTGAGCAGGCCTGGCCCAGGGGAGCCCGGCAGGGGTGGCGCGGGCCCTCCACGCAGACTCGTGACTGAAGCTGAAATGGTGATTGCAGCTGCCGTCCTCATTGGGCCCCCGACGAAGCCGCGGGCCGCAGCCAGCCTGCAGGGACGGCCCGTCTCCTCGATTCAGGCGCGGCGGGTGCGGGTTCGGGATCCCACCCTGAACAGCAGGCTGGGGCCGGGACCCAGGTCCCCCACACGTCTCCCAGGCTTGGAAGCTGCCACTGCCCTTCAGTACGTTAACGTTAGAAATAACTGGCTGCAGGTGGACCAGGAAGAGGAGCCACCGAAAGAAATTTTAAAACAGTGGGGCCAGAGCCGGCTTCATTGGGATGTGTCCCTGGGGAAGGCCACACTGACGGCCCCGTGGGGGCTGCCTGGGGTAGGGGCCTCGCCTCTGCTCTGCGGGCTGGAGCCTTTCGGAAGTGGGAGCACAACAAGGCCCGGTCCCACCAGGGGCTAAAAATAACTGCTGAGATGCCGCCAAGGGCCAGGGCCTGGGGGGGCAGCCGGCGGGCCGCCCCGGGGAAGGGCCCCATGTGGCAGACGGGGTGCTCCACAAGTACCCGCTACCCACGTGCAGACAGTAAATGCCCAGCTGCGCTTGCCCCTTTCCCGAGGGCGTCTGTAGCCTTTGCTTAATTTCGCTGCACGCGTTGCTCCCGAGGCAGCAAGAGGGATCCTCACTCCGTTTCCCAGGTGAGGCAACGAGCTGGGCGGGCCAGGACCAGAACCAGAGCTCCTGCTCACAGCTCTGGGAAGCGCCCTCAGTGCCTTGATTTCTGTCCCGTTAGCGGTAAGAGGAAGAAGTCAGAGGCCACCGAGGAGCCCAGCGGGATACTCAGACCAGGGGCATCTCATGGACAAGCACCCCGGGGGCACCTCGCGTATTCAGCACCTGCCTGGACATCCGCGAAGGAAGCCCTGCGTGTGAAACCTGGGCGAGTCGGAGCTGGAGAGCTGGGCTCCCAGGGGCCAGGCCGGAGAAGTGAGTTTGCAGGACACGCTGGGACGGAGGCGGCCTGAGTGGCTGCACCCAGGCTCTGCCCCAGACGAGCTGTGTGCCGGGCCTCTCTGGGCCTCTGCCTCTGCAAAAATGAGACCAGCGAAACTTGCGGCGTGAGCTGGACCTATGCAGGCCATGCTCGGAACCGAGCGTGAAGTCGGGGTGCAGTCTCTGCCCGAGGCCACTGCACAGTAGCAGCTTACCCAGGAGGACCGTGGGCTCCTGCCCTGATTCTGGAAGCAGAGGGTGGGCAGCAGGGGCCCTGCTGGCAGGAGCTGGAGGAGCTCTGGAGAGACCCCCGTCCCTTAGCATCTCACGCCCACCCAGATCCAAGCCAGCCAGCCCGACACAGCAGTGTGGAGGAAGGGGGTTGCCTGGTGAGCCCCAGAAAGCAGGCAGACCGGTCATCACCTCCCGGGGGACGACCCCCACACTCCAGGCCCCTCTCAGCGTAGTCAGCCACAAGCACGCACCCAACTGTAAGCGCCAAGACAGCAGCCCAGTGACCCGCTTCCTGGGCCCTGCCCGGAGCCTCGTCCGTAACAGGGTCTCGGTGAGCATCTGTGAATTATGAGGCAGTTGACTAAAAACGATCGTTTCTCTGGGTTTGCCCAAGTTCAGGCTCGTGAACGTGTGTGTGTGTGTGTGTGTGTGTGTGTGTGTGTGTATGAATTTGGACTAGAGGATGGGCCCTGTTTAAAGAAAATCAAATAACGCTTTCCCACTGGGGAACATCCGTCATCTCTGTGCTAGTATTTTTTTCCATGGATCACCCCCCATTTAACCCTTG
Source organism: Leucopleurus acutus (assembly GCF_964270905.1). Taxonomy (NCBI): domain Eukaryota; kingdom Metazoa; phylum Chordata; class Mammalia; order Artiodactyla; family Delphinidae; genus Leucopleurus; species Leucopleurus acutus. The sequence continues at coordinate 1,724,545 of NC_139153.1, read as the reverse complement.
CAGCAGTGTGGTGAGACAGCCAACGTGCCCATGGAGGAAGCCAGCTGGCTCAGAGATGGAGAGTAACTTGCCCAAGGCAACACAGCCTATGCGGGGAGGTGGGGGAGCAGCAAAGCTGGATTCAAATCCCCACACTCTTTGCCTTGTTAAGACCTTGACTTTTGGAAAACTGCTTTGGAGTGAGGTGTCGCAGGCCCTGTCAGACCGGCGATGGCTGTGAGCAGCCTGGCTTGGAGTGCAGTCCCCAGGCAAGCGGCCCTGGGGTTTCTGCACCTCCCAACAGACAGAAGTGGCCCGAGCAGCTCCAGGAACAGCTTATGACGTGCAGTCTGTCGGGGGAGGGGCGCCAGCTCCCCACCGAGCCCTCCGCCAGGGCTCTGCTCGAAGATGCCCTGACCCCCACGGGTGGCACACAAGCTCAGCCAATGGACAGAGAGTGTTGGGCCGATTCCAGGAGTGGAAACGCAGTCCTTCTGCCCCCCGATTCCTCAGAGACGGCGTCGCCGCACTTCCCACACTGACTGCATCCTCTGAGCACCACGGGGGCGGGGCTCCCCGTTTTCAGGGTGAGCCCAGCCTGGGCGAGCTTGGTGTGACGCTCCAGAGGGACGCGGCTTGGGGCCTGGCCCCGTGTTTCTGGCTGTGTGGCTGGGACAGTCCAGTCTCTCTCTCAGAGCCACATTTTCCCCATCTGTGGTGGGCCTGAGGCTTCCCCTAGAGACCATAGATCGCTGCAGCCAACACAAACTCCGTGTGCAGTAAGCGCGTGGTTCTTCCCCTCCGCTCCGCTCCGCTCCCGTTAGGAGCTTTGAGACGCCCTCCCTGCCACGCTTGCTCCTTCCTTCAACACAGAAAACCAGACCCGCCAAGCAAGAGCCCCTGAGGTCATGCGGCTCCCGGGCTTGAAGCATCTCGGTAAAACGGCACCGTTTCTGTGAACTAAAGTTCCTCCAAGCGGGAGAAGCTGCCGTGAGATGTGAGGACGGGCCCGTGATGAGATTTCTAAGTGGCGCAGGTGGACGCAGACGTCCCTCTCGAGCTCGAGACCCAGGACGGGGATGAGCTGACCTCTACTGAACACGCTGTGTGCCAGGCACGACACTGAGGGCTCTCTCTCACATCTGTGTGGGGACAGGGCCGGACACAGTTGAGACGTTGGCTGGTCTGCCGGGACCCGCCTGACGCCGTGCGTTTCCCCTGCCGCTGTCACAGAATAGGGGACCATTTGAAGTAGCTGTAGGGAGCCTCCTAGACCATCCTCACCTGCGAGGACACCATTCACAGTTTGAAGCTAGTGTGTTTATACACATTTTCAAGTTTCCCCTTTAGCGATAGCTTGTCATCGGCATGGTGAATTGACTGCTTTTCCCATAAAGTACGTCTGACTTTAAGGCCTTTTTAAAGAGTGATCAAGAAAAGAAAACTGTAAGTGATGTCCCCACTCCCCGTGCTCCAACAGCAGAACTGCGGAGAGCACAGAGGATGCTTTGTCTCCCAGTGCCAGGGACGGGGGGGCGCCCAGGAGGAGGTGCTGTGGGTTGAACCTGCTGCGGGGCCGGGATCGTGGGTCAGTTTGCACAGAGAACTCGTGCCATTTCCTCCACACCCGAGAGCCTCACTCCTTCATCCGTTCATTTCTTCATTCACCTGTTCATTCTGTGATTTACTGATCACCTGCCAGGGCCAGGCCGGCTTCACGCCTGTGAAGGAGACGGCGCAGTCCCTGCCCTTGTCAGACACTAAGCGGAAATGAATGACTTCAGAGCGTATAACTCAGAGATCGGTGTCAGAAGGAAGGTGAAACGGGGTGGGGTGTGCAGTGGAGCAGGAGGCTGGCCTCACTGAGCTGGTGACAGCTGAGCCAGGACCAGAGGAGGGGAGGGGGGCCGTGAGTATCCGGGCCACAGGGCACCTGCAGAGGCCAGGCGGCAGGAGAGCAGGCGCCGTGGGGGGAGGGGGAGGTGACACAGGTGACAAGGGCAGGCCACGTAGGGCCCAGTGGACCCTGGGCCCCTCATCGGTAAAATGGGGGTAAGAGACCTCACGCACTGTGCTGCAGACTTGATGGCATCGCCGGCACCAACACGTGTGGGAGGAGCTCAGTGACCTTGAGCAAACACGCACCCCTTTCCTGCAGCACACACGCAGGCTGGCAGCCTTCATCCCAAGGCGCTGATGCACCTGGCTAAAGGCAGCCGAGTTGGGGTGCCCTGAGCCGACTTCAGATGTCCCCCAGCTCACGACACCATCGCAGCTTCCTTCGTGTCCCCAGGGCTCTTCCGGGACTTTATCTTTTAGGAGTTCAGGGAGGAGTTTCTTCCTCTGGGGGAATCCATTCATCTGGGAATGGGGACACATCTCCTGCCAGACTCATGGCTGGGCCTCGAGCTATCTCACTGGGTTTGGGAAGTTGGAGGGTCCCAGAGCTAAGATGTAGAATCCTTGAGGACAGGAACCGTGTTGCTAATTTTACGCGTATGTGTGTATGATGTACTGTATATTGTATATGTGTCTATGCACTGGGATATGCCTCATACGGGTTCTCAGAAACAGTAAGAAATCAATAGGGAATTCCCTGGTGTTCAGTGGTTAGGACTCAGCGCTCTCACTGCCCAGGCCCTGGGTTCAACCCCTGGTCGGGGAACTAAGATCCTGCATGGTGCAGCCAGAAAAAAAGAAAAGAAATCAAGAAATCCTTGTAGATCACAGCTTTTATGACCGAATCAGTCAGCAGTTGCCACAGTAATATTGTATAGCAAGGCCCCCCAGACTCATGAGCATAAGACAGCAATAGCTTTGTTTTTCTTGTGTATCTGTAGGTCGGCTGACTTGGGCCGGGCCTGGCTGCGCTCAGTTTGGGTCCGGTCCTCTCCATGAGCTCTTGTCCTCCTTGGGCCAGGGGTCTAGCCAAATCCTGCTCCTCCCAGGACCATGTCAGAAGCATGAGAGAAGGGTGGGACCATGTAGTGCTTTTTAAAGCCTCAGCTCAGACTGGCCCCACCATCACCTCTGCCCATAGTCTACTGGCCAAGCCCAAGGTCGGGACATCGTACATTCCTCACCTGGCGTGAGGACCCGCAGTGACTTGGGGCAGAGAGCTCAGGTGGAGGAGGCTCATCCCAGTGTTGACCTGGGCCCAGGTTATCAAGGATGGAGCCCAAGCTGATTTTAAACAGTACGTAGGCAATCACTTCTTATTTTAAAAGATACGTATTTATTGACCAGAGGGCAGACAGTAGAAGCAAGGAGAACTACAATCCTGCAGCCTGTGGAACAAAAACCACATTCACAGAAAGATAGACAAAATGAAAAGGCAGAGGGCGATGTACCAGATGAAGGAACAAGATAAAACCCCAGAAAAACAACTAAATGAAGCGGAGATAGGCAACCCTCCAGAAAAAGAATTCAGAATAATGATAGTGAAGATGATCCAGGACCTCGGAAAAAGAATGGAGGCAAAGATCGAGAAGATACAAGAAATGTTTAACAAAGACCTAGAAGAATTAAAGAACAAACAGAGATGAACAATACAGTAACTGAAATGAAAAATACACTAGAAGGAATCAGTAGCAGAATAACTGAGGCGGAAGAACGGATAAGTGACCTGGAAGACAGAATGGTGGAATTCACTGCTGCGGAACAGAATAAACAAAAAAGGATGAAAAGAAATGAAGACAGCCTAAGAGACCTCTGGGACAACATTCAACACAACAACATTCGCATTATAGGGGTCCCAGAAGAAGAAGAGAGAGAGAAAGGACCCGAGAAAATGTTTGAAGAGATTATAGTCGAAAACTTCCCTAACATGGGAAAGGAAATAGCCACCCAAGTCCAGGAAGCGCCGAGAGTCCCATACAGGATAAACCCAAGGAGAAACACTCCGAGACACATAGTAATCAAATTGGCAAAAACTAAAGAAAGATTATTGAAAGCAGCAAGGGAAAAATGACAAATAACATACAAGGGAACCCCCATAAGGTTAACAGCTGATTTCTCAGCAGAAACTCTACAAGCCAGAAGGGAGTGGCATGACATGTTTAAAGTGATGAAAGGGAAGAACCTACAACCAAGATTACTCTACCCGGACAGGATCTCATTCAGATTGGACGGAGAAATCAAAAGCTTCACAGACAAGCAAAAGCTAAGAGAATTCAGCACCGCCAAACCAGCTCTCCAACAAACGCTAAAGGAACTTCTCTAAGTGGTAAACACAAGAGAAGAAAAGCACCTACAAAAACAAATGCAAAACAATTTAAAAAATGGTAATAGGAACATACATACCGATAATTACCTTAAACGTGAATGGATTAAGTACTCCAAGCAAAAGACACAGGCTTACTGAATGGATACAAAAACAAGACCCATATATATGCTGTCTACAAGAGACCCAGTTCAGACCTAGGGACACATACAGACTGAAAGTGAGGGGATGGAAAAAGATATTCCATGCAAATGGAAATCGGGAGAAAGCTGGAGTAGCAATACTCATATCAGATAAAATAGACATTCAAATAAAGAATGTTACAAGAGACAAGGAAGGACACTACATAATGATCAAGGGATCATTTCTAGAAGAAGATGTAACAATTATAAATATATGCACTCAACATAGGAGCACCTCAATACCTAAGGCAACTGCTAACAGCTATAAAACAGGAAATCGACAGTAACACAATAATAGTGGGGGACTTGAACACACCAATGGACAGATCATCCAAACAGAAAATTAATAAGGAAACACAAGCTTTAAATGACACAATAGACCAGACAAATTTAATTGATATTTATAGGACATTCCATCTAAAAACAGCAGATTACACTTTCTTCTCAAGTGCACACAGAACATTCTCCAGGATAGATCACATCTTGGCCCACAAATCAAGCCTCAGTAAATTTAAGAAAATTGAAATCATACCAGGCATCTTTTCTGACCACAATGCTATGAGATTAGAAACCAATTACAGGGAAAGAAACATAAACACAAACACATGGAGGCTAAACGATATGTTACGAAATAACCAAGAGATCACTGAGGAAATCAAAGAGGAAATCAAAATACCTAGAGACAAATGACAACAAAAACACGACGATCCAAAGCCTATGGGATGAAGCAAAAGCGGTTCTAAGAGGGATGTTTATAGCTATAGAATCCTACCTCAAGAAACAACAAACATCTCAAATAAACAATCTAAGCTTACACCTAAAGGAACTAGAGGAAGAAGAACAAACAAAACACAGAGTTAGTAGAGGGAAAGAAATCCTAAAGATCAGAGCAGAAATAAATGAAATAGAAACAAAACAATAGCAAAGATCAATAAAACTAATAGCTGGTTCTTTGAGAAGATAAACAAAATTGATAAACCATTAGCCAGACTTATCAAGAAAAAGAGGGAGAGGACTCAAATCATTAAAATTAGAAATGAAAAAGAAGTTACAACAGACACCACAGAAATACAAAGCATCCTAAGAGACTACTACAAGCAACTCTATGCCAATAAAATGGACAACCTGGAAGAAATGGACAAATTCTTAGAAAGGGATAACCTTCCAAGACTGACCCAGGAAGAAATAGAAAATAGGAACAGACCAATCACAAGTAATGAAATTGAAACTGTAATTAAAAATCTTCCAACAAACAAAAGTCCAGGACCAGATAGCTTCACAGGTGAATTCTATCAAACATTTAGAGGAGAGCTAACACCCATCCTTCTCAACCTCTTCCGAAAAATTGCAGAGGAAGGAACACTCCCAAACTCATTCTATGAGGCCACCATCATGCTGATACCAAAACCATAAAAAGATATTGCAGAAAAAGAAAGCTACAGACCAATATGACTGATGAATATAGATGCAAAAATCCTCAACAAAATACTAGCAAACAGAATCCAACAACACATTAAAAGGACCATACACCACGATCAAGTGGGAGTTATCTCAGGGATGCAAGGATTCTTCAGCATATGCAAATCAATCAATGTGATACACTATATTAACAAATTGAAGAAGAAAAACCACACGATCATCTCAATAGATGCGGAAAAAGCTTTCGACAAAATTCAACACCCATTTATGACAAAAACTCTCCAGAAAGTGGGCATAGAGGGAACCTACCTCAACATAATAAAGACCATATATGACAAACCCACAGCAAACATCATTCTCAGTGGTGACAAACTGAAAGCATTTCCTCTAAGATCAGGAACAAGACGAGGATTTCCACTCTCACCACTGTTATTCAACATACTTTTGGAACTCCTAGCTATGGCAATCAGAGAAGAAAAAGAAATAAAAGGAGTACAGATTGGAAAAGAAGAAGTAAAACTGTCACTGTTTGCAGATGACGTGATACTATACATAGAGAATCCTAAAGATGCCACCAGAAAACTACTAGAGCTAATCAATGAATTTGGTAAAGTTGCAGGATATAAAATTAATGCAGAGAAATCTCTTGCATTCCTATACACTAATGATGAAAAATCTGAAAGAGAAATTAAGAAAACACTCCCATTTACCATTGCAACAAAAAGAATAAAATACCTAGGAATAAACCTACCTAGGGAGACAAAAGACCTGTATGCAGAAAACTATAAGACACTGCTGGAAGAAATTAAAGATGATACCAACAGATGGAGAGATATACCATGTTCTTGGATTGGAAGAATCAATATTGTGAAAATGACTATACTACCCAAAGCAATCTACAGATTTGGTGCAGTCCCTATCAAATTACCAATGGCATTTTATACAGAACTAGAACAAAAAAATCTTAAACTTTGTGTGGAGACGCAAAAGACCCTGAATAGCCAAAGCGATCTTGAGGGGAAAAAATGGAGCTGGAGGAATCAGACCCCCTGACTTCAGACTATACTACAAAGCTACAGTAATCAAGACAGTATGGTACTGGCACAAAAACAGAAATATAGATCAATGGAACAGGATAGAAAGCCCAGATATAAACCCATGCACCTATGGTCAACTAATCTGTGACAAAGGAGGCAAGGATATACAATGGAGAAAAGACAGTCTCTTCAATAAGTGGTGCTGGGAGAACTGGAGACATGTAAAAGAATGAAATTAGAGCACTCCCTAACACCATACACAAAAACAAACTCAAAATGGATTAGAGACCTAAATGTAAGACTGGACACTATAAAACTCTTAGAGGAAAATGTAAGAAGAATGCTCTTTGACATAAATCACAGCAAGATCTTTTTTGATCCACCTCCTAGAGTAATGGAAATAAAAACAAAAATAAACAAGTGGGACCTAGTGAAACTTAAAAGCTTTCGCACGGCAAAGGAAACTACAAACAAGACGAAAAGACAACCCTCAGAATGGGAGAAAATATTTGCAAACGAATCAATGGGCAAAGGATTAATCTCCAAAATATATAAACAGCTCATGCAGCTCAATATTAAAACAACAAGCAACCCAATCCAAAAATGGGCAGAAGACCTATATAGGCGTTTCTCCCAAGAAGACATACAGATGGCCAAGAAACACATGAAAAGCTGCTCAAAATCACTGATCATTAGAGAAATGCAAATCAAAACTACACTGAGGTATCACCTCACACCAGTTAGAATGGGCATCATCAGAAAATCTACAAACAACAAATGCTGGAGAGGGTGTGGAGAAAAGGGAGCCCTCTTGCACTGTTGGTGGGGATGTAAATTGATACAGCCACTATGGAGAACAGTATGGAGGTTCCTTAAAAAACTGAAAATAGAATTACCATATGACCCAGCAATCCCACTACTGGGCATATACCCAGAGAAAACCGTAATTCAAAAAGACACATGCACCCTAATGTTCATTGCAGCACTATTTACACTAGCCAGGTCACGGAAGCAACCTAAATGCCCACTGACAGATGAACGGATAAAGAAGATGTGGTAGTATATACAATGGAATATCACTGAGCCATGAAAAGGAACGAAACTGGGTCATTTATAGAGATGTGGATGGATCTAGAGAGTGTCATACAGAGGGAAGTCAGTCAGAAAGAGAAAAACGAATATGGTATATTAACACATGTATGTGGAACCTAGAAAAATGGTACAGATGAACCGGTTTGCAGGGCAGAAGTTGAGCCACAGATGTAGAGAACAAACGTATGGACACAAAGGGGGGAAAGTGGCAGGGGGGTGGTGGTGGTGGTGGGATCAGCTGGGAGATTGGGATTGACATGTATACACTAATACGTATAAAATGGATAACTAATAACCTGCTGTATATTAAAAAAAGAGAAATCGTAAAATAAACATCAGTTAGGAATTAAGTTTGGTTGCTGGAATAAGATGCATCATAACAGTGGCTTAAACAAGAAAAAGCTAATTTCTCTCTAACTGGAAAGATGTCTGGAGACACTCCAGGCCTGTGTTTTAAGATGCAGGTTTTATTATGACTCAGGTATGGTGAGATCAACAGATCAGGTACAGGAGACAACTGCCATTGAAAAGATAGTTGTAAGAAAAAAAAGAAGGTAATTGTTACAGTCCCAGAAGTGGGGGATGCCACCCCCATGCAGGGCCACATGGGGAAGGACCAGGGAGGGGCAGGGGGAGCAGGGGACTGGGGACAGGACGTTTTATTGTGGTTTCCCTGGAGAGGGGTGGTGAGGCAGGGTGAGCAGGCTGAGGACTGGCTGGTTTGAATAATTTCAGTGGGCTCTGGGGAGTGGGGGCCCGTCTCTAGTTGTCTGGTACAGACCCTGGGGTGATGAGGGCAGGAGGATATTGGCCTGAGTGTGAGAGCCACATAGAGGAGAAGGGGGTGGGGTGAGTGGGCTCTGGATTGGTTAGTTTGCATACGAAAGGCACCCTGGAAGGCAGGTTGATACTCTGTGGGAGTTGGATAGCCCTAGGAGGGCTTCCCGCCCCCCGCACCCAGTTTCCCCAGGGTCCATAAGGCCCCAGATGTCAAAATATTATAACAGAAGACACGTTTAATACACCCTGGGGTGACAGCTCTATTGTGTTGTCAAGAAACCAGCTTTCTTCTGTTCTGCCAGAGAGAAGAGCGTCCAGCCTCACGTGTCCCTCTTGGTCCAAAACGGCAGCCAGAGTACCACCCATCACATCACGTTTATATTTCAGACGTTAGAAATGCTGCCTACCTTCCGTCTAGGTAGTTTCATCCATCAGTTTCCTCATATGTCTTAATGACCAGAACTTAGTCATGTGGCCACACCTGGTTACTAGGGAGGCTGGAAGCTAGAGTGCTCTAGCTGGGTTTCTTGCCAGTGTGAATAAAATCAGGGTTAGGTTACTAAGAAGAAGGGAGAGAACGGCTACCAGGTAGGCAAATAGCAGTCTGTGCCAGTTACTCTCTGTTTATGGGAAGCGACTCTGGTTCTCCCTTAACAGTAGTGTTCGAAAGTGTCTGGTAAGCGTGGTGGTATAAGATACGAGTCCCCGTGTAAAGAGGTATACTGGGCAGATGTTACCACGTTTGGTGCGTGGCCAGGACACAGCTGTGAGGGACACTGGGCGACTGCCTCCTCTGAAAGAGGTTTGGGGCCACAGAAGGCTTGGTGCACTTGCCGGGGCCCGCAGTGGGTGCCCCTCGTTCTGGGTTCGGAACAACAGTGACACATGTCCTACAAGTCTGCCTGCGTCCAGTTGTGCTGAGTCACCGCCGGCTGGTGGCCGCCCTCCTGACCACGCGCCACGTCTGCATGCTCCCACCCACGTGCGCTCAGAAGCAGCTTTCTCTTGCAGCTGTCGTTAAAATGTCCTTTGATGTATGCCATGCCTGACGTTCCGTGTCACTGCCGTGTGTGCGGAGGGGGCTGAGACATGGGAGGGCGGGAGGGGCGGGATAGCATCCTGTACTTTATGGAGCTGCACGCAGATATGTAAACCTGTCACAGAGACCAGAGCACAGCTCATGTGAACCCAGTTTTAACTTTGGATTTTCCCCTGTTCCCGGGTCATGGTGGCTCACGGGAAGTGAAATTGAATTTAGGCTTTATCTTCTGCTTTTCTTTCTGAGGTTGAGCAGTGCTGGGGCAGCCCCGTGCAGATGGGGCTGTGTCAGCTGGGAGAGTGGCCGGGGTCTGATGGCCCTCCTGTAGCCAGCCCCTCCCAAAGGCTAAGGGCGCCGGGAGGCACGCGTAAAAACAAAACACCCGATGCCTCGTCAGAGGCTGCGTCCCTCCTACGCAGTCCCCTCCCTTGGGCTCAGGGCGAAGTTTGAAACAGAAAGCAGCATGGGGGACATTCCTGTCTAAAGGGTGCAGGATATGTCAGCGTGCGGGCACACATTTGAAAATACATCTCAGAAGATGCCTGCCCAGAAAACCCCTTTCTTTTCAACATTCCCCTCTCCCTCGCCGTGGTTGTGGTTGGTTTCCTCAGCTACTGAGCGGGAGAGGGTATGGGGAGCCCAGCTGGGCGCCCTGCAGGGAGAGGCTGGGTGCAGGCACGAGCCTCCGGCCTCCCGGGACCAGGCCTTGGGGAATTCGGGCACGCCTCCCTCTCCCAGGCACCGATCAGGACCCTGCCTCCCAGCCTGTAGGGTGAACCTGCTGGGACTAACAGACGAAGGTGGCCAGCTGTGGACCCGGGCGCTGTGGGTCTCCTCCTCCTGGGTCGGATGGGGGACCAGCAGCTGCACCCGCCTAGTAGGGCTGCTTTGAGAAGTAGTCCAGGTGGTGTACGCGGAGGCCCTGGGTGCGCGTACGGTATTTCTAGGTTTCCCAGTAGCCTTCCCTCCCTCAGCAAGAGGTTTAAGAATTCTCATCTTACGGTTGAGGAAACTGGAGCAGAAGTGAAGTATTTCTTGCAATCTTGGAACATTTTGGTATGGAGCTTTTTATATATATTTTTTTGTTTCTTCTTTATTTTGCCTTTTATGGTCGTGAGGGTGACAGCAGGACTGATTCCCTAAAATGGAGAAATTTTCTCACTTAGTCTGGGCGCCGCCTCCTTTCACGGGCATCCCAGGAGCTCAGTGTGAACTGGGTGGGACTGTGGATGGTGAGCCTGGCGGGTCACAGGGTCAGAGGTTGCCACGCGGGCTCTCGCCGGCCGGTGCTGCGTTCGCAGAGGGAAGCACCAGCCGGAGAAGGAAGCTCAGAGAAACGGGGGAGGGGGGCAAGTGCGGCCCCCTCCCCACCCCAGCCGCTGAAATGGCCACCAACCAGAAGTGACCGAAACAGGACACTGGCGTGTGGGAGGCAGGGCCTGCAGACCCAGGAAGCCAGCTGAGAAGTGCACGGCGGGGCAGAGCCCCAGAGGCTGTGACATGGCTGTGACGGGAGTGCCACCCAAGGAAAGACGGGGCTCGGCCGGTACCAGCTGGTTCAGACTGGTCCAGGCTGGCCCTCCCTGCACACCACGCCAGAGGCAGGGGTGGAAGTGGAGACCTATGTGCGAGGACCGGGTGCCTGCTGGGGGTGGCGAGACCTGCATGTCCCGAGGACCAGGGTCCTCGTCATCCTGTAGCATGTGGCCCTGTGTCATCAGTGGCTTCTGAGCTTCCTTTTTTTTTGCAGAAGGAACTTTCCTCCCCATGGACCACATGCTGCCCTTGTTACTGTCAGCACTTCCAGCGAGGAGAGAGGTGACAGTGTTTGCACGGGGCTCCCGAATGGCAGAGCCGAAACTCAGGCCCGAGAGTGCCTGGTGCTGATTCAGTGAAAGTACAGACACCCAGCTTAGCAGCTGATCCACGCACGCCCGGAGAATCCAGGGAACAGAGATCCATGCCAGCTTGGAAAACCTTGGGTCCAGGGCCGTGTGCGTGGGCTCAGGCCTGACCCCTGAGGGCACCCCCGGGTCCTTCACCACCAGGGAGAGGGTGCGGAAGCGAGTGTGCCTTCCCTGGGCCAGGTGGCCCCCATCAGGCGGGGGCTCCATGCTGCTTCACTTCGTTCTGCTGCTTCTCTTCCTCTTGTCTTTTTTCTTTATCCTTTTGGGTTCCTTTTGCACTTCTGTGAATGTTGTCTCCCATTTTCGTACTGATTACTTTCCTAGTCTTTCTCCCGCAAGAATCTGTTGTTTATTTTACAATGCAAAAGTAGAAGGTATTTTTTAAAAAATTTTTTTAAATGCAAGGCTGTTGGCTCAGAAAAATCAATCAAAGGTGCCAGAGCAAGTAAATGGGGCAGTTTTCTCCTCTCTTGCGTAAATACAGCAACTTCAGCGGACATGCTTTTTTAGATGAAGGCAGGAAAGATTAAACTGTATTTGACCGTCCCGTGCGATGTGGGCTTGAGGCTGCAGGAGGGGAGGCAAGGGAGGGAGCCTGAGGGAGATGGGAGCGACACAAACCAGAAGTGCAGGGCCAGGGAAGCCCCGCTGGCTTTTCAGGGATCGTCTGTGGCTTTTGGCGTCTCCACCCACTGCGTTTTTCTCTTTAAAATGCTTGCTTGACCAACGAGTCCACATTTCTCTTTCCACCCAGGGGGGGCCCAGCGTGTATGCGCAGACTGCTCTAGTTGAAAAGTCGGGAACAGCCCTCGTGCCCACCCAGAGGGGTGGCTAGTCCAGACCAGGGCACGCTCAGACCCCGCCTGCTGAAAGGAAAGAGAGGTATAATTTTGGCTGTGGAGAGGCCTCTAAGACATATTGTTAAGGAGAAAAATAGAGTGCCGTTTATGGAAAGAAAAAGAAGAGCATAACACAGAATTATCCGGAGGCACAGACGTGAGTGTGACTGTACAAAGAGGTCTCGCAAACACACACCCAAGTGATAGGGTCAGCAGATGGGAGGCTGTGTTCATGTGCTTTGTCATTTAAAGTAAGTAACAGCTTAAAAATCAACAGATGCACAGCTTGTTGACTCAGGTATTACTTACGGCTCTTCACCTGCCACAGTGCTTGGCCTGGCCAGGCCCCGGGGGGCTGGGAGACCCAGATGCCCATCACAGGAGCACGAGCCTCAACGTGTAAACAGCGTTCTCGAGGGCAGGTTCAGACTGTGCCAAGGTTTTCTCACCCAGGACGGTGTGACAGTTGTCGTGAGAAGCCACCTGCCATGTGTCTAGCTTGTGGTCCTGTGAGTCCATGCGGTGGCCTGGGCTGTAGAGGTGCCGGGCTGGTTAGCAGGGCTTCTGGAGGCTGCGAGACCTCTGGAGCCTGGGCCCAGATCTGGCCGACTTCCCCGGCGCTGCATGTGGTCAAAGCAGGTCCACGCCGGGGTCAGGCCCGGCGGGGAGGAGCTGCGGCGGGGAGGAGCTGCGGGCCCACTGCAAAGGGTGCTGTGGGGGGAGGTGCAGCTGTGTTCCCGCCAGCCCAGCAGGGGACCGCGAGGAGCCCACAGGTGTGTTTCCGAGAAGGCAGAGATGGCAGCATGTAATGAAAAGTGTTTGTTGGAGCTGTTTTTGATAGTCGCTTTTTTCTGTCTGGGTGGCGGTTAGGGAATTGTGTTGATGGCGCTGATCCCCGCCAGCAGCCGCAGCATCGCTCATTAAAGGGCCCTTCAGACTGCTTGTCGTTACCTCCTTACCCCCGACCCAGCTCCCTAGGCTCCAAGCTCGCGACACCTAGCTGAGTCCCCGCCTGTCACTTTGACACCTGAATGTGCTAACTCCAAGTACAGTCACTTCTCGAGGGCAGATAGGATTGTTGGCTGGTTGCAGAGCTGGCTGACTTCATTTTCAGGCTTTATGGTTCTGTGCTTATGTACAAGTGTGATTTTTAAAAAAATGATTAAAAAGCCTTAATTTTTTCCCCTGATGGCAAAATACCTGTTCATTGTAGAAATTTTGGGAAATATATAAAAAAAAAAGAAAAGACAAAAAAACTAACCTTAATCTGATTACCCAGAGACAGTACCCCATTTTGTGGTATATTCTTTCGGCTGTGTGCGTGCGTGTGTGTAAATGAGATCAGAGTGGACAGATGTCCCCTTACAGGTCACTGGGCTGGCCTCCACCTGCTGTCTGGGGCGTTCTCTGTCTCCTCTCTTTTTTTTTTTTTTTTTTTTTGTGGTACGTGGGCCTCTCACTGCTGTGGCCTCTGCCGTTGCGGAGCACAGGCTCCAGACGCACAGGCTCAGCGGCCACGGCTCACGGGCCCAGCCGCTCCGCGGCATGTGGGATCTTCCCGGACCGGGACACGAACCCGTGTCCCCTGCATCGGCAGGCGGACTCTCAACCACTGCGCCACCAGGGAAGCCCTGTCTCCTTCATTTTTGCACTTCCTTCTGCTTTTTCTGAAATGGGAAAGTGGGAGCACAGCATCTTGAAGCTCGATGGTAGCAGATATGGAGGCCGTGTCCTTAACTGCACAGATGGAGAGGCAAGGCCCAGAGAGGGCAAGTATCTTGCTCAAGGCCACCCAGCAGGCTGGGGACAGGATGGTGACTCGATTCCTGGCCCAGGGCCCCAGACCACCTGTGTGGCCTCCTTGTCCCTCGGAGGCTTCATCTACAGCAAACCCCAAAGAAAGAAGGGACCTGAGTTTCACCAGGAAGCTGTGACGGTCCCACTCGCTTGGGCTGGGCTGGACGTGGTACCCGGCGGTCCGTTCCCGCGGGCCTGTCGGTTGACCTGGGGAGGCCCTCTCGTTTGTGAGGCCACAGCCACAGCCTCTGGCTCTTGTTGCTCCTTGCATCCTTGAGAGTCTGCTGTGAGCCTGGAGATGCAGGGATGAGATGAGGTGGCCTTGCCCCAGGAGCACTGTCTCTGGGGGGTGTGGTTCTCCAGGTAGAGCGTGGTCACCCCATCGTGTGCTGACACTGGAGCCGGGGACCCCAGAGGACAGTGAGAAATCAGGGGGTCTCCTGGGGGGGACAGGATGAGACAGGAGAGCTGAGCTCCACGAGGGGGGAGGGGAGTGTTCCAGAAGGAGCCCCGGAGCATGTGCAAGGCTGGACGTGCGTGGTGCCTTTGGAGGACAGAGGGCAGAGGCCTGGGACGCGACCTGGGTACTGACCCTTCCTCTGAGCCCCAGGCCATCGAAGGGCAGGAGCTGGCGAGGTACCCAAGGAGCTCCCCGTTTCTGCTGAGTAGGAGGGGCAGGACCTTCTCGCACCCCGTGGTCCACTTGCTCGCAGGGGCGTCTCTGTCAGGGTCTAGAACAGGACCCATCAGATGAGCAGACCACCTTACTGGGAAAAATGAGGAGGGAGGAGGGAGGAGGGTGGGGGCGGGAGCATGTCCCCTCTGGGCCCGAAGACCGGGAGGGTTTTGCAGGCAGTGCTGGGCCAGAGGAGGCCGGGCGCTGCAGAGCATGGGGGTCGGGGAGAGTGTGGACCAGTGAGTCGGCGGGCAGGCTCCCCAGGATGGGTGAGCGAGGGGCAGGGGCAGCCAGGGGAGGACCCTGTGGTTCTACCACCAGGGCAGGTGAGGGACGCAGCACGAGAGGCCTGGGCTGGAGGGGAGCTGCGGGGAAACATGGCAGTGGGACCTGGGAGCCCAGTGAGACGGGAAGTTGCCCGGGCTGGACCAGGGAGGGGAGAGGGTGGCTGCCGTCCGCACAGGGTGTGAGCAGCTTGGAGAGACTCGGGGCACATAGAACATCAGACGCTTGGAGGAAGTGGCCACGGGTATTTAGTTTTGGGTTTTCCCTGAAGGAGAATGAAGAAGACTTGCCCGTTGCAGCTGGACTCTGCTCCGTGTTGGCCACCCCCCGAGCCCCCTGGCTGTCTCCCGACCTTCTGGCTCCACTGCTCTCCCTCTTGCATTCCCCCTGATTTGTGCCCGTCTGGGCCACCTCTGTCCCAGGCTCCTGGCTACTGAGTGTCCTGTTCTGGTTTTTTAAATAAATGTATTCATTTTATTTATTTATTATTTTTGGCTGCACTGGGTCTTCGTTGCTGCGCGCGGGCTTTCTCTAGTTGCGGCGAGCAGGGGCTGCTCTTTGTTGCGGTGCGCGGGCTTCTCATTGCAGTGGCTTCTCTTGTTGTGGAGCACGGGCTCTAGGCGTGCGGGCTTCAGTAGTCAAGGCACAGGGGCTCAGTAGTTGTGGCTCGCGGGCTCTAGAGCGCAGGCTCAGTAGTTGTGGCGCACGGGCTTAGTTGCTCTGCGGCATGTGGGATCTTCCCGGACCAGGGCTTGAACCCGTGTCCCCTTCATTGGCTGGCGGACTCGTAACCACTGTGCCACCAGGGAAGCCCTCCTGTTCTGTTTAAACTCTGTTCTTTGCGTTTGCTGCAGAAAAGTCAAAGCCACTTTGTTAGCAGGGTAGGTGAAAGCAGGAGATTTCACAGCCGGTCTCGTAGGAGCTGGTGCCCTGTGCAGCCACTCCTTCCATGCTCCACAGCCGGTCCCTACGACAGGCGCCAAGGGGGCCGCTCTGGGTGAGGCTCAGGCCTCCTCGGCCTGAGTGGGGGCCACGTCGTAGAGGGGGGCAGACCCCGTGCTGGGACTCAAGCGTCCCCGGACAGGCTTTCCCGTTCCTGGAGTTGCCACCGCAAGGACGAAAGGCAGAGCATGGAAGAAGAGGAGCAGCATTTGCTGGGTGACGTTCGCTGCTTTCATCTGCGTTCTCGTTTAATCCTCCAGCACCTGCCGGCTAGAGTCAGGGCAGTTTTAACTGATGGGAGAAACAGGGCCACAACAGGGAAGCGGTTGCCCAAGCTCACAGCCGAAACGCAGCAGGATTTGAACCCACACCTGCTTCCAAAGCTGTGTTCTTTCTTCTTCCAGAAACTCTGCCAGTCGAGGGGTTTACGGGGTCGAGGAAAACATGAGAGTCAGAACGTGGTCTGTTTAATCTGTCTTCTAACAAAAATAAAGCTGACCTTAAGGTCACGGAGAAAGTAGTTTAGAAAGGAAGCCTGTGTCAAGCCAGGCCAGGCCGGGCACTGCCTGCTCGGGCACGGTGTCGCCCATCCCGTGGACATTACATTAAATTGTTTTTAACATTAAACCTTTTCCTGAACTTTCAAGCTCTTGGGATTGCTGATCCCGTGGAGCTCTGTCCTTTGCCTCGAGCGTTGTTCGGAATTTGCCGAGCATCCTGTTATTGTGTCACAGACTTCTATTCCTTGATCTCATCGCATCCTGGAGTTGCCGTTGCGAATGCCTCTCCCTGCCCCACAGCTGCTGCCTGTTTATAAGCCACGGGCACTTTCTGTATGTGTTCAGCTTTCATCGAGAGATCTGGGTGAAAGGTCTGGTAGTTCTGGGTGATTCTGCGTCACCCAGAGTCGCCCAGAGCCCTGCCTGCTCAAGAGACAGGAAAGGAGCGTGATGTGTGGGAAGGGGGAACCGGCCTCGCCCAGTCATCCTGCAGCTTGATACAAAAGGAAGATCATCTCGCTAGACACCACGAGCCATAGTTATGACACTTTTTGTCATGCTGTTTCCTCTTATTTATGCAGTGGAGAGTAGGATGTTTTCAAATAAACCCTCTAAATATGAAATCCTGAGAATGCATTATTTCTGAAACGCTGCACCGTTAACAGCCTTTTAGCTGGTTATATTATAAAGCATGTTGTAACAGCTCAAAAAAAATATATATATCTGAGCCGAAATGTGTTTCCATAGCCCATATGCTGAATTCTGGCATCTTTATACCTTTTTCAAGCTGTTGTCAATTAGTAGAGAAATTAATTTCTCTCTTTGTGTCCTTCGTACAGTCGAGCTTGTGCATGGATGCCGCAGGGAACTCCCTTTTCTCCTCCCATCGAGGGGAGCTCGTGCAGCAGGAGTTCAGGAGATGAAAGCGTGTTGGTCCAGGTGTCCATCATGGAAGCCTGGACCATCAGCAAACAGAAAAGGAGGAAATGGCTTTTGTTGAGGGAAACAAACTGTTTTCCAGGCCAGCAAGCTGTGATCTTGGACTTTCTGCCATATGCACGTTTTCTTAGAGAGAGACAGACAGAAGCAGAACCTCCCGGATCACACGGTGTTCCCCGAGAGGCAGCACGAAGGTCCTGTCCAGCCTGCACCAAATCGCCTGTGAGCCCTTCGCCCTCCGAGTGTCCTTTTGTCCCACACTCTCTGCCCTTGGAGCCTCACTAGGGCGTTTTTAGCATTGGCGGACTGTGTCGGCTGATGACTGAACATGATTTTTGGTGGCCTTTTAGCTGAAGGATGCGGCTCCTCTACTTTTAACCTGTCTTTGGTCTCGTGTCGTTACACTTCAGTATAGAATGCTGTTGCTCATGGGACTTCTGCAACATGAAATCCCACGATTGGGGACTGTCACAGGAGCGTGGAAGGCAAGCCAGACCTTCGTCAGAAATGGGCTTTGAAACCCCGATGGCTAAATTTTAAGTAGCGTGATCACGTTGCGGCCTAAGGTAGGGAGGATCTGTGGGGATTCTGGCATCCTCGTGCCAAAAGAGCATCGAGGGGAACTCAGTGGAAGCAGAAGCTACAGAACAGTCTCGGGGAAGCCTGCTGGGCCCGGAGTGTGTGCGCTTTCTGTCGCATCTCTTCTGGGGGCACCTGGTGTGGCCCAGGTAGTCACACAGCTGCTCCTGGCAGTGGGGGCTTCCATCTGGCTCAGCCCAGAGCCCTGGTTATCTTACGAACCATCGTTTGGGTCACCGTGTGTTCTGTGGCTCTCTCCCTACCACAGGTAGAGAAATGAACTGCCTTTAAAAGAGGAGAGAAAAACATTTGATTACAAGTTCTTCAGACCCAAACAGTAGCTTTCCATAGGGTTTTTACCTGGAAGCAAAGTACCGTGATGGGAAGAAAGCGGGTTTGCTACCTCCTCTAATAAACAAAGAGCTGTAGCTCCCGGTGTGGACAAGGACGTGAGGAAAGTCAAATTTCTGTGCTTGGCTGGGGACAACGGAAATTCTCAAGTTGGAATGCATTTTTGGTTCTATAAATGGGGACTCCCCAAAATATTCACATCTTTTGATCTAGAAATCCCATCTTGGCAAGTGTATCCTGACAGTTCTATAAATATCTGTGAAAAGATGTTCATCTCAGTGTTATTTAGAATAGCAAACATTGCTGGCAACCTCAGTGCTCCACCATTGAAAGTAAAGTGAGTTTTGATTTTTATCCCCCTGATGGGACATCATGCAGTCAGTATAAATCCCAAGTATAAATTTTGTGTGAAAGTGGGGGAAATATTACAGTCTTATGTGTTAAGTTGAAAATCAGCCCCCTGCCCCAGAGCCTAGCCAGACCGACACCCAGCAGGTAATTGGGAAGCGTGTGTTCCAGTTGGAGTGGTCGGCTTTACCTTCCTCCTGCAGCAGCCCCTACAGAGGACCCTTGTCACCTGCAGGACTGACCTCCCCAGCCCCATCCTGACGTGTACCGCCTGGATGGGAGATGAGGCTGTTGACTGAACGAGGAGTCCGGTTGTATTCCCGGCTGCTCTGGCTGGAAAGCACTCCTGGCCACCTCCACCAGGACCCTCTGCCCCACTGGGAGGCCCATGGGTGCCCCAGCGTAAGCCTCTCGCCCGGCAGAGGACGCGGTGGCTTCGTCTTGTCTGGGAGAACTCAGGCTGGCTGGGAAGACCCAGGAGGCCATGCCAGCCGGCCCTGACCCTGCTGAGGTAGCACCCGGGCCACAGGCAGGACAGGGAATAGACAGTATGGTTTTATGCGTTGTTAAAAACGTAAGTGGTGACAGTGGAGGCACCCCTCACAATCTGAGTTCTTTTTCTCCCAGTGGTGTGTGCTGGAGGGTGTCCCCGGTCAGCTGGTCCAGTTCACTTTGGCCGCCACGGAAATGAGACCAGACTTTCGTGGTGTTTACTCCTGCTTGGCGAGGGCAGGACTGGTTTGTTGCTTTAGAAAAAAAAATTGTTTGTTTGTTTGTTTGGCTGCGCCGGGTCTTAGCTGTGGCGTGCGGGCTCTTCAGTTGCTGCATGCGGGCTCTTAGTGGCGGCAGGCCTGTGGGCTCTAGTTCCCTGAGCAGGGATCGAACCCGGAGCCCCTGCGTTGGGAGCGCAGCGTCTTAGCCACTGGACCACCAGGGAAGTCCCCGTTGCTCTTTTGTGGTTAATTTTTCGTCTCCACAGCTAATATTTGCCGTCCACTTTGTGCCCAGCCCTGACCTGTGCAGTTCACACAGGTGGTCTCGGTTCACGTCTCCCACAGTCCGGGGAGCGGGGGTGAGGAGACAGGGGCCCAGAGGAGCTGAGACCCTGCAGGAGCCTGCACCCTGCGGGGCCGGGTTAGGTCCAGGGACGTCTGACCCCAGAGCCGTCCCGTGACCCGTACTCGGGCTGCCCGACGCTTTCCTGGCTTCCCCAGAAATCGGCCGTGAACGTGTGTCACTTCTGTAATCAGAGGAGGGGCGCCGGGTTTTATTATTTACGTAACATTTTAAATGCAGGCCAACGGATCCAGGTGTTTTTCCTCATTCCACATGGCACCTCCGCAGTAGAAATTGTTTTCAACACTGCCTAACGGAACGTTCCGTGATGGGGCTGCTGAGGCTGAGGACCTGCGTTTTGACGGTTTGCACTTCAGTGAATTTAAATTTGCCCCACATGGCTGTGGCTGCCGCCCCTCCAGAGTCGCTGCCCCATGGCGTCTGGGGACCAGGCGCCCTCGTCTGGGGCCCCACCGCCACCCTCCTGCCTGCTCCCCCCGGGACCGAGCTCCACCCTCCGCAGGGAGCCGAGCCTCGCGCCCAGGTGGCCCATCTCTAACCCTTTCAAGGGCAGGCCCGGGGTGGGGGGTGGTCGGGGCCAGCAGGACGCCCACGGTCCAGCCGATGGCCTGGGCACAAGGCCTCCTGCTGCCTTGTCTGTTGCTCTGACAACACCAGAGGGTGGAGGATGCCTGAGGCCGGACTCCAGGCCCCCAGCCTCCACCCCACGCGGTGATCCCACGGGACCCCCACTGGCTCCTTAAGAAGCAGAGACTTGGGGTATACTTGCCCCTGCGTCTGCTTGAGGAATCAACAGGAAAGGTCCAGACTCCCGGGCCCGCCAGCACGCCGACCTCATCCTCATCTAATTTCATAGCCTCGTGTGCAGTAGTGGTGCTGATGCATGATTTACGCTGGGTTTGAGGCTCGAGGATGCTTTCACTGTGTCCTGGGGGTGGTTGGTGTGTCCTGGAGTTGAAAACGGCAGGGAACACTGCCCAGAGAACACAGGGCTGCCCTGGGTCCCCGCCCGCGTCCTCACCTGACCAGCAATGCAGTGAGCCGCTACTGAGCGCTTGCTGTGTGCTGCACTCAGGGCTGACCACCGTGCCTCACTCTCCCTGACTCCCCACGCACCCTGTGGAGTGGGGTCCACGAGCGCCCCTTTGTGTAGGCGGGGAGGCTGAGCCGGCCGAGGTGAAGTCACCTGCCCAAGCTCACAGGGAGGTGAGGTGGAGCTGACTCCGGACCTCCGCGGTCAGCTCTGTCCTCCATATCCCGTCCTTCCCTGGTTCTCCTGGTCCTTAACTGGGGTGGTGACTCTTCCTCGAGATTTGCGCTGTTGTCATCAAACAGGAGGAGCCACGGGTGCAGGGGCTGGCACGGGGCGGGAGCTAATATGTGCTCCTCTTCTCGCCTTTGTAACATCTTAGCTGAATTTGAACTTGCAGTAGTGTTGGTTCAGTACCCGGGTGTGTAAGGGCGTGCCCCCTGCCGGGCCCTGCCGGGGCCTCAGTGTGCAGAGCTGGCCCTTTGTCAGGGGCAGAAGGGGCCGTTTCTCCTGCCCGCTCGCTCTGTGGTCGCTTCCATTGACTCTCTGTGGTTGAGAAACACTGACCACCTTCTGTCTTTTCTGAAAGCTCTGGGGTCCTGACTTCAGCTGGTTTTAGTTGCTGGCATCTCCAAGGCTTTCAGAAAGTTCTGCTTCCTAAATATTAACAATACAGTGTCTCCCATCCTGGAGAAAGGGATCTGTGCTTCTTTCTAAAGCAGTTCACTTCACCATGGGTGATCTCCTTTGCTTTTTAAAAGTAGCATTTGTTGCAGTTTCAACAGAGGTTAAACTTGGGTTGCCCAGTTCTCATGTTTTTCTGTGGGTTACAGAAGCTCTAAACAACTGTCAGGCGCCACATGGGAGCTTCTGTCATCTGGTGGGGACTGAACAGACCTACCTTAATGTTTTGAGGAGAAAAGTTCTGTTAGATGTTAAATTTATTTTTAGTTAGAAGGAAACCAAGGCGAAAGCAAGCCATGATTATGCAGAGGAGAAATACAGGTTAGACATGCAGAAGAACCTCTGATGGGGAAGAGCCCTAAACACGACGACAGCTTACGGGTTTTCTCCTCTAAGACTGTGTGGGGATGGAAGGGAGCGTTTGGTGAAGACCCACTACTTGCCGGGTGTGCTGCCCTGGTTCATTTATTCCAGCAGCTTTACGATGAGGTCAGGAGATGTCTCCTGGTTCTACAGATGGGCAAGTGACTAGCGGTAACTACCGTCTTAAAATTTGTGTTTCATTCCCTTGCTTTTTTATTCTGTGCTTTAATCACATAGGTTTGGCTCTCTAAAAATAGATATAGTTTGCTTTTGCTTTTTTTCGTTTTCTTTTTTGATTTTTTTTTTTAGCTTTCTATAAATGGCTAAACTTGAATACCTTACTTTCTTTTTTTCACTTTGTATTTTGTTTCTAAGGTTCCTACATGTAGCTTTCGTTTATTCGTTTTTTCACTACTGTAGAATAATCCCTTTAGCTACAATGTGTCCATTCTCCAGCTGTGACAACAGGCTGTAGCGAAGGATGTTGCCCCGTCTCCTGTGGTGCCTGCACAGGAATTTCTCTTGGGTGATGAATGCCTGGGGGTGGAATGGCTGGGTTGTAAAGTATGGAGTTCCAACCTTGCGAGATGCCAGATAGGCTTCCAAAGTGGTTGTACTGGCTTCTCTCTGTGTAACATGTACGGGCTAGTGACGCCCTTTAAGTTTGGACACGGGAGCTCAATCAGGTCTCCTCCCGGCCCCTCACAGTGCTCTGTTACACCGGAGCTCGTCCAAGTGGCTTTATTCTCCCTCTGGGTCTGTGTGGCTGTGATTCCCACACGTGGCTCCTGCCCGTCCAGTCCTGTGGTTCTTGAGGCCAGAGGCGCCACAGTGACCGTCTGTCTCGCTGGCCTGAACCGCACGTCCCACAGGAGTCCCCCTCCTCCTTCGTGCTGGCCTGTGCGCCGGGTAGGAATGCAGGGCCAGCCCCCCGCGGGATGGGAGGAAGTCCGTCCCCTTACTGGTCAGATTTTCCCAGGGAGAGAAAGCCATGTCCCTAGAGCCTGGGTCAGGGAAGTGCTGTCTGCTTGGAGCCTCCAAAGGAGCAGAGGCGAGAAGTGAGAAATCTCTGTTGGTGCAGACACCCCGTGGGGGGCGTGTGGTCCGCAGTTAGGGCCCTGCTGTGGACCCTCACCAGACAGGGCACGTGGCGATGCTTTTGCTGTGCAAATGGCAAAATGGGGAGCCTGGTACCCCAGCGTCTGGAGGAAACCATCTCATCGTTCAGACGTGCGGGCCTGGTGTGAATGCCTGCCTGTGTTTTCAGTCACACGCACCCATCGCTTCTGATTGAAACAGGAAGAACGTTTGAGGTAGAGTTAGGGGTAGGACAGAAGAGCACAGAGGCAGGGTGTTGAGGCACCACCGTGTAGGGGGCGGGCTCTGGAATCAGACTTCCCTGGGTCAGATCCAGCCGTGCCGCGAGGCCCTGGTCTCCTTGTTGGCAAGGCAAGTGGCATAAAAGCACCAGATCTGGGGTCTGAAATCAGTGCTCGAGCCGTTGCTCGGCCTGGAACTCACCGGGAGGATGAGCTCCATCCAGTCCGTCCGAGGGTCAGTTTTGTCTGCTAGAAAGTGGGGGAAAGAACCCCTCACTCACGGGGTTGTGAGGATCCAGTGAAATAACCCTGGGAAAAGGGCTGCGCAGATTACAACCTGCTGCGTAAACATGGGGTGTTGTCATTACCGGTTTTTTAATGCTTTGTCTCTCTTTCCTCACTCAAGGCTACATTTCACCAGATGTTTCTTCTCTAAGAAAATGAGTACTGAGTAGAACTGGTTCCCTAAGAAGAGGGAAGTCAGGTGCTCATTTCTTCCTATTTCAGCTTTAACGGGACCATGAGCTTTCTGGATACTTCCTCATGATCTCTAGCACACGGTGGTGCCTTGGAAAGTTATTTTCAGGTAGAAATATTTTGTATGAGACAAAGAGACGGGGATTATTTCATCATTCAGCAGAGAATGATTAACTACTTAACTGTGCACGGAATACGACGCTAGAGTGTTTTAAGGGTCCTTGGGATTGGTTTTAATCAGATGTGGTGAGACACACAGACACGGAAATGGCTGTCATGAGGGACAATTTATTATATTCACAATTCCCTAGAAAGGGGGCAGGGCACCCCACACAGGGCTGGTCAGGAGGCAGAGGGAGGGGGGGGAATGTAGACGGGAGCCTTTACTGCATTTTCTGCGAGAAGGAATGGTGAGGCGGGCCGAGCAGGCTGAGGATCGGCTGGTTTGAATAATTTCCGTGGGCTCGCGGGCTCAGGGGCTGCCCTGGTTGTCCGGTACCTGGCCCTGGGTGACAAGGACAGCAGGAGAGTAGCCCAGAAAGTGAGAGGTGGGATGCAGGCTCTGGGCGGGTTGGTTTGCATGTGAAAGGCCAGCTCACAGGCCAGTTCTTTCCTGTCTCTAGAAATTTGCTAACCCTGGGAGCAGTGGTCCCTCCAGGGCCAGCTTTAACCAGATGGTAAAGCATCAAAATACAGAAACTAAAAAACACAGTACATAGCAGCATCAGGGCAAACAAAACAAAACTATGCTGGATTAAGGCCTGTGGCGCAGGGTTCTTTCTTTTACAAAATATGAGGAAAAGGATTTTCATTGCAAATGCAGAACCGTCGCTCAGTGTACGTGGCGGGAAAGGAAATGTATCCATCAGTGTGGCCGGGGTGATGGAGATGAATCTCTGGTGAGTGGCCATTATGGAAATCCTGGCTACAGTTCATTTCAGCAGGTGTATAGCAGGCACCTGCCCCCCGAGCCAGGCCATCGCGAGGAGCCCTGAGGAATGTGCGGAAGAACAGAAGGGGATCCTTGATCCCGAGGCCACCAGCCCTGGCGGGTGTGGGGCACGTGCGGGCCCAGCCTCCTCCCCGAGCCCGTGGCAGACGTCACCAGTCTCCCACAGCACAGTGCCGTGGGGGCCACCAGCCACCCATCGGAGCTGCTTGTCAGCTGGGCTCTAGGGCCCCTCGGTCCATGGGGGAGGAGTGGTGCTGGAGGAGAGAAGGGGGGGAGCTCCGGTCAGCTCACCTGTGATAGAGACAAGACCTGGTTGGGGGGGAAGGGGAAACTTGCACCTGTGTGGAGGGAATTGACTCCGTGGAAGGGTTAGGAGTGGCGATGGGCCTTAGAGGGTTTGCTCCTGGCCTGGTGCAGGGCTGAGGGCCCCGCAGCAGGGGGCTGCTGCATGAGAGGCGCAGCAGAAAAGCGTGGATGTGCTTGGAGGGGCAGCGGGCGGGGAGGTGTGAGTGTGGCTCCGATTGTGCTTTCTAGTGAGGGAGCAGGACCAGTAGGAGCCTTTACCAGAGGCCCCGAAAACTGGGCTGGCACACGCGGACCGAGCTCTGAAACAGTGGAGACTCTGAGCCCTGCAGCATCAGAGCAGCTTCCAGAGGGGTGCAGAGGGGGTTAGGGCAGGCAGGGGGCTGGGTGGGAAGCTGTCGCCGGGGAAAAGGCGGTGAGCGTCTCACCCCCCGCTAGTGGCGTGGGCATGCAAAGGGGCAGGCCGATCCAGGAGGCTGAGGACCTAGAAATCTGGAAGGGTTTGGGGAGCAGCTCGACATAGGATAGAATGAAGGTCAAAGACAGCGGGCCTGTTTTGAGCCTGAGTGATTCAGAAGGTGAATCGAACCCGGGAGCAGAGCCACTTTGGAAGCTGTTTGAGGATCAACAGGACAGTCGGGGGATTCTTCTGACCAGGGTTTCACGAGGCGGATCTGCAGCTCTGGGAGGAGCGTGCCAGAGCGGGGAGAGCGGGCAGGCGTGGGCAGGGAGAGGCAGCCATGGGACGGTGGAAAGGAGCGCGGGAGGGCCTGCGGGGCGGCCGGGGCGGGTAGCACTGCAACGCACTCGTCGCGGGGGCTGACTTGTGAGCAGGCAGGCCGGCAGAAGTGAGCAGCCCTCCTCCAGAAACAGGCCAGGCTCCAGTGAAAGGGGAACCTTCACATGGGATCGGGGGGCGCCACAGTTCAGTGAGGTGATGAGGGACTTCTTCATAAATTCCGCCAGAACAATTAAGAACCATTTAGGAACTTGATAGAGGTGGTTGAACAGCGTTGTGAATATACAAAATGCCACCGAATTGGCACACTTTACAATGGTTAACGTTGTGTTATGTGAACTTCACCTCGATTTTAAGAAGAAAAGAACCGTCAGGAAAGAGATCGTGTCTCATACCAGGTACCATGATAAGCTGCAGGTGGATCAAAGATTAACATGTAGAAAATGAAACCAAATCTGGAGATGATGGTGGCGATGGTTGCAAAAAAGTGTGAATGTACTTGATGCCACTGAGCTGTGCACCTAAGAATGGTTAATGTAGGACCTCCTGGTTGTCCAGTGGGTAAGACTCAGCGCTTCCACTGCAGGGGGCATGGGTTTGATCCCTGGTCGGGGAACTAAGATCCCACATGCCGTGCAGCATGGCCAAAAAAAAAAAAAAAGGTTAATGTAAATTTTATGTTATGTATATGTTTTCCCCCTGCCCACAAGAAATGAAACCATAAAGGAACTCATAGAAAAAATGCTGAGTTCTTTTATACCCCTGGAGTAGAGAAGGCTTTTATAACTAAGAATCAAAACTCAGAAGCAATAAAAAGAAAAGATTGATAATTTTTTAAGGGTTTTTGTTTTTTTTTTAAAGCAACTAGCGCTCAAGCTGGTTTTTTTTTTTAATGAATTTATTTTTTATTTATTTATTTTTGGCTGCGTTGGGTCTTCGTTGCTGCATGCGGGCTTTTTCTAGTTGCGGTGAGCGGGGGCTACTCTTCATTGTGGTGCACGGGCTTCTCATTGCGGCGTCTTCTCCTGCTGCAGAGCACGGGCCCTAGGCGTGCAGACTTCAGTAGTTGTGGCTCACGGGCTCTAGAGCACAGGCTCAGTAGTTGTGATGCATGGGCTTAGTTGTTCCACGGCATGTGGGATCCTCCCGGGCCAGGGATCAAACCCGTGTCCCCTGCATTGGCAGGCAGATTCTTAACCAATGCAGCACAAGGGAAGTCCCAAGATTGACAAGTTTTTCAAATAAAAATCTTCTGTAGCTTAAACACAACATCAAGTCAAAGCACAGATGACCAGCTCATATACAAAGAGCTCTTAAATATCAAGAAATGCAAAACCCTGCAAGCAAAGACAGAAATTCTCAGTTTACCAGAAAAGAAATACAAGTGACTCTTGAAATGTAAGGAGATGTTCCACCTATACTTTCTCCTCTGTCTTAAGGGCAAGAATACAAACACTGAACGACCTGCTTTGTTGGGAGGCTGATAGATTCAACCCAGCACGTCCCACGTGGACGGCAAGTGGGCGACTTCTACTGAAATGGCACCTGCACGCACCTTTCAACCAAACAACCTTGCCACCTAGACATACACCCTGAAGGCGCACCTTCACAAAGATGGAATAAACATTCCCAGTGATTCGTTACAGTCCGATGTTTAATAAACGAGAGGTTGGATGTCACACAAATGGGTTTTGATGAGAGATGGCCAGAATAATCTGTACTCCGCCCACACAGAGGAGTACTGCACAGCCCTAAGACAGAGGAAGAGCTCTTGGCCTGTTTGTGATATGAAATAACCTCCAGAATACGTTAAAAGGGAAAAAAACTGGCACAGAATAGGGTGGGTCTATAGCATGCTACCTTCTATGTAAAAAAAAAAAAAAAAAAAAAAAAAAAATTATTTTTGCAAAAACAATTGCTTTGAAAGCAAAAACAGAATAGTTAAAATGATGAGCCATGGGGAGTGAGAGGGGAGAGGTAGAGGAGGCAGGAGCAGCAGCAAGATGTCCCTGGATGAATCTTCTTTTTTATTTTTCTAACTTTTGAGCCAGGTAAATGTTTACATATTCACAAAAGAAAATGAAAAGTAAAACAGCAAAATCTATAGTTGTGAACAAATTTATTTTGAAACTAATGAATCTAATCGTATATCAAATTAGTAACATAAGCACACAGAGAAAATAATGATCACGTATTTGTAATAATTCGAACTTTAAACATAATACTCTGGGGCTTTCCTGGTGGCGCAGTGGTTAAGAATCCGCCTGCCAGTACAGGGGACATGGGTTTGAGCCCTGGTTGGGGAAGATCCCACATGCTGCGGAGCAGCTAAGCCCATGCGCCACAACTACTGAGCCTGCGCTCTGGAGCCCATGAGCCACAACTGCTGAAGCCCACGTGCCGAGAGCCCGTGCTCCGCAACGAAGAGTAGCCCCTGCTTGCTGCAACTAGAGAAAGCCCGCGCACAGCAACGAAGATCCAATGCAGCCAAAAATAAAATAAATAAATAAATAAATGTATTTTTAAAAATGGCAGTATTAAACATAATACTCTGGCCATTTCATTACTGAACTGTTTTCCAAGGACGGGAGGTGGGATAGGGGGAGTATTGTTTAGTGGGTGTATCAGTCAGCTTGGGCTGCCATAACAAAGTACCCCAGGCTGAGTGATGTAAGCGATAGCAATTTATTTTTCTGAAAGTTCTGGAGGCCGGAAGTCCAAGATGAAGGTGTCGACAGGGCTGGTTCCTCCTGAGGCCTCTCCCCAGGGCTTGCAGACGGGCGTCCCTCTGTGTGTGTCTGTGTCCTAATCTCCTTCTCTTACAAGGACACCAGTCAGATTGGGTTAGGGGCAAGCCCAGCGACCTCATTTTAACTTAATCACGTCTTTAAAGACCTGTCTCCAAATACAGTCATGTTCTGAGCTGTGGGGATTAGGACTTCAGCACGTGAAGGGAGTGGGGTAGGGGGACGCAGTTCAGCCTGTGCCAGGAGCGTGAGGTTTTGGTCTGAGGAAGGTGGGAAGGTTCTGGGCGTGCATATGGTGGCGACGGTTGTGCAGCAGCGTGAACGTGCTCGATACTGCTGAGCTTGCACTGGAAGATGGCGAAGATGCTGTGTTACCACAATAAAAAAATAAAAATGAGTTTAAGGGGACTGAGGGTGCCGCTGAGAGGGTGACAGAAGGCTGTGTGCGATGGGCACTCGTGGGGGACGGACAGTAGGAAACAGGAGTTTGGGGTCTGACCACACAGAGGGTTTCCGAGTTTGAGGTCTGGGCGGCCAGCCGTTCCAGCCACTGTGAGCACCCCCTCCGCTCTCCGTCCGTGAAGCGGGCGGCATGGTCACTGCAGCTCTGGGCAGGTCCGCTTGCTGTGCTTCCTTGTGCTCTGGGAGCTCCTCCTCGTTTGCAATTTTCAGACCCCCCACATTGCGTGGTTTCTATGGCGACTGACGTCCCTCCGAGAGGGGAGCGTGGAGGGACCCTCAGAAAGAACGCAGGGAAGTGAACAGCACGGATATGGGACAGGCAGTACAATCCGGGAGGGAGGGAGCATGACCTAGTGTTACGGCTGCTTCGCTGAGAAGGTTCTGGCAGGTGCCCTTGACTGTCTTATGTCTGTCGCACTGTCTTCACCAAGAGCTGTAAAGGGAGGTGACAGGATGCAGCACTTTACCTGGTGAAAAGCTAACGCTTGGAAACACAACTGCGAGGGTCAAGGACTTGGGAAAGCCCAGGGAATTCCAAGCCTCATCCGTCTTGTTTCTGGCCACTTGGGGAGAAACGAGGCCTAGTGAGACTCCACGTGCCTGTCCTTTCTTTTTTCCTGGGATACGGCCACAAGGAAGGCATCCTGGCTGCGTGGACAGGCTTTGTGATGTTCACATCCTGGCTCATGACTTCTGGCTGTGTGATCTTCGGCACGTTCCTTAACCTCTCTGTGCTTCAACTTCCTAGTCTGTAAAATGGGGGAGAAGAGTTCCCACGGTCAAGAGTTCTTGGAAGGGCTTGGTGGGTCCTCCCTAAAGAGTGGCTTGTAATTCCGTGAGGAGACCCCTGGGCTTGGCAGGAGTCAGCCTCTGGTAACTGGTTCTGTTTCCTGTTCTCTTCCAGTTGGCCACGGGCAGAGCGAGGGGGAGAGGATGGTGGTGTCTGACTTCCAGGTTTTCATCAGGGACGTGTTGCAGCACGTGGACGTTGTGCAGAAGGACCACCCAGGGCTTCCCATCTTCCTCCTGGGCCACTCCATGGTGAGTAGACCACGGAAGAGCCCTCGAAGTCGAGCCGGGCCCCAGCCCCAGCCCTGCGGTGGGTGGAGGGTGAGGGTCCCGGGATGCAGGGGGCCGCCCTGCCTCTGGCCCCATCGTGCTCTGACTGGCCAGCATGGCCCCCTCTGGGAGTTCCCAGACAATTTATGCTCAGGAAACAAGGGCCAGCATCTTGGAGGCAGCCCCAGAGAAGCTCACCTCCGCCCGTTCCTTCCTGCCGGGGCCCGAGGCGCCAGGAAGGCGCCACTTCATGGTGGGGCCCCAAGGGTACTTCTCCCTGCACGGCCGCGTCTCAGGGCAGGAGGGCCCCTCAGTCAGCCTGTGGAGGAACAGAGGTCCTATGCGTCCTGCCCGTTTCAGAGTCACACAGTACACATGGGAATTAGGATGGGCTTCCAGAGGAAACAAATCCTTAACGGTCACTCCAAATCCCTTTCACCTTTTAAATACATTAACCCCCTAAGGATCAGCCAACTATAATGTATAGATCAGGGCTTCTCAAGCTGGCAGCATGCAGGCCGGATCCGCCTCTAGACCCCCGCCCCAGTGGCTGGCAGAGAACGTTTTGAGCTGCTTGGTTTTGAACTCTGGGTGACTTTTCCCTCCCTTCCAGCCCAGTCACTGTCGGGCTCTGTTCCTGCGCGTCTGTTACCTGCCTGGCCCTCGTGAGCGTGTGTGGTGTCAGCCCTGGGTGCAGGTCACCTTCAGCTTCAGCAGATAGCCAGGACCGCACGCCTTCAGCAGCACCCACGCTCTCTTAACTATTCTTCTTGGAGCCTAAATTTCTGGGACCTTTACTGAACCAGGAAAACAGAAAAAGGGTAGCAGTCTCTTATTGTCATCAGATTTTTTCAGATCTCGTGTTAAGGCTGACGGAATGGGTGAGTTGGGAGTCTGCCAGCTTTGGGCTTGAAATGAAATAGAAACATGTTATTGTTTAACTTGCAGCCCACAAGCAGGAACCTTATTTAGATCTCCCTGA
Source organism: Leucopleurus acutus (assembly GCF_964270905.1). NCBI lineage: Eukaryota > Metazoa > Chordata > Mammalia > Artiodactyla > Delphinidae > Leucopleurus > Leucopleurus acutus. The sequence continues at coordinate 1,693,438 of NC_139153.1, read as the reverse complement.
AATGTTTGCTGTTGGAAAACCCGGAGAAAAAAACATGTGAAAGCTAGTAATTGCAGGTCTAGTTTATCCAACATTTGAGGGCGTCTATTCCAAGGTACCGTCCTTGGGGCTCTGGGCCGGGACTGCAGCCCAGCAGGAGACCCGCGATGGGGCGGCTAAGAGCCCACGCTGGCGACGCCCACACCCACATGCGGCCCGTTCTCATTGCAGGGGGGCGCCATCACCATCCTCACGGCCGCAGAGAGGCCCGGCCACTTCTCCGGCATGGTTCTCATCTCCCCGCTGGTTCTCGCCAGTCCCGAGTCTGCCACGACTTTCAAGGTAAACGGACTTCCGGTTCCATGAGACTCCTGCAGCTTCCCGGGCCCCGGGGCGTCCGTTCACAGCTAGAGTCTGGGGGAAAGGGCTTCTCCCACGATTATGATAAGGTTTGGACAAGTAGCAAGCATTGTTGTCCCTGGAATCCTGTAGTTTCTCAAGTCAGGTACTTTTTTTCCCAGAGGCAAAAGAAAAATGGCTTCCTGCTTGTGCATGTTTCTCTGGTGAACGTTAGAAGGAGGAAGGGTTACGCGGGTTAGGAATCCAGCGAAGGGGCCTCTGTTAACAAGCCACGTGCTGGCCTGGAGCTCGTTTCCGGGGACCGTTGGCCAGCATCGGCCACGGCATGCGGACGCGGAGCTGCAGGCAGTTCCTAACGGGACAGCGCCGGCGCCTTGGCTGTAGTACTTTCCATCCCTGAGCACTTTCACCTCTGACCTGTCGGATCCTCCATTCTGTTTTTCTGGCTGTAATGTTCCACGCGGCGCAACCCAGTGGTTCCCGCGTTGAGCTGGGCCTCCTCCCCCTGAGGAAGGAGATGGGACTCGTGGCCTCAGCAGGGCTGCCGGGTTGTTGACACGTTATGGACCTGAGGTTTCAGAGACAGGTAACCCGGTGAGGGTGGGGAGTCCCAGCCCCGAGTCTCCCCGAGCACCGGTCAGTCTCTCCTGGTCGCTGGGGGACACTGCTGCCCCCGAGCCAGTTCTCAGGACTCTCAAAGGAGCACGAGGGGTGAGTGAGGCAGTGAGTGGGTCAGGATCATTCAGTGGTCCTGGTCCGAGTAGAGTAAGCAAGACCAGGATCGCAAAAAGGGGGTCCCCACGGCGCGCCGCACGCTTTGATTCGTGATTCGTTCTGCCCAGTGTCGGGCACGTGCTGGGCTCACACGCGAATCATCTCCCTCGGCTCCCACCCTCACCCCAGGAGAGGTCGAGGCCTGCGCTTTACGGTCGGGACGACTGAGGCTTGGAAGGGACGAGCGACTCTCCAGGTCCCACCCCAGTGGACTGGGGTCTGGGGCTGTCCTCTCCTCTCCCCATCAGGGGTGTTTCCCCAGAGAAGAAAGTGGACGTTTTCCCTTTGGGAAGAGTCCAGGACCGTGGGGATGTTTGGGTGAAGTGCACCAGGGGATCAGGGCAGCTGGGCCCCAAAGTGGAGCCCACAAGCTGTCCCCCGAGTCACTGGCAAAGGGGGAACTTCTGGGCAAGGCCACCAGCATGACCTTCCGAGCCTGCCGCTAATAGATCACCTTGTCAAACCAGGAGCCAGCTGTCCCGGGGGGATGCAAGTCTCCTCTCATTAACCGAGACAAATGAGATTGCCCGTTGCCCCCAGACCAGAGGACACATCCTCCCCGTGAAGTCTGTCGCTGCTCCGGGCTTCGGCAGTTCTGACTGACGTTCTGTGACTCGTCTGCCACCCCCGGACCACGGGGTTGCCCTCCACATCTCGCCTGACAGCCTTCTGAAGGAGTCTCACGGAATCTTTGTTTAAAATTTAATTGACACATGCTTAAAATAATGTATCTATACATTCAAAATGTGAGAGAGGGAAAGGGCATGAGCGGAGTCTCCTCACGGTTGCAGGCGGGCAGCCATGTAGCAGAGTTCGTGCATCTCTGCGGGTGCGCACACCACTGTGGGTCCCTGTGTTTCACACACGTGAGAACACGCTCTCTGTGCTTCCTGTTTTGTTCTTTTGGTGGCCTGTTTGTTTTTGTGGGTGGGGTTTAGTTTGGTCATTTTTCTTTGTGATACCTCTTGGCGCATAGGACTAGGAAAGGCCTCGCTGCAGGCCTCGGGTCAGGTGAGGCCCAAGGGGGATGGCCCTGGGTCAGGTGAGGCGCCCTATGGGGATGGCCCTGGGTCAGGTGAGGCGCCCTGCAGGGATGGCCCTGGGTCAGGTGAGGCCCCCTGCAGGGATGGCCCTGGGTCAGGTGAGGCCCCCTGCAGGGATGGCCCTGGGTCAGGTGAGGCGCCCTGCAGGGATGGCCCTGGGTCAGGTGAGTCCCCCCTGCAGGGATGGCCCTGGGTCAGGGGATGCGCCCTGCAGGGATGGCCCTGGGTCAGGTGAGGCACCCTGCAGGGATGGCCCTGGGTCAGGTGTGTCCCCCCTGCAGGGATGGCCCTGGGTCAGGTGAGGCGTCCTGCAGGGATGGCCCTGGGTCAGGTGAGTCCCCCCTGCAGGGATGGCCCTGGGTCAGGTGAGGCGCCCTGCAGGGATGGCCCTGGGTCAGGTGAGTCCCCCCTGCAGGGATGGCCCTGGGTCAGGTGAGTCCCCCCTGCAGGGATGGCCCTGGGTCAGGGGAGGCCCCCCTGCAGGGATGGGCCTAGGTCAGGTGAGGCGCCCTGCAGGGATGGCCCTGGGTCAGGTGAGGCCCCCCCTGCAGGGGTGGCCCTGGGTCAGGTGAGGCACCCTGCACAGATGGCCCTGGGTCAGGTGAGGCGCCCTATGGGGATGGGCCTGGGTCAGGTGAGGCCCCACTGACTGGCCTTTGGGTCTTCCCAGTGGTTCACTCTTACGGACCCCAAAGACAAACAGCCTCCTGGAGAGCACCCTGGCTGAGGGGGAGGAGGGGCCCCTTCCCTGGGTGGAGTCACACTGTCAGGGCACAGAGCACAGGGCAGTGTCCTATTCTGTGACTCTTCTCCCAGAGTGAGGCTCCTTGACAGCTCAGAGGTTTGCTTCATGGCAGCCAGTTCCTGATGGAGAGATTTTGAAAGTCATTATAAGCCAGCCAGCGTGAGATACCCAAGGCTTGGAGCACAGACGGGCTTGTGGAAGATGACAGCTCCCCGCTCCAAACGTGAGAATGCCAGACCCCGCCCCCCCCCCCCCCCCCCCAGATCCCGCACATCTGGTTCTTACTCCATTTTCAACAAGCTGGGGTATATTTAGCCTGGGGAACAGACAAGGAGGACAGAGTCTCCTGGTCCCAAATGCTGTCTGTGTTCAGATCGTGGTGGGAGCAGGAGAAATTTAGAAACAGAAGTCCTGCGCATCAGAACAAGTCTCAGTGGTTAATGGGAGGTTTCCTGGGGATTGTCTCATGCCCCTGGGCATGCTCTGGGGAGGGCAGCACTGCAGCCAGCCCCGGGGCACACGGGGAACGCTTGGGAACAGGTGTCACACCCTGAGCTTGCCAGGCCTTGTCCCCGGGGCGACACGCAGGAGGGGCTGCAGGTTAACCCAGTCCTTTCTCTGGGGAAAAACCCGACATCCCCCTGGATTTCTGCCCGGGGTCGGGGCGGGGACTCAGGCTGCCCAGAGGGTAATCCTCTAAATGACCTTCTCTGCCTGTTGCCTGGAGGTTGTCCCCTGGGGTCAGGTCCGAGATGCAGGAGCCATCCCAGTGCTTCCGGATGCTTCTCCACCCCCACCCCCACCCCCACCCCGCCCGCCAACCAGGGCACCTGGCCAGGTGGGGCTTGAGTGGCCGCTGTATACCCAGCACTCATGCCAGACACGTACCATCTTATTTCCCCTCCGTCACCACCCCGTTCCCGTTTACAGACGAGGAAACGAGGCTGACTGTCTCGCTGAAGGCCAGCGTGAGCTCTGGCTCAGGCGGCAGGCGTGGCAGGATGTTCCCTTCACCCCGAAACTGCCCTGGATCAACTCTAGCCCACTTCCCCTCTGAATGTCACTCTTCTGCTTCCGGAGTCCGGAAGGCCCTGGAGCAGGGGGTGGAGAAGGGACACGGAAGGGGTCTGGGGAGTGGCCACTCATTCAAACTTCAGGTAAAATTAGCCTCAGGAGTCAGGGCTTAGCTGGGTCATAAACCGGCCCCTGAATCTGGCAACAGCGATGCACCAGGCGTGTTGTTACCTCTGTAAGGCGTGCGGGCTTCCTGTCGTCTGCCGGGAGGTGCACTCTCCCCCACCCCAGAAACTCTGGGCTGTGCCCCGGCCATGCACTCCTGCGCCCACGGAGGCCTGCACTTCTGGCCTGCTGTGCGTGGGTCAGCCTGTTGAGCTGCTGTATAAAAGTGAGTGTAATTACTTCCCTCGTGTCAAGTCTTTTAGTGGCAGAAGCTTAGAAATGATCTTCGGGAGCCATTAAAACCTTTTGGATCAGTAGAGGCATTTGTGCAAGTCACTGGCACTTAAAGCGATGGGGCTGCAGTTAACCCAGGGGCGCCCCAAGGGCAGGCCAAGGACACGTGGCCGTCCGCTCACTTGCTTGTCGGGGGTGGGCCTCACTTCCGGGAGAGTCATCCTCTTCTGTCGCTGAGGTAGTTTGGGGCTCCCGCTGTCACCTGGTTCCGCAGGTCACCTCCTGCCTGGGGTCCCCGCTCTGGATGACATCCGCGTTTGCTCAGTCGACCGAGGAGTGTTGCTGGAGCTTCTCCTTGGGGCCGGAAACCAGAGGGCGGTTAGGGACGAGCTCTGGAGGAATTAGGTGTCACGCAGCCTCCTAGCAGCCCTTCAAACTTCGTTTCATTTTCTCCATTTTAGAAATGGAGACACGGAGGATCGTAGACCTTCTCCGGGATTCAGAACCACAGTTCGAATCCCACTTTGCCCAGCTCTGAGTCTCCAGGACCGATTCCCCCACTTCATTACCTTCCCTTTCCAGAGCTGGGGTCCAGTGACTCTGTGTAAGTCGTCATGGGTCTCGGCCCCCAAATTGTCCTCAGGCGACATGCCCTGGGGCCCCCGTTGAGTCGGGGTCCCTGGGACCTGTGTGGTGGCACAGACCTGACTTAGCCTGTTGGAGTCACGATGAGGGTGGGGTCTCTCCTCCGGGGGCCCGGCAGGGGTTGCCCCTCTCCTGAGCTGGGTCTGGGGCTCCCTCCAGCGCCCCTGCAGGGTTGTCCGAAGAGTCCGCAACGCTTGCTCAGAATGGCATCAAGATGCAGGGTCTCGCATCCCACTCCCTTTGGGGGAGGCACTGCCCCTCACTCTTCTTCCCGTGGACACAGGTGCGGGGCTCTCGCGGTGGACGGCGCTGGGGGAGATGATGGCAGGAAGCAGCAGCAGCCTGGACAAATCGCTCTTTCGGGCGTGGGGTCTGCCGGGCTCCCCCCGACCCCCTGCCTCCTCACCACGCGACCTCAGCACCCCTCCTGAACCTTGTCTTCCTTGATCCACCACTCCCGCTGCTCCGCCTCCTAACGGAAAAGCTAATGAAATAGGCCAACCCTAAAAGAGCAGCAGGGAAAGTGGGTGTGTCGAGCAGCCGTTTAGAGCATCCTTCCCCGGTGCCGCCTCTTTTCCTCCTCTGGTGTTTGTGGGGAAAAGGCTAAGAAACACCTGATTGTTTTAGCTGTGACATTATTGCCATCAAAGGTTTGTCTCTGCCCAGTTGAGTCTTGTTGGAAATGTGGCCAGAATTTACTCTGCTGGTTTAGAAAAAGAGCTGAGGGTCAGGGTGGTGCAAAGATGTCTCACTGTGACTCCTTTGAAAGAGAGGCTTACACATTAGGTGTGTCCGTGTCCCTGGTCCTACGCTGTGGGGGTCGGGGACACTGTACCACCTGGGCCGCAGGTCAGGCAGAACCTCTTAGGGTGGTGCTTCTCTGACTCAGGCCACCTGCCCCTCCACCTTCAGGGCACACAGGAACGCCGGGAGTCCCGTGAAAATGCAGAGCCTGATCCCTGGCAGCTGCCGGTGCTGCTGGTCTGAGGACCACACGTAGAGCAGGGGTCATGGAACACCAGGAAGGGACAGGGCCTGACGGGGGCCACGCCCGCTGCCAGTACACCAGCGGGGTGCAGGGAACAGGACTTCAAAACCAAGCGCCGTCTTCTGTGGAGACCAGGGGCTCAGGGCCGTAGGCTGTCGGAGCTGCAGCAGGAGAGGCCCCGCCGGACCTCGGCGATTGTACCGGGACAGGAAGGTGAGGGGGCAGCCGGACTGCTGTGCATTACCTGGTCCCTCCAGGGGCCGGACCCTTGCACTGTTCTTTTCGTAAAGCAAATGCTTGTCCAGAAATGGCTCTCTTCCTCTTTTTTTCCCCGTGAGGCTCTTGACGCTTCCCATGGCTGCGCAGAGTTCCTCTTAGTGATGCAGAGAAGACCACATGCTCAGGGACGGAGGCAGGGCAGGTTTCCCTGTGGCCCTCTCCTAGAGGCAGCGTCTCCTCTGGCTGCCTCGTGCCCACACCCACCCCGGGAAACTAGAATGAGGATGGCATGAGTCTCAGCCCGCCTGGCCTGATCCTCGTGGAGCCTGAGCTGTCAGTGTCTCTTCCTGGGGTAGAGGCCTTGGCACTTTGGGGTGTGAATGTTTGGGTTGAGAGGTGCCCATGGTGGGAGCAGAGACCGCAAGGGTGAAGGTGAGTCTGACCCTCCACGAACAGCTGGCAGCGTGCCCGCGTCCACGCAGAAACGGTGCCCGGCTTGGACAGTGGAGTGGACCCTGTACAGTCTCTGCCTTCACGCCTGCCACGGGGCAGGTGCCCAGGCGGTGTGTCCCTGGGCCTTTTCCTGCTGTCGGCTATCTGATCGGGGAGTGGGTAGGAAGCTACTTGCCGAGAAAGAGCCGTGTCCTCGAGGAGTCCGTGCTGGACGAGGCAGGCAGACGGGCCAAAGTGGGCAGCAGGGTCTGGTTGCATCGCACACGGCCTCCCCAGACTCCTGGGCCTGGCAGGGTCACACATGGAGTCAGCTGAGCGGCTCCGTGTCCTTCAGGAGGCCGTGGCAGGGCATCAAGGACAGCGGAAAGTCTAGGACCAGTTCTACAAGCTTTGGGATCCACGTCGTTTTCCCTGATAACGTTGCCCTTGGGCCACTGTTGCTGGAAGGGAAAGGGCAGCTGCATCCCAGGCCCCTGCCCACTTCCAGCTGGCCGTGTGCAGTGGCACTGAGCCTCTGTGTAACACACAGTGTCCTCGTCTGTTACACGAGGGTAAACCCTCACCTCACAGCATTTGTGTCCAGATTAAAAGACTGGGCACCTGGGACCGTGCCCAGCACACCCAGGGGTTGTCACTGAGTGGATGTGTGCGCCCTCCCGCGATGCGGGGTGCCAAGAGGCAGCACCTGTCGGCTCTGTGACACGCGCCCTCCGCGCAGGCCGCGGATTCACGCTCGCCACCTTCCGTGCAATTCTAATTTCAGCGTTTCTCAGCTCGCTTTTGAAATAGCATCTTTCATCCCCGGGTGTCTGCACAGCCCAGAAACGGGAACAGCCCCCCTCTGCAGGCAGACGTGTGAGATCCAGGTTCACGCTTTTCCTGGGTAAACACCAGATCCAGCAGGAGGGGGTGGGAAGGCCTGGACCTGAGCCAGGACCGTGTTCAAGGAGCACGCGTTGAGCACCTCCCGTGTGCCGGTGCCTTTGCTCACAGTGGTCCCGTGGGGAGCTAAGGGGACAGGCTCAGTGATGTGCAGCTCCATCCACACACCTGGGGCCACACAACCAGCAGTCAGATCGGTGTCTCCCTCGGCGCCGTGTCTAATCGGCCCAGTGACTGTTTGTGCCCCAAGACAGTCAGCAGGCGCTTCCGGATCAGAGCGTGTCCTGCCTCATCTCGGGTGACTGGGTGCGTCTGCTCCTGCTGTGTTTTTGAAGGTCCTCTGAGAGGTGCTCGTGCACAAGCACTCAGCTAGGAGGTCCTGCACATCATTCAAAGTCATGACCCATGAGGGATCTAGGGAGGGTAACTGCACAGAATCAGGGTCAGCAAAAAACACACGCGGTGTCCCGCCGTCACCACACGGCCTCCCCTCGCCCGGCTCACCCACAGTGGCCCAGAGCCAGACCAGTGAGGCCGTCTGGTCGGAGAGAGGAGGGTCCTCGGGTGCCCAGCCCGGGACCAGGCCTGGCTGAGGTCCAGTCTGGGTGTCCCTCTCCTGAGCTGGCCCCGAGGGCAGCTGGGTGGGGTCCCACTGCACTCACCCTGGCTTCTCTCCCACCTAGGTCCTTGCTGTGAAAGTCCTCAACCTTGTCCTGCCGAATGTGTCCCTGGGCCGGATCGACAGCAGCACGCTCTCACGGAATAAGACAGAGGTGAGTCTTTCTGAAGGCCTGGGGCAGCCGGGGCTGGTGGGTGGGAGGGCAGCAGCCCCGGGGGGAAATGCAGGCGTTTACCACTACCCAGCCGAGGCTCTGTGCGAGGTGACGGGGACTTGAAGACGTGTGAGACGCTGTCTGGCTTCAGGATTGGGTGGGAAGGAGTGGGTGGCGGTGCTGCCTGAGCTGCACCCACGTGTGCAGAGGAGCTGACCAGATGAAACTCTGTGTGTATCAGCCAGGTCTCTTTTGGTTGTAAGTGACAGAAACCCAACTCAAAGTGATTTGAGCAAAGAGGGATTTACTGGTGAGTGTAACTAAAGGCTTCAGGCATGGCTGGGTCCAGGGGCTGAGTCTTGTTCACCATCTCTCTCCCCACCTCTCATGTCCCCTGGTTTGGCCTCATTCCCAACCAAATTCTCCCCAAGCAGAGGCAAAGCTGACCGCCAGCAGCTTTACACGAGCAACTGCAGTGGAAAGGCAGCACCTCTTCCCAACAGAAGTCTCAGGGCTGGTTCTTACTGGCTGGTTCTTACTGGCTGGGTTACTGGTCCAGGAAAGCGGGCGGCATCAGTCCTACCCAACCTCGTGGCCTGAGAGCAGAGAAGGGCAGTTCTGTTGGGGGGCGGGGTGGCTAGGATCGAGGATGGAAGAATGGATTCAGGCCAGGCCACGTGTGCACTGGGTTGGGAGCTGGAGGGAGGATCAGAGGAAGGGGGTTCGTGGCAGAGGGAACAGCACGGGTGACGATCTCGGCACGAAGAGCCTGTTTGCAGAACAGCCGGTAGTTTGCTTCGGCCACAGTGTAGAGGTGAGTGGCAAGGGGTAAACTGAGGGCAGGTCAGGAGGCACCGCTGTGCCGGGGGTGGGCTACTGCCCTCAAGCAGAGCTCGCTGCCCTCTGTGGAAGCAAAGCCAGCCCAGGAGGTGTAGCGTGCAGGGTGGGGCGGCCTCAGGGCAGATACGCTGGGGGTTGTGCGATGTCACCGTCACCCCCTCTGGGACCAGACCCCAGGGTTCAGCGTGAACGACGGTGCGCCTTGACGCCAGGTCCATGCAGAGACCGGGGTTGGTCTGTGAAGGTGCTGCTCAGCGGACCAAGCCCCTCCCCTTTAGTGAAGGGCCGGCACCTCATCCCCTGCCTGTGACGGGGCCCTTATGCTCCGTGCCAGGCTTGTGTCACGTGCTCACCCATGCACAGCTCCCGTATCGCGGGGGAGCAGACTGAGGCTCGCCATACGCAGGCACACGCCTGGGGTCACCCGCTGATGGGACGGGACTAGCCTCAGAGCTTAGGTCAGCGGGTCCCCAGCCCGCTCTGTCTGGGGGGCGACAACCCAGTGGACAGGCGGCACCCCGGGCGCCTGGAAGGGATGGTCCTCAGGGTTGAGCACATCACTGTGCGGCTCTCCTGCCTCAGCCTCCCATCTTGTGTCAGGAGTTTGAAACCAGGGAGTTGCTGGCTGCCCACGGACCCTGGAAAGTGGAGCGGGTGCCCGGCATCCCAGTGGCCTCCCCCGCTTCCTTGGGGCTTGAGCGGTCGGACTCTGGCTTCATTATAAAATATGGCCTCCTGGCCCTTTGAGCCACTCAGAGAGCAGGCAGCTAAATGGGGATCGTGCCTAACGTGTAGGAGGGGACATTCCCGATCAGGGGTCAAAACCCAGGCCTCCGAGGGCCGGCTGTTTATGAATCTGGCTTGTGTGGGCCCTGTGCGGGGAGCCTGAGGTGGGCCAGTCCGCCCAGTCGTCCACATGCCATTTGAATTTTAATTTAATCTATTTTTTAAAATATTTATTTATTTGGCTGTGCCGGGTCTTAGTTGCAGCACGCAGGATCTTTAGTTGCGGCATCCGGGATCTAGTTCCCTGACCAGGGATCGAACCCGTGCCCCCCGCCCCCTGCATTGGGAGCGCAGAGTCTTAGCCACTGGACCGCCGGGGAAGTCCCCAATCTAATTTTAAAAGCAGTAACTCCCAAACCTATGTCCTGGGGCCAAATTTGACCCACCAGGGTCAAGGACATTTGAGTAAAGGAAGAAGATTTTCATTCCAAAAGGCAGATCTGTGTGGTGAGAAGGCACAGTGTTAGGACCCAGAAAGACCGAAGCCAGTCACGACATGAGTGAGATCAACATTAACCCCATTTCCGAGGTGAGGAAACCGAAGCTCGGAGGTTACATAATTTGTCCGAGGTTACACAGCCAGTCAGGGGCAGAGCTGGGACCCGAAGCCTTTGATTCAAAGGTCTCTGCTGGGACGCCTCCTCCCAGCTAGTATTTATTTGCAAGCGTGATGCTCTCTCTCCTGCTTTGTAATTACTGGTCCACACGGCCCGCGGCTGGAGACCATCGCTGTGTGTGCAGGATCGCTTGTGAGGGGAGTCGTGTGGGCAGGGCCTCCTCCACCTGCCGCGGCCAAATAATGGCTCTGGCTCAAACGTGCAATTTCCAGAAAAACCACTGATCTGTGTGGCAGCTGTGCTAGGACAGCACTGGGCTGGAGGAGGGACCTCCCTTTGAGAGGAAACGTCGAGGTGCAAATCCGAATTGTTTATCTCACCACCTGAAACCACGCGGGCAAAAGGGAAGGAAAGAAAGCTAATGAGATGATTCCGAGCCCTCATTGTTTGAAAGTAGCAAATTTCAGAGCTTTTATCTCCTTTCTGAAATAATGGAAATTTCACTGAAGGCCTTATGAAAACAGCAGAGTCTGGGCGAATACCCAGCATGCAGCCTCCCCTTGTGCGCTCATCCCCGCCCCCGTCCGTGGGGCGGGGGGGGGGACCAGCCTGTATCAGGTTTCTGACGGGTCGGGTAAGCGGGATGACTCTTCAGAAGCACTCATAAATTCCCCTGCTGGGAAGACTCGGAGGGTGGACTCGGGCTGGAATAAATAGGAAGCAGGAGCTTCCAGTCCTTGGCATGGAGAACGAGCCCCTCTCCTGCCTTCTCTCTGAGTCGCCCTTTCAACATGCTGCTGAGCGTTAAAAATAGCAGTGCCGAGGGGGAAAATGTGTTCAGAAGAGGCACCTCCCAGATCCAGCACCGGGTGTCTTAAGGCCCACTTTAGCCGAGACATTTCCCCTGGAGTCCTGCAGCTTTTTAAAAGCCTCAGGAGGAAAGGAACCATTTGCTTCACAAGCTCACTGAAGTGGGACCTGGGGGAAGGGGCTGCAGGCTGGGGTGCGGGGGGCCTGGCGGGCTCCCGGGGGGATTCGGAAGTCGGCTGTGTCTCTGGGGAAGCAGGACGTTTGTTTGGGGCTTGATGTGGCAGCCAGGACTGCCAGCATGACACCCTCACTTCACAGAAGCGAGCCCTCAGACGCACAGGCTCCCGGCATGTAGGAGTAAAGGCAGAAATGCCAGGCGTTGGCTCAGCACCACCCAGTGCACCGCGTCGCGGCCCTCCGTCTCCCCTCCACAGCTCCGGGAAGTCAGTCTTAACATCAGTATTTGCGTTTGTGGAAACTTAGGCCCAGAGAGGGCAAGTCACTTATCCAGGGACACACAGCTACTAAGTGAGGATTTGAGCCTAGGTCCTCATGTCCGAGCCTTAGCTCTGAAGTGCTCCTGGAACTGAAATCCTGGGGACAAGCAAGTGGCTGCTCGGCCTTTGTTGTGTCTGTCTGCACAGTTAGAGCCCCCAGTCAGCACACTGGCCTACTGTACTGACATGCTAGTCATTCCACCCTCAACCACGGGCTCTTTGGAATGTGATGAATCCCTCCCACTCTGAAAAGCCTTGAATGTTCTAAATAGTTCTCCGGCCAAGGCCGCCGGAGGGGGAGGTGTGAGGGGGAAGTGCTGAGGAGCTCCTGACGCCCCCTGCACACCATCGATGACCCTCCGACCGCTCACAGACAGGTACCCTGCTTCCCTTCCAGGCCCCATCCCCTGGCCCCGTGTCCAGGTCTTCTGCTGGGAGCGTCCACTGTTTATATATTGGGGCAGTTTGTCTTCTAGAACCGAGTCTCTCTTCTCTGTAACTGTGCTGGGACGCCCTCCAAGCGTCTCCTGGCTGGTTTACATTCATGCCTGCTGGCCATATGGTGAGTTCCGGGCACCCAGGGAGCTGAGAAGGGGCCAGCTCTGCTCCCTTTCATTTCTGTGGTGGGTTCCGCTCCAGACCCCCACCCAGTATTTGTGGTGTGCCTGCCTCAGGGGTCAGGCCACTGTTGCCCTGTTGCCTGCGTGTCTTCTGCCCACACGGCTGGGAGGCCACCTGCCCGTGGCCCTGGGAAGCTCCTGCCAGCTCTGGGAAGGCTCGGCCATGCCGAGGCGTTTGACTCATCGTAACCAAGGCTAAAGATAGGCTGAGGCTCCCATGCTGCCCCCAGGACACAGCCTCCCACGAGCCCCTCTGAGAGCCGGTTATTACTTTCCAGTATAACCTGCTTGCTTATCTGATCTTACTCTGTGACTCGCCATCGTTCATGGCTCATGTCGCCACAGAAGACTTGGCTATTTCGGGCAGCTGATAATTTACCGACGTCTTAAAAAAAAAAAAGGAACCATGGGAACATCTCTTGGCGTGGGCCTCCGTGTGGGGTGGCCGGCGGGGGAGCGCGTGAGCGGGCCCAGCTCAGGCCAGCGCCCTGCATACGGGTCCGTACCCCTGCCTCCCAGCCCTCCTTCCCCCGGGACTCTGGCAGAAACAGCTCCGAGCTCGAGAGAGGTGGGTCCCTGAGGTCAGCAGCTGTAATGGCAGCAGAAAAGCCAGGGCCTCTGTGGAGAGCCTGCCAGGGGCAGTTCCAGCTGCCAGCCAGGCCCCAGACAAAACGAGGCACCCCCTGCCCTGCCTCTCTCCCAGGTACCGTCACGGGTCCAGCGAGAAAGCAGCTGCAGGCCGGGCAGGGCTCACCCACCACCGTCTCAGAGGTACCACCGGTGACCTCGCAGCAGGCCGGGAGGTGAGGGGCAGCTGCAGGCCGGGCAGGGCTCACCCACCACCGTCTCAGAGGTACCACCGGTGACCTCGCAGCAGGCCGGGAGGTGAGGGGCAGCTGCAGGCCGGGCAGGGCTCACCCACCACCGTCTCAGAGGTACCACCGGTGACCTCGCAGCAGGCCGGGAGGTGAGGGGCAGCTGCAGGCCGGGCAGGGCTCACCCACCACCGTCTCAGAGGTACCACCGGTGACCTCGCAGCAGGCCGGGAGGTGAGGGGCAGCTGCAGGCCGGGCAGGGCTCACCCACCACCGTCTCAGAGGTACCACCGGTGACCTCGCAGCAGGCCGGGAGGTGAGGGGCAGCTGCAGGCCGGGCAGGGCTCACCCACCACCGTCTCAGAGGTACCACCGGTGACCTCGCAGCAGGCCGGGAGGTGAGGGGCAGCTGCAGGCCGGGCAGGGCTCACCCACCACCGTCTCAGAGGTACCACCGGTGACCTCGCAGCAGGCCGGGAGGTGAGGGGCAGCTGCAGGCCGGGCAGGGCTCACCCACCACCGTCTCAGAGGTACCACCGGTGACCTCGCAGCAGGCCGGGAGGTGAGGGGCAGCTGCAGGCCGGGCAGGGCTCACCCACCACCGTCTCAGAGGTACCACCGGTGACCTCGCAGCAGGCCGGGAGGTGAGGGGCAGCTGCAGGCCGGGCAGGGCTCACCCACCACCGTCTCAGAGGTACCACCGGTGACCTCGCAGCAGGCCGGGAGGTGAGGGGCAGCTGCAGGCCGGGCAGGGCTCACCCACCACCGTCTCAGAGGTACCACCGGTGACCTCGCAGCAGGCCGGGAGGTGAGGGGCAGCTGCAGGCCGGGCAGGGCTCACCCACCACCGTCTCAGAGGTACCACCGGTGACCTCGCAGCAGGCCGGGAGGTGAGGGGCAGCTGCAGGCCGGGCAGGGCTCACCCACCACCGTCTCAGAGGTACCACCGGTGACCTCGCAGCAGGCCGGGAGGTGAGGGGCAGCTGCAGGCCGGGCAGGGCTCACCCACCACCGTCTCAGAGGTACCACCGGTGACCTCGCAGCAGGCCGGGAGGTGAGGGGCAGCTGCAGGCCGGGCAGGGCTCACCCACCACCGTCTCAGAGGTACCACCGGTGACCTCGCAGCAGGCCGGGAGGTGAGGGGCAGCTGCAGGCCGGGCAGGGCTCACCCACCACCGTCTCAGAGGTACCACCGGTGACCTCGCAGCAGGCCGGGAGGTGAGGGGCAGCTGCAGGCCGGGCAGGGCTCACCCACCACAGTCTCAGAGGTACCACCGGTGACCTCGCAGCAGGCCGGGAGGTGAGGGGCAGCTGCAGGCCGGGCAGGGCTCACCCACCACCGTCTCAGAGGTACCACCGGTGACCTCGCAGCAGGCCGGGAGGTGAGGGGCAGCTGCAGGCCGGGCAGGGCTCACCCACCACCGTCTCAGAGGTACCACCGGTGACCTCGCAGCAGGCCGGGAGGTGAGGGGCAGCTGCAGGCCGGGCAGGGCTCACCCACCACCGTCTCAGAGGTACCACCGGTGACCTCGCAGCAGGCCGGGAGGTGAGGGGCAGCTGCAGGCCGGGCAGGGCTCACCCACCACCGTCTCAGAGGTACCACCGGTGACCTCGCAGCAGGCCGGGAGGTGAGGGGCAGCTGCAGGCCGGGCAGGGCTCACCCACCACCGTCTCAGAGGTACCACCGGTGACCTCGCAGCAGGCCGGGAGGTGAGGGGCAGCTGCAGGCCGGGCAGGGCTCACCCACCACAGTCTCAGAGGTACCACCGGTGACCTCGCAGCAGGCCGGGAGGTGAGGGGCAGCTGCAGGCCGGGCAGGGCTCACCCACCACCGTCTCAGAGGTACCACCGGTGACCTCGCAGCAGGCCGGGAGGTGAGGGGCAGCTGCAGGCCGGGCAGGGCTCACCCACCACCGTCTCAGAGGTACCACCGGTGACCTCGCAGCAGGCCGGGAGGTGAGGGGCAGCTGCAGGCCGGGCAGGGCTCACCCACCACAGTCTCAGAGGTACCACCGGTGACCTCGCAGCAGGCCGGGAGGTGAGGGGCAGCTGCAGGCCGGGCAGGGCTCACCCACCACAGTCTCAGAGGTACCACCGGTGACCTCGCAGCAGGCCGGGAGGTGAGGGGCAGCTGCAGGCCGGGCAGGGCTCACCCACCACAGTCTCAGAGGTACCACCGGTGACCTCGCAGCAGGCCGGGAGGTGAGGGGCAGCTGCAGGCCGGGCAGGGCTCACCTACCACAGTCTCAGAGGTACCACCGGTGACCTCGCAGCAGACAGGGAGGTGAGGGGCAGCTGCAGGCCGGGCAGGGCTCACCCACCACAGTCTCAGAGGTACCACCGGTGACCTCGCAGCAGGCCGGGAGGTGAGGGGCAGCTGCAGGCCGGGCAGGGCTCACCCACCACCGTCTCAGAGGTACCACCGGTGACCTCGCAGCAGGCCGGGAGGTGAGGGGCAGCTGCAGGCCGGGCAGGGCTCACCCACCACCGTCTCAGAGGTACCACCGGTGACCTCGCAGCAGGCCGGGAGGTGAGGGGCAGCTGCAGGCCGGGCAGGGCTCACCCACCACCGTCTCAGAGGTACCACCGGTGACCTCGCAGCAGGCCGGGAGGTGAGGGTTGGAGGCCCATTTACGTGCGGATAGGACGCCACTGACTTGCCAAGGCTTGGGACACTGGCCAAGGCCGATACGAGCCCCAGACAGTGCAGTCTGACCACGGGGGTCTCCTGCCCCAAACCTGCCCAGGGGATGCGTGGCTCCTCCTGACAAGGGGATGAGAATGACGTGAAAGCCAAGACCGCGGGGAGAGGAGAGGTTAATTTCCATAATTCAAACTGGAGCTTTCCCTCCAACTTTAATTGTGGAAAATCTCAAATCTACAGAAAAGTCGACATAGTAGTATAGCATACACCTGTATACTCCTCCCCATAATTCACCAGTTGGAAGTACTCTGCCATGCTTTCTTTATCTATGCTTAAATATGGAATATCAGTGTGGACATATATTTTAAATATTTTAAGATTTGTGCTAAAATATACAGCATATAAAATTTGCCGTCTTAACCAGTTTTAAGTGTACAGTTCAGTGGGATTAAATACATTCACATTGTTCATCCGTCACCACCGTCATCTTCAGAACTTTCTCATCTTCCCAAACTGAAATTCTTCCCCACTGAACACCAGCTCCCCAGCACCCCCCAGCCCCTCCCCCCCCCCCCCCCCCCCCCGTGAATCTGACTCCTCGAGGGACCTCAGTGTTTGTCCTTTCATGACCAGCTTATGTCACTGAGCATAATGTCCTCAGGGTTCATCCGTGTGGTAGCAGGTGTCAGAATCTCCTTCCTTTTTAAGGCTGAACAATATTCCCTGGTCTGTATAGACCATGTTTTGTTAATTCATTCATCCTCAGTGGACACTGGGTTGCTTCCGCTTCTTGGCTCTTGTGAATAACGCTGCCGTGAACGTGGGTGCGCAAGTATCTTTTCAAAACCCTGCTTTCAATTCTTTTGGGTTTATACTTAGAAGAGGGGTTGCCGGGTCATTTTGATATGCATTTCCCTAATGATTAGTGATATTGAGCATCTTTTCACATGCTTTATTGGCCATGTGTATTGATATATCTTCTTTGGAGAAATGTCTATTCAAGTACTTTGTCCATTTTTTAATCAGGTTTGCTGTTGTTGAGTTGTAGGAGTTCTTTATATAGTCTGGATAATAACCCCTTATCCAGGTACATTGTTTGTAAATGTTTTCTCCCATTCTGTGATAGTGTTCTTTGATGAACAGAAGGTTTTCATTTTAAGGTAGTCCATTTTATCTATTTTTTTCTTTTGTTGCCTGTGCTTTTGGTGTCATATTCAAGAAATTATTGCCAAATCCAATGCCATAAAGTAGATGCATTGTTTTGGCTGAAACTTTTTTTTTTAGGTTTGTTTGTTTGTTTATCGATTTTGGCTTCGCCGGGTCTTAGTGGCAGTACGAGGGATCTTCGTTGCGGCATGCAGGCTTCTTAGTTGTGGCGTGTGAACTCTTAGTTGAGGCATGCATGCGGGATCTAGTTCCCCGACCGGGGATTGAACCCAGGCCCCCTGCATCGGGAGCGTGGAGTCTTACCCACTGGACCGCCAGGGAAGTCCCCTGAAACTTTTGAAAGGAAGTAAGTTGCAGACCCTGTGGTCGTACTTCAGCATGTGCTGCCCGAGAGGAAGGACCCAGAATAAGGACATTCACACACAAGCCATTCTGTCATCACACTTTGGGAAAGTAACAGTAATTCCCTGTCATCGTTCCTTTCATTACCTCTCACCATCTGGTCCATGGTCTGATTTCCTCAGTTGTGACCAACATTTGATTCCAAGACTTGAGACCACGCGATCTTGCTGTTTTGTGACCAGCAGTTGTGAACATGGTCCTGCGAGACCCCAGTGATTCTTTCTTGTTTCTCTTATTACTTATTCAATCCCTGGGCCTGTGAAAAGGTGGCCGTGGCCCGTGTGATTGGGTGCAGAACGTGGGGCTGCTTTTTCCCTTCCCTCGGTGACCACTCAGGACCTGTGTCTGGTTCCAGGGTCACACCGCAGGGACCACCACTCCCAAGGCACAAGCAAGGTGACCCTCTGCATCACTTCTGGTTCCAGTGCCCTGTGGCGGGTTTGTGCAAACCGCTTGCACCCACCTGCCCAGGGCCTGACCTGCCGGCCCACCTCAGGGCTCGAAAAGCAGGTACAAGGGTGAACAGGAGTTCAAGCTTTAGTAGCAAAAAGCACTTCTCGGGAAAAGATGCTCGGTAGTTCACACGCCCTTGACCCGTGGCAGTGTGTACATGTAGGCTAACCCCATTGGTCCTCTTTCTTGACCCGTGGCAGTGTGTACATGTAGGCTAACCCCATTGGTCCTCTTTCTTGACCCGTGGCAGTGTGTACATGTAGGCTAACCCCATTGGTCCTCTTTCTTGACCCGTGGCAGTGTGTACATGTAGGCTAACCCCATTGGTCCTCTTTCTTGACCCGTGGCAGTGTGTACATGTAGGCTAACCCCATTAGTCCTCTTTCTGCCCAAAGTGGAGCTGCAGGTCCTTACTTCTGGTGGCTCTCCTCTGGTCTGGCTCAGGAATTTCAGTCCCCCAGGGCGGGGCGCCTGCTCCGGGGTTGGGGTCATAGCGGGAACTTGGGCCTCGGTAAACAGGGCTTGCTTCAGTCGGCCGTGCTGGGGAGACTCTGTGGAATCAGGCAGGGCCCTTATGTCCCCTCCCCACCCTGCAGGCGGCACGTCAGGCCAACCGACACTGTGTCACTCGCGCTTTGGACCAGGCCCTGTGTTCGGGGTCACATCGTGGGTCTGTTAACAGCGGACAAAGAGGCGGGGCGGGGGGACGCTTGAGCTTCCCAACAAGAAGTCCAGAGGCGAGGCCTAGGAGAGGTTTTCTCTTGTCCAGCTCCCTCTGCAGCAGTCCTGCCGTTCAAGACCAAGGCGGGGGCGAAGACATGGCCTCTGCAAAGACCTGCCAGTTCATCTTCGGGTTCCCACAGGTTTCTGGCTCCAGAGAACACTTGGGTAGAGTTGCCCTGCTCTCTCCAGTGTGCCGGGGAAGGCTATCTGATTTCCCTGGGGTGAAAATGGGTGGATTAAGAGAGATGGAAACAGCAGAGGAAGGAGATGGGAATCCCAGGTGGCCCTGAAGCAGGTGGAAGATGAGGTTTCCATAGGCAGAGGGAGGGCATGGGCTGGAAGGAGAGTCGGAAGACCAGCTGCAGACATGTCTGTAGGTGCCTGGGAGGGAACGCAGGAGGTTGGGCCTGCTGGGCTGGGCCTCTCTGGGAAGTGTGAAATCACGTGGGCAGGACACTCACCTGTGCTCAGAGGCCCCCCCAACCCCGTGGCAGTCCGTGAGGGTGGCAGCACCCTACAGTCCTCACCAGGGACGCACCCGTTTCTCTCCTGGGGCGTGCTGGTTCCCTGCAACTCCACGCCCCCTGGCCGCTTGAGCCCACAGGACTCACCTTGACCTCCTCCTGTCTAAACACGTAGCGCAGCGTGGTGAGAGGTTGGGAATGCTGATGGTGGGGCCCACCTGCCTCGTTCTCATCCTGGCTCTGTCCCTTACTTGCTGTGTGACGTCGGGTGAGTCACCCAGCGTTTCTGAGCCTCAGTCTCCTCATGTGTAAAATGGATAGGGGTCCTGCAGAGACTTGAGGAGTAAGTACATGTAAAGCACTCAGCACAGCACCTGGCGCAGAGGTGAGGGCTCAGGGCTAGTTATTTCTAATACTGTTCCAATTAAAAATCTAATTTTGAGTCTATCCCAGAACAGCTTTTCAAAAAAGAGGTCAAGAGATCCGACTGGGTGGGGGTCGGGGGTGATTCCTGGATTTTGGTCAACCAGAAGTTTAAGAACGCTCCCAACTATAACTGTGGGTTGCTTCCTGTGCTTCAGGGCAAAGCTTTTTCAAAAGGCAGGCCCAGGCTTCCCTGGTGGCGCCCTGGTTTCCTGGGCCCGTGAGCCATGGCCGCTGAGCCTGCGTCCAGAGCCTGTGCTCCGCGCCGGGAGAGGCCACAACAGTGAGAGGCCCGCGTACCGCAAAAAAAAAAAAAAAAGGCAGGCGCCCCAGTTGGCTTGTTCCCAGCTGTCAAGTCAACCTTGCTGAGAGCCCTCAGACCCCCCGACAGGGAAGGTGCCAGAAGAGGCTGGGGCTCGGAAAAGGACCCTTCCTCTATGGGAAACCCAGGCCGAGGAGTGTGTGACGCTGCACCTCGCTGCCCTGCGCTGGGGTCAGGCAGCCACACGGCATTAGCCTCGCTGTGGGGAAGACCCAGCCTGGGCCCCGGGGTGCACATCCCATCCAGACGCCCGGCGTCCTCCGGGGCGTGACCACCGTCACCCCCATTTCACGGATCAGCAAACTGCATCCCAGAGAGAAGAGCCTTGCCCACGTCACACAGCTGGGAAACGGCAGGGCTGGGTGGTCTTCCTCACAGGGTTTCCCCCCAAGAGAAAAGACGTCACGTCTCAGCCGGTGGACACACCCCCAGAGGTTGGTCACCTGGAGCAAAGATGCCCTGGCTTGGACCTGGGTCCACAGCCTCCAGTTGGTGTCTTCGCGGCTGTGCTCCAGAAATGGGGGGCAGGGGGGCAAGAGAGATCGCCAGAGACCGAGTCCTTGTTGTGCCTTTAACTATACTTGTGCTTTGAGACCTCTGATTCACGTGCAGTTGTGAGAAATAACTCAGAGGAGCTGTGTGCCTTGCCCAGTTTGCCCCAGAGCTGACATCTCGCAAAACCACAGGGTTATGGTGACCAGGATACCCTCGGGGGTGAGTCAGGCCGTCCCCACAAAGACCCCATGTTGCCATTTTGTAGCCCCACGCCCTCAAGCCTGACCACCACTCGTCTGGTTTACATTTCTCTGATTTGTCCTTTTTTTTTATTTATTTTTTTTGCGGTACGCGGGCCTTTCACTGTTGTGGCCTCTCCCGTTGCAGACCACAGGCTCCGGACGCGCAGGCTCAGTGGCCATGGCTCACGGGTCCAGCCGCTCCGCGGCATGTGGGATCTTCCCAGACCGGGGCACGAACCCGTGTCCCCTGCATCGGCAGGCGGACTCTCAACCACTGCGCCACCAGGGAAGCCCTGTCCTTTTTTTAAAATATAAATTTATTTATTTATTTTTGGCTGTGTTGGGTCTTTGTTGCTGCGCGCGGGCTTTCTCTAGTTGCGGTGAGCAGGGGCTACTCTTTGTTGCGGTGCGCGGGCTTCTCATTGCAGTGGCTTCTCTTGTTGCGGAGTATGGGCTCTAGGCTCGCGGGCTTCAGTAGTTGTGGCTCACAGGCTCAGTAGTTGTGGCTCGAGGGCTCTAGAGCGCAGGCTCAGTAGTTGTGGCGAGCAGGGTTGGTTGCTCCGCGGCACGTGGGATCCTCCCAGACCAGGGCTCGAACCCGTGTCCCCTGCACTGGCAGGCGGATTCTTAACCACTGCACCCCCAGGGAAGCCCCCAATTTGTCTTTTTAAGAATGTCGTGGAGATGGAATCCCACAGTCAGTGATCTTCGGGCACCGACTGTTCGGTCTTTGGTTTTGAATGGGCTCAGGCTGTTGACCGGTGCTCCGGGCCTGGCTTGGGCTGGGAGGGAGAACGCTGTCTGTCTCCTGCCTGGGGGACAGGACACGACCCTCCCCCACTAGGAGAACTTTTGGTGGATTTAGGTCTTAAGCCCTCAGAAGGCAAAGGCCCTGGGGTTGGGCGGGGCTGGTTACCTTAGGGGAGGGTTTGGGCTTCTGAGCCTGTTTCCCTGAGAGGAGGCGGTCCCTGCCCTGCCTTCCCGGCCGCCCCTCTGCCCCCCCCCCCCCCCCCACCGTACGGTGGTGGCTGGCACAGGGGCCTGCACTTTCCCCGACACAGCTGGCGGCTCCTCCCAGGTCTAGAATGGACCATTGTGTACACAGCGCCTACGTGCTCCAGTCGTGGGAAAAGAGCCAAGAGTGGGAAGCCACCTGTGCCGTCAGAGCAGTTAACCCGGAGCCGACTCCCTGCGGGGCTTCATGGCCGTCAGCAGGGCAGGCGCCAGGCCGCTCAGGAAGGAGGTGACCTCGTGGGCCCTGGCCCTGGGCGTTCGTTCACCGGGACACCCGGCAGCCGGGGCTCTCTGGCCCCGCCGCCCCTTCCCGAGCAGCCCTCCTTGCAGACCCTGAAGGAGCCCCTGCTGCTCCCGTGTTCTCGGCCCCCAGACTGGTGGCCCGGCTCCGCGGGAGGCCCGCCGTCTCCGCTGCAATAAGGGGCTCGTTCATCTCGTGTGGCTTTTCCCAAGTGGTCTGGCTCGCCTGCTCCGGAAGAATCAGGGTGGGGGGGGGACCTGGGACAGCCTGTCCCTCTCCAAGTGGATCTGGGACCCTGGATGAGGCCTTGCGGGGAGTTGTCACAGGGAGACGCGGCCCCCGCCCGAGAGTCAGATGGAGACACAGTGGACACTCAAGCCTCCTCGCGGGCAGCTGACCCTCTGTTCCCTCACCCCTCCTGACACCACACAGCTCTTGAAAAGAGAGGTGAGGGAAGAGGGGTCACGGCCCCGACCTGGTCCAGAGAGTTCTGTGGGCATGTGTCCCGTCTCAGCTCACAGCAAGCAGGCCACTCACTGTCCCCTTGGGGCAAGAGGAGTGAAGCCAGGAAGTCAAGGACGGGGCCCGGGCAGCCCCGCAAAGGGCATGGTCAGATCCTCAGCCGCAGGTGAGGCCAGTGTCAGAGGAGGTCCCGGCGGGCTGACGGCTGAGGAGGGCGGGCCCGGCCGCTGCGCACGTCCACAGGCGCAGGGGGACAGCAGACCTGCCTCTCAGGCTGGCAGGCAGCCTGCTGGAGCCACGTCCTGCAGCCCGCGGGGTGTCCTGCCCAAGCCCTTCCCTGGCCTCGTTCCCGCACACACAGCCCTGTGACCCGGCAGCCGTGGGTGCCCCTCACCCTCTTCAACCAGGGGACACTGTGTCAGGACAGACAGACTTAGAGAAAACAGAATCCACTCAGACTGACGCCGAAACATCTTCTGAGCTGTTCCTGTGTGAACTCATCAAAGCGAACATACGATGTCGCTCACGTGAAGAAAACCCACAGCTTGATACTGAAACCGTCCCAGGGCACAGGCGTGGATGGGGGAGGGGGTCACAGAGCAGGCTGGAAGCAGGGGCAGCGCGGCCGGACGGACCGGGGGTCCCCACCCCAGGCCCGCCGCCAGGGTCGGCTCTTCAGAGCCAGAGCAGGAGGGACCGCGAGGGCCTGACGGGCCCTGTCTCTCTCCTCCCGCAGGTGGACATCTACAACGCGGACCCCCTCATCTGCCGCGCAGGCCTGAAGGTGTGCTTCGGTACCCAGCTGCTCCACGCCGTGTCGAGGGTGGAGCGGGCGCTGCCCAAGCTGACCCTGCCCTTCCTGCTGCTGCAGGGCTCTGCTGACCGCCTGTGCGACAGCAGGGGCGCCTATCTGCTCATGGAGTCTGCCAAGAGCCAGGACAAGACGCTCAAGGTGAGCAGCTGCCCCACGTCCCCGGGGCGGGGAGAGTGACGTCCCTCTAGGGCACCTGCCCGAACCCTTGGTTTAGGGCTGGCCTGGCCCCCGGGAGGCACGTCCGCACCTGGCCTCCGGGCAGAAAAGGTCGTCCTCCTCAGAGAGCGTTAGGCGTGTCACACACAGCAGGATGGAAAATGCTGTTCCAGGTGGAGCAGTTCCCGGGTGTCTGTCTGAACCGGGAAGACCCCTGGCTGGAGGATGGGGAGAGAGCAGGTGCACCGACTGTGTCCCTGCCACGTGGCAGCGGAGCCTGAAGGTGGCTCTGCGTGGTCGGCTGGGCAGACGGCCACCCCGGGGCACACGTGCGAACAGACGTGTCCCTGGACAGTGCTGCCCCAGCTTGGGCATGGCCGAGTGGACGCCCCAGTCGAGGGCCACCTCCCGCTAGGTTATAGGGAACGCGGCAGCTCCCCGCAGGTGCCACACCTGCTGCATGGGTGCCAGGACTGGCACTCAGCTCTCTGCCCCGAGCCCCCTGCACCCAGCGCGCTGTGCTACAAAGGCTCTCACGTGTCTGCACTGTCCAGCACCTCTCCGTCGTGGCTAAGAGTGGCAGCCCCTGGCCCAACACCCCTGCCAGAGGGAGGCCCGGACGAACAGCAGGAGGAAGGAGGGGAAGGAACGCCACTCCCATCACGGCGGGAGACGGTCCCAGCCGCAAGTCCCACGCTGGCACACCCGAGAGAGAGTTGAAATTCAGAAAAAGAATTGAAATCAGGGTCTCGAAGAGATATTTCCACCCCATGTTCACGGCGGCCAAGAGGTGGATGCAGCCCCGGTGCCCACTGAGGGGAGGTGGTCCGTCCAGGCAAGGGGGTGTTTTCCAACCTCGAAAAGGGGGAAGTTCTGACGCCCGTTGCCACACGGATGAGCCTGGAGGAGGCTGTGCTCAGCGAAATGAGCCGGTCACAGAAGGCCAAATAGCGCGTGATTCCACGCACATGACGTATGCAAAGTAGTCAGAGCTCATAGAAACAGAAAGTAGAGGGACTTCCCTGGCGGTCCAATAGTTAGGGCTCCGCACTTTCACTGCTGGGGCCCTGGGCAGGGAACTAAGATCTCGCAAGCCGAGTGGCGCAGCCGAAAAAAGAAAAAGAAAAGAAAGTCGGGTGGTGTTTCCAAGGGCTGGGAGGAGGGCGCTGTAATGGGGACAGGGTTCACTTGTGGAGGATGAGAATACGGCACCGCGTGCAGAGATGCTTAACACCACTGAGCCGTACACTCAGAGGTGGTTAAGATGGTAAATTTCACGTTATATGATGTGTACTACAGTTTAAAGAAAAAAACAGACTTGGAGATAGCTGTTAGAAATCGCTGAAATGGCAAGTAGGCAGGTGGTTATACACATGGAGAGTTCAGGGGAGGTCTGGCTGGAGATAGAGATTCTGAGTCATCAGCACACGGGTGGGTTTACAGCCAGGGGCCTGGACGGGGCTCCTGGGGAGAGGGGGAGAGGCCCGACCCCGCCTCGGCCGCGCCAGCCTGCAGCTCAGGAGGGCGGCGTGAACAAGACCAGGAGGGGCGAGAGCTGTGGGAACCACGGAGGAAGGTGTTTCTAGAAGGTTCCCCTGGCCAGCTTTTGAATGATGCCGAGAAGCCAAGTCCTACGAGAGTGCAAGTGATCCCCGGCCACCGCTATGTGAGGGCCGTGGGGCTGGTGTCAGGACCACCGCCGTGGGCGGGTAGGAGTGAGGGTCAGCCGGGTCAGGCTGGGGTCCCACAGGGAGGAGAGGAGGCGCAGGTGGGGCAAGGCTGGAGGGGGAGTGGCGTGGAGAGGGGACAGTGGTTCAAGAAAGGATCTGATGAACATGTTGGGACCTTGCCAGCTGTTTGCAGCACCACCTGCTGACCAGGCGTGGGTGCGTGGAGAGGGGGTCCTCTCCATCCGCTGCCCGGCCGCCTTGCCCACATGTCACTCGCAGTAGCCGTGACTTCCTGTCTTTCCTAATTGCAGATTTACGAAGGTGCCTACCACATCCTCCACAAAGAGCTTCCTGAAGTGACCAACTCCGTCTTCCGTGAGATAAACACGTGGGTCTCTCAAAGGACAGCGGCGGCAGGAACGGGGTCCCCGCCCTGAGTGCCCTGGCCAGCCGTCGGGCCACAGTCGGGGAAGCAGGCAGAGGAAGGGCAGGAGCTGGCTTCTTAGATGTGGCTTGCCAACAAACAAACAAAAATCACAAATTGGAGGAATCCCTAGCGCAATTTACTAAAAAAAAAGAAAAAAGACAGTCTTGTCGCACATCAGGCCGTCCGCCACTGGATCTGCCTTAAGTGGTGGACACTTTATGCAAAAATAGGAGGTCACAGCACTTCCCAGAGAATGTGCTGGAAGGCCTTAGGCCGCAGAGCCCTGCCCCGCCTCTCCCGCTCCGCAGGGTCCCAGGACCCCCGCTGCAATAACTGGAGGGGTCCCCTCCCGCCACCCCGCGCCCCGCCCTCACTGCCTCGGCTGGGGCCCCCTCTGGCCGCCGGGTGCGGGGCGGCATCCACTTCCCCGGCAGACTGGCGCCGCCGCGGCCCAGAACATGCCTGCACTTCCTCAGCACGTGTCCACCCGTGACCCGCGTCAGCTCCTTGTCCGCCGGGAGCCCGGGGTGGGCTGTGGGGCAGGTGGGGCTTGGCCCAGAAGAGGCACCCTCGCCCCTTCCCTCCGCGGGGCACATCAGGGCGGCTGTCCGTCGCTGACTAGTGTTACCTGGGGCTCAGAGGATGGTTGTGTTGGAGATGGAGTGCCTCGTGTGTATAGCGTCTGTTCTGAAGCAGAGCCGGGGGGGGGGGGGGGGGGGCGGGGAACCAGGGGCCTTGAAGGCATGGATGCCCGACAGCCCTATGCAGCCCCGGGGGGCGGGTCTAGGAGCCCCGTGCGGGACAGGCCTGTCCCAGTTCCCGCCTGCCGGGCCGCAGCCGCCCTGGGAGCCTCGGTGCTGGCAGCACAGCTACCTCTGGTGGCCGGAGAAGCTCCCCACGCGGTGGCCCTGCCCACGGCTGCAGGCCTGAGGCCACAGCAGCCCCGCTGCCTTTCTCGGTGCCAAACCCGCAGCCCCCCACCCCTTGGCCCTCAATTGCGCCAGAAGTAAACGGGGTCACCACCCACCTGGGGGGTACTCTGACTTTGAAATGGGACTCGCTGTCAGGTCTTGAGGCCCCACCTGCAGATGTGGCCGTGGTGGGGATGGAGCTGCCGGGGCATGGAACCTTGGGGGAGGTGCGGTCCCGCCACCCCAAGGCTTCCCTGCCTGACGCAGAGGCTGGGGGCAGGACTCCCCACTTCCTTCCCCCTCCAGCGCTGGGAGCTGATGCCCCATGTGTGCCGTGTTCTTCCAGGTCTGCTTCTCAGTCCACCTCCGAGGGCCCCCGAGCTGCTCACCCCAGCGACCGTTAGCTGGCGGGGGCCTTGGTGCGTGTCCTGCTGCCCCTGCCCCTTGGGAGGGAGAGGCGCCCAGCCCCGGGGGACGGCGCCTGGGTCCCCACAGAGCGGCTTCATCGGCACGTCTTATTCCTCTGGCTTCTCTTCGGAGGAGAAAAACATGTAGAAAATGCAGAGAGGTCGGCCCCACCTGCCCAGCTGGGCAGCCGTGAGAAAGTTCCTGCTCTCGGGCTAAGGACCGGCAGGAACTCCACCCACAAACCCCAGGCGCCCAGCTGTCCCGCCTGCAGGTCACAGCCCACCCCCACCTCCCAGAAGCACGCACGCCGTGGCAAGGCCATATCCCAGAGTAAATACCAGGCCCGTGGGTTGACCAGTGAGCTTTCGATGCATGAATTTATTTATCTGAAAGCTCTTACAGAGGCATCTTCAGTCACCTTTACAGATCTGGTTAAAGAATCGCCCATATTTAAAAGAAAAGTTATTTGAAACAAGGACTGTTTCCTCATCTGGGAGGGGACACAGGGTACGTCCACCTGCTGAGTCAGGGGTGCAGGTAGCAGCGTCTGGAGGGCCCCCAGGGGGCACCCCCCGTCCTTGCTGCACCGAGCAAGTCTTGAACTGGGGTCACCCTCCATGTTGGCGGCTCCGTGCCCATACCTGGAGCACCAGCGCCATGCCATCGCCGTGGTGCAGGGGAGCTGGGCTTGGAAAGGAAGCGAGGTCACACACGGCCTGGGCTCTAGGTGACAGGAGGACAGCGGCCACAGAGGGGCCCTGGACATGCAGCCTATCCAAACCACGCCTGGGAGGACGGACATATTACTCGGGACGCTGGGCCCAAGCACGCCTGTGAACTCGGTGCCGCCCTGTAACTCAGAGGCCACGCTGGGCCACACAGAGTGGTTTCAGGCCTGAAAAAATCTCTAGGAAAAGATGCCACCTGCAGCCACTGGAGGTCCCAACCCCGCCAGGGCCCATCCCTTTGCTGGGATGGGGAGTGGTGACCCCAGCTTCCCCTTGGCTCTTGGGGGCTCTGGAAACTCCCTGCAGGGCCCCACCCTCCTGCTTTTTCCTTCACCAACTGCTGGCATCAGCCTGTTAGGATCATAAGCAATTTACTGGTTATTGTCATTGCTGCCGCTCAGCCACCTTCCTACACGTACGCTGTTAGTGGGGACCCGTGTATTAGAGCTCTTAACGCACCAACGTCTGCCACAGCTAACCCTAATAAACACATGTTTTCTGATGGTGTCGTCTGCCTGTCTGTGTGATCTGACTGCAACGTCCCTTGTGGAGAGACCAGCGGCCCTTTGCGAGGCTGCACTGGGGGTCTGGGCCGGTCCCCTGATACACCCCAGTATGCGGACCTGACCGTCCCTCTTGCGGAGCGGACTGCACACCAGCTTTCTCGTACAGGCGCGGCCACCGCTGCCACCAGAGGCCGGGCCGCCCCAGTTCTGGGCTCCACGGCTGACCCTCCTCCACAGTCCCACGTAACTTCTGACAATTTAGAAATAAGTTCTGATCTCCTCCCCCGTGGCTGCACCTCTGCCTCGCCCACCTGAGCGCAGGAGACCCCAGCTCGGGCAGGTGCCTGCACCCCTCCCTCCGTCCCCCCTGCGCCTGACCCAGAAGCAGAGGCTGTCGGCTGCCTGTCTGTCCAGGCAGACCATCTCCCTCTGGCCCCACTGGCCCCAGGGCAGTCACTGTCCCCTCCTGCCAGTGGCCACAGCAGCCTCCTCTGGGTGCCCCATCTCCCGACTTGTGTCCCATTGGTCTTTTCCCACATAGCGACCAGAGCGGGTGTTCAACGAGTCAGGCGGTGGCCCTTCCCACTCCAGCCCTCGTGGTCCCATCTCATGCAGAGGCGGCCACGGCCCTCCCAAGCCTGCAGGCCCTGGGCCCGTGGCCACACGCCAGCCTCTCTGTGGAGCCTTCTCACCACCCTGTGTGGAGCTACCCACTCCCTGGCCCCCGCCACCACTCCTGCAGCACAGCCACTGCCATCTGACTCGACCGCGTTCTGTGGACCCTCGATAGCCCTGTCCCCCCACCGGAGCTGAGCTGCGGGAGCCGGGTCCTCGCGTCAGACCTCTGTGTGGCTTCCAGCGGTCCCTGGTAAATATCTGTCCAGGGAGGGAGGGGGTGGGGGACCAGTGCTCTCTGTGGGCCAGGCTGGAGCCTGGAACTGGGGTTATAGGCGCAGGGCCCACTTCTTGGTGGGCGCCCGTGCCCTCACCCAGGCCACACCTCCAAGGGCCCCCTTGGGTTTAATGTTCTGCTGTTGCTGGCTTGAAATCCTCAGTCTTTCCGGGCATGGTTCTCCTCCCGAGTTCCTGGACCGTCCTCAGGGTCGCTGCTCTGGACGCTTCCTCGGGCAGGTCGCCCAGCTCCACGTCACTTAGTTCTTCTGGGCTTTGTCTTCTCCTTCGTCTGGAACATGTTCCTCTGCCCCCTCGGTGTGTCTGAGTTGCTATTTGTATTTTATGTCTGCTAGTGGCGTTTCTCGACCTTGGAGCGGGGGCCTGTGTAGGAGGCGTCCTGTGCCCCAGCGGCGCCCTCTCCTCTCGTCACCCAAGCTGCATGCTCTGGGGGGCTGCGCGAGCCCTTCTGTGGCAGGGGGCTGAGCGCGTGGGGCGTCTGGTGGGCCTGGTCGGCCCCTGGCCTGGCTGGTCGCCAGGCCTTGCCACGTGTGGATGCCGCTGGCTGCTGGTTAGCGGGGTCTGGTCACGAGGCGGCGGGTTGTGGAGTCCTAGGGGACCCCAGGCTACTGCTGGCTCCCTGGTGGGCAGAGTCGGGGTCCAGGAGACCCTGGGATGCTGCCCACACACTGGCGGGTGAGGCCAGGTCCTGGGGTTAGTGCCGGTCTACTGCCAGGCGGAGCCGGGCCCAGGGTTCCCAGAGCTGGTGTTGGATGGCCAGTGGGGGAGCGGTTCCTGACACAGTTGGGTCTGGGGTCCAGGGTGTCCTGAAGCTTGCGGTGACCTGCCGGTGGGCAGGGCCGGGGCCCAGCTGGTCCCAGGGCGGATCTGGCCTGCTCTGGGCAGGCTGGGTCCACAAGCTGCAGGACTGTGGTTTTCTTTTCTTTTTTTTTTAAATTTAATTTTTATTTTATATTGGAGTATAGTTGATTTATAATGTTGTGTTAGTTTCAGTCAGGTGTACAGCTAAGTGATTCAGTTATACATATATACACTGTTTCTCAGATTCTTTTCCCACATAGGTTATTACAGAATATTGAGTAGAGTTCCCTGTGCTATACAGTAGGTCCTTGTTTATTACCTATTATATATATAGTAGTGTGTATATGTTAATCCCAAACTCTTAATTTATCTCTCCTCTGCCCCCACGTTTCCCCTTTGGTAACCATAAGTTTGTTTTCTAAGTCTGTGTGTCTGTTTTGCAAATAAGTTCATTTGTATCTTTTTTTCCTTTTTTTCTTTTAGATTTCACACATAAGTGATATCATATGGTATTTGTCTTTCTCTGTCTGATTTACGTAGTGTGATCATCTCTGGGTCCTCCATGTAGCTGCAGATGGCATTACTTCATTCTCTTTGATGGCTGAGTAATATTCCATTGTATATCTGTACCACGTCTTCTTTATCCATTCCTCTGTCGATGGACATTTAGGTTGTTTCCATGTCCTGGCTATTGTAAACAGTGCTGCAGTGAACACTGGGGTGCATGTATCCTTTCAAATTATGGTTTTCTCCGGATATATGCCTAAGAGTGGAATTGCTGGCTCATATGGTAGTTCTATTTTTAGTTTTGTAAGGAACCTCCATACCGTTCTCCATAGTGGCTGTATCAATTCACATTCCCACCAACAGTGTAGGAGGGTTCCCTTTTCTCCACACCCTCTCCAGCATTTATTGTTTCTAGATTTTTTGATGATGGCCATTCTGACGGGTGTGAAGTGATACCTCATTGTGGTTCTGATTTGCATTTCTCTATTAGTGATGTTGAGCATCTTTTCATGTGCCTCTTGGCCATCTGTATGTCTTCTCTGGAGAAATATCTATCTAGATCATTTGCCCATTTTTTGATGGGGTTTGGTTTTTTGATATTGAACTGCATGAGCTGATATGTTTTGGAGATTAATCCCTTGTCGGTTGCTTTGTTTGCCAGTATTTTCTCACATTCTGTGGGTTGTCTTTATTCTTTATGGTTTCCTTTGCTGTGCAAAAGCTTTTAAGTTTATTTAGGTCCCCTTTGTTTACTTTGGTTTTTATTTCTGTTACTCTAGGAGGTGGATTGCAAGAGACCTTGCTGCGATTTGTGTCATAGAGTGTTCTGCCTGTGTTTTCCTGTGAGAGTTCCACAGTATCCAGCCTTACATTTAGGTCTTTAATCCATTTCGAGTTTATTTTGTGTATGGTGTTAGAGGATGTTCTAAAGTAAGTCCCCTACATAGGAATGAGTTCTGTTCCTAGAGCACATTCGTAAGTCGTTTGTTTATAAGTCCAACAAAGTTAGCCTAGGTACCCAGCTAACACAATGGGCTGTGTAGTACTGTACTGTAATAGGTTTATAAGGCTTTTCACACAAATAATACATAAACACAAAAAATAAAACTTTTTCTTTTTTTTTTTTTTTTTTTTTTTTTGCAGTCTGCGGGCCTCTCACTGTTGTGGCCTCTCCCGTTGCGGAGCACAGGCTCCGGACGCGCAGGCTCAGTGGCCATGGCTCACGGGCCCAGCCACTCCGCGGCATGTGGGATCTTCCCGGACCAGGGCACGAACCCGTGTCCCCTGCATCGGCAGGCGGACTCTCAACCACTGCACCACCAGGGAAGCCCAAAACATTTTTAATCTTACAGTACAGTACCTTGAAAAGTACAGTAGTGCAACAGCTGGGATACAAGGGCTGGCATCAAGTGAACAGGCAAGAAGAGTTACTGACTGAGGAGGGAGAGGAGGTGGGAGACGGTAGAGCTGAAGCATCGTCAGCAATAGGAGACGGAGGGCGAGCTGCAGTTTCACTCACGCCTGACGTTAGTGGAACACATATTTCGTTCGCAACTTGAAGGTTTGTATGTAGGGGACTTACGGTAATTTCATTGTTTTACATATAGTTGCCCAGTTTTAGGGCTGTGGTTTTCTTGGTCTGGTGTCTGCCCCCTGCTGGGCAAGGCTGGTCTAGCGGCCTGAGCAGGCTCCCTGGAGGGTAGGGCAGGTGCCTGCCCACTGGTGGGTGGAGCTGCGCCGTCTGGTGGGCAGGGCCGTGTCCCAGGGGGCTGTGAGCTCAGCAGGTCCCAAGGCAGCCTGTCAGCTGACGGGTGGGGCTCTGTCCCCCAGGGGGCTGTTTGACCCAAGGCTCCCAGCACTGGGCCCACAGGCTGTTGGGTGGTGCTTGGTCTTGGCGCTCACAGGCCAAGATGTCAGCCCAGCAGCACAGCAGCTGTGTTCACGGGCCGAATGTCCCCCAGTGTATCTGCCACCGGCGTCTGCGTCCCCAGGGTGAGCCTCAACCGCCCCCCACCTCTGCAGGAGACCCTCCAAGAACAGCAGGTAGGTCTGGCCCAGGCTCCCATCAAATTACTGCTTCTGCCCTGGGTTCTGGTGCGTGTGAGGTTTTGTGCGGCCCTTGAGGACTGGGGTCTCTGCTCCCTCGTCCTGTGGGGCCCCTGCAGTCAAGGCCCGCTGTCTTCACAGCCAGATGCTCTGGGGGCTCCCGGTGCCGGACCCCCGGGCTGGGAAGCCCGACGTGGGGCTCAGAGCTCTCACTCCTCGGGGGGAACCTCTGCAGGGTCATCATTCTCCAGTGTGTGGGTCGCCCACCTGGGCTAAGGGACTCCTACTGTCTCGTCGTCGTTCCTTCTCTACGTCTTTAGCTACAGAAGATATTTTCTGGCAGGGTTTGGTCTTTTCCGTGGATGGTGGTTCTGCAGGTGGTTGTGATGTTGGTGTGCTCGTGAGAGGAGGTGAGCTGCTCTCCTGAGATGACTTGTGATGAAATTTTCAATCATTTTGGAATAGGTCCCACGGGGTGGCCAGAGCTGGCCGTGCCCTGTGCAGAGGCCCCCTGGGTGGCATGTAGACCTGAAGGACGGCCCCCTCCCGAGGCCTGCACTCCTCCTACAGCCCAAGCCTCAAAGGGTTGACTGTGGGCAGTGTCCTCTCTGGGCTGTTCCTGCCTCCTGGGAGCACCCATGGAGCACAGACTCCTGCTGAGGGCCATCACGTGGCAGGTGCCCCATGGTCTTGGGGCTGCCCCCAGATCCAGGACGGGGTGACACAGCTTGCCTCATCTTGGTGGGGCAGGAAGAGGGACGATGGAGCGCCAGGCTGGCCCAGCGGGGGAGAGCACGAGGTGAGCATGAGAGGGGCGTCTCCGAGGGGCTCGGGGTAGATGGGAAGGGAGCACAGGTTGGTCCCAGGACTGGGACTCAGGGACGGAGATCTCCAGCAGCAGCAGCACCCCGCCCGGGACGGTGCGTGGGGGGAGCCACCCGCCCTGACCGGAGGTGTCTGGAGCCTGGGGTAGAGGACACGGCGGTGGCCAGGTGGGGGCTGGGTGGGAGCAGCAGCTGCTGTCCCACTCACGGCCCTGAGTGTGTGGCTTCCAGCCCGTGGACCAAGGAGGCTGCTCCTGCCACAGCATCCTCATCCCAGCCCACTGGGAGGGAGGAAAGGAGAGGGGCAGGGTGAGCTTTGCAAGGACGAAACCAGAGACCCCATCTGCCGTTTCTGCTCACATCTAGGACCTGGTGGCGTGGCCACGGCTCAAGGCAGGGAAGCTGGGAAATGAGCCAGGTGCCCACAGCAAAGGGCGGGCACAGAGCTCAGAGAGACAGCAGGCTGTGCCCAGGAACCAGGCATGCACCCCAGGCTTTCCAGGAGGGGAGACCTGGGCTCAGCATCCACCTGGCAGATGCCAACACGGCAGGTGAGAGTGAGCTGGAGGTGAGGCAGGGCCCCAACTGGGGCCGAGCTGGCAGGAGGCGGCTACCGTGGAGGCTGGGTGACAACTACCTCGAGGGCCGAGGAATCAGGAGAACACGGGTGTCCATCTCCACGACTCCATGGGTAAGAAGGGGCTACACCGTGTGCCCACAATTGCTCGGGTTCTATCTTCCAGGAAAGGTTCAGTGGGCTGAGCCCCACCCCTGCTGGTGCCTCCTCAGGACCCCGTCTCACTCCAGGTTTGGTGGTTGGTAGTACTGCTCCCACTTAGACCGATAAGGATGCTGGGGCTCTCATGTGCTCTAGCCCAGGTCCCCGGCCCACGTGCAAGACAGCCGCTGCCTCCCCGAGGTGCAGGTGGTGACCACCCAGGTGCAGGGTGCTGATGGGACTCCGAGAACTAAGCCACTGGCAGGGGGTGGGGGGCTGGAGTGCCTGAGGGCAGCTTCCTGGCTCCAGGGCCCCTCCCTGCAGAAGTCCCTGCCTGAGGCTGTGCTTCAGACTTTTACCAAAGTGAGAATTTTTATGCTAGTAGAGTGCTCCAGGAATGAAGGCTGCCCCTCGCCCTGGCAAGAGCACTCCTAACTTTGTGACGGCACCCTCACTCCTCCTCACTCTGCCGCGTTGAGGCGGACACTGAAAGCTATGTAGGAGTTTTCCAGGTAGAGGAGCAAACATATGCATGCCTTTTTTTTTTTTTTTGGCAGGTGGGAAGATTATTATAGGATGGGTTAAAAAAATGTGTATCATCTTTGGGTAAGGGCCAGGACTAGGGCGAGGCAAGTGAGGCACTCCCCTCAGGCACACAGGGTGCACCAAAAATCGTAGTCATTAAAAATATGCAATATTTTAATGTAATACTTTACTTTTAAATCAAAATTAATGATAAACTAAATACTGACATTTCAAAACAGGATCCCAGGACTCGGCACAGCACGGTTGGCCGGCTTGTGGCCGCTGCCCCGCCGGCAGGCCCTCTTCGCCCTTACACTCCACTTTACGTACAAGCCGTTTTTCTTTTCTGTTTTTGCTTACTCTGTTAACGGTTGATCTGTTTTTCCCAGTGGGATCTTGTGATGGAATAGAATGCATACAATATTTCCTAGTAAAATGTATGGAAATTTTTGATTCAACAGCGTTCACTTCGAGGAGGCCCTGGGCTGAGGGTAAAACAGTGGCTTCCATCCTCAGCACCCCCTGGACTGATACGCACCACAGCCAGTGGCTGAGGCGGGTGCAGGGAGCCAGGCCAGGTCCGTTTAGCTGGGGCCCTGCGCCCCAAGATGCAGGCTGGGCTGAGGCCCCACGGCGAGCCGTATGAGCAGCTGCTCAGTAAGCGAGCTCGGAAGCGCCCCGCCTTAGCTCACCTGAGGGCAAACACCTCTGGCCCCGCGAAACCCCCCAGGGCCAAGGGGAAACCCTGTCCCCAAGGGGAGTCTGGTCATCAGAGGGGCTGCCTACTCAGACCCACAGATGCGGGGCCCTGACCCGAGCTCCCCTGACCCTGTCCCTGGTACACAGGCTCCCACGGTGAATTCAAGCTTTATTGCCGCCTCCGCCCAGGAAAGCATGCGAGGAGGGGCCAGGAGCAGGTGGGACGGGGGAGGGAGGCCCTAAGAAACGGCCCCCCAGGTTTCCCTGAGTGGTGCCCAGCCCCAGGGCCTTGGGGCTGGTTTGTGCTGCAGGAGAGGCCTCATCCCAAGGTGCCCCTCCCCGGGGTCCCCAGGCACAAAGAGGAGGGGAGCCCCGCCGAGCGCCTGCCGGCGCGGTGACGCCCTGAGCTCACAGACCACACGGAGCGCAGCCCTCAGCAGTCCAGGCCGACGGACGCCAGCAGGTCCTCCAGCGCCCGCAGCTGCCGCTCTGCCTGCTCCATGGCGCTGCACGTCTGCGCGGCGCTGCCCAAGTGGAAGCGGATGTCGTCCACCAGCGGGATGGAGTCCGTCTCCTGCCGGGCCGTCACGGCCGCGGCCTCCTCCTTCACCGCCTCCACGAAGTCCTCCCGCTCCAGCAGCTGCGGACAGGCCAGCTCAGGGCACGCCCGCCGCCCACCCTCAGCCACCCCGGGCCCACGCTCACCTTCTCGATGACCTTGGCCATGTACTTCGTGCACTGGTCCTCCAGGCGTGCCAGGCCAAACAGCTTGGCCACGCGCCACACGCCCACCACGCTGTCCTCGTCCAGCAGCTGGGCCAGGCCACGGCCACACAGCTGCTTCAGGCCTGGCAACAGGTACATGTCGGCCACACTCAGCACGTCGTAGGCCAACTCGGGAGGCAGCTGCGAAGAGAACGGAGGTGAGGAAGGGCACCCGAGACTTAAGAATGGGGTCCACGGGCCGAGCCAGGGGCTCACGTTGCAGGCCAGCTCTGCCCCGAGCCCCGCAGCCAGAGCCCGTGTTCCCCACCTGCTGTGGCAGGCACGGCCTCCAGAGGACGAGGGAAGCTGGGTGCAACTTTCACCCAGTGCACGCGGGGGCACCTGCTTGGCCGTCACCCCGTTCTCTGGGAGCAGCTGTGACAGGGATCCTACAGCCCACTGACCCCTTCTGGGAGGAAGTGTGCTAACCCTGCCCTGGGCACTCACCGCAGAGAAACAAGAAACAAACCACCTTCCTCGGTCACCATATTACTAACTAACTAACTACAGTGACCAGCACACACGCGCACAAGCAGGCAGCGCACACCTGCCGCCTCCTCACCTGGGGCAGCTGCCTCGGGGCAGCCTAAGTAAGGGCCCTGTGGTGACCCCAACGCATCCCCACTGTTGCAGGAATTCAGGGTGACTGTCCCCGCCCACCCCGTGGCTGGAAAACTTGGGGACCTCAGGTGGCTACACTGTCTCCAAGTGCCAGGTGCTCATGCCATGAGTCTTGTCACTCATTCTTGCCCTGGAACCAGGGCCCCTCCACCTGATACAAAAGTTCACCCAGGACCCACACCCCAGCCTCATGGAGAACAGGCCTCTCAGAGCCAGTCCAGACCTGGGCGCTCCCTCTAAGCCCCGTGGTGACGTGGCCTGTGTGGCTCCCCCAAGCCCTGCCCAGCGCGCACACCTCGGTGTGGTCGCTGTAGACGTAGTACAGCACATGGGTGAAGACGGCGGGCGAGACGTCGTGCAGGGTGACGGCCAGGAGGCCGCCTGATGCCTCCAGCTCCTCGTTCTCGCGGAAGTGGTCATCCAGCAGGGCCCGGAAGTAATCGCTGCGGCCACAGAAGAAGGCCTGTGGGAGGCGGGGCTCAGGATGGGCCAAGACTTGTGCCTGGAGGAGCTGGCCCGGGGTCCGGAGGGAAAAAACTTCGTACCTTGTGACAGAGGAAGCTGTAACCGTCCACTCGGAAGCAGACATCAGGACAGCTGCTGAAGCCGTCGCAAGGGAAGGGCAGCTCGCCAAGATCACCCTGGTGGGGGACAGCAGAGCAGGTGCCACCAGAGCAGGCAGGAGACGGGAGAGCAGCCGGCCCCGGCCAAGAGCCCGTTCTAGCTCATCCTGGAGGACGACCGCTGCCCCGCGTTGACTTAGATACAAGACAACTAAAGCAAGCAGGCCAGCTCAGAAAAGGGAAGCAACTGGGCTCTAGGTTTAAACCGCATCCCCATCCCCAGACACGCCCGCTACCCACAAGCCCAGCCCAGGCGGGTGCGCTTACCCGGAGCTCGGGGGGCAGGGCACAGTCGGCCAGCAGGGCCAGGTCCTCCCGCAACCGGGGGTCTGCCTGGGGGGACTCAATGGTCAGCACCTTCACACACGTGCCTGGCTTGGAAGCCACTGTGGAGGGGAGAACGCAGCTTCAGGGAGCCGGGCGGCCCGCCAGCTGCTGCCTGAGGCCCCGGGCCCCAAGTCCTGGACACGCACACTCACACTGGGCCTCCAGGTCGCCGAGCAGGTCCCACAGCTGGCACTGCTTGGCCAGACGCTCACAGTCGCCGACGTGCTCCACACCGACGTCCAGGCAGCCTGGGTATGGGTGCAGGGCTGGGGGGAGGCTCAGAGCCTGAGGGGGCCCTCGGCTGCCCCACGGCCGTGCCTGGGCCCACCACCCGAGTTCTACAGGACCCGGGACAGACGAGAAGGGCTCCTCTGTGGGCGGGAAAAGCCAGCCCAGGAGGCAGCTGGAACCACCCTGCACCCCAGGGGATGAGCCCCAGGAGAGAAAAAGTGGTGCCAAAGCCACGTCTGGGTGTGCTGCAGCCCTTCCCTACCCAGACCCAGGGCTCACCTGTGTACAGGTACTGCAGGAGGGCCCCAAAGGCCACGGGGTTGATCTGCAGGCAGAGACCGCAGGGAGACAAGGTCAGAGACAGCCGCTCAACACAAATTCCCTGCTCACCCTCTGCCCTCCCCATCCCCGGGAGGGACGCACCAGAGGGTGCCTGAGGACCACGACACTCTTGCCCTTCCATTTGGTGTCGAGCATGTGTGCGAAGTAGGTGCTGCGAGCACCCAGGATGCAGCGATGTGCCCGGAAGGACTTGCCGTGCACTAAGAAGACCACGTCGCTGTGGATGCCCTGCTCCAGGAGGCTGGGGGCAGTGGAGGGGGTGCTCAGCAGTGCCGCCCCCCATGTCCCCCCACTGCCCCCCCTCGGCCCCACACCGGCCACGCCCACCGCAGAGCCTCTGTGCAGGGTGTCTCGCGCTCAGTCTCACCGCAGCAGGCAGCTGTAGTAGAAGTCCCGCCGCCGGTAGGAGGCCGTCACCTGCTTGTAGTCACGCAGGGCCCGGCGGATGGCCTCGCTCTGGGCCCCGTAGAGACAGCGCTCCCCATCGAAGGTGTTGGCCTCGCAGCGGGCTCCTGGGGACGGCAGGGCTGCCCAATCTGCAGGGCCGTGGGGCTGCCCGCCACAGCTGGGGAGGGGCCTGGGGGAGAGGCGCAACTCCCCCTCCCTACCCCACCTACAGGGCCCGAGTCGCCCTGGGCCTGCTCGTGCCCCAGCATCCTCCCCGCCGGGGCCCAGGCACACGCCACACGCCACACACCACACAAAACAGACGGCTTGGAGGCCGGCCCTAATCTGTGCACTGGCGGTCTGGGGACACACCCTAGGCAGAAGAGTCCCCGTCCTCACCTAACTGAGGTTCCTGGGGCAGAAAGACATACACAGGTTAGCAAATGACGTCAGGTGCTCTGAAAAAAAAGCTAAGCAAGATGAAGGGTGACAGTGGTGGCAGCTGCCACAGGAGAGGCTGCGGAAGGTCACTGTGGCAGAGACAAGGTGCAGAGACCTGAAATGAGTGAGAGCCATGCCAAGACCTGGGAAAGGCCTTCTGAGCAAAGAGAACAGCAAGTGCAAAGGCCCTGAGGGGCACGTGGGGAGGCAGCAGAGGGCTGGTGGGGCGGGAGGGGGAGCCCGTCACGGAGCAGCTCAGGGCAGGCCAGGTTCTCTAGCTCATGGGAAACACAGCGGGGAAGCCACTCAGGCCAGGAAGCAGGTCACACTGGCCGTGGGGCATGCCCACTGTGGCAAGGACAACACACGGTAGAGGACAGGGAGGGGCAGCCGCAGGGAGACGCTGACCCGGGGCTGCGGAGCTGAGGGGAGAACCGGCTCTGAGGGCAGAGCTAAGGGCATTGCTGACGGGGTGCGGGACTGAGAGGGGATGCCAGGGCCCCTGGGCACAGCCCGCGTCCACCACCCCACCCAGCCCTGCCCTGCGCACTCACCGTTGGCTAGCAGGTAGAGCACCAGCTCTTCGTGTCCACAGAGGCAGGCATAGTACCTGAGGGGGAGATGGGCGGGGCAGGGGGGCTGTCAGGCCTGCAGGCCCCGCCCACCCTACCCACCCCCCTGCCCCCCCCCCCCCGGCACTCACAAGGGGGTGCTGTCCCACTTGTCCCGCACATTCACCTCCACGTCTCGCTGCTCCAGCAGGTACCTGGGCAGGGGAGGTCAGAGCCTAGGTCAGGATGGGTTTGGGGTCTGGAGAAGAGACCTGCGGAAGGGGAAGGAGGAAAGCCTCCCCAGGTGAGGGCAGAGACCAGAGCAGGACAGGCGTTTAAGGCAAAGGAGCCACGAAGAGTGGATGTGGGAGCCCCTGGGCGTCGGAGGCCCCAGAGCTGAAGAGGCTGAGCATCTGGGCTGAAGGCTTAAGAGAGGGAGGGAGGGGGGAGGGAGGGAGGGAAGGAAGAAGGGAGGGAGGGAGGGAAGGAGGAGGAGGGGGTGGGGCCCTGCCTCCACCCGAACCCTCGGGCTGCATGGGGTGGCAGGTTAGCCTTCCCAGGGCAGAGGGACTGGAGGTGGACAGGACGACCAGGAGACTTGCAGGCGTCCTGGCAGCGTGGAAACGAAAAATGGACAGATTATATAGAAGGCGGAAGTCAGGAAACAAAGCAGAGGAGACGGGTGAGGGGAGACCACCAAGAATGGTGATGGACAGGAACCCACTTCGAGGAGACGCCCAGGTTGGATCTCAGAGTGCACCACACTTTGGGGGCTACCAACCAACTCCCAGGTGTCACCCGACCCTGGGGAGGACCCCGGAGAAGCTGCGGGGCTCAGGAAGTCCCCGACTGGCCCAGGGGAGGGCGCCAGGGGAGGTCGGGACCAGAGATGGGGGAAGGAAAACAGGTGCCTCATATCCCACATCAGCAGCCCGCTCCCCTCCCCGTGCGGCCCGCGGAGACGGCGATTGCAGCACCCGGGCTGCGTCAACCGCAATTAGGAGTTCCCAAACTTCTGAGAACCAGAGTCTGGTTCCGGGCCACAGGCGTTCCCAGCGCGGGGTCCGCAGCTCATCAGAGGAGCCGCGTAGGGGGCGTCCCAGGCCTGCCCCCAGCGTCTGACCTCCGGGCCCTTCTCTTCTCTCTGCCCCTCTCCGCCTCCTCCGGGCGTCCGCGTGGCAGTCCTCCCCTCCGGGACTCCCGGAAAGAGTCACGCCAGCACCCGACCCCCGCGCCCCCGCTCAGAGAGCTGCCTGGACCGGGGCGGTCCTGCTTCGGCGCCCGGGCCGCCCCCCACCCCCACCCCGGCCAGGCGCTCCGCGGGCGGCCCACTCACACCCTCCTCGGGGCCACGGCTCCTCACCGCACTCGGCCCACGTCCCCCTTCCTGCAGCTGGAGAACAGGTCGCAGGTATCCATGGCGCGGACGTCCCCGACCCCGGCCTGGCGACCCCAGGGCAGCGGCGAAGCCCCGCCGGATATAAACACGCCGCGCCGCGCCCCGCCCGCTCCGCAGCGGCGCCTGGCGCCCGGAGGACCGACCCGGGATGTGCCCGCCCCGCCCCTTAGTCCACCGCCCCCGCTTATCACACACGTTCTCCCCCCCCACTCCGCCCCCAAGCGCAAAAACCAGTCGCGCAGGCGGAGGCGCGGGGCCCGGCGTGCTCTCCGGGCGGCTTTAATGGGGTCCCGGGGCAGCCCCTCGGGGCGTCGGGTGGGGACGGGGATGGGGCCGAGGTGCGTCGTGAGTCGGGGGAAAGCGGGGACCCCGCGCCGAGGGCCGGGCGGGGCACAGCCCCTCACAGGTGCGTGTCCTCCTCGAATACGTCCGAGTCCTCGGGGTCGCGCTTGCCCCCCATGAGCGCGCTCCAGCCCCCCGGGCCGTTGACGGCGCCGCCGCCGTTCAGGCTGGGCTGCTTCTCCTGCATCTCCGACTGGCTGTCGCTGGCCACGTCCAGCGTGGGGTTGTCGTGGCAGCCGTTCTCCACGAAGCGCAGCTCCTCGCCGTGCGACTGCGGCGGGAGGGGCCGCTGGGAGAGCACGCCGGGCCCCCGCCGCCCCCGCTTCATCCCTTCACCGGGCCTCAGGCCGGCGGCGAAACCGCACGCAGGGAACCCCAGCGGACCCTGATGGACGCAGGCCCCTTCGGCTCTGGGTCCTTTCTTAAAGTGACTACTGACCCTGCACACGGAACAGACCCATGGCCTCCCTGACACCATCTGGTCCCTCCCGCCAGCACCGACCCCCTTCTAAAGGGGCTCATGGGAAACAGGAGCTCTGTGCCCGGGCCCCTCCTCTGGGGGGAGCCGCCAGGCTGCTGGAGCCTCCTCTTGACGCCAAGCCCCCAAGCCAGGGCCTGTCTGATGAGGCATCCACAGGAGCCCAGGCCTGCAAGGCCGCCCGCCCCCCAGCAGCGGCCCTGCGGGTGCAGCCAACGTCCCGCTCCCTGCACCTCCAGCACCTAATGCGAGGCCGGCGCCCTGCAGAGGGCAACTGGGGGCCAGGCCCTGCACTAGCGCCTCACCCGCAGTCACCCCACCGGCAGATGGGGACACTGAGCCTCAGATGCCTGAGCTGGGCACCCCCTCACCGGCACCACCGCGGCCCAGCCCCCTGCCCCTGGGCTCCACGCTCGCTCACCACGTGTTTCAGCTTGGGCAGCCGGCGCTGCCAGCAGTTATAGAGCAGGCCGAGCACGATGATGATGACGCAGATGGCGCCGATGGCCACCAGCACCACAAAGAGCGTCCCGTAGTCGCTGCGTACCTGGCTGGCCCGTGCCTGGCAGCTGCCGGTGGTGGAGTAGTTCTGGATGCCAATCTGGGGGCGGGAGGGCCCGGTTCCTTAGCCGAGATCCTAGGGTGCCAGGGCTCCCCACAGGGCCCTTGGGGTCGGAGCTCAGGGACGGGGAACAGGCTTGCCCGATCCCCAGCCCACGCTGCCTGAGGGCGCCTCCACCCCCAGACGCCTCACAAACCCTGCTGCAGGCGGCGTTTGGCCCTAAACCCACCTGGTGGTGGCCCTAATCCCCCACTGAGGTTGGCCCCATGCTGGCAGTCACAATCCACACGGTCCCCACCAGCTTGAAAAAGGACACGAGCAGCTGTGAAGCTCTCTCCTCACATTCTCCACCACACACCGCAAGGAACTGCAAACACAGCTTCTACCTTGGGGGGCAGGGGTGTCCCGGTACCATCATGGCCATTGTGGGCCAGAGAGAGTGCACGTCCTCGGCCACCCCCAGTCTCCCAGCTTCCTCCCTCTTCCCACACTGGAGTGGTCACCAATGTCATTTAGCTGCCCAGCACCCCCGACACTGTGCGTTGTCTCGAGTGGGCGGCCTTCTCTGGCCAAGTGTCTGCTCTGTCCCCACCGGGTCAGGCAGACACTCTCCACAATCAGCACCTCGGGTGGAGGAAAGCAGGAACGGCGAGGTGCCGTGATCAGATGACAGGTGCCAGGGCGAGGGCGCCGTCCACTGGCTCCGGCGCAGAGACCTGGGAGTCCCCCTTTCTAAAGCCAGGTATTAGCTCTTCTTGCTGTGAACCACCTGTATATTTCCAGCACTTTCTCTATTCACTTTTTAAGTTACCACGGCTCAGTTCTCCTGCTAGATTCACCACCAATGCACGTGCTAAATCTGCCCACTAATATATGTCGAAAGACCCAGCATGCTTTTCGGCCGAATCAGTCTGAATGAAACGCCCGGTAAAGCCAGAATACCCAGGGGAGGGGAGAAGCAGAAGGGTCTGTAAAAAAGGTTAAACCCAGCTTTCCACCAGCCCCCCAGTGTTCGTGAACCCCAAGTCTCACAACTGGACCGGCCCCCGTGGCTACCAGGTGGTGTAGATACACCATCACGGTGAAAGGCCCAGGCTCTTGAATCTCTCAGGCCTGGTCCAAAGCCTGGCTCAGCCACGCACTAGCTGTGCCATTTTGGGCAAGTCACCTCCCTGCTCTGAATTCATGAACCCCAAGTCTCACAACTGGACCGGCCCCCGTGGCTACCAGGTGGTGTAGATACAGCATCACGGCGAAAGGCCCAGGCTCTCGAATCTCTCAGGCCTGGTCCAAAGCCTGGCTCAGCCACGCACTAGCTGTGCCATTTTGGGCAAGTCACCTCCCTGCTCTGGGTTTCAGCTCCCGTCTTAAATGGGGCACCTATGGTACTCAACAGGGGGCCTTATTTACTGCTTACAACCCCGGGGTGGTGCTCAGGGCCGGGTGAGAGAACCCAGTCTGGCACTCAGCACACTTATCAAAAAGCCGCAAACCACCACGGAGGCCACCCCCAGCCTGGCGTGGACTAGATAAGGAGGTGGGGCCTCAGCTCTGTCAACAAACACTGGAGGGCTCTCAAGGGACTTCCCTGGCGGTCCAGGGGCTAAGACTCCACACTCCCAATGCAGGGGGCCTGGGCTCGATCACTGGTTACGATACTAGATCCCACATGCCACAACTAAGAGTTCACATGCCACAACTAAAGATCCCTCATGCCGCAACTAAGACCCGACACAGCCAAATAAATAAATATATAAAAAACAAACTAAAAACACTGCAAGGGGCTTCCCTGGTGGCGCAGTGGTTAAGAATCTGCCTGCCGATGCAGGGGACACGGGTTTGAGCCCTGGTCCGGGAAGATGCCATGGAGCAACTAAGCCGCGGAGCAACTACGCCCATGTGCCACAATTACTGAGCCTGCACTCTAGAGCCCGCAAGCCACAACCACGGAGCCCGCGTGTCACAACTACTGAAGCATGCGCACCTAGAACCTGTGCTCTGCAACAAGAGAAACCACGACAATGAGAAGCCGCCGCATCACAACAGAGTAGCCCCCGCTCGCCGCAACTAGAGAGAGCCCGTGCACAGCAACGAAGACCCAACGCAGCCAAAAATAAATAAATAAATAAATAAATAACAAAAAAACAGATACTGCAGAACTCTTGAGAACTAAGGGGACTGATAAGGCCCCATTCCAGTGAGTGGACGGGGCCTGGAGGACACGGGCTGTCCTCAAGAAGGGAGGTGAGGAACTGCACTTCCTCCTCTGGGGAAGGTGGATCTGGAGTAGAGGTCGGCCAGCCTGTCTCCTCAGCCCAGGTCCCCGGGGCCGGCCAGGTGGGCGGTGGACTGCCTGGGTCGCCCCCCCCAACCCCGCCCCGGGGCCCCCGAGCTGGCCCAGCGCCGCGACTCTCGGTGGGGAGTGCCTGGTGACACTTTCTTTTGTGCCTTTGGGAACTGCGCCACGTTCTCCCCACCCACCAGGCTTCTGCACAATTTCGAAATCTGCACGATTTCGCTTCTCTGCCGTCCACCAAAGAACTCCGCTTACCCTCCAAGATCCCCTCGGGGGGCCCCTCCCTCTGCATCCTCTCCTGACCACCTCCCTCCACGGCTTGGGTCTGCGCCTGCTGTCGCATGTCACACGCACCGCAGCTGGTAGCTCCGTGCTCCTCGGGAGCTGGGCCTCGGAGACCGGAGACAGGAGCTGTCCAGAGCTGCTTCAGGCCGCACCCCGCCACGCAGGCCCTCACGCCTCAGGGAAGGCAGCCCCGCCCCAGAGTTTTAGGGGTGCAGGGAGCACGGCCACGCTCTTACCTCCACCAGGCTCCTGCGGATGTCGCCCAGCATGGAGAGGACGTCTTGAGTGGGCACCACCCCTAGGGAAACGCACCATCAGCACAGCCCTGGCCGCAGAGCTGCTCGGGCTCC
Organism: Leucopleurus acutus; assembly: GCF_964270905.1. Classification (NCBI taxonomy): domain Eukaryota; kingdom Metazoa; phylum Chordata; class Mammalia; order Artiodactyla; family Delphinidae; genus Leucopleurus; species Leucopleurus acutus. The sequence goes on along the minus strand of NC_139153.1, from coordinate 1,648,535 downwards.
TGACCCTCGGACCCCGTCTGAGCCTCCGAGCCTCACTCCCCAGCGTGGAGCCCACACCGACCATGACCCGTACCTGCTGCCCACCCGCTGGCCCCTTCCAGAAGCCACACCCACGGCCCCTCCCCCACCACACAGAGTACACGGGCCTGCGCCTCCCTCCCGACCAGGGTGCACTCATCCTCCTTCTCTCCAGAACCCAGGCCTGTGGGCGTCACTGAAGCCTGAACCAGGGAGTCCAGCTGGGACTCAGCTTGCCCCCCCCACAGCCCCCACTCACCCTGCTCGCCCACCAAGGTCATCAGCAGGTGCCGCTCCTTCTCACTGGGCTTGCTCAGGGAGATGCGCCAGGCCCCGTGGCGGCTGCGGCCGTGGCGGGGCAGCGCCCCCTCCACCAGGGCCAGGAGCTGCAGCCCCCGGTGCCGCCGGAACACCTCCTGCGAAGGCAGAGAGAAAGCCCCGCGTTCGGTGAGGGGTGATGCCCTCTGACCCCAGCCTCTAGGCCTGGGCCCCTCTGACCCGGGGAAGGCCAGCGGGCTGCCCAGAGTGGCTGCTCAGGGACCTCTGGGGACCGCGGAGGAGGCTGTGAGCCTGGCCTCGGGGGACAGTGGGCACAGCAAGACCTGAGTCCACTTGGTCCCTGCAGGCGTCCAGGTGCCCCCTCCTGCCTTGGCCTCTTGCACTCACGCGGGGCCTGAGTGTCCAGACGTGTCATGTGACGGACGAGTATGTCGGGGGGGAGGACAAGAGAGTGCACGTCAATACGGCCACCGAGGTGGGAGGCATCCTCCCCAAACTCCCCTCCGCCTGTCACTGGAGAGACAGGGCTCAAAGCTGGGGAGTCAAGAAAGAGTCTGCTGTAGAGAACGAAGGTGTGGACACCGAGGCGGGAAAGCGGGGGGTGGGGATGAACTGGGAGATTGGGGTTGACATATATACACTAATATGTATTAAACAGATTAAAAGAAAAAGACGCCTGCGTCCTCGCAGGGTGCAGCGGTGCCCAGGACAATTAGCAGAGATGGCCATAGCGGTAGACCCCTGGCCGCAGGGAGGGCAGGAGAGGGGGAAGGGAGGCTTCTTTCCCATCTGGCGCTCGTGTGCTGCTGAGATTCCCTTCAGCTTGTCCACAGGCAACCACACAACTTAAAAACAAAAGCAAGAGGCTGGCACTGAACAGGAACTCGGCATGGGGCAGGAGGCCTTGCCTCTGGCTCCCAGCCCGTCACTGTCCCTTCCTGGCCCGTCTGGGAAGAGGCCCTCCTCTGGCCGGGTCCCCCGACCCCTGGCCCCCAGCAGCCCCTCCCTCCTGTACGTGGGCTCCTGTCTCCAATGCTCCTAGCCGCGGGGCCGCGAGCCAGGTGTCTCTGCCCATGAGACCCAGGCGTCTCTCCAGGCCAGCCTTGTGGGCTCTCCTTTCTGCTGGGGCCCAAGCTAAGGAGCGTGGCTGTCACGCTACTGACGTGATGAAGGGCCTTGTTGCCATGGCAAGTGCCCAGTGCAGGCTCTCACGAGCGTTAGGCTCAGCAGCCTAAGAGAAGCCTGCTCAGTTCCACACCTGGGAGAAGGCTGGTACCTGGAGATGGCCCGAGCGAGCGGCTCGGGAAGCCCCAGCTCCTGAAATGGCCGCTACCGTCCGTGTGTGCGCGTGCAGGGGAGGGGCAGCCGTGCCTGAGCCCTCCTTGGGGTGGCGCCTCCCCGTGTGTGTGTGGGCTGCAGCCCTGTCCTCCACCACCTGCGCACACCCTCCATTTTCAGGGTCCAGACGTTTGCCTGGCTTAAGCCCTAGACCCACAAAGTCAGTTCTGGGAGGGCCTGATGACTAGGTGTCTCATACATTCATTCTGTAGATGGGAAGTCAGTGTCAGTGCCTTTGGAATCAAATATGGACTCAAATCTTGGTTCTGCCGTTCATCGGCTCTGGGACCTTTAGCAACACACTGTACCTCTCTGAGCCTCAGTTTCCCCATCTGAAAATGTGGGCATCGGGCCTAAATCCGTGGGCTTACTGTGAGGATTGAAAGGACTTATTCAGTCATAGGTGCTGGGACGACTGGATATCTCAGCAGAAAAGAAAAAACATACCTGGACTCATAGGTCACACCATACACCAAAGTCAATTCCAGATGCATTTCAGATCTAAAGCTTTTAGAAACAAGCATGGCCTTGGAGTAGGCAAACATTTCTAAATTGGACCCGACGAAACCACTAACCATGAACGAAAAAACTGGTAAGTTGGAGTATTTTATGATGAAGTTTAAAAAGATTAAGAACTTCCACTTATCAGAGGGTACCATTAAGAGGGTGAAAAGGCACCCCACAGGGTAGGAGAAAACATTTACAATATGTATACGAGACAGAGGTTTCATATCCAGGACATATGAATAATTTACAGACATCAATAAATAAAAAGTCAGATAACCCAGTCAATAAATGAGCAAAAGATCTGATGAGGCACGTGACCAAGAGGCTAAAACACACATGAAAAGCTGTTCAACTTTGTTAATCATCAGGGAAATGCGAAGTAAAGCCACAAAGTAATGCCACCACACTACATACCTCGCAAAATGGTTAAAATGAAAAACAACACCGATGGCCGGCAGACGCGGCAGCCCCAGAGCACCCGGGTGCTGCCGCGGTGTCACTGGCACAGTCACCGTGGAAAGTCGCTGGACAGTATCCAGGGAAGGTGAACGTACGCATACACGCTGACCCCACGGCGCCACCCGTTGGAATGTGCCCGAGATGTCACAGGAAGACAAATACTGTGCGATCCCACTAACATGAGGGGCCCAGCGCACTCAGATTCACAGAGACAGAAAGTAGAAGGGCGGTTGAGAGAGGGGGGAGATGGAGTTGTTTAATGGGGACAGAATTCCAGTTTCTGCAAGATGAAAAAGTTCTGGAGATCTGTTTCACAATAATGTAAATGTACTTAACACAACCGTACACTTAAAAATGATTAGAATGATAAATTTTATGTTAGATTCTTTTACAATTAAAAAATCCACCGTAAAAAATAATATTGACTAATTAGGTGGATGTCAAGTATTAAATGAGAATAACAAACCAGACAAAAACAGGGAAAGCTGAATGAAAGCATTTAAGCTTCTGTGGGTTCTTTGGGAAGAGAACAGAGACATTAACTTTAGACTTCATTGTTCAAGTATGTGCCCCCCAAACTCCAGAGTCTCAAGTCCCCATGAAAGCCATGAGAGCTCCTTGAAGAATGTTGATTCCGTGTCCGGGGAAGGGAACATTCAAGAACAGCCTGGAACATCCTCGTGCACAGAAAGCAGGGAAACTAGCAAACACTAAAGGTTGGTCAAAAGGACTCAGAAGCCAACTCTGAGTTGAGGCTTTCACTGGCCAAAGATGGGGCTGTAGGCAACGCAGGCTGCCTGCCACTCAGTTCCACAAGGATCAAGTCTTAAGTCACTGCAGTCGCTGACCTACACTCTGAGAGGAACGCAGGACGAAGCATTCTCTGTCTGGATATATGGGCCCCCAGAGAGTTAACATGTATACTAAGGAAGAATGGCATTGACCCCAGATTCCTGCATTGTCCCACACACAGAAAAGCACTCAAATCATTAACTGAGACATCTGGCCCTCAAGGCCAGCAGTGACCTTTCCCTGAGGTCTCCGCTGCATGCATCCCCTTCTCCGAAGTTCATGTGTATCCTGGCTCGTCCACCCGAGAGGCTGTCTCCCCGGCCACCGTCCTCAGTCAGACACTGAATGAACTCGACTCACAGCCCTTACATCGTGCTTTATTTCCAGTTAACAGAGTGAGCATCGGTAAGACTAATAACTGCACTTCCCTGGATTAAAACACACCAATGATGTTACAATCTATCACTTTATAAAGACGCTGGGAAAAAGAGAACACCTCGTTGGTCACTTGTGGATTAAACGTGTGCATGTACTTTCACTTTTCTACCAAACACACTAAGCAAGAATGAAGGTTTCTTTCTTTTAAGGTCTAAAACCACAAAGACAAAACCACAACAAAACAGCAGAGGAGACAAGAGCCACAGCATGTGATCACCGGAAGCGGATGGGTGAGTCAGAGTTTCCCAGTTCAGCAAGCCCGAGAGAGCCAGACGCTGAGCCAGGCGGGGAGAACTGAGGAGCACCCAGACTTCTCGCCCAACTTGCCAAACGCTCTGGATAAGCGGCACTGGCTCCCTCTTGGGAGAGAGAACGGAAACGGCACCAGCACAGGACCACACTGAGAGTGTGTTTAAGAAGCAATGGACCCCTAGTTCCCCCTGACACCGCACAGCTGACAAACATCCCTTCTCCCTGCAGAAGACGGGACGCTTGTTCTTTAATGATGGTAAAATAGAGGGTCGCCGACCTTGAGGACACCAGACCCAGCTGTGGGAGGGGCTCACACTGCGCATGGGTGCGGTGAATAAACTCACCCATCAGGCACGTGTGTCCTAACACAGAAACACAGCCCTCTCCCAAGCTGCTCCCAGAACCCTGGCGGCCAGCCCCATACACTCCCTGAAGGACAGAAGTTCCTTCTTCCAAGAACCTAATCACCCAAGAGGAAGGCCCTAGAGACACTCACATTAGAAATTTTCAGATGAAATGGCCAGACCACCCTCCCGAGAAGCTACAGTGAAGCCCACCCCCAGGCTCAAAGCTTCCCACCAGCTTTTGCTGGCCCTCCTTAAACAGCACCAAACAAACGCCGCCAGACAGCTGAGGAGAGGACGCATGCGGAAAACTGGGAACAAAACTAACAAATGGGGAAGGCGCCCCGTACAGGGAGAAACCAGCTCTCAGAAGGCAATTTCAATATCCCCATAGAGGGACGGCACCACACACAGCCAAAAACGGAGGGGGCAGGCACAGAGAGCCTTGGGGATTTAAAAACCCGAGAGCCCTCTCTTCTCAGACGTTGGTGGGAGGTGGCTCCCCCCAGGGGGTCAGGCCACCCACCCCGGCCCGGCCTGCCGCGCCAGCACTCACACAGTCCACGTTCTCCGCCATGTTCAGGATGATGTAGTTCTTTCCGGCTAGGTTGCTCCAGTCTTTGCAGATCACCTGTGCAAAGAAGTAAGAAGGGCATCTGGAGGGAGGGTGGACGGAACCCTGTGAGAAGCTAGGAGGGCGAGGCCAGGCATGGGTGTGACAGCTGGGTGAGAGCAGACAGCCTCTGCAAGGTGACATGCCCAGGACCCGGCCAAGGTTCACCAACCCGATGTCTGGAGGGAGTGGAGGCGGGAGCTGTGTCACAGGGGCCCGGCTGCAGGGGCCGGCCTGGAAGCTTTCGAAGGCAAACTCGTGTAACGTTCTGAAGGGCAAACAGTAGCACGCCTGGGGGCCAGACGCACAGCTGACCACCTGGGACCCCTCCTTTCCTTTTGGTGTCGGGGTGGGCGGGTGAGGAGGAAAGCAGGGGCAACTGCACAGTGGTGGGGGGGCGTGGAGGTGGGGCTGGCCAGAGCGCTGTCAGCACCCACCCTCGGCGGCTGTGACGAGCAGAGGGCACCCGAACCCATGACTACTGGGCGGGGGTGCCGAGCCTGTGCACCTCAGTGTGAAGAGGATGCCCGCTGCTGGGCCGTGAGCTGTGCCCCCCAAAGTTCTGCCCGGGATCCACCCGCCGTCCCGGGGCCCGGCAGAGCTCTCCCCATGCCGTGAGCTGGGCATGGCCGGGCAGCCCGCGAGCACCCTCACTTACCTGCGTGGAGTCCCAGGGTGTTCTAGACGGAGTGTCGGCGGTCTGCCCTTCCTGGGGCAGCTGGCTTAGGGTTTCTCGTCCCACGGCAGCAGAGGAAGGTGTCAGCTCCGTGTCTCCAGGAGCCAGTGAGAAAGAGGCTGAGGCTCCAGGGTGCGTGGGGTCTTCGTCTGAGGCCTCAGCCCCGCCGGGAGCTTCTGTCTGAGAGAACGAGGCCGGGGACGGTCCCTCCCCCGGCCGGCCAGCCAAGCCAGCTGTTTCCGCAGTGGCCTCCTCACTGGGCTCCCGAGGGGCCTCCAACTCTAGCCCGTGCCCTGCGGCTGGCAACGCCGTGCCCCCTGCCCCCCGGTCGGCCACATCCTGACCCCCCAGGGTCACTGGACTTGGGGCGACTGTGGGCGGGGAAAGGCTTGGCTCCATGCTGCTCCCCACCTCCACACCCGAGGAGGCCTGGTCCCCAGACTCTTCGTGCCGGTGTTCGGGGGCCCCTGGGGTCTGGCTGCTGCCGGTGGGAGGAAAGCCGTGGACCTGACTTCGGGGTTCTTCTTGGGATCTGGTCACAGGAAGCAGCTGCTCCGCCTCTTCCTCCTCTCCAGGGACCACACGCCAGGGTGGCTCCACCAGGCTCATCTTGGGCAGGGGAGACGGGAGGCTCGCCCCCTCTTGACTCTGGCCCGTATCCTCTATGGGACCAGCCTTCTCAGTCAGGTCTGGAAAACCGTAATCTACAGACAGAGACGGAGAGTTCATTCACGAGCGTCATCATTCGTTGATTTGCTGAGTACGTGCTGAACGGATGATGAAAAGAACCGTGAGACCCGCAGGGGAACGGGGGGCAGGTTGGACAGTTGATCGTGTGGGAAAGGAGTGGGAAATAGGAGTGGATTGGTGGGGACAGACTGGGGGGACAACGGCCAGGCTGGTCCTCACTTCCTTCATGGGAATAAAACGACACAATTCTGCCACTTAAGTCCCACGAACCCGGGAAGGTGCGAAGCCTACAGGCTCCCCAGAAGTGGCCCCGCCAACATCTGGCGCACAGGGTCCCTGCGGTGCCTTGTCTGGGCTCTCCCCGGGAGACCCCATCACGACCCTTCACCCCTTTTCTAATGGGCTGGGGTGGGCGTCTTCCAGGTGAAATCCCCCAATGAAGTCTGAGAGCCCTGAGATCACAGATGACCACCACTGTCCCTAGCCAGTGCTCTTATTCTGTAAATCAGGTCCCGACTGGGAAATGCAAGATGCTGGGAGAGCAGAGAGGGGCACTGGCTGAGCCCACCCAGCGTCTGGAGCCTTCCAGCACTCACGGGGCCACTGCCGGCGGGTGGAAGGGGAGGTTCCTCTCCCTGCCATCCCTGGAACGACACTGTGAAGCAGAATACGGAGGCCTCCTGGAGACCAGGACATCTGGCTTCTCAGCGCACCCCAGGCTCCGTCAGGATAATGACACGTGAAAAGCACAGACCAGTTTTGTTGGAAATTCATTCAAATATCAGAATCTATATCTAGGTAACAACTGTTATTGGCTGCCATTTTGTTTCAAAATAATAAATATCAAAGACAGTTCTGAAATACTGCGTAGAGCTGAGAGGGCCGGGGAAGGTCTCAGGTGCTGACTGAGCTGCTCATTCTCCTCCTCCCAAATTTCTGTCAAATGACGAATTTTTTTTTTTCACTGTCAAAATGAAAGTCTATAAAATGTAGATAAATTTGTGGGAACATGGAAAGTAGATGAGATCATAAGATCAGACAACCCCTCAGCCAAAATTAACAAAGAAAAAGTCAGCAGTGGAGGAGGGAGACTCTCTTTCCATCAGAATTAAGGAGAGAGACTACTGTGGGGTTAGCAAGGACACAGAACAGAAAGCTCAGGGAACACAAGATAATTTTTAAAATTCTAATGAGTATCCTCAGAAAGACCCAAAAATATTGCATCCCTAAAATAAGAACAGGCTAATAAGAAAATGAAGTAATCTTTAAAAAAGAAAAGTTCTTGGAAACTGAAACTCGATTGTTTAAACGTGAAAATTCAACAGAACAGCTAGAAGAAAATTCAAGGAAAGGTCATCAGAGCAAAAGCAAAAGGAAAGAGAAGCTAAAAGATACAGGTGATCAATGCACGAAGCCTAGCAACTAGCCAATACGATTTTCAAGAAGACAGAGATAAAATGGAGTAACAGCCAAACAAAGTTCCCAGGCCTCACAACATGAATCTTCATGTTGGAAGGGTAATAAACAAGGTGAATCATAAAAGACTCACACCTAGCCTCATTCTCACAACAGTCCAACTCTCAGAGGGCTACCTATAAAGGAACAAGAAACAGATTATCAAATCATCATCAAGCTTCTAATTAATAACACTAGATTGCCGGAGGGAAAAATGTGTTCAAAATTCTGAGGGAAGCTTATTTTGAACTGGGAGTTTTATACCCAACTGAGCTATCATTCAAATGTGATTACAAAATAAAGACACTGTCATGTACGTAAGGATTTAAAGGTTTTCTTATCCACAGATTCTGAAAGAATGAATTAAGGAAGTTCTCCAAGAAATCCAAAAAGACATGGGAAATCAAGAAATATAAGAGAAATGTCATGAAAATCAATCTCAGGACAGAAGCTGGGAAGCAGGCCTAGAGAGCAATTATTCAAATTAGAACAAGGATCCAGAGGGCTCTAAGAATGATTATTTTTCATAAGAAAAAGTATGATTTTCAGAAGCTGGAATGATCACTGAACTCCCACTACAACATTTAAATGAATAATTAAAACAGTCCACCACCCCCACTTTTGTTAATTACACTCTTCAGGGCAGCAGAGACTTAGTAATTTAAGATCTTCCCCTCCTCCACCCCTGCACACACTCTGAAGGGAAGCTGGCCTGTTCCCCACACAGAGCAGCTGGGGTGAGGCCTGCTGGTGGGACAGTGACCACAGAACTGCTGAAGAAACCCACGACAGCCCCTAAAACTGAGCAATCTAGTACCACCTGTACAAACATGGAAGAACAGTCAAGACTCACAAGACACCTGAGGAAAGCCAGGCTCAGGAAAAAGCACGAGAGTGAGAAAGCAAAGCAACTGGCCTCTGAGAGAAGGGCTAGTCTTGTCAGCAAAGAAGCGCTTTGAAGAGCTGATCATTAACCTCTTCAGAGATTCAAGAGACAAGTACACCATAAAACAAGGAGAACAAAAATGTTTTACTTCAAGAGAAGTAAGAACTTTATAATAGACCTGTTTAAAACTGAAATGCAAAATAAAAACAGGACTGAAATGGGCTGGCTGACCGCCTGGCGGGAACCTATGTAACAGAACGTCAGATGGGTGTCTGGGCAATAAAACATATAAAAAGCCCTTACAATCGTGCAATTTCATTCTTAGAGGATTAATCTGACAGCAACGCACAAGAATTAGATGAAGGAGGGGATGGAAGAAGGCAGAGCAGAGTTAGGGGCTTGTCGCAGTGGATCAGGAGAGATAAATGGAGTGACAATAGTGGAAGTGACGAGACAGGAATGGATGCAAGAGCCGGCCCTGGGGCAGAGGCAGCTGGCTAACGGGAGGAGGTGAGCACTGTGGGAAGAGCCATTCCATTAACAGAAACAGTGAAATCCAGAGGAAAAGGGCACTGGACACCCTCAAGAAGCGGTGGGAACAGCCAGCAGCTCAGGGAGAGCCTGGACCGTGGCAGAATGGCGAGCCACTGACCCACAGAGTCCCACTGGGGCGGGACAGTCCCCAAGGGGCAAGCTGACCAGACAGCCCCTCTACTCACCCTGATGCTGACCCGTGCCAAACACGGGGGTCACAGTGGTCATGCTGTTGGTGACAAGATCTGGGAGCCAGAAGGCTTGCCACCACCTTGCTTGTCTGAGCAACGGCAAACTCCTCAGCTACCCTGGGCTTCAGTTTTTCCCGAGACAAATGAGGATGCCCATACCGAGGATTTCTAAGGCTCTTTCTAGCATGGATATTCTAAGCTTCGGAGACACTTTTGACAAACGTGTCTTATAAAAACAGCACTGAAGGCAACCACTCGTCTACTGTCCTAAACAGCATAAAATAGGAATCACTAGGTTACAAGCTCCTCTGGACAAGCAGGGGGACCTTCTTCACGTGTGTCCCCAGCACCTAACACAGAGCCTGGCGGAGTGGACAGGAGAGCAAGGCCTGCTCGCTGAGCCCGTCTCCCACCTTCCACCTCCCGCACCCAGGGTGTCCCCACAGGGAGAGAACAGGGCCTCCAGTCACGGTGCAGAGTCTCCTTTACGACCTGCGTCAGCTCCTCTCCCCTCTCCCTAAATGTGACCACTTCCAAACCATCCGCCCTGGACTCACCATTTCTGCACTTCTTTCTCAGCGAGTTCCCTGTTTCTGAAGCCTTTATCTATTGCCTCAACGCTAAGGTCTCCCAAATTGGCGTCTCCCAGCAAGCCTCCACCCTCTTCCAGCCTCTCGTCTCTGGTGACTGAACAAATCACTAACTGACGCTCACTGGTGCTTGGAATCAGCAGAATTTTCTTTTTCTACTTTTTCTTACCACCTCTCAGCATCCAAAATTATTCCTTTCCCTTTTACTGTGTGATTTCCGTTTCACTGCTTGTCAACCGTATGGCCTCGGTCATGGAACCTCACGTCCATGCACCACCTCTTCCTTACCTGTAAAAACACGAAGAGTGCGCAGCACACAGGGCTGTGGTCTGGATTCAGTGAGATGAAGCTGGGCACCACCAACAGCACAAACACCCCGTTAATTTAAGCTCTTCCTCCACCTCCTCCTCCTCCACTACCAATATTAAAGGAATGTTCACACTGTTAAATCGTAAGAGAAAACAGCAGCATTCTGGAAGTGCGCTCCACAAAGGAGGAGCACAGTAAGCACCTGAGTGGTAAGTCAGGATCCAGGAGAGAGGCAGGAAACGACCAATCATCTGTTGACAAGCCTGCATATGACCTGAATACGGGAAATGCCTCTTACACCAGAAATGAGAACTAATGGGACGCCCACTGGGGGCACAGACTACAGAAGTATGACAGGAGGTGACACAGGGGCAGCTGGGGGACAGACCATGGTGGGATGGAAGCGGTGGTCCCAGGGGAGTGGATCCGAATGTGAATGTAGACTAACAAGCAAAGAAACTGAGCCTTGTCCAAGAGTAACCGCGCGCTGATGAACGGAGAAGGAAAAACCGCGTGTGACATTCCTTCCAAAACTGCAGCACCTGAATCCAATTACGAGGAGACACTAGACAGACCAAAACTGAGAGGTCTTCTACAAAATAGCCGGCCTGTCTCCTTAAAAAGGCAAACAGCACAATCCTGAAAGACAGACTGGAGTGTTCCAGAATAAAACAGACAGAAGACACAGGAGAGCTAAATGCAGGACATGATCCTGGACTGAACAGCGAAGTGGAAACAGTAACTTTTTTTTTTTTTTTTTTTTTGCTACTAAGGACATTGCTGGGAAAACTGGCAAAGTTTGAATAAAGTTTGTAGTTATATAACAGTATTGTATCGATGTCAATTTCCTGATTTTGATCATGGTACTGTGGTTTGGTAACAGAATGTCTTTGTTAAGAAATACACACTGAAGTACTTAAGGGTCAAGGGGAATTTGCCTGCAACTTATTGTCAAGTGATTTAGGAAAAACTCTCGTACATACATCCATATATACATACACAGAATAACAAAGCAAATGTGACAAAATGTTAATAATGGGGGATCTAAGTGAAGGGTATATGGGAATTATTCTTGGACGTTTTCTGCAAACACAAAGTTACCCACCAGAAAACACAGAAGGCAGGGGACAGGACAGGCTGTGTGGACTAACAGTTTCTGACCTCCAGGAGAAAGGAATACAGGTGCACAAGGCAGGTGAACAATCCCAGTGGGGAAGAAGCGGAGCGTTCGTCCCACTCAGGTGTCCAAGGGAGGAAGACCAAGATTCCAGAGGGTAGCGACCTTGGAGGAATGAGGAAGCCTCAGCACTCACCTTGCAGGGACCAGGAGTAAAACGACAATGGAGGAAAAGGAGAGGGATGGAGATGGGCAGAGTGAAGAGGTGGGAGAAGGGGACTACTGGGAGGAGGGGGGAGGGGACTGGAGGGGGGGGGAGGACTAGAGGGAGCTCGTGGAGAAAATGCACCAGAAATTGCAGGATGAAGGGAGGGAATGGGTCTCCTCCCCAGGCGAGGTGGCCCCTGCCAGCGCCCCCGTCTCCGGGAGCAGCATCAAGCATGGCCTGATGCCCCAAATCCTGGGCACCAGACCAGACACTTGTCCACTGACAGCCCCGTGGACATGGAGAGTGGTGCTCCATCCTGCTAGTAGCCCAGGCTTTGCCCTCCTTTTCCACCTGCTTCAGGCGCTGGAGTAGGGTTCCGCAAACCCCAACAGCCTGTCAGGGACAAACACAGCACACACCTGGACACAGGTGTGAGCAAGCAGAGATGCCCAGGAGACGCGTCCGAGACAGCCCGAAAGCAAGTCAGAGCCTGCCCCTGTGCCCCGGAGGGCGGCCACAGCGGGGGCAATGGAGAGACAGCAGCCAGGTGCCTCACTATCCCTGAGATACCAGAGGCCCACCTGGGACCTCGTCCAACGCACCTGCCCCCGTCAGCTCCCTGCCTGAAACACCGGCCGACAGTGCGGGGAGCAGCAGCACCCCCAAGTGGCTCCCGGAAACGACACCTTCCCCAGAGCCCTGGGGAACATCAGGCCTGCGCATTCCAGAGTGGGGCCCTGTGACATCAGCAGGCCCACAGCCCTGCTTTCACAGATGCAGAGCAAAGCTCAGAGAAAGGATGACACTTGCTCTGTGTGGTGAGGCCCAGACCTGTTGCAGCTGTGAAGCTGCCAACCTCAGGTTCTCGTGTGGTCGAAGCCAGTCTCTCAAGACACGTTCCCGGTCAGCCAGGCAGCGCCAGAGCTAGCTTCAGCTGACGCAGCAGCAGCATCCCCTTGGTCCCGATCCTCTGAAGCTGGGCTTCGGTCACCAGCCTGGGTGACATATAAGAGCCAGGGCCAAGCTTCAGAGTTCTGCAAGGGGGGCTGGGATTCTGGGTGACCGGCCCGGGGGCTCCGCACAGCCACCACTCTGGAACGTGAAGCTAAAATGAATGACATAAGGGATGCACAACCCTGGGCCCACCGAGGCACTCTTTCCTCCCCTGAAAGTCACCTGCAGGTTCTGCATCCCAGAGCTCAGCACACAGCCAGGCACACGGGTGTGTGCTGAGGTGTAGTTGCGGCGGGACCCTGAGGAGTCCAGGGTCCTGACAGCAGAAGGACCTGGGAGGTTCCCTGATGGGCCTTGGCCCTTGGCCGAGGCATGATGGCATTGCTCTAAGTTACTTTAATGGTAACTCGATAGAGCGAATTTCTTATTTATCTTTATTACAACACAAATAAAACTGTACAGACTGTAAATGGCAGAATTATGTATGCATAAGGGCAAATTATTCGGAAGGGAATTTTTAGACAACGTCTAGAAAAATGGGCTGCAATCTTCTTCAAGAACATGTCTTGGCCTCCTTAGGGAGACATTTCTGTGTCATTGGCTTTTTTTCTCCCCAATTTCCTTAAACCCAACTGGGATGGTTCGCTTACAACTTAAGCCCATTTCTGTTTTATCTGCTAAATGAGGGGAACCTGGGAAGCATCTTCCTCAGGGGGAAAAAACCCTACATATTCTCTTAGTTGCCCCAGTTTAGCCTTCTTTTCCTGGGGCTACATAACCGTAATTATTCCTTATTCTCAGCCCTTCCCCTTGTCATTTATCTCCTCTTGCGAAAATTCTGGATTCGCCAGTTTTAAGGGTGGTCATGAAATCAAGAGTAGGCATGCAGTAAATGTTTGGTGAAGGGACTGTTAAACACTGAACACGACCGACTAACCGGAGGCTAACAGATCAGAGGGTAAAGGAAGATCTCTTAACTCACCCAGTGTCGGCACGTAAGCTGCGTCTAGGCCTTTTTGTTTTTCTCTTAATCTCACTACAGTGCTGGCTTTTGTTCCCTAAATAGATCATGTCACATTTTTTTCCTGCTAATATGTCACCCAAGTTTTGTAGGTCTTTTTCCCTTTTTATCAAGGTTGCACCGGACGTTATTTCTGCCTTCCAGGGTGGCCATCCTCTCATGTGACCTTCGGCCTCAGCTGAAACGGTAATGAACTGATTCCTCTCTTTAAGACAAGGAATTAAAACAGGCATCAGGGCCACTGGCCTCGAAAGATCACTTTAAACATCCCTTTAGGTTAATGTCAAATCACTGAAAACTGTCCCCTGAGTGCAACACGCAAGCCAGTTATTCAACTGTTAATATTTACAAAAACATTCACAAAATTCACAATAGATTTGTATAAAACAGGGGTGCAAGGGAAGCTTCCAGTAAATTAAACATGACTTTTTAATGGTCAACCTCAGTAGTCATCAAAGAAATGTAAATTAAACCAGATGATAAACCTTTTGGACCTCCAACCTGACAACATAGGAGTGCATTTAAGGACCATACTCGGTACCGGGTGGGCGCGGGAACAGGCACTCCACCTGCTGCTGATGGGAACAGAAATCGGGCCTCAGTCTGGAGGGGAAAGCATGAACAAAAAGCTGTGAAGACAAACACCCTGATCCTATCACTTGTCTTCCAGAAACGCACGCTAAGGCAACAATTAAGGACGCTCATGACGATTCAGTGTCAAGGATTCTCGTCAGGGCACGGCTCATGGGACACTCCTGCTTTCACATGGCAGGGGCAGCCCGTCCACACTTGGGATGCCAATTCGGCCTCAAAGCTGAGGCTGGAGAACTGTGTTTGCTGCCTGGGAAAGATGTGCGTAAGTGAAACCGCAAGATCTGTGCCCTCGAATTCCATTTTTCATGAAAGTGTATTTTATCTGAAAGTCCAGTAAGAGACACACCAGAATGTGGCTGTGCCCAGACTCTGGGTTGGTAATGGAGTTATGAATTTTTTTGTAACTTGTTGCATGTTTCTGACTTTCATACAATGAAACTTACTAGTGTAAATCAAAAATACGGGGCTTTTTGCATTTCCTTTCTTTTTTTGGTGTCCAGCTGAAGTGCTACTGTCAGGAAACATGCCTGAAGTGTGGGCAGTGACCTGGAAGGTCAAATCATTGCATAACAGATACGACCCAACAAGACCGCTATACTGAAACCATTTCCACACCCCAGCAGACAGCTGCTTTGATGATCTATCTGGTTTCCACAAATTCACTCCAGACGAACAGTAACTGAAGTACCGTGAGAGAGGAGCTCACACAGAGAAGGAGCGGGTCCTGAAGCAGACACCTCAGAGCTGAGAGGCACTCTGCCACCAATCACCCGCACAACCTCAAACCACCCGTGAACCTCCCTAAGCCAGTCGCCTCCGCCACGAGACAGAGATACTCAGGCTGCTTTTAAGGCTGCATCAGGTCGCCGTGAGGGAAAAAAAAAAAGTCATCATGTGATGATGACTGAGGAAGCATAAGCACTTAGGAATGACCCTACTCGAGGCCATCATTTCATCCCCCTTTCTGTTAATGGCACCTTGATTCTCCTCTGGGGGGCCCTCCTCCCCTCTTCTTGGTCCCAAAGTGTGGGGCCGTGGGGACTCGGGAGCCAGATTAGACCAGACCAACGAGCCTCCACCTGAGTCTTCCCCAGAAGTGCTGGGGCTGCTAAGTGACAGGAGGATGACAGCAGAGCGATGGAGGGCCTCGCGCAGCTACCACAGAGAACGACCGCCTAAGAGTGAACCGACGAGGGGACGCAAAGCACGATGGGCTGAGGCAGCTTCTGATGCCGTTTCAACACCTGGACCCCACCTGCCTGGGCCGGAAACAACCGATCCCTTACAAGCCGATACACACCGCTCTCTCACACAGGCCTGTGGGCCTGTTTGAGTTGGGATTCTAGGACGTGCCAATCCCAGAGTCATCTCTTGTCCTGTAGCACACTAAGTAGCTTGCTCACTGGGAAGATGAACGCTGCGTGCAGAGAATGTTACTAAGGAGACTGGGAAGTGAAAGGGGTGAGGCGGCAGCAGGGCAGTTTGGGGATGGAGAGGTAACCTGGGCAACTATTCCGAGTCACTAACAGTTTTCCATGCATTAACTGATCAGGCTTGATTAGCTGGGAGAGTGGTGATTTACGTTCCATTTCTTTTCCCTACTTTGTAGAGACCACTCTTCCCACCCGAAATGTCAGAGAATCATAACATTTTAAAGCTGGAAAAGATTTCAATCTATCACTTCCATGGTCTCACTTTCAGATGAGGAGACTGAAGGCAAGATTAGAAAAGGGACCCACACAAGGTCACGGCCCTCATCACTGGCCAGGCAGCTGCTCTGCCGTCGGGCCCCCAGGGATCGCTGCTACCGGAGGAAAAGGTGCTAGCTCCGGTTCTTCCAGGCCCAACGAACTAGAAGGCGACGCAGAACAGGGCTCCAGTGACAATCAGAGGCACTGGTTCCTCTCTGACACACACCACCCATGTGCTCTCAGGGCAAGACCTGCTCGGGAGGCCCTGAGCCCAGACTCGGCTCTGCCGCACACAAGCCGTGTGACCTCGGGCAAAGCTAACAAGCTTTCCTGGCCTCAGTTTCACCACGTGTGAAGCAAAGACAGTAAGTGCTGCCTTGCTGACCCCACAGAGCGGCTGTGAAGTTCGGTGAGCTAAGCAAAGAGAAAACGCTATGAAAAAATGGTGGTAAGTCCTACACAAAACCAAAGACGTTACTGCTGGTCTCCAGTAAAACTGCTGAGCTGAGAGGCAACACGACACAAAGAGCCAAGGCTCTGGAGTCTGACAACTCGGGTTTAAACTCTGGTTCTTATGCTCATGGAGCTGTTACCCAAACTCCGTAAGCCTCAGTTTGTCCACTGGTCCAGTGGGAGAAACAACACAGACTTAACTGTTTCTCTGAAGATTAAAGGAGGGAACACTCTACAACACCTGACTTGGCGCCTGGCACAACTTGGCATTCAATTCCTGGGTCGGAAGTCCTCGTTATTAAAGAACCTGCCCTGAGGCTGGACCGTCTGCAGTACGGCCCCCAGCCCTCACAGCCACTGCTGCATGGAGCGACCCCCGTCCCCAGGGGCCTGCTAGGTTGGCACTGAACTCTGGGCAGACTCCCCGCCCTGGCAGGCCCTTAGCAGGCCTCTCTCTTTGTCCCCCCTGACCTGAGCAGCAAACGCCACGAGTGATGCCCTCCCTCCTCCCAGAGACCCCTGGAGGGAAGCCTCTGACTTCCCAGGTTGGGAGCAGAGGGCGGGGGGGGAGCGGCACACACGATCCCTTCCTGTACAAATCAGCCCCACAGCCCGAACGCTTTGCCTCTGTCGCGTCCTCAGAGCACAGCATCGTGCGCTGTGAGAAGACGGAGGCAGGAACGAGCAGACTGACCTCAGGGCCGTCGCCAGCACAAGGACGTCCCCACTGGCGGATGAATTAGGAAACGGTGTGCCTTCCATCCAGCCCAGGGCCTGCTGAGAGGTACACAGACTGGACTTCAGCCCCTGGGCCAGGGCACCACCAGCCCAGCCACCTGCAGTGGCCCCGTCACCTGGGGGAGCTGGAAGAGCCTCTCAGAGGCCGCATCTCTCCAGATAAGTGCTGAAGCAGGACACAGCCCAGCAGGCAGTCGGGGTGGAGAGGAACACGCTGAGCAGGTGGGACTGGGTATAAGGGCGTCGCAGGCTTGGGGGATGGGCCTGAGCCACTGTCAGTAAGAAGACACTGATTCTCAATGCAGCCCCATCGCGCACCAGCACCAGCGGTGACCTTGGGCAAAGCACTTAGCGTCCCTGTGCATCAGTCCTACGTCTGCCATGCAGGGCGGACAACAGGCTAATGAGACGATGCAGTCGCAGGAGGGGAGGAGATGGGGCCAGGGATAAGGCTGGGCCAGACTGTCAAGGGCGTTTTCTACAGCGCCAAGACGTTTGGCCTTTATTCCCTGGCCCCCTTTCTGCACACATCTCCTCGGGGTGTTGGAGAAGACTGAGCTGAGGAAAGGGCAGGACGGTGGGCAAACAGAGCAGCAGGAAAGGAGCAAGGACGAAGCCCTCCCCGCCCCCCACCCCCAGGGCATGCACGTCCCCAACTATCAGGCGTGAACAGCAGACACAGGAAACACACCTGCATGGAGCTGGCATGAGGACCTGGCCACACTCAGTGAGCCCCAGAGAAGCCACTGGGAGAAGAGAAACGACATGAGAGAAAAGAAGGGGGGATGCACGGGGGTGGGGCAGTGGGCAGACGAAACGGAGCCCATCCAGGCCCAGGGGCATCCCACTGGGATCCGAGGACAGGTGGCACACAGCTGCTCCCTCCAGACCGAGGCTCTCGAACGATGACGGCTACTCTCACACTAAAATCCCACGAGTCTGGACAAAAGGGAAGACCCCAGTACACAGCCCTGTCTAGCGCGAGGGGGAAGTGCGCTTCTTTTCAACGAGGAGAGGACAGATTTACGAAGGAACGCTGCTGTAGCTACAGGCCTGCTACATGGGGAGATGAGCTCGATCCTCACCCTACACCACAACGCAAACAGATGACAGCTGGCAGCAAGTTACAAGGAAAATTTAAGCTGAAAAAGAATACAAGACATAAACGAGCGTCTATCTCACGGAGGGACAGGCTTTTCTAAACATAAAGAAAAACACATGAAAACATTCCAAAAGAAAGACTGTCCAAGCTTATAAAAATCCTCACTTATGTATGTCAAATGTTACTATAATAAAAATAAAATTACTAAACTGGAAAAAAATTTTCTATTTTTGTCAAAAGGTTGTATCCTTTTCATAAGAAGATTTGTACAGTGATAAAAAAAATTAAAGCCTCAACAGAAAAAAAAGGAAAAGTAATAATACTAGCTGATATCTTCAGAGTACTTAACGATGTGTTAAGCACTTTAAACGTACTATTGCATTTAAACCTCAGGACACTGTGATACTACTTCCTACAAGACAAAACTGAGGCTTAGGTTGTCACCTGCCAAAAATCACACAGCTACTGAATGGCAGTGCTGGAACTTTGGAATCTGCCCGACTCCAAAGCCTGCTCTTAACTGCCCTTGCTTCAAATTAAAAAAAAGATAAATGGTCACAATGAATATAATATACTCAGTGTGTACGGGTTTCACTTACACGTGCTTCAGTTAAAATTTACTAGTAATCAAAGGCCATTATAATTTTGCCTATCAAATTGACAAAAATCTCCAAGTGACAAAATTCAGTGATGGGAAGGGGTCAAAATCTGGCATTCATTTCCCTCTCTGACGGGTACGCAAACTGGAGCGACCTTTCTGGAGGTCACCTGGGAAATACGGAACAGGAGCCTGTGCAAAGATCCTCATCCTCTGTGTCAGATACACCCACTCCCACGCGCACTCCCCACCCTTCTCCACCCCGTCCTCTGCCCGGGGACCGACCCAGTGAATCACACGAACCGGGACACATCCCTGCTTCCTGCCTGGACTCCTCCACAGAGGCAGGGGAAGGAGAGCAACGGGGACCCTGGCAGGAGACGGGAGGAGCCAGAGGCCGGGCATCTATCTTCCACTTTCTTCCTGCGCGTGTCAGGACCACTGCTCCCCACCCCTCTGTCCTCGCAGGCTCCTGTCATGTGTCCCTTTCTTTGTCCCGTGGGTGTGGGGCGCTGAGCGCTCCTCTGCTGGCATCCCTGAACTCCTCTGGGTTTGCCATCCCCTGGTAAGTACACTGGTCTATAAATAAACCTCCTTGGTCTCTTCTAGCCCCAGGCGCTTCGGGATCCGCGGGCCCCGGTGCAAACGTGGCCAAGCCCAAGAACCACACCACGCACAACCAGTCCCGAAAATGCCACAGAAACGGCATCAAGAAAACCCCAGTCACAACGATACGAATCTCTTAAGGGGGTGGACCCCAAGTTCCTAAGGAACACACACTTTGCCAAGAAGCACAACAAGAAGGGCCAGAAGAAGATGCAGGCCAGCAACGCCAAGGCCGTGAGTGCGCTGCTGAGGATATCAAGGCTCTCGTAAAGCCCGAGGAGGTCCAGCCCAAGATCCCAAAGGGCCGCGCCCGCAAGCTCTGTCAACCTGCCTACACTGCTCACCCCAAGCTCGGGAAACGTGCTCGTGCCCAATCGCCAAGGGTCTCAGGCTCTGCTGGCCAAAGCATCAGGCCAAGGCTGCAGCGGCAGGTGCAGCCGCAGCTCCAGTTCCGGCTCCCAAGGGTGCCCAGGCCCCCACAAAGCCTACAGAGTGGAGGCCTTTATCTGCCAACGTGAGGACAGAAGGACTGGTGTGACCCGCTGGGCTGCTGTCTGCACGGGGCTGGTGTCCTCCTGTGCTATTTGTACAAATAAACCTGAGGAGGATCTGTCAAAAAACAAACAAAAAAACACACCACAACCTCCTTGGATTACCTTACTGTGATTGTGTCTTCTGTTTCTGGGTGCGACGCTCATTGATACATCTTTAGACCTAGCAATTTTACTCTAGAAATTTATCCTAAGGAACAATCAGAAAAGTGCAAAAATATATGGGGATATTTGTAGCATCAGTAAGACTGGAAACAAACTAAATATTCAATAACGGAACCATTTCATACTGAGGGTCATGATCTACATGAAGAAACACTACGCAGTCATTGAAAACCAAGTTATAAAAGATAGTTAATGATGTGAAAATAAATTTCAGAAATATTTTAAGTGGAAAAAATGATTCCAATCTGCATATGAGAGAGACTGGAGGGATGTACCCCAAACTACTAGCACTAATTATCTTTCAGTTCTGACGTCATGGGTGGATTTTCTTGTGTTGTTTTTGTATTTGTCATATTTTCTACAGTTTTCATGTATCATTTTTGCAATTACAGAACATAAGTCCAAAATACTATATATATATATATATATTTGTGTGTGTGTGTGTGTGTGTGTGTGGTACGCGGACCTCTCACTGTTGTGCCCTCTCCCGTTGCGGAGCACAAGCTCCGGATGCACAGGCTCAGCGGCCATGGCTCACGGGCCCAGCTGCTCCGCAGCATGTGGGATCTTCCCAGACCGGGACACGAACCCGTGTCCCCTGCATCGGCAGGCGGACTCTCAACCACTGCGCCACGAGGAAAGCCCCAAAATACTATATATTTAAAAAAGGAAAATCAGTGCTAAATTCTGGAACACCCCAACCCCATGCATGTGCACACACAGTTTGACAGTCCAGTGCTTAAAAACGGGCTCCTGCCGGCCAAGAACGTTCGCACAGCTGCTGTAGCTGGAAGCACGGCGAGCACGCTCTGCTGCACCTGCAATCAGCCCACAGCTGCGTGTGCTGCTGGCTCCAGGCCTCGGGCTCGCTCTGTGAGCCAGACCCCAGCTCTGGTGCAGGGCTGAGGGAAGGGCACCTAGAATGCCTTGTGGGGCTCTAAGACCCAAGGAGGGACACGGGATCTGCTGACCTCCAGGAACCTTAAACAGAGACAATACAGCACAGAAGAGGGAAAAGACAAACAAAACCCGAGACCTCGGACAGACCTCGGCTTGAATCAGGACTGATCATCTCGACAGCTGTATGACCTCAGGTGTGCTTTCACCTCTCTCAGCCTCTGCTTCCTCATGTTGAAGACAAGGATAACATTCTTTACCCCACAGCCTATAAGCATTACCCTGAATTGCATGAGCACAGAAGTAAATATTACAAAAGTAAAAAGGGCCTCCTGGGCCAATAAGACCCTCAGGGCCCAGACACCTGGCTTTGAGGTGCAGATGGACAGCAGAGGGTGAACGCGGGTCGGGAGGGACAGGAGATGATCTGGCGGAGGAAAGGGCTGTTTGGCACTGTGCCAGGCCTCCTGGCGGCTGTGAGCAGCCCACATCTTAGGGGAGAGTGCTACCTGCAGTGGGTCCCAGGTCCAGACTAGAGTCGTTCAGCACCTCCTCCTCCTCCCAGAAGTACTGCGGCGGCTGCAGGATGCGGGACTCTTCGCTCTCTTCGCTGGCAAAGCCAGAGCCAGGGGCTCCCAGGCCAGTCCCCAGTCCCATGGCCTCGCTGGGCTCCTCCGAGTCCAGCGGCTCCAGGCCAGTGGGCAGCAGGAGGTCCAGCAGGGAGGTGGAGGTGAGGCCCTCTGGGCCAGGCTCCTCGGACCCGGCTGCACACGTAACCAGGGATATTCCTGCACAGACATGAAAGCCAGTGGTTAAGAAGGAAGAGCGGCACAGGGTTGAGACCCATCTCCAACAGCCAAGAGCCCAGGGGTGAGGGTGGGGCTTCAGGGACATTCCTGACGCCAGGGGGCTGCGAGGCGATTCTGAGATGCTGTACTCATCTCCAAAAGGCCAAACTGCTTAGCCTTCCTTCCCTGTAGCAGGGGCAAAGGCGAGACGGGGAGATGGACAGGAGAGAGGGAGGAAACATTTGCTGAGTACCCACTCTCCACCACGCTGTGCGGGCGCAGGACAGCGGAGAAGGGGCCCTGCTTCCCTGGACCTTGTGCGCACACTGTTCTGCAGGCTCCTATCCTAGGCTGAACATTTTCCAAAACTGCATTAAGAATGTGATCTGTGTTTCAGCAACACACAGTCTTTAAGACCATGTGAGAGACCTCCTGGTGGTGTGATGGTTAAGACTCTGCGTTCCCAAAGCAGGGGGCCTGGGTTCAATCCCTAGCCAGGGAACTAGATCCCACATGCATGCCACAACTAAGAGTTTGTATGCCACAACTAAGGAGCCCTCGAGCCACAACTAAGGAGCCTATGAGCTGCAACTAACGAGCCTGCCTGCCTCACCTAAGACCCAGCACAACCAAATAAATAAATATTTTAAAAAAAACCCAAAAACCATGTGAGGTCACAGGTCAAACTCATCCAGAGCTGGTAATGATACGTCTGTTTGGAATCTTGGACCCCTCTCTCCTAATTTACAAAACAAACAAACAAACAAAAAACAATAAAATAAAGGGCATCTTTTTTTCCTTCTCTCTCACTCCCATTCACTAAGAACAGGAAACAGCCCTCTTTGCTGGTTTCACAATGTCATTACTAATTACACAAGTATCACTAACTTGCTGTAAGTCTTCTGGAAAGCTGGGCCTCAGTCTCCTCATCCAAAAAATGAGGAAAGTGGGTGAAATGACCTCCAAATTTTCTTTTCCAAAACGAACATTCAGTGATGTAAGAAAGAGGGAATTTCGGGACTTATTTCCTACTCTGCGCCTATAGCACACTATGACGTGGCCGAACAGCAGTTCATAGAAATTTTTAGTGATGTTTAATAATAAAAATAAACAATAACACTACTGGTGCCACGTGCTAAATGCTTTGTAAGCGTTATCTGAATTTTAATCCTTATAAGCACCTTATGAAGTAGTAAACCCTAAGCTTTGTGTGTGCCCGCACAATGAGCGGCTGCTAAGGAACACAAGGGCTTTTCAGACTCAGAAATGAGTTCTATCAGAAACAGAGAACAGGGCTTCCCTGGTGGCGCAGTGGTTGAGAGTCCGCCTGCCGATGCAGGGGACACGGGTTCGTGCCCCGGTCCGGGAAGATCCCACATGCCGCAGAGCGGCTGGGCCCGTGAGCCATGGCCGCTGAGCCTGCGCGTCCGGAGCCTGTGTTCCGCAACGGGAGAGGCCACAACAGCGAGAGGCCCACGTACCGCAAAAAAAAAAAAAAACCCAAAAAACAAAAAACAGAGAACGTGTCTGGGGGGGACGGAGACTTCGTATGCTACGCACCAGCTGGACAACACAGGACCACGAATAAAACATCTCGTAAGGAAAGCAGTCCAGGGTACAGGGAAAGGGGCGTAACAAAATAACAAGTGTGCTGCAGAGGATTAAACAGGTCTTCAGATCAGACACAGCAAGAGCGCGTGGCGCAGGAAAGCACCCTGGCTTCCTGGCTGAATGACTCCAGGAGAACGTCTGCCCCACCAGCACCCTGGTCTCCTCATCTGTAGAGCAAGACAAGAATTCCTCCAGCCTGCAAAGGCCACCCAGTGGTCAGCTCCGTGCAGCATATAAACTGCACTGCAAAAAGCACACTGCAGTCTACAATCATAAGTATCATGAAGGATAGAGAACCGGGACATTCTCGGCCAGGAAGAGAATGTTTAAGAACGACAATGATATCTTCAAATGCGTTAAAACAAAAGGTTGATGTGAATAAGAAAGATCAGTTATTCTATGTGACCTGAAGGAAAAAACTAAGACTAATGGGAAGAAACATAGATGGCATGAGAGTCTCAAATAGCCTTTAACAAGAAGCTGGTGACGCGTCAGGTCACCTGCACCAACCCGCCTAACTCCTACTCCTGCTTCCACCCTCAGCTCAGAGCAGCCACCCCGGCCCCCACGGTCTCAGCTGGGCACCCACCACTACATCGCCTCTGGACACGTCACAGCACCTTCCTCACTGAACTGTCACAGACCACCTCACAGCCTCCCTCACTCAGCAGCGGGCAGAGTCGAGCGTCCTGTGTCAGCTTCACCTTTGTTCTGCCGGGGCCTCAACAGTCTCTGAAATGTCACAGGAACTCAAGACGTGTGAGAGCGAATAAATCAACACCCTTTTCTTTTACAGATGAGATAACTGAGGCCTCATGACACTAAGGTCAAACAACCAGCCAACAGAAGCACTGTAATTAGCTGGTTTCTCCTCACAAAAAGGTCCTGCAGGTGCTCCGTAAAGAAAGACCAGAAAACTACTCTTTATGTGCCCTTCATCCAAAGGATATGTAAGGAAGAGAGCACCCAGGATGGCACGGATGCCTCACAGGACTTAAGGAGCAGGGAAACAGGCCAGACCTGAAGACTGAAGACACCCTCTCCTCCGGGTCCCCACGAGAAACCCAAACCACAGGGTGGCTCCTCTCCTGAAAGACCTCAAGTTGGTAAAGTGGCCCCCTATATTTCACCAAGAAGCCCCTTTATTTCTATTTCTGCACAGACCCTATGTTTGGAAATAGTTCGTCGATCGACGGTACTCAGGTTAAGAGCTACTTTCTAATTTTTAAATAGTCAGAATCATATAATATTGCCAGTCAGATATGCTGCTAATTAGGACCTACTTTGGTTTCAGGCAGGCGGCAGTATCGTACTGGAGCTAACATCTGCATTAGACTTTCACTGCTTAGAGGAATGCGCACCCCCGAGTTCCCATTCTGTGCCACGTACTGTGCCAGGCCCTCTCTGGAGACACTGAAATGAACACAAGACAGCCTCTGCCCTCGGGGAAATAACCACTGCTTGGAAAACGTAACGCAAGTTTTATATAAAAAGCAGCTGATACAACAGGTCTACTTTCAGACTTGGTATCCTCAGGGTTGGGGGAACCAAATTCTACAAGACAGGAATCCGGAAAAACTCACGCAGTCCAGGAAGAAAAAAGTCAATTGACGAGAAATAATTAAATGACAAAAACTGTACAGGTTCCCGGGGCACCAGAGCAGCGGTCTTTGAGACGGCCAAGAGGTGAAGCTCATTATCTACCTACTGGGAAAGACATTACTTGAGCCGTTTTAGAAAAGCACAACTGACTTTAAGCATTCTTGGAAGTTTACCCTCCACAAACCTGCTGGAGGATCAAACACACGTTGCCTCGTCAAAACCCGACAGGTGTCTCTGCGAGCTGAACCGAGGTGTGATGGGAGCAGAGTCGCAGCCACGTGGGCCTCGGTCCTGCTGGCCAGACCAGCCCGGACCGCAAGGAGCCTGCATGTGCCCTCTCAGGGGAAGTCTGACCGGCAGTCCTGTTGACTTCCCACCTCTGGGGATAAAATACTTTTCAGTCGGTGAAGCTCTCTGCGCAGAGCACTGTGGTCCGATGCATTCGCTGGGTCTATTCCCGACCATTTGCACGACTTAGGCGGGGTCCCCATTCTCTCAACCTCTCTCCTCCACCTGTCACAGTCTGTCCTTGTCTATCTTTCCCAACAGTCTGATAGGAATTAAAAGAGGTTCTGATAATGGTGCTGAAAAGCTGTGTGTGAAAAAGAGGAATCTGGTTTTTCATTCTTTCTGCAATGAACATTTCCATTTTCTTGAGGTTCCTTTTCCCTCTGATGACTATTTTTCTTTTATATGGACCCTGATATTTTCAAAAGCTCTCGCAGTGGGTAACTCTTTAGCTAACTACAAGAGATTACTTATTTTCAAGCCTGCCCACCGAAACAGTGGCTGAGACCCAGCCACTCCGTGCATAACTGCTTTTGCGTTTAACTCATTGGCCTTGAGACCCCCACCTGATTTTAACTTTCAGAATTACACTCCCTGTGATTTTTTTTTCCTCTAGCACCTATAATCTTCTGCTACTTCCATCACTCCCAGTGAAAAGGAGCGAAAAAGAAGGCACGTGAAAAGGATTTGGAAATCAGCCTCAAAGAACTGAAAATCTGACCCAAACGAACTCAGAACCAGGTGAAGGAAGCAGGCTTGTATCGTAAGGGGGTGGGGAACACAAGGCCTCTCAATAAGCCCCATGTTTTATCTCCCCCGCAATCTGCTCTTGGTCGCAACACCCTTCCCTGATTTCCACCATCAGCCCACCCCACCCTTCCCCTAATCAGCAGCTCTGAGTCCAGGGATCCCTAAGCCCTCGGCAGACACCCATTTGGGAGCTGCCCGGCAGCATCTGTCACGTGGCCCACACCCTGGAGTGGCAGCTGTAACAGAAATGGCCCAGCACCACCACCCTACCACACACACTTGCTTGCATGTCTGTGTGTCCTTGCAGGGTGCCCACACTACGGTGTGCAAGGGAGACACGCTGCTGGACACACGCCACCCAAGCACAGGGGTGCTCACAGGCACACGGAGAGCGCGCCCCGGGGGCGGAGGCGGGAGAGGGGGTACACGGAGCCCAGCTGCCCACAGTGATCTGTGGCTAGCCAGGAAGAGGCGCCGTAACAGCTGGGCACGGTCCTGACTCACTTCACTGGCCAGTTCGGGGGTGGCTGCCACACAGAGAAACAATGGACAAGCAGGACTTATTTGGTGAGCCTCCCCTTCTTCCATAGAGGACTTAAGGTATGCAAAGACAGAGGTGGGGCAGCGACGGAGACAAACACGGATGCCATTTCTCATGCACACCACCTGTGTCCTTACTCATCCTGGACTGATGGTGCAGAAGGCGTCCCCTCGCTGAGCTGGGCGCAGGGACGCGCTCAGGGGCAGTGGCCCTTCCCCGGGATTTTGCACCACGGCCCAGGGCCGTGGCCGCTCTGCTGTCATCATCAAGCAGAGACCCCCCCCCCCCAACGCCGGCTGGGACCCAAACACACACACACACACACACGTGTGCACCACGGGCCCGCGGGCTGACTGCACGGGGAGCGCCGCGGGCCGAGTCCGCAGGACGGGAGCCAATGCAGGCACCCGGGGTGCGGGCGGGACCGTACGCGCGGGCACAACCCCAGCCAACGCTACCCCCGCCCCGGAGGGCTCGCCGCGCTGCCCGGACACGTCCTCGTGCGACCCGCCCCGCACACGCCGCTCCGTGGCCGCGCCCCTCCCCCCGCGCCTTCACACCTGCCGTCACCTCCGCGCACGTGCCGGCACCGCGCTCGCCCCCCGCGGCCGTCACCACAGTGTCACCCGGACACGCACCGCGGGCCCCCGCCCCGCGCCGTCGGCAGCGCCCGGACCGCGGGCGGCCGCCCCGCCCCGCCGCCAGCCGAGACCGCCTAGCCCTTTGTTGGCGCGGTGCTGCCCAGCGCGCGCCCGCCGCCGCCCGCTCACCTCCGGCCAGCAGCAGCAGCAGCGGCAGCGACAGCAGTGGAAGTGGCAGCGGCAGCGGCAGCAGCGGAGTCTGCCCCGGGGCCCTCAGCAGCCTGCCCATGGTGCCGCGTCGCCGCTCCGCAGCCGCCTGGGCTCCTCAGGGCCGCGCGGGCGGCGGCGGCGGCGGCGGCGCGCGCACGCCCATTGGTCTGCGCGGCCGTCGCTCGCGCCGCCCCTCCGCCCTCCACCGGCCAATCAGCGCCGCGGAGGCCGGGGGCGGGGCCGCGTCGCCGGCGCCTCGCGCCTCGCACCTCAGACCTCGCGCCTCTCAGGCCCGCGTCCACCTGGAGCCCGGATCGTGGAGGAGGGGCGTGGCCCCGGCGCTGAAGGCCGCGATCGCGAGATTACGCGCGGACCCGGCGCGGAAGCGGTCGCCCACCTGTGCGCCCCGGGCTCCATCGCAGCGCGAGACCCCAACTTACATGAGGGGTTAGTCCCTAGGCCGCGCCGGTGGACGCAGGGCTCATTAACCACAGCCAGAAACGCATGCCTTTCTAAATAACTCTAGAGTTGAGGGGTAAATCACAAGATAAATGTTACTTTGCTTATAAATTAACGACATTGAGAACGTTGCGTATCAAAATCCGTGGGGTGCAGCCAACAGTTCACAGAGTAGAGTTTATAGCCACAAACACATTTATTAGAAGACAGGCAGTAAAAGTAAGCGAAGTAAGTATTCAACTTCAGAGGCTTTAACACACACCTACACAGAGGAATCAGTAAGTTTCTATCGTTGAAATAACAAAAACCCAGTAGAACTGACTGCTAAAAGCCTGAGAAAGATGAATAGAGCACACAAATCTTTAGCATCCAGAAAAGGACATAAGTGAATACCATTAGGAATGAAAAAGGGAAAAAAAACTACAAACAAGACGATTTTAAAATTATAAGCAAAACTTGACGCATATCAACACAAAATTTAAAGTCTAACTGAAATGGATACTTTTAAGGAAAACGCAAATTACTGATTCAAGCAGTAGAAAAGCTAAACAACCAACAATGGGGAAAGATAAAAAGATAATTTAAAAATTCTCCTCTTAAAAAAGGCATATCGCTCCTTTGGAGTGAGTGCATTCTGTCAAACCTTCAAGAAACAAACTCCTCCTGAACAAAGTTAGAAAGCCTCCCAATTCACTTTAGGAAGTTGGAATAACACAAATAGAAAAAAAACCCTAAGCCAATCTTACTAAACACAGATGCAACTTTCACAAAAATATATGAGCAAGGTGATTGCTGCAATGTATTAAATATGTTAATATGCCATGATTAAGTGGGGCTTACCCTAGGGATGCAAGATTGGTTGAGTGTTAGAACCCTAACCTAAACAGACGTTTCTCCAAAGACATACAGATGGCCAACAAACACATGAAAAGATGCTCAACATCACTAATTATCAGAGAAATGCAAATCAAAACTACAATTAGGTATCACCTCACATGGGTCAGAATGGCCATCATCAAAAAACCTACAAACAATAAATGCTGGAGAGGGTGTGGAGAGAAGGGAACCCTCATGCATTGTTGCTGGGAATGTACACTGATACAGCCACTATGGAGAACATAAGATTCCTTAAAAAACTAAAAACAGAATTACCATATGACCCTGCAATCCCACTACTGGGCATATACCCTGAGAAAACCGTAATTCAAAAAGCCACATGCACCCCAGTGTTCACTGCAGCACTATTTACAATAGCCAGGACATGGTAGCAACCAAATGCCCATCGACAGACGAATGGATAAAGAGGACATGGTACATATATACAATGGAATAGTACTCAGCCATAAAAAGAAATGAAATTGGGTCATTTGTAGAGACATGGATGGACACAGAGACTATCATACAGAGTGGAGTAAGTCAGAAAAAGAAAAACAAATACGGTATATTAACGTATATATGTGGAATCTGAAAAAATTGGTATAGACCATCTTATATACAAAGCAGAAATGGAGAGAGACGTAGAGAAGAAACATATGGCTACTAAGGGGGAAAGCGCAGTGTGGGAATGGGGGGGTGGGATGAATTGGGATATTGGAATTGAATACACTATTGATAGTATGTATAAAATAGATAAGTAATGAGAACCTACTGTACAGAACAGGGAATTCTACTCAATGCTCTGTGGTGACCTAAATGAGAAGGAAATCCAAAAAAGAGGGGATATATGGATGCGTATAGCTGATTCACTTTTCTGTACAATATAAACTAACACAATATTGTAAAGCAACTATACTCCAATTAAAAAAAAAAAGAAAAAGCTACTCACTCATTTCTCAGCATTAAGAGGATCAGTTTTTTTAAAATCTCAGGAGGGAATTCCCTGGAGTTGCATTGGTTAGGACTCCACACTTCCACTGCACAGGGCACGGGTTCAATCCCTGGTCAGGGAACTAGACCCCACATGCCTCGCAGCAAGGCCAATAAATAAATAAATAAATAATCTCTGGAGATGCCCCCCCACCATTGGCATGCAATGAAACAGCCTCTACTGATAAAAGGGACAAAAACTTTAGAAGCAAACAAATAGAAGGGAAGGAAAACATCCTTAATTCAGTAAAGAGTATCTCCTAAAAATGTACAGCAATCATCATATTTAGTGAAGAAACATTAGAAGCATCCCCATTTAAGTGAGGAACAAGAAAAGGACTATCATTACCACCACAAATATTGAATATTCTGTAACAAACAATGCAATAGGCTTGATAGAGGAATAAAATGAGATAAAAATTTGGGAGAAAATTTGGTAAAACTAATTATTTGCAAGCATACCTAGAAAATTCAAGACCATCAACTGACAGACTAATTGAAAACTAGTATGATTTGAGGAAGATTTCTGGATATAAACTAACACATAGAAATCAATAACTTTTTAATACATCATCAATAACCAATTAGAAAATACAGTAGGAAAAAAGATCTCATCCACAACCGCTATTGAAAGCCAAGAATAAACCAAATAGAGGTATAAAGTCTAAATGAAGAAAATACTAAAGCTTCATATAACACCAGAACAAAGGGGGAAATGTATCTTGGCCCTGAATGGGAAGATTCAATGTTGTAAAGATGTCAGTTCTTCCCCGGAGTAATCAACAAACGCAATGGAATGCCAACAAAAACCCCCAGTAGAATGTTTTGTGGAATTTGACAAGCTGATTGAAAAATTCACCCCAAGGGCTTCCCTGGTGGCACAGTGGTTAAGAATCAGCCTGCCGACGCAGGACACGTGGGTGTGAGTCCTGGTCCAGGAAGATCCCACATGCCACGGGGCAACAAAGCCCGTGTGCCACAACTACTGAGCCCTCATGTCACAACTACTGAAGCCCGCGTGCCTAGAGCCCGTGCTCCGCAGCAAGAGAAGCCACTGCAATGAGAAGCCTGCGCATCGCAACGAAGACCCAACGCAGCCAAATATAAATATAAATAAATAAATTTATTTTAAAAAATTCATCTTGAAGAGAAAATACTCAAGAGTAATAGAAATTTTGATCAAAACACATACAGAAATTAAAATATTGTGGTACTGAATCTGGAATAGATGCACAAACAATGAAATGAAACAGAGAGGTCAGAAACAGACCACTGTACACATGAAAATGTTTTACAGAGGAAGCTTTTCAACATGGTGGAGAACAGATATTCACTCAACAGTGTTATGTCAATTAATCTGAAAATATAATGTTAGATCCATATTTCACATCATACATCATACCCATTAGACTGAAGTACTAAATCTAATTTAAAAAGTTGCTTTAAATACTGGGAAGTAATATAGGTCATTTATTAACCAAACACAAAAGGCATAAGGGAAATGAGATACACGACCATATAAAAATGAACACCAAACATTAAAAGAAAAATGAATACCAATTCTTCATAAACGCTTCCAAAAATTAGAACTGCAGGGAACACTTCTAAACTCATTCTATGAGGCCAGTATTACCCAGATACCAAAACCAGACATAGACGTTACAAGGAAAAAAAATCGCAGACCAATATCTCTTATGAACATAGATACAAAAACACTCCACAAAGTATTAGCAGGCCAAATCCAGCAACATATAAAAAGAGTCTTATACGACGGCCAATGAGATTTACCTCAGGAATGCAAGGTTAAAATTTAACATCTGAAAACCAATTCACCCTGTCAACAGAATAAAGGCCAAACCCCACATGATCAGCTCAATAGATGGAAAAAAAGCATTTGACACAATTCAACACCCTTCCACGACAAAAACACTCTAGAAACTAGGAATAGAAGGGATTCTTCCTCAACCTGAAAAAGGGCATGTTACCCCACTGCTAACATCATGCTTAATGGTGAAAGACAAAGCTTTCCCCCAAGACCAGGAACACGACAAGGCTGTCTCGTCTTGCCACTTCTATTCCATGTTGTACAGAGGTTCCAGCCAGACAAGTAGGCAAGAAAATGAAATAAAAGGCATCCAGGGTGGAAAGGAAGAAATAAAACTACCCTCATTCATAGATGAAATCATCTTGTACATAGACGATCCTAGGTTTTCATCCACTAAAAACACTATTGGAACTAATAATGAGCTCAGCAAGGTAGCAGGATATGAGATCAATATATGAAAATCCAATGTATTTCTATACACTGTGTGGTAAGCGGGATCACGGCTCCCCAGAGATGTCCCTCATCTCCAGCACCTGTGAATACATGACCTCACGTGGAAAAGGGGACTTTGCAGATGTGATTAAGTTAAGGATATGGGATGGGAGATGATCCTGGATTATCTAGGTGGGCCCAGTGTAATCTCGAGGGTTCTTACAATGGAAAGAGGGAGGAAGGAGAGTCAGAGTCAAGGAAAAACAGGACAACAAAAGCGGAGCTCAGAGTGACGCAATTTCTGGCCAAGGAACGCAGGGATCCTCTAGAAGCAGGAAACGGCAGGTAAAGGAATTTTCACCCAGAACCCTGCTGACACCTTGATTTCACCTCAGTGAGACCCATTTCAGACTCCTGGCCTCCAAAGCCGTAAGATAATAAACTTGTGTTGTTTTACGCCACTGAATTTATAGTAATTTGCTATAGCGGAAACAGGAAACATACAAACTGCAATAGAGAAAATTCCACTTACAACTTAGAAACAAATCTAATAAAATAAACACGAAACTACAAACACGGCTGAAAGACGTTAAAGAAAACCTGTGTAAGTGGATGGACATTCCATGTCATGCATGAGAAGGAATGAAATTGTTAAACTCGTAATCCCCAAGTTGATCTACAGACTCAATGCGATCCTCATCAGAATTCCTCGTGGCTTCTTTGCGGAAACTGATAAGCTGATTTCAAAATTCATATGTAAATTCAAAGGGTCCAGAATGACTGAAACAATCTTAGAAAGAAAAACAAAGTTGGCACCAGCACAAAGATAAGCATATCCTTGGAATAAAATTGAGAGTTCAGAAATAAACCCTCACAGTTATGGTCACATGATTGCCAAGGCAACCAATGGAGAAAGAATAGTCTCTTCAACAAATGGTGCTGGGACAGCTGTACATCCCCGTGTAGAAAGTTACACCCCCTACCGTATGTCACACCACATGCAAAATTTACTCCAAACAGATCAAAGACTTAAATGTAAGAGATAAAACTATAAAACTACTTGAAGAAAATATAGGGATATATCTTCAAGACCTTGGATTATGCAATGGTTTTTGAAATGATACCAAAAGCATAAGCCATAAAAGATATATAGATAGGAGCTCGGGGGCGCAGTGGTTGAGAGTCCGCCTGCCAATGCAGGGGACACGGCTTCGAGCCCTGGTCCGGGAAGATCCCACGTGCCGTGGAGCAACAAAGCCCGTGCGCCACGACTACTGAGCCTGTGCTCTAGAGCCCATGGGCCACAACTACTAAGCCTGCGTGCCACAACTACTGAAGCCTGTGCGCCTAGAGCCCGTGCTCCACAACGAGAGAAGCCACCGCAATGAGAAGTCCGTGCACCACGACGAAGAGTAGTGGTGCAGCTGCTCTGGAAAACAGTGCGGTGGTTCCTCCACAGCGAAACACAGGGCTGCCCTATGACCCAGCAATTCCACTCCTGGGGACATACCCAAGAGAAGAGAGAACACACGTCCACACAGAAAGTTGTTACAGCGATGTTCATAGCAGCATCATTCACAACAGTCAAGTGCTCATCAACTGATGAGTGTATAAGTGAAATGTGACACATCCCTAAAATGGAATGTCACCCAGTAATAAAAAATGAAGCACTGACATATGCTACAACAGGGATGAACCTTAGAAACATTATGCTAAGAAGCCCGTTGCAAAACACCGTATATCGTATGATTCCATGTGTATGAAATGTCCAGAACAGGCAAATCTACACAGACAGAAAGTACATTCTGTGGTTTTCTAGGGCTGTGGTAGGGGTGGGAGAAAAGGAAGGGGAGTGAACGTTAACGGCTATGGGTTTGGTGGGGAGATAATAAAAATGTCCCAAAACTGATTTTGATGATGTGCTAAAACCACTGAGCCGTACGTTTTAAATCATGTTATTTAACCATATCTCAATAAACCTGTTACTTAAAATAACACAAGTCCACAAGCATACATTTTATAGTCTATAACGCACACACAGCAGTACGTAGTAACTGTATACTTAAAATTTTTACGTGTATGATATCACACCTTCTGGTATCTTATATTTTCAGTCACAGTTATCTTTCATATTAATCCATTAATAAACTTGTTGTATGAATAAAAACTTGTAATTGTTCAATCCTAAAATATACCAAAGGAAAACCTTCCCTCGCTGCCGCACACTTTGCCCTGCCCCATCTCACCGCTCCCCTTCAGAACGAGACTTCCCAAGTTTCTACGCGTACGATTTCCGCTTCCTTACCCACTCCCACCCCCTTTATTCTACTCACGCTGCACTGACACTGTTGGTCAAGGTCACTGTCAACCTCCGTGTTACCACAAATACCGGATTTCAACTTAAGAGGCACATTTACAACTATTTCCAACAACTCTAAACTGGGACGTTTTACGGTTTGACGGCATCCAGCCTTTCTAAATGTTAGCATTTTTGCCTTAGTAGCATATTAAAATGGTGATTCTTGTAACAGGTGGCATCTGACACTGGATGAAACACGGCACAGGGGACAGGTCTGTCGTCTCACCTGACCCTGAAGCTGTCTGGGTCCCAGTTGACCTCAACCTTCTTGAAAGGTTTCCCTTTCCCGGCTTCAAGAACAATCCCTCCTCTAGTTTCCCCCAGCACCTGCCCGTTCCTAAGTGTCCTTTGCTGGTTCACACGACAGGCACTCAAGCTTCCAGCGGCGATCGCTTCTCTCTGCTCTCTGCAGGGTGATTACACCCAGCCCCACGGGGACACCTGTTGGACCACTACAGCTCGTGCCCAAACCTCCACTCAGCAGCCCAGACTCAAACCTGCCCGCGAAGTTCCCGTTTCTCCTGGGACATCAAACGCATTTCCAGCCAACTCGTCTACAAGAAGCTCCCGGTTTTCCCCTGACCTCAGCCTATCTCTCAGGCCAGAAGCCTGGTCATCACCCATGGCTGCTTCTTTTCTCCCAGTACTTCTTACTCATGAGATGCAAAATACACCTAAAATAGGTCCACTGTCCCCATCCCCTGGTCCAGACCACCGCCATCTCTAGGCTACACCCCAGGCTCCCATTCAGCCCCTCCATGACTCTCTCTCTCCACTCACTTCCCTGTGGCCGGATAGGACCTCCCTGTAAAACACGTGGGACCAGCTTCGTCTCCTGCTTACAAGCCGCAGGGCCATGTACTGCAGTCAGACTCAGAGCCTTACTGGACCTGTGTGATACTGTGATAGAGTAAGAAATATATATTCTGGTCTTCATCCCAGCTCCTGGCCAGACTCTAAAAATACCTTTGTAATTTCCTAAGTGATAAGAGACACTGACAGAAGCATCTTTTGTAGTAAGATCTGGGTTTTATCCCTCGCTCCAGAAACGGCTCTGGAGTAATTCAGGTGAAAAGAGTGTCTTCACTACTCTTAACAAGACCCTTTTGACCACTCCTAGGTTTGTTAAGGAGGTGAATTTTGGAAAGCCCCTATGGAGAGGGCCTAGTTGCCAGGGGAACCAACCAGGTGATCAGAGGGTTGGAACTTGCCCCAGGCCCTGACCTCCTGGGAGGGGAGAGGGGCTAGAGGAGGAGCTAATCTAATCACCAATGCTGGTGGTCCGACCAGCACACACGCCACAATGAAGCCTCCACAAAAATCTG
Organism: Leucopleurus acutus; assembly: GCF_964270905.1. Taxonomy (NCBI): domain Eukaryota; kingdom Metazoa; phylum Chordata; class Mammalia; order Artiodactyla; family Delphinidae; genus Leucopleurus; species Leucopleurus acutus. The sequence continues at coordinate 1,612,832 of NC_139153.1, read as the reverse complement.
AACTGAAGGGGTTCAGAGAACTTCCGGGCTGGTGACGCACCCCGCTCTCCATGGGGACCGAAGCTCCTGTGCCCGGGACTCTCCATCTGGTTGTTCATCCACATCCTGTAATACAGCCTTTGTAATAAATCGGTTAATGGAAAGAAACTTGCCCTGGGTTTGGGAAGCCGTTAACGGCGAGTTACCAAACCCGAGACGGGGCGTGGGAGTCTCTTATGTGCAGCCCAGCTGGACAGAGGCGCCGGTGAGCTGTGGCTGGTGTCTGAGCCGAACCTGTGGGGTCTGCTCGGACTCCTGTAGTTGGCGTCGGAGCTGACGCCCAGTCTGTGACCGCAGACAACCGGACAATGGGTTGGCGTGAAAATGCACACGTGAGGTGTTGCATACGCGCAGAAAAAGCTTTCCTTTCAGCCTGCAAGCCCAGCCTGCCTGCTCTGCTTCAGCCGTACCCACTCCCGCTTGTGAGGAGCCCCTTTTAGAGGGTCACCTCCCCCCTAACGCAGGCCCGCAGCACCGATCCTTCCTCCCGGCTCTTCCTTACCTCCTGACTGGAGTCCATCTGCCCCATCCCAGCAGAGACCACGTCTGACGTGCTCCTCAGGCCTGGCAGCCGCACGGCAGGCTCTCCACGATTTGGGGGAGGAGGTGAGTGAGGCATCAGACATACCGTATCATCAGACGTCCGCAGGGCTTTCACCCGAGTCCTCACCTTGAAAGGTTCCAGAAGGCAAAACCTGCACAAGAGGGACGATCCAACGCGAGGAGACACTTCCGCTCCATCTCGGGTAAGAAGCAGGAAGACCCAGAGGCGTGCAGCGCCCCGGGGGAGCTGTCAGAGCGCGGCGGTGCTAGGGCGAGCAGGGCTGCTCCCTCCACAGCATGGTCACCTCCAGCCCCTCTGGGTGTACAGGTCTGTCCCGAGGTCCCCTGATTTCACGGAGACCACAGAGGCAGCAACCGAATTCCCCAGCAAGACCGGACGCACAAACAAAGCCGCTCTCCTAGCCCGATCCTCGCCTGCAGGAAACCAGAGGCGAAAGGTGGAAGGGCCTTCAGGGCAAGTCCAGGAGAGCCTGGGTTACAGTATGAAAACGGAATTCAGACCAGTGTTCAGGTTTACTCCACTTTATTAAAAACTACAACGACAGAAACAAGAACTCAGTGTACAAAATGAGAGAATGAGGAAAGGGCCAGGTAGGAGAACAGATCACACAGCAATGGTGAGGGGGTGGCCCGGCTCCGACGACCCTCACCATCTGACCCCAAACCCACTCCTCCCACTGGCGGAGGCCAAGGCTGCAGGGCCGTCAGAGGACGCGAGGCTGTGCCGACAGCTTAGGGTCCCATCTGTGCAGGACCCACACGCTGCCCCTACTCACGGGAGCCTAGAGAAGGCTGCAGGACACAATTCAGAAAAACGCTGCAAATACTGAGAACTTGCTCTTCAACCACAGGCAACAAAAGCAACAGGACACGGAACTCATGCCAAGAGGCCAGCAGTTCTGGTGACACCCTTCCGTGCTCAGCCCCCTAGAACAGCCCCCAGGGGCCCGAACACAATCGACTTCAATCCCCAGAAGGTCAGGCGAACCTCCTGCAAGTAGTGGGCGGTTGTCAGAGGGCTGAAAACGCAGCTCTGGGAAGTCAAGTGCCCCGAGATGAGAGCAGAGGAAGTGAGTCAAGGAAATAAAACACCTCGGCCGTGGGGTGGATGCAGCCACACGGCACCGCTGCGAGCCCGGCCCCACGACTCGGAGCCCCGCGCAGTTTGGTTTTGGGTCCCTGCAGCAGAGTGAAGTCAGCACCAGGTCTGACCTTCCACCAGGACCACGGAGCTGCCGCGGACGCTCAGAACTGCTGAAGGATCATCTTGCGTTTCAGGTCGTGGGTGAACTTGTGCATCCTGAAGAGCTCACTGTCGTAAAAGGCAGACAGGTTGTGGATGTTGATCTGACGAGCCTGAAAAGAGGGGACGACCAGTGAGCCGTGCGGACGCGTGGGCAGGTCCCGAGTCCGAGGCCCCAGCAGGGGAGGCAGGCAGGCGGGGCCTCTGTCCCGTCACAGTGAAGAGCGAACCGCTCTGAGGCCGAGGGAAGGTCTGCAGCTGGACACGGGGCTTGAAATTTCAGCCCGGACAACGGCCGTGAACTCGGACAAGCTGTGTGGTTGCCCCGGCCCAGCACGTCGGCAGGACGGATGACAGTAATGGGACAGTAGTAGGACACGTGCGTTGTGACGGCCCGGGCAAACCCCGCCCCTGGCCACGCCCATACCTTGTCCACCAAGTCCTTCTCGGGCACCTCGATCGTATCCTGCTGGGCCCCGAAGCGGTTGCGCTGATACGTCACCTGCTCGGCCACCAGCTGCTTCAGGATGAAGAGCAGCAGCTCGTTGTTGTCCCGGCGGAACGACAGGTAGCGGGCAAAAGTCTACGGCGAGAGCGGAGGTGACCCTCCTGCCAGGCCCCCCCAAGCCAGCTGCTCCTGGCAGCAGAGGCAGGTTGGACTCCCGCGGCCCAGGCCCCGCCCCCCATGGCCCAGGCCCCGCCCCCACCTTCCGCATGCTGCGCATGACGCTGAACTTCTGCGTGTCCACGAAGCTCTCGAGCATCACGCGGATGGCCATGTTGACGTCATCCTCCATCACGTAGTCCCGCAGGTGGATGCGCGCGTGGGCCTCAGCCATGCGGATCATGGATTCGATGTGACGCACCGTGATGGGGATGCTGCCCGTGGCCTGGAGGGAGGGCCGCGTCAGGTCTCCCCGCGGGACGGCCAGCACGTGGCAGAGGGGCAGAGCTGGTGCCGCCAGGAGGCCCAGCTGACCCCCCTGCAGGGCTCACGGCTGCCACCGCCAACCCAGCAGGTGTGCTCCTGGCAGCTCCCGGGCACCCGGAGTCCACACGCCTGTGGGCGGCTGCATTTGTTACTGTCAGGTACCAGGGACCGCCTGACGCAGTGCAGCACAGGGAGAAAACAAAGCTGTGTTTCTGTGAAGCCCAAGCTAATGCTCTGAAAAGACCTGATTAAGTGAAAAGGTGTTGTTAGGAGGGAGGGAAAGGGAAGGAGCGGTGGCTGTCATGCTTAGGTAGGTGAGAGGGAGCAACCGCAAGAACTCTGCGGTCCACCTGCTTGCAAGCTGCCTTTAAAGTCTCTCCCCACCACGAGTGAACGAAAACTAGCTCAGGCGCGTGCTCATTTGGGCGAGATTTTCGCAAAGTCACTGGAACTAAATCAACGGCCCAAGAACAGAGACCTCAGCTGTACCCGGAGACAGACAAACGCACATACGTTTAGGTTCCGTCTAAACAAAACAGTTAAGGTGAGTGAGTATCGTGTCTTTAAGGCCGTCCTGCTGCTCCAGTGCTCCTGGACCCACTGAGCACGCAGACAAGGCTCTGCCGTGCGTCCCCCTCTGCCCCCCCCTACCTGCCCCACCTGGCCCTCACCATGGATTCCTTCCTCAGGTCACTGTACATCTTGGCCACCTTGTCCTGGTCCATCTGGTTGAGCTTCGGGTGGACCTTCTCCTTGGCGTAGATGATGTACTTCTTCAGGACCTCCTGCGGCAGGGGCTCCACGCCATATGTGTTGGGCATGGGGGGCTCCGGGGCGCCCCCCAGGCCCCCATCCTCCTTGTTGCTAGGGTGATGTCTGATGTGGCTGCCGACCACGAAACGGGCCAGCATCTCATCCTGAGACAAGACGGAGAGGACAAGAGCGGGCTGAGCCTGGCGCCTGGCTTGGAGCAGGTCAGCTCACTGAAGACGCTCTGTAACGACACGTGTCCCCCACCCGCTATGGGCCGGGAGCTCCCGGGGCGCAACCCCGCAGTGAGGGCAGAGGAGACAGACAGAGTTCACACTATAGGAAGAAGAGAAGCACGTGGTGGGATGGAGGCCGGAGGACAGCCTCCAGCTGAGGCCACCAGAGCCCCAGTCACGACACCTGAGAGAAGAGAACAGAGCGCGAGTGAAGCCTGAGAAGGTGAGGGGGTGTGGATGAGGAAGGGGCAGGGGGAGAGACCTCTCGGGGACGGTGGACTCCCTGCCAGAGAGATGGGATGGGAGGCCGAGAGCAGGTCTGTAAGGAGAGGCAGGTCCGCCGTGCCCCCAAAGGCGGCTGGCCTCTGACAGGAGAAGCCGGGGGCCCAGGACCAAGGCTGCAGTGCATCGGGCCAGAGGAGGGAAGCTGGGACGAGGCTCATAGCAGCGAGAAGTGAGGAGACTCGGGGGCTGGTGGCAGAGCGTGGGCGATGCTGGGTGGGTGGCCGGGGAGGGGTTGGCGAAGGAGAGAAATTAAGGAACTCTGGACTGAGAACGAGTGGAAAACACACGGTCCACATGGCAGCCCTTCCCTGAGCCTGGCGAGTCACAGCCCTGGGCCGACGCCAGGTCCCCAAACTCACTGCGCACACCCAGGGCGTGGGCTGCATACCTGGACTGGGTCCACTGTGTCCCTCACCACACACAGGACGTCGAAGCGGGAAATGATGGGCTCCGTGAGGTCCACGTTTTCCGAAAAGGTGAGCGAGGGGTCATAGCGGCCACCTGCGTCACAAAGGCAGGTCCCCATCAGGGCTCCCGCTCTCCGGGGCCCCTCTTCTCCTTGACTGGACAAGGTTCTTTCCAACCCGTGTGGCTTCAGTGACGAGAGGGGAATCAGTGGTGGAGGGATGCAGGGCCTGCCCCAGGCACCCCGGACAAGCCCGCGTGAGGCTCTCCCCACCTGCCCCAGTCGGCCCGAGGCCGCTCAGCCGCCTCCCGCGAGGAAAACCCGGGGACAAGGTGGCAGGGGCGCCTGGGCTCTCTAACCACTTGCTGGCTGGGACCGACGGCCAGTCCCACCCTATTAAGCGCTAGGTGCTCCCGAGAACATGGCTCAACAAAAGCCCGGGGGTCCCCCGTCCCCCCACCCCCCCACCCCCCAGCAAGAAACGCAGGAGAGGAGCACTTGCTGCTGCTCGGCCCCTTCCTCACTCAGCGGCGCGGGTCCCAGAGCAGGGGCCCCGGGTCTGCTCCCCCTCTGGCCGTCGCACCCACGCACCTATGGGGTTGGCGGCAGCAATGACGGTGCAGCGGGCCTGCAGGGAGGTGACGATGCCGGCCTTCGAGATGGAGATGCTCTGCTGCTCCATGGCCTCGTGGATGCTGGTCCTGTCCTGGTCGTTCATCTGCACGGCGGGCAAACGCAGGATTCTTGCCCGACCGCGGTCTCTCAGACGAGGCCCCCGCGCTCCCCACCGAGGGCTCAGCCCACATGTCAGCTCTGGGCCCGGGGACCCACCTTGTCAAATTCATCGATGAGACACACTCCTCGGTCCGCCAGGACCAGGGCCCCAGCCTCCAAGGCCCACTCCTTGCTGACGGGGTGCCGCTGGACGTATGCCGTGAGGCCCACGGCCGAGGCCCCCTGGCCGGTGGTGAAGATGGCTCTGCTGGACACTTTCTCAATGTACTTGAGGAACTGAGACTTGGCCGTGCCGGGATCTCCACAAAGGAGCACGTTGATGTCACCTCGCACCTTGTGCTTGCCACCTGGGGGCAGGAACGGGGCAGAGGGGGCTCAGGACGGAGCTGGATCATCCCCGATTTCCCAGCCTGCTTACCGCAAACAACAAAGCAGTATTCTTTCTAGAAAGGGATGTAATGCCCAGGACCAGCCACCCCACTCTGAGCACAGAACCCAGAACCATGGTGCACAAGGAGGTGCCTATGAAGACGCTGTTCGTAATGTACACACTGGAGGCCATGCACGTGCTCCCCAGCCAGGAGGACAGCTGAATGCGGCACGATGTGGGCCAGCACACGGTAACTTCAGAGCGTGAGCTCGTCCTCTGTGTGCCCACAGGAAACGATGCCAAAGCCGTGATGGCGGGGCAGCTGGGTGCGTCACGGACAGTCCCTCACACGCAGACAGGGAGCACTACACTGGCTAGAGAAACATGCCACGGCCGCGAGCGCCGTGTGTTCCGTGTCAGCACGCGTGTAGTCTATCTGAACAGCCACACAAAGTTCCGCCCGTGTCCCCCCGACACCAACCAGGTGACCTGCAGGGAGGGACCGTGATGAGACAGGGAGGTCAACGGGGGCTTCAGCCCCTCTGAGGATGTAATACAAACACACGTTCAGGTATTATTCCTACAGTTAAATCTGTGCACAGTGGCGTGGCTGTGGGCTGCGCTCTCCCTGGGATGATGAGCCACCCGTGGACGTATCCTTCTCCCGGGACACCGGGAACTGCTCCCACCAAGCCCCCGGCAGAGAAGGTGGCCCCCCTGCCCCGCTCACCAGGGTTTTTGGGCTCCCCTCCAAACAGAGCCAGTGCCAGGCCTCGCTTGATGTCTTCGTGCCCGTAGATGGAAGGAGCAATGCTGGCAAAGATCTGGAGGTGGGGGGTGGGGCGATGGGAACGGTCACCATGTGCTCCGGCCTGGAGCGCCCATGCACAGCTGCAACTCCCCCGACCCCGCACTGAGACCCACCCCCATCCCACCCCCAACTCCGGGCCTTGTACTTGGTTGGCTCTTCCCGAGTCACCGAACCTGAAAGCTGACCAGAACCCCGGCCTGACCCCCTTCACTTCGTCCTGTTGCAGGACCGCCCCAAGGTCGCATGCAGAACAGGAGCAGGAGACGAGACCCAGGCCCGCGTGGGCGGGGGTGGGCTCCGACAGCACGGACGCAGAAGACCCCACCCAGGATCAGCGGCCTGCCTGAGCCTGTGTCCTCGAACGGAAAGGAGATGACACTGCCCAGGTCACGGGGGCTGTGAGCACCACAGGAGGCGTGTACACAAGCCCGGGTCCCGCAGGACTGCAGGTACCGAGCTCAGAACACGGGGCGGCCGGGAGGTGGGTCCACCGGGAGGTGAGACGTTCACCTGGAAAGCCGTCGAGACATTTCGCCAATTGCTCTGGGTGTGTGTGCGTGTGTGTGTGTGTGCGCGCGTGTGTGTGTGTGTGCATAAGAGAGAGGAAGAGGGCTTCCCTGGTGGCACAGTGGTTAAGAATCCACCTGCCAATGCAGGGGACACTGGTTCGATCCCTGGTATGGGAAGATCCCACATGCTGCGCAGCAATTAAGCCCGTGCGCCACAACTACTGAGCCTGCGCGCCACAACTACTGAAGCCCGCATGCCTAGAGTCTGTGCTCCAGAACAAGAGAAGCCACCGCAATGAGAAGCCCGCGCACCACAATGAAGAGAAGCCCCAACTCGCGGCAACTAGAGAAAGCCCGCGTGCAGCAACGAAGACCCAATGCAGCCAAAAATTTTAAAAATAAATAAATTTTAAAAAAAGATGAGAGACAGTCAACGAATCAGTGTGTAGACCTTACTTGGACACTGACCACAAGAAACTTTTCAAAAACAAAGAGACCACCGGGGAACTGTAGACCCAAGTGCACATCAACCCTAGGAACTGCTGGTATCTTCAAGTGTGACAGGGGTAGCGGGGTCAGTTTAGTAAAAAAGAGCCTTGAGAGACGCACTGTAGGTGCAGGCGCAAGGGCGGGTCTGAATTTGTGTCAGAATAACAGGGGAGGGGCTTCCCTGGTGGCGCAGTGGTTGGGAGTCCACCTGCCGATGCGGGGGACGCGGGTTCGTGCCCCGGTCCGGGAGGATGCCGCATGCCGCAGGGCGGCTGGGCCCGTGGGCCATGGCCGCTGAGCCTGCGCATCCGGAGCCTGTGCTCCGCGGCGGGAGAGGCCACGGCAGTGAGAGGCCCGCGTACCGCAAAAGAACAAAACAAAACAAAACAAAACACAAAAACAGGGAAGGGGGCTGCACAGAGGAGCCCAGACCAGCCATGACCTCGGGGATAGGAGACGTTGGCAAAAGACACGCAGGGTTGCCACACCATGCCACGCTCGCGTCTCACAACTTCTGTGGTGACTTTTAAAACGTGGGCCAGGGTCCCCCGGAACTCACGATAACCTTGAGCTGGGTCCCCTGGAACCCGACACTCAGAGGCACCTCCCACACGTGGGAACCGCATGGGGAGACAGAGGGCGGCCCCTGGAAGCAGGGGTGGAGGCCGGACGGCCTGGTGGGACCCTGGCTCTGCCACTTGTTAGCCGCGTGACGTGGGCGTCTCACGTAAACCAGGCCCCCACCGCCCCACGTCTCAGGTTGCTCGTCAACAACAAGACACAGACGACCCTCTGCAAACCGCTCAGTGGCCAGCGGCTACCCGGCGCTCCGTACGCGTTACCCATCCCCTTACTGAGCCCCCACCTCTGTCGGGAGACCTCCTGCCAGGACTGCCCAGCCTGGGCTGCTCCACCCAGACCGTTTCTCGGTGCTGTTTGGGCACCAGGCACCTCGCAGGATGAGGTAATGTCTCCCTCTGGGACCAAGGGCAGCAGCCCGCTTCCTGCCTGCTGTGCTCGCAGGCTCCCTGTGCCATCTCTGCCGGCCGGAAGGGCACGGGAGCGGCCACACCACTGCCACACTGCTCGCTGCACCCGTGCTGACCCGGCTACCTTAAGTGATAGGGCAACTCAGCGCCTGGTAAGAGGGGTGAACCCAAACCCAGACCTGCCAGGGCGTGCCACCCACTTCCCAAGGGTTATTCCATTTACCACCACGACCTCTACATCACACGGGAGGAAACAGACCACCTGCTGCTGAGGACGCCCAGGACCCGACCCCAGGCTCCTAACACTCCTAAGTCTTAGGTGCACCACCCGCCGCCCTCAGACAGCCCAGTCCCCACCTGCACGGCCACAGGGAGCACAGGAATCGTCGAGCGCAGGCCCAAAGCTGTGCTCATCCTCCCGCTGGCCCTTCCCAGCGCCCCAGCTGTAACACCCTGTAACCGCGACAGCTGGCCGCGGAGACCCCACGCCTGCTCGCTGACCTGCTCAGCCTTTAGAACAACTCTGCGAGTGGGCGCGACCCCGTCTCTGCTCACAGCCGGGGCAGCGCATCTGATCGCACCGAGCACGATGCCAAACCTCCGCCCTCAGTCTGGCTTCGGGCCGCGTGCGTCTCCTGTCAGTCCTTCAGACCCTCGGTGTCGGGCACCACACACACCTCTCGAACGCCTCACCCCACCAGCACCCACGAGATCCAACGCCCACGGCGGCAAGCAGGGTGGAAGCCGGAGGGACGCAGGCGGGAGAGCCCACGGCAGCGGGCAGCCGGCTGACCGGAGGGAACCCACCTGAGGGCGGCGGCCACCCAGCACACCACTTGCTCCTAAAGACACAGACCACCCGACTTGGAATATCGAAACCTGGGTGCCCACGTTTTTATGTGAAGTCTCCCTATCCCTAACTAATGATAACTCATTCAAACATTTGGAAAAACAAAAACACAGAACCACGTACCCGTCGGAAAAAACCCGTCGGCCGGCTGGATGGGGCCCACCAGCCACCAGCCGGCAAACCTCCAGCTCCAACCGTTCCAATGAGCCTGACCATTTCTGGATCTTCCCTGTCACCCGTCAGCTTGTCTCCGAAGTGGCAGAGGGCGCAGAGGGAAGTCATGGCAGGCAGAGGGCAGGCGGGCGCTAGGGAAGTGTTCTAGAAGCACACGGACCCCCCGCACCTGCACACGTCAGGTGTGTAGACAAGCTGCCACAGGCCTGGGACCCAGGGTCCCCCGCCCTCAGAAACCGGCTCCGTGGAGATTCTGAAACATGCCCGTCACACTAGCACTGGTGTCCGTCAGCGGGGGCGGGGCGGGGGGGGGGTTGCCGGGGCTGTAGTGAAGGACAAGCCCCATGAGGGCGACAAGCGGCTCTCACTTCCCACCGAGAAGCCTGAACAACGCGGCCCTGGAGGGTCCCTCAGGACCCAGCACATTGGTGGAACTGCAGTGCCTGTCCTCCTGGGGCTAGGGACACCCGCCTTCCCCGTGTGCCCCCAATCTTGGCAGACTAATAAAGGTGGCCGACAGGGGTGCAAGGACCTGAGCTGTGCGGCAGCAGAGCAGCCAGGGAGAGAGCTGGGAGGTCCTGCACCAACAAGAGAACAGGAAGTGGGGAGGCGAGGGGAGAGGGATGCCAAGAGGGCTGGGGCAGGGCCACGAGCCTGAGGGGCCACCCGGCGACCCAGGAGCCCGAGGGCCATGCGGCAGAACTTTTATCAACAGGAACTTAACGTCCTACGGCTGAGACTGGAACAACCCGGGTTTGATCTGCGTGGGGCCACTTACACGTGGACTTTCAACAGAGTCGGGGTGGGCGCCCCTCACCCCTGCACTGTCCAGGGGTCGCCTGTATTTGTAAATTCTGCAACGAAAACCCCCATCCCCCCAACCTCAGCAAAAAGCCTACAGTTAAAGGGAAAAGCAAACCCCCGTGCTGGGGTAGCGCTATTCCTGGAGAAACGACTGGGGACAGGGGTCTGATGCCACGGGACACCCCACCAGACAAGCTTTTCCTACTGCCCCCCCCGGTTTCCCTTCCAGTCCAAGCCCGGCACAACCTGAGGAACCCTGACCTCACCCGTGTCCTCGCGGGCAGGACACAGGCTCAGGGGGGCTGCCGGACGTTCTTCCCCTGGAGCACAGCCCCCGCCAAGGCAAGTGGACTGAGCGGACACAGGGAACCAAACGAAGGGACCAGCTTCCAAGACCCAGGCACCAAGACGGAGGCTGCAGGGTGGGCCAGACGGCGAGCCCCGGGCACCCTGACTCTGCGGCCGCCCCGCCCGCCCACCTTCCACCTGCCTTCTCCCCAATCTGCTGGTCCTTGGAGAGGCTGATAATCTTCTTCACATCCTCGTCAGTCAGCTCTCCCACGGCCACCTTATTGTCCTTCTTGGCCACATGGTTGGCTAGGATGACAGTGGCGAAGACGGGAAAGCCGTTGGCGGTGTTGAGAGCCCCATCGTAGTTGTTGTGGTAGATGCCGGTCAGCTCCTGGGGGGTACCGAGTGGTCAGGAGGGCCACCCCGGGGCCAGAAGCTGGGGCCGGGCCCGCCTCCTCACTGGCTTCACCCGACCCCTCCTCCGGGTCCCTGGGTCACCGACAGGAGAGCAGTAACTCCACAGCACGCTGCTCCCGAGCCCAGCACCCAGCTGGCCGCCCACCGCAAGGAGCTCAGTGCTAGAGACGGGAGAGCTGACCTCGACCCCCTCCCCGGGCTACCGCCACAGCGCCCACACCAACTTCCTCGGCCCCCCGGCCACTCACTATCTCGTCTCCCGGCTTGCAGCTGTCCACCAGGTCCGCGAGGAGGATGGCATCCTTGGAGCGGGGCAGCCGGCCGGCCGCCACCTTGCCAGGACTCTCCTGAATTCGGATGCGCTGGTAGTTCTGGTAGATGGTCTGCGCGGGACAAACAGATGGTCAAAGGGACCCGTCCCTAGCCGGCGAAGCCTGGGCTGTGGTCCAAGCACCGACTCTTTGTCACCTGAACTGGACCGGTGCCCTGGGGCAAGGAGAGCAGCGTTATTATTCCCACCACTGACTAGGATACGCAGAATCAACGATGGCAGGGGGGCGAGCCACTGTGACCAGCGCCACGGTGCACGGTCCCCACTCCTGCCACACCGCCCCCCCCACCCCGGGATGCCTCCCTCCTGCCAGAAGCCAGAGCCCTGTGACAGGCCCTACAGCTGAGCGCAGTGCACGTGGACACTGGAGCCAGGCTCCGCTGTGGCCTAAGCTGTGTGGCCCTGGCGAGGCCTCCCCCTCTCCGTGCCTGCCCCGCAGAAGGGGGGTCGAACGCTGCAGCCACAGCCACACAGGGAGAAGGAAGTCACGTCACACGTGAAAAGCACTGAAGCCAACGCCCACGAAACAAGTTACACCACGTGTGGGCTTACTGTCGAGGTCACAAGGCAGCACTGTGCATGCAACCTAACATCCATCATCTCACCTACTGTCTAGAAAAGAGCCACAGGAAAAGGTGGTTTTAAGCACACGCTCTGCATCAAAAAGCTTGCGTTCCAATCCTCTGGGCCACTGCCTGGCTGGGTGACCTCAGGTCAAACAGGGCCAGCAACAGCACCCGCCTCACGAGCATGATGAAGACCACATAACGCACCCCCCACCACGTGGCACCGAGCAAGTGCTCCAGAGACTTCGGCGTAATTATTACCCCCCCACCACTTACTGTCCCAGGCGCCCTGCAAGCAGAGCCTGCAACCCTGCTCTCGTTCAAGTAGCTTCTCAAGAAACGTGTGTGAAGGGGGAACCTGTAAAGGGGAGGGGGACCAGCTAGACGGAGGGGGCGGGGGGACTCTGGGCAAAGGCACAGGCTCAGCTGGAGCCCAGCCCTGCAGCTGTCGCTCCCCGAGGCAAGGTGCACTTGAACTTTGAAACAGGGCAGCCTTTGCCTGCGGGCTGCCAGGCTTCTCCTGGCAAGGCGGCTCCAGCTACGGCGCTTCTCAGGATCGTAGAGCAGTGAGGCGTCAGCCCATCACTCGTGGCAGCAGAGCAGTAGAGGGGGGTCTGGGCTCTACTGCAGCGATCGTGATGAGCCCGCCACACTTTACACTGGGAGTGGTTCACGTTCAAAGGCGGGTGTTGCGTGCCCGAGGTCTTAAGGCCCAGAGCCTTCCAGCAGGGCCTCCTGAAGACGGCACAGCAGTGTCGCAGACAGTTACAAATCCGGGGTCCCCAGCGCAAGGCCAGAGAGGCAGGTACCAGGGAGTCTGGACTGGAAAGCAGGTGCCCTGCTGAGGGGCAGCCAGGGGAGACGTGGGCCCAGTTTCACCAGATCTTCCCGCTCGAGGAAAAAAAGCCATAAACGTCGACGCTTTAAATGTCTGGTTTGTACATACTGGCTTGAATTCTTGAGAACACCACGTGGGCTGACCACATGGGCCTGCTTGCCCCAGCGCGGGGCCTACACGCACTTGCATCTTGCCTCCCGCGGCTACGGTGCCAGCCTCGCGCTCACCTCCTCCATGTTGACCTCGAAGGGGCCGGCTGACTGGCACTCGGGGCACGAGCCCGGCTTCACCTCCTGGTTCTGGGACTGGCAGAAAGGCCCCAGCACGAAGCCACACTTGTTGCAGTTGTACTTGACCATGCTGAGCTGAGGCAGGACGCCCGTGCAGCTGGTCACCACCCCGCTGGTGCGGATCAGCTGGTTCAGGTGCAGCTGCCTGCGGAGGCGAGGCGCCGTCAGAGACCACAGGGCGGGGGCCGGACCCTCGCCCGCCAGTGAGGCCAGGACTCACGGGGTGGGCTTTCTCTGGCCGCGGCCACCCGCCACCCCCCACGGGTGCCCGAGCCCCCGCCGGCTCACCTGAGCGAGCGCAGCTCCTCCACCAGGGGCAGGTGGGAGATGCGCACGTGGACGCGGCTGGCGATGCGGTCATACTTGGGGTACATGGCCAGCACCACCTCCAGGGCAGCCTCGCTGAAGATCTGCAGCAGCTCAGCCGGCGCCTCGGGCAGGAAGTAGGCCAGGACGTGCTCCCTGGCGGCCAGGTCCTCGTAGTTCACCACCAGGCTCTCGCGGTTCTCTGAGGTGGGCGGGGTGGGAAGGGAGGCTGAGCGCGGGGCAGGCTGGGGCAGGCCCACCTCGCCGCGAGAAGGGGAGGCCAGCCCGCCGAGCCCTTGACTCGGAGCTGGAGGCGCAGCCTCGCTCCCAAGTCCGCTCAGCGTTAGCGACGGGACCCAGAGAAGTGACGGATGCTAGGTCTCAAGCTCGGAACCTATGAAACGGGACCTAAGTGCCTGGGGGGGATATGGTGGAGTAACACGTGGGGTGCCTACCGCAAACTCAGTGCCTACAAGGCCAGGAGGAAACCCGCGAAGAAACGTGTCGGATGTGAGACAAAAGGGAGGGGAGGGGCCGGTGGGGGCCAGGAGCCACACGCCGCCTCATGTGCTGCTTTGTTCAGAAGCGCGCCGCTACGCTCTGATCAAAGCAGTAATCCAGATTTTTACATGAAGTCTGTCCGATTGTAACTCCATCAAAAATGACTTCTGGGGCTTCCCTGGTGGCGCAGTGGTTAAGAAGCCGCCTGCCAATGCAGGGGACACGGGTTCGAGCCCTGGTCCGGGAAGATCCCACATGCCGCGGAGCAGCTAAGCCCATGAGCCACAACTACTGAAGCCCGCGCACCTAGAGCCCGTGCTCCACAAAAAGAGAAGCCACCACAATGAGAAGCCCTCACACTGCAAGGAAGAGTAACCCCCGCTCGCCACAACTAGAGAAAGCCCGCGCGCAACAACGAAGACACGGCACAACCAAAAAAAAAAAATTAATTAATTTTAAACAAAACAAAAGAACGACTGCTGTGGTCCAGACGTACGTAGTCCCTGGACAGTGCGCTGGACCCACGATACTTTGTCTGAAAGACGGGCACCCCGGGCTCAGGCCCCGGCCCCGGCGCCCCATGTGCCCCGCACATCCGTCTGTCAAACCCGCCGCCACAAGGCCAGGGCGGGCGGCCTCCCGCGGGCACGGGGCAGGCGCACCTTTGCACATGTCACTGATGCGCTCCTTGAAGACGTTGTGGCCACGGCCGTCCACGTGGGTGCGCAGGAAGTTCTTGAAGCGGTGGTGGATCTCCAGCCGCGGGCCGGCCATGCTCACCCACTCGCGCACCGAGTGGCCCTTCAGGTCCTCCAGGTTCTCGATGCTCTCGATCATCTCGTCGGCCTCGCCACCGTCCTCCGTGGCCCGCTCCACCTGCCGCCGCTTCCGGCTGCGGCGCTCCTCCTCCTCCTCGTCGCTGTCTGGGGGCCGGGGGCACGTTCAGGGCCGGCTCCCCGCACCGCCTCCCGCCTCCCCCGGGCTCCCCGAGAACGCACCGTACAGGAGCCCGCGGCGCATGCGGCCCAGGCCCCGGCCGGCCTCCCGGTCTCGCTGCCGCATGACCCGCTCGGCCGCCTCCCTCTGGCTGGCGGTCAGCTCGTCCACGTCCTCGTCGTCCGGGGCCAGCCCCTCGGGCTCGTAGACATCTATCTCCGGGATGGGGCGGTAGTCCCTGCGAGGCCCCCAGATGGAGCCTGTTAGCACCCAGACCCCAAAACAAAACCCCACCAGGAACCGGGCTCCCGAGGGCTCCGGAGCCCCGGCCAGGGCACCTGGAGAGGCTCCGAAAGGCTCCCCCACGGATCCCACACGGAAAAGGACACAGTCTTCAAAAGGACGGACCTCCTGACACCTGCTGTGACACGGGCAAACTCTGAGGACACTGTGCTCGGTGAGACAAGCCAGTCACAGGACAGAAATCCTGCGTGATTGGGTTTGGGGAAGAAAGTCCTGGAGAGGGTGGTGACAGTCGTACGACGTGAGTGCCGCGATGCCACTGAACTTACGCTCAGAGATGGCCGAGACGGGAATCTTGTGTCACGTGGGTTTTCCCACAGTAAAAAAGGGGACCTCTGAGCACCAGCAGGAAAGAGGAATCGGAGGACCCACAAAACCTTCAGCTCGAAGGGCCTTCAGAGAGCCAACGCAGCTCCCCACGGGCAGGAACCCTCCTGCACTCCTGTTTCTGGCAGCCCCACCTTGAAGCCCGGACCCCAGGAGGCCCACACACATCAGCCCAACCAGCCTCTCCCGAACACATCTGTGGCTCAGTCCTTCCAGCCACAGCGAGACCTTCCACGTGACCGCCTGTCAGATATCTGAAGGACTGATGCCTCAACAAGGACCCCCACCAGGGCAAACACAGCTCCCCTCCCCGCGATTTGGGGAAGCACACATCACCCTCCATCAGAAAGATGAAGAAACCGAGGACAGGGGGCGGGGGGTAATGGGATTTCTGCCAAAGGTCACTCAACAGAGCTGGGTGTCAAGGTGGCTAGCTGCTTCCAATACCACACTGGCCCCACAACAGTCCTCTTGAATTCTCCCTTTCTCAGAGGACGTGGTAATTTGGGGAACTTCGTTTTTTTTTTTGGCCATAGACTCTGTCAAAGAACACTCTCAGATAATCCCACACTACTGACACCAGAAACAGAACCCAGAACCAGGTATGCTTCTGGATTGATCGCTTCCAAATTCTTAAGTGTTCTCAAGGAAAAGGTACCTGTCTAACTCGTTAAGAATTTCAAGTCATGGGCTTCCCTGGTGGCGCAGTGCTTAAGAATCTGCCTGCCAATGCAGGGGACACGGGTTCGAGCCCTGGTCTGGGAAGATCCCACATGCCACGGAGCAGCTGAGCCCATGCACCACAACTACTGAGCCTGCACTCTAGAGCCCGCGAGCCACCAACTACTGAGCCCACGTGTCACAACTACTGAGCCCACCAACCTAGAGCCCGTGCTCCGCAACAAGTGAAGCCACGACAATGAGAAGCCCGCGCACCGCAACAAAGAATAGCCCCTGCTTGCCGCAACTAGAGAAAGCCTGCACGCAGCAACAAAGACCCAACACAGCCAAAAATAAATAAGTAAAAATAAATTAAAAAAAAAAAAAAGAATTTCAAATCATGTGAAATGCCCGCAGTGAAATTCTAATTGGTCAATTTAAAAGAATTTGATAAATTAGACTTCAGCAAAGTTTTAGAACTGTACACGTCAAATCCCACGATTTAAAAAAAATTAAAAAGACAAGCCACAGACTGAGAAGAAGATATTTGCAAATCACATGTCTGCTAAAAGCCTTACATCCAGAGTAAGTTTTTAAAAACTCTTACGACTCAATGATAAAAAGTCAAGAAAACAAATTATTGATAAAAAACGGGCAAAGGATCTGAAGACAAATTTTCCAAAGATACTCAGATGGCCGACAAGCGCGCGAAGCGCTGCTCAACGTCACTAGTCGTCAGAGAAATGCAAATCGAAACCACAGTGAGATACCGCCTCGCCCCCATTAGGGTGCCTGCTGTCAAAACCCAGAAGATAACAGGTGTTGGTGAGAATGTGCAGAACTCGAACGACATACGCCACTTGTGGGAATGTAAAACGGTGCAGCTGCTTTGGAGAAGTCGGGCGGTTCCTCAAAAAATTAACAGAGTTATCACGTGACCCAACAATTCCATTCCTAGGAACTGGAATTCCATTCCAAGAGACCTTAAAAATGCATTCACATAAGAAACTCCTAGCAGCTCTATTTATAATTGCTACAAAGTGTAAAGCACCCAAAATGTCTACCAACTGATGAATGGGTAAACCGAACGCAGTCTGTCCGTACGATGGAGTACTACTCAGCCACGAAAAGGAATAACGTGCTGACGTGGGCTCCAACGTGGATGGACCCTGAAGAACACAGTAAGCCAAACAAGCCTGCACACGACGACGTGTGTATTCCAGACTCCACCTGCACGAAACAGCCAGCACTAGCAAATCCAAAGAGACAGAAAGTAGGTTACTGGTTACCTAGGGGTGGGGAAGGGAATGGGGATTAACTATAAACGGGCACAAGGGATCTTACGGGGATGATGGAAAAAACTGGATTGTGGTGATAGGTGCACTACCCAGGAAGTTTACTAAAACGCATTGAGTTGTATTCCTGTAAGAGATAAATCTCATACTGTAAAAATTATAGCTCAGTAAGGTTGTTTTTTAAACAAGCCATGAAATGAAACCAAAATCTCACTGGGCCCATCCAGTCCTCAGATACCTCTATCCAGTCTTCCTTGCGAGGGAAGGACAGAAGACGCAGAGGGCGCGGATGGAGGGTGGCCAGCCGGGGAGGGGCGTCCTGCCTGCACAACCTCACAGGGCACAGCAGGGAAGCTGCTCAGGGCTGCTCTGCCCAGACTCCTCATCCCTCCAGACTCTGTCTGGCCTGTGCCGCACACCCAGGCCCATCACCTGGAGTGATGGAGCTTAAGGCGAAGATCCAAACGGTCCAGAGTGCCCTGGATGCTCCCAAAGGGCTCTCCCTGTGGCCTGTGGGGCGGCCTCAGCAGTACTCTCATACACACCAAGTGTGAAGCCCCCACGTCAGAGTACAGACAGCCCCAAAGCAGAACCTCCACGAGGCTCCCGGGCGTTCAGATAATTCTATTGCTCATGTATAGGCCAAATCCTGGCTGTTAACACAGGGTGAGACACCAGTGGAATCTAACCTTGCTCACTCACAGAGCTTTCCTCCACCATCTTAGCAATAAGCCTCCATAACCTTTACTACGTTTGTACATTTATCAATAAGTGTGAACACAAGATCTGCTACAGATTAAGCACAATAACTGTGGGCTGAATTAAATCTAAATCTTGATTAATCACCCCCCCCAACACACAGTTCCTCTGAAGTTGCAGAGAAACTCTTGGCGACCTGCTTCCTGTCCTTCCCGGTTGGGGTCCCTGACGTGGCCCCGGATTAGAGATGCCCTGCGTCCCCGGGGGTGCACATCTCATGGAGCTGGGGCTTACCAAGGCCTTTGGGTCTACTCTAAGGTCGACACAGCAAGTTACACGTACATATGCTGTGGCTCCATGAACCTGTCTCCCCCCAGACCCTGGACCAAGATGTGCTCAAAGCAAGCAGGCTCCGATATATCTGCTTCCCCGGGACACACAACAGCCCCCCAGCAGAGCTTGCTGAGAGCAGGGTCTTGAGCGCCGAACCTCTCCATGCCATCTCCGAAAAGCTCCTCTCCATCCTCCTCCTCCTCCTCCAGGGGCCCCTCTGTGCCGAGCAGTCCCTCCGACTCATCCTCAAAGGGAGGAAGGTCGCGGCCGGGGCTGGAAGTCAGGGCATCCGTGCGCCGGGAGCTCCGCCCAGGGCTGGAGGTCAGAGGATCGTTGCCTCTCCGCCTCGGGGCCGGGCTGGACGCCACCGTGAAGGACTCGGATGATTCCTGCAAGAGGAGATGGATTGGAGCGGGTGAGCGCCCACTCAGCTTCCTGTACGGTGGCGCCCCCACCCATAGGGTCTCCCTCTCCACGGCGGACCCTATCCTCCCACGCTGCAAACCCCTCCCAGCCTGCACACTTTGCACCTGCTGTTCCCTCTGCCTGGAACGCTCCCTGAGCCCAAGGCTTCTCCACGCCCGGGGCCGGCTCATTCCTCACACTCACCGTGACTCACCCGACCCCGTTTTCTCCAGGACAACCCACCGAGGCTACCTGGTTAGCTGGTTTGCCTGTTTACCGCCTACTCCTCCCCCCAGCACGCGTTCCCGCCCTTCTGGGCCCCCGGTGCACCAGGAGCTGCCAGGGGAGACGGGACACGAGAGCGGCCACAACCTAAGGGGTCGGAGACCCAGGTTGGTGGAGGGGCAGTCAGCTGACGAGGCTGCGGACGAAAGCAGCACGATAAGGAGGGCCCGAGCGCGCGGATCGGGCCGGGGGCCCGGGCTGCCGGGGTGGGACCCGCCGGCCTCGCAGACCCGCCCGACTGGAGCACGGGAATCGGCTCCGCGCCCGGCCCCCCACCGCCCGCGCCCCGCACGGCAGACGCACAGACTCCGCCGCGCTCACCGCCATCGCTGCTCAGTGCTCCTCTCCGCTCCGCCAGCAACAGCCAGTTTTCGCGCGAAAAACGGCCCACGTGACCGCCCGTGCCCGGGAAGCGTCTGAGAGAGCACGACGTCATGACGTTGGCGTCCATTTTCGTCACGCCGGCGCTCGGGGGCGGGCCCGAGCTGCGGCCCCGCCCACGCTGCCCGAGACCCCGCCTAGCCCGCGCTCTGTGCTGCGGGGCCAGCCGAGATGGACGACCTGGTGCTGTGGCCGCCTGGGGGCCTCGTTTTCTGACGTTTTCTTACTGTGTGATGTCAACTCCTCCGAAAGCTCAGGCTGCGTCCTTCAAGCGCCGAAAGGCGGGGGATGGTAGGAGGCCAGCTGTGACGTTCTAGTGGGGGTTACCCCCCCCCCGAGGGAGCCGAGATGCAGGGGTGTTCCAGGTAGCAAGAGCCTCGTGCGCAGAGATGTGGAGAGCAGGGCACAGTGGGCATCTGCAAGCACTTTCCTAGTTCCAGTTAAGCCGCTTGTGATGTTCAGGAAGGGACAAAAATTGAGGCTGGAGAGCCCAGGTCACGAAAGATCACCAAGTCTTTCTACTGAGCTGTCTTGAGGGCAGTGGAGAGCTACGTGGGTTTTAGGAGAATCCCTCAGGCTGCCAGGGGTGGATGTAGATTGAGGCAGGTTGGAAGCAGTTACAGTTGGTTCCAAATCTGCGGATTCAACCAATAGGGTGGTTAGAAAAAAAGTTTAATTCCAGAAAGTTCCAAAAATCAAAGCTTGATTTTGCTGTAGGCCAGCTAACTATTTACACAGCATTTACACCTATTTGCATAGCATTTACATTGCACTAGGTATTGTAAGTAATCTAGAAATGACAAAGTATACAGGAGGGTGTACCTAGGTTATGTGCAAATATTGCACCATTTTATATGAGACTTTAGCATCCTTGAATTTGGGTATCTGCAGGTAGCCTGAAACCAATCTCCCAAGGATACAGAGGGACGAGTGTGCTGCGATTCTTCGTCCAGGTACAGGCAGCCTGGGCTAGGGCAGGCGAGCAGGGCAGGGCCGGATCTCAACCCTCTTGCCCTGGCACTTTTGTGCGGTGAACAAGCATCTCGGGATGGGGCCCCGGGTAGGGGCGGGAGTGATGACAAGGAGGGGAAATATCCAAGACGTATTCAGGAGATGGAGTCTCTCGGTCCTGGGGACCGGGAACAGCAAAAGGGAGGCACCCAGGATGGCAGCAGGATTCTGGCTTGGGTGGGTGACAGCGCCACCTCTGAGATGGGGGCGCGGGAGGAAGACAGGGAAGGAATCCAGCAGCTTAAAACAGCTGCCATGTTGTCTCAGTGTCCGTGGGCCTGGGCCTGGGCCTGGGCCTGGGCCTGGGGAGGGCTTGCTGGATGCCTCTGCCTCGTGGTCCGGCTGCTGAGCCAAGCCCTTGTGTCTATTATTTAGGGAGCCCGGTTCTGCAGCAGCATCTCCTCCTGTCAGCCATGCCTCGGGAGGAGCACCACCCTGAGCCTGGTGCAGGCGAGGGACGGAACCTGAGAGTCAGATCTTTATCTACTGAACTACCATCCAGGGAAGCTCACTGCTGCCATGCTCTGTCTGGTGTGCAGGGGGCACTGCAGTGAGTCAGCACTCCTCTGCCCTGGAGGGAGGGGAGATAGATACCCTCATTACTCCACAAATGAAATCCCACTGAAACCTATGCGTGGAGCCCAAAACTCAGAGTACAAAACGCAGAATTGCGCATGGTGTAGTAAGAGCAAACTCCCGCCTCCTCCCACGCCCGCTCCAAGGTGTCTGTACTGTCTCAAAATACAAAGATGGAGGGAGGGGGGTCATTTGGCTTAGTCACCGACTCTCCATTTCTCCTCCTTCCTGGCACAGGGTGGAAGGGAAGTTTCCTGCCCCTGGAGGTCAGAAGTGGCCTATGACTTGTTTTGCCGATTAAAGGTGTGCAGGGGGAATGCATGTAACTTCCTGGCAGAAACTCTTGGAGCTGTCCACTCAGGAAGACAGGCGCCTCATGGAGCTCAGCCTCTCCTGGCTGATACAGAAACTGCACGCTGACCAAGGTCCAGATAAACTGGGTCCCAGATGGTCACAAGGCAGCGGCTTCCTCACCTTCCCCTTGTTCAGAACAGGAGCAAGGCAAAGACTGGGGCCCAGTCGCATTCCAGCCCAGCTGTGAAACAAGTGTGGTGTCACGAGGTGTGTATCTTGGGGCTACTGTGATCAGTGGGTGCCTACGACAAGCGCCAGGCCCTGAGGCAGCCTCCGCACGTTCAGGGAACGTGATAAGCATGGCTCTGTCCTCACGACACTGACAGTCTAGTTGGGGGAGGCTGATGCTGAACTAGGAAGTGACTAAATGAATATGAACCCGTTAGAGAGACTGTGCTGCTGCGTAAGCAGATGGGGCAGGTGGTTCCCGAGAAAGAGAACCAGGAATGGCTTTCTTGACATAAGAGAAGCCATTTGGGGCTTGGTTGGGATGGAAGCCTGGCCACAGTGCTTACCCTTAAACAGGTCTCAGTAATGAATGATCTTAAAGGAGCAAAAGAACGCAGAAACACATTGTTATCAGGTGAGAGAAGTAACAATGCTACACAACATATCAGTTGTAAAGATTCCCTGTTCTGATTCAATGGCAAAAATTAGCCTGAAGAGCTCAACCATCAGATCAACTGGACCCTAAGGGAGGATGATGGTGACCACCTCTGAGCCTCATGACTTCAATTAACTAAAACTTAGACTGCCCAAGCCCCTTGATGAATACGCATGTACCCTTAGCTTAAAACGTCCCCAATTTTGTTGTTTGGGGAAGCACGAATTTGGGAAAAGTCCCCTATGTTCTCCTTACTTACTGCAAGTGATCAGTTCTTCTTTCTCCTGCTCTTTGCCTTGGTTGTGTCTTTCCGCTCGACGTCCACCAACAGACGAACCCAGTTTTGGTAACATTGGGAATGAAATAAAGGGGCTTCGTGTGACAGAGACTGGACAGCTACTTTGGCTAGGGTGTCAAGCAGGAGAGGGAGGTCATGGGACAGGAGCCAGGCCGGGGTGGGGGTGGGGGGACAGGTGCAGACCCACAAGCAGGAACAAGCCTTGGTATAGCCAAAAAACAGAAACAGAAACCAGTATGGCTTGAGCACCCAGTGAGAAGCGGGTGGGAGGGATATGTTGGGAGGGATAAGGACTCAGAAGCAGGAGGGGCCTGACATGGTGGAACCCGGGAGAGGGGCAAGAGGAGTGAACACAGCAGGGACGCAGGAGGTTAATCCGGGAAGGCTTCCCGGAGGAGGCTGCCTGTAGTTAGAGGTGAGAGGAGGCGGCTCAAACCCCAGTTCTGGGCTTTGTCACTTCCTGGTCCTGTCGCTTCGGTCAAGCACTTAACGTCTCAGCCTCAGGTTCTCCTGAAATGCGACTAATTACAGCTGTTGTGAAGAGCTGCCGTGAGGCGGAGGGTGCGCAGCACTGCGTCGACCGCTGCCGCGAGGACAGGCGCGCGGGGGACGCGCCGGTCCGGGCGGGGCTTGTCCCCCGGGACCAGAGGTCCTCAGGCAGGCGGCGGAGGCTCCTCCCCGGACGCTCGGTTGCCGCCTGCGGGAGAAAGGTCGCGGGCGGGGGGGGGGGGGCGCGCAGGTCGCGGACAGCTGAAGACAAGGCCCCTTGCCGCCGAGAGGGCCGTGCGCTGTCTCTTTAAGAGGTTGGCGAGCCGCCCCGCCCCCTGGGGATCTGATTGGCTCCTCCCGCTACGTGCGCCCTCTTTTCTGCGTAACCCCATTCCTATAGGCCGCTGCGGACTGGGGGCGGGCCTGCGTGCCGCAAGTAGGGACAGTGGCTGTTTTGCAGTTTCGGCGGAACGAAAAGGACGCGCCAGCCTTCCGGGTCACTGCTGTCGGAAGGGCCGCGCGGTGTCGGGCCCGACGGCGTCTCCCTACCCGCCCGCCCGCCCACCCAGTCTGCGGGAGCCAGCCGCCCGCGCCTCTTGGGCGACGCTCCCCGGCCCGAGCGCCGGAGGCCGAGTCCCGCGGCCTTGCGGGGTCCGCGGCCGGCGGCGGATGGGCGGCCGGGGCCTCAGGTAAGGAGGGGACCCCTCTCCTGTCCCAGCTGCGGGAACTGATCCCGGCGGCCCCCGTCCCGCCTGCCGCTCCTGCCGCCGGGAGCGACCCTCCCGCCCAGAGGCAGGCAGGGGCGCAGAGGGCCGGCGTCCTGGGTCCCCGGGGAGGCCGGGCTTGCGGACCCTGCGATCCAGGTCGTGCGGGAAGACGTCCCTGCGAGTGGCCGAGTCCCACTTCCGGCTCCCCGGGCCCGAGAGGGCGGGGGTCCACTGGATAGGGAGCGAGGAGTGACCTGCCCTCACGCTGCAGTAGGGACGGGGCCGAGGGCCTCCCAGATGGTCCTCCCACTCCCCAGAAGGGCTGGGCCGCACTCTGCTGGACATTCATCTGTCCACTCACAACGTTTGCTGTCCTGGGGGGCTGGGTCATGAGATGCGTGGGCTGAACACCACACAGCGGGGGCCGCTTCAGACAAACAGAGGTAGTCAGGGAGGGCTTCTCAGAGGAGGTGGCCCGAATGGTGAGCCGCAGCTGGGAAGGAGTACGCACCGGGGCCCTGAGGTAGGAACAGTACAGCAGCTTGGAGAACAGGCTGAAAGACGGGCTACAGAGTGGAAGGGAATCGTCAGGGCAGTTGGCAGGGGTGAGGCCAGGTTGGACCTTGAAGGCCCAGGGCTGTCCTTCCTCCTGGGGGCTCCTGGCAGGGTCCACCTCCCCCCTCCCCAAGGCTGCGGATTAGGGGGTTGGCTCTGTCCTGTGGAGTCTTCCTCACCCTGTTTCGGTTCCAGGGTTTTAAGGCTCATCAACCAGCTCCGGTCGGAAGCCCTGAGGGGCGTTTAAGCAGCAGCCTCTCTGCTCAGGGTTTTGTTTGCCCCAGCGTTCCCCATCCAGTAGCTCTGGGTGGTCAGACCCACTGCACAGATGAGAGATGGGAAAGCGGAGGCCCACAGAGGGGAAGGTCCTTCTGGTCCAGGGTCTCACCGCAGGTCCAGCCCGCAGGACCCTAGCCAGTTGGCATCCTGCCCACAGAGGGAGGGAGAGAGGTGGGTGGGAAGAGGCCTCTGGAATGTTAGTGAGGTCAGGAGAGTCCTTCCCAGGTGGAAGAAACGCCCCAGACGGTGCCCCAGAGCACTTGGCATCCCAGGAACTTGGCCTCTGAGAATTCCCTTCCCCATCCCTCTGGTCTGGCTTCACCCCTCCCTTCCCTGCCCTCAGCCAGCCTTCCCACCATCCCCTTTCCTGAGCACCCCTTACTTTGCCACTGCTTGGGCTTCTGCCAGCAAGGCCAGGAGCTCACCTGTGGCGGGGAGAGGGGAATACAGGCCACAGGCTGACCTGTCTCAGCCTCTTTCCCCTTTGTGTGATGGGATGTCAGCAGTCCTCTCTCTTGGAGGCTGGTGTGGTGGCTCAGCAGGTGACCCCGTGGAAAGCCTCAACTGCACACGGGCAGGGAAGGGTGCAATGCCATTTTTATCATGGCTTCAGTGATTTTGTGAGCTTTGACACATAGTGGCAATTCCGGTGTGGCTCAAGTGTGGTTCTGGGGCCAACAGAGCAGCAGTGCCAGCTGGGAGGGTGTTCGAGACGCAGACTCTCAGCCCCCAGACCTGCCTGACCCGAATCTGCTTCTCACCAACACTCCACTCTGGATCCAACCCGGCTGCAGGTGGAGACACCAAGGCCCCAGGAGGGGCCCCTGGCAAGTTGCCGGTTGGGGGCCTGCGCTCTGGAGACAGAGAGTCTGCGCTGCCCGGCTCCGGGCTCTGTGCAGGGGGTGACATAAGTACCTCCCTGCAGGGTGGCAGGGCTCCATGAGCCTTCTCTGCAGTTATTACAGAGCTAGCAGGGCTTGGTAGAGGGGGCTTAGCTGACGCTCTCCTTCCTCACCTCAGACTCCGTAGCAAGTGGCGCTTGGACCCGTGAACCAGATCCTTCCCTGCTGCGCGTCCCCCAGCCCCTCCTCCGGGAGGAAGAGCAGCAGCTACCTTTCTGTGTGTGACCTTTTGTAGACATTCACTTCTCTGGTCTTGCTTGATCCTTACAGCAGCCTTGTTGGGGGGGGGGGGGCGGCGGTGTTCTTGTCCTGTGACACCCAGAGAGGGGAAAGACTCCCCCAAGGTCACGGAGAAAGAACCTGGCAGAGCCAGAAGCACAACAAGGTCTACTCAACTCGGAGTCAGACCGGCCTACGCAGGAAAGGGAGCTTGTTGGATTCTGTAACTGAAAAGTCCGGCCTGGGGTGCGGGTATCTACCTTCAGGTGTGGCTGGATCCAGGGGCTCCTGCAAGGCGCCATCTCCAGGATCTATTTCCATCAGTCTCACCTCTGTGTTGGCTTTCTTTCCACGTGGGACTCCAATGTGCACATTCCCTGGAGTGGTGGAGGGGTGGAGTCAGCAGTACCTAAACCCTGTGGATGGGGACTGGGGTGCTGAGGTGCCCCCATGGGAAAATGGGGTGCTGGACAGGCAAGGCCAAGAGAAGCCCTCTGACCGCCCCCCTCCCCACTCTATCCGGCCCTCCTGCTTCTGTCCCCATTCATCCCCACGGGCTTCTCTGCCGTGTGGGGTCCCTGCAGGACGTCAGGCAGCCCTGGGCCCCGATCCTGTGTCACATGGGCACCCTGCGCCCTGCTCAGGTGCCCCGCGCTGCGCCACACCACCCCCACTCCGAAACCTCTGGCTTACAGCAGCCGAGGCTCAGCTTCTGGCGCCGGCAAGGGGCCCCTGTCCTGAACGCAGGGCATCAAGGAGGGTCCTGCAACGGTGGGGCACCTTGTTAGCGAGGCAGACGGGCAGTGTCACGGGGACACGGGGCTGGGCGCCCCGAGGCTCGGGCCAGAGCCCCGGCCTCAGCCTGCCCTGCCGTCTTCCCTCACCCCAACGTGCGTCTGTCTGCAGGTCTTGCTGGCCAGCCCTCCCCAAGGGGTCCCGGATCCCTCCACTCCACCCCCGCTGCCCCCGCCGGTTCGGCCACTGTCCTCGCCGGCCTGGCCGGGCACTCCTCGGTCTCCCTGCCCCTCCACGGCAGCCTCTCCACGTGGGAGCGGGGCCGCGTCGCCCGCCTTCCTACACCTCCTGTTGCATTTAAAGTGAGCTCACCGCGCCGGTGGTCCCGGCTGACCTGGCCCCTGCCCTTTCTCCTCTCTCTCCCAGCCTGCTCTTTGCCCTCTGAACAGGCCAAGACTGTGTTTTCTTCTTAGCACTTACCTCTACGAGAAGTTTGCTTTCTAAGGATGGTATTCGTGCTGGCTGTCGGCCTCCCCTCCGAGAATGAGGGCCCCAAGAGGGCAGGTGCGTCCTGGCACCTGGACCTGCCGGCTCATAGCAGGTGCTCGGCCGCGTCAGCACCGGTGGAAGGGTGCAGAGCGCGGGAACGGGGAGGAAACCAGCTTCTTTCCTTGGACCTGCCGTGTCAGGCACACGTTCTCCCCTGCAGTACCTCCCGTCCTTGGTGTATCCTCAGGCTGCCGGGGGGACGCCATCCCAGAGCCGCTGGGTGGCCTGTGGGAGAGAAGGATGGGGATCCTGAGCCCTACGTCCCGGCCCTCCCGCTTCGGAATCTCCCCACTTTCGGCAGAGCAGCGCTCGTTCCACAGCTTGGCCCGCGGGGTGCTGCCCTGCAGGCCTGCTGTCCAGGGACGTGAGAGCAGCACGAGCACGGGGTCCTGTTGCTTCGCTGCAAACCCTGCAGGAGGTGTCCTGGGCTGCTCCTTGCTGAACGGGAGACCTGCGCTCTCAGCATAAACGATTCATCTTTTCCATTTCTTTAAATCTACTGAAGCGTAACCCATATGGAAAATCGCTCGGATCACAGGTGCGTGGCTCCATGAACCGCGACACTGGAGCACGCCAGCGTGCCCGCCACCGGGTCCAGGGCTGGCCCCGCGCCCTCGGCCCTCCACAGGGCGTCCCTCCTGGTGCCCGTGTAGGGGCAGGCCGCGTGCCCACAGCTGGCCGGGCTCTGCTCAGTGGCCGGCTGCCAGGCCCTCCGTGTCACCGCAGAGCAGGAGTCACTCTCATTTCTGGCCGGCGTTCCACCGGCCATGCGGACGCCCTGCTGACGTGTCAGTTCTGCTGACGGGGGCACTTGGGCTGCTCCCGCCTGGGGCTGTCGCGAATGGCCCAGAAACGGGGGCGCCGGGTCAGGAGCCCAGTCTGTTCAGTCATCGTTTTAAACGCTGGCATCTGTCACGTCCCGCTGCCGCCCAGGCCCATGTGCTCCCTGCGACGTGCTGCTGCCGCCGTCCGGTCCCCGACACAGAGCCGACAGCGAGGAATGGCCCCTGTCAGGGGCTGGGTTGCGACCCGGGCGGGAGGGAGCGCCACACCTGCCCCCCACCTGCTGGCCCCCACCACCCACCAGAGGCCCAGGGCTGCACAGCCCCTGCGCTGCTCACGTGGTGGCTCTCACCCCCCAGGGCCGGCGGCTGGCGGGATGGACACCCCGGAGGAGGAGATCTGGGCCAGCGGGGCCCCGCCCCCAGCGCCCAACATCAGTGTGCCGCACCGCTGTCTGCTGCTGCTCTACGAGGACATCGGCACCTCTAGGTGAGGCCAGCACGGTCGTGCCGGGCTGCGTGACGAGGGGTTTCCGGGGTCGGGTGTGTGTGTGTGTGTGTGTGTGTGTGTGTGTGTGTGTGTGTGTGTGTGTGTGTGTGTGTGTGTGTGTGTGTGGTGTGTGTGTGTGTGTGTGTGTGAGAGAGAGAGAGAGAGAGAGAGCCGGGTGGGCTGCAGACAAAACCCCAGCAGTGAGCCGCCTTCTGCACCCCCCTGCTAGGGTCCGGTACTGGGACCTCTTGCTGCTCGTCCCCAACGTGCTGTTCTTCATCTTCCTGCTCTGGAAGCTTCCGTTTGCTCGGGCCAAGATTCGAGTCACCTCCAGCCCCATTTTTATCACCTTCTATATCCTGGTGAGTTCATTCCAGTTGGTGACAGAAAACCCAACTCCAACTGGCTTAAGCTGTCTTTGTAATGAAGAACCAGCTTCAGGTATGGCTGGATCCAGGGCATTAACTGATGTCAGCAGGACTGTCTCTCTCTCTCTGCATCTCTGCTCTCCTCTGGCCTTATCGCAGATGAGTTCTCCCCATAAGGTATCAGAGGTAGCCAAGAGCAGCTCTGAGCTAACCTCCCTGCCAACTCCAGCAGAAGGGTACCTCTTTCTTGATGCTGCAGTGTTGATCTGCAATTCCCTCTGAGTGGCCCACCTTGGAACCCCTGTTCATCCCTGAGCCAGACTCTGTGACTAGCAGGGAAAGGGACACTTTGGAGCTGGGATGGTGGGGTCAGCTCAGCCAGACTGTATGGACTGAGGAGGGGTGGTGGTCCCAGGAAGAAAATTGGGGAATGGTTACTAGAGGGAAGGGGAATGGATGCTGGGCTGGGGAAAAAGCCCACTGCTTTCTGAACCCCAGCTGTGCTGAGTGACCGTGGGCCAACAACTTGGCCTCTCTGGACCTCAGTGCCCTCCTACACGACGTGACGTGGACCTGCTTTAGTTTGCGGTGCTCCCGTGAGCACCCAGTGAGATTGCGCAGAGCTCCAGCCCCGTGGGGGCCCGGCACACAGTGGGCACATGGCCCTGAGTGGTGTCACCCTCCCTGAGATGGGACATGGTTTTCAAGGCACAAAGGACAGAGTGTACAAATCTGGGCTCTTCTGTTCGTATGTGTCAGAAAACTGAACTTCAGCTCACAGAAGCCCGGGGTGGGGTGGGGTGGGTGGGGGCGGGGTAGTAGTGACTGAGAAACTGACAGTCCCAGCTGGATCCCAGGGTGCTGTCTCCCTGTATTTCGTAGATGAGGTGCAGCACAGACAGGTCCCAGAGGCAGCGAGCGGCAGGTCTGGGATTAAAACCCGGCAGGCTGGCTGCACCACGTCACCCTAACAAGCCTTCCCAGGCTGTCAGCGTAGCCAGGAAGCCAAGGCCCAGAGGGGAGGCCAGGCCTCCCTGCATCCCACACAGGCGGCTCGTTTAGTGTGGAATCCTTCCATTCTTGAGGAATTGAGGGCTCCTGCAGACGTGGGGTGTGGGGTGCAGGCCCTGCGATTCCCGGAGCTCTTGTCCCCCGACGCCAACCCCCCAACCCCTCTCTCACTCACCAGGTGTTCGTGGTGGCGCTGGTGGGCATCGCCCGGGCCGTGGTGTCCATGACGGTCAGCGCCTCAGATGCTGCGACTGTCGCTGATAAGGTGGGGCTGGGCCTGCTGGCAGGGCTGCTGGGCACTGGGAGGGGGCAACCGGCCCCCAGGCTGACGCTCTGCCCGCTCTGTGTCCAGATCCTGTGGGAGATTACCCGCTTCTTCCTGCTGGCCATCGAGCTGAGCGTGGTCATCCTGGGCCTCGCCTTTGGTGCGTCTGCTGCTGCGGCCAGGGCTCCCCTGCCCCTCCCTGGCTGGGGCTTCCCTAGGCTGGCTCCCGCTGACTGACCAGCACGTTTCTTCCAGGTCACCTGGAGAGCAAGTCGAGCATCAAGCGGGTGCTGGCCATCACCACGGTGCTGGCCCTGGCCTACTCCGTCACCCAGGTGAGGTGGGGGAGGGCAGCCCCGGGGCTCACCGGGGCTGGGCGTCCACTGCCTTCGGGCCCTGAGTCAGAGTTGAGTGTGCAGTGGCTCAGACTTTAAATGCAGCTAAGGAATCCCCTGGGCTGCTGGTTAACAAGGCAGGTTCTGGGCCTCTCCAGTTCCGATCCAGTAGGTTGAACCTACCGTTTCAACAAGCAGTCCAGGTAGGGAGAGTGCAGGTCTATAGATCCCACTGAGACCCGTGCGTCCAGAGACCCCTTTCTTACTTGGGGGCTGCCCCTCCCCGGGCCTGTTCTGAGGGCTGGAGCTGCGGGGCAGGGCGTGGCCAGAGAGCTGGCTGGAGCAGGGTACGGAGCGCCAGGCAGAGCGGGGCTTGGTGTGGTGGGGAGCCCAGGGATGGGGCGTTCCAGGTCCAGGAGCCCCTGAGACCCTCCCCTGCCCGCCGCTGCAGGGCACGCTGGAGATCCTGTACCCGGATGCCCACCTGTCGGCTGAGGACTTCAACATCTACGGGCACGGGGGCCGCCAGTTCTGGCTCGTCAGCTCCTGCTTCTTCTTCCTGGTGAGCTGGGGGGTGGCCGGAGCCTCGGGCACGGCCTGCTAGCGGGCTCAGCACTGGGCAGGAGCTCCCTGCGTCCCGGTCAGCGCCAGTGTCTCCGCAGGTCTACTCTCTGGTGGTCGTGCTCCCCAAGACCCCACTGAAGGAGCGCATCTCCCTGCCCTGTGAGCGCCTGGGGATGGGGCTGGGCGCGGGGTGGGCTGTTGGCCTTGCGGTGGCCTGGAGCGGACGGCTCTGGGTGGGTGGGAAGCAGGGAGCCGGTCCGGTCCCGACACCTGGGCAGGACCTCATGCGCGCCCACCCTGCAGCACGAAGGAGCTTCTACGTGTACGCGGGCATCCTGGCGCTGCTCAACCTGCTGCAGGGGCTGGGGAGCGCGCTGCTGTGCGCAGACGTCATCGAGGGGCTCTGGTAAGCGGCCGGGGCCGGGGGTGGCCGGGAAGGGGCGGGGGCCGGCCGGTCGCTCCGCCGCAACCCTAACCTGCCCGTCCTCCCAGCTGCGTGGACGCCACCACCTTCCTCTACTTCAGCTTCTTCGCGCCCCTCATCTACGTGGCCTTCCTGCGGGGCTTCTTCGGGTGAGTCCTCCAGCGGGGGCTGCAGGGAGGGGGACTGGGGGGCGGGGTTCCAGGTCGCGCTCTGGGCTTGTTCGCCCCCCAGCTTCCAGGCTGCGGGCGCCCCCGCGTGGCCGCCGTCGGGATCACGCCTTCTGCCTCTTGGGCATGCGCAGCCGCCACTGCAGCATCCCAGCCTCTGGGCTCGGGGCTGGGGGGCAGCTCAGGCTGGGGCCGGAGCTTGAGGAGGCGGACAGGGTACATGTGTGTACATGCACGTGCGTGCGGATATACGTGCACACTCGGGCGCGCACACATATGCATGCGCCCCTATAGATATAAACATACACACATGTATGCAGATGTATACATGTGTAACGTGCATGTGCACACACATAAACATGTACACATATATGCGTTTATATGCACACATGCACATGCATGCATATACCACACCCATACAGGCACGCACAGGTTCACGCAGATATATATAAATACAGACATAACACGTTATGTACACAACACACAAAGACGTGCACTTTTCTCACGAGAGAGACAGGCCATGCCTGCTGATCTGCACTGTGTTTTTCATTTAAGGATAGATCAGCTCATTCCTCAGCACCTGCTGTAGCCGCTGACACAACAGGGAACAAAGCAGACACAAACCCCTGAGCTCGCGGAGCTTGTGTTCCATCTGGGGGCAACCGGAGTGGGGAGCAGTGTTGGGGGGAGTCCAGTGTGTCTGTGAATGTGCGGTGGGGTGCACTTTTGTGACTCAGACGTGGTGGAAGCAGGCGTTCTGCCCCCAGCTCCCCCTTCCCTGCCTGCCAGGTCTGAGGGGGGGCTGCAGGGGTGCCTCAGCTCTGGAGCAAGAAGGACTAGATTGGATCCTCCCAGCCCTGATGTGCGTGACCTCACACGTGATTCATCTCCCTGGCCTCAGGCTCCTTTTTGTAAATGGGGAGTGAGGCTTTCTCCCTGGACAGTCACCCAGAGGACTGAAGACAGGCGGGCACCTGGTGGGCAGTAGTTAGTGCTGTGGGGCAGGGGTCTGGGCCCGCGTCTGCCCCACACTGTGGGCAGGTGCTGTTTTAAGGCCCATCATTTGCCCGGGTCCAAATCCTTCCACCCATTTTACGGTGAGAAAGCAGGCGCTCGCCAGGCTCCCATGCCAGCAGCAGGAGGGCCGTTTTTAATACCGGTGTCCCAGCGGACTCCAACGTCAAAGCAAGGAAGGGGCCCTCGCGGGGTGGGTGTTAGGGGGCCGTCAGCACGTTTCTTGCCACGTCTGATGCTTCATTGCCCAGCCCCAGCGAGGAAGGCCTTTCCTGACCCACGGTGGGGCTCCCCCGCCTCTCTTCTCCCCCCCCAGCTCGGAGCCCAAGATCCTCTTCTCCTACAAATGCCAAGTGGACGAGACCGAGGAACCAGACGTGCACCTGCCCCAGCCCTATGCGGTGGCCCGGCGGGAGGGCCTAGAGGCGGCGGTGGCCGCCAGCACGCAGTTCGACTCGGCCGGGGGGGTGGCCTACCTGGACGATGTGGCTTCCATGCCTTGCCACACGGGCAGCGTCAACAGCACGGACAGTGAGCGCTGGAAGGCCATCAACACCTAGCCTGGCTGCCCCGGGAGGGCGGGAGGGCCTGGGGGCCTGTGGAGGGCCGGCTGGGGAGTGCAGAGCCCCCGGCAGAGGAGGACAAGGGGTCAGGCCCATGCGTGGGCAGCGGCCCCGTGCAGGCCCTGTCCCACCCTCTGTCCCCCACTTGCCTGCGGCCACCTCTGCTTCAGCTGGGGGCCGCCTCCCCCTCCACCTGCCCTCGCCTTGCTCGGCGACTCGGCCCCGACTCTGACATCCCAGGGCCAGGCCTGGCTAGGCTGGCCGAGGGCAGCTCCCTGCGGCCTGGGCCCCCAGGACTGCTCTGATCCCCCTGAGCCTCCGCCCGCCCCCCCCAAAGCCCACTCTGGCGGATGGGCTGAAGTGTGTATATTTTCTTGATCTGTTTTCTAATAAAAAGGAAAAGGAGCAGAAGGTGTTGACGCGAAGGCTGTGCGGGGATACCGGGGCCGGGGTGCCCGTCTGCACTGGGAGCCTGGCGTACCTGCTGCGAGGCCCCGTTGGAGCAGAGGGGACGGCCGTGGAAGGAACCGTGGTTCCTGTGCGCTGTCCTGTCTGCCCCTCGCGCTCTCTTATCCCGGGCAGCATTCCCCTCCTGCAGCTTCCGTTTCCGCATCTGTGACATGGGGATAAGAAGGCCTGTCTCACAGGGATGTTCGTAAGGGTTAGTGGGGAGCAGGTGTGGCTGGCTGGCACGCGGTGGTGGAGCGACGGCGACCACAGGCGTTACTTTTGGGGACCGGAATGGTGCTCGGCACGTAGTAGGCCCTCGGGAGGCAGGATGCGGGGACTGATGTCCATAATCATGGATGTGATGGGCTAAAAGTGGGGGCAGGCCCGAATAAAGCCCGGGGCCCTGGGGGGCTGGGGGCCAGGCCGCGCTCCCCCTCCACTGCCCACCTTCTTTCTCAGGAGGGCACCGAGGGCACCAGCTCCAACACACTCATGACTGGGGGGGCCAGCGGCCAGGCTCCCTGGATCCAGGGCTGTCAGCAGGCGTGGGCACAGCCAGCGAGCTGGACTCCGGGGCCCGCGGGGCTGCCAGGGCGCTCTTGCAGGCTCCTCGCCGTGCCCGGCCCGGCTGCCACCCCACAGCTCTCACAGAAGCCTGTTAGGTGGGGAGGGAAGCCAGCGGGGCATTCCGAGCCGGGCAGGTGTGGGGGGGCCAGACAGGGAGGAACGGGTCCTCAGATCCAGAGCTGGGTTCGCCATCGGCAGCGTTGACGGGCTGCGTCTAAGACGGCACGGCGGCAGCCTGCGTTGGCTCCGTGTGGTGACTCGGTAGAGAGGGCAGCACAGGAGGCCTGGCGCCCGTTGCAGGGCAGCTGGTGGACCGTGGAGGCTGGGGGGACCCTCCGCTGCTCTGACCCCGTCTCCCTGCCCCCCTCCCCAGAAGCACCGCAAGGCCGGGGTCTTCCTAACCTTCCAGGAGCACCTGTGTTCACACGCGTGTATGCATGTTACCCCTAGTTTGGGAGCGTGAATGTCTAGCTCGTTTCCCACGCTAACACCTGGTCTTGGGCTCACCCCACGTCAGGTGGGAGAGCTGCGAACGTTCTGGATACGCGGCAATTGATTTACCCAGTCCCCTTGGGAGGGACCTTGGTTCCTAATACGTTTTGCAACAACAAAGAACGCAGCAACCCAAATCCTTACAAATAACTCACACAGGTGGGATTGCTGGAGCACAGCCTTCACTCGTGAGTTAATTAGTCCCGCAGTCTTCCGGCGAGACTAATCGCCGTCCCCCAGTACGTGTTCTCCTTTCCTTCCGCTGTCACAGGACACCTGACTTGTAGCTGGATACACAGCTGCCTGGAACAAAGACTCCATTTTCCAGCCTTCCTTGCAGGGCCTGGCCAGTGGGACGTCAGTGTGTGTGCACCTTCCTTGAAGAGAAAGGATCGGCTCTTCTTTCTTGCAAACCGGGATGTGGTTGCAACGGCTGGAGTTGTAGCAGCCACCGTGAATCATCGGGAGATCTTGGAATGGGAGCCTCTCATGGCAGAGCATCAAGGTAGAAGCAGACGAGGTCCCCGACACTAGGGCACCCCTAACAGCCCTGGACTTCCTCCTTTGGATGACCTGTTGGATGTGAGAGAGAAGTAAACCTCTGTCTTTCTTAAACCACTTTGGATTCTTCTCTCACTCATAATCGAACCTAATCTGAAC
Organism: Leucopleurus acutus; assembly: GCF_964270905.1. Taxonomy (NCBI): domain Eukaryota; kingdom Metazoa; phylum Chordata; class Mammalia; order Artiodactyla; family Delphinidae; genus Leucopleurus; species Leucopleurus acutus. The sequence goes on along the minus strand of NC_139153.1, from coordinate 1,578,053 downwards.
CGACACACCCTTCAAAGAGGCTGTACCAGTTTTGACCCCCGTGAGCACAGCCTCACCAGTGCCGTGTGCTGTTCAAATTCTCAGTTGTTCCACAAGTCCGTGCTCATGTCTGTTCTCCTGGAACCGCACCCCGTGTGCCGCGTCTGGGTGGGAACAGACCTCGTGCCGACGAGTGGCCAGGATGTGGGGCGCTCTGGATGACGAGTCCACCATATTGGCTCCACGTTCCAATCTTACGGCCTCCTGTTCACAGCCTGTGGACCTTGACATCATGCCTCTCTGACCCTCAGTTTCCTCATCAGGGACACAGGGCTGTGGGTGACTGGTGGCCACATGATACTCATTTTCCCTCCCTCAGTAACTGCGTCAGGATGTTTGGAGGGTCAGTGAAGCACCAGATAGAAGGTGACATTCCTGCCCCTTTACATTCACTCAGGTGACTAAGTCCTGGTCGTTGGGATGTTAGCAGTAGTATGAGACTTTCTTCAGCACAGGCTGCTTAAAGGGAGCTGACTGAGCTCGGAGATGTGCTCCTTTGTCCTCCTGCCTTCTCCTTCCTGCTTCCTGGAATGCAGACGTGATGACTGACTCCAGCAGCCAGCCTGGGTGATGAGGCGACTTTGGGAAGCTAGTCAACAAGGATGGTCAAACAGAAAGACAAAACGAGCCCTGTCCCTAATGACGATGGCGCTGCCACACCAGCACAGCGCTACTACACGATAGAACAGAATTCTCATACACGGAAGACTACCCTGTTTACGGCAATCCCGATCCTAAGGGAAACACGTGAAAATCCGAAAGTGTCCCCCAAGGCGTCACATGAGGGAGACAGGATATTTCCAGACACCAATTTGTGACTTTTCCTTCCTGAGCCCACCATTCTCCCTCCCCATCAGAGGGAGTTTGGGCCTGGGCTTACTTGTTGAGGGAGCCTGCAGCTGGTGAACGACCTCTGACTTTGTTTCCAGATGCCTTGGGCTACAGAGGGAGCAGGGGCTTGTGGGAAGACACAGGTGGGATTCCCTTTGGAGTGAGTCCTTCCCGAGCCCTGGGGACCAGGCACGGGTGAGGCCAGACTGCAGATAAGATGGCCCCCCTGCGGGTGTAGGGCCCAGAGCGCTCCGCTGCTGCAGAGGGTCCCGCAGCCCGGGTGTGGCTCTGACACAGGGCAGCTCTGAAACCTGCAGGTCCTGTGGCCAGGAGCCCTGGAGGTGACAGGGCGACCAGGACCACGGTGTATGTGTCTGCTCCGCTGCTGTAATGGATCCCATGGGCGCAGGGAGGGGCTTGAACCAGACATCTGCTGCTTACAGTTGTAGAGGCTGGACCTCCAAGATCGAGGGCTGGCTTTTCCCAAGGCTTCTGTCCTGGGCGTGCTGGCCATGTCCCCTGTGTGTGCACATCCCTGGGGTCCCTGCGCCCACAAGGACACAGATTGGATTACGGCCCACCCTGATGGCCCCATTTACATTTAACGACTCCTTAAACGCCCCCGTTTCCACATACGGTCACATCCCGAGGTCCTGTGTTCCGGACCCTACACTGACACAATGCCCCCTTTACAGACGCAGCAGCAGAGGGACAGAGGTCACACGGCCACCAGAGGCGGATGCCATCTGACCCCAGGCCTCCAGCCCTGGGCCTGCTGCCCAGGCTCACAGACGCACCTCCCTCAGGAGACGGGCTCCGAGCCTTGCTGCTGGGGCCATCAGACCAAGGCGAGGAGGCTGTGTAGCCACGCCAGGCCAGTCTGGGGGGCGGTGCAGAGGACACCCAGCGGGCTGCCTGGGGGTAAAGGGAGCCCCTGGTGTTTGTGGCAGCGCTGGGTCCGTTCGGCCGCGCGCCGCCCCAGCGGCTCCCGGTGCAGCTCCGCTGTTCCCCACCTGTGACCCTAGCAGGCCCCTCGCGGGCGGATCCCCCAGTGGAACGTGCTGCCGCCGTGCCTCCTTGGCCTCCATGCAGCCCCCAGGCCCACCCCGTGCAGGGCCTGGGACCGAGCAGCTCCCTTCCAGGCAGGACCTCCCGGGGTGCCGGAGCCGCCTGCGGGGAGCGGCCCGTGTCGTCGGCCCCGGGAGCAGGGGCTGCGCTGGGCGCCCGAGCGTGGCCAGCGTTTTATTTCTCATATTGTTTGCAGGTGGTGACTCAGCCGAATCATTCAGCAAATCAAGACCCAATCACCACCCACCGTGAAGAGCGTTTAAAGCTGGGCTGCTCTCAGGAGGCCCCCGGACGCAGCATCAGTTCCACTTGGCCGGGGTCGAATCGGGAAGATTGGAGAGCGGCCCTGAAGACACGGTCCTCCTGGGGCCGGGCCTGCGCGGGACGGGGGCCGGGGGCTGCCCCGAGTTGGTCAGCCTGGCATGGGTGGTAGCACCCCCCCCGGAGTCATCCAACAGCCCCGGTGAGGGTGGCCTTCCGGAACATTCCTGCTCTTCCCCTTCCAAACTCTGGCTCTCATCCTCCTCATAAACACAGGGGGCCCATGGGCGGGAAGAGGTGGGGGAGGGGAGCCAGGGCTGCCACTGTCCCCTGTGCCCGGGGAGCTTCCCACAGGCTGCGCTGAATGGCCGCCGTGTGCCCTGGTGGCCGCCGTGCCGCGAGGGAGGCTGAACGCGGCAGGGTTTCCTTTTCTTTTCTGAGCTGGTACGTGCTGCCCCCAATAGATCAGTGAGAAAGAAAGAAAAGGGGTGTCAGGGAGGCAGCTGGCGGTCTCCGCCACGTACCCCGGGACACAAAGACCAGCGGTAGCTGGTGACGCACCGCCAGCTCGTCTGTTTTCCATTTCCCCACAGTTCCTGGATGGTGTTTTGAAAACAACTTTATGAATTGAGCATCACGGATACAGCGAAAGCCCCCGTGTAGCCTCCCTCCTGACTCTGCCCCAACCCCCAGGTAACCACTTTCCCGCCATCTTGAACTTCGTGTTTATCCCCACGGCACACGTATGTGTGTCCGCAGACAATGTGCTTTGAGTCAATCAACCGGCTTCATTCTGAGCTCTTCTTCCCCGACTTGATTTTTTCACTCAGTTTTGTGTGGGGGACTTCTCCTATGTCGACACTTCCTACAGCACTCCGCTGTGTAAACAGAGCGTCGTCCACTTGTCAATTCTGTCTTTCAGGTTGTTTCCAAACCGTGAAAGCGAGCGGCAACCCGATGCACATCCCACCTCTGACTGGTTCCCACGTGCCCTCGAGGGGCTCTCGGGCGGATCCAGAGGACGGAGCTGCTGGGGTTACAGGCGTCCGCGTCTGCAGCTCCAAACTTCTCCTGATGGTCGATGGTGGCGATCAGGGCACAGGCCAGGGGCTCTCACACTGGGGTCCTCACCCCTCAGGGCTTCTGAGACCCTTCTAGGGGTCCCTGAGGTCAAAGCCATCTTCGTAGTAGTGTGAGATGTTCCAGCCTTTCTCATCCTCTCACGAGTGCACCGTAGAATTTTCCAGACCAGCGTGTGGTAATGTCATAGCTCTGACGGCCAAAGGCACGTGTGCTTTGGTTGTTATTGAAATTAAACTTTGAGTATATAATTTCGAATATGTAAATGTTGGTAGACCAAACTCCAAGCCACAAAAGCTCTTCGAGGCCCTCAATGGTTTTTTTTTTTTTTTTTTTTTTTGCGGTACGCGGGCCTCTCACTGCTGTGGCCTCTCCCGTTGCGGAGCACAGGCTCCAGATGCGCAGGCTCAGCGGCCATGGCTCACGGGCCCAGCCGCTCCGCGGCACGTGGGATCTTCCCGGACCGGGGCACGAACCCGTGTCCCCTGCATCGGCAGGCGGACTCTCAACCACTGCGCCACCAGGGAAGCCCCCCTCAATGGTTCTGAGTGTAAAGAAGTCCTGAGACCAAGCAGCTCAGGACGTGGGACAGACCCACGGACTGGACCCCAGGGCGGGGCCCGACGGGGCAGTGGCAGCTGCGTGGCTCCTCCCCACTTCCTGGGGCGCCGGTGGCACAGTGATAGCACGCGTGGCTGCCGGAGATGTGCTGACCGGCCCTGCCGGGGGGGGGGGGGGGGGGGGGGGGGCGCGGCGTGCCCAGAGGACGTTCGTGCGCCTGGAATTCTCGGCACTTCTCAGAACAGCCGCAGCCTGACCCCTCGGCCGCTGGGGGGCGCTGAAGGCGTGTCACAGACCTGACCTCTCTGATCCTGTCCCGCTGGGCACACCGAGCATCTGAGCAGGGAATCCTTTTGGAGGCTTGGGGCGGGGCGGGGGGTGCAGAGGCAGGGAGCCTGGTGCGGGTCAGACTCTGCTCCCAAGAGCGACCTTTACCCGCCGAGTCTCAGGTGCAGACGCACGGAAAAGGAACAGAGGACTTCTTTCCCTGGACCATCTGAGAGCCACGGGCGACACGATGCCCAGCGGCACGGACGCTTGTTTGTGTATTTCCCTCAAACGGACACTCCTCCCGCGTGACCACTACGCCAGCACTCGTGTCAGGAAAGCACACGGCTACGACAGCACCGTCCAAGCCTCAGACCCCACACACGCTTTGCCGATGGTCCCCGTCATGTCCTTTCTGGCAAAAGAATCCAGTTCAGGACCCCAGGCTGCCAGGTTGCTGCCGCTGTGAGGAACCTCTTCTCCTCATCCGTTTGTTATTTATTTATATTTATTTATTATTCAGAGGAAAACAGGGACCCTTTTGAAAGGGGGCACAATCATAATTACACAGGGACCCTAGGTATAGAGCAGGACTTTTCCCCAGAAAACTGGGAGGTGGGCTCACCTGTGACATGCCCCTCCCCAACGCCAGCTGGCGCCCTGCTAAGGAGAGCACGCTGCCGCCACTGCAAAGGGCATCCCTGCCCCCCAGCTCCAGGAGCCAGGCCTTGAAGGGCCTCCTGACACCGCCCGCCCCTCACCTCCACAACCGTCCCGTCACCAGGTCCCGTGCATTCCACTTCCAGCTATGGCGCCGTCCACGCGACCACCGCACCCCTCCCATCCCCTCTGCGGGCTGAAGCCAGAGGCTCTTTAAAAATGCAGCTCCGATTCTGTCCCTCTGTGCCCTCCCCCGTCCCGCCCCCAGCTCCCAGAGGCCCCGCCCTCCTCACCTGCCTCACCTGGAGCCTACCTCCCTGGCTGGGCTCCAGCACCCGGGTCTGTGGGCCCCTGTGACTCTGAGCTTCCCAGCGCTAAGCTGCCAGACACGGACGGAAGGAGATGGCTCGTGGCTCTGAATGTTTATGGTTACTGAGTCATCTTGCTTTACAGCCATTGAGTTAAATTCATCAGGAATTGTATGGGCTGTTATTCTGGCTCCAGCTGTGAGCTCTAATTCAGCTTGGCGACGTGGCCTGGGAACTTCCCACCCGACACCAGAATCAGCGGCCTCCACGCGCTCGCCCTTCTCGCTGCCCCTCCCGCCGGGGCTCACCCGCCAACAACGTCAACAACCCAAAGCCCTGGTCCGGGAAACAAAGTCTCAGTCAGGCGCTGTGTTTAGCCCTCTCAGGCATGACACCTGATATATGGGTGTAAAAGGCCCAGCTCGGGCTTCCCTGGTGGCACAGCGGTTAAGAATCCTCCTGCGTGGGAAGCAGCCGCACAGCACAGGGAGATCAGCTCGGTGCTTTGGGACCGCCTGGAGGGGTGGGATAGGGAGGGTGGGAGGGAGGGAGACGCAAGAGGGAAGAGATATGGGAACATATGTATACGTATAACTGATTCACTTTGTTGTAAAGCAGAAACGAACACACCATCGTAAAGCAATTATACTCCAATAAAGATGTTAAAAAAAAAAAAAAGAAAGAATCCTCCTGCCAATGCAGGGGACACGGGTTCGAGCCCTGGTCTGGGAAGATCCCACATGCTGCGGAGCAACTAAGCCCATGCGCCACGACTACTGAGCCTGTGCTCCAGAGCCCGCGAGCCACAACTACTGAGCCCACGTGCCTAGAGCCCGTGCTCCGCAACAAGAGAAGCCACCGCAATGAGAAGCCCGCGCACCTCAGTGAAGAATAGCCCCCGCTTGCCACAACTAGAGAAAGCCCGCACGCAGCAACAAAGACCCAACACGACCAAAGATAAATAAATAAATTGAAAAAAAAAAAGACCCAGCTCAGGATTCATTTACATATTTGAAAACGTTTTATTTGGAATTTTAGCGCACATTCAGTACTGTCATCTTTATTTATTTATTTATTTAGGCTGCACTCAGGTGTCTGCAGAAGAGCCACGTGTGTAGCTCCTGCCCCGTGCGCCAGGCTGCTGGAAGGTCCTGCCCCTCCAGTGGCCCCCTTAATCCTTGAGACATTGAATTCCCCAGCGGCTATTATTGTCCCTATTTTACAGACGATAAAACTGAGGCTCAGAGGTTTGGTGACCTGGCCAAGCTCCTGCCACTGGAAAGTGGTGGAGCTGTGGTTCTCATCCAGGCGATGGGGCTCAGGCCTGTGCTTTCCACCACTGTATGATGCTGCCTCTCCTTCACGCACTGCCTTTGTAGGGCTGAATCTACTTGTGATGGTATGTGGTGACTGCGATCTCTGTTGGGGGCCCTGACACAAGGCCCTGTCCTTGGTAAGTGGTCACTATGTATCGGTTGAATGAATGAATGAACGAAATGATCCCTTAAGTGATCAAAATACCCTCATCCTAAGTTCCCTCTCGCGGAATGAAGGGATGTGAGCAGAGCACTGATAGACGGTGGATGCCCAGAGGGCAGAGGTGGGCCATCCTCGGCCACCCTTGCCAGTGGGAGCCAGGGAAGGCTGCCCTGAGGAGGTGACATTGGGTAAGTTTTGCAGGATGAGTAGGAGTTCACTGGAGCACAGACATCCAGCCTGAGAGCACCTGGGGCTGGAGGTTCGGGCTCAGCTTCAAAGAACCTCCCTTCACTGCAGGTGCCTCTGTCTCCACACGGGAGGCCAGCCCGAGAGCGCACAGCAAACCAGAAGGAAGGGACAGATGGAGACTCCGGACGACTTCTCTCAATGCTCGCATCCACAAGGGCCCGAGGTCCTGGACTTGCATGACATGGGCTTCTCCCCGTGTCGTTAAGGCCAGTCTGGCTGGGTGTCTGACCCTGGTTACCGGAAGGATCCAGGGCAGAGGAGAGCTGGCCCAGCTCAGGGGCCGGGGTGAGGTCTGCAGCCCCTCCAGCGCTGAGTCCGGAGGGAAGGGCAGCTGCAGGGGCGGAGACACTGGTGTATTCTCCCAGCTGTCGGGCAGAGGCGGCGGCTCTGAGCGGTTCTGAGACAGGGCGGAGGGCAAGCACACACGCCCAGTGTGCAAAGCCACTGCAGCTGCAGGCATGAGCCTGCGGGCACCGGCCCAGAGACACACAACGGAAACACACACACATTTCAAAAATGTGCAGCTCTTGAGCTAGAAATTCCACTTCTGGGAAGCTGCCCGAAGGACAGAATGAAGGGTGTGGGCCGAGACTCAGCTTCAGGGAGTTTCCCTGCAGCGCAGCTCAGAAGCTGGCAGCACTCTGGATTCCAACGTGGCAGGAGAGCACGATGGGCTCAGCCCTCGGACCAAATGCAGGCGGATCCCTTCCTCGGGAAGAGCAGCCGTGTTTACCGTCACGTGAAGAAAAGGCCGCAGCTTGAGAGCAGTCTAAATGCCCTGAGCCCATTTGTGTAAAGCGAGTGAGGACCAGTAAGGAAGCAGGGCTGTGGGGCTTTCTGTCCCTGCAGGAAGCGAGTGACGCTTTGTGGGCGAGAAAAACAAACCCGAATTGGAAGATGGACATGGCGCCTGCACACACCTACCCTCCCGTGTGCGACCGTGAGCTGTGCATAAAGACTGAGGTCACAGCGTTGCCTTAATGGCAGGCAGCTGGGGCAGCCGTGGTGTCCGGCGGGGACACTGCTGCCACTGTGACCAGGGAGGGCCCCCAGGCACACCGGGTGAGGAACAGACTCCATGATACAGTAAGTGGGGAAAAAAGCAGAACAGTGTTTATGGTGCGTGATCATTTTGTAGAAACCATCTCTGGGAGGACCTGCAGGACACACCGCGGCCCATGTCTGGGGCGGGGACAGGTGTCCGGGATCAGGGTGGAAAAGTGAGGCTCGTGGAAGCTGCAAACCCGTCCACACCTTGGATCAACACGTTATTTGCATGTGCTCCCTGTTCGAAAGCATGACGGAGACATTAAGGAAAAAGGAAGCACACACGTCTTAGGTTAGCACACAGCAGGGGCGTCCGAACACGTTAGCACGAGCACCTGCTCATCGCGATGCCTGAGCAGCGCCCGCCGGGCCCACACGTGCTCTCCGTGCCAGGCTCAGCTCGGGTGGGGCCGGGCGGGCGGGCAGCAGGGAGCAGTGGCCACCCAGGGCTCTGCCTCTCCAGTTCCCTCTGGCTGAGCTGCCAATTTTCTGCTAGGCTGGCCCGGCGGCTGCAGAGCCGCTTCTGTTAACCAACTGCACCGAAGAGCAGAGCAATTAGGCAATTACACTGTTTTAAATGGAATTCAGAGCCCTGATGTCTCTCTGGGAGGCTGGCCTCGTGGCCTCACCTCTGCCCTGCATGGCGGGCAGGGGAGCAGGGGATGAAAGGGCAGGGCCGGCGACAGACCCCAGAGACAGACCCTCAGAACCGCGGCCCCTCCCGGCTCGTCCCCGCACACGGGAGCCGGTAGGTCCTGCACTCAACCACGCGCTCGTGTATTGAATGAACACCCAGCACGTACGTGCCAGGCACCGTCCCAGGCACTGGGATCCACAAAGTCCTCATCCTCCGGAGCCAGGGGACACGGATAACAAAGAAATAAGCGAGACAATTCCAGGATGAAACAGGAAGCTGGGAAAGGGAACGGGTGGGGAAGAGGGCCAGCTAGAGTGCTCAGGCCTCCCCAAGGAGGTCACATTCCTGCCCTGAAGCTGGGGCTGGGAAGATGCAGACACACAGCTTTCCAGAGGGCAGGAACAGTAAGTGAGAAGGCCCCGAGGTATGCCCAGTCTCGGCTACTTCAGGCAAGACCAGAGGTTAACACGGCCAAAGCAGGCAGCACAGAGGAGGGACGGGCTGGAGCCTGCCTGTGGGCTGGCAGCATCCCGTGAAGCTCAGAGCGCTCCTGCTCCTGTGGAAGGGGCGTGTTATCCACATCGGAGCTGGGAGGGAAGGGGAGTCACCCAAAACTGCGACCAGGACCGCGCAGCCTGAAGCCTGGCGCCAGGTGCTCTGGCCTCCACGTGCCCTGCGGCTTCCCTGACAGAGGAGCAGGTGGCCCCCAGGGCAGAGCCAGGGGCGGGGAAGCGCAACTGCGGAGGGAGGAGGAGCTTTTTTTTTTGCGGTACGCGGGCCTCTCACTGTTGTGGCCTCTCCCGTTGCGGACGCTCCGGACGCACAGGCTCAGCGGCCACGGCTCACGGGCCCAGCCGCTCCGCGGCATGTGGGATCCTCCCGGACCGGGGCACGAACCCGCGTCCCCCGCACAGGCAGGTGGACTCTCAACCACTGCGCCACCGGGGAAGCCCGGAGGAGCTTTTTAACGGAACCAACTGGCCATGGAATCCCCTCCTTGTAAGGTGGTGAGCTTCCTGTCCTGGAAAGTAGGGCAACCCGTTGAGAGATTTCTACAGAGGGAACTCCAGTGCTGAGCAGGGTGGGACCGCGTCTGTTTTCCACCCGGCCTGGGGCGTCTTGGGGACTCGACGGACAGCATGCGCGCCAGCGTGTGATGCCAGGCAAGGCCCTGACCTCTCCAGGCCTCCGTCTCCTCAGCTATAAAAGGGAGGGAGGCAGTGGCACTTGCTCTGCACGTGCAAACCCTAGAAGAGAGCCCAGCTCGAGGTGCAGCCCGTGCTGGGGAGCTGCTGAATTATTTCAGCAGCCCGTGGGCTCCCATCACTTATTCTCCTCCTTTTTTTCCACTTGAAAACTTCGAAACACGTATATGGTAAAAAGAAAGAAAGAAAATACGAATCCACCCATCCAAATGGATCAGCGGTGAAGGGTGTCTCCCTCCAGCCCTGGCCGAGCTCCTCCCAGAGGCCACCGCGGCAGCATCCTGTGGGGAGGGGTTGTCCTTCCAAAGCAGCTCCACACATCAGGGAACGTGCCTTTCCCGCACAAACCGTAGCATCCTGTACACACTCTCCTGTGCTCGGCTTCTTTCCCTCGCTCCAACAAAGCCATATGCACTGACTTGAGAGTTTTAAACTTCTGACTGGAATATACATCCTCTCAGGGCTTCAAAGGTGCAATGATCAACACTGAGTACCCTCTCTCCTCCCTGCCCCTGACCGCCACTGCCCAAACGGCTACACACCTGCTCGGTTTCTTAGGGATCCTTCTAGTGTTTCTTTACACAAGTACAAACACATACCAACAGGCCTCTTACTCCCACACCCAGTTCTGCACGTCGGTTTTTTCCCTGAATGTCTACCGGCACGTAGATTTCCCCTTACCTGCCAGGACTCTCCTCGTTGCCAGTTAACAGCTCCGTACTGTTCCCCGGGGGCGTCCGAGGCAGCGTTTCTATACGGCTCCTGGGTGGGTTGTGATTTCACCATCACAAACACAGCAGCAGTGGCCCTCCTGATGTAACCTTGGCAACATGGTACCCGGCTGTGCCTGCAGGGGCCAGGGTTGGCGTGGGTTGCTGGGCCGGGGGAAAGCCTGATGGACAAACAACGTCCCCTCCCGAGGGTGCGTGCTGTGTGCTCCCACCAGCGACACGGCAGGGACCTGTTTCCCATGGCGTCGCCAAGTCGGTGTGTGCACACCTGATGGAGGTGCGTACTGGTGGGAAGCAGGGTATCTCTGGGTCCTTCGTTTCCGTTTCTCTTGTCACACGTGAAGTCAGGCATTTGTCACATTGGTTCAGGGCCTTTGAGTTTCCTTTTTTAAAAACCATCTATTAATGTTTTCTCCCCATTTTTTTTTTTTTTGCGGTACGTGGGCCTCTCACTGTTATGGCCTCTCCCGTTGCGGAGCACAGGCTCCGGACGCGCAGGCTCAGCGGCCATGGCTCACGGGCCCAGCCGCTCGGCAGCACGTGGGAACTTCCCGGACCGGGGCACGAACCCGTGTCCCCTGCATCGGAAGGCGGACTCTCAACCACTGCGCCACCAGGGAAACCCCTCTCCCCATTTTTTATTGGGCTGTCTCTTCTTGATTTCTAGGACCTCTTCATATATTGGTTAAATGAGACCGGACTATGGCCTGTGGGCTAAATCAGGCCCACTGGCTTATTATGTTTTTAATGAATAAAGTTCCCCTGGAGCACAGCTGAGTAGAACCTGTGGCCTGGAAGCGGACAGTATCTACCACGTGGCTCCTTACAGGGAAAGTATGCTGATTCCCATATAAGACTTCCGTGATGTGAGTTGCAAACACTTCCCCCAGTTTGACATGTATCTTTTGACTTTTTTTTTCCTTTTGTTTTAAGTGCATTTTAAACTTTTAGCTGTCCGGACATCTTTCCATAGGCTAAAAGGTGCTTGACTTTGGAGGGTCCTTGCTTCTCAAAATGCACGATCTTTACGTACCAGACTCTGCAGTTCAGCGTCACTTGTGTTTCGCTCCAGAGCTAAGAGAAAATGAACGAAAAAGGCAGATTTAGACGAAAACTGTCTAGAAATTGTTGGAGAATTTAGCACTTGCACTCTTCCGGCAGGGGGTTTAACGGTCTGAGAGGTGAAGTCTCTAAGGCAGGTGCGGGTACGATGACCCCTTTTTACAGACGAGGAAACTGAGGCTCAGAGGTTGTGCAGCCTGCAGGCCTGCGTGGACAGCACCGCCACTCCCACTGGGTGACCCGCGCCCGCCCCCGCCCCCCTGGGAACGAGACCCAGGGCAGGAGAGGCTGTCCGAGGGGACAGGGCGCGCCTCCTCCTCGCGCTCGCCTCGCAGCCCGTCGTGGGTCCCACGTCCCGCGCCCCCCGCGGCCCCGCAGCCCTCCCGGCGCAGAGCGGCGCGATGCTTGGCGCGGCCGGCAGGGGGAGGTGTCGCACCGGCCACGGCGCGCTCGGTCTGTCCGCTCGCTCCGCCACGGGGCTGCGGGGCTGCAGCTGACGGGGCAGAGCCAGGCCCAGGCCCGCGGACCCTCCGCTCGGACCCCGCGGGTCGGGCCGGCGCGCTGCTGCCCCGGTGCACCGGCACCGCCCTGCTGCGCCCTCGGCACCCCGGCCTGTGTCCGCACCCCGGTCCCCACCTGGTATCCCACCCAGGCCCCAGCCTGTGCCCCACCCCGCGCCCACATCCCCAGACCCCAGCCCGTTCCCTCCACCGGCCCCCAGGCCCTCCCTCCGGCTTCATCTTCTTGCCTGGAGCTGTGGGCTTGGAGTCAGAGCCAGGGCAGGGCGGGGCCGGCCGCGGGCCTCGCAGTGAAATAGCCCCCCCGCCCCCCACCGCTGAGCTGCCTTGGAACCCACCGGGGGCTCCTGTCACCTTAAAATAGAATCCCGATGCGGTGGCTCGAAGACCTGCAGAGGCCCTGCCCGGCTGACGTCACCTCCTCCAGCGACTTCTCCTGAGGTCCGCACATCGCTCTTCCGCCTTCTTGCCGTTTCCAGCAGTCTCAAAGCTCCCTGCGCAGGCACTACCTGCCCTCCCCCCATGACCTTCCCGGGACTCACGCCCCCCACCCCGCCCCACCCCCCTTTCTAACGTACCTTCCTCAGGACGCTCCTCCGCACCGGATCTCCAGTAGCCCCAATTCCTACCTGCATGTTTCTGCTTTGCGTGCCCCCTCCCCCAATACACACACCCCTAGGAGACCTGGGGCAGCCCCTCCCAGTCTCAGTCTCCACTGGCCGGCTCTCCACAGCGGACCAGGGTGCGTGGCACATGGCACAGACTCAGTAAGTCAGGGGTCAAGGTGACCTCAAGCTGGGACTCGGCTGCTCAGGCAAGTAGACACTGGATCAGGTGGCCCGGGGCCCAGCCTTCTCTGGACACTGGCCATGACCTTGGCCTGAGCCCTTGGGGAAGGGGACACAGGTCAGGTCAGGACGAGGGCTTACTGTGTGCTGTGCGCTTTCCTCAACCCGCCTGACGGCGTCTCATAATAACCCCGTGAATTATGGCCCCATTTTATGGATGGGGAAACTGAGTCTCAGAGAAGTTAAGCCAGCTGCCCGAGGTCACACAGGGAGAAGCAGAGGTGGCTGAGCTTGAATCCAGAGACGAACTGCTTCTCTCCCGAGACAACAGGTGCGTGAGCTAGGCGAGGCCTCACAGGGCCTCACAACGACCACCCCAGGGAACAGCCGGGCACACTGAGGCTGCCGCCGTCGCACAGGTAAACACGGGCCAGCTGGGGCTCCGGGCCAGGGCTTCTGGGAACGGACGCACACCTTTACAGCGCCCCTCCCGGACTCTGGGAACAGCTAGCCGAGCGGCTCTCAGGGTCCCCTCAGGGTTGGCCCCCTCTGGGGTCTCTGGCTGTAGGGCCCTCTGGATCCATGTCTTGGAAGCCTGGGGGTGGGATTCTGGGGCAGGAAAGTGAGCAGACAGCGGTGGGATCACGGGGACGGGGGCTGAGGTGGTGATTCCCTCAGAGAATCCCTGGCGTACGTGCCCCTCGTCAGCGGAGCAGCCAGTGGGCCCAACCAGAGGCGGCCTAGGGCGGCAGCATCAGATGCTGCATGGCAGGGGGCGGGGGGGGGGGGGGGGGGGGGGAGGGGCAGAGACGAGGGACAAGGCCAAGTGTGACGCAGGCGGGCTGGGGCGGGGCCCGACCAGAGCCTCTCTCCTCTCCCACCTGAAGGGGGACAGGGTGGGCCAGCGGGTGTGAGAGGGCTGGGAGGGCTGTGCACGGTCGTGGGAGAGGGTCACAGCAGGCCCTACCCTCCAGGCTCCCAGCGCACTCCGCACAAAGTCCAGACACTTCCGCCGCAGTGACCAGGCCCTACCCGAGGGTGGGCGAGCTGCCTCTGGGCCGGGCTTGATCTTGTTCACCCCAGGGTCCCCAGAGCGGAGCTGGGCGCCGGCTGCACTGTAGGTTCTCAGTGAGTGAATGAATGAGTGAGTGAGTGGATGGGCGCGGTGGCTGGGGATGGCGGCCGCTCTCCTTCCCTGGGGATCCAATTAGTGGAAAGTCCCTGCGTGGCAGTGTAAGAGCTGGCTGGCCTCCCCAGCAGCCGAGGTCCATCTGCAGGCTTTGTTCAAAGATACTGAACTTCGCTGCTCAGCTGTACCACCACGGTGGGCTCAGCTCTCCCACGGCTGCAGCCCCGTCCTGCCAGGTGCTGCTGGGCCCTGCAAGGAGAAGTGTGGATTTAGGACCGGCTGGTCCAAGATCACGGGTCCTTGGGCTGACAGACCCTGGGGTTCAGCCCTTCCCTGGAGGCTCAGAGAGGGCAGGGGACCTGCCCACAGTCACACAGTGAGGCTGGGACCAGGGCTGCATGAAGAGAGGGGCGGGGACAGGCTCAAAAGGCAGCTGGAGTGGCCCCTGACCAGCCTTGTCAGTGGCGGGGAGTGAGGGGGCCCGAGGCAGCGACACTGAACGTAGACCTGAAGGACGAGGGGGACCACGGACAGTGCGGCAAAGATCCGGAGGAGAGTGGGAGCAGAGAGCCTTGGGGAAGGGCAGCCAGTCTGTGAGGCTGCTGTGTCATGGGGAGGGAGCTTGGGCACGAGGCCGCAGGGCCCAAGAGGCCTGGACCGCCGGGGTGAGGCCCCAGGCAGCCACTGAAGGACTGAGATTTGCCCCTTGGCAGCCTTGTGGATGGAGGGGGCAGAGGATGGGGCTGTGATGGGGAAAAGCGGTCCTGGCCTGAGCTAGGGCAGGAGGGGGCTCAGTCTGTCACCCCCCAAGAGGACAGACGTCCCTGTGCCCTGCCACCTAGACCCCCAGCCCCCCTTCCCCGTCACCCTGGTCCGTGTCTCAGGGCCCCAGGGTCGTGTGCATGGCGAGGAGGAGGGACGGCTGCGTGGTCTAGTGGTCTGTTACCCCCGTTGAGTCCTGTAGCTTAATTAATGCTGCAGTGAACTTCTTTGTGTCTCTCCCCACTCCTCCTGTGCTGAAAACAGAAGGAAAACGGAAGTATGACTGAGCGAATGAATGAGGAAGTTCAGGAAGCCTAGGACCAGTGGGGTCTCCCCAGCTCTCCCCTCCCCTCCTCCCACACCCGGTCTCCAAAGAAACCCCGGCCCCTCCCCCTGCAGCCTCCCTCTGCTCTGAACTGCCCCTCCCTCTCCACTGGGCTGTTGACACACCCTGCTCCTGCCTCTGCTCCCCTGGCAGCCAGAGGGCTCAGACCCACACCCGCCGCACTCCCCTTCCCCAGAGGAAAAGCCCACGCCATCTGTCCCCGTACTCTCACTTCAGCCACACTTAGCCCTCTCCCACTCAGCCCCAGAACGTGCCAGGCCAGCCTTGCCCCGGGGCCTTCGCACCTGCTGTTCCCCATGCCTGGATGCTGTTCCCCGGGGCCCCGTCGGCCCCTTTGCTTCCCTCGAGTCTCCTCCCTGAAGCTCAGAGACGCCTTCCCCGGTCCCCGTCTGTCATACTCTCTCCCCTCTACCTCGTGGTTTTATGTTTTTGCCCCCATCGCCGGGTGGATAAACAGATGCTGTGTCCCTCCTGCCTGTGCGCGGAGCTGAGGCCCGAGTGCGGCGGTGGCCCGGTGCCCGCGCCCTGCCCCCACGTGCGGTGTGTCTCCCTCGGCCGCGGCCAAGTTGGGGTGGTTTAGGCGAGCGTTTTGCCTCGGCGTTGGAAGGAGAGGCTGTGCTGGGACGGTGGCCTTGGTGACAGCCGCTGTCCCTGAGTGCAGGAGGGGCCTGTCACAATATTTGTTTAACAGGCCGGCCTGCTGAGCCAGGCTGCAAACACAGCGCTGCTAAGGGGGGCAGCCTCCTGCCGCCGGGCTCCCTCGCGGCGCTGGGGGCACGGTGCCCAGGATCCAGCGTCTGTCTGGCTGCCCTGGGGCGGGGCGCCCGTGACCCTCGCGGCCCCCGCCTCCCCGCCCCCTTCCAGCCCAGGCCCCCTCTGCTCCAGCGCCCACAGCCGTCTGCTGGAGCCCCTGGAAAGGCTCTCCTTGACCCTGGCTCCCTAAGGCGCTGGGGTGGGCCCAGCACTCTCAGCTTCTGAAGGCCTCGGTGGGGACGTCCTGCCGCACAGGCCCCTTGGGGCTCGGCCAGGCCCTGGGCCACCAGGCTGCCTGCCTCTCACCGCAGGACAAGAAGGGGAGGACCTGCTCTGGACGGGGCTCCTGTGGGGGGGGGGGGGAAGGGACAGGGAGGCGCGAGGCCAGCCATTTGTTTATTTGAAAGTCTCTTTCTTGTCTGTCTGCCTGTGTGTCCCTCTGTCCGGGCATCCCTGCTGAGCCAGACCCTGTGCTGGCATCTGGACACAGACGGGCGCTCGGAGAAACCCATTTCACAGGTGGGGCTGCTGAGGCCCACCGAGACCACCCAGCGCTCGCCCAGCCTGCACCCATGCTGCTCCTGTGGGGGGGGGCTCCACATCTGCACCCCCTGCTCTGCTCTGCCCCCCTGAACCCATCCCCTGATCGGCAGCCCCCTGGGCACGAGCTGCGGCCCCAGCGCCCCCGCCTGGCACGACTCCCCCACCTGGCACTCCTGCAGCCACAGTTTAGCACTTAGTGATACGCTCTGCTCACCAATGATCCTCGACTTGCGTGGGCTCCTGGAGGTAGGCGGCGCTCTCAGCCGCCAGCACAGCCTCCGCGAGGCCGGCCTCCTGCCGCCTGGGCCGGGGGGCCACGCCCGCAGCCTGGAGCCCACGGTGTCCCACTGGTGGCCACGGACACAGGACCGAGGCAGCCCATCCACTCCCTTTACAAGTGTTCATCTGCCCCGCACCCCGTCCCTGCCCCCCTGCGGCCCCCGGGGAGCGGGCTGAGACCCGTCTGCAGCCAGCGGCAGGCCAACCGCCCCCAGTTCTTCCTGAGCACTCTCACCCCCAAAGCCTGCGGCCAAGCCAGTGGCGGCGCCTTCCGACCCTGCCCCAGACGCACGCAGAATCGCCCCCGCCAGCTCCACGCCGTCCCCCGAGTCCAAGCGGCCTCCCTCCCACTGGATGACGGGGCTCCTCCTGGGACCACCCCCCCGCACCCCCAGGCCCCCAGCAGTCCATCCTCCACCCACAGCCGGAGGAAGCACAACGTCCCTCCCAAACTCTGCTCCACACGGCGAAAGGTAACGGGACAGAACCTGCCACCCACCCACACTCCACGCTCGGGGCAGAGGCCGGGGGCAGGGGGCTCCGGGACGGGTGGAGGAGGGCAGACCGTTCACCTCTGATGGCGAGACTGGGGAAGGGCCTGCGGGATCCGGGGAAAGACTCAGCTCTGGGCTCCACGGTGCCCCACCGGCCTGGTCCGACCACTGACTGTGCCACTGGGTCGGGACACCCGGGAAGGTTTAGGACGAAGCCCTGAACCTTCATCCTCACCTGGGGGTCCCAAGGCCCAGGGCACAAGGGAGCCTACATGGGGGGCAGCTGTTTGTTCAGGGCCGCCGGGAGGAGGTGGGGCTGGCCGCGGGCCCGCGGCATCCTCCGGCAGGGCAGCCCCTAGCCCCTGACTTCCCGCTCCTTCTGGCGACAGAAGCTCTACACGGAGGCCTCTTCGTCCTTGCTGCTCCCTTGCTCTTGACCTCCATCCTCTCCTGCTTCCGCCCCATCACCTGGACATCTCGGCTCTGCCCTCCTCAGACTCCCCTTTGCCTCTGAGACGAGGTCCCAGCCCACAGTCAAGGCCCTCAGTGACCCGTCTGCCCTGCCTCTCCCCGGCCACTCCATCCCCCGCCCCTGTGGAATCCTACACTGCTTGAAAACCAGCTAAAACCTGACAGCAGAGGGTCCCGGCAGACAGGACCTTAACCAGTGCTCAAGGTCAACACGCCTGTGTCTCAGGACCCCTGACGTGAGGTGATGGGGTCGCCCGTCTCTGGGTCTTCTGTCTGCAAACCCACAACTCGGTGGAATTGCGAGAAAGTGACAGACAAACGCAAGCTGAGGGACGGACGTCCTACAGAGTAACCGGGCCGCGCTCTTCCAGAGGGTCAGCAGGCCCTGAGGGACTCGTGGAGGACGAGCCCGGAGGGACCAGGAGGCCAGGTGGGGTCCTGGACGGGACCCCGGGCCAGAAGGAGGACGCGGTGGGAGACATGGAGAATCTTCAGTCAGCAGTGTCCACCGACCTCATTTCTTAGCCACGATCAACGCGCCCGGTCACGTAGCGCGTTCGGGAAGCTCCTAGCTTTGTGCCTCCTTGTTCAAACTCAAGTTATTCCAAAAGGAAAAGTTTAGAAATTCCAGCTGCTTAAAAATTCGTTGCTGTGGTTCTCACTGTAGCATAATACGTGCTCAGTGAAATAACTCAAATCAGCAGAGACTCGAGGTGCCGTCGGCACCGCCTGCCCCGGGAGAAGCCCTTGCGTTTCCGCACCTGAGCATAGATTACTGCCATTCCTCTGTTTCATCACAGATGTAAGCACGCTCTGTCCCGCCAGAGCTAAGGGTCGCGGAGAAACTGGTTTGCTGGGAACACAGAAGTGGTGGCCCTGCGGGGAGAGGCCTGGCACGGGGGGACGGCAGGGGGCAGGCAGGAAGGACTCCAAGACCCCCGGCCCCACGCCCCAGCATTTCCAGGTCAGCAAGGGGTCCGCCATCCAACCCGTTGCCTGAGCTGGAATCCTAGAGCCCGCACGAGGCCTGCTCCTCCCTCGTCTGCCCCACCCGAGCCCAGGCACAGGAACCCACACCGGCTGTGTAGCTGGACCTTTAGGGTAGGTCTGATGGTGACAAATTCTTTCAGTTTTCTTTCTTCTGAGAATGCCTTGATTTCTTTTTCATTCCTGAAGGATATTTTCACTGGATATAGGATTCCGGGTTGACGTTTCTTTCAGCACTTGAAGAATGTCTGCCATTTCCTTTTGGCCTCCATGGTTTCTGATGAGGAATCTGTTTTCAATCACATTGTTTTCCCCTTATACTTAAGATGTCACTTCTCTTACTGCTTTTGAGATTTTTTTTTTGTCTTTAGTTTTCAGAAGTTGTAATATGCTACGTCTCAGCATAGATTTCATTTGGTTTATCCTTTTGGGGGTTTTCTCAGCTTCCTGAATCTGTAGATTCATGTCTTTTGACAAATTTGAGAATTTTTAAGCCAGTGTTTCTTTAAAAACTTTTCCAGTCCCACCCTCATCATTTTTTTCTTCCTGAGATTCTGGATCACACAAATGCTAGATTTTTTTTTTTTTTAATAGTTTCTTAGGTCCTTTAGGTTCTGCTCATTTTTAAAGTCTGTTTTAAAGTCTGTTGTTCAGATCGAGTCATTTTTATTGTTTTATCTTTAAGTTCACTGATGTATTCCTCTGTCCCCTCCCCTTTGATGTTGAGCCCACCTGTTGAGTTTTAAATTTTGATTATTGCATTTTCAGTTCTAAAATTTCCACTTGAAAAATAAATAAATAAATGAATAAATAAATAAATAAATAAATAAATTTTCCATTTGGCTCTTCCTGACATATTCTATTTCCTTGCTGAGACTTTCTATTATTTCATTTGTTTCAACTGTTTTCATTGTTGAAGGAGTTTCATAATGGCTGCTTTAAAACCTTTGGTAGGGACTTCCCTGACGGTGCAGTGGTTAAGAATCCGCCTGCCAATGCAGGGGACACGGGTTTGATCCTTGGTCCAGGAAGATCCCACATGCTGTGGAGCAACTAAGCCCATGCGCCACAACTACTGAGCCTGCACTCTAGCACCTGTGAGCCACAACTACTGAGCCCATGTGCCACGACTACTGAAGCCCATGTGCCTAGAGCCCATGCTCTGCAACAAGAGAAGCCACTGCAGTGAGAAGCCCGCACAATGCAACGAAGAGTAGCCCCCGCTCGCCACAACTAGAGAAAGCCCGCGTGCAGCAACAACGACCCAACACAGCCATAAATAAATAAATAAATAAATAAATCAATCTTTGGTAGATAGTACTAACTTCTATATCCTCTGGGGTTGGTTTCTGTAGATTGCTTTTTCTCATTCAAGTTGAGATCTTTCTGGATATTGGTATGAAGAGTGGTTTGCAATTGAAACCTGGATTTTTGGGGGTTATGGTATGAGATTCTGGGCCTTATTTAAACCTCTGTCTTATCTGGCTTCCTCTGACACTGTTCTGGTGGGGGAGAGGGGACACCGCCTCATCACTGCCCAGTTGGGGTGGAAGTGCAGGTTCCCCACTAGCCCTCCTCTAACACTGGGGGTGGAGGGGTTTCTCATTACTGCTGGGAGAGGTGAGATTTCCAGCTCCCCACCAGATCCCACTGATGTGGCCCTTGCTGGGAGGGATGCCTCATTACTGCCACCTCATGGCCTCCTCCAGATAGCAGGGTGGGTGCCTGTGGTTGCTGGACTATGGTGGTGAAAGTCTCCACTCCCAGGTGGCCTCTGATGCCCCCCAGTGAGGGGGTCTTGACCATCCCAGGGAAAGGGAGCCTGTACCTCAAAGCAAATAGAACACAATGAGTTAATTAAGGAGTTAATTTAGAATTAAGACTTTCTGGGACTTCCTTGGTAGTCCAGTGGGTGAGACTCCATGCTCCCAATACAGGGGGCACAGGTTCAGCCCCTGGTTGGGGAACTATATCCCACATTCATGCTGCAGCTAAAAGTCCACATGCTGCAACTATGAAGTTCACATGCCACAACCAAGAAGCCCGCATACCACAACTAAGAAGCCTGCATGCTGCAACTAAAGATCCTGCATGCCGCAACTAAGACCTGATGCAGCCTAAATAAATAAACAAATATTAAGAAAAAAAAGAATTAAGACTTTCTAAAGGTCCAGGCTCTGCAGTTTTAAGGGATTTTTTTCCCCTGTGAAATAGAACCATTACATAAAATAAGACTCTGTTTGAGATGGGCTCACTTAGGATTTCATTCTCATTCCACATGTGCAAACACTGAGGTGCTGGGAGGTAAGAGATTTGCTGCAGCAGAGCCAGCAAGCATCCAGCTCTGGGTACATGTGATGACTCTGCAGTGGCTCACTATCCTGTGGTCCAAGGTGGCTGCTCCAGCTCCAGCCATCACATCTGTATTCCAGCCAGTGGGAAGGCGAAAGCATGACCCTTCTTTTTAAGAACACAGTTCAGAGTTGCACACATCATCTCTGCTCACACTTCGCTGGCCAGCATTTAGGCACATGGCCACACCTAGCTGCAGGGAGTGCTGGGAAATGCAGCTTTTATTCTGGGAGACCCTGTATCCAGCTAGAAGTCTAGAGTTCTGTCTCCATGCGAGAGGCTTGAGAATGGATATTGGGGGACAATGAGCAGTTTCTGCTTCATCTTCTAATAAATATGACGAGTGCAGCCCTTGCCCTGTGCCGTGCACCCACCTCACGCAGGCACACAGAGCACCTGCTCCCAGCGAGCCTGCCGTGGGCCCCAAGGATGTACACATACGTCTAAGGCCAAACAGAGCGTAAAAGCCAGACCAGGGGAAAAATAACACGACCCTGGGCAAAGGAGCTGCCACCAGCGCCCGAGGCAACTCCCAGGGGCTCAGCCCTCAGTGTCTACCTTCCACGCTCCCTGGCTCTGGGGGTGGGGGTGGGGAAGTAGGTCTGAAGCCTGTCCGGGCTGCACAGGACAGCGGGCCCCGCAAAACCACCTACTCGAGGTCACGTGGCTTGCTGGCTCACGGCTGAGACCCCTTAGTTCATGCTCCTTCTCGTGCCCCTGGCTACCGCCCAGGGCCCATCCGAGGCAGACGCACTGCCAGGGGATGGGCCTGCAGCTGGATTCACACCCCCCGGCACGTTGCTCCTGAGTCAGACAAGGTCTGCGCTGCTCCTGGGCCCCAGACGGCCCGCCCCCTCTGCCCTCCTCCCCTCCCGGCTCAGCCCGCCCCAGCCTGTGGCCTCCTTGCTGAACCTGGACCTGCCAGGCTCGCCCCAGCCTCTCCATGCCCTTGCTGCACGGCCCCGTCCCAGCTCGCCCCCTCCAGCCTTCACACGGCCGCTCTGGGTCATTAGGGTTCAGCTCAGACATCAGCTTCCCTGACCACCCCCTCGAAGTCCCCCGCCTTCCCAGGGCCTTCTCTGTCTGGTCACTGCTGTGTTTAGGTCTCTCTAAAATGATCTGTTACTCGGTTACGGTTACGTGGCTTCAGTCTGTCTCCCCTGAATGTGAGCTCCCTGAGGGCTCGCGCTCACCGCCACCTTCGCAGCACCGGGGGCAGAGTAGGTGCTCAATCCACGTGGGTGAGGTAACGGAACAAATGAACACATGACCTGCCCAGGGGAGAAGGGACCTGGGCCTGCCGGGACCGCTCAGAGCCGGGAGAGTCCTTTCTTCAGCTCTGAGCCAGGGGCAGGGCAGGACTTCCCACCTCCCAGGAAAAGGGTGTGCAGTGGGGAGAAGGCGGCTGCCGGGGATGAGCTGACCCAGGTTCGAATCGCCATCCAGCCTGCCCCTCCTCACACCCGCTGACCCCCTGGCCCCCAGTGTCTGCGTCCATAAAAGGGCTTGGCGATGAGCCCCCGTGGAGCAAATGGAGCGAAACGGGGTGACGGCGGAGCGGTCTGCTCGGCCGCCAAACACCACGGGCTGCGCAGCGCAAACACGGGGCGTCTGTTGATATTTCCTCTCCGCCCTGTAAGCAGGGCTGGCGCCTCCCGAGGCCTCTCTCCTCACCGTGACGGTGCTGTGTTCTCCCTGGGTCCTCACACGGTCATCCTCTGTGCGTGCCTGTGTCCTGATCTCCTCTCCTTAGGAGGACACAGTCACACTGACTCCGGCCATCCTGGTGACTTCAGTGTAACTTAATCACCTCTTTAAAGGCTCCGTTTCCAAAGACAGTCACGTCCTGAGGTCTGGGGTTAGCCCTTCCGCATGTGAATTCTGGGAACAACAGCTCCTAAGAGGGGAGGCCGGCTCTTCTCCAAGGTTGAGAGAGGCCCTCAACTCTCAGCTGGGTTGTTTTTTGTTTTGATCTTGGCATATTAAAAAATGAAAATATGCCTCAAGGGTTTAAAACATTCGTCTGTATTTTATTTTTATTATTTATTTTTTTGGCCACGCGGCCTGCGGGATCTTAGTTCCCAGACCAGGGATCGAACCCAGGGCCCCAGCAGTGAAAGCTTCGAGTCCAGACCACTGGACTGCCAGGGGATTCCCTAGTCTATATTTTAAATGGTTACTTTAATAAATTACCAACAAAAGCACACTTCACACACATAATGCACTACGATTGTGCTGATGACAGGTTAATTCCAACATTACTAACAGCATTCCTCTGGTGCCTTATAGATGGTCTGGTCTGGCTATGGTACGTGATTTTCAAGTTTCGCTACAAGAAGCTGCTTCTTTGATCGTGCATCTCTATATTTAGGGATAAATCATCTAAACTTTTGATTCCTTGAGGCCGGGTGGCCTGACTCTCTGCGACCAGCCGTGCCAGGCACATCCTGGGCCTTACGGTGCAGACAGGAAACTTCTCTGGGGGCCTCCCAGGGCCGGGGGCTCCCTCCACCTTCCCCCTGCAGCTCTGCCTGGGGACTTCCCTGGTGGTCCAGTCGATAAGAATCCGTCTTCCAACGCAGGGGGCTCGGGTTCGATCCCTGGTCAGGGAACTAAGATCCCACGCGCCGCAACTAAGACCCGATGCAGCCAAAAAAATAATAATAAATAAAACAAAACAAAATGTAACATGTAAAACAAACAAACAAACAAACCTCTGCTGGGGCCGGTGGCCCCACGGCCAGGAAAGCTGCTCAGCGAGTGGGAGGGGAGCCAGGCCCCGCTTGGGTAGCATCGCCATGGCAACGCTCTCCCCACTCCACTCCTCACTGAGAGCCAGGCATCCGTGGCCATGGAGACTGGCCCTGCCACTGACACATCTGCATAGCAACCAGAGAGGGTGCGGAGCGCAGCTGGGCCCCACGTCAGGAGAGCAGGTACACTCAGAGCTTTTATAAATCATTAAGGAGAAGATGGGTGCCTCGATGGGGAGACGGACAAAGGAGGCGGACAAAGACGAACCCTAAGTGGCTAATAAATACGTGAGAAGTGCTCGACATCGCCAGCGATCATAGAGATGCAAATGCAAACAACAATAACATGCTCTTTTTTTAAAAAAAAAAAAGCAGTGCAATTGGCAAGAGATGAAGAAACCAAAAAGATAAGACTCGGAGTTGGGGGGTGTGCAGGGGAATGCGGACTTGCACACCCTGCTGGTCTGAGTGCATGTCTGTAGAACGTTTCTGGGAGGGCGATTTGGCAATACGCATCAAAAGCCTTTAAAATGTGCAGACCTTTTGAACCAACAATTCTAGTTCTAGTAATTTATTCCAAGGTAATAATTAAGTGAATAAAGATTTAGCTACAACTGTGTTCCCTATAGGGACAATTAGAATAGCAAAAAGTTAGAAACAACCATAATCTGGAGAGAAAAAGTGATTAAATCATCTATTTTGCATTCACACAATAGAATGCCAGGTAGCCATTAAGAACGTTGTAGACCACTGAATGGCGCAGAACACCATATGCAGTAACGTGTTAAGCGGTAAAGAACAGATTATAAAACAGATGTACGATGTATGGGGGTTTGAGGGGAAGGGTGCTCAGGGACGCCCCCCCCAAACACCCTAAGTCCTCGGCACCCTGCCCACAGTTCCAGAGAGAACTTCCAGAAGCTTCTGTGCACACGAGAGCACGTTTGGATGTATATCATAAGAGGCACAGTGCAGGGGGCGTGGGGACTCAGGACCCCAGGCTGGATCCTGTCACTGCCACTAACCACATGACGAGGGGACAGCCCTTCCTTGAGAGCTTGTCATCAGGTTGAGGTGACACTGGCCACTGCATCCCAGGCCATCTGATCCCAAACCAGACCCAGCTGGGTTGAGGGTATAAGTCATGAAGGGTCAACATTTTTTTTTCAAGGCAACTGTCCAGATTTGGGAACCTTGATTGCATGAGAAAAACAGACTTCAATGTAGGGCATTAAATTTTTTTTTAATTTTTATTTGTGGTAAATTACATATAATATAAAATTTACCGTCTAGGGACTTCCCTGGTGATCCAGTGGTAGAGAATCTGCCTTGCAATGCAGGGGACGTGGGTTCAATCCCTGGTCAGGGAACTGGATCCCATGTGCCGCAAGGCAACTAAGCCCATGCGCCACAACTACAGGGCCCGTGCACCCTGGAGCCTGCGCGCCACAACTAGAGAGAAGCCCGCGCGCCGCGACGAAGAGCCCACACGCCGCAACGAAAGATCCCACATGCCTCAGTGAAGATCCCGTGTGCCGCAACTAAGACCGATGCAGCCAAAAATAAATAGCCCACAAGCAACTAAGGAGCCCACGTGCTGCAACTAAGGAGCTGGCGAGCCACAGCTAAGGAGCCCACCGGCCGCAACTAAGGAGCCCACGTGCCACAACTAAGGAGCCTGCCTGCTGCAACTCAGACCTCACGCAACCTAATTAATTAATTAAAAAATTTACCATCTAACCATTTTCAAGTGCACCATGTGACTGGCTTACGTCACTGAGCATAATGCTCTCAAGGTTCGTTCATGTTGTAGCAGGTTTCAGAGTGCCTTGTTTTTTTAATTAATTATTTGTCTTTAAAATTTTTTGGCTGTGCTGGGGCTTCGTTGCTGTGCGCGGGCTTTCTCTAGTTGTGGCGAGTGGGGGCTACTCTTCGTTGCGGTGCGTGGGCTTCTCATCATCGTGGCTTTTCTTGTTGCAGAGCACGGGCTCTAGGTGCGCAGGCTTCAGTACTTGTGGCACGTGGGCTCAGCAGTTGTGGCTCGTGGGCTCCAGAGCGCAGGCTCAGTAGTTGTGGTGCATGGACTTCGTTGCTCCACGGCATGTGGGATCTTCCTGGACAAGGGCTCAAACCCGTGTCCCCTGCATTGGCAGGCAGATTCTTAACCACTGCATCACCAGGGCAGCCCCAGAGTGCCCTTTCTTTAAAGACTGAACCATAGTCCACTGTACGGATGGACCACATTGTGTTTATCCGTCACCTGTTGACAGATACCTGGGTCGTTTCACCTTTTAGCTACTGTGAATAATGCTGCCGTGAACGTGGGTGTGCAAATATCTCTTCGAGACCCACGCAGCGCATTTTAGATGAAGAACCATGACCTGGGGTGAAGCTAGAAAGCGACTGGAGTGAGCCTTGCTTCCCATGTGGGGATGTCTGTTGTAGGGACCAGTCAGACAAACCGGGAGGCAGGTGTGAAAGCAGCTCTGATCGTGAGCGAGCCTGGTGAGGCCACGACACGGAGGAAAGAGCTCGGCGTGTTCTCATCTTCCTGCTGGAGCATCTGGCACATTCAGAGACTGCAGGGGAACAATTCCAACCGTCTTCAGAAAAGTGAACAGTGAGAAGCCATGTAGGAATAACGGGGGTGAGAAACCTCTCAGAGCAGGGCTTTATTCAGCATAAAAGAACCCACACAGAAGACAAATCCTCTGGAATGAGGGCAATCTGGTAGCCATAGCACAGGAGACAATTCACAGGGAGGGAAATACTACATCCAGGTCTGTGGGCGTGTTTGTCACCAGGGTACTTGTGGGCATCAGAGAATCTGCCGGAGGGTCCAGGCGGACGACCGGTCTTCGGTGTGGCTTCTGATCCTTCCTGGCTTCTGCCAGCCGTGCTCTGTGTTCGTGTCCAGCTCAGTCTTTGCTGCGCTCTTGTATCTACTATGTGCTCTTGTTTTATGCTAGCAGTGACTCCTCTTTCCTGACATTTCCACGGGCATCCTGGGGTTACTCCAAGGGACCCACGTGGTCACAGGAGCAGCTCTGGGGTGTGGGGTCCTCAGCTCGGAGCAGAAAAACAATCGTCTGGTCATTGCAGCTGGGAGCATGGCAGCCCAAGGTGTCCAGCAAGGGACAGAGGTAGCGAGGCGCCGGTGGGCAACTGCCCAGATGCGGGACATGGGCCAGGCTACAGGTGGGCAGGACCCACGTGGGAGGGTCAAGGGCCAAGCCTCACAGACTGACCTGCCTGGGAACCCCTCCTGCCATGGATGACCACGCGGCCAGCCCTGCCTGGGGGTCTCCTTGCTGCAGTTCAACAACTACCCGTACTATTTGCTGTTTAAACACTGTCTCTGCACTGACGTGTCTCATCTCCAGCTGGACTCTCCAGGACTCCAGACCGACTGACCGCAGTGTCTCCACTCACTGATCCAGGATGAGTCTCGAGCAGTGCGGTGGCCACGCTGCTCCTGACCCCGTTCCCGAAATCCACTCCTCCAGCTGCCACCCCTGGGTTGGTAAATAAGCCCCATTCTCCCCGGTGCTGAGGCCAAAAAGTCTTGTTCGCCCCGTTTTCAAAATCTGTCCAGAATCCAGCTGGAATTCTCGCCCCCACGGCTGCCACCCTGGTCCCAGTCACCACTGACTCGCCCAGACATCTGCACAGCCCCCTTCACGCTCCCCACCTCTATTCTCACTTTACAGGTAAAAGCCAGAGGGAACCTTTGACAAGTACACCAGATAACGCTCTGCTCAAGGCCCCCACCCCGCGTCGCCCTACTCCATGCATAAACCCCAAAGGATTTGCAGTGGCTGACAGGGCCCTGCATGGTCTGTTCCCTCCACTTTCTCCCCTCATTCTGCTCCAACACACTGGCTGCTACATTTTTTCTCAATCATGCCAAGAACATACCTGCCCCAGGACCTTTGCACCTTCTACCTGGCAGCTCTGCCATCACCAGCCCCTCATCTATGCACTGGGGGCTCCTTTTCAGCATTCGGGTCTCTTCTCAAGCGTTGGCCCCTACACCAAGCCACTCGCCCCTTGCCTGGCCGCCAGCGAATGCATACAACTTGCTTCTGTCCTGAAGGGATTTCAAGGAAGGGCGTGGAAGGAGATCGGAAGACGGAGCACGTCCCCCAGAGAGAACCTAACCGGACGTGGAGCTCAGCTGTGGCAGGACGGGGCTCAGCCGTGGCAAAGAGCTGACAGCAGGCGGGGGCCGCACGGACGCCCCCACCTCTCTCCCTGCCACCACCCCACACACTGCTGCTGCCGCCTCCCACTGGCCACACCCAGCACGAGGGAGCCTGGGTGCAAGGAAGCCTGGGTGCGCAGGCCAAAGAGTGACTGAGACAGAGGGGGCGGCAGGTGGAGATGCGCTCACACCTTGGCTCCGTCGCTCACTAGCTGTGTGAGTTTGGGCCAGTTTCTCAGCCTCTCTGTGCCTCAGTTTCCTCTCCTATAACATGGGGATCACCCAAGTGCCCACCTCACAGAATCATTCTCAGTGTTAACGAGCTGCAACAAGCAGAGCACTTAGAACGGCACCTGAACACAGTCAGTGCCGCGTAAAGGCAGCACCTGTCACCCTGGAAGCGGCAACCCCAGCCTGGGAAGAGGCCTGCAGCTTGGACCCAGTAGCCCAACCTCCTGGTGGGCACCGGCAGCTGTGCTTGGCTGACCAGGCCTGTGCGGGGAGAGCTCAAGGCCCTGCCTGCTGAGAAGCCTGGAAGGCGTCCTGGCCTTGAGCCGGTCACTGCCCTCTTGGGCCTTGGTTCCCTGTCCGTGCAGGAGGGCAGCGGGCGGGTGGTGTGCCCTGCGGTTGCACCAGACGCAGCGCCCTCCCCCCCAGCAGAGCTTCCTTCTCCTTCCTGGGAAGCCTGTGTCTGGTCTCCAAGGCAACGGGGCATCTGAACCACAGGGAGAGTGTGCTGGGGATGCAGGAATCAACAGCCCACCCTGGCAGCCCTCGGAGACGGCCCTCCTGCCCCCATCTGTTCCCTCCCTCCAGCGTGGAAGGTCTCGCCTGCCTTCCCTGCCTCAGCTGCACGCCTCCGCAGGGCCGGGGTCACAGATGGACGCTTCTCCCACATCAGCAGTCACCACCCCGTGAAGCCTCGCACCCCCGGGTCCTGGGAGAGTGGCGGACGAGAAAACAGGCGCAAAGGACCGAGGCCGTGCGGCTTGCGGGACCTTAGTTCCCCGGCCAGGAATCAAACCCGGGCCCCGGCAGTGAAAGTGCTGAGTTCTAAGCTCTGGACCGCCAGGGAACGCCCGGCCCCTCACTTCTTCCTGTCTACCAGCTCCAAGACCCTGTGCCTTCCGCGTCACCAGTGGCGGCCTGTGGAACCCAGGAAAACCGCGGGGGGAGGACAGCGGGCTGGCGTCCGAGGGAGGCTTTCAGACCTGCAGATCTGGGGCGAAGCCGTGCCGGGTAAGGAGACAGCAGAGCGAGGGCCTGGGGGCGCCCTGGCGCTCGGGCGGCCCTGTCCCCGGAGCCCGGGCAGACACTGCTGAGCCATGAGAACACCTTTCCTGTCGAGCCAGGCTCAGTCTCAGCGTCATCCTCGACGTGGCCCTCCGGGAAGCCTCTTCCCATCTGCCGGCCTGTGTGTGTGCGATGAAACGCCATCCTCCTGGACCGTCATCTGAAGGACGATGGCGAGGGATGAGGTGGGAAGATGTGGAGGTCACAGACGAACGTCCCAGGACCTGCGCAGATGACCTGTGGGGGCCAGGGATGCGGGCTGGGCTCCAGGAAGGCAGAGCTGGGTCAGTGGGTCCCGGCCCACCACTAGCAAAGCCCCACTGGAAACAGCCCACGTGTCCATCAACAGGAAAACAGAGCTGCAAGCTGAGGTGTATTTACCCACCGAAATACCACCCGGCAATGAACTGCAACTACACAGCGGTGTGGGTGAATCTCACAAAAACTGCTGAACGGAAAATGCCAAACGATAAAGGAGACAAACTACATGATTCCATCCTATTTTTTTAAAAAAATAGGCAAAACTAAAAATAGATAACTAATAAGAACCTGCTGTATAGCACAGGGAACTCTCCTCAATACCCTGTAATGGCCTATACGGGAAAAGAATCTAAAAAAGAGTGGATTTGTGTATATGGATAACTGAATCACTTTGCTGTACACCTGAAACTAACACAACATTGCCAATCAACTCTACTCCAATAAAAATTATAAAAAAAACACACAAAAACCAGGTAAAACTAAACAAGCATGTTTTAGGGATGCAGGCTTAACACAATGATAAAACTATAAAGGAAAGAGGGGAAGCGATTACCATGAAAGTCAGGAAAGTGGTCATTTAGGGGAGGGGGGAAGAGGCAGGGACTGGGGGCGTGCGAAGGGCCTTGGGGGGCACCCACAGTGTTTGCTTTTCCGCCCTGCCAGGTGCTCCCTGGGATCGGCCTGTGATAATTCACTGACCTGTACATTTCTGCTTACTGCAATTTTCTGTATGTGTTCGTGGTTCACGTGAAGAACTTCTTTAACTCCCTCTGTGTCCTTGGCCCCAATCTGTCCGCACAGACTCTAGCTCTGACGCTCTCTGGCTGCAGTTCACACTTCCTAAGGTCCTTCACAAACATGAAAGTGTCCTGCTAGCAGGTGCCTGCTAGTCCCCCTTTTCTGATAAGGAAACTGGGGCTGGGGGGTGGGGTGTAGGGGCCCACGACTGAACTTGCTGGCAGAGCAGGAACCAGAACATTCAGTCACATCCGATCTTATACTTCTCACAGTGGATGTGTTGGGGGGGCAGGTATAAATCACATGTTCTTTTTTTTTCTTTTTTCGGTACGCGGGCCTCTCACTGTCGTGGCCTCTCCCGTTGCGGAGCACAGGCTCCGGACGCGCAGGCTCAGCGGCCATGGCTCACGGGCCCAGCCGCTCCGCAGCACGTGGGATCTTCCCGGACCGGGGCACGAACCCGCGTCCCCCGCATCGGCAGGCGGACTCTCAACCGCTGCGCCACCAGGGAAGCCCATAAATCACCCTTTCTGTAGATTGATTTCACTTAAGATGCACTGGGGAGCCTCCGCTTCAGGAAACCCCAGAGCAAATTCGTTTATTAATTGTCTCGGCAAATATTTCTCGAGTGCCTATTTTATTCACAGAACTGTGAACCCCTTTGAAACCTGAAATGTTCTTTCATCAAGTGACTAAATGTTCATTTAATTTGCTGGCTATACGGGCCTATATTTTCAGATGCTGATACTTTTATACTTTTTATTTCTTTTTTTCCACTTATGCTAGAAGTAGTGCATGTTCTACAGAACGGTAGAGAATTTAGAAAATTGGGAAAAACCAAAAGAAAAAAATGCAATCACCTGTATCTCACCTCTCAGAGGAGACCATTGTCACCATGTAGGTATATACCCTCTAACAGTTTTCCTTAGGCCCGTATGTATGGATTTTTTATCAAATTAGAATCATCTTAGGTTTCTTTTTACTTTACTTTTTATTTTAAACATCCAATTGGAATCTATCCAGAAAAACAGAGAGGTTTCCCCAGCACATGAGCTGTCGTGCGCCCCCGGCTGCAGGGCAGGCGGGGGGAACCGCAGCGAGGTGTCGGCGCAGGTGGGGCACCGTGTGTGTGTGCTGGGGGCTAAGGGTCCCTCTCCCGGCGCTGCCTCGGGCCTGGACGATCACCACTGTCCCACCTCCTGAGCACAGTGCCAGGTCTCTGCTCCCAGAGGGCCCAGAGGACCTACAGTTAGGAGACGAGCATCTGCGAGCGGACACAGCACTTCCTCCAGGTCACCCTCAGGACTCACCAAAACCCCTGGAGCCCCTGGGCCAGCGTGTGCTCAGCTGACCCGTCTCGCCACTAGAACCTCAGCACATTCCTCTTACAATCCTACAGACGTGTTCTACTTTATGAGAGAACCCTACGAGCCCAGCTTGTGGGCAGGACCTCGACACTTTTCAAAGGGCAGAAAATCCAGGGAGCTACCCCCATCAGAGGTGGCGCCTGGGCAGAAAGCGGCTGTCGGGGCAGCCCTGGCCTCGTTCTCTCAGGAGGGTCCTCGGCAGGGACAGAGGGACTGAGGGGCAAAGTGAATACAGGGCACAAGGGCTGCTGGCAGGTGACGCCCCAGCCAGGGGTTCGGTGGACATCACAGACCAGAAGGAAGCCTGCACCATCTGAGCGAATGGGCAGCCCCTGGACGAGGAGGAGGAGCCACAGGGACGAGGAGGAGGAGCCACAGGGCCGAGGAGGAGGAGCCACAGGGACGAGGAGGAGGAGCCGCAGGGACGAAGAGGAGGAGCCGCAGGGACGAGGAGGAGGAGCCGCAGGGACGAAGAGGAGGAGCCGCAGGGACGAGGAGGAGGAGCCGCAGGGACGAGGAGGAGGAGCCACAGGGACAAAGTACCGCCTCCTGAGTCCAGCTGCAGGCAGAGCCCACTGACCGCTCAGAAGCTACGGACAGCCCAGCACCCTCCTTCCAGCCCAACTCAAGGCCTGAGACGGCGTACGACCCGCACCCCAGACCTTGGGGCGCAGAGCGGGGCTGGGGGTGCGGCCTGGGGTCTGCAGCAGGATTCTGGAGTGTGGTCCAGAGATGGAGCCCTGAAAGCAGCCCTGTACATCAGGGGTCCCCAACCCCCAGCCACAGTTCAGTACCGGTCCCTGGCCTGTTAGGAACCGGGCCGCACAGCAGGAGGTGAGCGGTGGGCGAGTGAGGGGAGCTTCCTGCGTATTTACAGCCGCTCCCCACTGCTCGCATTACAGCCCGAGCTCCGCCTCAAGTCAGATCAGCGGCAGCATTAGATTCTCATAGGAGCGAGAACCCTGCTGTGAACTGCGCGTGCGAGGGATCTAGGTGGCGCACTGTTTATGAGCATCTATCGCCTGATGATCTGAGGTGGAGCTGAGGCGGTGACGCCAGCGCTGGGGCGCGGCTGCAAATACACATTATCATTAGCAGAGAGGTTTGACTGCACAGAGACCATCACAAATCAATTGCTTGCAGACTCATATCAAAACCCTGCCAGAGGGCTTCCCTGGTGGCGCAGTGGTTGAGAGTCCGCCTGCCGATGCAGGGGACACGGGTTCGTGCCCCGGTCCGGGAGGATCCCACATGCCGCGGAGTAACTAAGCCCGTGCGCCACAACTACTGAGCCTGCGCTCTAGAGCCCACGAGCCACAACTACTGAGCCCACGTGCCACAACTACTGAAGCCTGTGCGCCTAGAGCCCACGCTCCGCAACAAGAGAAGCCACCGCAACGAGAAGCCCGCGCACCACAACGAAGAGCAGCCCCCGCTCGCCGCAACTAGAGAAAGCCCACGCACAGCAACGAAGACCCACCGCAGCCAAAAAAAAAAAAAAGCAAAAACCAAGAGTCCTACTTAAATTATGGGTTCATTGTAGCAGGTGATTCACATTCTCCAAGGCCGCTTTGTATAATATGTGGCGACCGGCTATCCAATGAAGCCGTGAAACCTTCAAAACTGCTTCTCCACATGGAGACCAAGTACCCTGCATTAAAAGACAAGCCTTTGGAGTTTTTCAAAGGAAAAAAACGTGAACACGAAGAACAGAAGCCATTATTGAGGGCCACCACTTCATCAAATGCGTTTGCACTGACAGTATTATTCTTAGCGGCTAACCGCATTGCTAAAGCTGAGAAGCCCTTTACTGTTGGTGAAGAGTGGATCCTGCCCGCTGCTAAGGACATGTGTCGTGAACTTTCAGGACAGGCTGCAGTTCCAAAGGTAGTACACGTTCCTCTTTCGGCCAGCGCCATAACTAGACGAATTGATGAAATAGCAGAGGATACCGACGCACAATTGTTAGAGGGGATTAATGAGTCACTGTGGCATGCAGTCCAGGGTGACGAGTCTACTGATGTTGACAACGAGGCCACAATGCTTGTGTTCGTGTGACGTATTTTTCAGGAGGATGTGCATGAGGATATGCTATGTGCACTTCTGTTGCCAACCAACACCACAGCTGTAGAACTATTCAAGTTTTTGAATGATTACATATCAAGAGAACTGAACTGGTTAGTTTGTGTCAGTATATTGCACGGACGGAGCAGCTGCCACGACTGGACGGCTCTCCGGTTGCACTACTCGGGTCAAAGAGGTCGCTTCTGAACGTGAGTCTATGCACTGCGTCATCCATAGAGAAATGCTGGCTAGCCGAAAAATGTCACCTGAACTTAACGTTTTGCAGGATTAAAATTGTCAACCACATTAAAGTCCATGCCCTTAAGTCACGTCTGTTCGCGCAGCTCTGTGAGGAGATGGACGCAGAGCACACACGTCTTCTCTTATACCCAGAAGTGAGATGGTTTCTAAAGGGAGATCACCGGCCAGAGTTTCTGAGTTACGAGAGCCGCTCCAGAGATCTCCTTTAGAAGAACAGTCACCACTGGCAGCACATTTCAGTGACACAGAATGGGTCGCAAAACTTGTTTACTCGTGTGACACATTCCACCTGCTCAACGACATCAAGCTGTCACTTCAGGGGAGAACGACGACTGTGTTCAAGTCCACAGATGAACTGGCTGCATTCAAAGCCCAACTGGAATTATGGGGGTGGCGAGTGAACATTGGGATTTTTGACGTGTTTCAAACATTAGCAGAGATTTTAAGAGAGACGGAGCCAGGGCCTTCTTTCTCCCAGCTGGTGCACGGTCACCTATCTCAGCTTTTAAAAATGTTTGAGCGTTACTTCCCAACCACAAAAGACCCCCGAACTGGGAAGGAATGGGTCTGCGACCCACGTGTGAATAAGCCAGGTGAATGGACTTTGTCCGTGCTAGAAGAGGATCGACCCCTTGAGATCGCAGATGATGGTGGCCTTAAAGTATGTTTGAGACAATTTCAAATCTCCGTACTTTCTGGATTACAGTCAAGGCGGAATATCCTGAGATGGCCGCAAAAGCACTGAAAAGCCTGCTTCCATTTCCAACGTGCAACCTTTGCGAAGCAGGGCTTTCTGCAGGGACGGCGACCAAAACGAGATCCCGGAGTAGACTGGACATAAGCAACATACTTCGGGTGTCACTGTCTCCCAGCACCCCCAGATGGGACCATCTAGCTGCAGGAAGACAAGCTCTGGGCTCCCCCTGATTCTGCATTATGGTGAGTTGTATAATTATTTCATCATATATTGCAATGTAATAATAATAGAAATAAAGTGCACAATAAATGTAACGTGCTTGAATCACCCCCAAACTATCCCCTTCCCCACCCCGTCCGTAGAAAAATTGTCTTCCACGAAACGGTCCCTGGTGCCAAAAAGGTTGGGGATCGCTACTGTAGATCTTTTTATAATTCTGTGAGATACCCAGTATCCTTTCAACAAGTTCTATTTCTGAATAAATCAGCTAAAGTTGGTTTTTGCGCTTTCCAACTAAGAAGCCAGATTGCTAGAGCATGAAAATAGTAACATGCCATGTTCAGACTGAAACCGCACTGTCGTCTAGGATCAAACAGTATCACTTAAGCTCCGTGAATAAGCTAGACGTTTTCCTTGAAATCTGTATTTTCCAAAGACCTAGGTATGAATTTGTCTTCTTACTATATCAGATATGACATATAAATTGGATGACATTGATTGAAAGCAAAAGTGTTACAAAATTAAAAAATACTAACAAGGCTTTTGAAAACAGCCCCATCTCACTGAAATCTCTCAGACAGAGCAAGAAAATCAGACTTCAGGTTGGTCAGAACTAGCATTTAGCTGAAACATCAAATCAAGAAAGTACGCGAAGCATAAAAAAGCAATGCAAATTGAACAGGAATGTAGGAGAAAACACAGTGACAGTGCCCATGGCTGCGGGTACCAGAAGCCGTTGACCAGGTGCGCGTATCTGAGTGAGAACCAAACTCTTAACCGTAAGACCCAAATCCTTTCTGATGAAGAAAAAAAAAAGTATCTTCTCTTACTCAGTTTGGGGCTGAAAAACAGTGGGCTGTCCTCACCAGCAGCCCTAGACAGGAGGAGCACGCATTTGCAGCAAACCCCTGGCCATGTGACCAGGTGAAAAGGGGAGAGTCTTACCTGGGACCAGACTTCCAGGTGACTGCCCTGCCACGTGGGGACAGGTCGACACTGCAGCCAGTCCTGGCCGTAACCCTCCACGGTCCCTGCATGAAACAGCTCATCCATGAAACACTGCCTTGTGCAGAGACGAGTATCAAAAATAATTGAGTACCAGATGCTTTTAAAGAGACCACAGTAAATGAAAAATGAGAACTCTCACAGAAAAACAAATGGTAGGTGCATCTCATTCACTAGAAAACATATGACTCCCAAGCAACAGAGAACAGATCCTGGAATTTACATCTTAAACCACCGGGATGTAATAAGGTCATGGCCAGGGTAAGACAAGAGATTTCTGAGTGGGTCCCACTAAGAGGAACACAGGAGGGACAGTCCTGGGTCCACCCAATTTGACCTTAAGTGGGTTTTTTGGTGTCTGAGACGATCCATCGCGGTCAAGGCTCTGACCCGTTTGAGTGGGAATCTGCTGTTTGCAAGGGAAGAATTCAGACCAGCGCACAGATAGCCCCGCCCAGCTCGCTTGGGGCGGCGGTGCTCAGGGCCCAGGGCGTGCGTGCAGCTGTGTTTGCTCTGATCTCTGCCCGGATTCCACCCACTCCTGGCTCCAGTCTCTTCGGGGCCCCTCATCCCAACAGCTGCTGCCCTCCCGACCAAGGCTGCTAAGTGCCCTCCCCCACCCCGCCCCTCTCTGGGCCCCGGGCCAACTCCCCCGGCCCCTCCCGTCTCTGCCAGCTGCTTCACTGCCCACCAGCGGCCAGTCCCCTTTCCTGGCTCTGGGCAGGTACCACGGCTGTGGGCAGGGACCACGAAGGGGTGAGTGCGGGTAGGAAGAGCCATGACCCTGGCAGCGTCTGAGTGTGGGGGGCCGGCCTGACACCAGGGCCGGGGGGCGCCCTCCCCGACTCGCTCGAACAGTCATCAAACGTTTAAGCAAACGTTCACGGCGTAGCCCCTGCACGTGAGGTTTATCACACGTAGTTTCACCCACTCAGCAACCTCTGAAGGCACGAACCCTAACCCCGTTTGCCGGACGAGGAGTCGGGGCCCCGCTGCTGTGACAACGTGGCGGAGCGCGTGCTTGCGCACGCGCAGTGGATGGGCAGTCGCGGCGGCGTGGCTGATCCCCGCGGGCACCCAGGGACCAGGCTGGCGGGGACCTGCCGCCTTCCACAGCCGCAGGGCCGACGCGGGAGGAGCACGTGGGAGGGCCGTGCAGGGGCTCTGCGGTCCAGGTCCGGGCGGCCACCGTCACCTCCACGCCACACGCTCACGCGCCAGCCCACAGGCAAGGGGCTGGCGCGGCGCCCGCTGGCCTCCTGGCCCAGAGCAACGAGATGGAGCTTTGCCGAGCGCTCAGCCGGCCCCTGTGCCGCGGCGACTCAGTGGGGGGCGCCTGCTCTCCTTTCTCGGTGTCCCGA
Organism: Leucopleurus acutus; assembly: GCF_964270905.1. NCBI lineage: Eukaryota > Metazoa > Chordata > Mammalia > Artiodactyla > Delphinidae > Leucopleurus > Leucopleurus acutus. Next base: position 1,540,923 of record NC_139153.1, on the reverse strand, counting down.
AGCCCAGGGTGCGCGCGGACAGGGGTGGTGCCGACCGAGGAGGGGGCTGCAGGTGCCCTCTGGCCGTCCCCACTCTCTGTCCTGCCCTGACCGTCTCCAGGAGAGGGTTTTCAGCCTCCAGCGAGCGCTCTGCTCTACGCGCCTGACCCGCAGCATGGGCTTTTGGGGGTCGAGCTGGGGAGACAGGGGTGGAACCAGGGTGGGTGGCCAGCTCCGCTGCACCCTTGCTGTGCGGCCTGGCCAGTCCCTACGGGTCCTCGCCTGCAGGGGCGCCGACACCGCCTCATCAGAGACTCACTGGGAGGGTGGGATGAGCGCGTGGACGGCACTTGGAACCGCGTCTGGAGAACAGCGCGGGCTCCCTGCGTTCTCGCCGGGTCACAACCTCACGGCTCTCGTGACGCCCATGTACAGACGAGGACATGCGGGCTCTGTGGGCAAGTCGGGCCTGTGTTCCTTCCACCACCCCGTCCTCTCGGGGCTGGCTGGGGGCTCAGGGACCACAGCGCTCGGCGTGGGGAGGGCCCTGTACCTGCTGTCTCCTCTGCAGCTGCCTTCCCTGCCTTGGGAGTCCTGGGCCCCGGGAGGGGAGGGCCTGGGCCGCCTGCCAGCCTGCTTCCCCTCCAGGTTCGAGCTGGCAGGAGCGCGGGCTGGGAGTCTGCTGTTACGGAACCGTTGACCGAAACCACCCACCTGGACAGGCACGATGAAAACCACTTGCCTGAGCTGTCTCACAACAGGAGCTCCTGATAAGGAACACGGTGCTGCCACTGAAAACTAACCGGGAGAATTCGGGGGGGGGGGGGCCAGAAGGAGGGAGGAGACGCCAGCCCATCATATGGGCTGCCAACCTCCCAGCATCCTTCGCGCTGGAATCTCGGCTGAGAGACGCATGAACCGCCGGGAAGGACCCTGAGATAAGGCCTTGGGGACGTGGAGTGTCGGACCCCCAAGGACGGGACGCCTCAAGGGTGCCCTCTTCTAGGTCCCACCTCCTGAGTGTTTATTGTCTGCGGAACGGCTGGCGGCTCTTCACTCAGCACCTCCTCCCTTCCTCTCTCCTTCCTCCCTCTTATTTACCCAAGGAATTTTCCTTCTTTTTAAAATTTTTATTTATTTTTACTTATTTGGCTGTGTTGCGGCACGCGGGATCTTTTAGTTGCAACACGTGGGATCTTTTAGTCGCGCCATGTGAACTCTTAGTTGCGGCATGCGAACTCTTAGTTGCGGCATGCGGGATCTTTAGTTGCTGCATGTGAACTCTTAGTTGTGGCATGTGGACTCAGTTGCGGCCTGCATGTGGGATCTAGTTTCCGTGGCCAGGGATCGAACCTGGGCCCCCTGCATTGGGAGCACAGAGTCTTAGCCCCTGGACCACCAGGGAAGTCCCTACACAATGAGTTTTTATTGAGCACCTATGAACTTACAAGTTTTTTTTTTTTCTTTTGGCCGCACCGCGTGGCTTGTGGTGTCCTAGTTCTCCGACGAGGGACTGAGTCCAGGTCCTTAGCAGTGAGAACACAGACTCCTAACCACTGCACCCCTGGGGAATTCCCCGAACGTAAACAATTTAAGCCTGGGGCTCAGAGAAGCCCTTACTGAGAAGGTGACAAAGCAGTCCTGTGCCGATCTCGGGGACAAGGGTTCTGGGCAGAGGCAGCAGTCCATGCAAAGGCCCTGGGGCAGGGCGTGCCTGGCTTGTTTGAAGACCAGGAGGGACCGCATCGGCAGAGGAAGAGGGAGCAGGGGGAAGAGGTCTGTGAGGTGCAGGGGGAGGCCCGGGGCCCTGACTGTGCTGGGAAAGGACTGAGGTCCCAAGGAGAAGAGAAACAGGACCAGGGTCACGGCTTAGCTGTCAACAGAACAAACATCTCAGCCCTCAGAGAGGCGCATCCTAGACAGGGAAGAAAGAGAAATTGAAAGAAATAAGGCAATGACATCACCTGTTAGAAGGTGAAAACCCTAGGAGGGAAGAAGGAGTGGGGGAGAGGAGTAGGGGCTGCCAGTGGGAAGGGGCTTCAATGCACAACAGAAGGTCAGGGAGGGACTCCCAAGCAAAGACCCCAGGCGGTGAGGGGTGCCCCCGAGGACATCCAGGGAAGAGCTCTTTGGACAGAGGCCCAGGGTGGGTCATCCACTGGCTCTCTGAGTGTCACCACCTGTAAAACGAGTATTTCCTGATAAAATCGATGCAGAAGTCTTTTGAAAACTAACCTAAGGTATAATTAGTTCTTTTTACTATTCATCCTCGTTAGAGATGGTCCATCAGCTATGGCCACATCACCGCTGCTTAACTAACCACCCCAGGACCCTGCAGCCTCCGGCAGCAAACACGTATTTGTTGCCCAGGCTCCGGGGTCCGTGGGGTGCAGCTGACCAAGGCTCTCGCCGGGGTCGGGGCCGCGTGTCCGCTGCCCACTGGCCTCCTCCAGCGCCCCAGGTGCTCGTCTGTGCACAGGAGCAAAACCAGGCGGTGAAGCCGCTGGTCGTCATCCCTCTGCTCTCGCACCTCTGCCAGCCCTGGCACGAGGGGGTGGAAAGAAACTGGGCCCCCAGAGACCCGGGAGCGCACCCCCCCCCGCCCCCCGGAGCCCCAGCTCCACAGGTTGGGGCCCACGCCTTGCCCAGGGCTGTTGGGGAGACACCGGCAGGGAAGTAGGTAGAAAGCCCTGCCCCAGGACTGGCGGAGCGTTTAAAGCGCCCTGACGGAAGGGCGCCTGAGACTTCTGCTGATGGCGGGAGCTGAGCCTGAAGAGAGGGAACCTGCCAGGTGGGGGGCGCCAGGTGAGACGACGGGCAGGAGGGGCTCCGCGGGCTGCAAAACACTCGAAGGCTTGAACGTTACTGTGATTCTTAAGGTCCTGTCGACTCCCGCTTTTAACCCCTCTGTGCGTGTGCACGCGTGGACTTGCCCTCCGGGGGGAATCTCCGCTTGGACGCGTCTGCCCTGCCTGGGGCTCCCGGAGCGGCAGATTTACTGGAAGTGGTGTTGGTCTAGGTCTGGCTCTCCATGTGGTCCGTCGTGGCGCAACCTGGGACCCGAGCCCCAGGACACAGGGGCCCCGTGTGGCATCGCGCTGGGCTCTCTCCCCCCTGGTCTGGACGTGTCTTCCCAGGACCGTGAACAGTGCAACAAACACACCCGTGTGTTCCTGGCGTGAGGCTGCAGAAGACAGAGTCTGGGGGAGTGAGGGGTGGTAGCAGCAGGACAGGGGCAGGGGCCGGAGGGGCGCCAAGCGGCCCACGGATTCCGACAGCCCTGCTGCTCGCTGAGCTGGGGACCTGGGAGAGCTGTTTAATCAACGCAGCAGCCCTGTTGGGAGGGCTCTTATCCCCACTCCACAGGCGAGCAAACTGAGGCAGAGGGGACTTTAATGATTGTCCAAGGTCACCCAACAAAGGCCTGGTGCCGCTGGGAGGTGTGTGGCGTTAGGTGAGTCCAAAGTCTGCACGCTGCTTCCTTTTGAGACCCTGTCCTTCTTTATCAAAGGACCTCGACCAATCTGAGTGTTTGTGGACCGGCTAAAACCCAGCACTTTCTGTGCCCTTCCACAGCTCCCGCTGCCCCATCTGTGTCCCCTCCACATGCACTTTTCGTTGTTAGGACAAAGGGCCAGTTTCACCACGAGAGGACTTTTTCTTGAGGCTTCTGAGCTGGATTGTAAACACTCGGGGAGGGCGCCCTCTCCTGTCTGCTGAGACCCCGGGATGGCGCAGGGCAGGGCAGGAAGCTCCCGTGCCGGACACGTGCTCCCCAGGCCAGGGGAGGGCCCTCAGGTTCATGCAAAGAAAGTCCGCCTTTATGGACAAAATCTGCATCCTTCCTTTCTTGTTGAAAAATAAATTGGGCTGGAAACTCTTCTGCCACTTTTCTTATGAAAACATTTAAAGGGGAGAGAGATGGGAAGACTGGTGGAGAGAAATGTGAATCACCTGCACTGGATGCAAACATCAGGACAGTTCTGCCAGTTTCTCATCTGCCCTTCTGTCTTCAGCGTTCGATATTTGCTGCACTTGAACGTAAGTGACACACATCATGCCATCTGAACCCTTCAGGCTGCGTCTTCGAGAACAGGTTCGGGTCACTGGAGACTTGCGTGACTCTTGGGACTTGCAAACACCCCTCCGGGGGCATCTGTGGTCACCAGCGGCATGGTCCCCTGCATGGGCAGAGGTGACATCTCCGGGCACTTCTCCGGGCCTCTGCTGCGAGTCCTTACACTAAGGAAGCAGATGCACTGGGCGCTGGAGAGCCTCTGACGGCCATGCTGCAGCCTCAGGGCCTCCCAGGGCCCCCGCCGAGAGAGGCCCACTTGTCTTGTTTTGTTTTGCTTAATTAAACCAGTTTGATTCGGCTTCTCATCCATTGGAAGTTGTAAGTGACATAATACCAGCATCTTATCCCCTCCTGAAATGTAGTCGGTTACATAAAAATGTTAAATTAATGAGACTGTCAGTTCAAGATGACGTGAGAGCATTTAAAGTGGACTTGGCAATCTGGATATATACCGGGGCGAGCGGCCAAGGTGGCGGAGTAGACCCTGAGCACCTCCTCTCCAGAGTACACCAAAATCACAACCACCTGCAGGACAACCGCCGACGGAAAAGGCCAGAACCTACCAGAAAAGGCCGTCCGCAACTAAAGGCATAAGGGAGTGAGGCGGGAGGGAAGGGGGCAGGGCACAACCGCTGAAAGGACGACACAGCCGTCGAGAAAAACGGGATACGGCAAAAACGGGTTAGAACCCACTAGAACCAAGAGGGCGGAAGATGCGACCTCGAGCCTCGTTACCAGCTCGCGGTAATACAGCAGCTAAACAACCCCCGCAGGTGCCAGGACGGAGGCCGGCAGCCCAATTCCTGGAGATCCCAGCCCCTCCACCAAAATAGCTGGAATAATCCCCCCACCTGTTAGCCGTGCAGTTACCCAGCTCATAACCGCTACCCCCATCGCCTGCACCACAGGGCCGCTCTCACCCACTGAGACCCGTGTCCTGCCTACGGAGCGCGCACCTCTCTCAAGAAACTCGCCTTCCCTTTACTGTGTCTCGCTCCTGAGTTCCTTCTTGCCCGAAGTCAAGGACCCTCACGAGACTTGGGAGCTGACCATCCTCTCGTGCCCCTTCTCCTACAACAGCAGGAACGACGACGAGACAGTAGGAGTCCCTTACTCCCAGGTGGGCGACCCACACACTGGAGAATGATGACCCTGCAGAGGTTCCCCTCGAGGAGTGAGAGCTCTGAGCCCCACGTCGGGCTCCCCAGCCCGGGGGTCCGGCACCGGGAGCCCCCAGAGCATCTGGCTGTGAAGACAGCGGGCCTTGACTGCAGGGGCCCCACAGGACGAGGGAGCAGAGACCCCAGTCCTCAAGGGCCGCACAAAACCTCACACGCACCAGAACCCAGGGCAGAAGCAGTAATTTGATGGGAGCCTGGGCCAGACCTACCTGCTGTTCTTGGAGGGTCTCCTGCAGAGGTGGGGGGCGGTTGAGGCTCACCCTGGGGACGCAGACGCCGGTGGCAGATACACTGGGGGACATTCGGCCCGTGAACACAGCTGCTGTGCTGCTGGGCTGCCATCTTGGCCTGTGAGCGCCAAGACCAAGCACCACCCAACAGCCTGTGGGCCCAGTGCTGGGAGCCTTGGGCCAAACAGCCCCCTGGGGGACAGAGCCCCACCCGTCAGCTGACAGGCTGCCTTGGGACCTGCTGCGCTCACAGCCCCCTGGGACACGGCCCTGCCCACCAGACGGCGCAGCTCCACCCACCAGTGGGCAGGCACCTGCCCTACCCTCCAGGGAGCCTGCTCAGGCCGCTAGACCAGCCTTGCCCAGCAGGGGGCAGACACCAGACCAAGAAAACCACATTCCTGCAGCCCACGGACCCAGCACGCCCAGAGCAGGCCAGATCCGCCCTGGGACCAGCTGGGCCCTGGCCCTGCCCACCGGCAGGTCACCGCAAGCTTCAGGACACCCTGGACCCCAGACCCAACTGTGTCAGGAACCGGCCCCCCCGCCCCCAGCCATCCAACACCAGCTCGGGGACCCCTGGGCCCGGCTCCGCCTGCCAGTAGACCGGCACTAACCCCAGGACCTGGCCTCACCCGCCAGTGTGTGGGCAGCATCCCAGGGTCTCCTGGACCCCGACTCTGCCCACCAGGGAGCCAGCAGTAGCCTGGGGTCCCCTAGGACTCCACAACCCGCCGCCTCGTGACCAGACCCCGCTAACCAGCAGCCAGCGGCATCCACACGTGGCAAGGCCTGGCGACCAGCCAGGCCAGGGGCCGACCAGGCCCACGAGACGCCCCACGCGCTCAGCCCCCTGCCACAGAAGGGCTCGCGCAGCCCCCCAGAGCATGCAGCTTGGGTGACGAGAGGAGAGGGCGCCGCTGGGACACAGGACGCCTCCTACAGAGGCCCCCGCTCCAAGGTCGAGAAACGCCACTAGCAGACATAAAATACAAATAGCAACTCAGACACACCGAGGGGGCAGAGGAACATGTTCCAGACGAAGGAGAAGACAAAGCCCAGAAGAACTAAGTGACGTGGAGCTGGGCGACCTGCCCGAGGAAGCGTCCAGAGCAGCGACCCTGAGGACGGTCCAGGAACTCGGGAGGAGAACCATGCCCGGAGCGAGAAGTTCGAAGTTTTTGACAAAGCGAACATACAAAGAACAACCAAACAGATGAAAGATACGATAACTGGAATGAAAAAAGCGCTAGAAGGAATCAACGGTAGGCTGGATGATACAGAGGGAGAACGGATCAGCGGGCTGGAAGAGAGAGTGGTGGGAATCACTGCCGCTGAACAGAAAAGAAGAGAAGAATGAAAAGAAACGAGGACGGCTTAGGAGACCTCTGGGACAACATCAAGGGCGCTAACGTTCGCATCAGAGGGGTGTCAGAAGGAGGAGAGAGAAAGGGCCCGAGAACGTATTTGAAGAGATAAGAGCTGAAAACCTCCCTAACCTGGGAGGAAACAGTCCCCCAAGTCCAGGAAGCGCAGAGAGTCCCAAACAGGATTAACCCAAAAAGGAACACACCAAGACACGTAAAACAGATTTGACCATGAAAAGAAACTCCCCGCTTGGTTACCTTATATGACCGTCGTGGTAACGTGCGTGCACTGGGAACTCACCTCGTCTCCATGTCAAAGCGATGACAGAACAGACCATTCCATGTATTTGCTGAGAAAGGCAGCGGGGGCAGTGGGGCCCCTCACATGTAGGCCTCAGTGACTGGAGTAGTTCGTGGGTGATCAAAGTTGCCTGCCGTCCACTCGGATCCACTGAGACCTCTATCTCCTTGCTTAGAAATAAAAGAATTCTGGAAAGAAATTCAACAGAAAAGGGAATTAAGGAAACTTAGAACAGAGAAAGGGAGAGCAGGCTGGGAGGCCATTCCAGGGGGCACAAGGGGGCCAGTGCTGGGGGCCTTCTGATGTCACTTAGCTTGTCTCAGCTCACCGCTCACATCCGTGAAATGGGCTCGGGGGCCGCGGGGCCCACCCACCACAGCATTCAGGACCTCGGACGACAGCCCACCCCAGATGCCTTCGAGGCTGTCTCTCAGAAATCAGGGTGCCCCTGGCATGAGGCTGGGGACCTTCAGGTCTCCTGTTCCACGGGTGCCCTGTGGACGGACATCTGTCGTGCGCGTCGGCTGCAGTTTCCTTCCCTGTGGCCTCAGTGGAGATTATGTTGTTCTCAGTTGAATAATCTGCCTGCCTTTAAACAGCACTGAATTTGAAGTGGGAAGACTTCACATTTACAGAATTTTCCTTGATTGGATTTGGAGGAGGTTTTTCTTTCTTATTAGTTTCTTTTCAAAGAACCAGGTCTGGTATTTATTTATTTTTTCCACTGCTTTTATGTTCTCTAATTCATTTGTTTGCTTTTATCTTTATGATTTCCTTCCTCCTGTTTCCTCTGGGTTTGTTCTCTTCTTAGAAATCTGAGGTTGAAAGGCTCATCTGTTCATGTTCCCTCGGTGTGCGCAGGTGGGTTTGGGACAATAAACACATTGCAAGTTATGGGAGAGGCTCCAGGCGGGCGGGACAGTCCCAGAGGCTTTGATTCATGGGGCCGCGTTTCCATTGTTTTCTAGGAAGTCTGTTCCTGCTTGATTTCCTCCTTGACCTAGATGTTATTTACCACAGTAGTTTTAAATCTCCAATTTTATTTCTATTTTTAGAAAGTAGTTATCTCTAGTTTTATTATATTGTGGTCAGGACTGTTGTCTCTAAAAGATCTGTTCAGATATTTTTTGACGTTCGCACTCTATGGGGTCAGCTTCAAAGATGCCTCATGGTCCCTCCACGACGCTCACCCTAGCGGCATGTTCTCTGTTTGTTGGTTATAATGATAGATGTTTCTATATTAATTCTATCCTCTTAATTACACAGTTCACATCCTCTGTGCTTTTTTCATTTAATATTTCATACGGGAGTATTAGTGAATTAAAAGTCCTACCGTAATCAGATTTCTCTCCCTTTATTTCTAACATTAAAAAATGTTAGACAGCTTCCCTGGTGGCGCAGTGGTTGAGAATCTGCCTGCCAATGCAGGGGACACGGGTTCGAGCCCTGGTCTGGGAGGATCCCACATGCCGCGGAGCAACTAGGCCCGTGAGCCACAACTACCGAGCCTGCGCGTCTGGAGCCTGTGCTCCGCAACAAGAGAGGCCGCGACAGTGAGAGGCCCGCGCACCGCGATGAAGAGCGGCCCCGCTTGCCGCAACTAGAGAAAGCCCTCGCGCAGAAACGAAGACCCAACACAGCCAAAATAAATAAAATAAATTAATAAACTCCTACCCCCAACATCTTAAAAAAAAAAATGTTAGAGAAAGGAAAAAGGGAAGTCATGATTAATTGAACCTTTTTCGAGATGGTCTAAGAGCGCGGACTCTGGGCGGGACTGCCGGGTTCAAGCCCCTCCCACCTTGTGCTCTTTGTGACTCCTCTGTGCCTCGGTTTTCCTGTCTCTGTAACGGGTTGCGGGCGTTCAGCGCGCGGAGCTGCCGTGAGGAGGGCCCGGGTCGGCAGGTGGAGAGCAGGCGAGCAAACGCCGGCCTTGCCGCACCATCTGTAGACACAACGAGCCTCTGGCCACCTGGCGTGTCGGCTCTGTCTGACGCCAGCACTGCCGCCCTTGCACCTCTTGTCAGGTTTAAATTAAACACACGCACGCGCAGGAGTCTCAGCCCTGCCTGACGCCTTCCCGGCTCCTTCGTCCCGTCTTAATTTCTGTCCACTTGCAGAGGAGGCCTGGTCGCGTCCTGTTCCCCATGCCTCTCTCGGAGCTCATTGCGTGCCCTCAAACCAAACGGCGGAGGGTTCGGCCGGGCCCAGCACGGCCTCCCCGGGCAGCTCCCGGCCCCCCCCCCCCCCCCCCCGTGCCTCTCCCGGCCCTGCCTGAGAGGGGCTGTCTGAGGACGCGTCTCCTTGTCCCTGAGACGCCTCTCCTTCCCCGTGAGGCTGCACTGGTCTGGAGGTGTCTGCCAAGCCTGCAGGGACTTTTCCTTCCTAGCAGGAGCTGGCTCGAAGCGCCCAGATTGTTCTGATCTTTGCCTGAGGCGTCGTCGGGGGCTGGCGGGCTCCTACTGGATCCGCGCAGCCCGCTGGCCTCACAGGCGCCTCCACTGCTGACGTTTAGAGGCTGCACCGGCGAATTTGAGGGACGGCCCCTCCTTCCCTCATTACTTCCCCCTTCCCTCTTCCCTCCCTCTGGCCCCCTCGTCCTGGGCTCCTTTCACGAAAATGCTTGTTAAACGTCCACTCTGTGCCGTCAGCATGGAGATAAAGAGTAAAAATAGGTGAGGCCCACCGAGTGACCACACGGGTCCACAGGCCGCGCTGACCGGCAGACCTTGCAGCTGGTGCTCTGGGGGAGGCAGCTGGAGAGCCCGCACCAGAAGCTGCTGGCAGCCTACTGTTTACTAAGCGGACACACCTTCTCCCACGAGCCGGCAGCTCCACACCGGGGTCCACGCGCAGCAGAAACGCCTGCAGGTCGCCAGGAGCCTGGACAGGCAGCGTTCTCCAGGACAGCCCGAGCTGAAGTATCGTACCAACCGCCTGCGACCATGCGACGCCGACCCTGATGGAGAGTAAGACAGGAGGACTCAAGGGTGGAAGGTTCGAAAGCCAGAAAGATGCCTCTGGGTTGTCAGAAGTCGCGACGTGGTCACCTTTGGGGGGCGGGTGACATCCGAGGTGTCTCGTCTGTTATCATGCCTCATGCGGGGAAGCGGGCGGCTTTGCACAGCAATTACAGTTTCACACAATTCCAAGAACAGAGGGTGGGGGGCATCTGAGGCCCTCTCGAACATTACGGGGGTCACATCGGGGCCAAGGCCTCAGGGCCTGAATCCCTAATCATCCCTCAGGACCTCAGGGGCAACCGGAAAGCCAAAGCAAGAGGTGTGTGAATCCAGCTGTGTCCTGGGATCTGACCCTCTGGACTCTGGCCAAGGCCTGATGGGACTGGAATTCGCTGTGGTTTGCGCTCCCCGCAGTCAGGCCTGGCCTGGCCCCTCCCAGGGGCGGGCGGTGGCTGTCACCGCCAGGTGTCTCCACCGCAGGTAAGGGTGCTGCCAGCAGTGTCTATCGCCCTCTCCCTGCACCAGGCCGCTCAGATCTCCGCAGCTGGCCTGGGGGAGCTCTCCATGGAGGGTCTTCCTGACTGACTTGTGACCCCTGAGACTCCCTGCCCCGGGGAATCTCTCTCCAGTTCCAGCCACCGGGGTCCCCCTGTGCCCTGCTTCACTGCCCCACGGGCTGGGGGCTTTCAACAAGCCCTGAAGCGGGTGGTGTGACACGGTGAAGTAAACTCCGCTGCAGGGCTGCCCAGCTTCCAGGGGCCTGGGGCCTCAGGCCTGCCGTCAGGGCCGGGGGCCCCGGGCTGAGTCTACATCCGGTAGGGGAGACAGACAGCACAGGAGTGCAAGTTTGACGGAGTGTCCACAGGTGATGAGTGCTCTGGAGGAATCAGCAGGGAAGGTAAGAGGGAATGCCAGGTTGCAGGGGTGGTCAGCGACGGACCCCAAGAGCAGAGACCTCCAGGACAGAGGCCATGCGGTAAGGATGTCTCTACGAAGACAGAAGGGCCAGGGAAAGGCCCCAGGGTGGGGACGAGTGGCTGGAGCAGGGTGGGTGAAGGCAGAGAGGTGAAGGGGGCGAGAGCCACAGGCTGGCCCCTGGGGGGACCTCGCCTCGTAGGCTCCAGCCAGGTAACCACACCTGGATGGCTGCTGTCAACTGCCATGCAAAAGGGGGAGGGGGGCCGAGGAGGGGCCCTTATAGGGCGAGAATCCAAGGGGTCCTCTTTCTGGATTCTGTTTTCTAGGCTGCTGGGCTGGTGCTGCAGACACAGAGGGTCTTCACGAGCCGCGCGGCTGCCCGCTCTGCCCCCCTCCCATCCCCTCCCGTCCCCTCCTGCGCTCCCCTGTCTGGGGCCTCAGCCGCCTGGACAGGCTGATAGGGTGCCGGCTCTCCACCTGTCAGGCCGTGGACTGCTCGTCACTTCTTATCCCCTTACCCTCCTGGCTAGAACCAGGCATGTTTCTTTGAGAAAAAGTAATTTATTTTCTAATTACAAACGACGATAAGCCTGAACAAAGGGAAGGCAGCTCAGCGCTTGGTCACAGGGGCCTCTGCAGAGCTCCCGCCCCACCTCCGCCCGACCAGGGAGGGTGCCGGAGTCTCTGGAAGGAAGACCAGAGGCAGGTTCAGTGCCCGGTCCTGATGTGAGGTCTTGGGGCCCATCTGGGGGGTCCAGTTACCCATCTGTGGGACGGGATGTGGGTCTGTGACTCCAGGGCCTTTCCAGCTGGGGTCCCCTGGAAGTCAGGGGATTCATTCTGGGAATCACTCAGTCGTTCTCACAGACTTACTTCCCTTTCTCCTTTTACGCTTTCAATTGGAACACAGGCCCCACCCCCAGCCCTCCCTTCACGAAGCCACCGTGCAGCCTTGGTCCCCCTGCCAGGAGACCCTGAAGCCACCCCCCGATCAGAGCCTGGCTTGCTCCAACGAGTCACCAGGGCGACACACGCCAAATCAAAGTCGACACCCCAAGCGGGCCAGTCCTTAGCTCCACTTTCCCTTTCCCACCCCGGCGGGGGAAGGAAAGCTCACTTACGAAGCTTCTCTGTTGTTTTCTCGTCTCGCAGGCATGAGAGCGCCCAGAGTCGTCTGTTTCTCCGCTGCCCTCTGACCTGACATCTCCCCTGGGCAATGTTTCGGGAAACACCTGTGGGGACAGCCAGAGTCCTGCCTCCTGGCCTGGCGTCCACCTTCCCCGGGCTCCCGGCAAGGAGCGCACAGGAGCTGAGAGGACCGTCTGTCTGCGCCTCTGCTTTGCAGCACGTGCTACCGCGCTCGGCTGGACACGGGGCCCCTGGGGCTGCTCGGCCCCCTGGCAGTCCTGCCCTGGGCCCTCACTCTGTCCCTTCTCGGGGTCCAGCTGGGCCCCGGCCCTCAGCGGTGGCTCCTCACCTCTCCCTTTCCAGCTCCAGTGCAGGCCCAGCCCGCAGGTCTGAGCCAATCTCCTTGCGGACAGGACACCTAGCGAGAGCTTGCCCCTGCCCCTGCCCCTACATCCTGGGTGGACAGTGGGCCCCTCCAGTCTCTCCATGCTTCCCCTGGGCTCTGGGCCCAAACTCCCCACCTCTGACCATCTCACCAAGTATCCTGAAGGCATCTCAAGCCCCAGCACCTTCCCCACACCTGCTCTTCCTCTGTGTCCTCACCGCGCGATGGCCCCAGCTTCCACCGGGGGCCCAAACTCCAGCTACCATTTGGGAGTCCCCCTGCCCCACTCATGACCCATCTGATGGTTCCCTTCCCCTACCTCCTCTGGGTGCCTGCGGCTGCCCCTGTTTCACGCCTACGTCTTCTACCAGGACCATGGCCGTGGTCCAGACCCTCTGCCCCCAAGGCTGGGTCTCAGCCAGGCCACCAACACATCCTCAAAACCGTGACTGTGACCACGCTGTCCCTGCTGAAGACCACCGGTGGCTTCCTGTTCTGCTCCATCTCAACCTGCACCCTGCCAGTGACACTCCAGCCAGAGGACGGCTTTGCCTCTCACCTCAAACGCTCAAGGCTTTGCATGTGCTGTTCCTTCTGCGGGGAAATCCACCCCCCACAGCCTCCTGGACCCGCCTCTCCTGGAGGGCTGATCCCAGGAGCTCCTGACTGCTCCTACCTGCCTCCCCAGGCTGTGAGCTCCTGGCGCGGCCTGAGCCCCCTCCTTCCTCGCCTCCCAACGGGCTCACAGGTCTGCGCAGTCGGAGGCTCGACCCGCATTTGTGGGCCAGCAGTGGAGCGGATCCCGGCTGTAGAGTGAATTCTCCCGAGGGTCCAGCCTCACCCACCTCCAAGGGCCTGGCCGGCAGGGGGGCAGATTCTGGCCTCCAGGCGACCTGGGACTGTGGCCTCAGCAAGCCCGCGGCAGGCTGGACTCCTCTGCCAGGAGGAGCCCGCCCTGCGCACCCCGTTCCTGGGGCTGGGGGCCCCTACCCCTGCCTAATTAACACCCGGAGCGGCCGTCTGCTTCTTTGCTCCGTCTCGTCTCCGACAGTTTTCATGTCTAATCCACCGAGGAGATCTCCTGAAGGCTTTGAAGTCTCTGGGTGCACGAATAAAGATGTCACCCTGGCACACACAGAACTCCTTAATGAGGACGGGTTTGATGTGGAAGCTGTGGCCCGAGGGAAGTGGCCAGGCCTGCCTGCAGCAGGCGGGTGGGGGGAGCCCAGGCTTGAAGCCAGAGCAGGCTGGGGAGGTCTGAGCCTGGCAGGTCCCAGAAAGAAGGGGAGTAGATGACACTACTGATGTCCCTCTCATCCCTCCAGGTCAGGGACCCCCAGGCACTGGTGCCCAAAGCCAGAGACCTAGATCAGACAGAGAGAGTTGGCTGAAAAGAGAGTGAAGGTCAGGGAAAGATGCAGAGATGGTACTTTGCAGGGGAAGAGATGGAGCCTGGACGGGGTGAGGGGAGACGGTGCCTAGAGGGGACCATGGAGGAGACGGGGCTGGGGTGGGGGAGGGGGACCATGGAGGAGATGGGGGTGGGGTAGGGGGAGCAGGGAGGAGATGGGGCTGCGGTGGGGGAGGGGGAGCAGGGAGGAGATGGGGCTGGGGTGCGGGAGGGGGAGCAGGGAGGAGATGGGGCTGCGGTGGGGGAGGGGGAGCAGGGAGGAGATGGGGAGGGGGAGGGGGACCATGGAGGAGATGGGGCTGGGGTGGGGGAGGGGGAGCAGGAAGGAGATGGGGGCTGGGGTGAGGGAGGAGGAACAGGGAGGAGATGGGGTGGGGGAGGGGGAGCAGGGAGGAGATGGGGCTGGGGTGCGGGAGGGGGAGCAGGGAGGAGATGGGGCTGCGGAGGGGGAGGGGGAGCAGGGAGGAGATGGGGGTGGGGAGGGGGAGGGGGACCATGGAGGAGATGGGGCTGGGGTGGGGGAGGGGGAGCAGGGAGGAGATGGGGCTGGGGGAGGGGGAGCAGGGAGGAGATGGGGCTGTGGTGGGGGAGGGGGAGCAGGAAGGAGATGGGGGCTGGGGTGAGGGAGGAGGAACAGGGAGGAGATGGGGAGGGGGAGGGGGAGCAGGGAGGAGATGGGGTGGGGAGGGGGAGGGGGACCATGGAGGAGATGGGGCTGGGGTGGGGGAGGGGGAACAGGGAGGAGATGGGGTGGGGGAGGGGGAGCAGGGAGGAGATGGGGCTGGGGTGGGGGAGGGGGAGCAGGGAGGAGATGGGGCTGGGGAGGGGGAGGGGGACCATGGAGGAGATGGGGCTGGGGTGGGGGAGGGGGAGCAGGGAGGAGATGGGGGTGGGGAGGAGGAGGGGGACCATGGAGGAGATGGGGCTGGGGGAGGGGGAGCAGGGAGGAGATGGGGCTGTGGTGGGGGAGGGGGAGCAGGGAGGAGATGGGGGCTGGGGTGAGGGAGGAGGAACAGGGAGGAGATGGGGTGGGGGAGGGGGAGCAGGGAGGAGATGGGGCTGGGGTGGGGGAGGGGGAGCAGGGAGGAGATGGGGGTGGGGAGGGGGAGGGGGAGCAGGGAGGAGATGGGGGTGGGGAGGGGGAGGGGGACCATGGAGGAGATGGGGCTGGGGGAGGGGAGCAGGGAGGAGATGGGGCTGTGGTGGGGGAGGGGGAGCAGGAAGGAGATGGGGGCTGGGGTGAGGGAGGAGGAACAGGGAGGAGGTGGGGCTGGGGTGGGGGAGGGGAGCAGGGAGGAGGTGGGGCTGTGGTGGGGGAGGGGAGCAGGGAGGAGGTGGGGCTGGGGTGGGGGAGGGGAGCAGGGAGGAGGTGGGGCTGTGGTGGGGGAGGGGAGCAGGGAGGAGGTGGGGCTGTGGTGGGGGAGGGGAGCAGGGAGGAGATGGGGCTGGGGTGGGGGAGGGGGAGCAGGGAGGAGATGGGGGCTGGGGTGGGGGCAGGACAGGGTGTGGCGCATAGAATACACCAGAATCTCCATGAAGAACTATCTGGTCTGACAAAGCATTTCTGTATTAAAGAATACCGCATTATTTGGAAAATGAAAGGAAATTATTATTTTTCCTGTATCTTGTAATGGAAGCTACAGAAAGTAGAACTAAACAAATTCTCCAGACAGGTGGGGCTTGGATTTAAGAAGAAAGTGACAATGACCAGAGCCAGGGCCAGTTTCTCTTGTTGTCCGCGTGCTGCTCTATGGAGGGCACTACGCCCCCTGCACGGCAGACGCCAGGCCTCGAGGGGGGAGGGAGCTGCTCCAGTCACACAGCTGTAGCAGGCGGGGTAGGCAGGGCAGGCACCCACACCCTACCCCCAACCCTAGCCCTAACCCAGATCCAGGCTGCCGCACCTCCTCCTCGTCTGTCTCCGCAGAGGGAAGGCCGGCGGCCTGGGTGTCAGGCACCAGGAGCCCACGCCTGTCTCTGCCCTGCTCCTAGTAACCGGCGGACCTGCACTTTCCTGCACACTTGCATGTGCAGAGAACCTGCGGAGCCTCGCCTGTAAGTCCTGCAGTAACCCCAGGCAGCCGGCCTCGGTGGACCGGTTACAAACACGGATCCAGTTCCTCGTCCCTCCTGCACCCTTGCTCCCCTGCCCTGTGGTGCCGCCCCTCCCATAGGGCCCCCTCCCCCGCCTCCGGGCCGCCGGACCCGCGTTGCTCAGCGGATGTGGCGGAAGTGGCGGTGTTCTGGTTCCCCAAAGCCTCTGCTTGGGGGCGTTCGCTAGGGGCATCGTCTGTGATAAGACACAACACGTGCAGTGTGGCTCAGCCCCTCCGTGGAAGAGAGCAAGTGGGTCTCAGAGACAAAGTCACCCCGCGGTGGCCGGGTGGTCTGAGCCCCGCGGCCTGACCACGCTCTGAACTCCTCATTGTCTGGGGCCCTGGGGGCTCCCCCCTTTCGTGTCCGCTTCCCTCTCGAACCCAGAGGAAGCTGCTCCTGCCTTCTTTGCCAATTTCTCCCCTGTATTCAAGGCTCCGAGGATAATTCACCTGTGAAGACGCTCCGGGAGGCCCCCGCCCGCCCCCCTAATTTCTATCTCGGGGAAGAGGACTTGCTGGATTTGGTTCTGCAGGTCAAGCCGGCCCCGGGGAATCAGGTTGGTGGGAACACAGGACTTTACTGAGTAATTATGGGATTAGGCATCCCCCTCGAAATTAAATGCTACCTCTCCACCTTCCAGAGCAGAATCCCACCCCCACCTGCTACCATGTAATTATCTAGTGAATTACTCCACGGAGGTCTCACGTAATTACACATGAGTGAGAAGCCGGCAGCTCTTCCAGTCACTACAACCGAGGAATTAGCTCTCATTGTGCAAGGCAGCCACGTGGCCGAGGGGCTGCCAGAGCACACGGTCACCCAGAGCCTTCCTCTCCACGAGCCAAGAGGGGGACGGGTCCCTTGAACGTCCAGGATCACATGCTCACGTCACCCAGGGCAGCAGGCTCTTAAGAGTGCGGAGCCTGGGCTTCCCTGGTGGCGCAGTGGTTAAGAATCCGCCTGCCAGTGCAGGGGACACGGGTTTGAGCCCTGGTCCCGGAAGATCCCACGTGCCGCGGAGCAGCTAAGCCCGTGCGCCACAACTACTGAAGCCCGCGCACGCAGAGCCCGTGCTCCGCAACGAGAGAAGCCACCGCAGTGAGAAGCCCGCGCACCGCAACGAAGAGTAGCCCCTGCTCGCCGCAACTAGGGAAAGCCCGCGCGCAGCAACGAAGACCCAACACAGTCAAAAATAAACAAAATACATTTATAAAAAGGAAAGAAAAAAAAAAAAGAGTGGGGAGCCTGGGGTCCAGCCACTCACAAGCTCTGTGCCCGCTTCCTGCCTATAATACGGGGTGGTTGTCAGGATTAAACGAACTAGTATGCGGGTGGGGGGGGCTTCTACAACGTCCGGCACAGAATGAGTCCCAGGAAGGGTCTGTTTCTGGGGTGACGGTGCGTGGGGCCAGAGGCTGGATCGCTCTAAGGCTCAGCTAGACGCAGGTCACTGGTCAGGGCCGGGAGGGGCATCCAGAGAGAGGTGACAGGTGATGTGAGAGGAGGATGTGGGGCTGCACGGGCTAGAAGCAGGGCTCACTTCCTCCATGCGGGTGCCTGGCTCCTTCAAAGGGACGAGGAGGGCAGGACTCCCCCCCTCCCGCCACCCCACTTTCTCAGCAGAGCCTGTGGCTGAGACCCCACGCAGTGGGCTGCTCTCAAGCTGGGCCGCGGCCCAGAGCAGGGCCCACGTGCTCGCTCCCACCTGCCAGCCGGACACATCCCTGAGTCCCATCTCTGCAGCAGATTCGCTCGTGGCGCCGGGCAAGTTGCCTTGCCTCTCTGAGGTCTGCGGCTAAACAGCTTTGAGAGAGCTGCGGCCACCTCTGCGGGCTGCTGACAGCACGCAGGCTGCTAGCGCGTGTCACGGGCACACGAAGAACGCGCGCAGCCCATGTTCCGCGAAGACAAAGCCAGCCAGGCGTCTCCTTCCTCTGTGCCCTTGTGATCTGACTCACCACCCGCTGACGTTCCCTCTCCTCCCTGAACCGTCCCTTCTGCAGCTGAGACCAGCTGGGCACCCCGCTCCCCGCAGCCTTGGGCATGCAGGGGTTGCCAGGGCTGGCAGAGCCCGGCTGGGGAGAGGCCTCCAGCAGCCTGGCTTCTCTTGGCCCTTTTGACCACAACCCACCCCCCAAAAGGACGTGGGCACGTCTCGGGTGGTGCGGGGCTTAGCCTGTGGCAGCCTGCTGCGGAGCCGGGCGACTCCCGCCACCGGGTTCCGTCCCCAGGATGTGCCTCTGAACGAGGAGTGGCCAAGGCCTTTCGGTCCATCTGAGATCAGCTTCCGGCCCAAGGCTGGGGGCCTTCCGGCCGCGCTGTCAGCGGCTCTCAGGGGCCGTAGGGCTTTTTTCCTGGCTTTGTTTCTCATTGGCCTTGTCCTTTGATCCCGGCCTCTGCAGCTCACACCTCCTCCTTCACACCTCCCGGCCCTTCTGTCACGGCCCGGGGCTCCTGGCGGCCTCACGTCCTTCGTGGACTGAGGCCTCTGGCTTGTCTGCCTCATCCTCCCTCTGCGAGGCTCCGCCACGCCCGCCGGCTCGTCTCTGGGGGTCCAGGCTGGCCCCTGGGCAGGGTCCCCCACGTGGGGCCAGAGCCGGTGGAAGCGGAGAGCGCTGCTTTGTGCCTCGGCTCCCCCCACTGCCCTGCCCGCCCCCAGTGTCCTCGCCCCGCCAATCTGGTTCCTCCCCTCTCCTAGTTCTGAGCTCGCCGCGGTCCCAGATCGGCCGTCTGAGGCTCCCCGCTGAGCCGCGCTCCTTTTCAATCCGCTCTCCCTCCCGTCCCTTCATCATTCTAGTCAGGAAGAGGCCTGGGCTGAATGGGGAGCCGCTCAATCCAACGGGTACAAAGAGTATTTTGATGTTTTCATTTCTTTCTAGTTCAGCAATTCGAGAAAACACATAGTTTTGGTGCTGGTTCCAAGCTCTCTAACTGCCTTTCAAAACTTTCTGTTGGTTAAAAAGTATACACGAGATGGGGCGCGACTGCTGACTGGACGCTGGGGCGGGGGTGCCGCTCTGCCTGGAGGGCCGGCTTCTTCCAGCCCTGACTCCCCCTCCCACCGCCCTGATCTGTTGTGCTCCGGCAAACCAGCTAAGCTTCCGTGCCTGGAGAGGCCTGTCCAGGGGAGCTCAGGGCCTCGCTGAGAACAAACACACAAAGGCAGAGACCCCTGCCCAGCTCAGCCGGTGCCGAAGAGCTCTCCACGGTGCTGAAAGGGCGCAGCAGGTCTCCCCTTCCCCCCTCCACACCTGGAGCCAGCAGAGCCTAGCCTGGCTAAGGCGCCAGTAGCCACTCTTCTACCCAGCAGGCAGGGCCCGAGCTTCTAACACAGGCCTCCTTTGTGCTAGGTACTCGGGACCCGTCTTCAAAATAGTGCACTAAGGCCCCTGCCTGCAAGGAGGTCCCAGGCCAGGGTGGACGTTCCACAACACCAGCATGAGACCTGCTACAACGGAGAAATGACCGGGCTACCGGACGTGGGGGTCCAACAAGGCTTCCTGGAGGAGGGCAAGTCCCTCAGCTGAGACCTAGTGGTGACCGGGGTGCAGCTGAGCGAGGATGGAGACTACAGAGTGGGCTCAGTGCCGTGGCGCGACGTGCAGGCCCCGGGACCGTCTGCTCCACCGCCGGCCTGTGCACCTTTAGGCAAATCACTTCCCTTTCTGTGTTTCGGTTTTCCCACCTACAAAATGTAACTAAAACTATCATACACTTGCACAGGGCTGTGGTGAAGATTAACCAATTTTAATAAACGCCAAGGGCTGAGTACTGTGGCTGGAACACAGCGAATATCTGCTCTGACTGGTGCCAGGCTCAGAGTGGAGGGGACTCGCTGGCTGGAGACACAAGCCACGTGGCATGGGCGGGGGCTGCGGCTGCAGGGAGGACAGGGGGCCGCGCTGAGGGCCGGCTTTCACTCGCGGGGCGCTCGGGGCTGTCGGAGGGCTGGCTGTGGAGAGAGCGCTGGGCGTGTGCGTGCGTGCGTGCGTGCGTGCGTGTGTGTGTGTGTGTGTGTGCGCGCATGCACTCACGGGGGTGTCATCCAGACAGCAGCAGGTTTTGGGGGTGAGGGGCAGGAACTAGCCGAGCCTGCTCCCTCCTGTGTAGCCGTGGGGATGGGTGGAGTGGGGACACGCAGAAGTGCGGTCTTGCATCTTTTAAAAGGCAGCCTTTCCTTTTCATATCCTTTTCTTCTACTTCCCCTTCCCCTTCCCCCACAATAGACTTCTTGGAAGACAATCCAGGTTAACGACCCAGCATGTATCCTTCTGTCTTTTTCTTTGTGTTAATAAAATCCTATTCAGACACACATAGCTATACGTACGCACTCCCAGAGTGTTTTGGTCCTTGTTTTATAAAAATGGGATCGTATTATACATAGTTATCTTCAAATTGCTTTTCTCACTCAACAATGCCGTACAGAAATCCCTTTAAGCTACTGGTGGAGAGCTCATTAATTTTTTTACAGGGGGCCTAATATTCCTCGGCGCGGCTGCCCGGTGGCCCACCTTCCCTGTCACCCTGTGTCAGGTCCACCTCCCGGTTTCTGCCTCGGCACCTCCAGCTCCCTGAGCCTGGAGCGGGACACCCTGTTCCACACCTGCATCTCTGTGCCACCTGCTGCCTTCTCCCAGCCTGGTTCCCACGGCTACTCCCAGCCTGTTCTGCAGGGCAGCAGGCCAGCGGGCTGGGTGGGGGGCGAGGGGAGCAGAGAGGTCACGGGAAGGCTGGACAGTGAACGTGGGGCTAACTGAGCAGGTGGAGTTTGGTCTTGATCCCAGTGGGTGGGAGGGTGGGTGCCCTGGAAGGTCCGAAGTGGAGCAATGCCTGGGGTTAAGAAGCCCCCTTCCTGGCCTGTGAGGCCCAGGACCCCAGCCCCTCCCTCTCCCGCAGCCCCCCATTCCATCTCCTACCTCTTTCTCCACGGCAGATCCAGCTGCTTCTCCTCCACTGCCATCAGGCCACCGTGCCTCACAGCTGACCCCTAAGGAAGCAGGAGGGAGGAGCGAGTTCACTGCTGGTGGCCCTGCGTCCAAGGCACCGCCATGCTGTCCCCACTGCCGTCGCCCTGATGCCTCTGCGTTTAGACGGCGGCGGGGCACCCCCTCCCACCCGGCTTCCGCCCTCGTGGAGCTGAGACTGGGCAGCATGGATGGGGTGGTCCCCACAGGTCCCCAGACCCCCAGAGGCCACTGCTAGGGCCCTAGGGAGAGCCGTTCCAGCCCATCCCCTGGCCCCCAGGTTGGCAGTTCACAGGTAGACAGGTTTTCAGTGGTCCTCTCTTACCTCTAAGGTTCCCTGGCTTTCACGGAACAAGTTACTAGGTTGCTAATGATAACAGGGATATAGAGGTTCCTTTCTCAATCAGTGTTGGAAGTGAAGAAAAATCTGAAGGGAATGCCCACAGCAGGGCCGCCCGGCGGTGGCTGGAACCCAGGGAAGGGCACTTTGGGTCACTCCTGGCACCGCGCCAGCGAGTGGCTGGTGGCCCAAACCCATCGCCCCCCTACGACGCTGTTTTGAAGAGCTATTGAACTGCGGGGCGTTCCCATAAAAATCTGAATTTTCTGGCTTCTTTAGAAAAATCTGAAAACTCGGCAAAGCTGGGCACGGGCTTCCCCGGGAGGGGCTGCGGGCTGCGAGTCTCTGGTCCTCCCGGCCCGGCCGGCTCACTTCACGGCGGCGCTGCTCGCCTTCCGCGTGGCCACGCGAGTCCTGCCCGGAGGCCGTGCGCGGGGCAGGAGGGGCGGGACGTCTTCCAGGGAGGGGCCCACGTTCGGCCCCCCCTTGGACTCCGGCCGGGGCGGGCCCCGGGAGGCAGCCGCGTCCGCACAACCGGCCGGGGGCTCGGCCTCGGTCCTGGGGCTGCACCGGCCCCGCTGTCCCGTCTCTGGGCCTCAGCTTCTCCTGCAGGGCGAGTGGACGCGCGGGGCCGAGGCGGGCCTTCCTCGGGCGAGGCTGAGCGCTCTGCCGTGCGACCCTCCGAGGGCGACAGGGGGCGCCCCCGGCCCACAGGAACGCGCTCCGCCGCGGGACAAAGACTGTGCGCGGCAGCCAGGCGCGGCTCTGACGGCGGCCACCGCGCGGTCCTGGGAGGCCGGCCCAGGTGAGCGCGGCCCAGGTGAGGGTAGTCCAGGTAGCGCGGCCCAGGTGGCGCAGCCCAGCGCACGCCCAGCTTCCCCGCAGACCCTCCCTGGTCTCTCTCTGCCTCTCCCCACATTTCGCCCGTCCCCCAGTCCTCTGCATCCCTGTCTCTCCTTTCCACCCCGGGGTCGGTCCCGAACTCCTTCCCAGTCGCCCTGCCTACCTCCTGTCTCTTGTCCTGTCTGTGGCTCTGACTCAAATAGGGCTGGCCTTGTCTCTTTGTGCCCCAAGGGTCTCTGGTTGCCCTGTTTTCCAGGGAGGGGGCCCTGAGGTCTCTTTTGCAGTGGGGGGCGGGGGCAGGAGCACAGCATCAGCCTCGCCTCCCACCACCTCCGTCTCAGGCATCACAGCCTCCGAGCCGCGCTCTGGTTGCCCGAGACAGTCCCCCCTCCTCCCACCAAGTCCTGGAATTGCCCGGGAACGGGGTGAGAGGCTGGGAGCCAAGGGAACGCCTGGCTCACTCTTTGCCAGGTTCTAAGACACAGAATCTGGGCTGAAGCCGCTCTGGGCCCGGGTGGGGCCCGCTTCTGCTCTCGCCTCCACGCCCACCTGCCTGAGAGTCTTCCCTTCCCGTCCCCAGGTCTCCACCCGAACCATCGAAGTGTGGGGCTCCGTGACACCTTCCACATCTGATCGTCTAGATTCTAACGAGATGGACCTAAAATCCCACATTCCCTCTCCCCACCTCTTAAAAGCAGGTGCTGCCCCCGGTGCCCCAGACAACACAGTGCGGTAGGTGTCAGCGTGCCTGTTTCACAGATGAGGAAGACGGAGGCCCAGAGACCCACAGGAGCTGGTGCCGGCACAGCCAGCTGGACAGCCGGGGCACTCTCCCTGATGAAGGGCAGCAGGGACCGCAGGAGCGCTGAGGAGCCCCCTCCCCTGCTGGGCCCTGCAGGATTCCACACCTGAGAAGCCTTCCTTGCGGCTGGGTGAAAGGTGACACGCTGTCAGCGGGGGGTCCCTGAAAAGCCGATGCCAGGATGATGGAGTTGGAATTGCAAGGGCTTAACTGCCGGGAACGCCTGTGAAAGATAAGGGAGGAGGGGGCAGGGGTGGGTGGGGAGCCGCAGGCCCTGGTGCAGGTCTGAGCCTTCTGGAAAGACGGAGTCTGGGTAGGAAGAGCCCTGGCCTACAGCACGGCTCCGAGCGGGTCTGGCCGGCCCATGGGGAGTTCTTGGTGGCCTGTCCACGGAAGGACCCTGTCCTGAGCAGGAACAGCCAGGCCTGGCGCCACTCCACCTTCGGTTCTGGGTAATGAGGAGCCCGGCCTCGGCTTCCTCGAGCGAGCACTGAAGGAGTGAAGGTGTGAGCTGTGTGGGTATTTGGGGGAAAGCATTACAGACGGAGGCACAGCACGTGCCAAGGTCCTGAGGCAGGCGCGTGCCTGGCACCTTCCAGGAACAGCAGGGAGACACTGTTAGGAGCACAGTGAGCAAGGGGAAGGACCAGCCATGAAGGCAGAGGTACTGATGGGGTCGGGTCACGTAGGGCCTTCCGAGTCCGAGGAAGACCTCAGCTTTTCCTCAGGGTGGCGTGGGGCCCTCTGGGTTTTGAGTATAGGGACAGTGAGCTCTGACTCACATATATATATATTTAATTTATTTATTATTTATTTATTTTGGGCTGCGTTGGGTCTTCGTTGCTGCGCGCGGGCTTCTCATGGCGGTGGCTTCTCTTGTTGTGGAGCACGGGCTCTAGACGTGCGGTCTGAAGTAGTTGTGGCTCGCAGGCTTCAGTAGTTGTGGCTCGTGGGCTCTAGAGCGCAGGCTCAGTAGCTGTGGCGCACGGGCTTAGTTGCTCCGCGGCACGTGGGATCTTCCCGGACCAGGGCTCGAACCCGTGTCCCCTGCATTGGCAGGTGGATTCTTAACCACTGCGCCACCAGGGAAGTCCCCTGACTCGTATTTTAAAAGGATCGCTGTGGCTCCTGTGCTAAGAGCTGACTGTAGGGGCTTCCAGGGCAGGACTGGGGGATGCAGCCAGGAGGCTGCTGCAGTAGGACAGGTGAGAGGAGATGGCGGCTCGTCCGGGTGGTGGCAGTGGGGGTGGGCGGAGGGGCCGCTTTCGGGATAAGACCCATTAGTGGGACCATTAGGTTTGCAGATTCAGCTCCTCACTGCGTGAGGCTGTGACGTTTGCCTGTTGTGTTGTGGAACAGAGGTTTGTAGCCTCCTTCCCCCCGCCCTCGCTGGTCTGGCGCTCACCCCACCCCGTTTCATCTTCTCCATCTTAAGTCATCTTGTTGATTGAACTGTTAATGGTCCAGGAAGACGTGGCCCTTGTCAGAGCCTCGACTCAGCCCGTGTGCTGAATGACTGACTATAACTGCCAAGACCCCACCTCTGCTCCGGAGGGAATGGCCTGGCCCCGCCCACCTGAGTGGGCACGTGGGCGTGGACGGCCGTGTTATCCGACCCGGGCCAGGAAGGGCCGTGGGCTTCGGCTGGGAGCACAGGCATGCAGGGGCCGGTGTGCGCCACAGGGAGCGGGGGTGCGGACACGCTGGCGCTCAGGCCCTGTCCAGAGGCCCTCACGTTTTTACATCAGAAAACGTGCTGGGGCCGAGCCGGCCACTGTCTTGTGCTTGCTGGTCTAGGTCTTGCAGCCTTTCTGGTGCAGAGAGCAGCCCTGGGCGTCACACAGCACACACATCCACTCAGTAGGCCCCGAACCGAGAGTGCATGGTCGAGCCTGCTGGTCACATCGGTAGACGCAGAGTCAGAAACGCAGAGAGGGTCAGTAGCTCACCAGGGTTGTCCAGCAAGGGCGGGGTCTAGCTGGGCTTTGAACTGATAGCTGTCTGAGTTTGGAAACAACGCTCCAGCCACTGGCAGTGGCTTTCCTCCAAGCACCTCAAAGAGGCCGCGGGGCACGTCTGACCGCCAGGGCTGGGGCCCCTGCGAGCCGCCTCGTCTGCCCGGCCAGGCACGCTCCTGGCTCCGGCCCTTGGACGACAGCACTTGGCCCCCGCATCTCGCAGCTCAGCTGCCACAGATGGCTGCTCAGTGGGGCTGTGCCACCATCCTGGTTTCCGAGGGACGGATCGCCCGCCTCAGAGGAGGGTCTCTGCAGGCCCCTTGTCCAGGACAAGGCCCCCTGGCAGGCAGCACTTGCAAACACGGCAGCCCTGCAGGGCAGCCAGCACCCCAGATGGCCTGAGTGTTGATACGCAGAAGGAATGCGCGGCCTTTGTTCTCCGGATCCACCAGCTGCCGCACGGAGGCCACGTGGGCCCCCGGGCATCAGCCTTGGACGTGCCGCCGAGGCTTGGACGCCCTTCAGCGAGTCACTTAACCTCTCTGGGCCCCTGCACTTCATCTGTGGAGGGAGGGAGGGGTTTGGCCGCACAGCTCGGAGATGAGCTCCTAGCTCTGGCGCTCTGACGCCAGCCTCGCACTCATGCCGGTTTCACTGGCCCTCCTGAACGTCTACACGAATATTCTCTTTACGACCACGTCAGAGTGAACAGCAACACTTGACAAGTACTGCATTTCCCCCCCAAGACTCAACTTCACAAAGTTTCGAGTGCCTGACTTTCATTTCCAATAGGTGGCTGTCAGGAGGAGCTGCACGGCTCCTAAAGAGACCCACAGACATTGTAATTAAAGATGCCAGCCTTGACGGTAGCGGGAGAGGAGGGCGATGTGGCGGTGAGAGCGCAGAAGGGAGGGGGTCCGGGGCCCAGCAGGACGAGAGCACAGCCAGAGAGGTGTCCCCGCTGGCGGAGAGCTTGGTGTCAGCGTCGTGCCCAGAGGGCCGCTGCTGATGACGGTGGTGACAAGGCTGAGGTCGGTGCCTGACAGCTGACAAGGCACTCTGACGACCTCTCTCAGGATCCTGCAATCTTCCAGAAAGGCAGGCTTCGTCAATCCCATTTTGCAGGTGGGAAAACCGAAACCAAGGGTCAGAGCCCTTATTCTGGCTACAAACTGATACTCTACACCACAGACTGAGAATCTCCCTGACCCAGGCTGAGCCCAGTTAAACTGCAGCAGGTCCACTCCCAGGGTCTGAGGTGGATGGGCGGCGGGGATGCGGGTGACCCAGAGCAAACCCCTCTCTGCAGGGGGCAGAGCTCCGAGCTCCCGGCCATCGGCCATGACCTCACGGGAGGAGGCCCTGAGGGGTGGCTGGGGGGACCCCGGCCCGTCCAGGCTCGACCCAGGGAGCACGTGTGTGAACTCCGGCGCAGAGCTGAGGGACGTCCCTCCTAAGGGGCTTGTGCGTGCAGGCGCACACGGCGTGCTGAGCGGCGGTGGCCTCCCTGGCCGGTGCTTTCCCCCAACGACACGTGCCCCTCCTGCCACCTCAGGTGGGTCTGCCGGCGGCTGGTCCCTGAGGGCTGGCTGTCCGAGCGCCTGGCGTGGCCTGGCCTGCCTGTGTCAGCTTGGTGGGTTCCTGCACCTCAGCCGCGTCCCCAGGCCTCCGGCCAAGGTGCGGGATCACGTGGCCCAGAAGGAGCTCGGCACGGACGGGCTTCCTCCTCTGCCCCGTGATTCTGGCCTCTGCCATCAGGCCGGCCGGCTCCCCTCCTCCCCCATCATGGGCTCCCCCTCTGACAGGCACCTCATTAGCAGAATCTCTGTAAATAACGCCAACCAGTTAGAGTTACAGCGAGGAAGCTCATTAAAGCACTCTGCTCAGCTCCCTTCCCAATTAGTGCTTCCGCGGCGCAGCCGCCAGGACTGCGTGTGACAGGGCGCCCTCGGCGTGCTGTGGGTCCATCACCCCGGGGGGCAGTACCGGCAGCCCTGGGACCTGAGAAAGCAGCGCGCCGCTCCCCACC
The DNA here is from genome assembly GCF_964270905.1 of Leucopleurus acutus. Lineage (NCBI taxonomy): Eukaryota > Metazoa > Chordata > Mammalia > Artiodactyla > Delphinidae > Leucopleurus > Leucopleurus acutus. Next base: position 1,513,949 of record NC_139153.1, on the reverse strand, counting down.
CTGCAGCCGGCTGGCGGGGGGTGGCCTCTAAGAGAAGTGGGGGAGACGCAGGCGCCAGTGCCCACGGGGGTGGGGGCCACAGGGCGTAGCCACCCCAGGTGCGCACAGTGGGCCCAGACTGCCGTTTCTTCCGGCTGGAGGGTCTGTGCCCCGCGTTGGACACTTCTACGGTCCATCTGCCAGCATTCTTGGACCCAGGTTTCCACTCCAGATTGCTCGATCGAAGCGGACCTGTCCCAGGTCCCTTCTCCTCAAAGTCTTTCTCTTACCTTCTTTCACGGGACCTCAAGCTTTTCACGGAAGCTTCTGGGGACAACACTCTTCTCCTTGGGTGCTGAAGGCATTGGTGACAACGACGGAGGGAACTTCGGGCTGGAAAGGAGAAGGAGAAGGAGCTGGAGGAGGCTGTGGAAGGCAGGGTGATGGCGTTCCCAGGACTAGCCTTACCGGACTGCGGCCTTCTCCACTTTTTAATTTTTTTTAACATGTGAAGAAACAGACCGGGAGAGGCTCAGCCACGTGCTCCAGGTCACACAGGTGGTGGTCTAGAGCCTGTCTTGGGATCTGATCACCCGAGTGTGGCTTAGCTGTGCGGCAGGTTGGTGGGAGCACAGAGACCCTCCAGGTCCCCCGCTGCCCTTCGGTAGGTGAGCAGCTGACCCCCGTTCCATCCTTTCCCCAGTCAGGTTTCGCTACACCTGACCACACTTCCCTCTGTTTCACGTTGGGAAGGAAAATGCTCCCAATTTCTTTCCCTCTTGCTGAATCGATAGCTTAGCTGGGCAAGGCAGAAAATAAAATTTACATTCAATGGTTTCCATGGCAACCACGGTGCTGGACCAGCTTCTCTCGCTCTTGGGGCACCGTGTTCTGAGAAGAGCCAGGTATCGAAGTCTCAGCTCCCCGAGAATGTGGCAGGGGGTTAAACAGAACTGGAGGGGACTTGGGTTCCCCAGCCACCTCTTTCTCTGGCTTTGTGTTGTGTGGAGGAGGGGACAGGAGCCCCCCTTTTTCCCAGCATATCAGAGGAGCAAATCGCTTCACCCCGTCCTCAGCATCACCATGGCTCACAGTTTTACAGCTCTGCTCCGTGCCAGGCTGTGTGCTCAGTGCCGAAGCACTGTTTCCTTTCATTTCTGCTTCAGTCCCACGAGGTAAGTACTATGGTTACCCCACTTTAGTGATGAGGAAATTGAGCCGAGAGAGTATTATAAACCTTGCTCAGAGGGTCAGAGCGCACATCTGCTTCATCCCCGGACTGTGGTCTTAAGCATTCCACAAGAGAATGAACGCAGAGCTCACTCCAGGGAAGCAGGAGGGAACCAACTCCCTTTCTGCCCCCCACCCCTGTGGGCTACAGAGAGCGCTGGAGCACCCAGGCTGAGAGCACGGGTCTGCAGCCTGGCAGCTCAGGTGTCCTCACACATCTAGTGTGGGCCTGGTCCTCAGCCCTGAACGAGGGATTAAACACAGTGTCTACTTCCCAGGGGTGCTGACCGCATTAAAGGACATATAACCCTGCAAGCGCTCGGGCCGTGCCGGGCCCAGGGTCCATACTCTGTGTCAGTAACTCTCCTACTTGCAGCTGGGACACAGGTGTCCGTGTTTTCCTGAGGACGGGAGAAGCCCGGGCGTCGGAGCCCGAGGGAGGTAACCAGCGGGGCTTCCTGCAGGAGGCAGACGCTGAGGCCGAGCGTGGCAGGGAGGAGTGAGGGCGTCAGGTACTAGCCGTTCTGCCCACTCGGCACCTGTTCGTCTCCCAGCTCCCCGCTCAGACCCCTTCTCCTCTGCCCTCACTCTGTGCGCGGAGGGGCTGACTCCGCCCCAGCCCACCACCTAGGCATGGGCACGTGACTCGGTCCCAGCCAATGAGACACAGGCATCTCCCAGCTCTAGGGACTGGTTGGGAGGTGGGCACATGGCTCAGGCAGAGCCTATCAGAGTCAAAGCATGTCAGACCCGAGGGTTTTGCTGGGCCGTGGGGGAAAAGACCCCTTCCGCCCGCTAGGCTGGCGGTGCTCAGGTTGCTAGCGTGCAAGCCTGAAGCTGCCGGGGGCGTGTCTGCCCCCAAGAGGGGAGAGCCTGCGTGAGAGTGAAGCCAACACACAGCAAAGCGTAGCTTAGAAGCGGCAAGAGTGGGACTCCTGGCAGTGTTCCTGGATCCAGCTGTGCCTGAAGCCCCAAGGCTGTTCTGGTACATGAGCCAATGCCTTTCACAATCAGGAGAGCCCTCCTTAGACACAAAAGGAGCGGCAGCAGTGGGCTGAGAGGGCGGCAGGCGCCAGGTCACGGAGTCCTAAATGCCTTGCTGGGCAACTCAGACTTGAAGGTGGTGGGAACCCTTGATCATAAGCAGAGAACTGATAAGCAGAGTCCAGGCTCCGGAAGGACCCTCTGAGGAATTCTCTGGTCCAGCGTCTGTAGTGCCCTGGTTGAGAAATGCTGATTTAAACTGCCTAGGGTTTTTTTTCACATGCAGCAAATGAGATTACAGGACATACTGCCTGCATGTCTACTTGCGCTAAAAAAGCATTTATGGTTTACCTGAAATTCAGATTTTAGTGAGAATCCTGTATTTACCCGGCAGCCCTAACCCACCCCCACTGATGGAGACGTGGGTTGTTCCTGTCCTTACTATTACACACAGGGTACGAACAGTGAAAGTTGCTGCATATCTCATTCTGTGCGTGCGCAAGGATGCCTACAGCATGAGTTCCTCCAAGTGGAATTATTGGGTCGACGATGGAATCTGTAATTCTGATGGATCCTGCCAGTTTCCTTTCATTAGGGCGGCGACAGTTTACGCTCCCACCAGTGATGTGCGAGGGTGCTTGTTTCCCCACCGCTTTGCCGACAGAGTGTATTACCAAACTTTGGGATTTCTGCCATATTGGTTGGTGGGAAATGTGACTAGAAAACTTTCAAAACGTTGTGAGCAAAATTCAGGTGGAAAATGCACATAAGGAAAATTCACCAGATTCAGACCCTGACAAACCAGTGTGCTGTGTCCACTGTATGCCTGTTGTGTCCAACACTCTCTACAGCTGTGTGAGGTGAAACTTCCAGCCCAGAGAGGTTAAGTAACCTGCCCAAGGTCACACAGCTGGTGAGGGGTGGAGCAAGTCTAGGATCTTCCAACCCACGGTCATGCTGAGGTGGACCAGGACGGGCGTGGCAAGCTCATCCTCTACTCCCGCGTCTCTCCTGAAGCTCCCTCTCGTCGCGTTTTTCATCGCCCATCCAGCTGGGCCACTTCTCTGATGCACGTGGCGTTAGCAGCGGCTCTGGCCCAAGAGGGAGTGTAGAGGGCCTTGTTGAAGGCTGGACAGTCTTGTTTGACTCAGCTACTCGGTTAAACGGATTCTTCTACGTGTGCAGCATTGAACTTTCTGCTTCGATAAGGCGTAATATTAATTTTAATTAAATCTCTGAAGGCCTGGCCAAATAGTTCCATTTTCCGAGCATGTCCCTTGATCACGGAGCTTATATTCCCTTGAGACGAGATCGCCGGGAGGAGCCACCCTCCCTCTGCCTCTGCCTCCTGCTCTGAGTGCAGGGAAACGGACGGGGCCGTCAGGAGGGAAGCGGGAGGAACTCAGGAATGCAGGCCCTACTGTGTGCCAGGCACTGCGCTTGGGACTTTCCACACGTTGTTTAATCCAAGAACACAACGGACATTTCCATCCCTGTTTCAGAGCTGTAAACACTGGATCAGAAAACCAAGATATCTGTTGAGGATTTCAAAGCTGCTAAGGTCATGCTGGTGACGTCTGCGGTTTTGGGCCCCCTCGTACCCACTCCTGCCGTCTGGTGACATCACTCTGATGTTCCCGTAGGGTCCGCCCTGTCCCCCTCAGTACAATTCTGGCTGAGCTGACCGAGCCCTGACCGTTCGGGGCACTTTATCCCTCGGCCACAGAGACTGGATTAGGAAGGGCGTGGGACCCACACCTGCCCCCGAGGTTTGATGCTGGGCCTCTGATCGCAAGCGTTGGGAAAACATGGCTCTTCCTACTGAGTCTGGAACGGGCAGAGCTGCCACGTGGAGAGACGCCGGCACTGGGAAACCGGACCCAAGGGGTGGAAGAGCCGGGGGAAGATGGACACGATGCACAGGGTGGTCTGAAGGGAGACCACCTTGCCCCTCGGAGTCATTTAAACCTCCTGTTCCCCCTCTGCCCCCCCCCCCGCACCCCCCAACCCACGTCACAGAAACCACTTTGAGTCACTTAAACACAGAGCGGTTTCCACTCCAGCTGGAAGAGGTGGCGCACCGTGAAAAAGGCCCTTCTGGTCAGAGGAGCATCTCAGATCTGGCCTCCTGCCTGCCCGCCTCTGACCTGTCTCCCTGAGGTGGCCCAGCTCCTTGTGCCCTCTGACCACCTGCAGGGCCCTGGCTGCCTCTTCGGCCCTTCAGCTCCTGTTCTGGCCCTTGGTCCCAGACGCCCTGAGGCCCCGGCCTCTCACCCGGGGGCTGGAGTGCACTTTGGTGTTGAGCCCAGACCCACGGCTAGGGGAGGGTCCAGCTGCCCAGAGACCTCAACGGTGAGACAAGATCCAACCCCACGCAGGGTGTGTGAACACACACACACACACACACACACACACACACACACGTCCCCTATGCAGCCGTGTGTGCGGTGGCTGTGGGGAGGGGTCTGGGGGTCACACTCAGAAACACGCGGTAACGGATTGCTCGGGGGGGGGGTTGTCTTTGCTGGCAGAATATCTTCCTGAATAACCTGAGTTTTCTTAAAATGAGCGAATTGGAAAAATATGTAGTCATCATTTTCTTGTTTAAAAATTAAACGTAGGGCTTCCCTGGTGGCGCAGTGCTTGAGAATCCGCCTGCCAATGCGGGGGACACGGCTTCGAGCCCTGGTCCGGGGGGATCCCACATGCCGCGGAGCAACGGGGCCCGTGAGCCACAACTACCGAGCCTGCGCGTCTGGAGCCTGTGCTCCGCAACAAGAGAGGCCGCGACAGTGAGAGGCCCGCGCACCGCGACGAAGAGTGGCCCCCGCTCGCCGCAACTAGAGAAAGCCGTCGCACAGAAACGAAGACCCAACACAGCATAAATAAATTAATAAAACTCCTATCCCAACATCTTAAAAAAAAATCAACTGTAATACATATGAACGATTGCCAAAAAAAATTATCAAAAATTTCAAGCAGAAGCTAATCAATGCTCCGCAGGGAGAATGGGAGCACTTCTCTTCCCACAGCCTTTCCAATTCCACATTCCACCGACTCTTAAAGTCTCACCAATCTAATGGGCAAAGCCCGAGATTAGAGTCTTCATTGAAGCCGCAGTTTCTTGCCTAGAGAGACTGCGCTTCTTTTCACTCGTTCAAGGCTGTTTGTTTGCCTCTGTGTGTCAAGTTCCTGCTTACATTCTTTGCCATTGTTTCCACTGAGTTGTTTGTCTTTGGCTTATTATGTCCGGGGCTCTTTATCTTTGTGAATGTTGGTGCTTTTCCTGCAATAAATGCTGTAAGTGTCCTCTCCCGGGCTGCCAACTGTGCTTGAAATCTGTTTCTGTGTCGTGTCCCGTACAGACCTTTCTGTTGTACGTGCTCAGAAGGGCTCCTTCATGGCGTCTCGGTCTTTGGTTTTACTTAGAAGGGCTTGTCCCCCCCCGCCCAAGTTCAGAAGTTTATGCCACATTTTTTTCCTTGTGCTTTTATAGATTCTTTATGTTCAGAATTCTGATCTCCCTGAAATTTACCGCTGTGTAGCTGTGAAATGGATTGCCCATGTCACTGTGCCCAAGATTCCCGTTTCTTCACGGGACCGTGTCTGAACTTTCCGTGCTGTGTCACTGCTACTGTTGTTGCTATCATTACCGTTATGAATTTGGGGGCTGTTCTCGTGCCCTCCACACGAGGCTGAGGAATCAGCTTGCCAAGCTTTCAGAAAGATTGTGTTGGGTTTTGATTGCTGTTACATTGAACTAATTTATTGTGACTATGTTTATTTACTGGACACCAGAGGTAAGACACCGAGTTAATTATTGCTCCTCATTTCATGGCCCCGTAACATCATCCACACCATGGCTCCTTCTTATTTTATATTGTTTTTGCCTTTTCCCCCGATCCCCACACCTATATAGACACCTACTGATTTGTTAGATACGTGTTTTTGGATATTATTGATCCTTACAGAATATTTAGTATTCTTTTGTATCAAAGTATCAATACTGGGCTTCCCTGGTGGCGCAGTGGTTGAGAGTCCGCCTGCCGATGCAGGGGACGCGGGTTCGCGCCCCGGTGGTCAGGGAGGATCCCACATGCCGCGGAGCGGCTGGGCCCGTGAGCCCTGGCCGCTGAGCCTGCGCGTCCGGAACCTGTGCTCCGCAACGGGAGGGGCCACAGCTGTGAGAGGCCCGCGTACCGCAAAAAAAAAAAAAAAAAAAAAAAAGTATCAATCCTATAGATTTTCCTAATCACTCTGATGTTTTAAGGTACGTCCACGCAGCTGTCTGTCTATTAAATTCCCCGCTTCTAGCGCTGCGCAGTACTGTGTTTCTTCCGCAGCATCGATCCCAGTGTTCTTAGGCAGCCCCCTGGTGACGGGCCCCAAGGCTGCCTCCAAGCCCTCTGACTCCACAGACACCGCTGGGGTCAGCCTCCTCACGTGGCCTCCCGTGGACGTCTGAGCACGTCTCTCGAGGCTCTGCGGCCAGCGGCGGCCTTGTCGCATCACCTAACTTGCGCCGAGCGCTGTGTGACCGCTCTGCAGACCGGCTGTTCCTGCTTGTACCCCCAGCCAGCGTCTGGGTCTCTCTGACTCCCGGAGTCTTTGCCCATGTGGGTATCTTCTGACTTGCTAATTTCTGCCTCTGTGGTGGGGTAACTGAATGTGCCTTTTCTGATTACGAATGAAGTCAAGCACCTCTCCACACGTCCTCGACGGCGATCTGGCTTCCTCTGCTATGAGCTGTCCAATCATATCCTTTTGCAGCGAGACTGGTTATTTCGTGGTTAATTTGTAGGAGTCCCTTGCATATTCTTGGGTCTCAGCTATTCCTCAGCTGTCACGCGGCAGCGTCTCTGACTGTGTGTCTATCGGACAAAAGTGCTCGTTTGTGATGGCGGCAGTTCCCTCGATGTTCTTCCCTTATGATTTGTGTTTTATGTCTTGCTTAAGAACTCTTCATCCTTAGACCACAACTCTATTCTCTCACTTGCTCTCCCTATTAGCTTTACAGCTCCATCTTCCGTACTGAGGTTCACCCTCGTAAATGATCAATCTGTATTTCACACGTGAAGTTCCCCTGAGCCCGTGGTCCAAGGTAGGGACTCAGCTTTATTTCGCTGTGTGTAACGAGCCCTCTCCCCACCGCTGTCCTCTCTCCTACACAGAGCAGCGGTGTCTGGCAGGCCTCCTGGACTGATTTCTGATCTGGGGGGCGAATACATCTCACATGTTTGTGTATAAAGGGTGGTGGCCTGTGGGCCTGGGTGTACCGCCTTTATCAGGCTGAGGAAGTTCCCATCTAGGAATTCTCTTCTTGGAGCCCTTATCACGCATAAATAGGTATTGAACCTTTATAAATGCCACTTCTCTGTCTATTGAGATAACTGTGTGACTTTCCCCTTAGGCTATTAACGGGTGGCTTGCATCGATAGATTTTCTCATGTTAAATCATCTTTTCATTCCTTGTATAAACACTATTAGGTACGTTATTGTCGTAAAGTGAATCGTTCATTGAGGTGTACCTTGCATACACAAGAGAGGCGGGATGGTAAGTGAGCACAGTTCTTGATCAAGAGACAAAACACGACCCCGTCTGCCCAGAAGACCACCCAAGAGTAACCATCCTTCTTTCCAGCACGACTGACGGCTTTGTCTGCTTGTAAATTGTATAGAAATGGAATCATAGGATAGATTAAAATACGTTTTGAAATTAAATTAAAATACGTATTTAATTAAAATACGTTTTCAGATACACGGTTGGGTTTGTTTAGCAAGTACTAGAGTTAGAATCTTTGCGTGTGCGTTCGTAGGTGACATGTCTCTGTGATTTTCTTCACTTGTCCTGCCCCTTTCCAATTTTGGAACCAGTATTCTTCTCACTGTGTAAGATGACTAGGGCAGCTTTCTCTCTTTCCTTAGTTCTGGGAACAATTTGTCCATTATTGGGATCTTCTGTTCCTTGAACGTTTGGTTGAACTCACTTGTGAAATGATTTGGGCCTGAAGTTTTTGGGAAAGTATGTATTTGATATTATTTTAGGTTCTTTAATGGTTATTGATCTATGTATATCTTCTATTTCTTCTTGTTCCGATGCTGGCCTTTTATACTTTGCCAGAAATTTATCTATTTTGTCCAGGTTTTCAAATTTGTTAGACATACGACAGTTCATAATATTCATTTACTTGGAAATCTTTCTTACGTCTGTAGTCATTTTCTCTTTTTTGGTCTACATTTTATTTATTTGCAATTGTCTCCTCTTTTCAGAGATGTGAGAATTTTGAGAAGTTATCCTTTTGTTCCTGATTTTGCTTTATTACATTATTGGTAGAGACTGGTTCATATGATATTGATTTTTTAAAAAATTTAGACAGGCTTCACTGGTGCTTTAATAGATCGTTGATTTTGTGAATGTTTCGTACGTGCTCAAAAATCACACATTTTCTCTTTATGGGGTGGAACGTTTCACACAGATTAGCTTAGGCTTGTTGTTTGACCTATTCATGCTTGTGAGAGAGTTAAAATATTCAACCACAGTTCTGGAGTTATCTATGTTTTTCCATAGTTCTTTCACTTGTTATACATTTGTTTTTTTTTTTTTTTTGGCGGTACGCGGGCCTCTCACTGCTGTGGCCTCTCCCGCTGCGGAGCACAGGCTCCGGACGCGCAGGCTCAGCGGCCAGGGCTCACGGGCCCAGCCGCTCCGCGGCACGTGGGATCCTCCCGGACCGGGGCACGAACCCGGGTCCCCTGCATCGGCAGGCGGACTCTCAACCACTGCGCCACCAGGGAAGCCCACTTGTTATACATTTTTGAGGAAGTATTTTGGGTGGACATATGCTCATTATTAGTATTATATATTCTCAATCCATTGTTTTTTAACAAAATAAAATGCCCTCTTTTGTCCCTTAGGAAGTTTTTGCCTTGGGTCCTCTTTTTTCCCCTTTCTGATATTAAAATTCTGTGCTGACTTTCATTCCTTATTTGCCTCTTTCTATTTTCATCCCTTTTATTTCCATCTTTTTAAATGTGTCTCTGGTATAATCCACATTACTCGATTCTTTAAAAAAAAAATTCCTCTAAGACTCCGTGTCTTCTGTTTGGTGCAATTACCCTATTTTTTTTTTTTTTTTTTTTTTTTTTTTTTGCGGTACGCGGGCGTCTCACTGCTGTGGCCTCTCCCGTTGCGGAGCACAGGCTCCGCGCAGGCTCAGCGGCCATGGCTCACGGGCCCAGCCGCTCCGCGGCACGTGGGATCTTCCCAGACCGGGACATGAACCCGTGTTCCCTGCATCGGCAGGCGGACTCTCAACCACTACGCCACCAGGGAAGCCCGCAATTACCCTGTTTATACTTAGTTTCAGCCCAGTTCCATTAGGATCTATTGCTCCCAAGTTCTTTTTTGTTTTCCGTTTATCATATATCTTTTATTTTAAAAATTTTGCCATATTAACAGGTAGACCATATTTTTGTGCTGTTGGCTTGAAAGTGGGGCGTTCTGTTTAAGTATTTTAGTGCTTCCCCCAACATGTGCGGCACATTCTCAGTCAGAGCAGCTTATGCTTCCAGAGGGAATGAACTTGGCGGGGTGGGGGCATCACGGGGAACTCGAGGACCAGCTCAGGTAAACAGGTGGCCGCCAGCAATTCCTTCTCTGCTGAACCTGTTGCTGTTCCTCGAAGCACCAGGGGTGGGGTCAGGCTCCTCCCTCTGAATCTGGGCTCCAACCTATTAATATTATGCTTAGATTTTTGGAAAATGTTTAACGTGTGATATGGGTTTACAGAGTTCTATTTTTTATATATTCTTTTTATATATTCTTTCTCTTAGAAAGAGGCGGAAAGTTTTCCACCTACCTCCATGCTCTTAAATTGAAACATTTTTTTAACTTTCTTTTATGAACAACTTTTCAGTTAAGAGGTAAATCAAAAGGAAGATAAAATTACTTAAAAATAAGCAACGAGAATATAATATGTCAAAATTTATGCCCTGTTGAGAATCAAAGCACATGTTTATTTGAGAACAAAAATGCATTTACTTGGAAACCAGAATGGCTTAAAGTCACTAAAAGTTAGCTGAGAGTTCCCCAAGACCACTTTCATTTTTTTTAACTCTAGGGATGAACATATAAATATATATGTAAATTTTAAAAACGGGCCTGAAAAATACTTTCCAGACTACTCACAGAGATTAGTCCTAAGTAGGAAAATGCAGTTGGAGAAAAAGGGAGTAATTACAAAGGGACACCTTTCTTTTTTTTTTTTTTTTTTGCGGTACGCGGGCCTCTCACTGCTGTGGCCTCTCCCGTCGCGGAGCACAGGCTCCGGACGCGCAGGCTCAGCGGCCATGGCTCACGGGCCCGGCCGCTCCGCGGCACGTGGGATCCTCCCGGACCGGGGCTCGAACCCGCGTCCCCTGCATCGGCAGGCGGACTCTCAACCACCGCGCCACCAGGGAAGCCCAGGGACACCTTTCTTTATGTTTGATTCTATTGATTGACTCTTTTACAGGGAGAATATATTTCTCTATTGCCTTTGCTTTGTAAGACCAAGTTTTTAAAAATTAAAAAGATCACGCCAAACACATTTTCCAAACACAGTGCAAATAAAGCTGGAAATTAACAAGAGGGTAACATCCCCAAATCTATCCACTTGGAAATTTAAAAACAAATCTGACTAACGTGAACTAAACAATAAATCAAAACTGAATTACCAACTATTTAGAAATGAACAGTAATAAAGCACTGCTTATAAAAACACACAGGATACCGCCCAAGACGTGTGTACTCAGAGGACAAGAATAGCTTTAAATGCGGTCATTAGAAAAGAGGAACATTGAAAACATAAGGAAACTGAGCGCTACCTCAATAAGCTGGCAAGGAACATCAGAATAAATCTGAAGAAAGCAGACAGAAGAAATTCATGAAATAAAATAAAACAATCGATCCGGGCTATACAAATGAAAGGTAATTCTTTGAAAAAAATTGATAAACCAGACAAAACCAGCAAGACTAATCAGGAAAGCACACCGCTAACCATAAAAATGACGAAAGGGCGTCACAGATACACAGATGTGTTAGGAAATTATAGGGAAATGCAAATTTTTCTGCCAATAAATTTGACAATCTAATATAAGGTGAACAGTTTTTAGGGAAAACCACGCACACACAAGGTGGCAGACGCTGGCAGCTGGCTCACACCCTCCCCCCAGTCCTTCCAGCCGGCCTGTCTCCACGGCACGGGGAGACCTGGAGACTGCATTTCCATGCGCCCTTGAGCTGGGGGTGGGCGCGTGCCTGGACCCAGCCAGGACTCCAGGGCTGAAAGGGACGGGTGGGAGCAGGTTCCTGCCAGGGACCAGCTCCTGCGGCGAAGGTGCCTGGCGGCAGGTGGCGAGGGCCGTGGGGGGTTTCTGCTAGGAGGGTCTCGTAGAGGGGTTGGGAATTGCTCCTCACTCTCGTCTATGTCCCTCAGCCTCCCAGAAATTCCGGAAACTCTCCAAACCCTGTAAAATGCCTTGATTAGCCAGTTGGGGTCTAGGACCAGGAACTCTGGCCAATGCAGCAAAGTTGACTCAAGAAGAGGGAAGGAGAAAAAAAGGAAGAAGAAGAAAAGAAAAAAAGAAGGCATTGGGTCCAGATACCTTTACGGGGAAGTTCTCCCAGACCATTAAATCACAGAGGAGTCCTATGCTGGAAGTCCTGATTTGTGGGTTCACTCTCCCAACTTTTATATGTTCTTAATGAATTCAAGCTACAGTCCAACTGCAGTCCAGTGCAGTGTAAGGTGACCAGACAGGCTTCTGGGCTGGATTTTGCTCATGGGGGCTACAGTTTGCCCTTCTGAGGTGGTCAAGAGGAGAAAATGGGGCCCAGAGGCTGGGGAAGCCTCACTCGTTCATTCCCTGAGTTCTCCCTCGTGCTCAGGCTGTTCTAGGCCTGGAGCAAAACAGACCCCGCAGTCACAGAGATCTGGGGGCACCCTCCTGGCCGAGCGATGGCCAGTGCAAAGGCCCTGAGGCAAGAGTGTGCCTGTCATGCCCAAGAGGCTGCAGTCAGCACCCCGGGAAGACGAGTCAGAGGAGTGACGTTAGACCTGAGGGAGGGACGGTGGGAGGGAGGCCGCCAGTGCCCAGATGAGGGGCTCGGGCCGGGGTGGTGGCTGGGGCGTGGGGTGGGTCTCACCAGATGTCTAAAGGTAGGGCTGACAGCAGTTGTGGATGGGTTCCACGTCGGGGTCGGGGGGCAGAGGCGTCAAGGGTGGCGCCCTGGAGATGCAGGCCAGGCCCCGAGTGTCCTGGGAGGCCAGGCTTTCCCAGGCCAGGGCGGGGGGTGTGTGTTGGGGCAGGGGGCACCGAGCCACAGGGCTCAGGGCAGAAGGGGACAGTGTGTGGGGAGGGGGAGGTGACGGGTGGGTGGCAGAACTTGGGAAGGTGTCTGGCCCTGATGATGCCGCTAACTGCATTTCTAAGCACACCTTTTCTTTCATTCCCGTGATCGGAAGTGCAATTTTGCCACTATTGAAATACAACGTGCCGTCTCTTTCTTGGTCTCTCTGCTGTAATTGTGAACCCCTGGCTCTGCGCCTCGGTGCTGGCCGGCTGGCAGATTCATAATTTCAGGCTGACACCATAGTAACCACTTAGCTTGATTCAAGATTCCAGTGTCATCCCTGGCTACGCCTGGGTAGAACGGGGGGGGGAGGGGGAGGGGGGCCCCTGAAGACAGCTCCCCGCAGCAACGGCAACTATCTCTTCCTCTCCAAGGAAAATGTACACAGAAGGTTTGGCCTGGCCTCTGTGGTGGTGGGTTGGTTTGGGGAAACTGGGTCTGCTTCTCACTTCTCCTCCCGGCCCCTGGCCCCCAGGTGGTGACAGGGGCAGTGGCAGCTGTGATGACAGAGGTGGGGCCGGCACTGCAGGGATAGCAGTCGGCTTGGGGAGACGGGCCCCCGGCACGGCTGCCCGCCTGGCGCTGCACCCCAGCCCGGGGTCCCGCAGGCCGAGGCTCCCCACCGCTCAGCAGGGGCCTGGGGTTGCCCTGCCTTCCAGCCCCTCCAGCGCGGGCTCATGTGGCCTCTGCAGGTGAGACGCCAAAGCCGCTGCTGTCGCCCACTCTCCCGGCTGGCGCTGGGCCTGCCTCAGCCTCCCCGTCCCTCCTCTAGACACCCCGTGGGCTGTGCCCACCCCTGCCGCTGGACCGTGCTCCCTCCACAGCCCTGTGATTCCTCCCCGGTCTGAGCCTCACTTTGCCCATCTGTGAGATGGAGACCAAGGCAGCCCCTCCTGGCAGGGGTGTGAGGGCCCAGGCCCCCAGGGGACTCCCAGGGCCTCTCTGGACTGCGCGGCCCCCCTGCTTCCCCCAGGGTACGCCTGGCTGGGGCGGGGGCGCTCCCCCGAGCATAGCGGGTCCAGGCAGGCGATAACGTCAGCTTCTCCCGGCGGTTCTGCTTTGTCTCCTGCCGGTGGCTTGCGGTCCGCTCCCTCCCTGGAGGGGGACGTGGCTGTTGACTGTGCCAGGTTTACTTCCGGCCGGTTCAGCAGAAGGAATCTCGGCCTCAGCCCACGGGTCAGTCCCAGGTGGGCCCTGCGTGGCCACGGCTCCTGTATCCCCCAGCCTGCTCCCCGCCCACCGACCATCACTGTTTCCACGGCGGGAGTGATCTACAGTGGGCCTGCCCCAGGAGGCATGGCTCCAGCAGGGGCTGGGGTGCACGTCGCGTGGGGGGATCTGGAAAGGTTTTGTTCAAATCGCAGCGGAGTCCTAGGGCTCCGCCAGAAAGACAGGGAGCCGGCACTGGTCCTGCTGGTCCAGGGACGTTTACTTCCCCATCACTTCTTTTTTTTCTTTTTTTATAATTTATTTTATTTTATTTTATTTATTTTTGGCTGTGTCGGGTCTTCGTTGCTGCGTGCGGGCTTTCTCTAGCTGCGGCGAGCGGGGGCTACTCTTCTTTGTGGTGCACCGGCTTCTCATTGCGGTGGCTTCTCTTGTTGCGGAGCACGGGCTCTAGGCACAGGATTCAGTAGTTGTGGCACTTGGGCTCAGTAGTTGTGGCTCGCGGGCTCTAGAGTGCAGGCTCGGTAGTTGTGGCGCACGGGCCCAGGTGCTCCGCGGCATGTGGGATCTTCCCAGACCAGGGCTTGAACCCGTATCCCCTGCACTGGCAGGTGGACTCCCAACCACTGCGCCACCAGGGAAGCCCCCGCATCACTTTTTGAGCGTCAGGACGCTGGGGGCCCAGAATTTACATCCGGATGGGGAAATTCAGAGTCACAGTTTCATTCAAATAGTCAGGAAGATGCGAATCAAAAATACTGTGTGTCATTTGTCTCCAAACCCGGTATGTTGTGTTGAGCCGGCGAAGAAGACCTGGGGAGATGTGGCTTCCATGTTTGGGTGAGCTGTGGACACGCGTGACCTCTGTTTCCAAGCAGAGGGGCATTGGTGGGGCTCCTCTAAGGGGAAAAGTCTGGTTCATTATCTCTCGATTCTAGTAAAAATTGACCTCCTCACTAGAGAACGTTGGGGGAAATACTCAAAAGCAGAAAGACATTATCAGGGGATGGGGGGGCCCTATTTCCCCTTCCCCTAGGATTTAGCGACCCCAGATGGGCGGGCTGAAGCCATGTCACCTGCCAGCTTCGGGGCCTCCCCTCTGGGCCACTTCCTTCCGTGGAATGGGTGCAGGATGGGTTTGTGGGAGGACAGTGCTGGGCCTGGCTCGGGAGGGGCTCCAGGGGCAACAGCTGTTAGTGTTCTGCTCCTCCCATGATGCTAGAAAAACTTTCTCACCACATTTAAAAAAGCCGTTCTGTGGTGATTTTGAGACCCAGGACGAGCCATCTTCCACTGCTGCCTGGAGGCCCCGCTGTGCCCTCGGGCGAGCTGGGGGCCTTCCGCTCCTGAACCCCCACTCCCCAGGCGTGCCAGCCAGCGGCAGGGCAGTGGGGGTCTTGGGTTGAGCTGTGGGCGCCCCCTCCACAGGAGAAAGCGGGGCTCCCGGCAGAGGGAGGTTTGTGGGGGAGGGGACAGTTGTGGCAGGATGCACTTGGCCCGTTTCCTAGGAAACCCAGCGAGGGAGAGGGAGGAAGGGCCGCTGGCTGCTCCTGGGACTCTCAGGGCACAGGAGGGGGCCCCTGCAGCTGGCCCTGTGGTTTCAGCCCCCAGGTCTCCCTCTGGGTGAAGGGTGGAGGGGGCCTCGGGCACCGTGATTCCCGAAAGCTGTGTGGGCCTCAGTCCAGAGCCTACCTGGGCACTGCCGGGCCAGCTCCCTCGCTCCGGCGATCCCTCACTCCAGGGGACCCTCCCTGGCTGGACCTTGTCCCTGTGGCGCCTCAGACGCAGACCGCAGCAGATTTTGCTCCAGATCACCCCGGCGAACGCTGTTCCTGGCTCTCTCTCTGCTCAGGGCACCTTCCTTCTCCCCCATCCCCCACCCAGGTCACCCCCGGGAGGTCAGAGAAGCCTTGCGCTTAGTCAGCAGTGGGGGACCCCTGTCTGCCCCCACCTCCAATCGCGCTTGTAATGTCCTGCCTCGCCCGCAACACACAGTGCTCCTCTGTGTGTCCCGTCTGTCCCCTGTCTTCACGCTTCTGCCATGTGCATCCGGTCTATCACCTCTGACCTTCACAGCAACCCGGGTGTGATGCCCATTGTGAAGATGGGGAAACTGAGGCTCAGGGAGCCCAAGACTTCACAGCTGGCAGAGCCGTGCTGCCATCAAGGTGCCAGTTTCTGAACGGGGTACCGAGGTCAGTCGACAAGGGACGGAGCGCAGTGGAGCAGGGGGTGTACAGGGTCCAGGAGCAATGCCCGTCCCCATCTTGACCTTCACGTCTTGGCTCTGGTCCCGGGAGAGACCCGGAGCACCCAGACCTGCTCCAGGAGAGCAGTGAACCCCGGGCCGTCAGCTGCAATTACCCAAAGCAGCTGCCCCGCGCCGGGCGCTGCTGGGGTGATCTCTGTGACCAGCTGTGCGGAGAAGGCATCCCGACGCTCTGTTTGCAGAAACTGCCATGACTTGTGTAAATGTACATTAATGAGCTGTGTCCCGGCCGAGACACGGAGTTTTCCTTAATGTTCAGCTGATGTGCAGGAAGCGCCCATAGATTGGGAGCAGAGGGACCTGTGGGGACCTGGGTGCGGTTCCCGCACAGCCGCTCTGCTGGGGTGGGAGGGCTGCCCTGAGCCGCCCTGGGAGCGCTCAGAGCCCATGCTCCCGCCGCCTGCTGCCTCCCCCGGGGCCCTGCGGAGCCGGGGTGACGAGGGTCCCCGCAGAGCCCACTGCCCAGGTGTGAATTCCGGCTCCGCCACCGAGAGCCGTGCGGCTGTGCACAAGCTCCTTGGGCCTCTGTGCCTCAGCTTCCCCACCGGGTAGACTGGGAAACAACAGCCCCTGCTTTAGAAGATTAAATGAGTTAACGTAGTAAAGCATTTAGGACCGCGTCCGGCACTGTGCAAGTACAAAACCGACACGCAGGTAGAGACGCTCGGGGCAGGCCGCACGCCCCAGGCTGGGCTCTCCCCACGGCCTCCGGCAGGACCCTCCTGGGCTTTTTGTGCCCCGAGCCAGCCCTCTGTCCCGGCACCGGCCACAGCACGTGGAGCCGCATGTGAGCGCAGAGCCACTGAGCTGAGCGGCCGTCAGGGCAGGGACCCCGTTGGATGGGTGGGACTCACAGAGGCAGAGGGCAAAGCCGCTCCCCTGCCCCTGCGCCTGCTCTGGGGCCACAGTCTCAGGGTTTCACAGCTTCTCTCCTGGCTGCCACTCCCTCCCGGAGCCCCTCCCTGGGGACTCTGGCAGTTTCCCTACGCAGTACTTTCCAGGACCGCGAGCGAGGAAGTGGCCTGGAGGGTGTACTTGGTAAAAAACACCTCGAGGAACTCTGATACACTTCCTCCCCTACTGAGAGCCGCTGACACCGAAACGACTGATGTTAGACAAAAAGCATCTGCAAAGACTTGTGATGCAAACACAGCCCAGAGCCTCAGCCCTGCCCAGAGCCTCCAACTCTGGGGAAAGGAGCGGGGTGGGCGGGTGGGCGTGGGGGGCCTCCATCCCGGGTCCTGCTCGGCAGAGGCAGGTGGACGCACGGTCATCGCCCAGCCGTCCCCTGGGCTCCGAGTCAAGGGCCGGGATCAGAGGGGCGGGTCCAGCCGCAGGCCTCCGCAGCAGGACCCCGGGCGGCCCCTTAGCGGCCACCCGGCCAGGGTGTGATGCCTGGCACCTGCCGCCCTGCTCTGGTCTAGCTCCTCCCCCACCCCCCGGGGCAGGACCTGAGTCCCAGGCAGCTCTGCGCGCCCCCAGCTAGTCTTAGGGGAGTACGGAGAGGACAGCGGGGACCAGGTGAGGGGCCTCGAATGCGGGAGCAGAGCGACGAGGGCAGTGCGTCGCCACATTCAGGGCAGTTCCCGTCCCGGCCGGGCCCGGGCAGGGAGAGGAGAGAAGGCCGCAGTCTGGAAGGCAGCCTGTTGTGGGGGGAGAGGGGCCGTTTGGGCACAGGATCCACTGTCTCTTCCACCTTAACTGGGCTGTTCACCGCGGGGGCTGGGGGTCGTGGAGATCACAGAGGGGTCTAACCCTTGCTCCCGGGAGAAATTTACAGTATCTCCAACAGGGGCAGCAGGACCCAGCCAGCGGGCAGGGATCGTGGGCCGCGCCGGGGCCAGGGCAGCGCTCGTTGGCCAGCCCGCTGGGAAGTGTTTCAGTCTCTTAGACGACACGGTGTAGCCATGCCCGTGCACACTGCTGAAGGCCAGCTCTGTCCCCTGAGCCCTCACCCTGGGGCTCTGCCGGGGGGCCCTGTGCGGCCGGAAGGGGGAGGCCCGGGGAGGACAGCTGGGCGGAGGGTGATTCACCCGCTCGTGAGGGTGTGGGCAAAGGTTTGCAGGGAGCCCCGATGGTGAACCTGGAGCTCCTGGGCCATTCACTGAGGAGTCCCCAGAGCTTCGCCGTTTCCACGGAGCTGGGAGGGGGACGTGGGTCGTCAGACGGCCCTGGCAGCTAGCTGGGGCACGGCCCGTCCACGCTGCTCCATCTGGGTGCTTCCCCTTCACCTAGAGGGGGGGCGGGGCCCTCTCGGACCTCAGGCAGGCTTTACGCTCTACGCATCCCCCACCCCGGGCCCTGACGCTTCCCCTCCCCCACCCCAGCCCACCACAGGGATCAGCCTCTTGACAACAACAGCTCTGTGGGAGTGGAGGGAATTTATCCGCCTGGCTGGGCCTGCTCCCGGCCCCGGAGGACCATGGCGCCTTCAATTACTCCAGGTGCAAATTCATTTCCTCCAGATTTGCAGGACGGCGGCGGAGGGCCGTGCTCTGGCGTTACTGCAAAATGCATTGTTTTCCCTCCTCTCTCGAAAATATTTATCTATGCTAATTCAGTGCAGGAGCCAGCTAAGTTCTGCATGGGGAATTGTCCTATTAATTCTGCTGCCTGGAAACGCTGCGCCTGGCTGCAGAGATGTTCCCGCTGCCTCTGGCTGCAGGGTGAGGCCGGGCCACCTCCTCCCTCAGGTCGGACCCCCGGGGCCGGAATGGGAGCCGCTGCCTAGCTGGCTATTAGGAGAGGGGCTGGGGGCCTGTGTCTCCCACATACCTCCTTTACGGACTGAAAAAAAGAACCCTTTCATTTGGGAACCAAGGTGGAGAGGGCCAAGACGATCAAGTTTACAGATCTGGGTTCCTTTCTGATGCAGGTGCCACCCTTACCCGCTGGGTGGCTTTGAGCAAATGATGAACCTCTCTGAGCCTCAGTCTGTGCAGCTATGAAATGAAACCGAAGGCCCTGCAGGAGGCTGCAAGGCTCACTCACGTGATGCTCTCAAAGCCACAGACATGGAGCAGGTGCATCAGAGATGAATGATGGGTGTTACTGGTTTGCAGAGCCGAGCTGCCCAGAGACGGCTCTCACCGCTCGCCTGTGAGTTAGGTGTTCTGCTTCCTGTCTTGTGGAGGAGCAAACTGCCTGCCTGACACCCCAGCTGGGTTCTCAGCCTCCCCCAGCCCAGCAGACCTCCTGACGTGCAGCCCTGGTCCCACCCGGTCAGGGATCACGGTGCAGGCGGCGGTGTGCAGGCTGGAGCCCCGGGGGTGGTCCTGGAGGCCCCTCTCCTCCCTCCCTCTCCCACACCCAGCCAGCCCCCACAGCTTTCTTTTCGTGCCGTCTCCTGCCCAGGAGGCCGCAGTCACCCCGAGTTTCATTTTTGCTGCCCTCCAGCCCATCTTCCACACAGCTCTGATCCTCTGGAAATATAACCGGGATCGCATCGTCCGGCCACGCAGCACTTAGGGCGAAAGCCTCTCTGGCGGCATCCCGGGGAGCTGCCCCGGGTCGCTTCTCCCAACTCCTGCTCCTGCTGCGGACCTCACCTCCAGCTCTCCGTGCACTGGGACCCCCATCATTCGGGGCCGGGCTCCACCCATCAGGCCTCCCTGCCTCCTGGGCCAGGCCCCTTCTCTCTCCTTCCCCCGCGCAAACACCCGGCCCTGACGGCTTCCGTCTCCTCCCAGGTGGCAGCCTGACTGACACCGGTTTTCCCACCTCCTTTCCTCCTGACAAGGCTGGGTCGGGGTTCAGGTACCCGCCCTCCCGCGTGCTGCCCGTCCCGGGAGCGCTGACGGCTCTAAACCGGTCACCACGACCTGATTCCTCGCAGCGCTGATTGCTTTAGAAACCGCAGGAGCCGGAGCCCAGCCAAGGAGATGCGAGGCTGCTTCGGGGAAGACTGTATCGTTCGTTCTGCGTCCTCCAGATCTTCTACTAAGGTGTAACTTGCACAGAGTAAAACCACCCTCGCTAGGGGACAGTTTGGGGAGTTCTGAGAAAGGCACCAGCCACGGCACCACGGCTGCCATCAGGCTGTTATCACGGGTGGGGGCACCCGCCCCAACCTCCCTGTGCCCTCGGTCGGTGGCGTCCCCCCGCCCTGCTCCCGGCAATCGCCGAGCTGATTTCTCCTCTGAAAGCTGGGTGAGTGGAATCCCGCAGTGCGCAGCCTGCAGGCCCGGCTCCCTGCTCTTGGGATCCCAGGTTCCGCCTCGTCCTGCGCATGTCGGGACTGCCTTCCGCGTACGGCTGAGCAGGGCACTGTCGAATGACTGCCTGGAGTTTGCTTCTTCGTTTCCCAGTTGAGGGACATTCGGGCTGTCTCAGGTCTCAGTGATTAGGTGTGGAGCTTCCATAACATTCCCAAAGGGTTTGTGGGGGCCCCCCGGAGGGGGCTGCGGCATCCCGCACTAGACAGATGTGCATTTAACTTCGTAAGAAGCCACCGGACGCTTTTCCAGAGCCGCTGCCCTGCTGGCACGGGCCCAGCGATGTCTCAGTCTAGTTGCTGCAGCCTCATGCACCCTCGGCGTTGTGAGTTTTGTTTTGTTAAATTCCAGCAGGTCTGTAGCAGTATCTCACTGTGGTTTTAACTTACGTTTCCTTAAAGACAAATGATCCTGAGACTCTTTTGGGGTATCGCTCGCCGTCTTTTTTGATGAAGTGTCTGTTTGAATCTTGTGGCCATTCTTAAAGTGGATTATTATTTTCCCTATTATTGAGTTTTGAGGGCTCTTTACATATTCTGGACACAGGCTCTTATCAGATACACGATTCCTCTCCGTGTTTGCATCCTCTTAACAGTATCTTTCAAAGAGTGGAAGTACTTAATGTTGATCAAGTCCATTCTTTTATGAAACAAACTGTGATTCTGGCCTTGAACCTAAGGAGGCCCTGCTCCACCGACAGTCACAGAGATTTCAACGTTTTCCTTTCGAAGTTTTCCTGTTGTAGGTTTGCATTTAGCCCTAGATTCCATTTTGAGCTAATTTTTTCATACGGTTCAAGATATGGGTTGAAGTTGTTGTCATTCTACTTCCTCTTTTTCTCTTCTTTGGCCTGTGATGTATAACTGTTCCAGCTGCATCTGCCGAAGAGAGTATCCTTTCTCCGTAGACCTGCCTTTGCTCCTTTGTTAAAAATCAACTGCCTATGAATGGGGTCTATTTCCAGACTCTGTTCTGATGCATTCATCTGTGTCTGTCCCTTCTCCAGTGCTACACTTCTGGATGATGGCAACTTCAGATAAGTCTCTTTTTTTTTTCCTAAAGCAACCTTTTTTTATAATAAGTCTTGAAGTAGCAAGAGTCTTCCAACTCTTCCGCTTTTTAAAAATTGTTTTCACTCTTCTTGTTTCCTTGCCTTCCCGTAGGAATTCTAGAATCAGGTTGCAGATTTCTACAAAAACCCCACTGGGATTTTGACTGGAATTGCCTTGTATGTATAGATCAGTTAAGGGAGAATGGACATTTTAACTATACTCAGTCTTCCCATCCAGGAATATATATCTTTCCATTTTTTCAGGTCTTTGATTTCTTTCATCAGTGTTTTTAGTTTTCAGCATGCAGATTTGGAACATGTTTTTGTAAGATTTATACATAAGCGTTTCATAATTTTTAAAGCCATTGTAAACGGTACTTTTTAATACTGATTTTGAATTGTTCATTTCTAGCACATAAAAATTTGGTATTTGTATATTGGCCTTGTGTCCTGTAATGTTGCAAAGCTCAACCATTAGTTCTAGCAATGCCCTTTTAGAGCTTTAGAATTCTCTACAGTGATCATTCTATCATCTGCATTTTTTCAAACTGTATGCCTTTTATTCCTGCTTCTTGCTTTATCGCATTGGCTAGGAGCTCCAAGACAATGTTGCATAGAAGCAGTGAGAGTGGACATCCTTGCCTAGTTCTTGGTCTAGGATGAAAGCATTCAGTCCTTTACCATTACGTGTGATGCTACTTGGAGGTTTCTCACAGATTCCCTTTATCAGGTGGAGGAAGTTTTCAATCATGCATGGATGTTTTCCTCGTCTTAAAAGGAGTCAGAAGGAGGAAACTCCTGTTGTCTTCTGAACATTTTCGTATCTGGTTAGGACGTCTGGAACTGTGGCAGTCATCTGTCACCACGAGGAGAGCCGGTCTGAGGAGCAAAGGTATCGCGCTGATGATGGACGAGTGGAGAGACGGAAACGGCCAGGGTCCTTTCCATCACTGGTTCACTGAATGAACAAGTCCCGGATCCTCCCCTACCAACAGAATTCCTATTATGTAGGAAAATAGGAAATCAAATAGTCTTATTGTTTAAGCCTTCACGTGCTGAGGTTTGGTTCCTTTTGGCCAAGAGCCACTTGCAGGTAGAGACTCTTTCTTTTCAGTGCTCATGCCCCATGCCTGGAATATAGCAGGCACTTGTTCAGTGTTTGCCGCATAAGTCAGCAGTGCCCAGAGCCTGGGCATTCTCATTCCGAGAGTCATTTGCTTCAGCGTGGTGGGACAGCCCCAGGGAGAGAGCAAAGAACACTTCGGGATGTGGCGCGTGTCCAGAGGCTGACAGCTCCGAGCTCTGCAAAAGCAACTTCAGAAACTCAGCAAGGATGGACTGGGTTCAAAATCAGGCCTTGGTCTTGACGTGTGAAAGTGGAAAAGTGCAGGGAAGGAACGTCACTGGACAGGGGAGGCCAGCCGCCCTGGGGGAACCTCGCTCACACCCCCTTTCCAGGCCCAAAGCCCCGTCTCTGCCGTAGGAGTGACTTCCTTTCTCAAGCAGCAGTCTGGGAGGCTGGCTCTTTAGCCGTGAGCCCTGTTTCAGAAGATAAACTATACAGACTGCAACCGGGAAGAGAACATGTCGTGCTTGCAAAATTCCCATGAGAAGTTGCTCTCCACCTAGAAACGATGCTCCTTCGCAATTTGCTGTTTCAGTTGGAGAACATCTCAGGTGAGGTGATGGCGTTACGAAGGCCGTCACCTCGCCAGCCCGCCTTCCCGCCACTCCTGGCCCTGGGAGGTGACAATCAGGGTGAGAACACCCCTCCACGCCTTCTAGAGCTGCCTGGGGGAGCCTGTCCCCACCCCCAAGGGAGCACATGAACCACGCCCCTCACGGCTCCCTTGGCTCCCAGGGCTGGACTGTCTCTCAGACTCTCCCTGGTCTTGACGCCCTGGCAGGTTTGAGAAGCCGGTCGGTACGCCCCCGTTTGGGGAGGAAGAACGCAGAGGTAGACGCCCTTCTCATCACATCCTTTCAAGGCTACAGGATGTGAACTCATCACCGACAGTGATCTGGACCTCCCGGCTGAGGGTTTCTCGTTTATGAAGTTATTCTTTCTCCTCTCGTCCACACTGAGCTCTTTAGAAGGAAGGGTGAACGTAGTTTTGTGCCCATTTTATGGAGGTGGAGACTGAGGCATGGGCATGGAGTTTTCTGCCTGGTGGCCGAGCTGGCATTCAAACCAGACGGTTTTCTGGAGCCTTTCTGAAGACGGGCACACAGTGTGGCCTCTTGAAGGGACCAGAAAGCCTTAAGTGGGTGGGATGGGCACAGAGGGGAGGGGCCCAGGAAGCCCCTGCTTCACTGAGAAGCCTCATACACAGGCTGTTCTCACCTAAGACCTGATGCTTCCCAGTTAACTTCCTCTTGGGACAGGGCGAGGCCTGTGCTTTCCTCCTATTTTGGTAACGGTTCCGGATTTCCCTTTGGGGGGTGCCCTGCCATGGAGAAGTTGGCTGTGGTGGGTCTCTCAGATGGCCCCAGGCTCCTCTGTCTACAGGGGGGCCGGTCATGCCCCCCTCCGGGGTGTTGAAGGGCGCCAGCTACCCGCTCTGCTCTCACTGACCACACTCTTGTTCTGGAAGGGCCGTAGGTAATACTGGTTTGGTCCCAAATGTTGCAGGTGTGGGGCTGGGGCAGGCGCCCTGTGAGCCATTTGCATCTTTGGGAAAATGGACACATGAGAGACCGAGGCTGGGATCCCTTGCCTCCCAGAGTCGCTGGAGCTGGGACGCAGCAGAAGCTGGAAGATGAGCCAGGAGCCTCTGTACCAGCACCATCAAAGGGGTGGCCGAGAACAGGCAGGTGAAAAGCTGCTCAACGTGGCTAATTATCAGGGAAATGCAAGTCAGAACTACAATGAGGTACCACCTCACACCGGTCAGGACGGCCATCATCAAAAAGTCTACAAACGACAAGTGCTGGAGAGGGTGTGGAGAAAAGGGAGCCCTCCTGCGCTGTTGGTGGGAATGTAAGTTGGTGCAGCCACTGTGGAGAACAGTATGGAGGTTCCTTAAAAAACTACAAATAGAGCTCCCATATGATCCTGCAATCCCACCGCTGGGCATATATCCGGAGAAAACTCTAATTCAGAAAGATACATGCACCCCTATGTTCACAGCAGCACTGTTCACGATAGCCAAGACATGGAAACAACCTAAATGCCCCTCGACAGATGCATGGATAAAGAAGACGTGGTACAGATATACAACAGAATACTACTCAGCCACTAAAAGAGAATGAAGTCATGCCATTTGCAGCAACACGGATGCAACTAGAGATTATCATACTAAGTGAAGTAAGTCACAGAAGAAAGACAAATACGTACCATATGATACCCCATATATGTGGAATCTAGAATATGATACAAATGAATTTATTTACAAAACAGAAACAGATTCACAGACTTAGAAAACAGACTTGCGGTTGCCAAGGGGGAAAGGGGGGGTGGAGAGGGATAAATTAGGAGTTTAGGATTAGCAGAGACAAACTACTATATGTAAAATAGATAAGCAACAAAGTCCTACTGTATAGCACAGGGAACTGTATTCAATACCTCGTAATAAACCGTAATGGACAAGAATATTAAAAAGAATATATATATATATATATATGCACGTATGTATAACTGAATCAACGTCCTGTACATCTGACACTACCGGAACACTGTAAATCAACTCTACTACGATTAAAGAAGAGGCACGGCCGAGCATCGCTGTGGCCGTGGCACAGAAGGTGGGAGGTTTGCTGCACTGATGGGCTAGTGCGATGGCCAGCCCGCTGGCATGGCTCCGGGCACCCCCCGGGTTCGAATCCTGCCTCCACAACTGCCTGGTGACCCTGCAGGTTTCTCTGAGCTGCAGTGATGCATTTTTAAAGCAGGAATGAGAGTAATAATGACCGCCTTCCAGGGCTCCGTGAGGATTCGGGGAGAGGGCGTACTTGATGGGAAGTGTGCACCTTTTCTAAAAGGTGGCACTGTCGGGTTCTGTATTAGCTGAAGAGCCAGGTAGCCAGCCGTCACTACACCAACCTGACCAGTGCCAGCGCCCACCGCCCCGCAGCCAGTGCGACCCCTCGGGTTGAGGGGGTCCCCACCAAAAGCAAAAAGGCCTCCTGTGGCCTCAGGACGAGGCTGTACAGATGACGAGGTCTTCTGAAGTACTGGGAACTGGCTAGGGACGCACGTCACTGTCTTTCTGGAGCCCGAGGGGGTTGGGGACCTGTGGGTCTGGGGAGCACCGGCTCCTTTGCTCAGACACACGGCAGGTGAGCGGGGCACCAGGACCCAGCCCAGGCAGCCTGTTCCCAGGGACCACGCTCTCTGGGACAAACTCCCACACGACGGGGAGGGCAAGTGTCCCGCCCAGCCACGCAAGGCCAGGCTCCGGTACCCGGGACAGCGGGTCTCCCTCCTCCTCCAGGGACAGGTGACCAGACGTGAGCTGGCGTCACATGCCTCTGGGAGCTGCTCACCGGGCTTCCCTTCCCTACGCCTCCACCGTCACTTCTCTGGGGGTCTCGACAGTACATGAAGTGACACGTCTTTGTGCTTAATTAAGACACATTGTCCCACCAATCGGGCAGCAGGAAATGGCTGGGCTGTTTTACAAATAGAAACAATTCTTGTTCATTTTCCCTTAACGGAGGCAACAAAGGGCTCTGGAAAACATCCATCAGGAACACATTCATGTTCCTCATCAGAGAGGATTGGGTTTAGGACCACACAAAAGCAACAGCCAATGTTCCAATCAGGAGTTATGCAGACAGAGGGGAACGAAGGCCCAGAAGCACAAATCCTGCGGAATTAGCCCAATTACACAGTTGATGTGGTGGGAAAAAGTTTCCTGACTTATGGCCAACTCTTCTCTTAGCCTCTTTTTACCCCTTCTACTTCCCTGGTACCAGATGGGGAGGGGCAAGAAAAGAACCTCCCAGACACCCTGGAAACACGGCCAGAGTAGGGAAGGGATGCACTGACAGAAAGTCTTGGAGGCCGAAAGGTGTAACCTGAATTCCAGATGTGGCCTGCCCGTAACTGTCACCTCCCTCTTCCTGGTCACTCTGCTTCTTGCGATGCAACCTAAGACCTGTGACTGTCACCTCCCTCTTCTGGTCACTCTGATTCTTGTGATGCGACTTAAGATGTAAGGCAGCTCCGTCTTGGTGTTGGTTTCATGGTCAGCTCGTGGCTGGTTGAAGCCCCTGAGCTGTGTTTATAGGATTTTTTTTTCAGGCTGGGGCTTCTCCATCCTGTATTTACACAATTGAATTTTGGGGTGCAATTTGCGAGTTGGCACTCACCCCGTGGGTCCCAGCCTGTCTGTCTTGTCACTCAGTGGAGCTGAGTGAAGGTGGCTGCGGAGACCAAAGCCCAGCCTGCTGGCCTGTCTCCTCCGTCGGGGGCTGAGAAGGAGAGTGGCTTGGGTGCTCCCAAAACGAAGAGCTGTTCGTCCTTCTACTTTTATTTCCCTTGCTGGTCAGGAAATGACTGGTCATTGTGCAAAACTTGGAAACCACCGGAAAGTACAAAGAGCAGCAGGAAACAAATGAATCCCCTGGACCGGAGTCAACGTCTATGAAGGTTTTGTGTGTCTGCATCCAGCCTTTCTTCCAGGCCCGTGTCCCATACGATGTGGCTTCTACTTAAACCTGTCTTTGGGGCCAACACTTTTTTCACATGATGAAAACTGCTCCTCATTATCTTAACGACTGCACAATATTCCACCACAGGGGTGCGCTGTAATTTATTTCACGATTATCGCTGGACATTCGCACTGTTTGCAATTTCTCCCTGTTAGGAATGAGTCGGGCATGGCCACCTTTGAGCACAGAGCTCCCACGTTTCAGATTATTTCCTTAAAACAGACCCTAGAGATGAGGCTGCAGGGTCAAAGGCGGGACTCTTTCAAGGCTATTGTTGCGTATCACCAAGTTCCTTTCCAAAAGGGCTACACCAGTTTACAGTTTCACCAGCATATCATTACCGCGGCTGTTCCAGTGTTGCAGTGTTTCTTTGCGGGAAGACAGGTCTTGCTTTGGAATTGGCAGTGTGCGTGTGCAGGCACGTGACTGTGTGCACGTGTATGTACGTGCGTATGCGCGTGTGTGCGTGTGCTGGGGTGTTGAGGGGAGGAGTTACCCCGTGCCCAACATGTTTAGCTTTAGGGAGAAATCCCCGCGAGCCCCCCACTCGGATGTCAGCGGCCTGCTCCCCAGCCCCCGCTCGCCTGCACCCTCAGCCAGCTGCTCATAACCTTGGCTCAGACCTCAGCCGGGCACCACCACCTCCTCCTGCAGCCCCTCGAGGGCTGGGTCTCTGGCTCCTCCCACACGGGCTCCAATCCCCTCAGACATGGAAACAACGGAAGTGCCCACTGGGGGACGAGCGGCTAGAGGGCGTCTCTACGCGCACACGGTGGGATAGCATTCAGCCTTTAGAAAGAGGGGATCCTGCCACATGACGGCGTGGGTGGGCCTGGAGGGCACAGTGCTGTGCGACAGGAAGACAGGTACTGTGTGATCTCATTCATGCGGGGAATCTAAAAAATCCACCCAACTCACAGAAGAAGAGATCAGACGTGTGGGTAGCAGAGGCAGGGGTTGGGGGAGGGGAACTGGGGGAAAGTGATCAAAAGGGCCGAACTTCCAGTTACGAGATAAGCGACTCCTGGGATGTGATGGACAGCACGGTGACCACACACCTCACGGCTGTATGGGCTACAGGAAGGCTGTTCAGAGGGTAGATCCCGAGTTCTCATCACAAGGAGACATTTTTTTACTTTCTTCTTACTGTACACGAGATGATGGATGTTAACTGAACCTGCTGTGGTGATCACTGCACAGTATCTGTAAGTCAAACTATCGTGCGACATGCCTTCCACTCACACAGTGACCTGTGTCAACTATTCCCAATAAAACCGGGAAAGAAATTCCTGGCTACCCCCTTCCCCCCACCTGCGTGACCTGGGCAGGTGATTTCACCTCCTTGTGCCTCAGTTTCCTGGTCTGTAAATGGGGATAAAAATCGTGCCTACCTCACGGGGCCGTCGAAAGCATTAAACGGACGACCTGTGCATACAAGTTCTGCTCCGAGCCTGGCACGTAGTAAGTGCTAACTTGTCCTGGCATCGAGCGCATTTAGTGACTTTACTAAAGGCTTGGGGCCTGCTGGGGAGCTGGGCTCTCCCCCAGGGCCCTCTGTGCCTCCCCTCCCACAGTGACGCAGCTCCCGCTGTGCGCATGGAGGGCCCGCCAGTGCTCTGCCCCCTCCTGCCCTTCTGAGCCCCAGAGCGGCCCCCAAGCCTGGCCTGGAGGGCTCCAGGAAGGGGCAGCACCACACAGGCAGCGGGACGGCCCACGAGACTGGGTCCTGCCTCGTCCAAGCAGAGAGAGGTGGTCCCGTCAGAGCCCCTGCTGCCTGAGCCGCCCGGGGAGGGCACTGCTGTCCAGCCCCTCCCGAGGCCCCGGCGGCAGGGGCTGAACCAGGCGGGTCCAGGACACCAGGCACGTGGGGGACGGGTGCTCATGGGTGAGCAACCCCCAGACCTCCCAGACGTTCCGGACGCGGGCCAGCCCTTCCCGACCCTCCCTTGAATCTCACTCCTTTCACGGTCTAAGCAGCAAGGACTTCCTGCAGGGGACCGAGTGACTGCACACCTGCTGGAAGGGCAGGGCCCTTCGGGAACAGCCACACACTCAGGGCAGAGCTGCGCGCGCACAGGGCCCGGTCCTCCTGTCCTCCCGTCGAGGGAGGGGTCAACTGCCCGCGCTGACCACGTGCCCCGCCGACGCCACCAGCAGCCGCCTGTCCACACCCGCTGAGCCCCGGCCACAAACACCGGGCGAGATGCAGGACCCAGGAGAGGCCCCGTGGTCCCCGCCGTGCAGGGCTTCCTGCTGCAGCGTGAGGAGAGCCAGCGGCCTCGCCGCTCTTCTTGTCCCGGGTCAGCCACGCTCACACCCAGAACCCCGGCTGGAGGCGTCTGGCAGCGGGCTCCCCCCACCTCACCCACCAAGAGCCGGCTCCGCTGAGGCTTGCGTGGGGTCGCACCAGGGGCGGTGAGGTGGGGTTGGGCCCGGGGGTCCACACCAGCATCTCTCCCTCTTTCTCCCATAAAGTGTTTCTCCCACGCCCGGGTCCCCTGGACTCTTCCCTTCAAGCGTCAACGCTTTTAAAAATATTTCTTCCAAGTAGAGACAGTGCTATCCCCAAGAGGAATTTTGGGATGAAAAGATTTTCCATCTCATTACAGGTGTAATTACTCTCTTCTACTTTTGTTTGCAAGTAACAGAAGCTCACACCGACTGGCTTAAGCAAGGAAAGGAAGTTACTGGTTCATAAAACTGAAAAGTGCAGGGCAGACGTCAGGCACAGCTGGATCCAGGGGCCCTGGCGATGTCAGCAGCTCTCTTGCCTCAGGCCGGGTGACTTACACAGCAGGTGTTTATTTCTCACGGTCCTGGAGGCCGGGGGCCGGAGGTCAGGGTGCTGGTCGGCAGACGGCCGTCCTTGCGCTGTCCTCACCGGGCAGGGAGCAAGGAGAAGCCAGCTCTCGGGTCTCTTCTCGTTGCCGGGCACTAATCCCATCACCAGGGTGACGCTCTCGTCACCTGATTACGCCCCAGGAGCCCCGCCTCTCGATACCGTCACACGGGGGGTACGGTTCAACGTACGGCTCTTGGGGGACACAGGCATTCAGTCCACGACACACCCCGCAGCCCCAGAGCAGTGGGAAACGGTCGCCAGCACGTTTCCGCCCTCCCTCCCACGCGCTCTCTCCAGTGCCCAGAGCCGACTCTGATCGGCAGGGCCTGGGCTGTGCGCCCGCCTCTGAAGGTCACGGCTCTGAGCTGGGCCCCATCTGACCGCCTGCACCGAGAACCGCAAAGGGGGCCACCCCCGTCGTCTCCTGTCTGTCCCCGGCCACCACCCTGCTCCCTGCACTGGGGCCCTGCTTCTCCTCGTGCACAGGTCACGGGGGGCCGCCCCGGGGACCTCTGCAGCCTTGGGCCCCCTCCCCAGCATCACACAACAGCTGGAGAGGCAGCGGCAGGGGCTGTGCTCACCCGGGACGGCCCGAAGCTGGTCAGGAGGCGCCATGCGGGTGTTCCCCACGTCTCCCACCACCACCTTCCCTTCCTCTCCAGGCTTCTCGAAGCCGGCAGGAGGCTCCTTCTGCAATGTGGGCGTGACCTCATCAGGGCTCAAGCCCCCCTGCGCCGCGGACCAGCTCCTAGGCCTGGACCTCTGTTCCGAGTTCGCCCGTGGGGCACCGGCCAGTCGCTGGGCCTCTGCACGTCCTGCACCTGCCCCTGGGAGCCTGGCCCTCTGAGTCCCGGCAGAGCCTCCGCACCGGCCTCCTCGGTCGGCCCTTGCACGGTACGTGCTCCTGTCTGCTCTGGAGTCACGTCTTCCTGGTCTGTCTGTCCCTCTCTCTCGATGGTGGTGTTCTGGCGACTATCGCTGGGTGACCAAACACCCTCCAATTAGTGTCTTGCGACAACAGCCCTCATTTTATTCTCTCTCGTGGGACGTGCCCAGCCAGCAGTTCCGGCTGGGTGCTTCTCGCGCGGTTGCTGTCGCGTGGAGAAGCCCGCGCAGCGGAGGGGGCGGAGTGGAGGCTGAGCCGCTGGCCCTGCCCGTCTCTCCTGTGTGGCCTCAGGGCCTCCACGTGCGTCTCTGTGCCTGGGCTTCCCCTCGGCATGGTGGCCTCTGGGACTGCACAGCCCGCTTGGTGGGTCAGGGCTCCAGCGGAGCCGCGCAAGGCTGCAGCGCCTTCTACGTAATCGCCTTGGAAACCGCGTAGCATTATCTGTCGGTTAAAACGGCCGCAGAAAACCCAAATCACAGTCCTTTCAGGAAGAGCATGTGGGGCAGGAGGTCTTGTGAGCCCCTCTGCTCAGGTGGGAGGGGGGGACCCGTCTCTGGGCCCCCAGCAGCGCCAAGCAGTGAGGCCCAGGCATGCTCAAGGGATCCAGCCTGTTTTTCCCTGAGGAAATCACAAGTTTCACCTTACCCGAGGGTAATTCTTGACCTTGTAGCACCTCGGGGCTGGTTCTCTGCAGCCCTGGAGAGCCCAGCTGACCCGGCACCACTCTTCCTGCCCCCGAGATGCTGGGAGGAGG
This sequence comes from Leucopleurus acutus, assembly GCF_964270905.1. NCBI lineage: Eukaryota > Metazoa > Chordata > Mammalia > Artiodactyla > Delphinidae > Leucopleurus > Leucopleurus acutus. The sequence continues at coordinate 1,482,525 of NC_139153.1, read as the reverse complement.
CTGTGCGGCCCCGAGCACGGTGGGAGGGGGCACAGAGGGCTGGGCCTTGCCCGGCGTGGACCTCGGCCACGCTGCTTTCGAGCAGGGAGACCCTAACACCCGACTTAACCCGAGTCTCCGTTTCCGCACTTGCAACATGGAGATAACGATCCCCTTCTCTCGGCGCGCGGCCAGGGTCGATGGCGATGCTAGATGAGAGCGTGCTTGGCTGGGAGCAAGTGCGGCCACGGGACGAGCTCTCACCCGGCACCCAGCCCGACGCAGGGCTTAATGAGGGCTGGCTGCTCCCTGGGATCTTTAATTAGTTGTCCCGGACCTACAGTCCCGGTGCCAGCAGATTCAACGGGGGCCGCGGCAGGAAGCAGGCTGCCGGCCGCTTTGGATGCGAATCTCCGAAGCGAGGATTTTTCTGCGGGTGAAACGGCTGAGCGGTTGGTTTTGCAGCAGCTGCGACCAGGGCGGCCCCGGGGGATTAGCCTCTGCACCCTCAGCAGAATCAGCGCAGCCAGAGGGTGCCCGGCCCTAAGCGACCCATGGGGGGGAGGGGGAGGGGCGGCAGTGGGGAGGGTGCAGGCAGCTCTGTGCCACAGTGGGTGGGGCTGAGCCATCCCTGGCGGGCACGAGGCCAGTGAGCTCCCTCCAGATCCACCCCTCCAGAGCTCCCCCTCCAGGTGCCCTTCAGGCGTCCCCCAGGGGACCCTCCAGATCTCCCCCTCCAGGTGCCCTTCAGGCGTCCCCCAGGGGACCCTCCAGATCCACCCCTCCAGATCTCCCCCTCCAGGTAACCCTTCAGGCATCCCCCAGGGGACCCTCCAGATCTCCCCCTCCAGGTGCCCTTCAGGCGTCCCCCCAGGGGACCCTCCAGGTGCTGTCCGCGCACCCCGGCTGCATGGTTCCTGAGGACAGAGGCCTGTCCCACCTGCCGCCCTTCAGCTCTCGCCACTCTGGCCCTGACCCTCGCTGCTCCCTGACCCCTGTCCGCGACGCCCTCTCCCGGCTGTCACAGCGGGGCTGTCTGGGCTACAGCCTCTGGGTCTCAACTCTACCGTTTCCCCCTTGCCCGTCCCGGGGGGCCCCTCCCCGCCTTGTCCGCTCACCCGGTGGTCGTAGCGCCCTGCCCCTGCCCTCCCAGCCCTCGGAGGGGAAGGCGTCCTTCACTTGCTGTTGCGTGCCCTCACCCACTAATTGTCGGCTGTGGAGGTGTGGCCGGTCAGGGGCCCCTGGGAGCACACAGCAGGCTCCTCGGGAGGGCCCCGGCCCAGGCCTGCGGCGGGAGCGCAGAGGGGGCGCTGAGCTGCTCGGGACCTGGAGCTGGAGTGGCCCCCAGGGCCGTCCCGAGTCGGGGATGTGACCAAGCCTTGACGCGCCTGCGTGGGTCAGTGTCAGGACATGGGCCGGGAGGTGGCATCTGGAGCTGACACTGAGACACCTGTGACAGCCCAGCAGCTGTGGCAACGAGAAAGGGCTCTGGGGGCGCATCCCTGTGGCCACCACGGAAAGTGAGCACCTTGACCTCTAAGTGGGACACAGTGCTGCTACCTGGTGGGAGCTCAGCAACCCTGCGGCAAATCAACGACGAATAAGATCCAGGCCCCGTGTAGCGCCCTGTTCCTGAAACCCCTTTGCCGCCCGTGTCCGAGGGCCCGACCTGCAGGAAGCGACCGGCCCGTCGTGGAGCCGGGCCCTGGGCTGGGGGCTCGTCCTCGGAGCCTGCACCGGTCCTCTGCTCTGCGCTGCACATGAAGGGGCGAAGCCTCGGGCCCACAGCCGCTGCCCACACCCTGCCGCCCTCGCCTGCTGCCAGGCTGGCCCCCGCCTCTCCTCCGCTGAGCTGGGATTCGGACCCTGCCCTGAGGTCTGGGCTGGACCTCTGGTCTGGGGCCCATGAACCCGGGCGGGGCTGGGATTCCCCCCCCCCGCCCCTGGCCGGCACTTAGCCCGGCCACCCCTCGGGGCGCCTACTTTCTGGGACCCTGGGGCCGCTGCTGGTGGCAGAGGGCAGCTTTCTTCAGTACCTGCCTCCTCGGCGAGTGTCCAGACCCCAGGAGAACCCCCGTCTCTCCCCGTGCCCCCTGTGAGTCCCCAGCACGTGAAGACGAGAATCACAGCCAGCCTCACACAGGTACTGAGCGTGTGCTCTGTGCCAGCTGCGGTCTTTACCAGCGCCGGCCCTGCAGCCGGACAGCGGAGTCCTGGGGTGTCACGGCCGTGGGGAGGGGTGGAGCCTGAGACACCTCTTCGGGGTAACCCGCTGGGCTACGAGCGGAGGTGTGGGAGCTGCAGGGCAGGATGCCCAGGGCTGGGTGAGTCTCAGGGCAGGGAGGCCAGGCTGCTGACAGGGTGCCTTCAATACCTGGGCCAGGTGGAGCCAGGTGGGAGGGGCAGCGACGCCCTGGACCAGTCCCCCTCCAGAGCCTCCTGAATCCCACTGGGGTCTGAGGAGGTCATTCCAGTGGTCTGTCCCCCGGCCTCCCCCACATTCTGTGTCCCCCAACACTTTGACTTTCTCCCGGGTCCTCCTGGCTGCAGCCGGGCCTTTGCCCTGGCTGTGCCCTCCCCCCCGCCCCCACCTGGGACCAGGCTTCCTGTCACCTGCTGCCCACGTGTGCCTGCCTCCCGGGGGCAGAATCCCGGGTGGTCAGTGCTGTGTGCCTGGTGCCTTCCGGAGCTCGTGGCGCTTGTGAACACTTGTGAACGATGAGGCATCATTTGTGTGATGACTCGACTGAGCTGTGGGTCTGAGGCCAGGCTGTGTGGTCCCGGCTGTGGGTCTGGGTCCGCTAGGCTCCTCCTGTGTCCCCAGCACCTAGCAAGGTCCGGGACTCTGGGAGAACTCGATACACGTGTGATGAGATCATACTTCGCTGTGTTAAAATTAGTTTTTTGTTCACCCTAATTCCTCTTTGACCTGTAGCTCTTCCCCTATTTAAACTGGACCATGAGGCATCTGTCCCCACATGGAGGGAAGTTACAGCAGCTGCACAAGAGGTACGGTGTCTTGGCTTTTTCATTTCAGGAGCCAATGCTTTTAATTGGCAAGAGCCTGGGAGGCCAATTACTAAAAGCCCCGAGGATCTCAAAACTTGGAGATGGATTAGAAAGAGCACGTGATGATCCAGTGACAGCTTCTCTTCCCCTAGGGGACAGTCTCCCGGGCCGGAGGTGTATCAGTTAGCTTTCACCGCATAACAAGCCATCCCCAAAACTCAGTGACTTAAATCAGCAAATTTACTATTTCTCATTGTTCTGTGAGTTGGCTGGGCGGTGCTTCTGGTCTTTGCTGGCTCTGCTGGGACTGGATGGCCCATGGCAGCCTCACCCACACATCTGGGCCTCCGCTGAGAGGCTGGGGTGGGCGGGCCACGCTCCCATCCTCAGAGAGGCAACCCAGCTTCTCTCCATGGTGGGCTCGGGGCGGCCAGAGGGGCAAGCGCTTGCCAGCCCCTTCTTGCATCATGTCCTCTGGTGTCCCCTTGGCCAAAGCAGGTCACAGGACCGACCACGCGCAGGTTCAAGGGCCGAGGTGGGGCATGAAATCAGGTTGCAGGGGTGAGCACGCAGGGTAGATGTCCTCGTGTCCCGGAGAGGTGCTCTCGGCCCTGCCACCGTCTCCTGGGCTGAGGGGGCAGCAGGAAGGAGAGAAGCCACAGAAGGACTTGGGGATCCGGAGAGATGGCCATTTTCGCAGCACTCGGGGAAGGCGGCGTGATTCCAGAATGGCGGAGAAGAGGGGGTCCAGGGAGAGTCCCAGAGCCCACGGGAGCAAGGACAAGGTGAGGGGGATGCAGAGCCATCTGGGACCGAGGCCAGGAGACAAGTGGCCTTCAGACAGCCTGGTGGACACCCCTGTGGGCCGGCGACACAGGACAGACACTTCCCAGGCCCCAGCGCCTTGGCGCTCAAGGGGCAGGAATCCTGGACGGAGAGTACCGGCCGAATGGACGGACGCTCCCATGTGGAGGACACCTGACTGCCTGAGGGGGGCTGGTCCAGGCATCTTTTTCTTTTTCCCACTGAGAAATGCAGTGACGTATTTATTGATATGCTGCCAGATGTTCAAACAACTTAGTAGTCCCGGCGCTCTATTTCCATAGCACAGAAGAGATCATTCAGAGATGTTTTCTATCAGAGACAAAGCTTCTCTGCTTCAAGGTGATTCTCTTACCAATTTGAGGACGACCCTGACATATTAGGGTCCTGCCTCACAGCACGATGATAATACTTCTATCGATGTAGGATTCATGTACTAGAAGACCCTCCCCTTAAAGCAGAAGATTCCGTGCTTTTTGCGTCCACCGCCAATATCTAATCCCAGAACATTCTGCCACCGCAAAAAAGAAGCCTGGCTGCCAGCAGCGACTCCCCAGCCCCTGGAGCCACCAGCCCACTCCCCACCTCCGTGGCTTCTCTTCCGGACACGTCGCGTGAGTGGGGTTCATGCCGTACGGCGCGCCGCCCTGTAGCGGGCTCGGCCCCGCGCTGCTCTCAGGGCTCCTCCGCGCCGTGGGGCGTGTCAGCACTTCATCTCTCTTCACGGCTGAATGATAGTCCACTGTGTGGACCTGTCACACTGTGGCCACCCGCTCATCAGTGATGGACATTTGGGTCATTTCCACTGTTTCCACTTACAAGCTTTTCAGTGAATCTCTGCTTAGGTATTTTTTCTGATGCTTCGAATTTGACACAGCATACGATGTATGCATATTCTCCCTCTACAGATGTATCCATGCCTATGCGGAGATACCCCGTGTAACAGACGGACACGCCTTTCGATCTATAGCATCTCTGCAGGACCCGGCTCTTGCCCGCCTCTCCCCACAACCCGTCAGGTAACACGAATGCACAGCGTCGTGAGGAATTACCGCTACGGGATCCAGGGGAAGGGGGGTGACCCCTGCAGCGCTGGACCAGCCTCCTCCGCCCGCTCTGGCTCCAGGACCCTGTGAGTTGGGCGGGTGTGGGGCCCGGCCCCCGCGAAGAGAAGGGAGAGGCCCGTGAGCGCCCCTCAGGCTGGGGCTTCCGGGGTGCCGCTCTATGCGCTTCCCACACACCTAAGGCACGGGTACAGTGATGCCACTTTACAGACCGGGAGATGGAGACCAAGGCAGGTCCAGGCCAGCAAGAGGCAGGGCTGAGACTCACCCAGGACGGCCTCCTGCAGAGCCCCACGGGCAGACCATAAATGGGCCCTTGGCCTTGAAAGAGGACGGCTAATTAACAACACCCCTCTCCTCTCCACCCCTCCCCTCCCGAAGGGAGGCAACTCCTACTTAATCTTCAGACAAAGAGGCAACTTAACAACAGGCTAATGAAGAGCCGATAGCTTATAAAGCAAAACTCCAGGACTCCCCTCGCTGGGAATCCGCTTTCCCAATTCACCCCCCTCCTCAGTGCGGGGGGGAGGCTGAGGCGCACGCGTGGGGCGAGAAGCGGGGTCCAATCACCGCCCTCATGGAGACCTAGGTGCCACCTGGACCAGACGGGTGGGAACAGCCGTGTGCCTGTTATCATCGTCATCATCAAGATGAGTCAGGGCAGCTCATCGAGGGCCCAGGACTAGGGCCCGGGCCCCTGGACGCGCGGGCCGGTGCTCAGAGGAGCAGACAGGAGGGCCTTCCCTTCGCCAGACGGGCTCCGCACTGATCCAGACCAAGGGTCGTGCTGGGGACCCAGAGAGCAGGGATTGCAGGCCTGGCCCCAAAGTTTGGGCTGTTTCTGGGGAGCCAGGCAGGCGGGCCATGGAGGGTGCAGGAGAGCAGCTGCCCTTCCCCAGAGCCGGGGTGGGAGGGGGGGGCAGTTTGTTCCCAGCCCGGTCACCACCCCCCCCAAGACCACGAAGGACGGTCCCAAGGAGAGACGGGTCCAGGACAGGCGGGTGAAAACTGCCCGCCCCGGGGCTCTTCTGAACGTGGAAAACTGGTCGCGTGCAACCGTCTTCACGTTTCCTGTAAAGCAGCGTCAAAGGCACTGCCCGTTCTGTGCTGCACGTGACAGACGGCTGTTAATTTACCGAGAGGAAGAATGATACGACCAGCAATGAGATTTCACGCCTTCTTTCCAGTTAGCACGGACTGTGCTGTGGAACAAAGAGCCAGGGAACAAGGGTTTTCATCCACCAAATGTTCGCTGAGGAGCAGCGTGGGCTGGGATTGGGGCGATGCCGAGGACGCCGGGTGGGCTGAGCCGCCGACCTTGACCCCCGGCCCCCTCTTCACTCCGGCTGCTAGGCTGCCCCTCTGTAACCTTCAGGGTCGAACCATCACCCCTCCTCCTTTCGTCAGTCCTGATTTTCTATTTCTCTTTTAATCTTACCCTACGCACATCCTCTATTATCCACTGTCGTAACGTATTTTTAATATGGGGAGAAAAAAGAAATAGCTACAGATGGCAGACTGGGTTACAGCCCCACCTCCTCCTGCTTCAAATCCCTGGAAATGAGGCAAGGAGCCTTTCTCTCTGTCTCCTCTCCATCTTGCTCTCTCTCTGTCTCCTGAGTCTAGAACAGCTCTAGGAAACAGGGACAAAAGTGTCATAAGCAAAGCAGAGACCTTTGGATTGGAATGCAGAGGGGGCTGGACTGAGGAACGCCCCCCAGTGTGTGCTGGCCGAGGTGAAGGGATCCTGGGGTCCCCTCCACTCAAGGTGCGGACACAGGAGTGGGGCCCGAGGGCACGGCTGAGGTGCCTGGCTGCAGAGCCGGGTCTGAGTAGCTGCCCGGAGCCCATTTCCCTCCCCACTGCGACACGGGTCAGGAAGGGAGGCAGCCGATGGCCGGCTCAGGGCCCTCGGATGACGGCGGGCCAGGGGAGACCCAGCAAGTCGCCGCCCTGCACCGCGGACGCCACAGTGGACAGAAGCCGCATCTAACAGGCGGCAGATCGGGTCCAAATTCGAGCTTCCATCCGAGATCACTGAAGGCGCCAGGGAAGCCCTCACCTCACCGGGGAGCTCGGTGCTCACGCTGGAGAAGACACGCCCAAGGAGCACAGGGAGCCCTTGAGGAGTAGAGCTTAGAAAACGACACTGACTGCTGCACAGGGAGAGGGCAGAATAGCAGGGCACGAAAAGGAGCCGACTGGAGACCCAGGAGACACAGTCGTTGGGATGGAAGCCGTAGACGGGCCGGACGGCCCGCGGATGGGGCTGGAGGTGACTTTGGGGAGATGGAACTGAAGGACACGCATTGCACTGCTCTCGGTGGCGCCGGAGACACGGCGGAAGACGCGGCTGCTGGACCAGCTCTGCTTCCTAAGCGTATTCGTGAGCGTCCCGACGGGACGGACGTGCTGGGGGTTAAATTCACGACCGAGGCGTAGCTGGTTAGACAAGGAGTCATGTCCTAACACGCTTAGAGGACTGAGTGTCACCCGGGGCCCGGGATTTGGGGCCAGAGGAAGTCCCTGGATGGACTGTGGGTTGTCTCCCTCTGCGGACAGGAGTGGAGTTTGGATTTACGTGGACGGTTTGGGACCTTACACGTGGCGAGAAGCACGTGTTCTGGGCAGCCAGGGGTGGGTGGCTGGAGCGGCCGCAGCTGTTCTCCATCCTCTCAGGGTGCTCGTGCCTCTCTCTTCAGTGGAAATAGCACCTCTCGCTGTGGGAGCTCTTCCCCCACTGCACGTGGTCCTGGTGAGCCTGCCAGTCGAGGTCCACCCCCCCACCCCCGCACCCGCTACACGCGCACGCGCACACCCACGTGCAGTCAGGGGGGCGGTCCGGGACCCTGGCTGGAATGCTGACAACCCAGCCCTCGGTGCACCAGGCACCCAGTAGCGGGGCTGCAACCCAAAGTGGGTCACCAACCATTCTCCCCGGAAATAGTGTGTGCCCGGGAGAGACGGAAGCGCTTGTCCTGCCGGGATCGTGCGTCTGGGGCAGCCGGCGGTTCTTCTCCCTGACACCTGTAAACTTCCTGTCTGGAGAACGGAGCCAGACAGAGATAGGCAGAGATACGCACGGACAGGGAAATGAAGAGGTGTCCGGGCATTAAGCGGAGGCCCCGCAGCCACTGTGCTGAAGGTGGGACCATGGCAGGCTGTCTGCTTAATGAGAAACACCGCTGTGAGCTGGGCGACCCTGTGACCCGTACCATCCTGACCTATGCAGGGTCTTTGGAAACTGTGCTGTAGTTTTGCGTCATACTGTATCTGAATAGCTTTCTGGATTTTCTTCTGGAAAATTTTAGGTCGGTATTTATATCCGATGCAAAGCCTTGTAGTTGAATCCTTTTCTCTCCAATATTTACATATCATGTCTTTTATCTGTTTTGTTGCTGTGTCTGTGATCCCCAGGATAATGTTGAATACTAATCTGATACCAGGCATCTTTGATTTGTTTCCATTGTTCATTCATTCATTATTTATGCAACATTTGCTCTGTGGCAGAAATCCCTCCAGGCCCTGGAAACACAGATGTGACCGGTGGATAAAGTCCATCAGAAGGTTTGGAAGAGAAATAAGGGAGGAGTGAAAGTGTATATCAAAGAAACTGGACACAGCGCTACCCCAGAGAATAACAGAATCTTCCCAGAAGAACTTCCCGAAGAAAATACTTTTTGTCTTTCATCCTGAAATCTGATCTTTTGCTGTTTGCTTTCTGACAAATAACTCTATCAAAGGACAGAAAGTTTCCTTTTCTGCTTTGTTTCTTGAAAGCTGCTTTTAAAAAACCAGGGATGGATGTTGAATATTATTAAAGTCTTTTTTAGTCCCAAGGACATAAGCAAAGCTTTGCTCTGTTGGACAGTTAAGGTCATGAACAGCAGTACCAAGAGCCGTAATATTGAACCAGCCTTGCATTCCCGTCTTCTTGCCTTGTATTGGCACTTTATACTCTTCCTGGCCTACTGGATCCATTCTGCTAATACTTTATTCAGGATTTCTGTTTTCCTTTTATAAGTAAAAATTAGTTTCACAAGTGTGTTTTGTCACGTGCTATGGAATGCGGTTGTTTAGGTCCCCGGACTTCTATCCTCTGAAATAGCTTAGGTAACATGTGTCGCCTGGTTCCCTCCCAGACTCTCCGGGCATTCTGGAGGACCTGGTATACATTTTCCTCCTTCACTCTTAGCTCTGAGCTTCTGTTGCAGCTGAGATGGTTCTGTTTTTGGACTGTCTCTCTCACCCATATGGGCTGCCTCTGTTCTGCTTTCTGGTGCTTCTGATGTATGACACATCTCTCTTCCCTACACCAGGCAGATGGGCGTGTTACAAAATTGGCTGGGGATTTAAGAAGACGGAGGGGAGGGATGTCACAGTATCTCCCAGCAAATAACCCAGAGTAAATGAGAGACATCCCCTGTCCTGGAGACTCCTCTGGCCTCCCCTCAAAGGGCCCCCACCATGCTCCCCACAGACTGGCCACAGCTCTGTTTACCAGCACCCCTGCCCTCAGGTTCTCACAACTCATTAGACAGGCAGATTCAGCTTCCCTCTCTTTTCACCCCAGATCTACCTTTGCAGAGTCAGAGACCCATCGTGGCTTTGCTAAACAGGGGCCACCGACTCTAGACCCTCATCCTTAAACAGATTTTTCCATCAAAGAAAGGGCACAGAGAGAACACATTTACTTCCTCACTAGTTTTGCATGGCGCCACATAACCTGGGAAGCTGAAGTGGCCGTAGCCACTTTTGATTTTGATTTAATAGTGGATCTAACAGTGGATTTAACAGTCAGCTTCTCCAGCTCCTGGGCTAGCTCACCCCTCAATAAAGTCAGAGGCTGGCAGGTGGCAACAGGCCACCGCAGGGTGCAGTCTTCCTGTGACTCCCTGCTTGTCCTGGCTTCCCCTGTTTCACGCCCACCTACCCTGCCTTCCCTGGGCATTTGGTAGCCCCTCGTCGATCCTCACAGGCAATGCTGCTGTGAACATCATTGCTTACTTCTTCGGGGGACATATGGATGCCTTCCAACTGGGTATAAAACTAGGAGTGGAATTGCTTGGTCATCAGCCTTAGTAGAAACTCCAAATCCATTTGCCAAGGTGGTTGTACCAATCTACTTCCCCACCAGTAGAGTGTGTTCCCGTATTTTCAACACATGGGATAGTTCTGTCCTTTTTGTTATAACGATTCTGAAAGGTGGGTAGTAGTAGCTAGTGGGGCTTTAATTTGCATATATATATATATATATATATATATATATATTTTGTTGTTGTTGTTGTACGCGGGCCTCTCACTGTTGTGGCCTCTCTCGTTGCGGAGCACAGGCTCCGGACGCGCAGGCTCAGCAGCCATGGCTCACGGGCCCAGCCGCTCCGCGGCATGTGGGATCCTCCCGGACCGGGGCACGAACCCGTGTCCCCTGCATCGGCAGGCGGAGTCTCAACCGCTGCGCCACCAGGGAAACCCCTATATATATATATATTTATTTTTACTGTGTTTTTCCTTGGTGACGTTTTGCAGGTGAGGGCACTGAGTCTCAGGGAATCCAACTCGAGAACATTTCTGGAGCCTGTTTTTTGTTCCAGGCTCTGGCTTGAATCTGGAGGTACAAAGATGAGTAAATTATGGCTTTTGCAGCCATTCTGGGGGCAAGTGGCAGAGTCAAGAATGGCACTCAGGACCTACTCTAAACCCCACATCCTCTCTGTTCAGATGACAGTGAAGAGGGGCAGTGGGACTTTTCTGAGTGGGGGAGTCTCGAGTGTGTTTGCAGGCTCTGGAGTAGTGCCAGAGAGAGATCAAAGGTTGGCCACCACCTTAGGCTTCTTCTGTCCTGCTTCATGGTCCGAAACATGCAGCAAACCCCTTATGGGCCAAGAGACCTGCTCCAGCTCCAGCCATCACACCCCCAACCCAATGAGAAGGAGGGAGGAAGAGCAAGGAAAGGCTCACCTTTCCAACCACAAGACACGTCTGAGGAAGTCACGCATTTCTGCCCACACCTACTTTGGTGGGACCTTTGTCACGTGGCCACTGTAGCTGCAGAGGAGACAGGAATGCCCACATGGCCATGCACCCAGCTGAGGAGGACAGAGAACACATTAGGGGTCAAAGACAGTGTGCCCCAAGACCCAGTGCCTCTCCTGCAGTCTGCAGCCACTGCTCGTTTAGTGGTGATCTGATGAACGCAGCTTCCCCCGCAAGCGGAAGCCTTCCCAAGAGGGGGGAGTCCCGCGTTGCACCCTCGGACCCCCAAGCCCAGCACGGTGTCTGGCAGACAGTCGGGAAGATTTGTAAACAGGGGGTGAAACTCATCTTGGACTCCCTGCTTTGTTCTCCTCTTCCAGCCACTTCCCTACACACTGCATCTTTCCTGATCTGCAGAGAAGGCTCTGGGGGCTCCCCTTGGGGGCTGCCTGCCTGCGGGCTGCTCTGGGATTGGGCGCGGAGGACAGGCCCCCTCCCTCGGGCTGCGCAGGATTATGAAAGGAGCCCGACGTGCAGCCGCTGGCACAGAGGCTGACTGGTTCCCGCACAGAGGCCAGAGCACGGGACACGGGCAGCCTAATTGTCTGCGCGTACGAGTGGTTCTTGGGCACAGTTTGGCCTGTGAATCACCCGGGAACTTGTTAAAAATACAGAACTTCTGAGTCAGTAGGTTTTGGGTGATATATTTGGTTGCAAGTGACAGAAAGTCACCTAGCTCAGGCAAAAGGGGGACTGATTGTGAGGCCCGGGGGCCCCTCCTGCGAGGCTGGTGGGTGGGTGCAGTCGACGAGGACCCTGAGCTGCGGGGATGGGCTGCCCCGTGGCTCCTCCGCCCTCAGGGCGCCACTCACTCTCCCCGGGGTCCCAGCACCACTGTCCTGGGCGGCTGCGTCCCAGCCCCTGTGGCCAGCGTCCATGCTGGGGTTGGGGGACAGGCTGTGGGCTCTGCTGGCGGCTGGCACCTTCCTTAGGAGCAAGTGGGACGCGCACCCCCAGGCGATCTGCAGTGTGGCCCCAGGCTGCTCCCCTCAGAGAAGCCCCAGGGCTTCTTGGGGGCCTGGTCATCAGCACGAGCACCACCGTAGAGGGAGCAGCGCAGAGGGAGGGCATCTGTGGAAGCCTCTGGGACCAATACATTTTGCTCGGGTTCAGCAGCATGGGGGCCGCGGGGGGACGGGAGTGGGGTTCCCTGGGGAGCCAGGGCTCTGGTGGGGGCAAGGGGGCAGGACGCCAGCACCACCCCAGTCTGGTGCCTGAGGGGTGGTGCACACACCCGTAGGGATCCCCTGGGACGCTTCCTAAAGTACGCATTCCAGCCCCCAGCCCCCCCTCCAGGGCTGAGCCCCAGGAGGTGGAGTCAAGTTCCTGACCTTGACCTTGGACCCTCCCCTTCACGCAGCCCAGGTCCTGGGCCTGAGTCTGTGGGGCCTTTTCTTTGTGGGGGTGGGCTTGCCTTTCTCTGCCTGCTCCAAGGTGCCCGGGGCAGGTGCAGCATCGGGCCAGGCGGGGGTGGGAGCGGCAGAACTGTGGTCCCCCCACCCCTCCCCCGGCTGCCAGCTGGGGTCCCAGGCCCTGCGCCTGGGCTGGGGCCTTCAGGCCTGGGGAGTGGGGTCGGGCCTGCATGGATGTGTGTACTGGGCTGCCCTGCTCACCTTCCGGGGAGCTGCCAGCTGCCCTCATGGGTGCCCCTCTGGGCGCCTGCCCCGGGCACGTCACTGTGGCCCAGGGTGCAAACCGGGCCACAGCCAATTCAGCACTGGGATGCTTTACAGATGCGTAAGCAGCGCACTGCAGGAAACCGCCCTCAGCAGGAAGCCCCTTCTCCTGTCACCTTAGCAAAGGTATATTGTAGCTAACTTCTAACCCAGGCACCCCCATGCTCTACTCATCTCCGCAAGCACACCTTTCAAATCGTGTAATCAAAGGGTGAGCAGCGAGGCCTGATTCTTCCGGTAACAGAGGGCGTTCTGACCGAGATGTGAAACTCCAAGGTTTGGTATCAAGACGCGCACGTTTGCAGGTCCTCTGGAAACCTCGGTGGAGCCTGCGTGCTGGGCCGTGTGGCAGGCGGCCCCCACCCCTCTCCCCACTGCCCCCCTCCCGCGGCCCCACCTTGCTTCTCACGCTCCCTGCTGCCAGCCCCGGAGGGCATCTGAGCTCCTGAAGCACAGCCGGGCGTCCAGCTGCGTCTTTGCCAAGAAGTTGTGAGCTATTGTCATTGTCACTGTGCCACTGTTTTCAATCAGACGCCTCAGAGGCAACCACTTGGCTATTTACCCATTTTACAGGTGAGTAAACTGAGGTCCAGGTGCCTAATGACTTGCCCGTGGTGGCCCAGCTGGTCAGTGGCAGAGCTGGTGTTTGGATCAAGGTCTGTCTGTCCTGCTCCCTTCGAGTGGGACACTGGCTGTGCCCTTGCTCTCTGCCCCCTGACCTCTGACCTCAGCATCTTTACTTCTCTAGTCCCTTCCCCCACCTTCCGGCTGACAGCACTCCTGTGGTTGGGCTCATGCCAGCTGTTGAGAGCCCAGGGGTCTCAGGCTTCAGTGAGGTGAAGGGGTCGGATGTAGGGCACAAGGGCACAAGGGCTGAGGCGCCCTGGCTCCCTCCCCATGCGGCTGTGAGTCAGCCCATGCCTTGACCCCAATCCGTAGCCCTGAGGGGGTTCCCGGGGCCCTCGTCAGAGCCCCTTGGAGACAGGGCCCCGCCGTGCACTTTGAGGGGTGCCTCTGGGACGCTCTTCCCTACCGTCTGCCAGGGTGTCTAGAATTCCACCCTCAGCATCTACAGCAAAATCGCTCTCACTTTTAGGAAGGTGTAACGGGGCTAGGGAGGGACACGTAACACCATCATGAGGGATAATGCCCCTTCCAGGCCCCAGTCCAGGTTGTGAGGAAGCTCTGACAAAGGCGAGGGGGGCAGCTGGTGTGTGGGAACCAGGGAGCTGCCAGGTCGAGCCGAGGACCCTGACGGGGAGGAAGAGCAGGAACAGAGTGGGGAGGGGGAAGAGGGGAGGGGGGAGGGGAGGAGGAGAAAGGGGGAGGGGAGAAGGGGGAGGGGAGGAGGAGAAAGGGGGAGGGGAGAAGGGGGAGGGGAGGGGAGAAAGGGGGAGGAGTACAGGGAGAAGGGGGAGGGGGAGGGGAGGGGGAGGGGAGAAAGGGGGAGGAGTACAGGGAGAAGGGGGAGGGGGAGGGGAGGGGGAGGGGAGAAAGGGGGAGGAGTACAGGGAGAAGGGGGAGGGGGAGGGGAGGGGGAGGGGAGAAAGGGGGAGGGGGAGGAGGGGAGGGGGAGGGGAGGAGGAGAAAGGGGGAGGGAAGAAGGGGGAGGGAAGGAGGAGAAAGGGGGAGGGGAGGAGGAGAAAGGGGGAGGAGTACAGGGAGAAAGGGGGAGGGGGAGGAGGGAAGGCACAGCGGGCTGGGGCTGCCCCTGGGGGCCCTCGCTGACTTAGGCCCAGGGCTCCTGGCTGCCTCCCTGGCCTCCTCCACTCACCTGTCGCCCCGTCCCCTGTGTCTGCACCCCTCTTTGCTCTCCCTCCATCCCCCCCCCACGCCCCAGCCCTGCACCTCCGTCCTGCTTTTCTGCCTCTTCTCCATCCCCCTGTGTGTGTGTCTTTTCTCTGTCTCTCTGGATGGGTCTCTTGCTACATGTCTCCCTCCGTCTGTCTCTCTGCGTGTCTGTCTGTCTGTCTCTGTCTTCATCATTCTGCCTTAAGCTCATTCTGGCGTCTCTGGTCCCCGCGTCTCCCTGGCGTCTTTGTCTCTTTGTGTCGAGTCTTTCTCCTTGTCTCTCTGTCTCTCTCTGTCCATCTCCATCTCCCTGTGTGTGTGTCTTGCCCGGGGGTCTGTCCGTCCATCCATCCATGGGTCTCAGGCAAGTGAAAACACCCCCCCGTGCCCCATTTGATGTGCGGTTGTGAGATTCCCTTTGAATGTTGCAGGAGCGAGTTGACGGTTGCCAAGGGAACGGGTCAGGAGAAATGGGGGGACGGGGGACCAGGAGCGAGGCGGCGGGTGTGGGTATGCGTTTCTGTTTTCATCTTCTTCGGTGCTTTCCTTTTCCGAAGCATAAAAAAATGGGTGACAATTTAAAATGATTTTTCAAGAATCAACACGACAGAAATAATGGGTCCTAACTGTGCTGGCCTAAAAGGCAGGCAGGGAGGGTGCAGCTGCCCCTGTGCCTGGAGGGAGCTAATGGCCACATTAGGGCCTGGAGCCTCTCGCCAGCACTGGGCTGGCACTGCCCGCGGCAGCTCAGGCTGCTCAGCCCTCGGAGAGATCTCTGGCCCCCCTTAGCCTCCAGCACCACAGCCGGGCACAGGGTGAGAGGCTCTGTGGTCACAGACCAGGCCGGGGGACAGGGGCAAGAGGTGGACAAGGGGGCCAAGCTCTGGCCATTCAAGGCCCGGCAGGCAGCCCCGCTCTCCCCAGGCAGCACTGCAAAGCACCCCTCCACGCTCCCCTGCCCGGCGCGGATCTGGTTGGCATGGGGACTATCAGAGACGGTGCCCACACAGCGCCCAGCACACCAGCCGCGGCTGTCCAGCAGCTGGGCTCAGAGTCCTGTGAGTTTGGACTGGACTTGACCGTCGACCTGCTTCTGGGGCTGTTGCTGTTGTGCGAACATCTACTTTACACAGGCCAGACTCGGGCTCGTGAGGGACGCGGGTGAGAGGCTGGCAGTGACGGCGGCTACTTACCGGCTTCCACAGGCAGCACTACTAACCGGCAGGGACCCGGTGCCCACGCCCCGCCCAAACGCCCTCGCGTTCCGCACTCCTCCAAGCTCTCTATGTGGTGGAAGCACTACTAACCGGCAGGGACCCGGTGCCCACGCCCCGCCCCAACCCCCTCGCGCTCCGCACTCCTCCAAGCTCTCCATGTGCCTTTGAGGAGGGTACTGCTATCAATCCCGTTTGACAGATGAGGACACTGAGGAATTCAGCGGCTACAATACAGGATGAAAGTGCAGGGAGTGGAGACCGCAGGAAGCCGGGGACACAGCGAGGGGGGCCTCCCACGGCGCCGGGGTTGGTGCAGGGGAGCAGGGAGGGCTCCCCAGGTGACCTGTGAGCCGAGGGGGTGGCGAGTGAGCAGCAGGGAGGGGAGGCCGCAGGCCGGTGTCTGGCGTGGAGGCGGGAAAGGCAGGCCTGGGGCCACGAGGGCGCGGGAGCTGTGCGAGGTTTAGGCGGGGGGGGGGGGGGGGGGGGGGGGGGGGCGCTTGAGCACGTACCCCTGTCCAACCCCGCTGGAGAGCTCGCCACGTGAGAGCTTTCTGGCCCTGCCCCAGCCACCTGCTTCCGCAAAGGCCGCAGGAAGCCAGCCCAGCGCGGAGCCCAAGGAGGTGTTTACAAATGGCTTCTGCCGCCAACCGTCCCAGACCTCTCCTCCTCTCCGCCACCCGAGGCCTGTCCTTGGTGCCTCTTTTTCCCGTCGTCATCCTGCCCAAGCTTGGCCGGAGTGGCCGTGATGGTGAAGGGGGTGCCGGGGAGCGGGAAGGGGCGGGGACAGTGTCCCCGCCGTGTCTGGAGTCTTCGTCCGGCCAGGCGTGGTCTCTCCTTCCCCAGGTGGAAGCAGCTCTCCTTCAAGACCTGGCCCCCGACAGCTCCAAGGGCCAGAGAGGCTGGCCGGGGGTCTCGGGCCTGTTTCCCACGGCGTGCAGGCTGGTTCAGCGTGGGGGCGGGGCACCGTCCCATTGGCCCAAAGGGAGATGTGGTCACAGCCCCCCAGAGCCACTGTCTGGGGAGCGGGGGAGTCAGGCCTGGAGACGAGATGGGTGACGGACTGGGGACAGGGGCTAAGCCCTCGGTGGAGCTGCAGCTGGGAGGGGAGAGGGTGGCGTGGGCCGCGTGTGGCCCGGCCCCGGCGGGACTTGGGAGGGGGACAGGAGGAGCTGAGCACTTCCTCACGCCCTTTGGCAATGGGACCTGGGCCGCAGGGTCCTGGGTGGGAGCCTAGCTGCACAGTCTGTGCGGTCCAGTGACAGCACCTGTTGAGTCTCTGTGCCCCACGGCCACGCCCCTTCCACCACGAGCTGGCTGCAGCCTGTAAGAACCACGTTTCCTTGCTTCTGCATTTGCTGGTTTGACCTCTGGGCCTTGCTGACCCTGGAGGGACTGCCCCTCCGGAGACGAGCCAATCCAGAGACAGAAGAGGACCCCCTGCCCGTGCACCTGTTCTATGCAGACCAGCCGATCCTGGACCCACCCTCTACCTCATCACCTGGGCCGGTACCAGACCACGCCCCAGAGCCCAGCAAGTAATCACACCAGCCGGTCCCACGCCCACTCACCCGGCCTCGCTGTTTCTTTCTGAGGAACCGGAGCAAAGGCTCCCGCCCGCGTCTGCCGCCTCCTGGGCTCCCTGGTGCTTCCCTGCGTGGCCCTGCGCCGGGCCCTCCCCACCCCGTTTCTAGGGGTCGGCGACTAACTCAGTCTTTCCAGCTGCAGTTCTCTCCTCATCTGCTGGCCTGCATTCTAGATGTGCCCCTGCAGACGCACCGCCCTCCTTTTCCGCCTGCTCTGTGCCCCGGGGGCCTGCCCTGTGGACGGACGCTCCTCGGTATCTGCGGGCTGTGGACACCAGCAGGAGACCACAGGGTGGGAGGCGAGGTGAGGGCTTTCTTCCCCGTGCCCCCCTCCCCGGGCTGGGTGGGGGGTTCCCCGGTTTCCCCTGCGAAGCCACAGCTCTGGCTGGCGCCCCTCTGCCACACGGTGCTCCTTGGGTTCTGGAATTGGCTTTCTCCACCTGCCCCTCGGGGCTGGCTCGGGGAGGGCCTCTGCTGCTGGTCTGAGTGCGTCGCCACTGCCCCTCGGTGTGACCCTGCCCACATCTGGTCAGCGGTCCTTGTGAGCGCTCCTCAGCTGCCCCATGGGAGCGGCTCTCTCCTGGGGGACAGGGCCCGGGGATGGGCGGCCAGAGGTCAGCGTGTCTCCCCTCTCCTCCCTGGAGGCTTCTCATTGATGTTTCCTTTAAACTATCACAGGACGAACCACAAGAATGCTAAATGACGCAGGTCAGACGGGAGAAAAGAGAGGCCCCCTGCTCCCCTTCCCCAGCTACGTTTTTTCTCTTTAGAGACGCATATCACCGGGACGCAAATGCACTGTTTCCCCAAACGTATTCATCCTTCTCCCACCTCCACATTCTTGCCGTATCTGCGTACCACCTGTACAATTATGTATCTAATGATTTTCTTTTACTCAGCTTACTTTCTGAAAAAGTCAGGTGTATATACTTTCCATAATTGGAGACGTAATTTACACACCGTAAGAGGCACCCCCTTCAAGGGTGCGGTTCCGCGAATTTTGAGGCATGGTGCAGCCCCGTGACGACCGCCATGACCGAGATACAGATGAGAGCCCTCACCCCAAACAGCCCTGTGCTTCTCCGTCCGTCCTCCATCTCATCTGCGTCCCTAACTCTGGTGGCTGCTGATCTGATCCCTGTTCCCATGATTCTGCCGTTTCCAGAAGGTCATACGAACAGGGCCACCCGGCACGTGGCCTTCTGTCTTTGGTACCTTCCTCTTAGCATGATGCTACCATTTTTTTAACAACCTTAAACCAGACCCACAGTTTATTCATTGCACTGTCCATTGTTTGTGTTTTCTATACTGTGTTTCACGTAGTGATTCCACAAATCATCAGTCTCGGTCTTATTTTAGGTGTCTGTTAGAAAGTCGGGTTCGTTGAAGTTGAATTTCCACACAGCAGAATTCACCCTTTCTAGCGTGCGGCCCTAGGAGTTTTGACAGGCGCCTACATCCGTGTCCCCAGCATCACAAGACGTGGAACGGCGCCACCACCCCACACCCCAACCCCCCTCCCGCCCCGCCCCGTGCTGCATCCTCGCTGATCACTTCCCCAGCCCCACCCCTGCCTTTCCAGAATTTCCTGTGAAGGGATCGTACGACGCAGCCTTTTGAGTCCAGCATCTTTCACCAAGCGTGTACCTGAGACTCTGCCACGCCGTGGCCTGCACTAGCATTCGCTGAGCCCTGCTCTAGTGTGTGCGTGTGCTCGAGCTCTCAGGCCAGTCACCAGTCGATGGGCACCGGCCCGCTTCCAGCGTGGGCCTGTTCATAATAACGCCGCTACCAGTATTTGTACACAGGCCTTTGGCCACACGTGCTCATTCCTGTCGCCTAGGAGTGGGGCTGCTGGGTGGCAACTCTATAAGAAACCGGCAGACGCTTTCCCAGTGAGGCCGCGGTGTTCTGCATTCCTGCCGGCAACAGGCGCGTGTCCCAGCTGCTCCGGGTCCTTGTCCGCACTTGGTATTGAAAGCTTTGAGACTGCAGCCCCGAAGTGGCAGACCTGAAGTCCCTGCTCGTCGTCACTCTAATTTGCATTTCCCTAATGACTAATAATGATGCGTGTCGTCTCAGATGCTTCTTTGCCATCTGTATCCTCTCTCTGATGGAGTATCTGTTGAAATCTTTTGCCCGTTTTAGGGGGGTTGTCTGTCTTATTATTACCGAGTGCAAGAGTTCATTTTACATTCTGGTTATCGGTCTTTTGTCAGATATATGTTTGGCAAATGTTTTTCCCAGTCCTGGGCTGCTTTCTAATTCTCTTAACGGTGTCTTTCGAAAAGCAAGAGTATTTAATTTTGATGAAGTCCTCAATGCATTTTGTTTTTAATTGGAGTATAATTGCTTTACGAGGTTGTGTTAGTTTCTGCTGTACAATGAAGTGAATCAGCTACGTGTATACATATATCCCCTCCCTCTTGGACCTCCCTCCCCCCCATCCATCTAGGTCATCACAGAACACCGAGCTGAGCTCCCCGTGCTATATAGCAGGTTCCCACTAGCTATCTATTTTACACATGGTACTGTATTTATGTCATACCTAATCTCCCAGGTCGTCCCACCCTCCCCTTCCCCCACTGCGTCCACACGCCCGTTCTATGTCTGCTCAATGCATTTTTAAAACTTAAAAACGTGGTTTCACACCTTTAAATGGGATACACCCATATTACGTGCCATCACTTGGTGTATTAGAAATGCTTTTGGCAGAAAGTAACAGCAAATTTCATGTTCAAGGGCTTCAGGAATTATCTTCATACACATGTGATTATCTCCTAGAACCAGAAAACTGGAAAAGGCAGCCCTCTAAGATCCCAGGCGCTTCCGCCTCTGTAGCGTGGGGACTTTCTGCCCCCAATCTCGCTGTCTCACATCACCACCAAGCTGCCTGGCGCTGGGCATCAGCCCACAGTTCAGAGCGGGAGGACGAGCAAGGGGCAGACAGGGCAGGGCTGCGACTAGGACAAAGCCAAAGAGGGGCCCACGTTTCAGGAGGCATTTGCTCTCAGAGGCTGCACGCGCCTATGTGTGGCCTGAGAGCCAGTGCCCCCTTAAACCTGGCACCGTGGGCACCCCTCTTGCCTTGCCCCAGACCTGAGCCTGGCACAGAGCTGGAAATTCTCCTGCCCTTCTTCTCTCATGTGCTATAATATCTGTCCAAGGAGCTCCCCTGGCAGATGTTGGCTTATGTCTCATGGTTGGAACTCAGACCTATCTCGTGGCCATTCCTGATGGCAAGGAAGCCTGTGAGGGGGGTGTCCCTGCACGGACAGGTGCAGAAAGCATTCTTCTGTGTGGAAGTGAAGAACATTTTTATGTGTTTAGGATGCGAACAAGTTGTAGGCACCAAAAGAATATGACCTGAGATGCCATTTTGAAACCAGGCAGCTTCGCTCACTTACCAGTCCTGTTTGGCTTCAAATGCATTTGAGTTTGTGAACTTTACTAAAAACCACGGACATATGGAATCACCAAGGACACAGAATCGCCAAAACAACCTTGAAAAAGAACGAAGTTGGAGGACTGCACGTCTCCATTTCAAAGCTTACTACAAAGCTACAGTAATGACGACTGCGTGGAACTGGGGGAGGTTCACAGACCAAAGGACTAGAACTGAGAGCTCAGAAATGAATTCGGTCAACTGGTTTCCAACAGGTGCCAAGACTACTCAATGCAGAAGGAATGTCTCCTCAACTAGTGGTGCCAGGGCAACTGAATCTCCGCATGTGAACGAATGAATCTGGATCCCTTCCTCACACCATATACAAAACTGAACTCCAACTGGACAAGGACCTACACATAAGAGCTACAACTATAAAACTCTTAGAAAAAAACATAGGCGAAAGAAAGAAACATAGGCCTTCTTAGCTATGACACTGAAACCGTAAGAAACCAAAGGAAAGTAGAAAAATTTGACTTCGTAAAAAGCAAAGACTTTTATGCATCAAAGGACACTATCAAGAAAGTGAAAAGACAACCCACGAAATGGAGAAAAGTATTTTCAAATCGTGTGTCTGATACGGGTCTAGTATCCAGAATATATAAAGAACTCTTACAACTCAACAATAAAAAGATGAATAACTCAATTTAAAAAATGGACAAAGGATTTGAATAGACATTTCTGCAAAGAAGATATAAATTGGCCCAGAAGCACCTGAAAAGACGCGCAACATCTTTAGTTATTAAGGAAATGCAAATCAAAACCACAAGGAGACAAGACTTCTCACCCATCAGGAGGACTATAATGAGAAAAAAAGAGGGGGAAATAACAAATGTTGGTAAAGATGTGGAGAGGTTAGAACCCTGGAGCATTCCTGGTGGGAATGTAAAATGGCATGGCCACTATGGAAAACAGGTTGGTAGTTCCTCATAAAGTTAAACACGGAATTAGCATTTGGCCCAGCCATTCCATGCCTAGGTATACACCTGAGAAAAGCGAAAACACATTCACACAAAACTTGTTTATACAGCATTATCCATATTAGCCACTAGGTGGAAACAACCCAAGTGTCCGTCAGCTGATGACGGATGAACTGCGTTCTATCCATCGCAGAAGGAATGAGGTACAAAATACGGGTGAACCTCGCAAAGTGAAAGGAGCAAGCCATGAACGTCACAGGTTATATGATCCCACTGATACGAAACTCCTGGAATAGGCACATCCACAGAGATGGAACTAGAGTAGAAGTGACCAGGTGATGAACGGAGAGGAAAGTGGGACTAACCGCTAGCAGGCATGGGGCTTCTTGTGGGGTGACGAAAACATTCTGGGGTTAAATGGTGCTAATGGCTGCCCAACATGAATATACTGAGTGATACACTGAGAACCACTGAGGTGTCCGTTTCTAACTGGTGAATTTTATGTTGTGTGATTATACTGCAATTAAAAAATAATAAGGGGACTCCCCGGGTGGCACAGTGGATAGGACTCCACGCTCCCAATGCAGGGGGCCTGGGTTCGATCCCTAGTCAGGGAACTAGATCCCACATGCATGCTGCAACTAAGGGTTCGCATGTCACAACTAAGGAGCTGGCGAGCTGCAACTAAGGAGCCTGTGGGCCGCAACTAAGACCGGTGCAACCAAATAAATAAATAAATATTAAAAAAAATTTATACGAGAGTCCTGCACCCGCAGCACCCGCTACAGAAAGCTGCCTCGGCTCAGGGCAGAATCCCCGGCCACCAGGACAAACACCACCTGTGGAGGCTCCAAGCCAGCTCGCGGCAGGTGCGGAACTCGGAGACACCCGGGCTGCCGGCGTCCGGGCCGCCGCCGCCCCAAGAGGCAGACAACCTGCCGTCTCCTCCTCTGTTTGCGCAGCCTGGCTTCATTAGCAGGGAGGTGATGAGCTAATTCCCTGCAAACAAATGTTTGGGACGTGGAGTTTCCTTTGACAATGAGCAGTGGCAGACGGTGAGAAATCTGCTCGCACCTTCTGGGGGGGTGGAGGGGGGAGCCACCCCGCATGCCCGCCAGCGCCGAGGCTCTGTCTGCCGCGGCCAGGGGCTTCCTGGCAACACAAGCTGGGACACAGGAAAGCAGGTGACGCTGGTCCCTCGCACTGGACTCCCCGTCACACAGTCGTGGAGCTGTGGAGCAAGCGGGGGTGGGGGCAGAGTGGTGCCTAGGGCCAGATGGCGCCGGGGCCACACACAACAACGCCAGTCGTGCATTTCCACAGGCAGCGAGGGCATCGCCAGCGGTTCCGAAGGCTGCACGTTGCCCCACACCAGGGACATGCTCACCCGACCAGGGTGGGTTATCCAGTCCCCTCTCGACACTGGACGTTGGAGTTGCACGTGTGCACATTCTACTATTCCAAACAAGGCTGCAATGGACATTCTTGCATCTGTGAGTACGTGCGCATGTAATTGCATTGCCAGGCAATGAGAAAGTGACGATCACAGTTCCTTTAGTTGTTACCAGGGGTCCTTCCAGCAGAGTCTCAGGCACACTCCCACCGTCACCGACTCCTTACCAGCAGTGGGCTGTCAATCTTTTCCATTTTTCCAAGAGGAAGCCAATATAAGGTCATATTCTTGCTGTAATTTGCATTTCTCTCCTTTACGGTGAAATCGGGCTTCTTTTCACTGTCGTCTTTAGGGGGAGGGGAAACATCTGGGTTTCTCGACTGTGAGAGTTTGCCCGCTCATCCACTTTGCCCATTTTTCTACTGTGCCGTAATTTTTCCTCAATGATTTGTGAGAGCATTTTACGTATTGGAGAAATTGAACCTTTGCTTCCGGATGGCAAGTCATTGTTCTTTGATTTGCCTTTTTTTTTTTTTTTTTTTTTTGCCTTTTGCCAGGTGCCTTTTGTCTTCTTAGAAGGTATTTTACTGAACAGAAGTCTTGTCCTCTTACCCACTTGAATGTGTCAGCCTGTCCATCCTAGCTTCGGAAAGGATTCCCACATCAACCCCGCAAATCACCCACATCTTCTTCTATTACGTTTTTAGATTCATTTTTGACATTTGTATTTTGATGCTTTTGGATTTTTTTCTTTTAGTACAAGAAACGAAGTCGAGATTCAGTTTTATTTTTTCCAAATGGTTACACATTTATCCCTGTACCATTTATTAAACAATCCATCATTTCCTCAATTTTCATGCCGTTTTTATTAGCTACTAAATACTCAGATATTCACGGGTCTATTTCTGGATTCTCTTTTCTCTTCCATTGATGTATCTGTTCATATTTTGAATACTTTTGTCAAGTTCAATTGAGTTTTTTGTCAAAGAATTCAATTAGAATTTTGATGTACAGAGGATTGGCATCTTTACAACTTCTAGTCTTCCTATTTAATAAAAAGGTGTGACTCCCCAATTATCGTATCTTATTTTATGTCTTTCAGTCGAGCTTCACAGCTTTCTGCGTGGAATCCCTTCACCTTTGTTCATTTTTTTAGGCATTTCGTATTTTCAGTTGCTGTTCAGGATGAGTTCTTTCCCTTCATTACAGTTTTAGCCGTTTTATATAAAAGCAAGTTATTGATTTTGATATGCTAATTTTATAACTAACCACCTTAGTGAATTCACTTCCTGTTTCCAATATTTTTGTGTCTTCAGTCGATGATACCACCGTTTTCAATGGTACACTTTTCTCCTCCTTTCCAATCCACATGCACGTTATTTTGCTCACTTACTTGCAGTGACGCTTCAGAAGAAGGGGGCTAAGTGGCTCCTTGCTCTAGGACCCTGGTAGCTGGCCCAGCCGGGGGGGATGGTGGGAGGCCAGCCAGGCGACTCCTCAGCGGAGGGGCGGTGGGCTTCCTGGGGTCTGTTCCTGGCACTTTTCTCCCCTCTCCTTCCAGCAGTGGTTCAGGTCGTTGCCTGAGGTACTCAGATCTGGGTCTGAGCTGTCTGACACGGAAGCTCATAGCCACTGCCTAAATCGAATCTAAGTTAATGATAGTGGAATAGAGTTAAAATCCAGTTCCTCGCTTGCACTGGCCACTTTACAGGGGCTCGCAGCCACGTGTGGGTCACGGCCGCTGCACTGGACAGCGCGGACGTGGGCGTTTCCATTGTGGCAGGACGTCCTGGCAGGCACAGCTGCAGACCCTGTCTACACCCCAACTACACAGTGCTCCCTCCAGGATTTCCGTATTATGCATCTGGACTGGGAGAGAAGGTCTCTCGGAGTTCTTAGAAGTACATGCATGACCCCCCGGCAGTGCCCTCGCCTTCAGCCATCAGGCTGGAAAGTGCGAGTGAGCTGTGGTCTGTTCGTGTTTTCTGGGACCCCTCCCTCC
The DNA here is from genome assembly GCF_964270905.1 of Leucopleurus acutus. Lineage (NCBI taxonomy): Eukaryota > Metazoa > Chordata > Mammalia > Artiodactyla > Delphinidae > Leucopleurus > Leucopleurus acutus. The sequence continues at coordinate 1,457,588 of NC_139153.1, read as the reverse complement.
CCATCTCTACACTCTCTCCTCCCCCAGGAGGAAGGTGGGCTCCCCACGGCGGCACTTCCTGTCCTGAGTGTCCCCTGACACTGTCCCCAGCTGGTGGTACCTACCCTCCCTCCTCGGTAGCACAGCGCTTCCCCGGGTAGCTACCCTGGACCCCACTCCTCTTACCCTGACTTTGACCTACTTCTGGCGGGAGCACAGCCCCCATCGCCGTGGCAGCCGTGACTGCCACTGCCTGTCACCCGGGAGCCCACGTAGATTCCTTCTGATCCCCCAGACCTCTCCTCATCTCACTAGTGCTCATCTGTTAGAATTCGTAGGTCTTCTCCATTCTTTTTATGATTTCAAGAAGAAAATCCCTCAGTTCTTCTGCCTGGGCTCCCTGGATCGATACCAGAACCACATTTGATTTGAACGTAGCCACCCGGCTCTAAGCTTGCTGAGGCGGACGCCCCTTCTCTGCGGCTTCCTTGAGAGGCGCAGTCGAGGTCTGCATCTTAGTGTGTCCTCAGGGAGGGGGACGCGGCCTCGTCCCCGGGCCACACGCTCAGCACCGGCAGGCGTGGGCCTGACGTGAGGCAGAGGAGGAAAGACGGCCGGGGCCGGGGGGCGGCGCGGGTTCCGGAAGGGCTGGGAGGTAACAGAGAAGGCGGGACTGGATAGAGGCCGGACACGGGGATGTGAGCCGGGGCGCCCCCGACGGAAACAGTGTGGGCGCGTGCCGCAAAACACTGAAGAAAGACCGGCCGTGCGCCACAGCAGTGCCACTCCTGGGTACGGCGTTCCTCGGAAGGAAACAAGATCACCGGCTCAAGGGACACCCGCACCCGGTGTTCACTGCAGCGCTGTTCACAACAGCCAAGACACGGAGACCCCTAGTGCCCACTGACGGGTGGACGGAGGAAGACGTGGCACGTTTACACGGTGGGACAGTACTCCGCCGTAAGAAAGAGGAGACCCTGCCACCTGTGACAGCATGGGTGGACCTGGAGGGCACCGTGCTGAGGGAAGGCAGTCACACCGAGAAAGCCACATGCCGTGTGACGTCACCTACACACGGACCCTAAAAGGCTGAACTCTTAGGTACAGAGTACGACTGCTGGTTGCCAGAGGTGGGGGGCGGGGGTGGGGGACACGGGTGAGGGGTTAATTGAAAAAGGGGCCTACAGAAGTATGCCGGGCATGCCGACGTGCAGAAGCGGGAGTGAGGGTGTGCGTGCGGACTGCAACCTAAAATCGGCCGCTCGGGGCGCTCCTCCCCAGGGGGGCGAGGGGGCCGTGCGGGGCTCTGCTGACACAAGCATGGGAGACGGAGGTCCCGGGGGGCGGGGGGGGGGGGCAGGCCCGGTGTCTTCAAGGACGGCGAGGGGGCTGGGAGCCAGGCTGGAGAGACAGCAGGTGGGGAGGCCTGAGCGAAGGAGGCCGGACTTGGGCCGCGGGGAGCGAGACGGGGGGGGGGGGGGCGGGGGCTCGGGGGGGCGGTGCCCTCGCTGCCCGCCTCTGACGCGGCCGCCGCGTCTGGCCCCGCCCCTGCCCGGCCCTCTTGCTCTGCCCTGAGCACAGCCCAACTCCTGACCCCGCGCCTGCCCCCAACTCCCACTACTTGACTTTTCTTTTTCTTTTTCGTCCATGTTCTCTCTTTGGTCTCACAAGACGGTATGATCATCCGTTTATTTTTAAACTTCCTGAGTCATTTTGTTTTAGATGTTTTTGCTTAAAAATAGTATTATCAAGACTTCCCTGGCGGTCCAGTGGTTAAGAATCCACCTTCCAATGCAGGGGACGCGGGTTCGATCCCTGGTCGGGGAACTAAGATCCCACGTGCCGCGGAGCAACTAAGCCCGCGCGCTCTGGAGCCTGCGCGCCACAATGAAAGATCCCACGTGCCCCAGCGAAGACCCGATACAGCCAAAATAAAAGTAAATAAATAAATATTTTTAAAATAGTCTATATAAAATAGCATCATCCTTGGCTCTCAATGAGAGGTTTAACCTGTTTATGCTGAACAGTCATAACCCTTGCCCCTGCTTCTGGTGTTGCCGTCTGTGTTTTAGCTTTGTCCATTTGCTTCCTGTCTTCTTGCCATTTTCGCTCCACTTTCTTTGATTTTCCCTCTGGTGATGGGGAGGGTGTACGCCTTATCTTTAATTGTGCTGGTTTACCTTTATTTTCAAATGGACGTGTGTGGTAAAGTGAACACCAAGCATAAATGTATAACGATTGATTCCCCACCTGTGTACAAAGCAATTAGACTGTTTTGCCTTCTTCCTCCCCAGGGTTTTTATAGGTAGAATCTAGGATTTTAGATTCAATTTTCATTTTGAATTTGTTCATTTGTTTTACCAGTATGCATATTCGTTTTCAAGAATAATTGTTCACACTTAGAATTTCTTTCTTTCCGAAATTAACTTCCCCATTCCTGACTCTTGATTAGGTAGACTCTTTTCCCAGTGAGTCTTCAGAAAGACTGTCACTTATGAACTCACACCTGTCTGGGATAATCTTTCTGCTGCTCTCACGCTTATGAACCATGATTCACTGGACACCGACATATTTTTAAAAATTTACCTTTAATTGTTTAAATCGAAATTAGAAGTGACGTAAAGATCATCTCTGCCAGGCTTGCTGCAGAAACAGCAGCCCACCCTGTGTCTCGCCACCCGCTTTCCGGAGGAAAACACTCAGTTTTCACGAAGAACGAACGAGAAATCGGGAGGAATGTTCCGGCTTAAAGCAGACAGAGACAATCACGTGCAACCCTGATTAGACCTTGGGTCAAAGCACAACAGATGAAGGAACTTCGGGGGACAAGCAGGAGATCTGAATAGGCGCCGTATGCTAGACAATAGTAGTGTTTCAGTGTTGAATTTCTTGAGCGTGATTCTGGTTCTGGGGTTTCTAGTTTAGCCTCCGATCCTGAAGTCTGAACAGCTTTTATTTACTTTGTATATATTGAGGCTGAACTGTGTCCCCTCCCCACGTTCGTATGTTGAAGCCCAGCACTTCAGAACGTCACTGTTTGGAGACTGGGCTTTAAAGAGGTCACGAACTTAAACTAAGTTAATCGGTGTGGACCCTAATCCAGTCTGGTTGGTGTCCTTATAAGAGGAGATCGGGACACAGACACGCACACAGGGTGGCCCGTGTGAGGACACAGGGAGAAGAGCATCTACACGCCAAGGAGAGCGGGCTCGGGAGGAACCAGCCCTGCTGACACCTGCATCTCCGACATCCAGCCTCCAGGACAGAGAAATAAACGTCTGTTGTTTAAGCCGCCACGTCCGTGCTACTTGTCACGCCGGCCTGAGCTGACTGCGACGCTCTTACCTTTCTATCTTTTTAGCATTTTCTATTTTTCCAGCTTTATTGAGATGATTGACATATGCCTTGTGTAGGTTTAAGGTGTACAGAGCTGATCTGACGCATGTACACATTGTGAAATGATCACCGCCAGGCACCAGCTAACACCTCCATCCTGACACCGCCATCCCGCACATAATTACACTTCTTTTTGTGTGGTAAGAACATCTAAGGTGTACTCTCTTAGCAACTTTCAAGGGCATAATAGGGTGTTATTAGCTGTGATCACCATGCTGTACAGCCGCTCCCCAGCGCTCGTTCGTTCCTCTTCTAGCTGGAAGTCTGTGCCCTTTGACCAACACCTCCCCAACCCCCCGACCCCGGCCCCGGGGAACCACCGTTCGACACCTGTACACCCTCGAGTAGTCACCCGACTAGTTACACCCAGCTGCACACGGTCGGCCCCCCACCCCGTTCTGCCCAGCCTTCTGCTGCTCTGTTTTCCCGAGGTCAGCTTTTTCAGATTCTGCACGTTAAGTGAGCTCACACAGTGTTTGTCTGTCTCTGTTACCTCACCTGGCATAATGCCCTTGAGGTCCACCCAAGGTGTCACAAATGGCAGCATTTCCCGTGGCCGAATAATATTTCATTTAATATATTTTAAAAAATTGACACTTGTGTCCCTGGGACGTTGAGGGGTGCAATTCAAAGGGCTGGTCATGAAGACGCCAGCTCTGACCAGCCTCAGGAGATTAGGCACGTCACATTCCAGCACGTGTCCAGGCCCAGGGAGTATGGGAAAAGGCCCCTCCCCCGGATGGGAGGCGCTCACAGTGCACCCTCGGGGGGCGTCTCCTCCCGGCCATTTGGATGGGCGCTCGGATCAGACGACGTCTGGTGTCCGGCGTTGAAAGGCGGCTCTGTCCCCAAGGGGCCCGTGTGTGGGTTTCACCCGCGTGACCCACGTCGGGTCCAGGAGGATCACTCACCCGGTCTCGCTCCCTCCCCGTGTCTGAGTGGCCGTAGGCCCGGGAGAGTGGAGGTCGCTCCAGGGCCCCGGCGAGGCGCCCCGAAAGAGGGTCTCCCTGGGGTGCGAACTCAGGCCCTCGGGTCCCGGACGCCCTGCTCTCGACGTTCTGCCCCAGGCCTGCAGCCACAGCCACCTGCCTTCACGGTCCTCAGACACGCACCCCACTCCGGCGCACCCGCAGCTTCTCCCCGGGGCCCCGCTCACTAAGCTAGAGAGGGCGCACACTGTCCCCGTCACTCCGTCACCCCCCGCACGCCAGCCGCCCTCCCCACACCGCCTTCAGAAACCGTCTTTCTCCACTCTCGCCCCTGCAAACTTTTTCTTTTCATCTTTATTGATTGATTGATTTTGCCCCTGCAGACTTGACTCTGACTCTAGTTTTGAGCCTCCTTCTTTGTGAATCACCTTCAGGGAGCAGCGTCTATCGGGTCTGGACACGTGTATTAAAAGTCCTAGTTTCCCATCCAGATGCCCGAAATTTATTTTAAATGGGAACATTACATCATAGATTGCCTGAGCTAGATATAGTTTAGTTAAATATATCTAAAAATAAATACACTAGAGTTTCACAATAGGAGATCAAACTACTCGAATTTAAAATGCTTGTCCAAAAGGGAAAGGCCAGTCTCTTCAGTAAATGGTGCTTGGAAAACTGGACAGTCACATGCAAGAGAATGAAACTCAACCCCTATGTTACACCACACCCAGAAACTAACTCAAAATGGATTAAAGGCTTGAACGGAAGACCTGAAACCGTACGACTCCTAGAAGAGAACGTAAGCAGGAAGCCCCTTGACATGGGTCTTGGTGACGATCTTTCGAATCTGACACTAACAGCAGGGAAGGCAACAAAAGCAGAAACAAACAAGTGGGACTACATCAAACTAAAAAGCTTCTGCACAGCAAAGGAAACCATCAACAAAATGAAAAGACCACTACCTAACGGGAGAAAATAATCGCAAATCAGATACCTACTAAGGGGCTAACATCCAAACAATATAAAGAACTCATACCACTCAATAGCAAAAAACCAAACCACCTGATTAAAAAATGCACAGAGGATCTGAATAGATGCTTTTCCCAAAGGAAACATCCAGGTGGCCAACAGGTGCATGAGAAGATGCTCAGCGTCACTAATCACCAGGGAAATGCAAATGAAAACCCTAAGGAGGTATCACCTGAGACCTGTCAGAATGGCTGTTACCAAAAAAGACAACAAATAACAAGTGTTGGTGAGGAGGTAGAGAAAAGGCAACCCATGTGCACTGTCGACGGGAATGTAAATTGAAGCAGCCACGGTGGAAAACAGTATGGAAGTTCCTCAAATAATTAAAAATAGAACTGCTAGATGACCCAGCCATTCCACTTCTGGGTATTTATCCAAAGAAAATGAAAACACTAACTCAAAAATATATCTGCACCCCCATCTTCATTGCGGCATTATTTCCAACACCCAAGACCTGGAAACAACCTAAGTGCCCACTGCCTAATGAAAGGATAAAGAAATTGTGGTACATATGTACAAGAGAATATTATTCAGACATAAAAAAGAATGAAATCTTGTCATGTGAGACAACATGCATGGACCTTGAGGGCATTATGTCAAGTGAAACAAGCCAGACAGAGAAAGACAAATACCATATGGTCTCACTTACATGTGGAACATAAAAAGAAAAACAAAAACAAAACCACCTCCCCAAGCTTATAGATACAGAGAACAGATTGGTGGTTGCCAAAGACAGGGGGTGGGGGTAGGAGAAATGGGTGAAGGAAGTCAAAAGGTAAAAAGAAAAAATAAAGTAAAATAAAGATAGAATTTTAAAAAGTAAAATGCTTGGCCATCTACCACCGAAACCGCTGCCAGTGTCACCAATGGTGACATCGTTTGGGAACAATGGGGTTTGCAGATCACTGATGTAAGGCTTTGTGCAAACGTGCACCTGCTGGTACCTGGTTGGCCGGGAGCAGAGGGCTAAACTGCTCAACACAATTAAGCAAGACGGATGTTGAGACTTCTCTAGCAGGCTGTGAAGGCGGGTGGGGGACAACCAGAATGGAAAGGACCTGAGATAGGGAGCAAGGGTGGGAGGGGGGAGGGCTGAGCAGGGCCGGGGCATCTCATCACCCTTCCCCCTTCACCGTTGTCACCCTTCTCTCCTAGTTCCTCTGGGGGAGGAAGGCATGTATCAGTTAGCTATTGCTGTGTAACAAGTCACGCCATAACCCAGTGGCTGGAAACAACACACATTTCTCACGAGTCCCTGGACTGGCTGGGCAGCTCTGCTGATCTCGGGGGGGCTTAACTCTTTCATCTGGGGCCATGGGGCTCCAAGGGCAGCTCTGCTGATCTAGGCAGGGATCTCACATGTTGAGGGTTGGCTGGGTGCAGGCTGCCTAGGATGCCTGGAACCTCTCTCCTGGGTCCTCCAGCAGGTTACCCGAACTTGTTCACACAGCAGTTCAGGCTCCAAAAGATGGAGTGGAGGCTGAGTCCCCACCTCAGAACTGCACCCTGTTCTGTGGGCACAGCAAGTCACCAGCCAGCCCAGGTCTCTGGGGAAATGAACCCCATGTCTTGATGGGAAGAGCTGCAAAGCCACAGTGCAAAGGGCATGGACACAGGGAGGATGAAGAGTTGGGGCCAGGTTCACATCCAGCCACCACATCTTGTAACTGGTGGATGGGAACTCTGGGGACAACCTATAGCTGCCACTGGCTGGGGCCAGAGGTCACTGCTTTGCCCTGTGGGGCCCTCTGTCCACACAGCCCTTGGGGAGGGAGGCACTGCTCAACCCAGTGGAGGGCGGGCCTGGCGCAGCCGTGAAGGGTGCAGAGGTGAGGAGCCTCTCGCGCAGAACGGCCAGCGTGGGGGGCCGGCAGCCCGGGCCTTCTGGCGCATGGTTGGGGGAGAGCCATGCCAACACAGGCTGCCAGCGGAGAGGAGAGCCAGAAGAAGGTGGGAATTCATCCCCGGCCTCGAGACGTCCTGGGCCAGGAACGAGGGACTGGGGCCCAGATGGTGTTTTTCATCTTGTGTTCCAGCTGGCGGCGGAGGGCCTGGGAGGGGAGGGAGCACATGGGAACCAAGTTCTGGCTCAGCAGATGCCGTGGAAGAACCCGGCTTCGGCTGCCTGGACCGAGGCTCCAGTGGGTTCAGGGCTGGGACCTGACGTTAACCGTCTTAATGTTGTGCGTTCGTCCAGGACTTAACTGCTTAGAAATAGCGCTCGTGGACGTGTGGGTCCATTCCTCACTCTCCAGGAACCGGGGCTGGGCGGGTGGATGTTCACCCCGTTTCACGGGTGGAGTCAGGGAGGAGAGGGGCCCTGCCTGGATCCTTGTCCGGTGAGCACCCGGGCCGGGTCTGGATCCCAGATCAGGGCTCACCCCCCTTCCGCACGCTGCTGTGAGAATGGTCTGGAGCAATGTTTTCCCACTTCTTTGTGACCCGTGGAAATAAAGCATTGACATCGAGACTCAGGATGTGTATGTGCATTACGGGGGGTGTGTGTGTGCGCGTGTGTGTGTGCGTGTGTGTGTGTGAAAAAGACCGGAGGCATATGTGCCTGGATTCCCAGAAGGAAACCACAGGAAAGACAGCCCGCCCTGTGCCTGGGATGTGTATGTGGAGATCTGTCCACTGAATCCCCGGACCCCCCCTGTGCCCACCTACTGCCCCGACCCGGGGCAGAGGTGGGGACGGAGCCTCTGAGCCCAGCAGGGACCTGCCAGCCTCCTGGTTCCCCCACCGCCTCCCCACTCTCGTCTCTGGTCCCAGTCAGGTCGCACCGGCTGGGCCGCCTCCCCGACCCCCGCCCTGCCGGTGGGGACAGGACCCAGGCTGCCGGGCCACAGTGTCGCACTCCCCTGGGCTTAGCTGGACCCCCGTGGCTGGGCGAGTCCCCCCAGATCCGACCTCCGGGTGTAGGTGTATTGTCTGTGCCCACGGCATCTGACCCGGGGCTGACCGTGTGCCCACAGACACCCAACATGCTGTGGCCACTGACGTACTGGCCCCGAGAGGGGGAGGAAGCGTGGGCGTTTCCAGAGCTGCCTGGGGATGCTGATGACGCCACTGCCCACCCCCACCCGCTCAGGGGCTCGCACTCAACCCCTGTGGCTGTCCTCCCGCCTGGTGGCCTCCTGCCACGTGGCTGCAGAGCAAGTGCTGGGCTGGGGAGCCTGGCGGGGGGCTCCCTCCACCACTGCACCCTCCCAGCACGCAGACAGACCCTCTCTGTCAGAGAAGGAAACAGGCCACATGACCTGCCCGTCCTCAGCGCATCAGCTGAGCTCAGCTCCCTCTGACGCCGCTGGGGTCCCCCAAAGTGTGGTGGCGCTCGAGACATGGCGTGGAAGGGAGCCCCGAGCCCAGCACCCAGCACCGTCGAGTTCCGCAGTGAGAAGTTACTTCCCTACAAATTACCTTTCTAGTCTTCTAATGGCTTCAAGGAGAAAGACTTGATTTGGTCCTACAATGTTTTAACACCTTTGGAACACCTGCTAATCTCCCTTCGTTTAACCGAGAGGGCGTAGGCCTGGGGCCCAGCCTCTTGCCAGGCAGCGGTATCGAATTAGGATTTAATAACATTATTCTGGCGTCACTGTGTTTTCTTGTACTCATATTATGAAAGATGAGACTTTTTTGCATTTATGAAGTGGCATAAAGTTTCCTGTTAGGTTACACTAAATATAAATGAAGGAAATAGAAAAATAAGAGAGATTTAGGTATGAATTAAAAGTAACTAATATCTAAGAAATTTGAGAAAGTCTGAAATCAGAGCGAAGGGAAATGCTGAAGGGGGATTTGGCAGGGGGGCCAAAATTGGGAGGACGTGCGTGCTGCAGGCCCGCATCCAGCTTCTCACGGGAGCAGGACAGCAGGGGGGTGTCCCGGACCACGCCCAGGGTGCCAGCCAGCCCCCGCACCTGCCCCCTTCCCTGAACGGCACCCCTGGAGTGGACACGCCCGGCCGGAGGGCGGGGATCCGGCGGTTGATGGCTTTCCGGGACCTCTGAGCCGCACCTGTGGTTGGGGGTCACCTGCCGTGGCCGGGGGATGGGCGGGCCGAAGCCCAGCTCTGGGGAATTGTCCATTGTCTCTGAGTCCTGGAGGCAGGCTGTGGTCCTGGCACACCGCCCAGCCTGCCTCGTCCACTCCTCAGTTAGAATCCTAATAAACGTGGTCCTAAATATGGACCCCGTCCAGACTCCTCCACTGCACCCTTACCCTCCCTCATGTCTGGCTCAATCAGGACTCTTTTGGGTACTTAGGGCAAAGTACTGGGATGGCCGATCTAACCAGGATGGAGTGAGCCCGGTCACTCACCAAAATAACCATCCCTTCCATCTCTGCTGTGTTCCTGTCTGGGTGTCCACTCTCCTCCCGGAAGTCCTGGACGGGGGTGGGTCTTAATAAGTCTAAGCCAATCACAGTCACTCCATTCCCCTAGCCAGGGATTGGCTTAGGAAGACGCGGGCGGCCCGATTCTGGCCACTGAGACGTGAGGTTGCCTCTGAGATGCCTGGCACTTGGCAGCCATCCTAGGCTCAGGAGGAACATCAGCCTGAAGGGACCGTGCTGAGAACGACGAGGTCCTCGGACTTCGCACTGGGCGGGATAATCAAGTCTTTAATTGGTTGGGTTTTCTGCTCCTTGCAGCCAAAAAGCAGCCCAGGGGATACACACAGGGTGGGTGCTGGGCAGGGGTTGGGGGAGCCGCGGCCTCAGGAACCAGACGCCAACGCCTGCTCCCTCTGTCTGCTCTTCTATAGCCTGAGGGCGTGAGGGTGGGTGTAGGAAGCTTGTTTGGTCAGGGGAGGCCTGGGAACCATTCTCTCTCCTGGGATCCCAGTAAACGTTGAGATCAGGGCCAGCCCCTGCCCAGGCCGTGGCCCCAGGAGTCAGCGGGCTCCGGCACAGCTGGGAAGCTTGGGCACCCCCATCGGGTACCCCTACCATACTCCTCACCCCACGACTTCTCTGCCATGTGGGCAAGAGCACGACACCCCCAGACCTGAACGTTTCTTTTACGGTGACTTTTTTTTTTTTTTTTCTTTTTTGCGGTACGCGGGCCTCTCACTGTTGCGGCCTCTCCCGTTGCGGAGCACAGGCTCCGGACGCGCAGGCTCAGCAGCCATGGCTCACGGGCCCAGCCGTTCCGCGGCACGTGGGATCCTCCTGGACCGGGGCACGAACCCGGGTCCCTTGCATCGGCAGGCGGACTCTCAACCACTGCGCCACCAGGGAAGCCCTATGGTGCCTATTTTTAATAGTGGTTTTATGGCACAAGGTTTTTCTATTTCCTTGTAGGTTACTACTCATCAATTTTTTTCTTTTTCTTTTATTCTATTTATTCATTTTTAACTGTGTTGGGTCTTCATTGCTGCGCGCAGGCTTTCTCCAGCTGCGGCGAACGGGGGCTATTCCTCCTTGCAGTGTGCAGGCTTCTCATCGCAGTGGCTTCTCTTGTTGTAGAGCATGGGCTCTAGGTGCGCGGGCCTCAGTATTTGTGTCGCATGGGATCAGTAGTTGTGGCACGTGGGCTCTAGAGTGCAGGCTCAGTAGTTGTGCTGCATGGGCTTAGTTGCTCCGCGGCATGTGGGATCTTCCCAGACCAGGGCTCAATCCCGTGTCCCCTGCCTTGGCAGGTGGGTTCCTAACCACTGAACCACCAAGGAAGCCCACTACTCGTCAATGTTTGAGTGTTAAAAAAAAGTTGTTTTCTCCCCCTTTGTTTTTACTATTTTTTATCTGTTTCACTAAGTATTGGGGTAGAAGATTCTGAGATCCTGCTTCACGTTAGCATTTTTACCCCAATTTCAGCTCCATGGCCCCCTCCTGAGCAAGCCACCCTGTCACACCCCCTAGGAATGCTGCCTGGCTCAGCAAAGCAGGGGAACCGTCTACCACCCCTCTGCAGCCTGCAGGGGATGAAGGCAATGCGTCATTACACAATGGACCACCTGCCACGTTCCCTGTGCCACGGACCGCTAGCTCTGATTAATGGAACACTTTTCTACGTGTTCTTACTTACTGTGAAGAAAACAGGACTCCGTGAGCGTAGCTCAGCACGAGCTCTTACTGTAAAAACTGTGGAGCCTAGTTATGAAAAAATGGGTCAGAGCCGTGCATCAGACCAGATGAAGGTTTCAGCCAGGCCGACTGGGGTCCGAGCTCTGGGCCTCTGTTTTACTCCATGTTTCACGAGCCATGGCTGAACCTGTACAACAGCTCCTTCTTTAACTAAGGGACGGAACATGGGCAAGTCACACCATCTCTCCGAGGCTCAGAGCCCTTCTCTCTCAAATGGGGATGGTAATAATAGCAGTGGGCCCGCTGTCATTATGAGGCTTATGAAAGATGGTGCAGGGAAGCGCCTGACACCAGGGGTGGCTTTTTTCTGTCAAAATCGGGAATGGTTGTCACTATTTAGAGCAAGACTTAAAGAAATGCAACCCTCAGGTACAGTTATGTGCAAAACCCATGAATTTACGCTGCTTGTCAATAATCATCGCTTGCTTCCCGTCCCAGTTTTCTCAGACTTGAGCAAAAGGGACCTAATGAGAAGCCCGCAGCCCCCAGGTCGGGGTCAGAATCTGAGCTCCAAGCCAGCAGCTGCGAACCCCCTTCACCGCCAGCTCTAGGTGTTCAAGCCCAGCACCCCCTCCCCTTCCCCGGGCTCCCTCTCCACCCGCCCTACCCGGGCAGCACTACCCTCATCCCCCCGCCGTCCACCCCGGACGACGCATGTGGACGTCCCTTTCCTCTCCGGCCTCTGCAGCAATGCCCATGCCCAGTCCGGGAGTCTCCACCCTCTCTAGAACCGGGGCTTTGCTCCCCGCTGGGCTGGAGAGGAGGGTCCATGCCTGTTCTCTCCAGCTCAGGGCCGGACACGCTGTAGGCGCTTAATCGATGCCTACTGGTAAATACACTGCAGGCCGGCAAGACGCCTAATCTGAAAGGTTCCCCTCACTCTCCACCCTGTCACCTGTGCTCATCACGCCCTGTTTACCACCTGTGTGTCGACTGCCCGTTTGGGACCCAGGAAGCGCGTGCTCTCTGCTCCGTACCCACCAGCTGTAAGATTCATGGCACACGGTAGGTCTTCAGGAAATAAGGTCCCCACAGTCCACCACGATGGAACTCTGGTTACTCCTCGTAAGCTGGATTCCTCCAGAGAGCCCCAAGCACTCCCCGTGTGCGTGCACACACTTCACTAAGTGGGATGAAGTGGGGCCCAAGAAAGAGGGGGAGGGGACAGGGCAGCAGAGACAGCAGAGACAGAACGCACCAGAACCGCACCAGTTAACTGAGCCTAGTGACAAGCTACCAGCAGCCGGCTCGATACCTTTCTACCTGTCTGATCGCTAATCAAAGTCTGCCTTCCCTAATCCTGCCCGTGTCCCTCACATTGATCCCAAACAGCGAGCACACGCCCGGAGGCAAAGACAATGCAATTAACAGCCCGGTGGCTTCATTTCAAAGCTGTCACCCTCCAGTTTGCCCTAACGCTGCAGATTTTCTATCCTCTGGGCTATTTCTCTCCTCACCTTTCCTTTCTGCAATTCAGGTTCGAAACAATAAGCAGGGCAAGAATTTATAAAAAGAAACTATGGGAGTACACCAGGGATTCCCAAACTTTTGGAAGTCATGGAACCTTTCCTTAAAAGAACTCATGGCAAATGGAAGCTTTATAGTTATATTTAGAGGAAGCAGATATTCACTGGGCACCTTCCACTCACAGCAGTCCTATCAGGTTCAGAGAGGTAAAGACAGTTGCTAAAGGTCACACAGCCAACAGGTAGTGCTGGGGTTTGAACCCAAGTGCTGGCTCCAGGCACAGGGTTGGGCCTCCCACGCCCAGGATGGCTGCCTAGGCCGGGGGCCTGTTTGCCAGACCCCAGTGGTCTCACATGGGGCAGATGGGTGGCTGAGATGGGGCGGGCGGGGCTTCCAGACCCAGGCACCCTCCCTGGCCAGACCAGAGGGACCCTGCCTGTCCCTTTCAGATCTGACCCACAGGGTCAGGCCTCAACCACGAGGGGCTGGCAGAGCTTGTCCCCAGAAAGGCTTAGAGGCAGCACTCGGTGCTCACTTGCTGGGCGGGACTCTCAGACTCCCAACCAAATTCCATGGCTGATCTGGGGGCTGGGGCGTAGGGGTCAGTCAGTCTGTGGGGGGCAGAGAGTGCAGCCCAGAGTAATTCCAGGTGTTTTAGTAAATGGGACAAGGTTGGGACAGCGGGAGAGAGGGAGGGGTGAACTGGAGCTCAAAACCCAGGCAGGTGGCTCAGCTGAGATGGACGGGGGTCGGGGGGTGGGAAAACTCGGGGCACTCGGACCGGAACCAGGTGTGGACCCCTTAGAGAAGCCGCAGCGTGGCAGCCCTCCCTGGCCCTGCAGCCTCGCTTCTCTGGGGCTGTCCCCCAACAGCCAGGGCGATTCCAGGGCTGGCTGGGGACCTCAGCCCAGGTCCTTCTGGGAAAGCTACCGGCGAACGGGAAGCTGCAGGCCAGCCCTCCAGGACCACGTGTCCAGCCCCCTCACCCGGCGAGAGGGCTGGGCTCAGCCCGGCGGCAGGACACACAGCACAGCCGGGGCGCTGGGGACACACGGCCCTGACATCGGGCCCTCTGTCGGCAGAAGGCCCCTCCGTCGCTCTGGAGAAGCCTCTAACCTTCAGCCTGGGAGGGTCCACGCGTGGGGGACGGGGTGGCGAGACGGGACCCGAGACCAGCTATGGGGCAGAAGACACCCCAACCCGGGTGTTGGCTGAAACGCGGACGCAGCAGCCCTCGCTCCTGCGGCAGCTACAGTTTTCTCTGCGATGCTGGGGGTTGGCAGGATGCGGCTTGAAGGACCCTGAAGGAAAGTGGGAGGCCACTGGGGCCCTGAGAAGACTGTCCCCCACAGGCAAGGGTGCAGAGGTGCTCACTGGGACCAGGACGGATGGGAACGAGGTGCCCCTCCCCCCAAGGCAGACTCCTGCCCTACGTTCTCATCACACAAGAAATACTGTGAACTCTCTTTTAAAACAATGCAAAGACGCCAGGACGGGTTTCCTTCCTCTGTTAGAGCACGCTTCCAGGTGGATCCGTGTAGACCCAGACCCAGTGTTCAAGTTAGCACACAAATTCCACTGCAGGAGCACGGACCGTCCTAGCCATCCGCGGGTGACCCACACAGGGCTGCCCGGCGTCCTGGGACGTGCCTGCCTCCCCCCTCCCCCCCGTGGAGCTGCCGTGTCCCGAGGCGCACGTGGTTCTCAGGGCTGCCGCACAGCCCTTTCCTTCCGCTTCAGCCGGCTTCGCCAGCTGTGGGTGAATACGATGGCGTCTCGCGCTGATTCAACGTGCACTTCCCTGCTGGCCGGGCAGGTCTAGCATCTTCTCTCTGCCAGCTGGGCCGCCTATTTCCTCTTCATTGAACTCATATCCTTCAGCCATTTCCTGTTCGGTTGCTTATCTTTTCCTATTACTGTGATGTGCTGTTTATATATTCTGGACACTCAGGATAGCCTTCTCCGGGGAGAGCAGCAGGTTGGAGGCTGCTGTGGGAGGCGGCGAGCTCGTCTCTAATCGCAAGCTCTGTGGCCTTTTCTTCCCAGTTGCACTGAGGTATAACTGCCACGCAGCCCCGTATGAGTTTAAGGCGGATGGCATAATGATTTGACTTACATACATTGTGAAATGATCACCAGGATAAGTTTAGTTAACATCTATCACCTTAAATAGATACAAAGGAGAAAAAAAAACTGTTTTTTCCCTTGTGATGAGAGCTCTTAGGATTGACGCTCCTAACAAGTTTCCTAGAGATCGTACAGCCGTGGTAACTCCGGTCACCATGCTGTACAGCACATCCCGGGACTTTCACTGGACGCCTGTGGCATTGCTGATTGACGGCTGAGACATGGGTACAGTGCAAGTTAGGGTGGTGCTGGAGGAGGGGGAGTACGTGGGGGCCACAGCAAGTCCTCACGGGAGGACCAGTCATTCCTGCTTTGAATCCACCTGCTCCTTCCACGGGGAGGAACATCAGTTCTCAGGCGGCCCTGTGGGCAGCTGGTTTCGAGTGGGGAGCTCGGCACCAACACCCAGAAGCCCTCAAGGCCAGGGACACCGTATGTGTCTTCACAGCAGGAGCAGGGGCGCCCACGCCCTCTGGGTGCAGAGCTGGGGGGCGGGGGTGCTGACGTCACAGAGGTGCCTCCTCCCCCCGCGAGAGGAAGCCCAGCCTGGAGGAGACACCCTGCCTGAGCACAGGAAGCCTGTGCCCCTTCCATTAGCCTCTTCTGCTCATGCCACTTCCTCTTGGGACCAGACTCCAGACTCAGACTTGGAGGCCAAAATGTGCTTGCAGGCTATCTGGTGGGGACAGCAGCTGGTGGGGAGCGGGAGGAGGGGGCGGGGGGAAGAGGGAAGGGGAGGGAGGCAGGAGGAGGGAGGAGGGAGGGGAGGAGGGAGGCAGGAGGGGGAGGAGGGGAGGAGGGAGGGGAAGGGGAGGAGGGAGGGGGAGGAGGGAGGGGGAGGAGGGGAGGAGGGAGGGGGAGGGAGGAGGGGAGGGAGAGGAGGGAGGAGGGGAGGGGAGAAGGGAAGGGAGGAGGGGGAGGAGGGAGGAGGGAAGGGGAGGAGGGGAGGGGAGGAGGGAGGCAGGAGGGGGAGGAGGGAGGGGGAAGGGGAGGAGGGAGGGGGAAGGGGAGGAGGGAGGGGGAAGGGGAGGAGGGAGGGGGAAGGGGAGGAGGGAGGGGGAGGGAGGGGAGGAGGGGAGGAGGGAGGGGAGGGAGGGGAGGAGGGGAAGGAGGGAGGGGAGGAGGGGAAGGAGGGAGGGGAGGAGGGGGAGGAGGGAGGTGGGGAGGGGAGGGGAGGAGGGGAGGGGGAGGAGGGAGGAGGGGAGGGGGAGGAGGGAGGGGAGGAGGGGGAGGAGGGAGGGGAGGAGGGGGAGGAGGGAGGTGGGGAGGGGAGGGGAGGAGAGGAGGGGGAGGAGGGAGGAGGGGAGGGGGAGGAGGGAGGAGGGAGGGGAGGAGGGGGAGGGAGGGGAGGAGGGGGAGGAGGGAGCAGGAGGAGGCAGCGCAGCCTCGCGGAACGCCCAGGGCTCCAGGGCTGGAAGGGGCTTCAGAGTCGTCCCAAGCTGAGGTGAGAGGGCTGGGTCTTTTCACCCCCGCATTTGGGAAGGTGGGGGGTTCTTCGCAGAGGCAGCTCCTGCAGGGGCTCAGCTCTCTGCCAGGTGGGGACTGAGAGCCTGGGTCCCACCTCACTCGGCACAGCTGGGTCTCGGGTATCGGTAGAGCCCTGCTGCCCCTCTCGCCCCACAACCCCTGCTTCCCTCTCTGTTTCCCACTTGGCTCGAGGCAGCCAGGCCTCAGAGCCGCAGGGCTCTCTGTGCTGGGGATTCACGGAACTGACAGGCGTGTCCCGTCAGCACCCGCACGGTACACCTGGAGTCACAGTTCAGACTAGCAGGAAGCTGGACTTGGAGACCGGGGCAAGGGCAGACCCGAAGGAAGGGCATTTGCGGCTGCCTTTCCAATGGCATGCCCTGCAGATCTCAGATGTGCCGGCCGCCACACAGCCACCTGCAATGAGTCCTCTCTCTGTATCTGTGTGTACCCACATCTCTCTAGCTACCTACTACTGGTTCCATTCCTCTGGTGGAATCCTGGCTAACACAGATGAAAAGTCAGGAAGGATTTAGCTCGGAGAGGGCACTACAAGCACATTTTGCTCCAGTCGGTACAGATACCTCTCCAAGACGTGTGTGGCACAGTCACCTGGACACCCAGCCATCTGTGGCTTGAGCAGAGTTGGCCAAGGTCCTCGGTCTGGATGGCACGGTCAGTACAACAGGCGTCCAGAACACAGGTGACCGGCCCGTGATGAGCAAAGACACAGCGCAGAGGAGAAGATGAAGGTGGACACTTGTCCTGAACATGGTTGCTCAAGGAGATGGTCACAAGAAAGTGGTCGGTGTTCAGAGTTTCCCAGGACCTGGGTGCCAAGTCCGTAGTCACGAGGAGAAAGCCAGAGGGGATTTACTGTCCAAGACGCCATGGGCAAGAACGTAGGCCTGGAGGGCAAAGCCAAAGTGGACAGTGTGGACAGGACATCACTGGCCCAGAACGAGGCTCGGGGACACAGAGCCGACGCCAACAGTGCCAACAGCTGTGCAGGACGCTCACCGCCTTTGTGTCCTTGGTGGAAGGTCGTCCTTGAGATGAGCACCGTGTGCATTTCTGCTGGACGCAGGCTGCGCTTTATTTTTCTTATTTATCCAAGAAGATATTTTTGTTCATTAAAACCTAGTTACTTGCTGTATCCAGCCAGGATCCTGGAGTGCGCGCTTGGTTAATTTAAGCAAGCAGAGCTTTGACGAAGTAATTTTATTGTCCTCTGGGATTGGCCGGCTTATGCCAAGCTTCACTCTTTCCGTTGAAATGGAGTTAATTTTTGCTGAAATTGCTTCTCAGCGGACAAACACGTTCCCCATCACGGAGGGCTTCTGCTTCCGCAGCTCTATTATTCCGTAATTGACACAGCCGGGCAGCACAGTGTCAGTGCCCTACAGATGGAGACTCCTGGCGAGGGGGAAGGAGGTGGAAGGGGTGCCGCACCTGCTCAGCCCCACACACCTGGCCAGGATCAGCCCTCAGCCACTAAGTCACGAGGCATCCAATAACTGGTACAGCCCCAGGCCCTGTGCGCCCAGCTCTGTGCTCAGCAGAGCAAGAGGGTGCAAGGAGGACGGACTGTGACCCCTGCCTTCAGAGACCTCAGGGAGACTTACACGCGACGCTCAGAAACAACACAGGGCAGAGCGGACTCAGGCTTTGGCCCTGGTCCATGATACGAGAGGACGGACCCACCTTCTGATGGGACCCGAAAAAGGAAGAGAATGGCCCTTGCTATGAGGAGCCCCGACACTTCTGGTGAACTTCAGGGAGGGGTGCACGGACTGAGTGAAGGGGCCCCGAGGGGCAGAAAGACACTCAGTGTACTTCAGAGAGGAGGTCAGGCGAGGGGCAAAGGCCAGGGCTGGGGTCAAAGCCATGATGATTAAGCCAGCATCTGAGGCGTAAAGCGGGTCAAAGGTAAGATCAAGGCTAGAGGGAGGGTCCTTGGTCCCATAACTGGGGCCATGGCCAGCACCATGGAGAGCTCCAGCAGAGGCTGGGGCAGCCGATGGGCATAAATACTCAGGTCCCACTTGTGCAAGAGGATAGGTATAAGCCCGTGTTCTTTAATTCAGCCTTGGCTGGAAAATGAAACTGAAGCAGAAGCTATGGGCTTTGCCTAGCAGTTAATGAAGAACCTTGAAAAAAATGGGAATCTGTTGAGTCAGATGCTTTGAGAAGACAAGCAATAAGGTAGCCATTACCTCTTGTTAGATGGATTGGGAGAGCGCTGGGGAATATTTGCATACCAATTACCAGGAAATTTAAGTTCAATCTATACTTATTTTATGTCTTGCCTTCAGAAAGTTGAGTTTGTGTCTACATCTGTTTGCTAAGAAGATCCATTTTCCTGTAATATTGAAATTTTGTCATAATAGTTTCAGCAAGTGTTGACTTGTAACCCTGAGATTAAACATGTTTATTAGAAAACGCTACATTTGTTAAAATGTTTGTACAAGGAAAGCATTCATGCAAAGTTCTGCGTTTACCTGGACGATAATTAACCCACTGCTTCCCTCACTCACCCTGCAAACCACAGTCAGCTCAGACGTATGAGACAGTGCTGCGTTCCTTACTATTGAGAGCACAGCAGAATGCAGAGTTCCACGGAAAATGTATTTGCAGGGACGGCTAAATGACTCTCAACATACGGACTTTTAAACCCAACGCATAATCTTTGTTCATGGAGGGGCAGGGGTGCATGGCTCCGGGCTCAGGAATCCCACGTCTGATCCTGCCCCAGAGGGAGGCTGCAGCCTCTCGCCGTCTGCGACCCAGCTCAGGCGTGAAGCCCCTGTCGCCAGAGCCCAGGCCCCTGCGGACCACGCGCTTTCCATGTTACTCACGTGTACTGAGTTGTCTCTGCATCTGCTACCTGTGCGTTTCAGGTTTTGCTTTCGAGCTGAGCTAGGCTCTTAAAACACAGGACACTGAGCATCTCCGCACGCTTGGGGTGCATGGGGGCGGGCGGCCATTTGACCTGGACCTGCAAGTCCCATTTTTAACTCCTGCTGGGTTAACTAGCTGCCTACGAGTCAGGACCTTCACAATGCTCAGCACGAAACAGGACGTACTGGTTGTGTGACACACTGGTGAACAAAGGGATGAATGAATGAATTTTAAAAAGCAGGTAAGTTTGGACTGTGAAAATGAACCAAGGCAACGTAAACCACACTGGAGCCGGGGAGCCGTGAAGGGGGGGGGGGTCTCACGCACACCCCTCCACCAGAGCCCACAGGCCAGCAGGAACAAAGAAAGGACGTCTCCCTCTGACCCAGCAATGAGCTGCCACCGCAGCCCTCCCCCCACCTTCAGGGGCCATTACGGGGAGCTCTGACCTACCCAGATGTGTCCTTCTCGGAACCCACCTTGAAGACCACAGCTCTAAAACGAAACAAACTGAATAAGATGCCCATTTCAACCGGCACCTTGAGGATTGCAAGGATATTCAGGACTCTCAAATTGCCTCTTTACAAAACGCTGCTTCTAACTTGACCGAGGCGAATCAACAAATGAGATAGGATAAAAAGGCACAGGAGGCCTCTTCACCCCCAACTCCCTCTGCCCCTGCTGCACCTGCTTTGGGAAGCCTCTTCCTCACTCCAACCCTCTCCTGAACTTCCCTTTTCCCTTCACCTCTCCCTACTCACTCCTCCCCTAAACCTCTTAGAACCTGCCCCTTTACATCAGACCCTCTGACAGTCCTGAAGCTAAGCCCCTCATTTCCCATCTCCCTGACACGAAGGCCAAACTATAAGCCGTAGTCAAAGATTCTCCTCGAGTTCCTGAAGATGCTCATAGACTCAGCGAGGAACCTAACACAGTCATCTAGGCTAACCAGCCGTGTTTCCCAGACTTAGAGCAGCCAGTTCACCCTCGGCGATGACGGCCACGCCAACAAGTTAGCTGTGAAAACAGTGAATTGGAAAGATCCTGAAAAATCTCTAGAACTGCAAACGGGGCCAACCCCTGCCTTGTTATAGGATTGGCAATCCCTAAGTGACCTCAGACGGCAACCCTAAGGCTGTCCCCAAACTGTCGATTGAAATAAGATTGAAGGCGGCGCTCAGAAACCCAGGGAGCCTGTGTACGGCTATTACAGTCGACTCCTGATTGTTCATGAGAAGAACTGTTGTCTCCCAAGGATGCTGAATCCACCTGGGTAGCCTTCAACTCTACATTCATTAATGGGCTAAACCAGGACATTCTCTCCTGGTTAAGAGAACCAGACTAGAACGGGAAACTATGTCCACTCCAGACTTAGTTAATTGGCCACACCAATCAGCCTGCACCCTGGATGATTCTACTAAGAAAAAGACCCTTAAAATCCTTAATATCCAACTTCAACAGATGGCGTCCCCTAACCAAAGTCCTCCCAGCCTCCATCATTATTATAAGAAGCCAGGACATTGGAAGAAAGACTTCTAGAAACCAGAATGCTCCGGGCATCTCTGGTCACCCAACCCATCTTTCCCAAGTCCTCCCCCTTCCCAGGGACGGGACTCCAAGGCATCAGGAGCTTTTGCAAGCCTCCCTCTTAATCGGCTCAGAGAAGCAACCCTCTGGACTGGGAATGAATTCCCGTCCAAGCTTATCGATACTGGAGATACACTCAGTGCTCAACCCACTACTGCTGATCAGCCTCTGCCTCAGAGCACTCAGGAGACCTCAGCAGGTCATGAAAAATGACACCGAATCCACAGCGCTTAGTGCTCTTCCAACAGAATGGCCGGGTCACGCCTTTCCGTCCAGACTGGTGGTGACAGAGTGAAGGGGCAGGTTGACGACGCTGTTTACAGTGCTGCATGGTGTGAGTTTTACCACCAGCGTGCAGGCTTCCATGATGCTTTTCCAAGTAATGGATTCTCAGCAGACGATCTCAGATAAATATTATGTAGCATTATATGGGAGGATGTTGGACCTGGGGTTGGTGTCATGTTCCCAAAATACAATCAAGAGAAACTGTCCACACTGCTCCCTCCCAGGTGCTCCATTTGCCTCATGGACCATTCGAGGTTTGGCAAGTGGATTTCACAGAGCTGCCCCATCTTGCGGGCATAAATATGTCTCGGTGATGATGTGCATGTTTTCTCACTGGACTGAAGTTTTTCCATGTAGACAGGCCACTGCCTCCCCCGTGGCTAAGGTCCTACAGGAAAGGATCATTCCTACCTGGGGAGCCCCTCCTGAAATTCAGTGATCAGGGAACCTGCTCTACTGGTCAAGAGCTACAAGCCTGTGCCGCTCGGCCAGTTCTGCAACATTTTCACTGTGGTTATCCATCCCCAGGATGACTTGAATGTACCAACAGCATCATCAAAACCCAAGGGGCAGAATTTGTAGAGACCCTTCAAATACCCTGGTTCCCACTCCTTGGGAACCCGCAAACTCTGCAGCCCCTGCCTCTTCTGATCACAGTTGATAAAAGGAGATATACTTTAAGGGCCTAACTGCATCCATTGACAGCAACCATACATTAGTGGAACAACGCTTCCACAGTGCGTTCCCAGGAGCTGAAGACCTTAAGCATCACACCTTATAACCCAGAGATTTCGTCTATTGGAAATCCTCCAATAAATCCGCCTCTTACCTCCAGAAAGACTCTCTTCAACCCCGTTGGAAAGGCCCCCGGCAGGTGCTGCTGCCCAGCCCTTGTGCCGCTAAATTCCAAGGAATACACTCTTGGATCCGTGTGTCACATCTAAAGAAATCACCAAACCCTGACTGGACCTGAATACCAAATGGAAATTCTACCTACAACTAAAGGGAAAGATTTCCAGGAATTGAAGCAGGTGATAGCTGAAGGAGACGGCTTTCCCAAGATGACTGGACCAGAACTGTGTGTCTTTTCCCCACCATTAATTCTCACCTTATTTTCTCCCTTTCTTTCTTAGAAAGACAATGCTCTTATCTGTATTTCCCAATCTACTGCCAAAGGGGGAAACCCTTTTGATCACTGGATTTGCCACCAGAAACCCTGATCTGTCCACGACAGCGGTGTCTCTCTAGTGGTATTTTAAGTATGCTTGCCGTAACAAGAGAACCTCTCTCTTGAGAGGTGCAGGCTCTGGGGACAACGTCCACAGAACAGGATGGTTTCTCCCTGAATATTCTCCAAATGCCACTGGCCCCTGGCTCCAAAGGGCAAAGCAACAAATCCCAGTGAAAGGCACTGTTAATGATCAAACCCTAGCAAGGGGTTTGCAAGAAACCGTAGCAAGAATCTTATGTGCGCCACCTGGATTTGTCTTTGTCTGTGGTGAACGGGGCTCCCCATGAGCCCTGGAGTGTTTGGAGAGCTGGCAAATGGGAGAGATACTTAACTGTCCCTGTTAGTATCCATGGTAAATCTGAAGCTTCCCATTAATCTTCCCCACTAAACCTTCACAAGTGTCTTGAACACATGACTCTGAGTTGGCCTCCATAGGGAGAGCCTTTCCCCTTGATCTGGAGTAAGTGCCAATGAGCGTATGATCAGAAACTTACCCCTAATATCAAGAGAGCTGGCCAATTCCACAGCCAAGGCAACAGCAGCCCAACAACAATCGCTTGATGCATTGGCTGAAGTAGTTCTAGACAACTGCATAGCTGAACAAGCAGGCAAATACCAACTGTTGCAGCTATCTAAACACCTCTGGAGAACTCAACGGTCACACTCGATCAAGGAACAAGCATACTGGTTATCCGTTCAGTCAGCTGCCTTTCGGTCTAGGGTCATGCTTTAGAACCATCATACACTCTGAATTTGTCAATATTACATTTTCATAAAAACATTTATTTGGTTGCACTGGGTCTTAGTTGTGGCAGGTGGGCTCCTTAGTTGCGGCAGGCGGGCTCCTTAGTTGCAACTCGCTGTCTCCTTAGTTGCGGCACACGTTCTCCTCCGCTGTGGCATGCGAAATCTTAGTTGCAGCAAGCACGTGGGATCCAGTTCCCTGACCAGGGATCGAACCCCAGCCCCCCACACTGGGAGTGCGGAATCCTAACCACTGCACCACCAGGGAGGTCCCTGTCATATTACGTTTAATTCTGTGTTGCATAACTATTTGAAGACTTTGAACTTGAGGCCTGTCAACACCCTGCAGAAATGATGTCCTGAATAGAAAGACGTTGGCGTAACCCTTTGAGATGATCGCTGATGCTGATAACCTTCACGAGACACGATGCTAAGAGCGGGAATGCTTGAGATTCCCCCCTTCTGCCTTCCGTGTTACTCCAATGTGGCCTCACGAGGTTTACGATCACTATGCACTTTCACCTCTGATGTGGGACATGACATCCAGGAAAGGTTCTTTTTGGCACCGAGGGACAAAAGCCAGTTCTGCTAAAACTGGATAACCTGACCCTTGATCAGTGATGCTTTCAAGGAAAGACCGTGATCAAAAGGGGGAAATGTGAAAACGAACCAAGGAAACCTAAATCAAACTGGAGCTGGAGAGCGATGGGGGGGCTCTCTCACGCCCACAGCTCACACACCCAGCAGGAAGAAAGAAAGGACGTTTCCTTTCCAGCAACAAGCTGCCCACCGCTTGCAGCCAATGACAAACTGCCATGTCCCTCCCCAGCTTCTCCCAAAACCTAACGCAAGCTCACCTTCCCCACAGGGGAAGTCTCCTTAGGCTTGCCTGTCGTTTGCCATAGTTTGCTTGTCCCGAACTGCAATTCCTCTGCTATTTCTGTATCTAACACAAGCTCACCTTCCCCACAGGGGAGGTCTCCTTAGGCTTGCCTGTCGTTTGCCATAGTTTGCTTGTCCCGAACTGCAATTCCTCTGCTATTTCTGTACCTAACACAAGCTCACCTTCCCCACAGGGGAAGTCTCCTTAGGCTTGCCTGTCGTTTGCCATAGTTTGCTTGTCCCGAACTGCAATTCCTCTGCTATTCCTACAGAAACTCATTTTGGCCAGCTAGAGACCTCATTATTTCATCTTCAAGGCTGACAGGAACGTAGGCCTCCTGGGAGGGCAAAATGCCTTAAATTCAAGAGATGAATCAGTAGCATCAGGGGCAGGAGGAAGGCAACGTGTTGGGAACCAATTTAACCGAAATCTCACACAGCCTCACGTGGCGCCAGAGGCTGCCTGACACATAACTCTGCCCAGACCTGGACAATGTGACGGCAGGAGGGGGAGTCTGTCCAACCGATCCTGCAGGTCTCCGCTTGCCCTTGAGGGCAGGAGAGGCGTCCCGACCGCCTAGACAAGCTCCAGGGTGGGGATCCAAAATCAGACACATTTGCACTGCACTTAGGAGCTGTGAGGCCCTGGGCAGGTGGCTCAACCCCTAGAGCTGTCTCCTCAGCTGTGAAATAGGGACAAGTGAGGGTGCAGCGTCATCAGGGCCTGAGATGATTCGACGTTCTGCACCCACTCGGCACTGAGAAGGTGCCCGTGCAGCCACGAGCCTTGTGGAGCAAGTGACACCACCAGCTACCCTCCAGTAGGAGCAGTGGCCCCGCTGTCAACTTACGGTGTGGCGTGGGCGGCACGGTCACCACCAAAGACGCGACCACAGGCACGGCAGGAACGATGCTTCACTCAGAGAAGAGCGGCAGGACTAGCTACGGCAGTGGGTGCGGGTCTCCCAGGACCAGCAGGCCTGGCCCAGAGCCCCAGCCGCGTAGGGCCGTGGTCTGCACGTGGTCTGCTGCAGGCAAAGGACCCGGTCCCTCCACGCTGGGAACACATGCAGTGATGGGGCTGGACAGGGGCCACGTGACACACATATGAGCCCGACAGGGCAAGATATTCCCAAACTAAGAGGTGTGCCCGGGCTGCGCTCCACAGAAGGACTGTTCCAGACCTGGCACCATCTCTTCCCACCTACAAGCTGGGTGCGACTGCCTTTCCCAACGAGCGGCAGCACAGCCAGTAAGGTCGGGGTGGCCACTGCTCCTCCTGTACGGTCTGCACCTCCTTCCCACCTGCCTCGTTAGGAAGGGCTAACGCGGCAGGACGGACGGATGCCGCCGCAGACCTTAGCCCGGAGCCAGGCCCAGCCACCTTGCTGGTTCCTTCGTCTCGTTTTGATTCTCAGTGTTTATTAGTTTCTGATTACAGAATTAATATACGTTCGTGGTGAAAAGACAGAAAGAATAAACATCCCTGAACATGCAGAAAAGTGGAAAGAGCAAAATTAAACTCATTCGCGAGCCCGTTACTGTTGTTAATACGTCGGAGCATTTCCTTGCAGCCTTTCTTTCTACGAATAGACATACACACGTTATAAGCAACTTGGAATCACATTATCTGCAAGGTTGTTAACATACGTTTTTACTTAACATTTCCCCCACCCTTTACCACATACTCTTTGAAGGCACACTTTGAATGCCCCGACGATATGTCGTATTAGGGGTGTGACTCGTTTTTATCCCTCTAGTGATGCAATTCTCGCAGATGTGATGTTCTGAGTCGCACGTTTATGTAGACAGACAACAGTAGCATTTTGCATTTACCTCTTTCTCTACTTAATTCCACTTCACGCCCCTTCCTCAGATGGCAGTCATTTTGATCTAGTCTTTTCCAGGGAAATTCAGTCACTTGAGATTTAAAACGAGATCATTTCCACTTCTTCCCTTTTTTCTCTTCTCCTGGGTGGACTGCTAAGTTTCATTCTTTTCTGTTTCTCAAGAGCGACACCCTAAACGCCTCAGGACATGAAGCCAGTGTGGGAACCTCGTAGGAGAAGCTCTCTGAGGCACCCAGAGGGCCAAGGCCGCACTCCCCGGGGGGCAGGGGGTGCACCTGCTTCTCCCCTGGCTGCTTTCAAAACTCCTGAAGCCCCTCCACCAACCCCCTGACCAGCGGCATCAGACTCTGGGTTGGCTCGGCCTCAGCGCTTTTAAAACCTCCCCAGGTGGGCTTGAACACCAGCTGAGGACCTTTTGCTCTGCAGACCCAAAGGCAATGACCCAGGAGCAGCTCAGACTCTGCACTGTGATGAGACCCACAGGTGGTTTATAGGGAAAGTGATCCAAGGGGTAAAAACCATTTTTACAGCCCTTGACCCCGTCTGTATTGATGATGTAAGAGGGACAATATGCTGAATGGGATGACTTTGGGGGGGTCTGTGCTGTGAGCCCCACTTGCCGAGGGGTGGCTGGGGAAAGTGACTGGAGGGACCAGTGGTCTGTGGACCAGCACACAGGACAAGTGAGAGGTGGCCCGAGCGGCTAGGCTGAGGGGCTCAGGTCAGGGGAATGTGCGGGGGTGGGGGACGGATGAGTGTGTCCCGTGGGCTGGAAGGACGCCTCCCAGCCGCCTGGAGGCCCAAGGGGACCCTGCGGACAGAGCTGGAGGTGGGTCCCTGGATGCCTGGGGGCTGAAGCCCCCCGAGGGGGCTTCTCTGAGGAGCCCATGAAAGCACCTGTGAGAGGAAGGGCTGGCTTGAAACATCTGGAAAGTTCCAGAAACCAGAGAACCACCATGTCCCAGTCAAGGAAAGGCCTTCCTGCTCCCCCTTCTCTGCTCCAACCCTGGCGTCGGCCAAGGTTGACGGGATGGTGGAGGAGCAAAAGAATGAAGGGACCAGAGCCTGCTTCCAGTCTGGTCTGACCGCTTCCACAGAGCACACATTCGGGTCCTGGGGTTGAAACGTACTTTGTGGTTTAGAGTGGCCGGAGGACCCTGTGTTGCCGTCACAACTACAACAACCATCGCTACCCCTTGTTGTCTGCGGGGGCAGAGCAGGGACAGGGCCTGCCGGGGTGGGGGGGGGGGGTGCGGGGGGGCTGGGGGGCGGGGCAGGAGGAAAGTCCTGGCATTCCCAGGCTGAGGGGTGGGGCACAGAATTCCCAGGGCTTAGGAATCAGGTTAGGAGAAACGACATCTGTGAGGGGGAGCGGAGACGCAGGCCTGGTTACGCGCAACTCCTAGCCGACCAGGCAGGGCAGTAAGGGCGGGGTGGTGACAAAAATGCAGCAGCCTACCCTCTTGTGCTGCCCATGGGGTAAGGTAAAAGGGATACACAATAGCATCACACAGATGCTCATATATAATACCTGGAAAGATCTACATTAAAATATTAATAGAGAAATCTTTGGGTTATGGAACTGTGGGTCATTTTTATTTTAACTAGCATATATTACAGTTTTTACACAGAATATGTATGACTTTAATAAAAACAACAAGAAAATGTTTAGAAGTCTTTTTCTGTGCTGGCATAAGGTAAATGATCATTTCTACTTACTTCTCGTTCTTTTATAGTTTCCCCTGAACACTGAAAGCTTTCATCCGTCTACAATTGACTGTGGTGCAAGTTGAGGAGCTGCCTGTGTTCTTTCAGAATATTTAGCCAACATCCCAGCAGCATTCACTGAAAAGCCCAGCGTTTTTCTCTGGCGTCTTAGCCTTTCTTTCTCTTTTCTTACTCCCCAATTCCATGTCACCTGTACCGTCAATACAGTTCCAGTGCCTGCAGGGTCAGTTCCGGGGGCATTCCTCCCTTTCCACTTCTCTGCTCAGCTGTTCTGGTAGCAGTCTGGCACCCTTCATTTTGCACTGTTATCTGGGAGCATGAGATCAACCTCCTTATATTCGAACCAGTGAGGCTTCCATTCAGGGACCTGGATGTTTCTACACGTTTGCCTTCTTTAACGTCTGTCATCACCTTAACGTTTTTTTCCCTTTGACCAGTACCTGCAGTCTTCTAAGAAACATCCTTGACCAAAGAAAAATCAATCAATCTAGTTAAAGTTTGTTTAAAAAGTAACAAAATGGGGGCTTCCCTGGTGGCGCAGTGGTTGGGAGTCCACCTGCTGATACAAGGGACATGGGTTCGTGCCCCAGTCTGGGAGGATCCCACATGCCGCGGAGCGGCTGGGCCCGTGAGCCATGGCCGCTGAGCCTGCGCGTCCGGAGCCTGTGCTCCACAACGGGAGGGACCCCAGCAGTGAGAGGCCTGCGTACCGCAAAAAAAAAAAAAAAAAAAAAAAAAAAGTAACAAAATGGAAGCGCTACATATTTAAACAGAGACAACTAAAGCTGTGCTCAGAGGAACAGTCAAAGCCTTAATTCTTTTAATGTAGATAAGAAAAACTGAAACTTAGAAACCAATGGTAGATAAGAAAATTGGACACTAAAGCACTAAAGAAAACAGGAGGAAGGAAATAATAGCACTAGAAGTGGAATTAAAAACAGAAAACCAAATCGTCCCAATGTTTTCTTAGGTCAGTCTCCCACAGCAATAGAAATAAAAACAAAAATAAACAAATGGGACCTAATCAAACTTACAAGCTTTGTACAGCAAAGGAAACCATAAAAAAAAAAAAAAAAAAAGAAAACCTACAGAATGGGAGAAAATATTTGCAAATGATGCAACTGCCAAGGGGTCATATAACTCAACAACAAAAAAACCCAAACAACCCAATCAAAAAATGAGCAGAACAGGACTTCCCCGGCGGTCCAGTGGTTAAGCATCTGCCTTCCAATGCAGGGAACGTGGGTTCGATCCCTGGTCGGGGAACAAAGATCCCACATGCTGCGGGGCACCTAAGACTGCGCACCACAACTACTGAGCCCGCGTGCCACAACTAGATAGCCCATGTGCCACAACTACAGAGCCCACATGCTCTGGAACCCACGTGCCACAACCACAAAGCCCACGGGCTCTGGAGCCTGCGCCACAACTAGCCAGAAGCTTGCATGCTACAACTAGAGAGAAGCCCGCGCGCCACAACAAAAGATCCTGTGTGCCACAACTAAGACCCAACATAGCCAAAAACAAAAATAAATAAATAAAATTTAAAAAAATGGGCAGAACAACTTAATAGACATTTCTCCAAAGAAGACATACAGATGGCTAGTAGGCATGTGAAAAGATGCTCATCGTTGCTAATTATTAGAGAAATGCAAATCAAAACTACAACGAGGTACGACCTCACACCAGTTAGAATGGCCATCATTAAAAAGTCTACAAAAAAACAAATGATGGAGAGGGTTTGGAGAAAAGGGAGCCCTTGCACACTGTTGGTGGGAATGTAAGCTGGTGCGGCCACTATGGAGAACAGTATGGAGGTTCCTCAGAAAACTAAAAATACAGTTACCATATGATCCAGCAATCCCACTACTGGGAATATACCTGGCAAAACTATAATTCAAAAATATATACGCACCCTAATGTTCATAGCAGCACTATTCACAATAGCCAAGATATGGAAACAACCTAAACGTTCATTGACAGATGAATGGATAAAGAAGATGTGGTATATGTATACAATGGAATATTGCTTAGCCATAAAAAAGAATGAAATAATGCCATTTGCAGCAACATGGATGCAACTAGAGGTTATCATACTAAGTGAAATAAGTCAGATATAGAAAGACAAATACCATGTGACATCACTTATATGTGGAATCTAAAATATGATACAAATGAATCTATCTATGAAACAGAAACAGACTCACAGACATAGAGAACAGACTGGTAGTTGCCAAGGGGGAGGGAGGAGGGAGAGGGATGGAGTGGGAGATTGGGGTTGGTAGATGCAAACTATTACATCTGGATGGATAAACAACAAGGTCCTAATGTACAGCACAGAGAACTATATCCAATCTCCTGGGACAGACCATAATGGAAAAGAAGATATAAAAAGAATGTCTATCTGTGTATAACGGAGTCACTTTGCTGTACAGCAGAGACTGGCACAGCACTGTAAAACAAAACGAAACAGCAACAACAGAAAGCCAGGAGAACTGATGAATGGACCCAAGGTCCAGTTATTTATCCTCCAGCTGTGATAACAGACTTACGTGTTTCTTCTTCTAGTCCTGCCAACTCTGCCTCTGTGTTCTGAAGTTCTGTTGTTGGGTGCATATACATTTAGGATGGTTAAGGTCTTCCTGGAGACTTGTGCAGAATGTCCCCTTTTCTAATAGTATTCCTCTTCTGTTTTTGAAGCCTATGTTGTCACATGTCAATCTGGCCCCTCTAGGTTTCGATTGGCATTTTATGGTATAGCTTTTTCCTTTCATCCTCTCTACGTCATTATATTTAATGCAGATTTCTCATAGACGGCACTTAGTTGGGCAAGATCTGGTTATTTAAATGTACCAGAAAAATAATCCAAACCTCTGGCCAAACCAAAGCGAAGCAAGACAAAAAATTAAAAATAAATGAACAGAAGAGTATATTTGTGCAATTTGGGAAAACCTGGTTTTAGGAAGAGTTTCCCCCTCCCGGTAGGTGAAAAGGAGCTACAGCCTAGAGACTTACAGACTCACAAGGACAAAATTATTGTTCCTGCAAGGATTTTAATAACAAGGGCATTTTAAAATAAGTATGAGTGTGTAGTTGTAAATACCTCCATATCCCTGGTAAAGTTATTTCTTCGATGGCTTTTGCTCAGAAGTTATATCCTTCCTTTTGCCCTCAGCACCCTCATCACAGAACAGAATCCCTTACTCACTGTCGTCATTTTATCACTCACTGTTATAATTTTTTAATTTTACATTGTATTTTAAATTTAATTAAAAGGCCTTTACGCAAAGCCGTCGTATTGCTTCTCTACTCCCTACTTCGTTCTCTCGAGATTTCTTGATCTTTCTAAACCGCACTTTCTAAAATTTCAGTATCTCTTGGGACTTCCCTGGTGGTCCAGTGGTTAAGACTCCACACTCCCAACGCAGGGGGCCCAGGTTTGATCCCTGGTCGGGGAACTAGATCCTGCATGCCACAACAAAAAGAGCCCGCATGCCCCAGCGAAGATCCTGTGTGACACAACTAAAGACCTGGTGCGGCCAAATAAATAAATATTTAAAAAACATAAAATAAGATTTCAATATCTCCCATTAGCACATAAGCTCCACGAAAGCAAGGACTCCCATTGGTTTTGTTCACTGGCGTGTTCCCAGTGCCTAGAACAACACTTGCTGTGTAGCTGGTGCTCCATTAATATTCGTTCACGATAAACAAGTGAGCTGCCCAGGATGAGAAGTCAACTTGTGATATAATAAATACATCGGGTCTTTATCCCAGTTCTTGGCAAAGGGCTTCGAAAGCGCCTGAGTGACAGGAGCGTCTTTGCTAATGAAGTGATCCCTGCCGGGCCCCTAGAATGCTCCAGGGTCAGGGCTGGTCACCAGGAAGGTCCAGCCGGCGACCAGAGGCTGGAGCTTTGAGCTGCCCAGCCCTTGGGAGGGGAGGGGGACTGAGATGGAATCAAGCCTGTGGCCAGTGACTGAATCAACCATGCCTCCCCAAGGGCACCCTGATAAAAACTCTGGAAGTGAGGCCCCGCGGGTCTTCCTGGTTGGCCAACGCAGTGTGGGCTGGGGGGGCGACAGATCTGAAACCCTGAAACACTGGAAGATTTCTTTAAAAAAATATGAATAATCAAAACCGACTCAAGAAAAGGCAGAAAGATGGAATCCACTTGGAATGTGAAAGAAGATGATAAATTCATAGAAAAGAAGATGACCTCCAATGACAGCTTTGATGTGTTGGCGGGTTAGCTTTTAAAATTTTCTTCCCGAGCTTGCAGAGAATGGGCAGATTCTTGGCTGTGGGAACCTGCCGTGAAATCTCGCACTGAGGTTGGCTCCGGGAACCATTTCTTTCCGTGTTCGGTTTGCATTCATCTCCTCCGTCGCCAACTCCATTGGTTTGCTTTCTGTCCCAGGCGGGGCTGTGGGGCTGCTCACGGCTCCACGTGGGGTCTTTTTTTTTGGCTCCCCTGAGTCTTTGTTGCTGCGCGCGGGCTTTCTCTAGTTGCGGCGAGCGGGGGCCGCTCTCTGTAGCGGTGCGCGGGCTTCTCATTGCGGTGGCTTCTCTTGTTGCGGAGCACGGGCTCTAGGAGCACGGTAGATGTGGCATGTGGGCTCAGTAGTTGTGGCTCGTGGGCTCTAGAGCGCAGGCTCAGTAGTTGTGGCGCACGGGCTTAGATACTCCGTGGCAGGTGGGATGTTCCCGGACCAGGGCTTGAACTTGTGTCTCCTGCGCTGGCAGGTGGATTCTTAACCACTGCGCCACCAGGGAAGTCCCTGCACATGGGGTCTTATTCTTCAGGAGGCGGCCCTCCAACCCCGGCTTAGAGCACACACATTTCATAATGGAATCCTTATAAACCAGTTTCTTTTAAAAACGTGTAACACACAAGGAGCGCGTTATCATTGTGGGAATATAAGGGAAAAACATGAAAGTCCTCGGTTCTCGAGATCCGCTGTACAGGATTCTGCCGGCGGTTAACAATATGGTATTATGGGCTTAAACATTTAAGAGGGCAGATCTCATCTTGAGTGTTCTTACCACACACAGAAAAAGATATGAAAGTTTGTGAAAGCATTGAAAAACTTTTAAAAGAACCTTTATTGAATTCACATACTCAAGGAAATAACTTTATTTTGAGAATGTTTTTACTTGGAGGAAACAAGAGATACGGGCTTAGAAATCTAGATAATGCTTGATTTTTTAAAAGATGAAAAAGAGGGCAGTGGAGAAAGTCCTTGCAGACGGTGTCCTTCCTTCTGAGGAGCGTCCCTTCTTGCGGGAGCAAGTCTGCAGGCAGGACCGTGCTCTGTACCACGGCCCTCGGATCCGCACGCTGTCTGTGGCAAAGGGCGTCTGCAGAGACCAGAGAGCCGTGTGCACAGACTTTCTTTCTTTCTCTCATAATTGTGCTGTATCGCAACAGCCTGTCTCTCGTTTTGCTTGCTTTTCCTTTCAGTGTATACAAAAAGTTATGGGAGGGCTTCCCTGGTGGCGCGGCGGTTGAGAGTCCGCCTGCCGATGCAGGGGACGCGGGTTCGTGCCCCGGTCCGGGAGGGTCCCACGTGCCGCGGAGCGGCTGGGCCCGTGAGCCGTGGCCGCTGGGCCTGCGCGTCCGGAGCCTGTGCTCCGCAACGGGAGGGGCCACAACAGTGAGAGGCCCGCGTGCCGCAAAAAAAAAAAAAAAAAAAAAGTTATGGGAAATTGTGTTTATTGATATCAACAACTAAGGAAAGAAGAATATTTTGATTAGATGTTAGCTTGGGTTCTTATTTATGCCTCAAGAGAAAAGATAAAAAGGGACAGAACATCAACACAAGGCTCCCCTTGCCCTCAGCCTGGAGGAGTTAACGAGGTCTTGGTCTCCTACCCGCCACGTGAGAACCCCCCCTCCAGAGGCGCAGGCTCAGAGTCCGGGAAGCACCCGCGTGGGATTAGAGCGGGACGTGAACATGGCTCCCGGCGTGCTCAGCCCAGGCCCGGGCTGCCGCCGTGAGCACCTGCTCAGGCTAGGTGCACGGCTCTCTGTGGCCAAGACGCACGGTCCCTCTGACGTCTGCTCCCCTCTCTCCCACTTTATCTGGGTGTGGTGTGCTCTAAAGACATTCCCCGGTGTCCCTTGCAGGGCAGTGGTCGTGCGACACAAGAAGACATAAGCACAGCGAAGGGAGGCTGGTTCCCCTGGCCCGTCCGTTTTCTCCTTTTCCTGTTTGGAACGTGGAACAAAGAGAGGGTCCCGGTGACTGTCCTGAGTGCGTGAGAAGGTGGGTCACTGAGGGAGGCACCAGGCTGGCCCCGAATTCCTGTCCTTGGATTGCGATGTATTCAGGCCATAGTTCGGGGAGGTCCAGGGGTCCTGCCCAGGCCACAGAAGGGAGCGGTGGGGGGCCTGGAGAGCTGTGAGGACCCTGCCGTGTCCCCGTGCCAGGTGAGGCCTCGGGATGGGGCAGGCAGGGAGGGGAGAGAGAGGGGACACCGACCGAGGGCCTGATGGAGACGAGATCTGGAGGAGCAGAAGCTTTACACCAGACAAGAGCCTGGAGTTTCGGCACCAGACCTCCTCTTTGAGACTCAGCCTGAAACTGCACCGAGGGGCAGGGCTGGCGCGAGAGGCGGAAGCTGCTTCCTACCTGCCCTGTCGAGTCCCACGAGCCTGCTCAGTGACAGAATTTGAGACGTAAGAGGGCGGACGGGGTGTGCAGCCCCCTGGCTGGGTCTGCCTCTGGGCGTCCTGGCGTTTCTGTTCCCTTGCAAGCCGAGGAAGCAGAGAGCTCGGCTGGCAGGGAGGGGTGGCATCCCAGGGGTGGGGACGGCCGGGTAAGGGACGAGCATAAAGAATGAGATAACGTCTGCTTCCTAGAGGTACCACTTTTGTGTGGGGCCTTTCCGACCGGGTTCCGGGATTGCGACGACACTTCTGCTGTCTTGGAGACGTGCTCCCTCGTTCCAAAGACCGTGCGTGTCGTGTCGGCGCAGGATTTAACACCAAACTGGGCCCGTCGTCGACATCCCTCACCTCCAGGTGTACCAGGGCTGGTGGTTCAACAGAGCAAAAGGTGATCTGCTTAGACGCGAGGGCGCGGCGCTCCCCGCGGCCGACGTGGCGCATCCTTCCTTCAGGCCAGGTGGGACGGGACCCAGGAGTCTCCGTGAACACGGGTTGTGTGCAGTAGGGGGACCAGGGTTCCCCGTGGCTGATGCCCGCTGGCCGTGGAAACTCGAGCTGCTAGACTGAAGCATGAGCCGGCTCTTGGGCGCTGGCAATGCCCCCAGGGTGGGCAGGGCAGGGAAGTGTGACAGCAGCCCGCAGGTACAGCTGGTCGGGGCAGGCATGTCTGATGTCCCTCTTGTCGCTGGACACTGAGAGTAGATCCAGTCATGAGCCTCCTCAGACGGACGCCACCCAAAGGCTGCGTGCCAGGCAGACGTGTCGCCACCAGAGGGACTGGGGACGGGCTGAGACCAAGAGGGGAGGCCCTCGCCCGTGTCAGGGGCGAAGCACTGGGGAGGCCCCGTGGGGTGTCCCTGAAGGTCCCACAAAGGAGCTGCCTGCGAGGGTCAGGAGAGGCTCACAAGGAGCCAGAACCACGGAGGGGGTGACGGAGCAAGGGGATGAGAGCAGACGGTGTCCTCCTCTGTCGCAGGGCCCATCCGGGGCCAAGTGCCATGCCAGCGGGGGTGGGGAAGGGAACAGATTTACGCTGGATGTGAGATGAGGTTTTGATCTCGACTGGCTGGACTTTTTCACACTTGAAGATGAGACTTCCCTCATTCCTGAAAGTGACCAGATGTGGCCAGTGGGCGGGGGAGTGACAACGCTGCTCCCCGGGTGCAGCTGGTGGCGTCGTGTCCACGACAGCCTGGCAGGCGCGTCACTTCTCACACATCGGGGGAGACCCTACGTAGTGTTTTGGAGCTTGCATTTAACTCGACACTATACTGTGAACATTTTTCCGTACAAAAATGTCTACAACTTCAGTGTCAATGCCTGATTGAGTCATTTATTTAATTACCTAGGAGAAACTGGGTATTCGGAAGGATTCTTTTTTATCCAGCCTTAGAAACTCAATCTTAAATCAGAAGCCATGGCACTAAAGTCTAACAGAAATTAAGAATAAAATGTGGCTACTGGTCTCCATCATTTTTTTTGAACTTTCTCCTGCAGTTTCTAGCTCCTTCAATTACATATGAACCATAAATAAGAGGTATGATTCTTACACACGAAGAAACAAAATTATAATTATCTGCCAACAATATGTTTATATACACTTATGTTTCCCAAGAGTTTAAAAAAATAAGTGGAATTAATTAAGAGGCTTCAGTTCAAACACAAGATAACTACTCAGGTGAACGGATTTTCTATATACCGTAAGTAACTTACTAGATGGTACCATCAAAAGAGATCCCACTCGTAATAGGGACAGAAGGTATTAAAATTTTTGAAAATAACATTTCCCCCAAATTTGAAGAATGTTATTAAAATTTACTATATTTTGCAGGAAAAAAAAAAAACCAAAGGAGGAATTTATTTCTGCATAAGAACACCTAACATTTTTTTAAGCATGTGAAAAGATGC
Organism: Leucopleurus acutus; assembly: GCF_964270905.1. Lineage (NCBI taxonomy): Eukaryota > Metazoa > Chordata > Mammalia > Artiodactyla > Delphinidae > Leucopleurus > Leucopleurus acutus. The sequence continues at coordinate 1,421,315 of NC_139153.1, read as the reverse complement.
GCACCATCACTTGTCATTAGGGAATTCTAAATTAAAACGATGAGACACCGCTCCACGCCTATTTGAAGAGCTAAAAATCTGGAACACTGACGACACCCAATGCTGGAGAGCACGTGGATCAACGGGAACGCTCGTTCGGTGCTGAGTGCAAAATGGTGCAGCCACTGCGGACGGCAGTTCCGCAACTTACGACAAAGCTGAACGTAGCCGTTACTGTATGATCCAGCAATCCCGTTCCTGGGTATCCGCCCAAAGTACTTAAAAACTTGTATCTACACAGAAAGTTGCTCATGAATGCTTATAGCAGCTTTATTCATAACTGACGAATCGTGGAAGCAACCAAGATGTCCTTCAGTAGGTGATGGATACATGAACTGTGGTACCTCCATAGAATGGGACGTTATTCAGCAATAAAAAGAAATCAGCTGTCAGATCATGAAAAAACATGGGTGACTGTCTTAAATACTTAAATGCGTATTGCTAAGTGAAAGAAGCCAGTCTGAAAAGGTTACATACTGTATGACTCCAACTACATGACATTCTGGAAATGGCAAAACCATGGAGACAGTGGGAAGAGCAGTGGCTGCCAGGGGCTGGGGGGAGGGAGGGACGAAGAAGTGGGGCACAGAGGGTTCTTAGGGCAGTGAAGCTGTTCTCTGTGACGCTGTGACAGTGGGTACATGACATTATACATTTGTTAAAATCCACAGAATGTGCACCACAGAGTAATCCCAAATGTGAACTATGGACTTTAGTTAATTATATCAGTATTCACTCATCAATTATGACAAGTCTACCATGCTAATGCATGCTGTTAATAATGGGGGACGTGTGGGGGTCTGGGAGGGGGGTATTTGGGAACCCTGTACTTTCTGCTCAAGTTTTCTTTAAACCTCTCTGCAAATAAAGTCTATTAATTAAAAGAAAAAAAAATAAAGAAATGAGCTATCGACGCACAGAGGGACACGGAAGAACCTTAAACACTCATTGCTAAACGAAAGAAGCCAATCTGACAAAGCTACACACCGCATGGTTCCAATTGTATGACATTCTAGAAAAGGCGAATGTGCAGAGACAATGAAAATATCAGGGGCTGGGGGCGGACTGAATTGGCGAAACAGATTGTTGTAGGGTGGTGGAATGATTCTGTATGATAGTGTAATGGTGGGTACATGAAAATACGGAGTTGTTAAAACTCACAGAACCCTGCAGCATAAAGAATGCCCTTGATGTATTTAAATTTCAAAGTCATTTAGGAGGTAGAGGGACCCCAACATGGAAGGCAGAACATGACAAAACAATTAACCGTGCTACAAATGTACGCGACGACCCCATCAAAGGGGACGGAGGGAAAGGTGCTGCCTGAGTAACTCTGGAAATGAGTGGAAACCGAGCGACTGGTGGCAAAAGAAGCTTCCCAGAAGCAGAGACTCTAGTCGACAAGGTTGTTCCCCGTGGGTACCGGGGGACGATTCCGAGGCACTGTCCTGTGCACTAGCGCTCACAAGCAAGTACACGGATGTGGGTGGTGGGAGCTTACAGAGAAGCAGAGGGAGGAGACCAGGGTGACCCATGTGGTAGAGTTGAGACATCAGTACAAACTCATGTTTAACTCGATATAGATGTATATGGTTAGATATAGAAACAGACAGATGATAGATAGACAGACAGGTGTATATACACAGGTGTGTATACACACACGTTATTTCCTAGCTCTGTCAGCTGAGTAGGGTCACTGTCAGCAATATCGGCTGAAGCAATGACACCCCAGTAGCAACAAGCACACCCAAAGTCCAGATCTTGAGGTCTAACACCATCTCCAATAAAAGGAACCAGGGCTCGCTGGAGAAATGGCTGCTTCTAGGACTGAGCAGGAAATACAGAAGATGAGGCTAGACCGAAACCACAATGATGGGAGCGCTGTAGAAGGACACAGGAGCCAACCCAAAGCACGGAGTAAACAGCCATGGGTCCATCCTGATATAAAGAAATGACTGGCCAAAGAAACACACAGGGAGAAGAGACTAACCTCCCACACAGAAGAATTCCAAATAATTGATGCAGACACTCAGCGCTCGAGCAGGGAGAGCACGCTCCCCACCCCTACGAGTGGGCTGTGCTTAGCGACTCCTTCCAAAGAGGGCAGTGAAGAAAGCGGGAAAGGCATAACTGTGCACTGGAGAAAGCGGACACACATGACCTCGGCCAGGCGATCGAGGTCAACACCACCGGCGAAGTCATGTTGGAATGCACCCTGGATGGGATGCGCTAAAAATGGCACTCAGCCTGTGCGGTCTTCTTGCCAAAACACACAATCCCGCCTAGTCACGCGAAAACCATCAGACACATCTCAGTTGAGGGACACGCTATGAAATCCCTGACCATTCCTCCTCAAAACCATCCAGGGCATCAAAAACAAGGGAATCTGAGAGATTGTCCCAGCCGAGAGGACTCCAGGGAGGCACGATGAATGAGACGTAACATGGGATCCTGCGACAGAAAAAGGTCATTATATAAAAACTAGGGAGATCCAAACCAAGTATGGACTTTAGTTAACAATAAGGTATCAGTGTTGGTTCATTCACTGTAACAAATGTCCATTAACTGGAACTAAGGGAAGGTGTCAGTAAGTCGTGGGGAACTTGTGCGGGGTGTGGGGACGTCCTCGGTACTATCTCTGTAATTTTTCTGTAAATCTAAAACTGTTCTAAAGTTAAAAGTTTATGACGACCTAGATGGCTGCGATGGGCGGGGTGGTGGTGGAAGGGAGGTCCAAGAGGGAGGGGATATAGGTATACGTACAGCTGATTCACTTCACTGTACGGCAGAAACTAACACAACATTGTAAAGCAATTATATTCCAATTAAAAAAATACGTATGAACTCGTCTTCAACCGATTTACTGATTTTAGCGTAATTCAAAATCTTCAGTAGGATGTTTCTTCCAAAATGGAAAACTGATCCCAAAGGTACAAGGATGAAAGGGTAGGAATAGCCACGTACATTTTGGAGAAGAAGGGGGTGGATTTCTATAACTGATATTAAAACCCACAAAGCCACAATCTTAAAAGAACGTGGTCCTGATGCAAAAACAGACTGATGAAATGGAATTTGACCCAGAAACAGACCTGAGAGCTTATAAATATGTAACCTGCACAAAGGTGGCCTCTGATGGACTGGAAAAGAAAAGTTTGCCGTGTTTGCCTATTTGCACCAGGCATACGGCTGCACAAAAAGCACCCTGTTTTATTTAATGTCTAACTTGACCTCAGGGGCAGAAGGGCGAGCTGACACATTCCGCAGATCACAGCCGCTCTCACCACCCACTCGCCTTCCCTTCAGCCTTGATCATGTCTCCCTCCTTCCCTCCCCGAGCAGCACCCAATCTAACATGTTTGCTTTATGGGTTTAGAAATGCAAGTGCTTTTGAAAAATAGGTAGTATTGCTTTCCGTATGTGTTTTCCACTTACATAAATGGTAACGTCCAACAGGTCTAACCGTACTTCTTCCCTTTTCCACAACAGCATGTGTTCGAGGATCTGTCCACACTCTGCGCCCGACGCTTTCGACCGGCGGTCCCCAGCACACACCCGCCGCCTGTATCTGTCCTCTTCCCCAGCAGTGAGCCTGTGGCTTGCCTCAACCCTCCCAGGCCATCAGTAATGCTGGAGTGAAGGAACCTTCCTGTTTATGCCTGTCATTCAGCGCGACCTTCACCAGGACTGACCCTCAGGAGGGCAGGCTGCTGAGTCACAGGGCCCCGAACGCTCCATTCAATCGCGAAGGACAGCCAGCTTGCTCTCCAGAATAACCGGCCCGGCTCACATCCCAGCCGGCGGTGCACGCCTGTTCCCTTACCTACACTCTCTCCGACGCTGGACGTGATGGGAGGACGGAGGAGCGTCAGCACCTCTTGCGCTGTGCTCTAGCCCCGCGCTTCAGCAGGTAGCCCCCCTCCCATATTTTTGGCTCAGTGCTGTATGGAATTTGCCACCTTTTCCTCAACGATTGCCAGACTCCGTACAGTTCCAGATCAGCCCCTTGTCTGAATGCTGTCTCTCTGCCTGGGGGTCGGTCGGCAGGCTCTGGTTTATCCAAAGCAACGTGGGAGACTAGAGTCACGGCCACAGCGCCCCTCCTCCCCTCTCTCCTGGCGAGGGGAGCTGCTGCCCGCTCTCCCCGCCCACTCCCCCCACTCAGGGTGAGCCACGCTCAGTGGCTCTGGGAGTCCTCTCCGTTCTCGGCGTTTGTTTGACAAATCCATCAACCTCCCACTGGCTTTGGTGGCATCTCCAACACTATTTTGGGGGTAGTGGCCCCGTGCTCATTTGACGCCTTTTCTAGAGCCAGAAGACAGTGTGTCACGTGCCAATTTTACAGGGGAAAAATTGGGGAGAAAAACATTTAAGTATTCTTTTTACGTGAGTACTGAAAGTATATGGAAGTGTTTTTAAGGGAACACATATAATTACTGTGTTTGCCACATGTAGCAGCTGAAAGCTGCTCTTCCTGTTTGCTCCAGGTCCTTGTTATCTTCTTGGTTGGTGGCACCCAAATTACTACTCACAGCCCTTGCCTAACGCCTGCAACATTAAACAGAACCCAGTGTCACGGCGACAACTCACGTGCTTTTGTACCACGGGCTGTGGAAGTGACAGATTTAAACCTGGATGCTTATGGAATAACCTCAACCCTGGGTCCTGGGTGTCCTGCGGCTCATCACTTTTGTGGAAGAAACCTTCCACCAGGAATTGCAGCTTGTGTCTCTGTTGCGAGGGTTTCCATGGCCGCGCTTCACCCGACTCTCGGTGGGGGTGGACCCAGACGTCCGTGCTGGTCAGGACTCTTCAGGTGATGTCAAGGACAGCCAGGGCTGGGGGCCAGCATCAACTCGGACCACTGGTTTTCACACCCGGCAGCACCCTGCATCACCCGAAGGTGACAAAGGATTCCGGGGTCCCGCTTCCAGAGGTCCTGACTTAGCTGGTGTGGATCACACACCTGCTGCAATCACCGTGCCCATGAGTTCAATCCTATCAGATTCCGAAGTGCCCCGTCCTCCGATGCTCAGGTATTTTTGGGGGCTGAAGGCTTACTTGGGCTTTTGCATGTGTTTTCCTTACCTGGACTTCTTTTCTCTGCTGCGGCCAAGAAGCAGCCTCTGTCGGTCCACTTGCTGTTTCTAGATAACGCTCCCTTCTTTGGGGTCTGGTCGCCTTTATGCTTTCTGTCTTGGCTTCTTGGTTTTGGCCGTGTCACTCACGTAACGTCTGGCTGTAAATCCATTTGTTTCCTGCGTGCCATGTCTGGTTCTCCCCTTGGAGCGTTCAAGGCTTTGCTCCGCTCCAGAGAGCTGTCGGCGGTGCTCTTCGGATGCTGCCTCTTGTCCTTCCCATTCGGTGTACGCTGCATCCTTTGTGGTCCTTCTCCACACCTCTTAACCTCTCTTTCATATTTTCCCGCCCTCTCCCTCTCCATCTGCAGTGTGCTCGAATTCCTTACCTTTAAAACTATGTCAAAATCACTTAATTTCACATTTCAGTGATTGTGTTTACTTGTAGAAGTTGCATTTGCTTCACTTTACGATCGATGTGCTTTGCTTGCTTTCATGTTTCCCTGTTTCGGCTTACGTTTTCTAGTCCTTATTTGATCTCATTAATAACTTTAAGCACACTTCCTTTATACTTCACATTGATTTGTTATTTCAATTTCTTGCTAAGCTAGTCCTTCCGATTTCTTCTCCTACTCCACCGCTCAGAGACTCACTCCGTTATCCCTGAGATAGGAGTCCTTATCTTTCAGAGATCTATATTGCAATATTTATGACTGAAATGGCATGCTGCCTAGGGTTTGCTTCAAAAGAATCGAGTGTGGAGGAAGTGAGCACGAGTGCAGACGGGGTGAGACTGGCCTCCTGGTCTGTAGTTTTCACGTATGAGTTCATCTTCACCAAGGATTTTTTTTCCTTTTGGGGATTCTCACGCTCTGCCTTGTGGAAATACTGCTAGAGAGCACTTTTGTCTCCTTTGGCTAGCTGGCCTCACGGAGTTCATGATAAGGTTTTTTTAAGACTCGTCTCTAGGATTTCCGCAACGTGTGCTCCGTATAAACTGGGACCTTGTACCAGGATGAGCAGGCTGGAATCTTCAGGCTAGAGCCTCGGACACCTAAGCTGCTCTGCTGCTTCTCCAGCTGCCGGGCGGATTCATTTTCGTTCCCCCGTCGCTGAAGGGCAGTTTCTCCAGGATCCCAGGTTTCAGCTGAAGTCTGGCTTCTGGCTCTCAAATGCGAGGGCACCAGGGCAAGTCTCCATTGCGGAGGAGCACCAAACCCCTCCCTGCATCCTCTGGGGTTTACTTCTCAGCCAGCACTGATGACATCTACTACTTTATCAGCGACACACAGCAATTCCCTTTTCGTCTCTCAAGCTCTGCGCCTGCACATTTCCAGCAGATCTATTCTGTGTGCGTGGGGTGGAGGAAACACCCACAGTGGCTCATTCTGCCGTGTTGTTGGTTATTAACGGCATATAGGAAATAATTTGCCTTCTTGTGTTTAAATTTGTAACTAAGGAGTTCTCTTATTTTCTTATTCTTGGGTTCCTTAGATAGATAATATATCGTCTGAATATGCTAATAAGAATCATAGTTAATACTTGTTTGCCTACAAACAATATTATCCATTATTTCAAACTGTCCTCAGAAAAAAATCTCTGTACCAAGGATGCCATCACTAATCTCTGCTGTGCACGTGGATGACGTGAGTCTCAGAGCAGTTAGACGATGTTCCCCAGATCACTCAAGGCCACACAGGGCGTGTGGAGCTGGGACTGCAGGCCAGGCACCCGCTTCAGGGTCTGCACGGCCGACCCCACCCTCCATCCCTCGTTACACAATCGATGCATTTGCTGTTTTAAAAATGTGCGTGTGAATGAAGTGGCTAAAGTTCCGGAATAAACGTCCAGTGCACGCGCCCCGTGGGCTGGGAGGACGGCGCACGCCCAGCAGCCGGGCCTCTCCGCACCACCGGCGCGCCCCGTGGGCTGGGAGGACGGCGCACGCCCAGCAGCCGGGCCTCTCCGCACCACCGGCGCGCCCCGTGGGCTGGGAGGACGGCGCACGCCCAGCAGCCGGGCCTCTCCGCACCACCGGCGCGTCCCGTGGGCTGGGAGGACGGTCCACGCCCAGCAGCCGGGCCTCTCCGCACCACCGGCGCGTCCCGTGGGCTGGGAGGACGGTCCACGCCCAGCAGCCGGTCCTCTCCGTACCACCGGCACGTGGTTGGAAGACGGTCCACGCCCAGCAGCCGGTCCTCTCCGTACCACCGGCACGTGTTTGGAAGACGGTCCACGCCCAGCAGCCGGTCCTCTCCGTACCACCGGCACGTGGTTGGAAGACGGTCCACGCCCAGCAGCCGGTCCTCTCCGTACCACCGGCACATGGTTTGAGCCACGTGACTGGAGCTGGCCCACGAGACGGGAGTGGAAGTGACGTGGAGACACCTGTTTCAGGTGGGCAGGCAGCCACCTGACGCTGACCTTCACCTGGGAAGTAAATCTGGGCTGGATAAGGCCCTGGCTTTGAGGAGGGGTTTCCGTCGTGGCCGCTTGTGCCAGTTCCTACCAGTTGCCCCAGTTCCAGCAATGCTTTTCCCTGCTGCTGTGCAGAGAAAGTAAAAACCGCCGATGACCGGTCCAGTGACCAATACACACACTCACCCTGATCTCAGATTCTGATGACCTCATCTCTCTCTTGTATATTCAATCCCCTGCTCTTAGTTGGACCCTCCTCATTTCTTTTATTTCATTTAAACATTCTCATCGTGGTTATGTTTATAGAAAGAGCCCTTACCTTTTAGAGATACATAATGAAATATTTATGGTTTAAACGGCAAGGTGCCTGGGACTTGCTTCAAAATAACCCAGCAGGGCTTCCCTGGTGGCGCAGCGGTTGAGAGTCCGCCTGCCGATGTAGGGGACGTGGGTTCGTGCCCCGGTCCGGGAAGATCCCACATGCCGCGGAGCGGCTGGGCCCGTGAGCCGTGGCCGCTGAGCCTGCGCGTCCGGAGCCTGTGCTCCACGACGGGAGAGGCCACAACAGTGAGAGGCCCGCGTACCGCAAAAAACAAACAAACAACAAAAAAAACCAGCATTGGGGGAGTAGTGGGTGGAGATGAAATAAGACTGGTCGTGAGTCAGTAACTACTGAGCTGGGTGAGGGCTACGCAGGGAGTCATCACACTCGTCCATTTACTTTTCTGTAGATATATTTGAATTTTTTTATAATGCACAGTTTTTCTTAAAATGATATATACAAATTAATAGAGGAAGAAAAACTTTCTCATGAAAGTATTTTTTGAAAATTGAAGAAGAAAATGTGTTTATCGCAACCTATGAAAGACACACGCCTCCAGTGCCTCTTCATCTCACCCTCCCCCAGTTAATCAGAAATGGGGACCCGGGAGGATTTTTGTCTCACTGCCGACTTTGAAGACGGGGGAGCGGCTGAGAGCCAAGTACTCAGGCGCCTGTAGGAGCTGGAAAAGCTGAGGAGACGATTCCCTCCTGGAGCCTCCGGAACAGAACTGCAGCTCCATCAGCACCTTGACTTTAGCTCGGTGGGACGCTTGGAACTTCTGACACGCAGTACTTTCTTCCCAGCCTCTAAGTCATCATTTAGTGGTTTACAGAGCCCCGGTCACACCATCGGGGTGTTCGCAACGCAGTAAAGCATCGCAGCGGAAGTTACAGAGTTAAGTACAACCAACGAGGTGCAGAACATTTTTTAAAAAGCTGGAGTGAAGCAACACTACGTCAAATTCCAAAGATGCTGAGAAGTGTCAGTAATTCCACCACCTGGAGCCCGACGGGCGAAGACACACAGGCACCGCACCTACAACGGGCAGATCTGCAGACGGTGAGTGAGCACGTAAGGTACAATTTCACAACGGTGCAAAGATAGTAAATGTGTGTTAATCTAAGTCACTAGGTTTGTAGTAAAGTTTTACAGCAGCAATCAGAAACTAATACACACATGTTCCAGCTGAACAGAAACGGGATCTCAGTTGGCCGTGAACTTCCCTTAGAGCTGTCAGCAAGCAAGGAAGAGGTTCAGACCCTGGCCTCTCGGACAGGAGGGTCTGGCTCAAATCCCAGTCTGCCCACAGCAGGCCACCTAACTGTCCTGTGTCTCCGTTTCTTCATCTGTCAGATGGGAATGACAACAGCGCCTGAACAGTAAGCGGCCTTGTTGGGAGGACTTCCATGTGAACACGGCTGTCCTGGGAACCAGGCACGTGCGGAGCCCTCGACAATGTCAGTTGCTGCTGTCAGTGCTGGTGGCTTTCTCATCTTTCCAGCCACTGATTTGCCTGTTCCTTTGCCAACACCGCACTGTTCTGATGGGTGGCAAAGGGTCAACGCACTATTGTCTTCCTTCATCGTTAGTTAATTATATAATGATTAATTCTCCATATAAAGTTTAAAGCTTTTCATACAGTTGCATGAAAGAAAAAAAACTAGCACTGATGTCACCAATGGTATTGGAACAAACTGGGTATTCATATGAAGAAGTACAAAACACCACTCCACAGACCCTAGAACAGCTGAAATCAACAAGATGACAACGCCAAGGGCTGGCAAAGACGTGGAACCACTAGACCCCTCACACGCCGCCGGAGGGAATATAAAACGGTACAACCACCACTTTGGAAAACAATGGTTTTCACAAAGTTAAACCAACACGTGACCGTTCACCCAGAAATGCCACGTCTAGGTATTTACTCAGGTAAAATGAAACCACATGTCCACACAAAGACTTGTAGGTGAATGTCCACGGCAGCTTTTTCGTAGTATCCCCAAACTGGAAGCAACCCAAATGTCCACCAACTAGGGAGTGGACGTTCGTGCGACGGAATAAGAGGCGGCAATCCAGAGGCAGGGTCCCCGGTTCATCCTGCAGCAGAGCTGAGTGCCAGCAGCATCACTCAGAGCAAAGGCCACCGGGCGAAAGTGCCGAGGCAGCACCTGCTCAGCTGAAGCTCTAGGGCAGGCCAGTGATCACCAGGGATGGAAAGCTGACCTGGGCAGCCTGGGGCCGGGGGAGAGGCTGCCTGCAAAGGGGCCCGAGGGGACTTCCTGAGGTGAGGAAAACGTTCCATATCTCAACTGTGGCGATGGTTACCCAAGGGTGATACGTTTATCAAAATTCACTGGACTGTGTGTGTAAAAAGGGTGCATTTTATCGAGTCCAAACTGTACTTCAAAAAAGCTGATTTTTTTTAAAAAAAGAGAAAAGAAGCAAACATAACATTGGGATTCAGTGGGATTGCATTATTTATACAGTAATTTTGGAAGACGTTTTAAGGCAACACTACGGTTCCCATCCCGTGTCCGCAAGGCTCTCTTCCTGGACTCCCGTGTTCACACCCGCCGTTTTAACGCCTGTGGAGGGCGCCTCATGCACAGGTCTCCAGCCTCAACCTTTTCTCTGAGCTCCCAACCCCAGAACTGCCACCCGACTTCCTGACACCTGGTGGCTCAATCTCTCTCAACCCAACGTGTAGGAACCAAGCTTGCAATCTTCCCACTCAGAGCAGAATCCTGGTACGACTTCCGTCCAAATAAACCCACTCCTTCCCTCTAAGGTGTGTCCGGACCACCCGACTCTGGTTCTTTTTTCCCCTGTAAACGTCTCTCTACCTGTGGACTGTCTTCCTTCCACCTCATAAGACACCATCTCCATCCCAGAGGTCAGCGCAGCCTCCTGGCCCCCTGACACACTCAGTTTGTTCCCCTTTCACGGCCAGGGTGGTCTAGTCCCATTACGGCATCTCCACTGCGCCTGGAACCTGGGTGGGCCCCGTCACGCCTTCTGTCTAACCCCGCCTGGATCAGCGTGGAGGTGGGGCTCGCCCTACCTCGAGCCTAGGTGTGTGCTCTTCCCCTCCCCCCTCGGCCTGGCTTGAGTCCATTAATCCTTCCAATTCCAGCCCCAACACCCACCCTGGGTGCTTTCTTTGACCGCCTGCCCCACCCACCAAACCTAATCAAACCTCCTGTCAGTCACTTAACACAATCACATCGCTGCCTTTTCCTGTAATGATTAGATCAACCTAGAGCACCGCATCTAGAACCCGTGTCTTCAAGGCAGGGTCTCTGGGCGGCAGAAAACTGGAACGCAATCAGCTCTTCTCGGGTTAAGCTGCCTGGCCCGCCCTCCTTCTATCCAATCACCACGGGCGATCCCGACACACTTATAAGAGGGGCCTGGGTGGTTCGAGACCAGTGAGTTTCCTGTAGGGCCGCCGACAGGACAGGCCTGCTCCGCGGGAGATATTTCTGAAGGCCGCCCTCAGGCCGACGGTCGTGACTGCGAACGCCCCTGGACTCCAGCGCCTCGGGCCCCTCTTCCCGGAAGGGTCTCCTGGCAGCCGCGCCGCGTCTCCAGACCCCCAGAGCCGGCCGCAGAGGCACGGCAGGGAGACTAGGTACGTGCCGGGCGCCCTGGGGGATGGGCACACCTTGTATGACCAGCTGGGCGCAGAGCCTCCGGTGCCCTGGGAGGGCCAGGGCCGGCTCCCCAGACGGCCTCGCCCTCCACGCCTCTGCTCCCCACCTTCCTTCCCTCTTCCCTCTGGGGAGGGAAAGCTCCAATCGGCCCAAGGTAATCTCGTCTCTCCCACCTCGTCCGGACACTTGGGCTGAATTAGTGAGCCCTCCTGCAGGCCAAGCGCTACTGGTGCCTCTTTGAAGACAGTTTAACAGGTCACCCCAGACCCCTCCCTCCAGACACCGCGTCCCCCTGCCGCCAGCCCGACCCGGCGAGCTCCCGCCTGCGCAGTGTGCGGGGGTGCGGAGGGGTGGCTGGAGCCCCCGGACTGACCCGGTTCCCTCTCTCGGGCAGGTTCCTCATGCAGGAGCAGAGACCCTCCAAGCGCTTTCGCTCAACGGCCCCTAATCAAGGTACGTGAGACACCCTCACCCCCTTTCCGGTGCTCCCCAGTTCTGACTCTACGTTGGCTGTTTACGTGTATGACACAGAAGGCGTTTTGTGGACAACAGCGGCCCTCGCCTCAGTTTCCCCTCCAGACGCGACCGTCTTCCTCTGTTTCTTAGCGCTACTGGCTGTTCTCTAACGTCTCCGCTCCTGCCGACTTTCCCCTTTTGCGCAGGGTCTTCCCTCCCGGCAGAGGCGTGTGTAGCTGTCGGTCACGAGTTCTCAGCAACATGCCCACCCTCACTTTCCACACTGGAGCCCCGGGCCCCACCTCCCGCCCGCCTTCCAGAGACCCGTTACTCTGAGCGCAGACATCCTGTGCCCCAGGGTTAATTCCCCTCTTCTGAATTTTCCAGGACTTAGTAGTTGGGCTATTGTTTGCAAATTCAGTGTTCTCAAAACTCTTCCCCGATTGTTAAAATTCACACCCAATCAAGCGCTCTACCAACTTGACCCCCTTCCAACCTGCTCCAGCCGACTGGCAGTCTCACCCCAGCCGTCACCCTGCGACCCGCCCCCCACCCCCACCCCCCGCCATCGGCTGGGGAATCCCATCCCCCTCTGGAATTCTACGCCCTGTTTCTTTCATCTGGTGTCCTTTTCTCCCTTGGCTTATTTTTTCTCATTGGAGCACCCAGCTCTCAACCCTCACCTCCCGGTTTTCCTAGCCGAGAACTGAGGAAAAAAATTAACCCATTTGGTGGTGACCCCAAATCCAGCTCCAGCCCAGGCCCCCACCTGGATGACCCAAACACCTTAGCATCATCAGGTTCCTCCTCTGTCCTCCAAACCTGCATCTTCTTCCTCGGGAAAGGCTTCATGCCCTCCCGCCGGGGAAGGGGTGCGGGAGGAGCTCATGAGGGATGGGCAGGAGGGCGCCTGCAGACAGACGGGCCACCCGGGCGCCACCAGCCGCCGACCCCTTCACGCCTCCCCCGAGGCCGCAGCCCCTCCTTGCCAGCACCCCTGCTCCAGGCACACCTCTTCCCTGACCCCCAAGTCCAGCTGGGATGCCCCTGCTGCCTTTCTTTCAATGGCTCTCCCTGGACCGCAGGGTAAACTCAAGCCTGACTTAGCTTAAGGAGGCCTTGGGGAGCTGCCCCGCGTGCGGTGCTGTCCTTCAGCTGCCCAGCTGTCCTTCAAGTCAGGGAGCCGGGCTCCCAGCCTCTCTGCCCTCCCTGCCCCTCGGCTGTCAGCGCCGTTACTTGGTTTTGTTTGCTTCTGTCTGTCTGTCCTATTGAAGTTTAGCGCAGTTAGGACAGGGACTGTCATTTTTATTCAAATTGAACCTCTCTGGTGAACGTAGACTCTGTGTCCCCATCAGTACAATGGGGATTATAATACCTGGCTGGCCAGGCAGCTGTGAGGGCTGAATGCCAGGGCCCGTGGGGAGTGCCCAGCCTGGAGGAGGCTTGTGGCCGTCCAGGGGCACCCCCACCCCCCCAGCCCCCAAGCCTCCCTCTGCTGAGTCTCTGCATCTCTCTCCACCTCAGGTGTTCATCCCCAGGAGACAGGCTGCCCTGGTGCAGAAGGCGGAGACCCTGGGGGGGCAGCCGGACCCCCGCAGCCAGGCCAGCCCTCGAGACCCTTTGCTTATGTGAACCCCATGAGACGTGAGGCCCCCGCTTTCGTGGGCTCGGCTCGCCTTGCACAGAGAGGCCGAGGCCACCGCAGGGGAGCTAGCCAGGGGGCTGAAAGAGGCCGGGGCAGGGACCCCCGCCTGCAGGAGGGGCCGGGACGCCTGCTGGGGCCAGATCTGCATGTGGAGCTGGACAGCGGAGAGGTGCCCGAACAGCCCGCGGAGCCAGAAGCCAGGGAGACCCCTTTCACCAGAGCAGCCATGGCGGCCGCGGCACACGGACACGTGCTGCGGAACCCCGGCCCCGGCAGTGACACACTCAGGATGAGACCCCAGGGGCCGCCCAATGCCTACGGGTTCTGGGGTCTCAGGGAGGTCCAGCCTTCCGCCTGTTCCTACGTGGGGTTCATACCCTCGGGCTCTGCTCTGATAGTCATGCAGACGCCCTCCGGCACCTACCTGTATTCGGTCGCAGCGCCCTATGCCCACCACAGCCAGCCCCCCTCTCTCTGACCTGGGCATTTGCTAAATACTCCAGGAGACCTTCCCCCAACTGGAGTCCCCTTCCTGTCCCCACTGTCTCCCCCGCTACCTGTATTGCCCAGACTGAACCTGCAGGCTCCCCCAGGATCCCGGCAGGCCCAGGTCTGCTTCCCACAGGACAGGCGGTGCCAAGGGACAGAGCAGCGCATGAGGTGTCTGGGCAGAGAGAGCCCCAGGGTGCTCGCGAGATGGAGACGCTGTGATCGGAGCTTCCCAGCGAGCGGCTGCAGGGTCAGGATACTGACGGCGGTCCCCCAGCAGCCTGTGAAACCCGCCAGTGGTTCCCCTCTGAAGAAAAACACGGATCCTGAGTGGGTGTGAGAGGGACACATGTGGATGAGGCTTGGTTAAAGAGGAAATTCCAAGAGCTGCCTGTGAGGTGAGACCTACAGGGAAAGCAGAACTGGCCTGACATCAACACTCCCTCAAAAGCATCGGTGATTCCGAGAAAGCCATGAGGAGACCCCTCGGATCCTGGAGAGCATACGACCCTGAGTCTCGAATTCCACGACCTGGACCAGGTGGCGCGCGGACAGGAGGGGCTGGGTGCCGTCGAGGCACAGGAAAGGGGCCTGAATCCTAATCAGACCGGCCCGGAGCGGGAGCTTCCTCTGAGCTCGAGAGCTCACAGGCTGATATCAAAGCCCCTTCCTGTGAAAGCCGGCTCCAGGCGAGTTGTTCTGCTGCCTGCCCTGAAAGCACAGATGATGCTTTCCAGCCAGGAAAAAAAAAAAGAAGTGGGAAGAAAAGAGGAAGAAGCGGGATGCAAGAAGGACCAGAAAGCAAGGAAATGGTAAACTGTATTATTAGGTCTGAATAAGTATGATCCTCGAAAAAAGATGAATAATCTGGAATTGAAATTCCAGAAGGGGACCTCCCTGGTGGCGTAGTGGGTAAGAATCCTCCTGCCAATGCAGGGGACATGGGTTCGTTCCCTGGCCCGGGAAGATCCCACATGCCGCGGAGCAACGAAGCTCGTGCGCCACAACTACTGAGTCTGTGCTCCACAACTACTGAAGCCTGCGAGCCTAGAGCCCGTGCCCCGCAGCAAGAAGAGCCACCGCAATGAGAAGCCTGTGCACCGCAACGAAGAGTAGCCCCCACTCGCCACAGCTAGAGAAAGCCCGCGCACAGCAACGAAGACCCAATGCAGCCACCAAATAAAAAAAAAAAAAAAAAAAAATTCCAGAAGCACTGACATCGAAATTTGGGGGATGTAGGAGTTCAAAGGAGCTACAAATTACTGAAATTCTGGTCTAGTCCTGGAATTCTATAGATGCTCAACCTGAGGGAGCAGAGGAACCCTGAGCATTTGTAAGCAGGTGGCCCCACTGGTAACTTCTAAAGGAGATGGAGTAGAATGAATAATTCCAAACAGATTGAGGAACACGTGGATCCAAGAAAATCTGATGAATCAAACAAGAGGCAGACGGGGTCACAGAAACAGGGAGAAAGCCGGACACGGTCAAAACGCTACGTAAGGGGGCTTCCCTGGTGGCGCAGTGGTTGGGAGTCCGCCTGCCGATGCAGGGGACGCGGGTTCGTGCCCCGGTCCGGGAAGACCCCACGTGCCGCGGAGCGGCTGGGCCCGTGAGCCATGGCCGCTGAGCCTGCGCGTCCGGAGCCTGCGCGTCCGGAGCCTGCGCTCCGCAACGGGAGAGGCCACGGCAGTGAGAGGCCCGCGAAGCGCAAAAAAAAAAACAAAACAAAACACACTAAGTAAGGAGCAAGTAAGTGGGTGGCGGCCTCTGTGCTCCTGGCTTCAAAGGGGTATTTTACACATTGACCACCGAGCAGGTGTTTCCTGTACTTTTCTCACAGACATGTCCGATCAAGCCTAGATCACTCCCATCTTCTGAGTTTGATAAGAGGTTTATTACGAATTGGATTGTGTACTTTATTAAGCAGGCTTTGACCGCCTGATTTTGATTCATTTGTAAGAGAAAACGTCCAAGGTAAATGAAGAGAATTTTTCCCATGAAAGGTTTTTTTCTTGTGTATCCAACCATCCCCTTAAATAAACCCTCCTCTCTGGCTTTTATTGGAGTACATCTTTTATTAAAATTTCACAGTTTTCATCTTACCAACGTCGGATGAGCTTACTGTAACCAGAAAAAGAAACACACACAAGGACAAAGAACAAGCGTCTGCTTCCCGCAGTCCCTGCCACTGTGTGCTTTCCCTACAGCCTACAGGCCTGCACGAACACACGTGTACTTAAAGGCATCTTTGGGGTTTTATTTTACAAAAACGGGGCATGCGATCCTCCTGGGGTCGCCCGGGGTGATTCCGGGTCCAGGCAGGTGCGGCAGGTGTGCCGGGGGCAGTGCTGGAACCCATTCTCCGTGTGAAGCAGGTGCCACGCAGACACCCAAGCTCGTCTGCGGCGGGAGCTGCCGCTGCCGTCAGCCCTGCGCTCAACCGCGCGTTTGTGCCGTCACCTCCCTGGGAGCTGGCCGACCCTCTGCTAGGCGCACCCTTCAGGCTTCTCAGGGAACAACCCTCTGCGGACGGGCTGTTTCCACCACCAGAATGCTTTGCAAAACACTCGTGCGTGGACTCTTCAGTACTGGCTCTTTTAATTTTATGAAATAAATCCTCCAAGTGAGATTCCCATGTCAAACAGTAGGGCCATGTTTTATCTTAAGAGGTATTAAGAAATTGCATTCAGTTAGGCTGTATCCGTAGCAATTCCCATCAGAGGGATACGAAGGCGCCGGTTCCCGCCCAGCCTTCCCAGCGATAAATGTTGGGACGCCATAATTTTTGCCAATCTCTTGAATAAAAATCTGTCATTACTGTTCTGATTTGATTTGTCTTGACTACTAATAAGGTTTACTATCTTTTCATGCATTTATTACCACTTCTATTTCTTTCTCTGTTAATAGCCGATATATATCTTTTCCACAGTTTTCTATTGGGTTTTAAATCCTTTTCTTATCAAGCTGTAGGAACTTCTCGGATATTGGAAACAGTGATACCTTCTTGTCCGTGGGCGTTTCTTGGGCGCACTGGGTCCAGCCTCAGCTCACAGCCCAGCTTTCCCTGTGCCCAGCCCCCAGGCCCTGCTCCCTCCCCAGGGCCAGAGGCCCATGTCTGCCATGCACGGCCCACCTTACAGCAGCATGGAAGTGTTTCCTCAGTCACTTCACTGTTTAGACATTGTCCAGGGTAAACTTGCCAATTCAGGGTTTCCAGGAAGAGCTCAGAGTTTCCCCATTCCTCCCTCTTCGGGAGCTTTCACCTACATTCCTGAAGACGTGCCAATGTCCAGGCGTCAGGAGGCTTTTTCTTTCATTTTTAGGCACCTTTAGTTTCTGTAGTTTAATAACGTACACATTAGAGTGGTGACTAATCGATTCGGAGATACGTATTCAGCCTTTATTAATGGGATGTGTGTCCTCAAACCTGAAGACCACTGGTCTCTATCTTATATATAGGAAGCAGACATCGTTTCAATAATAAATCTACACCAAGACAGTACGATCTAGGTGTCTGTCCTCTCACTGAGGACAGGCCTGTTTACACCTTCACGCCACCGAAGAAGGCATCAAAGAGCCCGGCATGCACCTTGGTCATCTGACAATTAGGACGTGTGTCAGGACCCGGAAGTACACTTGCAGGAAGACTGGCAGCAGATGCTACAAGGCGCCCTGGCTGGGGGCTGTGGACCTCGCCTCACTGGTCACCCGTTCTTCACCCCGATGATTCAAGTCTGCACAGGAGAACTCTGGACGGCCCTCTGCCTTCAGGCGGGGTAGGGACCCTCACTCTCTCTCCTGCTCTCCATCGGTATGATAAGTTTTCTCCATTCTCCCTTGGAAGTTACACAGTGTGCTGGGTTGAACCGTAGGACGTTGCCGTCATGTTGGTCAAACATCCGCAATTTCATATGGTTCAACTGAATACGATTAATTTTTTAACACACACGCGTGACTTAAAGTCTAATGTTACTCGATCTCTATCTTTCTCTACCCTGTAAGGACCTTTGGATATGTCTACCCTGATCACTACCAGTTCCATTCTACATGGTATTATTGTCTTATATTTCAGTTCCATTTTGTCATCACCAAAATAATCATTATTAACACAATTAGTGTTTATCATCGATACTTATTTCACTCTATTTCCACGAGTCACCAATCCGTTTGCTGTCTTCAACCATGCCTCCTTTGTCTAGTGTTCAGTTTCCTTCTTCCTGAAGTACCTTCCTTAGAGATTTTCAGTAAAGAGCAGTTCATGGTAAGCTCTGTCTGAAACATCTTTAGAGCGTGCACACTCTTGAATAATAGTTTAGCTGGATATAAAATTCTAGTTTGACAACCATATGTTTTCTCTCACTGCCTTGCAGATATTTTCCTGTTGTTTTAGGCTGCTCTTGTTGCTGTTTTGAAACTTCTCATAGCCCAAACACTGTGCTCGGGAGGTAAAATTCTGTTCCTCTCGGGCCCTTTCTGTCTTTGATGTTCTGAAGTTTCCCTAGGAGATGTCCATACCTACATGTTTTTAAAACCTTTCTCTAGATTCATTGAGAATCTTCTATCTGAGAACACATTTGATAAAAACTGGAAGATTCTAAGCTCTTATCCCTTTCATTTTCTCTCTTCTCCTCTGGAACCCCTGGTTGGTGTATGCTGGGTCACGTGATTCTGACCCGTGTGTCTCCTAACTGTGCTGCATTCTGTGCTGTGTCCCGCTGGTTTTCCTTACATCTGTCTTCTGCTTTCCTAGTTTTTCTACTCTACTCAGTCAGCTCTTTCATCTTGATTTAATGGATTCCTAATATTCCATTTTGTTCTTTTCTACATCTGCTGTGATGGGTTATTTGCTCTTTATTTCTGATTTTTAGAAGACTTATTTTATTTCATCATTTTGAACATTGTTTTATCATTTCTCTCAGATTTTTCAGTTAACTAAAGTTTTCAGGGAACAAATCTTCCTGGTTTCCTTCCTTCCTTCTTTTCTTTTCTTTTTTTTTTGCAGCAAAATCTCACTCGCGGTGAAATCGTCTCTTTTGGTGTCTGTGGACCTGTCTGTGTGCATATTTAGCTGATCCCAAGCAAGGCTTCTATTTACTGTGGAACTTCATGGTGCTTGGACTGCTAAAGTGACATTCCATGGTGGCTTTCTTTTCGCGTATGCCAGGTTTTGGGGGTGGGGTGGGTGTGCCACCACCCCAGGAACAGACTCCGTGACAGTTTCTCAGCTTCTGGTCCCCACACCAGGAGGCAGAGTTTAAAGCCAGATGCTGGGTCCTCAGGAAGGGAAAGCCCAGGACTCTGGTTTTTCCTTGAGGATTACAGCCCCCTCTCCCAATCACAGTAGGGCCAGGCTTCCTTCCCTGAGTAGGTGTGTGCAGTGCATCCATTTCCCCACAGGGGTGTAGGAGTCACCTCAGCTTCAGTTCTTCCCCTCCTGTAGGCCAGGCGTGTGCACAAGACCCAAGCTCCCAATCTGTGGGCCCAAACTGGCCAGAGCTGCCGGTCCACGAGCCCGATGCCCCCACTCTCTCTCACTTCCCGCTTTGCTCTCACACCCGGACACCTTGCTTCCTGGCTTGCTGTCTATGCCAGCACGGAAGAGAGGCTAAAGGCACCGCCTCTGGGCCAGGCTGCTTGGGTTCCAACCCTGGCTGCACCACAGATGAGTTCCTTAACCTCACGGCTCTCAGTCTTCCTGGCCGTCACATCGTGGGACTCTCAGCTGAGTTCATAGACTCTAGGTGCTCAGCACTGTGCCCAGAACACGGTGCGCACCCGACAGACACTACCTGCTATTATTTCAAAGCGGGTGGGGTGGTTCCGTCTTACCCAGAACCCTACGTGCTGCTCAGGCTTCCTGTGTCCCCCACTTAATCTTTCCTGCTTGTTGTTTATGCGTAAACTGTGTGACCCCAGCTTTTCAGAGCTCTGGCTCTATTCTGGGGGGTGGGGTGTTAAACCACTTTGTTGGAAGGAATGGCATTCAAACGTAGGGGAAAAAGTAAGCAGATGCTTTTGCGCAGGTTATGGAAAGAGTAAAAAATGCAGTTCTGGTTTTCTAGTGTTGTGTAACGAAACACCCCAAAACTCAGAGTCTTAGAGCCTCCGTTTTGTTTTATTTCGCTCACAATGTAGTAGGTCAGGAATTCAGGAAAGGCTCTGCTGGGCAGGTCACCCTGACCCACGCGGCAACGGCTGGGATGTCGAGGACTGACCCACTTCCAACACGGCTTTTACGCTCAATGGCAGATCGTTAATTTTCAGCCCTGTGTAACGTCCAATATGTGAGTGTGCTTCACTTTATTCACCCGGTCTCCTGGAGGTGGGCTTTGGGGTTGTCTCCAGTTTCCTTTCCAGTATGAACATTTCTGTGCATTTCCTCTGGTAGACGTGCCCAGGTTTCTGTCTTGGGTACACATTTAGGAGCGGAATTGCTGAGTCAGAGGGCACGTAAATGCTCCTTTGTAAGATTACACTACAGTGATCGTTCTACGTCACATGCCCTTCAGCCCGTGAAAGCTGGTACTGAGTATCGTCAGACTTCTTGCTTTTGGCGGATAAAACAATCTTGTCGTTTGCTGTAGCCTGTGTGCGTGTCTGAATCACTAGTGTCACTCAGCACCTCTGCAGGTGCCTTCTCTTTTGTGCAACAGCTGTTTTATCTTTTGCCCATTGGGTTTTTTTCTTTCTTCTTACTGATTTGAGGTGTTCTCTATTTAATCTTGACAGCAATTTTTTGTCAGTCATGTTTTGCAAGTATAGTCTCATACTGTGACTTTTTTTTACCTGATTTAAATTGTCTTTTGACTTACAGAAGCTCTTAATCTTAATAATGAATTTAAATATATCAGTCTTTTTCTTTCATGTTGGCGCTTTTTGTACTTTAAGAAGTCCTCCCCTGCCTTGAAATCAGAAATCCTCACCTGTATTTTCTTCTAAAGATTTTAAAATTTTGCTTTAGATATTTGCTTTGACACAAGTTCTTAATCCATCTGGAGAGGATAATTTAATTTTTTGTGTATAATTTAATTTTTTCCATATGGATAACCAATTATTCCTGGTACACACTGAAAACTCACTTCTTTCCCTGCTGGTTTGCCACGTGACCTGAGTCATTAACGGAAGGTCCATATGTGCACAGATATGTTTAGGAACATTCTATTTGTTCCACTGGTCATTTTTTTTTTTACCCCTGAACTAATACCACACAGCATCCCTTACTAAAGTTTTATAATGTCTTGGTACCTGGCAGAGCAAGACTACCTTCCTTCTTTAGAAGACAATTCTAATGAATTCCAATTTTAGAAGCAAATGGACAAGTTCTTAAAGGGTCTTGTTGAGCTTTGATTGGAGTTGTATTAAATCATTAGATAAATTGGGGGAGATTATATTATGATATTACATTTTCCAGTTTATAAACACGGCCTCCTGATCAGTTATACGACCAATGCCCTTCCTGGAGAGTATATCCCCGCCGTCTTTGACAACTACTCTGCCAGTGTTATGGTGGATGGAAAACCAGTGAATCTGGGCTTGTGGGATACAGCTGGACAAGAAGATTATGACCGATTACGTCCCCTATCCTATCCACAAACAGATGTATTCTTAATTTGCTTTTCTCTTGTGAGCCCTGCATCATTTGAAAATCTTCATGCAAAGTGGTGCCCTGAAGTGCGACACCTCTGTCCCAACACTCTGTCATCCTGGTGGGGACGAAACCTGATCTGAGGGATGATAAAGACATGACTGAGAAACTGAAGGAGAAGAAGCTGACACCCATCACCTACCCGCAGGGCTTGGCCATGGCCAAGGAGATCGGTGCTGTCAAATGCCTTGAGCGCTTGGTGCTCACACAGCGAGGCCTCAAGACAGTGTTTGATGAAGCTATCCGGGTGGTTCTCTGCTCGCCGCTGCCCCCCATCCCCCTGCCGCCCCACCCCCACCCCGGGTCAAGAAGAAGAAGAGAAAACGCCTGCTGTTGTGAATGTCCGGGCCCCAGGACCCTTTGTACGCTTTGCTCACACGGTGGAGCCTTCGCACTCAGTGCCAAGTTTTTGTTAACAGATTAGATTTTCCATAAAACCGTTTTGAACCAATCAGTAATTTCTAGGTTTTGTTTGTTTAAAGTGTAAGAGTTCAAACTTTCACATTCTATTAACGTTTAGCCCTAAAAAAAAAAAAAAATTATTAGGTTTTCTTTTATATCCTGCAGGAAAATTTTACAAATTTCTGCATACAGGTCTTTACAACTTTGGTTAGACTTATCTCGTTGTTTTGTTGTTTCTGTTGCTATATAAATGGTCCCAGCATCCAACCCACCCATCAGGATGCCCCGGGGACGTCACACAGCTCTCTGCTCACTGAGTTCAAAGATGAAGCTGCTTCCCACGCAGCATCCTCTGCTCACGAGGGCCTCCCCTGTACACCCCGGAGCCTTGGGGTACACTCAAGTCTACCCCCCCCCCCAGTCACCAACACCCAACACATTCTACCTCCAGAAAAAATCTTAGCTCGGTCCAGTGGTCAATTGGGAGATTGGGATTGACATATATACACTAATATGTATAAAATAGATAACTGATAAGAACCTGCTGTATAAAATAGGGAACTCTGCCTCACTTCACTACAGTAGAAACTAACGCAACATTGTAAAACAGCTATACCCCACTAAAAAAATTAAAGAAAAAAAAAGACTTCACCTTCCAATGCAGGGGGTGCAGGTTTGCTCCCTGGTTGGGGAGCTAAGATCCCACATGCCTCGCAGCCAAAAAACTAAAACATAGAACAAAAGCAACGTGGTAACAAATTCAATAAAGACTTTAAAAATGGTCCACAGCAAAAAACTCTTTTAAGAAAACCCTTGGCTCCGTCCTCTTCTCTCCCTTCCTCTGCTCATCCACCAGGTGCTCCCTAATTCAGGTGCCGCCGCCTCCTTCCCGATCGCAGCCACAGCCCCCCAACTTCCCCCGCTCATCCCGGCTGTGCCCTCCCCCAATCCGCTCCATCTTTTGCGAGAAGTATTCTTTCCAAAGCGTATAGAGCATCAATTCCCGACCCTACTTAGAAGCCTCTGACGGCCTCCCGCTGCTGTTCCCCAGGTGACTGTAAAGAGACTGACTCGCTAGCGCCACTGGCTCCTCCGTCCGCCTCCCACTGTCCCCTCCTTGGGCACTCTGGCCCTGACAGGCTCTCTGGGACCCGACAGCTCTAGTCTGTTCCTTAACCCCTGACTTGCGCACGTCTAACATCATCTCACGTGTCACGGGTGGAAGCTCTGCCGCTTCTGGAAAGACCGACGGAAGACACGGGTGCAACGAGAGGCAGCAGGTGCGGGGTTTACTGTGTGGCTCGGTACCGCTCCCCACAACACGCTGAGCGAAGTTCTCTCTTCTCAGGAGCCCAAACTGAGGCTGCCCGGGTGCGGCGCTAACTCGGAGGAGTAGGGATGGGGGTAGGCGTGCCCCCTGGGACCGGTGGGATCTCAAGCGTGGAAAGGCAGCAATGGCATCAGCCTCCCTGCCCACGGAGGGGCCCAGAGAGGGGGCTGGGGTCCACTTGCAGCCCCTCACTGACTCCTACCCAGGCCGTGCCGCCAGCATGGGGGAGCTTGTTCCGTGTCCCCCTCCCACCCACTTCCCTAACTGCCAGCACTGTGAGGCAGGGGCCATGGCATTCAAGGTCCCGCATACCTGGGCACAAACCTGGTCCGGGCTGGCCACGTGCGCTGGGCCAGTCCTGAGCCCGGCCATTCCCGGCGTCCCTGTCCGCGCAGGGGGCCAGGGTGACGACTGGTGGAAGCCAGCGTTGGGGACCAGCACTGTGACTGCGTCTCCATCCAGGAGGGCCTGGCGCCAGCGCTGCGGAGGTGAACGCCAACTTCCAGTCCCTACGCGAGCCCACCCTCCTGCTGCAACGTCCCGCTGCCCCGCGGGCAGTGTCTTCCTGCGCCCACAGCCTGTCTGGTCCCCCACCCACTCGATGGGCGGGCAGGCGGGCTGTTAACAGCAACGTTAGTAACAGCGTCTAGCGAACGCCTTGCTTGTGATGTGCGTGGCACCGAGCTGAGCATTTTAGATGCGTTATCTCAACTGACCCCACGGCAGCTCCCTCAGCCCCTGTCTCCTTGGAAGATTCTTTAGCGTTCACGAGACCCCGGCTGCTATGCCTGAGCGAGCTGCGCTCCAGAGATGGAGGCTGCCCGCCAACTAGCAAGTCGGCGCTGGGTGCCGCCCTGCCCGCCGCCCCCCCGTGCCCTCGCGGCTCCCGGCTGTGAGCGACTAGGGTCACTTCGAGGCTCTGGGGCAGAGACCAGGGTGTGGTCCTCTCCGGGCCAGCGGTGGCCATCAGGGCCTGCCCACCCGTCGGTTAAAGGGTCCACGTGAGCTGGGGTCAAGGGTCAGAGCACAGCTGCCAGAGGCCAGCGTCAAAGTCAGCGTGTAACCGTGTACCTTCCGCTGGCAGAGGCCATCCAACTCCCTCAGCAAGAATCAGAAGGCTGCTGGCCCCTGGGGACCCTTCACCCCAAGGAGAGGTGAGGCCGGAGGTCAAGCCCGCCCAGTCACGAGGGACGAGCTGGCACTCCCGCCCCCAGCCCTCTGCGGGAACGACTCAGACCCGGGGCACAGTCCCGGGGCCGAGGCGGTCACTCCCCACTTTCCTGGCGGAGAGATCGCGTCTCAGAGAGGCAAGGCACCTGCAGACACGCGGCACAGCCGTGTCTGGGAGCCTGGCTGTCGGAGCGGGGCCAGGCTCACCACCATGTGGGGTGCCAGGGCTCAGGGCCAGGAGTGCTGGCTGGAGAGGCAGGGCCACCTGGTGCCTGACGGGCCTGCGCAGCTGAGGGCTTTGGGGTGACTGCACCTGGGCGGGGTGCAGGACAGGCTCATGGCCAGAAGCAGGTGGTCACAGGCCTCAGGGCCGGACAGGACCACCCAGGTGGAAGCCTAGGCAGGTGGGCAGCCAGAGCTCCCAAGGCCAGCAGCACCCAGCAGGTGACCCCCTCCTGCCTGCCCTGCCGGGCTGGCTCTGGGCCAGGCGGCCCCTTACTGTCTGCACACGGGCTGCACCTGGCGAGCACCACAGGCCCTGAAACTCACCCCCATCACCAGAACTAGGAAAACTTCCCTGGCCCCTGGGAGGCCCTGGCCACCTGCCAGATGTGATCCAGGTGTGATGAGAGGCTGCAGACAGGCCTTCCTGTCTGAAACACAGAGGAGCGTGCGCACGCACTGCTATGGGCTGAACATCCGTGCACCCAGATTCACGGGAAGCCCTGACTCCCAGCGTGGCTGTATTTGGAGACGGAGACAATCAAGGTTACACCAGGCCATCAGGGTGGGGCCTGATCCTCGTAAGAAAAGGTAGTAGGGAGAGGGGCTTCCCTGCTGGCGCAGTGGTTGAGAATCCGCCTGCCAGTGCAGGGAACACAGGTTCGAGCCCTGGTCCAGGAAGATCCCACATGCCGCGGAGGAACTAAGCCCGTGCGCCACAGCTACTGAGCCCGCGCTTTAGAGCCCACGTGCCACAACTACTGAGCCCATGTGCGTAGAGCCCGTGCCCTGCAACGAGAAGCCACCACAACGAGAAGCCCGCGCACCGCAACGAAGAGTAGCCCCCGCTCGCCTCAACTAGAGGAAGCCCACGCGCAGCAACAAAGACCCAAAGCAGCCAAAAATAAAATAATAAATTTATAAAAAATAAAAAAGAAGAGGTAGGGAGAGCCCGGCTCCCCCCGCCCCACTGCGTGCACCAGGAAGAGGTAGTCCGAGGGCGTCTGCAGCCCAAGGGGGGGCGCCCCCCAGAACCCAACAACATGGGCACCAGCCTGCAGACCTGTGAGGAGTCACACACGTGGAGAAATCCCGGCTCTGTGAGACGGAACGTGCAGTCAGGGAGGGGGGGCAGGCAAGGACCCTTCCTCACACTGACGCCCGCTCATCAAGACTGCGCACCTGGGGGGCCCGGGGCCACCCCCGTGGCCTCGTGCCACACAACAGAGACCCTGGAGGCTTAGGAGCTCAGGGGTCCGGGTCCCACGCCTAGAATCTGAGCCACCACAGTCACGTTTACATCAATCAAAGTGGACTTCAGGCCAGCAGAGTATTGTGAAGGTTAGGAGGGCGGCAGCGGTCAAGAAAAGGGACAGTCGACTGAACACATATCAGGGTCCTCAACCTGCAGGCCCTGAATAACAGAACCACAACCGCCAGGCGGATGACAGGTCCCACCTCGCTCACCCTTTACGTCAAATGGAAAGACGGCTGGTCTAGCATTCTCACCGACGAGCCCCCAGTCGCGGTCGGTAAGTACACAGGCTCGCTGGACGCCGACGGGTACAAGCTTCTGGAAGCCCCGGCTGTGCACATCAACTTGCAGACCCTCGGCCTCAGCATCCTCTCCCGTGACCAACACACTCCACCCCACAAGCGCGGCAGTCGGTGGAGCGCGTGCGCAGGTCTGTGGGGGCGTCAGGGGTCGCCTCCATCTGCCAGAGCCAGCCCAGGAGGTCGCCTCTGTACGGCGGCTTGGAGCGGGCTCAGCGGAGGCGGGCCCTCCAGGAGGCCCTGCTGGACGCTTTCGAGCCCAAGGACAGCGGGGACCACAGGGCGACGCCAGCCGCTCAGGGAAGCGCCCGGACGGGCGGGGCAGGGGACGGTGGAGAGTCGACAGACTGAAGACCCCGCTAGGCTAGAAGAAGGGTCGGGGTCTGAACTTGCGGGGGCGCGTGAGTCCAGGACCACTTCTGGGCCTGGCCACGCGGCTGGGGGGCCGCTGGAGGGCGGGGCGCCGCAGCAGAGGGACAAGGGCCAGGGCAGAAGAAGGACCCGGATGGGAAGGAAGGGTGCCCGCAGGTGGAGGGCGGGGCAAACCCCGACGCGCCCCGCCCCCCAGGCTCGCCGCGCCCGTGGCCCAGGGCTGAGGGTGGAATCCAGCTCCGGACCAAGAGACAGAATTGCCCTTCCACATCTGAGCCTCCGGGAAAAGTGAGCGCGCTACAGACCCACAGCCCAGTGGCTGGGTCATTTCGCGGAATGGGTGATCCACGAACAATCTGAAAAGAAAAGGCTTTCCTGGCCAAGTCACTACAGGCAGGAAGCACTAAAGGCAAATTGATGTGATGACGAAGAAACTTTAAAACATCTCTCTGCACAAAACCCCCAAACCCTAAAACAAGCAAAACACCAGAAACAGAAAAGCTACGGACAGCTGAGTCACAGGGAAAGCTTCTCAAAGGCCAATAAAGACATGAGAATCCTTCGAGAGTAATTACAGGAACTTTAAAACATGTTAGGGTGGGATATATCCTTCATCTGTCCGATTGGCACATTAAAGACTCGAACAGGTGGGGTCGGAGGCTGTGAAGAAGGATGCCTTCGCCCGCGCGGCTGAGGGACCCTCCTCCATCAGGGAGAGGGACATGGAAATTGCTCTCACACTCGAGGCGTCTATTCCCTTCGGCCCTGCTGCTCTGCTTCCACAGCCAAGATGAGCTATTAACTGAAAGGGGCGATTGCAGCTCCAGTGGGAGGCGTCTCTGTGGTGGAAGTGGGTCCATGGAGATTAGGGGAACAGAACGGGTGGGTGGGCTGCAAACCAGCCCCCGGGGCCCCTCGAGCTCCACGCCTGCCCGTGGGGACCACCGGGGCCCTGAGCACTGCCAGGGGCTTGGCTGTGAGGGGGAGGGCGCTGGGCGAGCATGCGGGGGACAGGCCGGGGAGGGCCCAGGGTGGCGAGGGGGCCTTCAAATCCCACCGTGAGAGAGCTGACGGAAGGCTTCACGCCCAGGCTGGCGAGGTCGCCTCTGGGGACGGGCAGTGGAGGACACGGAGTGTCCGTTTTTACTTCCTACGCTTCTGTGTACCTTACTTTCGTAACTAAAATCCCGAGTGGAAGATTTATTTTTTTGAGATGAAAACAAAATCAGGCCTGGCCCAGCCGGCCCGAGTGGTGATTGCCGGCACTCGTTCCCACCACTCTCGTTACTGCGAGGCTGGCTTGGACTGGGCTTGGGCCGGGCTGGGCAGCTCGAGGGGGCGGGGGCGGGGGCGGGGGAGGCTGGAGCCGCCCAGATGGATTCCCGGGAGCAGAGGGAGGCTGGGAAGGGTGAGCGATGCTGTGTCTCAGGAACACTCCCCGAGCTAAGGAGAGGGCAGGAAGGGGGACAGGAAAGTCCGGGGCTGGTCAGGGGTAATCTTCCAACAGGGGTAGGGACTGGTCTGCGCGGGGAGCAGGGAGGGAGGGGGCTTCACCTTTGACCCGGGGAGGGGGCGGGGTTGTGCGGGCGGTGAGAGGGGTGTGAAGTCACGGGTACATTCGTGAGCTTTGACGGGAGAATTCACCTGCCCAGGGAAAGGGTGCAGAGCCCGGGACAGGGCCTGGGAAGCCTCCTTACCATAAAAGGAATCCTCCCAAATGATCATGCATTTCACACCTTTCCACTTGCAAACTCAATGCTGTCTGTTTGGGGATCTGAACGAAATGGTTTCCAAAAAAACCCAAGTAACAGTGAGACCCACGCTAAAAAGGATGCCCCCAGACACCTGCGAAGGCTGCCCTGGGCGGGGGGTCAGAGACAGGGAGTCTCTGAAGTGGGGAATCCGTGTGGGCACCAGGTGTCCAAGTGAGGACACCCGCGTCTCACACGGAGGGAAAATCACAGAGGGAACCGCGACAATTAGGAATGTGCCCACTCACAGCAGCGCAGGAGAAAGGCGCTGATGAAGGAAGAAAAACGGCATCTCCCCTCGGCCCCTCCCCGCCCCACCCCATCCCGGCACGGTGGGGGGGGTGGGCGGGGGGCCTTTGCCTTTTGTTTCCTCCGCACCCACAGCCCCATAAACCCAGGGAACAGATGCAGACGTCTGGGGGCCAGGCAAGAAGAGCGGCTTTTAATCCACCAGCAATCCTTAAGCTGCAGCGGGAGGCATGCCTCTGGGCCGGGTTCTGGGTAGTCGACCAGTTTCCCGGAATCTCACAGCAAATAGGGGTCCGTTTTGACCTTGACTTACGTGAGTCCCCACATGGGTCCTCCCAGCCCAGCCACTCGGGTATCTGTCTGCCCTGCACTGACCCCAGAGCGCTCTGACACCAGTAAGCGGTGACATCTGGTCAGACACGGGACCCCCGCATCTTCCCTTAATCCTGGGGGTCTTGTTAAAAGACAGACTGTGACTCAGCACGTCTGGGTGAGGGCTGAGACTGTGAATTTCTCACAGGCTCCGGTGATGTCCTGCCTGCGGTCCACACCGAACCATGCAGGGCTCATCTGGCTCTAACTTCCTTCATCCCCTGCTGTTTCAGGGTCCTTCCCTGAGGCATCTCACGGGCAAATAAGCTATTCCATGGTGTTCACCTGACCATTTTCTTAGCTGCTCATTCCAGACGGGCCTGCGGGCTGTTTCCAGCACGGGAGCTTGTCCGGGGACATGGGGTCTTCAGGGTGGGCTTGCAGAAACCCCCTTGGTCAGCAACGGGTCCACCGTCCCAGCCAAGAGGGACCACCGACACGGGCATCACCCAGTTTTTAATTTTTACCAACCTGGTGAGCACAGGTGAACCCCTGCAGTGTATTTTGCATTTTTCTAATACACAGGACTTTCTCCTTCCGTGTTTGTTAGCCTTTGGAGTTTCTTCCCCACGGAGTTTTACGTGCTCTCTGTTAAGGCAATCCCTAGACGTTATACTTTTTGTCGTTGTTATGAATAATATCTAATTCATTATGTCTGTTACATTTTCTAACTGGTGTGGAGAAATGCTATTGATTTTCATAAGTTGATCTTGTATCCACCAACCTTGCCCAATTATTAGATTTTAAGATTTATATTGTGATGCTTTTTTTTGTGTGTGTGTGTGGTACGTGGGCCTCTCACCGTTGTGGCCTCTCCTGCTGCGGAGCACAGGCTCCAGACGTGCAGGCTCAGCGGCCATGGCTCACGGGCCCAGCCGCTCCGCGGCATGTGGGATCTTCCCGGACCGAGGCACGAACCCGTGTCCCCTGCATCGGCAGGCGGACTCTCAACCACTGCGCCACCAGGGAAGCCTGTGATGCTCCTTTTATATGACATATGTCTAAAACATCATCTATATAAATGACATACATGTATAATGAAGTGACATGTGTATATTTACATAAGACACAATAACAGTTTCATCTCTTCTCTTTAAAATCCTCACCCCTCCGGGGTCTGCTTCTTTCCTCCTGGTGTTGGTCCAGCACTCCGGTTCCACGTTGAACACCAGTAATTAATGAAGGCATCTCTGCCTTTACTAGAACATTTAAGAGAATGTGTCTAAAGTTCCTGCACTAAGTAGAATGTTTTGGTATATTACCTTTATTAAGCTAAGGAAGCTCCCTTCTATTCCTACTTCATCAAGAAGTCTTACTATTGTTCTTGTTGTAATTAATGTTTTCATTATAAATAGATGTTGAATTTCATCAATGATTTCTCAGCATCAATTGAAATAATCATGAATTTTCTCCTTTACTAAATCATGAAAACATTAATATATTTTCTAATGTGAAAACATCCTTGCATTCCTGAGATAAACCCTACCTGGTTATAACATATATTTTTAATACATTTATACTCTATTAAGGCATTTGCATTTACATTTGTAAGTAATACGAGTTTCTTTTCGTTTTTTAAAATTCAATTTAGGAATCAAGATTACCCCAGCCTCCTAAAATGAGCTGAGCAGTTTTTACTCTTTTTGGACATTCTAAAATGACTTGGACAAGATAGGAATTAACCACCACTTAAGAGTTTGGTAGAAATCCCCCATAAAACAGTCTGGGCTGGGGGCTCATTGGGAAGGGAAATATTAGATTTCAATTTATGTAATAATCATTGGCTTATTCAAATTTTCTATTTCTTTTTGCACCATTGTTTTCATTTTCTATATTCCTAGAAACTTACCTACATCACTAGGCTTTCCAATCTATCAGCAAATAATTATTTATTATACCTTTTTATTGTTGTAAAAAGTCTGTTGTATCCAAAGTTAATTTCCCTTCTTCATTCTGTGAGTATATATTTTTATATTTTTTCTCTCTCTCTTCCCCTCTCTCTACTTTCGGTATAGACAGTTCTGCTGATCTCTATTTCCGTGAATTCTGATCTTTATTACTTCCTTCCTTCTTGCTTTGGGTTTGCTTTGTTGATCTCTATCTAGCGTCTTTCTTTGAATGTCTAGTGTATTTTTTCTACATTTTTTATTCCTAGTCATTTTATTTAAAACCCAAATTTTCCTAGTATTTGGTAAAGTAGCAGGATACAAAATTAATGCACAGAAATCTCTGGCATTCCTATACACTAAAGATGAAAAATCTGAAAGTGAAATTAAGAAAACACTCCCATTTACCATTGCAACAAAAAGAATAAAATACCTAGGAATAAACCTACCTAAGGAGACAAAAGACCTGTATGCAGAAAATTATAAGACACTGATGAAAGAAATTAAAGATGATACAAACAGATGGAGAGATATACCATGTTCTTGGATTGGAAGAATCAACATTGTGAAAATGACTCTACTACCCAAAGCAATCTACAGATTCAATGCAATCCCCATCAAACTACCACTGGCATTTTTCACAGAACTAGAACAAAAAAATTCACAATTTGTATGGAAACACAAAAGACCCCGAATAGCCAAAGCAATCTTGGGAATGAAAAATGGAGCTGGAGGAATCAGGCTCCCTGACTTCAGACTATACTACAAAGCTACAGTAATCAAGACAGTATGGTACTGGCACAAAAACAAAAATATAGATCAATGGAACAGGATAGAAAGCCCAGAGATAAACCCACGCACATATGATCACCTTATCTTTGATAAAGGAGGCAGGAATGTACAGTGGAGAAAAGACAGCCTCTTCAATAAGTGGTGCTGGGAAAACTGCACAGGTACATGTAAAAGTATGAGATTAGAACACTCCCTAACACCATACACAAAAATAAACTCAAAATGGATTAAAGACCTAAATGTAAGGCCAGACACTATCAAACTCTTAGAGGAAAACATAGGCAGAACACTCTATAACATAAATCACAGCGAGATCCTTTTTGACCCACCTCCTAGCGAAACGGAAATAAAAACAAAAATAAACAAATGGGACCTAATGAAACTTCAAAGCACAGCAAAGGAAACCATAAACAAGACCAAAAGACAACTCTCAGAATGGGAGAAAATATTTGCAAATGAAGCAACTGAGAAAGGATTAATCTCCAAGACTTACAAGCAGCTCATGCAGCTCAATAACAAAAAAACAAACAACCCAATCCAAAAATGGGCAGAAGACCTAAACAGACATTTCTCCAAAGAAGATATACAGATTGCCAACCAACACATGAAAGGATGCTCAACATCATTAATCATTAGAGAAATGCAAATCAAAACTACAGTGAGATATCGTCTCACACCAGTCAGAATGGCCATCATCAAAAAATCTAGAAACAATAAATGCTGGAGAGGGTGTGGAGAAAAGGGAACACTCTTGCACTGCTGGTGGGAATGTGAATTGGTACAGCCACTATGGAGAACAGTATGAAGGTTCCTTAAAAAACTACAAATAGAACTAACATACGAGCCAGCAATCCCACTACTGGGCATATACCCTGAGAAAACCATAATTCAAAAAGAGTCATGTACCAAAATGTTCATTGCAGCTCTATTTACAATAGCCAGGAGATGGAAACAACCTAAGTGTCCATCATCGGATGAATGGATAAAGAAGATGTGGCACATGTATACAATGGAATATTACTCAGCCATAAAAAGAGACGAAAATGAGCTATTTGTAATGAGGTGGATGGACCTAGAGTCTGTCATACAGAGTGAAGTGAGTCAGAAAGAGAAAGACAAATACCGTATGCTAACACATATATATGGAACCTAAGAAAAAAAAAAAAGAGGTCATGAAGAACCTAGGGGTAAGACGGGAATAAAGACACAGACCTACTAGAGCATGGACTTGAGGATATGGGGAGGGGGAAGGGTAAGCTGTGACAAAGTGAGACAGTGGCATGGACATATATTCACTACCAAATGTAAAACAGATAGCTAGTGGGAAGCAGCCGCACAGCACAGGGAGATCAGCTCGGTGCTTTGTGACCACCTAGAGGGGTGGGATAGGGAGGGTGGGAGGGAGGGAGAGGCAAGAGGGAAGAGATATGGGAACATATGTATAACTGATTCACTTTGTTATAAAGCAGAAACTAACACACCATTGTAAAGCATTCATACTGCAATAAAGATGTTAAAAAATTTTCCTAGTGAATTCTGCTTGACCACAATTCCATATTGTTGATTTACGAAGATTTAATAATTTTCAGGTTTCTGTTTTAAACCACGGGGTCGTCAGTAACGTGTAATTCAGTTTCTGGCCACGTGGGATTGTTTGGCGGCTTCGTTTCGTAGTTGTGATGTTGTGATTAATTGTGAATAATTGTGAATTATTGTGATTTTATCATATTGTGTTATCAGACAAAATCTCTGTGATGTGACTCCAGGGGAACAAGCTGAGACCTCCTTCGTGGCCTGACAAATGGCCGGTCTTTCACGTGTGTTCAAAAAGAATGTGCATCCTCCGGTTATTTGGAGTATAGATCTCTATATACCAAAGAGCCAAACTTACCGGTTGAATCACTCAGCTGTTTTAGGCCGATCCTGTTATAACTGGGGGGATATTGGGATTAAGGGGTATCATGGTTTGACATCCTTTCTCTACCATCTTCTGTTCTCTCTGCCATAGTGTGGGGCAAGGTCCAGGTCCAAAACAGCAGAGTGGGAAGGATGAAAATAAAGTTCAGAGAAGGTTGAAAGGGATGGTTCTGTATTAGTCAGGGCTCTCCGGAGAAGCACAACCAATAGGATGTGGACAGATAGACAGACAGAGGGATAGGAAATGATGACAAGGAATGGCCTCCTGCGATTCTGGAGGCAGGCAGGTCCCAAGGCCTGCAGGGTGAAGGGCAGCTGCACCCAGAGGGGCGTGGGAGCCCTGAGCCCCTCGCCGTGTGCACTGCCCTGCGCACCTCTTCCGTTCGGCTGTTCTCCAGTTGTATCCTTTATGATAAACTGGTCATCTAGTAAGTCAACTGCGTTCCTGAAGTCCTCAGGCGGTGGGTCGGGGGAACCCCCAACATGTAGTCAGCCGGGCAGAAGTGTGGGCAGCCTGGGTTCCCCACCTGCAGCTGCCTTTGAAGAGTGGTGTCGGGGGGGCTCATCTTATGTGACCGACCCTTAACCCTGGGGCCTGACAGCAACTCTGGTCTTTAGCGTCAGAACTGGTTGTTGGACACCCAGCTGGTGTCAGAAAACCAGAGCCAGTATTAGGGAAAAACCCTTCAAGGACTTATAAAGGCTTGTGTTTTCTCTGCAGAGTAAGAGATAAAGTCATTTACTGAGAGAAAACATGGTTCAATAATCTAAAAAGAAAGACGTAAATGTTGAGTAAAACGTTAAATCCCCAACTTTGAAGAGACAGTGTGGTCTGATTATTAAGCCTAGAACTGATTTCCATCGCCACTGTTCTGCTAACTGGTGACCTTGGGAAGTCCTTCAGCTGTGTTCTGCCTCTGTGTCCTCATCTGTAAAATGGGAGCGTGGTGGGCCCTGCCTTGGAGTTCCTGCGAGACTAAAGGGAAGGTTCCCAGCCGTCCTTAGCTCACACTAATTATTAACAACCCAAGAGAAGAGATTAAAAAGCCTTAAAATATTTTTACTAAGGTGACCAGTTGCAAAATCAATAGGCAAAAATCCAAAGCTTTTCTAAACACCAGCAGCAAAAAGAAAGGAAGTATCACAGATGGGCCTCCAACCACAAAAACAAAAAAATGCCGGAGAGGATATAACAAACCCTAAAGTTCACCTGGACGTCCACAAAAGCGAACCAGACCTTTTTCTCTGGCAAACATGTAGACCTATTAGGAAACTAGAGTAATTAAAGACAGTTTGTCATCAGAGTAGTAGTTTTTCAAAACACAATGAAATAGAATAGGCAGTGCAAAAAGGGCCCTGAACCTCGAAGGGAAAACTCATACCCCACAGAGAAGCCATAATAAATTGCTAGTGAAACAACAGACTAGGACATAAATGGAGCTGGGAAATTGGTGATTCACACGGGAATTTTCAGTGAATTCGCTATGTCATGCCATGTGCAAGGATAAATTCCAAATGACGAAATGCCTAAATCTGAAAAGAAGCACCCTTAACATTAGGGAAGAAATAAGGAAATATCTTTAATTGTTTGGGGAAGGGAAGAGCTGCTTGAACAAGGCATGAAGGATAAGATTGATGAATTTTACTGAAATAAATGAAGGTTTTAGATGATAAAAGACACCATCATCAAAGCAAATAGAAGGGAGAAGATTTGTGCAAAGCACATAACTACTGGAGGATTCATATCTGGCTTTAAAAAGAACTCCCACAAATCAGTGGGAAAAGGACAAAACTCTGAATAGAACATGGGCAACGAATATGAACAGGCAACTCAGAGGAGAATAAACCTAAATAAATAAACATGAAAACATAATACAGGGCTTCCCTGGTGGCGCAGTGGTTGAGAGTCCGCCTGCTGATGCGGGGGACGCAGGTTCGTGCCTCGGTCCTGGAAGATCCCACATGTCGCGGAGCGGCTGGGCCCGTGAGCCATGGCCGCTGAGCCTGCACGTCCGGAGCCTGTACTCCGCAATGGGAGAGGCCATAACAGTGAGAGGCCCGCGTACCACAAAAAACAAAAAACCAACCAACCAAACAAAAAAACACAATACAGCTCATGAAAACTCAGGAAATGCACATTAAAACAATTATAAGATGCCCTGCCACAGCCATCACCTTAGTGGCAAATATGAAGTGTGACAATAAATCATTGTTGGTGGCAGTGTGGAGTAACGGGGACTCCCATGCACCGTGGGGGGAGCGTAAGCTGGCACAGAGGCACTGAGAACAGCTGGTGTTGCCTCGCAGGGTCAAGGATGTGCACACGTCCCATGACCCAGACATCCCACTGCTGGGTATCAGCCCAGAGAAGCCCTCGCGCATGTGTAGAAGAACAGACAGACAAGGATGGTCGCCCTTTGTAATGGCAAAAAATAACAGTTAGAAAACGGAAGCCAGCTAAATGCTCACCAACAGGAAAGCGCATACGCATGTCACAAGCTGTGCACTTTCACGCGGCAGAGACAACGGATGCTGTATCACCATCCCCATACCGTGAAGAACAGCGGGCGAGAAAACAAGACCTGCAGCCTGATAACATAAAGTTTCAACGTTGCAAAACAGTTCTATACGCTGTTTGCAAGACACATACGCATCTGGTAAAAGTATAAAGCTGAGTGACTCACAGAACGAGAGAAAACATTTGCAAATCACTTTCTGATTAGAGGGTAACATCCAGGATGTATAGAGAACTCCTAAAACTCAACAACGAAAAAGCCTGATTCACAACTAGGCGAAGGACTTGAATAGCCGTTTCTCCAAAGAAATACACAGATGGTTAAAAAGCACACGAAAAGATGCTAACGTTAGGGAAATGCACATCAAGACCACAATGAGGTATCACCTCACACCCATTCGCACGGATACTATCGTAACAACAGAAAATAACAGGTGTTGGCGAGGACGTGAAGAAACTGGTACCCCAGTGCACTGCTGGTGGGAATGCGAAATGACGCAGCCACTGTGGAAAACAGTATGGGGTTTCCTCGAAAATGAAACAGAAATACCCTATGACTCAGAAATGCCACTTCTGGGTATATAACCCAAAGAACTGAAAGCAACGTCTTGAGATATGTGTACAACCCACATTCATAGCAGCATCATTTTTAAAAAAATTATTAATTAATTTATTTTGGGCTGCGTTGGGTCTTTGTTGCTGTATGTGGGCTTTCTCTAGTTGCAGCGAGCGGGGGCTTCTCTTTGTTGCGGAGCACGGGCTCTAGGTGCACAGGCTTCAGTGGTTGTGGCACATGGGCTTCAGTAGTTGTGGCACGTGGGCTCAGTAGTTGTGGCTCACGGGCTCTAGAGTGCAGGCTCAGTAGTTGTGGTGCACGGGCTTAGTTGCTCCATGGCATGTGGGATCTTCCCAGACCAGGGGTCGAACCCGTGTCCCCTGCACTGGCAGGTGGATTCTTAACCACTGCACCACCTGGGAAGTCCACAGACGCATTATTTACAATAGATAAAACATGGAAGCAACCCGTGTCCACGGATGGATGACGGATAAACAAAGTGTGGTCCATCCATGGACCTGGGGGGTATCACGCTTAGTGAAATAAGTCCAACAGAGAAAGACAAATACTGTATGATTCCATTTACATGAGGTCCCTACAGGAGTCAA
Source organism: Leucopleurus acutus (assembly GCF_964270905.1). Lineage (NCBI taxonomy): Eukaryota > Metazoa > Chordata > Mammalia > Artiodactyla > Delphinidae > Leucopleurus > Leucopleurus acutus. The sequence goes on along the minus strand of NC_139153.1, from coordinate 1,383,874 downwards.
ATCCGTAGGGAAAGAAAGTAGACGGCGGGGCCGGGGGCTGGGGGAAGATGGGAAGTGAGTGTTGACGGGGACAGGGTTTCAGTTTCACAAGGTAGAAAGAGTTATGGGGATGGGTGGCGGCGATGGTCACACAACGACGTGAATGCGCTTGCTACCACCGAACTGTACACTTAAAAATGGTTAAGGTGGTAAATTTTATGTTATGTGCATTTTACCACAGTAAGAAAAGAAAGGAGAAACTGAAGGGCGGTTAGAACAGTGAAGGAGACACGGAGGAAACAGGTTCAAGAGGAAAAAGAGAGATTAAGTGTAATAGCCTTTAAAAATCTCCAATAAAACTGTGGCATAATATTACAGTTCGTTAAATTTGCCAAATTATAGTGGTAAATACATGGATACTCGCTATCTTGTTCTCTTCACTTTTCAGTGTTTTGAGATATTTCGTAATAAAAGAGAAAATAGATGCACTAAGTCATGAACCCCAAACTCTAGAAAATGAACAGCAACAGCAAAGAGCCAAACAGGGGAGAAAAAAATTGATAAAAGAGGAATTACTTTTGTATTTTTAAATTTCATTAGTATTTATCAATAAAACCAAAGTTTTCAAGAGACTCACAAAATTGGCCAATCTTTGTAAGCAAGAGGGAATATGGGGCAGGAGATGCAAATTCATTTCAGGACGAAATGGAATTTAACTTCAGGTAAAGAGGAGATTTTCAAAAAACGTAAGAGCATGTCTTGTACAGTTGCTATCCCTACATTTTAGATGATTAATGAAACGGACAACTTCCTAGGAAAATGTAAATAATAAAAATCAGCCCCAAAAAAGCAGATAATCTGAAGTACTCGATAAGCTTAATATAAACTGAAAGTGGAACCGGAGACCTATGTGTGAAACATCACTAGGAGGGGCTGGTTTTGGGGCTGGATTCTACTGAAGCATCAGGGCAGCTCCCCGAGTCTGCTGGCCGACGAGCTGGACGCGGTCCCAAGCCCCCTCCATCCCCATCTAACTACCGAGACAGGCTGGGAAGATGAACTACTCACTTGCCCTTCTTCCTTGCAGTTGGAGGTTCCCGTAGGACCTTCTGGCCCAGGAAACACAAGCAGAAATTTTCTGGGAGCCCTAGGGGAAGTGTTTATTTTCTCAGTCAACGCGGACAGTCATCCGGCGCTTCCTCCCCTGTCCTGGCCAGGGCCCGGGTGCCTGGAGCTGTGGTGGCCAGCTGCACCCAAGGGTGGATGGCCAAGGGGACGCAGAGGCACAGCAGCGGCCACCTACCTCTGTGCTTTCTTCTCACAGACACCGTCGAAAGGTCTTACTTATTACTATGACTGAGCTTCTCTAAAATAAGCACAAACCTGACTTAAAACCCGGTTAAAGACACCCTAAGAAAGTTACAGCCAATCTCATATATAAACAGACGGAACTCATCTCAAATAAAATACTAGCAAGTCAAAGCCAGCAGTGCATTAAAATAAAACGCCAAGTAGGGTTTAGTCCAGGAATTTAAGGATAATTTAACATTAGGAAAGTCATCAGTGTTATTCACTCCATTAACAGACTAAAGGAGACAAGTTACACGTTCGTCTCAATAGATGCTAAAAAAAAACATTTGATGAAATTCAAAACTCATTCATAGTAAACATTCTTAGTGAACCAGGTGTAGATGCCATCTTCTCCAATTGAACAGAAATTTTATCAAAAATCTGTAGCAAACATCTTACTAGGAAAAATAGGAGAATTCTCATTATAGCCAATGCAAATAAACAGGAAAAACAGAATAAGCATACATTTCGGGAAGAGAGAGAAATAACTGTCATTATTTATAGGCAAAGTCATCTATTAAAAAATCTAAGAGAGTCTACAAAGAAACACCTTTCTGTGGCCTCCTTTTCACAGCTATAAAATAGAGATGCGATTAGCATGTACCCCATGGGCTTGTTAACACTATTAACTAATTTCATGCATGTAAGGATCTTAGGCTGGTGCCTGAACACAGTGGTAAGTAGATCAACATATAAAAATCAATAACATTTCTATAGGCCAGTAATTACCAATCAGAAATGGAAAACAGGCGCTTCCCTGGTGGCACAGTGGTTAAGAATCCGCCTGCCAATGCAGGGGACACGGGTTCGAGCCCTGATCCAGGAAGATCCCACATGCTGCGAGGCAACTAAGCCAGTGCGCCACAACTACTGAGCCTGCACTCTAGAGCCCACGAACCACAACTACTGAGCCCATGTGCCACAACTACTGAGCCCGTGTGCCTACAGCTCCACAACAAGAGAAGCCACTGCAATGAGAAGCCCGCACACCACAACGAAGAGTACCCCCGCTCACCGCAACTAGAGAAAGCCAGCGTGCAGCAACGAAGACCCAACGCAGACCAAAAGAAAAAAAAGGCAAAACATGTAAAAACTTGCCTTCACAAGAGCAACCAATCCTCTGACGCACCTAGAAACGACCCTAACCAGAGATGCAGCTTAGGCAGCGGATGACCAGATTCCAGGAAGGGACAACGGCTTGGACAGGCGCCTGGGGGGCAGGAAACATGCCCTCAGGAGTTCAGTGCGACCCCACATTCTGTACAGATTTTCCCTGGACTTAGTGGCTCCTTCTCAGATGTACGTGGGAGAGTGAAAACCCACGGATACCCTAAAACCGGCTGTGAGGACAGGGCAAGAGGGCCCGGAGGCACCTGCATAAGTGGGCTGCTTCCCCTCCTGCGGGCAAGCCCGAGTCGGACAAGTGTAAGAGCTGACGTGTGCCACCCCCTCGCCAGATCCCGCCCCCAGGGCCCGACGCCCTCCAGACGGTACGTCGGGATTCTCGACGGTGCTAACATAGGATGGCCACTCCCACCTGACACGGCGGATCACCCGTAGGTTTAGTGTTTGACAATCTGATGACTGAAAAATAATATCCCACTCTTGCAAAAGTTATTTCCCCCCAGGAAACTGACAGGATTCGATTCCCTGCTTTCCTATTTACCACAGTCCCAGGGTCCCAGGGGCTTGAAAGCAAAGAACCAGAAGGCGTGTCACTGGGGGCGGAGTTGCCAGACCGTGGGACGTCACGGCTTCTACTTCACTATCATCACCAAGCACTCCGCCAGGTGACTGCACCTGGCTGCACTCCTAGTCACGCGTCAGCACTCGGTTGCCCTGGGCCCTTGTCTGCTCTTGGCATTGTCAGACTCTAATTTTAGCCACGCTGGTGGCCATGTGGTGATTTCACTGTGACGTCACTTTGCATTTCCACAATCGCCTTTTCACAGGCTTATTGGCATTTGTATCCTCTTGTGAAGTGTCTGCAAACCTCTTTCGTGTTTCTGTCTTAGGTTTTCTGTCCTTTTCACTGATACGTAGAGTCCTCCCCAGTTCTGATCGCAGGCCCTCGGGTCTGGGCCTCGCAGAGACCTTCCCAAGTCTGCGGCTCCTCCACCCTCTGCCCACTTCACACCTTCCTTTACTCACCTGGACCCCTGGGAATTCTGCTTTGTGACCCGTGCATCGCACCTGCTCCCAAGAGCATCTGAATATCATGACACCTTCATCTAACTCAGCCGGGAGCCCTGTGGAGCTCCAGACCCACACGTCCCTCTTCAGTCTCGCTCTTCACACGAGGTCCCCGGGCCAGCAGCACCCGTGTCCCCGGAGAGCTGGTCGGAAACGTGACATCACCGAGCTTGCTCTGAGGCTCTCCACTCCACTCCCCACCCCCAGGCCGAGAGAGCCCAGCCACCTCCGCTTGGAAGTTTCACGTGTGCCCCCAAGGGGACCACGCGTCAAGACTGGGACAGCACAGTTAGAGGCACTTACATATTGAAACGTAGCGCATTAGCGGTGCACACACATTCCGCCTCTAACGGCTGCACGCGAGGCTGGCTGGATACCCAGAGTCTACATCTGAGGCGCTTCGTGATGGAAGCCCCGAGCCACAGGGGGTCCACAGGCCCTTGCTGACGCACCTGAGCGTCCGCAGGGCTCCGTCCTCGCTCCTCTCCTCCCCCAAAGAGCTCTGAACCCGCCCGCCACCCCCGTCCACTGCACACACATCCCTGCCAGATTCCCGCCTCCTCGTAAGGGGTGCTTCCGGGGCCACTTGACCTTGTCCACCCTTCAGAGCCCTCTTCCTAAAAGCCAGATCTGACTGCCGCTCCTAGATTAAGCAGGTTTCATCGCTCCCTGTTGCCGTCAGGATCGACTGAAACTTTCACGGCTCAGCCAGCTCGCAGCGGCCCCTCGCCCCCACCCCCCAGCCCACAGCCTGAGGAGCTGCCCTCAGTCCCCAGACGCTGGCTGTCACAAAGGGCTCGCCACCCCCAAGGCCCCCACCTGCGTCCACCGCTGCCCAGACACCTTCTCTAACCTCTGGGCCAGACCAGGGCCTCGGGCCCCCTGCTTCCCCGTCGGCACGTGTGCTGCCCTCTCCTGCTGTGGGCCGTTTGGGGGTCTCTCCTGAGCGGAGCACAGAGCCCCAAATCCAGGGCCCACGGCTGACTTGCTGTCGGCAGTATGTCGCGTGTACCTGGGGCCAAGGCCCTCACGAAGAAAGTGAAGTCTCCAAAACCTGCAAAGAAGGTTTCTCTGCACCTCCTGGCCGGTACATGCCAGGCCCTCAGTTGCTAAACTGCTCCTTTCTCTCCTCCTTACGGCCGCCCTGGGAGGCCCTCCCCCATCCCTACCCAACTGGCTTTTAAAAAATTAGCTTTGAGATGTAATTTATGTGCGATGAAGTCCATCTGTGTTAAGTGTGAAGTCTGAGTGCTGACGCACAGGTAGTCACACAGCACCTAACGGACATGCGAAATATTTCCATCACCTCGAGAAGCGTCCTCGGGCCCCTGCAGGAGACCCCTCCCCACCCAGCCCCAGGCGACCTCTGGCCCGCTTTCCGCCACTGAAGCCAAACTGGCTTTTACACCTTCTCTGCTTTCCAGGGTCCTGAACCACAGGATGGGCTATGGTGTCTGCTTCCTGGGAATGCAGTGATTCACTTGTTACTGCATCATATGAGAAGCAGCAGAGGATTTTTCCTCCAATTTGAAATATTTGAGATGTTCATCATGCTTGGCCTGAAAACAGGGTCCACTCTGCAGAGCCCTGAGGGGCCGTCTTCCTCCAGGGCAGCTCTGACCCAGCCCGGCCCACCAGGTGTCCCCAGGGAGAACAGTGTCCCCAACTTCTGGCTTGCATGAGTCGGGGAGAGTGGGGCCTTCCCTGACGTCAGGAACGCTGGAGCAGAACAGGTGCAAGGGGACCACCTCGATGCTGGCTTCACACATGTTCCAAGCACCTCTGAGATCCTGGGAGCTGCTGAGCTGTCCACTGCTTGTGGGCACCCGCACTGCTCACCCTCTACCCCTGACCCATCAGAAGGCCTTCCAAAGCACATCCTTCCAAAGCACATCTCAGAACTACCCGCTTCTCTCCGAATGCACTGTCCCCGCTCATCCGTCTCCCGCCTGGATTAAGAGCCTCCTGCTTTGTGTCTACGTGGTCACAACGCTGCTGTCACCTCACCTGACAAGAGTTGCAATCGGTCCTTGGGAGAATCTAACCCAGAATGAAACTTCCCGTACTGTCTCAGAAGCGCCTTATCATAAGCCGTTGTTTGGACCTGAACCAGCTCCTATGGGTGGTTACAGGTGGTAGTTCTGCCTCTTGTCTGGGAAGATCTCTGCGAGCTCCTCGTCACAGTGCTGACGCGCTGCAGAAACCAAGCGGTGGTTCTTGAGACTGTCTCACATCCTGGATTCGTCTCTTTACTCCCTCAGAAATGGCGCTGGGAAAACCCACATCCACGTGCAAAAGAAGGAAGCTGGACCCTTACCTTATGCCACGAACAAGAGTGAACTCAAAATGGATCAAAGAAGGAAGCTGGACCCTTACCTTATGCCACAAACAAGAGTGAACTCAAAATGCGTCAAAGACCTAAATGCAAGACCCAAAACTACAAATCTTAGAAGAAAACACAGAGAAAAGCTTCATAACACTGGATTTGGCAATGATTTCTTGGAATGACACCAAAGCATGGGTGACAGAAGTAAAAAGAGATAAATTGGACTGAATGAAAATTAAAAACTTCTGTGAATCAAAGGACACAATCAAAAGGGTGGACAGGCAACCTAAGGAATGGGAGAAAATATCTGCAAAACGTGTATCTAATAAGGGGTTGGCGCCCGGGATGTACAGAGAACCCCTAAAACCCTACCACAATGAAAACTATTTTTAAATGGGCAAGGGACTGTATGTCTTCTTCCAAAGAAGACATACGGATGGCCAAGAAGCAAATGAAAAGATACTCAACATCACTCACCATGAGAGAGAACGCAAATGAAAACCACAAAGAACTAGGACTTCACACCCACCGCGACGGCTGCTACAAAACAGCAAAACACAGAAAATGATACGTGTTGGTGAGGAGGTAGAGGAATCGGAGCCCTCGTGCACTGGCGGTGGGAGCGTAAAACGGTGCAGCCACTGTGGAAAACGGTATGGCGGCTCCTCAGAACTTAGAACCACACGATCCAGCAATTCCACTGCTGGGTATTTACCCCAAAGAACTGGAAGCAGGGTCGCAAAGAGATATTTGTACCCCATGCTCACAGCAGCACTGTTCACAACAGATAAAACACGGAAGCACCCCATGCCCATCGACAGGTGGATGGATAAACAAAGTGCAGTCCACACATGCCATGGAATATGATTCAGCCTTAAAAACGCAGGACGTTCTGACACCAGCTACAACACAAAGAGCCTTGAGGACACTGTGCTCGATGAAACCAGCCAGGCTCAAAGGGACAAGTACTGTATGATCCCACGTATACGAGGCCCCTAGAGGAGTCAAGTCCACAGACAGGAAGGAGGACTGTGGGTGCCAGGGGCTGGGGAGGGAGGGTGGGGAGTGAGTGTTTAATGGAGACAGAGCTTCAGTTTTGCCAGATGAAAACGCTCTAGAGATGACAGTGGTGATGGCGGCACATTACGAATGGACTTAATGTCATTTAACTGGACGCTTAAAATGATTCAGATGATAAATTTTATGTTAAAAGTCATAAAATTTATGTTCATTTTTTTATCGCAATAAAAATTTGGAAAAGATGACGAGCAATCTATTAAGAGTTCTCCAAAAATATTTTGTGACTCTTTGTTCAGAAGTCACACAGCTGTGCGTCCAGTTCTTTGATCTTTAGATGGGGCGCCTTACACTCAATTAACGAGAATTTTCAATCCGTTTACCTACAGTTTCTCAAGTTCATATTGTGAATAACAGGACCTTTATCAAATGATTTATTTCATTTTAAAATTACTAAACGAATAGATCCCCATTATCAAAACAGAAAATGCATACACGCAGAAACGAGAAAATTATGATTACCCATAATTCTATCTCCCACAGATAATCTGTCACCGTTTGGTATCACACTTCCAGACCGTTCTCTTATGCATAGATACTTTTCTTTTACTCACCAAAAAAGTGTTCAACGTGTATAAACTGCACTGTAACTTGCCTTTTTTATTTCATAATGTATCATGGACAATTTTCCTTGTTAATCAATAAATTTCGTTACAGTTTTCGCCAAGGCCTACTGTATAATGTTCTGAGCTAATCTTCTATTGTTGGAATTGATTAGATGAGTTCATATTTGGAAAGTATTTAGGACAGTGTCTGGCACATGGTAAGCGTTATATAAATAATTTCAAATGTGTTAAAAAGCCACAAGAATACAGGAGAAATTGGCAAATCCTCAATCATAAAGTTAGATTTTTAACACTCGCTTCTTGGAAAACTACAGATCAAGTTCACAAAAACAGGGGAAGCTATGGGGATGGGAATAATGTCCGTGGGTATGTCAGCGGCCCCCGCACGGCTGCCTTCTCGCCAGGCCGTGTCCCAACCCCGAGCTTTTCTCCTCCACACCCCGTCCCCTGCTTCATCCAGGGGATGCCGCACAGCCTCCCGGCTGCCGTGCCCACGTCCGCCCGGTCCCTGGGGCTGCAGCAGGGCGCGCTGCTCTGACACTCAGACCCGTGCCCGCCTGCCCCTTCCAACGCGAACTCCACCACAGCTCCCTCACTCCGGCCCACCGGTCCCTGGAAGGTGGGGACAGCTGGCTGCCCGGCCTCCCCAGCCCCCTGGCTTCCGGCTCTGCCTCTGGCCCTGTGGGCGCCTGGAGGGGTCTCCTCCTCTGGGGGCCCTGGAGCTGGGCTTTCTCTGCCCACAAGGCCCCCGCTCCCCGACCCTTCTCCCAGCGGCGCTGACTCTCTCTGTAACCCGGCAGGACCCTACGAGGCCTTCTCAGAATAGACCCCACCCATGTTCTCCACCTGCCTCCTGTCTCTAGAAAAACTTTAGTCAAAGAAGAAATTTAATCAGAGAAGTGAGAAAATGCAGAAAGAAAGGAAGACAGCCAAGCAAGACAAAATAATACTTTAGCCATTAAACAAAGTGAAGGACCTTTAGCTCCTCCTCAAGGGCTACAGACCCTACTCTGAGCCGTGTCCCTTGGGCTGTTTTGCAGATACCCAAGTCCCCACCAGGTGGGAGAAGTTAACTAACTGCTGCCCACAAGCATGTAGACCCCAGACCGGCTGGAACCAGAAGCTTGATGAGGCCGACTTCCGGTTACCTCACCACCAGCCAATCAGAAGGATGTCCACGAGCTGACCACGCCCCGCTCCTTGAACACTATACAACTCCTCACTGCCCCCTCCAGGGGGGACACACAGTCTTGAGGGCATTAGCCCGCTGTGGCCCCCTTTGCCTGGCAAAGCAATGAAGCTATTTCTTTGCTCCTTCACCCAAAACTCTGTCTCTGTGTTTCCATTCGGCACCGGGGCACAGAGGCCGAGTTTCGGCAACAGCTCCCCCCTCCAGACCAGCTCCAAGCCCCTCCGTCATCTTTCCCTCCTCTGATCACCAGGCCAGCTGCACACCCGGCCCCTCTCCTCGCCAGCACTCAACACAGCTCCTCCGAGCCTTTGTTTCTGGGATAAACCGATAACTGGATCAATCCAACCAGCTTCTCACCTACTATGCAGTCACGGGGAGGGGAGGACGGCAGGTCCTACACTCTCCTTCAGAGTCACACCTGGAGGCCTAGCCCCGCCCTCCTCACCTGCAGACGCCGGCTCTCCGTCCTCACAGAAAAGCACCACGGGCAGGGCCAGCACACGGGCCGCGAGGAAACAGCGCGAGGCAGGCCAGTGTGGCCGCCGCTCCTTCCTGGAGCCTGCGTGAGCTGGGGCATCACGGCCAGAAAGCAGTGCTGACCTGGGGACTCCCAGGACCATGGGCTCCTCCTGCGAGCACAGCGTTTCAGCACCGAAGAAGAACCTTCCAGAGAGTCCGGTGTGTGTGGGAGAGGAAGCGGCTTTTGTCTGCTTGGGGTGGGTCCTTTTCTGCTTTACTCAGAAGGGGTGTCCCGTCTCCTGGTCAAAGTTAACCCAGGTCTTCTACCCGCTTCCTCAGCATCTGGGTCCTCTGGTCCCTCCTTCCGGTTCCAACACCCTCTCCTCCCTCGCCTCCTAGTGACTCTTTATCTCCCTCATTCCCTAAATGAGCAAAACTCTTCACCCCTCCCCGGCTGTCAGCCTGCCCACCCCTCCCGCAGGCTAGGAACCCCTCCCCCGCAGGAGGAGTCCGTGGTTTCCCATCAGGAGGGAGGTTGGGAGCCTGAGATGCGTGTCCCAGCCCCGCCTGCAGATGCCAGCCCCCAAGTCCGTCCCACCCGAACCCCAGGGGTGCCTTTAAGGGCCCCCTTCCACCCACAGCTGCCGGACTGTCCTCTGGAGACACGAGCGCTGTCAGTCTTTTAAACCCGGGCCCATGTGATGGTGCAAACTGAGAGCCTCAGCTCTTACACACAACTTAGGAATAAACAGTGTCAGAGAGCTGATTGCAAGACGGGTCGTTTCCCCTGCCCCGCCACCCCCCTCTCCCAGGGCACCTCCTGCGACCCCTGTAGCTAATGATTTTGGTGCCCACTTCCGCGTCTCCAGACACCACCCTTGGTTTTCAGCACCAGGTGTGAGATGGGGTTCAGTTCACAGCCCTGCCTCCCCCTACATCCCCTCCACGTGTTCAGACAACTCAGGATCTGTCCAGCCTGCCGGGTCCAGGCCAGCCTGGCCTCGGAGACACTGTGGGATCAGCTCCAGACTCCGCAGCAAAGCAAATACCACAGTAAACAGCCACGTGAATGTTTTGGTTTCCTGGTGCTCCTAAAGCTTATATTTACACTCTACTGTAGTCGGTTAAGTGTGCAATAGCATTACACCTAAATAAGCAATGTACATACCTTAAAAATACTTAACTACTGAACCTGCTAACCATCATTTAAGCCTTCAGCGCGTTCATCAAAGTTCACTGATTACCGATCACCGTAACAAATGTAATCACCATGCAAAAGCTTGAAACACCAGGAGAAATTCCAAAATGTGACACAGAGACACAAAGTGAGCGACTGCTGTTGGAAAAGTGTCACCAATAGACTAGCTCGACGCAGGGTTGCCACAAACCTTCAATTTGCAAACAATGCAATCCCTTCGAAGTGCGATAAAGTGAGCACGATGAACCGTGTACCTGTATTCCTGGCCTCCTCTTTCTCCACCGATGCCCTCATCTCAATGGAGCGCATCCTCCAGTAGTTTTCTGAGGAAAGATACATAAGAGGAAAACTTTGACATCTCGCATGTCTTAAAGCACATTTACTCTGTCCTCACCCTTAATTTATAACTTGCCTGGGCTTAGAATTCTAAGCCGGAAAATCACTTTCCTTTAAAATTTTGAAGGCGTTGCCCCATTCCTTCCAGGGTTCAACATGGGGATGAAGTCTGAAGCTGTTACAGTTCTGAAGCCTTTGTCTCTGCTTTATCTGGGGAATGTAGGATTTCCTCTGCCCTTAGTTCTAAAATTTCACAATACTTTGTGCAGGCCTGTTTTCAATGATCTGCCGGCCCCTTGTTGGGCCCCGTTCACTCCAGACATATACTTCAGGTTCTGGGAAATTTTCCTAAATCATGTCTTTGATTAACTCTCCTCCAATTTCTAGTGTATTTCCAGAATTCTTATTATTCAGATAGAAGATGTCTAGCAATCCTTTTGTTCTCTTATTTTCTCTCCCATTTTTCTATTCTCTGGGGGGATTTCTTCAACTTTACCTTCCAACCCATATGTTTCTCATTTTAGCCATTTAATTTGCCAGCTCTTTGCTCTAAGTGCGTTTTTTATTAAAAAAAAAAAAGCATGTTGTTTATGTTTCAAGGATACAATCTTCTCTCTCTGAGGATGGTAACAGTCCTCTGACTTTCTCCCTGTATACACTGTCTCTGTCCTCCAGGCTTCGTTTTCTCAGTTTTACTTCACTCTCTGTCTTTGCGGCACCTGACATAACAGCGTCTCTGTTTGCTCAGTGGCGGTTCAGTCTCTATCATGTAGCCACAGGCTTTCCCCAAGGCCTGGCGAGCTTGGCTGCGGGCTTCTCACTAAGAGTGGGAGCTAAAGAGCCTGGGGACATGGCTGGGCCTCGCCCTGGGGAATCTCCAAAGCTGCAGCCTCTCAGCTGAACTCCCAAGAGGAGGCACGTCCACACCCCTGAAGGGACCAGGGCGGCATGCTGGGCGCCTCGAGGGTGGGACCTGGGGTCTCAGCAGAAGGCAGAGGTCTGCCCACTCCCACCCATGCCTCCGTTTCCAGACAGAGAAGGAAAGTCTAGTCCCCTCTGCCGGGGGTGGGGAGGGAGGAGGTGATGCTCTGCTGAGCGTGAGGAGGGGCTCAGGGGTCAGTCCCCTCCCTCCCTCTGCAGGTCAGCGAGTGTGTGGCCACCGCCTCCCGACATCCTGCCCTGTTTCTGCTCGCCTGGCTGCTCTTCCTGTCCGCTGCCTTGGTCGTTATCTCAGGGCGTGCGGGGAGGGGAGTTTGCACCGGCAAACTCCTATGCTCAATCTTTATTTACAAGTTTGAGCATCTTCTCAGGCATTTACTGGCCTCTAGTCTCCCACCCGCACTTTCTGTGGCTTTTTTTTTTTTTGCGGTACGCGGGCCTCTCACTGTTGTGGCCTCTCCCGTTGTGGAGCACAGGCCCCGAACGCGCAGGCTCAGCGGCCACGGCTCACGGGCCCAGCCGCTCCGCGGCATGTGGGATCTTCCCGGACCGAGGCACGAACCCGTGTCCCCTGCATCGGCAGGCGGACTCTCAACCACTGCGCCACCAGGGAAGCCCTCTGTGGCTTTTTTAAAGGTCCTTCTGCCATTTCTCAGTGGACCTGTCTATTGTCTCATTATTTCAATACTAACAACTTTTATTCCCCTCCCCCAACTGAACGTAATCTCTACCTGCCGCCATTTGCTTGTTGGGGAAAATGTTCTTAGGTGATTCGAGCTCATTCAGTGCTCCCCCATCCTCCTGCAGCAGAGGTTTCCCCCCAGCTCTGGGCACAGAAGCCGTGTCCTGCTCCAGGCGGGTCACACGTGCAAAGTGTTCTGTGGGTCCACCTGGTGCACGACCTATGGGGGCCCCTGCCCTGTGCCCTCCTGTCACCAGCCTCTGTTGCTTCTGGCGTCCGTGCACGCATCCATTTAAACATCTGCGTTCCCACCTGCATCCCGCGAAAGCCTCTGCACCCTGACCTCGTGCCTCCAGGCGTGTGTGCCCCGTCACAGCACACCTGCTCCTCGGCCACCGCAAAGGGCAGCTGACTGCTCGCTCCACCAGGGCCCCTGCCAGGGCCCCCCACAGCTGCCTCCACGCAGTTGCTGTCCCACCCAGCAAGGGGGCAGGGACGAGCACAGCTCCCGTCTCCCCTCAGAATGTGTCCTGAAAGGAAGGGACAGGAAGGAGGGCCCAGTCCCTTTTTGCCCCCCGACTTTTTCTCGCTTCGCCTTTAAAATCTGTCTACTCTTAGGACGGTAGGTGTGTGGGGGAGTGTACCAGACATCTATTGCAAAACGATGCTGTAGTAACAACACAAGATCCTCAGTAGCGCACAGCAGACACGGCTCAGCCCTCACGCTTAACCCTCCGGTGAAGCTCTCAAACGGCTTCGCTCCCTGCCCTGCTGACCCGGACCGGGCTCAGCTCTCGGTTCCGGTCCCAGCTGGGGTCTGGGAGGCAGCTGCAGGCCACCGAGGCCGGTGCTCCTCAGCAGTCAGCGCCCAGGCCCCCGGCTACACCCCCCAAGGTTTGGGGGGCCTGCGTCCGCGTCTCCTGGGCTGGTGCGCGTCTGCTGTGCCCCAGCTCTGCGTGGTTTCTCACACGTGGCCAGGCTCTCAAGGCAGACGCAGAGGCACCAGCCAGACTGGACGAGCCCCCCTGAGACCTGCTGGCCTTACACCTGCCGACGTGCCCTGAGCCCGGCTGGAGTGGCTCATGTGACCTGGGACGTGGCCACGGGGAGAGGGAAGAGTTGAGGCCTTTAATGCCATCCACCTGCCCAGGAAGTGCTGCAGGAGACGGGCTCCGACGTGGCTGGCTTCCCGAGAACTTCCCACCCACCCGGTGCCCAAGGTGCACCTGCAGGTCCGCGTCTGCCTGGGCTGTGCTCTGAGCTCTTCCTCCAGCACCTGCGCTCTGGGGCTCTAGGCTGGCCTCCTAATCACACCTGGAGCCCACCGCCTTCTCCCCCTGGTTTTGCCGCTACGGCCCCTGACGCTCCCTCCTCTGAGCCCGTCCGGTCCGATCTCTACCTCTCCGTCGAGGTGCATTTCTGAAACACGGCCCTGACCTTGGTGCACTGCTCAGCCCTCGCTGACCTCCTAGGGAAGCGGGCCACCCTGCCTGGAGGGCGTGCGTCTCACACCCCAAGGAGAGCCCCTCCTTCTGCCTGTCCCAGTTATGTTTCTGACTCTGGCTGGGAGGACCCCACTCCTTTTGGGATTTGCTTCATTTTTTTCTTCCTTACGCCTCTGGGTCCCTATGGAGCCCACGTGTTAGTCCTCCCAGCTTCTGTTCTCCACACTGGGGAGCGGGCTGGGGGCTCGCAAGGACAGGAGAGAGCAGCTCAAGTTGACCCGAGACTTTGCCTCAAAGGAACACCGCACACCCCCAGCCCCCTGACCCTGAACTGCAGCTGTGCTGCTGCCCCCGACCCCAGGTTTGCCGCTCACCCCCTTCCCGAACCCCCTCCCTCCGCCTCCAGCCTCTGTCCTCTCCACAGGCGGGAGCCAGGACGGCGAGCTGGCCACAGCCACGACGGGGGCAGCCGCCTCCCAGGAAGGAGCCGTCAGAGCAGACACTCAAGACCCCTGACCAGCCCCTGAAGGAAATCCACATGCCTCCAGCTGCCCCCGGGGCAGACGCGGGGTCTGTCTGTGGCTTCCATGCCTGTGCAGGGAACGGACCTCTAACGGACCCCGCCTGCTGGCCCGACATGGGGACCCCCTGTGCCGGCCCCTCCTGGGTGGGGTACCCCACCCCTGGAGGTACACCTGGGCGCCCTTCGTCTGACGTCTCTGGATGGGCCCCCGCTCCAGCTGCCTCAGTGCCTTCAATCTGGGCCTGGGGCGTCTCCAGCTTGGACCCCCCGCGGGAAGCCAGCGCTCGGCCCCCCTGGCCTCTGGAGTATTTCCTTACCCCGGGGGACCCCCAGCCCCATACTCCTCCGTCCCTCCAGCTCTGAGTGGGGACGCCCCCAGCCCCTGTGCCCAGGTCGGGTGGCAGACTCCGGGCAGCTCAGCCCCCGGGCTGCAGTGCAGGGGCCATCCAGAGACGCTTCCCACACGTAGACATGCCAAGTCCTTCCGTCAGAACAGGCGTCCAGATTCGGCGTTTGGGCCCCCAAACTGTTCTGCAGCCCAGAACTCTGCCCTCTGCCCCCCTTCCCCCCACATGACCCTCAGCCCAAACCCCACTGCCCCCGCCCCCCACCGGGCACCCCCCAGGGCCCGCCACCGCCTCTTCCAGCTCTGATCAATCCCCGATCACCCTCCCCAACCAGGGGAGACACGGCGTGGTACCCATGAGCTGTGGTCTGCTGGACGCTTAGGTTCGGTTTTTAATTTTTTAAAGGGTCTCAGACGTCACGTTGTTCACTATTGTTCCGTGCACAGCACGCTCCCACCAGCCCACGTAAGGCCCCTCGACTTGTCATCTGTCCTCAGGTGCCTTCTTCCCTCTGCCCTTCAGCCCTGCTGCCTGCACCCTGCCGCCTCTCCAGCCCGTATCGCGGGCCAGCACCTCGTATACCTGCAACCTCGTACGACGGGTGTAGCCTGTGCTTTTAGATTCCATAACGACGTACTCTAGTGACGCTACTCCTTGCTCTTAGAGTTGTCACTCCGTTTAAGATCCGCCCACCAAGCTGGTGTCCGTTTAGTTCTCGGCTCCAAACCGCTCTGCAGGTCACAGTGCGGCCACCACCCCCGGCTGAGCCAGTGGGCAGGGAAGGTAGCAGGTACAGGCTGCAGAGGATGGGCTGCAGCTTCATGTAGGAACGGGTGCAGTTCCGAGGTGACCAGGCCTGGGATCGGCCATGGGAGGGGGGCGCGGGGGCGCTGGGGTCAGAGAACACGGCGATTGGCAGTGACAAGGTAAAGGGACAGAAGCAGCTGCTGGGAGATCCGTCCAGGTGGGCGTGGAGGCTACAAGGAACAGGGCAGGAGAGGTGGTGAAGACACAGCCGGCCCAGCTGCAAGATGGTGAGAAACGGGGGGAGAGGACAGGGCCAGAGGGAGTAACTGGGGCTAGTCTGACGGAACCGTCCAAGGAAGTAGCGGAGAGGGGCGGGGGGACCAGGAGACCCGGGAAGGGAGACGGCCATCGCTGGAGAGGACCTCGGACAGCGGTGTCCCCGGGGCCGGGGGTCCTTTCCGGAGGGGACGCTTCACAGAGTTGATGCGCGTTCCTGGAGGACATCTCAGAGACCAGGGACGTCCTGGGGCTTTTCTGATGGACACGGGGTTGGGAGAGTGCAGCTGGCTTCCAACGGGCGGGGCTGCAAAGCTGAGTGACCAGCACCCTGCGGCCCCTCCCTACAGGAAGCCGCCCTGACTCTCCCGGCCTCACGCACCCGCCCGGGGCTTGTGGGGGTAGAAATCGGTTGATCGTTACTGAAGCCTAGACGGGAACTCATTCTACATAGAAAGTGCGTTCGCACATTTTAAGTGCACTGAATACTAGCGGGTGCGACCTCATCCTTCCATTTCCTGTGTTTCTAATGGAAATGGCTCTGGTCTTATCTCTCACGTCCTAACTTCTTCATAGTGTGTGACATCTCATGACGTCACGTCTTCTGGGACGTCACACCCAAGCATCGACACAGTGAAATATCACTTCTCCTTGGTATACAAGTGCATCGAGCTCCTAAAAGTGTGTATTTAAGTTATAATTTGTGATTTTAAGAAGTTCTGAAATCACAGATTCCCAGGAAGCTGCAAACACAGTACAGAGAGGCCAGGGCGGTGCAGGTCAGACTTCGCACGTAGCTTCCAGACACCGTGAGGCTGGGGGCCTTGTTCCCGCCAGGCAGGGATGGACGTCCGGGCGCCCCTCTCGGCCTTCCTCGCACCTGCAGTGGACGTGGGGATGAGTGAGGGGAAGGGGAGGGCTGCCCCCTTGTAGTGCAACAGGAGTGGAAGTCGGGGGTCTCCCTGCCTTTGCTGAGGGAAGGGGGTCGTGGTGTTTCCCGTGGTGCTGGGCCAGGGCCCTTCCTGCTGTCAGGCTTCCTGTCTTCCCAGGTGGCCCCTTTCCCGGGCCTTTGCCTGAAGCCGGGCGGCTTTTCTTAGAGCCTGCTTGTCTGTGTGTCCGCTCCCTCGGCGTCTCTGGGGGGCTGGCTTCTCGCAGCGGGTCTGGGGTCCAGCAGGGGAGCTCCCCACTGTGCGGTCCTCAGCCCCAGGCCCTGGCCCACGTGCCTTCTCCCCAGGTTTCTCGTCCTGTCTGTCTGCGTGTGGCACCCAGAGCACCCAGCTGCGCTTAGTGGGGTGAACAGGGAGAAGTGAGTGGATCCCACCTTCGTCTGGCCTGAAAGCCTCACGACCTATGAATTTTTTTCAAAATAATGCCGACAGTGCTATTAAATAACTGGCACGGAAAAGCAGCGTCGGGCCTGATAAGGTTTGGCCAGCTCGTTCCACAGCAAGAGGGTGACAGCAGGATTCAGAGAAGGGGCCGAGGGCGTAGGGACTTGCTGAGGACACGCGTGACCCGCACAGCCCAGGGGTCAGAGCACTTGCGGGGGAGCCCTGGCCTGGCGGGGGCTCCGGCCTCCTGTCATCCTGAGACAGGAGCCTTGGGACGGTGCCGAGGGGTGTCGGGGGGTGGCGGGCGGTGTGCTGAGATCCTCAGGGTGGAGCAGCTGGCGGTGGGACCCCCTCGGCGGCCCCTCCCGCGGGGACTTCTATTCGGTGAGCGCCTCGGGACGGCGTGGACTCGACAGCGCAGCGGCTTCCTTCCTGTTCACAGTTTGATTAGAAATACGCCGTCTCCTTGATCCTCCGCATCAGAAGCTGTCCGAACGGTCTCTTCCAAGAGGCGGCTTCTCATACTGCTGAGATGAAGAAGGAAACACGCGTCGACAGCATCCGTTTCTGCTTTGACCGTGGCGTCCTCTTCCTCGCTTCTCCGGGCTCACCTTCTTCGGTTGCCCCCGTTTCCAGACTGGAACGCTGAGCCCGTTTTCCTCCCAATACTCCTCGCATCTGATCAATGTCTCACCCTCTGGACACCCTTTTGCCGTATCCTGTAAACCTTGTATGTGGAGTATTATCGTTAATTCTAAGGATTTCGTGATTTGCCTTAATCCAAAGGGTTATTTAGAAGTCTGTGATTTCATTTCCAGGAGCGTAAAGCTAACCCTTTATTTCAGAGATGCCGATTTCCTGAGCGGTTCAGAGGTTTCTTTCTATCAAGGATAATCAATTTCATCGTGCGTCTGGAGGGCAGGGGTTTTCCTTCTGTTCTTTCTGGTGTTTTTCAATCTTTAAAGTTTAATTCTGGAGGAGTTGGGTCACGGTGTCTTCAAATACTCCTCCGCCTCATCAGCTCTGTTCTCCTGGGATCCCGAGATGTGTCCTGCAGCATCCTGCCTCCGTCCCGTGCCCTCTGACCCCACTGCTCACCTGGCCCCGGCTCCCAGGTCCCTCCTGCAAGGTCTTCATGCTTTCGTTCCTTCCGTCTCCCTGGCATTTTCCTTCCATTGCCAGTTCCTGCTCCTGACACCCACCCTCCCATCCCCGCGGGGATCTTCCTCACGGCTCCTTCACATTCCTGACGGGGCTGCTCCGTCTGCGCTGGTTACCTGCCCCGCTTTTCGGGCTCCACCCCTGGACGGCGGCTCTCTGCCCCCAGGGACGGCAGCCGTCTTCGTGGCGGCCCAGGTACTAGCTGTGCCCTTCCCATGTGGCCTCCCCCAACCTGGACCTGGGGGCGTCACTATGCCGAGTGCCGTCCTGTCCCTCAGGGTGGAAGTCACTCCACACCTGGAACCACGAGTGTCCGGCCCTGAGGGGCTCTGGCCTCTTTGGAGGCGCGGCTCTGTGGTGTCACTGCTGCTCCCAGCAGAGGGGCCCCTGGAGTCCTGAGGTGATGCTGAGTGGCCAGGGCGTTGCAGCTTCCCCCAGCCCTGCGGCCTCCACAGCAGGAATAAGATCACTGAGAGGAACCAGCGGGAGAGCAGCCGGCCTGTGCGCCGTGCCGAGCCGCGCCCTCGGGTGGATGGCGGGACTCGCATCAGGTCGCATCGACACAGGGGAGGCATGTTTGCGTCTGTCTGGCCTCGGGGGTCAGCTCCACGGCTCGTGCAGGATCCACCTGGCCTCGTGGGTGCCTGGGGGAAGGCAGCGCCCTCCAGACCAGCTCCAGCCTCGGCCCAGCCGCTGCCACGAAACCGAAACCTGAAATACAAGTTACTGGATGCCTGGCTGGGGGCGCAGGGCACGGGCCCGGCGCTCAGGCCATCCTCCCCGACCTCCCCTGCCCTCGGCCTCCCTGCCTTCTCCTCACGGACCACGAGCTCACAGACCTCACGATCGTGGGGCTGGGGGTCTCCTTCCACGGTCACGTGTCCCCTGTAGTGACAGTCACGTTGTTTGCTTAACGTGCTCTTTAAAGGTGTGACTTAGGGCATTTGGGGGAATGGAGACCCAGCATCACTTTTCCTAGACAGAAGGTAGCTGTAGAAGTAAATACACTGGAAACAGTCTCGTTAAATCCAGGGTGAAAGCTCTTCTGCCAAAGACGTAGTCCTGCCTGGACCACGAAAACGTCCCCTCTCAGACCCAGAGCCCCGGGCTGGGATGGCGACCGTGCTTTCAAGCCTGGCTCTGGCGCTCCCTGGCCGTGTGCACGAGCAGGTCCTGACGCTCCTGGGCCTCGGTTTCTCACCTGACTTTATGACCCACAAAAAGCTCCGCCGTGGGTGCCCATCAAAGTTAGCTGCGATCCTCACGTTCCCCCGGAGCCTGTCCCGGCCACGACCCAGGAAGCCCAGGGCACAGTCAGGCCGCCGGAAGCATCGACCCCTCAGCAGAAGGCCTTGCGCCGTCCACCCCGTGGAGTCCTGTCACCTGCGCCAGCCAGGCTGCGGCAACCCCACGAAGAGCTCGGCACAGACGCGCGTCGCGGTGTCCGGGCCCCGAGCCCACGGCAACCCGGTTAAGCCTCCTGCGACGCCTGTCCGTGACCACTGAGGGACCACGGGCAGGGGAGGTGGTGCTGGGGCTGAGCCACACAGCAGTGATGAAGGGCCTGGAGTCAGACCAGCAGCCCCCCCGCCTGGCCTCCCCCGAGCAGGTGACCTCCCTGCTTCCTGCAGGTGAGGACGGGACGCCAGGTGAGAACTGGACACACACGTGAGCAGCCAGCTGGGGGCACCGCGCGCCCCACCAGAGCCTGGTCCAAAGTCGTGTCTGCCAGGAGGCCTGCGGGCCTGAGCGTTCGGCGGGGGCGGTGGGGAGGGGCTGGCGAGCGGCCCACCTGGGAGGCGTATCCAGACTGGGCCCCTCAGGTGAGGGTCACGTCCAAGTTCTCAAAATCCCCACCGCCAGCCCCACGGCCCGAAGCGGTTCAGGAACGGGAAGCTTCTCAGGGACCAGGGTCGACCCCGGGGGCAGGGCAGTCTGGCCCCCAGTCTGCCCGGCCCCTCATGCAGCCACAGCCCCGCCGCCCGCCGCCCAGCCTCTGGGGCTCAGGGGCCTGGATGCGCTCGGCCAGCAGCCACCTCGCGCCTGTCCCAGCTCCGAGAGGCCCTCCCGGCTGGGGGCGGGCTGACGGGCAGGCCGAGCTCCGCTGGCTGCTTCCCCGTCAGCTCTCAGCCTGTCCCCTGCTCTGGACGGAAGGCCGGGCGCCCTCAGGGAGCCAGCGCGAGGGACCCCCGCCCTGCGCCCCCCTCAGCCAGGTCCCGCCAGCGCTCGGTGCTTTGTGGGGACCAGCAGCGGCCGGCCGAAGGTCCCGCCGCGTCACCGGGGTCCTGAGAGCAGGGCTCCGGTCTGCACAGAGCCCTCCCTGCGCCCGGAGCGCAGCACGACAATATTCTCAAGCAAGGCAGCTCCCACGCGTCTGTCGCTGAGATGCAGCCCTGCCGCCCCAGCCTCCCCTCCCATAAAGGCAGATGCTGACCTGCCAGCACCTCCCAGCCGAGGGCCGGACAGAGGCGGCTTAGGGGTCAAAGGGGAGAAACATCTCCCCGATATTCCGGCCACTCGGCAGACCTCCAGTGATTTCCCGGGGAGACCCCGCTTTCAGCCCGTCATGCAGGTGAACGAGCCCCCTCCCACTGCTGGAAACTCACCCTACCCATCACGAGGCCGACTGGCCACGGCCCTGGGTTCACGGGGAGCCGAGCAGACGTGGCGGCGTGGCAGCCACTCTGCAGCGGGGCTTTTCTTACAAGATGCGGGTGAGGCCACGTGCCCCTGGCGTCACACAAAGCTCCCGGGGACACAGGGCCAGATGCCGATGGCAGCCACGACGGCCCCTGCGTCGGGGTCGCTCTGCCTGCTGCTCTGGCGCTCCAGCCCCACCGGGTGCCAGGCAGCGAGACTGGGTTCTCCGCCTGGCTGTCCAGCTCAGAGCGGCCACCTTTGGGCTCCAGGTCCCGCTCACAGCCTTCACTCCTTCCCTGCCTGCATCCGTGGCCTCCGCAAGACAGACGGCCGGTTCCCTCCTCGCGTGGCCCACCCTCGCCCGTCGGCATCCCTCTGCCCCAAGCGGGCGCTCGTTAACGTCGGCAGGTTGTCATGAATATCTGCGGCACGTTACCGCTGGGAAGGTGAGCTGGGGAAGGCGTGGCGGGTGGCGGGCGCTCCGTGCGGAGCACAGAGCCCAGGAAGACTGTGGGGTCCTTCCAGGAAGAGGGAAGCCCGGGGCGGGGAGGGGCAGGGCCGAGCCCGGGGCTGGTGGGGCACCACGGTCGAGAGCACGGAGGCCCGGGGAGCGCAGCCTTCGCCTCTTTGTGCCTCAGTCTGTCCCTCGGGACTTGGGCGTCCCAGTACCAGCCAGGCTGCAGGGCTGCCCTGAGGTTACAGCGACGGGTACGTGTGTATCATCTGCGCCTGACGGCTCCAGCCCTGGCCTCCCTGCTGGCGTCTGCCTGTGAGCCTGCGTCCCGCTGGCCGTGCGGGGCCTTCTGGGGCTTGACCGGGGAAGGCCACGCTCAGAAGTGCTTACACGGTGCCTCACGAGGAAGAAAAAGGAGCAGCCCCTCCATCCGGAGGCTGGCCTGGCTCCCAGCTCTTCTCTGCGGGGCTTAAACCGTCCCAGGGCCTCGGAGACCACGACAGAGGCCCCGTCACAGTGTGTCTCAGCCCAGACGGCTCACGCCAGCGCCCTTCTCTCGGCTAAAATGAGTTTCTGCCGCTTCTCCACCCATCCCGGCTCGTCTGTACAGATAAGATGACCCAGAAACCCACTGTGGAGTTGTCTCTGCTTTTTGGCAATAACCATGCAGAGTGAACCCCACCTGCTTACATGCTCCCCCATACTGCCCCATCAAAGCCCAAACCCAGGCTTGGTCTCCTTCCGACACCCTGCCCTAGACGCCGCGTGCTCTCCGGGCTGGAGACGAGTGGTGAGCCAGCCTGTGAGCAGGGCACACTCCAGAGGCTGCCTGTGCAGCTGGACCCAGTGCCCCGATGCCCCTTCCTTGCAGAACCTTTTCCCCCGACACCCCACATCGCAATGCACGGCGACCGGCATTGCGGTGGCCAAGGGGAGAGCAGGGGGCTCTGGAGTTCCCGCCCCCGTCCTCCCAAGTCGCCTCTGTGCCTGTCCTCAGGGATGCCGTCCTGCCACCCTCAGCCCATCCCGCAGGAGACGAGCCCTGCACGTCCTGTGACCTACAGTCCGAGGGACCGATCTCAGAGCGCTGGTCACTCGGGTGAGGGAGGAGCTGAGAAGCTGAGGGGACGGGGGGCACCGGCAGGAGGAGTGGTCTCAGGGCTGGGTCAGGAGGAGGAGAGGACGCCGCGGGCCCCGTGATTCGGCAGGGCCGTACAGGGGAGCCGGGGCCCGGGGCGGGGGGGTGGGGGACAGGCAGAGCGGGAACGGGCCGGCTTCTCCCCGCTTTCCCGCCCTCTGATCTCCCCAGCGCCGCCCATCGCTGAACCTGCCAGGGAGCGGGAAGGTGGGAGAGCCGGGAGGCGCAGTTCGCTGGTGCAGCGCAGAGGGGGAAAGACACGGGACCCCCCAGAGTTGTCCCCACGCTGCGTCTCACGGTGTGGGCCCTGGCAGGAGATGGAAGAGGAGTGCGGGGAACCCGCGTCAGAAGCCCGCCAGAAAGGGGCGTGGGGGCGGCTCCCGGCCGTCCGACAGGCCGGGTCCCTCAGCCAGGGACGCAGCACAGCTTCGTGTCCAGCTCTGCTCTGTGCACCCGACGGAACAGAAACTGCACGTGGGGAGCCTGGGGCGGGCAGAAGCGGGTTTGCTACGTCCGACATCCTAGACGCAGCCTCCGCCGGCTCAGGCTCTGCAGCTGGAGGGGTCTGGCACACCAGTGTCCTTGTGACACCGCAGAGACGGCCAGGGGCCCGGGCCGTCGGCCCCAACTCCCATGCTGCAATGTCTCTCATTCACAAAGCCAGGCAGGGGAGGCCTTCAGAGACAACGACATCGGGCCCGTTTTATCACAGCGTTCTATCTCATTACACCTAGTTTATTTTCTATGTATGGCGAGAGACACTGAATTCCCAAGTACTCTAGTGATTATACTTCATACGTGACACTTCCATCGAAAATACAACAGGTGAAGTAACAAAAGCTAATTTAAAATAAGATACAAAGTACAGGAACGTGGGAAAGCTGCAAGGTTGGCACTGGACCAACCAGAGTTTAGAACTGCGTGTCTAAATGTCTATCTAGACATCGCCCCATGGGAGGGGCTGAGCTGCGGAAGCTGACCCCCAGCCAGCTAAGAGGAGCCCCCAACCCTGTAGAAGAGGTGAGAGCAAACAGAGCACCTGCCATATAGTGAGTCACTTTAGGTTTATCATAAAGGGGACAGAGAGAGAGAGGAGAGAGACCGAGTCAACGCAAGTCAGAGAAACAGCAACAGAAAAAATCCATGGAAAGAAAACGAAAGAAAAAGAATACAAAGACAAAACCCACGAACATAGGGACTTCCCTGGTGGTCCGGGGCTTATGACTCCACGCTCCCAATGCAGGGGGCCCGGGTTCAGTCCCTCAGGGGACTAGATCCTGCACGCCGCAACTGAAGACCCCGCACGTGGCAACGAAGATCCCGTGTGCCGCAACTGAGACCCCGTGCAGCCAAACACATAAATAAATATTAAAAAAAAATCATCAAACACAGGAAATGAAATAATAAAAAAGTTAAAAAAACCAAAACACTATTGGTTTAAAAAAAGAGACAAAACCTTGGGAACACTGCTTAAGAAAGACGAGAGGTGTATGTAAGCAACATGCAAAAATACAACAGAAATTTATGAACTGCAAATTATGCAAGTAAATGTGAGACGCAAAATGACGGTACCCTTCCTACTAAAAAGTCCCGGGCACAGACAACTTTACAGATGAATTTTCCAAACTTTCTCATAAGTACACTCCAGAATATTTTTTTGAAGAGGAAAATTTTGAAATTCAATATTTTCAAGCTGTTATTACCTTAAATTCAGTACTGGTAAAGTCAACGCAAGAAAACACATATAGGTTCTTCCCCCCGTATGTAAAATATCTTAAATAGCACGTGAACAAACCAACTGCAGAATGTCTTTCAAGATAAAAACTACGACCAGATGTAGTTCACCCCGGCATCGCAAGGATGATTCAACAGGAAATAATTCACCTCGCTGTCAGGCTACAGAAGATAAAAAGTGACTATCCTAACGATTATTTTAATACAAAATGATACTTAGTAGATGCAGAAAAAGCAGCTGATAAAATTTCAACGCATTCGTAAGTTTTAAAACTCCCAGAAAAAGAGGAGTACAGGGAAGAGCGCTGAACTTGATGAAGCCGCTACAGCCAACACACCCCTCTAAGGAAACGACAGTCCAGGCGAACTGAAAATTAGCTACGGATGCGAAAGAGCTGAACCACACACTCAGCAGGTGTGATCCGACGGACACACGTGGAACTCTGCAATCACCATGTACGCATGAGAGGAAATCAACAAAACTCACTGGGTTTACAACATCCATACATTTTGAAGAACTGGTTTAATACAGCCCACATTCTCCAGCAGGGGAATCAGGTTCCAATGAGATAAAAATGGACAGCAGTGAGGACGTCGGCGTGGGTGCCCAACCTGTGAACATCCTCCCCGCTCTCAAAGCTGTCCGACGTGTGTAGTCTTCCTTCTGACCTAGATGCCCACTAAAAAGCGAAATGGAATGACGCTTTACTTTCTAAAAACACAACGAACAAACAAAACAAACAGAAAAAAAACCTGCCAACCTAACAAGAAGTTAGCAAAATACCCCTTAAAAATGAAAGACCAAAAAAGACACTTTTCAGGAAAACATAAGCTGAGAGAATAACTCACAAGAACCTGAAGGAAAAGCAGCACAGAAAGAAGAGAAAAGGATTCCAGTTGCAGGCGTGGCAATTCAGGAAGGAAAGAACGCTGGAAAGGGGAGAGTATGGACAAATGTAGAAGCAATGACTATTGAAGACTAAAACATTAACAATGTCTTAAGAAGTTTACAACACAGACACAGAGTACATCACGACAACAGCCCGTAAGGCGGAAGGGGAAGAATGAAGTTAAACTTCATGGTTTGGAAACTGATACAAAACCTTGCATCTAGTGGGCTATAATCAACGGAGGGTATGTATTTTTAATTTCTTTATTGGACTATAATGGCTTTACAATGTTGTGTGAGTTTCCGCCACACAGCAAAGTGAATCAGCCATATGCATACCCACATCCCCTCCCTCGTGGACCTCCCTCCTCCCCCCCCATCCCACTCATCTAGGTCGTCACAGAGCACCGAGCTGAGCTCCCTGTGCTATACAGCAGGTTCCCACTAGCTATCTATTTCACACATGGTAGTGTATTTATGTCAAACCTAATCTACCAATTTGTCCCACTCTCCCCTTCCCCCTCTGTGTCGCCAGGACTTAGAAACAACCTAAATGTCCATCGACAGATGAATGGATAAAGAAGATGAGGGTTGGGACTTCCCTGGTGGCACAGTGGTTAAGAATCCACCTGCCAATGCAGGGGACACGGGTTCGAGCCCTGGTCCGGGAAGATGCCGCGGAGCAACTAAGCCTGTGCGCCACAACTACTGCACCTGCGCTCTAGAGCCCGCGAGCCACAACTACTGAGCCCATGTGCCACAACTACTGAGCCCGCAGGCCTAGAGCCCATGCTCTGCAACAAGAGAAGCCACCGCAACGAGAAGCCCGCACACCGCAACGAAGAGTAGCCCCCGCTCGCTGCAACTAGAGAAAGTCCACGTGCAGCAACGAAGACACAATGCAGCCAAAAATAAATAAACAGATAAATTTTAAAAAAAGAATAAAGGGGACAAATAGTCCAGACAGTATAACAATCCTAAATTTGTATACACTTAATAACTTATCTTTAAAATATAAAGCAAAGACTGACAGAACTAAAGAGAAAAATGCAAAATTGTAATTAGAGATTTTAATTCTCTCAGTAATAGAACAAGAGACATAAAAAAATAGATGTGAACAAAATGATTATCTAACTTGCCCTAATTGACATATGCAGTGTGCTACACCAAACAACTGAAGAATTTTTAAGTACACAAAAACGTACTAACTCGCACTCTGTGCTGTGCCAAAGGCTGACTCAGCATGTTTCCAAAATTAATTTGAGTTGGAAACGTGAAAGGTAACTCAATAAAACTCCAAGAGAAAACTTAGGAGAATGTGTTCGTGACTCTGAACCAGACAAAGAATTATTAAACAGGTTTCCAGAGCACTAATCATAAAGAAAAATATATTGACAAATCAGACTTCTATAGCGTTAAGAACTTCTGCTCATCAACAGATACCGTTTAAAAAGCCACAAAGACTATTTAATCAATACTTGTATCTGACAAAAGACTTTCCTATAGAATACGTAAGGAACTTTTTATAAACACACACACTCCCAGAACACAGCCCCAACCCAAGGAAATAGTGGTGATAGGTCGGGAACTCTCACTTCCCCAAATAGGACAGGCAAACCACCGTATGATTGGGACCTCCCTGGCAGTCCAGGGGCTAAGACTCTGCGCTCCCAATGCAGGGGGCCTGGTTTTGTCCCTGGTCACGGAATGAGATCCCGCACGCATGACGCAACTAAAAGGAAGATCCCACATGCTGCAACTAAGACCAGGCGCAGCCTAAATAAATAAATAAAGTTTGTTTTTTTTTAAATTCACCATACGATCTATCCTACCCACCCCCACCCCCCAAAAAAAAGCCAGGTATAAAATATACTGTTAGGGCAGCTGGGAATGTTTGCATGGGTTCTGAACACTCGATACTGTCAGGAATGATAATGACAGCAGTAACGCAGGAAAATGCCTTATTTTATGGGGATACACGAGCAAGTGTCAGGCATCTGCAATTTACTTTGAAATCGTGTAACAGATTGAGAGGGAGATGATAGACTGATAGGTGGACAGATTAACAGAGATACAGGTTACATCACTTGTAAGAATATCTGCTGACTAGGGAGAGACATGAAACAAAAACTGCAATATAGTAACGATCCACCTAGTTGGAGGGTATATGGGTATCCATTCTTCCTGTTACTCCTACCGTTGAAATTCTTCAAATGCAAACAGGGAGCAGGATGGCCCTCAGCCTCCCTGCCAAGCAGGCCTACCAAGGGTCCTGTCCCAGCTGGGAGGTGACATTTGCCGTTCTTGTGCACTCTCGTGCCTGGGGTGGAAGCTGGCGACACGGCGGGGCTCCCCAACCTGGTCTGGGCTGCTCCCTGGGACACTGTGGGAGGCCTGGCCTAGCAGCCCAGCCACCGGAGGCCGTGCCCACCCTCCGTGACCTCTAGGGGCCAGTCACGTGGGCACCTGTCCCCAGCAGTCTCAGATTTGTCCAGACTCTTGCAATCAGTGCAAAAAGAGGAAGGCATCTTCACTACCCAAGAGAAGCCTCAGCTGAGAGGCACGTGCACCCTCTTTGAAGAAGTATCACCCAGAGCACGGGGCCTGGAGGGAAGATGCAAGGAACGGACGGGGCTGGTCTCCACTCTGTAGGACGAAACCGCTTCCAGGTCGAGGGCTGGAACCCATCACCTTCAGATGCCGGGCACGGACGTGGGCTCCTCAAGGTTAACTCAACCTTCTAACCGATCGATTATTTCAAATTCCAAAACTATACCAAGAAACCGAGCATTTTCTTTTTACTCCCTTCAAAATGTATTTTTAATGACTTCTCTCAGAATCAGTATAAGAAAATACTTCTGCTTCAGAGAGCTTGTGCAAAGCGCTGCTTGAGAAACTGTAGTTCTCAGGGTAGTGCGCATACGATTGGTACTTGAATATTCTAAGTGAATAACGTCTGTTTTAACATTCAAGCTATATTATATAAATATTTTCATTTCAATTAGTACTCTATTATAACCCCAATAGTGAACAGAACAGTAACTGGATGATTATAGAGAGATCTACAGAGACTCTTAAAAGCACAAAGAAGATTCCGGTTTGTCTGCAACAATAAGAAGACACTGGAGGGCTTCCCTGGTGGCGCAGTGGTTGGGGGTCCGCCTGCCGATGCGGGGGGCACGGGTTCGTGCCCCGGTCCGGGAGGATCCCACGTGCCGCACAGCGGCTGGGCCCGTGAGCCATGGCCGCTGGGCCTGCGCGTCCGGAGCCTGTGCTCCGCAACGGGAGAGGCCACAACAGTGAGAGGCCCGTGTACCGCAAAAAAAAAAAGACACTGGAAATTAACTTGATTTCCTCCTTAATAAGAACTGCTTAAAAAGACACAAAAATAAAAACAGCATGTGTTGTCTTACTATTACTATGGAATGCATCTCAAATGGTATATTCAGAGGAAATTTTATAGCATTAAAAATTATATTAGAAAAGAATAAATGCTAAAAATGAACTGACTGAGGGCCATCTGTAAGATGTTACAAAAGCACGATAAGCTCACAATAAATGGACAAGGAGAGTCTTCAGAAGACACGAGAGAATCAATGAGTGAACAGCGCGTTCAGTAAAACCAAGAGACCCATGGTAAGATTTCTTCTTCTTTTAACACATGCAGTATTAGGAAAGAGAAGTGGGATACCGAAGATAATAAAAGTAGTAGGAAAGAACAGCATGAAGACCTTTTTGCTAACGAATCTGAAGACGTGAAGGAACTGTATACATATACAAGTGAGGCTGGGCCTTAAAATAATACGAATGAATGAAACAGAAATACAATTGACAGAACAGCATCATTTATTCAAATGCACACCACACACTCACTATCACATATCTCATAAAATGCACTGTGCATTGGTGTGTCATGGATGCCAGCAAGGACCAGGGCGAGGCGGACCCGGCCAAGGTGCCGGATGGGGACCAGCTGCCCACCCTCCCAGGGCCTGGGCAATGCCCTCAATCCTACCCGTGGGCAGGACCAGCTGCTGGAGGGGAGGCCTGAGGACATGCAGACCCCTGAGAGAGGGGAAGAGACTAGCCCCAAAGGTTGAGGGGGACCCCTTCTCCATGACTGCACAAGGGCAGGCTCTAGATGCAAAGTAAGCTCACTTCCAGAAAAACACCCAAGTGTGTACACAGGAACCTCGCAGGCTCAGCGTCCTCTACAGAACTAACATCCAAGAATGCCTACGGTTTCTCACAAGCTGAAGTGGCATGATGGGGGAGGCCATCTGTGTTTCATACCAAGACCAGAAACACAGACAAATAACATTGGCGATTTAGAAAGTAAATATCTGGTTAAAGAAATAAAAATACAAAATTAGCATGTCTGAGATCCAAGGACAAAACTACAAAACTGGGCAGGGGGGGCTATTTCCAATATGGTGACAAGAGCTAAATACACGTCCCTACTGGTCAACAGTGGGAAAATAAAAGAAACTGGCCAACAGAAACGGGAAGGAGGCACTACAGGCCGGTCACACGGTTAACGCCGGCCATTTATCATGCTCGAGCGTCCTGCTTCACCCGGATGTCTGAAAAATCAAAACGTATAAAGAACGGCACTCTGACTTTTATAATTAATTTGGTAAAGAATAAAGCCTATACTGGTATTTTTAAAGGGTATGCAGAGAAACACGTGCTGTTTTGTGGCTGGAGGACCATCGCGGGTTACTCTTGGGAGGTTCAATTTGGAAACAACTACGGAACTGTGGAGCGTGCGTCTCTGACCCACAAACTCCCGTCTATGACCCAGACAGAGGTGTGCTCTTCGGGCAGGCCTGGGGCTACATCTTTCAGATTGGGGTCTTCAGGGCACAATCTGCAGGGCAACACCTTAGTCTACCCCCTTCTCCGAGGCCCAGACCCCAAGACCCCAGCTCCGGCTGGAGGCTGCGGTGGGCGGTGCAAGGAGGAATCACCCCGCGGGGCGCGGGGCACGGGGGTCCTCTGCTCCCAGGGCTTGGCTCCAGAGGCAGGCGGGTGCAAGTGGGGCGTGGGGAGTAGACCTCGGGGCTTGCTTAGCGGCTGAGTAAAGAGAGGGGACGGGGATGGGGGAGAGGGGAGGTGACAGAACTGACCCGCCATCCACACCCCATCCCATCGCAACATCGTACTCACCTGAGTCTCCTGGACTAATCCCTTCTAGCCAAGTCCCTGGAACGCTCGACGCTTAGCAGTAGCAGCTGAAATGGCCCGAAGAGGTCCTGGTTCCGAGGCTCTGCAGCCCCAGCTGGAGCCCCTGCGCCCGTGGACGCTCAGAATCTGAGGGCAGGTGGCCTCTCTTTAATAGGAATGCGTCTGGGGTGTGGGGGTGGCAGAGATCCGGCCAATGGGCAGCCTCCCCGGGAAGTGATCACAGGAGGGTAAACAAAAGGCTCAAGGAGGGGTTGATGGGATCATCTGCTTATCCCCCAATGAAGGTGTAACTAGATTGGCTTACTGGCTAGTCTGAGCGGGGGCGGGGTGTTACCAGGGTGTGAAAAAGGCCTCCCTCTAGGATGGAGGGGTCGGGGAGGATCCCCAGAGGACGTGGCTTTTCGTTGAATCTGACGGGCCTCAGCTGTGTTGGGGGAGGGAACAGAAGACGCAAAGGCCCAGAGCCCCGCAGGAAGGCGGGAGCAGAGCCCACGTTTGGGGAGGTTGGAGCCAGAGGCACGAGGCTGCACCTTCCAGGGCCTTGTGGGGGCTGGAGATGTGGGTCTCCATCGGGGAGCTGGGGCTGGTCCAACCTGGACCGTCCTGAAGCTTGTGTAGCCGGGACAAGAATTCAGACGTTCCGGGTGCCCGAGCTCTGTTGGGTCCAGTCATGTAGGCCTATGCGCGATCATCCCCAACACGTGTAACATTTAGCGAGAGCTGATTCCGTGCGCGCCTCTGTGTTAACTCTTTTGACCCTCACGTTCTCCTGTGAGACCCACCAGAGCGCAACCAACCAGCAGTGTGCAGGAAATCTAATCGCTTAAAATGGGGCTGCATTTTTGGGTGTGTGAGGTTAATATAGATTCCAGAAGGTCATGAGAATCCCCAGAGTAAACAGGAAAATGTACACAGGACACAACTGAGGGTCCCCCGTGATGAGGAGAGGTCACTTCTTATACCCCCTCCCCCCACGAGGACCCCCATTACTCTCCCTGTTGCACAGGTGAGGCTGCATCAGTAGTCGTGAGTGTAGAATTGGCACCAAGGTGACCTGCTCCAGTTTCCATGCTTCTAGGCACAGCCCCCTGTGGCTTGTACCTACAGACAGTTTCATAAAGGCAAGCTTTTTATAAGACTTATTCAAACCCTTTACATCCTGGACAAAAAGCTGCCGCTCTCGTCAGGCGGCCTCTCTCAGAGCCGTAGCTCTGTGGGCACTGATGTCACCGCCCCTTCCTGCCCCTTCAGGCCCAGAAATGGCAAGGACCCCGCCACTGTCCGTAGCCCTGGGGTGCTTGGTCATCCTTTCTTGGTTTCCTCACCTCCTCCCAGGCCTCTGAAAATAGTTCATCGTTAAACATTAAACGTTCTCCAGTGAACCACCTGAATGCTTCACACAGGAATCTTGACCAATACACTTCCCTTGACTCTTCAGAAATGGTTTTTGCCTTGAATTATATTTTTTTCTGATGCCACCATTACCATACATGCTTTTGTTGAGTCATCAGTATTACCTGTCAGTATTTATCTTTCAATAAATAATGTTATCCATTCATGTTTATTTACATTAAATTAGGAAATCAATAGTCATATTCTCCCTCCAAGGAAACAAATTTCTTAGCACCATTTTTGTATTATCTTCCTGTATATCCCTAACATCCTATATTGATGTTTGGAACCTTAGCTTGATCTTGGTATATAATTTTTTAACTCAACACTTATTTACATTTAACAATAGCTTTCACTAATGGCTCTGTTCACTGCTGCTTTATGACTTACACGATTTCTTTCTGGATTTATTTCCTTCTACATTTTTATTCTATAATTTCTATAATGTAATATATAATTCAAATAATCCTATAACTCTGTCCTATTATTCATTCTCTAAGGACCTGTACATGGTAAAGTTTGGAAAGTTTTTATATGTGAAAACTTCTCTCATTCTCACTTTTGATAGTTTGGCTGGGTATAGGAGCCTAGGTCCAGAGTCATTTGGTCTTAGCACTTTGGAAAGAGTGTTTAATGAACCTCTTGCTTCCACGTTTGCTGCTGAGAACTGTGATTTTTATCAGCATCTCTTTCCTCATAAGTGGTGCTCTTCTCCTGATAACCAAGAGCACTCTTCCTTCATCCTTTCATAGTTGACATGTCATTGGAGTATAACTATGATTTGTTCGTTCCACGGTGGCTTGCGCTGATACACACTTGGTGTGATCTTTATGTTTGAAGATTAATTTCTCCAGTTTTAAAAACCTTTAACATTTATTATGTTGATTAATGAACCCCCAGTATCACCAAAGAAAATCTATTTCTGACACTTATAGTGGGATTCAGCCAGAAATAGCCAAGAAAACTTTCACAAGAATACAGATGGAGTACTTAACACTATCAGATTTTAAGACCTACTATAAAGCTATAGCATAAATAAGTCAGCATGGTTTTATGCAGGAGTAGACAACTAGGTCCATAAACGGAGCCATTCATGATTTTCAGCTAAGTTGACAACGATTCACTATATAAGTGAAATACTTTTCAATAAATGGTGCTGGAGCTCATGGATATCCATATTAAAAATAAAGATATAACCCACATGTCACACCATACACAAAATTAGTTTGAAATGGGTCACAGACCTAATTTCAAAGACAAAATAATAAAGCTTCTAAAAGAAAAAAAAAAGAATGTTTATTTTTACTTTTGATAAAGGTATTGTGGTTCTGTAAAATATTGAATCAGAGGAAGCTAGATGAAGTGTATACGTGAATTCTCTGCACTTAATTTTTGCAACTTTTCTGTAAATCTAAAATCAGTTTAAATTAAAAAGTTAAAATAAATAGGGCATTACTTTGTAACTTTGGGATAGGCAAAAATTACTTAAGTAATACACAAAAGTTACTAACCGAAAAAGAAAAGACTGATAAGTTTGGCGCCATTAAAACTAAGAACTGTTCATCAGAAGACACCATAAAGAGAATGAAGACATTCTCTTTATGTTTGTAATACGTGTATACAGCCAAGGATATGTATGCAGAATACACAAGGAACTCCTACAAATCAATACGAGAAAGACATGTAGCCTAATTTAGAAACAGGTTTGACTTCACCAAGAGAATATGCAGCTGGTCAGCAGACATACAAAAATGTGTTCCACGTCATTAGTCATCAGGGAAATGCAATTTAAGCCAAAATAAGATACCATTCCACACCTCCTGGAATGGCTCACGTCAAAAATACTGATTATCCAGTACTGACACGCACGTGGAGGAATGGGAATTCTCTAAAGTTGGTGGTGGGACTTTAAATTTGAATACTGCTTTAGAAAACTGTTTGCCAATACTCTGTAATCCAGAAACTACACTCATGGGTTTATATCTGAAAAATATGACTGTATGAGTCCACAAAAAATATGTATAAGAATGTTTTTAGCAACTTTATTCACAGAAGGTAAAATCAGAAACTGAAATGTCAACCAACAATAGAATGTATAAATAAAGTGTGACATGTTCATACAATAGAAGGATATGCAACAATAAAAATACACGTACTATTGCTATGTACAAGAAGGATGAATCTCAGAGACATCACGTTGAGCTAAAGAAGTCAGACATAAAGAAGTTCATTCCACGTGGTCTCAGTTATGTGATATTCAAGACAAGGAAAAAGTTACCGTAGTGATAGGAGTGAGAGTAGAAGTTGCCCTCAAAGTGGGGCAGAGTGGACTGGTGGAAAGGAGCATGTGGGACCTTCTGGGGGCTGTGGATACCTTATATCTTAATCTGAGCTGTGGTTCCACGTGTGCCTACGTATGCAAAAAGTCATTGACATAATGAGATCCCAGAGAGAGGGGAGAGCAAAAAAGAGCAGAAAGAATATCTGAAGAAACAACGGCTGAAAACTTAACAAATTTGACGAAAAACAACCTCCATGTCCATGAAACTTAATAAACTCCACGTAGGATAAATTCAAAGAGATCCACACCTGGACAGATCATAATCAAACTACGGAAAACCAAAACCAAAGACAAAATCTTGAAAGTGGCACAAGACATGCAACTCATCACGCATGTACAAGGGATCCTCAGTGAGATTAACATAGGTCTTGGAGACAGCAGGGGGAGGGATTCAAAGTTCTGCAGGAAGAAAGGACTGTCAAGCAAGAATTCTATATCCAGCAAAACTATCCTTCAAAAATAAAGAATAAATTAACACATGCCCAGATAAACAAAAATGAAGAACTCATTGCCAGACCTGCTCTACAAGAAATACTAAGGCGGTGGGGGGTGCCCTTCAGGCTGAAATGAAAGGACATGAGACAGTAACTTGAATGCACATGGAAAAATAAAGAGCACCGTATACATAGCAAGTATATGAAAGACCTATGAATGTGTTTTGTTTTTCTTGGGGGGGGGGGCTGTGTTGGGTCTTCGTTGTTGTGCACGGGCTTTCTCTAGTTGCAGCGAGCAGGGGCTACTCTTCGTTGCGGTGCGCGGGCTTCTCGTTGCAGTGGCTTCTCTTGTTACAGAGCACAGGCTCTAGGCACGCGGGCTTCAGTAGTTGTGGCATGCGGGCTCTAGAGTGCAGGCTCAGTAGCTGTGGCACACGGGCTTAGTTGCTCCACGGCATGTGGGATCTTTCCAGACCAGGGCTCGAACCCGTGTCCCCTGCACTGGCAGGCGTATTCTTAACCACTGTGCCACCAGGGGAGCCCCTGAATGTAGTTTTTGTTTGTAGCTCTTTTTCTCTCCTATCCAATTTCAAGGACAACTTCAGGGCAGGGGAGCTGGGCAGGTAGCCAAGAGGGCAAGGAAGGAGGGGGCATCCTTGTGAGGGACATGTGGGGAGGGAACACCTATGGCGGCTTAACTGCTGAGCAAAGGGGAGATGGAGGGAAGGACCAGCAGCCCTCTGTCCAGGGCAGACTGACCCCCTTCTCCTGAGGCAACAGGATCCCCCGCCCAACCCATCAGACAAAACCTGCTCGTCACCCATCAGAGACACCTGCAGTCCTGGGATGTCCCTCTCTGGCTCTGTGCCTAGAAAGATTGGCCTTAAACGTTGCAGGGCAGCACAGCGGCACTGCTGCGGTGCTGGGGCTCCAGGTAGCAAGGGTATCCCCACAGCACTGTTGCTCTCACCTAGGGATGGAGGGGCCCAAACTCCCCAGGCGGGGGAGGTGGAGGAATGGGGATGGGGAGGGTGGGGCTTGGACCAGATGGGACTCTGAAGGAGAGTGTAGCATTCCTGTCAAATGACCCATCGCCCCATGACTCCATCGTAGGAGAGAAGTTGGTTGGATTGATCCAATTATCTGTTTAACATCCCAGAAACCAAGTTACTGACGGAGCTGTGTTGAGTGCTAGCAAGGAGAGGGGCCGGGTGTGCAGTTGACCTGGTTATCAGAGGAGGGAAAGACGATGGAGGGGCTTGGAGCCGGTCTGGAGGGGGAGAGAGAGTCACCGCCGCCGGGAGAAGGGGTCAGGGAGGGGGGGACTTGTAGGCAGAGAAAGCCCAGCTCCGGGGCTCCAGCGGGGAGCAGACCCCTCCAGGCGCCCACAGGGCCAGAGGCAGAGCTGGAAGCCAGGGTGTGTAGGGGAGATGGAGCTGGACCAGCAAGAAACTGACTTCTCAGGCCCTCTAGCGGTCTCTGCCCCACCCTCAGCCCCTACAGGGAGCAGCCCAACAGTTGTAGAGGGGCGTGACGTGCTTAGCAGGCAGCGGTCAGACCTGAATTTACACGATTTGGGGGTAACTCCCTTAAAAATCATTCAAATTTAGGAACGTAAAATTGCTAGGCCCCTCAACCCTACCCTGGGAAGAGGCTCTGCCCTGACCTATGACCCCATCTCACGCCGACTCCCGGGAGGCAGGCGTTGTAGTGAGACCCGCCCCTCCCCGACTGAATCAGTGGGAGCCAGGGGACAACGCGGGGACACACGTGGGCTGTCACTACGGTAAGATTATTTCTTAAAACATTTACTTGGGCTTCCCTGGTGGCGCAGTGGTTGAGAGTCCGCCTGCCGATGCAGGGGACACGGGTTCGTGCCCCGGTCCGGGAGGGTCCCACGTGCCGCGGAGCGGCTGGGCCCGTGAGCCGTGGCCGCTGAGCCTGCGCGTCCGGAGCCTGTGCTCCGCAACGGGAGAGGCCACAACAGGGAGAGGCCCGCGTACCGCAAAAAAAAAAAAACATTTACTTTCACAGCTCTCTCACGTCTAAAATGCCCCGAAGGAAGAAAGCGCAGAGCTGGGGGCTGAGAAGTCACACAGGGAGGCGCAGTCACTCCCCGACGGGCCACGCGGCGGGGAGACAGCCCAGCGGTAGAGGCAGGAGCCAATCCCCCAGCCCCGCGTGAGAACTTGGGCTGGCGCTGGGGCCCCTCTCACAGCGCCCCCATTTCAGAAACGGGTCAGGGTCACAGCTTTTGCCCCCGACAACCTTGGACGGCACGCCCGCCCCCACATGCGTGCAGGTGCTCAGACCAGTCACGTCAAAGGGACCCTTCCCCCCTTTCCCACTGGCTCTTCTCCTTGATCTGCCCCTTTCTGACAGGGGTGTGTGGTTAAATCCCTCATTACAGCGGGGTTTTATTTATATATGTTGAAGCTGCTTTTTTAGACCAATAGAGGTATTTATTCTCGGTGGAATGCGCTTTATATCAAAATTAAGCATACTGCTTTGTCTCTTTTAACACTTGTACCCTCAATTATATTTCCCACATAATTCTGTTCCATCTTTGTTTCTGTCAGCGTTTGTCTTCCATGTCTGTTGTATTACTGTCTCTTCCCCATTTCTCTTCTATTGCACTTCAGGTGCATCTCTTGTAAATACAGCATAGCTGATCCTGCGGCTCCATCCAACTCCAGAGTCTCCGCCTCTTGATAAATAAACACCCATTTGCGTTTACTCCTCCCAGTTTTTTTCTATGTGCTGTGATTTTTACTCTTCTTCCCATCCTGACATTCATTGGATCATTTAGTTCATTTTGCCTTGAAAGTTATACCTTTTAGTTCTGTTCTTCTAGTCATTATCCTTAAATTGGTAACACACACACACACACATTACTCAAATTCTAGTGTTAACTGACATCTGTATTCTTTATCCCCAAATATATTACAAACCTCTCAGATCCTTTCATTCTCTGAGTGACTCCAGCCCCCCCCCGCCGCCCCCAGACCCCATGTTATCATTGGAAACTTCCATCTAACTAGGAATGTCCCGCTCTCCTGTTTTAATTGACCCTATTCGATCTCATCCTGAAGATTTCCGACGCTCCCATTTCAATGTGATCTGCTTGTGGCAGCTACGAAGATGGTCCCATGACTCCTCCCAGCTCTGCCGTGGCTTTGCTTTCTGTGTTTTCCAGTGCGTTCCTGCACACACTGAGGGCCACACTCGTGTTTTCTGTGGTTGCTCCTTCTATCGGCGTGAAATGCACAGCTCAGCCATGAGTCTCTCCTTGCACCTCCAGTCCCCTCTCTTCTGCCCCACTTGGTGCCCCAGAGGCTGGCCTCAATGGACTGCATCCCGGGACCCCCGCCCTCTCCGGGCTCCAGGAGACCGAGGGCAGGAGGGGAGTGAGCTCAGGTCTGAGCCCCCTCCCACCCGCTCCCCTCCTGCAGCCTCACTGCCCGGGTCCTGGGGGCGCAGCCTCTCCCCCTGCTCTGCCGGTCTAGGCTGGCCCCCGCGGGGGGCTCACCCCTCCTGCTGGCTCCTTCAGTCCGCCGACACCTCTGTAAATAAATTTTCATTTCACTAGTTGCTCTTCTGTTAACCTTTCAAGTGTTTCCTCCTGGAACAGAACTGATCCGTCATCTTCGAGTCTTTAAAACGGTCTCTGCCTTGTACTGGGCTGTCCTGTATTGTTACTGCTACACCCTCCTTCCTGCGTTGGCGTTTACCTGTCAGCCTTGACCTTTCCATAGAAAGTTTAACCCATTCTCGTTCACTGAGTCAATGCCATGGTTCTCCCCCAGCAGAGACCATCTTCTTGGCATCACTCTGCACCCTCTGCTCCTCTCACACGTCCCAGGACTATCTTTAATCAACGCTTCTCCCCGCTCACCACGGCTCCCTCCTGGACTTTGTGTCACCCTGGATGCGGCTCCACAACTCGTCCCGTAAGGCCTGTTCGCGTCGTGGTCGCTGTCAGTGGGCAGCGTGGCCGCCGGGCTCCTGCGTCTCAGCACGTGGAGCCCGTTCTCCATCCTTGGCTCCATACTTGCGCTCTCGCCCGAATCTCTCACTGCAGACGGTCCGCTTCGGCAGCGGCTTTAGGGTGAGTCTTTGTCATGGATGCGGTGAGATTCCAGCACCGCGTGTCTGCTGTTTGTTTTGTGTTCGTCTGCTTTTCAAGGGGTGCTCAGTCTTATTTTCTGAAAACGTAGCTTCCTGTCTAGTCCTTCTTTTCTTCCCTCTGGGTGGGAATCCCTACGGGGCAGATATTCAGACTTCCGAACTGTCCCGTCACACTCTTCACCTCTTACTCCTTTGTGCCGCGTTGCCCTGCAATGCGCCCCGTCTGCTAGTCCTTCCCGTGAAGTAGCACATGTTTCATCTCCCGTTTCCATGGCCCTCTGTCTTTGTTTTGTGTGCAAGGTATCGTCCTTATCTGCCTGGTGACATGAGTGACAGTGCCTGGCTGGTTGTTACTGACACGAGCTCCTGGATTAGTCTGTAACCTCCTCCTGGGTGTCGTGCGCCCTGTGTGCAGCCGCCTTGGCTCCCCGGCATCTCCGGCCCCCCGGGCTCCTCGGCTCCGGCAAGAACCCTGCAAGCCCACTGCTCTGTGCGTTCCGGAGACTCCTCAAAGTTCAGACCATGGAGTCCCCGTCCTGTGTGCAAGGGGACCCTGCTTTCTCTCTTAAATTGTAGAACTCTCGGTGCCCTCACGGATTTAGCACAGGCAGGGGTGAGCTGAGCCTTCCCCGGTCTCTGTCCTGAACGAGGACTATGTCCCCTGCTCTTAAGTTCCTTTATGAAAGTCATTTAAAGTTTTACTCTTTGATATTTTGAGCTTTCTGTTGCTATTGTGAATGGGACGTTTTCCCATAGCATCCCTGTCACGTGTCGGGTTCTCCAGGAAGCCAACTCCTGGGACCGATGCCCTGGCGGGTGGAAGAGAGGGGCAGGCGGCAGCGCTGGGCAGCGGGAGCGGGCAGCGGGGCTGGCCCTGTGGCTGTGACCCCCATCCCCCTCGGTCATTGGATGTGCGCCGCCTTGAGAAAATGTGTCCCAGGTGGGGAAGGCTCTCGGCCCCAGTGCCATCCCCGGGGAGCTCTCTGCTGACTGTGCTCCCCGCAGACGGAGCATCGTCTTCTGTGAAGGGGGCTCGGGGGCACATAACTAGCTACTTACACTGATAGGGAAGCTGTTCACTTGGGTAGCTTAAAGAAGCCCCTTAAATGGCGGTGAATTTACCGTTAATTCCGGCGGATGGACATGTGCACGTCAGTGATGATTCTGTCTGCTTGTCTACAACGGTTTGCCTCTTATTTCAGTTTCTTGTGTTAACGCCTTAGCCAGAATTTACCCCCAGATAAATGCTTGTGAGAACGGTCATACGTAGGTGGGGGGGCAGTGATGTTGGGGAAACGGGGGAAGGTGGCCAAAAGGTACAGACTTCCAGTTAAAAACTAAATGTGTGCTGGGGATGCGATGTACAGACTGGGGACTGTAGTTAGTAAGGCTGTACTGCCTATCTGACATGGCTCTGCATCTATGTAAGGTGACAGGTGCTGACTGTAGTCAGTAATGCTGCACTGCCTATCTGACATGGCTCTGCACCGGTAAGGTGACGGGTGCTGACTGTAGTTAGTAATGCTGTACTGCCTATCTGACATGGCTCTGCACCTGTAAGGTGATGGGTGCTGACTGTAGTTAGTAATGCTGTATTGCCTATGTGACATGGCTCTGCATCTGTGTAAGGTGACGGGTGCTGACTGTAGTCAGTAATGCTGTATTGCCTATCTGACGTTGCTCTGCATCTGTGTAAGGTGACGGGTGCTGACTGTAGTCAGTAATGCTGTATTGCCTATCTGACATGGCTCTGCATCTGTGTAAGGTGACGGGTGCTGACTGTAGTTAGTAATGCTGTACTGCCTATCTGACATGGCTCTGCATCTGTAAGGTGACGGGTGCTGACTGTAGTTAGTAATGCTGTACTGCCTATCTGACATGGCTCTGCACCTGTAAGGTGACGGGTGCTGACTGTAGTCAGTAATGCTGTACTGCCTATCTGACATGGCTCTGCACCTGTAAGGTGACGGGTGCTGACTGTAGTTAGTAATGCTGTACTGCCTATCTGACATGGCTCTGTACCTGTAAGGTGATGGGTGCTGACTGTAGTCAGTAATGCTGTACTGCCTATCTGACATGGCTCTGCATCTGTAAGGTGACGGGTGCTGACCGTAGTCAGTAATGCTGTATTGCCTATCTGACATGGCTCTGCACCTGTAAGGTGACGGGTGCTGACTGTAGTCAGTAATGCTGCACTGCCTATCTGACATGGCTCTGCACCTGTAAGGTGATGGGTGCTGACTGTAGTCAGTAATGCTGTACTGCCTATCTGACATGGCTCTGCATCTGTAAGGTGACGGGTGCTGACTGTAGTCAGTAATGCTGTACTGCCTATCTGACATGGCTCTGCACCTGTAAGGTGACGGGTGCTGACTGTAGTCAGTAATGCTGTACTGCCTATCTGACATGGCTCTGCATCTGTAAGGTGACGGGTGCTGACCGTAGTCAGTAATGCTGTATTGCCTATCTGACATGGCTCTGCATCTATGTAAGGTGACGGGTGCTGACTGTAGTCAGTAATGCTGTACTGCCTATCTGACATGGCTGTGCATCTATGTAAGGTGACGGGTGCTGACTGTAGTCAGTAATGCTGTACTGCCTATCTGACATGGCTCTGCATCTGTAAGGTGACGGGTGTTGACTGTAGTCAGTAATGCTGTATTGCCTATCTGACGTTGCTCTGCATCTGTGTAAGGTGACGGGTGCTGACTGTAGTCAGTAATGCTGTACTGCCTATCTGACATGGCTCTGCATCTGTAAGGTGACGGGTGCTGACTGTAGTCAGTAATGCTGTATTGCCTATCTGACATGGCTCTGCATCTATGTAAGGTGACAGGTGCTGACTGTAGTCAGTAATGCTGTATTGCCTATCTGACATGGCTCTGCATCTGTGTAAGGTGATGGGTGCTGATTGTAGTCAGTAATGCTGTACTGCCTATCTGACATGGCTCTGCATCTGTAAGGTGACGGGTGCTGACTGTAGTTAGTAATGCTGTACTGCCTATCTGACATGGCTCTGCACCTGTAAGGTGACGGGTGCTAACTGTAGTTAGTAATGCTGTATTGCCTATGTGACATGGCTCTGCATCTGTGTAAGGTGACGGGTGCTGACTGTAGTCAGTAATGCTGTATTGCCTATCTGACGTTGCTCTGCATCTGTGTAAGGTGACGGGTGCTGACTGTAGTCAGTAATGCTGTATTGCCTATCTGACATGGCTCTGCATCTGTGTAAGGTGACGGGTGCTGACTGTAGTTAGTAATGCTGTACTGCCTATCTGACATGGCTCTGCATCTGTAAGGTGACGGGTGCTGACTGTAGTTAGTAATGCTGTACTGCCTATCTGACATGGCTCTGCACCTGTAAGGTGACGGGTGCTGACTGTACTCAGTAATGCTGTATTGCCTACGTGACATGGCTCTGCACCTGTAAGGTGACGGGTGCTGACTGTAGTTAGTAATGCTGTACTGCCTATCTGACATGGCTCTGCATCTGTAAGGTGATGGGTGCTGACTATAGTCAGTAATGCTGTACTGCCTACCTGACATGGCTCTGCATCTGTAAGGTGACGGGTGCTGACTGTAGTCAGTAATGCTGTATTGCCTATCTGACATGGCTCTGCATCTATGTAGGTGATGGGGTGCTCACTAGACTTATCGGGGCGATCACTTTGCAATGCATACAAGTGCTGAATCAGTATGCTGTACACCTGAAAACAATGCAATGCTTTATGGCAATTATGCTTCAGTAAATAATAAATGAGTGAGATTTAAAGTAAATGTTTATAACTGAGAGCCCCGTTTTACCCTGGAATGCCCAGAAAATCTTGAGTGCTATTAGTTGTTGCCTTGCAATGCCTCTCCTCTTCGTACTAGAGCAAACCCCTTGT
Organism: Leucopleurus acutus; assembly: GCF_964270905.1. Lineage (NCBI taxonomy): Eukaryota > Metazoa > Chordata > Mammalia > Artiodactyla > Delphinidae > Leucopleurus > Leucopleurus acutus. The sequence goes on along the minus strand of NC_139153.1, from coordinate 1,341,523 downwards.
AAGCCCCACAGAGTACAGTGAACAGACGGACAGCTGGGACCCGGTGAGCAGACTGTCCTGTTCCCCTCGCATGTATCTCACGGGCGCCGTGCACTGTGGCAGACAAACCCGCTGAAATTTCCCAGTGACCCCGTGAGCGCCTGCCGACCGGCTGCTTGTCCTCTGGTCTCAAGCTGTGCACGTCGTGCTCCATGTAGAATTTTTCCTGGGCTGACTTCCTGCAGCCCCTCCAATCTGCCCTTGGGAAGGTGGGAAGCACGTTGCCCGTCCCGACCCTGGTGGCCCCTCTGTGTCCTCGCTGGTGGGAAGGCAGGAAGAACATGGGACCTGGGAGAGGCCGTTCCGAGCCCATGATCCGGGATCGGAGGTCCTGGGATCTCTCCTGCTCTCTCCCCATCTCAGTCTCCACGTCCGGGACCCAGGTAGGCCCCTCCTCCCCGGCCGAGGGTAATTCTCCCCCAGGGAGGGACGTCGGAGCCGGAGCAGACCCGGCACCCGCTGGCAGGCAGAGCCTGGCCTCCGAGCTGTGTGTCTCCCGGCTCCCGACTCCAGCTCTCCCCGGGACCCTCTCCCGTTTCAGAAGGACCTGCTTCTCCATCTCCCCCGGGACGCAGATCATGTCTCCCCAGTAACACTCGCTGACTGTTTCTTCCTGCTCAGAGCCGGCCATGGCCTCGCGTCTGCAGACCCGGCACTGAATCAGGCATCACTGACGTCATGAGGATGTCATGAGGACGTCAGGTCCCTTTGAATTCTCTTCCAATCCTACTTGTCGCATCCCTCAGAAAGGCTCAGCTTCCCTCGAGGCTGTCTCTACCACCTAGCAAGCACGCGTTACTCTCCCTTCTGTTAGAGAGAGCGCAGGCATCCGGCCCAGGGCCTTGGCAGGAGCTGGTTGCTATCGTAGGTGTTCCTGGTGTTTGGTTTACGCTTACCTTCCAGTGACAGCAAGTGGTACTAGCTCTCCAGTGTGTTGTGCGGATCCACATACACATATGTTGACGTTTTTTTAAAGTGCATGAGATTGGAGAGAATGTATGAAGTAAATAAAAGCACAGGTGGTCTGACGCCATGACCGAGTACACGGTGACGGACGTTTGGGCGCCTCCCAGAGCCCCAGGAGACCCTGCTGACATTTCACCGGTGGGTCGGGTCTCATGGCCACCCCCAGCTAGCTGCAAGGGGGCCTGGAAAAGGGGTGCTTTCCCAGCTGTGTGGAGAAACACACAGCACCCCTCCCAAAATAAGGAAGAAGAGAGGAATGCACAGGGACCAGACGGCTGAGGGCATCTGTGTGGCACCCACTGCCCATGAAGCACTGAGGCCCCAAGACGGAAAGGATATCGTGGGGGAACCGGGATTCTAAGTGGAGCTGCCCGATCGATGCACGGCTGGCAAGTCCCTGGCCCATCGGCCTCCTTCTCACTCTCCGAGGCCCGGAAACATCCAAGGAAGAAGAATTTACATCCATTCATTCATGCATCCAGGACCCCTGCTGTCCCTGAGCTGCACCAGGGCTTGTGCTGGGCACTGAGACCTGCCCCCTAACTGCCCCGTCCAGGGCGTGAGATGACCTGGCGCCTGGTTGTGGCCTGGAGGCCACTCGAGGCCCCGGCCCTGCCCACAGGCTGGGGTCCGGCTGGACCGGCTTCCAAGGAGCAGCAGACAGCAGTGGGAGCAGGGAGGACACGCCAGCGCTGAGTGTGGAGGTGTCTCCCCGTGAGCATTACCTCACTCAATCATCAGAGTAGCCCTGCCCTTCCACCCGCAGATGGAGAAACCGAGGCGCAGACAGCCTAGGGATTGGCTGAGGTTACACAGCCTAGAAGTCTTGGCCCCAGGCAGCAGCCCCAAGGCCACGCCCCACCACCTGCCCGGCCTGCCTGGGTCTGCCGAAGGGTGGAGGTAGTGAGGCGCCTGTCGCTGGCGGTGTGCAAAGCGGGCAGCCCCCAGCAGGGGCCGGTCCTGGGCAGGAAGACAGGCAGTGTGACTGCGGCGGCCTGGAGGGCGCGTGACCCTGGGGAGGGGGGCTGCAGAAGCAGGCCAATGGTTTATGTCTTAATTACACAGAGAGGAGTTTAGCTGATGAGTAGCTGCTGGCCCTGCCGGCCTCCTGGCTCCCTAAGCCGAGTCACGCACACAGCCCCGGTGCCCAGAGCCACTAACAGGTCTGCAGCACTGATCGCCCTCCACACCACTTGGCGGGGCTCCGGGAAGTCTCTTGCCTCCCGGGGACTGGGCTGAATCGCTTTTCCCTCCGAGCGCCGTCCCATAAACCCCCCACAGGGGCCCGACCCGCTCGGAGGGGCCACACGCAGTCCCTTCCCACGCTTCCCCGTGGCGGGGGCAGCTGCCGCGTGGGAGGGGCCCCTCGAGCGGGGGCGGCATCGGGCCACGTCGGCGTCTCGCGGGCACTGCCTCAGCCACCCTCGCTGCCCGGGGGCCGGTCCTTCCCCTGCCGCAGAGACGGGCCGCTGGGCCACGAAGCCGGGAAGCGGAGAGTCCACGCCCGCTCCCCGCGGAGCCCCAGGACCCGACTCCCGCGGAGGGATTCACACACCACGACTCAGCCGCCAGCGGTATCTGTGGAGCCCCGGCTGCGCGCCAGGCACGATTTAGGGGCTGGGGCTGCGGTCGTGAAGGAGAGGGACACAGTCCCCCCGCAGCTGACGAGGAAGCCAAGGAAGTACCAGGGTGACTACAGGGGTGGCCACTGTCGTCACAGGCAGGAGGCGACTACGGGAGCCCCTGGGGCGGCTCTCTCGGAGGGGTGGCCAGAGGGGCCTCAGCAAGGACGGGACACTTGGACCAAACCTTCAGGAGGCGCAGGGCGCTCACGGGACACGTGTCTGCGCGCCAGGAACGGCAAGGGCAAAGGTTCTGCGTCCCGGTAAAGAGGCCGCGAGGCTGGAACAGAGTGGACCAGGGCCGGCCGACAGAGGTGGGTCCCCAGAGAAGGGAACTTTGCCCTCATTCCAAGCGCCAGCCGACAGCAGACACACCGCAAACACCCGCAAATGGGCTCCCTGAGCTCGGCCGCCGTCCTGGGCACCTTCTCACTTCCTGGCCGCCAGAGCCCCGTCCCCGCTCTGCCCTCTGCCTCTTCCCGTCCGCAGCCGAGCTTGGCCCAAGCCCCAGGAAACCTCCCTTCCCAGAGCCTCCCACAAAAGGCCCTCCGTGTGGGCAGAGGGCGCCCTTCCTGCCCGCTCGCTGCAGGGGTCCTGTCGCCCCACTGCAGACACCGAGCCAGCAAGCGGGCAGCCTCTTCCCCCAGGGCCTCCCCACGCAGCCCAGGGCCCGACACCCGGTCGGTGCCTGGGAGCCACCAGTGTGGGCACAGCGTCCCGCAGGACAGGACTGGGCCTGGCCGTGGCACCAGAAGTGGGGGTGGCCCTCTCTGGGCTTCACCTGATGCTGCTTCTCTGCCTGGACGGGAAGACCCTCACGTCCGCACCCGCAGGGAAGGAGGAACTCCGGAAGGCCACGTGGTGAGCAAGGCACTGCCCGCCGGGGGAGAGCCTGCTGGGAGGCAGATGTGTGGCTGACAGCCCACAGCTCCAGAGCCGTCAGGATCCACGGCAGCTTCACCTGGGGGCTGAGCACTGAGCCCAGCAGGTGCTGGAGCTGCTCCTGCCCGACCCAGGGCTCCCCCGCGGGCAGTCTGGGCTCTGGGCTCTGCACCGGGCTGCCCCCGGGCCACGTTGTCTCCGAGCTGTGCTGCGGCCCTGCCCAGCCCTTCCCAGGTGCCGCCCTGCAGTGGCTAACGCTCTCCTCCTGCTTCCCCGTCTCCCTGTGAGCCTCTCACACGCCTCCTTCCATCTCCACGTCTGCTCCCTGGAGGCCAGAGCTGACAGGCTCCCGGTCCCTGGCTGGACAAGCTCGGTTCTCGGGCTCAGCTCAGTGACACCCCCTCCTGTGCCCTGTGCCCGCCCCTGCTGTCCAGGAGAGACTAACAGTGCAGCCCACCCCCACCGCATGGCCGCCCACACTGACAGCCGGGAGGGCGTCCCTGGCAGAGCGCCTGGCTGCCCCCAGCCTGTGAACAGGAAGGTGATCTCATCCTGATGTGGTAACCATGGAAACAGGGCCAGAGCAGCTATGGCTCGCACAGTATGAGGTGCCTCAGTTCCTGCACCTAAGCAGGAACCGACCCCCAGCTCTGCAGTCTGGCAGGGACGCCCCCATGGGGGTATCCCCAGCATTACCCAGAGGGATGGAGGAGACGCTGTCAGGTCCTCCCAAACCCCCCCAAGTTACAGGTCTGGTACCCTCAGGGATGGATTTAAAATCCCCAAGTGGGGCTTCCCTGGTGGCACAGTCGTTAAGAATCCGCCTGCCAATGCAGGGGACCCAGGTTCGAGCCCTGGTCCAGGAAGATCCCACAAGCCATGGAGCAACTAAGCCCGTGCACCACAACTACTGAGCCTGCGCTCTAGATCCCACGAGCCACAGCTACTGAGCCCGTGCGCCACAACTACTGAAGCCCGCGTGCCTAGAGCCCGTGCTCCGCAACAAAAGAAGCCACCACAATGAGAAGCCCGCGCACCGCAACAAAGAGTAGCCCCCGCTCGCCACAACTAGAGAAAGCCTGCGCACAGCAACGAAGACCCAACACAGCCAAAAATAATAAATAAATAAAATTTAAAATAAAGTACAATAAAATCCCCAAGTGCAAGCATGCACTCAGCACCTAGTAAGTGCAGGCATTTCACCTGGGTGACAGGTCACATATTGTCTCTTCTTACACATGAGGCTCAGAGAGGCTAAGGGACTTGTCCAAAGACACACAGCTGGAATTCAGACCACGTCCCCTGACTTCAGGTCCAGGGCGCTGGGGACCACGGGGAGCTGAAGGAGTCACGTTGGTGTCTGATGGGCCTGGGCGTGAAGAGATCCCAGCGTTGCCAGAGATCAGCACACACTCCAACAGTGACTGAAAGAGTGGGGCGCTGGCTCCAAAGGAGTCGTGGCTAGAGAAAGAGTTCAGAGCCTTGAAACAGACGCCCTCGGGTACAGGAGGGCTCTCGTTCACAGAACCGTCAAGACTGAACAATGCACAGGAAAAGTAATTTACAAAACGATGCTGAGATACCTGGAGATCAATTCTGGAAAAACAAGAATCTATGCTTTACGCCACAGACTCAACACAGGTAAACTAAAGATCCGACTGTGTGCAACCCAATCACAGTTCAGCTCTGGCAGGTGTTTGGAGGCATTAACACCTGACTTGGAATCAAAGAAATTAAAGAAGAAATAACAGAATTAATAGTGTGAACGCTCACGCTTTCTGGACATCAGAAGTTTTAAAAAGATTAGAAGACATTTGCATGAAAGGGGTACAGGGTCGATATCGTCTGTGGGCTACAAGTATTTGTCCGAACAACAGATCCCATGGCTAGATGTGCACAGGGCCAGGGTCCAGGAGAACATGCGGTGAGAGGCTGATGGGGGAGCTGGAAATGAAATGATGATGCTTTACACTTATTGAATTAGCACAAGTTGAAAACAGAAATATGTGCTGGCATGGCCACCAGCCAGGGTGCGCCCCACCCCCCTGCAACCCACCGCCACGCCCGTGCTCACAGCCCGTAAACTGCACATCCTCCTGAAGCGCGGTTTGACGGCGCATGTCCAGAGCCCGGAGACGTGTCAAGCCCCGGATCCGTAATCCCAGCCCTGCAGATGCACCCGCAGGAAACAATGCAAGGGAAGAGGAAAAGCCATGAACGAGAATATGTTGGCTGAAGCACCTCTCAGCATTTTCTTATGGAAAATGTCAAACCCACACAAAAGGAAAGAGGATAATGAGCCCATGTGTCATCCCCCAGCTTCAACACTTATCAGCTCACAGACAACACTGTTTCATGTCCCCCACCACGCACACACACACGCTGGCACACACGCTGGCGCACACACATGCACACGCACTTTTTTTTTTGTATTGTAGAGTGAATCCCAGACACCATTTCACTTTGCCCATAAATACTGCAATTTGCATCCCTAGCAAATAAGGATTTTAAAAAATCTAATCATAATATCATCATATCCAATAATAATTGTTTAGTATCTTTTTATCCATTGCCCGTGTTCAAATTTTTCCGTATGTTTTAGATAACTTTAGAATCAGTTTGTCGGAAGCAGGATGCAAACGAGGGAAAGGCATTGCGTTTGGTCGCTGTGCTTTTGTCCCTTTTATTCTCTAGTGGCTCCCCCGCTTCCTTCTTCACTGAGGCACTTAAGATAACGCCCCCCAAACGGAAGCCACCAACAGGCCCAGGGCCAGGGCCGCTTAGGCAGCGTGTGGTGCACCTGCCTGGGCGCCCAGGGCCCCTGCTGTCTGGGCAGCAGTGTCTGCATATAGCCGGGAGCAGCTGGCCCCCGGCTCCTGCCCGGCCTGGCGGCTGGCTCGCCCAGCTCTGCCACCCGCGGTGACTTGGCCGTGCCCTTGGCCACCCGCCCTCAGACCTGGCAGCGCAGCCTGGCCCCCACTCGTGGCATGTTTGGACCTGGTCGTGTTTCTGGGCGCCCCTCCTTGGCTGTGGCCCACCTGCGGACCCAGCAGCTGTAGGTAAGAAGCACCACGCTGCTGCCCTCCGTGACAGCACTCAGCCCCCGGGAGAGGTCTGCACAGGTGCTCGTGGAAGGCCACCACCCTACCCTGCCATGGCCACCCCAGGCCCACGCCCACGCCCACGCATGCTGTGTTTGCAGCGGAGGAAAATGGAAATGCCCACTGGACGGATACGCAAAAGCGTGCGTTCTGATGTGGACGCGACTGCAGCCGTGTACTCTCCTTTTGATTCAGAGGAACAACGCACAACCCCCCCATCCTTCGATTCTCAGCCAAGTCCACCTGTTAGAGAACGGGATTGGCCTTGGTTGCTTGGTTGCCATGGGAACGTTCTCCCACCAGGGAATTGGACAGGTACGGTGTGTGGGGGGAGGGTGGGCTCAACCCCACGAGCCTTTCTCTTCCAGCCAGGAAAGCCAAGGAAGGCAGCCCGTTGGTGAAGGGGCAGGCTGCCCGGGGTGTCCTGATCTCAGTGGCTGTTTTAAATGTAGGTTTTGTTATTATTCAGGGGCCAGTGGATCATAATGATTGCCATTGAAAAGATAACTTGTTACACTCACAGACCCCAAGAGGAGGGGGCATGTCATGCCACGGGGGCCACACGGAGCAGCACCGGGGTTGTTCAGGGGGCTGGGGTGCAGGGAGCGTGGGCACAGCCTCCACTGAGGTTTTCCCGGGAAGGAACAGGTGAGGCAGGTGAGCAGGCTTGGGACTGGCTGGTTTGAATGATCTCAGGCCTCTGGGCCCAGGGCTGTCCCGTGCTGTCTGGCACTGGCCGTGGTGAGGGGTCATCAGGGCAGGCGGATAGCAGCCCTGTGTGTGAGAGCCCCGTGGAGGAGGTGGGACGTGTGAGCTCTGGATGGGATGATTTTTACGGAGAAAGCACGTTCAGGGATGAGTCATCTGTCCCTAGGAATTGCTTCCCCGGGAGGGGCGGTCCCTGCAGAGCCGGCACAGCCCCAAGATGCCAGAACATTCGAAAGTAAAAGGCACAGTGAACACAGGGACTTGCGCCCAAACCTGGAGCCTTCCTTCACCCCTGTCCCTCCCTCTCCGCCTTCACCCGTCTGCTCTCATCTCTAACTCATCCACTCCTCTCCCCACGGCCCTCAGCCAGCGCCCAGCGTCCTCAGCTCTCCCCCGACAACAGCCCCCCTGTCCCCCACCCCCACCCACCATCACTCACGGCCCGGGGGCCTCGCTGTCCCCCGCAAGGCTCCTCTGCAGTTGGCTTGGCCACCCCACCCCATGACCCGTGGACCCCTTCTCCAACCCCTTGAAGCCAGGCGGGCTCCAGGACCGCTCTGGCCCACGAGACGTGGCAGAAGTGATGCTGGACGTGGCCCCTGGAACCCCTGTGCACTGCTGGTGGGTACATAAAATGCTACAGCTTCGGAAAACCGTACGAAGGGTCTTCAAACCCAGCAGTTCCACTTCTGGATACTTACCCAAAGGAACTGAAAGCAGGGACTCAGATATACTTGTATGACCACATTCATTGCAGCATTATTCCCAAATAGGTGGAAGCAACCCAAGCGTCCATCAACAGGTAAATGAACAGGCAAAACATGGTCTATACAGACGATGGAATATCATTCAGACTTAAAAGGGAAGAAAATTCTGACATAGGCTAAAACATGGATGAACCCTGAGGACACTATGCTCAGTGAAATAAGTCGGTCATGAAAGGACAAATACTGTGTGATCAACTTACACGAGGTCCCCAGAGGAGTCAAATATACAGATGGGCCTCCAACCACAAAAACCAAAAATGCCAGAGACGATATAACAGAAACAAACCCTAAAGGTCACCTGGACGTCCACAAAAGCGAACCAGACCTTTTTCTCTGGCAAACATGTAGACCTATTAGGAAACTAGAGTAATTAAAGACAGTTTGTCATCAGAGTAGTAGTTTTTCAAAAAACAATGAAATAGAATAGGCAGTGCAAAAACGGCCCTGAACCTCGAAGGGAAAACTCTTACACCACAGAGAAGCCATAATAAATTGCTAGTGAAACAACAGACTAGGACATAAATGGTGCTGGGAAATTGGTTATTCACACGGGAATTTTCAATGAATTCCCTATGTCATGCCATGGGCAAGAATAAATTCCAAATGAGTAAATGCCTAAATCTGAAAAGAAGCACCCTTAACATTAGGGAAGAAATAAGAAAATATCTTTAATTGTTTTGGGGAAGGGAAGAGCTGCTTGAACAAGGCATGAAGGATAACATTGATGAATTTTACTGAAATAAATGAAGGTTTTAGATGATAAAAGACACCATCAACAAAACAAATAGAAGGGAGAAGATTTGTGCAAAGCACATAACTACTGGAGAATTCATATCTGGCTTTAAAAAGAACTCCCACAAATCAGTGGGAAAAGGACAAAAATCTGAACAGAACATGGGCAACGAATATGAACAGGCAACTCAGAGGAGAATAAACCTAAATAAATAAACATGAAAACACAATACAGCTCATGAAAACTCAGGAAATGCACATTAAAACAATTATAAGATGCCCTGCCACAGCCATCACCTTAGTGGCAAATATGAAGTGTGACAATAAATCATTGTTGGTGGCAGTGTGGAGTAACGGGGACTCCCATGCACCGTGGGGGGAGCGTAAGCTGGCACAGAGGCACTGAGAACAGCTTGGTGTTGCCTCGCAGGGTCAAGGATGTGCACACGTCCCATGACCCAGACATCCCACTGCTGGGTATCAGCCCAGAGAAGCCCTCGCGCATGTGTAGAAGAACAGACAGACAAGGATGGTCGCCCTTTGTAATGGCAAAAAATAACAGTTAGAAAACGGAAGCCAGCTAAATGCTCACCAACAGGAAAGCGCGTACGCATGTCACAAGCTGTGCACTTTCACGCGGCAGAGACAACGGATGCTGTATCACCATCCCCATACCGTGAAGAACAGCGGGCGGGAAAACAAGACCTGCAGCCTGATAACATAAAGTTTCAACGTTGCAAAACAGTTCTATACGCTGTTTGCAAGACACATACGCATCTGGTAAAAGTATAAAGCTGAGTGACTCACAGAACGAGAGAAAACATTTGCAAATCACTTTCTGATTAGAGGGTAACATCCAGGATGTATAGAGAACTCCTAAAACTCAACAACGAAAAAGCCTGATTCACAACTAGGCGAAGGACTTGAATAGCCGTTTCTCCAAAGAAATACACAGATGGTTAAAAAGCACACGAAAAGATGCTAACGTTAGGGAAATGCACATCAAGACCACAATGAGGTATCACCTCACACCCATTCGCACGGATACTATCGTAACAACAGAAAATAACAGGTGTTGGCGAGGACGTGAAGAAACTGGTACCCCAGTGCACTGCTGGTGGGAATGCGAAATGACGCAGCCACTGTGGAAAACAGTATGGGGTTTCCTCGAAAATGAAACAGAAATACCCTATGACTCAGAAATGCCACTTCTGGGTATATAACCCAAAGAACTGAAAGCAACGTCTTGAGAAATGTGTACAACCCACATTCATAGCAGCATCATTTTTTAAAAATTAATTAATTATTTTTGGCTGCTTTGGGTCTTCATTGCTGCACGTGGGCTTTCTCTAGTTGCAGCGAGCAGGGGCTACTCTTCGTTACAGTGCGCGGGCTTCTCATTGCGGTGGCTTCTCTTTGTTGCAGAGCACGGGCTCTAGGCGCACGGGCTTCAGTAGTTGTGGCACGTGGGCTCAGTAGTTGTGGCTCACGGGCTCTAGAGTGCAGGCTCAGTAGTCGTGGTGCACGGGCTTAGTTGCTCCATGGCATGTGGGATCTTCCCAGACCAGGGGTCGAACCCGTGTCCCCTGCACTGGCAGGTGGATTCTTAACCACTGCACCACCTGGGAAGTCCACAGACGCATTATTTACAATAGATAAAACATGGAAGCAACCCGCGTCCATGGATGGATGACGGATAAACAAAGTGTGGTCCATCCATGGACCTGGGGGGTATTACGCTTAGTGAAATAAGTCCAACAGAGAAAGACAAATACTGTATGATTCCATTTACATGAGGTCCCTACAGGAGTCAAATCCGTAGAGACAGAAAGAAGACGGCGGGGCCAGGGGCTGGGGGAAGATGGGAAGTGAGTGTTGATGGGGACAGGGTTTCAGTTTCACAAGGTAGAAAGAGTTATGGGGATGGGTGGTGGTGATGGTTACACAACGACGTGAATGCGCTTGCTACCACCGAACTGTATACTTAAAAAATGGTTAAAACGGTAAATTTTACGTTATGTATGTTACATCACAGTACAAAATGCAGAACAATGATGTCACCTGCTCAGCGAGCTGTCCCACGCCACTGTGCCTAGACTCTGTCCTCTTTTCCAGACCTTTAGAACCGTTTACTGGGCACACGCTCTGCGCCAGGCACTGTGTCAAACGAGGCGGGTAGAATGCACGGGGCCCCTGCTCTGGGCCGACGTTCCGAGGAGGGAGACAGGCACCAGGCTCTGCAGACGCCCCGAGGCCCCTGGGAGCCAGCCTGCCCGGGTGTGTGTCCTCCCTGCACCTTTCACAAGCTGTATGCCCCACCTCCCTCACCTGAACACGGGGCTGACAACACCTTCTCAGGAGTTAAACGAGACCCTGCCTAGTCCCACCTTCTCTGCTGCGCTAGTCGTCCCGACAGAGGCGCTGCGTTTGACGCTCTGGCTAAACACCCAGTGAACCAGCCTCATCCTCTCCCTCCTACAGGGTTAGGCCCTTCACCTCTCCTGCCCGGTTGCCTAACTGCAGGGATGGGGCCGGGCTGGAGCGTCGCACAGTGAGTGCTGGTGGGCTCTCTGGGTAGACAGGAAGGAACCAGGGCTCCGCCCCAGCAGATTTGGGGCTTTGGGGGCAGAACTGAGGCTCAGAGAACAAGCCCCCTCCTGTCCCCAGCTTGTGCTTCTGCAATGGGAAGCAAAGCTGGCTCCGGAAGCGGGGAAGGAGAGGGACCAGCCCTCAGGGGGTGAGGGAGGTGGGCGCAGGGGAGAGCAGACCCCTCCTCAGGGCACGGGACCTGCCAGGATGCAGTGGGTTAAGTCAGCTTAGGACATTCCCACAGCTCGGGGTCAAGAGGATGCTTCCAGGGAGGGAGAGGATGGGCCAGGGTGGGGGCTAGCTGCTCATAATTCCTCCAACAATTTGAAGTTTTAACTGTTTTACTTTGATAAAAATGTCAAATGTTTTAAAATATTTTAGCAAATCACAATCAAGGGAAGTTAAAGGATTTAGTTTGGAGTTATACATCTACGGAGCCCTGTCTCCCACCTGGACCCTCACCTCCTTTCTCACTCACCCCTCAGGAGTCCCAGCTGAGGGGGCAGGCTGAAGCTAGGAAGGAACCGGCTGGGACTGGCCCCAGGCAGGAAGGGAGGCCGTGCTTACCCTGGAAGGGGCCCGGCGGTTCCCGTGACGCCAGCCCCAAGGGGCGGGGCCTCATGTCTCGTGCCCATGGTCCCCGGTCCTCAGAGTAGCGCATGGGTGTGTAACAGAACAAGCGGAGTGGAGGCTCGCCCATCTGAACCCTGCTGTGTTCAGGGCCCGTCCAGTCCTCCGCAGAGACGAACGTACTGACCCCACCAGCCTGCCACGAGCTCCCTCCTCCCCACCTTCCCCCACGCCTGCCATCAGGGCCCCACAATTTACTGCTGTAATGACAGGCTGTCTTCCCAAGTGTCCCCTGTAAAAGCCGTGCCCTCCCCAGGGAGAGCAGCGCGTCTTTAGGACACGATGCTACTCTTGTGCCTGGCACAAAGCACGAGGCCAGGACTCGGAACGGACTTGTCGACAGTGCAAGGGCATCCTCGAGGGCCCCAGGGCCGCTCAACAGGTCAGCGGCTCGACCGCTGGGTTAGCACCTGTCAGTGAGGTCTCTGCCCAGCTGCAGGACAGGGAATTTTCAGCACCGTGGAATGGACAGCTCCATGGCTAATGCCCACCCCCTGCATCCCACCCCCAGTCCAGGCCTGGGCAGGGGTCAGCTCGTCAGAGAGACAGACCAGGCCCCTAGCAAGAGAAACCAAGATAAAGAAAACCCAGGCTTGGGCTTCTCTGGAGGCACAGTGGTTAAGAATCCGCCTGCCAATGCAGGGGACACAGGTTCGAGCCCTGGTCTGGGAAGATCCCACATGCCGCAGAGCAACTAAGCCTGTGAGCCACAACTGCTGAGCCTGCAAGCCACAACTACTGAAGCCCACGCACCTAGAGCCCGTGCTCTGCAACAAGAAGCCCATGCATTGCAATGGAGAGTAGCCCCCACTCGTCGCAACTGGGGAGAAAGCCTGCACACAGCAACAAAGACCCAACGCAGCCAAAAATAACTAAATAAATAAACTAAGTAAATTTATAAAAATAAAAAAAAAAAAAAAAAGAAAACCCAGGCCGGGCTTCCCCGGTGGTGCAGTGGTTCAGAGTCCACCTGCCAATGCAGGGGACACGGGTTCGTGCCCCAGTCCGGGAAGATCCCATATGCCGCGGAGCGGCTGGGCCTGTGAGCCATGGCCGCTGAGCCTGCGCGTCCGGAGCCTGCGCTCCGCAACGGGAGAGGCCACAGCAGTGAGAGGCCCGCGTACTGCAAAAAACAAAAAACAAAAGAAAACCCAGGCCATGTTAGACTCCACTCTCAAACAGTTGTGCCCAACAGAAATAGAACTTTCTAGCAGCCACATTAAAAAATGGAACGGGTGAAATTAGTTTTAATAATATCCATATATTGAAAATATTGTCATCTTAACATATAGTTAGCACAAGAATTACTAATGCGCTATATACGACTTCCTTTTTATTTTTTTTTGTACTATGTCTTCAAAATCTGGTGCGTCTCTCACACTGACGGCACATCCCCGTTCAGACAAGACGCGTATCAAGACACGTATCAGTGGCGGGGGCAGTGGGTGGCGCGGGCAGGAGATGGAGGTCAGCGGGCCGGGTCCGCAGGGTCTCAGGGGCCAGGGAGGGACTCCTGCCCCCACCTTGAATGAGACGGGAAACCACGGGCGGGTCCTGAGCACAGGGCACTGCGGCTGCTGAGCGGCCAGCACCGGGCACCATGGCCTGGGAGGTCTGCGGGGTGATTCCCAGGACAATGGGGTCTAGTCTGTGCTTTCTAAGCAAATGGTTGCCTCTTCATAGCCACCGGACGTGCAAGGTAAAAATTCCCGTTGCAGTGATCATGACTACAGCAAATATTTACTGAGGAACCGCCAAGTGCTTTGCCAACGTTGTTTCATGCAGCCCCGGAGCAGCCCTGCTCTTATTCCCACGCTACGGATGAGGGGAGGGTGGGGAAGAACCTCGCCCAGGCTGCCTCGGCTGGGACGTGTGAGCCCCGGTGGACGGCCCACCTCTGTGCACAGGGCGGCACACCGCACCCTCCTCTGGGTCCGTCCCACGAGAAGGGAGACTGGCGTTCACACCAGTCCGCCCCCAACCTTGTAAGTGAGAAAACCGGGGTTCAGACAGAAAGGGTGCCCGCTCAGGGTGCAGAGCGGGGTCTGGGGACCGGGCCCTGGCAGCCCCCACTTCTGCAGCAGTGCGCTGAGTGACCAGCCTCCCGCCGCCTCCCACCACAGCCAGCTGCAGCCTCCCGGCCCCTCCCCCTCCCCTGCCTCCAGTACATTTTTTCCTTTTAGGGCATTAAGCACAGAAGTATTAAAAGGGATTGTTCAGGCCGGTTAATTAGCTCAGAAGAGTCCTCCTCGGCAGCCCAGGTCACAGCCGTCCCCCTCTCTTTATTAGCCGAATGGATGCAGACAGCAGGGCCCCGATGGGAATAAATTGAATCCGACGGCAGAGAGGCTCTTGTGCGAGCTCTTAACAGGAGAGAGCCGGCCTCACACTTCACTCGCCAGCTTTTCATAACCCCTCCTCCTGCTGCTGCCCAGACGCCCACTCCTGGAGCCCCCGTCGGGGGAGCAGCTGGCCCCAGGAGAGCCCCACCTGTGCCCTGAAGTCCAGCCTTGGGTTGCAGGGCAGCCCCAATCTCTGAGGGACATGCTATCCGGGAGGGGGGAGGCCCCACCACAAGGCCAGAGTTCCTGGCTGTTCCCCTCACCGCCCCGCCCCAACTAAGGCTGCAGAGACCCAGAGCCCAGGGGCCCGTGTTTCCTGCCCTTGGAGGAGGGGCCCAGCTTTGGCACCTGCCCATCACCTTGTCCTGCCAGCACCATGCTCAGGACGCATCTCGGTGCCCACCTCCGTGATGGGCGGTAGAACCAGGGCTCTCAGGGCAAGAGGCTTGTCCAGGTGGCACAGCCGGGAAGGGCGGAGCAGGGAACCAAACGCAGCCGCCGACCTGTGCGTTGGGCCTGCCTCTTCCCTAACAGCCCGGGTCGGGGGAGCCGTCACCCCACGCTGCGGAGAGGAAAGCGCAGAGCGGACCTTTCAGCACCTTGGACAGGGCTGGGCCTGGCCCCGCAGCGGAGACCCCACCAAGCCCAGCAGAAGCAGGCCGTCAGGAGGGCAGCGGCGCACCCCACTCATACGCACCCTGCTCCGGCCACGTCCACCTCCCTGCTCTTCTGCAACGTGCCGGCAGGCTCCTGCCTCGGGGCCTCTGTTCTGCTGCTCCCTCTTCCCCAGGGCTTTGCCCCGCTGGCTCCTCCTTGTCACTCGGGTCTCAGCCCCTTGTCACCTCCTATGAGAAGCCCTCCCTGACCGCCTGAGAGTAGACACACAGCCCACACTGGCTGCTGACACACTCTCCTGCTGACCTTCCCCGAGTTCTCTCTGGAACGGTCTCACCCCAGAAGGAGGGCCCCCGTCTGCCCGTTCTCGGCCATGTGCCCGGGCCTGGCAGTAGCCAGCTGGTAGTAGCCACAGTGTGAATATCGAGCATGTGGGTCTGCTTCCACGTGCAAACCCTGAAGAGATTTAACCCACTGCATGAACACAGGGCCTCGGGACACAGGTCCTGCTGCCACTCTATGGACCGGGGAGCGAGGGCTCCGCAGGGCCATGTCCCCAGTGCCTCTCGGCCAGCTGTCAGCCCAGAACCTGTGCCCTGGCCCCTGCTCTGTCCTCCCCCAGCTCAGACCTTCACAGGCCTGATGGCCAAAGGGGACTTCAGGCAGATGGCCTAAGAAAACACTCCCGAGATCCCAGAAAAGTTCAAGAGGGCAAACCAAGGAGTTTTATGCCCCCTGGGAAAACGGATGGTTCTCTGTGATTCACAGCAGGGAATCCGACTCCGGCCCCCCCAGTCCCTCCTCTCGCCTCTTCATGCTAATCCCCCAGCCCTGTGCTGTTCCTGGAAGGCATCTTGCCCTCCACGTGCTGTTCCCTCCTCCCTTTTTCTATACCGGTGAACTCCTACTCAACCTTCAAGGCCCAACTCCACCTACCCGCAGTCATCCCACCCCTTCTCCCCTGAACGCAGACTCTGCCTTCCACCGTGGGGCTGGAACAAGCTGGATATTCATTTCCCAGCCTCTGTGGCAGCTGAGGGGGACACAGGCTAGTCCTGGGGGTGGAGACCCCTGGCAAGTGTGCCCTCCCCATAAAAGAGCCTCAAGGGAAGGCGTGCCCCTGCACCCCGCCTGTGGTTCTCGGCCGGGCACAGATGCATCTGAGTGCTGTGCTGAACAGTGCCTGTGACTGTCCCACACACCTCAGCGTGAGCCGCCTGCCCCCCCCCCCACTCATCCCCACAGACACCGACGTGGGAGGGATACCCAGTGGTGGGCACTGCAAGGGGAGCTGTGCAACCTCAGAAACCGCCAGGCATCAACGCTGTGCTGTGCACCGGGCCGGGGGTTAACTGCCCACACACTCAGCTTGCACGGGTCTCGCTCGCCCCCGAGAAGCATCTCCTCGGAGCGCTTACAAACCACCCGGAAACCGGTGACAAAGAACCCGCTCCCCACGTTCTCCAAGCAGCTTCCCACGGAAGTCAGAGCCACGGACCCAGGGCAGGCGGAGGAGAAGCTGGCGCGGGGCTGGGAGGGTTTCTGCTCCCCCAAGAGGGGCGGCCGCTGCCCTGCGGACAAGAGCACCTTGATTGCCTCCACGGGGGCTGCACTGTGGGTGACGGTTTGGCTGAGACAGAAAAAAGGAGCTTGCCCGGTTCAGCTGCGGAGGAGGGGCAGAGCCGTAGCAGCAGGCACACGGGGGCCACTGAGCCGGGCCCAGGACACCTACCCCCACCGGATCCCATCACAGCCACGTTTGATGGACGTGGCCCATGCTCAGCGCCAGGCTGCTCTGATCAAACTCAGCAAGACTTGAGCACATGTCTGACCCCCGCGTGTATCAGGAAGGGGGGCCGCGAGGGGGGTGGGGGAGGGGAAGCCAGGAGAGCACGGAACACTGGGGAACCGCTTCGAACCCTGCACTGTTCTCATCCCCGTGACCCTGAAACTCATTCCCACACCCCGGAAAGTTATGTGCCCCAGAAAACGTGTGTGAGGATGCTCCCAGCAGCATTGTTCTCGAACAGAAAACAATTCCTGGAAGCAATCCATACGTCTACTCACCACAGAGCCGACAAGGAAACAGGGCACCTTCAAACAATGGGATTCCAGACAACGCTGAAAGTGACGGATCTCTGGGTACACACGTCACTGCGAAGGACCCTCAGAAACAATGGCACCCAGGAGAACCAGGTCACAGAAGAGTACACAGGCCCAATTCCGTTTACATGAAGTTAAAATCAGCCAGAAAGCCTGAACGACACGCTGCCCGGGTGCTCCGCAGGGCAGGCTGCACGGTGCACGGAGGGCGTTAGCGCAAACTCGACGACGGTCGGCACGGTTTGGGGGTGGGAGGTGTGATGGGGAGGGCACACGGAGGCCCCCACAATCTGGAGACGTTCTGTTCACTACAGGCTCGTTTACTGATCGACGACACACACATACATTTTACACACTTTTGAACGTGTGACGTGCTCCACAATAAAATTGTTTTAAGACAAAAATGTAAAATTGGGGGGCGGTTTAAGGAAGAGGAGAGGAGACGGGACCCGCCAGGCAGACACACACACGCAGACACAGCTGGCAGCCGGAGCAGCTGAGCCAGGCCCGGCCCTCTTCTCCCGCCCCGCTGCCCGAGCCCCACAGTCACCGTCCCCGCCCCTGCTGCTGCCGCGGCCTGCTCCCTGCCAGGGCCCTGTGTGAGCTCCCGCTGTGCCCTGCACCTTCTCCGGCGTGATGCCCTTGAGCTGTGGATGCCCGCCCTGGCCGGGCCCGCGCTGCACGCACACCCCGCCAGCATCCCGGCGACGGCACACTCAGCAGCGTGGAAGGAACGCCTTCTGCCCTCCTCACAGCACCTTGCCGATGGCTGGTGTCACCAGAAGATGACACAACTCTCCCGGGAGCCCCAGCAAGTCACTGGTGGTGCCTCTGAAGCCACACGACCCACAGACAACGCACCTGGACGGGGACTGGAGCCTCCCACGGTGCCCGTTTCAGAGCCAACCGCCAGCAAGGAGGGGAGCCTTCAGAAGACCAGGCTGAAGGCAGGAGGCCAGAGCCGCCCCCCAGCTCAGCCAGCCACCCGGGGCCCCCAGGACCTACTGCCCTCCCCGCTGCCCGCGCCTGCCCACGGCCCTCAGGCTGCAGGCAGAGGAGCCAGGCTGGCGAGGCCTGGGTCACAGTCACGTGCTGACATGACGTGAGTGTGGCCCAGCCAGCCTCCGGCTGCCTCTGCTCTGCACCAGATCAGCATGTGGCCCAGACTGGGACCCAGGGAACAGGCAGGAGGAGGACACTGGCTGGTGCCCACCCTCGGGGAGCGGGGAGCTGTCAGCCCAAGGCATCCCGACTCCACTCGGCCGCCAGCCGCCCCCTCGTGGCCCGAAGCTCCTGTCAACGGGGCCCTGCAGGCTGGTCAGCCCCCATCCCAGGATGCCCCGGTCAAGGGACCACTGGGGATTGGCCACTGGGAGGACGGCCCCTCCCAGCGCTCAGGGCCTGTGCTGCCAGGCTGGACTCGACCGTGTGTGACAGAGCCCGTGCCCTCTCAGGGGTTGGCCCCCACCCCACCCCCTTCCAGGGCCGGGGGCGGCAGCTTCAGGGCAGAATCTGGGGCCTTCTGCCTCTTGCCTGCTTCTGTGAGGACCTGCCCAGCACCCAGTGACCCCGACACTTGAAAAACTAGCGAACTACAACAGGCTTAAGTCCACAGACCTGAAGGCACTGCTCAAAGAGAAACGTCACGTGTGTGTCACCCTTGTCACTGCTGCCCGGACCAACACTTCAAGACAACACTTCTGTGCCGTCTGCTCCAGGCATCACTCCCGCCGCTGTGCCTGCCTCGCAGCGCCATGTGGATGGAGTCCCCCCGTGCGCTCCTCCGCAGCCGTGCTCTTCTGCGTCATCTTCTGTCTGAGATGCCTCTGGGCCGCGTGGGACAGCAGCTCACCCTGCCATCGCTGTGTAGACACCGTCGCAGTATTAGATCACAATGATCTTCCCCTTTTGCTGTTTTTGAACATCTGGGTTGCTTCCTCTGGGGGGCTATTATGAGTAATGCTCCTAAGAATACTACTGTCCATGTTATTTTGGTGAAAAAAAACCCACCCATGGGCACAGTCCTATGGGTAGATACCCCTATACGCAATTTTACAAGAAACGGTCAGTTTTCCAAAGTGGCCGCACGGTTTCACGCTGTCACCAACCATGAAAGAGCTCCGGTCACTCCTCATCCTCACCCGTACCTGTCACTCCTCGTTTTCAGGGACTGAGATGTAATTCACATACCACACAATTCACCCTTAGGAAGTACACAGTTCCCTGGTTTTCAGAATATTCACAACGTTGCACAGTCACCATCATCACCATCACCACGGCAAACATTTCCATCCCCTTCCAGAAGGAACCCTGCCCACTCCCGCCCACCACCACCCCGCCCAGCAGTGACACCAGTTGCCTCCTTCCCCAGCCTGGTCAGCCACTCATTCCTCTGTCTCAATCCTGGATTTTTTTTTTTTTTTTTTTTTTTGCGGTACGCAGGCCTCTCACTGCTGTGGCCTCTCCCGTTGCGGAGCACAGGCTCCGGACGCGCAGGCTCAGCGGCCATGGCTCCCGGGCCCAGCCGCTCCGCGGCATGTGGGATCTTGCCGGACCGGGGCACAAACCCATGTCCCCTGCATCGGCAGGCGGACTCCCAACCACTGCGCCACCAGGGAAGCCCAATCCTGGATATTTTATACAAATGTGGCCTTTCTTTATTTTTTATAAATTTATTTATTTACTTTTTGGCCACGTTGGGTCTTCGTTGTTGCTGCGCGCGGGCTTTCTCTAGTTGCGGCGAGCGGGGGCTACTCTCCGCTGCGGTGCGCAGGCTTCTCGTTGTGTTGGCTTCTCTTCTCTTATTGCAGAGCACCGGCTCTAGGCACGTGCGCTTAGCTGCTCTGTGGCGTGTGGGATCCTCCCGGACCAGGGCTCGAACCCGTGTCCCCTGCATCGGCAGGCGGACTCTCAACCACTGTGCCACCAGGGAAGCCCCAACGTGGCCTTTCTTCACCGACTTCTTTCACTTAGTGTCTGTAGGTCTGCGGTGCTGTAGCACGAATCAGTGCTCGTTCCTTTTTACGGGCTGCATGATATTCCGTTGTGTAGATCTACCACACTCTGTCCATTTGTAAGTTGATGGACATTTTTTTTTTGGCCACGCCGTCTGGCATGCGGGATCTTAGTTCCCTGACCAGGGGTCGAACCCACGCCCCCTGCACTGGGAGCACGGAGTCTTAACCCCTGGACCGCCAGGGAAGGCCCCAAGTTGATGTACACTGGGGTCGTTCCCACTTCTCGGCTGTAATGAATAACGCTGCTATGAACATTCCCGTACAAGTCTTTGTGTGACATTTGTTTTCAATTCTCTCAAGTATTGCTATATATCTAGGAGTGGAAATGCTGGGTCGTATGGTGACTCTGTCTAACTTCTTGAAGACTGAAAACCACCAGACTGTTCTCCACAGCGGCTGCACCATTTTCCATGCCCACCAGCAGTGATGAAGGTTCTGATTTCTCCACATTTCCACCAACACGTGTTATTTCTTATCTTTTGAACTATAGCCATCATCGTGAGCATGAAGAGGTATTTCACGGTGGCTTTGATTTGCATTTCCCTGATGGCTAATTATGTGAGCATGTTTTCATGTGCTTATTAGCCGTTTGTATATCTCTTTTGAAGAAATGTCTATTCAAGTCCTTTGCCCATTTTAAAATTGACTTATTTGTACTTTTTTTTACTGTTGAGTTATAAGAATTTAAAAAATGTATTTTAGATACATGTCCCTTAGAAGACGTGTGATTTCAAAATATTTTCTTCTATTATGTGGGCTGTCTTTCCACTTTCTTTATAATGTCCTTTGAAGCACAAAAGTTTTAAATTTCAATGAAGGCCAATTTATCTACTTTTTTGACTGGTTGTTTTTGCTTTAGGTGTCATATATAAAAAAACACTGCCAAATCTAAGGCCACAAAGATTTACACCTATGTTCTCTTCTATTTTCATAGTTTCAGCTGTTACATTTAGATCTTTGATGCATTCTGAGATACTGTTTGTGCGTGCTGTAAGGTAGGGGTCCAGCTTCATTGTTTTGCACGTGGACCTCCCATTGTCCCAGGATAGTTTGGGAAAAGATGCACTTGCACCTCTGTTGAGAGGCAGTTGGTTGTAGATGTAAGGATTAATTTCTGGACTTCCAATTCCAGTCTATGCATCTGTCTTTATGCCAGTGCCACACTGTCTTGATTACTGTAGCTTTTTTTTTTTTTTTTTTTTTGTGGTACGCAGGCCTCTCACTGTTGTGGCCTCTCCCGTTGCGGAGCACAGGCTCCGGACGCGCAGGCTCAGCGGCCGTGGCTCGCGGGCCCAGCCGCTCCGCGGCATGTGGGATCTTCCCGGACCGGGGCACGAACCCGTGTCCCCTGCATCGGCAGGCGGACTCTCAACCACTGCGCCACCAGGGAAGCCCTTGATTACTGTAGCTTTGTAGTAAGTTTTGAAACTGGGAAGTGTGAGCCTTCCAACATTTTCTTTTTCAAGATTGTTTTGCCTATTACAGGTCTCTTGCATTTCGATAAGAGCTTGTGGTGGTTAATTTTATGCATCAACTTGACTAAGCTATGGTAGCCATGGTACCCAGGTTTTGGCCAAACACCAGACTAGATGTTGCTGTGAGGGTGTCTCTTAGACGTGGTTAACATTCAAATCAGTAGGTTTTGAGTGAAGCGGATGACCCTCCATAATGTGGGTGGGTCTCATCCCAGGGGTTTAAGGCCTCAAGGAAAAAAGATGGAGGGAGGTCCCCTGAGGAAGAAGGAAGTCTGCTTGCAGACGCCTCTGGACTCCACGTGCAACATCAGCTCTTCTCTGGGTCTCCAGCCTGAGGGCCTGCCCTGCGGGAGGCAGACTTGCTAGCCCGCACGATCGCGTGAGCCAATTCACTAACATAAATCTCTAGATAGACAGATAGATAGATAGGTAGCTAGCTATCCACCCTACTGTTTCTACTGCTCTGGAGAACCCAGACTAATACAGAATTTTAGGACCAGCTTGTAAACTTCTTCAAAAAAGGCAGCTAGGATTTTCACAGGGACTGTGTTCAATCTGCAGAACCAGTTAGGGGGGACTGACATCTGCACAATATGAAGTCTTCCAATCCATGAACATGGGATGTCTTTCCATTTCTGTTGGTCTTTTTAAATTTCTTTCAACAATGTTTCGTAGTTTTCAGTGCACAGGACTTGCACTTCTTTAAATTTATTCCTGAGCATTTTATTCTTTTTGATGCTACTGTAAACAACGTGTTTTCCTAATTTCATTTTGGATCGCTCGCTGCTAGTGAAGAAAAATACATTCGATCTTGTATCCTGTAACCCTGCTGAACTTCTTTTTTAGCTCGAATAGTCATGTGGGGCATTCCTTGGGGTTTTCTACATGCAAGATCATGTTGTCTATGAATAGGAATTGTTTTACTTTTTTCTTTACAAACGAGATGCCTTTTATTGTGTTTCTTGCCTAATTTCCCTGGCTAGAACCTCCAACACAAAGCTGAAGAGAAGTGGTGAGAGCAGACAGATACATCCTTTTAGTTTTAACCATCCTCCCGGGGTGTGGCAGTATCTCACTAGTTTTAATTTACATTTCCTTGATGTCTATGACATTTTGTTTCACTTCCCCATCAGATAAAAAACTGGAGCCTGCACCTCAGTATCTGCACACCAGTATGTGTTCTAGTGTCTATGTAATGTCTAATTTAGGCTGCATTTTCTGAGGCAATCCCAGTGTTATCTTCCTGCACCCCCATGGCTTGTTGGGGTGCTCCCAGGATGGATGCACCCCTCTCTGGGGCCTCTGACTGGTACTGTGCCAATGGCATGGCCCACTGGGACCCTTCCTGAGGGACACGGAGCTCCCGGCAGTGGAGAGGGACTGTGGAACCATCCCAACCTGTCACGTGGGCTGCCCTCGCGAGGTGGGTGGCCGCATGGACTTGGGCTGCTCAGGCCAGGGTCCAGCCACAGCCACTCACCAGGCTCCTTAAATGGAAGGCAGGACTAAGAATGCTGCCCACCCCTGAAATGCTTCCTGCCACGCAGCTCGGTGGGGAGGACAAAACGGGTGAGCCTGTATCAAGTGCTCAGAGTGGCACCAGGCACAGAGCAAACGCTCAGTGACAGGTGGATTGTGATGGCCGGTGACGGAGCGGGTGACGGAAGCAGCGGCGACTTCATGCCGATTATAAGATGCGCGGAAGTTCCCTGAAATCTTTGCTTGGTCCAAGCACGAACGATGGGGTGGGCGTGCAGCTCACCGTGGAGAAGCGAGGTGTGGGGGAGGGGTCTGTCAGGCCGGCCTGGGCCCCATCCTCCTGGCTGCCACCTGGCCTTCCTGCTGGGAGGGGGACGTGGACCCCAGCTCAGAGGCCTGGAGTATCTACAGACCGTGTCCACTCCTGCCATCCTGTCTCTGACCCTGGCTTTGCAGGATGTGTTAAAATCTGCTGGAGCGAACTGAGCCTCTTTGCTCTCCTCCTTCAGAATGAACGTCACTATCTGAACTACTGTAGGCTTACACGCACATTTTAGAACAAGTTTAAGTTCTTTGAAATCCTGCGGCAGAAACTTCCCTGGCGGTCCAGTGCTTAAGACTCCACGCTCGCAACGCAGGGGGCACAGGTTCGATCCCTGGTCGGGGAGCTAAGATCCTGCACGTTGCATGGCACGGCCAAAAACAAAAGGATAGCTATTATCAAAAGGACAAGAAATAAAGCTGGCGAGGATGTGAAGAAAAGGGAACCCTCACGCATGCACCGCTGGTGGGAATGTAAACGGGCACAGCCGCTGTGGAAAACAGTGGGCAGCTTCCTCAAAAAATTAAAAATGGAACCACCATATGATCCAGCAATCCCACTTCTGAGCATTTATTCAAAGGAAACAAAACACTAATTCATAAAGATATATGCATCCCTAGGTCTACTGTAGCGTTATTTACAATTGCCAATATATGGAAACAACCCAAGTGTCCATCAATGGATGAATGGATAAGAAAGATGAGATATATATATATATATATAAAATCCTGAGGCAATTCTGTAATTTTCGTGTGTTTGTTTTGGAAATTGGACCTCAGGGGTGCAGGGCTGCATTAACCACCCTCGTCACTCTGTAGCTGATTAGCATGGTCGGGCCCTAGAAGGTTCCTCCCTTTCCGGCTATTAGTAATTGTCCCCTCCCCCTGCCACTCAAGGTGACCGGTCTGTGCTGGACGGGTGTGCTCTGTACGTGTGCTTTTAAAGTGAGCGCTGCTCTCCCGTGGGTATTTTAATTTATGCAAACAGTATTACGTTTGAGCCTCGCGCTGTGTGTTTTTCCCCACCAACAGCTGGTTTTAGGATTGTTCCATGTTGTCAGGGGACCGGCCTGTCTGTGCGACTCTCTCCTAACCACCCCCATCCCCGCAGGACCCTGCAGGCACTTGTCTGCCCGCAGGGCGTGAGGTCTCAGGGATGGACGTGGACCAACCGGGAGTGGCCGGCTGGCTCAGGCCATGGGCGAGCGCTCTCCCCGACCAGGTGCCGTGAGAGCTCCCTCCTGGTGCTGGGCCCACCTGCTTCTCACCTGAGGTCCCTGCAGCCCCCCAGCACACGCCACACATCCACTGGCTCCCGTTTTCATTGGTTTAGCAGGGGAAACTGACACGTTCTCCTGTCGTCTGAACCCGTGTTCCTCTGAGTGGTGGTGAGTCTGGTTTCCTGTGGTTCCCGACTGGGCCTTTGCCTATTTTCCTCCGCTGCTCTAGTTCATTTGCAGGACTTTCCCCGCAGACACTATGCGGTCAACGCACGTAGCGACCAGCACAGATCCAAGTCCCATCAGGGTAGACGTCGCAAAGATCCTCCCCAACCAGCCGCCTGTCTGCGAACCTTCTTCAGTGACCTTCAGAGCAAAGAAGCCCTTATACTGATGTCAACACACTCACACCTTTTGTTATCTTACAGCCTGTTCGTCTGCAATTAAGTTCCAGAAGACACATCCAGCCCCTAGTCACACAGACACTTACCCAGAAGGGTTTGAACACAGTTTTGAGGACAACTGATACTCTTCAATGTTAGGTGACCACATCCATGCTGAAAGTCCAGATAAACGCCAACCACATTTAGCTGAAGTTACTGAAGGAATGAATGATCCTGCAGCCACCCCGTCAGAGACCACAGGTCCTGTTCACCCCCTGCCCTGGACAGCCCCGCTGAGGCCAGGAGACCTGCACTCACCCTGAGGCAGGTCCTCACACCTTTGCTCAAACAGGAGTGACGGTGTATCTTGGAGGATGTCCCCAAGGTGATGGGGACATCGTGGGGACAAGGAGCTAGCTGGGCCGTGGACGGGAGACAGTGTTTAAAAACAACACAAAGGTCATTGTAAGCTGTGCTCTGCATGTTGACCCCGGCGTGTTCAGGAGTCTACCTGTGTGAGCAGCCTCTGAGCTGCACACTTAGACGTGTGCACTTGCTACCTGTGTGTAATACCTCAATTAAATGTTTCCGAGCTCCCGCCACGAAGGGTCAGGACAGGGGACAAAGCAGAGCCTTCCAGGAGACGGTGGAACAGAGACTCCTGCATGCAGAGCCAGAGACGGCCTGGGATTGCCAAGGGTTACGGCATCCTAACCAGAGGCAGCTGATACTGGGGGTGGGGGAGTCAGGCCGCCCTGGACCCCAGACTCAGCTCTGCCACTCACGAGTGTGATCCTGGGGAAGCCGTGTAAGCCCTGGGGCCTCAGTGTCTCCATCCACAAAATGGGTGGTGCCGGCAGGCCACGCCCCTCGCTGTTCCCTGGACCCGTGTCACAGGCATCCTGGGTGACCACAGGGAACCAGCTCACAGACATGCCAAAGGCGTGAAGAAACCAAGTGTCGGCCTCACGGGGAGCACTCACTGAACGCCCGCTCTTTCTTCTTCCAGAAAAGGCCTCAGGTACACATGCTTTACAGCAGAGTCTCACTCGCTTACCCAGGCCAGGCGTGACAGGGGAGAGCTGGCAGGTGCAGCCCCCCTCGCTGCAGCGAGGTATGGCCCCAGGTGACAGACAGCAGCCCCCAGAGCAAGAGAACCATCTTCTTTCACATACAGCTGGAATCTGGAACTTTCCATGAAATCTCCATATTTTTCCATTTTGCCAAGCCACTGAAATTGCTTAAAACGCTGTGTGAGCCACACGAAACTCATGCCTGGGCTACCAGTCTGCCATGTCAAAACATGTCTCCACCACCCTCATGTAACAAGGGGCAGACAGAGAGGCTGGTCAACTTGGCCAGGGTTACACAGTGAGCAAATTAGGCAGTGGATGCGTGGGACCTCAAAGCCATCCATCGTCCAGCCATCCATCCGTCATCCTTTATCCATCATCATCCATCCATCCATCCACCCATCCATCCAACCATCCATCATCCATCCATCCATCCATCCATCATCCATCCATCCATCCATCATCCATCCATCCATCCATCATCCATCCATCATCCATCCATCATCCATCCATCATCCTTTATCCATCATCATCCACCCATCTATCTATCCATCCATCCATTATCCATCATCATCCATCCATCTATCCAGCCATCCAGCCAGCCAGCCAGCCATCCATCGATCATCCTTTATCCCTCATTCATCCATTATCCATCCATCATCCATCCAACCATCATCCATTACCCATCCATCCATCCATCATCCACCCACCCATCCATCATCCATCCAGCCATCCATTCATCCATCCATACATCCACCCATTATCCATCCATCACCCACACATACATTATCCATCCGTCCATCCATCATCCATTATCCATCCATCCATCCATCATCCTTTATCCATCATCATCCATCCATCCATCTATCTATCCATCCATCCATCATCCAGCCAGTATCCACCCACCCACCCATCCATCATCCATTATCTATCCCATCCATCATCCATCCATCATCCATCCATCCATCCATCCACCCATTATCCATCCATCACCCATACATACATTATCCATCCGTCCATCCATCATCCATTATCCATCCCTCCATCCATCCATCATCCATCCATCATTCATCCATTATCCATCCATCATCCATTATCTATCCCATCCATCATCCATCCATCATCCATTATCCATCCATCATCCATACATACATTATCCATCCGTCCATCCATACATCCACCCATTATCCATCCGTCATCCAAACATACATTACCCATCCGTCCATCCATCATCCATCATCCATCATCCATCATCCATCCATCCATCCATCATCCATCCACCCGTCCATTATCTATCCATCCACCCATCCACCCAGCCATCCATCCATTCATTCATTCAGCAGATATTTGTTGAGTGTCCACTGCATGCGCCAAGGATGGTGCAGTGGTTAAGGGCTGGGGCTCTGCAACCAGCTGACTACGCTCAGATCCCAGCTCTGTGCACAACTGCATGACTTGGGCATGTAACTCAATCCCAGTGCCTTGGTTTCCTTGTTTGTAAAATGGGGAGACTAGTCCCTTCGTATTGAGCTGTCTGTAAGGATTAGAAAAGTGGATATTCAGAACAGGGCCTGGCACACAGCAAGCCAGTGCTAACTGCTGGTGTTTAATGAATACCCACGTGAATGGTGAAGGACCTGTCACTCCACAGAAGGCACGTGACAGTCCCGACTCATCGTTGCCCACTCCTGAATCATGCTGGTGGGTCCTGGACTAGGTCTCCTGTCCCTTCTCCTGGGGTCCCCAGCCCAGCTCCCTCTTTGGCCCCCGCTGGGGCTGGGGCCCCCACTTCTGCTCCCTCTGCCTGTCAGCTCCCCTCTGACATCCCGTCCTCCCCTCCCGTTCTCACCTCCTCCCAGGAAATGTCGCTGCAACAACACTGATAAATATTCATGAAAGCAGCAAACAAGCCAGTGAACAAGCACATTAATAAGCACGTTTTAAAACCCGGTGCTGGACAGGTGGCCTGCCCCAGCCGAGGCTGTGGTTCACACACATGCACACGCTGCACGTGCTCACGCCCACTCACAGAGGCCAGCTCCTTGCCCAGGATGGCCCAGCAGGACAGTGGCAGGTGGGGAGCAGGCAGCGTGCCGCCCCGTGAGTGGCCTGCGGCTGTGAGCAGAGGACAGCTGTGTGCAAACGCGCTGAAGGGCCCCGTCTGCTCTGCTCCTGCCTGAGGTCTGTCCCACAGGCCCGCGTGCTGACGGCCTCAGCACACCTGCGGTGCCTGCAGCATCCTGGTGGGGTTTCTCAAG
Organism: Leucopleurus acutus; assembly: GCF_964270905.1. Lineage (NCBI taxonomy): Eukaryota > Metazoa > Chordata > Mammalia > Artiodactyla > Delphinidae > Leucopleurus > Leucopleurus acutus. The sequence goes on along the minus strand of NC_139153.1, from coordinate 1,313,201 downwards.
GAAGGACAGTTCCCATCTGGGTTCAAGGCCGGATTGTCCTTCTCCCGGGAGCTGCCAGCAGGCGCCTGTGTTTGGGGTGGGGGCCTGGGCCCTTGGAGAAGGCCTCCCCCCTGGGCCTCAGTTTCCTAAGGGACCCTAAGCTAGCACCCTTTGTGTTGAGTCCCTAGTTATCACTCTACCCCACAGAAGAGGAAGCCCAGGCCCAGGCTACACGTAATGCTCAGAAGCCCCCGCTCTACAGAAACCCACACTGCGGCCTCCCCAGAGCACCCCAGCGGCTCACGGAGAGGCGAGGCAGGGAAAGCCTCCTGTGCGCGCGCTCCTCATTCCTTCTCCGCGACAGCGGCACTGGGCTGGCTAGCAGTTTTCCTGGGAGCCGACCTCACGGGGTCTCGTGTTGGCCATCTGCTGGGGTGGGGGGGCCTCTAGAGGAGGGGGGTGAGGGAAGGGAGGGGCCGGAGAAAGACACAGAGGGACGGGTTCCAGCTCATCTGCCTCTGCCGATGAGGTAGGGGTGATGGAGCCTGAATCGCCCCACGGCCGTCCCACCCTGAGGCCAGGGGACTGGAGTTTTGAACCCCGAACCCCATGTCAGTCAACCATTGGCTGCAGGCCACCCATCCCACAGGGAAGGGGGAGTCACGACCCCCAGAGGCCTCTCGGCAAGGGGGCCATCAGCCCAGAGCCATGGGAGAAGGCCCACCACTGACAGCGCCACCTGCGTTCTCTGCAGCGCCCGTCCTGTGCCCGCTGCTGCCGTCCTCAGGCCCGGGCTTCCCATCAGCCCAATTAAGGCACTCGGTCCAAACCGCCGGAAGACCCCAGGCCCCAGCGGACAAAGCCTCCCAGGGACTGAGGCTGCGGAGAAGGCCTGGCCCTCCTGTCCTGGAGGCGGAGCTCCCCTCTGCGGAGCTGGGAGCCAGCCCAGGGTCGTGGAGGAGATGCCCAGCAGCTGCCCCCAGGGAGCGAGGACCCTCCCACTCCCATAACACCTCTGGCGAGAAGACGCAAAGGACATCTGGGGAGAAGACTGCAGGGTCGCTGACAACGTGGCCCGGGGCCGGCCCAGCAGCTCATGGCCAAGCGAGTCTGACCCCTTGGGGCACCTCTCTCTCCTTCTGGACGAGGGCCATCTCCTGCCCGCCCCAGACAGGACCCAGCTTGCCTGTCCCCACACCAGGCCAGGGATACTCCAAAGCGCCAGAGTGTGGCTGGGCCCAGCGCCATCAGCCAGGCGTCCAGGTGCTTCCCCGACCCCTCCGGCCCCAGGACCCGCCCCTGCACTGACCCCTCAGCCCCCCCCCCCCACAGCATCCTCCTCAACACAGCGGGAAGAGAAAAGGGGCCTCACCGAGCCCCACTAAGCCCTGCAAGGGGCCCCATCCCCTCCCCAAAGCCCACCTTCCCCCACGACTCCCCTCACTGGGCCTGAGCACGTGCCGCCCCTGCTCTGGGCCCTCCCAGAAGCCTCCTGGCACCTACGGCGCTGGGTTCCCTTGGTGGCATGCCCACGGGTGGGATTTTGTGTCTGTCTGTGTTATCTGTTTCGTGTCTGCCTTCTGCCTCTCGATGTCCCGCCAGAACACAAGCTCCAGGAGGGCAGCACCAGGGCGGGGGTGTCCCTGCGGCTCCCCCAGCACCCAGCAGCCCACCTTATGTGGAGCAGCTGCTCCGAAGTGAGCAAATGGGAGGGGCGGGGGCGCCCTCCGTGGACAGAGCACCCTCCCACATCCCCTCCTGGCCACTGTGTGCAGAGGGGGAAACGGGCTCCCCAGGGGGCAAGGTGTGGCCAGAGCCGCCCAGCTGGGTCAGCGTGGCCCCAGGATGGCCCCTGCAGGGTGGGGCAGGGGTCTGCGTGGGCAATCGGAGCAGGTGGCTGTCCCCGATTTCTTGGGACAGTCCTGGTTGGTGCCTGTTGCCCTGTGTGACCATCAGCGGTGCCTTCTTTCATTCACAAAAGTGGCCGAGTCCCATGGCAGGACGACCCTGTAAGACCAGGTCCTGCAGGCCCACACGGGCACGAGGACCAGGGGCTGCCTGAAGGCCCCAGCGAAGGCTCTGCTAGGGACCCTGCCATCCAGTCTGACGGTGTCCGCAGAAACCGCGAGCACGCCCAGCGTGGAGGTGTGGGCTTGGGCTGCCAGGGACCCATGGAGGTGAGCCAGGGTGAGGCCGGAGCCCAGAGAAGGGGCAGGGCAATCAGGAGGCCACGGGTGGAGGGGGCCAAGGGAGCTGGAGGGGTGCAGGCTGTCGTTGGGCTGCGGCTCCAGGGGACAGTCCCCCATCCCCATGTGGAAACGGGGCCTCTGCACCGGGGGGCGGGGGGTAAGCAAACACACACACTTCAGTCACTGCTCACTAGGTATGCCTCACTCACACACACACGGTTTCAGATACACACACACACACACAAACACACCTACGAGGCACCAACAACAGCCACGCGAATAAGCATACACACTGGAACAAGCAGACATGTCACAAAAGCAAGTGCTGAGAGACACACAAATTCAGACACACACACTGACACACACAAGGCACATATGTACTCGTGCTCACAGAAATAAACACATACACAGGCACATACCTGCATTCACACAGAGACGCAAGAGCACACACACACGTGCAAACGCACATGCAGAGCTCAGTCACAAGGCCAGATGGACCCGACACACAGACCCACACCACGCGCACACGTGTACAATCTCCCTGCATCGCGGTCTGTCTCACCACCGTCAGGAGTCTGGGCCCAGAATACAGCGCACCCCTCTCTGGCCCCCGCTCCGCTTCCCCAGTCAGCCCAGGAAGCAGGGGCTGCGGGAACAGCCAGTTCAGCCCGGGCCGGGGGGCGCCTGCAGCTGAGAAGCACCTGTCACTCCGAGGACCCCTCTCAGCTGGCGCGGCCCAGCCACGATCGATCGCCGGAGCAGCCCCGGGGACATGGCCCTTCCCCGCTCCTCCCCACACCAGAAGCACCTGGAAGTGCATTTGTCCATCTGGCAACTATCTCCTGGGCACCTCCAACGCTGCCCTGCCGGCACTCACCAGGTCCAGGGGCGGCACCGTGGTGAGCGGACAGCCCAGCACTCGTGGAGCTGATGGTCCAGTGCAAGACACGCGCTTGGCAAACCAGCACGAAAATAATCCCCGAGCGCCACCCTGGGAGGGACACGGCCCTGTGGGAGCCCCAGGAGGGCCTCTGACCAGCTCTGGGAGTTCGGGGACCTTTCCGGGCCTGAAGCATCTTGATCTGAGTGAGGTGGGGGGAGGAGGATTCAGGAAGGGGCTAAGGCAGGTCGAAAGCCCCAGCTGGTCTGCAGGGCGTGACACAATCCCTCCCAAAGCTGCAGTTGGGGCAGGCTCTATCCGTCCCCACCTGCTCTCGGGGGCCCTCGTGCTCAGGCTCACAGCTCTGGTGCTTTGAGGCCCAGGAGGCTGCACGCCAGCTCTGCAAACCGGGACGGAGATTTTGAACCGGGAGACCCACTGCAGGGAAGTGGAAACTGAGGCCCAGAGACCAGCAGCACCAAGGCACGCAGCGGCACTGCGGGAAGAAAGCGCCCAAGGAGTAGAGCCAGCTGGTCAGAGCCCAGGAGAGCAGCTGGTCCAGCCCCCTCAGCGAGCCCCATGCGGAGCTGGGACAGAGACCCCGGCTGCATGGGGGGAACCGCAGAGCCCCACTGTGAAGCGGCGAGCGTGCAGGGCAGGGCGGGGTCTGTGGCCAGTTTTGCAGTCAATCCATCCATCAATGGGCCACACTGGAGGAAACAGATGTGGAAATGAGACGGCCCCTCCAGACCTATGGCTGACGTGTGGCTGACAAGAGCTGTCTTCAGGGGATGACAAGGACAAAATGAAGCCCAGTGCTGGGGGTGGGGGGCATCTGGGGGCACAGATGTCCCAGGGGTGGGGCTGGAGGGCACTGTCTGGCCGGCTCACGTGTGCGGCGGCTGCGGTGACCTTGACCTGGCGGTGGACGGGGTGAGGAGTACCCTGCCCAGTCCAGCCGCCTCCACCTCCTCCAGGGCCGTGGGGGGACCAGGGGCAGGAGGGACCCACGGGTACAGATGTCGCTTCTCTGGAAAGCTGGCCTTGGCCAGATGCAGGCTGGTCGCAACATCAGGCCTAGCGGCCCCGGGTCCAGGACCGCAGGACGGCACTCTTGGGCTTGGCAGGAGCCAGAAGCCCAGACTCTGTGCTTCCCAGAGTGACCGAAGTCCAGGCACCAGAGGGACACGAGTGGAGTGGACATGGCCCGAGCTGGTCCCCTGGTAGCTGCTGACCCCCTGGGGGCTAAGAGCATCGTTCTGACAGTGTGGGGCACAGGCACGGGAAGAGGCAGGGGCTGGAGGTCTGCAGGACAGAGCCCACGCCAGCAGCCACCTGAGACCCTGGGGGCAGACGGTCCAAGGGTCCGGGGGTCAGAAGGTCAGGGAAAGGCTGAATTAAACACCAGAAATGCTCCCAAACCACTGGCAAGCTGCTCCCTGGGGTCTTGCCCACCAGGACCTCCTGGGGGCCTGCCAGGACAATGCCGGCCCCTGTTCCTGCCCACATTGCTGGGCACAGAGGGTCCTGGGGAAGGAAGAGGCTCAGAGGCCAATGTGAGGGTGGGGAGCTAGGGGCTGCAGCAGGTGCTGGGGAGACCAGCTTGCCGACCTCAGACCCCAGCAGGAAGAGAAAGCCTCTGGCCAGTCCATCCCTGGGGGCCGGTAAGGGTCCAAGTTCCCACGGGGGGAGCTGCCCAGAGAACAAAGAGCTTTTGTTGGTGGCTGTACTTGTCAGGATGCCCAGGTCAGCCCTGGGTCCACCTGGACAAGCGCAGGAGGGACGTCTGTCCCGGTGCACCTCAGCTCAGCCTGTCAGGCTCAGGCGGGGACACAGCACCCAGGCACACGGCCGAGAAGTGGCTCGTGGCCCCCTGGTCCCCCCAGACCCGCCCAGAGGGGAGCAGCCCTGCCTGAGGCCACCTCCCCACGTGATGCGGTGGGAGTTTGGGAGAAAATGACAGGGTGGAAATTAGGTCAGCATCTTCGGAGCAGGAAAGAAACGAGAAACCGTGTGACGGCAGAGACAGTGGTAATGGGGAAACTTTCTTCGATTACGTGAAGGCAGTGGGAGGACAGCGGATGAGCCAATGACAGACAGCGGGAGAGGGGGTGCTTCATGGGTCCCCTGCCATCAGTTATCCACGCTCGTGGCGTGGCTGACAGCGAGGGCCCCGTGCCCTGCACGCCCGTCTGTGACAGCGACAGGCCCGGGCCCCGCCCAGGCCACAACTGGATCCCCGGACGGCCAACCAGAGCACTGCCCGGGCTACACGCACGCTTATACACGCACGCTTATACACGCACGCTCCAGCGCACAGGACCCTGGACACCCAGACCCAAAGACACACTCACACGCTCACTCCCAGGCACTCACTAAGCACCCAGACACCAGCACACACACGCTCACAAAACACACCCAGACACGCTCGTGCACAGACACACACGCCCACGAGACACAGACACACATGAACACACGGGACATGTCACACACACACGCTCGTGCTCACAGACACACACCACTCATAATCACATGAAGACACACACGCACACAAGTCACACCGGGACACACCCCTAACAGGTCCTGCACACATGGACATGGTGACCAGACCCCTCCCACTCGGGGCACGTCCACACAGCCACACACTATGCCCCCGGAACACAGCCCTCTTCACGGGGCCCACGATGGCCCTGCAGGGCCCCCCCGGCCCCCAGTATCCCAGCCGTGCAATGCCGCCCCTCCCTGCCCTGTCTGGGATAGACCCCATCTCACCCTGGCGGATGGGAGGACCATCCTCAACACGGCTCTGCCCTCACGCCCACCATCCCGTTCACCGAAGCTCTGCGGCCCCAGGCAGCCTCACCCGGGCCCCCAGGCCTGGGCCCGCCCATGTCCACTCCCCGGTCACCGGCTCAGCAGCATGTCCTGAACGTTCCAGGACCGAGCTCCACCCGGGGTCACTCGTAAGCAGCGAGGCCAAGGCCCCCTCAGGAGCCGCAGTGAGTGGAGCACACGCGTGTGGCACGTGAGAGGGGATAAAGGCCACAGAAGAGCAGAGCGGAGCGGGTGGGGGGTCAATGGTGGTCCTGAAAGGCCTCAGGGAGGAGGCGGCGGGGGCTCCGGGCAGAGAGAGCGGGGGCGGGGCAGGGGGGCAGGAAGTAAGACCCCAAAGGAGCAGACGGCCCTCGGCGCGTGGCCACTGAGGACCTGCCGGCCGAGCCCAGCAGGAGGCCGTGGCATTAACCCAGGGCAGCTGGGAGGTGGCCGGGTCCCGGTGTACCTCGGGGGGGCCGTGAGATGGTGCCGATGGGCTGCTGGGAGAAGCGGAGGAGAGGGAGGGGCAGGGCTGACCTCACCACCATCCGAGATGAGGGAGACTGAAGGGTGGGTTGGGGGGACGCGAGAGCTCCAGGAGGTGACTCTGGAGTATCGGGGTGGCCCATGGGGTCACGTCCCCACACGGGGGCAGCGGCTCAGACTCACAGAAGGAAACAGAGGGGTCGAAGCTGCCGTGAAGAGGCGGTGGGGCTACGAGCCCAGGGTGCTGGCAAAGGCCAGGAAACAGATCCTATGGGGCCTCCGGGCACCTCGATGCCGGGAGCCTGAGCCCCAGAACCGTGAGAGCGTTCTACTGCTCGACCCACCAGGTCCGTGGGCAGCTTACCGCGTGGCTAATGCAGACACACCTGTGCAGCGGGGCTGCTGAGGGAAAGCTGCGTGCACAGGGCGGGTCCCAGGAGGAGCAGGGGACACTGGGGAGCTGCGGGGCTCTGGGAGGTGTTGGAAGCCCCCGAAGGAGCCTGTGTAACAGATACAAGAAGAGGCCACAGCCTGACCCGGGGCCCCACGTGGAGAGTCAGAGAGAGAAAGACACCAGACAAGGCTGAGGGGGGCCTTTCTCCTGAGACCAAGTGGAGAAGGTGCTTCAAGGAGGAACGCGTGGGTCGGCGGGGCGTGGTGCGTCCACGCAGCGGAAACCGCTCAGCACACTGCGGTACATCTCAGAACCACCTTAGCGAGAGCAGCTCACACGCGAGAACACGCCCCAACCCCACTTACCAACCCCAGGGGACGCAGAGCATCGCTGGGGACAGAGAGCAACCGCGGGGCCTGGGGACCGTCCTTTCATTCAGACCACACAGCTCGCTGCCCGGGAGACCGCCAAACACACGTGCTGGGAGCGGTCCTAACAGAACCCCCCTGTTAGTGCCTCAGCCAGACCTCCAAACAGATAATTACAAAGTAAATGTGCGCGGGGCCCAAGGTGCCCGCCCTGGCCTCGGCCGAAGCTGCCACACCCCTGCGAGCCAACGCCCCCGCTGGAAACTCAGGCAATTTCAGCTGGATTTCTGTCTCTTGCAAGCAAAAAAGTCCCTAATAGTTGTCTTAAGTAGGGAAACCCCCAAAGAGGCTGCGCTTGACTGTTGTCTCTGACATCTAGAAAAAAAAGGGCTAAAGAATGTGTCTGAAGAGCTGAAATGAGTTCAGCTAACAACAGAACATGTGAACTTCCCAAACCTTGACATACATAAAAAGCAAATAAAATAGCAACAGACTCTTACGTGGCTAAAAAGCAGAGACCAGAAAAGAAGATGACGGAAGTCAGCCTGACATTATTCATTACAACACGCGCTGAACTTAGTGTTTCACAACAGGTATAAAGCAAACCCAACTTCAGAGTCCACCTTCTCACACTGAGTGAAACAGAATCAAACTAAAGCCTGTTCACGGCAGACACGTGCAAAGCGAAGTTACAACAGATCAAAATACACCAGGATGTAAAATCAGAAGGAAAGCGCGGGTCGAACACCAACTTCAGATACGGCCACATGTAAGGGAAAAAGCGCTCCACAGACAAGAGGGCCAAACCGTCACGAGCTGCAACGCAACAACTCACAGCACAGTCAAGTACAGGGAGTGAAAACTCCCAGAAACATGAGAAGGGCAAAAATACTCCACTGACTGAGAACTGCAACTCCCTTCGTCCAATCTTCAGAGACCACACGGGCAAAAGAAAGCAGTAACGGTTCTGAGTAATATTAGTAATAACATCGCGTGGGGGGGCTGTGTGAATATGGAGGGTCATCAGGGGTGGGGCAGAGGGACGGGCGTAGAAAACTTTGAACCTTGCAAACAGAAAACTCGCCTTCCTTTGCAACACCCCTGGAACAGACTGTTCGGACCATCAAAATGCCTCAATCAACCCTGCCAACAAAAAAACAAAAATGGAGAAGCTGTCCAGTTCTCTGTCCTCAAGGCCATACAACTGAAGAGTTCATTCTTTACTACAGAAACTTTCAGAAAGAGCCTTCAGAAAAGTTCAAGGAAGAGTTGAGTACTTATCGAGACGTGCCCTCTTCCTTGTTTGGAAGGTTTAATCTTAATGTGGCATTTGTATAAATTCAACCCAAACTGACCTCTGAAGATGACACAATTCAACTCGAGACCCAGTTGGGATTTTTATCTTTTTGACTTGGAAAACATCATTGAAAAGTGGCCCGGGAAGATTCAGTTCACGGATGGACAGGGAACTGCTGAAAAGACGGCCACTGAGGAGACGCTGGGTGTCTCCGGCGTCGCAGCTCCTTACGAGGCCCCGAGGACACGCGTGCTGGGGACGCTGAGCTGCAGACCCCGCTGGGGGGAACGCGGGAGGCCACGGCCCTCCACCACCTCCTGGCTGAGGACCGCCGGTCAGGGGGGGCAAGATAACGTGGTTCTGTTCCATAACGTCATCTAACCACAAGGAACTAAGCTCCAGGAAAAAAATGAAAAATTAACTTAAAAATAAGCCATAAAATATAGCTGAGCGTACAAGATGGGGAAAGCTTCCCTGAGCACAACACGAAAAGCAAAGATCACAAAAGAGCACCAGGGGTGACGTCGTCAGCATCTCAAACTGCTATCAAACGGATGAAGCAAACAAAGTGGAAAACAGAACGAAATGAAAAAGAGAAAGATTATTTGAGGAAATAATCGTAATATATGTGTCCAGGGAAAGGGTTAATATCCTTTACATGTAAATAATCAAGGAAATATTAACATACAAATAGAAAAATGCGCAAAGAACATGAACAATTTCCAACAGAAGAAATACAAACACCAAAAGGCATCTGAAAACCTGTTCACCCTACTTAGCATTCAAGCACATGCAAATTAAAGCCAGCTAACGCCTTCACCTATAAAATCGGCACTTTATTATTGCTATTATTATATTCAGTGTTAGCAAGAGTGTGGGCACAGGGGCATTTATTCCTTCTTGGTGGAAACAAAGTGGTGTAGCTTTTCAGATTGTGATTTCACCTCCCATACCCACTTTGTGTCCCTTTTGACCCACCCATGCTTCTGGTAGAAATTCGTCCTAAACAAGTAATTCGCTACAAGTCTCTTTATCGAGGTCCTCTTTTGAGTGGCAAATAAGAAGCCTAAATCTCAACTAAGAGGCAATCGCTGGTTATATAAAATCACATATTTTCACGCAGCGGCATTCTACGCAGCCATGGAAAATGACGTCGTATGAGTAGGTACATCAGTGTAGTATTGTTACGTGAAAAGAACAAGAGGTGAACTAGGACATGCCCCCCACATCCGTTTCTGTAAGAAAAGTAAGAAAGGCTGTATGCTATGAACATCGATCACCCACCGCTGGTGAGGCTGTGGGGGATCCGTATACTGGCTACGTGGCGGTTATTTCCATTTAAAAATGTTCCTACCATAAATATACATCAATTGTGTAATAAGAATACATGTTTTCAGGAGGAACGGTGAATGACTAGATTATCACACAATCACAGTCACACCCACAGCCAGGAAAGTCTGGGCTGTAGGATCACATTCACTGACATGAAAAGATGGTCAACATCCATCGTTAAACGGAAACAGTCTGTTACAGAACGGTGTGTGCACTGTAATCTCCTTTTGTTTAAAAATAGAAAATATGTCTATTTATATGCACAGACAATGACAGGAGATTATAAAATGAAATATTGGGAATGAGTATCTCTGGAGGGTGTGATGGGCTTTTTGTTTTCTTTGTGCATTTCTGCATTTTCCAAGTTTTCTGCAGCTATAGTGTATTAATTTTATAATTAGAAATTATATTTACCTCTAAGAAGATATTTACATCCCTGCATCCCATAATTCTAAGGTTTCTGTGCCGAGGAAATGACCCCTCCCCGTACTAGTCTCCTTAAACCAGCCATCGTCACTCAGGAGGACGGCGTCCCCGGGCGCTGGCCATGCCTGGGAGCTTCTGGTTGTCACCCTGGGGATGGGAGCGCTCTGGCATTGACTGGCTAGACGCTGCTGAACATCGCACGACACGCAGGCTGGTCCCCACAGCAGACGACGGTCTGGCGCCAACGTCAGTGCTGAGGTCGAGACCTGCCTTCAACCATCATTTCTTCTTTTACTACTTAAAGGACAAAACATTCCCCCACGCAGCCCTGCGTCTCTGCAGACGGTCACACTCAGAAAAGCCCAGCAGCTAAAGGCACTTGAAAGGGGTGTGCAAACTGGTCCTCCGCCCACGAAGAAGCCTCGACGGCTGGCTTGTAATCCGGGACGCTTCTCAGCCTCACCAACCAGCAGCCTGCACAGCCAGCCCCTCCCCCGGGGCTCTCCACTCATCCCCGCAGCTCTCTGCCTAAGGGTCCCCCTTTCTCCAGCCTCTGACTCTACCCGCTTCCGCTCAGCCTCTGGACCCTGCACCACGCAGACACACAGAGGCAGGTCAGGGAGGCAGAGACAATAGTTTTTCTACCTGGGTGCAGGAGGGCCAAATAAAGTACCTGGAGACATATAACCTAATGAATAAGGAAGAAACTAAGCTTTGCTAATATTTATTGCATGGACTGACTTTAGAATGTGCACGTAACTCACACACAAATATACAAATGTCAGGGCTGCGGTGCTCAGAAAACAGCTTCTGGTGAGCTGTGCACACCGGTGGCTTGGAGGTGGCTGGCGTGGAGGGGCAGAGGAAGGAGGTCTCTGCTCTTTGGGGGCTGACTGGGAGAGGCGGTGAGAAGACAGACGGTAATAACTCTTGACCTGTCACAACCTGGCTCTGAGCGTGAAGCTGCAACGCCCAGCACCTGGCATCAGCCGGCCGGACGCTGGGCTTGCTTCCTGGCGCACACGGGGCTCCGTGGGCAGCAGGGGTGCAGGGGTACATTTTTTTTTTTTTTTTTTTTTTTTGCAGTATGCGGGCCTCTCACTGCCGTGGCCTCTCCCGTTGCGGAGCACAGGCTCCAGACACGCAAGCTCAGCGGCCATGGCTCACGGGCCCAGCCGCTCCACGGCATGTGGGATCTTCCTGGATCAGGGCACGAACCCGTGTCCCCTGCATCGGCAGGCGGACTCTCAACCACTGCGCCACCAGGGAAGCCCCAAGGGGTACTTCTTGGGGAGAACTGGCACCCTACTGCAAAGACACTGGCTCACGGGAGGTCATTCCAGGGTCTTTGAGAAAGAAAAGGCTGGTCTCTTCAGATGGGGAGAAGAGGCTGTTTTCAGACAAGGGGCCCTGTTCTCCTCCTCAGGGCTCCCCTCCTTTCCAACCAGCGCCTGGCATTTACGTAGCAGGTCTGTTGTGGCTGCTAATTCGATGTAGGCTGTAATTCTGCGACCCCACGATCGAAGCTGGAGTCTCGTTTCGGCTCTATCAGCCCCGTCACTTCAAAGGAGAAGGGACTGCTTTCGGAACATGGTGGCAGCTCTCTAACTCCTTGACGTGCCTTCAGCTGAGATTTTAAAGCCCCGAGCTTTTCCACTTTTTCCTGTAAACCCCCCTGAACCATCAGAAGCAGCCAGCCGATTGCAGAGTTCCTGCCGTCACTCCCCATACAGCCCGTCACTACAGCCGTCTCGCCTCCCAAAGCTGGGGCATTATCCCAGGAACCGCATCCGTCTTTGGAAGGTGACACGATGGCCCACGAGTTGATGTGGGGACAGAGTGTAAGTTCCACGAGAGCAGAGACCCTGCCTTCACTTCTGCCCGAAACCTGTACCAGGTACACAGTAGGCACTAAATAAGTGCAGAAACCCAACCTGAGCTGGCCCATCTGCGCTCACGTAACCGGGAGGGCGGCCTGACCCAGCGACCGAGAAGCGCAGGGAGCCCCCTGTGACCACCTCGCTGGCCTCTGCTGCCGACACGGCGGCAGCCTGCAGGGGCCCTGGGGTCCTCCCGACAGGTGGTGAACTCGCTTCTGTATGGAAATTTCCAGAGGGACCCTGATGGGCCCGGCTTGAGCCCAAGACCCTCCGGGAGCCCACACTTAAGTGGCACACGGGGTCGAGTCCCAGGCCCACCACCTCGGAGGCCAGGGCTGGGGTCCCACAGAACCTGACGGGCTGTGACGGTGAGCAGCTCCCAAGGAGGGCCACCTGCTAAATGAGAAGGGAAGAGGAGGTACTGGGCACACACGTGCGTGCGCACACACTCACCACACACGTGCACAGGGGCACACATACACACACAGAAAGGAAGAACTGGAAACAACTTATTCACTGATTAAGGAACTGTTAAAAAACTATAGTATATTCTTAAAAAGACTGCGATAAAGGTACACAGATTTAGAGAGATCTCAGAGGCATACTGTCAACTGAAAAACTCGAATTATAGAGTAATAATATAACGTGATCCCGTTTATTTTTTAAACTACAATTATATATGCATATGTATGCGCATTTTTAAAAAGGTCAGGACAAAAACAGATCCTTTAAGAGTGATCACCGCAGGGAGGGCGGTACAAAACGGCAGAGGGGGGCTGCGAGGGCTTCCGGGCTCGCCCTAACCCTTCTCCACCGCTCGACCTGGCGCGGTGAGCAGCGTTCAGCTCTGCGTTTAAAGCTGACGTGGGCTTCCAGGTGCGGGGCCCCCGCCTTCGCGCCCCGGCCTGCCCCGCGGGCCTCCCGTCTCCCCATAACCCACTTCTGTCAGCCAGGGTTGGCCAAGGGAGCAGGGCACGTTTCTTCCGACGCCACAGAGCTCTGGGTTTGCTGTTCTTCCTGCTGAAAGCAAGCCAGCGGGCCTCTTCCTGCTCTCAGGACGGACCGCAACCGAAGACAGGACTGCGGCTTCTGGCGGGCGCGGCCATGGGGGCGCACGCCCGGCACCTGGACGCGCCCCCTTACGTGCTTGCCCCGTGCAGGCGTGGCCGGGCACGGGACGCGGCGTGGGGACGCGCAGGCTGGAGCGCAAACCTGACCTACCCCGTGGAGGGCTAGTAAGCAAGGAGGCCAAGGGCGAGGCCCAGGGCAGGCCACCGGGGGTCCGACCTTCACCTGGAGGTGCAGGCGGCAGCGGGCTGCCCCCAGGGGTTTAAGCAGGAGGTGAGCTGTGTGCTTCTCCGAGATCCCTCCGGTGGGGGTGGGGGGTGTCTGAGGGGGCTTGCGGTCTGGTTCCCCCACTCCCGGGTAGCCCTGGCCCCACCCAGGAGGCCTCTCCAGTGCCCCTGGGGTGCCGTCTTCTCTTGACTTGTGTCCTTACCTACACACTGCGCCCTGGCCCCCCTCGCTTCCCACCTGACACAGGACTAACCCAGGAGGACTGGGAAGCGTCCAGGGTCCCGAGGAGCAGACACCTGTCATCTTCACCTGCCCAGCACCCTTCCCCCTTCCTGTGGCACCAGCCCGCACTTCCCTTCAAAACCCCCTTTCCCTCCGTCAGCCAGTGGCTCAGGTGCAGCTGACCCTCAGCGCCTTCGGCCCTCTGCTGCGCAGGAGACGCTCTCTCCCTGCTCCGCTGTGAGCCTGGAGCGGCCGACGGCCAACTCAGCCAACCTGGAAGAGGATGAGCAGAGCCGAGCTGGGGGAGGGGGCGTGAGCTCAGCACCTCTGAGCAGCAGAGCGTCCCTGCAGCCTGAAGCCTGACGACATCCACCCTTGGCCTTTAAGCAACTCAGACCAACATAAAATCACTCTCTGCTCAGGCGGTTCTGTGGTGGGTTTCTGCCGCCTGCTGCCACGTGTCTCCGACAGATCGTGCCCCCAAGCAACCGCTCTGGACCAGGCTCCCGAAACCTGAATGTCAGAGCGTCCGCTCAGTCCCTGCGGTCCTGACGATGCTCGGTCTTCCCAGATCACTTACAAAAAGAGGAGAGGGGCCTGGGCCCCCAACAGTGCGGATTTCTGCGCAGCCCAGGGACTCCACGTGGGAACTGGCTGTGGGCCAGCTGGGAGCACGTTTCAGGGACCAGGTCACAGCAGAGGAAGGAGGGCAGCAGGAGGGAAGGAGGGGTCTGCCCTTCACCAGACGAGAAGCCCAGAACGCAGGACACCCAGCTCAGCAGGGCCCCCAGCCACTGGGCTTTCTGGGCCTCTTTGGGGAGCGGAGGCCAGCATCTCACCCCAGGCCCCCCGCAGTCAGATGAGAAACTCTGGGCTCAAAGGAGAGACAGGACTTCCCAAGTCACACGGCCAGTCAGCGTCAGACCTGTGGCTGGCAGCTGGGTCCCAACCCTACACCTTTCTGTCCCCACTCCTGGCCCAAGCCCTGCCCGCCGCTCCTCCGAGGCAAGCTGAGGGCCTTCCTCCCTCTCTCTGCAAGGACTCCCGCTCCCATCCCCCACCCCTCGTGCCCTTTTCACACTGCAGATCCCATGTCCAGGGCAGCAGCTCTGGGCCCCCAGGAACACTGGGCACAGGGGCCTGACCTGGCTGCTCCCTTCTGCTCATCCAGGCTGGGTACCCAGCACCAGGTCTGGGACACAAGCGGCCTCGACTGCAAACCCAGGCACAGGGGTGGCCGGGGACCCTGGGCCAGCTGGCTTTCGCGGCAGAATAAGCCTCCCAAACGGGGAGGCCTGTGCACGCGTAGACGGCCACTTACTGAGCTCGTGATGTGGGCTCGCCCCCTCGGCGCCCGGCGGCCGAGGGCAGCCCGAGCAGGAAGCCCTCCCGACACAGCCTTGCTCTCCACGCGTGTCCCGTCCTCCGCAGGCCAGCCTGGCCGGCGCACGCGGCAGTGGGCAGTGCAGGAGCCGCGGTGGCAAGTACAGGCCTCCTGAGACCTGGGCTGGGAACCAGAACACCGCCACTTCCGCCACATCCGCTGAGCAACGCGGGTCCGGCGGCCCGGAGGCGGGGGAGGGGGCCCTATGGGAGGGGCGGCACCACAGGGCAGGGGAGCAAGGGTGCAGGAGGGACTGGGATCTTTCTGTGAGCAGTCGACCACAAATTCCAAATACCTGGCGAGCATCAAGGGTGTGCTTTCTGCAGAGCACCTGCATCAGGCTCTAACAAACCGATTTCGGTTCCATTTTGCACAGAAACATGACTGAGGGCCAGATCCTCTCAGGGCTGCCAGCTCGAGCCCTCTGCAAGACACAGCTAAAGCCTGACAATCCCCTTCTGCAAACACACAGAAAGAGGAGATAAAATCCAACAAAGATGCCTCTAAAGGCAAGAGGAGCTGGTAGAAAACGGGGGGTGGGGGGGGGGCGCCAGGAGGCAGACCCGGGAGAAGAGCGAAGCAGCCACAAACACGGGGCGAGCGGCAGCCGCACGAGAAGCGTCGGTGGGAGGCGCGGCTGTGCGAGGGGCGACCTGGTCTCGCAGGAGCAGGGCTCAGGTGCCAAGGCTGCTGCAGCGGAAGCCGTGGCCTTGGGCAGATGTGGGTGGAAACTGAGACCCCTCACAGGGCAGAGGCTGAATGTACAAACAGACCACGGCCAGACCACATACGGAGACAGAACTCGGACCCACCGTCCGCAGCAACCAGCCCAGGGGAACGGACCGCCACCTACAGACACGGGCCCAGGGGGCCAGCCTGCCACCTGCAAGTCAGACCACAAGCTCCAGCAGCCAGTCCAGGAAGCCAAACAAGAGCCTGTCATGACAGGCCCCAAAGAGCCAGGACTGCATCAGTCACGCACAGCTTCCCTGACCTTGTCCCTGCTTCCAACCGAGCCCCAGCCGGAGGACCTGCCTGACCCCGAGGGTGTCATCTCCAGCTTCCCGGGCCAGAGGCACGCCTGGAGCCGTCCCTTCTCCTGGGTGAGGCTCCCACCCCTCCGCCTGCCTCTGCGTCTCGGCCAAACGCAAGGGATGGTGGCCGACTCCCCCGCCACAGAAACCTCTGTGTAAACGGCCTTTGCTTCTTCTCATGCAGACGGCCTTCATTTATTTCCACGGAAGAAAAAACTGCCCCACAGGCCGGACCACTTCCAGACAATCGTCTCCAGATATGTGACCCAAATAACTCTCTTCCAGCAATGTAAGGGTGTTACATGAAAAACCACTATTACCACATTTACTCTCAAGAGACTAAAGGAAAAACCATAAGATCATCTTCATATATGTAGAATAAGCACTTTAATATGATTTAATGTCCATTCACACAAAAACTCTTAAGAGGAATAAAATAGAACTCCTAAGAGTGATACAAAGTGTATACAAAAAAACCCACTACAGAGTCACGATTAATGACGAAGTATTAGGAGCATGATCCAGTAAGAGCCAGGAATGTGGCAAGGACACCCACTATCACCACAGCTACTCAACGCTGCACGGAAAGTCTCAGCTTGTGCAGTAGGACAAGAAAAAGAAATTAAATGCGTAAGGACTGGAAAGGAAGCAGTGAAAGCTTTCATCGTGCACAGATTGCAAGATCAGCTCCACTGAAAGTCCCAGGAACCTACAACCACCTGGTGCAGCTGATGAAGGACACAAGGCCAAAGCACAGACATAAAGCACATCTCCAGACCACAGCAGCCGCCAGTCAGAACGCTTAACTCAAAAAGGCACCAAGAACAGTAACACCACATTTATACAATTGGAAAGAACTCGAACAAAAGCTGTGTATGATCTTTGTAAAGAAAACTGTAAGACTTTATCGAAAAACATAAAAGACCAAAGTAAATTAGGCAGATAGGCCACGTGCACGGATGACAGGACTCAGCATCGTAAAAATGACAAGCCTCCCATGTTGATCTATAAATTTAATTTAATCTCCATTATTTTATTTATTTATTTTTGTCTGCGTTGGGTCTTTGTTGCTGCGCGCGGGCTTTCTCTAGTTGCGGCGAGCGGGGGCTACTCTTCATTGCGGTGCGTGGGCTTCTCATTGCAGTGGCTTCTCTTGCTGCGGAGCATGGGCTCTAGGAGCGCGGGCTTCAGTAGTTGTGGCATGTGGGCTTAGTAGTTGTGGCTCGTGGGCTCTAGAGCGCAGGCTCAGTAGTTGTGGCGCATGGGCTTAGCTGCTCCGCGGCATGTGGGATCTTCCCACACCAGGGATCAAACCCATGTCCCCTGCATTGGCAGGCGGATTCTTAGCCGCTGTGCCACCAGGGAAGTCCCTATTTAATCTCAGTTAAATCCCACTAGGGAATTTTATAGAACATGACAAACTAATCCTAAAATTTATGTGGATGAACGAAGGACTAAGAATAGCTATGACATCCTGAACAAAGGGGTAGGGACCTGCCAAGATGGCTATTAAGATCGACCACAAAGCTTTAGTACCTAAAATGGGGAGATGTCGGCACAGTAAGAGGACACCAAAGGGACAGAGCAGGGAACCCAGACGCAGATCACACAGAAGGAAAAGACCTGTAGACAGTGGGGTAGGTGACAGAAAACAGACACGGTTATCCCTGCAGAAAAAGAAGGAAACTTTAATCCAAATCACGCAATATTTTAAAAAGATACATTACAGAATTAAACTGCAAAGAAGAACTTTAAGGCTTATTAAAAAACATGAAAATATCTTTATGTTTTCTGGTGGGGATTTATTGAATAAGACACAAAATCACAAACTACCAAAGAAAAGACTGAGAACTTTGTGTACATTAAAATTCAAAGCTGCTGTAAGACAAAAGGCACAATAAACAAAATGAAAACACAAGCCCCAAACTGGGAAAGATATGTGCTATGCACATAACTGACAAAAGATTATTGTTCAGAATATGTAAGGAACTGCTACAAATCATGAAGAGGATGCCTAACAGCCCAGCCAGAGGACAGGAAAAAGACAGAAACACGTAGTTCACGGAAGAGGGAAGGGGGTGGCCAGTGAACAGGAGGAAAGGCAGTGGGGCTGTAGGAACCAAGGAGATGGGGGCTAAAGAGCATTTCGTGGGGCTTCCCTGGTGGCGTGGTGGTTGAGAGTCCGCCTGCCAACACAGGGGACATGGGTTCGAGCCCTGGTCCCGGAAGATCCCACATGCCGCGGAGCAACTAAGCCCGTGCGCCACAACTACTGAGCCCACATGCCGCAACTACTGAAGCCCACACGCCTAGAGCCTGTGCTCCGCAACAAGAGAAGCCACTGCAATGAGAAGCCCGTGCACCGCAACGAAGAGTAGCCCCCGCTCCCCGCAACTAGAGAAAGCCCGTGCCCAGCAATGAAGACCCAACGCAGCCAAAAAAAAAAAAGGAGCATCTCGTGCCATTCTCTGCATGTTTACTGAGCACCTACAACGGGCCAGGCATTTTCCTGCCACTGGAAGTCTGGGATTCCCAGACAGTCCCGCCTTCTATGCAAACCCAGGCCGGATGTGGGAACTCACCCCCCGCGTACGTGAGCCTCAAGATCACAGGTCTGTGGACCTAAGGGAGCAGAGGAGGCCTTGTGAGCTTTTAGACTGGGTGGGGTGACCGCTACCACACCCCAAATCCAGACCTTCGAGTGTGAGCTTGGGGCCTCTCTGCATGAAGGGATGGGGCAGGCCGTGCTATGACCTTGGCAAACCTTTGAACTATGACCCCAGCACCGAGACTTCAGTACGGGGGACTGCTGAGTTCAGGTCGGAGCTGCTATGGCTTCCGGTAAAGGCCTGGACTTCGGGGGCGGGGTCGCCAGTCCTCTGGGGGCTGCGGGGGCCCTGGCACTTCCCTAGAGTAATGTGCAGGGCTCAGCTCCTCAACGCTCCAGAGCCTTCCTCCCCGGAAGCGGGAAGGCCACGGCTGCGCTCAGCTGGGCAGTGGTGCAGGCTCTCTCCCAAATCACCCACGCAGTGGGAGGACAGCTGGGACGCAGGTCCCCATGGGTCCAGGCCTGGGGCTCCTGCCCCATACAATTAAATGAATGTCTGGAAACATCGGCCACTGGTGAGAGTGCAGAGAAAGTGGAGCTCTCCTGCACTGCAGACAGAGCATCTGCGGGTCCGCCCTTTTGTGATACCAGGGAGCGAGACCCTGAACCCACGACCCAGCAGCTCCACCCTAATTCTCACACGTGTAACAAGGAGACACCCACAGACACTGTCGCTGCAGCTTCGTTAATACAGAGAAAAGTGGGGAGCGACCCAGACGCCCACCAACCAGGTAACGGAGCGCGAACTGTGGGGAGCGACCCAGACGCCCACCAACCAGGTAACGGAGCGCGAACTGCGGTCTTTCACTGTGTGGAATATCATGCAGCAGCTCAAGGGTCAAACCTAAGACTCACGCTTAGAGCAGAAAGAGTAAGACGCGAAAGGCGGAACTACACATTATTTAGCGATGCAAGAACCCAGGCAGTCAGAGAATAAGGGTACGCGTGGACAAGAGAAATACCAAACTCAGTACAGAAGGAGGAGGGTGGGAAAGAGACTCAGGCGGCTTTTGGCGAGGTTCCGCTGCTTCAAATCACACACGCACACACACACGCACACACTCTCTGAAACACACAGAGGCAGAATGCGGACAAACCGGGTTTTGTTTACTAGTGTTTGTCATTTTATTCTCAACGCTTTTTGTGTGCCTGCAGCATTTACAATTTAAAACATTTAAGTCCGTTGTGAACACATGTGGGACCTGGTGGGTGCAGTCTCAGGACACTGGGGTGACGTATCTGAGAGTGGACGCCTGTCCCTCGTGTGCTGGCAGCGCCGCGGTCCAGGGCTGAGCTTATCAACCCGCCTCCATGAGGGCTCTACTGTCATCACAGGACAAAAAGGGGCTGGAGGTTGTGTGGCCAGAGCAGCTCATCAGACACTGGACTTTCCTCGCTGCAGGACTTCTCAGAGCCTTTAACAAGCCAATATAGATGGTGTGTCTCCAAGAATGGGGACCCACTTCCTGCAGAACAGTGTGGAAAACGCCAGTCCGAGGACAAGCGTGTTCCCACATTTCCCAAAACACCCAGTCTTCTGTGTGCTGGGATTCCTGCATCACAAACCCCAAGGCTGTCAGGTTTCCCTCCAGTCCCTTCACAGTGCTGACCTCACATGAACATTCCCAGCAAATTCAAAGTCCATCAACAGATAATGAGTGTATCTGTACGATGGGGACCACTCGGCAGCCAAGGGCATGAACCTCAAGGGAACTGTGCTAAGTGAGAGAACGAGACAAACAGGAGTACAGACCGTCTGCTCTACTTGTAACAATTTCAGGAAATTCAAACCAACCTGTAGTGGCTGAGAGCAGACCAAGGCTACGGCCTGTGGGCGGGGGAGGGGCAGGAGGGAAGGAGGGCAAACCGACAAAGGGACGGACACATGGAAGCTCTGGGAAGTGGATGTGGCTATGGTCTTGATGGGGTGGTGGTTTCACGGGTAGGTACTAGGTCAAAACATCAAACTGTACACTTCAATTACACATACTTCATTGTGTGACAATAGCATTTCAATAAAACTATCTTTAATGGATCAGCTAATGTAGGGCCTGGCAAGGAGAGGGGGTCCCCTTGCTTTGGGGCCGTGAAAGACCAATTTGTCTAAGCTTCTCCATTCCCTAGGATGGCGCCTAACTCAGTCACTCAGTGAGGAGTGGCTGAACGAATGGACGGACACACAAAGGAATACACGATGAATAAGCAGATTAGCCCCGGCCTGAGTCAGCAATGGCAGATGGCTCTCAGCTGAGGGAGCAACGAGGGAGGACAAGCTCAGACCCCCACGTAAAGCCAAGGGCCTCCCGGAGGCCAGGAGGATGCAAAGTTGGCTGCACACAGCCCCGGGGGGTGGACCTGGTTATGCCACGCGGGGACCTGTCATGTGTCCCCCAAACTCACATGCTGAAGCCCTAACCTCCAATGTGACGGATTTGGAGGTGGGGTCCTTTGGGAGTCATGAGGGTCAGATGAGGCATGAGGGTGGGGCCCTCTTGGTGGGATTAGTGTCCTCAGAGGAGATACGTGTTCACTCTATCTCCTCCATGGGGGGGACACAGGCAGAGGTGGCCTTCCGCACACTGGGAAGAATCCTCACCAGAAACTGAATTTGCCAGCTCCTTGACCTTGGACTCACCCGCCTCCACCCTGTGAGAGATGAATGTCTGTGGTTTACGCCCCCAGTCTAGGGTACTCTGCTCTGGCAGCCCGAGCAGACGGATACAGCACCTGGTGGCTTTGCCCACCCAGCACCCTTCTGGTAACGGTACCCCAATCTCTTGGGGGAAAACCACACCCTGCTTTCACTTCATGTAGTATGAAAAGAGCCGAGATTCTCCCATCCACCCTCAGCCCTGTCCCCACTCCCTTCCAAGAAGAGGCACTGTAGTCTAGGCCTGAACTTTCAGAGTCAGACAACTGGCTCCATGATGGACACAAGACCCTGGGTCGACCAGAGGGTCAGGCTGGGATTTGAGGGCCCACTTCCCCGGGTTTGGGAGCTGGTGGAATGGAGGCTGTGGCCATCGGGACCCAGAGTGAGGAGAGCCTGCCTGGGAATGAAGCCACGTAGAAGGAAGGAGGAAGACGGGGTGTGGCGGGACCCACTCCTGACGGTGCCAGCCTGGACCAAACAGCCTCACCAGAATCTCAAGACTTTCAGCCACGTGTGCTATCACGCCTGCCCTCTGTTAAGCAAAGTAAGGTTTCCTTCGCTCGCAGCCGGAGGGGTCCTGACAGACACAGGACACGCTGGCCAGTGCAGGACGATGCCGCATGGTGAGCTGCCTTGGAGCAGTGTGCAGAGTGCAACCCCTGCTTCTCTCTGGCCTTGGGCTTCGTAAAAGTGAAGACCGCTATCCCCATATCAGAGACCAGAGGCTGAGGCCCAGAGAAACAACCCAAGTTCAGGCTGAGGGTGTAAACCCCTTGCTCCCTTCCACGGCGGCAGGCGTCCCCCGGGCAGCTTCTCCCACGACCTCTGCTGAGACACGACCTCTGCAGTCTGGGCCCGCCGGCCCCTCCCAGAACCTCCTCGAATCTGTGAGTTCTCCCTCTGCCCTTCCCGACAGCACTCGGGAGTGTGCTCAGACCCCCACGGCCCCTGTGTGGAAGCTTCGGGGGAACGTGGGTCCTTATCCTAGACGCCCCCCCCCCAGGCCTCTGGATGCTGACGCATGCCCAGACCCCAGACGCCCACTCAGAGGTGGGCTCATCCCACCAGGCAGGCAGACCCACAGGGCTCCCTCGACTCCATGCGGAGGATGTGGCCTCCCTGCAGGTCAGCCCCCAGACCCGAGAATCAGGTGGGCCTGGAGAGCAGCCACTGTGAACCTTTCCTGGACCCCACCCAGGTGTGGGCAGATGCGACCAAACCAGCTGTGTGGCTGCAGGTAGCAGATTTAGTCTTTCCTAATGGACTGACATCCTTGGGGAATTAAGTGCAGGATGTACTTAATAAAGTCATTCTGCCACCAGCTGTGCAGGATAGGAAGATGACAGGGAGAAGCGGGGGTTTATGCTAGGAGGTCTCCAGAGCGGGACAGCTAGTTGCCAGAGCCACAGACTCCTCAAACCTCAAAGAGAAAAGGGCCCGGGCCTGCAGACAGGGGTCTGCAGAGCACAGGACTCATTAACTGGAGCAGGTACAGAAAACGAGGAGCTGGGAAGCAGGTCTTTCCTGACTTTCCCCGCTCAATACAGCTAGACTCCTGTTCTGATATCCAAGCAGGTCTCTCTGGCCTGAAAAGAAATGGGAAGAAGGAACACTCACTGTGGTAAAGAATGCACCACTATAGCACCAATGCATCTCTGCAGCACTGATACCTCACTATAGCACACATGCACCACTATAGCACCAATGCATCTCTACAGCATGGATACCTCACTACAGCTCAGATGCACCACTATAGCACCAATGCATCTCTACAGCACTGATACCTCACTACAGCTCAGATGCACCACTATAGCACCAATGCATCGCTACAGCACTGATACCTCACTATAGCACAGATGCACCACTATAGCACCAATGCATCACTACAGCACGGATACCTCACTACAGCTCAGATGCACCACTATAGCACCCATGCATCTCTACAGCATTGATACCTCACTACAGCTCAGATGCACCACTATAGCACTAATGCACCACTATAGCATGAATGCACCACTATAGCACCAATGCATCTCTGCAGCACTGATATCTCACTATAGCACAGATGCACCACTATAGCACCAATGCATCACTACAGCACTGATACCTCACTATAGCACAGATGCACCACTACAGCACCAATGCATCACTACAGCACTAATGCACCACTATAGCATGAATGCACCTCTACAGCACTAATGCAACTCTACAGCACTGATACCTCACTACAGCACGGATGCACCACTATAGCACCAATGCATCACTACAGCACTGATACCTCACTACAGCACGGATGCACCACTACAGCACCAATGCATCGCTACAGCACTAATGCACCACTATAGCACCAATGCATCTCTACAGCACTGATACCTCACTACAGCACGGATGCACCACTATAGCACTAATGCATTGCTACAGCACCAATGCATCGCTACAGCACTAATGCACTACTTTAGCACTAGTGCATCACTACAGCATCCACTTTCTCGCCTTCCAACGTGCTGCTGCCTAGCCACTGGGGGTGGGAAACCAAACTGATTATAACTGTATGTGAAGTAAGAGTCAAAAACCACTCAGAGATGTTACAGCAGCAAAAATGGCTAAGGACCTCCAACATTTCTCTCCTGCATAATAGTGATGAGAATCCTGGCAAATGTGGTCGGAATCAACATCTCAGAATTCTGGGGTTTAACCAAAGGTGTGCAGCAATCTAAAGAGTGGTTTTCACTGACTCTCAGTAAGAGCAGAAGGAGCTTTGTGCCTCCTAGCTGGTCCTAGTCCGTCCCTCCCTGCCTGTAGCTCCACGATACCTTGGAAACCAACAGCCCACCACTGTGGTGAAACCCAGCAGCCAGGCAGGCGGGGGGTGGCAGCACAGTGTGGGTGCTCCTTTAAGGCCCCATCATCATTTGGCCTGTCCAGTGGCTACCCTGAAAACCCCACTATCAAAACTGTCTTCATTTGAACTGACTCAGAGCCCACCCCGAGCAAACAGCCTGTCTCCTGGAGTTATTTGCAGAAAACGTCAAAGGCAACTGTTGAATGTCGCAGATGCCTGAGTAACAGCTGAGGCAAACAACAGGTTAACCAAAAAGCTTAAAAGGAAAAGCTAGGGAGCGACATGTCCACAGGGACACTGAACCTACAGAGTCCTGGGATTCTAGATGACCATGCAGGTGTGCAGGACTGTGTGGATGTGCAGCGCCGTGCACTTGTGCAGGAAAGTCCTGAGGAGTCCCTAAGCTCTCACCTCTGGCCGACTCAGAGAATCTGCAGGGGCAGGAGGTGAACGCTGAGATGGAGTTGAATACTGCCCGGCCAAGAGCTGAGGCCCTAAAGCACACACACAGCCCTCAGCAGGCACTGGGAGACGCACTGGTTCCGTGAATAGAAAATCTCTGTCCAAACATAGGCTGACCACTAAGCTAACAAAATGGAGAATTCAGTAACCACACATGACAAAGAATACACACATTACAGAATTAGTTCAGAAAAGTCACAAATAATTTTTTTAAAGCCACGACCAAAACAACTTCTGTGATGGCAAGAGAATATGATTTCCAGAGCTGATACATTAGATTATTTTAAATGTCCATTTTTCAACAAAAAATGAGGAGACATGCAAAGAAAGAAGAAAGCAGAAAGAAAACAAGTCAACAGAAATATCCCTGAGGAAGCCCACAGTAGGCTTACTTGACAATGGCTTTAAGTAAGCTATTTTTATTACGTTCAAAGAGATAAAAGAAACCATGTTTGAAGAACTGAAGGAAAGTATGAGAACAATATCTCACCAAATAGGGAATAAAAATAAAGAGACAGAAAAAAGAACCAAATGGAAATTCAAATAACAATAATAGAAATGAGAAATTCACTAAAAGGGCTCAAGAGCAGATGTGAACAGGCAGAAGAAAGAATCTGCAACGATGAACTTCCTATTTGGTAATCAATTGAGATCATCTAATCTGGGAAAGAGAGAGGAAAAAGAATGAAGAAAAAGCCCCAGCAGCCTGTGGGGCGCCCTCAGGCACATCACCGTAAATAGAATGGAAGAAGCAGAAGAAGGGGAGAAAGAAAGGAGCAGAAGGAATAGGCAAAGAGAAAAATGATTGAAACATTCCCAAATCTGATTTTAAAATGCTAACCTACATCTCCCAGAAGCTCCACAAATTCCAAGTAGGATTAACTCAAAAAGATCTACTCCTAGACACATCATAATCAAAGTGTCAGAAGTCAAAGACAAAGAGAATCTGGAAAGCAGCATGAAAGAAGCAACTCTCCATATACAAGGAATTCTTAATATTATTAACAACTCATCAAAAGCCATGCAGACCAGAAGGCAGTGAGGTGACATATTCCAAGTGTTAAAAGAGACTTCCACCCAGAGCCCTATAATTATTCTTCAAAAGTGAAGGAGAAATTGAGACATTCCCAGTTAAACACAAACAGAGAATTCATTATCCCACAAGAATACTAAAAGGACTCCTTCAGACTGAAATGAAAAGACAGAAATTTGAATCCACATGAAGAAACAAAGAGTGTCAATAAAGGTAACTGCTGTACATAGGTAAATACACAAGATGGTGTAAATGTCAGTATAAAATATCAATTTTCCATCTGTAGTATTTTTTTCTCTTAGCTGACTTAAAAGACAACTGCATAAAGCAATAATTATATGTTGATGGGCTCAAAGTGTATACAGACATCATCTGTATAACAGTAATGGCACGAAGGAGGGAGAGGAAATAAAGCTATATTGAGCAAAGATTTTGTATACTATTGAAATGAGTTGGCATTAATCCAAACTAGATTGTGGTAAATTAATATACTGTGTTCTCCAGACAAGCCACTAAGAACATAACTCAGAAAAATATAAAGGAAAAGAAACAAAGGAACTAAAATGACACACGAGAAAACATCTATTTGACACAAAAAAAGGCATTAGTGGAGGAATAGAGGAATAAAAAACAAAGAGCAAAATGGCAGAAATAATTATAATCTTACCTAATCGGTAATTATATTAAATATAAATGGATTAAACCCTCCAATTAAGAGACAAAGACTGGCAGAATGGATGTTTTTAAAAAAACATGATGTCTACAAGAGACACACTTTACATTCAAAGACACAAATAGGTTGAAAGTAAAAGAATGAGAACCCCTACTTCACAATACATAGAAAAATTAATTCAGAATACCAACTGAGTCAGAGGTTCTGAGACAGAGCTAAATGTAAGAGCTAAAACTATAAAACAATTAGAAGAAAACACAGGGATAAATCTTGGTGACCTTGGATTAGGCAGTGGTTTCTTAGATATGATACTTACGGTACAAGCAACCAAAGACAAACAGATGAATTGGACTTCACCAAAAATTTAAAGTTTGTGCTTCAAAAGAGGAAAGTGAAAAGACAACCCACAAAATTGGAAAAATATTTGCAAATCATATATCTGATAGTGTCCTAGTACCCAGAATATATAAAGAGCTATTACAATTCAACAATAGGAAGATAAATAGCTCAATTAAAAATGGGCAAAGGATTTGAAGAGACATTTCTTCAAACATATATACCCAGCAGTTTTCTCTGTGGGTCTCATGGCTCTCAGCTGTGTGGGCCACAATCTCCATTTCAGGCCAGCTGAAACTTTATGATTTTTCCCATTGTTCCCAGCTGTCTCGAAACCTCCAACCCACTCGGTACTCCATGTAAGATGGTGCGTCCTGCTGAAATCAAAGTATGAATGAGGGTCCTGGTCACTCACTTCTGCCTGCTGGTCCTTTCAACCCCTCCAGAAACGCTGCCTTTCCCACTGCGAGGTGGACAATGCAGGTGGGACATAACAAGCCAAGCACGAAAGTGCACGTCCTTGGGGCTCGGGAGCTTATCCAGGCCAGCCCAGCACCCTAGAGTCCACGTGCCCAGTCCCAGAGACATGAGGCCAGGTCACCCGCTGCAAGGGTGTGCCCACACACCCCACCCTTCTCTGCTCAGAAGTACAGATTCCTGCTTCTCCCAGAGCAAGCCAAGGAGCTGGGGGGACGGACGAAGTGGGGCTTTCACCCGACAGTGGCCGGCGGGCTGTCACTCTATCAAATGGCTCACGCCAGTCCTCCCTGGAGCCAGCCCCCCTTCTCCCACATGCGGCCCTGCCTGCTCACCCAAGCTCCGCCTCCTCCCTGACACGCGCTGTGTGGTCACCGTGTGCGTCGGGGGCTTTTTGGTGGGAAAAGGGTGCCAGGCTCCCCCCGGCTCCAGCCCCAGCCTCTGACCCCCTGCCCCCCTCCCGACTGAAGCCCTTCACTGTACCCGCTGACAGGCGCCCTGTTCCTCGTACCCGAGAGCTGTCACGTCACCCCGGGCCTTCGGCATCACAACCACCCATCACGCAGCCGCGGGGAAAGCCTCCGGCGTACCTGTCTCATTATTTCTTGGCCCAGCTGGTGACAAGAGTCTCATTTAATCCTCATAACCACACCGAGGACAGGAGCTGCCACCATCCCGTGAGCAGATGTGAAAACTGAGCCTTGGACATTGGAGGAAAGTCTCCGGGGACCCAGCCACAAAGAGGCCTGGCTGCCCCAGGGGCACGGGGGTCCCACAGGGGCCGAGCTTGTTCTGAGATTAGTTCCTTCTCCCCTTCAAGGGCTCACCCATCAAGGGGCCACCCGTCCTCACCCGCAAAGACCAACAGGAACAGGTCACACTTGCAAAAAACAAAAAGACTAGCCAAGTCCCTTTTCATGATGGATTTGATTTTACTGAATGTGTCTGAAAACTACTGCCTCAATATGTCATCAATGCAGAAATTCCCAGTGAGATATCCTACATCCTCTTTGTCACACTGAGTCTTTGAACCCTGGTGCCTGTATGCAGATCCGCTGCATCTCCCGTGCTCAGGGGCCGCTGGAGGCCGGTCTGGACCCAGAGCCCGCCGTGCGCTGCAGGCTTCGCGGCAGCAAGCAAAGCCCCTGCGCAGCCTGGCTCACAGAGGCCTAGGCGACTGTGCTCCTCCTGCTTCCCTTCCTGCTGCTCTTCTAGGGCGTCTTGGTTGTAAGAACTGATGACTCTGCGGCTGTCAGGCCCTGATCAGCGGCTTTTCTCCGGTGCCCTCGGCAGCGGCAGCGACTCTGCTCCTCCATTTGCACACAGTTGAGCTCCTTTCTACCTGGCTCTAAGCAACCTGCTTTCTGCTGACAGGAGCTGTTCCTTTTCTTAAAGCAGCAACACAGATGTCCTCCCTAACGCCTGAAGTTACATGGAGGCGGTCTGCGTTTTGTTTTTGCAAAAGGACGGGGTGATTTCCTCAGGGGCTCGGAGCGGTTGGAGAAGTGACCAGGAATCTGGGCCACCCCTGGTCTTTTCTTTCGAAACTGCCCTATTGAGGGCGAGGCGGAGTCTGCCTGGCTTTGTGGCAGTGGGGCAACCCCCTTCTTTTCCCCCACAAGCAATGCCCACTGTGGATGTCTGCCTGCAGCCCAGGACAAGGACACAAGGACAGGGAATTCAGTATTGGAGACCAGAGCCCCAGAAGCAGCAAGGCCTCACGTGCCTTGGGATGGGGCCAGCCCCTCCCTCCACGCAGGTGGAGAGGGAGGCAAGCCCACCCGTTCCCGGGGCAGGGATGCTGTGGGCCGCTGCCAGTGAGATGCCCGCAGAGTCGCACGGCACTGACAGAGCTGCTTATTCTCGTTCTCACTCACCGACAAAGGCTCTGCTTGGCCAAACTTCAGTCAGGCTCCTGAGACCACCCGGACCCGTCCTGCACCTCCTTGTAAAACCCATTTTTAGCAAGAAAACTGCTAAGTCGGTTTAACCAGGGACCCCCACCCTCGATATCTGCCGGCCCTGGGATCTGACTGGGCTCCACCCTCCGCCGCTCCCAGGGGGTGTCTGATCACCTGACTTGAACAGTTCAGCCAGAACTCCCCACCCTGAGCTTCCTCACCCCCAAGCTGCACCCACCCTGCTCCTTGGCTGTGAACCCCCAGTGGTCCACGCATTCAGAGTTCAGCCCAGTCTCCTTTCCCACCGTAAAATCCCTACACCCATCGCAACGGGCTGGATACAGCCTGCCGTACCATCTTTAACGAGTGTCACTGAATTTTTTTTTTTTTTTTTGCGGTACGCGGGCCTTTCACTGCTGTGGCCTCCTCTCCCGTTGCGGAGCACAGGCTCCGGACGCGCAGGCTCAGCGGCCATGGCTCACGGGCCCAGCCGCTCCGCGGCACGTGGGATCTTCCCGGACTGGGGCACGAACCCGCGTCCCCTGCATCGGCAGGCGGACTCGCAACCACTGCGCCACCAGGGAAGCCCCTGAATATTTTTTTCTTAACATCACCTCGATACTTCCTAAGCCCTGAAATCCTGACTTCAGCTGTTGGGCATCCTTTACGAAACTCTACGCAGGTAAAGGCACAGCTACTGAAGACAGATGCTCTTCGGCAACCACCCAAAGCTTCCCGGTTCCCGAGAAGCACATTCTGCAGGGATGCTCCAAACCGCCGTGCGTCAAGGGCAGAGGCGGGAGGAGGGCTCTGGGCGCTGCTGGACACGGAGCCCCGCCCACTGCTCCCAGAGCACCAGCTTACCAGCCCCTCCTGGCTCAGGCCTCGCCCTCCACCCAGCCCCTTCCAGTCCCAGCTCCCCTCAGATTCGGAACTCCTCACTTGGTTCCTGTCTGCTATCTATTCCTCCAGCCCGGACCCACCCCAGGGTTTCCTAGAAGCAGAGGCTGAGCAGAGCCTCGGAGGCAGTGAGGGCCAGGACAGGGCTGGGCCAGGAAGACAAGGGCCAGAACACCGTCCCAGCAGGAGCCGCATCCCAGTGTGCTCGGGAACGAGTGGAACCGCAGCACACGGAGCAGTCCCCAGGCAGAGGGCTGGCCCTCTGCCCCCCGACATCCATCATCACTGGCAGTGGGGCTTCGGAGCAGGGGAGGGAGAGGCGACCCCCAACAAGCAGCTGCCCTGAGGCTGAAGGCCATCTTCCCAAGGCAGGGGGCTGCCCAGAGTCATCAGGCCTCCCAGCAGCTGACCCCCAGGCGCCTCATTACCCGCCCCACCTGGTCCCCTGCACAGCTGAGCCCACCCTCACAGCCTGCAAACAGGACCTTGGCCCAGACATCCCCTGGACACGTCCTGGACTCCAAGCCTAACGTGTGGTCCGCTGAACACTAGCTTCTGTTTGCTACTGAGGACAGGCAGGCGGGGGACAAAGCCCAGACAGACAGGAGGACTCAGGACAGGCCTGGGAGAGCCCAGCCTGGGCAGCAGACACTGTGGCAGCTGAGCAGCTAAGTGGTTAAGGATCTGACCCTGGAAACTGGGTTTCGTCAGGTGGGGAAACCGTCCTGTCAGCAGAAAGCCAGGTGGTGAAAAGCAGGAGGGCTGCAGAGACCCAGCACGAGTTACGTGGCTCTGAGGATGGCTAAGGGCCCAGAGGAAACGCTGAGACCATCCTGAGAACAGTCCAGCACCGCCCAGACCTAGCACCTGGACCCACAAGTTACCCCAACACAGGACGAGGCCGAGTGGCAAAGACCGCGGGCCCTGCCGTGCACCCCGACCGAGAGCCCCCATCCGGCCGACGCCCGCGGGGAGAGCAAAGCAAAGCATGGAACCGCAGGGCCGCGCACGAGATCTGAGGGTCCTGACAACGCGACCGCTAGGAAGTGCTAGAAAATGCTAGAAAAGTCAGCATCTCATCAGGCAGTGACTGAACCGGCTGAGTTTCGTGGAAAAAAAGGTACTTACTTTACGCGCAGGTGTTTCTGTTTCTTTCAATATTCTTCTATATTACAGTTTAGATTAAGTTGCTAAAAATTAGTCTTAATGACTTAGTGTCATTCTGGGTGCAAGTGACAAAATCCCCACTTGAACTTGCTTGGACAAAAGGACGGTTATTAGATTGAGGACATTATGCTCAGTGAAATGAGGCAGACACAAAGGACAAATGCCGTGTGATCCACTGATACGAGGCTCCAAAAGCCCTCAGATTCACAGAGACAGAAAGTAGATGGTGGGGGAGGGGAGGGGAGGGGGGAGGGGAGGGGGAGGGGAGGGGAGGGGAGGGGAGGGGGAGGGGAGGGGAGGGGAGGGGAGGGGAGGGGAGGGGAGGGGAGGGGAGGGGAGGGGAGGGGAGGGGAGGGGAGGGGAGGGGGAGGGGAGGGGAGGGGAGGGGGAGGGGAGGGGAGGGGAGGGGAGGGAGAGGGGAGGGGCGGGGAGGGAGAGGGGAGGGGAGGGCAGGGCAGGGGAGGGCAGGGCAGGGCAGGGGAGGGCAGGGCAGGGCAGGGGAGGGTTAGTGTCTGATGGGGACAGAGTTTCAGGTTGGGAAGATGAGAAAGTTCTGGACATGATGGTGCTGAGGGCTGCACAACAATGTGGACGTGCTTCAGGCCACTGAACTGGGCACTTAAAAATGGTAAATTTTACCACAATATTTTTTAGCTAAAAAATAAACGTTTTTTAAAAGATAGACAAAAAAAGGATAGTTCTTAGAAAGATCCAGGTATCTCATGCAAAGCGGGGTGGGAAACATCAGGAAGAGGGGGTCACCAGCCATGGGACCTGTGCCTGCCCCCCCCCACGGGATGGTCCCCTCTCTCCCCGGCGACCAGCTTCCTCCATGTGGACATGTGGCTGCTGAAGGACTGCCATTCCTGCTGAGTTCCAGTCCTGACACGTCCCAGGGAAGCCCTCGGGGGGGGGGGGGGGCCAGACTCAGGCTGAGGACCCGCCCCGTACCAACCACGCCCAGCGTGGTGCGCATTACAGAAAAACATGCTGCCCCCTTTACAGCCACAGAGAAAGGGAAGGGACAGGCAGAGAGTGCTCAAGATGGCAGTGACAAGCCCACCAGGTCTCACGTGAACAGGCCCCCAGCCAGGACCAGGGACTCGCACTGCTCCAGGGGACCAGCGGCTTAAGTCTTCAGAATGGAGGACACAGGAGCGTGTGTCGCATGGAGCTCGGGCTGCAGGGCTTGCCGGTCCTGACCCAGGTGAGCTCCAGCGTCTGTGGAAATCGCGTCCGTGGGCCCGGAGGGTGTGTGCATGGAGGCCGGTGCCGCAGGGGGGCGGACGACACAGCACCACTCACACCCTCCCGTCCAGTTCTCTCACCTCCTGGTCACCAAGAAGCCCACCAGCAGGTGTCACCTCAGCTTCCCCAGTAGGGACACCACGGGGCGCCACGGGGGTTAGTGAGATCGGGGCGTGACATCACCCTGCGTGGGGCCTGGTTCCTTGAAGGGCTGTGCCCGCACCGTGTGTGACCTCCCTACTAGAACATAAGCCCTGTGTCCAGGGCCTCCATGAGCTTGACAGATAACTGACAGATATGAACAGGCTTATTCTCGCCCCCCTCCCCCTCCACTCGGTGACCTCATCACCCTCACAGGTGAAGGGAGCCCACAGGCCTATTTTCGTAGGACGCACTTAGTGTCTTATAAAAATCTGAGTAAGTTGCCAACATTTAAAAATGGGAAGTCTTTGTTTAAAAATCAGAATTACCAATTTCTTTTGAAATATCTAAAGATTTAGCCCCCTGGGTAGCACTCCTGTGTGGGAACAGGTGCCTGGACATGAGCATGGTCCCCATCTAGTGGGGGTGCTTCCCAGGCTGCCCCAGGCCCCACCGTTCCCTGTAGTCTCATCTCTGCCCACCTCCCCATCAGTGTTATCTACTGGCCTCTGTAGGCATCAGACAGTGTAAGTCCTGGACTCAGGTGTCATCCACGATTAGCCCAGTGTGTGCGTGCATGTATGTGTGTGCACGTGTGTGTATGTACGTGTCCCCAGAGTGCCCTCCAATACTCATCTCAGGGGTCCCCTCTCCAGGAAGCCTTCCCAAGTTACCTGTTAGTTAACTGTCATCCCAGCACAGTGGACCCCCTCAAGGTGGCTGGCGTCTCCGTGACCCCAGAGTCCAGCATGAACCCTCTTAGATGGCCCCACAGCTCACCCTCGAGATCTTGCCTGGGCAACCCCACGTCGCCCACTGCTGGCCACCTCTGAGTTCGCAGAATCCTGCCAGCAGCTGAGGAGCTGTGCTGGGAGACTCAGGGTTAAGGTGGCCCTGACAGGAGGGTGGGGGTCAGGAGCGGGGAACCAGGATGAGGTGAAGACTGCATGGCAAGGCGGGGCCCCCAGGAAAGCAGCCACAGGGAGGGCCGCCCCGGGGTGATGCCAGGAGTGCAGGGCTGCTCTGTGTGCCCTCCAGGCCCTGTCCCCTTCTGTTCTTTCAGGAACCCCTGCCCCCCAACTCTCAGTGCTCATGGCCCAGGTGGAACTGACCCAGCGCAGTTCCTGACCCACACCTACTCAGCCCATGGCCACAGTGACCAGTTGAGGGTTTCAGCACATAGCCCACTGTGAACCGTCTTCAGGACTTTACAGCAACTACTGGGAATGAGACACTTTCTTTCTCGAGGAAGGCTACTGGCCTGAAGTTACCACTGGTCCCCTTGGCTACCACACGGGGAAAGCCTGCCTGAGAGTGAATATGACCCAGAGGAAACCAGAACTGAGAGGCAGAGAGATGTCATTTGAGCACCTGGATCCAGCCATGCCTGAAGCCATCATCCTGGACTTCTAGTTACACGTGCCAGTACGTTTCCATTTTTGTTAGAGCTGGTTTGAGTATTTTGTCACTTACAACCCAGAGAGCCTGAAAGAACACAGGTTCTATTATGGGTGATTTACACGGTCCTGAAGGACTCCAGAGGGATGAAATGCTTTCAAAATTCAAAGGAATCTTAATGATGGTGTTTTAGGCATAAGGACAGGTGGTCGTTGGTATAGATCAGGGGTTGGCGAACTTTTCAGCAAAGGACCAGACAGTAAATATTTTTGGCATCGCAGGGAGGCCACACAGCCTGTGTCACAATTACTCAGCTCTGCCATTTACGGTCTCGTGGAAGCGGTGTGAAGGGGTGTGGCTGTGTTCCAACGACACTTCGTTCACCAAAAGAGGCAGTGGCCCCCGCTCTGCATCTCCAACTCTGGTGGAGAGGCCTGCCCCGCCTGCTGGTTCTGGATGAGAGGTCAGTGAATGGGCATCCCCTCCTTCTCTCAGCCCCTGGGCTGCGTGGTGGTGGTGGGGGGTGGGGCGAGGGCACGACATGCTCGTGGCTCCCCCCCCGTGCCACCTGTCCTTTGGAGGCTCACTGTGCGCCTGGGCTTCTGTCTCTGTCATGCTCCCAAGCTCCCAGCAGAGTGCAGAGTGTGCAGGTGGACAGACCTGAATTTGAACCTCTGTCCCTCCTCTCAGGAGCTGTGTGACCTTGGCAGGTGACTTCCCCTCTCTGTGCCTCGCCCGGCAGGAAAGAATCACAGCCTCCTCCTTACTGACCCCTCAGGGCCACTGGACGAGGAACAGGGCTGCCAAGGGCAGTGGACACCTACCACTCGTGGCTGCCCCAACCTTCTGCGCTCTCTCTTATGTTCACTATCCATTCCTCCACCATCAGCTCCCTGGAGCACACATCCAGTTTTCCAAATGGGGATCTTAAACACCCGCTTCCCAGCCTCCCTGGCTGCAGCGGTGTCAGCCGGGGTGAAGGCTCTGACACTGGCCCCACGGGTTGCTTCAGGCCACAGGCACGGCCTGGCTCCAGCACCAAGAAGGGAAGGCGTTATGGAAGCTGCGATGCGCCCAAGCCCAGCATGGGGCCAGGCTCTGAGCAACCTCTGTCCTGCTTCCAGGTCCAGGGTAAGGCAGGCACGGAACCCAGACGTGACCCCAGGCCAGCCTCCTGCAGCTGTCATCTCGGGCCCGGCACTCACCCTGGGGAGCCCCGCCCCTTTTGCCAGACAAGGGTTATAAGCAGCACCTCTCGGGGTTGCCCTGGTGGCTGAAGGATGGAGAGTGTAAAGCGGCTCATTTGAGGTTTCAGAGAAACAAGCCCTCTGGAAAGGCTGACAGTACAGCAGACGTCTGCTTAGCAGCTACTACGCGCCGGGTGCCTGCGTGGCTTCCCAAGGCGGACCCGAGACAAGGACTTGGGTGCAGGCGGGCCCCTGGAAAATGACCCAGAAAATACAAGAGGGAGAGGCGGCGAGAGCAAGTGCGGGAGCTGGCACAGGGTGTGACCGCGGGCAGGGCCCCCGAGAGCCCGTGGACAGCATGCCTCAGAGCGCCCGCCATGGGGGTAACCACTCGGGTACACGGCCAGCTGGGCTCTGACGAGGGGCCAAGGCCGTGCGTGGGGAGGGCTGTCTTCTCCACAACTGGTGCTGGGAAGACTGGTTGTCCACAAGGGAAAGGATGAAGCTGGGCCCATACCTCACATCATGTACAAAAGTTACCTCAAAAATATTAACTCAAAAAGACCTAAACGGAAGAGCTGAAACTGTAAATCTCCTAGAAGAAAACGCCAGGGAAAGCTTCACGACACTGGATTTGATGACAGACTCCTAGATGTGACACCAAAAGCACAGTCAACAAAAGTAAAAATAAGTAATGTGGACTGCTTCAAAATTAGAAACTTCGGCGCATCAAAGGACACAACCAGTGGCGCAGCGGTTGAGAATCTGCCTACCAATGCAGGGGACACGGGTTCGAGCCCTGGTCTGGGAAGATCCCACATGCCGCGGAGCAACTAGGCCCGTGAGCCACAGCTACTGAGCCTGCGCGTCTGGAGCCTGTGCTCCGCAACGAGAGAGGCCGCGATAGTGAGAGGCCGGTGCACCGCAATGAAGAGTGGCCCCCGCTTGCCGCAACTAGAGAAAGCCCTCGCACAGAAACGAAGACCCAACACAGCCATAAATAAATAAATTTTTAAAAAAAAAGTTTAAAAAAAAAGGACACAACCGAGTGAAAAGGTAAGGTAACCTATGGGACAGGAGAGAATGTTTGCAAATCATATATCTGATAAAGGGTTAATATCCCAAAGTACATAAAGAGTGTCTACAGCTCAGCAACAAGAATAACCAACAACCTGATTAAAAAATGGGAAAAGGACTTCAA
Organism: Leucopleurus acutus; assembly: GCF_964270905.1. Lineage (NCBI taxonomy): Eukaryota > Metazoa > Chordata > Mammalia > Artiodactyla > Delphinidae > Leucopleurus > Leucopleurus acutus. Next base: position 1,276,993 of record NC_139153.1, on the reverse strand, counting down.
TAGATGTTTCTCCAAAGAAGACACACAAATGGCCAATGGACAAATGAGAGATGCTCCACATCCCTCGTTATTAGAGAAATGCAAATTACAGCCATAAAGAGACGTCACCTCAGAACCATTAAGGGGCCACTGCCAACAAGAAAGGAAGGAAGGAGAAGAAGGAAGGGAGGGAGGGATAAAATAAATGTTGGTAAGGATCTGGAGAAATTGGAAGCTTTGTGCACTACTGATGCGGATGTAAAATGGTGCAGCCACTGTGGATAACAGTATGAAGGGTCCTCGAAAAGTTAGTTAAACACAGAGTTACCATATGACCCAGCAGTTCTGAGTGCAAACCCAGAAGACTCGATAACTGGGATTCAGATATCTCTACACCCACGTTTACAGCAGCATTATTCACAAAAGCCAAGTGACCATGGAGGGATGAATGGATAAGCAAAGGTGGTCCATTCACACAACGGAATATTATTCAGCCTTAAAAAGGAAGGACATTCTGACACGTGTGACAACATGGATGAACCTTGAGTACATTGTGCTCTGTGAAACGATCCTGCCACAAAAAGGACAAATCCTGTCTGATTCCACTTACAGGAGGTCCCTAGAGGAGTCACATCCACAGAGACAGGAAGTAGACGGTGGGGCCGGGGGCTGGGGGAGGAGATGGGGAGTGACTGTTTAATGGGGACAGAGTTTCAGTTTTGCAAGATGAAGATTTCTGGAGACTGGTTACACGATAATATGAATGTACTTAACATTACTGAGCTGTCCACTTAAAATTGGCTAGGTCTGGTACATTTTACATTATGTGTATTTAACTACGATTAAAATTTCTAACAAGCAAACAGTAATCAGACAGTATATCCTTAATGAAATAAACCTAAGAACTACATGAGGAAATAAGGGAGAGCTATACAAGAAAAAATAAAAATAACAGATTTAAAAAAAGAACTGCCGCAGTGGACCGCAGTGGGGGGGAGCTGGGCGCTCATCTCCCACCTCCCGTCCTGCCTTGACTGAGGGCTAACCTTCCAGGCCACCCTGTCCCCCGGCTGTTAAGCCCGTGACACAGGAGCGCAGGAGCAGAGGGACGCAGGAACGTGGGCGGGTGGGACGCAGAGGGACGTAGAGGGACGCAGTCCCGGTGCAGCCCAGCCCTGGGGCCGCAGAGGTGGGGCGAGGACACCCCTGGGGTTACCGTACTGCCCATCAGTCCGTCCTCGAGAGAGGCTGCCGTGCTCCTCCCACTGTTCAGATGAGGACCCCTGATCAGGGAGATTGGGTGACTTGCCCAAGGCCACACGGCCAGGAGCTCGTGGGCTCAGCCTCCGCTCTGTGGTGCCCGGTGGATAAGACTCTGGCGTTTGGGAGAAGGACCCCACTGGCGTGGCTCACAGGTGCGCCAAGGATGAAACAAAGGTGGGCCATCCACAAGGAGGCGTGTTTCCAGGAAAGGGCAGCTCCAGGGCTCATGTCTTGCTCTGTTTGCAGTCAACAGATCAGAAAATAACAACCCAGCAACTTGGCCCAAACCACCCCCGTGTGCCAACTGCTACCCTCTGTCCCTCAGTGTGAAGGCACAGACCCACCCCCGCCCCTGGACAGTCAGCTGGCCATCCCGTGGTGTCCGCGCCAGCCCAGCTCTGCCCACCAGTGGGAGGCAGACAGGCTGAGTGGGGCTCCTGGGAGCAGTTCTTTGTTCTTAATTAAAGCGTGCCGCGGCTAGGGGGTAGCCAGGGCGGGTCAGTGCCACGGGGGCTCCTGAGCGGGCTGTAATTAAACCTCTCTCCTGCCACTTGGAAGCTCCTGACGAAGAGAGACCCACACAGCAGTGCTAGGAGGTGGCATTCCTTCCACTGAGGGGGGCAGTGGCATGAGGGACAGGTAGGGTGCAGCCCAGTGTCACCCACTCCCACCCATGGTGGGGCTGAGCTGTTGGGCCCCAATACCCAGGGCAGTGGTGGTGGTTTCTGGGGTGGGAGGTGGGCATGCAAAGGGTCTGGGGGTCTGGCGGGAGGCTGAAGCCCATGTCCCTGTCCTTTGAAACGAAAGGCTTTCACTTCAGTCTCCCAGGCCTCCTCTGGGCCTCAAAACAGCTGGCTCGAGAGTCAGTGATTAAGGAAATGTAAAGATGCAGAGACAAAGCATAGCTGTTGGACCGGGCAACTGGTAACAATGTAGACTCCGGACCAGCCACGCAGTAGAGTCCCCAAACTCGCAGTTCCCTGAAAAGTACAGACAAAGGCCCGAGACCCCTTCCTAAGCTGTCCTTACAGAAAGCCGGCCCCCAGGTGAAAGCTGCTGACCGCACGCACGCAGACCCCAGACCACTTCAAGCCAGAAGGTTCGTGATGCTCGAAACTGCACCTTGATGCCAGCCGCTCTGGGAATTGTCCATGAGCTCCTCACACACCTGCAGCCCCTCCCTCACACAGCCTTTAAAAACTCTCCCCTGAAAACCATCCGGAAGTTCGGGTCTTCTGAGCAGGAGCTGCCCGATCTCCTTGTCTGTCCGTACGATAAATGCTGTACTTTTCCTTCACCACAACCCGGGGTCAGCAGATATGGTTTGGCAACAAGGGTAGACCTCAGCCTTCAGAAGCGGGGGTCTCCCCACTCCTGGCCTTAACCCAGCCAGGGACTTCCCAGAGGGAGGGCTGGGGCCTGCTATGTTGGCAGGGGGGCCGGGGGTACACACACCCCTTGGCCTCGGCCTGGGGTGTCCAGGATGGTGGTCACTGCAGTGCAGGTCAGGCTCCTGAGGTCAGAGGCCAAGTGGGCGAGAGGGAGTGAGTTTAGAGATCACCTTTCCCCAGTGCAGGTAGGAAGAAAGGAACTGTGCGTTTCCAGAGCCCACCTGGCTGGGTACTTGGTGTGGGGGCAGGAGGCTTTCCCAGAGGCTGGGGGTCAGGAAAAGTGATAGCCATGCCAGGTGCCCGTGCCTCCTCCTCCTCAGCTCCAGGCCTCCCACCCTGGGCCCCGGACCTCCCCGTCCCGGGCCCTGGGCTTCCCCATCCTGGGCTCTGGGCCTTCCTCTCCTGGGCCCCGGGCCTCCCCGTCCTGGGCCTCCCCCAGCTCACAGAAGTATTAAGAGGCCTCTGTCCACTCAGGGTGAAGCACTGCTGGCCTCGTGCCCACAGGGCCAGCCCGCTCAACCCGGGCCCGTGTCCCAAGTGCCGAGCCGGCTGAGTGGCTCCCATGGTTTAAGGGAAGCCAGAAATCAGGATTTTTATGCAAACTACACGGAAGTCTGTCAGCCCCAGATTATCACAAACAAACCTTGGGAGGAAAGACACGGTGTCTAGCCACCAGGTCCCAGCCCCAAGCTCAGGAAGGATAACTGTCCAGGATGGGGAGGGCTCAGAGGGTGAACCAGGGACGGCAACCCACCGCGGGGAGGGGACCCGTGGCTCAGGGAGGCTGTCGTAAGCGGGGGGACAGGCCCAGGCGGCGGAGCTGCAGCCCCAGCACACCGCTCTGGTGACGGTCAGCACAGGCGGGGGGGGGGGGGGCTGGCCCGAGTCTGAGCTGGGTGCTGGGTCGGCTCCCCACTGGGGGGAGTGCCGTCAAGGCCCATTTCACGGACTGGCCCACCTCAGCCTGCTGCTCCCTCTACAGCAGGGGAAGGGAGCCCTCGCTCCCCGAGGTGGCAGGTGCTGGGGCCTATGGTGACTGGCCAGCGCCCAGGTCACCAGGTGTCACACACTGGGGCCATCTCCCCGCTCTGGCCCACAGCAGATGGTCCACTCAGGTCGGCGTCCCCCCCCACACCCAGCCTGTGAACCCAGACTCCCTCTGCGTGTCCACCCACAGTCCTGGGCTCCCCAGGCACTGCGTCAGCATTGCCCACTTGACAAGAGATGGCTTGGGACCCTGCAGCCCTCAGCCGGGCACAGCAGGTGCTGGCAGGGCCTTTGAGCTGGGTTTCGGATCAGAAAGCAAGCTGACGGAGGGCAGCTGCCTGTGGGCTGGTTGGTAAGGAAACCATCAGAGGAGACTTTCCAGGCCTATTGATCAGCGGAGAGGAAAGGACCTGGGGGAGCTTCCCGGGTAGAACTGGGGCGGGGTGCAAGGAGAGGCTGCGCCAGAGATGGTGGCGTTCGGGCAGCAGCAGTGTAGCTCAAGGGTGGCCTCCGCCGGGATACCGACCACACCTACCCCCGGCTGCGGTGAGGACGGCCCGCGCCAGCGATGGGAACACGCTTAGAGCGGAGCCCAAACTTGGGCGTTGGTCAAGGGCCTCACTAAGCCAGGCTGACCGCGCCCGGGGCTCCCAGGTGAGGGAGGTGCCGAATCAGCGAACAGCATTGGACCATACGCACGCATGCGCGCAGGCAGCATCCCTGTGCAGGGTTCTCACCCCGCTTTGCCAGAGGGAGCTGGCGGGAGGCCTGGGGAGAGAATGGGCGGGCCCTGCGGAGGAGCGAGGCGTCTGCGCTGCTGAGCGCAGCACAGGCCTCCTCTGGGCACAGGGAGCTGGGACCCAGGGCCCGATCACACCTGGCCTCCTCTGCTGTCGGCCCACAGGTTTGGGGGCCCCAGGGGGGTACAAGCTTCAGGCGCGGCTCAACAGCACCCTCGGCACCCACCTCAACCTCCCACCTCCCGGGCCAGCCTGTCCCTCCTGCCGGCTTCTCCTCGTGGCGGACGGGGCCCCTACCTGCCCCAGGCCCAGAGTCTCCAACCTCACGTGTGGGAAGAGTCCTTCGCACACCTGCCTGCCCCCCTCTGAGCCGGTCACTGCAGCCAGGAACCACGTGTTCTGACCCGGTGCCTGGCAGACAGGGAGGATGCCAGGGCACCCACCCCTCCCCAGGGGCATCCTGACTGCAGGCTGCAGGAGGACCTCAAGGCTTGCAGGGTCGTCAGGGCCTCAGGCTCTTGCACCTGCCGCCTGCCCCAGGGCCCGCACCCTTGCCCCGCCCCCTCAAGTGCATCCCTTCTTCCTGCCATGCACTCTCACTCAGTTTCCGTGGTCTTTGCCTGCCTGACGTGCACAGTAACTGCCCCAGGCGTTCGTGGGGTCCCCCCAGCTCCCAGGCCACATGGTTTCCTGGTGCGGCCTTCATCCCCAGCTCCCACGTGTGACGTGCCCTGGCCGGTGGGGGCGCTGCGCTTCCTTGAGTTGGCATTTGGTCACGGGCACGTGACCCTGTCAGAGCCAATCAGGCACAATCCCGGGACGTAAAGGGAAAGTTTCCCACTTTCTCTTTTTTTGCTGGAGGGGGTGAAGAGACCACAGTCAAGCCCTGGCCTGACCTGGGGGGAGCTGCCCCAGAGAAGAGCCGAGAGATGGAGAGAGGCCTGGGACCCCTACAGAAGCAGCTGCTCCAGCCACCTCCAAAGGCCCCCCCTGTTCTGCCCTGGGGCCCCATATATGCTTTTCTTGGGCCACTGAGTTAGGTTACCATCCCTACTGTCCCTGGAACCAAGAGTTCCACCCAGAGTCGTCTCCGATGCTCTGGGTCTCAGTTTTCCCACATATAAAATGGGAGGGACAGAGATCCTCTAAAGCCCTCCCCAGCTCCAATGCATGGAAGGCAGAAGACCTGCGATCCGGGTTGACTTATCAGGACCCTTTTGGTTTCAACTGGCATAAGCAGAAAAAGGAGGAACAGATTGGCTCATGAAACTGAAAAGTCCAAGGAAAAGCTTCAGGTACGGCTTGATCCAGGCGCTCACCCAGTGTCATTAGAAGCTCATGTCTCTCGTCTGCATCCTCCTCGGGGTTGGCTCACATTTCAGGCAGTGCATGCCCGGCTCGGCAGCTCCAGGCTACTGTTTAACCCTGGGCTACACCAGACCCCTTGCATGCTCTGACTGGCTCTGCATGGCTCACAGAAACCAACCAACCAACACCCACCCACCCCCACCCACCCCCAGAGACGAGGATGCTCTTGGCAGCCAGCTTGGTCACATGGCCGGGCTAACAAGAAGATGGAGGCTTGAAACCCCACCAGCTGGGGTGGGGACACTTTTGAGAAGCAAAGGTGCCCACAGACGCCCTCCACACAGGCCCCCCTCCTCCTAGGTGACTGTGAGGTCAGGATGGTGTGCAGGCCACCCAGGGTGGGGTCCCTGGAGCCTCCCACCCCCACCCACGGGCTCCCAGGTTTGCAGGGCAGGATCAGAGACGCCCAGCACGGTGCTTCCTGCTTCGCAGGAGCTGCCCAGAGCTCTGTCTCCAGGGACCCCGCTAAAGAGATTACTGGCCTGTCTTTCAGTGAAACCCCGGGCCTCTGGGCTGGCTCTGCTAATCCCACAAAGGATAACAGGCCCCTAATTAATTCTCCGAATCTGATGGCAGCGCCAACGCCAGCCCGTCCACCCGCCTTAATGAGTTTAATCGACTGGACTTGATGATTTTATTTGAAACCCAGGGCCGCAAATTAAGCTCTTAAAAATGCACTTGAACTTGACTGGCAGCAGTAATCCTAACGAAGTCTGTTTAATCCTTGGGCTGCCTGGTCAGGAGCTGCCAGTACGGGACCGGGGGCTCCGGAGCGCCTGCCACGTGCACACAGGCTCCCCCTTCCTCAGCTCTAGGCTGGGTGTCCTCTGCCTTCTGACTCCAGGCTCAGGAGGGGGACCCAGGAGTCAGGAGGCCCCTGCCCCACCCTACTGTCACAGGTGAACTCCTACACATGCTTCAATCCCCTGCCCAAACCTCTCCCCAGGGATCCTCCCCACATCTTCCATCAGATCCACGTGCTCTCCCCATCCCCAGGAGCCACAGCCACATCGTGCCCGTCACCGTGTGCTGTGTCCTGTGCGCTGAGTGCTGGTGGTCAGCTCTGCACAGAGGGCCCGAGCACGCCTGTCCTGCTGCAGGAGATGGGTCCCAGTGTGGCCGCACGGCTCCCCCTCCCTGTGCCCACAGCCTGGGCCATGTAACGGCATAGAGTGTCCATCAAGGAGTGGAGTCCACGTCTCCACCTGAGAGTCTGGCCTGTGACTCACTCTGGCCACTTGATGGGGGCGGGGGGGAGTGGAGATGACACTGTGCCAGTGCTGAGCCCACAGCCTCTGTCCCAGGGCCAGCCTCTGCCCGAGGACAAGCCCAGCCAGCCTGCTGTAGAGTGGGAGGTCCCGTGGAAGACATCCAGCTGTCCCCGCAGAGCTGACCTAGACCAGCCAGCCCCAGCAGGCCTGCACCTGATCGCTGGTGCTCAAGCAAGCTCGGCCCAGCCCAAGACCAGCCCAGACCAGTCCACACCGGCCCACACCAGCCCAGCTCAGCCCACGACCAGCCCAGACCAGCCCACACCGGCCCACACCAGCCCAGCTCAGCCCACCCTCCTCCACTTGGAGAAACGGTAAGCGCTCCGGCTGAAAGCCCGATGTCCGCCCCAGCAGCACACCGCCACGCCTCCCCGGCAAGCGGGCGCTGCCCCTGGCTCCAGGGAGCGCCCCGCCTCAGCACACTCTCCGCCCGCCAGGGCCAAGCCAACCCCACAGCCCAGCCCGCACTGGGGCTGGCCCCTCGTCACGCAGACGCGCCAGCCAGGTCCCCCAACTCATCTCGGGGAGCAGGGCTGAGGGCACGCGTTCCCTCCCCACAGGAGGCAATAGGCTCTGCGTTCACATTAAGCCTCCTTCTGCTCCGTGACTGGCCCTGCAGATTCAGAGGTGGGCATGTCTGAGTAAGACACGCACACACGTGTGCAGGCACATACACCAACAAGGTTAAACAAGCTTGTCATCCTCCGGTCACCGGACAGCTCGTCCTGCCACTGTCTGCTAAGAACGTGGCTTGAAGAGGACAGGGAAAACCAGCTTCTTTACCCATCAAATTGGCAAATCTCCAGGTGTCTGCAAAGCGCTCTGTTGACGAGAACACGGGAAACACACACTGCCTACACTGCTGCTGGGGGCGCCCCACGGAGCACCCTGTGTGAGGGAAGCCGGGGGATGCCATCAAACGGACCCCGCGACCCCACCTCCAGAGCGCCCTGCGGACGCACCTGCCCACCTGCAATGGCACCTGGGCGAAGGTGTCCCCGCGGCGTTCGTGGCAGCAAAGGAACAGGAACAGTCCAGCATGTCCACCCTTGTTTTTAAACTGTGTAAATGCATTATCTGTTTTTAAATAACAAAGAAAAAAGCTGCAGAGGACAAGAGAGTGGACATGTGCTGTCCAGTGCCAGGGGACACCGCTGCCCACTCACTGACCCCTACTCCTGCCCACCCCGCTCCTCAGCCCCGCCACTGCGCATGTCTGCACACCAGGGGCTCCTCACCTGAGTCCTGTGAAAACCCAGAGCAGCGTCTAGTGCTAGCCAGGCAGCGTGACGGCCCTAGGCCCCCCGGGGCTCCCAGCACCGCCCTCCTGCCTGTGAGGCCGGGAAGCACGCAGCTTTGATGAAATTGTCAAACCCCACGCACCTTTCGGGAAGAGGACCAGGATGGGGGGAGTTGGGTGTGGAGTGGGAAGCTTCGGGGACACTCCCTGCAAGGTCGGGGCATCGGCGGGGGAAGGGGGCGCTCCAGCCAAGGCAGACCAGCCCCCCGACCTTCAGGCCTCCACCCTGTAGTGGTCAAGGGCGCTGGCCCATGACACGGGCAGTGGGCAGGCAGAGGGCCAGCTCCCGGGTGCCCGTGTCCCGAGAGGTGCTCCCGATGTGGTTCCAGCAGCAGCGACCTGCTCACCTGCAGGCCTCAGTGCGGAACCTTCCCATCTCCTGGGGCCGGGCTCCACACGCCTCCAGGCAATTCTGCCACAGGCTCGCAGCTGGGAGCCCCTCTCACCCGGTCCTCTGTCCGTCCATCCGTCCATCCGTGACATAACCAGGACGACCCAGTGGCTGTAGTTCGGGGAGTTCCGCAGGGTCCACACTCAGAGGGAGGGGGACGGGTTGCAGGGGCGACAAGATGGCCAGGGTGGCAGCAGGGCAGGTAGAGCACTGGGCCAGAGTGGAGGGCTTTGAATGCTTCTGGAAATCCCCCCCTTTGGGGCTGTGGGCTTTTGGAGGAAGAAAATAGGATTTTACAACTTTTAAGCTCATTATCTGTATGTCACTTTATTGATGTCTGTGGTATGAACTGACCTTACTTGCATTCTTACTTAATCTGCCCTCTTCCAACTTCCTTCCTGGTTTTATTTGAGGATGGCTGGGTTGCTTTTGTGTTACGATGGTGGGTTGGGGGGGATCGTTTAAAGTATTGTTCTTTTATTGTATTTTTATGTTCATTTCCAGTCATAACAACTCAGCCCTTAATTCTCATGTTCAATCTACAGCTTCATCTACTTAAAACATCATGTCGTGGGTGTTAACTCCAACCTCATTCATCTTTGCTCCAGCACCTCGCTGGTTTCTTCCTTCATCTCTTTACCTTGAATCTCATTTTCATATCTTTTGTGATTTTTTACGTTCTAAAGGTCTCATCTTTCCTTAAACCCCTTGTTTCAAAATCTTACGTTACACGTTATAGCAAGATCCATTCTTTTACTGTTTCGCTTAATTCTTTATTTTACCCTCACCAGCCTCCCTCCGAGTCACCTAATCTGCATCCCCTCTTCCCACTCTGTGCCTCAGGGGCTTCTTCACAACCGCAGGTCCACCTGGGACCAGGACGGGACTGGCAGGGAAGCAGGGCGGTGGGCGGAGCCAGCACGGCAGGTGGGCGGGGCTGTGGGCTGCACCAGCACTGAGGGGCCACGGCTCCTTCCCCTCTACCAGCAGCACCTGCGGCCTGGGCCCCTCTCTCTGGGAAGAGGCCCCCATGGTTTTCTAGGACTGAGGGGCCTCCACCACCACGCCCAGAGGACACACTTGGGTGCACATCCTCAAGCCCAGGCTCGCCCGCCCATCCATCGTTCAGATGTGGCTGTGGGGCAGGGAGGCGGATGTGCCAAGTCCTTGACAGACAGCCGGTGGAAAGGAGCCTGAGCCCACGGGGGACCCGGCCCAGCCTGCCCACGCCCTGACCTCGGAGTGGATCTTCCTTCAAAGGCTCAGAGCAAGATTCTCTCAAAATGCAACATCCCCAGGCTTCATTTTTAAAGTATTTGGGTCAGTAAGGCAGAAAAGGGGGGGACACCTAAATTCCATCACTGAGCACATGCGTCCAGAGGAGGACGATGCAGCCTTGCAGAGCGAGGTCGGCCCACCTGAGTTAACGTGGGAAAGGTCTGCGCGTCAGTGCACAGTCGTCTTGGGTCCTTCCTTCCTCTCCTCATGGTCCTGGCGGCCAACTGCAGCAAGGCCAATCCTAAAAGCTGATCCCCACCCCGTGCCCCAAGGCGTGCGTGTTCGTTTCCTATGTTGCACGAATCACCACGAATGTAGCGACTTAACACCCATTACGATCCCTCAGCTTCTGTGGGTCAGGTACCGGCCTGGGTTAGCTCGTCCTCTGCCCGAGGGCGTCCCAGGCAGGATCAAGGTGCTGGCCGGGTCCTCCTCCAGCTTCACTTGTTGTTGGCAAGATTCATTCCTTGCAGGTGTGGGACCGAGGTCCCGGCCCCTTGCTGGCTGTCAGTGGGCACAGCCCCACTTCCTCACGGCCCAGGAGAACGCTCTCCAGCTGCTGGGATGGAGCCTGCTGGACTCAGCATGGTCGGGGAGTGATCATCCTACACACCCCTCTGCCACGTAATGTAACCTAATCCAGGGAGAGCTATCCCACTGAATCACAGGCTCCGCCCATTTTCGAGGGAAGGAGATCACACAGGGGGTGTGCCCGTGGGCACAGGCATCTCGGGCCGTCTCAGAATTCTGCCCGCCGCAGCCTGCAGGTGTCTCGGCATTCCTGAGGGCTCACCATCAACAGCCCTGAACTCTTCATTAATTATGAATTTTCGCCTAGCAACCATTGCCAAGCAACAACTCTTCAGAAAGAAACGCTGGAAGGATCTGGTGGTTGCTCCATGGTCGGGATGAGGAAATGAGTGTCGCCGGGTGCTGGGCCGGCCTGCATGTGGGCAGGTCTCTGGCCAGGCTGGGCTGCCTTGAGAAATGCCCATTACCAGCTCTGGAGGTCAGGTTCTCACCTGTCAAACTGGGATCACGTCTGAACTGTCTTACTTGAAAGGATGAGGGGAAGCCAAGACGGGATAAAGGCAGAGCCACGGCTGCACGTGGGAGGGGCCCCGAGGGTCCCCAAGTGCATCAAGAGAATGACTGGTCCCAGCATGAATGTTCTTTCTTCGACACTCGCTCAGCACCCGCTCTGTGCTGGGCCCTGGGCCCCAGTGATCCCTCATTCTCTCACTTACTCATTCAGTGACTCGTGACTAAGCACCTACCATGTGTCCGGCATTAGGGCACAGTCTCTTTTAGGGGAGGGGAAACAATGGACAAAATAAGTAATTATATAGTATGTCAGTCGGTAGAGGTTCAGCGAAGATAATTAAAGCTGGAAGCGGGGAGAGAGCGTTATCAGGGGGACATGGGGCTGTAATTTTCAAGAGTGGTCAGGGAAGGTCTCCCTCGAAGAGGGAGCTTTGAGTAAAGACCAGACAGAGGTGAGGGAGCAAACATGCAGTGCAGGCACCTGGAGAAACAGTGTCCAGGCAGAGGGGCCAGCTGGTGCAAAGGCCCTGAGGCACATGTGCCCTGCCTGATGGGCCAGAGGCAAGCAGGAGGCAGACCTGCCCGGAACACGCTCTGCTGGGGCACCTGTAGACAGAGCCCAGGAAACCCCGCAGGGAGTGAGGAGCAGTTGGCATCCTGGCCCAGGTGCACCTCCGCTTGGGAGGCAGCCTCCCCTCCCGCCAAGACAACCCCGAGTAGGATTCTGCCAAAAGGACGGCAGGTGTAGGAGGAACGCTGTTCACCGAAAACAGAGGAGCACCCAGAAACAGACCCACATGTCCGTGGAACCTCGTTTTATAACCCAGGTGATGCTGCAAGTCAGCAGGAAAAGACCAACTGGTCAAAACACAGGATGTGCTCATGGGTGACCCACACGAAACTCAGAATAAATCAGAGCCTGCCTCATACCCTGAGCAGGAATCAGCTCCAGGCGGCGAGAGGCAGAAATGCAGAACTTCCAGGAGGCTGGCCAGGAGCGTATCATGACTTCAGGTTACAGCCGCTCCTCCAAGGAACAGAAAACAGGAAAGACAAAGTCAACTGCATCAAAATGACGAGTTTCTGTTCACAAAACCCCACAGAAAGTGAAATCACTAGCCACAAACTAAGAGAAGATATTTGTAACACGGGCAACTGCAAAGGATTAATATCCAAAATCTATAAAGGAGGCCAGAGGTCAAGAAAGAAACAGTGTCGTAGAAAAACGGGCCTTTCACACAAAGGAAATCTCAATGTCCAACCAGCCTTATTAGTAACCTTGGAAATTCACATGAAAACTACAGATCCATTTCACACCCATCAAACGGGTAAAAAATAGAAACTGGACAAAAACCCAGCGCGCTGGAAGTGGAACACCGGAGGTGCTGGTGGGAGAGCAGCTGCCTCGGCCCCTGGAAGACGGTGGTGCGCGGCGGCCACCGTGCTGCGCAAAGAGCCCCCGTGTCGGCAGCCGGTGAGTCGAGGTGTGGGCCGGGCGTCTGCTGCCGGGAGACAGCAAGGCCTCCCTAGGATGTTGCTTTGCGATGAAACTACTGATAAAAGCTGTCAACTTTCGGCACAAGTTATAGAACCGGGCGTTGCTTTGGGGGCCGGGGGCTCACAGGGCCTCTGCAGGACCACCTACGCCCCTGTGTTAGCCTGAGAGTGACGCACAGGTATTTGTTCTGTTACAAATGTAGATACACGTATGCGCTATACACACACTCTGATGTAACGCCACATAATTTCATAAAACAATTCAGAACAAAGATGACTGTAATGTGCATTTGCTACTCTACAGTTTGAGAACATACAGGAGAAAAGTTTTATGAGGCACTACGTCGGCCACTCACTGGTGACACCCATCGGGGCCCCTCTGCTCCGAGCCTGGACATCGGGGCATCGCAGAGCAGATGCAGGGAGTGTGGGCATCCCTCCCACCTCTAGCCCCTTGCTTCTTCTTGTGTGGTTTTTATTTATTGAACAAGCTGTGCGCTTTGGGCATCTGCTATGGTCCATGAACCTCTGCTGGTAACCTCTGGGTATGCACGCCCACCCTACAGACAGTGTAGTCCCACTGCATCAGGTAACTTTCCACACAACACCCACTAAACTAAAAGTAGGGGGGGAGGGCCGGTGCTGGACTGCCAAAAAGAACACTGTCCAGTGTCCACTCCTGGCTATGTTGGGGAGGAAGGGCAGAGTCCATGAAAGGGTCCCCAGGAACAAACCCCTGCCGGAAGGGGCGGGATGAGAAAGGGGAGCCCCCTCCAGACACTGAGAAGAATCAGGGCTATGGGGGGGGGAAGGGCGGGGCTCAGGGTCATAGGAGGCAGGGAAGGAGAGACCAGATGACCAATTTAACCGCGGGTGACCAGCATGGAAAAGGGAAAATATTTTTAAGAGTCAAAATGGAAGAAATACCTGTCAAAATCCTGCAGCAACATTTGAGGAGAATAAAATTCATATTTTTAAAATTCTCTGATTTGTGTAGAAATTCAAACAGAGCCAAGAGAGCAGCGTCTTCCCCGGGGCCTCTGGGGCGGGTTTAATGAGTGGGCAGGAGTGGCATGTAATTACCTTGTGGTTGGTTTGTGTGTAAACAGCTCTCCAGAGCCAGGCCGGCGCAGCGAGCGACAGCCCTCGTGTGCCTCCGTCCCCGGCCCGCTCCCCGCCCTCTGAGCACAAGGGCTGCTCTACGGGAGAGGTGTCTTGGGGTCTGCTGTGCATGAATCCTGAGTGAGAGGTGCTAAGAGAACATCAACAGAGGCACACACTGCTCGGGCACTAGTCTGTTGTGTTGAAACGTACAGATTTTAAATATCACAAGATTTTTAGTAAAAGGGAGAGAGCTCTAAAGGTTCATCCAAAAGAGGAGGGTGAAATAATTACACTACTTCTGTGCTACAAAGTACTATATGGATGTTAAGAAGGATGGGGCGGTGGGACTTCCCTGGCGGTCCAGTGGCTAAGACTCCACACGTCCACTGCAGGGAACACGGGTTCCCCCCCTGGCCAGGGAACTGAGATCCCACGTGCCTGGGAGCACAGCCCAAAATTTTAAAAAGAAAAGAAAAAGAAATAGGCAGGGACAGACCCACGTGCACTGACGTGGAAATACGTCAGGGTGGAGAAAAGAGCAGGTCTGCTGGACCCCACAGGCGGCAGCTGTGCCAGCAGGGTGGTGCCGAGGCCTGGCGGGAGGGCCCGCCGGGGACGGAAGGGCGACGCAGGGCTGGGCGGGGGCCCCCACCTCCACGCAGCCCCCCAGTCCGGCCGCCCGGCGGGAGCTCCGGAGCCGAGACGGGCAGGGCCGGAGCCTCCTGCTGCTGCTCCTGGCCCAGGCTCCCCAAGAAGGCACCATCTTGCCTTAGCACCAGGGAGCCCCTTCTAGAACGGGAATCCAGGGGGCACGCCACACGTCGGCGCACATGCTGTGGTCACAGTCTGTGGGGATGTGCCCACACAGGCGTGTTCTCTCAGTCTGTAATCACCCACGTACATCGACAAACACCGGACATGGTACATTCCTAACAGTTGACAGTGTGACATCTGGGACGTGGAAAAGTGGCAGAAGGTAGTGAGAAAATGTCACCTTTTTTCTTTTCCTTTACATGCGGCTGGAATGTTCGAAGTATTTCTCTATCTACTAATTTATATTTATAAAATAATTGAGGGACTGGGGTTAAAGGTGGTGAGTTTCTTTCTGCTTTCACCCAAGACCATACTAAAAGAATTTCAGAGGTTTAAAAATTTAAACCCATAAAGACATAAGAAACATCAGAGGGAACATCAGTGGCTAGAGATTTTCTCGCCCTTTGGAAGGTGTGGAAAAGGACACCTGACTTAACAGGTCAGGAAAGTCCCGACCCCAAGGGACAGTGAAGAGACCTGCTGAGACTGAGCCCGTGTCCCCACAGAGGCGCGAGAGCCCCAGCAGGAAAGGGAAGGGGCGCCAGGAAGAAAACCAAGGCTGGACTGGAGTCTCTACGCATTACAGCAAGTCCCTTGAGAGGCCCACGCCCGACACCTGGCAGACGCCAACCCCCCCCCCCACCCCCCACCCCCCCACCGGGCAGGACTGCAGACTCCCTCTGTGGGTGTGCTGAAGGGGGAGGTGAGTGCATGAGGCCACAAGGATGAGGCCCAGGGCTGATGCAGAGTGGACATCCCCACCAGACTGCCCCTCCACCCCACACACAACACCAGCAGGTGGAGGCTGCCCAGCTCCTCCACCCAGCAGAAGATCAGACATCTGGCCTCCCCCCAATAAAACAGCTGCTCCGGACCACTCACCAACCAAAAGCCCAGCCCGAGAGCACAGAGCATCCAATTAGCTCTTGACTGTGAATGGAAAGCCAGGGATGACCAGACATATGCAGAAAGCCCCAAGATGCAGGACAACAACAAAATGACCATAGAAAAGAGAACTGAGGCCAACAAAGTAAGGTAGGAAACAGGACACCCGCAAAGAAAGGCTAATTAGAACTGCAACGGAGACAAAAGAAATGCTGCATCCAGTCCATAAAACGACGGCACTATGCTCGGTTTTCTTGGGGTTTTTTTTTTGTGGGACGCGGGCCTCTCACTGCTGTGGCCTCTCCCGTTGCGGAGCACAGGCTCCGGACGCGCAGGCTCAGCGGCCATGGCTCACGGGCCCAGCCGCTCCGCGGCATGTGGGATCTTCCCGGACCGGGGCACGAACCCGTGTCCCCTGCGTCGGCAGGCGGACTCTCAACCGCTGCGCCACCAGGGAAGCCCTATGCTCGTTTTAAAAAACACCACCACCAAAAGCTGGTGACGGTGTGGAGCAACAGGAACGCTCATTCGCTGCTGGTGGGAACGCACAACTGTAGAGCTCTTCTGGAAGACTGGAGGTTTCTTACAAAGCTAAGTATAGTCCTCCCATATAACCCAGCAACCACGGTTCTAGGTATCTACCCAATGGCGTTGAAAACTTACGTCCAGACAAAACCTACTGCTATGTTTATAGCAGCTTTATTTATAATTGCCCAAAATTGGAAGCATTCAAAGTATTTGTCAACAGTTGCGTGGCTAAACAAATGTGATACATGCATACAAGAGAATATTATTCAGTGGTAAAAAAGAAGGGAGTGGGCTTCCCCGGTGGCGCAGTGGTTGAGAGTCCGCCTGCCGATGCAGGGGACGCGGTTTCGTGCCCCGGTCCGGGAAGATCCCACATGCCGCGGAGCAGCTGGGCCCGTGAGCCACGGCCGCTGAGCCTGCGCGTCCGGAGCCTGCGCTCCGTGACGGGAGAGGACACAGCGGTGAGAGGCCCGCGTACCGCAAAAAAAAAAAAAGAAAGGAGCTATCAAGCCACAAACACAGAAGTATATATATGGAGGAAACTTAAATGCCTATTGCTAACTGAAAGATGCCAGTACGAAGAGGCTACATACCACGTGATCCCAAATCTATGACATTCTGGAAAAGGCAAAACTACGGAGACAGTACAAAGGTCAGTGACTACTAAGCACGGGCGTTTTTAGGGCAGTGAAACTGCTCTGCATGGGACTGTAATGGTGGACACACAACAATATGCATTGTGAAAACCCACAGAATGTACAACAGTAAGTGTGAACTATGGACTTCAGTTAACAATAATGCACTAATATTGGTTCATTAATTGGAACACGGGCACCACGTTAATGTAAGATGCTTATAATAAGAGAAACTAAGTGTGACAGAGGCAGATGATAAGGGAACTCTCCAAACAATTGACTCGATGTTTCTGTAAATCTAAAAGTGTTCTAAAAAAAAAATCTAATAATCAACTTTTTCAGATGACAGCTGCAAGAAAAAATGAACTTCAACCTCACCTGTTATATAAAAATTAACTCAAAATGGATCATGGGATTTATGTAAAAGGTAAAACCATAGAACTTTTCAGAAAATAAAACAGAAGAAAATCTTCATGCTCTAGAGCCAGTGCTTACACCTGTCACCAAAAGCATGATCCATAAAAGGAGAAACTGATAAACTGGAATTCATCAAAATCAAACAGTTTTGCTTGCAAAGGACCATATTAACAGAATGAATAGAAGGGCTACAGACTGGGAGAAATATTTGCAAACCACAAGTCCAGCAAAGGACTAGTCTCTAGAACATATAAAGAACTCTCAAAACTTAGCAGTAAAAAACAAACAATCCAATTAGAAAATGGGCAAAAGACATGAACAGACATTTCACTGAGGAAGACAGACAGACGGCAAGTAAGGACACAGAAAGATGTGCAACATCGTCGCCATGAGGGAGATCCAAGTTAAAACTGCAACAAGACACACCTACCACAATGGCTAAAATTTAAATGGTTAGAACATCAAATGCTGGCGAGGATGCAGAGAAACTGCATTGCTTTGACATTTCTGTGAATGGGTGCAGCCTCTCAGGAAAACAGCGGCTGTTTCTCATAAAACTAAACGATCGTCAATTGCACTCTGGGCATTTGTCACAGAGAAATGAAAACCTACGTTCCTGCAACAGTCTGAATAGGAATATCCACGGCTTTATTTACAACAGTCAAAAACCGAACCAACTCAGATGTCCTTCAACAGGTAAATGGTTAAACAGACTGTGGTCCACCCGCACCGTGGAACCCTGCTCAGCGATGAAGGAACAGACCACGGACACACGGGACAACCAGGGTGACTCTCCAGGGGATTACGCTGAGTGGAAAAAAGCCCATCACAGAAGGCTTCACACTGCGTGATTCCATTCACATTCACTCCTGAAATGGCAAAATGATAGAACCGGAGCACAGCCAAGTGACTGCCTGGGACCAGGGAGGGAGGGAGAGGTGGGTGTGGCTGTAAACGGGGAGCACAGGGACCCTGGTGGCGGGAGGTTCTGCACTGTGACTGCATTCACGTCAGTACCTTGGTCTTGATGCTTTCCTGTGTCACCGCTGGGGGAAACTGGGTAGAGGGCACATGAGATCCCTCTGTATTATTTCTTATAATTGCATGGGACTATCTCGAGATAAACAGTTTAATTAAAAATGTAAAGCTATGACAGCTGTTTTTTAAACATCTACATGAGGACTGGAACATAAAGCTGAGGAAATCTAATAGGAGGTAGAACAAAAGGAAAGGGAGTTGAAAATATGAGAGAAAAAAGAAGTCCTAGAGAATCAGTCCAGATGGCCCCTCACTCACTAATCGGAGGCCCAGAAAAACAACCGAGAAGATACGGGGAGACGAACACTGTTCGGATGCCGGGACTGGGAAGCCACGCAGAACCACCTCACAGTCAAGAGTCCCAGAAGGCTGCAAACTGGAGATGCCGGGTTCCCTGGAGACGGGTCTGGCGGCTGGATGGCACGGTCCCCACCGACCTGTGCAGCCAGGGGACCCCCTTCCCCACCCCAGAGAAGACAGCAGCTGTACTCTCTGCAGAAGGTGAACCAGAAGCTCTCTGGGGCAGACGGGCGCCTCCTTACTGAGAAAGTGGGGAGCAGGAGAAAGTCTGCACACGGGGTCACGAGACCCCAGACCCCTGCCTGGTGCACTCACAGCACATGCGCCAGGGGGAGGGCGTGGGGTCACCACCAGGAGGGGCACCCATCCACAAGCCCCTCCCCAAACACACAGTTTCATTCATGTGCTTTTAACTGTGTTTAAGTATAATCCATGCACGGTGGTGTGCACACATCACGTGTGTCCGGCTGGATGGATTTTCGCTAACCCAACACACCTGTCACCAGCATCCCAGAAGCCCCTCATCCCCTGCCAGCCCCACTCTGTTTCAAGGACAACCACTGTGCTGATGTCTGGTGACACAGATTCCTTCTGCTGTTTTTATGGTTCTGTAAGTTGAATCGTGTGTGCACGGCTTCTGTCGAACATCACATTTGTGAGAATTGCCTGTGCGGATGTGTGTACAGATCACACTCTCACTGCAACACAGTATCCGTTGTGGAATCCACGGCTTCATCCACCCTACTGTTGATGGGCACTGGGGCAACTTCCAGTTTCAGCTCTGACTAACGCTCGTTATGTGTTTCATCAGCTTTGAGTGCCTCCCTTCTAAATATGAACAGACGGGCGAGGATCACCGGGAGAAAGCTTCAAACACGGAAAACAGAGAGCAAAACAGAGGGTCTCAGAACGGAGTAACATTGGTTTCCACACTGAGAGGACTCGCGAAGGGCCAACGAA
The DNA here is from genome assembly GCF_964270905.1 of Leucopleurus acutus. Lineage (NCBI taxonomy): Eukaryota > Metazoa > Chordata > Mammalia > Artiodactyla > Delphinidae > Leucopleurus > Leucopleurus acutus. The sequence goes on along the minus strand of NC_139153.1, from coordinate 1,257,804 downwards.
TGAAAAAGGACCCCAACTAAGACACATCAGTGCCACAGACGCGCGCGTCGGGCCAGCTCGGGGCCCACAAGCTCAGGAGGCCAGGGGCGTCCACCTTCTCCGCAGCAACACGGAAGCTGGACGATGCCCAAATACTGAGGGAAAACATACTCCCACCTGGAGTTCAGGGTAAGTGGAAAATACGCATTTTAAAGAGTATGTAAAATACAGTATTTCTGGACACCAAGGCCTCAAAACTTCTGCCTTCCCACATACACACTTATGAAGGAGCCCCGAGAATGCACTCGGCTACACGAGGGCACAAGCCGGGGAGGGAGAGGCGCGGGGACCCCAGACCCGGGAGGCACCCAGGACCGAGGCGGCCACCAGGTAAGCACCCGGGGCTCCGGGGCTGTCATCATTTAAGTTGGCGGATTACCTGATGTGTTTGAATAATAATACAACAAAAGCAAGGAGGGCCATTCCAGGGGAAAAGTGCCTAAGAAAACAATGGGGTCAGGGAGACTGTGAACACATCCACACCCAGAGCAGTAGAACCTCGGGACATTGACTTAACCCGAGATGTTTCAGGTTAAGTGCAGGACACGAAGGGGGCGTGTGCATGAGGCAGCAGGGTATAAAAAGCGGCAACCTGATCCTAGAAAGATGACCTCAGCGGACTATGCCTAACACCCAAGTGCCCAGCATCAGCAGTTCTGTCCTTGAGACCAAGGAGGACACACATCTGAAAGGACTGCGAAGAGTTGTCGCGGGGGAGGGGGCTGGGTAGGTCAGGGCACAGGGCTTTTGTTCTAAGCTTGATACGCTACAGTCTGAATTTTGAAGCTACACCCATTTTATTAGGTTTAAAAGTAAGTACAGGAGAAGTCTCTATTCACAGTTCAATACAATCACGTAAAACCAGTATAAAGGCCCTTTACCTGGAAATTTGAAAGCTCTCTCTTAAGCAACATTTGGATTAAAGAAGAAATCAAAACCCACATTTGGAATATCCAGATATACTACAAACAGTACCTCGGAGCTAATGTTCCTCAGAGGAAAATTCATAGCCTTAAATATTTATGTTAATAAACAAGAAGCAATGAAAATAACTGAATTAAATACCCCTACAATTCTGATACCAATTCCAACGTATGTGTTTTGTAACACAACACCAAACAATCTCCAACACCAGCTGGGGATCCTGCAATGCAACTCAGTTCCCACACTCTCTACCTGGAGGGAACGTCAGGTTAAGGGCTCAGCCCCATGAGATGCCCCGGGCCCCCGACCCCAAACGCAAGTCCAGGTTGTCACCTGTGCTTCCGTCCCGCCGGCTGTAGACTGGAGGTTCCCACGACCCCCGCCCGGCTTCGGTTAATTTGCGGGCATGGCTCACGGAACTCAGAGAAACCTGTTACCCATGAGATTACGGATTTACTGTAGAAGGAGGTGACTCCGGAACAGCCAGACGGAAGGGACGCACAGGGCAAGGCAAAGACAACAGGTCACCAAACTTAGACGTCACTCTGGTCTCGGCTCGCCCAGCAATGGGGTCTCAAGCCAGACCACCAGCACCTGCCTGGGAGGCCCTGCCTCCCCTAAGGGGCAGCGACCGCGCCATAACCAGCCTGCTTTCTGCCTGTGTAGTTCCTTCCGCCTATAAAAGTCCTGCCTGCTCAGCCCCTCAGCTCCTTTCCATCTGCTAATTGCACGCTGCCCGCCTCACAAATCCACAGTACAGCCAATCGACGCTTTCAAATGGACTCAGCTGAATTCTGTTTTTTAACAGGGAAAGGGCACGGGCTTCACGACCCTCCCCAAAGCCACACCTGTCCGTGAATCACCACACGCCCACCCGCCAGGAAGCTCTCCGAACCCTCTCGTTGGGGGTTTAATGGAGGTCTCATGACACAGGCATGGCTCATTAAGCCATTGGCCACCGGTGAGTGGACTCCATCTCCAGCCCTCTGCCCTCCCCTCCACGGTGCGGGGCGGCAGCGGGGGGGGGGGGGGGGACTGAAAAAATTCCACCTCTCTCATCATCACCCCACTCTTACGGGACCGTGAGACTTTCCAAAAGTCACCTCGGGGGCAGAAAGACATCCTCACCCCTGTCTTCACTCAGGAAACTCCAAGGGTTCTAGGAGCTCCAGGCCAGGCATGGGAACAAAGAGCAAACACAAACTTCTTACGATAAATCAGAGTATCACCAGCCCACTTAAGAGGTGAGGAAAGGACAAAATGACCCTGGCGGGATTTTTTGGTCGTCCCGCCCGTGAGCAGAGCCCCCCGAACAGCGGGGCTTACCTTCCAGCCCCCCGGGCGTCACGGTGCGAGCTCGCGGGGAGCTGGTGCCTCTCCACCTGGACCGGGAGCGGCCGGCAGCCCCGTGTCGGCCCCGGGATCCTGTCCGTCGGTGTCACGGCCCCGGTCATCCTTCCCGGTCGGAGCGGCCGGACTGGGTGGCGACACAGGTGACTCTGGAGGCGCCGGGACTTCGTCCTGGCTCTCTGGGCCACCCGCTGAGTTGTAACGACACTCGAGAGGTCCCATGGGGCGGACCGGCGCTGCAGTCAGGAGCTGCCCCACCTCCGGCCACACCAGCAGCGACGCTCCGAAACGGCGCGACTCAGAGATGTTTCCGTCTTTAGCACCTGTGGCTTGGAGTGACTGGTCGCGGCGCAGCAGTTAACTGGGAAACCAGGGCCGAGGCGCACTCGCTCACGGGCCGCTGCCCCGGGCCTAGGAGTCGGCAGTGCGGGAGGCGCTGCCCCGGGCGCCCGCGGCCCAGCGACAACAGGCGGCCACGCCGCAAGGCCGCAGCCCGCGCCACGGAGGGTCAGAGCAGCCCGCTGCGAGGACGGGCGGCGACGGCCCAGCAGCGCGTGTCCAGCCGCCAGCACCGGGCCAGCGGGGCAGGGCTGCGTGGCGCACTCGAGAAGGTTCTGTGAGCCCAGAGCCTCCCGGGGGGCTCTGGTTGCCTTTTACTCAGTTTGCTCCGCGGACTCCGGAAGGTTCTGGGAGCCCTAACCCTAACTGCGAGGACAAGAGGTGTGGCCGGCGGGCGGGCGCCACACCCCAGAGCCGGGGTAGGCGGCCAGGGCGGCCCAGCGAGCGCCGGGCTCGACTCCGGACAGGGTGACTGGAGGTCCCGACCGCGGGGGCGGGGGCGGGGCGGGGGGGGAGGGCGCGCGCGCGCGCGCGCGCGCTGTGCCGCGGGGGCGGGGCCGCGCGGCGGCAGCAGGAGGTCGCACGCAGCCAGGTGCCCGGCCTCCCGCCTCCGGCAGCCGGGATTTCACACCGCCGCAGCTGCTTTCAGGGTCCAGCTGTCCCCACGGCATCTGGCGACCCAGCTGGGGGGGGTCCTGAGGAACACGCTCATCCACTCCCCCATGGGGGGGGGGGCCCCAGCGCGAGCTCTCAGCACAGACGTAGATTCGGTTTAGCAGAACCTTCCAAGCAGGAGCAGAAATCGGCCTCTTCAATTTACCTGCACAGAACTGGCCGCTTAGCAGTTTGCTGTTAAAGGCTGAGAACTAACGGTGCAGCCGCCAGGGCTCTGCAGACCCAGCCTCGACTGCGACGGGGTGATCCTTGGGGTGGAGCAGGGGCCGCAGAGGGGAGATGCGGCGGACCACGCCCGCCCATGAGAAGGCAGCCCCACAGCTCAGTCAGCTGCTGCCTCTGCGTCAGCTGGGTGGTCGTTACAAATACCACACGAGGGGCGGCTTAAGCAACAGACGTTTATTTCTCTCAGTCCTGGAGGCTGGATGTCGGAGATGCAGGTGTCAGCAGGGCTGGTTCCTCCTGAGCCCGCTCTCCTTGGCGTGGAGATGCTCTTCTCCCTGTGTCCTCACACGGGCCACCCTGTGTGCGTGTCTGTGTCCCGATCTCCTCTTATAAGGACACCAACCAGACTGGATTAGGGTCCACACCGATTAACTTATTTTAAGTTAATCATCTCTTCAAAGCCCAGTCTCCAAATACACTCCCATTCTAAAGTACAGGGGGTTAGGGCTTTAACGTATGAATTTGGGGGGGAGACACAGTTCAGTCCATAACACTGCTGTTTAACTAGGGGTGCCAGATTTAGCAAATAAGAACACCACGACACCCAGTTAAATTTGAATTTCAGATAAGCAACCCATTTCTGTAGTTTATCTGGGATTCAAATTTAACTAAGTGTCCCGTGTTTTCTCTGGCAACCTTATGCTTAACAAACCACTCCAAACTCTGTGGCTTAAAATCACAAGCACTAATTATTGTTCACAGGCCGGCAGGCCAACTGCCTGGGGTCAGCTGGCTGCAGGCTGGTCCTGGCTGGCCTTTGCCTGGGCAGCCAGCCTCTCCTCCACATGGTCTGTCATCCGCTAGCAGGTTGGCCCACGTTTGTTCCCGTGAACCAGGACAAAGTGACCGCTGAAGGCCCTTGAGGCGTGCCTTCAGAACTGGCACACCAACACTTCAGCCACATTTTCTGGGTCAGAACAAGTCACGGGGCCAGCCCAGACTCCAGGGGTGGGGGGGTGGACCCTGCATCCTCAAGGGAGGGGCAGCCTAGCATGTCACAGGGAGGAATAAGGATGGGGGACCCTTTTTTCTTTTTTCCATTTTATTGAAGTAGAGTTGGTTTAGAATGTTGTGTTCATTCCTGCTGCACAGCAAAGTGACTCAGTTATACATACATATATATATACACACACATACACTCTCCTTTATGTTCTTTTCCATTGTGGTTTATCACAGGGTATAGTTCCCTGTGCTATACAGTAAGACCTTGTTGTTTATCCATCTAAATATAATAGCTTGCATCTGCTAACCCCAAACTCCCAATCCATCTCTCCCCCACCCCCTGCTTGGCAAGGCAACCACAAGTCTGTTCTATGTGTCTGAGTCTGTTTCACAGATATGTTCATCCGTGTCATATTTCATATTCCAAATATAAGCAATATATGATATTTTTGTCTGACTTACTTCACTTAGTATGATGATCTCTAGGTCCCTCCATGTTGCTGCAAATGGCATTATTTCATTCTTTTTTATGGCTGAGTAATAGTCCACTGTGTACATGTACCACATCTTCTTTGTCCATTCATCTGTCGATGGACATCCAGGTTGCTTCCGTGTCTCGGCTACTGTAAATAATGCTGCTATAAATGCATGTATCTTTTTCAGTTAGAGTTTTCTATGGATATATGCCCAGGAGTGGGACTGCTGGATTATGTGGTGGCTCTATTTCTAGCTTTCTGAGGAACCTCCATACTGTTCTCCATAGCGGCTGCACCAACTTACATTCCCACTAACAGTGTAGGAGGGTTCCCTTTTCTCCACATCCTCGCCAGCATGTTGTTTGTAGATTTTTAATGACGGCCATTCTGACTGGTATGAGGTGCTACCTCACTGTAGTTTTGATTTGCATTTCTCTGATAATTAGTGATGTTGAGCATCTTTTCATGTGCCTATTGGCCATCTGTGTGTCTCTTTGGAGAAATATCTAGGTCTTCTGCCCATTTTTTGATTGGGTTGTTTGTTATTGAGCTGTGTGAGCTGTTTGTATATTTTGGCAATTAAGCCCTTGTCAGTCACTTCGTTTGCAAGTATCTTCTCCCAGTCTGTAGATTGTCTTTTCGTTTTGTTTATGGTTCCTTTGCTGTGCAAAAAGCTTGTAAGTTTGATTAGGTCCCATTTGTTTATTTTTTGCTTTTATTTCTATTGCCTTGGGAGACTGACCTAAGAAAATTTGGGTATGATTTATGTCAGAGAATGTTTTGCCGTGATCGCTTCTGGGGGCTTTATGGTGTCCTATCTTATATTTAAGTCTTTAAGCCATTTTGAATTTATTTTTGTGTATAGTGTAAGGGAGTGTTCTAACTTCACTGATTTACATGTGGTTGTCCAACCTTCCCAACACCACCTGCTGAAGGGACTCCTTTCCCCATTGCATATTTTTGCCTCTTTTGTTGAAGATTAATTGACAGTAGGTGTGTGGGTTTATTTCTGGGCTCTCTGTTCTGTTGATCCATATGTCCGTTTTGTGTCAATACCACACTGTTTTGATTACTGTAGCTTTGTAGTATTGTCTGAAGTCTGGGAGGGTTGTGCCTCCTGCTTTGTTCTTTTTCCTCAGGACTGCTTTGGCAATTCTGGGTCCTTTGTGTTTCCATGTAAATTTTAGGATTATTTGCTCTAGTTCTGTGAAAAATGTCATGGGTAATTTGGTAGGGATCACATTAAATCTCTACACTGCTTTGGGTAGTATGGCCATTTTAACAATATTAATTCTTCCAATCCAAGAGCATGGGATATCTTTCCATTTCTTTGAATTACCTTCAGTTTCCTTTATTCATGTTCTGTAGTTCTCAGCATTACGTCTTTCACCTCCTTGGTGAGGTTTATTCCTAAGTGCTTTTCTGAGGTAATTTTAAAAGGGATTGTTTGTTTACATTCCCTTTCTGATATTTCATTGTTAACGTAAAGAAATGGAACCGATTTCTGTATTTTAATCGTGCATCCTGCTACCTTGCTGAGTTCATTTATCAGTTCTAGTAATTTTTGTGTGGAGTCTTCAGGGTTTTCTATATATAGTATCATGTCATCTGCATATAATGACAATTTTACCTCTTCCCTACCAATTTGAATACCTTTTTCTTCTTTTTCTTGTCTGATTGCTGTAGCTAGGACTTCCAATACTATGTTGAATAGAAGTGGTGGGAGTGGGCGTCCTTGTCTTGTTCCAGATTTTAGTGGGAAGGCTTTCACCATTGAGTATTATATTAGCTGTTGGTTTGTTATAAATAGTTTTTACTACGTTGAGATGTGTTCCCTCTTTACCCACTTTTATAAGGGTTTTTATCATGAATGGATGTTGAAATTTATCAAATGCTTTTTCTGCATCTATTGAGATGATCACGTGGTTTTTAATCTCTTCTTTTGTTGACGTGGTGTACCACACTGATGTGTGTACGCTGAACCATCCTTGTAACCCTGGATGAATCCAGATTGGTCACAGTGTATCATTTCTTTATGTGTTGTTGGATTCAGTTTGCTAATATTTCATTCAGAATTCTTACATCTATATTCATCAAAGATACTGGTCCGTAATTTTTCTTTTTTGGTAGTGTCTGTGGTTTTGGTATCAGGGTGACTGATGGTGGCTTCACAGAACGTCTTTGGGAGTAGGACAGGGACACTCCTGCACTCAATCTACCCTGGCAGCCTTGGAGCCGCCCGAACTGACTCCATGGTGACTTCCGCGTGGGATGGTGGAGCTCGGGCCCAGAGCTAAGTGGGAGCCATAGTCATGGGGTTGGGGGAATGGTCCTCAGTGTAGGAGGGCACATGATTTCTCCAAAGCCCAGAGCTTCTGCTCTGAGATGGGAAGTTATCAATCACAATTAATAACGGGCATACCTTGGAGCTATTCCAAGTCTGGTTTCAGACCACCTCAATATAGCGAATATCTCAATAAATCAAGTTGCGTGAATTTTTTGGTTTCCCAGTGCATATGAAAGTTATGCTTACACTATACTACAGTCTATTAAGTGTGCAATAGCATTATGTCTAAAGAAATGTACTTGCCTGAATGAAGACATACTTTCTTACTAAAAAATGCTAGCCATCACCTGAGCCTTCAGTGTTTTGTAATTCTTTTGCTGGTGGAGACTTTGAAACGTTGCAAGAATTACCAAAATGTGACACAGAGGCACAAAGTGAGCAAATGCTGTTGGGAAAATGGCACCGGTAGACTTGCTCCAGGCAGGGTTGCCACAAACCTTATTTGTAAAAAGCACAATGTCTGAGAAGCACAGTAAAACAAGGTCTGCCTGTACAGGGTCCTGCACAACCATGGGAGCAGGCTGTGGAAACAGATAATCCTGTCTCTGAATGGGTGACATCTCTGCTCACCTGCAGGAGAAACGGATGCCAAGGCACTGGCTGAAGACGGGTGAGGCGTCCACACGGAAGCGCAGCCGTGCATGTGCAGAGACTGGGCATCCCCGCGTCACTCATTCCACGGACATTTCCTGAGGGCCTACTGTGTGCCAGGCACTGTTCTAGGTACAGAAGACCCAGCAGGGACCAAGACAGACAAAGCCCCTGCCTCACAGGGCCATCAACAAGACAAAGAAAATGATGATGACCTATGCTTGGGAGACAAACAGCAGAGCAGAGGCTGAGACAGCTCTGGGGATACGGTTGGTCAGAGGTCTCGCTAGAAGGTGGCACCTGATTAAACGGATGGAGAATTCAGACTCACAAACCTTAAAATAACTAGACTTGATGCTTGTTCAGTTTCTAGAATCCAGCGGTCGTAACCCGGGACCCCGCGCCAGGGCAACAGCCCATCTGCTCAGCACGCCGGCCCTCCCAGCGGGTCTGTGAGCCCCTGTGCACGGAGCCGGGGACATTCCTTCTCCTGACTCCAAGCCAGCCTCCCTGCAGGAGGGGTGCTGAGAGTCAGTTGCTATGGAACTATTTCAACTGGCAGGGATCTGGAAGTGAAGAGCAGCTGCCTGTCCGCCTTCAGGGCCCCACCCGGGAGATTCAGGGGCTTAATCAGGCACGCTGGGAGCTCGCCCTGCAGTGGCGTGGCCCTGAGGCTTAGCAGCTGCTCCCTGACCCAGAGCTCCTGCCATAAGGTAGTCCGAGGCTTCACAGCCTTCTCAGTGATGTCCAAGCAGGATGCCCAGCTGTCCGCTGACCTCAGTGCATGGAGGCAGAGGGGACAGTCTCACCCAGTGGGGAGTTCAGCTGAGGGGCACTCCAACTTCTCAGCTGCTCGTGGCCACGGCGGCTCTGGACAGATGCCCCCGACACCACGCACGTATGGGCCAGGGGCTGCAGGCAGAGAAGGGACTGCTGGAAAAGACTCTCAGATTTCAAGAAAAGCCACGGTGGAGCCCTGGTGGTTTATAAGCAACTGTCAGAGGCTGGGGCTGGGCAGTGACACTCCTGGACAACATCTGTGCCTTGGTGCGGCTCACCCAGAGAAATAATGGTGGTCTGTGGGGTGGCCAACAGGGAGCGCCCTGGCCTCCCCCACCATGCTGCATGAGTAGGGGGTTACTAGGAACAAGGGAGGGAGAGAACTGGAAGCGCATGGGGGAAGCGCATGGGGGAAGCGCATGGGGGATGCAGGCTCCCCAACCCCCGACCTGGGAACCATAAGCCCCGCCCCCCACGACCTTCCTCAGAGGCACTGGGGTCGGAGCTGGTGCAACTCAAACGAAAGGCAAAATGCAGCTCAGGGCAGCGTGGTCACGGGTGAGGCCCCATGGCCATGAGGGCCCCTTACACAAAACAAACACCCCAGCAATGCCATGAGAAAGGTGTTGAATGAGGGGAGCAAAGCCCCAGCACCATGGCTGGAAAGGCCAAGAAACGGCCTCTGGATGGCCCCCACTGGAAGTGTCGATATCCAGAACATTCTGCCATAGCTGCGGTGTGACGACCAGGCAGACATGGGATGGAAAGTGCAGAACACCAAAGATGGAAAGCAGACGCTAAAGTAGCCACTAAAGAAGATCACCTTCGAGGAAAGACAGCCAACTTCTTGAGAGGAATGACGGAGGCCATGACAATGGCAGAAAATAAGAACAGAATTGTGTACCTGGTCAAACTATCTTTCAAAGGAAAGGATGAACTAAAATGAAGATAATTTCAGGGAAAATAAAACAGTTTTTTCTTTGCACAGGCAACAAAAGAGAAAATAGACAAATTGGACCCCATGAAAATTAAACATTTTTGTGCATCAAAAGACAGTATCAACAGAGTAACAGGCAACTCACAGAACGGGAGAAAATACTGACAAAGCACGTGCTGATAAAGGATGAATACCCAGAGTACAGAGAGAACTCCTGAAACTCAGCAGCAAAAGTCCCACTGAGAAGTGAGCAAAGGACGTGAATAGATCCTAAGCAGATACGCACATGGTAATAAGCAAACGCAGAGATGCTCAACATCACTAATCACTGGGGAAATGCACATCAAAGCCATAAAGAGACACCACCTGGTTACAAAGGCGGCTATTTGTAAAGGAGGAAAACAACCACACGGAAAAGAACAGGTGTTCACAGGGAGGGGAGAAATCAGCACCCCAGCACGCTGCTGATGGGGACGTAGTGGCGCAGCCGCCGTGGACGCCATTAGAGCAGTTCCTCAAACAACGAAACACAGAACCACCATGGGACCCAGCAATTCCACTTCCGGGCACGTACCCCAAAGAACCGAGAGCTGGGTCTCAAAAGAAGTATTTGCTCTCTCACGGCATTATTCGTTCACAGCTGAGAGGTAAAAGTACCCCACGCGCCCATCCTCAGATGAAGGCAGAAACAAACGTGGTCCATACGCACAATGGAGTATCAGTCAGACTTACAAAGGAAAGGAATTCTGGCTCATGTGACAACATGGATGAAGCCTGAGGATGTTACGCTCAGCGACGTGAGCCAGTCACAAAAGGACAAACACTGTGTGATCCACTTAGATGAGGCCCCTAGAGGGGTCAAATCCACAGAAACAGAAAGGGGCTGGTGGGGGCCGGGGCTGGGGAGGCGAGGGGAGGGTTAGTGTCTGATGGGGACAGAGCTTCAGGTTGGGAAGATGAGAAAGCCCTGGGCCTGACGGTGCCGACGGCCGCACAACAGTGTGAATGTGCTTAAGGCCACTGAACTGCACACTTCAAAATGGTTAAGATGGTAAGTTTTCTTATATGTATTTTACAATTTTAAAAAAATTAAAAGAAACAGAGTTTATCACGAAGTGGCAGTGTGAGGGCCTCAGGGTCCTGTTTTCCTGAGCTCATTCTCCTGTCTTTCCCAGGTACCACTCTGCCTGCTTGCTCTAATCTGCTTCCTGGCTTCCATCCTTCCCCCCGAACCCAACATCAGATTTCCCATTCTTTTATGAAAAGTTAAGCATCTAAAACACATCAAGAAAGTGGGAAAAAAATTAAAAAAAAAAAAAAAAGAAAGTGAAAAGAGGGAATTCCCTGGTGGTCTAGAGGTCAGAACTCAGCATTTCCACTGCCGTGGTCCTGGTTCAGTCCCTGGTCCGGGAACTAAGATCCTGCAAACAAACTGTGTGGCACAGCCAAAAAAAAAAAAAAGAAAGAGAAGAAAAAAGAAAGAAAGAAAAGAAAACTCAGAATGGGAGAAAAAATTCTGCACATCATGTATCTGATGGTGAACTTGTATCTATAATATATAGAGAACTCTTACAATTTAATAATGAAAAGACAAATAACCAAACTTAAAAATGGGCAAAGGATCTGAGTAGATGTTTCTCTAAAGAAAATATATAGCCAGTAAGTGGCCAATAAGCATACGAAAAGATGCTCAGTGTCACTAGCCACCAGGGAAATGCAAATCGAAACCACAATGATACACGACTTCACACCCACTTAGGCTGGCAATGGTCAAAAAGGCATACGATCACCAGCGTTGGTGAGAACCTGGAGGAATGGGGACCCTCGTGCACTAATGGTGGGCACGTAAAATGGTGCAGACACGGTGGAAACTAGTCCGGCAGTTCCTTAAATAACTAAACACAGAGTTACCATATGATCCAGCAATTCCACTCCTAGGTACAAGCCTAAGAGAATGAACGTATATCCACATGAAAACGTGTACACAAATGTGCACAGCAGCATCGTTCATAAGTCAAGAACTGGAGGCAACTCAAAGGCCCTTCAACTGATGAACGGATGAACAGTGTGTGGTCCATCCATGCAGTGGAATATCATTCAGCCATAAAAAGGAACGAAGCACTGACACAGGCTACCACAGGGAGGAACTCTGAAAACATTACACTAGGGGAAAGAAACCAGACACAAAAGGCCACATGTTGTGTGACTGCATTTATGTGAAGTGTCCAGAACAGGCAGATGGATGGAGACAGACAGCAGATGAGTGGGGCAGGGGCTGGGAGTGCGGAGAAAGGGAGGAAGTGGAATTTAAGGAGTATGGGGCCCTTCTGGCGCAACGACTGGGTTCTAAAAGGGATTACAGTGGTCACACAGCTGTGTGAACATGAAGCACTGAGCTGTATACTCTGAATGGTGAACTGTGTGGTATGTGACATGCAGCTCAGCAAAGCTGTTTAGGAAACAAAAATGAGCATTTCCTCTCCTGCCCAGTTCTCTCCCCGAACTTGCTGAGATCCACCACAGCAGTAGTTAAGACGGACACCTACACACACACACACACACACACACACACACACACACACACACACACACACACACACACACACACACACACACACACACACACACACACACACACACACACCATGCTCTTTTCATCCCTAGAATCCCTAGAAAACTGGTCTAGTCCTACTCTGTGCAGTGGAAACAGAACACAAGCCAGAAATGTAATTTTAAATTTTCTAGTGGCCACATCTGAAAAGTTAACAGAAACAAGTAAAACTTAATTTAATATCATCTTATTTAAGTCTGTCTCTCCAACAGACTATCATTTCAGCACATCACCAACGTAAACAAGTTACTGAGATATTTTACGCTGGGTGTGTACCCGCAGCACGTCTCAGGCCAGGCGGCCAGTCTAACTCTCCCAAACGACCAGCGGCAGAGCGTCAAGCAGCGTGGGGCTCGTTCCCTACATCCCACGTGACAGATCCATTTGGGCAAAGCCGTAAAAAAGAACGTGTTGGCTAATGTAACTGAAGGCCACGCAGATCTGTCTACAGGTGGGGCTGGGTCCAGGAGGTTTGTCTCCCTCTCCCTCATCTCTTGGGTCCATGTTTTTGAGTTGGTGTCACTCTTAGGCAAGTTCATGAATTCTGCCCCCCCTGCCCCCAGAACACCCCACATTAAGGAGTATTCTCCCTTTTTAACAGTCTCAGGGAAAACCGTCATTCCTATCAGGTGACATGCTGAGCCTGACCCGAAGGGATGCTCTTACTGGCCAGTCGGGGTCATGTGCCCATCAGAGGCGTGGCAGCCCCACTGGAGCATCCCCCCAGGTGAGAAGCGAGGAGCAGCTCCAAAGACCAAGGACTCAGGCCACAGGCAGAGTCCAACACCCGCGCCCTGAATCGCAGCCCAGTGCAGCCTCTGGGGTTGAAAACGCACACAGCTCTGCTGCTGTTCTGTTAATGTAATTTCTTAATTGTCCGTAACTTATCTAATCTTGCTCCCAAGCTTCTGCCCTGCTGAGAAGTAGAAACAAACCTTAAACGTTCAAACGTCTCAATCTGTGGTATTTAAACGGTGTCTTTTGGGAAAATGGCAAGTCCAGGTCGCAGTTCAACTCCCTAACAGGCCCTCCCTCCTTTTTGCTTCTTCCCAGGAGAGTGGTGGGGTCTGAGGCAAAGCTGACAGGGCTTCCTGACGCTGGGAAGGGGAGGTCTGTTCCTCTGCCGGCCTCCAGTGCCAGTGTCTCACGCGCTCAGGGCCTCCCTGTACAGCTGCACAGGTTGGGCACTGCACAACTCCATGGGGAACCGTCAGCTCAGACTGGAGTGCAAACAGGTCTTCCTGTAATTGTGTGGGCGGCAGCCCCGATCCCACTCACCTCTGGTCCTCGGCCTCAGTCCTCACTGAACGCCGCGGCCCGCGGGCAGGTGCTCCTCTGTCGTGGCTCCGGATGCGGCTCTGGTCCCCGCCCCCGCCCAGCAGCCTCCTCTTGCTGACTGCAGGCTCCTTCCTGCTGCTGCTGCCGGGCCCCTCAGCACCTCTGTGACCCAGGCCGCTGTCCCTCAGGCCTTCATCCTACCCCTTCCTCACCGGCTGGAGCAGGGGCCTCAGTCGGCCGGCCCCCAGGCCCGCGCCTGCGGCAGGGACCCTGAGTCCTCTGCACACTGAAACTCTGCTTGTGCCACGTGAGGAGGCCTACGGGGTTTAGGGCCCCTCCCTTCAGGCTGCGGCGGAGCGCGGAGGGGATTCCTTGGCTCGAGGCGGCCGCCACCCTCCAGGGTAGCGACTCGAACCGTCGGCCCGCAGGGTCCGCTAGAGCTGTTCTCCCCCTTTACCGACCAGGAGGCTGAGGCCGAGACACACACCGGCTCGCGGTCGCACGGCACTCGGTAGGAGACCCGGCTTCCAGGCCAGGAGGGCGGACTGATCATTTTAGAGGAATGTGTGTCTGAGAAACTCTATCTGAGAAATTCATTCAAGGAAGAGAAAAGAGGCTCTTTCTTGCCCTAAAAGCTGCTCCGCGCCCTCCCCCGCATCCCCTCCGCGGCGCCACACCTGTGTGTGTGATGTCGCAGGAGCGACCAGCCCACAGGGAGATACAGGCAAGGGGCGGGACCGGATGGACGAGGCAGGAAAGGCCCTTGGGCCGCGGGGCGGACGCCTGAGGGCGGCGGGGAGGGGGTTGCAGGGGGCTTCGGGGCACAGACCTGCCATCCAGGAGGCTGCGCCGTCCTCCTGTCGGGAAGGAGAGGCCGGAGGGCCGCGGCGCAGAACCTGACCGGAAGCGGAAGTGCAGGGTGGGAACTCGGGGGCGGGGCGGAGGAGGGCGGGGCCGGCACGTGGTAACTTCGCGCAGACCGCTGCTGGTGGTTAGAATTTCGTATTAGTTTCACTTTCATCGTATTATTTTTATGGCCATTTCCTATCGAGGGCAGGCGATACCGGTCATCCAGTGACGACAGCGCCATAAAGTTTCCGTTTAACAAATGTCTTCGAGTTAAAACGGGACAAGTGTGTTTAGAGGAGGCGGTTTGAAGGACCCGCGAAGGGAGAGGCCGCCGGGGTGGGGGCGGGGCCGCCAGCCGAGGCCTCGCGGGCCAAGGAGGGCGGTAACCGGAGCCTCGGACCCAGGGCCTTAGAGGAGGAGGACACAAAGCCAAGGGGCCTCATTCAGCAAACCACCTGGGAAAACTCAGTTTTGAGACAATTGAGATTCAAATATGCAAATACTAATTTTGACAATGTCACGGCGTTACATAAGGAAAAAGTGTTTATCCACTAAAAGTGAACAGGGCAAGGAACACGTGCTGGGGGGTGGGGGGATCTTCAGCTGGGCGCAGCAATGATGCCTGAACAGCCGATTTCTGAAACTAATTAGACCCCAAGCAAGCCGGTGGACAGACAGCTCTGTCCCCAGGTCCTCCTGTGTCCTGAATGCTACCAGCTTATAATAGTCGGTGTGGTCTGGGCTGTGCTGCAGAAACAACAGTTCTCCAAATGTCTGTGTCCTGCACAAGCTCACGCCATGCCCCCAGTGCATGCTGGCTGGCGGCCCTGCTCTCTGGAACCCTCACTCCAGGAGAGAGATGTCCGGCGCAGATGTGACCCGAGCATCTTCCACTGACACCCCCACAGTCAGAACGAGTCCCAAGGCCCCACCCAGCCATTTTCAGAAACGCCACACATGCCATGAAGCAACATCACCTGACAGGCTACGGGGTCTCCAGGAGGACCCGGAGGGGTGCAGCAGGGCCAAGGCCCCCGGAGACACACAGCCTCCAGATGCGAATCAGAGCCTGCCCTCCTTGCTTCCCAAAGAGCCTAGAACAGCCTCTGCTCCTCTTGGGCCTGAGGCCCCCTCTCAGCGGGGACGATCCTTGGCCTCACATGCTGCCCACCCCCCAGGCTCTGCTCCCTGATGGAGCACGCCTGGGTCGCCCCCGCCCAGGGGACAGTGTTCCCTCTCGGGTCTCCACGCTACTGCCCCTCCCCAGATGGCTCTCCCTGTCTGTCCAGCTGGCTGCCACCACATTCCCCCTCTGCAGTCACCTGGGTGCTACCTAGCCTTGCTCAGAGTCCCTGCTCCGCCAGCCACCCCATCACCAGGGCTTAGCGCAGAGCTTGGCACCCAGAAGGGCTCAGCCCGACATGCTGGACCGTCAGCCAGCCTCACCGCTGCTGCCCGGACACTCCCACCCCGTGCCCTGCCCAGAGCGGCTGGCGAGCCCCGGCCTTGACAACTGATGACTAACAGCCGGGAGGAGCCCACGTGCACGGCAATCAGAAGGCGCCACCCGCCCTGCCGCGTGGCGCTCCCTGCATAATCACACTTGATCACCGTGAGCGCTGATTGCGCCCAGAGACGGCGCCTGCTCTCAGGCTGGTGGGGCTGGGGCCCTCGGCAGCCTAATGAGGGTAATTGAGGCAGGGCTGATTGTGCCGGAAAGCCGGAGGGGACAGAGCTGTGGGGACAGGCTGCGTCACACCCCAAACAGGTCCGTGTTTGCTAAATCTGTTTCCGATGCAATGTCATGCTGATTACACTGATTTCCTTAGTGATTGAGCCTGGTGCCGAGCTCACTGCCTGCAGCCCTGGCTGTCAGGATGGGCCCATTCTGGAGCAGGAGGTACTGACGATGATTTATGGTCCACTGTCAGAGCTCTTGGGTCGGAGACACTGCAGGAAGGCAGGCTGGAGTGCCGCTGGGCTTCTCTGGGGACCTCTCTCCTGTGAGGCGGTGGCCGGCTTCCACTCCCACGAGGCCACTCCCCACCATGCCCCTCAGCTTCCTGTCTGTCTGGGTCACTGTGAGGTCCACACAAGTTCACTGGCCACGACAGTGGCTGAACCACGAGTGGGCCGTCAGCCTCATCACTGTAGCTGCCTGTGTCCGCCTGCAGAACAGGCACAAGCAAACGTGCAGGTCGCCCTTTGGGATCCATCACGCTCATCCCGTCCACACCCAGGCCTGCCTCTCCCAGTTGTCACCTCTGATAGCCACGCCCCCCCCCGGGCAGGAACGGCTGAGCCTATCGGGCCCTGGAGGAAACAGCCAGGGACAGATGGGGTGCTGCCCAGAGCCACACGCTGGGAGAGCCTGCACCGACACCTTCTCCGTCAGGGCAGGAAACCACCTACCAGAACCTTCATGGGACGGATTGATGGGCCTGTGCTGGGAGGGCCAGCACTGCCCAAACTGGGGCCCTCAGCTGCAAGGTTCTGAGTGGGGTGCTCCTAGCTGAGAAAATCTGGCACGCGCAGCTCCAACGCTGCTGCTCAGGGTGGGGACCCAGGCCAATGTCCAGGCTTCCCCAGGCCCTGGGGACTTTAACACGGTCTCCAGGGACCGACTGCTCTGAGCCGAGGCAGAACACCCAGGGGACCTGAGAACACTGTGTGGGCCCAGGTCAACAGGACCCCCTGGGTGGGGCTCGGGCCCTGTGTTTTCAGTCTCAGCTGATGGTTCCCCGGTGGGCCGGGGGCCCGGAGCACAGGAGCTCTGTGATGCCACGCCCCCTGAAACACAGCTGGCGGAGGATCTGCACCTGTGGTCCTGGGGAGGCCCTGCTGCACTGGCCACGTCCTGAGGGCAGGAGTCCCGGCATCTCGGGTAATGCTGAATGCTGCCGCGGGGGCCGGGGGGGGGGGGGGGGGGGCGCGGGCTGTGCCTGCTGCTCTGCTGGCCGCGTGGCCCCAGCCCAGGACCCTCCCCCTCCCCCACCCCTGAGTAAGGAGAGCCCAGAGCCACGAGTTTTAGCAAAAATGTTTATTCTCTCCTTAATGTGTGTGTCTTTACAAGTACTAAATCTGAGACAGTAAACTAGGAAACGGCCGTGTATTTACACAGCCCGCGAGCCACGCCGCCCCCGGGGAGAGGCAGCGGCAGAGGGGCCGCTCAGGCTGCCGAGCCATCGCTCTTCTTTTGGGTGGGGGTTTGCGGCGTCAAAGGACAGCTAATCGTGGGCTTCGTCTTAAAAATATCTCTCTCTCTCTAAATATATCTATTCTAGCTTGTGTAGCACCAACGGCGTGAGCCCTCAGCTCCAGCACTGGCGGCAGAGCCAGGCGGGGCTCGCTCAGCAAGGGCAAAGCGGGGAGGGCGGGGGGACCTCTCCCGTGGGCCTGGGGCCTGGGGCCCGGGTCGGGGAGTGCGGGCAAGCTCGAGGTATATGGAGAGGCCAGGCTCCCGACCGAGGCCGAGCTGTCCCTGGCGCTCCTGAGACGCGTGTGAGCGAGGGCGGGAGGGGGCCCGGGGCGGCGGGCAGTAGCAGCAGTGTCGGGGCGGGCAGGCATCCTGGCACACCGCCCCACACCACAGTCCAGAGCCCCGGCCCTGGGGCTGCAGAGGGGCCTTGGGGGCCACCCACCTGCACAGAGCAGCGCTCCCATGCCACACTCCAGCCACCCTCAGGCCAGAGCCGGAGCTCGGGGTCCGAGTGCCCGGCAGGAGGACGGGGATGTGACGGCAGGCGCCTGGGCCCAGTGCCGGAGGCGCGGTGGAGCCAGCAGGACCCTGGAGACGAGCCAGGAGGAGGACTTGGCCCGAGTCCAGCCCCGGGAGAGGAAGGTGCGGCCGTGCTGCGGGGTGGGCTGCAGGCGTAGGTCAGCGATCGGCTCGTGTGTAAACAGACGGCGCTAAAGTGCTTGCGCAAGCACTCCGTGAGGCCTCGCGCCCGCAGGGCCGGCTCCCCTCCTGCGTCACCACCGCCCAGCCCGCCGCCCGTGGGGCAAGCACGGGGCCGGGGAGGCCCGAGGAAGGGGGGCTGGGACTGGGTTCTGAAGACGGCGGCGCAGCGGCCCAGGAGCCCCCTGACCCGAGCGGGGCTGGAAGAACGGGGGCTTCGCTCAGAAGCAGCTTCAGGGAAGACTCGGGGGGAGCGAGACCCACACCCGGACGGAACCCTGCCCCGGCCAGCGCCCGCCCGGCCTGAGCTCCCGCTGGACACCCGCCATGCGGGGGGCCCGAGCCCTGCTCAGTGCCCACGGGGCCCAGGGACCCCTGCACCCCGGTTCCAGGAGCTTCCTGAGTCAGGAGGGGGCGGATTTCACCCCTCCTCCCGCGAGGGAGCAGCTCCTCAGCTGACGGAGGTGTGCGGTCTGGCTCACGCTGCTTGGGGGGGTACCCAAGACGGGCGGCCGGGGGCGTGGGGCCGGCCACAGCTAGCTGTCCCTTAAAGTCCGCGGGAATCTGTAGTACCGTCGAAAAAGTGAATTGAAAAGGGAACAGGCCACTGCCTTCACAAGTGACTGATTAATTAAAAAACATGAAAAAAGGGCCTAACCACCTCTAGTATTCAACACTTGCAGTTTTAAAAAGATCAAGTCAGACTAAACGCTAGCACAGTCATGCAGGAATCCACGGCCCGCGTCCGGGAAGCTCTCGGCCCGAGAAGTCCTCTCCTTCTCACGTCAAAACGAAAACAGGACGACCCGCAGGTCGAGGGCGGAGGCCTCGGGGGTGCTGCAGCGGGGAAGCTCTGGCCACTTTCTCCACGACCATTTGGTATTGCTTTCCCGCTACCTTAATTCTCTTATTCTAAAGTGTAAAATTTCTCCTTCTCCAGGTAACTATACAGGACCCCACTGGGGCTGGAGACAGGCTAGAACCACATATATATGTATATATATATATGGATATATATGTACAGATTTTTTAATTAAAAACGCGCTGTTTTGCTCGCTGAGAGCAGGACGGGCAGACCGGCTCTGCAGGCCCCCCGGTCACTGCGTCCTGCTCCCAGCCAGGCCAGGGGGTGTGGTCCGAGGCCCCCGTGGCCCCGCTGCTCAAGCAGAGCACAGCAGGACCCCCTTGCTCCCCTAAAAGACGAGCAACAGCCCCCAGATATCCCTCCACTCCGAGGGACCAGCACGCTGCTGAAGGGCCAGACTGACGCCGCTGGGAGGCGGGTGGGGGCCGGGGAGCGGGGAGGAGGGTGCTCGGGGCTGCTCCCGGGACCTCCACAGCCAAGAGCTCAGCCCGGGACGGGGGCGGGCGCGGTGGGGGGAATAAATAAGGGGAACGTGCACGCATGACCCGCAGCCCCAGGCCCCAGCGGCTCCCAGAGGAACAGCCCTGAGGACGGAACGGGATCCGAGTCCTTCTGGAAGTCACTTGGGCCCCGCGTGGAGCCGTCCTGCAGCCCCTCCATGGGAGGGAGCCGGGGGCCTCTCTCTGGGCGAGGTCGACGTGGCGCTCTGGCCTCGGCCGCGGAGAGCACGCGGTGAATCGGAGGATGGTGGCGGCGGTGCACTGGTGCGTGTGGTGTTGCCGGAACGTGGCAGGTGGGTGGTGACGCCTGGACCCACTTCAGCTCGCTGTGGCTGGGCCCTGGGCATTCAGCCTCCCCGTCCGGCCGCCAGCCACGCCCCAGCCCTCAGACTCTGCCTAGGGAGCCACGCCCCAGCCCTCAGACTCTGCCTAGGGAGCCGGGCACAGCTGACCCCCTCCCAGCCCCTGGGCCTGGCCCTCCTGGCCTCGGCAGCCCAACCTCTCCCTATAGGAGAACTCCTGCTTCACCCCCGGGGCCTCAGCAGCAGTCACCCACTGTCCTGAGAAGGCCCCCGGCCACACCTGGGCTCCCCAGCCCCACGGCAAGCAGCTCTGGGCGTGGAAGGTGCTGCAGGGCACCGTCTCACCAACACCAATTAAGAACCGGGACCCCCGCAGGCGGGAAGGGGACAGGGGCGGCGAGGGGGGCCAGGACTGCACACCCGGCCCCCAGCGCAGGGCACCTGGTACGGTTGGGGCGAGGCTGCCTCCGTGGACCTCCCAGCTCCGGCTGCTGCACAGGGCCGCCCCCGAGGGCCCTCTCACTCTCCTGCTGGCCAGGCAGTCATGGCCGATGGCTCAGCTGCTCAGGGCCATGGTGTCCACCACCTGCTCCAACTTGCTCCGGAGCCGCTGCCGCCGTGCCTGCTCGTCCTTCTCCAGGGCCGTCAGGATCTGTGGAGGTGGGAGGCGGGCATCAGGCCTGTCCGGGGCTCGGGGTAGCACACAGCGGCTGTGTCCAGAGTGGGCTCCAGGCTGAGGCCACTTTGTCCCACCCACTCTCAGCTGAGGGACCTGGGCCTGGAGCCGGGACCCCCAGACCCCGCGACCCCGGGGTCTCCATCCGCCCCTCATCCCCCAAAACCACCCGAACAGGGCTCAGGTCCCCGCCGGCCCTCCAGGCCCCCGAGCCCCAGGGCCTGCCCCCTGCACCCGCGGGTCCTGCTGGGCTCTGTGCTCACACCCCAGTCTCCCGCGGCGGCCAGTCAGCCCCCAGCACGTGGCCGTGCTGCCGTCTCCCTCCACAGCCCCATCGCCCCGCGTCTCTGCACCCCTCATAGCACAGCCCCTCGGGAAGCACCGCAGCCCGCCACCCCCATGCTCTGACCTGCCACCAGGTCTCCTGCGCTCACCGCCCCATCCTCTCAAACCCACACAAAAGTTGGAGCTGGCGCCTGAGCCCTCCAGCTCCTGACGTGGTCCCTGCAGCCGGGCAGCCCGGCCACAGCCCCTGCTCCCCCGCTCCCCGCACCTGGCAGTCAGGCTCCGTCTCTGAACCCCAAAGGCCGTCTCCCTCGGGAGCAGCCCAAGACCCTACAGCCTGCACACCCGGCGACGGCCCCGCCACCCCCTCCTCCCAGGACATTCTGATTCAGCCTCGCACGGCCTCTGCCATTCTGCATCCGGCCTGCTCTGGCCTCGGGGCCTGGGCTCTGGCCGGGCCCGCCCTGCCCCTCCGGCCCTGCGCTCCGTCCATCCAGTGCAGCCCACGAGTCAGTCGTCCGTCCCGATGTCTCAGGGAGGCCCAGCTCCACGCGCGCCCGGCTCCAGAAGCAGATCGGGTGCCGAGGGTCGAGGATGGCCTGTGCCCTGCCCTGGAGATGCGCCCAGACCCATCAGGCAGCCCGGGCTGGGGCGGGAGCACGCTCGGTGAGGCTGGCGAGCTTACCTCGTCCTTGTACTTGCTGATGTAGGAGTAGATCTCGTGTAGGGCACTCATGCTGTTGAACTGGCTCAGGTGCAGCCGCGACTGTTCAGCCAGGTACGCGCTCATGTCCTGGTCGCTGATGGCGGGCATCTTGGCGATGTCCGCGTAGTACCTGCAGCGGGCGGGCGTGCGGGCGCGTGAGCTGGGTCCCGGCCCCTCCCCCGCCCAGCCCCGGGCCCGCGCCCCCACCTCTCCACCCAGCTCTTGTAGTTGGGGATGTCCTTGGCGTAGAGCAGCTTGTTGGAGGGCGAGTCCTTGCCCAACTTGTGCTCGGACGTCGAACAGGAGTCCATGAAGGTCTGGGCCACCACCGACAGGCAGGCGTCCGTGATACTGCTCTTGTGGATGTCGAAGACGAACTGCGGATTCTTGATCACGTTCACCCAGAAGCGCAGGGGCAGGCTGCGGGCAGGCGGGCGCACGGTCGGACGGGCCTCGGCGGCCCTCGGGCCGGCGGGGAGCGGGGGCTGACCTGTGGCCTCACCGTCCTCCCGGCTCTGGCCTTCACGGTGACCGTGGATTTCCATGCAGCCGGGGACACAGGCCCAGAGAGCTGGGCCGTGAGCGAGGGCTGCTCCTGCGGGCCAGCCCCTCCCCACGGGCCCAGGGCTGCTCCTGCGGGCCAGCCCCTCCCCACGGGTGTGCACACCCACAGGCTCTCTCGCCCTTGGGCACCCACTGTGCTCGGCTGCAGTCCTCCAGGCCTGAGTGCCTGCTCACGGCTGGGCCGGCTCCCCTCGAGTCTTGGTGACAAGACAAGGAAGGGGGCCAGCAGACGCAGCCCCACTACAGCTGACCCCGACCCAAAGGCCACCTCTATGACAACCCTCAGCTGGGCCAGCGACAGCCTCTGGCCACGTGTCGCTGTTTAAACTCAAATAAAGTTAAAGATTCAGGGGCCCGGCTGCACCGGTTACGTCAGATACCCCTAGTCACACGTGGCCACGTGCGTGGCACAAACCTAGAACTTTCTATCACCCCAGAAAGGTCCCCTGGACAGTGCTGACCTACACGTGCCCGGCGGACCCCCTCAAGGGCCGCGGGCAGCGCAGGTGGAGCTGCAGGCCCAGGGTGGGTCCGCTTGGAGAGGACCTGGGCTGCATCCCAGGTGGGGGGGCAGCAGTGTACAGGGAGGAGCCGGGTCGCGGGGAGGAGAGGCCAGAGGCACAAAGCTTGTGAGGACCAGGCAGGCCCCGCCAGGGGCCCGGGCAGCTCTGGAGGCAAAAGCCGGACCGGCAACGAGGGGGCGACGGGACTGAGCCCCAGGAGCGTTTGCTGTCGCTGCAGCCAGCACGGGACGGGCCTGCCCCACGGAGCCCGCTTCTCACGCAGAAGCCCACACACCTGCACGCAGCCGCGCACGCCCAGAGGCACGCACAGACACACGTGTGTACACCGCCCCCACCCACATCCGGTCCCACAGGTGGGTCAGCGGATGCCCCCGATGGCTGAGTCAGAGAAGCCCAGACGGAGAGGGACCAGCCTCCTGGCACTGCGGCCCCCAGCCGAGCCGGGCTGCCCCCAGGTCCCAGGCTTCCTGCTCCAGCGGGGACCTCGGCCCCGCCCCCGCCCCGCCCCCACCCCAGGCCGGTACCAGTTGCTCTTCCAGGTGTGGCGCACGTCCGCGTCGTGGATCTGGTGCTGGTCGGCCTGCTCGTCCAGGAAGTCGAACATGTACTTGATGGCCAGCGGCAGGGCCGAGCCCCGGTGCGCCGTGCTGAAGATGGTCTCGAAGAGGTCGTCCACGAACTTCTGCAGCGTGCCCTGTGGGGGGGCGGGGCACAGCTCCAGCGGCTGCCCCGGCCCCGTGTGGCCCGCCCGGGCCCCCGCCCTCCGCCCACCTTGGTGGCCAGCAGCCGCGTCAGGTAGATCTCGGAAACCATCTTGCTGCCCCGGTCGCCCTCTCGCTGGTCCAGGTGGTCGTGGTTCTTGACCAGGTGCCACAGCTTGGTGCCGCTCTCCAGGTCGGGCGTGATCATGGGCGTGCGCGAGCGCAGGCTGTCGGGGCTGCTGGCGGTGCGCAGCATGCTCTCTGCGGGCACCGTGCCGTCAGCTGCTGCGTCCCGCCCCCCCCCCCCCCCGCCCGCCCGGCACCAGGTTGCTGGGCAGGCGGCTCCCCGGTGTGAGCCTCAGCTCCCCCCCGACAGCTGGGGTCGTCCGCCCCCACCTCCCTGGGTTTCTGGGGACGGTGCTGCCCGGGGAAAGGCCGAGGGTCCCCGGGACAGGCTGTAACCAAGCCGTCCCAGGCTGCCGCAGCAGCGCCCAGAGCGGCATTCTGTCCAGGTCGGTGGTCTGCCCGTTGCCCCCACCGGCCCTCTGCCCCTGCCGGCGCTCACCGTATCTGCTGAGGGACTTGGTGAAGGTGGACGAGTTGGAGATGTTGTAGGCAGACGTCTGCTTGGGCACCAGGGCCACCGAGGACCCATCCGTCACCTACGGGCAGGGGGCCGGGTGATGCGTGACCCACCACCCGCAGCTGGTCTCTCACCTGGGCCTCAGCCTGCCCCCCAACTCTGGGCGACCCCCACATGTGACCGTGCCCTCTCCTCCTGGAGTGTGGCCCCCAGCCCTGAGCCCCGTCGTGGAGAGAGGGGCCCGAGCCATGGCCGCAGGTTGGGGGTCACCTGGTAGTGCGCCAGCGTGTTCAGCCTCTTCCAGTCGTTATCGATCTTGGTGGTGACGTCCTCATCCTGCAGGATGATGCGGGCCATGCGGCCCTGACGCCACTCTGCGGGGGAGGGGAAGGCTGGAGTGCTGCCCTGCCCCTTGCTCCCTGCATCAGGACAGGCCCGGGGGGCAGGGTCCCAGGGGCCCGAGTGAAGGCTGGGCAGCAGAGGGACAGGCCCGGCCCAGGGCAGAAGCCCAGCCCCTCGGGCAGCCCCCCGCCCGCCCAACCCTGGGCAGCCCAGCCTTCCGGAGCTCCTAGCCTGGCACTCAAGGCCTCCCTCCATCGCGGCCCCAGCCTCACCCACCAAGGGACCAGCCCGGTCCAGCCCGGCTCTGCCCCCCAGGCCCTTCCCACTTAGCAAGTGCCCCTGCCCACGCCCCGCTCGTGAGCCATCTTGAGAGCCCCCACCCGCTCCAAGGGCCCACCTGCTTCCTAGAGCGCACGGGGACCCCACCCCTGCCCCCACCAGCAGGGGCGCAGTCCTCTCAGTGCCACCCTGCTTCCACCACCCCGGGGAGCAGCCTACAGACCCAGCCTGGGTCACGCACCCCTTCCCTCCAACCCTCCGGGCCAGCGCCCAGTGCTTGGACGACGCGACAGAGCCCCTGCCGGGCTCACCCAGGTCCATGTCCCCGGCCTTGGGCCGCTGGGAGTAGGGCACGCCCTTGTACACGGCGTCCAGCAGCTTCTCCTTGACCTGCGTCACCGTGTCGCAGTTCAGCCCCTTCACCGGCACCTCGGGCGCGTTCTCGTTCTCGGGGTTCACGCAGTTCAGGGTCTGCAGGTGGGAGCGCAGGGCGTCAGCCCCCTCCCCCTCCCTGGCGGGCGGGGAGGGGCGGGTGGGCGGCGCTCACCCGTCAGCCCCCTCCCCGTCCCTGGCGGGTGGGCGGCGCTCACCAGCGTCTTGTAGTCGATCTGCTGGCGGATGAGCTTGTCCTCGCTCAGGGAGTAGCGCGCCTCGCCCGTGATGGCGTCGATGGGGCCCTTCTCCATCTGCTGCTTGATGGCGCAGAACAGCAGGAAGAGCGGCTCCCCGGCGCACTCCTGTGGGCGGGCGGGCGGCGTCAGGCTCCGCCCCAGCCGCTGCCCCGGGGCCCCCCCCCCCCCGCCCCCGCGGAGATGGGCATGAAAATCCCGGAAAACGACCTCAGCAAAGGGGCCAAGCGGGGAGGACCAAGGCCGGTCAACCCCAGCTGAAGCCTCGCCCGGTTCAGGCCTCGGCAGGACCACGGCCCAGGCGCCACTCTGCCCAAAGCAGCCAGTGTTGCATGTGGTTGAGGCGCAGGCTCCGGTGCCGCCCCCACGGCCCAGGGGACTACAACGGGTGTGACCATCATCTATCAGATGGGGGGGCCCCCTCAGCTAGGACTCGCCTGCAGGAGAGGGCCGCCCCTCCCTCCAGAGCACGTGGCCGACGCACTCACAGGTGCAAACGCACCAACCCAGGGCAGGAGGCTGGCAGGGCGGCTGTCCGGGCACTCGGGGAAGGTCTGCGCTGCCCATCTCCGACCACGTGCCGCCTCCCGCCCCCACCGCAGCCACTGGGAGCGTCCCCACCTCAGGGCCTTTGCACCTGCTCCCCCTACAACCAGAGCTCTCCCCCTCAGGTCTTCACTGCCCCTTCCAGACCCCACCCGACATCCCTTTGTCAGAAAGGCTCTCCCGGGCCCTGGGCCGAGCCCGCTGGCCCTCACTGCCATCACGCAGAGCCAGCCCTCTTCGATGGTCTTGTTTGCTTCCCTGCCATTTCCCCTCTGGAGTGGAAGCTGCCTGCCGCAGCCCAGGGCGTGCCTGGCCCCGCCCGCTACATCCCCAGTGCCCAGCACGGAGCGGGCGCGTGGGGGGCTCTACGGACGCTGCTGGACAACAAACACCGTTAACAGCTGCGGAAGGAGGACTCCCGTCCCGCCCCCGCCAGAGGGCTGCCCCGACTGCAGTGACCAAGCTGCTGCGTGCCCTGCACAGCTGAGTCCCCACCTCAGCCGGACACAGGCCCCTCTCGTCTCGCCCCCCCCCCAACGGAGCTGGGAGCGAGTGTGGCCCTAGCAGGCAGCTGCCGGCCTGCTCCCTGGCCCACCAAGAGTGGCTCTGCCCGGAACCAGATGCTCCAGGCAGCTCGTTAGCATCTGCGGTGATTAAAGAAACAGCTGCCAGGGAGTGGCAGTGAGCACAGGTCATCCGGAGACCCTCCAGCAACACGCCCATCTCTGAAATCGTTTCATCTGCAAACTTGGCTGCATTACATCAGCTAGGACAGAGGCCCAGCCGTTAACAGCTGCTTCTCCCTGCAGACGCCACGAGACTTACTCCCCTCAGAAGAAAAGGGGCACCTCAGGAGGTCAGAGGGTGAGGTTACACAGCACATCACGAGAAGCCAGGATTCGAACCCAGACAATCTACCGCTAAAGCAGCTGGTCCTTAAAAGCCAAGCGTCCTTACAGAACATGCAGGCTGAGCAGGGTGTTCACTCCCAGCCTGGCTGGCAGGCTCTGACCCACTCCCACAGGCCCGCCCAGATGCCGGGAAGCAGGAACCGAGGAGCAGAAAGGCTCTGAGACTGGGAAGGCCCAGAACGCAGCCCTTCCCTGCTGGGCCCACTTCCTGCCCAGGGAGGAGGGCGACCTCGGTGACTCTCAGGCCCAGCCGGAAGAGATGTGCAGAGACTGCCAGTGAGCCTCCAAGTGAAAAGGTGACACGAGGACAGGCTGTTCGATAAACGTTAGAACAAGCCCTTCTCCAGTCGGGAAAGAAAATCGAGTGAGATCCCTGCCTCGCGCCGTATACTAACAGAAAACATTCCTCGGCGTAACACGAGAGCTGTAAACGACAGGAAAGTTCAACATTCCCTTGGGACTTCCCTGGCGGTCCAGTGGTTAAGATGTCACCTTCCAGTGCAGGGGGCGCGGGTGCGATCCCTGGTCGGGGAGCTAAGATCCCACATGCCCCAAGGCCAAAAACCAAAACATAAAACAGAAACAATCCTGTAACAAATTCAACAATGACTTAAAAAAAATTCTCGTAAAAAAATTTCTTTTAAACTTCTTTTTTCAAAGAAAGCGGGCCTCCTCTGAACCCCCTCCTCCAGGTTCCCAGAGACGACTTAATGAGCACGTGACCAAGTCACGCGGTCTGCAAACAGGTGCGCTTTACAGGAAAGGCACAGCTCTGTTACTGCCACCTGTCCTACACGACGACAACGTCGTCGTACTCTGGGCATCACTGGGCCACCACCCACTGGGCGAGCCGCACCCAGCCCGACCCCCTCCCCTCGGGACCTCGCGCCCACCTCAGGGCCTTTGGTCCCCATCTGGCTACCTCCTGCCCCGCCTCATGCTCACATCTCACCACCCCATCCACGCTTTCACGCCCCTGTGGACACCCCGCCCCCTTCCCCATCTGCGCCCCTCAGCCCAGCCAGGACTCTGTCCTGAGCACTCTGCGCCGCAGCAGCTGGGCTCAGCATATCCTCCATGGAGGACGGAAAGCCCCACCGCCATCCCCGCCTCGGGACACTGCAGCGAGCGGAGCCGGCAGAGCCACACGGAGAGCAGACCCAGGCCGCCTGCGTCACGAGGCTCCACGGCCCGCTCCCTCACCCACCGTGGAGCGCTAACCAGGGGCCACCATGCGAGGACCGGGCCCGGCTGCCAAGCCTTCGGGTTTTTCAAGGGAAGCCAGACAGACATCTGGGTCTGATGACCTCCCAGTTCTAAAATGCAGGCGACCCATCTCGCTGCTCACGGCCCTGACAAAGTCCGCCTGGACCCACGTCTAGCCGGCCTGCAGGCTGTACCCGTTCTGAGAACAGCCTGGCTCCCCGGGGTCTGTCTGGGGGTCGGGGCTCTCCCAGCCCGAGAGGGAACTGTCTGGGCAACAACAGTGGAAGCCCAGGCAGCTGCCCGCCTCCTCACAGCAGGGCCAACAAGACCCACCGCCCCCAGGCGCCTCCTCAGGCTGGCCCACACACACGCCCCTGCCCGGGAGCTCCCTCCGACCTCAGGTCTGGGCCACGGGCACTGCGTGAGCCCCACCGGAGCCTGGACGCACGCCCCAGCTCCGTCACGTGCAGCTGCGGGACCCACGTCGGACCCCGGCGGCTGAGTGAGGACAGGACGGCCTCCAGGAGGGGCAGGGAAGAAGCGAAGGGACAGCCGCGAGCCAGGGGGGGTCCTGCCGAGGTCCTGGCCCCTTGGTGTCTCGGCTGAGAGCCCACCAGTCACCCCTGGCCTCCCACCCCCACCTGGGGCCCCCCGCGGCCCACCCACCTTGAGGAATTTGTACAGAAGGAAGGTGAACCAGTTGGTCAGCATCTTCTCTGCCACCGACTCAGTCCTGGGAACAGAACACACGCAGGGGCGGCCTCAGTCCTACCGCCAGGCCCGCCCACACCACCACCTCGCCACCCCACCCTCCCCGGGGCCAAAGGTCAGGCCTCGGCCTCAGAGCAGGTGTCGCCTCGCGCCGAGGGGTCCCAGACGAGGCAAGCCCCGGAGTGGGTCCCCAGAACTGCAGCGGCGGCGCCTGGGCTGCGCCGGTGGGCGCACTGCCGTGGGGGCAGGCACGGGGCGCAGACTCACCGCCGCAGCAACAACTTCGGGTGGTTCTTGCTTTCCAGGTTCTTCTCGATGAGGTCGGACAGCAGCTGCTTGAGCACGCCCGTGGCGTACTCCATCTCGCCCTGCAGGGCCGTCATGACGAGCGAGGCCACGTTGCCGCGGTCCCGCATAGAGAAGCTGCGCTGGGCCTCCAGCGTGCGGATGAAGGTCAGCAGGAAGTGCTTCTTGGTCAGCAGCTGCCCGAACAGCGTCAGAGACTTCTCCACGTTAGCCTGCACCTGGGGGGCCGCGGGCCTGCTCAGACCTCAGAGAGCATCGGCCCCTGCTGGCTGAGGGCCCGTCTAGGCTCCGGTACAAAGGGCGGGTCCCTGAGCTGCAACTGTCCTAGCAGAATGGACGGGGCCTGGCAGCTGCGTGAGAAGCCACAGCAGGCAGAGGCCCGGGGCACAGCAGCGTGCGGGGGCAGAACGGAAGCCTGCTCCAGCCACCCTCTGTGTGGCCCAGCTCGTCCACCGGGCACCAGGAGTGCCCGACAGCCCCTCCCAGCCGGCACCAATGCAGAAACCACCCTCCCCCTTCACAGAGGACACTCAGGTCCAGAGAGGGGAGCAGCGCGTTGCAGCCACACAGCATTGAGGTGGGAAAGGGCCGACGGAATGCCAGGCACGGCTGGTTCCAGGTCCCCGCTCACTCTTATCTGCCCCCAGGCTTGTCATAGCATGACACAAGGCTCCCAGCCCAGGCAAGACAGGTGACAGGTACCAGAAAGGACACACAGTCACAGCTAAGAGAACGGTCAGACCGGCCCGGCAGACGGCAACGCCGGGAGAGACACCTGATGGCGGATGGGGAAGCCCCAGCATGGCAGACACCCCAGCAAACAAGCAAGCAGTGAGCAGCCCAGGGCGTCCTGGGCCCGAGCCAGTGTGACAGGAAGGCCCGCTGAGGTGCAGCTCGAGAGGGAATGTCCCACCACCACAGCCACGTGAGGGGGCTGACTCCCCAACATCCGCGGGGTGCAGGACGCGACACACACGCCCCCCACAGAGCGCAACAGAGCAGACTCGCTGAGCCCCTACCCGTTCCGAGCTGGGGGCCCTGGGCGTCTGGCCGGCTACTGGGCAGCCCAGGAGGACAGGGGTGCCAGGCGGCTTCCCCTCGGCAGGCTCGGGGGCCGCGTCGGCCGCGCAGAGCCCAGCTGAGCGCCCGCACCTCCCGACACTCATGGCAGCAGCCCCCCTGGCTCAGTGAAGCTTGGCACCCAGGCCCACCCAGGAGCCAGGCCGGACGAGCTGCAGGTGGTACACAGTAAGCTAGGGGCCCAACGAAACAGAGCTGGGCCCTGGGGAGCCCAGGCTAAGGGTGGTTTGCTGGGGCAAGGCCCCCCACACCCGGCCCCCCTCCCAGCAGTCTCGAGCCCGCCCCCAGGACCCTGCCGCCCCAGCACCCAAGGAGCCCCCACAGGCAGAGGCAGCGCCTCTGGAACCCCAGCCAGCAGCCCACCTCCATCTCCTTGAGCACTGGGTGGTCCTCGATGCCGGGGAAGAGGACCCGCATGGCGTACGTGCGGTAGTCAAGGAACGGGATGCCAGCACCGTCCAGGTCGTTGGTCAGCTCGTGGATGTCCGTCTGCAGCTCCGCAAAGGCTGCGGCCAGACGAGGTGTCACGGCAGCTGCCCCGGCCCCCGTGGCACCCCCCACTCTCCCCCAACACACTCAGGGTCGGGCCAGCCCCTGACTCTGCCACTCGCCAGCTGGGTGAACTTGAGGAAGTTCCTGTGCCTCCGTTTCCCCAGTCCTGACACAGAGGCTGAGCCCTCCACCCCTGACCTGCTGCAGAATTCACCAAGACGAGAGCAGAGGCAGTGCCGGGATGGGGCTGGAAGGGGCCTCCACGTCCCGATGGGGCAGAGCAACTGTGGCCCCCTGGCTCCAGCCACAGGAGCGGGGATGAGGCTGGCTGGGAAGGGGCAGAGCCCTGCGTGCCAACAAGCAAGCCCTCCCGGCTCAGGCCAGGGGCCCCCTGACACGCCCGCCCACTGCTTTCAGAACATTCCTGAGCCGTGAGGTGTGAGCCCTGCGGCAGCCCAAGGATGCACTGTCTGGTCAGGAGCCGGCCCTTCCCCCCCCCCCCCCCCCCCGGGCACTGCTGCCTGGAGTCTGGTCGCCTCCACCTGGCTGGCCCTGGGGGCCCGCACACACGCTGCCAGACACGGGCATCACAGGTCAGTCCAGACAGGACAGGCAGACGGTTGTCCTTGTCCCAGGAAGGCCCAGGCCGCCGCCTCCCACCCAAGCCTCCAACACGTGCCGGAGCCCCTCAGGGCGGCAGTCTGCCAGGGACTGAGGGGGCGCTGGGACACGGGCCTTTGTCTTAAGACGGGCCAGGGTCCCGGGCAGACCGGGCACCCCAGGCCAGTGGAATTAGGGACCACCCAGAACGAGGCCTGTTAGGCATGAGGTCCCCCAGGCGAGGCTTCCGACCCTGCCCAGCCCCCTGCCCTCATCCCCGGGCGGGACGATGCCTGTCGTCTGCCCCAGGGCTGCCAGCGTTCACTCACGGACCCTGCAGGACACTCAAGGCCTCCCCTACCCCGGCTCCTGACACGTGAGAGACCGCCAGGCACCACCCGCACCGCCCTCTTCACCCCTCGTGACAGCGCTGGACCCTGACGGGGCTCCCAGAGGCACAAGTGAGCTGGGGCTCAACTAGAGCCCCCCGCCTCCAGCTGGCTGGGGACACCCAGCCCTGAGGCCCATCTCACGCCAGCCAGAGAGGCCAGCCGGGCTCAACAGAGACCAGCACGGGCGCGGGCTGCTGCCTGGAGCCCACACAGGCACACAGGAGCTGAACCCCCAGGGCCCCTGCGGCCCCGGCCTGGGTGCCCACCACTCAGTGCCCACCCGCTGGCCTCCCAGCAGCCGCGACCCCAGTACTCAGCACCGGCGGGTACGGCAGCACCTGCTCCACGGGGACCAGCCCTGGGCCTACGGGTCTCCCGGACACAGCGGTCCCCGGGAACAGCTCTGTTCCAGCTGGAGGCCACCGTCCTGGCCCTTCCCGCCGACCTGCCGGCCCACCGTTCAGATTTCCGACGCTGCCTGCGGCCCCTGCCCTTCTCACTCCCTGGGCCGCCCCCACCTGCCCTTGGGGTCCACCTCTCAGTCGGGAGCTCCCGGGGGAGCAGGCTTTGGGGAAGGGGGCATGTGACCAGGTGTGGGGATGCCGAGCCTGTCCCCGTGGCCGTCCTAGCACCACGGGGAGGGGGAGCCGCAGAGGAAGGGGGTCCTGGGAGCGGAGTGAGGGCCTGGCTGGGCCCCAGACCCCGGTGAAGCCTCCCCGCCGAAGTGGCCTGAGCTGGTTTGCGTCACGTGCACCCCAGGGTGAGACAGACACACGCCCGACCAAGCACCCCGAGGGCAGAGGCAGCCCGGGCCCGGGTCTAGGTGCGCACAGGGAGCCTGAAGACGGGCCCCTCCCTCAGTGCCCCCCACCGGCCGCCGGAGGCGTCCCCGCACCTGGTGGTACGTCCGTCCTACAGAGGAGACTGAGGCACAGAAACGCCGTGTGCCCATCTGGGGTCCCACGGACAGGCTGGGACGCAAAGGGGGCTCTCTGGACAGAGGCTGCGTTTCAAGCAACGCCCCGTGATCGCGCCCAGTCGGGCCCCAGCCCGGCACAGCGAGCTCCGCCCCCCCGGCGCCCCCCACCCCGCACCCCTCCCCGCGGCCCCCACCCACCTTCCTTGCACTCGAGGGCCACGCGGGACTCCAGGTTGTCCATCTGCAGCTGCAGGCGCTTGAGGGTGCGGTCGGCGTCCCGCGACTTGCGCTTGTAGGCGATCAGCACGGCCACGATGACGAGCAGCAGGAGGCCCCCGCCCCCG
This sequence comes from Leucopleurus acutus, assembly GCF_964270905.1. Taxonomy (NCBI): domain Eukaryota; kingdom Metazoa; phylum Chordata; class Mammalia; order Artiodactyla; family Delphinidae; genus Leucopleurus; species Leucopleurus acutus. The sequence continues at coordinate 1,225,080 of NC_139153.1, read as the reverse complement.
CCGATGCCCACGATGGCGGGCAGTGTCAGCAGGCTGTCCGAGTACACCTGCAGCACCCCCGGCGAGAACTCGAAGCCGCCGGCCCGGACCTGGGGGCGCAGGCCACTCAGGGGGCGCCCCAGCCCCGCACGGTCGGCGAGGTGGGGGCGCGGGCACCCAGGGCAGACGCTAGGGGCACCAGGGAGGGGCTCCCTCTGGGTGGGAGGCAAGTCTGGGGCTTGCTCAGAGCGGGGCCGCCCTACGTGGGGCCCAGGAGGCTGGAGCTGCCAGGACGCGTGGACGCACCGTGACCTTGTGCTGCCCGGTGAGGTTGGGCGACTCGCAGAGCAGCTGCGTCTCCGACACGGTGAGGGCGCAGGGAGTGGAGCCGATGAGCACCGTGTAGTTGAGCCGAGAGTTGCCGGGCGCTGGTGGCAGGAGGTTGCGGCCCTGCGGGGCAGCGTGGGGTGAGCGGGGGCTTCGCCGGCCCCCCGCGCCGGCCCCCCGCACAAGCCCCGCCCCGCCGAGCAGCCCACCTTGAGGATGAGGGGCGAGCTGGGCTTCAGCTCCAGGAGGCCGGTGGGGCTGAGCGGCTCCAGCACAGGGTCCGGGTAGTAGAGGAAGGTCGAGGTGTTGAGCACCAGCAAGGCCCGGACGTCGTCCATGACGAAGCCCAGCTCGTCTGGCCGCTCGCCCAGCTCGGGCGGGCTGCGGGCAGGGTTGTCCACCGACGGGGCCCGGCACACCATGGTGGTGTCGTTATACACCTGGCAGCTCTGGGGATGCAAGACAGGGACACTGGGCTGGCTGACCCGTGCAAATCCAGGCTGTGGCACCGCGGGGCTGCGGCCACACCCGCGCACGGTCCCCACCCCTCCCAGGGCCTCCAAGTGCAGCTGGGATGGCAGGAGCTGCGGGGGCCGGGCCCAGGGGGACTCACGTTCTCCCTCTCGACGCCTCCGTACTTGGCCCGGATGCGGGGTTCCCGGACGGTGGCCAGGTTGGTGCCCGTGACCGTTAGCAGGGTCCCTCCGCTAAAAGGTGAGGGAGCTGGAAGTCAGGGGTGGAAGTTCCGGGGCCCTCTGCCCCGGCCCGGCACAAACGGGAGGGACCAGACACACCACCCGGCTCGCGGCAAGACAGCGAGCGGGTTAGTCTCTCAGCACCACGTTTGGCGGCAGGGCCACAGCGGGGGAGCGGAGGGCCTGGTGCAGGAGCCCCACACCTGGTGCTGGTCTTTGGTGGCTCAGGACAGGGGCGTGGGGCTCAGGGTGGGCGGGACGGGGTTCGGGGGGGCTCAGGGCGGGCAGGACGGGGGCCCAGGCGGGCTCCCACCTGTTGATGCTCCACTCGGGGTCGATCCTCAGGATGGTGGGGTCCTCGGTGTAGTTGTATTTGACCTCGGGGTTGGTGAGCTGAGCGCGGTTGATGTTGATGACGATGGGGGCACTGCCGGGGCTCTGCCCGGGGGGCGTCAGGCATCGGATCTCCCGGGAATTCCTCCTGAGGACGCAGGTGCTGGAGCTCACCTCCGATGCCACCGAGCGTCCAGGCTCCACCACCAACAGGCTGAGCGCGAGTCACCAGCCCGCCCGCTGCATCTGCCTACCTATGGCACAGGCCACGGCGGGCCTGTCTCCAGGCGGGGCCCCTTCCCGTCAGCCCCTGCGAGGGGCCGGGTGCTGTCTGTGCCTACCTGGGCCGCAGCCTGGCCCTCTCCCCCATGCTGCCCTGCGTGGGCGGGAGGCTGTCCTAGGCTCAGCGTGGCTGAGGGGCGGGTCCTGCCTCACCAGCTTGCTGTCCAGGTGGCCCCACCCCCAGCTCCGCCTCCTTGGCAGCGTCAACCGGCAAGCCTGCCCGCGCCCCAGCTTGCGAGAGCCTGGCCCACGGGTGCCGAGAGCAGGCCTGCCGGGCGGGAAAGGGCTCGCGGGCCTCACAGCAGCCCCGCAGCGGCCCCATCAGTCACCCGGGCAGCCGCAGGGCCCCTCCACGGGCGGGGCTCCTCCACGGGCGGGGCCCACGGCTTCAATGTCCTGGGAGGGCTGGAGTACCACGCTCAGCGCCAACTGCCGCTCCGCGGAGGGACGCACACGACACACGCACCCCCCGCCCCCATCATCCCTGATCTGAAAACAGGCTAATCGTGGGCCTGGGCCGTGAGTGGATGAAACGAGCTGGCGGGGCTGCGGGCGCTAGGTCCCCCCCAGGGCAGCGGCCAGTCAGCGCCGGCACCTGCCCCATCCCCTCAGTGCCTTCACCACAGCCGCCAGGCCCGCGCACAGCAGGCTGCAAACACCAATAATTAGTCTGATAACAGGTAATTACCGCAGGAAAATATTTAAAGGCCCGCTCCATTATCATCCCTAATCTAAAATTATCCACTTCAGGGCTCCGAGCTTTTGTCAAGTTTTCCTCTTTCCCTCTTAAGAATTTTTCTAAACGCCCTTCTCACGGTCCACAGGACTCCCCCAAAACCCAGGACAGAGCGGCTGTGCCCGCCCCTCAGACCCAGGCCCCACCCACCACCCTGCCCTCCCCGCTCCGGGGTAGCCTGCCTGTCTCCATGGTAACCTTCTCCGCCTCTAGGTTTCCATAGCGATCACCCCAGCCCAGCTCTCCACAGCCCTCCAGCTTCCCAGGCAATGGGAGGGGGCACCAGCCATCTGAACCCACGACCACAAGGGGAAGGCAGCCTGTGCCTGGGGTCCCCACTGCCCGTCCGTCCACACCCCGTACCAGGAGAATGAGCAGGGCCGGCCGCCGACAGACACAGCCACATCGCTGCCTGCGTTCAGGTGGCTACCCTCGATGCCGATCCAGGTGCCCCCCGAAAGGGGCCCGCGCGCAGGGCTCACACGGTAGAAGGTCGGCGTCTAGGGGGAGAAGGGACCTGCTGCAGCCCCAGGGAAGCGCCGGCATCTCCAGCCAGGCCCAGGCCCGCGCTCACTGGGTGTGAGACACCGCCCATGGGCGCGGCTACGGCGCACGGGGCCGGCATCAGGCCTGGGGGCGGGGGGGGGAGGGGGCGGGGCCCATCACTCGAGGCTGCCCGTGGCCCGGGCCAGCCCCACAAGCGAGCCCTCAGGGCCAGGCGGGCGGGCTTACCACAAAGGTGAAGCGCTTGGGCGACAGGGCGCGGTAGTGGGGGGAGCAGTCCCGCACGCACACCTCCACCAAGGCATCGTGGGCCCGCAGCGCGCTGGCGTCCCCGATCTCGCAGACGATCCTGCGGGCACAGGGGCCTCAGCAGCCGTGGGCGCCAGGCCACCGCCAGCCCCGCCCCCCCCGGCCAGCCCCGCCCCCCCCCACCCCCGCCGCTCCGCCGGCCGCACTCACTGCTCGGCGCTGATGTACTCGCTCTCCACGGGGCTGCACAGCACCTTGCCCACGCGCACGCCCAGCCGCACGTCCTCAAAGCGCAACCCCAGGTTCTCGCCCGTGATGGTGAGCCGCGTGCCTCCCTGCCGCGGGCCCGTCTCAGGGGACAGCTGTGGAGGCAGAGGCTGGGATGCGGGCCGGGCGCTCGGAGCGCCCCCCGACGCCCCCCAGGCCCGGTAGCCTGCCCACCTTGAGGATCTTGGGGTCGGCGCAGCGGCTGCTGCCGTGGCGGGCGTGCATCCAGGCGGCGGGCGAGTCCGCGGGGCAGTGGGGGCGCAGGGAACAGCGGCGCTCGGCCACACACCAGCCGCACTCGAAGCGAGGGTCGGCCTTGAGGCAGAGACCGCAGCTCTCCCGCAGGGCCGGGCACTTGTACAGGTGGGCTGCAGGGAGGGGCTGGGCGTCAGCGGCCACCCTCGGCCCCGCCCCCCAGCCGCCCCACCCAGCTTACCCTGGATGTTCTGCGGGTTGTCGATGACGAAATGGCCATTCCACACCACGGACAGGTTCACGGGCAGGTCACTGACGTCGTTGCCCTCGTAGGAGTACTGTGGCGGCAGGAGGAGTGGTCAGGCCACACGGGCCGAGCCCGGGCCGCTGCCCAGGGCCTGTGTGTCCCTTGCGGCCAGCTGCGGGACTGGCCGCTGGGGGCCCGGGCTCAGCAGGGCGGGGTCTGGGGGCCAGTCTGGAGGCAGGCTCCCCACAGCGCTGCCCGCCTGCGGGCCCGCGGAGGGGGCCCCAGCCAGGTCCCCCTCTGCACAAGGACGGCCACGGCCCTCACCCTCCAGCGGCTATAGGGGCACAGCCTCCAGGGTGAGCCCCCGCCAGGAAGCCAGGACTCCCCGTACCCCTTGGACACACGTCAGGGTTGCTCTGTGAACCTCGGCTTCGTCTCCAAACGGGCTCAACGAGCCCTCCTCCGGGACTGCCCTGAGGTGTGAGACGTGTGTCCCCTGTGCCCTGGCACCCCCGACCCCAGGCTGGGCTGGGCTCAGGGTCTCAGCCCTCCCCGGAGAGCCCAGGCCCGGACGCCCAGCTGTGTCCCACTTTCTGCAGTTGAAGACTTGCGCTCCACCCCAGGGCAATTCATCATCATCTTATCTGCAGGAATGTAATTGGATCCTATCAAACTCTCTGACGCTCCCTTTTCCCTTTACACAAGGGCTGCAAGAAAGATAAATGTGGGCCTGGGGGGGGGGGGCGGGGGCACAGGGACAGAGGTGACAGAGGCTCGGGGATGGGGGAGAAACCGAGACAGCTGGCCTCGGGGACGCGCAGAAAGGAAGGAGAGGGTGCAGGCAGTCAGGCCAGGGGAGCCAGAGTGAGGCGCAGGCGGAGGGTGCAGCGGAGAGGAGGCAGGACTGGACAGGCCGGCAGGCTCGGGGAGCCTCGGGCCCGGCCAAGGGGCCGACCTGCGCTGGGAGACTGTGGCGACCGCTGGACCCCAGCCCCCCCGCCAGCACAGAGCTGGTGGGCCAAGGGTCCACTGCCTCTGGAATGGAGCCTGACCTCTAACCTTATGCCCCTCCCCAGGGTTCTGGGGGCCTTGCAGGTGGCCCAGAGGTACCCACTCCCTACTCAGGGCCTTGGCTAGCCCCGGGAAACCCACTGCTCTCCTGGACAGATAGGCAGACTGAGGCCTGCTGGCAGTCACGGGGCGAGCCGGGGGAGCGAGACACAAGCCGGCCTCAGGACCACCAACCGGGCCCTCTCCCCTCGCCCACCAGGAGGTTCTGGCCCTGCAAAGACCACCATCCCTAATTCGTGGGAGGAATCAGATTTGAGGCTCCGACGGTGACTGCCTCTTGGCACGTCTGGGTCGGGGGAATGCACCGGCCACCGTGCACGGCTTCTGTGTCCGGACACAGTACGCCTTAAAGGAGCCGGCGCCGTCACCCTGACCTCGGCCCCCAGGGTCACTCCCCCGCGCCCTCACCCCCAGCCCCCTCACCCAGGTCCCCAAGACGGCACGCAGAGCCACGTCTGAGACACGCTCCCTCCAAACGCGGGCGTGGCTCTGGACGTGGCCCCTGCAGCCTGCTCACCCGGCCCGGCTGAGGGGCTGGCACGGCCCGGGGGCCAGAGGTGCCCCCTGAACAGGGCGTGGCAGACCCGACCACGCGCAGCCCTTCTGCTAAAGCAGGAACACGACCCACCGAGGAGTTCTGGCACTGCAGGCTGGAGCTGTTGAAGCGCAGGGCGGCGACGCGGGCCGGGCCCCCCGGGAGGTGGAACAGGCACTCATAGCCCCGCTGGCCCGACTGCGGCTGCGGCAGGTTCCGGGCGGCCAGGGTGATGGGCTTCACCACACCCACCGGCACGTAGATCTGGGTGGAGGGCAGGATCTGCGGGCAGTCCTGGGGGACAAGGCTTCAGCTGAGCCGGGGTGGAGGCTGGCGGGCGGGCTGCGCGGAGCCCGAGCTCCTCCAAGACAAGAGCCCTGCGCCCATTTTACACGCCGGCACACTGAGGACGTCGATGACGGCCAGCCGGGCCCGGGTTCCGGGCTGCACACTGTGAGCTGGGCAGGCCCGCCCCGGGGCCCGAGTGCCCTGCCCCAGGGTCCTAGGACCCCACCAGAGGGGCCCCATCTGGAAGCAGCCGAGAGGCCCCTGAGGCAGAAGCAGAAGCAAGCTCTCAGCTGGGGGCCCGGGGAGTAGGTGAAAATAGCCGGAGCGAGCACAGAAGCAGCCCGGCCCCCGGGACCAGCGCTTCAGCAACACTAACTAACGCAACGGCCCGGCTTCCCTGCAGCAGGGCTGCAGCGACCGTGGAGGAGCCGGCCCGCGGGAACCCTGCGGAAGGTGCTTTAAATAGAGACGCTGAAAACGGACTGCGATCCCCATGCCCCACGGCAGCTCCCGAGGCACCACGGGCCGGCTCTGCAGAGGTTCTGGGGGCCCCTGGGGGCACTGGGGGAGCAGAGCTAGCAGGGCAGGACTGGCAGGCTGACTACTGACCACCGGGTCTGCGGCTGCCCTGACGGCCACCTGCACACGGGGCACTGACCGGCACGTGGGCTGCGTTTGGAGCTCAGGCTGCAGCCCTGTGGGAGTTGCCGGTGTGCACGGTGGCCACCTGAAAGGGCACCCGTGCCAGCCCCCAGCCCAGGGACGCCCCTGCTGCCCCTCCACATCCCTCAGCAGCCCCAGCTCGTCCTGGCCACCAGGCCCCGCTCCCACTGTCCCCCAACCTCGCACTTCCCTCTCCACTGACACCAGCTCTGCTGCCGGGAGGCCAGCACCGCTGTCTGTCCCCCTGTGGGTCTTGGGGTGCAGGCTCCACGCCCCTGTCGGGCCATAGCCTCCCCGTGGCTGGGCCTCGGCACCTCATGATCCCAGCCATGGACGGGCGTCAGCCCGGGCCTGGCCCCAGCCTCCTTGAGCGGCCTGAGACCAGGCTGAGCCAGAGGCAGCCGGGAGCTGATAAGCAGCGTGGACGCAGAGGCTCTGCCGTCCAAGAATTCGGGGCCTATGAGCGAACAAGGCACCGCGACTCTGTTTTCATAATTCAAGTTAGGTTCTCCTAACCTAGAACCCCTTCTTTCACACAAAGCAAGGAAGTGTCTGGAAGACTGACCTCCATTCCGCTCGCAGGGGCACCGGCCTCAGGCCCAGAGCCTCCTGGTGACAAGGCTGCCAGGGGGAGCACGCGACCCCCTCACTCCTGATCCTGGGGAGGCCGGGTCTGGGTGCAGGCCACCCCCCGGGGCTGCTCTGCTCTGGGGGTGCTCCACGCGGGACCCCTGCTGGGCCACCCCGTCCCCACCGTGCTCTGGTGGCCACCCCAGCCAAAGCCGACCGGGCAGACGCGGGAGCACAGGGACCCCGTCCCATCCCGGGCGGGAAGCAGAGAAACGCTGGGACTGGGACCCTGCGGCCTGAGCACGAGCTGGGGAGGGGTCGCCCCGGGGACCAAACCTGAACCAGGGATGGGGGGACTGTGGAAACGCCACGCTCCTTAGGGGCGTCCCCACGCGACCTGGGACTGGCTGAGGAGGGACCGTCTGTGAAGCCCATCCCCAGACAGCCCCCCTTGACCCCGACCAGCTCCCCGGCCCCGCCTGGCGCAGGCGGGCTCCTGAGCAGGGTCTACCCCCTGCCGCTCCCCGGGACGCCCACGCCAGCCCTCCCCGAGGGTCCCGCCGGGCGGCCTGCTCCGCTGGAACGGCTCGAATGGGCACAGAGCTCAGAGGCGGCCAGGGAAGACCGGGCCCCCAGCTCACACGTCCATTCTGCTGCCCCCGCCCCCTGCCCCACCCCCAGGACCCCCGGGCCAGCTCCTCAAGCAGGCCGCACACCTGGGAAGCCCACCTGCCCGCCCCATGTCCCCGCCTGCTCCTGGCCCGCCCCCGCCATTGCCGTCTTGTCCCGTATCTGTCCCGTACGTCGTCACCAGGGAGTGGAAGAACCAAGGCCCGAGGGAAGGGGGCGGGGCGGCCAGGGCAGGTTCTGTGACGGGCAAGTCCAGCCCAGATGCAGCCCCCAAGCGCCCCATGGCTGCTGGGACTCACACCCTCCTACCCCATCCAGCCAACAGACGCGCTATCTACCGGTGAGGCAAGGCCTGGCATCAAGGCCTGGCTCCGCACCCGAAGGCTGGACACGGGGAGCCCTGCCTCCACCCCCTGCCTCCACCCCCTGCCGGGCAGGCCTGGCTCAGGCCTGGTGCTCAGCCCCACTGCTCGCTCGGCTCCGAAGCAACGGCTACCTGATGGCTACTGACGACCACGCAGCCCTGCAAGCGACTCCGGGAAAGACCAGCCGCCTGCACCTCGCCCAGCCAGCTCCGTCCACGTGGACCCAGCCAGACACGCTCCCAGCTAGCTCCCGGCGCACTGGGAGGACGGTCCCTGCCCCCATCGTCCCCGGACGTGCCCTGGGTGTGAGGTCCCCAGGCCGATACAGCCCCAGAGGGCATCCCCCTATACCTTCCGGCCAGCATCCCCACCACCCCAGGCGGCACCCAACTCCTCCACACCTCCAAACCCAGCCCACGGGACGCCTTACCTCAGACACGTTGACGCGGCCCTCCAGGAAGGCACAATCGGCGGCGTTGTGTGTGCACACGTGGCGGTACTTGCACCAGTGGCAGGGGAAGGAGCCGCTGACGCAGGACAGGCAGCTGCAGGCAGAGGGCGCGTGGTGAGGCCGCAGCCCGGGCCCCCACCTTGCTGCTGATCAGGGAGCCGCCCCAGGGCCTTTGCACAGGCCGCTCCTCACTGCTCAGAGCTGGTCTGCTTCTGCCTGCCGGGGCTCCCCTCCCTCCTCCCTCCATTGCCTGACAGTCCACCCCGGCGCCAGCCAGCAGAACCTCTCAGAGAAGCACACGTGTAAAGCCGGTGCCAGGCCACGCGTGACCATCAGCGCTGGAAACGCGTTAGTGCAGCCGAGGAGCACGTTTTAAAGTCCACCTTGTTCTAATTCGCTAACATTTAAACGTAGGTGTTGAGTGGCCGCTGCAGGCTGGACGGCCGTGGTAGACGTCACCTCCCCGACCAGAAAGCAGGCTCGCCTGGCAAGGGCCTGATTCGTTCCAACGTGTCTCCAGGGCCTGGACGGGCCGCACAGCCCGCACCTCACCTCACCTCACCGTCCCTGTAGCTCCACATAACCCACCGCCCTGCCTCTACAGAGACCTTCGACCCCTCCAAGCCTCGGAGCACAGCCCCTGCCCCAAAGATTCCAGCCCGCCCAGCACGGGGAGGCTGGACCCCAGTGCCAAAAACACCCAGGCCCACGGTGGGCGCCCCACGAACAGCCAGGAGTGCGTCAGCCTGCAAGTCGGTTGACAAACGAAAACACGATTGAAAAATTAAGCGCCTCGGCTCGAGGCTGACCCCCTCCCGGCCCAGGGCTCTGGCCGCTGCGGGACACGCAGGGGGCCCTCAGCAATTCCTGCTCTTCCTCTGAGGCTGGCGCGCTCGCAGAAGACCAGAGGCCCAGGGAGAGCGCCCACACCCAGCTGTCCGTGCCCCAGGGGCTGCCCGACCCAGAGGGGACCCGGACCCCTCCTGCCCCAGAGCAGCAGGTATCCAATGCCCGAGTCCCGGCTGGCCGTGCCCTGCCTGCACGACGCAGCAGCGCCCCCAGCTCCCTGCCTTGCTCTGGTGCCCGCGGCCCACTCCCCACTCGAGGGGAATCAGCACATGTCGCACCCCAGCTGCCGCTCCCGCCACCCGGCCTCAGGCCTCCCCCTCGAGGCCCCGTCCTGGCTCCTGTGACCCGACCAAGTGCTGCCCCGCGGGACTCTGTGCAGGAGGCCAGAGACACTCACGACTGGTGGACGCTGCAGTTGTAGAAAACGAAGTCCACAGACGCGAACTTCTTGCCCGTCTCCTTGGACTTCAGGTAGAGCTTGACCACCCGCTGGTCTCCTGTAACAGTGGCACAGGTTCCGTCACCAGGGCCCCGGGGCAGCCGAACCCAGGAGGCCCGCGCAGAAAAAAAGGCCTCGCCGAGGACCCTCCCAACGGCCAAGGGCACCGCCCCCGCCCCCACCCCCGCCCCGCCTTCCCCTGACGCCCTCCGCGGTCACCACGGGACGCCCGCCCACTGTCCCAGTGACCGTCTACCCCCGACAGGAGGCCCCCCGCGCTGCCCAGGCCGGCCCACTCGGCCTCACCCTGGCCCCGTGTGATGGGCGCCACCTCCTGCGCGGAGGGGGAGTGGCAGTGAATCCGGCCATCCTCCAGGACGCCCTCAGACTCGGTGAAGTCCTCAAAGGAGCAGTTGACGCCGGCTGAGAGGTCGGGCACATTCCAGGCCTGCAGCACGAGCTGGGTGGCAGGGGAAAAGGGTGACTGGCCAATCCCCCTGCGCCCCCGCGCTGCCCCACCCCGGCCCCAGCAGCCGCGCTCACCGGAACGTGAAACGTGGTCACGGACACGTTGCGGGGCTGCACTGTCAGCTGTACACACTGCAGCAGGTCCGCGGCGAAGCGCTGGGGCTCAGCCGCCCGCTCGCAGGCGTCCCGGCGGGAGCAGCTGTGGGCGGAGGCGTGGGGCGGGCTCAGGCGAGAGGCCAGCGGAGCCCCTGGCCCACCCTGCACCCCATCCAGACCCGGGAAGCTGGGCTCCTGCCACTCAGCGGGCCACGGGAGCCGGGCCCCCAGGCCCCCTGCCACCCCCACGGCCTGCACGGACTCACGTGCTGTGCAGGACACACCAGCCGCAGTGGGGGTCCCGTGACCCCAGACACAGCTCACACGACGTGTACTGCACACAGCTCTCCACGGGCACCCGCGTCACCTGGCAGGAGGGGCCTCAGCATCAGGTCCCCTCGGGCCTGTCCCTGTCCCCCACACCAGGCAGCCCCGTCTCGGGCCTTCCTCACGCTTTGTCTCTCCAAGGGCCAGTCCTGGGTGACCCTGACCCGGCCGAGCCAGGCCAAGCAGACCGGGCCAGTCTCCAGGGAGCGAGTCGGTGCGGGCGACAGCTCTGGCCAGTCCCTCTCGCTCTGCTGCACTCCGAGCTTCCCAGGGGAGCCGTGGGCTCTCCAGCCCCAGTCCTGAGCCCGGAGGCCGGCAGGGCACCGCTTACCCCAACCTCGCCGGCTTGGCCCGAGACACAGAGCGACCGAGTAATAACCCGATGGCGGGAGGGGGCAAAGGGGAAGGGAGCCGGCGAGGGTCACCAGGTGGAGCAGAAGGGCAGAGGCTGGCTCCAAGCAGGCTGGACCAGAAACACGGCACGCGACCTTGACGAGCCGGCCAGGTCAGAGACCGGGAACGGGGGGCCCCAACGGACACCCCAAACCCCCCAACACCACTCCCCTGAAAACGCTCTCGCTGGGCATCTGCTCCCGCGGGTGTGCAGTCGTCCAGGGACGAGGGGCAAGCCTGGAGGCTGGCTGCACAGTGACGGCCCCGCCCGCTCTCCGGGGCACCCACCTGCTTCTCCGTCATGGCGTACAGGTACTGGCGGTCGGGGCTGAGGACCAGGTCACGCAGGATGGGGCTGCCCTCTTGGGCCACCACGCTCTCGTAGGCCAGGGCCGGCCAGACGCCGGGGTTCGCCAGGTCCACCAGCATCTGCGGCAGTGAGAGCCACGTGGTGCTGCCTCAGTGCCTTCCAGCCGCTGCCCACCCCCAGCCCAGGTGTGGGGTTGGGAGCGCCCCAAGCAACCCCCCCCAAGCCCTTGAAGAATGAGGCCGAGGCCTCCCCACCACGCCCAGGAGCTGGTGCGGCCCAGCCCCTTTGCCGGGCGTGGGGGTCTCTGGGGGCTGGAGAAAACCACAGCCCTCCAGCCACCACCCGTCCCGAGCCGCACAGCCACGTCCAGGGCAGAGGCGGCAGGAGCCCGGGGCGGCCTTCCCTGGGGCCAGGCTGGGCATCCCCATCGCCGAGGGGGGGCTGTTTGTGCAGAGGGGAGGGGGCACGAGGGGCGGCGGGCCCGCAGGGACGTCCAGTGCAACTGAGGAGAGAGACCGGGATCCTCCCAAGTGGGAGGCGGGGGGGCCGGGGCCGAGAGAGCGGGCACCGCCAGCACGAAGGCGGGAGGGGGGCGGACGGCGCAGGCATGAGGAAATACACGGTCTACGTCCCAGACACGCGGGGGCTCACTCAGCCAGCTCTCGCCCGCTGCGCGCCACGCTGCAAGTATCTTTAGCTGCTCTTACCAAACAAAAGTATTTAATTAGCAGCGAGAGCCGGGGGGCTTTCCAGAGACAGGACTCGTGGGGCGGCCGGCTCAGCCCGCAGGCAGGCTCCCAGGGCCGCCAGCCCACCTCCACCTCGGCCCAGCGCCCCTCCCTGGCGCCTCACGCTGACTGGACAGGGCAGGGCAGGCCTGACCGGCCAGGCGAACACCCCCGGCTCGGGCCAGCTCCATGGCGGCTGGGAGAGGGCGGCCGGCCGGGGAGGCCAGGGGGAGGGGGAGGGGAGGGCCGCATTCCTGAGCGCCCGCGGCCACCCCCCCACTTCCGCTCAGCTGCCGCCCCGCCGGGCAGGCAGGCTTAAGTCAAACCAGACCCGGAAGAGCCGAGTCCAGCGCCTGCCGGCAGGGGAGGAAGCCAGGACTGGGCCAGGAGGGAGGAGGGGGGCAGGGGGCGTGCAGCAGCCCAGCCTCAGCCCCCCGGGTAGGGCCTGGAGGAGTGTGCCCGTCCAGCTGTCCATCCGCCACGCACCCAGCCTGCACCCCCCCAACCCCAGAGCCTGCTGCCCTGCTCTCACAGGGAGCTGACTGGGCCCTGGCCACAGAGGCCGGGAGGCCGGGAGGCTGGCCTCTGCACCCACACCACCTGGGCCCAAGCCCTAGTTCAGGCGCGTCCCGGCTGCGGGGCCTCTGCCTCAGGGTCCCCCACGCACCCCGGGCGACGGGAGCCTCCCCCAACACCAGAGCCACTGCGGGGACTAAATGACCCAGCAGAGGGTGCCCGGGGGGCCAGGCCCCGAGGCAACCCCCAAAACCCAAGGGCCGGCCACAGAGGCGCAGCAAGGCCAGGCTGGACCACAGCCAGGGAATGGGCACTGGACGGCCAGAGGGCAGGGCAGGGCACCAGTGGGGACCCAGAGCTCCAGACTCATCTCAACACAAATGGCCCCAACCAGGGTCCTTTGCGCCTCTTCCCTGCAGGCGCCTCCACCCGCTGCAGCCCCCCTGGAGCCCAGACCTGACACCCCCGGGGCCCGGCCTCTCCCACCCGCTCAGGGCCGAGGGTGCAGGCTGGGGCGTGGCCGCCGCATCAGCGGTGCCCCCACCACCCCGTAGGGGACAAGGGGGACAGTTCAGGGAAGGGGGCACCCAGGGGAAGGCACAGTCCCGGGCAAGGTGGGAGGGCGGCCAGCCCGTCTCTAGAGTGCCCCCGCCCCCAGGCCCGCCAAGTGCCGCGACTCGACAGGTGGCGCCCAACAGCTGCGGCAGGAGTGTGCTCGTCCAGCTGTCCATCCGCTACGCACCCCTCTACCACCCACCTGCCCTCCACTGGGCGGCCCCAGCCCTTACACTCGCAAGGCTCCCATTTCCGGAGGGCACAGAACAAGGGGCGGGGGAGGCCCGGCCCACTGGCCAGTGGGTGGACATGCCCCATTCTGTGCGCCGCGCAGCCCCGTCCAGGCTCCGCAGGAGCCCCGCACACACACATGACAGACCGGCTTTCGGCCAGTCCTCGGGACACACCTGCCACGGAGCCTGGTTTTCGGGCTGCAGGGCCCAGGCAGCACCGAGGTAAACGAAGGCCCACAAGGACCTGCCAGAGAAACCCCGGGCTCCAGACCGCCCGCTGCAGCTGGGGACGCGGAGTCTGCTCCAAAAGTGGGAGGAGGGGTGCGGCAGGCCAGCAGGAGGGCACTCCGGGGAGAAGGGGCGCGCAGGGCGGGTACGGGGCCCAGCAGCTGGCAGGACAGCGGGACACACACCACTGGCAGCGCACGTGCTGACGCCACACCCCTGCCCACAGCGGTCACTCGAGGGCCACCCACCTGGGGCGGCCCACCCTGGGCAGGAGACTCCTCATTCCCTGGTGTCCTCCCTGACCTCCAGCTGTCACCTCTGTGCTCTGCAAACCTTCCCCCCACGACCACCGGAACTCTCCACTACCAGCTGAGAGCTCTCCCTCCCCAAACCCAGCTCGGTCCCCCTGGCTTGAGCGGAGCCGCCCAGCCGCCCTGGCACGCCTGCCGGCCCAGAAACCCACCCAGCCCGGCTCTGACCCAGACCCTTGGACCCTGCTCCCCTCTCCACCGGGGTCGTCCCTATTTTTCTGTACAAGGGGGAGTCCCCTGGATTCTGAGCTGAGGCACAAGGGCTGTCAGTGCCCCCACGAAGGGTTTGGGCCCCAGCAGCCTCTGGGAGCCAGGGTCAGGCAAGGCACTGACCACGGGCTGGGTACCTACCGCCACCACGGGCCCACTGCACCCCACAGACAGGCCAGGGAATGGGTTCCCCTCAGCATCCCCAGGCCAGCAGGACCCTGGGGCCCAGGGCCCAGCAGACAGGAAGTTCTGCACAGGGGCCCCTGGCCCTGGAGGCCCCAGCCCTAGGCTGGGCCAGCTGGCTGACCCATGCCCACCACTGCGAAGCCCTGGCCAACGGCTGCGGGCAGGCAGCTGATGGCCCGGCCAGGTCAGCTGTCTGTCCAGCCCAGAGCCAACAAAGGGTCCATTCTCTGGGCCGAGGGCGGGTGTGGGCACCAGGGAGGATGTCTGGGCCGTCCAGGCTGCATGCCAAGGCCGGCACGCGCCCTAGCCCCCGGAGGCAGGGGGCTGCCCAGCTCGGCCCCTACCGGGAAGGGCAAGTTCCCTGTCCTGCCCACCCCTGTCTATCTGCAAAGTGGGGCTGCCCTGGCTGAGCGAGACTCCTGGTCTCCGGACGAGGATGAGGGTAGGAGTAGGACAGGCCCTTGGGTGGGGGGACAGGCAGAGAACGGGCAGCGGCCAGCAGGCCACCGCGGTGCTGGGACTTCACGGGCACCCCCTCCTCCTGTAGATGCAGCGGCCAAACCTGCTCCCAGCCCCCAGGAGGCAGCGTGGTCCCGGGAGGGGCTACAAGGGACGGGAGCCCCTGCCACCCCTTCCTTCCTGGACGGGGCTGAGGCCGCCCGATGGGTCCAGCTCCCAGACCCCTCCCCACCCCCTCACAGGCCACCACAGCATCCCCCCTTCTCTGACGGGGGGCAGGTTCCAGGCCCCTTCCTGGGTCCGTCCTCAGAAAGGCCAGGAAGAATCTGATACCGGAAAAGCAATTAGCAATTTCCTCTTGGCAGTAATTAGGTAATTAAAACATGATTTGCAGGAGGCCTGATGGTTGTAATTGGGCCAGATACACCTGGTAAGGTTGGGGCGTGGGGGCCCAGGAATCTCATCCTTCCTATTCTCAACCCTCAACACGCAGACGGGAGAGCAGGGACCAACCAACGCAAGCAGTGGTCCTCCCTGACCCTCAGTTTCCTCATTTGCCCACAGACACCCCACTCACAGAGCTGTGAGAATTAAGAAACTCACGGCTCCTAAACACAGAAGGGCCAGCCCAATTGGGAGGTGCTTGGAGGGGGGCCCCCACAGCTGAGCCCTGCCAGGGGGGAGGAGGTGACGGCTGTCCTGGGGAGTCTGTCCCCCTGCTTCTGGAGGCTGCAGAAAGTTGGGCCAGGAGGCAGCAGCAATCGTACAGCCTTCCGTCACACGGCAGTGACACGGCCAGGGTGCCGCAGCAGGCAGCAGTGACCACCCGGCCAGACGTCCTTGTCTCAAACCCGAGACCCCCCCATCCACTCTACCCCACCTGCACCAGCAGCTGACACACCTCCTCCACTTTCCCAAAACCACCACTGCCCTCCAGCTCCGTCCCCAGGCCTGACCTCTGCAGCCTCTGATGACCACTGCAGGGTCACCAGTGACGTGTCCACCACACCCAGAACATCCTTCCCGCGCACTGCGCAGCTCCTTGGCCTGTTCTGGCCTCCGTACCCATCTCCTGGGCTGCCAGGGGCTCCCACACCCCACTGCAGATGGGCCCTGGAGGGCAGATCCCTGTCTGCCCAGGGGGCAGGGGTCCTGCACTTTGTGGGTGGTAACCTTGGGCCGTGTGAGGCCACCCCCACCAGGCTGGCCCTGAGCCTGGGCACTCGGGGGACCGGGCACAGGAAGGCCACTGCCGGCCTGCACCCAAGGGCATCGTTCTTTCCAAAGGTGCCCCGGTGCTGACGCCGGGCCTAAGCCTGACCAGCCAGACCCTGCAGGGAGGTGGACCTGGGGCAAGACCCCTGTGGGCAACCCCGCTGGCCGTCACTGCATGTGCCCTGGTGCAACACTGGCTCTGGGGTGAGGGCTGAGGTGGGTCGGACAGACCCACAGGGTGACCAACAGGTCCCTGTGCCCGCTGGCTCAGCCTGCCGCAGCCAGCCAGCCTCGAGAGCCAGAGACCACATCACGTCCCCCAGGACACAGCAACATCGCGGGGCACCATGCGATGCCACTCGCGGGTTCCGGGGACCCCCGCCCTGGGTGGGCAGGGGCAGTGCACCCACGGGGCCCCACGGGCACAGCAGCTGAGACACGCAGGAAGCAGGCGGCTGAAGCCCCTCCACTCCCCACCGACGACTCCTCGGGCAGGGAGCACCGCAGGGACCCAAAAACTGTCCACGAGGTGGGCTGCGTGCTGACCGCTGACCCACCCACCGCCGGGTGCTGGAAACGGCAACACGGACAGAAACAACGTCACGTCCACCCAGAAGAAGGCGACGTCGTCAAGAGTGTCTGGAGCACAGGACGCCCCCACGGCACAGGACTGACTGCACAGCACAGGTGAGTCTCGCAGGGTGCTGAGCAGAGGAAGACAGACGACGTCCCGGGGGACTCGGGCCACGGCCAGGCCCAGGGACGGATGGTCAGGCCTTGAGGGGACCCACGGGAAGGGCAGCGCCCGAGTAGGCGCCCGCCGTGCTCTCCTGTGACACCTCCCGGGCCGGGCGCTTTCCTGAGGGTGAGTAACCTTCAGAGCGGATGCTGGAAATCTACGCGTCCTCCAGACTCCCGAGACGAGCCCCAAGGGGGTGCAGGCAGCAGGCCGGGGAGGCGGCCCAGCCAGGCCCTGCCAACATCTCTCAACAGGTCAGCGTCCCCAGCGCCACGGGGCCTCCCCCACCCCCCACCCTCGCACAGGCCTGGGCTCTGGGGAGCAGGGGTCTCCACAGACGCACCAAGCAGGACGTCGGCCCGGGACGGGGGCGCAGCAGGGACCCTGCGGACAGGCCGCCCTGACGCAGAGACCTACCCACAGCCACTCAGCTTCCAGGGCCTCTGAGTTTCAGAATCCTGGGGCGGGGCGGGGGTGGGGGTGGTGCGTGAAGGGAAGGGCTGCCAGGAGGCAGCTTCTAAGACCAAGATCTCTGGAGGGTAAGGGACGTTTCCCTCCTGGCAACCCAGGCCCAGAGCGCTGCACTCGGCAGGCACGCGGAGCACTGATGGCCGAGGGGCCGGAGACCAGGCCAGACCAGGCCCGCTGTGGGGACAGAGCACTGAGACCGCAGCCCGTGGTCTCTCCTCCCTACGGGATCACCGCACAGGCAGCAAGCAGTGTGAACCCACTGGTGGGCCCAGCCTGGGAGTCCAGCTGCGCGGCCCCGGGGCCCACCCCGCGGCCCGGTGCCCCGTGGGCCCGTGATGCACCCCCGCCACTCAGGCCGGCCCACGATGCTGTCTTAAGACGTAGATTAGCTGCCGACACTTAACCATCGAGACGTCACACAACACAGATCTTCAGGTTCTCTCGGAAAACCGGCTAACTGGGGGGACGGGGCCACGTGCCTGCCTGGTACGGCCACCAAGCGGCAGGGCCAGCTGCGTCCCCAGCGCAGTCCGGCCCTGCAGCAGTGGCAGGACAACCACTCTCACCAGGCCCATGCCGCCAGCTGTGGACTCGCAGGGCAGGCGCCCCGGCAGGAGTCCACAGGCTGTTCTCCAACCCCCCACTCCCCCGCGGGCACCCAAGGACCCGGAGGCCACCAGGCAGGGGAGGCGCAGGAGGGGACAGGCAGGGCGGAGGTCTGGGGGTGTCAGCACAGGAGGATGACGGCCTCGGTTGGGGTCGGAGGGGCAGGTGGCGGGCGGGGCCTCTGGGGAAGGGCAGCGGACTCGGGGCACCCCAGCCAGCCCTCAGCGGCTCAAGCGGGCAGCGCTTAAATTAATCAGCTGCAATTTTACACAACACCGTTTGGAGATGGCCCAGAGCCAGCCACGTCCCTAGGGCTGCCCAGTCGCTTTTTAAAGCCCGGGAAAGACCGGACGTGGGGAGGATGGGGTGTGTCAGCGCAGCGGGCCTGTCCCTGGGTGCAGGCGAGCCCTCAGGCCCAGGCTCCCGCTCGGGGCAGACAAAGGACACGAGACAGGGAGCCAGGGCTCGCGGCTCACGTGGTGGGGCCAGGCCCCGGCAGGAAGGGCCTGGATTTCAACCCCGGAGACAGAGCCGAGGGCCCAGCCCGCCCCAGGCTCGGAGGAGGCAGCCAGGCGGGCCAGCAGGGAGGGGGCACCGTGCCGGCTGCAGCGCCCCCTGCCCCGGCTCCGGCCCCCGGACCACGGCCGCACCCACCCCCGGGCTGGGTCAGGATGACACGAGAGGGACGAGGCAGGGGTGGGAATTCTGCTGCCGAAGGCCAGGCCCGGCCAGGGAGACGTGGGCGCCCGCAGGGAGCAGCGTCCTTCAAGCGGGCCAAGGCCAGAGGCCTCGCCTGGGGACCTCAGGAGGTCCAGGAACCGGTGGGCCGAGGGGAAGGGAGCCCAGGCCTACGGGCAGAGAGGGGACACCCCTCCCCCCCGGCCCTCACACCGCCCCAGGCCCCAGCGCGGGACAGGGAGGCCCGGAGAGAAGAGGACTGGGCCACCCACGAGACCTGGTGCCCACGGGGCAGGGGCGCGCAGGGAGGAGGGGTGCAGGGGGCAGAGCCTCAAGCCAGCGCCGCCCCTGGGCGTGGCCGACCCCACACACCCGGAAAGGGCGCCGTCCACTCACACGGTGTGTGGTGCCCAGCTGGACGCACCTGGTGGACGCACCAGGACGATGCCCTGGTAGGCAGGTGCGGGGGAGGTGCGGAGGGGCGAGGGGACCGCAGCTGTGGCTTCCTCACTCCCGAAGCAGCCTCTTCTCACAGGCGGGCCCAGGCCACCCCCGTGGTCCACTCTCGGGGCCTCAGTTTCCCCTCGGTGGGACTGCGGCAGGGAGCGAGACCGGCAGGCAGCAGAGGGAGGCTGCGCTGGACTCACGCCTTCCCCCAGCCTCACAGGGTGGCTGGCTACCGTGGGACAAGACGGTGCCCGGCCAGCTGCCCGCCAGCCCACCCGCCATCAAGAGGGCCCCTCCCAGCCCCTGGAGTCCGGCCTGCGGCCAGGTGACAGGCTCTAGGGCCCCGCAGGAAGGTCTCCAAATGTTTCACCTGCAGCCGAACCCCATGGGGGCTCTTGCCGCAGTGGCGCACACCCACGGGGGTCCACGGTCCCTCTCCTCTGCTCCCCCAGCCCTGCGGCGGCAGCAGCGAGCTGTGAGCTGGGTGAGGCCCCACCCCTAGGAAGGGAGAGTGCCCTTCAGCCAGGGCGCAGGCAGGATCCGACACCAGGGCCGGGACGGGGGGCACAGGGGCTGGCCCGGAGGGTGGCAGGGGCCTGAGCTGGGCTGCCACCACCCCAGGGGCCCCCAAGTCCTGTGAGCAGAACTCCACAGCACCCGGCCCGGGGGGCCCTCGGTCAGCACAGCCCCCACTGCCCGAAGCCCTTGCTTCAGGCTTGTTTCACAGATGGGGAAGCTGAGGCTAGGGGCAGGGCCCTTCCCAGAGGCCACAGAGCCAGCCGGCGGTGGGACGTGATTCCCAGGGCACCCAGCATGGCAGGGACAGGAGACACCCCACCCCGCACGCTCTGGGAGCAGGCAAGGCTCTGGCTGGCCCCGGGCCCAGGCCCACCCCCGGGCGCACGCCGGCTGGGGAGCTGTGTCAGCAGCAGCCTCCGCAGGGCTGTTATTTCATGCACGAGGCCCCGCCCCTGCGCTGATCCTTGGGGCTCCCAGGCACCCCCACCCCGCTGTGGCCCAGGAACTTCCTCCACAGCAGGGCGGCCCTCCCCTGGCCTGGCCCCTAACCACCCACCAGGTCGCAGCTGAGCCGTGGGGGGCTGCTGCCCCAGGAAGCCCGCCCCTGCCCAGCTCAGCCCCAGCTCCGCTCAGCCCAGCACCTGCCGGCGGGGACAGAGACCTGGAAGCACGGGACCGGCCCGTCCCAGGGGCCCACGAGGGGCCCAGGAGCTGACCTCCACCCCAGAGCACCCCAACACTGGCGCTCCAGCGGGGGCGGGGCGCCCCCTTGCCCTGCCCTCGGCCCTGCCATCTCCCTGCAGGATGCGGCCTCCCTCCAGGGCAGAGTGCTGCCTCAGCAGACACCGGATCCGGGAGGGGAGGGGGCCCCACAGGCCTGCCCCGCCCCCGCCGCCCACACCCGTGGGGAGCAAGGCCAGCAGCTCCGGCAGCTCTGGCGTCACCGGGCCCCGACGCCCAGCCAGGGCCTCGGGCCGGACGCGGAAGCAGCCCACAGGGAGCGCTCAGGCCCGGACCCGTGAGCCCCTGGAGGTCCCCGCCCCCGTCCACGGCACAGAGCGGGGCAGCTCGCTCGCCGGCCCAGGCTGACCTTGCGGATGCGGCCGCTGCGCGTGCCCACGAACACCACAGTGCGGCCCCGGTAGTCGTAGGCGGCTACAGCGGTCAGGCCGTCGTCCTTGTCCACGAACAGGGGCGTCCCCTCGATGGTGACCGTGCCGCCCAGCGGCTGGTTGAAGTCCTGCCCGCAGAAGTCGTCGTCGATCTGGAGGGGCTGCGGGAGCGGGGGAGGGTCGGGGGTGAGGCCAGGAGCCTGGGGCCTGCGGGGCGGCGCAGCCAGCACCGGCCGGCCCCCCTCCCCAGGCTGGGGCGGGGGCTCAGGGGCCGCTCTCCAAGGCCTGCACAGGCCACACGTGGGGCAGCGGCCTGGGCGGGGGGGGGCAGGGGGCAGGGACTCCTGGACCCACTTGACAGATGGGGACACTGAGGCCCTGGAAGCCGCTCGAGGCCCAGGAGCAGGCGCCGGGGGTGGGCACCTCTCACACACACCAGGCACAGGCCCTGCGTCCACCGCTGAGCGGGGAGCAGGCAAGAGGCAGCCTTGGGTGTGGGCAGGGAGGGGCCAGGCCTGCTGCACAGTGAGGCCGCACAGGCGGTGGCCGGGGACTGGTGGGGCACTAGGACGGCTTATTCAAGACAGGACACAGCGTTACACCTAAAAGGCAAAAGGAGGGGCTGGCTGAGAGGAGATGGCTACGGTCAGAGAGGAAACAATCGATAGCGTGAGGTTCCGGAGAAGGGCCTGGGAGGGCAGGGCGGACGCCGGGGGCTGGGGGAGGGAGTCTGCGCGGCTCCCCTGCAGCAGGCTGGGGGTCTGAGGTTTGCAGTGCGCGAGGTCACCAATGCAGAAGGAGCACAGGAGGCGGGGTCAGGGCTGGGCCAGGGGAAGAGGGGCCAGGGGAGATGCGGGGGGCAGTGGGGACCAGGCCCAGGCAGGGGGGACCAGCCGTGGCACAGGGCGCGCAGAGCACACGGCGATCTCGGCAAGCGCTGGCCCTCCGAGCCTCGGTCTCTCCACCTATACAATGGAGAGCAAACGCCTTCCTCGAGAGGCCGAGGGGAGGATGGGCAATGCACCAGCCTTGTGTACCCGAGGCCGACGTCTGGAGGGCAGCCCTGCTACGATGGGGCCCTGCCGCACACAGCAACAGATGTGAGAAAGAAGGGCCAACCCACACTGCTCTGAAGACAAACCAGGACGGAAGTGGGAAAACTGAGGCCGGGGGGCGGGGGCGGGCTGTCCCTAGGCCACCAGCGCGTCCCAGGCAGCAGCATCAGAGGGTCTAAGGCCTGGCGCTGGAGGTCCTCTACCCAGCGACCCTGAACAAGTCCCTTACCCTCTCTGAGCCTGGGACCTTACTCAGAGAAACAATGGGTCCTACTGCCTGGGGGTGTGCAAGAGACACCCCTCAAAAAGCAGCTGGCCCCTAGAGGACCCCGTCAGGGCCTAGAGATGGGACTGCCGGCTCCTGAGCGTCCAGCCCCCGGGCATTCGGGCCGCTCCCAGGTCAGGTGCATGGCCAGGCGCCCAGCGCAAGATTCAGAAGAGCCTATCAACAGGACCCAGAGGGAGGACGGTATCTGGTGTCCACCTGCCCCTGGTGTGGCCCCAGCTCGCCCCTTACTGGCCGTGTACCCTGGGCAAGTCACCCCGCCCCGGGCAATCCTGTCTCTGAAATGGAGACAAGATGGGGCCCGCAAAAGCACCCACAACGGCACCAGGCGCGTGGTCAGAGGGGCTCCGTCCAATGGCCGCGGGGGCTCGTGGACTCGTGCACGCGGTCACGCCACCCCGTCTTCTAACGGGCAGGACAGCCGCAGCCCAGGTGCAGCCCTGACCCTGGGAGACGGGCCAACAGCCGCCCCCAGCGCAGGGTGAGCGCCACGCAACGAGCGGTCGGCGCCTCGCTCCGGGACCGCGGGACGCTCACCGAGTTGATGCAGCCCAGCTCTTTGTTGAGCAGCCAGGGCAGCGAGAGCTTGCCCTCGCCGCGGTAGCAGGACTGGATGCGCTCCTTGATCTTCTCCTTGATGGCCCTGAGGGTGAACAGGCACAGCACCGACTCCCGGGGCGGCTTCACGCGGTTCTTCTGGCCCTGGGCAAACACGGTGAACAGCACATCCTCGTCCTCGGCCAGGCCCAGCTGGCGGGCCAGGGCGCGGCCAGGCCGGCTCAGGTAGGCGTCCTGCACCAGGCGGTACTCCACGCCCGCCTGCTCGCAGCCGATGGGGAACTCGACGTAGGAGTAGAACTTGGGGTCGTCCACGCACAGCCGCACGATCTTGGACGTGAAGAAGTGCTCGCCGGCGGCGTCAGGCGAGGTCAGCTGCGTGTCTAGCTGCAGGGTGAGGTAGTAGACGAAGTGCTCGCTGCGGAAGCTGTACACGTAGTAGATGTCGAAGGCCGGGAACTTGGACAGCGTGTCCGAGGGGATCTTCAGCTGCGAGGACACGAACTCGTCCTGGTACACGAAGCCGAACATCTCGGCATCCTCCTCGTTGGCCATGAGCCGGCGGCTGGACAGCGTGGGGAAGTACTCGGACTTGCCGTCGATGGGCGTGCCCACGAAGAGCTTGGCCTGCGCCTGGCCGGGAGGCCCGGCGATCAGCACGCCCGCCATGCCGCCCGCCTCGCGCACGCCCGACAGGTAGTGCTCCTTGCGGTGGTGCGGCTCGCCCAGCTTGAAGAGGTCGTCCAGCCGCAGGAACTGGCAGATGCCCTGCGAGGCGCTGCCGCAGGCCAGCAGGCGGTTGGCGGCCTGGTCCAGCAGCAGCAGCTTATTGACGTTGTCGGTGCTGCCCAAGCCGTGCGGGCAGGACTGCACGCTGGGCGGAGGGTAGCACTTCTCGTTGTCTTCCACGGGGCCCGTCACGTGCGCCCGCAGCAGCGTCAGGTTCCCCGACAGCTTGTAGATGCGGTTCACGGCGCCCACATACACCTCGCCCGTCTGCTCGTGGACCACCAGGTGGGTGAGGGCCCACTCACCGGCCGTGAAGTTGCGGAAAGGGGGCTGTGGACCCCCGCCCGCCCGGGGCGCGGCCCCCAGCAGCAGCAGCAGCAGCGGCAGCAGAAGCAGTGGCGGCGGCAGCGCCCGTGGGCTCAGATGTGGCGGCAGCATGACGGGCTGCGGCCTCAGGCTGCGGCGCTCAGGTCCTGCAGGGATGCGCATCACGGGGCCGGGAGCCTCAGCCCTGCGGGGAGAACGGGGGACAAAGTGTGTAAGCGCTAGCAGCCCTCGCGTGCCCCCCCACACGCACACACGTGCCGTCACGGAGCTCCACGCGCCCGTCCTCCCCTGGGACATCCCACTTCTGGGGCGTGACCCACCCCTCCAGGAAAAGCCCGAGGTGCAGGAAGCACACCTCCCCGCCTGGAACCCTTCAAGTGGCTACACCGAGCCTAGGACCTGCGGGCAGCACGGGCCACACACGCTCCATCGCTGCCTGGGCCACCGTGGCCGGGTGGAGGAGAAAAATGAACCCAGAACAAGAAGGCGGGTGACAAGGGTTCAGGGTCTAGATCGGGAGCCCCACCGACACCCAAACCTGGGGGCCATCACCCCGACTCAAGCCTCCCCACGCCTTAGGGAACAAGACCCCCAGCCCCAAGCTCCCAAGGGGGGTGACCACCTCTCTGCCCGAGGCCCTGGGCAGTCCTGCTCTCAGCTAGACAAGGACGCTCGGGCGGGGCCAGCAGAAGGGGGGCCAGTCACACTGACCCCAGGGCCGCTCCCTGCTGACCCCGGCCCAGCCCCCAGCCCTGCACCTCCCACCCATCATCCCCACCCCCAGCCCACCGGTGCCCCCGCCCCGTGCGTGAGGCCCCCGAATCCTGCCCTGGCCCTACTTCCTCTCGGAAAGTCTCAGCTCCCCGCAGCCTGGAAGTTGGCAGTCGGGCACTAGGGTAAACCTAGACCCTGCTGCTCTGCAGCCACGTGGCCCCGGTGGGGGCTACTCCTCTCTGCCAGCCTCGGTCTCCCGATCCGTGCAATGGTAATGACGACAGCTCCTCTCCCGGATGAGGTGGGGTGCCCGCTCAGGGCCAGCAGGGGTCCCGCCCTGGCTCTGCTGGTCACACCCCCAGACGGGCTTGCTGGGGCCTCACCCCACTCCTGGATGGAAACCGACCACAGCAACGCCGGGTCCCCACTGCAGGCAGGCACTGGCGCGCGCAGCACACGCTCTTTGCCCCCAGACGACGCCTCTCGTTTTACAGGTGGGGAAGCCGAGGCCCAAAGGATAGGTGCCTCCTGCCAAGTCCAGGCTGGGAACTGGCCCCAGAGCCTGTGGGTCTCCGGGCCCCCACGTCTGCCCCTGCAGCACAGGGCTCCTCTGGCCTCCTGCCCCTCTCCTGGGGTGCTCTTCCCTCCCTGCCCACAGCCCTCGACCTGCTGGCCGAAGGCAACAGCCGTCCCTCTCAGTCACCCAGTTTAATTTGTGGCAAGGTGCTTGCTAACGGTTTTGTTACATATTGTTCCCCGATGCTCTCCCCACCAGAGTGGCAGCTCCACGAGAGCAGGGCCTGGCTCTGTGGTTTCCCGCTGAACCCCAGAGGCTGGCCCAGGACCCAGCACTTGTGAATGAAAGAATGAACGACTGGGTCCTGCAGAGCAGGACCTGCTCCCTCCCTGTGTCCTCACTCCCCACTCACCGGATGCCACTGAAAACCTACACCTCTGCTCAGGTGGTGGGGAGGGGGGATGCTGAGGCTTAGGAAATGCAGGCCTTTGGCCAGGATCCCGCAGTAAGGGGACAGGGCTGTGCTGCCCGCAGGGGCCCCCCCAGCAGGCTGTCAGCTGCCTTCCTGCAGATCTCCGCCCAGGAACTATGGCCGCCCAGGAACTATGGCCGCCCGGTACCTCGCAGGCGGCCCCTGCCCCCAGCTCAGGAGCCCAGGGCAGACCTGGTGGCTCCTCCCGGTGGCGGTGAGGCCTGGGCTGACAGCCTGGGAACTCCAAAGAAAGCATGAATCACTCACCGTTTATCAGTTCAAAGAAGGCCTGCAATTACCAAGGGCTGGGCTCTCCCCTCCTCTGGCATAATTATACCCGTCTTAACGCATTTACGGACCCTACTTTTTATATTAAACGGGAGGAACCCAGCTGAAGAAGCACCATCCAAACTCCAGCCTGGCCGGGGGCCTGCTGCCCCTCCCCCAACAGAGCTGCCCGAAAGGACCAGCCAGAGGCACGGGGCTGCAGCCAGGAAAGGGGCACCAGGCCTGGGGCTGAGTCCTCCCGGCCACCACCTCACAGGGGCCACTGAAGACTTTGGGTGACTGCCCCTACCCAAGAGGGACGGGCCCGCAGCTCCGATACACCCAAGGTCACCCAGCTAGTTCTCAGCACTCCTACAGGGACCTGGACTCCCACAGGCCTCCGGTCTGCCCAGGAGAAAATGCATTCACTCCATGCTGGGCTGGGGGAGGGGAGCAGCAACAGATGCGCGCTCCGGGCTGGGGTGGGGGGGGCGGTGAAGCAGCAGCAGCGCTGGGGTCTGGGGAGCCCCTTCCACCTGCCCCAGAAGGACCAGGCCCCAGAGCTGGCGGGGGAGGGGCATCCTGGGCACAGAGGAGCCAGAGCAGAGGCCGGGGGTGGAACCTGCTGGACCACGCAGAGGGTGGTGAGAGTGACCGCAGCGCCCGGCACAGGAAGCGGGCTGGGCCTGGCCAGCGAGCAGCAGACCGGGAAGGAGAAGCGGCCTGGTGCCGGGTGTGCCGACTGGAGGTGCGCAGGGCAGGGAAAGGCCAGACGGGCCGGCACAGTGGCCTCCACTCCTGCACAGGACGGGCTCAGCTGCCCAGCAGAGCGTGGAGCGAGCGTCATCCCCTGCTCTCTCCCGGGCCCAGCGGCCACCACCACTCCTCGCCCTGAGAAACAAAGGCCCTCAGAGGCCTCTTCACGGAGGAGCGGCCCCAATCTTGCGCCCCCCCCCCGCCCCCCGCCCCACCAGATCTGGATTCTTCTGGGGCACAGACAGGTTGAGGTGTGGGGGACCGAGAAGACACGGCCCTCCTACCCAAAGGTACCTTGTCAGCAACTGGGACCAAGAGCTGCCCAGTCACCCCACCTCCCCCAACAGAGGCCCTGGGAGGTGGTCCCCAGCCGCCCGCTCCCCCTCCAGGCCTGCCCTATGGGACCAGCATGCACAGGACCAGGATCCAGGGCCGCTGGAGTCCTGCTTCTCAGAAAAAGCACCTGCCCTCGGGCTTCCCTGAGGGTCCTCTCCTCCTGACGCCATACTCCAGACGCTGGGACCTTTAGGGGTGCGGGGGAGCTTAAAACACACAAGCCACAGCCAGGAGCCAGCAAAGGGCTGTCTGCTTTGTCCAGAGCCCTCATCCGCTCCCACCCCCAAGCACACACCTCAGCCACACCGGGGCGGGCCAGGCCTCGGCAGACCTGTCTCCCCCGCCTGAAATGCCCTTCTGGGGCCTCCAGGGCCCCCTCCCAGGCCCACTTGCTGCCCGGCCCTGAAGGGAATCACTGGCTTCCAAGTCCGCCTCTGGCACAGGACCGGGCATGCTCTGGGCTGCCTGGCGCAGCACCTGGTCTCTCCTGCACACCCCAAACCAGCAGGGAGCCAGGGGACCTGCCTAGGGTGAGCTCCCGAGGGCCCAGGGCCTCCAGAGGGCCGGAGGAGCAAAGGCTGAGCCCACCCCCGCGCAGACCCAGAGAACCGGCCTCAGCTCGGAAGGAGGTGGAGCAGCGCGGACGGCCGCGCTACCGGAGCCCAGGCTCACGGGCAGAGGCTCGGTCCACGTCCCCCAACACACACCCCTCTTTCTTTCAAGGGGCGTGGCCCCAGCACCCCACAGATGAGCCAGGGGCAGCTCCCGGCTCTAGGCAGCCACCGGAGCCCCTCTGGCCCTCTCGCCCCCTTCCCGGGATCCCCTAGGGTCTCGGAACGGGCGGGGGTACCCGGAGCCGCAATCCCCACCCCGAGGCCGCTCGATCGCGCCCCGTCGCCGCCAGCCCCGCCGCCCACCAGGCCCGGGGCTGCGCAGCAGCCCTCGGAGCGGCCGCGGGAAGCGGCTGACCCTGGAGAGGCCCCGCGCGGGGCGGCGAGGAGGCCGGGCGCGCGGCTGGCGCACCGCCCCTCCCAGCCGGCGCGGGCCTGCGGGCCTGGGCGGACCGGAGCCCACTCCGGCCGCGCGGGCCTGCCGGCGCCGGAGATCCAGCGCACTCCGCCGGCCCGGTCCGGCCGCAGAGCCCTCCCGGCGGCGCGGCCGCGAACTTTCTCCCTGCCCGGCCCGGAGGAGGCGGCGCGGCCCCGCGAGCGCGGCGGGCAGGGTCCCATCCCGGCCCGGCGGGGACGCGCGGGCTCGGCGCCGCGGCCGCGCCCGGACACGCGTGAACCGGGCCAGAGACGCAGGGACACGCGGGGCGCGGACACGCGGGGGCGCGGACACGCGCGCCGCCGCCCCCCGCGCGACCCCCGCCCGCCCGCAACCCCGCGGAGGCCGCCCCGCGCCCGGACCCCGGCTCGAGGCCGCCCCGCGCCCAGACCACCGTGGGACCCCCGCCGGACCCCCGCCCGCCCCGCTGCGGGGAAAGTTGCACCCC
Source organism: Leucopleurus acutus (assembly GCF_964270905.1). Taxonomy (NCBI): domain Eukaryota; kingdom Metazoa; phylum Chordata; class Mammalia; order Artiodactyla; family Delphinidae; genus Leucopleurus; species Leucopleurus acutus. Next base: position 1,197,086 of record NC_139153.1, on the reverse strand, counting down.
TACTCACGGGCTGCCCCGGGGCGCGCCCGCCGCCGGCCATCGCCGCCCGCCGCCCGCGCCGCCGTCCGCCCCGCCCCGCCGCGGGGCCGCTAAAGCCTCGCAGGCCACCCAGGCCGAGGCCGCCGCGCCCGGGATCCACTGCGTGGCCGCCGCCGCTGCCCAGCATGAATGGGGCGCCAGCCGCGCGGATGCGGACCGGCCTCGCTCTCACCGCCCGCGGAGCGTCGCGCGCATGCGCCGCCCGGGCGGGCCGGGCCGGGGCGGGGCCTGAGCGGGGGCGGGGCCTGCGCGGGGCGGGGCTCTCGGGGGGCCTCCAGGGGGCGCTCGATCCCCGCCGACCGCCCTAGCCCATCGCTCGCTTCAAAGGGCAACGCCGCTGCCAGGAGCTGCCGGAACCTGGTCCAGATACGGCCGAGGACGGCGCTTACGGCTCGGGGTCCTCAGGGGGCGGCGGGGCGTGGGGCGCGCGGTCCGGGACGAGGCCGGCGGGCTGGGCACGGGGCCGGGCGGCGGGGCGACGCGGGGCGGACAGTGGGTCCGGGGGGCGCGGGTCCGAGCTCGCCTGGGCGGCTGGGCAGACGCGATCCCCGTGGCCGCGCTCCCGCAGCGGTTCGCGCGCCCCAGAGCCGCCCGAAGGTGAGGCCACAGGGACACCTGGCCGAGGGGGGGCGAGGCGGCCGGAGCCATGGAAACAACCAAAGGGCCGGGGGCCCGTGCGGGAGCACGAGCTGGGGCGCAGCGAGGGCCGCGGGGGTGGCCATGAGCCGGGAGGTCACCCCTTAGGAGAGGGACCCCCGCAGGCCCGGGTGAGCCCCCGCCCCTGCCCGCCTCACGCAGCCGCGTCCCGGTTTCTGAGCTGGTCGTTCTCCATTTCCTGTGGCTCCGGCGTGGCTGGCTTGTCGGGACGTCGCGCTCGTCTGGGGAGGCGGGGACGCGGCCGCGTGGCCGACGGGCAGGCGGGCCGTTCGCTCTGCTCTGCGGCGTCCCCCGAAGGTGCGCGGATCCCAGCGTGGCTGGTTAAGCACAGCAGTCCCACCGGTTCTCAGAGCCTCCGCCGGGCCCGCACCCGCCAGCTCCAGCCCCAGGAGTGTCTCTGAAGACGTCCCAGGTTACACGGCTTCCTCCACCCCTGCTCCTCACCTGTGGTCCGCTCCCCAGAGGAGACCTGATGAGGCAACACTCCGCACCACGCAGCACTATCAATCCAGGTGGGCCCCGCAAAGGCACTCCAGACAGTGGAGCAGACTGTCTTCGTGACCCTGGGCCAGGGAAGGAGTTCTTCAACCCCAGATCAAAGATATATAAAAGAGAATATGGGTCAATCTGACTATCTTAATATTGGTTATTTTTGTTCATTAAAAGTTAGGAAAGGAAATATCAAGATAAGCCAGGACTCAGGAAAACACATCTGCAACACACGTGCACTTGACAAAAGCTGCGTATCCAGGATTTATGAGAAATTCCCAAGAATCGACAAGGAAAGCCCACAGTCCAGCAGGGACACAGGGCTGAGACCCCAGCACCGCAGTTTGTTGGAGCAAAGATGGCAAATTGTTGCTCCTAAAAGCCTTGCACAGTGGGTCCCTGCCCCTGAGGAGGCCGGCCGGGTGCAGATGGAGGGGGAACCACAGCGGGGGCTCATGCGGGATGGGGACTGCAGCTCAGGCGCCCCCCCATCCCACCTCACAAGGAGGGAAATGAGTCAGCGGGCGCTGGGCTCTTCCTCCTTGGGTTTCCTGTGTGGGTTTCGCTTCTGTCACCCTCCAGGAGGGCAGGCAGTGTGTGGTGAGGCAGGGAAAACAATTCCTAGAACCAGAAACATGGGGGGGGGGGGCGGGGGAGGAGGGCCTTTCCGAACCTCTAGTGTTCCTGCCTCTGGAGCCATGCCAGGGCCGTTTCTGCTTCTGTGACTCAGAGCTTTGTGCAGAAGTAGACTTGGGGGGCCTCTCCCCTTCCCGAGGCAGAACCCCACCGCTGATGTGGCAGGAGGAAGAGGCTCGGGGTAGCCTCAGCCCCTTGCGGGTGGCCCTGACTCCTGCCTGGCCTTCACCCCCACCTGTCACCTCCTGCCCCGAAGATGCGCCGGCTTGCGCCCGCCCCTCCCCACGCAGCTTTCCACACAAATGGAGAGAGATGCGGCTGGAGGAGGGTCTGCGAGGAGGGAGGACGCAGGGTGGGGCCCGCCCTGGGCAGACCCTCCAGGGGCTTGCTTCACACACGGAGCCCGCCGCCCTGCACCCATGGCGTGTGCACGCACGGACACGTGCACGTGTGCGAATGCACACCCGGGGCTGGCCCTGGGTCCCCGTGGCTACCCTCGCCCACCCCGTGGGGTGGGTGCCGCCAGCCTCAGCCCCCCGGCAGCTGCCGTGCACACGGGGCGGCCGCAGTCACTGCCGCATTCTGGGAAGCCCACGCCGGCCGCTGGGTGGAGACGGGAGCGGGGGTCTGTCGGGGGTCTGTCGGGGGGCCGGCGTCACAGTGAGGCCGATGGAGGGATGTGCACAGAGCGGTCCCCTAGAGCAGGATGGGGCTCAGCCTGGAGGCGCATCCCCACCCACCCCGCCCTCCCCAGCGGGTGCTGTGGTCCAGGAGACAAGCCTCACCTGGGCCCGAGCTCCCAGGGCCGCTCAGGTGAGCAGCAGGGAAGCGTGGTCATGGTGCCGCCTCCCCATGTGTGGGCTCTGCAGGGCCCCCCCCACCCAGCCTCTGTGCCCAGTGGCCTTTGTAGCTCCAGGTGCTTCTTTCCATTAGGTCCAGAATATTCCCAGAATGGACCCTCATGAAGTGGGCTGGATCACAGGGCCCCCCTGAACCAGTCACCTTGGCTGGGGGTAGAACCTGACAGTGGGCTGGCCGGCACAGGGAGCTCTCCAGAGCCGGGGGTGGTCCCCCAGAGAAAGTCCAGGTGCAGGTGTTAAAACAAGGAGGCCAAAGCAGGACAGGCAGGGCACGCAGGACCCCGTGGTGTCAGCGGACCACCGCCTGCCTACCTTCTCCCCCACGTGCCCAGCGTTCTTGCTCCAAAGATGCCTTCACGCCTCAGGCCTGTGCCCACGCTGTGCCCTTGACCAGGAGTGCCCCCACTGCAACCTTTCATCTCTCAAGGCCCAAGTTCCCTCCCCCACTCCTCCAGGAAGCCTCCCTGACTACAGCTCCCTCCCCACCCGTGAGCCCTCTTTGGGCTTTCTGCCCCACTCAGGACCAGCGGTGACCAGCCTGGGCTGAGAGTCCCGACCCTGGGGACAGAGCCAGGTCACTGTCAGCACTGCACTGTATAGAAGACAGCAGCAAAGCTCCTGCCCACCACCACGCGGAGCCCTGGAGGCCTCAGCGTCACCTTGTCCCGGGGCTGCAAACCGAGATGACTTCAGGGGCCGATCAGGTGAGGGATGTAAACAGTGAGACAGGCCGGACCGAGGGGCTGGCTGGAGGGCACCTGCCCCGCAGATAGCAGCGTGGACGTGCTATCAGGCAGGGCGGAGGGAACAAGATGCACCAGCGGGAAGAGCCCGGCCAGGGGTCTGTAATTGGTGCAGCGCACGCCACGCCCAGGAGGTCCAGAGTGGGTGCTTGTCGCCTTGGGGCTCACAGTCAGCTCACGGATGTTCCCAAGGATGGACGCCCTCGGCAGGGCCGTGGCCTCTGGAAAAGCCACCCCTCCGCCCTCCCTGGGACACAGTGGCCCTTGCAACCCGCAGCCCAAGGAGTGAGAACCTGGGGACGGGGAAGCAGCCCAGGCCTTCTCACTCTGCGAAACACCGTGGGCTGAAGCGGGAGGCTGGACTCCCACCCAAAGTAACGGGCAGCCCCCAGTCTGCCCACCCACGCAGGGTCAGAGGAGGCCAGCCGCGAACCCCAGATGGAGGTGCAGCTGAGGAGCTCAGCACATGGCCCCCAAATGTGCGGGACCCCATCCAGAGTCACCGTCAGAGCAAGTACCATGGAGCCTGCCTGGGGGCGCAGGACCGACAGCTGCCAACACGCAGGTGACACAGAGGGAATGGCTGGCAGGAGCCCTCCCCCCAGGAAGCAACGGGGAGAGGGTCGGAGAACCGGGGCTGCGCTGAAGCCGCCGCCACTCCCGCCACCGGAGGTCTCAGCGCAGAAGACGGCGCACCTGGGACAGCTGCGACGTGGGCGCAGACGTGCAGACAGGGCAATGGGGAAAGGCTGCGCGCGGGACTGGGCCCCTCTCCTGCGGAGCGGAGCCTACAGCCCACAGCTACCGCTGAGCATCAGACACGCGCTGACCTACGTGCCACCCTGCACGCGCTCCAGCCACGGGAGGCAGCAAACAACACAGATGAGAGGACAGAGTCGACCCCAACGCTTCACAATCCACCCTTTTGGAATCTCTCTGAAACGACAGACTGGTGGTGCTGAACAGAGTCGTGGCTTGGGGGGCGGGGAAGGCTGGTTCTGTATCTCCTTCGCGGTGACCGTTCCAGGAATCCACTTGTGATGAGGGACCCAGAGCTCACACACACCTGGTGTGGACGTGGGCGTCCTGGTTTCCACGTTGTATGACAGCCTCCTGAGATGTGAATGCTGGAGGCCAGGAGAGGGTATGGGGCCTCCGCACTATCTTCCCAACTTCTCGTGAAGCTACTGTTACTGTAGGTGATGATGATTTCACAATCAGAAGGTAAGAGGTACCCCTGCTGTTGCTCTGACCCAGGCCCAGCTCTGCTGCCGCCACCACCTCCGGAAGCAGAGCTGGCCCCGTGGACGAGCAGGTTAGACGGCACATGTCCCACCGGCAGAGACCCCGCAGGTGTCCTGGGGCTGCCCTGCCGCCGCCCCCCTGCCTCCAGCCGCCCTCGTCTCCTGGTCTCCAGGCTCAGAGCTCATGTCACCTCCTCAGGGACACTACCGGCTCCCTGTAGGCTGGCCCCACCCACTCAGTCACGACAGCACCAACGCCCTGGTATTTCCATCGTGGGGTGGGGCGGGGAGATCCCAGGAAGCCAGGGCCTCGTCTCAGGGTGGGGACACAGGTACCAGTCTGCGTATTCACTCTGCCGCACGACAGATCGCCCTGAATCCGGTAGCTTCAAACAGCACCGTGTGCCGCCTCTGAGGGTCTCTGCGGGGACGTGGGGGTGCAGCGGGGCAGGCCCGGCCCTCCAGTCGGCTGGACAGAGCCTCCCCAGCATTCAGCCACAGACCCGCCTCCTGCCCCGTCCCACGTGCCCCTCGGTGGCTGCCTGCCCCGTGGGCACAGTCGGCCTCAGGGTGAGCACAGCAATGGAGAGGTAAGTTGGAATTTCTGGGGAGGCTTTGAAACCACCCACGGTCCCCTCGGTGTCACCCCTTCTGGCAAAACCCTCCCCTGGAGGACGTCCCTGTGCCACTAGGGCCCCATTCAGAAGAGCACAGCCTTCAGGGGCAGAGACACAGGCTCCGCTCCCATCACGTGCCCACCCCTCGGTGCGTTTTCTGGGTCACGGGGCAGATGGCATCGCCCCCAGGGTCGCTGTGGGAACCACAGAAACACAGGGCAGGGAGCTCTCCCGACAGCTCTTCCATCCCCAGCCCAACCCGCCGGCCAGGGGGGGGGCTGTTACCGTCCCTTTCCACAGCGAGGAACCCAGGCACAGGAACCCGTGCCCAGGGGACGTGCTGAGCCCGCTGGGCACCCCCTTCCTGCACCCGCCCCGCTTTGTCACAGATGGAATCTCTGATTTCCCCAATCTACCACGAGCTCTGCATGTGATGCTGTTCCTCTGCGCCCACGAGGTCACCCTGCTGACCTTGCCCGTGGCCCCGGGGCAGCCCCTCCTCTCCAGGGAAGCCTTCCTGAAGCACCAGCCCACCGCCTGGTCGGCAGCAGCCCTGGGCTCGTGGGCTCTGGACCTCAGCGTGGACATCACCATCTGTTTCTGGGCCTGGGTCTCCTCCACAGAGAGCCGTCACAGGGTCCCTGGCAGGGAGTGTGACAGAGCCAGCCCGTATCTTCTGTGTCCTTGGTGGGGAGGGCAACAGTCAGCCATGCTGCTTCCCCATCCTGGGCACAGGCCTTGCAAGGAGCAGGGGGCAGCAGAGAGGGGCCGGTCGGGGGCTGGGCCCGGAACAAATAAGCTGGCTCACTGGAAACCCTCCAGGGCCGGCAGGGCTGTTCTGGGACAAACACCAGAGGTGACATTCAAAATGTTTAACAGCCAGAGTGGACACCAGACATAGACAGAGGACAGGACAAGCCTTGATGAAAACCTCGCTTTGCTTCATCCAGCAGCACATTCACTGACTTGCTTCTCTGAAAGGTCCAAGGAGGTCTGAGCTTCAGGCATGGCTGGATCCACAGGCCCAGACATGTCACCAGGCATCTCTCTCAGCTCTGCCTGCCTCTGCAATTCTCAGGTGTGCTCTCCCTACCTGTTGGCCAAGACAACCCTGGCAGCTCGCTGGATCTACTGGAGTCGTGTGACTGAACCCCCCTCCCCCTTGCTCACTGTAACGTTAGGGTCAGGAGGGGGCAACCCCTCTGGCGACAGCTGCTCCAGAGTCCTTTACCTTCCAAGAGGTCTGGCCTTTCGAGGTTTTTTAACAATTAAAACAGGCCTTTTAATTCTTAAAATATTATGCTCATGGTAAAAAGAAAAATCCAAGTGGTGCACGGAAGGACCCCTAGTGAAAAGGTATGGGCCCCCAGGTCACCTCCTGGGAGGGAAAATTGTCCCCAGTTTCCCGCGTCCTGGCAGCAACATGCACAAGGATATTCTCGCCTCTCTGTCTGCTGAAAGATGCACCTGTACACCTGCTCCGAACCACCTTTGCACGTCTTCTTTTCTCACTAACAGGGTTTGGAGACCGTCCCACAAGAGCCGCCTCAGGACCCCTCCCTCTCCCTCTCGGAGGTCACACAACTGGATGCACCCACTTCCGAGGCAGACACGCCAGGCGCCCCGTGAGTCACTCTGCTGTGTGACTCTGATAGGACAGCAGAGGGGGAGGATACTGCTGGACTCCTGTAGGTCTCCAAGAGGCTCCGCCGCTGGCCCTGCTGCGGGAGGGGAGCCCACCTGGCCACAGCCTGACGGCAGCCTTGTGGGACACTGAGCGGGGGACCTGCTGGGCTGCACCCAAGCCCTGGCCACAGAGACGTGGCTGCGAGCTGCCAGGGTCAGGTGGGAAGTCCTCTCCGCCCGGCTTCTCGCGCTGACAAGATGCCTAAGGTGCGTCCAGGCAGTTCCGGGAGCTCCGGTTTGTGCTTCTTCGTGGAAGCACGGACCTCAGGGCACCCATCGCTGGCCCTGGACACCTGGGTGGTTCCAACGCCGAGGCTGCCACCGTGCCAACAACCCTACATCGCCCTCACGGCGACATACGCCCTCATCTCGGGGTGTCGACCCAGCAGAAGCACCCACAGCTGCGCTGTCTGGCCTCCAACTCCAGCCATCGCGTGGGTATTTCTCTGCAATTCCCTGATGCATCCAGGCTGTGGGGCACTTTTTCATGTTTCCCGGGCTCCCCAGAGGTTTCTGACATTCCTGTGTCAGCTCGAGGGTGGTCTGTTGTCTGCCCGTAACCCCCAAGCTGGACCTAGAGGGAAAGAGAAACTCTTTGGAAGGCAAGAGTCCCTGGGCCCTTCCTGGAGCCCGAGGACGAGGGCAGAGAGCAGGGCTGAGGTGGAAGGAGACCGGCCGGATCCTGACGCCTCTGTCTAGGCTCCTTGATCCAGCTACGCCTGAACCGTCCTCTGGACTCTTCCGTCACACAAGCCAGCACTCTTCTCGCTTGTCAAGTCGAGTAGGGGTTTGTCCCTCGTGCTGCAGGGTCCTGGCTCGTGCAGGGCAGGAGTCGGCGCCCGTCTGGGTCCACCCTGCCCGGACTCCTGCGCTCCAGGAGCCTGGAGTGTCATTCCAGGGTGACGTTCTGGGGGCCACCAAGCCCTGGGGAGGAGGTGGACTGTGGTGGGGAGCCTCCGAGTCCCCGGGCTCCACCAGCCCTCCCTGCTGTGGCCTGCACCCTCCTCATGGCCGCGTGTGTTTTGAGGCGGAATAACCGTGTAATTGGTTTATCCGTTCCACGGCCAAACCTCAGCAAATATGTTTTTCCTAATTAGTTCATGTTTATTTAACGGGAACAACCGGCCCATTAAATTTAATGAGGCAGGTTGTCAGGTACGAAGCGGAAGTGTCTTCCTTAAGCGCGACCCGGACCTGGCAGGGCTGGGTCCCGGGCCGGGGCCGCGCGGAGCTCCTGGTCTGGGTGCCGGCAGACAGGCAGCGGCGTGGGTGTGTGCGGGCAACCCTCGCTCCTGGCCCCCCGGCCCCACGTCTTCTCCACTGCGTGGCACCCTCTAGCCTGGATTTCATCCGGTCCGTCTCCCCAGCGACCTCCGGGCCCCCGGGGGAGGGTCTCCCGTCTGCTCAGCGCTGCACCTCCCGTGCCAGGGCCATGACTGCCAGAGTGGACGTTCGCGGCCAACGCTCGTCTGAGTAGCTTCAAGACCCCTCCTGCCGCCTCGGTTCCCCGCCCCCCAACCCCGACGTACCCTGGACCCTGCCTGGTCTCCCCACGTCCCTCCGGCAGGCTTCACACCCCCACTGCCCCCTTAGCAGGCGGGAAGCTCTTTGCTCAGGGAGATCCAGGCTCTGCTGAGGGGTCGCCCCTGGGCCCGACAGCCGGCGGGAAGCGAGGGCCGGCACCCTGGACCCACGCCCAGGCGCGAGGCTGCACCCGCCACCTGCCTTGGGAGGCTTCGAGCCGGCGGGGCGAGGCGAGGCGGGGGGCGGTGGTGTTAGAACAACGTTCTGGTCCGTGTGGAACAACGGAAAATACAGTGAATTACGAAAGCCCTAACAAAACACACCGTAACCCTAAACCCCCGAGGAAAGCACGGGAACGTCTCGGTGGGCACGCCCTGGCCTCGCTCCTTATCTCCACGTGTGTACAGGTGGTGTTTGTTCCTCCAGACAGCGGGCTCACGCAGCTGCCACGACTGAGTTTTGAAACGGACTCGCGCTCCAGGCTGAATCGCCGTCAGTGGCCACAGAGCTGGTGGGCGGAGCACGTTTTATTGAACACGTCCTCTGCTGCTAGGCAGAGGTTACTTCCAGCGTGTTGCCGATGTCACTGACACTATGATACACCCAGTGGGGCCCAGCTCCCCAGAGGAGCCCCCTCCGGCCACTGCCCGGGCCTCTCCCGAGGGCCTCGCCAACTGACGTCCGAGGTCGGCTCTCCCGCTGCACCAAGGCCTGGGGCACCGACCAGGTGTCGACGTTGCTTCCCAGCACCCGGATGTGGTGAGGACGGCAGGGTCAGCTCCTCGGGCCTCCCAGGCAGAGAGGAGCCTGCAGGACTTCCATGAGGGACTGACCTTGGGGTCGGCACCTGCCCGTCAGGGGAGGGAGCAGAGGGCGGAGGCGCAGCTGGGCTGCTCTGGGACGCGGCGCGGCGGCCCGGCCTGCGGGCCGCTCCCCCAGGCAGTCGCTGGATGCGGCTCTGGCCCTCCAGTGTGACTCCGGCCAGGTAGTTCCTGAGCACAGCGACTTCCCCGAGGGAGCGGACTCGGGTCAAAGGCTCGACGCCGGCGGGGTTCTGGGTGGCGGGCCCTCTGCTCTCACACTTGCTAAGCACTGGCCGTGGGCCGCTTGTCACACGGCCCCGGGAGAAGCGCCTGTGAAGGCTGCAGGGCGGGAGGAGGGGGCCGTGGGCCGCGGCCACATCCCTTGTGGTTCCAGCTCCCTGAGCCAGCTTCCACTGGGTGACCTGTGCCCTCCCTTCGTCCCTCCGGCCCTGGGTGACGGGAGCTTCATGCTCTGCTAAGTTCTGGGTTATCACAGCATCCCATCCGAGGTTTTAGCTCCTCTACCTCCAGGGCCAACACCCTGGACTCAACTCCTCTGTTTAAAGACTCAGTGCTTTCTGGCTCCTGGTTGGACCCTGGATGTCACAGCCAACGTCATGACATTTAATCCCCAGCCCCAGGGTAGGATGGGTATAACTCCCCAACAGTCACACAGCCGGGGCCTGGGCCCAGAATGCCTGCCTCGAGGTCCACACCCACTGGACACAGCCTCACCTGTGCCACACTCTCTCAGGCCCCACTTCCTGCCACGTATGGCCACGTGCAGGGGCTGGAGCCACGGGCCCACACACGGGCACGTCGCGCACAAAGGCCCACACACGTGCACACAGAGCCCGCACCCTGAGCGCACGCAAGCCCCCACCAAAGTGACGCTCGGACACACAGCCCTACGGCCACAGTAGGGGAGGCCACGGAAGCTTGGCTCCGGCGCCGGGGGAGTCCGGGGAACGAGCTGAGGTCCAGGAGGGAGCCAGGGGCACGAGCAAGTGGACAGCACGGCTGGCTGCCTGTGAGAGACACAGGCACCAGTGCACACGTCTGCCCACACACAGGGACCTACACACACACAGGCACAGGTGCACACGCAGGCGCTCCGAGGCTGCCTCCTGGGTGGGAGAACAGGGCCTGAGACTAGGAAGCTGGACGCGGCCCTGGACGCCACGGGCTCCGACCGAGTCTCAGAAGGGCCTCGGCGGCTTCCGGCTGCAGGGTGGCTCTGATGTCACTTAGGGTCAATGAGCCGTGACCTCGCAGAGGGCCGCTCGCTGGGCGCCCTGCCACCCACCGGGCTGCTGTGTGTTTGACTGGCCCCCGGTGTGCTGGGGACGCTGACCAGGACCTGTGGCTGGGCATCTCCTTGGCCAGCGTGCAGCTGGGCTGACTCGGCTGTGGGCAGCTTGTCCAGCCCCCCGGACACCGACAAGCCCCGCGGACCTCCAGCTCCGCACGTGAGAGCCGGGGGAGGCGCCGGGGCTGCAAGGCCGGCATCAGGAGCGCCGGCTCTCAGCTCCAGAGAACTGCGGCAGGAAACCAGGCTCACCAGCCGGGCGTCCCCCTCCTGCTGCCCACACAGCGCTGGGCGGGCAGGTGCAGCCGTGCGGTCAGGGCGCCTCAGGACGGGCCGGTGGGCGCTGACCGAGCAGAGCGCACCCCAGCCCAGCCGTCACCTGCCCTTCTCGAGCCGCATCCCGTCACCCGCCCTTCTCGAGCCGCATCCCTTGCTCAGTCTGCAGAATCACCCACACCCAAGCCAAACACCCAGAAACCACCCAGGTCCCCCCCTTGCCCAGTGAGGTCCCCCCCTTGCCCAGTGAGGTCCAGTCCTGCCAGCTCCAGCGCCTGAGGCTCGGCCTGCTCTGGCCCCGGACCCACCGCCGGACCCCCTGAGGGTCACTCAGGACCCCAGGTGTCTACAAGGCTCTCCACTTGAGCCCACCTCCCCCCAAGGCCAAGGCGACACCCCTCAGAGGGACTGGACTGCGCTGGTCCCTCAGGAGCACCTCCTCCCGGCCTGGCACCCACCCCCGGCCCTGCGCCCCAGCTGTACTCTCTGTGCACGGTCTGTGCCCCGCCCCCGGCCCCCATCTGGGCCCCCTCTCTCCCAGCCTCTGGCTGTCCCGGAGCCCTCCACCGGCGCTGGACTCAAGCTCCGCCTGTCAGGAAGCTGGCCCGCTCCCCTGCTGCGTCCCGACGCGGAGCTGCTCCCCTCGCGCACCTCCACCTGCTCTGGGCACGGCCAGGCCCGCACCCGCCTGCCCCACTGGCGCCGGCGGGTGCCCGTCCTCCAGCCTGACCTGGGGCCGCGCTCCGGGCACGGAGGCGGCAGCAGGCCCGCCTGGCAGCCCAGACACGACTGAAGACGAGGACGCCTGCTTTATTTGTCTGCGGACAGGGGCACACACGCTACTTCTCCAGCACGGGGGCATCCGGCGCCTGCGGTCTCTGCACTGCGGTCCCACGGCGCGTCCCCTCTTCAGGCCCCAAGTCACTGCCAGGCCCGGAGTGGGCCTGCGTCAACCCTACAAAGGAGAACAGAGTTCAGGCCCCCAGGAGCGTGCGTGTCCCCCAGGCTCGCTCCACGAGGGCCCGTTTCATGGAGAGGGTCCTACCCCGTGGGTCCCCAGGCCTGGACGCGGCCTCCTCACCTCCATGCCTGGTGCCCACACAGCACGTGCCCGTGGCCTCCCGCCGGCCTCCCGCCTGCACCCTGTGCACACGGTCTTGCCCGGAGACGCAGCTCTCCTTCGCCCCTCGAGGTCTCCCCTCTGTTCTCTTCTCAGCTCAGAGTGAAACCGCCTGGAGAGCCCTCACACCCAGGCGCTGGCCCGTGGGACACAGCACCTCGTGGGGCTGGAGCTCGCCCCGCAGCCCTGGGGGGGAGCCTTGCGTCTAAGACCTGCTCCCTCCCTGCTGCCCGGCAGCTCCCAGGAGCAAAGTGCTCTCAGGGACCCTTTAAAGCCGGAGGCTCCTGAGGTGAGACTGGCGGGACCTGGGACCTTGGGGAGCTGGCAGGGAGGGTCAGGAAGGAGGTCCACGCCTCAGGCCAGGGCCTCTAGGACAGCCTGCAGTGCCCCCAACGTGGGGCTGGGAAGCGTGTGGCACCCGGACCACCATGACCACCTCCACTCACCAAAGGCTGGGCCCCGTCAGGCCAGCACAGGAGTGGCTGCCCTCTGCCCCCTCAGCTCTCCCCCTTCCACAGGGCAGCCCGGCCCTTTCCACGACCCCGACCCTGCACCCTGGCCTCTCCACCCCCCGCTGCGCAGAGGTCAGGACGGGTGGCCCCCCTGGACAGCAGGGCCTGACTTCACCCAGGGCTGACCTCGGACATGGCCTAGCCGCGCCCACAGACCCCTCCCCGCCCACCGCCGCGGAGCCCAGGGGGGTAGGAGGCCGCAGCTGACGCCTACCTTGTGCGCTGAGCCGACGCAGTGCTGGTAGGCCTTGGCCAGGTCCGCACACAGCAGCACCTCCTGTAGGTGCTCGCGGTAGCAGCGCAGGATCTGGGCCTGCAGCCCCGAGCACACGGGCTCCACCCTGCGGGGCCTGCGGAGAGGAGGAGGCAGTCTGGGGCAGCGCCACGGGCCAGGCACGGGGGCCACGGCATCCGGTCGCCCCCAGAGAGGGACCGAGGTGGCCCTTGGGGGACCCCCCCCCCCGCCCAAGGCCTCCAGGGCGCCTCCCACCCGGGTGTGGGCCACCATCGTCTCCCCCAAAGCTGTTTTTCTGATTTCAAAACTAATACATGCACGATGAGGAAAACTGGAAAAACACAAAATGTTTAAAAAAAAACTAAGGTGTTTTCAGACTCTCACTTCCTAGAGAATATCACTGCAGCATTTTAGAGGAATTTACTATTTTTTCTTTCTTTGTTCATCAAGGTAGGTTTAGAACCTAAAGCTAGACTCTAAACGTACTCATCTGAAGAATGATTTTATGTTCTCTTTTTAAAAATACGAAACAAAGATGAAAAAGGGAAATAAAGCTTATTCTCATCGGTCACCAGGGTCTTCTTCCTGACGCCTCGCCCGCCGCCCCTCCCGCCCTCCCCTCTCTCCGGACCTCACACATGCTCCCCTGTACACGCACCCTCTCACGCTCACACGCGTGCACACAGCTGTACACTCACACACGTGCACATATACACACGCACATGCACTCACGCCCCCGAGCTCCTGCGTTCACGGGTTCAGGCCCATGCTCCCCGCGGCTCTGGGCGGGGTTGCCGTCTCTCACCGCCCGCCCCGACCCCAAACCAGGCAGCAGAGGACGAGGAGGCAGGTGGCCGGCCCGGGTCCCACACTAGGATGCAGGGGCGCCGGGACACACACTCACAGGGTTTCCATGGTTTCTGGCAGGTCCACCAGGAACCTCGGAGCCGCGGCTAAGCCTGGGCCCCGTGTTGCCCTCCCAGGCTCGGGCGCCGGGGAGGCCTCGGCAGCGGAAGGACCCCTGCTCCCGTCACCCGGGGCCTGCAGGTCGACAGCTCCCCGGCCCCGGATCTACTTTCAAAAGTCCAGCCTTGCGGCAGGTGCTGGGCTGGAATGCTGGTTTTAACACAGCTCAGCCTCCCACATCCATCCGTTAGGACCAGGAACAGAGGGCTCAGCGGCTCTCGTTACCCAGCTGCGGCTGACACGCCCAGCGCCGCCATCCCGGCAGCGATGCCCACAGGACTCCGGGCCCCGCGCGTGGGCTTGGTCCTCAGGCCTGCTGACCACACGCTGCAGCCCCCTCCCTTCCCACCGCCGCCCCCCACGCCCAGACAATCCCTGATCAGCCAAGATCCATGGCGTGGACGGAACTGAGGGTTTACAAGCTGAACAGGCAGGAGGCGGGGTGGGGAGCAGCCGCCACGCCCGCGCTCAGGTCCACGGCTCCAAAGGTCAAGGCTGTGCTGGGAGAAACGGCCCCCTTTCCCCGAAGGCCCTGCCCACCACCCAGGATTCCACTGGGTCCTGAGGGCGCAGCCAGGGGACGCAACGGCCCTACAGCGCCACACGGCCCTGCTCCTGTCTGCACAGCGCACACGGGCTCGGAGGCTTCCTACCTGAGGAGGACACGTGTCTCTCCTGGGCGCTGACCTTCGCACAGGAGAACAGACGGGCTCCCAGGCTCACCCTCTCCTCCCGGGCCCTGGGGTCCCCTCACTGGGTTCCGTCTGCCGCTGTAGTGGGGTGACCGCCTGGCTGCCCAGTGCTTGCAGGATGCCCCTCCCTCCGCGTTGAAGACCCTTCTGCCACGGACACGTCCAATGGTGGGCCTTCTAAATGCCTCCGGACGGGCATCTCCTCTCTGCTGCCCTCGCCTGGAAATAGCTCCCTCTGCATTTCCCTCCGGGCTCCTCCATCCCACCTGCCCTTGGCGGGGAGCCCCCGAGGCCGCATCTTTCGGGCTCCGTCCTGGCACCCGCCGGCTGTCCTCCCACACAGACCTCCCGCTCGCCCGGCCCTGCGGCCCCTGGAGCAGCAGCTCCCATCCAGCCCCGCTCCCGACGAACAGTCCCCCACCCGCGGCCCTTGAGGGTGCGGCCAGCAGAGCTGTCGGAGCCGCAGATCTCATGGAAAGAGGCGTCGTCGGGGGCAGGACGGCCGGCAGCCTGGCCAGTGATGTGGGGCTCGTCCTGGAGCCGCACCCTCTCCAGACCGACGGCGGAAGCGACTCACCCGCTGGCTGTAAGTGGGCAGAGCAGCGGCTTCTTAACTCTGCCCCCCACCTTCTGTCTTCAGGTCCCTGGACCACGGCCCCTGTGCGTTCTGAGGGCAAACCTCTCAGAGGACCCAGGGGGCTCCCAGTTCAGGAGAAACAGAGGGAGGGGCCGAGCAGAATCCAGCCCCTCACACCAGGGTCACCCGTGGGCCTGCGGACACCTCTGCGCTGGCGTTTGTCAGCCACAACACGAGGAGACAGGGTGTCAGGAAAACGTCAATCGCGAGAAATTTCACCTGTCTGCCTGCAAACGGGCCGTGAACGGCACGGGGCAGGGAGCAGGCGAGACTGGGTCACACAGCTGGGGCCGCGGCAAGCCCGTCCACTGCATGCAGAACGGCTCAGGCTTCATCGGCTGCCTGGAAGGTACCCAGGGCAGTGACCTCTCCAGGGAGGGAGAGAAGCCCTGCCCCCCCCCCCCCGCGCCCCCAGCTGAGGGACATGTTAGGATTCCCGGCTGGGAGGCTCTGGCCCACTCAGAGGTCAGCTCCCCTTGCTTGCCAGCCTCTCCTCCTCTGCACGAGGGGCTGAGACGCCAGACACGAGCCTGCAGGGTGAGGGGGGCGGAGAGCGGGGCAGGCCTTTGGCAGAGAAGAGTGACGACAGGAGGCGTTGGGGCTGGGCCCAGGTGCGGTGCTTCACAGCTCACGGCTCACCCAGGCCCGACGGTGCTCCCTTCCCAGGAACCTTAAGGCACCCATCGTGGGGTCCCTTCTCCAAGGAGCCAAGAGACCCCAAGCAGGTGCCCTGGGGGCCAGTGGGGGGCACACAGGTTTTGGGGGCTTTGCCACGTGCTGCTGCGAGTTCAGTGTCTGGGGCGAGGAGGGGCCACTGTGCACAGCAGACCAGGACCGGCTCGTGGGGTCAGTTCTCAACACCCACACGGCCGCCATCTGGCGGTGTCACAGGTACTCAGGGACCCAGCTTCCGGCCCTCCTCTCCGACGGCCCAGAGACCACCAGGCGCTGTGGGGAGTGAGGGTCTCACACGGGCCAGCTGGCCTCGGCACCGTGGCCACCTCTGGGAATGGAAACCGTGACCCCAGTGCCACCTGTGAACCGAGCTCTACCCGCTGGTGGGAGGGACACGTTTCCAGAAGGAGAGCTGTGATAAAAGGCTCACACGAGCCAGGAACCAACCCTCCCCTCCCTCCGTCCAGGAACCAGCACTGCCCAGCAACCCGGCAGAGGGAAGAGCTGGCCTGGGCGCTCCGGACCACTGCCCCTGCCCCTGCCAGCTTCGGGAGACCGGCCATGCCGCTCTCACTGACAGGCACCCCGCGCTGGGAACCCGGCCCCCCCACCTGCGTGGGCACAGAGGGCCCTCCTCCCTTGCCTTTGTCCCAAACACCCTAAACTTCTCCCCCAGGGCCAACCCCAGTCGATCCCAACAACACACACCCCAAACTCCAACGCTCGGACCCCCCACCCCCGGTTCCCTGGAGACTTCCAGCCTAGCACGTCACCCCCAACCCGCCGATTCCTCACCACGTTCACCAGCAAGCGCCAGGGAACCCACTTCCCGCCTAGTTTCCATCTTGGTGAGTGGAGTCCGTCACTCCAGTGACCTGCCTAGTCAGAAACCGGGGGCCGCTCTAGACGCGCCCCCCCCCATAGATGCCTCCCTCTTACCTTCTAACTATAACGTTCCTGCTTCCCTGCAAGCTAACCGAAAACCGCAGACGTATCCACTGCAGCTCCCAAACAGCAGGGCGGTTGCCCTCTCTCTCCCTGGGCCTGACCCACCCCACCTGGGTGGCTCTCGAGGCCACTGCTCGTCCTCCCGCCCCCCCTCTCCTGCATCCCCCCTCCCCGAGGCCTTCAGTCCCCGCGGACGCTCACTCGCTCCTCTTGGCCCCGGGCTCAGGCCTGCGGAGGCCAAACCCGCCCGTGTCCTGCCTCCTCTGCACCCCCTGCCGGCTGCAGCTCTGCGTGGTTCCCAGAGCGCCACCCCTGGGCCACAGTGACCCTTCCAGAAGGGCCCCCTCCCCCTCTGGTGTTCAGGGCTTTGGGGCCCAGCTCTCCTGAGCTCTCCGTGCCACTCCCCACTCAGTCTGGGGTCTGCTTCCTCATCCCCCTGCCCCCCAAGGGCCACCAGCACCCTAAGGGCACAGACACCCCTCCTCGGCATCCCAGCCTCACTACCCCTGCCTCCTACCTAGAGGAGGGGTCCTTCTGCAGGGCCAAGGGCACCCCCATCGGCCACCCCTTCTCTCCCCCAGCACCTGGGTGGTCTGTCCCAGTGGCCCTTCTCTCTCGTACCTTCGCTATTCCACTCTCTGCTGAAGACACACTCATCTCTGCAGAGTCTAGGAAGACCGCAAACCCAAAGCACTTCTACTCATGGCCCTCCCACCCCCAGCCCGCTCTCCTCTCCCAGAAGCTCTGCCCGGGGCTCTGCTCCCACCGCCCAGTCCAGCCTCACAGGTTCTTCCTGCTCAGGGGCCCATCGCAGCCCACCTGTCCCTGGAGGCTGGAGGCCTCGTCCTGACTCCGCTCCGCTAGCGCTCTCCCGCCACGCGTGCCCCCGAGCCCCACGTGGGGCCCCCGCTATTCCCACAGTTCTGCGCCAGACTCACGGCCGGTGTGGTCACTGCGGGACGAGCGGCCCAGCGGGTGCCCACAGGGACCCGACCCCCTCATCCTCCTGCACCTCATACACTGGGCACGTTGTCCCCGACATCCCCATAGCCCACCCTCTCCACTGCGAGCACTGATTGTCCTAGAACATAAAGCAGCCCACGGGTTTCTGCAACTCCAAGGAGGTTCACAAACCCATTTCTGGGGTGATTACAGCTCGCTGGACCCTGTGCTAAGCAGTCCCTCCTGTCCGCGTCTGTCCCTTCTCTCCGGCCCTGCTCTCCCCCTCCTGAACTCGGGAGGTCCCCTGTCCGCGGCCAGTCTGTCCCCACGAGGGCGCAGGGCCCGGGGCGGCTCGGGGCTGCAGGGGGAGCCCATGATGGGTGTGGCCTGGAGAACCACCCTGCCACCTTGCCGCGAGGGCACCAGGACGGAGGGGGACGCAGCTTCGTGAGACAGCAACTGCACGTGCTCACCCGTCATTCACCCGAGTCACACAGCAAGGCCACTGGGGAGGGACCTGCCCTCTGCAGCCCCCAGCATCTCCCCTTCGCTCCCAGCTCTGCCCTCCTTACCCCTAGGGGCGGGGGGGTGTGGTCCGCATGGGGGGTGGGGGAGCCCAGTGAAAGGGACAGGGCTGAAACCACGCCCCTGCAGGGAAGACACGGCCATGGCCCTGGCCCCAGGGAATTGGACCCTCACACCGTCTGAAGTTCTCGGTCCGCGGCTGGGAACCGCTCTCAGCTCTCCTGTGGCAGAGCTGGACGCTCGTCTGTGCCGGCCCAGAAGGGGCGTCTGCGGCAAGGTGTGGAGACAAGGCCCTGGGAACCCGCTGTGCACGTGAAGGCCAGCGGGTAGGGGCACCTCCCCCAAGACACGCCCTTCCTGGAGACTCAGAATGTGACCTTGATTGGAGATGGGGTCCTGGCAGGTACAGTTAGTCAGCATGGGGTCACGGTCGGGCAGGGAGGCCCCTGATCCAACGTGGCTGGTGTCCTCCTAAGAGGAGGAGAGAGACACTGACCACGGACACAGACCAGAGGAGAAGCCACGTGACGCCGGAGGCAGAGGCTGCAGTGATGCGCCTACAGGCCAAGGACGCCAAGCCTCCCGGCAACACCAGAAGCTGAGCAAACGCCCGGGAGCCCTCCAGCTTCAGAGAGAGCCGGCTGTGGGCCACAGCAGCCCCAGGAAACAGGCAGCCGGCCATGCAGGAAAGCGCTCAGTGCCGACGGGCAGAAGTTAGTGGCAGGCAGACGGCTCACCAGTCACCTTCTGACAGACAGAAACACGCATCTTGTGTGACAGAGGCTCCGCGGTAAATGGCTCAGGTGGGAGGCCTTTCGTCCCAGGTTGCATCTCAGGCCGGGCCTGAGGTCCAGGTCATTCTGAGGACCAGTCCCTGCCAGGTTCTAACCCGGCACAGCAGCCCATCCTGCAGGTGGGGACACCAGTGTCAGAGGGGTTAGGTGACTTGCCCAAGGCCACACAGCGAGACACAGAGCCAGCATAAGAGCCCGGTTATCTGGCTCCACGCTGCGTCCATTTAACTCCATGCCAAGTTTGGAAAATTCCCCCAAAATTCCAAAGAAGAAAGAACCAAGGGTACAGAAAAGAAGCAAAAGACACATGGGATTCAGGCTCCCAGGGGAGCCAGAAGTTTGCCAACTGGAAGGGCCGACACCGGCCAGCGCGGCCGCAGGGGCGCCCGTGCCAGCGCGGGGCCGGGCCCCCTCCGAGCTCACGCAAGCCCGGCTGCGCACAGGCCCGAGCGCGACGCCGAGCACGTCCCTCTGTGGGCCCTGCTTCTGACCGACATCTCATCACCTCAGCCTTCTCCCATTACCACCGCTGGTGTGGAACTGGGCCATTAGACATCTTCCTGACACTTCATCTCAGAGATGCGCTGGCGGGGTGAATGCACAGAGCAGGCTTTCCATCACGGCTCGGAGGCGAGGTGCGCAGGTGCCACGGAGCTGCACATCCGTCTCTGTCAGGACCAGCTGAGCCGTGGGGCGGGCTCCGCGGCGGCCTGGCCAGGGCCCAGGGGCTGACGAGACCAGCTGCTCGCTGAGGACCCGCTTCGCTGGCCGCTGCCGACCACGTGCCACTCAGCCCGGGCGGGTGGGGCCCAGAGACATGCCGTCGCTAGAGGCCACACGGGACCCCCCCGGGGGGGGGGCAGCTACTCTGGGAGCCCAGGCCTAGCAGAGCTCTGCTCCCGAGGAAACGAAGCGCAAACTGGCCCCCACGGCTGCTTAGCCAGTGACAGGATTCCTCCCTGGGACTGCCACTGCACGCACACATGCACTCGTGCACACGTGCACGGAACAGGGAGGCTGCTCCTGGCTTTGGTCCTTTGTGAGAAAGCCACAGGGGAAGCACACGTCCCCCGCAGGAGCCTCCTGGTTCATCACCAGACGTGTGGGGTGGACGCAGCCCAAGGAGGCGTGGGTCGCGGGGGTCTGGGGTCCACACCAGGACCACTGGAGCCGCAGAGCCACCCCTCACAGTCCCTCAGCGGCCGGGGGGCTGGAGGCTCCAGGGGAGGGAGCGGCAGCCGCAGCGCCTGAGGACCCCCAGGACCCCGTCTGCCGGCATCCTCTGGTTTCCCTTCCCCGAGGCCTCCCTGTCTCCTGGGCAACGGCACCTGCTGGCGGGTGTCCCCCCCGGTCTGCCTCCCCCACCTCCTTGTGACACACCTGGGGGGGCCTCTTCAAGCCCTGCTGTGCCCCCTCCTCCCCGTGCAGGCCCGGCCACTTGCCTGCTGCCCAGGGACGGGCCGGCACCTCCTGCTCTCATGTAAGTTCTCACCGAGGCCCAGACCCCGCAGGGACCCCGGCCCACGTCCCTCTGCTGCAGAGCCCTGGCCCCAGGAAGAGCGCGGTGCCACAAACACTGGCTCAGGCCTCCTGCCTGTCCACGCCTGCCTGTCGGTCCACAGTACACGGAGCGGCCGAGGCCACACGGAGGCTTCGCCTGCGGCGGGGGTGACACGGCAGGGGCGACTCCCCAGGCTGCTCCTTGGCCCCCAAGCCCCCGGGATGTGGCCGCCTTTCAAGGGCCACTTCTGGGGGGTGCTGGCTGGTGTCCCGGTGGAAGGGTGCCGTCAACGGCGCCGTGTGAGCCGTGGTCCTGCGTGCACCCCCTGCCAGCCTCCGTCCTCCCGGCCCCTCTGACTGGAGCCAAGTGTCCCCGATCAACTGTGTCACCTCTGCTCACCCACGAGGGGCTGGCACGGCGCCCACCTACAAGGGCGCCCAGCGGCTGGGGCCACACCTGCGCGGAGCGGCCCCATTGGACTGGGAGTGCCCCGCGGGCAGGGACCAGCTTACTACCTCTGCGTCCAGGCCGGCGCCGAGCTCAGCAGACGACCCAGCCCAGGGAGACCGTGTCCCCCTGGCCGTCCAGATGTCTGCCTGGTCCAGCCTGTTGCCTCTGTGGCCTGTGGGTGGGCCCTGGGCCTGCTCTCCAGCTGCCTCTGGATCCACTTCCTGGGGGAGCCTCCCCGTGCCCAGCCCCGGGGGTGGGGCCCTCGCAGCAGCCAGGAGCTCAGGGTTGACTGGAAACCAACAAACCAAGGAGCTTCCCTCTGGGCTGGGCCGGACCACACAGCCCTCCACACGCGGCAGTTAGGTTGGCGGAGAGCATAAGCCTCGGTGCAGGACGGGAGCATTTCCCAGCCCCCGAAGAGGTCTGCGTGTGGTGTGCTGTGCTCTGGTGACAGGGGACACGGGGGCAGAGGCAGGAGCTAACCTCCGACGCCGTCAGGTGAGACTCAGGCACAAATACCCCCTGGTGACGTGAGCAGGCGCAGCTGCTCCTCCCTGGGCCTTCCCTGCAGTGACTCTGAGGCTGGGCTGTCCCTCGTCCCCGCTGTGACGGGACCGAAGCCGAAGCCTGGAGCCCCTGGCACTCCCCACCCCTGGTCCTGCCCGGCCCTTGCGTCCGGCCCCCACAGGCCTCCTGTCGTCACGGGAACTGCCTCCCCGGGGCCTCCTCCCACCCGGCCCCTGCGTCCACTGACTCAGACCCTTCCCGAAGTCCTGCCCGCCGCCGGCCCAGCAGACCTTATCCCTCCCCCAGCCACACAGCTTCCCCCGCTCAGCCTGCAGAGACGTGTCCTCAGCTGAAACCTGACACATAATCTCAGTGAAGAAACAGATTAGTGCAGAGCTGGCGCGGTGCGGTCTTCGCAGGTCCGTCCCCCACTCTACGGTGTCCCAGCACATTTGGAAACCGCAGGGGCCTCTTCCTGGCTGACCCGGGGTGTTCTGAGGGGCGTCTCTGGACGCTGGGGCTGATTCGCTCTGTGGGCCACACCCCCGTCCACTGTCGCCGACGCAAGAGGCGCAAAGGGCCTCAGGGCGTCACCCATCCGTGCACCTCACACGTCGCCGAGGGCGGGGAGGGGCCAGAGTCTCCATGCAGGAAGCACTGGGACGGTCAGCCCCCTCCTAACCCCAATCTGCGCTCTGAACCGCAGCTGACCCTCAGCAGCATCAGAGTCGCTTGCGGTCCCCGGAGTCCAGCAAGACCCTGGCGCCACCAGACCCGAGGAGAGGGAGACAAAGCCAGGAGGCGGCGGACGCGGCCCCCAGCCGTGCAGTGCTGGGCTGGCTGTGCTGCCCGTCAGCCTGGAGTCACCGAGCACAGTGCACGAGGGTGGGCGCCCTCCTGCCCTCCTGCCCTCCTGCCCTCCTGCCGGAGGGGCCGCAGGGAGTGGGTGGTGCAGCCCAGGGCGGGGAAGCGGCCAGAGCAGTGGTGAGGGCGGCTCACACTGAGCACAAAAGGTCGGTGACGGAGCAAGTGAGGGTGTAGCACGTGGAGGACAAGGGAGCCAGGCCCGTTGAGGAGGGAGCTCCACACATGGCGCAGCCGCAAGAACCCGAGTGCCGGCACCCGGGGAAGCCGTGTGGACTTCCCGTGCTCAGACACACGTACGTGAGTGTGCGGGAACTCACACACGTAAACGTGCGTGCCTGTGCGGGAGCACCTGGGAACACTGACAGCCCAGCAGCAGCGAGCACGCCCAGCGCCCAGACCTGGGCCTCTGAGCACCACTCCGCAGTAAACAGAACAGAGTGGGGACAGTTGATCCCAGGGCTGGGGCCGGAGCACCTGTGCCAGAGAGGGAAGGCCACCCAGAGCGCGAAGCCATACCTCGAAAGGACAGAAGAGACTGTCTGAAGGCAGAATCCTGGGCCACGTGAACAACAACATAAACGAGGGAATTTATTACAACCCAACAAGGCACTGTGACTCCCTGACTCTTTCCTAACATAAACAAACACGCGAACACCTCAGCGGGGGAGAAGGGAAACTCCCTTTAATTCGATTCATAAACGTAGAGGAAACGATGTAAGTGAACAACCGTCATGGGCCACCCCGACTGTGGTGGCTGGTTCAGGGGACAGTAGTCCCTGGAGGCCGAGGCTGAGGCATCAGGATCTGGACACACCCTGGAGAAGCTCCCACAGAGCAGGGATCAAGCACAAGGGGACACAGCCTGTGCAGAGAGGCCAGGCAGGCCCACCGTGACCGGCTCACGGTCCACATCCCTAGTGGAGGGATGGGACCCACCAGGAAGGGCACGGCACCATCTGGGGGGCCTTCCTGCCAGGAACGCACAGCCTGAGGCTGGCCATGAGGAAACATCGGGCGGACCCAGGCTGGGGTCACCCTTCAGAAGGAGAGGCCTGTAGCCTGTTAGACTGTCAAGGTCACGAGAGACAGAGAAAGACCAAGGAACTGTCCCCACTGGAGACTGATGGTCACGGAGGTGCAGCACAAACTCCTGGGCCAGAAAGGAAAGGGCTGCGGCGGGCAGCCGGGGAGGGGGGGGTGCCTGTGGCCTGCGGCTGAGTCAGCGAGGGTTTCCCGACCGGAAGAGCTGTGTGTGGTCACGGAGCACGGTCCTGGGAGGTACACGGTGGTCTAGAATACTTAGCGGCAACAGGTCACCATGTCAGGAAAAGACAGTGTTTTTGTCTAGAGGGAGGCAGTGAGGACGCGGCAGGCTCTAGTGTGGCCGATCGGGTACCTGGCTTAAGGCAAGTGTTCTTATTCTTGTGACCTTTCTATGGGTTCGAAATTATTTCAAAATAAGGCAAAATAAGGATGGCAGTTTGAGAGGACTGAATGTATTCAAAAAGATGTATTTATCCCAAAAAAGAGCCCACCAGGTTTTCCTTTTTTTTTCCAGCTGGGAGTGGGAGAGGGAAAGTTTGACAAAGTGATTCTAAATTCATTTGAAAAAGCAAGTTGGAAAATAATCACCAAGGTAGAAGAACTTGCTCTGATGGATATTTAATATTTGAACTTAGTGTAGCTGCGTAATATGTTTTATACATATCTAAAACGTGCAGGCTTGGCCCCAGAAAAGAGTCCAGAAACAGGCCCAAGGACGTTAGCGCAGGATTGGGTGGACTTCTACATCACTGCTGATGGGACAGAGGGCTCCCCATTTGGGAGAGAACCAAGGTGGACCTGCACGTCACACCCCACACCTAAGAAACCACAGTGGGGTCATGTGCAGCACGCCTTAGTGGGGAGTAACTCAGAGCGGTACTCATCCTAAAAATATGGGTATGGTGGGAAGGAGGGCCTTTGTGATATAACCTAAGTCACAAACAGAAACATTAACAACAACAAAAATGCACTGGGTCCCTATCCCCCCATCAACTGCCAAAGGGCAAAAATTAAACTCAAAGAAGAGTCACAACAGAAATAAAAGGTTAATAACACTGTTACACAAAGACCTTTTAAAAAGAATTAATAAGGAAAAAAGGGCGAAGGCCATAAGTAAGTAATTCACAAAAGAAGAAATGCAAACAGCTAGTAATTTCTGGAAGGGTTTAACCTCACTGATCCTGGAAGAAATGAGGAAGTTTAAAAAAGAGAGGTTTTGGGGCTTCCCTGGTGGCGCAGTGGTTGAGAATCCACCTGCCGATGCAGGGGACACGGGTTCGTGCCCCGGTCCGGGAAGATCCCACATGCCGCGGAGCGGCTGGGCCCGTGAGCCATGGCCGCTGAGCCTGCGCGTCTGGAGCCTGTGCTCCACAATGGGAGAGGACACAGCAGTAAGAGGCCCGCGTACCGCAAAAAAAAAAAAAAAACAGAGGTTTTGTTTGTTTGGTTTTGGTTGTGAGATTGGCAAAGATGTTTTTTAGAAATATTGTTAAAATCCTGTGCTTGGGGAAACGGACACCGTCCAGCATCACTGTTTGGAGTGAAAATTGGTACAGGACCTCCACTGTTCTGGAGAGCCAGTAAGTAAAATGTAAACACGTAAATATACACATATAAATACAGTGTGTGTGTGTGTGTGTGTGTGTGTGTGTGTGTGTGTGTTCTCTGACCCAACAATTCCCTCTACAAGCATTTAAATAAGTGCACGACGACAGATAAACCTATTTGTTGCAGTTATCATTACATTGGTAAAAAAAGATCAGAAAACTCCCCAGGATTCATCAATAAGTGATCGATTACATAAATTCTGACCCTCCAGAATAACAATGTGGTATTAAAAGTGAACATGTAAATGCAGATTTACCGACATGGACACAGGCCCACAGAATGCGGACGAGGGAGGTGACGTGTGTTTCCACGAGCCCACTTATGTCCAACTGTGTGTGTGCTCAGCTCAGAGTGACGTCCCCACAACTTAAGCAGGGCGAAATCTGGGCTTTTTTAACTTTTTAATACTTTTCTGCCTCGTTTGATTTTTTACAATATTCACGTCTCGTTTTTCTAAGCAGAAGACAAAACTATTTTTCATTTTGAAAAACTGTAAAGAGACATAATCGTCTGGATACTTTCATCACTGATGACTTCAAGATGCTACAGTAAACAGCAAATCAAACCATGTGCAGACGCCACGTCCACACGTTATAGATCTGGATGGACTCTACAAGTGCACTGCAAGTTATCATGTATATCTGAACACACACACACATAATCAGAGGAGACGAAGACAGGTGGGTGTGGAATGCAGAGCAAATGGGTACGTGCACAGAGTAGGAGCTAAATCTTTGCTGAATTAGGAGCAAATAAAGAAACGCTTCTCTCTGAAAAGTCTGAAATAGAAACCAAGATGCTCACAGCGTCAAAGGAATGCACGCCTATCCTGGTGGGTCTGTTACGGGACCAGCCGTAGGGCTCCGGCACCCCACCTGCCCCATCGCTGCTCAGGAATGGGAAGGATGTGACCCTTGCCTTCACAGGTGTCACGGGCACCCTCTCTCCTTGCCCCTGGCGCATGCACCCGCCCCACCGCGCACACGCAAGCACACACACTGAGAGACAGGCTGGTACAACAGGCTGAAACGAGCGTGAATCAGGGCAGAGACACTCGGCTGTAACAGCAATCAGCCGCACAAGGACAGGACGGCAGCCTGAGCTCGGCACACTTCATCTGCTACCGCTAGAGCCATCATCCTGAAGCACGTCCACTCCCATCAGTTCAGAGCTTCCCAAGCCTTCAGAAAGGGCCCAGACCCCGGCACTCATGCCCTCTCCCCTCGGGTGGACTCAGCGGACGCGGGAGGCTGGCAGGACCAGCCTGGGCAACGGGCCTCTCCTGACCACTGACGCTGTCCCCTTGGGAAGCCCGTTCACAGCACGACTCCCCATGATCCTGTCCACAGAACGAGTGAGGTGACATCGTCCAGGTGCCTGGGCCACAGGCAGCATCCGCTGAGTGCCAGGGCCTCCCTCCCTCTGCCTCGCAAGCCCACAGGAGCTGCGGCCCCCGCTCCGGCTGGGCTCACCGTGCGAGGTGTCGTGTGTGACCCACTCTGCACAGGCCAAGCACACACACACCGCACGGGAGGGGCCCAGGCCTTCCTGATGTGGAATCTACGTGGGCTCCTGGGCCTAGCACCGGCGACTTCCTGCCACATCGGCCCCAAGCGAAAGCCGGAGCCCAGCTGTCCCCACCCGACCCAGCACTGTTTGGCCCTCTCTGGAATGCATTTTCCCTCCCAAACGGTTCCGTTTAATCTGTGTTAGAGATGTGCTATGCTGCACAATCACCCTTCGTAACTTTTCTTAATTCCTCAAGATGCATTCTGCTACCTTTGAAGAAATAAACACAGCTTCCCTGCTCATTTTTACCATACGGAAAGGGTCATAAATTTTATATCCAAGACAAATGGCAAGCTTTCTATCATAAAAACCCTATTTCTCCTGTTATAGCTTCAAGCAGACATTTGGCCTTTGCTTAAATAGGCATTTGGACTGAGCTGCACATGGTTTTGAGCTGATACACAGAAGCTACAGCAACAAACCCTGAGAGCAAAGAGCCTTTTGTCACCATGGTTCCCACCCTACACCCTCCAGCCAGGCCCCAGACGTGGCCGCACCTGGTTTCACCGCGCGGTGTTGCCCTCCTTCTGGGATCTCAGCCGGGGCCCTGAGGACTAGTTACCCTGTAGGTCAGTGTCTGGAGGACTTGACATCGTGAGACTGGGTCAGGGCGGATGGGGCTGCCTGCCCGGGAGTGCTCATACCTGGCTCAAGATCACCTAGTGGTCAGCGTGGCACAGGCTGTGCCGGGCCTCAATGCCCGGTCCCTGGACGGAGGGAGGGGGGCTCTGAAGAGTGAGAGGCACAGGGGAAGGGGCATCACAGGGAGACCAGGGCCCCCTCTGCTTCACGCCAACACTGCCGTCCTGCCACCAGAAACCAAGATCCAGGCGGAAACAGCGCCGACGGCTGCGGCTAGCATCCTGCATCACCCAGGACACGGTGGGGGACATGCAGTCACCTGGGAACCCCAGAGCCACGTTCAAGATACACGCTCTTCCCAAAACGACTCCCAGATCTGAGCAGTCGTGTCCTTCAAACAAGGAACCATGTGTCATAAACACATTTTTCTCATCTAGGACCGAGGTGACCGTATTTTTTTACTTTTAAACCATTTTATATTTCTAACCCATATTTAGAAATTCGTACCTGCCTGAGGTAGAAGCTCGTTCACCTGACGAAGGAGACAATGTCAAAGGAAAGAAGGGGGCAGCACACCCCCTCAGCGCAGCTCTGACAAAAGCAGGGCTGTGACAGTGATGCCCTAGGGGACAGTGCCAGCCCTGCCGGGGCCAAGGACCCCGAGGTGACGGCTATGAGCCAATTCACCGGTCGGGCCGCCTGCAGGACAGGTGGGGAGGGAAACCGTGTGTCAGCCCAGGCGAAACTCCTGGGCAGTGGGACAACTGTCCTCACGAGACGCCTGAACGGCGGTCCATCCACCGCGGGAAATTCACAGAAGACTGGGACGGCCGGAGTCAGAGCGCCACGACCGCGCCAGGAGCGTCTCGCAGGAGCTGGGGCTCGGTCTGCCGGAAGCGCGGCATGGACCGTCAGTGCGGTCCAGCTGACCAGGCGGTGGCAGCGAGCTAGGACGGCGCTGCGGCCAGCGAGGCGCTGTCCACGGGCCCTGTGGTTTCGGGGGTGCCTCCACACGGTGGCTCACGGCCTCCCCTCATTTGTGCGTGTGTTGGGTGGGGGCAGGGGGCAACAGCGGGAGTGATGGTCTGGGGACACTTTAAAGAGTTCCTAGGAATCACGGCCCAGCGTCTGCACCCTCAGCTTCCCGGAGACTGGACTGTGGAGAAGCCTTGGGGTAGTGGCTCTCGATTCTCTGCGGTCTGACCTCACCAGGAACACAGGGCCTGTCCTGGACGATACAACCAGGATCCACTCCAGCCTGGACCCACAGCCGTGCAGTGGGGGCAAGGGAAGCCCCAGGGTGGCACGTGGCCAGCCCGTACCACACACGCCGCTTCTCCGGAGGTGGACCCTCAGGACAGAGAGCTCCTGGGTGGGGTGGGTGGAGCCCCCGCCCCTTCAGACCCTGCAGCCTTTCCTCCAGGGGTCTGGAGGCTGCCGGGATGCTAACACGTAACCACGAACCTCTCACGGATGTGCTGGCAGAGGCTGCAGAGATCACCCTTCCTGGAGCCCCCGCCCTGGTCCTGCAGCACCTGGCACCCGGAGACGGTGCGGCGTCCCGGGAGGTCAGCAGAGCCCTGCCCTTGTCGCCGACGAGGGACGGGAGCCCGGTCCACGGGGCCCGGATCTGAGGGGCTCTGAGACCTACACAATGACCGCTCGACTGTCCCGAGCCCTCGGCAGGGCTGCCTCTCGGGAGGACAGGGCGTGCGGTGCTGGCACAGATGAGCACGCGGGACCCTAAGCAGGGCTTTCTCTCGGGAAGCGGAACAGGGAGGCAACAGACCCAATTGGAAGAATAAGCCCAAGGATGACGCTGCTCAGTGGTAACCCCTTCACTGACTGAAAAGGGAAGATTCCTCCACTGTAACAGCATCTAAGCCCCAGAGGCTGATCTAAAACGTGACACTCCAAGAAAAACGAACGTGGCACAAAGAACGGAGCCTTTCGGGACAGTGGCTTTACTGCCGAAGCGAGTCATTAACAGAGCTGGGATGCAGGGCCGTCTCGTCTTTGTCGAGGGGAGGGATTAACAGACTGTCGTCTCTGAGCCCAGCTTCCTGAGTCACAGGTCTCTGAGCAGTAAGAAGGCACCGGGCGGAGGCCAGCGGCCCCTGGGGGCTGCGGCCACGTGGGGTGGGGTCCGCCGGGGACCTCACAGCCCGCAGGACAGGCTCTGAGCCCACCACCTGCGGTCCTCAGGAGGCTCCCCTGCCCCTCCTGGCTGGGGGCCCCCAGACGCTGTGCCCGGTCAGGAGTCTCCTTCCTGCTGGACCCTGGCCTCCCTCGTGGCGCCCTAGCCTGGGGGTCTGCACGGCCCCTTCTCATCTCTCGGTTCTGCTCCGGAGTCAGGGACAGTCCCCAGAGTCTCAGCCCCCCTCCGCCCGCTGTCCTACTGTATCCCCCTCGCAACGCGTTGCATAACTGACCGTTTGTGTGCCGGGGGCCCAGCTCATGTGCAGGGGCCTCGTGTGTCTGCCAAGAGGGAGAGTCGCCGGCTGGCGGTGCCAAAGCGGGTCCCACGTGGGCTCCCCACCTCCACCTCAGCACTGGCGCCGTCTCAGCCTCTCCCAGATGCTGCCAGGCATCTTTCTAAAACACGAATCCCTTACAAGCTTTCTCACGGCTTGCCGCTGCCTGCAGGACGCATTCCAATTCTCTCACACGCACAGAAGGCCCTTCACACCTGCGACCAGGCCGCCCTTTCAGCCGCACCCCTTGACACCTGCTTCCCCCCACGCAGGTCCCTGCTTTCTCCGGCACCGCGCCCGGGTCTCTGCCCACACGGCCCTGACGGCAGAGCCGAATCAGCCGGGAAGCCCCGCGGCCTCTGCCCGGGAGGGCGTCATTCACGCGGTGGTGAAGCAATGATCACACCGAATATACCATGCGGGTGCTACGGTCCGGGGCCCGGGACACAAAGCGGCAAACACGGCTCCTGCCCGCAGAAGCCTGAGGGCCAGTGGAGCACGGTGCGGGGACAGAAGGGGCGCCCAGCAGGGGTCTCGGCCCCAGGTCCACCCCGGCGATCCCAGAGGGCGGTGCCGCCTGGGGAGATGTGTCCGTGCGCCCTGACACGTGGCACCAGCCATGGGAGAGGGCCCAGGTCACCGCCACCTAGTCCTGTCTGCAGAGAGAAGCGACGACGGAGAGCCCTACGGGGGCAGCGAGTCACATGGCAAACACACCCAGCCGTCTCTGTGGATGTGGCCCGGGCCGGGGCAGGCGACAGGGAGAGGCCCTGAAGGGGGAGCCTCCCCGCTCGAGGCCAGTCACGAGCAGATCACAAGGAGGCTCTGCCCAGAGAACCTGGTGGCTCCCATGGTCCGCGGGCCATGGGAGCCAGTCAGCCTGCCAGCCTGCAGCGACGTCTCTGCCGGACGTCTGTGAGTGGGCACCGTGGCCCAGGAGGAAGGAGCAGGTCTGGACCCCATCGGACCTGGTTCGGATCCCGCGCTACCCCTGCCGTGGGTCCTGAGCACCCGTGGGGACCACTCGGCCCTCGCAGGAGCCTGAGCAAAAGAGGCACCATCCCCGCCCCGTTTCCCAGTCCAGGAAGCGAGCCCGCAAGGCGCCGGACGCGGCTTCGGCCCCTGCCACGCACTTCACACCAGGAGACCCTGAACCACACAGGCTCCAGCACAGCCGCCGCACGTGATACCCTTAAAGAAACGGATTACCTGCACTCTGTCTTCTGAATGAATTATTCAATGGGTTTTGATTTGTCAACCTCTCAAAGAGCCAGGTACACCCGTTTAAACCACGTGTTTTGGTAAATTTCTGAACAGACGACGCTCCTTTTAACAGGTTAGGTAAGGTAAGGAAGTCAGAGACAGAAACATCCTCTGAATTCAGGCTACTACAGCAGCACCTGCACTAGAGGATGTTTGAACCCGTCTCATTCAGGATTCAAGCCCACAAGCACCGTCTCCACAGACAATCACCGTTCCATCATTAGGTCCCTGACAGATGCAGACGGGGAAGCTCACACACCTGAACACCAGCCCCTCCCTCAGCTGGGCCCGCGTCAGGCAGGAGCCCGGCCCAGGTGAGGTGGGCAGCCCAGCAGCTGTGTCCTCGCGGACCAGACCTCTCTGGTCGCAGTCCCTGCAGCACGGTGGCTCGGTCCCAGGAAACAGTTAATAACCTGCGTCTTTCGGCTCCCCTGTGCTGGCCTCTTTGAGGGCCGCCCTCTGCGGGGCCGGGGGCCGTACGAGTTTCCTGCCAGGGGCGAGCCGAGAGCAGCTCTGGACGACTCCCCCAGGAAGAGGACAGAGGTTATCATAAAAACTAGATGTGACAATAAATGCAGGATGTTCCCCGGGGTCTTAATCTCTTCCTTCAGGAAACCTGAGCAATTCCGCCTTCCGTGCTGTTGTGAGGTAGAGGGTATGTGCATGCATGCGTGCGTGCGTGCGTGCGTGCGTCCTGGGTTACTTGCTTCTGCCCCAACAATGGAATCCTTCCGAAGCCAGAGCCCCAGCCTGTGGTGTTGGCCTCGCCGCCCATATGCTCCTCCTAAGGCCAAGTGCTTGCTGACCCCCGAGGGTACACTGGGCCTGGCAGCCTCAGGAAAGCTCGAGAGGCCAGCGTGAAGTTGGGAGGGTCACCGTCCGTCAGCGTCTAACACGGCCAATGTGACCCACGGCGCTGTTTTCTGCTTGGCAAACTCTAACCCCTTCCTCCCCCAGCCACGGGGGAGTAGCTGGTGGAAGAACTACGCTCTCCTCCAGGAAAAAAAATTTAAAGTTGGACTTTAAACATCTGTGTGAAGGCTTCTAAGGACAAGACGAAGCAGGACTCGATGGCCAAGGCTATGAGGAGAAGGGAACCTGGAGGTGAGCGTTCATTCCTGGAGCTGCCTCCCCGCCAGCCCCCTGAGTTTTCGCCAATTCTTGGTGCTGGGCAAACAGCTTCTGCTAAAAGGCAGAGAAGCCAGCAGGGTCTCTGGAGCTCTCTCGGGACAGTAGAGGCACAGCATGGCTGGGACTCAAGGCATCGGGACTCCAGGGAGAAGGGAGGCACACTCAGGGGTCTTCCTCCTTTAAAGCATTCTTCAGATCCTTGAGCTCAGGAAGCCTCATGGCAGGAAACTCAGAACCTAAGTAAAAAGCCACTGAAGGGCGGAGTAGAATTCTCAGAAGTTTCATAGAGTTGAGGAGGCAAACATAGGGCTTTCGAGCTCGCCAAGAACAAGGAGCCCTGGACAGCCAGACCCTAGGGACAGGGGTCAGTCAAGAAGCCTGAGCTCCACCAAGACTGCAGGCAGGACCCAGTCAGCTCAGTCCATCAGGGTTTACGTGACCTGCCTTGACACTGGCCCATCCAGGAAGGGGGTGAGCACCTCTGGGGAAG
Organism: Leucopleurus acutus; assembly: GCF_964270905.1. Taxonomy (NCBI): domain Eukaryota; kingdom Metazoa; phylum Chordata; class Mammalia; order Artiodactyla; family Delphinidae; genus Leucopleurus; species Leucopleurus acutus. The sequence goes on along the minus strand of NC_139153.1, from coordinate 1,164,671 downwards.
CCTCTGTACCTTCTCTATAATGCCTGGCATTCAATCAAGAATTACCAGGCACACGGAGAAACAGAACCACGAGGAAAAAACAGGCAACAGAAACAGACCTGCAGATGACTTCAAAATAGCTACAATTAATACGTTCAAGCATTCATAGTTCAAATGCATATATCGGGAGAGAGGGCAGGCTGGGCCTGGCTCCAACGTCCGGGGCTCTGGCTTCTGCCCAGCCCCCTCATCCACGCCCCCAGCAGCCCAACGCCAAGGCCCTGAACATGCTAATCGCCTCCTGCCCGGGGCCCCCGCACCTGCTGGCCTCCTTTGGAGAAGCCCCCTCTCCGTCCTTGCTTGCTCTGGCCCGCGTCTCGGGTCCTGAGGAGTCAGTTTCAGTGTAGGACACCCCCACCCCGTGCCCGCCCGGATCTGGGGTCTGGGTCGGGGCCTCAGACTGGGCTTCTTCACTCGCTGTCTTTCACGGCTCATCACCGCCATCAGCCATTGTTTGGGCAAATGGTTTCTGTGCAGTTAGTTTTTTGTTTTGCTTTGTTTTGTTTTAATGAATTTATTTATTTACTTTTGGCTGTGTTGGGTCTTCGTTTCTGTGCGAGGGCTTTCTCTAGTTGTGGTGAGTGGGGGCCACTCTTCATCGCGGTACGCAGGCCTCTCACTGTTGTGGCCCCTCCCGTTGCGGAGCACAGGCTCCGGACACGCAGGCTCAGCGGCCATGGCTCACGGGCCCAGCCGCTCCGCGGCATGTGGGATCTTCCCGGACCGGGGCACGAACCCGCGTCCCCTGCATCGGCAGGCGGACTCTCAACCACTGCGCCACCAGGGAAGCCCACAACAGCTTTCTTAGTGAACTCAGTTTACATATTAAATCTGTTCCACGCCATGCCATGCTAGGTGTGGTGAAGGGACGACTGAATAAACGACCACCATCACTAACCTCTGTCACGCAGGCACGGCAGCAGCCACTGACGGCCCACCGTGGACCTGGGCCCACCCCCAGGTCCACCGTCCACGGGGGTCTCACCTGCAGACAGGAAACCCAGCAGGAGGCAGGGCCGAGGTCTGAGTCCAGGTGTGTCCACAGGGGCCTCCACGGGACAGCAAAGCCGCCGAGACAAACAGTGAGGCCCAGAGGCCCCGAAGCTGTCAAAGCTGGGCTCGGCCCCCCACGTCCAGGCGCGGCTGCGGGCAGGTGAGGGAGCCGCCCAACAGCAGACGAGGGGCACCGACCCTTCAGTCACACACTCTACAGGAAGCGCCGTCCAGGATGCCGCCGCACGTCCAGGCGCGGCTGTGGGCAGGTGAGGGAGCCGCCCAACAGCAGACGAGGGGCACCGACCCCTCAGTCACACGCTCTACAGGGAGCACCGTCCAGGATGCCGTGAGCAGACAGAGTCCCCCCTACACCACACACGCCATGGAACCACCGACAGCAGACGAGGGGCACCGACCCTTCAGGCACACGCTCTACAGGGAGCGCCGTCCAGGATGCCGTGAACAGACAGAGTCCCCCCTGCACCACACACGCCACCCGCCTCTGCCTTCAGAGGGCACGAGAATGAAAAAGGAGGTGACAGTCAAATCCGCCCGAGTCCCCCCTCAGGATGGGGCCACATGGTGGGTGACACAACGCGGCAGCACTGACGGCAGAGCCCTGGCAGCTCTCCAGCTCCTTCCCCTGCAGGTAGGTTGAGATCCAGGGAAAGAGGGCGGGCGCTGCCCACTTCTGGGGGTCACATTCCTGGGTGGCTGTCACCCAACCTCTCCCTGTCACCCACTGCCTGTGATTCCGGTGAGCCGGAATCTCACCTGGGAGAGGTGGGGACCCCACCGGGGCAGCGAGAACGCTCCGTCCTTGGGGTCCCAGGTCTCCGTCGCTCCCCGGGGAGTGGGAGGGTCCCGCTCCCAGCTCCCGTCACTGCCCCAGGGCTGAACTGCAAGAGAAGATTCTCCTCCCCACACCCTCCCTTCAGTCAGCTCGACCAGGACCCGCAGCACCTCCCCGGCTTCGGGGGTCCCTGCGGCGCCAGGTCTGGACGGGATGTGCCCCCTCCGGGCACCCCCACGGCTTTCAGCAGCGGCCTCTCACCCCTGGTCCCCCAAACCTCCATACGCCGTCACCTCGAGGTGGCAGAGCCAAGCTGGTCCCCCCTGCACTGGGCCGGGGGGGGGGAGGGGCAGGCACGGGGGCCCCAGCTGATTGACAAAGGTCGACGGGTCCCCAGGGACACCTGCACACAAGGGACCGGCTCTCCCTTCCCCACGGGGCCCCTGCAGACCTTCCTGGACCTGCATCCGAAGCAACAGGCGCGTCTGCAGCGGACAGGCTGCCGCACCCCTGTTCCTGACGCTCGGCTCCCAGGCCCCCAGCGCAGGAGCAGGACAGGCGGACAGAACACTGGTGCTCAGCCCTGTGCCGCCCGACCCTGTCCTTCCGGAGGCAAGACAGCCCCCGGACCGAGTGTCACGCAGAGGCTCCAGGCTCAGGGCCAGGCCACTCCGGAACCCGCCCAGGGGCGGGGGGGCCAGCAGCACCCCTTCTTGACTCCCTCAGGGGCCTGGGCGCAGCGCCCAGCCCGGCTCACAGGACACGCAGGACCTGGTCCTGGAGTGGCTGGCTCTGCCCCGACCCCCGGCGCGGGGATCTGAGCCCCTCGAGAAGCTTGCAATCAGGCCTTGGGGCAGGGAGATTTTACAGACGCAGGCGGAGTTCAGGAGGAGGAAGCTCTTACTTGATCGCACCCTCCATCTTCGAGGCTGCCTTGTGGAACTGCTGTGAAGACTGTCTGTACGTCTCGACATTCTGCAACGAGAAAACGGACCCGACGGGTTACCAGACGGAAGCTTCTCTCCGGCCGCAACCCCACCCACAGCCGTGCTGAGTCCACACATGCCGGCTTCCTGGCCAGGACCGCAGGGAGGGCCCAGCTCCTCATGGACCAGCCGCGGCCGCCAGGACACATGGAGCCCCTGGCTCAGGGGCCACACCCCCGCCACGAGCGAGGCCCGGCCCGGCCTGCCCCGCCGTGTAAAGTTTTATGGGCGCACGGCCATGCCCACGATTTGTGGCCGCACGGCTGTGGCTGCTCCTGGGCTACGACAGTGTCCACAGAGGCAGCGAGGCCCACACAGCCTAAGACAGCCACTATCTTAAAGAAGAAGTTTGCCGTTCCTTCGTCTGGTCCAACCCCACCTTTCCGTGGACTCTGCTGCCCAGAGATGTGAAGCAACTTGCCCGAAGCCACACAGCAGGCAGCGGTGCCGGGACCACAGCCCAGGACCCACGCACTCACCAGCACTGCCAGGCAGTCCCAGAGGCACGTGCTGCCCTCCTTCCGAGGGCACCCCGTGTGTGCTCAGGGCCGGCAGTGTGGGGACGGCAGCAGGACAGAGCTCGGCTGGAGCCTGGGGCCACCGCAGCATCCTTCCGGTCAGTCACGCCACTTCTTTGTGCCCCAAGGCGAGTGGCTTCAGGCCACCCAGGCCCAGCACCCCGCATGCCACGTCTCCAGAGGAGACCAACGTGAACACAGCTGCCCCCCAACACCAGCTCCTGGCCGAGCCCCGTGAGGCTCACGGGTGGACCCAACATCTCCAAGGACGCAGGCTTGAGGACGAAACCACCCAGAGGAAGCCCGACACGGGGCTGGCGTCGGACGCCCCAGCAAGATGCCCTGTGGAGCTGCTGGGCCCACACAAGCCTGGGGTAGCCCCCTTCCCACCACAGATGGGCAAACGCAGCTTCAGGGCTCCCGCGGGGGCCGGTCAGTCAGGCCCTGCAAGCAGCCAGTGAGGCAGGTGAAGGGACCCGCGGAAGTGGAGACCCCACGGCCTGTCGGCCTCCAAGCCCGGCTCTCCCACTCCACCTCCACTGAGTACACAGGGAGCCTGGCCCAAAAGGAACGAACCAGTCGGACCAGAACAGGTGACAGGTGCCCAGATCAGAGCCGCGCGGGGCAAGCGCCGTACCCCATGGGCCCCATCATCCACCTGCAGGGAAGGTAACCACGGCAGGCGCGGGGAGCACGTCCCCGAAGCACCTGCAGGGCATCGAAGGCGGAGTCTGTACCCGGGTTGGGGGGGCGGAACCAGGCCAGCAGCCCTATCCTGGTACCACGGCCTCTGGGAAGGGCCAGCTGGGAGGGACGCGGAAGGGTGTTCCGAGGCGCAGCTCAGCCCACGAAGGGCAGGGGTTCTGCTCTGGGCTGTGCTGGGGCGAGTCCACTGCCGGGCTGCCACCCCCAGCTGCAGACTGAGGCCACCCCGCCGCTCCCTGGCATGTTCCCCACCCCTGAACCAGGGAGACAGCCGAGGCCCCTCTGATGGTCAATGGGAGCTGCGAACACCCAGCGCACAACAGGCATGAAATAAACGGGGGCTCTCCCCACCCAGCCCGGCTGCCCCCCTCCACAGGGACGTGCTGACGCCCAGCCGTCCAGCCCTGACGATCCAGCCAAGAGATTCCAACTCCACCTCAACCAGTGGATGGTCAACCAACACTGACCCTGGGGAGGGAGTAAGGACACAGGTGAATCAGGCCCGGCCCTCTCCGCTGAGCAGACGCTCCCCTGGGATGTCCATGTTTTAACGCTCTCTGCACGCGGCGTCTGCTCTTTGGGTCACTTCCTCCCTCGAACCCTGTCTCCTAGCCGTCAGGAGGGCAGCCCTCCCCGCGGGGCGCCGAGAGGGGCGGGCTCACGGGACGAGGGTACCACCCACACGCCACCACTGCCTCTTCTGAAGTCACAGCCCCCAGCCACGCTGCCCGTCCCCTCCCGCAGACAGCCTCGCGGCTGAGGCCTGCCCTCCTGGGAGAGCAGCCGGGCGGTCCCTTCCCGGGGAGCACCCGCAGCCCAGACGGGACCCTGCACCTCCACGCACCGCCCGGCCGGGGAGACCTGCGTCAGTGGCTGCACTGACTGCGACCTCAGCCTGAACCTGTGGTCGGTGAGGCTAGTCGCAGGAAGTGCCCGCGGGCCAAGAAGTGGTGGTAACCCCAGCGCGGCTTCCTCTACAGCCTCAGGATGACTCAGAGGACAGCCCCCGCTGCGCCCTCTGCGCATCTAGCCAGCCTGAGCAGGTCAGGCACCGCCAGCGACCCCCTGCCCCCCAATGCCCCCCGCACGCGCCCACCCGGCTTCCTGGGGCCGTTGGAAGGCCTCAGCCAGTGAGAGCAGGGCCCTCGCAGACTCCACCAAGGGGCTTCTGGAAGGACCGGGGGCCCCCCACCGAGACCCTGCTGAGCGCTGGAGGTCCCACGGCAGCCCGGCCGCAGGCAATGGGGCCGAGCAAGGCTCCACTCTTCAGGGTGTGAGGAGTCGTGGGGCGGCCGCGTGGACGACACAGTGACCCCCGCAGCCCCGCTGCCCCCTGCTCCCCCCAACCGGTGATCTCTCCCCCCCTAGATTCAGACCCCACGATTTCAGGGCCCCTCCTCCCCCTCCAGCTGCTGCGAGCGAGTCTGAAACCAGAAGACCCGATCTCGATTAATTAAGCCTGCCATTAAAAATTAAATAACGTGAGCGAGAAGGTGTGAGCCTTATCTCAACAGGCTTCAAGAGTCCCAGTGTTTCTTCAATTACTTCCCAGCAGTTTTCATATTTCATACTGTCTGATTTCTCCAAGGGCCTGGATTCTGGAGATCAAAAGAGAGGGCAGGGGGAGGGGGGAGGCTGGGGACCGAGGCGGGCTGTCCGTCCCCACCGCAGCCAGGACGGGGGGGCCCCTAAGGCAGAGCTCGGTCTGCCGGCCCGGAGGGGAGCCCCAGGAACGGTGAGAGGCCGCCGGGCCATGAGGGTGGGTGCAGGCCGCGGGGGGGGGGGGGCGTCTGGCTCCCTGGCTTCTGTGTGAAATAAAGACGGTCCCAGAGCATCCTCCATACAGCGTCGTGGGAATTGCTACAAAATGCCGCTGAAATGGCACATATAAAACGCTTAGAGCTGGTGGGGTCAGGCACAGAGGAAACAAAAAATGTCTTAAAAGCTTAACACCCAAATGCGCGTCAGCCAAGGGAAAGAGAGGGGCATCTCCTGGAGGAGGCGCGCTCCACCATGGGAAGGGTTCTCAGCCCCTCTGCCTGACCTATCCCCAGAGCCGCCGGCGCTGCCGGCACAGAGCGGCCCCACCAGGAGTGGCTGAAAAAGGGGAGCAGGCGCAGATCCGCTAGGGCAGATCAAAAGCGTGAGCAGGACGCGGCGTCTGTCTGGTCAATGGAAGTCTCTGAGCTGCCGCTCCGTGGACGCAGCCCCACCGGGAGCTCGCAGACCGGGCGGGGACGAAGAGCAGGCTGGGGGCCAGGCCCAGAGAGGCCGCAGGGGCCACATGAGGATCGCGAGCTTGGACCCCTCCCCCAAGTGAGAGCAGCTCAGCAAACACTTCGGGAATGTGTGAGAGAGACAGTCACTGGTTGTGCTCCGCGGCCGTGAGCACTGAACCATCAACCGGGGACACAGGGCCCACGGGGTTCAAGTGGACCCCCATGCCAGGCGCTGTGGCTGGGACCAGTCACCAGACTGGCCCTTCACACCCAGAGCTATGCTTCCGGTAGGAATGTCTATCCCTCTGCCGGGTGCAGACAGATGGTCAGAGGCAGACGATCCCGCCCAGGGGCCAGAACCTCGAGGGAAAGAGGCAGGCCCCAGAGCCGACCCAGCAGCTTCCCATACGCGCATGCCTCCGGCAAGGGATCCAACATACCGAGGGCCACACAGACCGGGCTCAGAGCAGACACACGGTTGTGCCTAGAGGCACCTGAAGGCCCAGAGCCGGGAGAGTTCCAGCAAAATCCGTGCAGCTGTCGGAGCCGGGGCCGGGGCTCAAGGAAGCACCAGAATCTGCAGGGAGCAGAGTGAGGATGGGAGACCCCAGACCCTGCGGCGCTTCAACACGTCCAGGCAGTCATCGGGGGTACGGAACACTCACCAGCCTAGTTACCAAAGGCTCTCCAAGCCCACGGGAACGCAAGGGCACGTGGAGAACTGTAAGAAGTCCGAACAGTCAACATAAAGCTTTGAAAGCTGCTGGGCGTGCAGTCGGTGACACAGTAGGTGAAGGGACAGAAATTCCGTTTTGTTGAGGGACTGAACAGCTGGCTCTTCGTGAAGCCGGTTCAGCATCTTTGCCCCTCCCGCGCGTTGGTGCCGGCCCCCTCCCCAGTCGCCAGACCCCACCCCGACCCCACTCCTCCCTCGCTCTGCTCCTTCCCCCGACCCCCTGGCGCTGCCCTTTCAGCCAGTGTTATTGCTAAAAATGACCAAGTGAAGCTGGCCGGCTATGCCCTACTCTGCTGAGTGGAGAAGACACCCCTTTCCAGACTTGCTCCGGCACTCACCCAGGATGGGTAAGGGCCAATCCTGCCCCCACTGCCTGCCCTCAGGGATGTCCACTGAGATCCTTTCAACCCCGGGGTCCCTTCCCTCCACCGTTTCCTCATCCCCAGGCACACCGTCCAAACTCATCCACGGCCACCTCCCCCAGGGCCACACCCAGGGCCTCCCACCCTCCAGGAGAGCCTTACCTGGGATCCCAACTGCAACCTGACAGCCCTACCTAGGGTCCTCAAGCACCCCCAGGACAGTCCCGCCTGTGATCCCCCCTCTACCCCACCCCCCCGGAAGGCCCCACGTGGCACGCCTGCCCTCTAACCCCACTGACCACGCCTTTACCCTCCACCCCTCCCACACCCTCCTGTCCTCACTTCCGCTCCCTCCCTGGTCCCCTGCTTTGCCCTCCCTGGGCCCTGCTTCCAGCCCCTCCCATCACACCCTGCGACCCTCAGCTCTCACCCAGGTACCTCTGCACCCGGTCACACTCCAGGCCTGGCTGATCCAACCCACCTGCCGTGTCCACCCCTAGGCCCAGGAGACCCCACAATGAACTTAGGCTCCAACCTCAGGTGAACCTTCTCCACAGCCTCTAATTCTTGAAATTCCAGGACAGCTGCCCCCACCAGGCCTGTTTCCCAGCCTGAGTTCCTGCTGTGGGCAGATGGCCGCTTCTCGACCCCAGAGACATCGGAGGCTGCAGCCGGGCACAAACAGGAGTCTTTCCCCAGGGCCAGGGTGCCTCTGCCTTCGCCCACCCCCGCCAGGTCCCGGGTCCCTCGGGCAGCGATGGGCCATCTCTGGGGCTCCGAGGAGGCAGTGACCAGCAGGCCGTGGCTCCTCTGTTTCTTCCTCTCATTTATGAGTGCCTACTGTTTACAGCAGTAAACGAGAGAGGTGCAGCCCTGGCCTTCGCAGAGCTAGCCGCCAGGTTCCGGCAAAACAACAATTCTACTCAGGAACCAGTGCCAAAAAGACACGGCAGGGTAGGGGTAAGGCACAGCCAGGAAGGCCGCGCTGCGGACAGCGTGGGTGGATACCTGAAGGACATGAAGAGGGAAACGAGGTTCGGGGGAGGCTTAGGCTGGGACCACCGCGGCGCGCTCTTGGAAAAGCAGGGCAGTGTGGCTGGAAGTCGGTCAGCTGATGGCTGGACCGGGGCCCGGCCACCTCACACAGGGCCTGCTTCAGGGCTGGCAGGAAGCCGGGGGCTGGACAGGGGACAATGCGGTCTGATCTCCATTCTGGAGGGACCACTGACTGCGCCCTCAGAGTCGGGGGGGTCAGGACCGGGGTCAGCTCCTGGGGGGGGCGGGGGAGGGGGGCTGCGGAGAGTGCAGAGGAAGGGGCCAGGCGGGCAGCACAGCCCTCACAAGGCAGCCAGCCAGGCCTTGTGCGCTGGTTAGCTGGTGTTTACTCTTCCAGACACACGTTTGGCTACTTGAATATCTAGATTGTGAAAACAAAATACAGAGCACAATAGAAAATAGAAAGGAATTTTAAAAATGAAGGGACATGAATTTTAACTCCACCTTTGTGACTTACCGGTAACCCGATCCCGAGCAAAGGGCCCCAGAGTCAAGGTCTCAGGACCGCCCCCCGCGGGCAGTGACTCAGGCCACAGGGGTGTTGACCAGGCGCCCCGGGAGGCAGGCTCCGCAGGCACAGGTCCTCAGCACTGAGACTCGGCCCTGGGACCAGAGGGCGCTCCCGGAGGAAGCCACAGGCTGGACGCCCCGCTTCCCAGAACCTCGTCCCCCAGCCCCGCCCCCGAAAGCCGAAAGCCTCCCCGCCCTCTGGCCAGTCGGGCGTGCGGCCCACGCGGCCCGGCCCATCCGGGGAAGGTCGGGGACCCGCGGCGGCAGCACCGCCGGCTTGTCCGGCACGGGCGGACCGCTCCAGGCCTCACCGGCGCCACCGAGCACGAGCTCCCAGGGGACCTGAGTGCCTGGGACACCTGGGGGGCGCAGGTGCACGAAAGCAGGGCCCCCACGGGCACCACAGCCGTTTCCTAAAATCCCTCCGCGGCTCCCGCTGTCCTCACGCGTCCCCGAGGCCTCGCACCCGCGGGCAGCTCGCTGTGGCCCTCAACCCTGGAGCCACGGGGCCGCCTGAGCCCAGCCCGTAGGCCGCTGGGTGGTCCGGGGTGGGGCCCCAGCGTCGGTGTTTAAGGAAGATCCGGGGGTTCCCTGGGCACCCAAGGTGGGAAACGCTGCTCCAGGTCCCAGAAACCCTGAGGTTACGCCTGCTTTGTCACTGACCAGCCTGTGCCTCCGCCTGTGGCCCCTGCTCCACAAAGAGCTGGGAAATCTTTTATTTCAAAATTAGAAACTACAGCGGGACACTAAAATGTGGTCCTTTGTATTAAGTGTCCTAGCTGCTTGATACTTTGTGGTTTGAGAAGTTTTCAAAGAAAATCAAAGGAGGAAAGAGGGCTGAAAAAAAGGAAGAGGAAAAGGGGAAGTCTGGCGACCGTCGCACCCCCGTCTCACGGGCCCCCTTGGCTTCCAAAGTAATTGGAAACACGTTCGGCACCGTTGTCAGTCCTGCGGAAATGCCAGACCTTTTGCTTCTCCTAAACACAGGTGACTTTTCTTCACGGTCGTCACCTCCTCTGATTCCAACTTCTAATTTTAGAACAGTTTCAAAATGTTGGTAGACAGCAGGCTTTGCGGGGATAATATAGCTCAATGTATATGAGGTACAAATTACCTAAATTAAAAATAATTCTCTCCTTTATTGCAAAAATGACTAACTCAACTCGAGTACCGTAAAGGTTCTTGCTAAGTGCTTACTAAAGGTTCTAAGAGACTCTGGGAAAAGAGTTCTTTTCTTTTTGACTTCACCTACAGGAGAGGGAATTCGCCTGTGACGAGCCCCTACTGCACGCCAGTCCCCAAGTGCCGTTACACAGTTCACGTTGTTTGTCCTGCAGGCAGAGCCTGAGGCTGGGAGCTGGACCCACCGGGCGTGTCTGCCCAGAGCCTCCTCCGTGGAAGGATTAGTCCAGGCGCTTGACACAAAGAGACGAACAGATGCAAATGAGGGTTTTGGTCCTTCTACAGAACGAATACCTTGATGAGCTGAGACATGAACGAACACACACCTGAACCACCGGTACGTGTTTGCTCTCCGGGCTGTGCAAATGCAGACAGGAAGTGTCACAGCACCGAAGAAATCCGCACAGGTTCTCACGGAAGCCTAAAGTCTGGGGGCTGCAAAAGGGGATTTTTTAAAAGGTCCTATTCTCATACCCGCAAATAGAGCCCAACAGCTCATGGGCTGTAGAGACAGCTCGTAAGCACGAGCTCCTAAATGAAACAGGCTTGGAGTCGGGTGGTGCTGGGCTGTGCTCAGAGGAGTGGGAGAAGACCAAGAATAAACGAATAAAAACACCAGAAATAAGTAAGGTGCATTTAAAAAGATCGTCCTCTGGCCTGAGCCGCACACGGCAGCCGCCCTCAGGGGTCAGGGGGCCATCTGCACGAGGAGGGACAGAGGCCAGCACAGCTACTGGGGACATTTGCTGCTGCGTGGGGGGGAGTGACACCCCCTCACAGCCACCGGGGGAGACAATTCCTGACGTGTCACCCTCGGGGGCAGCAGTCAGTGCTGAAAGAACGGGAGCTGTTGTGACCACTATTATTACCAACAAGTGATCTGTTGAGGAAATTAACCTACCAGCTTCTGGAACCACGGATCGGGAGCAAGGGGGGGTCAGTGTTCACGGCAGCGGGACCCCAAGGCTGCAGGACCCCAAGGCGGCGGCAGCTGACGGCGGGGGGGGGGGGGGGGGCTCCAGGACCTGGACCCCCAGGCACTCTGTTCTCCCAGGGAGCTGAGTCCACCGGCCACAGCCCTGGGGCCCGGCAGCTCCCGGCACGAGCTCCGGGCGCAGAAGGTAGAACGGCCCCAGGCCAGCGGCTGGCAGGCGGCAGGGGCGGCTCTTGTCCCCCCACCAACCCCAAGCCTCGGGCTGGGGTGGCCAAGCCAGGTCACGTCCCTTCCCGCCACCCGCAGGTACCGTCGGGGGAGCAAGGGGGGCATGGAGCCCAGGGCAGGCCCCACTGCCCTCCCTCTCTGCTCTGACTCAGCACTGATGCCCGGCCTCCGGGGCCATGCCCAGGGCCCTTCGGTCCAGCCTGATGCCCTCTGCTTCCCCCAGGACCGCCCTTCTGGAAGATGCCACGCAGCCACTCCTCCCCGCCCGCTGATCCCGCCCAGGCCGCTCTGCTGAAAGGGTGAAGTTTTGCACCTGAAGGAACCTCGACCCTCCTGCAAAGAGCAGCCCTGCAGCTGCCTTTTCTTCCCCTTCTTCCTTTAACATCCTCCTGTTTCCTTCCATCCTCCTGGAAACCTTACTTCTGCTGCTCAGGAGGAGAGTGTGGCACAGGCTTATTCCAGCCCTGCGTTCAAACCTCGCACCTTGGAGAAGAGTGTGACAGTCACCAGGTGCGCATCACCTGGACTCACCGCTCGCTGGGGCTCTGCCCATCCACCCACTCACACGCTCTTTCTGGCTGAAGCCACTTGACCTATCGACATTTTAGTCATCATGACCTTTGGCTCCCGAACACTTCAGCTGCATCTCCCAAGAGCAAATTAACTCTGATCCTCTGAGTAAACACTAAACAACTACCACAGTCGGGACCCTTCACGTCAACAGGATAATTTTCTAATACATAATCTGTATCTGACTGTTTCCAACTGCCCCAGGAAACGCCCCCACTCCGGGACGCAGGCGAGGGTCACAGGTCGTGCCTGGCCGACATGGCCCTGCCCGCCCTTCAGTCTAACCTGCTCCCACCCCCGCTTGGCCTTTCAGGACATTGATATGTTTCACGAAGCCAGGACAGTTGTTTCAGAGAATGTCCCTCAGTTGGAACACTTGTTTTGTCATGATTAGATTCAGGTTAAAATTCCTGGCGGAGAAATGGCAGAGGTGAGGCGGCCGTGCAGCCGTGTCCCCCATCGACACGTCAGTGTATGAGGTCACGGGACACTCCTCCTCTGACCCTGGTTACTTTGCGGCTGCTTCAGAGTGACATCACATGGCTTTGGAGGTGGGATCGTGAACACCCGGCACACTGGCGCCTCGCTCTCTGGGAGGAAGCCTGGAACGGCCCACCCGGAAGGGACACGTAAATGATTCGGCCAACAGTCCAGCGAAGCCCCAGCACGGCCACATCAACTGCCAGGGGTGGGGGGGAGAAGGGTCCAGATGGTTCCAGCCCCCAGCCACCATATGGCCCCGGCAAGGCCCCTGACTTCAGGAAACAGAGCCGAGCTGTTCCCGTGTCCTGTCTGAGCCCCCGACGCTCAGAGCCCGTGACCCTAACCAACGGCTGCTTGATGCCTCTGAGTTTCGAGGTGATTTGCTATGTAGGAACGTAGACCTGCGACCACACCCTTTCCCTTGACAACAAACACGTGACCTGAAGAGCGATGCTGTAAGAGCATGATTACCCTGCTTCCCAACAGTCATGGTTTTCGCTGAATTGATTATTATTACAACAGTGGCAAATGGGTGACTGTCTATCGTTCTCGCCACATTTATTAGCTGTTGTTCCTTCGTAAAGACAGTTTTCCTCTCCTTTCCTCCTTTTGATCCTGTATGTTTTTATGTCAGTTTGGACTTAGATTCTCTTTTTAAAATCCAACGTGTTATCATCCATTTCTGTCATCATTATCGTGTCGCGCAGACAAGGTGTCCGAACTCGGCTCGTGGGACCTCTTTCAGGCCGTCTCCTGGGTCCCGTTTAGACGCACATGCCCTCACCACGTTCTGAACGCTCCTCACTTTTTCACAAGATAAGATGTTAGCCACCCCAGTAGGTACGCAGCGACGTCTAACTGCAGGTCTAATTTGCATATCCAATAGCTAATGATGGTGAATGTCTTCTCATGTGCTTATCTGCCATCTGCATATCCCCTTGGTGGATTTTTCTAATTGGATTGTTGGTTTTTACTTACTTATGTTTTGCTGGTGCATTGTGACAGTATTTTCTATGTTCTAGACACCAGTCCTTTGCTTGGTGTGTGGTTTGTAGATATTTCTTTCCCCGTCTGTAGCTCCCCTTTTCATCTTCCTCACAGGGCCTTCCACAGAACGAAAGTCTTTAATTTTGACGAGGTCCATTGTAACGTTTTTTCCTTTTATGGATCCTGCTTTTGGTGCTTTTAATCTCAGTACCAGATGTTGTTAGTACATAGCAATCTGTAATGCAGTTGATTTTCGTGTGCGGGTCTTGTGTCTGGTGACCTGGTTAAAAGCCTTTATTAGTCCTGGGGTTTCCTTTTCTTTTTTCTTGGATTCCTTAGGTCATCTATGCAGATGATCGTATCCTATGCAAACAGGGACGGTTTTATTTCTTCCTTTCTAATCCACAGCCTTTCATTTCTCTTTCTTCTCTTACTGCAGAGGCTAGTGTCTCACTGGTGGCGTAACTCTAACCCTGCTTTAAGTGAAAGTGGTGACGGCCACCTTGTTGCCATGGTGGGGCGGGGGGCGTTCAGAATCTCATCCGTATCTCTGGTGTCGGCGGTTCTGGTACATGCTCTTTAACAAGTTAAGGTAGTTCCCTTCTATTCCTGTTTTTCCAAGAGTGTTTATCATGAATGGGAGTAGATTTCTGTCCAATACTTCTCTGTATCAATTAGTATGATCATATGTTTTTTCCCTTAGCATGTTGATGTAACAGATTTCATTGATTTTCAGACACTGACCCAGCCTTGCACACCCAGAATAAACCCCACTTTGCATAACATGGTGTATACGCACATACTGTGTAATTCTTTTCATACATGGCTGGATTTGGTTTGCAAATATTTTGTTGAGGATGTTTGTGTCTAACTTCACGAGAGACATTGTAGTTTTCTCTTGTCTTTGGTTTGGTAACACTGCTTGTCTGACAAAGTACTGAATAATACTGGCCTCATAAAATGAGTTGGGAAGTTTCCCCTGAGCTTCTATTTTCTAGAAGAGATTGCGTAAAATTGGTTTTAATTCTTTTTGAACTGTTTGGTAGAAATCTCCAGAGGTGCCGTTTGGGCCTCGAGATTTCTTCTCCTGGAGTCTTAAAGTCATGAAGTCCATTTCTTCAGTAGTTACAGGACTTTTCTGTTTATCAGTTTCATCTTGGCTGAGTTTTAGCAGTTTGTGGCTTTCGAAGAGCTGGTCCATTTCTTCTATGCTGTGGAATTTATGAGCATAAAGTGGTGTCACTTCATTCCCTCCCAGTGGCCATGGAATCTGTGGGGGTCCAGCCTGCTTCACTGTGACGGGGGTGACCTGCGTCTTCTCTACACCTTTGTCAGTCTTGCTGGAGGTTTATCAATTTTATCCAATTGTTCCGAGAACCAGCATTTTGTTTCATTAATTCTCTTCAGTGTTTTCCTATTATGATTATATTTTCTGTTCTTATCTTTTATTATTTCCTTCCTTCTGCTTGCTTTGGGTTTATTTTGCTGTTCTTTTTCTAATTTCTTGAGCTTTTAATTTGAAACTTTTCCTCTTTTCTAATTTAGGGATTCACTGGTATAAATTTCCCATTCAACCCTGCTTAAGCTATATCCTATATATTTTGATATGTGGTTTCCATTCTTTCAAATTTGTTAAGGTTACTTTTAGGGCCCAGGATATAGACTATCGTGGTCCCACAGGTGCTTAAAAAATATATGCATTTTGCTATTGTTGGAGTATCCTTTATATGTCAGTTAGATCCTGCTGGTTGGTTGTGTCATTTAGACCCTTTATATCCTTGACACCCTTCTGTCTAGCACTTCTATCAGTTGCTGAGAAAAGGGGATATTGAGGTCCCCAAACTATTATTTTAGGTTTGTGTGTTTCTTTCTGCCCCATCAGTTTTGGCTTCACATGTTTTAGGCCTCTCTTCTTCGGTGCATACACACTTAGGATTACTATGCCTTCCTGGTAGACTGATCCTTTTATCATCATATAACACCCTTCTTTGTGTCTAGTAATTTCCTTTGCTGTGAAGTACTTTATCTGATATTAATGACCACGCCTATGTTTTTCTGGATCAATGTTTACATGACACATTTTTTTTTTCTTTTTTTTTTTTTGCGGTACGCAGGCCTCTCACCGTTGTGGCCTCTCCCGTTGCGGAGCACAGGCTCCGGACGCGCAGGCTCAGCAGCCATGGCTCACGGGCCCAGCCGCTCTGCGGCATGTGGGATCTTCCCGAACCGGGGCACGAACCCGTGTCCCCTGCATCGGCAGGCAGACTCTCAACCACTGCGCCACCAGGGAAGCCCGACACATCTTTTTTTCACCCTTTTACTTTCCATCTATGTCACCGTATTTGAATTTTCTTATAGACAGCAGAGTTGTGTGTGTGTGTGTTTGTGTGGCAACCTCGGCCTTTTCTCTGGTATATTTAGACCATTTGCCTTTAAGGTGATTACTGACAGTTAGAGCTTAAGTCTTCCATCTTATTACATGTTTTCTGTTTGTTCCCTCTGTTCCTCCTCCACTTCTCTTTTCTTGTCTTCCTGTCAGTTAAACATTTCATCAGATTCCATGTTGATTTATTAATAGTGTGTTTGAGTCACTGCTTCACCTAACTTTCTCAGTGGCTGCACTGAGCATTACAATACACACATGTAATGTACAACCTGCTGCTGCTGACGCTCTACCGCTCAGGGTCAAGTCTGCAAGCCTCACTTCCACTTAGGTTCCTCCAGCCTCTCCACTTTTTAAAGTCTACTTTGAGCATTTTTTGCACATGCATTTGCCTCACATCATACAATGTTATATTTTTTGTTTCAACAATCAAATATGATTTTAAAAATTCATGTGAAGAAGGATAATCTGTTGTATTTATCTGCATTTTTATTTCTCCTTTGTTCTTTCTTTCTTGTTCATATTCCCAAATTATTTCTTTTATCATTTCCTTCTGTTTGAATAACTTACTTTGCCATTCCTTACGGGTACACTGGGCAGCCACAAATTCTCTTAGCTCTCTGTAATCCGAGAACGTCTTCATTTCCTCTTCGTTCCTAAAGGATAGTTTTGCTGGGTGTAGAATTCATGGTTAACAGAGTTTTTTCTTTCAGGACTCAGGAAATATGCCACTTCCTCTGGCCTCCGTGCTTTTAGATGAGGTTCCACCATCGATAAAATCGGCATCACCGCGTACGTAACGCTGGTTTTCTCTGACGGCTTTCCAGTTTTG
Source organism: Leucopleurus acutus (assembly GCF_964270905.1). Lineage (NCBI taxonomy): Eukaryota > Metazoa > Chordata > Mammalia > Artiodactyla > Delphinidae > Leucopleurus > Leucopleurus acutus. The sequence continues at coordinate 1,148,152 of NC_139153.1, read as the reverse complement.
TCTTCAGTTTCCAGAAGTTTCATGATTGTGAGTCTAAGTGTGGCTTTACCTCTGGGAGTTCCTCAGCAACTGGATTCAGAGCCTTTACCGCACTATCGTGTCCACTTGGTTCCTCCAAGGCACTGGGGCTCCTGCTGACCCTGCGGGGTTGCCTGCGGAGCAGGAAGTGCTTCCCCAGGCTGTGCTCCCCCGCCAGCCACTTGTTGGGGAGGGGTCCCCCTGCCACTGTCAGGCATCTCTTGCCTACAGGACCCAAGGAGCACTGCCCCAGCCACTTGTGGGCAGGACATCTCCTGCCGGCCAGCAGCTCACCAATGATCTGGGTGGGAGCCAGGACCCTCTGGTCCACAGGACAAAGTGTTCTTCCCAGGCCAGTGCTCCCTGGCTGCCCCCAGCCCTGCTGTGGCAGGATCCCCCTGGTGTGCCGTCGAGCCATTTGGGGTCTCGGGGGAAGGAGGGAGTCTCTGGCCCCAGGGATGAGGAACACTTGTTGGGGATGCATGCCGGGGGCTCTCACCTGACCCCCAGTGTGGCTGGGAGGGGCTCTGTCTCAATCTGAAGGACTCTGAGCCGACCTGCGAAGCCATCTGCCACCAGGCTGGGGCCAAAGACACTGGCCCTGTTTGCCTTCTGTCACTGGGAGGGGGTTGTGAGCACGTGGGCCACCGCGCTGTTCCTCCATCCCAGGGTCCCTCGCCAGCTCTCCCTCTCCCTTCCTTTCAGAGACCTGTGGTGCCTCTCAGCTTATTCCAGGGTTCCCAGCTGTGCTTGGTGGGGAGAGCAGGGAGAGGGGAGCCCAGACGTCTTCCCTCTGGAAGTCCCTCTCTGTGGGGCGGTATCTGTCTGATAGATGGCTGGGTTCATTTATTTCTGCTTGTATTAATTTTTAACACCATCTCTGTCGATTTACTTTTCAAATAAGCAAAACATTAACACGGTTCAAAAGTCAAACTATTTATAAAGAACATACTCAGAGATGTCCCACACCCTCCCTGTCTTGCCAGCCCATTCCCACTCCCAGCTGTAGGTAAAAATCTCGTTAGTTTCTGGTTTATCCTTCTTGAGGTTCATTTTGAAAACTAAGGAGATTCGTACACTTCTGTCTTTTTTTCTCATTTCAATACAGGCATGATTTTGGCCTCAGAACCTCAGTCAGCAGTTAATCATTCAGAGCCCAGCAACTTAAAGTCTTCGGAATCTCTGTGCTTCCCTTTCAAACCCCCTTCAGATGCCTCTGATTCCATGTAAACCCCCTCCCTCCTCTCTGCTCAGCTCCTCCAGCTGTTGAGTCATTTGTCTACTTTCCCGCTTCACATCTTACTGATCCACTTTCCTCCAGACTTTCCTCATAGTTCTCATTCTTTCTTCCCTCATTAACACATCTGAGAGGCGATCTCAAAGAAACAAGGCGCTGCCTTGATGGGAGTTTGCGGTGAGACGATTTCTGCCAAGCGAATCCTGTTCCGCAGGAAGCCCCTCCCCTCGGGCGCCCTGGGGAAGGGGAGTCACAGGAGAGTATCAAGAGCAGCCTGGACAGAGCCGCCTGTGTGCTCAAGGTCACGTGCTCAGGGCAGAGGGGTGTTGTCGGCAACGCTGTTGATGAAACGGAACGTTCGCGACCGCACGTCATCTGGCGGGGGCCCCGCTGCCTCACAGAGCCCCACAGTCCCGGCAGGTCAGCTCAGCAGCTTCTCACCAAACTCACGCTTCACACCAACTCTCCCCCAAGCACCTACTGCTGCTTCGTATCGCTAGAGCTCCCCAGGCCCCTCCCAAGCGCCCCAGCCACAAGGTCAGCAACGCCGCTCCTGGCTCCAGGGGTTACCGGAAACCTGATGGGAAGGGGTTCCACTCAGGACCACTGGCAGCGCCCTCCGATCGGCTTCTCAGCCAGATGACACGTGTTCCTGGGCGTCGACAGGGAAGTGGGCCGTGGGAGCAGGTGCCACAGGGACACTCGGGGCAGGTGTCCGCAGGTACCGCTGTTCTAGGCAAAGCTGCCAGCTGGTAACCAACAACCAGGTGCCGCAACGTCGTCTGTTTGTTTCAGTGACGCCTGGCATTCTCGACAGAGGCCATGAGCACGTCCACAACACTTGCCAAGTGTGATCCTCTGAACAAGAGATGGGACGGCCTGTGTTCCTCCTGGGACGATGGCAGGAACCCGGCTCCACGGGGTCCACACGGACAGCCCTCGCGGAGACAGTGATGGGCCGGAATCTTTACGTCCCAAAGCATTTCAAGTAAGACATGAAGTCCTTTCTTGAGCCATTTAACTCGGGTAAATAACCTAACCTCCCTCTGCTTGAGTTTAGAGGCTGGTATTGTGAGACCCTAAGAGCGCCAAGACCCCTCCAAACTGACTTTGGTGTATTTAAGAAGGCACCAGGTAAGAGGCCACCAAGAGCCCCAGAACCTTTACATTCCACACCTTCCCACATGGTCCCCGGGTTCCGAGTGCCCAGGATGGCCCCGGCCTGGCTGCCCTGCAGTGGGAGCTGCGCCTGCCCAGCCCCACGTCCTCCGTGTCTGGCGATGGGCCCGAGTTGCCGCTGACGGAGGTGGGAAGGCCTTCGCTCTGCAGGGACCTGCGGGCTGGCTTCGGGTGGGTAGGCACACAGGCCACAGCCCCAGGACCTGTGCTGGGTGTGTGTCCACAGAGGACCCTTCCCTCCCCCGCTTTCTCTGCTCTGGATTTGCAGGTTTGCTGCTGCATGTGTAAGAATCACCTCCCGACCTGGAGCTCAAGCTGGGGCAAGAGGCCGACCCCCATCAGAGGCTGGGGACGCTGAGCTGGGCCAGCAGATGGTGGAGTGGAGTCTGAAGGGCGTGCAGGGCCCGACCAGGTGACGTTCAGGGCCGGGTGAGGAAGCACGGTGCAGACACGGCAACGAGAAATCTGGACGGGACAGAGGGACGGTCACTAAGGCCTGGAGGCCATCAGGGACAATGCCCTCGTGTGGGTGACAGATGACAGAGACGTGGATGCAGAGGAGGGGAAGTGTGGGGATGGATGGAGTGTAGGAAACACACAGACAGGGAGAGGAAAGAGCCCGGAAGACCTTGGCTTTCCCAGCTGCGGGGCGAGCTCACAGGAAGACGGTCCACGTGGAGACGTTAAGCCCTGCACACAGAGCCGCTGCGGTGGCCTCACGTGGCCCTCACACCCGCCACCGCCTCGCATGCCTGGCCATCCTATGCGCTCGGCCACTGCACCGTCCCTGCCACTCAGCTCTGCGACCGCTTCCCCCTGACTCAGTGACCACGCTCCTTCCTAAGGCTCCCCCCAGCTCGACTGCACTGTGACCGCCATCACTGACCCTGAGGGAAGGACGACGTGCAGGCAGACCCTCTGCTGTAGCAGGTGTAACACCAACCTGGGCACTTAGCGCCACAGGCTGCCTTGAGGGGACAGCTCCTTGGACAGTCACCTCCAAGTGCAGGACGTGGCATCAGACTGTCCAGGAGGACGCAGTCTGGATGCAGAATAGGCAGGGCCACGTGGCCATTTCCTTTCTGGAGCATATCTGCCTGCCCGTTAAAAAGATAAATCCCAGCGTGAACAAGGCACCCAGACCAGGATTCTGGAGTCAGCCAGCCCCAGACGTACATCCCACGTCTACCACTTAGGAGGCCGTGGGGCCGCGTGCAAGCTGCACGTGGTCCCTGAGACGCAGCAGGAAGGGCCACGTCCACACACGGGGCCTGCAGGAGACAGACAAAGCCTTGGGAGGTGCCTGCCCCCCGGGCACAGGTAGCAGCTGTGCGTGGGCACTGAAAAGCCAGGGTGAGAGCAGTGCCAGCGGCTGGGGACCAACTGCAGCGGCCGGTGAGGACGCCAGACACCTCCACGGCAGGAGGACAGCTTCAGCGGTAAGGTCTTTAAAAACACTCTTCCGAGAGATACAGTCACAACTGATCCTGATATGAGACCCGGGATGCAGAGCCGGCCTCAGCCCAGTGCACCCGTGAAGGCGATCTCCTGGGAAGGGCACAAAGGTGACCTCTGCCCTGTGCTCCCGACAGGGCACAGGGGCCATGGGACGGAGGGCCAGGGCCGGGGAGTAGGGCCAGGAGGGCTGAGACCCCGGCGGGCTGAGCTGCTGGAAAACGCCGAGCACAAAGCCAGGGATTTAGAATTTCATTAGGAGAGACGGGGACCAGGGGGACAGGCCCGCGCTGCCGAGACGCGTGCAGTCAGCAGAGGGCGGAGAGACAGAGCCCTGAACTCCCAGCCTCCACCCAGGGGGCGGAAAAGAGTGAACCCGGGACGGACACCTGGGGCCGGCCGCAGGCAGCGCCGGCTTGCGAGATGAATTCACGACCCCGCCCAGGCGAGTCCCGCTAGCTCTGAACTCCCTGACGGAGACTCTTGTTGCTCTGGCAACTCAGAATTCAGAGAAAATGGGAAGACACCAGACAAGACCATGTCCACTTTAGCAAAGGGAGAAAAGGTGGATTTGGGGAAACCTAAGGTTGCTGGCCAGTCACACCCCCGACGGGATTCTAACGTCTGAGTCTTAGAAACAGAAGTGCAGGCAACCAGGGTGGCCACAGATGGAACACAAGGCAGGCTGACCCACTTCTCCACTTCGGTCTTAAGTGCCAGGGACAGGGCCCAGGTCCTTCTAGGTCTAAGAGCACAGCACTCACCGCTGTACCAGTTGACTCTCAAACCACTGAGCTGCCTTAGGGCCACTTTCCTACACGTGAAAAGAATCGGATTGGATCAAGGGTCCTCCTGTCTCGCCTTATCGGAGGCAGTGGTCCCACGAGCCCAGGGATAAGCAGCCCATTCCTGCTAAGAAAGGCCAGGCCTCAGGGCATAGCTGTGCTCAGCTCCAGGGTCCCTGGGTGACAGCTTCCCAAGGCGGCCTGGCCAGGCGGCCCCCTGGGAGCACGGGCTGAACCACCATCCTTGGTACCCATCCTCCCCACGGTGGCCGCTCCACTGAGTGTGTGACAGGGTCGCCTTGGGCTGTAACTCATTTCCCCAAAGCGTGAGGCTGGGCCCTCTTCCTGCAGCCCTGACCAGCAGCCACCTTGTCTTGTGAAGTGGACTTCCCTGTTTTCCTGGAGAGGCTCAGGGACTCCAGGCGGGGCTGCTTCGTGCCGCACTGAGAAGGCTGCAGGCGTGGCAGGGTCACGGCACGGCCGCTCCTCAGGAAAAGCAAAGCCCAGGCAGAAAACACGGAAGCCAGGAGAAGCACCACCTGCTCACAGGCAGGGCTGGGATAGCGGGGACTGGGGGAACCTCTAGGCGAGGGAGCCCGGAATCCAGGGTCCTCCCTTTCTCCCTGCCTCACTCTTTGAAACTACACCCCAAAAGTGCCCTCTCCACTTGCAGCTGCTGAGTCTGGAAAAGTAAGACTATACTGACGGAGCTGGCAGGCCCACGGGTCACAGGACGGTCTCAGGCGTCCCTCGTCTGGGGCCCTAGCCCTCAGCGTCCCCTCCCCTCCCACCCTGGACTGTGGGCTCCGTGTGGCAGGAAGCACCACTGCCCGGCGCTGAACACAGCCAAACTAACACGGGATGAACGGGTGGGTCCTCCAGGCGCTCCGGGGGCTGCTTTACGCAAACAACCACACATCCCCCAGACAGCCGGCAGCTCGGGTTTGAAATTCCCATTTCAAAGACGAGGAAACGGAGGCTCCGGAATTCAGACAACTTGCTCCAAGTCCCAGGCTGCTGTGCTGCTGAGGCGGAACCAGCGCTGAGCTCTGCTGGACCCCAGAGATGCCCGCCCCACCCGCCTGGCCCTGGGCCCAGCGAGGCCTGGAGAAGAGGCCATCCCTGGAGATGAGACTGCCTCAGACACACCCACTGCTGCTGGAACGCAGCCTGCAGCCTGCAGGGGAGAGAACACCGGAGAGGACGGCGGAGCTGGTGTCCAGCCACCCGCCGTCAGTGCACGCCGCCCTCTGCCTGCCGCCTGAACGGACATCACGCCAGCTTTGCTTCCTGGGCCAAGACCCTGGCAAGGCCGCTGTGAACGCGGCAGCTCACCTCTCTCCGCGGGAAAAGGAAAACCCTCCTCGCTCCAGCCTGGCGGCCTGGGCACCGGGAACAACTGCTCAGAAAGATCACGAGGCACAGGCGCCCAATCAAAAATGCTCCCCTCACTCAGGAATAACCGTCACGGGCACAGAAGGGTCACCAAGTCCCCGCCCCTGAACACGGGTCTGGGCTCCGCGGGCTCTCCTGCCCGTCGACGCCCATCACACGCTGGGTCCAGACGGCGTCCTCCAGGCAATGGGCCTCTGCGCCTCCCACCCCGACCTTCCCCACCCCGACTGGCTCCCAGCTGCTGAGGGGTCGAGGATGATCCAGCCGCTGTTCCAAGTCTGCCCCGAACAGCTTTCCACCATCAATTTCCAAGCGTAAAAGGAAACCAAAAAAAAAAAGAAAAGAAAAAGGAGCTTGATGATTGGAAGGTGCAGAAGCTGAAAATGTCAAAGTCTGAGCATTCAAAAACGGAGGCAGAATTTATATAAAAATACAATAGCAACGGCAGCTGGAGAAGATTCTCCGTGGTCCCAGCAATTACAGGAGCAGATCTGTCCCCGGAGAAGGCCCACTGGGCCGGCCCAGCCTCTCTCCCCCTCCGCCCCACCTCCCTCCAGGGACCCAGCTCCTGTTTTGCAAAATGCTAGCGTTTAAGCATCTGCACACCTCTTCTGGAAGTTTTCAGTAATGCTCACAAGCACGCAGGCAAACCTCACTTAAAAGAAGGGGCCCATCTGCCTATGTGAGGAGCTGGACCTGACCCAGGACGAGTGGGAGGGCGGTGGGAAAGAAGCAGAGCACGGGCCGTAAGGCGGAGAACCAGAGGAGAGTCACCCTCCGGGCTGCACGCCTCACACGCCTGGCGTCCCCCAGACACCAACAGGTGACCCCCTTCTGTCCCCACGGCAGGCTGCCATCAAGCCTGCAAGACACCGCCAACCTCAAAGCTCCAAACCGAGACAAGGGGCCCCAGGACCCGCGGGGACAGCAGGCACTCGGTGGCTTGGCCACGGTCTCAGGCATAGGGAGAGCCAGTGTTAACCTGCCAACCATCGCCTCCCACGTTTTCAGGGTCTCTTTGAAAATTCCTTCATGATCGACAAACTAAGCCCCCCAAACAGGAAGCAAGTTACAAAGTCACCAAATGAATTTTCGTTGTTGCAGATTTGAAAAAGGGCAGATGATGTGCCTCTGAAACGCGTTCGTTTCAAAGGCTCATCTTCAGAAGAGTTGAGATGGGCCCTCTGATCCCTGACCCCCAGGAGAAAATCAGTAACGGCGCTCGTGTATTGGTACTGCGACGGTCGCACTATCACTACCTCTTCCCAGCGCACGGGGTCAGTTTCCTGAGCTCGCCCGGAGCTCGGGGCCCGGCCGCCCTCCCGCCGGACCGCTCACCTGCTTCTCCAGGCGCCCGAGCTGCTCCTTGTATAAGGCGTCGCGGCGTCTCAGCTCCGCCTCTCGGCTCTCCAGCTCCCTGGCCTGCAAGGAGAGCAGAGTCCAGTCAGCCGTTGGCGACCTACGAATGGAAGCCCACGCAGTGCCACGTCGCTACCGCCGTTAAGGGGGAACCCTGCAGCACTGACCAGGGCAAGCGTGTGCACACACGCCCCACGGTCTCCAAAGGCAGGCAGGATGACTAGGGCCCCATCACAATGCAGAAACAGGGCAGCTTAGGTGACGGCCCCAAAGCTCAAAGCCACGAGAGGAGCTGGGGTGGAGCCTGGGCAGAGAAGGGCCTGGACGGAAGCCGTGCAGCCTCAAGGCGCGCAGGCCAGAAGCACTGCGCTGTCCCCATAGCACACGCGCCGCCGACTCACTCCCTGAGCTCTGAGCAGCAGGCACGCCCAGATGTCCTCCTTCTGCTGAGCAGACCACCTGTCTCCAAGGGCCAGGGAGCTGAAAGGTGAGCAGCCTTGGAACCCAGAATCCTAGGCCTCGCGGGACAGCTGCCCCTCGGCCTCTTGACGGGAGCACACGGCCGAGGACCCCCACAAGGTCACAGCAGGCTACCCGGGCCAGCCCCCTCCCCGCCCTCAACCAGCCGGGGGTCCTTCAACAAGTCCCTGACCCCAAGCGCCAGCCCACGCATGTGTGACACATAAACCCGGAATGACTCCCCCCCACGGGCTGTGCAGGGGTCAAAGGAAACCCCAACGGCAAGGCCAGGGTCACGGTAGGCCCGCGCACAATGATGCTGCATCAGACGAAGCAGGAATTCACGTCCTCCTGACGGGGAGGCCCATGTCCCCGGAGCCCTTGGAAATTCCCTGAGTCAGGGCCCCTGGCCTGCCTCTGCCTGAGAAAAACGAGGGCTGGCCTGGCGCAGGAGCTGTAGAAAGTGCGTGCAACGCAAACTCCCGGTGTTGGCGCCTGGACCAGAGGCCGTGCCGGTGACGCAGGTTTGGCAGACGGAGGTGCCCACTCTGCCGAGCGGCCACCGTCCGGCCCTTGCCTGGCACACAGCAGACAGGTGGCCCTCAGGTCAGAGCCAGACGTTAGCGGGTGTTGCCACGTGACACACACATCTGTAAGGGGGCTGGGGCACTGGGGGTGAGGGGAGCTCCTGTCCTCATGGAGCTTAGATCCCAGCAGAAGAGACATAAAAATAGGACAACTGCAGATGGACACGGGCTGGGGAACCACAGACGGACAGCTTGCAGGGTAGCGACCGTCATTCTCCCTAAGACATTTCCCAGTCGGCCTTCTGGGGAAAAACACTGCATAAAGCACACTGTCTCCAACACAAAGGTAAAATGTCACCATTATGCATGCCCGCTCTCGGGTCACAGTCTTTGAAGGGGGAAGTGAAGGGAACTGTCAGATGAGCACGCTCGATGCACCTGCCCTGCTCCAAACACAAGGCAGATAACAAGATGCAAACGTCCAACAGAACAGACGGGCACAGAGGCAGGTAAGGCCAAAGCCACAGCCTTGGGCAGAGGCGGGCGTGGGGCCAGCTTCGCCCCCGGAGCCCAGGGCTCCCCCAGAATAAGAAGCTAACCTGAGGACCCCATGTCAGGCCGTGGTTCTCAATCTGCCGGAAGCTGGGTTCAGCCCAGAGGCCACAGCTCCAGCGCTGTGAACCCCAGGCCACAGCTGGGCGGCGCGGGGACTGGCTGGCACTTGGGGCAGCTGTAGGCTGCCACGAAAATGCTCGGCAGGGAGACAAGGAAATAGGAGAGAAACAAAGCCAACAAGACCAAAACCAAAACTTGTGCTCAAAACAAGCCTGCAAACCAAATACGGCGAGGAAGCGTAAGCTTAGAAAGGCTGCCCGTCAAACCAGCAGCTGATGCGAATTCGCTCCAGACAAAATTCACAGGATGGGACGTTATGACACGGCTTTTTAAAACTTTATTATGCAAAATTGTATTACTGTACTAAAATAATACTAAATAAACATGGATATTATAATATTAAAATATATATTAAATAATGTAAAATAAATATAAATTTATAATAAAATTTAAAAAAAAACAGATAGCCATCACTAAGCTTCAAAATGATAAACTAGGGACTTCCCTGGTGGTCCAGCAGTTAAGAATCCGCCTTCTAATGCAGGGGACATGGGTTCGATCCCTGGTTGGGGAACTAAGGTCCCACGTGCCACAGGGCAACTAAGCCTGCACGCTGCAACTACTGAGCCTGTGTACCACAACTAGAGAGAGAAGTCCACGCACCACAGTGAAAGATCCCACATGCCACAACGAAGATCCTGTAACACTGCAACTAAGACCCGATGTAGCCAAAAATAAAGTTAATTAATTAATTAACTTTAAAAAAAAGGAAATATTAAAAAATGATTAACGGGAATTCTGTTTCACCTACAGCACCCACCCCTCCCTCCCCCCAGATTCCTTACAGCAGGTCATTTCATCTGCACGTACTTCAATATACTTCTCTAAAAGATAGAGACTTTTATTTTCCTATTCAGAACCAGTAGCATTGCATACCAAAACAAATGAATTCCTTAACACCATCAAATATTCAGCCAGTGTTCAAATTTCCAATTGATAAAGGATTTTAAACATGTAAGTTTAAGGTGCTCAAAAAGATAAATGAACTTCTGATTTAAAAAGAAGCAATGAACCTGAAACAGGCAAGCCCCCAAGTAGGTAAATATTATAAATGTCAATTTCTTCAAGGAACAAGGAATCAAATGCATGAGACAAGCCCCAAGCTGAGGGCAGTTAGGGGGAAATTAGGAAATGGGGACGCAGTAGAGAGATTTGGCCCTGCAACCGGGACAAGGACGCACAGCAACAGACGAGCCAGAAAACTCGAGGGCAGAGCACGGGCCGGAGTCCAACCAAGGCTGCTCGGGGGACGGGGACGCACAGGGACGGCAGGGGAGGAGGGGAGGCCCGAGCGGAGGAGGCGGGGCGGAGGAGAATGAGGGGAGGAGAGGACGGAACAGAAAAGACCAGGCAAGGTTGCGGGAATCAGTATAAGTAATCAGAGATCACAGCTTTTGAGATGGTCCCCCGGGATCCCACGTCCCCGGGCTCGGGCCCTGGAGTGACACCCAAATCCTGATGAGCGGCTATGACTGGAGCGAGAGGGGGCAGTTCCAGGGGCAAAGGTCGTGCTTTCGGTCTGGCGCCCACCTGCTTGTCCACACTCATGGAGTCAGCTTCCCTGGTGTCGTGGGCTGCCCTCCGGAGATGCCCCTGTGGCACGGAACTGAGGGGCCTCGGCCCAATGGCCCGAGGGCCTTGGGACGGGACCGCAGCCATGAGAAGCCAGGGGCAGAGGCCCAGCCAAGCCCAGTCCCAGCCCCGAGGACCCGTGAGGTATCCAGCGTGAGGTGTCCGCAGACACCGTGAGGTCATACGTGGTTACTGCTTTAAACCACTAGATGCGTAACTTGTTATTTAGCAACAGATAATGAATGTAGACCACGAACCAAATAACCTCAGCCTTAAAGGAAAAAGATTACCACTTTGGGTAAAAGGAAGAAAAAGGAAATCCAACTGTATGCCACTCACAAGGGACCCAGTCCCCACACTAAGGGTCTCCCAGAACAAAGGAAAACCCTCCCTGGCACAAATGTATACTGCAGTGCCCAAAAGGTTCAGCATTCAAGCAAACATTTAAACACACACACACACACACGAGACAATAAAGATGTACCATACAGAGGAAATACTCAATAGAGCCAGATGCAACAAAGGCCCGGAGTTAGCCCAGAGGGACTTCAAAGTCACCAGGGTTAACACGGCGGAGACTCTAGCAGGAAAGGGTGGGCACCGCATGGGAAGTCGTGGAGACTTCCTACATTACTCCTGAGGAGACGCCAGCCGCTAGCCTCACAGAGAGTCCCTTGCATGTGATGAGTGGCTTCTGCTGGTTTCAAGATTCTCTCTTTGACTGTGGCCTCTGACAGTCTGGCTGCGACGCGTCTCAGTGTGGGTGTCCAGAGGTCTCCCCGTGCACAGCCCTAGCCAGAATGTGGCCTCCAGCTTCCCAGCAAAGCGCCGGAGCCTTCCAAAGCCTCCCACATTCCTCTCTTCTGTAGCTCTGCTGGCCTAGTGCTTGGGCTCCCCCACTGTCTGCACCCAGCTGTCCCGCGCGTTCAACAATGGCCTCTGACGGCAAGCGACCCCAGGGCGCCCCTGAGTCACAAGTCATGTGAAATGAAGTCAGCCTTGCGAGTGGGGTCCTCCAGGGAACCCCTAGACAGGAAGAAGGGCGACCCCTGGGAACGGGGCTCTGAAGGGCCCCAATCCTCGCCCGCCCCGTGCCCCGTGCGCTGGCTGCCGCGCTGCTGGGCTTTACCAGGGTTGGGCCTGCTGGCTTTCGACGCCACTGCTCAGGCTGGGGAAAGGAGGGTGGGGACAAGGACAATTTGAAATGCCACAGACCTCACGCTCCTTACTGGGATCCACCCATGTTTCCTGGACAAATGCCCCTGGATGGCCACAGTCTTCGGTTAACTTTCAGTTCTGAAAAAATAGGCTCTGTCCGTTTTCATTGCTTTTATGGAAGAGAGGGTTTTCAGAGGCCCCTCCTCCACCTTCACTGACACCACCCGAACTAGAACAGAACCAAACAAAGACGCAAGGAATCGTGGGCTCCTTAGCAAACGGGACAGAGCAGAGGAAAGAGGCAATGCACCTGGAAACAGATGATTAGAGATTACTCACATTGAAACCCAAGCAGACGAAGCATGAAAAATAGAATGAAACAGGGCCCCCAAGACCTACAGGACAATATTAAACGACAGAGCGTACCTTTAACTGAAGTCCTAGTAGGAAAAGAGAAAGATGGGGCAAAAAAAGGGAAGAGATAAAGGCCAAGGATATTCCAAAATTAATTAAAGACCACAAATAGATCTGAGAAGCTCAGAAAACTCCCAAGCAGGGTGCTTTTGTGAAGTTCCTAAATAATTCCTGAAGTAACAGAATCCTTCTTGAGCACAGATTTTTTTAAAAGTGATTTCCAGAATAACTACTAAAAATGTAACCAAAGAAAGCACAAGTAAAGAGTCAGTAGAGGAGATAAAACGAAATGCTAAAATGTACTGATTCATCTCCACCCTCTCCCTCAAAACACATCTACAAGAAAGCAGCAACAGAGGAACAAAGAACAGACGGAACAAACAAATAACAAATGGTCAATTTAAATGCGCTCACACCAACAATGACATTGAATAGAAACAGACTTACCCCTGTATTAGTTCCCTCTTGCTGTTGTGAGAACTTACCAGAAACGTACTGGCTTAAAATACTACACATTTATTCTCTTACAGTTCTAGAGATCAGAAGTCTCGAATGGGTCTTCTTTGGCTACAGGCGTGGGGTCAGCAGGGCTGTGTCCTTCTGGAAGCTCTGGAGAAGAACCCGTTTCCTCGCCCTTCCCAGCGTCTAGGGGTCGCCTGCATTTCTCGGCTCAAGGCCCCACGTCGCCCTGACCTCTGCTACTGTCATCACGTCTCCTTCTCTGACCCTCCTGTCTCCTTCTTTCCCTGGTCATTCCCTGATTTCCCTTTCTCCTAATCTCCCTGACACTTGAGATCACACCGGGCATCCTTGGATAATACAGGATAGTCTCCCCACCACATATTCTTAACTTAGCGACATCTGAAGAGCCCTGTTTACCATGCAAGAGAGTACATTCACAGGTCCTGGGGGTTGGGAGGTGGACGTCTCTGGGAGGCCGTTATTCTGCTTACCATACACACCAATGCAAAGGCAAAACCCCAGCTATATGTTATTGATAAAAAATAATACAAACAGGTTTTAAAAAATGGGAAAAGGTGTATCGTGCACACCAAGCACAGTAAGTCCCCCACACATGATCCTTCAAGTTGCGAACTTTCAAAGATGCGAACGTGCGTTCCATCAACGTCAGGTGTGAGTGAAATGGCAGCTCGCCCTCCGTCTCCTATTGCCAGCAATCCTTCAGCTCTACCATCTTCCACTCCTCTCCCTCCTCCAGTCAGTAACTTTTCTTGCCTGTTCACTTGATGCCAGCCCCTGTGTGCCACCTGTCGTACTGCACTGCTGTACTTTTCAAGGTACTGCAAGATTAAAAATGTTTTCTTTACTTTTTGTGTTTTTTTATGTATTATTTGTGTGAAAAGTATTATAAACCTATTACAGTACCTTATTATGTAGCCGATTGTGTTAGTTGGGTACCTAACTAACTAAGGCTAACTTTGTTGGACTTATGAACAAATTGGACTTAGGAATGTGCTCTCGGAACAGAACTCATTTGTATGCAGTGCACTTGCTGTATTAAGAAAGCTGGTACAGCTATATTAATATCAGATAAAGGAGAATTCAAGACAAAAAAATATTACCAGATATAAAGAAGGGCAGCTCACAATCATAAAAGAGACAATTAGTCAAGAAGAGATAACAATCATAAACGTGTATGCGCCTGGTAACAAAAATCCCAAATACATAGAACAAATTGGACAGATTAAAGAAGAACATAAATAGATCCACGAGCATAGTCAGAGAATTTAACGTCTCTCAAGATACTGACAGAACAACTAAACAGGGAGGGCTCACAGGGCAGGTGGGTTCCAAGGCAGCAGAGTACGAAGAGAACATGACCAGGAAAAGGCGAGGCCCTGCGCGTCCGCCGCGTCTGGTCCGTCGGCCCCGCGCTCTGCACCCTCGCTTCCCCTCAGCAGCACCCAGGTGCTGGGCGGACGGTACCACCTCGATTGTAACAGAAACAGCGATCAGAGACGACTCCTGAACGACAGGGCCGAGTCAGTAAGAACAGCAGTGACCACGTAGCAACGGTTTATAAACAATGACTCAAGTGCTCCTTCAACTCACCCAACCATCCGGTGAGGAGGGAACCATTAAACCCACTTAAAAGGCAAGAAAACCGAGGCACAGAGTGATGCAGCCACCCAGAGCCACACAGTGAGGTCACGCAGAGCTGAGATGCTGAAGTCAAAGACTTTAGCTGTCCCCAGAGGGACAGAGTCCCAGCACGCGTGGGTCTCCACGCAAACCGTCCTGGAAGGTGCTCCCATCCCCGAGGTTTCTAGGAGGGCTCCGGCCTGGGAGGGGAAAGGTCAGGAAACTAAATGTAACCACGTGCACGACTCCGCTTACGGTGGCTGCCTAGGGGGCTGGGCAGAGCGACAGGCCGCGTGGGGCTCCTGCTGGGGAAAGCCCGAGACTGCCCAGCCTCCTCCGGGAAGGCCACCCAGCGGGGGCCACTGGGTCACAGTCCTGACCTCTCCACGCGGCACGGAGGACGGGACTGAAGCTGTGAAGTCAGCGAGGGTCACTGCTGAGAGGATGAAAGATGGGAGGGAGGGAGGGAAGGAAGGAGAGGCCCGCTCATGGCCATGAACTGCCTGGTCCTCCTCTGGTCTACTGGGTGGTGTTGGTTTGGTTTGGTTTTCAATTGAATTGGTCACCAGCGTTTACCAAACTGGGATTTTTACAGAAAAACATCTGGACTTCCCTACGAGAAACTGGAAAACAGGTCATGAACCCAGCGTGGACAGCAGTTCTGCCCGGGGCCGTGTGTCCTCCTTCCCAGAGCCAAGTGCTGGGCCCGTCTGCCGGTGCCCTCCCCTCCCCGGCACTGCACGACCCTCTCTGGCCTTGCTTCTCGCCACACCAAGGCCCCGCTGCTTCCCAGTCTCTGCCTGTTCAGACTATCAGCCACCACAGCGTCCCGGCGGCTCGTGTGTCCGGAGCCCTCCCGGAGCGAGGCACACACCAGGGGGATGGCAGGCTGAGGACATGCTGATGAGCGGCTAGGATGCCGGACAGATGTGGGGAAGGGCTGTGAGGACAGGGGCAGCCAGAGGTGGGGGGGGGTGACCACTCAGGCCTCTGAGGAGGCGACACAAACGCGAAGGCTTCCCGGGGGAACAGGCTGCTGCGCTCGGGCCCGGGGAGAGGAGAGAGGTCAGCTGTGCTGAAAGGAAGGGGGCACCCAAGAGCTCTAAGCAGGAGACCGATACGATCTGACATTTATTTTTTAAACCCAGTTCATAAAAGCCGAACCGGAAGGCTGCTGCCCAGGAAGACGTCCTGATTCCCTCTTGTCGCGCATGGTGACTCGCGGGCAGGCGCACAGAGCATCCCCTGCGGCTGTGTCAGCTGTCGCCACACAAGGGCAGTGAGGAGAGGCTCACAGAGGAAATAATAGGCAATCTTCTAGCCGAACACCTTTTAGAAAGTAATGATGGAGAATAAACCCCCGCCTGGGAGCGAGGCAGGGGCTGTCTTTCAGCGCAGGGTAACAACACGCCGCTTGAAATAAGCCGGTCGGGCAGAGGAGTGCCTGCGCTCAGATCTGCAGGCTGAAAAGATTGGCGGGGGGCGGGGGCCGCATTCGCCGCTCCACACGGCTGCAGGTATCAGAGCTCAGAGACACGGCTTCAACACAACGGTGCCTGGGCCATGGCTCTCGCACAGAACCAGGCCACGGGCAGAGGCGCCGCGTGCACCGGGCAGAGCCGGCCACCCCGTGCCGAGGTGTCCAGAGCATCCTCCTGGCCTGATGTGAACTGAAGACGTTCTCAGAGGTGAACGGGTCGGGGGCAGCAGCCCCTGACTCACCAGGAACGGGTGGCCAGGGGCCTGGTCACACCCTGAGCACGTGGCTGTCAGCAGGCAGGCGGGCCAAGCTCCTAACCCGCCAGAGGGATCCGGGCTCCGTGCAGCACTGTCCCACCAGCCCCGCGGCTCCCACGACCTGGGCTGAGACCACAAGGACGCGAGAACTTGGAAGAGCCGCCCCAGCGCTGGCGTGGGGCCTCCGTGGCACAGCCCAGAGGCCAGGCTACGGGGGACGGCGGCGGCCACCCTGATGGCCTTCGAGACACACGATGGTTCGGGGCCAACCCGAAGTCTGCTCAGACCCTGAAGGCCCGCCCACAGCCTCTGCCTGGCCACGTCGTGGACGACGGGGAGGCGGCACTGAAGGACCACTCTTCTGTGACCTCGACTCGACCACCTGCAAGCGCGCCCCCTTCACGGGCGCCAGGCTTTCCACGGCTCTGCTCTTGCCCTACCGTTCTGTGCCAGAACGCCTCTTTCTGCGTCCTGCCTGCCAGCCTGGCCGATTCTCCAGGCTCTGCCCACATGCTCTTTCTTCTTGGACTCTCCAGCCCCCCGTAAACTCCCGCCGTGGGGTGTGTGGGCAGGGGTGTGCCGTCCTACTTCTACGTGGGGCAGGTGTGCTGGGGATGACTCGTCGGGGCGGGCACTGGATCGGGCCCCGACAGTCACCGTCCCCCGAATCCGGGCCCCCAGCCTCCCTCCCTGCTCACAACAGCGGGGCTGGTTTCTGTGGCTGCAGTCAAGATCTGACTGTCGTATCTTCTCTTCCCTCGGCATCCAAACACGACGGCTTCTCCCATCTGTGCTCCCGGGGTGCTTAAATAGATTTTATAGTTATTCTAATTATCGTTACGCCAAGCGATCTACTACTGACCCCCCGCAAACATCCGCGCTCTGTGGGGGAAGCCGCAAGCCCCTTCTGTCCCTCCGGCAGCGCAATAGATTTTATAGTTATTCTAATTATCGTTACGCCAAGCGATCTACTGACCCCCGCAAACGTCCGCGCTTTGTGGGGGAAGCCACAAGCCCCTTCTGTCCCTCCGGCAGCACAATAGATTTTATGGTTATTCTAATTATCGTTACGCCAAGCGATCTACTGACCCCCCGCAAACATCCGCGCTCTGTGGGGGAAGCCGCAAGCCCCTCCTGTCCCTCCGGCAGCGCAATAGATTTTATAGTCATTCTAATTATCGTTACGCCAAGCGATCTACTGACCCCCGCAAACGTCCGCGCTTTGTGGGGGAAGCCACAAGCCCCTTCTGTC
The DNA here is from genome assembly GCF_964270905.1 of Leucopleurus acutus. NCBI lineage: Eukaryota > Metazoa > Chordata > Mammalia > Artiodactyla > Delphinidae > Leucopleurus > Leucopleurus acutus. The sequence goes on along the minus strand of NC_139153.1, from coordinate 1,130,827 downwards.
CCTCCGGCAGCACAATAGATTTTATGGTTATTCTAATTATCCTTACGCCAAGCGATCTACTGACCCCCCGCAAACATCCGCGCTTTGTGGGGGAAGCCACAAGCCCCTCCTGTCCCTCCGGCAGCGCACCTAGCATGCAGGCACTGTCCATTCGTCCTCAGAACTGAACTTACACGTTCACATTATCAGAAGCGTAACTCAGGCCCTTACACAAGGGCCAAACCTTCAAGAATCTCCTGGGAGGTTATCTACTTGCTGTCCAACAAACAGCTCATGCCATGATTGCCACTGTCCACGCGTGGATGCCGACGGCAGGGCCGGCCTGGAGCCCAGGGCCTCTGGTCGTGCAGCCACGCTCTGGGCCTCCTTAAGAGAGGTACTGAGTTTCTGGAAAGAGCCAGAAGGTTTCGGTACCGGGGCCAAGGACGGAGGTGAGCTGTCCCAAGGTGGGGGCAGACCCAGCCACAGAGTGTGCAGTGGGCACCCCGACCCCAGGGGGAACCTCCCTGCTCCGGGGGCAAGTGCGGGGTTTCCGCCCCGCTGAGTGCTGAAGGGGTGCGGTGTGTGTACACACGTGCACGCATGTACACCTGTGTGCGTGAGCCTCCCGTCACACCCCCGGCCCCCCCATGGGGACTGTGTCTCTGGGCCTCGTCTGTCCCACTAACCTCTAAGCCCGGGAAAGCGTGACTCGAGGGCTGGGTCTGTAAGCTGCTCGACCCACAGCGACGACGTGGGCCCCCCACCCTCCCAGCACCGCACTCCGCGGGCCTGCCCCACCCGGCCCATCATCCTCTCACGGGCCTGCGGTGGCTCTGCTCACCTGGTCCCACACCAGCCCCCCTACCGGGTCAGGCTGCCGCTCGAGTCCTGTTCCCAGGGACCCGGGAAGCAGAGGGAACAAGCCAGTGCCCTTGTGGGGAGCTCAGCAACTCCAGGAGCCGGAGACCCTCAGTCGTCCTGTTCCCTCCTCTCAGCGAAGGAGCAGCAGGGGGAGGGGAACGAGGGAACAGGAATGGGGCCCAAGGGACCCCGCCCGCGCCATGGTGAGGGTCTCGGCAATGGGGAGGCACTGAGAGTTTCAACAAGGGACGTTAATACTCAGAATCGCCCGTTGCGAAGGCCAGTCTCCGGCGGTGCTGGAAGCCGATCGCAAAGAAGAGGAAAACCCTGTGGCCAACATCCTGTTTAGCCAACCAGTGAGGAGGCCGGGACCCAGGGCGTGTCCCTGGCCTGACCTCCGTGAGAAAAGACTACAGACAGGGAAGGACAGGTCTCACCCGGGGGCCGCGAGGGGCGGGGAGGGCCCGGCGCGCGGCCTCCAGGTCGCTGGGGCGATGGCCCCTGCACAAAGATGGAGATGGGGGTTCAGCTCATGGGAGCAGCTGTCGGGGGGGCCCGACTAAAGCTGCCCGCACGCCTGTCTTGGCAGGCCCCCTTCCAGTCCCCACCTGCGGCGGAGCCCTACGGCGTCTGCGGACACAGACAGCCCGCGGCCCACGTGGCAGAACTGCTCCTCCCGGACGCAGCGCCCTGACAAGCTCTGGACCAAACAGAGGAGGCAGCCGTCTGAAGGGCCTGGAGAAGAGCAAGCACGGCCAGGAGGCTGCTGCTGAATTCTGCCTCTGTGCACCAGTGCCAGACAGAAACGTGGAGACAGAGCTCTGGGTGGAGGCGCAAAGGGGCCACAGCGGGCTAATGCCCTCAAGACCGCGTGTCCCTCCCGGAGGGGGAGCGAGGAGCAGGGCGTGCTCAGCCCGTGGGCAGTCCTGGGGTCGGCTGGCATCAAGGTGAAGTTTCACCTTGACGAAGCGTCATCAGCCTTCTGCTTTCAGCACGTCTGGGGGTCTATGTGCTTGTGGTCAGCATCTTTCATCTGGTGGGTCAGCTTCCTGCAAAAGCAACTTAGGAACGTGCGTCAGGCCTTTCTGTCTGCATCCGTCAGGGAACTGGGAGTTCGGTGATTCTGTGATGTGGCAGGATTGTAGTCTCAGCTGTTCCCAGTTCCCCAGCCCAACAGCTACTCTTTGTTTCTCCATTTTCACATTTCCCATCATTCACTCCTCCGTCAGCATTTACTTCAATAGACAAGGACACGAGGGCCTGGACACGGTTTCATGCGGGAGGAGGGTCGTTGTCATGTGGGAGGAGGACACGGCAGGAGGGGCCGCCATTCCCACGAGTTTTCAAGAACTGGTCCCATTGGTGCCACACTGGGAGCCGAGAAACCGAAGAGAAAACGAGGACTCTATGTTCGGGGCCGCGCTAGAGAGTGAGGAGAGCCCCGAGCCCTGCACGTGAACTCTGCCCGAGCTCAGGCTGACCCGACCCTGACCTGCCCGAGCTGTTCAGTGAACGCTCGTTAGAGGGAACTTGAGGTTTAAACACCTGTTTCAGCAAAGAGGGACCGAAATGTCCACGGTCCACTGTCCAGCCCACAAAGCTGGAAAACAAACACGAACCAGCTAATCAGACCCAACGTAAGTAGAAGAGAGGAGACAAGAGAACAGGAGTGGAAATCGAGGAGACAGAAAGCAAACAGTAGAGAAAATCAACCAAGTCAAGAGTGGGTTTTGGGAAAAGATCAATAAAACTGGTAAGTTCCTGGCTGGAACCCGAGAAGCGGGCGTGTGGTGACAGGTCCCTGGGACGCAGGAGGGCGTCGCCAAGGGTGCAGAGCAGGCCGGCAGACCTCCACCGGCTCCCCCCAAGACTGAACACTCCGTCTTCTCGGAAGGACCACACATGGCCCGGCGGGGACCACCCTGAGCAGAGGCCCCAAAGGAGAAGACGCTGGTGTCATGTCCCATACAGGCTCCAGACTGACAGGTCTGGGGCCACCATACCCTTCCAACACACATCCTTTTATTTAGGCCAGAGCTGGTCTCCAACCAAAGAATCCTGACTGTTACCAGGGCCACAGGCACCCGGTTAGGACACAGGGGATGACACGGCAACCAGGGGACAGGGACCAGCAACTCCGACAGGAAGAGGGACAGCAGGAGCTGACGCCAGAGGCGGCCCTGACGCGGTGGCACCTGCGCCCCAACTCAGACCAGTCCTTCCCCTCAGCCCCCAGAGCCCAGGCATCCGGAGAGGCGGGCAGGCCAGAGCCAGAAATGACAGGAGAGGCGGCAACAAGAAATCTCTTGGGCCAAGGCGCTGCCCGGAGGTTCTGGGCTGGACACAGCAACCCTTCCTGGCAAGGAGGTGCTCTCCCAAAAGGAGCATAGGGGAGGCGAGCGCTCCCGCCTTTGCCCATCCCCAGGCGGCCTGGGGAACCGAGGGTCTCACGGGAGCCAGCACAGGGAGCCTCGGCTTCAAGGGGAGGGCAGACCCGACTCCTGGCTCAGCAGCCTCCTTGCTTTCTCCTCTGCAGGCTCTAAGCCCGTGCTCTGCGCATAAACCACACCCCTGCTCACAAGCCCGCCGTTTAGCTACGAGAACGGTGGATCTCTCATCATCAGGCAGGCAGAGGGCAGCAGGAAGTTCAAGTCCAGCCTGGGTGCCATCCTTCCCTGATCCCCTGAGCCCAGGAGTCCTTCCCTATGGACTCCCAAGAACTCCAGGATCCCCCCACCGTTCCTCACTGACTGGATCCCATCTGGGCTTTTCTGCACAAACTGGCCCCAGGGTGGGAGCAGAAGCTGGGCCACGCCCTACCAGGGCGTCACCTGGAGAGCTGGACAGCAAGGACAGAGGCTGCTGTATGTAAATTATACCTCAATAATCTCTCCTTTAAAACGATCCGTTATAATTCACCACATTAATGGAACAAAGGGGAAAAACACATGGGCCTGAGCAGATTCAGAAAAGTATTTGATAAAATTCAACACATACTCATGATAAATTCAGCAACTTAGCCCAGAAATCTGACAAAGGGTATCTATAAAACCTGCACTAACACCAGACTTAACGGTGAAATACTGATCATCTCCCCCTATGTCCACAACTAAGAGAACAGCACCCAGATAATAATTTCTATCCTAAATTGTACTGGAGGTCCAGTCAGGGCAACGAGGTAAGAAAATAAATGAAATTCTTAAAAATTCCCATCCTTGAACTGGAAAGGAAAAAGTGGAATTGCCATGACACTCAGATGACATGACTGTATGTAGAAAAACCTAAGGAAACTACACAACAATACGTGGACTAATAAATAAATGTATCAAAGTTGCAGGATACAATGTCATAAAAATTAAATAAAAATTAATCACATTTCTATATACTAGTAATAAATAAAAATAATTAAAATGAAAAGCAATACCATTTTCATTAGCATCCAAATATATAAAACACCCAGGAGTAAATCTAACAAAAGAGAATCTAAGATCACTGCACAGAAATCTAAGAAGCATTGCTGAGAAGGCCTAAACACAGAGAGAGAGAGAGAGAGAGAGAGAGAGAGAGAGAGAGAGAGATGGTGGGGGGGAGAAACTGAAGACTCGATAACGTTAAGATTTCAACTCTCTCCAAATTAATCTACGGATGTTAACCTGACAAACTGATTCTGAAACTGATACAGAAATGCAAGGAACCTAGAAAAGCCAAATAATCTTGAAAACAACAAAACTGTAGGACTAATACACAAGATAATCAGACCTACTATAAAAGGAAAGACACTGATTGAACAGAACAGAGTCCAGAAACAGCCATCACACAGAAAGGTAACTGATGAACGACAGAGGTTTCTCTTGCAATCCAGGGAGGGAAGAGTCACCTTTGTAATAAATGTATATCCCTACCTGTACCTTATACAAACTTTAATTCACACTGGATTAGAGACCTAAATGAGAAAGATTTTTAAAAATTGAAAGGTAGCATCAGTACAATCCCTATCAAGAGCTCAGCTGACTTTTTTCTTTTGCAGAAACATAAAAATCCATCCTAAAATTCATACAGAATCTCAAGGGACCCTGAACAGTCAAAAGAGTCAGGAAAAAGAACAAAGGTAGAAGATTCACTCCTCTTGATTTCAAAACTTACCACAAAGCTCAGTAATAAGACAGTGTGCTACTGACATGAGGATAGATGTGTAAATTAATGGGAGGATTCAGAGGCCAGAAATAAACCCTTATATTTACAGTCAACTGATTTCAATGAGGGCGCCAAGCCCATACAATGGAGAAATAACAGTCCTTCAACAGATGATGCTAACACAACAGGACATCCACATGCGAAAGAAAGAAGCTGGACTCCTACCTCACACCGCACAGGAAAACTTAAAATGGATCAAAGACCTACATTTAAGAGCTGAGACTTTATACTCTTAGAAGAAAATATAGGGATAAATCTTCAGGACTTTGAATTTGGCAACAGATTCTTAGATATGACAGCAAAAACACAAATAACTAAAGAAAAAATAGATCAGTTGAACTTCCTCAAAATTTAAAACTTTTATGTTTCAAAGGACATCATCAAGAAAGTGAAAAGATACCCACAGAATGGATGGAAATATTTGCAAATCATTTATCTCACAAGTGGCTTGTACGCAGAACTCTTACAACTCAAAAATACGAAGGCAAATAACCTAACTTAAAAAGGGCAAAGGGGGGCTTCCCTGGCGGTGCAGTGGTTGAGAGTCCGCCTGCCGATGCAGGGGACGTGGGTTCGTGCCCCAGGCCGGGAGGATCCCACATGCCACGGAGCAGCTGGGCCCGTGAGCCATGGCTGCTGAGCCTGCGCATCTGGAGCCTGTGCTCCGCCACGGGAGAGGCCGCAACGGCGAGAGGCCCACGTACCGCAAAAAAAAAAAAAAAAAAAAAGTGTGACAAATGGGACTTAACAAAAGAGATTATTAAGAAAGTGAAGAGGCAGGCCCCAGATTGGGAGAAGATATATGCACGTTATATATTTTCAACAAAGGACTAGATTCAAAATATATAAAGAACTCCTACAAACTGATAGAAAAAAAAAAACAATTTTTTTTAAAATAAGTAAGATATGAACTGACATTTCACAAAAGAGGCTATCTATATGGCCAATAAACATTTTAAAAGGTACTCAACCTCCACAATCGTCGGGAAATGCAAATCACAACCACTGCTTCTCCACCAGAATAGTTCCAACTAAAACAACTGACAGTAAGAAAGGGGGGTGGGGACCGGAGCCCCGGAACTCTCACGCGCTGTTGGAGGGAACGGAAATCCATAGATAGAAGCACTTGAGAAAACTGCGTGGCAGCTCCACTACACTTAAAGACTCAACAGAAACGAGTGCCTATGTCCACAAAGCACACGTATGAAAATGCATCGCTCATCAAGGTCCCAAACTGGAAACAACTAAATGTCCACATGCAGCCTGGTCAGTGAGCTGTGGTTTCCACAGACAAATGCTACCCCGCCACGGAACAGGGAAAGCACAGCTGAGCACAGCAGACAGGGAGAAAGGGCACCCAGGGAGGGAGGGCAGGCCGACCCATGGTGGCCGAGGCTGGCCAGTGTCATCTGTGGGGAGAGCTGACCGGGAGGGGGCCCAGGGGCCGTCTGTGATACAGAAGTGAGCCGGGTCTTCATGCAGGTGCTACCGCACCTGGGGAGAGACGTGTGCTGACTGAAGGCCGCTACACTTCTTACTATGCCTCAATAAAATATATATTTTTTTTTTAAATACCCTGACCAAGTAAGAAGGCGGCCCGCTCATTAGAAGTAAGAGCTTCCAGCAGAGGAAGGGCGGCTCCCTGGAGAAGGGGTCCCGGGCACAGACAGGACAGTGGTGCTGCCAGGGTTGCCCGCCACCCCAAGAACACAGCTGGCAAGTGGCAGGGCCGGCCTCCAAGCTGGCTCTTTCCACTGCGCCACACGGCCTCTCGTGACGAAGGAAGGCCGGGGCCGGCCTAGAAAGGCTCCTTCCGTTGGTTTTTCCTCGTGTCTCCCTCTAGGCGGCGAGTCCTCCTCCAGAGCCAGGCCTCAGGGACACGGCCGGGGCCTGGGCCTGAGGGGCTCCCTGTGTGGGGCTCTGGGGCTGCTGGGGCGCACATGCCCTGTGCACACGCTCACGGGCGAGCGGCCTCCGACACGCACGCGGGCGTCCGTTTAGACACCTGTCTGCCCCAAGAGGCCTCGATCAGGGGTGGCCACTGTGATCTCAGGACACTCGGAGGCGAGGGCTGAGGAACACAGACCGCGAAGGCACGGCCAGCCGGCCTCCATGCGACCCCGCCGGTCACCGCCTGGCTACAGGCTGCAGCCTGGGCGGGGGCACAGGGGCAGGCGAGCCCGTGTCGCTGCTGCCTGCGTGGCCTCTTCACAGGAGGGACCTGAGGGGCGAGCATGTCTTGTTCTCTGCTGGAACCGCCCTCAGGCAGCACACAGAGCCTGGCCCTTTGGCCTCAGACGGTGGACCAGGGAAGCCAAGCTGCCCAGGAACGGGCCTGGCCTGTTCTCAGACAAGGGCTCAGAGATCACCCTCTGGGCAGCTGTCAGAGCCCAGGCCCACGTCCCCACACCTGATCTCAATGTGTTCTGGAAAAAGAGCCTAAACCCGGAGCCTGCAAGCCCACCTTCCCATTATGATGCCGTGGGGCAGGGTAGGGGGATGGGGTGTGGCTCAGAGGACAGGCGGGCTTTACAGAAAGGGCTGAGCCAGCAGAAACGGAGGCTGAGAGACAGCAGAGCTACCTGGACCACACCAGCAGCTGCAAGCTGACCTGCCAAACTGAACCTTAAAAATACATCCTCGCACCTGCCCGGCCTCCCCAGGGGCCTGGGAGCAGACACACCACAGCCGCAAGGCCAGCATCCCAGTCTGCACTCACAGAGGCCTCCTCAGACCCACTGGCGATGCCAAGCCCGCTGCAGGAGGGCCAGGCTGTCACAGAGAACGGATTGAGACAACAGGTAGGCACGGGGGATGGTGGGGCCAGGCCTCCATCTGCTGCCCTCCCTCCCCGTCCAGGAAGCTCCAGGTCATGAGGCCTGCCGGCACGGAGCACTGAACAACAATGGCCAATCTGCTCACATCTGCAGGCAGGAGAGTTCATCTTCCTAACTGGTGAGACGTGAAGGCCACCAGGTTGCCATGGTGACTTGCATCCGAGAACACTGGGCCCACATGGATAGGCTATCACTTCATATGCCTTCGTTTTTTTCCTCTTAGAAACTACATTCAATATAGAGTCACAACCAGTACAGGTAATAAACATAGTGAAAGGCAGGCCGGCTGTATCCGAGGGTATCGGTCACCTGTGCAAGACCGACGTGGAGTCTCCAGGGATGCGCACGCCCTGGGCAGGCATCCACGGAGCCCGAGAGGGGCCGGCGTCAAACGCCCCAAAGCACCTATTCGCGGACAGGAGAAACTCGTCCGTGATCCCCATGGCAAAGGGCCTCCCACATGCATACGACTCCAGGGGAGAAGATCCCTGAGTCAGGAGGGTCGGGAAAGGGCTCCATGGAAAACAAGAGGAGCACAAGCTGGAACCCCGCCCTCTGCCAGCCGGGCTCCCCAGGCCGGCCCACCCACGCTGACATGGGTTAGGGCGGGCACCGGGCTCCGCAGGCCACCTGCTGGGCAGGGGAAGCCCCGCTAGGAGGCAAACGGCCCAGGGACAGAGCCCAGGCCTGGATGACCAACCTCAGCGTGCGCCACGGCCGCCTGGCGGCACTGACCCGGCCCAGGGGAGGGGGCGTGCAGGGCGGGAGGGGCTGCACGCGGCCAGGCCGGGAGGCTCTCCTCCTCTGCGAGCAGCACAGATGTGGAATCGCAGTCAGCTGACGGGGAGAGGAAGCCTGGGCCTTTTTTGGTAATTCTCAATGCCCTAGAAGTGGCTTTCCAACATCTGCCTGGAAAACTGTTCATTAAAAAAAAACAAAGCCAGAGGAAAATCTATCTGGCAAAACCCCAAGGTACAGGACTGCAAAGAGAAAAGAGAACTGCTCTCCACGGGCGCTGCCGCTTCTGGCTTTCGCCCACTGACCCGGCAGGTGAGGGGGCGCGCAGGCGACCTGAGCTGGGGCACCGGGTCCACCCCGGGGCTGCACGCAGCCCAAGCCACATGCCACCCGTCTGCTCCCAGGACAGAACTCAGGACCCAATCCCCTGGGCCCAGGAGGCCTCACGCCTGCTTGCCACTCACCCTGAGCTGAGAACCATTATTCATCCCTCAAGGGACTCACGTCCCCTCCCCTCCCCCCTCAAGATAAGATGACTCAAACCAAAGAACCCCCAACCTCTGCCTGAAAGAGGACACAGCTTTCCCAGAGCTAAAGCAGAAACGAAACCTCACAACACTGGACTCCCGAACCGAGCTGGATCTTCAAGGCTTTGCCATTCTCCCCTGCCTCTGTGCGCAGCTACTCCAGAAATGGTCTGAAGAGATGAGCACATTTGATATGCCCGATCCTTAAACCAGCCGGGGGAAATTCTCCAGCTTCCTGAAACACGATTTAAAAGATGAAGGTTCGCTGAGTGCCGAGTACACATCAAGTGCTTTCTACACGCTTTCCTGGCTGACGCTTTCATCGGGGATGGCGCCTCACAAACGGCAGAACCGGGGCTCACACCCAGGTCCTCCTGTGCTGAGGTAATTCCCATGCAGGCCCCGCCGGACTGTGAGCTCCCGGTGGGCAGGACACACAGCCAATGGTCACTGTGGGGGCCACAGCCCTCGGCCCCTCAGGATGGGCACACGGCTCTGGAGCTAAGCATGACTGGAACACTTTCAGTTGAAAAATAATAATAATAAGACCAGAGGACCAAATACATTAGCTGACGTGCCTCTCCTGACTTACCTGTTCTCCACATTTCAACCCAATCAGACTCGCTGATGTCTAATTCACCAAGCACTGCGATAGGGACCAGATTTATGGAGGTTAACAGGACAACGCCTCTTCCACGACACTGCAGTTGGGAAACCAAAGGTGAGCACAGCTAACCTAAAACAAGTTTGCTGTGGAAACTACAATAGTAGGAAGCATAAGAGCTGTCAGATCTCACTGGTGATTCCAGAACACAGAGGAGAAGGAGTTTCACAGCATATATATGTGTGTGGGTGCCACGCGTGTATATATATACAAATTATTCATATAAGTTACATTATCTATTAAAGAATCACTACCATTTTTTCCCCGTTTATTTCTTATTGGGTTCATTACTAATTTTGCTGGAATGCTTCCTCAAGTAATTCTTTCAGGAAAAGTCTGGATGCTATAAACTTCATCCTTTCAAGTCTTTCACATGAAAACGTTTTAAAACTATAACTTTTAAAAGTATGGTTTAGAGTAAAAATTGGGGGAAAAACACACAAAACACAAAAAACCATTAGAGTCCAAGAAAGAAAGGAGAAAACTTGTGATTCGGAAAAAGATTTGCAGAAATAATGGTTAAAAACTTGCCAAAGTTTGTGGGAAAAAACCTATAGTTTCAAGAAGCTGAGTGAATCCCAAACAGGGTGAACCTAAAAAACTCCCCTCCCAGATAAATCATAACCAAATTTTTGAAGACTGACGACAAAGAAAGAAATCTTGAAAGTAGCCACAGATAAATGATGTTACCTACAGGAGAATGATTCAAGCAACACTGGGTTTCTCACCAGAAACGGTGGGGGCCAGAAAGGAGTGGCATATTTTCCAAATGCTGAGAGAAAAGAAGCTGTTAACCCAAAAGTCCACATCAAAATAACTTCTGAGTAAAGGAAAAACAGACCTAATCAGTAAAGAATCTGTTCCCAGCACATCTGCTCTAATTGTTAAAGGAAGTTTTTCAAAAGGCAAAGAAATAAGTTTGAAAGAAAGAGAGAAAGGGAAGGGGAGTGAGGGCGGAAGGGAGGAAAAGTTGGGAGAAACTTGGAACTTCAGGAATGAAGAAAGTAATGGAAAAGTAAGCAGGACAGGGATGCTTCTCCTCTTATGTTTGACATTTGAGAGTAAAAAACTGTAACACTGATGTGGTTCTCAGTATACACAAAAGTAATATTTAAGACAACCATTTCATTAAAGGGGGAGGGAGAAGGGACATAAATGTGGTAACGCCTCTACATCCCACTTGAAGTGCTACAATGTTGATACCAGTAGACAGACTGTGGCAAGGAGTCTATGGAATCCATAGCGCAGTCACTAAAACAAAAAAAGGAAAAAGATATACTCAAAACTGCTTTAGACGAATTAAAATGAGGTACTATAAAATGTTCAGGTAACCTACAAGAAGATAGGAAAGGAAAAACATGGAAATGAAACACGGTGGATACAGACAAAAAACGATAAGCTTAAATCCTGATATATCATTAATTATATTAAATTTAAATGATCTAAACACACCAATTAAAATAAGAGAATTCAGAACAGCTTTAAAAATGACCAAACTACATGCTAGCAAAGAATTTTGTGTAGGTAGATTAAAAGTTCAAGTACGGGGGCTTCCCTGGTGGCGCAGTGGTTAAGAATTCGCCTGCCAATGCAGGGGACACGGGTTCGAGCCCTGCTCCGTGAAGATCCCACATGCCGTGGAGCAACTAAGCCCGTGCGCCACAACTACTGAGCCTGCGCTCTAGAGCCCGCAAGCCACAACTACTGAGCCCACATACCACAACTACTGAAGCCCGGGCACCTACAGCCCGTGCTCCGCAACAAGAGAAGCCACCGCAATGAGACACCCGCGCACCGCAACAGAGAGTAGCCCCTGCTCGCCGCAACTAGAAAAAGCCTGTGCGCAGCAACGAAGACCAAACGCAGCCAAAAATAAATAAATTTACTAAAAAAAGAGCAATGAAAAAAACTATATATTAAAGAAAAAGGTCAAGCATGAAAAAGATGTATCATGCAAATAGTAATCCATAAAAGCTAAACAGGCTATATTAACATTGAACAAAGAGATTTCAGAGCAAAGAACATTACCAGAGAAAAAGTGGTTATTACATAATGATAAAAGGGTCAATTCATTAAGAAGGCATAACAATCCTAAGTGTGTACGCAAAAGAGAGCTCCAGAACACATGAAGCAGATATAACAGAACTGAGCACAGAAATAGCCGATTCTGGAATTACAGTCAGGGACTTCAACACAACTCTCTAAGAAACTGGAAACAACCACTAGGCAGAAAATGAACAACAATACAGAAGGGTCAGCAACACCACAAACCAACAGGACCCATCTGAAATGTACAGAACACTTCACCTAACAAAAGAATAAACACTAGTTTCAAGAATACGTGGAGCCGTCACCTTTAGATCATAAAGCAAAGCTTAACAAATTCAAATTAACTGATACCATACAAAATATGTTCTCTGACCATAATATATTACCCCAGATTTCAATAACAGAAGAGAACAGGAAATCTTCAAAAACTTGAAAGTTAAGCACCACACTTCTAAAAAACCATGGGACACAAAAAAGTTTTTTAATGATGCAGTGTTTATACAGAACCTAAGAAAAACAAAATGACAACACATCAAAATCTGTAGGCTACATGAAGATGTTAGAACTCTTGCGCATTTCTGGTGAGAACGAAAATGGTATAACTACTGTGGAAAACAGCCTTGTGGTTTCTCAAAAGCTTAAACATAAAACTACCGTATGATTCAGCAATTTCACTTCTAGATATGCCCCCAAAAGATCTAAAAGCAGGGACTGAGACACTTTCACACAAATGCTCGTAACAGCATTACAGTAGCTGAAAGACAGAAACAACCCACATGTCCACCAACACCAGGATGGATAAATGAAATGTGTTCAATACATACAATGGAGTATCATTCAGCCTTTAAAAAAAAATGAAACTCTGACACCTGCTACAACATGGACAAACTTTGAAAACATTATGTTTAGTGAAATAAGTCAGATAAAAAAGAACAGATATTGTATGATGCCATCTTTATAAGGTGTCTAGAATATGTAAGTTCATAGAGACAGAAAGTAGAATGGAGGTTACCAGGGGCTGGGGGAGGAGGAATGGAGAGTTACGATTTGATGGGAACAGAGTTTCTGTTTGGGGTGATGAGAAGATCTGGAAATGGACACTGGCCATCGTTGTACCACACGGTAAACATACTTAATGCCATTGAATTACACAATCAGAAATGGTTAACCAGGGCTTCCCTGGTGGCACAGTGGTTAAGAATCCGCCTGTCAATGCAGGGGACACAGGTTTGAGCCCTGGTCTGGGAAGATCCCACATGCCGCGGAGCAACTAAGCCCGTGCGCCACAACTACGGAGTCTGCGCTCTAGAGCCCACAAGCCACAACTACTGAGCCCATGTGCCACAACTATTGAAGCCCGCGCGCCTAGAGCCCGTGGTCCGCAACGAGAAGCCACCACAATGAGAAGCCCATGCACCGCAAGGAAGAGTAACCCCCGCTCCCTGCAACTAGAGAAAGCCCATGCGCAGCAATGAAGACCCAACACAGCAAAAAACAATAAATGAATAAAATTTAAAAATAAATTTATTAAAAAATGGTTAACACGGTAAATGTATATTTTACCATATTTTTTAAAACTCTGTGGGCTGCAGCTAAAGTAGAGCTCAGGGAGAAAGCTACACCCTCTGCGACAGGCAGCACCCAGTGACCCCCGTCTTAACGATATTCACAGCATCGTGTAAGGCCCTCCCCTCGCTAGACATGGGCTGGACTGAGTGGCTTGCTTCTCACGAAGAGCACACAACAAAAGTGACCAGTGTTACTTTCCTGATCAGGTTACAAGAGCTGTGACTCACTCTGGCTCTTCTCGCTCGCTCGCTCTCCTGAAGCAGGCTGCCGTGTTGTCACCACCCCAGTGGAGAGGCCACGTGCCACGAAACTGAGGGCAGCTTCTGGCCAGCAGCCACCAAGGCACTGACTCCTGCATGAGTGGGCCTGCAAGTGGGTCCTCCTAAGCTAGTCTTGGGATGCCTACAGCCCTGGCCAACACCCTAAATGCAGCCTTGGGAGAAATCCTGAAGCAAAGGACCCAGCTAAACTACATCAAGTTTCTTGACCACAGAAACTGAAATAGTAAATGTCATTTTAATCCATTAAGTTTGGGGATAATTTGTAACTAACACAGCACTAAATGCTTATATTGAAATAGAGGAATGGTCTCAAATCAATACTCTAATTTCAAAAAGTAGAAAAAAAGGACAAAAAAAGCTCAAAGTAAGCGGACAGAAAGAAACAGACTAAAAACAGCAATCAGTGGAATTGAAAACTGAGAAACCATCAAGCTGAAAGCTGGTTGTTTGAAAAGATTAATAAAATTGATAAACCTCTAACAAAACTACAAAGGAAAAAGGAGAAGAACAAATTACCAACATGAAGAACAAAGAGGAGATATCACAACAGACCCCTGAGACATTAAGAGGATAAAATAATACAGTAACAGCTCTATACATATAAATTCAACAACTTAGATGAAATGGACCAATGCTTCAAAAACTACAAACAACCAAAATTCATCCAAGATGATACAGATAATCTCAATAGTCCGGGAACTATTAAAGAATTGAACTCATAGTTAACCTTTTGAAAAATAAATCTCAGGCCTGAATAGTTTCACTGGCAAATTCTTCCAAGCATTGAAAAAAAGAAACATCACCAATTCTATAAATTCTTTTCCAGAAAATAGGAGGCATACTTCCTAAATCATTTTATGAGGTCAGCATTACCCTGATACTAAAACCAGATTAAAATTTACAAACAAAGAAAGAAAAGAAGAAAGAAAAGAAAGAAAGGCTACCAATAATTAATAACAATGAAAACAGATGTAAAAATCCTCAACAACATATTAGCATATCAAATTCAGCACATGTGTGTACATAGATATATGTGTACACATACACACACACACACACACACACACACACACACACACACGGCAAGACCAAGTGGGGTTTATTCTAGAAATGCAATACGGGTTCAATAATCACAAAAATCAATGTAAACAACCACATTAAAAGTCTAAAGGAGGGCTTCCCTGGTGGCGCAGTGGTTGAGAGTCTGCCTGCCAATGCAGGGGACACGGGTTCGTGCCCCGGTTTGGGAAGATCCCACATGCCGCAGAGCGGCTGGGCCCGTGAGCCATGGCCGCTGAGCCCGCGTGTCTGGAGCCTGTGATCCGCAACGGGAGAGGCCACAACAGTGAGAGGCCCGCGTGCCACAAAAAAAAAAAAAAAAAAAAAAAAAAAGTCTAAAGGAAAAAAACCACATGATCATATCAATTGATGAAAAAGCATTTGACAAAATTCAATACCCCTTCATCATAAAAACTCTCAGCAAACCAGGAATAAAAGGGAACTTCCTCAATCTAATGAATAGCATCTATAAAAGATCTTCAGCTAAAGTCATAATGAAAAGACTGAATGCTTTCCCCCAAAGATCAGGAAAAAGGCAAGGGGGTCCACCACTCTCACCACCCCTATTCATCATAGCACTGGAAGCTTTAACCTATGCAATAAGGCAAGAAAAATTAAAAGCAAATAGATTGTTAAAAGAAGAAATAACAAGCTATGCCTATTTGCAGATATGCCCATCTAAGCAGAAAAACCTAAGGACTTAACAGAACAACTCCTGGGTTAGCAAGGTCACAGGATAACATACAAGGCCGTCACATAAAAATCAATCTTATTTGAGACTTCCCTGGTGGTCCAGTGGTAAAGACTTCTAATGCAGGGGACACCCAGTTCTATACCTGGTCGGGGAACTAAGATCTCACGTGCCGTGGGGCAACTAAGCCCGCGTGCCACAACTACTGAGCTCATGTGCCTCAACTAGACAGCCCAAGTGCCACAACTAGAGAGCCCACGTGCTCTGGAGCCTCTGTGCCACAACTAGAGAGAAGCCCAAACGCCACAACTAGAGAGAAGTCCACACACTGCAACTAGAGAGAAGCCTGCACGCCACAACAAAGAGCCCATGCTACAATGAAATATCCCACACGCCTCAACGAAGATCCCACATGCTACAACTAAGACCCGACACAGCCAAAAAAACAAAGAAAAAAAATCAATCTTATTTCCAAATACTAGCAATGAACAACTGGAGACCAAAATTTCAAACTCAATAGCAGTTACAACAGCTCCCCCCTTCCCGCAACAGACACACACACCCCACACACAAAATGCATGTGGATGTGTATGCTGAAAACCTCAAGGCACTGATAAACATCAAACATGATTTTAAAATTGAAAGAGATATTCTGTGTTCATGATTGGAAGACCTAACATTATAAAGATCCCAACTCTCCCCAAAATTATCTATAAGCTTAACGCAATCCCTATCAAAGTCTCAGTAGAACTTTTTGCAGATATAGACAAATTCTAAAATGTCTATGGAAAGGCAAAGCAAATCCAAGAGCTAAAGTAATTTTGAAAAAGAACAATAAAGTTGAATCAAAGTATCCAAGTTTAAGATTCACCACATAGCTAAAGTGATCAAGACAGTGTCATATAGGCAGATGAATAAACACAGATCAATAGAACTGAAGAAACAGCTGAAGCAAATACGATCAACTGACTTTTGATTAAGGTTCAAAAACAATTTGATAAAGAAAGAATAGTCTTTTCAACAGCGTTAGAACAAAGAAATGAAACTCAAATTAAACCATTCATTATACAAAAATGAACTCAAAACAGATTATAGATCTAAATGTAAAACGTAAAACCATAAACCTTTTAAATGAAGATACAGGAGAAAAATCTTCATGGCCTAGAGTTAGACGAAGAGCTCTTACATATGACATCAAAAGCATGATCCATAAAAGAAAAGAACTGATGAACTGAACTTCCTCAAAGTTAAAAAGTTTGTTCTGCAAAGACACTGGTGAGAGAATGAAAAGGTGAGGCACAGACCTCGAGGAAATATTTGCAAATCACATATCTGATAAGGGGCAATATACAGAGGACTCTGTAAACTGAACAGTGAGGAAACAAACCACCCAATTAGGAAACAGACAAAAGACTTGAAAACACACCTTACCAAAGAGGATCTACAAATGCTAAAGGAGCACATGAAAAACTACACAATGTCATTAGCGATTGGAGAAGCGCCAGTTAAAGCACAGTGAGCTACCCCTTCACATCGCCTGGAATAGCTAATCATTTTATTTACTGACATTTTTTATTTTAAATACTGCCGGTACCAAACATGGGAAAGATATACGGAGACTGGCTCACTCACACACAGCTGTTAGGAATGTAAGATAGGACAGCCACTCCGCAAAAGAGTTTGGCCGTGTTTTATAATGTTAAACATACACTCACCAAATGACCCAGCAATCCCCCTCCTGCGTATTTATGGCAGAGAAGTGAAAGTCAGGTTTACACAAAAACCTGGGCATGTATATACGTAGATGGTGGCTTTATCTGTAACAGTCAAAAACTGGAAACAACTCAGATGGCTTTCAAACAGGTGAACAGGTACACAATCCGATATATCCATAAAATGGAACACTACTCGGCAATAAAACGGACCAAGTTATTGATGCACGACAGCAACTTGGATGGATCTCAGAGGCGTTATGCTGAGTGAAATAAAAAGCCAATCTCAAAAGGTGACACATCTATAATTCCACTTACATAACAGCCTCAAAATGACAAAATTATGCTCACAGAGAAGAGACAAAGGTTGCTAGGTCAGGGTTGAAGGAAGGGGGATTTTGTGGGGTTGATGGGACAGCTCTGTGTCCTTGACTGTGGGGGTGGTTACGTGAAAAAATATATGTGTGTATGCGTGTATGTATATGATAAAAATTTATGATAAAATCTGACAGCTCTACACACCAGAAGAACAGTAATACTGGTAAACAATGAGTACATATGAAAGCTGATGATTCTGAAGGAGGTCTGCGGTTAGCTGAGGTTTTACTGCCGCTGTAACTTCCCGGCTGTGATCTCTGCACTATGGCAGTATCCAGCGGGTGGGCCCATCAATGATGTCTGTGAATGAGATGAGATTATCCTGGATTATCCAGTGGGCCCAGTGTCACCACACGAGACACTGCTTTCAGAAAAAGCAGACAACTTTTACCAGCTGGTGGTAGAAAAGAGGATCGGAGATCAAAGCACGAGAAGAAGTGGATGTCTGCTGCTGGCTTGAGAAGAACGGGCCTTGTGGGGAGGAGCTGGATTCTGCCAACAACCAGAGTAGCTTGGGAGCACTTTCCTTCCCCAGAGCCTCCAGTGAGCACCAAGGCTCCGGATGACACCTTGGTTGTGGCCCAGTGGACTCGAAGCAGAGAATCTGGCCACCACGTCGGACTTCTACCAACAGAGCAGCAGTGCTGTTTCCAGCCAGGAAGTGAGTGGTGACTTTTTACAACAGTAACAGAAAACTCAATACAGAGATTTTCAACTGGGATGCTTTGGGGACTTTTGGCAACATCCAGAGACAATTTTGTTTGTCACACCTTGTGGGGGCGCCAGTGGCATCTAGTAGAAGCCAGCGGTGCTGCTAAACATCACACAGGGCACAGGACAGACCCCCTCCCCAACAAAGGCATGTCCAGTCCCAAGTGTCACTGTGCTGAGGTTGACTGACCCTGTACTGTGATGCATGTAAGGTGTCATCACTGGGGGAGGGTACATGGGGATCTCTGCACAGTTTCTGCAACTTCTGTGTGAGCCTACAATTGTTGCAAAATTTTAAATTTTAAAAATTAAATATAGACATAATCACAAGGACAATAGAAGGAGGCACAGCTTCCACACCACTGGAAGTAGGTAAAAAAAATAAAGTGCTTTGGGAATCTTGGGCAAATATAAGCTAAGGGGAAGGAGTCAACAGAGAGGAAAAAATTAAAAACATAAGCAAGACACTAATGAAAGAAACTGAAGACCACACAAACAGATGGAGAGATACACCATGTTCTTGGGTTGGAAGAATTAATATTATTAAAATGACCATACTGCCCAAGGCAATCTACAGATTCAATGTAATCCCTATCAATATACCAATGGCATTTTTCACAGAACTAGAACAAATAATTTTAAAATTTGTATAAAAACACAAAAGACCCTGAACAACCAAAACAATCTTGAGAAAGAAGAACGGAGCTGAAGGAATCATGCTCCTTGACTTCAAACTATACTACAAAGCTACAGTAATCAAAACAGTATGATACTGGCACAAAAACAGACATATAGATCAATGGAACAGGATCGAAAGCCCAGAAATAAACCCATGCACTCATGGTCAGTTAATCTACCACAAAGGGGGCAAGAATATACAATGGAGAAAAGACAGTCTCTTCAATAAGTGGTGCTGGGAAAACTGGACAGGTACATGTCAAAGAATGAAATTAGAACATTCTCTAACACCAAACACAAAAATAAACTCAAAATGGATTAGAGACCTAAATATAAGACCAGATACTCTAAAACTCCTAGAGGAAAACATAGGCAGAGCACTCTTTGACATAAATTGAAGCAATATTTTTTTGGATCTGTTTCCTAAAGGAAAGAAAAGCAAAAATAAACAAATGGGACCTAATTAAACTTAAAACCTTTTGCACAGCAAAGGGAACCATCGAC
Organism: Leucopleurus acutus; assembly: GCF_964270905.1. Lineage (NCBI taxonomy): Eukaryota > Metazoa > Chordata > Mammalia > Artiodactyla > Delphinidae > Leucopleurus > Leucopleurus acutus. The sequence continues at coordinate 1,111,392 of NC_139153.1, read as the reverse complement.
AAAATGACAAAACAAAAAGACAACCTATTGAATGGGAGAAGATATCTGCAAGTGATATGACCAATAAGGAATTAATATCCAACATATATAACCAGCTCATACAACTCAACATCAAAAAAACAAACAACCTGGTTTAAAAATAGGCAGAACTCAATAGACAGGTTTCCAAAGAGGAAATGCACATGGCCAACAGGCATGTGAAAAGATGCTCAGCATCGCTAATCATCAGGGAAACGCAAATCAAAATGACAACGAGCTATCACCTCACACTGGTCAGAATGGCCATCATTAAAAAGAACACAAATAACAAATGTTGGAGGGGGTGTGGAGAAAGGGAAAACCTTGTACACTGTTGATGGGAATGTACTGGTGCATCCACTGTGGAAGACAGTATGGAGGCTTCTCAAAAAACTAAAAATAGAACTTCCATATGATCCAGCAATCCCACTCACGGCTGTGTGTGTGTGTGTGTCTGTGTCTGTGTGTGTGTGTGTGTGTGTGTGTGTGTGTGTGTGTGTATATATATATAAAAGACACTGATTTGAAAAGATACACACATCCCATGTTCACAGCAGCATTATTTACAATTGCCAGACAGGGAAGCAACCCAAGTGTCCATCAACAGATGACGGATAAAGAAGATGTGGTATATATCTAATAGAATACTACTCAGCCATAAAACAGAACAAAATTCTTCCATTTGCAGCAACATGGATGGACTTGGAGGGCATTGTGCCAAGTGAAATAAATCAGACAGAGAAAGACAAATACTGTACGATCTCACTTACATGTGGAATCTAAAAAATACAACAAACTAGTGAATAAGACAAAAAAGAAGCAGACTCACAGATCCAGACAACAGACTAGCGGTTACTTGTGGTGAGGGGGAGGGGCAGTATAGGGTGGGGAGGCTGAGGCACAAAGTATTGGGTGTAGGACAGGCTCAAGGACGTGCTGTACAACAGGGGACGAGAGCCAATATTTCATAATAACTGTAAATGGAAAGTAACCTTTAAAAATTGAATTAAAAATTCAAAAAAATATATATATAAGCAAGAATAAGGACACTGGCGGATGAAAGTCCCAGGAGAGACCTTCCCTAGGAGCCCATCAAGATCACTGGTCAAGGGGCCGGCTGAGCGCTGAGTCACAGGCAGCGTGCGGAGGGAGGGAACGCGAGCGCTGAGTCACGGGGCCCCGCGCTCCGCGAACCACAAACCCAGATTCGGTTCCTCAACGACAAAGCCAAGCTTGTGAATTTGACCCCAGTGTGTACCCAAGAGGCCGGCCAGCACAGCTGACGGGGGCCCCAGCCTGCACCCCAGCCCCCCAATATCTCACACGTGACAGCTGTTGACCGAAAGGAAGCCGTGGCTCCACACGACGCATCTTCACTGGAAGAGCCAAACCAACAGGACGTGGGATTGCCCTGGGGGCAGGGGTGTTGGAGGCGCGCCCCCGGTCTAAGGGTTTCTTAAAACACAAGGTCTTTCTGACACTCCTCGTCCAAAATGCAATGAGGCCGCCCAGGAGCGCCAAATGCTGCGAACGGCGTGACGTAACGGGACACCCAGGAGCAGCCCGTGTCAGGGACGCGGAGCCTGCGAAGCCCCACACGGACATGCACGGTGGTTTCTGTGAGGACGGAGGCCAGAGGCCGGAGGGGCAGACACGCGGTGCCCGCTCGGGCACTCCCTGCTGTGACAGCCCAGGGCTGAGGGCGGGCCTCTACTGCATGGGCCTGCCCAGCTCCCGCCCTGGGTAAGAGCTGGCGGATGAGGAAGGGGGAGGAGGGGACACAGTCAGCCCAAGGCGCCGCCCTCCGCTGCCGAGGGTGCCACTGGCTCAGAATGTGAGCTGCTGGAACGTGAGGGGGCAGCCCGGCCAGGCGGGCGCAGAGCCCCTGCCCGCGTCTCACAGGACTAACCACCTGACGGTGCCCCGCCCGCCCCGGGTCCACTCTCTTCTTTCAGGCCTCCCCCTTCTTCAGCTTTCCCTTTGCCTCCGTGAGCCTCCCAAAACCCTTCCAGGATCCTTCCAGCAAATTCAGGCTCTTGCCGCAGTTAGCCAAGGCAGCCTTCTGTTGCTGGAAGAGGACTTAGTCAAAAGCAGCATCAGGCTGGAGTCGGAAATGGCTGGTGTCCCCGTCTCCAGAGCAGGTGGCGACGCCAAGGAAAGGTGAGGCCAGCAGCCCGCAGTCAGAAGGCAGAAGCGGCACCAGGTCTCCAGGGGAGTGGGCACCATCCAAAGACCAGGAGAGATGGAGGGCCCGGCGTCACCGCAGGCAAGGGCAGGAACAGCACAGCAAGCAGGCAGCCCCTTCATTATTCAATTACGCACTCTGTGGATCGAGAATTAATGTTCACGGGTTCTGGTGAGTGACATAATTACAGTTTAAAAAGGGCAATTAATCACCGGCTTGTTCCCTGCCTCGCCGGGAGCCGCTGGCTCGTGGGCACTGGCACAGCCATGGGAGAACCAACACGCAGATGAGCATGGCCCGGCCGGCCTCCCCGGCCGCTCCCGGCAGCCCCAGCCAGACCAGGCGGGGTCTCCACACCTGCCTCCCGAGTCCCCCTCCCCCTCCGCCACCCAATCCCCGTGCAGACAAAAGCACGCCCTTTCCCAGCCTGCACGCAGCGATCTAAGGGGCCGGGGTAGGCGTGGGCAGAGCAGGGGATGGGGGCAAGGACGGAAGGCAGGGGGAGCACCGGGCAGGGGGCACCTGCTGTCCACCCGAGTCACCCTGGCCGCCCCAACCCTCCGTGGTGCCCAGACGCTCAGGCAGACTCCACAGACCCGGGCAGAGGCATTTCTGCTTTCTTCTCACGGGCAGACTGGGACATGGAGTTCTCCCAAAGGACGCACTCCTGGGGGAAGAATCTTTGAAGCAAAAGCCCCAGGGATCCAGCTCTACTGCACGGAACTTGTGTCTGAAGCGACCTCTGCCTGCCTTGGGCCACATCAGAACTTACTGTTTCCCGTCCCCGAGCTCAGAGGTGGCCACGCCAGCTGGAAACGTCTCAGAGCATGAATACCTGCCCCAGCTTCATCCCCCACGTCCCGGCAAAGGCCCGCAGCTGATCTCAGGAAACACAAGCCCTCTGTCAGCCTTGGAGACAACTGTGACGACCTCAACCAGCCATGGTCACCCACTGTCCCCTGCCAGTGATGGTCTGAGGGGGTCCCAGGTCCCAGGTCCAGCCAAGGAGATGCGCACGTAAATCGATGGACAGCATCTCTTGATGCCAGCATCAAGAGACAGATCGATGCCCCTGCCCCGTCCTGCTTGAGACAGCGGCGTGAGGACTCGCGCCCCATGTGACCGCGGAGGTGCCACGGCCTACAGCCGTGGAGAAGCTGCCACATCTTCTGTGCGGGACGACAACACGCGCCTGGGCCGCCCAGTCTCCCGCAGTCACCTGTCCCCTGCAGCCAGCAGCAGCCCTGACTGCACGACTGCGCCCGGAGCACAGCCTCCCCACGTGCCTAACGAGCCCAGAAGGGCTGAAATGTCCGCACAGATACAGGACAGTCAAGGGCCCCTGCACGTGAGGCCACCGCACGTCTAGACTGCCAGTCTGGGTCGAGGATGACCCTCCAGTGCGAGAAGGAACCAGGCAAAAGGTAGGGGACCACTGGTGCTTTTTCCGGTATACTAGTCAATGACCCCACAAGAAATCAGTATGTTCTACCCCAAGACGGGGGACCAGGCGGCCAGAGGAATGGCTGAAGGGGCCTTTTGTACTTTTTGACTTTTGAGCTATGTCACTGTATTATCTATTCAAAACTAAAATTATAGGTGAAAAAGTGAATAGAAAAAATAAAAGCCCCCCCTTAACTGTTTCCCTAACTCTTATCATTCAGGTGTTCCCTGGTGATTCCTGCAACATCTGCGTGCACCTTATTTAGTGCTCTTCTTAAAATCTACCTCCGGTTTTTCGCTTACGTTGGTTTTAAAACTTTATGTAACTAGCAAAAATGGGAAATCACGATCCCTCGCCCTGGACGGAAGCCATAGCGCAGACAGAATGAGGAGACATCCTTGGGTTCTCGGGCCTGACACGCACACCGTGAAAAGGGGCACCTGTGTACCAACACGAGCAGCATATCAGGATTTTGTTTCTTAAATAATCAGACGTTAAAATAAAAGTGAAAAGGAAAATCCCAGTCCCTACGTGGCTGTCTGACTGCAGCCTCAGCGCCGTGGGCTCTGGCGGGACTGGACCGCACAGAGAGGAATATTCCCTTGCACTCTCATTATCAGGCCCTTACTGCCTGCACCCCTCCCATGGGAGTCCAGCGTACATCAGACACCGCCTGGATGTGGAAGGAATCAAAGATAAAGAAGATGTGACTTCTTGCCCTGAGGAGTTTATAACCTAGTGGGGCAGAGATAAGATAAACATAGAAGTGCTTCATACCCACATTTATCTAGTATGAAATCAACTATACATGCCCAGCAAAAACTAAGTCGTTTTATTTTCAGCAAGACGCCAGGACACTTCAACAAGGGAATGAATACTCTTTTCAACAAACGGTTGAAAAAAGGTCTGGGACAACTGGACACCGAGACTTCTGTCTGGGAAGAGTGGAGTTAGACCCATTCCTCACCCAAGTGGATCACAGACCTAAATGTAAGAACTCAAATTATAAAACTCTTAGAAGAAACACTGGTGTGAATATTCGGGACTTTGGATTAGGCAGTGGGGTTTCTTAGATGTGACATCAAAAGCAATGAAGAAAAAAATAGACAAACTGGACTTCATCAAAATTTAAAACTACTGTGCTTCAAAGGACTCCATCAACTAAGTGAAATGACATCCACAGAATGGGAGAAAAATTCTGAAGAGCATATATCTCATAAAAGATCACTATTCAGAATATACAAAGAACTCCTACAACTGGACAACAGAAAACAAGTAGCCCAATTTAAAATGGGCAAAGGATCTGAATAGGCATTTCTCCAAAGAAGACACACAAATAGCCAATAAGCATGTGAAAAGATATTCAACACCATTAGCCATTAAGAAAATGCAAATCAAAACCACAATGAGATACGCGTTCACACCCACCAGGACGGCTGTGCTCAAAACAACATGACAACAAGTATTGCTGAGCATGTGCAGAAACTGGAACCCTCCTACACTGCTGGGAGATGTAACAGTGCAGGAGGCCGCTTCGGAAGACAGTCTGGCCAGTCCTGAAAAGGTTCAACACAGTTACCCTTTGACTCCGCAATTCCAGCCCTAGGTACACACCCAAGAGACATGAAAACACGTTCACAGAAGAACTTGTACGCAAATGTACGTTACTCATAACAGCTAAGCAAGAAGCTAAGAAACAACCCAAATGTCCAGCAACTGATTAATGGATACATAAAATGTGGCATAACCACAAACAGAATATTTTTTAGCAATAAGAAGGAATGAAGTACTGACACGTGCCTCGGCATACGTGAATCCTGAAACCAAGGCAGACATTATGCCCACATCCTGACATGCCCAGAACAGGAAGACCCCACGGACAGGAAGCAGGAAGTGACTGCTAATGAGAACAGATTCTTTAGGGGGTGATGAAAATGTTCTGAAATTGACTGTGGCGGTGGTTACCCAACTCTAGGAACATACTGAAAATCACAGAATTGGACACTTTAAGAGAGAACTGTATGGCATGTGAGTCGCATCTCAATAAAGGTGTTGAGATCGCCACTCTCCCCAGCACACAACCGCCTGGGAGAGGAGCCAGGCGAGCCTGCTGTGGGGCCGCCACATCTGCCACATGGCTGAGCCCTGCCGTGGACACCAGCTGTGGGCTAGCCCTGTGTAAGCAGAAGACGTACCTCCCTCAGGCCACCTCAGCTGCCATGTGTCTCTTGGAGGATGACTGTCTCGTTACACTCACAAATGCAAGTCTAGGGTTGAAGGTCAGCATCCTTCCGACAACAAGACCCCAAACCCCAGCCACCATTTCACCCGGTGCGGAGCTAAAGAACAGCGATTCGCCTCATGTGGCAGGAAACCCAAGTGCAGCCCCACGCCCAGCCCAGGCCGCCCTCCTCACGGAGGGATTTTTACCATGTGTGGTTTTTACCCCGTGAGCTGAGTTGGAGTCTAGACTGGAAAATGCAGCTCCACTAAATGGAAGTCATAGACATTCCTCAGCTGACCTGCGAGGGGCCTGGGCAGGAGAAGGCCAGCCGGGCCGCGGAGTCTGCTCCAGACCAGGCAGGGGGGTGGCGGGGAGGCTCAGAGAGGAAGGGCCAGGAGGGGCCAGGACCGTGGGCTAGAGCCAGGCTCCCAAGCCCAGCCTCCTGGAGCGCCAGCTTCCTGATCCATAAAATGGGAATAATACCAGATTTAACTGAACCTAAAACACCTGCAACTGTAAGATGAACCATATTCTATTATCGCCAAGAAAACAGATGAGTGATAAGATATCACTGATGATAAAATGCATCCCCAATTCAGAGATGAAATGTGAAACAAATTTTCACCTCAGAATTGATGACAGATGGTAATGATAACTTCTCACAAAGTTGATGTGAGATTTAATCAGTAATTATATATAAACGAAATACTGCTGCTGCTGCTATCAACCTTAACTTAACACAAATTACTGAGCCACTACCAAGTGCCTCAGCCCTGTGGGTAACCAACATGGTCCAGTCCTTACAAATTCACAATCTACCCAAGTAGGATGCACGGATGTGGGGACAGGAGGAGACGTGTGTGCCCGCTCCCGCCACGGGGGTCTCGGTCTGACCGGAACATAAAGTCTCACCCTCCAGGACTGGGAGGTGACGGGGAGACAGGTCCTAAAGCAAAGGGAGAAGCAGATGGGATTAAAATTACCCTTGAAAACCTCTTTCATCCCCTGTGAGATGCATACGTGTCTTCACGTCTGATCCTGTATGACAGCACACGTGTAGCACACGCACGGCACACAGTACAGCATTCATATGCAAAAACTGAGCAGGGGCCACACTACACCAAAACACGTTAACACCAAAATTCGTCACTATCGCGACATGTTCGAACTACAGACGGAGCAGAAGGACTGAGACGGTGGGCACAGCAGAGCCGGGTCTTCCACCCACACTCAGCAGCGGCCCTGCCCACAGGGGTCTCAGGTCCCAGCCCACCCTCCCACCCGCCTCTGATGCTAGGCCTGGCCAGCTGCCCGCTGTGCGCGTCTCCATCGGGGGACACCAGGAGGAGTAACCCAGTATACATGGAAGGACGGAGGGGAGGGCGCGCCCCCGGCTCTGTTCTCCGCTGCCCTGCCCATCACTGTGCCCCTCTACCAGCAGCACAGCACTTCCTATAGCAGCAGTTGACGCTGGTCTGCAGCTTTCCCCAAACCTGCAGGACAGACTTCCCGCACCCCCTCCGCCGGACACAGAAGCCCCAGCCGAGCAGCACCCTCCCCGAAACGCTGGGTTCTCGCAGGGCCCCGTTTTGGTGACAGAGGCCTCTCCCCGACCCCAGCCCGCGCGGCAGGAGCTGCCTCCTTACACCTCCGTGTTCCCGTCACACCCTTTCAATAACCCAGACACCAATTCTTGATATACGTTCTCTGTTCAAATGAGGCCTGTGGTTTCCGTCTCCTGGCTGGACCGTGACCAACACAGCAGCTGATCACCCACTCAGTTTTCAGTTCTCTCTCGCTCAGAGGACATGAAGAGGCAAATCACGAGAGAAGAAAGACTTAGGCCAACAAACGTGAAGAATATTCAGTCTCCACTGGAAACCAAAGAAACAAAAAATAACACTACAAGACACCAATTTCTGCGTCTCACAGCAACACGTGTTATGCAGGCCGAAAATCCCCAGGGCTGGCACGTGACCCTCCCACACTGTGGGCAGGGTGCAGACGGGTATCACCACCCTGTGGACAGGAGTTCACAGCAGGTGCCAAGAATTTGTACCATCTGAAGCTTAAAAAGTAAGACACTGCAGGAGGAGACCGGGTTCTTCCTCTTCCTTCTGGTAAGACAGCTAAGGACTCTGAACATTCCACACAAAACAAACATGACAGGACCCTGAGAGGTGGAGAGAAGGGGGCGTGTGGCTGGGGCCTCAGGACACTCACACGCACCCAGCAGTGTGTTTCCTGTGTCCTTTTTTTTTTTTTTTTTTTGTGGTACGCGGGCCTCTCACTGTTGTGGCCTCTCCCGTTGCGGAGCACAGGCTCCGGACGCGCAGGCTCAGCGGCCATGGCTCACGGGCCCAGCCGCTCCGCGGCATGTGGGATCCTCCCGGACCGGGGCACGAACCCATGTCCCCTGCATCGGCAGGTGGACTCTCAACCACTGCGCCACCAGGGAAGCCCTCCTGTGTCCTTTCTGCCCCACATATCCTGGACTGGTGCTCAAGGGGATACCAGTGGGAGTGACCGAAAGCCCCCAGGAAAGCCTGTTCTTTCTACCAAAGGACCAGGAAAGCAGCAGCCAGGCAAGACAGAAACTTTCCGACGGTAACTGCCCAGCTCCAGCCCCACCCTCGCCAGGCTGGGCCCCCCCACCTCCAGCTGCGGGAGGTGCGGGGGGAGGCGATCAGAGAAGACCAGGTGGGGAGGCTGATCTCCACACACCCCCACCCCGCCAGCTGTCACAGAGACCTGGTTGCAGGAATCCAGATAAAATGACACAGAACTACACTTACACAATGTATCCGCTTCCCAGTGTCGATACCGCACTACAGCTACACAAGATGTAATCTTCGGGGAAAACTCCATGAAGGGTACATGGGGAACCTCCCCATTATCTGTGCAACTTCCTGTGAATCTATAATTACTTCAAAATAAATGGTAAAAACAAAAAAGCCACTGCAAAAAAGCATGGGAGAACTTTCTGGGGAAAAGGACACGTCCTATAAGCTGACTGAGGTGACTGTTAGGTGGTTGTTACATGTTACGTTTGCCAAGGTCATCAAGCTGATACTTAACGTGTATGGGCTTTACTGTATATAAATTACACCTCACTAAAGTTATCTAAAATAATGAGCTATTTAAATATCTAAATCCCTATCAATACTAATAAAATAAACAGAAGAGACAGAAAATAAAGCTCTTTTTCTAGAACAATGCCAACTAATAAATGTAGAGGAAATTGTAGAAATACAAAATGACAATTTTGCAACCACCAGCATATTGATTCAGACAAGAATTGTCAATGGCAAGGACAGTGGTGGAGTAAGCAACTCCAAGCTCTCATCTTCCCACAAAAACTCTGAAAAATACACAGAAACTCTCAGAACCAGCTTTGTCAGAACTCTGAAAAACAGCCAAAGGTTGACAGCAACCAAGTGAACGCTGAATCAAAAAAAGACAATGTGAAAACAGTAGCAAAGCTCTGTGGCATTCTCAAGTGCCCTTCCCTGCCCCTCCCGTGGCAGGTATAGCAGCCCACATTTCCAACATGGGGCCCTGGACCCAGGTTCCAGAGGGAGCAGATCTTATTTGTAAACTATTGGGTACATTTGTTCTAACCCTGTCTGGGGCTGCCTGAAGGGCTGATGGGAGACACATCTCTCTTCGCCTAACTCAGAACTCAGGCTGGAAAGGCAAAGGCGTTGCTGGGGAAAAGAGTACAGTTCAGGACAGACAACAACCACCTGGGAGGAAGACCTAGAGGAGAGTCTTTGAAACATTAGGACGTTTAAAAGCAACCATGTGCACAGAAATATCTGGGCCAGTGATAAGACACATGCTCAGGAAAGACTTGAGAAGCCTCTAACCTTTTACCCTGGGCTGATCTCTAGGCTCAGGACAAGTTGGTTGACTGCTGAACGGGTTCCCCAGCACAGAGCCAATCTGCAAAGAGTGGGAAAGGGCTTAGGTTTTGTTTTCCTTTTCTTTTTTTCTGGCGTATTTTGTTTCTGTTTTAATCCCTTGTCATAAAAGGAAATTTCTATCAAAACATTTGCTGAACACAAGCTAAAGGAATAAAGGTTTCAGTGACTACACACAAGGATACAGTCTTCCAAAAATAATTTAGAAAAGTCACTAAACAAATAGATTACTATGGCCTTAAAAAAATCAAAAAAATAATGCAAACCCCAGGAAAGAGGAAGAATCTGATTTCCAGAGTTACGAGATTATCATATTCAAATGTCCAAAAAAAAAGTCAAAAGGCATACAAAGAAATAAGAAAGTATAGCCCATTCAAAGGAAAAAAATTAACTGACAGAAACCATCCCCAAGAAAACCCAGACATCAGACTTATTAAACAAAAATCATTTAAATATGTTCAAAGAGATAAAGGAAAACATGGACATCTAAAAAAGGAAATCAGGAAGATGATATATAAACAAAATGAGAATATCAATAAAAGATAAAGGAACTATAAAAAAGAACCAACCAAAAACTCTGGGGCTGAAATGAAATTCATGAGAAGGGTTCAACAGCAGGCCTGAGCAAGTAGAAGAAAGAATCAGCAAATGTAAAGATAGGACAAATGAAAGTACTGAGTTTGGGAAGCAGGAAGAAAAAAGAAGGAAGAAAAGTAAATAAAATCTGAGGAGCCTGTTGAATGCTAACATCTGCATTATGTGAGTCTCAGTAGGAAAAGAAACAGACAAAGGGGCAGGAAGAATATTTGAAAAAGTAACGGCTAAAACACCCCAAAATTGATGAAAGACATGAATCTACAAATCCAAAAAGCTTCAAGTATGATAAACTCAAAGACACCCACACCAAGTTACATTATAATAAAACTACTGAAGAAACAAAGAGAAAATCTTGAAAGCAGCAAAAGAGAAGAGACTTGTTATACACAAGGGATCCTCAGAAAGATTCACAGCTAATTTTTTATCAGAAACCATAAAGGCCAAAAGACAATGTGAAACACACATTCAAAGTATTAGGGGGGGAAAAAAGCTTTCAACCAAGAATTCTATATCCATCAAAACTGTCCTTCAAAAATGAAGGAGAAATTAAGACATTCTTAGATTAACAAAATCTGAGCCAGTTCATTATCACTAGACTTACCCTACAAGAAATGCTGCAGGGAGCCCTTCAGGTTACAATGAGGGACACTAGAGGGTAACTTGAAGCTGTATGAAGAAATAAGACCTCCAATTAAGGTAAATACATGGGCGAATATAAAAGCCAGTACTATCATGTTTCTGGTTTGTAATTCCATTTCCTAAGTGATTTAAAAAGCAAATGTCTTTAAAAATTATTATAAGTCTGTTATTGGGTATAGAACGTATAAAAATATAAATGTGAAAACAATAATATAAAGGGGGGACAGAGCTGTATAGGAGCAGTTTTTTTAAACTATTTTATTGCAATAAAATATACATAATATTGGGTTTCCCTGGTGGCGCAGTGGTTAAGAGTCTGCCTGCAGATGCAGGGGACATGGGTTCATGCCCCGGTCCGGGAAGATCCCATATGCCACAGAGCGGCTAGGCCCGTGAGCCATGGCAGCTGAGCCTGCGCATCCGGAGCCTGTGCTCCGCAACAGGAGAGGCCACAACAGTGAGAGGCCCGCTTACTGCAAAAAAAAAAAAAAAAAAAAAAACATAATATTTAACCTTTAACCAGATTTAAGTGCACAATTTCAGGGGCAGTAAGTACATTCAAAATGGTGTACAACTATCATCCTATCCATTTTCAGAACTTTTTCATCATCCCGAAGAAAAGCTCTATATTGATTAAGTGATAACTCCTCCTCTTCCATTCCCCCAGGCCTTGGTAACCTCTGTTTTACTTTCCATGAGTAGGAGCAGAGTTTTTATATGCTATTGAAGTTAAGTTGGCATCAATTCAATTAGACTGTTATAAATTTAGGATGCTAAATGCAATCTCCATGGAAACAACAAAGAAAATATCTAAAGAGTAAACATAAAAAGAAATGAGAAAGAAATCAAAATGGCTCACTACATAAAAAAATCAATAAACCGCAAAAAAGGCAATAATGGAAGAAATGGGGATCAAAAACAGCAATAAATCATACAGAAGACAAATAGCAAAGTGGCAGAATTAACTTCTTCCTTCTCAGTAATTGCCTTACATGTAAATGTACACTCCAGTCGAAAGGCAGAGACTGGCAAAATAGATGAAAAACACGATCCAACTATACACTGTATACAAGAGAATTACTTTAAATCCAAAGACACATGGGTTGAAACTGAAAGAATGAAAAAAGATACAACATGCAAAAGTAAGAAACTGGATGGCTATAATAATATCAGAAATAAATAGACTTTGAGTCAAAAATAGTCACAAGAAACAAAGAAGGATATAAATAATTGACCCTTATTGATAAAAGGGTCAATCCATCAAGAATAGATAGCAATTATAAACATATATGCATCAAATAACAAAAGCCCAAAGTATATGAAGCAAATATCAACAAAATAAAAGGGAAAAATACAAAAATGTATAGTAATAGTTGGAGATTTCAACACCTCATTTTCAATAATGAATGGAACATTTAGACAGCACATCAATAAGACAATAGAGGGTTTGAACAACACTGTAAAACAATTAGACCTTATAGACATATGTAGAACACTCTACTGCAGACCTTATATTAGGCCACAAAACAAATCTCAACAAATTCTGAAAGACTGAAATCATAGAAAGTATCTTCTCTGACCACAATGGAATGAAGCCAGAAATCTATAAGAGAAGGAAAACTGAAAAAATGCCCAAATATGTGGAAATTAAATAACACACTCTTAACCAATGGGTCAAAGAAGAAAAAAGAAGGGAAATTAGAAAATACTTTACTATGAATGAAAATAAAAACACAACACACCAAAACTTATGGAATGTAGTGAAGGTACTGCTCAGAGAGAGATTTATAGCATACATGCTTACATTAATAAAGAAGAAAGGTCTCAAATCAATAATCCAACTTTACACCTTGAGGAACTAGAAATAGGAGAGCAAACTAAACCCAAAGCTAACAGGAGGAAGGAACCAGTAAAGGTTAGAAGGAGAGGTAAACACTACTATGATCCAGAAATCCCACTCCTGGGCATATATCTGGAGAAAACTATAATTCAAAAGAGATACATGCATGGGACTTCCCTGGTGGTGCAGTGGTTAAGAATCCACTTGCCAATGCAGGGGACATGGGTTCAAGCCCTGGTCCGGGAAGATCCCACATGCCACGGAGCAACTAAGCCCATGAGCCACAACTACTGAGCCTGCGCCCTAGAGCTCGCGAACCACAACTACTCAGCCCACGTGCCACAACTACTGAAGCCCACGTGCCTAGAGCCCATGCTCCACAACAAGAGAAGCCACCGCAATGAGTAGCCAGTGCACCGCAAAGAAGAGTAGCCCCCCGCTCGCTGTAACTAAGAAAGCCCGCACACAGCAACGAAGATCCAATGCAGCCATAAATAAATAAAAATAAAGTTATAAAAAAAAAGATACATGCAGCCAATGTTCATTAAAGAACTTTACAATAGCCAAGACATGCAAGCAACTTAAATGTCCATCAACAGTTGAATGGATAAAGAAAATGTGGGGTGTATATATATGTATATAATATATATATAATGGAATATTATTCAGCCATAAAAAAGAAGTAAGCCAAAGCCAAAGCCAAATATGATAAGATATTGTTTATATGTAGAATCTGGAAATGAAGACACAAATGAACTTATTTACAAAACAGAAATAGACCCACAGACATAGAAAATAAACTTATGGTTACCAAAGGGGAAGAGGGGGGGGATAAATTAGGAAGATGGGATTAACAAATACACACTACTATATATAAGACAGATAACCAACAAGGACCTACTGTGTAGCACAGGGAACTATATTCAATATTTTGTAATAACGTATGACGGAAAAAAACCTGAAAAAGATTCTCTCTCTCTCTCTCTCTCTCTCCCCCTCTCCCTCTCTCTATATATATGTGTTTATATCTATCTATCTATCTATATAGACATATACACATATATATATATACAGACACACACACACACACACACACACACACATATATACATAAATAACTGAATCACTGTGTTGTACACCTGAAACTAACGTGACACTGTAAATCAACTATACTTCAATTAAAATAAAAAAGTAGAGGTAAACAAAATGGAGAATGGAAAAAAAATAGATAATTAACTAAAAGTCAGTTCTTGGAAAAGATGAACAAAATGGACAAACCTTTAGCTACACTGACAAGGAAAAAAGGATGTAGATACAAATAACTAAAACAAGAAATGATAGTGGGGCCTGACTACAAAATTTAAAGGAATTATAAGAAAGTATTATAAACAACTGTATGCCAACAACTCAGATAACCTAGAGGAAATGGACAAATTCCTAGAAACACACGAATTGCTTAAACTGAGTCAAAAATAAATAGAAAATCTCAAAAGACCTATCACAAGAAGAGAGATTCTGTCAGTAATCAAAAACTTCCCAACATAGAAAAGCCAGGACCAGATAGCTTCACAGGTGAATTCTACCAAACATTGAAAGAATTAACTCCAATCCTTCTCAAACTCTTCCAAAAAACTGAAGAGGAGGAAACACTTCCTAACTCTTTCCATGAGGCCAGCATAACTCTGACACCAAAGCCAGATAACAACATCACAAAAAAAGATATAGGCTAGCGGAGCGGCTGGGCCCGTGAGCCATGGCTGCTGGACCTGCGCGTCCGGAGCCTGTGCTCCGCAACGGGAGAGGCCACAACAGTGAGAGGCCCGCGTACCACACACACACACACAAAGATATAGGCTAATATCCCTTATGAACACAGAGGCAAAATCCTCAACCAAACACTAGCAAGCCAAACCCAACGTCACAGTCTAAGGATTATACACCACGATCAAATGGATTTATACCAGAAATGCAAGGATGGTTCAACATGAGAAAAATCAATCAATATAATACATCATAATAATAGAACAAAAGGGGAAAAAACATGTAATCATCTCAATTGATGCAGAAAAGGCATCTGGCAAAATCCAACAGTTTTTATTATGAAAAGGTATTTTTCATAATAAAAACTCGCAGAATCCTAAGTTAGGAATAGAAGGACACTTCCATTTGCTAGTAGTTCCAATAGCTAAAGCTATTATTAGTTCTAAAGCTATTAAAACTAATAAAATGATTTCAGCAAAATTGTAGGGTACAGGACCAACACTCAAATATCACCTGTATTTCTATACACCAGGAATGAACAATCCAAAAATAAAATTGAGAGCAATTTCATTTACAAGAGCATATAAAAGAATAAAATACCTAGGAATAAATTTAAGAAGAATATGAAAGAATTATACACTGAAAACTACAAAACAGTGCTGAAATTTAAATGACTTCAATAAATGGAAAAGCACCTCATGTTCATGGTTAGAAAAAATTAATATCGTTATGATGTCAATACCAGGACTTCCCTGGCAGTCCAGTGCTTGGGACTTTGGCTTCCAATGTGTGTGTGTATGTGTGTGTGTGTGTGTGTGAGGGGGTTCGATCCCTGGTCGGGGAGCTGGGATCCCGTATGTCTCGCAGCTGAAAAAGCAAAACATGGAACAGAGGCAGTGTTGTAACAAATTTAATAAAGACTTTAAAAGAATGGTCCACATCAAAAAAATCAAGAAAAAGAAAAAGATATCAATACTAACAATTTAATAGTATCCTCCTAAAATTCACATTCACCAAAACTTTAGAATGCAGCCTTACTTGGAAAGATGTAATTAGTGATGATGAAGTCACAATGGATCAGGGTGGGACCTAAATCCAGTATGACTGGTGTCCTTACAAGAAGAGAGAAACATGGGCATAGAGACAGAGACACAGAGGGAAGACTGTCATGTGAAGAGAGAGACAGGGATTGAAGTTATGCAGCTGCAAGCCACGGAACATTAAGGATTTCTAGCAAACACCAGAAGGCAAGAGAAAGGCATGGAACAGATTCCTCCGGAGTTCTTTCAGACACAGCATGGCCCTGAGAACTCCTTTATTTGTTTTTTAAGCCACCCCGGTTTGTGGTACTTTGTTACGGCAGCATTAGGAAACTAATAAACCACCCAAAGCAATCTTCAAATTCAATGCGATCCCTACCAGAATTCTAACATCTTTTATTTCCTATTAATGGAAAATCAATCCTTCAATTCACATGGAATTGCAGTGGGGACTGAATAGGCAAAACAATCTTGAAAAAGAAGAACAACATAAAAAGACTCACACTTTGCAATTTCAAAACTTCCTACAAAGCTACTGCAATCAAAAGAGTGTGGTAGTGGCATAAGGATAGATGGTAGGCCAATGGAAGAGAACTGACAGTCCAGAAATAAACCCATATACGTGTGGCCATTGATGTTGGGCAAGGGTGCAAAGACCATCCAATGGAGAAAGAACGGTCCCTTCAACAGATGGTGCTGGGCCAGCTGGATGTCCACCTGCAAAAGGATGAAGTTGGACCCCTACCTCACACCATATAAAAAACTAACTCAAAATGGACCAAGGATCAAGACCATAAAATTTTTAGAAGAAAACACAGGGGTAACACTTCATGACCTTTTAAGTGTTAATAGATTTAGATGTAACACTAAAGGCATGAGCAACAAAAGAAAAAATGATAAGTTGAACTTTATTGAAATTAAAAACTTTCTGTATCAAAGGACGTTATCAAGAAGCTGCCAAACAAAAAACAAAAAATGTTTGCAAATCATATATCTGATTAGGAACTTGTATCTAGAATATATAAAGAACTCCTACAACCCAATAATAATTTTAAAAAAACCCAACTTAAAAATGGGCAAAAGAATCTAAAGAGATATTCCTCCAAAGAAAATATATAAATGCCCAAGAAGTATATTAAAAGATGCTCAACATCAGAGAAATGCACATCAGAGAAATGCACATCAGAGAAATGCAACTCAAAACCACGACGAGATACCACTTCACACCTACTAGGATGGCTATAAAAAAACAAAACAAAACAGAAACGGCAAAGAATAAATGTTGGTGAGGAAGCGGAGAACTTGGAACCCTTATACATTGCTGGTAAGAATGGAAAACGCTGCAGCTGCTATAGAAAACAGCATGGCAGTTCCATGCTCAACATACTAAAAATAGAATTCCCATATGATCCAGCAATTCCACTTCTGGGTATATACCAAAAGAACTGAAAGCAGAGTCTGGAAGAGAGATCTGTACACCCACGTTCACAGCAGCATTATTCACAATAGCCGAAAGGTGGAAGCGACCAGGTGCCTGTGACAGGTGGATGAATAAACAAAATGTGGTCTACACATGCAATGGAATATGATTCTGCCTTTAAAAGGGAGACAATTCTGACACCTGCTACCACATGGATGAACCTTGACGACGTTACGCCACATGAAGCGAGCCCGTCACAGAAGGACAGATCCTGTGTGATTCCACTCACTGAGGCCCCTCGAGCAGTGAGATTCATAGACACAGGACGTGGAGTGGGAGTTGCCAGGGGCTGGGGGAGGGACTGGGGAGCAGTTGCTTCATGGGGACAGAGTTTCTGTTTAGAAAGATGAAAATGTTCTTCAGACGTATGGTGGCGACAGTTGTATAGTATTGTGAATAATCTTAATGTCACTGAATTGTACACTTAAAATGGTTACGATGGCAAATTTTATGTTATGTATACTTTACCAGAGTAAAAGAATGATTTCAAAATGTGAAGAATGTTATGAATAGAATGGATAGAAAATCACTGGATAAAAGGCTGGAAGCAGCATATTCCAGAGTCCCAAAGCGTGACTCCCAAGACTGCTAGCTCACCTCAGGGGAGAAAGTGCTGTGAAACAGAGAAATCTGGTCCACCCATCTCAACCAACAATCAAACTTAACATCACCCACACGTTGAGGCGAGGTGGCATCACGTGCCCCTGAGCTGATTCGCCAAGAGGAACACGAGCTCTGACCTGAACCTAATCGTGAGGCAATGACCAGTTGCACCAAGTTCAGGGACGCGCTAGAAAACCACGGCTTGGATGCCTCGGCACTGCCAGCGTCACGAGAGATTGCCCAGTGCCTGGAGGCCGTTCTACAGACAGAGGGACACCGCGGAGGCACAGGCACACGTAACGCAGGCCCCTTGACCCGACCCTGGGTTTCAGGAGCCAGTCTTCAAGGACGTGACTGGGCTGCCCAGGAAACATGCCCCCCGCTTCCGTGTCAGGTACGAAGCACGGTCACCTCGCTGCTGTTGGGGAGAAGAATGTTCTCATTCTCGGGAGATGAGGTCCCTGATGATACGGATGAGAGGACAGTACCTGCAAGGACCTCACAGGACCCAGCGGTCAGCTCAGCCGTCAGCACAGCGGTGCAGGGAGACCCAGCACCAGCCCGGCAGGAAGCGAATCGTGTTGTGAAGCGAATCGTGTTGTGAGACACGGCCCCTGAGAGAATCGCCGCAGGGAGCGGCCAGAATCAAAGCCCTGGCCCAGGGAGAAGCAGGATGCGGGAGCCGGCAGCAGGGCTGGGCTGCGGGACGGAGGAGCTAAGCAGCTGCAGAGCCAAGAGGATGAGCAGAGAACTCCACAGAGCACCTGAGACCACGACGGAGGCAAGAAGGGAGCTCGCTCTTCTTTTTTTTTTACATCTTTATTGGAGGATAATTGCTGTACAATGGTGTGTTAGTTTCTGCTTTATAACACAGTGAATCAGTTATACATATGTTCCCATATCTCTTCCCTCTTGCGTCTCCCTCCCTCTTACCCTCCCTATCCCACCCCTCTAGGTGGTCACAGAGCACCGAGCTGATCTCCCTGTGCTGTGCGGCCGCTTCCCACTAGCTGTCTACCTTACGTTTGGTAGTGTATATATGTCCATGCCTCTCTCTTGCTTTGTCACAGCTCACCCTTCCCCCTCCCCGCGTCCTCAAGTCCGTTCTCCAGTAGGTCTGTGTCTTTATTCCTGCCTTGCTCCTTCTTCTTTACTGAAGACCCATCACAAGAAAAGGAGCTTGAACTCCAATGTCAGTGACTCAGGCCAGACAGACGGTGGCCTTGCCGGGAGAAGGCGCCCGGCCTCAACCTGAGCCAGGGTCAGAGCGGGCTCCCTCGGGGGCCTCCAGAGGACAGCGTGCCAGCTCGCCTCCACAGACAGCCACCTCCTCGCCCAGACACCACCTCGCACAGTGGCTGGAGAATGAAAGCCAAGTGAAGTAAATATGTCTGCCAGGAGCTGGCTTAACAGAGACATGAAACGCACACCTTGAGTTAAGAGAGGAAAGTCACCATCAGAGCAATCCTGCATCCATCCCGTGAGGCCCTTCCCCACACACCACCCTCTTCCCGACTTGTTTCCCGAGAAGAAAGCCGCCGCCTTGCCCTGCGCCTACTTCCAGGCGGGATGATCGACAAGACACGGTGGAACGTGCTTTGATTTGCTCTGAGAAATGCGATGCAGTTCAACACCACAGTGATTTGTGATGCCATTTACATAATTAAACATACAGTGGCCCGGGGAGGTGAGTGTGGTTTAACGGAGCTACAGAAGAGCTAAAGATAGCAGACGGCTGCAGGCTGGAGGGGACCCCGGGCGGCGCCGCTGACGGGCACGGACGGCCACAGGACGATCTGGTGACGCGCCGAGGGTCTCCTCTATCTAACCGCGCCTTTTAATCAACGTTAGAAGGCTCCTGGTGGACGTGAAGCAGCAGCTGCTGGCGGCCTGTTTTACTGATGACAAACTTAAGGTTACAACGGGGCCACGGATGGCTTTTGGAAGAGTCCACCCAGTCCTGCACTGCAGCTCCTCAACTTACTGACAGCCTGTCTTCCCCCGAGAGACCTGATGGGAGGCTCATCCGAACCGGAGTTGGGAAGTCAGAGGGCCTTGGGCCATAATCAGCCTCGAGGCTGGTCCTGTTTATACCACAGTTTCTTTCTCCTCCAACTCCTTCCTCTTCTCTTTTTCAGTCTGAATACTTGCTGACATTTAAAAGTTCCCATAAGCCCCGCATCTCCAGCTCGGCACCCCTGGGCCCACACTCGGGGCAGCGGGCGGCTGGGAGGGGCCCCGGGAGTCCTCACCGCACCCTGCTGTGTCCCGTTGCCAATTCTCACTTGTTTCTGCAGCCTGCTCAGCCACTTCTGATCTAAACTTTCCTTAAAATCGGCTCAGGTTTCTGGCGTGTGCCACCTCATGGTGTCCCCCCCAAGATGCCCTGTGCTCAGTCAGACCAGCATTTCCCATTCCATCTTGGAGAAACCCCTTCTGGCCCTGGTCTGAGTTTGGTGAAGGAGTCCGTGCGTTGTAGACAACGCAGCCTTGGCCTGCCGGGGCACAGGGGCCCCACTGTCAGCACTGTCCCCACAGAAGCTCTGCTTCCCTCTTGAGGCAATGCCCTCAAGAAAAGTAGAACTACAATTTTATCAAGGAAATCATAAATACTGTTTGATGTTTTTTTAGATTTTTATCCATGAGGAAACAAATGGGAGGAAGAAGTAGAGACGTGTAACCACTAGCCAGTCTGCAGGAGCAGAAGGACACAAACGAAACACACGTCACGCCTTCTTGCCTCGCTTAACAGGATACACGCAGGTAACCAGACTGAGATAAACAAGGAGCTATGATGGGACCCAGCGGGGCAGCCGGGGAGGACGCAGCACCTACTGAGTGCCTGCAGCAGGCCCCCACCCTGCCTCCAGTGCCCCCTCCCCCGCTCGGTGCCCAGCTCCTGGCCTCCCGGTGAGTCCTCTGAGTCCCCAGAGCAGCTCCGCCCCACTCGCCGTCCCCTCCACCGGGCAAGCTCTGCCCCAGGTGCTCCCCGGTGGCTTCCTCGCTTCGTGCCCGCCCCTGCTCATAGGCTACGTCCCATAGGAAACAGCACACCCAAGAGCCGCGCAAGGGTGATGGAAGTGTTCTGCAACTACGCAGAGGTGATGGTCGCACAAGAATGTGAAGGCAGCAAATGCAGTGAATTAACTTGAAAATGTGTGACCTGAATTCCACCTCAGAAGAGAGAAAAGCACACCTGTCCTCCACTCTCCAACCCAACGCCCTGCACTCCTTCTTTGTGACACGGCCAGGGGGATGTCGCCTAGAGCCCAGCCCTGCTGCAGGGCTCTGGGCAAGGGGCCCTTGAGCCTTAGAGCGTCTGCAGAGCCTGTCCCTACCCCGGCAACAGGAGGGTCTGCACACACACCTGCCGGGACGCACCACAGCACCCAGCACCTGAGCAGATCACAGCAACGAGGGACTAGAGAGGCTTCGTTTCCACTTCATACATGTAATGACAGCAAATTCTAATACGCTGAGTTCACGAATAAAAGAAACGACCGGTATTCTTGCTTTAGACTAATGGAATGTTCCTTTTTTTCCCAAGCCACACAAATACATCTGCATTTAATGAGACAGTTGTGTCCACCTGTCAGGTCTAAATGATCAGGCTGCCAAAAAACAGAGCTACAGTGACTCAAATACAGATATACTGCAGAGTTCTTGGGGAGCTCAGGGAAACTACCAGACTTCAAGGAACGGTGCGAGAGACACTTCCTGAGGCCACGCGTGCAGCCCAGCCTCAGAGATGACCCCAGCCGGCGTGGCCAGCCCAGAGCCCAAGACACAGGCCAGGGGCTTTCAGACACGGGCACCAGCTCAGGTCCTTGGACAGGACCGACACCTCGTCTGGGCCTCAGTCCCCTACCCAGTGACAGGCTGGGAACCTGCTCCCAGCTCCGATGGTCTGCAGTTGCACGCCCCTCCCCGCCGAGGTCCCTCCACCGTGAGCCAGCCAGGGCGGCCGTGCGGAGAGCCGGAGCTTCCCGTACCCTTCCCCTCCCCAGTCCCCTCCTGGTGCCCTCTGTGCCTGACGTCTGCCTGCGCTTACCCTGGCTCCCCCTTTGGCAGGGTGTCGTACGTCTGCTCAGGGGCTCCACTTCCCTGCAGGCTCCCTTCCCCAGGAGTCTAGAAGATGACCACTTGTCAGACCCAGGAAGGCTGGCCACAGACTCACTTCCTCCCGGTGGCCATCTGCTCGTCCACTGTCAGCTTCTCTCCTGGGACCCTTTCAAGGGACAGCCTCCAAGATCAATTGGAAGAAGGTACCTACCCTCATCTCTCCTAAACGCGTCCTTCTAGAAAAGTGGAGGACGGATGCTGCGGTGGCTTAAAACAAAATTCATCTGGAGGCACATAGTCCCTAAGGAGAGAGGCATCGGGGCTCCAGCAGCAGTGACACAGGCAAAAATCAATCTCCCCTGGACACCAATTAGGGAGAGCACACGGGATTGTCATCTGGCAGCTGAGCCGCTCGAAGCTGCCCACTCTGGAGAGGAAACGCCAGGAAGAATGTTCCTGGACGGGCTGGCCTCCTGCCCCAGCTCCCTCCTCCGCCAACAGCCAGCACCTCGGAAGGAGCTCAGCCCAGGGGGGCCACGGGGTGTTCCGGCACAACGTGCACAGGGGTCTGAACACCCGCCATGGGCCGCGAAGGAGACGCCGTGCGGGCCTGACCCTGAGCCGGCTGCTGGCACGTCTCCTGAGGGAGGCTCTGAAGGGGCGCCCTGCCCCGGCACAGGTGGAGACACTGACGCCCGCAGACACGGCACCAAGGCCGCACAACTGTCTGAGTAACACAGGCGGATGTTCTGGGCTTTTCTGTGGCTCAGACCCCCTCTCCGGTCCGGGCAGACTGTGGCTCAGAGACCTGTCGCTGTGTCAGCTGTGATTCTTCTACGGACGGACATGGCCTAGGTCCCTGTCTTCGTGTCCCTGTAGATGGAGGTTAAAGCCCAGGGCCACAGGGACGTCTGTGCTGCCAGGAACTCCCCACCCAGAACGGGGACACCATCCCCCACCCCCAGGGAAGACGCCCCGCTGGGTCTCTCGGTTGGCCCCAGGTCTGGGGGCTCAGACTCGAGACACACGCTGGAGTGCTGTGGCCCACTGGGGAGAGAGAAGAAAGCCCAAAGGCCCTGATTCCCCGCCGGTGTGGAAGGCAGCCCACGAAGGCTCTGGGCAGAGTGCCTGCCTGCTGGGGGGCAGGGGAGGTGGGAGAGAGGCAGGAGCTGCTGGTCTCCAGGCCCGACAAGGCCCCGACTCACAAGCTCTGCAGTGTTTGCCCAGGACCCAGCCCGGCGGCCAGTGGCCTGGAAGGAGCTACGGCAGGTGAGCAGGGGCCACAGCCCCCCAGCTGAGCACCTGCAGACCCCTCCTCTTCGGCCTCTGGGAAAGGGCGGCAGGAGCCACCAGGATCTTGGTTTCAGCAGGGAAGTCGACGTTCGGAGGCCAGCTGGAGGGTCCTGAAACCCAACAGCTATTCGCCGTGGGAAGTTCCAGTCGTTGCTGTTAGCTGACTTCCCTGGGCCTTGAAAAATCCCAGGGCTGCCAAAACCGCAGCATCTGTCCACCCACAGCAAAGTCAGAATCTGCTCGTTTTGCAAAAGGGAGCTGAGAAGAAGGCACGTGCGGTGGCCTGGCCCTGCAGGAGGCGCTTGTGGAGGGAGCCCCACGTCGCCCCCGAATGCCGGCTGGGAAGAGCACCGGGACGAGGACCGCAGACTCTTCTCTGGCCCCAACCTCAGTATGTGGCCAGGAAAGCAGTGACTCAGCTGCTCCAGGAGCAAAGCGGCGGGCAGCTGCGAGCCGGAGCACAGCTCAGCCCAGCGGGAAACCCCAACACTTCCCATCCCTCATCTGGTCCCCACTGTCCCTCCTCTACAGGACGCCAGCGACTTTCTGGGTGAGAAGACAGCAGGAGAAGAGGGGAGCCCTCCCCCGGGCAGCCCCACTGGGAGGGAAGACAGGTTGCACCCCTGTCCCTCTGGGCAGCCCCACTGGGGGATCGGGACCCACCCCCAGAGCAGCACAACAAAGGGAGGCCCGGGGACGGACACAGGCCAAGGCCTAGCTCTCCTGGCAGAAGGTGAAGGGGGCAGGGGAAGGTCAGGCAGGACGAGGGGCCTTTCAAGCCCCTCAGCTAGATCCAGGCCCTCCCCCTGCCCAGGCCTGCTCCCCGCAACCGTCCTCCCAGCCAGCGCGGCCCAGGACTGCCACCTTGTGGGCCGAACATGCACGACAGGAAGAGGCTCCAGGACTCGGCCTCAGGCTCCCATCACCAAGGGCACTAGGATGCTGGCTGTGGTAACAACCACAGTCATTCCGCCTGCTCCAGTGACGGATGAGAAGCAGAATGGGGTCGCTGGGTTCTTCCCCACCTTACCAAACCCGCACAAGCAGCACCGACCTGAACCCCCAGCCCCAGCAGCACAGGCAATGCAACGGCAGGTACCAGGTACCAAGTACCAGATCTGTCTGGTCCAAAGCCTGCCGTGAACTCTTCGGAACAGAAACCCCTTTCCAGGGCCTCAAAGGAGAGAGCTTCACGAGGCGTGAGGGGCGCATCTGGGGCGGGGGGGACAGCAGGAACTCATGCGCCCCCCCACCCCCGCCCCCACTGAGCCACGCGAGAGCAACGTTCGGTCTGCCGTGTGCCGAGTACCCCCCGGCACCTTCCCCGCATTATCTCGAGACTCTGCAGAAAACCTAGGGACTGACCAGGCACGACCACCGCCCCCTTTACGAGAAGGGACACGAGAGATTAAGTGACGACCAAGGAGCACAGCCAGGACGCAGGACTTGTCCCAGGCAGTCTGGTGCCGGAGCCCAGGCCAGGCCACAGCCTCCAATGTCAGCTGCTGGACGTAACCAAACAATTAAAAATGCTCCACACTAAGATCCTAGACACTCAGGACTGTTCTGGCCAGAGCCCAGCAAAGGAGCAGAATCCCCAGCGCCCCCAAGGGAGCAGAGACAGGAATCAAGTTAGGGCAACACAGGCAAACTCTTCTCGGGGAGAAAGAGCAAGGGAGTGCCAGGACAGGCCGGGGGCAAACACCAGCCCCACGGGGCCGCAGGGTGGACGAAAGGGAGAACCACGATCCCTTCTGCAGTCCTGGAGGCTCCAGGGAAAACCAGAGGGCAAGAAAGACGAGGCCACCCTCCATGTCCACCTCTCTCTGCCAGCCTTCCAGAGCCTCTGGAGGTCAAGAGGGCTGTGCTGGGGTCAGCAGAGCAGCAGCCGTCCTCAGTCAGCTGCGTCTTCCCAGGAGGAGGGGGAAGCCTGGGCCTGGACACTGCCGCCAGAGCCCGCGTGAGCATGGGAGGGGGCTGAGCACCTGCCACAGGGCTTTCCGCTTGTGGCCACAGGCGGGGCAGCGCTAACCGGGGCGCATGAGGCTCAGGCTAGGGCAGGAGAGTTAGCACGAAAGCCCGTGGCTCTACTCGCTCAGGGGAGGGCCTGGGAGGGAACGAGGGGCTGAGCCAGGGCCTCGCACTGCAGAGGCTGCCGCCCTCAGCCAGGCCAGCTCCGACGCGACCTCAGTCCCGCCCCTCGCGTCCCGCTCCAGCCCAGGAGGACTTCCCCTGTCTGACTCCACCTGACCTGCTGGAAATCACCGTTCCTCTCTGAGACCTGGCCGGGGCCCAACTGTGGGCAGGTGGCCCGGGAAGAGCCGCGGGCCGCAGCACACTCAGCCTCCCGACGGGGCCTCTGCACAGCAGGCCTCTGCAGAAGCCCCCAGGCAGCTGCCTGGACGGCCAATGGCCACTGGGAGGGACAGCCAAAAACAGTGCACTCTTCGGGGACACCTCTGCTCCCGCGCAGTCGTGTGGAGTCCAGGCGGAGCTGGGGGCACGGGCCTGCCGCAGGCGCCGCCGGATGTGCAGAACAGAGTGCTGTCACAGCAGCACAGTGACAGCGAGTGACCGAGGGCCCAGGGCCAGGGCGAAGACGGCTGCTCTGCACACGCTCTGCTGGAGGGCTCCGTCTGGGCAGTACCCACAGCCGTTAGGCCCTGAGCAGAGGGCAGGGCACAAGCAGATGAGGGGGGCTCTGTGGAGACCCCAGAGAAGGTCTCCCGCTGTCCCCAGCCTGCAGCTAGGCACGGCCACGCGGCCACCCTGGGCAACAAGGCTCGTCCAGGAGGGCGCCTGGATCTGGCCCTCAAACTACTGAGTGGGCACGTGCACTATGGTCCCTTCCCCCTCCTGGGACAAGGAACTGCCAGACCACCCCCCACCCTGCACTGTTACCGGGAGGAGCGCATGCCCCTGGGGGCCTCCTCCTCACGTACCTGCTCTCTGCCCTCCTGCACACCGGGACCCCCCTGGACAGCTCGCCTACTTGGGAATGGGGACAGGCAGGAGGCCAGAGAGGGCGCACTCCCCAGGCCCCCCTGGCGGCACTGAGACCCCCGCACAAGCCTTCCTTCTTCCTCTCCCTCCCCCACCTGTCCACTCCTCCCCCCCCATTCCTCCCACCCACTGGCTGCCGTCCGTTTGTCCAGGCCGCCATGGCCTCTCAGCAGGACTGTTCTCCATACAGCAGCACCTTGTGAAAACCTTCCTGGGGGCCCCTACTGCACCCAAGCTGCACGCCCCCCAGGCCCACAAGCCCCTCCACGGTGGCCCGGCCCCGTCCCCACACTGCGTTGGCAGTGCCCCAGCTCACCGACCCCCGGCCCCAGGCCCCGGGCCCCGCCCCTCCTGTTCCTCCAGGCCTTGACTCCCAGGCCCGCCCCCCAGAGAAGCCCTCGCTGACCCCACAGAGGAAACGTGAAGGAGAGTCACCAGATCTGCTGTTTCTGAGAACGAAGTATCAATGGCCGTGAAAAGCAAACTTCAAGGAGTTTGAGAAGCAAACTCTGATCTCAAGACACTGCAGCAGAGGGCGGGGGCACTTCAGACAGCAGGCGGAGGGGACATAGCAGCTCCAAGGGGAAGAGAGGGAGGCGAGGCGAGGCCAGGACGAAGAAAGCCCAGCCAGGACTGGGCCAGCAGGTGCGGACAGGGCTCAGCACAGCGCCGGGTGGGGGGCACAGGGGCCCCTGGAACAGGGCAAAGACAGGGGCGAGCCAGCAGCAGTGACGGAGTCAGAGCCCAAGACCCTCCGGCCCAGCGTGACCCCCTGCGGTGGCCCTGGGAGCCCAGGCCCAGGTGCACAGGAAGCGGGTGTGGGGCCAGACAGGAGGACAAAGGGAAGGAGGGGCCGAACCCTTCCGGGTCGGGCAGACGCCTGGGGTCAAGGTCAAGGTCAGGAGAGCCACGAGACAGCAGAGCAGTAACAACGGCTGGGGAGCTGCGGAGCATGCGCCTCACACCGACGGCGAGGAAGGCTTTCAGCTCACGCCTGGCTGAGAAACGGCCAGGTGCAGTTTTTGCAGAGGACCGACTAAGCGCGGACATCTTCCTAGAGGCTAAAATACACCTCGTTTAATCCCCACTACACCTCTGAGCTGCGGGCATCC
Source organism: Leucopleurus acutus (assembly GCF_964270905.1). Lineage (NCBI taxonomy): Eukaryota > Metazoa > Chordata > Mammalia > Artiodactyla > Delphinidae > Leucopleurus > Leucopleurus acutus. Next base: position 1,084,168 of record NC_139153.1, on the reverse strand, counting down.
TCACCACCACCGTATGGGGGGGAAACTGAGGTGCAGGAAGACCCCAGACACGGAGCAGAGAACGCAGCCGACCCAAGCCTCCAGCGATTGCTGCAGTACCACCCCTGACCAGAGCAAGACCCAGACCTTCCGGTGAGTCATCTGCTCCCGGGCTTCAGACCCCAGTCATGAAACCCGGGGCAGCACCAGCTGGTCTCAAGGAGAAGAAGGAGACAAGGTGAAAGCGAAAAAAGAAAACGGCTCCGGAAGCTTAGACCGCCTTAGAAGATGAGCCAGTGGTCCCAGTGGCCCCCTGCAGTCATGAAGGGGTTTCCACTCGGGCTGGGACCAGGGCCAGAAACTGGGCCAAGCGACCCGGCCTGAGGTGAGGCTCTCGGGCAGGTACCTGGCCCCCGGCGGCCCCCAGTCGAGGGGCCCAGCAGCGGCTGGGGCTGGGAACCCTGAGGTGCAAAGCCCTCCACTCTGGAGCGAACACCAAGGCAGCCCCGCAGACAGCCTAAGGGACAAAGGAAGACGGGGTACCCACCACAGACCAGCTACTCCAGGCTCAGGAACCCTCCCCGAGGAGGGCAAGCACACGATGGGCTCCCGTGCCAGCCCGCAGCTGCTTGACATTCCCCAGGGCGCCCACAATGTGCTTCTATTTATGGCCAGCGTGGCAGTGGGAAGACAAGGGCGGCCCTGAGTCCACCGGCCGGCCACAAACGGCTGTGCTGCACACCGTCTGACACCCAGAGCCTATCCGTGCCGTCATCCGTGGCTGCACACCGACAGCCCAGGGACAGGAGGGGAAGGACAGAGCGGCCGTGCGGCAAGGGTGCAGGCCTGTGGGCAGATGCCGCCAGGTGCGTTAGGGGAGGGCCCAGAGGGCAGAGTTAGCAGGAGCAAAGGGATAAGGGGCCAAGCCCAGGCTAGAGGGCAGCAGGGCCGGGTGGCCCAGGGGCATCATGGAAAGACCTCACACAGTAACCAGCCCCCCTGACCCCCCGGTCCTAGCAAAGCACAGGGCGCCAGAATCCTCCCTTAGAAAGCCTACTGACTCGTCCAGCAGCGGGAGACGCTGCCTGCCGTGGGGAAGAACGCAGGCGGCAGGCTCCCTCAGCCTCTCGAGAGCCTGGGGCCCAGGAAGCACTCCCACCTGGGCTTCGATGAGAGCACGGCCCCCCCACCCCACACCCTTGGGAGTCAGGAGAGCGCAGGGCCCCGTGGGAGCCTAGGTCGGCTTCAGAACGAAGGAGCCCAGGTGAGGGGTGCCGGCTCCTCGGGAAGGAGGACGGGACCTCAGCCCCCGTGCAGCGTCCCCTCCACGCAGAATCACCCCCACTGCCGCCTCCAGATGCAGCTCCTCCTCCCCTCATCCTGGGGGAGGTGGGCCGGACGCAGAGGGTGCAGGCACCCCTGCCCCCACCAGCCAGATGGCGAGCTGGATGCTGCGCCTGCTCCCAGCAGCTCCAGACGCTCCCACTGGACACAGGAGGAAATGAGGCTGGCGCAGGCTGTGCCGTGTCCATAGAGACTCTGCACCCAGGCCCCCAGGTCCCGCAGCAGGGAGCCTTCCAGCCCACCGCCCGACCAGTGCCCAGCCCCTTCCTTGATCTGGGGGTGTCAAATGTCCACCTAAAATCACCACCGCAACTCCGCTTCCAGCCAAAGGTGGCCCTAAGACCCCGTTCTGCCGAGGAGGCCCCTAGGGAGGCTGCCCCTCCCACATAAAACAACAAAACCTCACTAGGAAAGGCTTTAGGCCCTTCCTTCTTCCCAACTGGAAAACTGCCGTGATGCCTGGAGGCACAGTAGCCACCCTGCAGCCCTGAGGAGGTCGCTGGATCAAGAGGGAAGGAGGACAGGGACCCTGCTCCGAGCCACAGCGCCTGCCAGGCCTTCTGCCCAACGACTTGTCCTTGAAATAAACACACCCCCACCGTTGAAGCCACCGCACCCGTTTGGCTTCTGTTACAGCCAAACTTGTCCTGATGGGCGCACATGCCGTGCTGACCCAGACACTCACACAAGACGGGGACCTGGCTTGGCCACTGAGCAGACATGGGGGTTAGTGAAGACCTGGGACTCTCCCCTGTCCCACTGCTGGGTTTGTCAGCCAAATAACCTCCTTCCCATTCTTTACCCTGCCAGTAGCCAGCAATGGCATCTACCCGCGAGGCAAACACGGTCTGCTAATTGACAAATCTGAAACAGAAAGGAGCAGGCGGAATGGCAGCTCCCCAAAGACTATGTGAAAAAACCACATCAACACACTGAAAATAACCCATGGCCTTCCCCTCTCCCCAGCCTGCTGGCATCCTGGAGCAGGCGTAGAAGCAGGCAGGCGCCGGCCCAGCTCCACCCCAGGGGCAGAAAAGGGACACAGGCTGCTGCCAGGACGGGCCAGACGGAGGGCTGGCCCCTCAGGACCCACAGGCCAGGCGGAGGGCCGGCCCCTCAGGACCCACAGGCCAGGCGGAGGGCCGGCCCCTCAGGACCCACGGGGCTCAGGTGGAGGGCCGGCCCCTCAGGACCCACGGGGCTCAGGTGGACGGATGGCCCCTCAGGACCCACAGGGCTCAGGTGGAGGGCCGGCCCCTCAGGACCCACGGGCCAGGCAGGCGGACAACCCCTCAGAACCCACGGGCACGGAGTGCACACAGGGGTGCCGGGTATCCCCCGCTGTCAGGTTCGCCCAGGCCGCAAGAGACCCACTGAAGACAGGGAGGCCCCAGACTCTGAGCCAGGCCCTGGGCCTCACGAGGGATGACGCGGGAGGTCAGTAAGTTGCCACCTCAGCCCCAGTGCCCATCAGACGGCCCAGGTCAGCCTCCGGGGCTGCGTTTCCCCAAGGGAGGCTGCGTCCCGGGCCCTGGGGGCCCATCAGGCACACAGATGCCCAGGAGCCTGGCTGAGGCCAGCAGCTGAGTCCCTGGAGAGGCCTAGGAGGGAAGCCTGCCCTCAGCGCCCTGGATCCAGCCCACCACTGGCTCGGCGCTCATCTCCGGCGCTAACGGACGTGCCTGGTGATGCATGCCCTGCTACTAAGACGCAGTGGCACCAGGAAGGCACCGCGTCGGCCATCTGCCCCACGAGGTCAGCACTAAGGAGGGTCTCCAGCCTCTGGCGTCACCAGCAGAGGCCCCTCAGACCCGGTAGATGGCTGGGCTGCGAAGCCCCTGGAGCCCCAGCCTCTCACCCAAAGGCACCGAAGGCACCTTGCTGGGCACCCAGAGCGTCGGCCCCACTTCAGAGGGAAGGGCCACCCGCTGTCCACTCGCCACAGGTGCCCCCTCCTCCCTGCTCATGCCCCGCCCGCCGCCTCGCCTTCCAGGTGGTGAAAATGTGCACAACAGCTGAGGGAAAACAGGACTTTTCCACCTAAGGACGCACCACGGTGCCCCTGTGGGCTGGACAGCCAGACAGGAAACAAGAGCCCAACGAGCTTCCCGGGTGACGCCGCTGGCCCGCCCTCAGCTCTGCGGGGCCCACGGGGCTCCCGGCGACGGGGAGGCGCCTAGACGGGCAGCAGCCTCCGCGCTCGGGCCGGACAGTGAGTCCAACGTGCCTGGACGGGGTTTCCTTCCACTCCCGCCACGTGCCTCCAACCTCACACGGCCAGGCCCCAGGGTCCGGCTGCACACATGTCAGGTCCCTGCGGGGGCCAGGGGGTGCACCTGGCCATCCCTGCCCGGCTCCGGCCACAGTCTACCCTCACCCGCCCCCCAGCGCCGAGCCCTGCTCGCCCAGCTCCTCCAGGCCTGGCTCCAGCACAGAGCGGCCTCTCTTTCCTTGCTCTCCTCAGCGAGGGGCTCCCGATTCCCTTTGAGGCCGGGAAGTCTGACCAAGGCGTCCATCTGGGCAGGAGCTGCATCAGGACCGGTCACCTGCAGCTCGTGTCACACAGCACAGCCCCTGCCCTCTAGGACCACGGGAGCCGCGTCACCCGTGGGATACACCACATCTCGCGGAGCACAGCAGCAAAAAGGGCCGAGAACTGGGAGGTCCCCGGGCTCCCAACGCCGGTCCAGGAGCCGGCTCTGGGCCTGCTGCACCAGCATCACGGGGGCTGTTAGCAATGTGGATGCTGGCGTCAAATCCACTGTTTCCAGCCCAAGATCCAAGTACGTATATTTTTACTAAGTCCCCAGGTGGTCCTGGCGCACAGCATTGGGCAGCCGGGCCAAAGGCGCAGAGAGCAGAGGGTGCGGGTGGGCGTCTGCCCAAGGCCATGCTGAACCGGGAGCCCTCCCTCGTTCCGCGCCCCGCCCGCCACGCCCACACCACCCGTGCGGAAGGCCCAAGGCATCTGCCCCCAAATAAGTGGACGTATGGAGGCAGGAAATGCGCAGATCTGTCCTAAGGTCAGTTCCGTGGACTCTGTGTCCTGGTCCCCAGGTGGAGGTGAAGCAGAGAAGAATAAATTTTAACTTTTCCAGCAACGCACAGAGTGCCCAGGGATCGGGGGAGCACAGTGACGGGCCCCCACTTGTGCCAGGCTCCCTCCTCGGTCCCCGCGACCCCTGCAGCGTCATGACACAGGCCTGATGTGCTGAGGGCCAGCCGTGAACCTGGCGCCAGCTCTTAGTCCGCATCTGGGTTCACGCCCTCCCTCCACCCCCAGTTTGTATAAAGTATATGCGAAATAAAACCAAAGGGTTTTTTTGGTGTGTAACCAGCTTAAAATATGGTTGAACCAGTTTTCACACGAGCCTACCTATAGTTTTCCTTTCTCTAAGAATTGTCATATCCTTTAACCACAGGCCGAGTGATTTTAACTTTGACCTGAACAAGGAAAGTAGGAACCCAGGAGGCCTCACGCTACCCCTTCTAACTGACTGCTCCAATTCCCTAAAAGAATGAAGTGCACCGCCACCCCCCCCCACCAGCTCCACCACCGCCCTCTGAGCAGATGTGACTGGGGTGGAGGGGGGTGGCCGCGGGCAGGGCGGGGCAGCCCTTACACCAGGCCTGTGGAGGCCCCGCCTGCCTGCGGAGGGACAGCCCTGAACACCAGGAGCCCCCTGGGCCTGGGCAGATTCCTTTTGGCTTGACCTCAGCAGCAGACTTTCTTTCTACTTCTCCCCTCCCGCACCTCTGTGCGTCTTGTTCCTTAGATGATCAACTCCCGAAGGGGAGGCACTGTGCTGGGATCACGTGGTCTTCTGTGCAGCCACTCGTGAGAACACTGAACTACCCTAAGCACAGAGCCTCTCGGGGACAGCAGCTGCATCAATAAACTAACCCAGTGCCTGACATACGACAGGCACCCAGAGAACATATATATAACGTCATAAAAGAATCGCTCACTGGAAAAGAAAAGAGATGGAAGTTTGTACTTTCTATCAGGTGTACTGCAGTTTCACACTCCTAATAATACGCTCAGGAATCCAACAGGCAGGGTCGTAAGTCTCGCTCTCCCTAAAGGAAGGCTCTGCCAGGCCTTCGCTGCTCCATCCCCTGGGTTTGTAAAGCTCTCGCACCAGAAGACCGAGGCCAAGAAACCGCTCTGTTCTTTCATATTCCTCTCTGGAACGTGGGATCTGGGCTCCAAACTTCCTCCCCGATTCAGAGGGAAGCACACGTCACACAGGCCCCGCTGACGCCCAGGCCTCCACCCCAGCTACACCTGAGGCTCCGCAGCCCTCGTGCACCCGAGCAGGACTCTACGGGGCCCTCCCAGGGCAGGCCCTTCCCCTCCTCGGCTCTAGTTCCTCTCAGAAGCACCCAGAAAACAGTATCTATTGCACACTCCTGAGTTGTTTTACAGATGTGAAAATCCCCACCAAATGGAACATGGTAACTACTTGATGACGAGCAGCCCCCAGGCCTCCTGGAGCCTGAGGACTGACGATATTAGCCCGTGACCCCACCCTGCTACCCACCATCAGCCAGTGCTCCATCAGAGAACTGCGCACCCGCTGATCACACACCCTGCGACTCCCCTCCCTCACCTGGCCTTGAAAAGCACTTTGCTGAAACCCTTCGGGGAGTTCAGGAGATTGTGGTTGAGCCATCTGTCTCCTCGCAAGAAACCTTTCTCTGCTCCCAGCTCCGCTGTTTGTTCGGCCTCACTGTGCTCGGGCACAGGAACTCGGGGTCAGACACACGCACGCGCAGGAACACGCATCAACACTCGGCAGCTCACCGCAGCGCCGCTGGGCAGGCAACGGGAACACTTCGGTCCTCAGGAGTAGGTTATAAAAATTATTACCTTTCCTTGTTATTAGTTTTATGAACTTTTCCCAGTAATGAGCTCAATTATTCCCTCGTGCAGAAGAGGACTGAAAAGTCCATACTGTAAACGTCAGAGCAAAGAGCGTGCTAAATGTCAGCGCGCTCAGCACCCTCTAGACGAGGCTGCAGGTGCAGGGTCGGGGCACGAGCCCGGGGCCCAGGCTGGATCCAGCCTCAGCACTCCGCCCGGCAGGCTCCCTCGTCCCGCCTGGCGGGCACTCGGGGGAGGAGGGAAAAGCCGCTCTGCTCCCCTCAGGTTCTTCTCCCCGTCTTTCTGCTCTTACTTTAAACCCTCCAAAGCACAGTTCTGAGGCTACCTCCACTAAAGAAGCTGCGACCACACCGACCAAGTGAAGGTGACGGCGGCGGCCTCGCTCACCTCTGCCCGGGCAACGCGCAGAGCAGGCCCGATCGGCCTCACCTCGCCTTCCACACCAGCCACGTGTCTGTCTGTCTGCTCAGCCCATGCCCAGGGCACGTGGAGGTGTGGGACGCGGTCCTCCCGATCAGTAGCCTCCCACTCGCCCAGCACTGCAGGCACGTGGAGGTGTGGGACGCGGTCCTCCCCATCAGCGGCCTCCCACTCACCCAGCACTGCAGGTACGTGGAGGTGTGGGACGCGGTCCTCCCCATCAGCGGCCTCCCACTCGCCCAGCACTGCAGGCACGTGGAGGTGTGGGACGCGGTCCTCCCCATCAGCGGCCTCCCACTCACCCAGCACTGCAGGCACGTGGAGGTGTGGGACGTGGTCCTCCCGATCAGCGGCCTCCCACTCGCCCAGCACTGCAGGCACGTGGAGGTGTGGGACGTGGTCCTCCCCATCAGCGGCCTCCCACTCGCCCAGCACTGCAGGCACGTGGAGGTGTGGGACGCGGTCCTCCCCATCAGTGGCCTCCCACTCGCCCAGCACTGCAGGCACGTGGAGGTGTGGGACGTGGTCCTCCCCATCAGCGGCCTCCCACTCACCCAGCACTGCAGGTCCTGCACCAGGGCGCGACTGGCTGCCTGGGCCACGTGCCCAGACCCTGCCTGGACCAGAGCAGGGAAAGAGGCCACTGCAATCCCACCCAGGGACACACGACAGGAAGCAGGTGAGTTCCTAAAAGGGAATGGCGGCGCCAACTGCACAAGCAAGTGGGCACTGATCAAAAGCAGGGCCCCAACAAGGAGTCATGGACACCTGCAATGTGAAGGCAGCCACGGGCCCCGCGGGTCCTCAGAGCTCTGGCAGGGGGCACCGTTCCCCCAGACATCCGGGCGAATCCAGGCAGGATGTGTCTTCTTCCCTCTAAACATACCCTTCCTGCCAAGAAACCCACACCTGGACCGGAGGCAGGAGGGAGGGAGGCTGTGAATCCCTTTTGCTGTGGTGACCACATTCCAGGTGACAGTCCACCCCTGCAGGCTGCCGTGGCTACTGGGTAACTGTCCCAGGCACCAACGTTTTTGCTCCATCCACACCGATTAACCCTGCACGTCCCCAGCCAGGGTCCTTCCCACCAGGTTGTCGGGCTGCCTGCCTGTCCTCACCAGGGGTCTCCCTGTGTCACGATTCTCCACCAGACGGCCACAGGTCAGAGCACAGCACCCATTCCTACAGCTCCTGGGGCTCCGTCTCAGTTTCGGCGTTGCTGGGCAGGCCCCTGGTCCACGGCCTCCTGCGGTGCGTGCACGCAGCTCGCTCATCCTCACTACGTCCAGTGCCACCTCCCGCCCGCCCGGCTCAGCCCTGCTGCTCCCTCGGCCGACACCATGGCCTCTGCATCCCAGGCACGTTCTCTTTGCCTCCGGCTCACATTCACTGTAACGGTTTGGCCGTTTTCAGTTTCTGGTTCAGGTCTGTCTTCCCACTAGACTGGACATTTCCCAGGGGCAAGGATCCTACATGGCTGCTCCTTCCTGAGGGCCCAGTTCAACCTGCGTGTCTCACATGCTTGCTGCGTGATCCGCACACCTGGGCAGAGGCACCCCCTCCTGGGAGGGGCGTCCAAGCAGAGCCCTCACACCATCCAGCTTCCTTCTGTGGAGCTCGGGGAGCTCCTGGTGTCCTGGCCGTGGCCCGGGAGCACGTGGTGTCAGACGCTGCTACAGCTGTTCCCCACCCCATTCCCGACGTGACATCACGGTTTATAACAAGAAAGACGTATTTGGTCTTTGCCCACTGTTCCTGGCACGGAGCTCCCAAAACCCTTGGAGTTTCCTCTGCTGAGAGGGATGAAGGTGTCTTTCCTTATGCTGATGAACAGACTCTGGGAAACCACCCAAGGATGGGGCTGGATGCCAGTGGAGCCGCCGTGTGATCAGAGGCCTGGAACGTGGGTCCCAGCCCCTGACCTTCCGGGAGGGCAGGGGGGCTGGAGGCGGAATCAGTCACCAGTGGCCGTGATGTAGTCAATCACGCCCGCATAAGGAACCCTCCACAGAAACCCCGAAGGAGCGGGTTCAGAGAGCGCCCAGGCTGGGAAGGCGTGGAGGCTGGGTGGGGGGGGGGGGGGGTGCGGGGAGGGGCGTGAGAGCTCGGGGGCCTTCCCCCACCCTCCCCAGAGCGTCTCTTCCGTCTGGCTGCTCCTGAGCCACGCCTCTTATCAGAAGCCAAGATCTAGTAAGTCAAGTGTTCCTCTGAGTTCTCTGAGCTGCTCTAGCAAGTTAATCCAACCTGAGGAGGGGGCCGTGGGAACCTCTCATCTACAGCCGGTGGGTCAGAAGCACACGTGACAACCTGGCTTCAACTGGCATCTGAAGTTGGGGGAGAGGTCGGGGGGGGGCAGCCCGATGGGACCAAGCCCTTAACCTGGGGATCTGATGCCACCGCGGGTAGACAGTGTCACAACTGAGCTGAACTGTAGGACACGCGGCTGGTGTGGAGAATTCCTTGGACGTGTGGGAACACCCCACACTCCACCACTGAGAGAATTAATACTTCCTGACAGTCCTAGCTCTCTCCGGACGCCCACCCCCACCTCCCCGCAAACGTGATTAGAAAAGAGCCCCAGCTCCAGCCAACGGAGCGCTCCCGGTTCCCTGTGCCGAGGGCTGGCCCAGCCACAGGCCCTGGTGCCGTCCAGGCAGAGGGATGTCAGAGGATCTGTGCTGGGGCTTCCGGAACATCCTCCTCCTGCTGCTGAGTGTGACTGGGTCCGCAGGAGAGGGTACCCGGGCCGTGATGACGTGGTGGCCCCTGGGGCACTGTGACCTCTCTTGCTGTGACACGCAGCCTGCACCCACAGCAGAAAGACCTGATGGTACCTCCCATCGGTTAAATGTACCCAGAATGGCAACAGCCAACGCGGTGTGCTTCCGCGATCTGCCAGCACTGCTGGGCCCGGCCTCACCACCTCCTCTCGAGCCGCAGGCAAGCCCGAGTGTGACCACCAGGACAGTCCAAGATGCTCCCTGGGGCCGGAGGATGCGCCCCAGCCAGCGGGCAGACAGCTCGGCTCCGCACCCAGGGTGACTTCTCCTTCTGTTTCTGGCTTGTTGCAAGGCCCCAAGCCCACAGTACTCTCCCTCTGCACCCTCCTGGAACACATGTCCTCACAGCACTTACACCTATGAGGTTCCGGGACCCAGCACCCAATGATCCAGCTCTCACTGTGCAGACCTGAGGCCACAGGCCACAAAGCAAATCAATGACAGAGCCGGGGCTATAAGAACCGCCCCCCCGCTCCTGGTCCCTAGAAAGACACCCTTTCCACAGAGGAGAAGCTGGGACTTTGGACCCATCAGGTTCCAGGGCCAACCTCTGCTTCCCAGAGCCACTGAGCCAGGAGGCCAGCCAGGGACCCACACTCACCAGCTGGGCGGACCGATGCGTCTCCGGGTCCATGCCGCCCTCCCCCTGCCGCAGGGACGCGCTCCGGGGCTTGGCAGCCGCCTCTTTGTCCCTCGTCACCACCTGGAGCAGCTCGTCCTGGACCACGGCCTGCCCCCTGTCACACCTGGGCCAGGGAGAGACAGGAGACGCAGATGCAGACGCAGCTCGCTTCATCTGCCAGGGACCAGGGACGTGAAGGCTGGTGGAACGCTGTGGCGCCAGAGAGGGTCAGGCACCAGTGACAGTCCCCTGGGAGTGGTGTGTGCAGGGACAGTGTGACACTTTCTCAGCCAGAACAATACAGATTGGGAGCAGAGGGCCTGACAACCAGGTGAGGAATCAGACAGCCAAACGCCAAATGAGAGATCCTCGGGGCACGGGATCAACCCTCACTCGAGCTGCTCCTTTAGAGGGGCGGGGCGAGGGGGGAGCCCACCTCCCCCACCTGCGGGCAGGAAGGTTCAGAAGCAGCAGTCTTGCTTTTGAACATTCAACTCTCCATCCTGAACGTGTCCCTATCCTTGGACCTGTTTCCAGTCTTCCTAATAAAATCATCTTAGAGAAAGAAAAAATTTACTGGTCCTGAGATGTTCTCAGAAGTGTTATTTATTAGGGTGTAGAAAACGCACACAGTGAAGGGGCCGCGGCAGGTCGGCCTGGGGGCACGTGACAGACGTGAGGCCCTCCGCGCCACGCTGCCCACCATGCCATGCGCGGCTTTAAAACTGAGCACCCACATACGGCGCCTTCAGCAATAAAAACGCTTACGACGAGGTGCAACAAATGGAAGATAATTAGAAGACTGGTAAAAACAGCAAGATACAAAATTTTACATGACTTTGAAAAAATAACCCTAAACTAGAGGAAAGAAGACATTTGAAAGAAACAGTCCAAAATACTAACAAGGGATGATGAATCTATGGGCGGTTTTTTCCTTTCATATATATTATCCTAAGTCTTCCATTAGCATGTGTTACTTCAACATTTTTAAAATGTTTAAAAGCATTTTTTTAAAAAGGTTCTGGTCATTTATTTTTGGGAGGTCTCTTGGGATTAAGGACTGGAAATTCTCAGAAGGTGGGGTCTTGACCCCTGACCACGGAACAGCCATGGCTGGGCTGACCTGCAGAGGGAGCCGTCCAGCCGTGGTTGACCGGGGGTCCCTAAGCTAACTCTGAGTCCCTGTTACAGAGGCCACGGCCTGGAGGCTGCAGACGAGGTCCCTCAGTACCAGCCGACAGCTCACTGAGTCAGCGCTGTGACAACTCCACGCCCCGCGTGGGCCCCGCGGACCACACCCCAGGGAGAGGGGCGCTCAGCTCTGCCTTCCCCGAGGCCTGGAGTCTCAGGGTACACTCTGGGGACCTCTGGGCCCGGCCACTGGCCTACCAGCCCCCGGGCAGGGAAGCTCTTGGGCTGTGGCCTGTGCTGGGAGAGGCCACCCACACCCTGGAGCCTGTCCATGGAGGCAGCTCCTGCAAACACAGCGGCACGCACCAGGCTAGCAGCGCGGCCACTCGGCCATTTAGTCCTGGCCCTCCCACACCCGGGAGTGTCTTCATCTGAACACTGGGACTAGTGCCACCTAAATCACAGGCTTGGCATCCCACCTAAATAAGATGGCGTTTGTGACGCAAACACTCCGGCCTTTAGGAGAAGGTACCCGGTGAGGAGGGCGCGTTGGGCCGGGGCGCAGGGCCGGGGTGAGTGGGCCCTCGGCTTACCTCCTGAGGAGATCCACCTCCGCCCCCGAGGGCCGCCGGCCACCGCCACTCTCCGGCCTGGGCGATTTAGACTCTGCAAAGGGGGAGAAGAGGAGGTCAGTCCATCAGCAGCAACCCATGGACGGACAGAGGCACAGTGTCACCCAGGAGAGGGCCCAGGATGTCACCCCATGGACAGATGTGCCCCAGGCAGACACAGAACACAGCCTTACTCTGTGGTTAGGAGAGGGGTGGCCCGAAGGCCCCTCTGCCCGTCTCCTGCATAGGACGGCTTGGTCGCTGGGTCAGTGTGGACACCTGAGTGCGGTGGTCCAAATCCCCCTTCCTCCCTCTGCGGCCACTGGGAATCCAGGTCCCTTCCCCAGAGGCCAGACCGGCTGAGGGAAGCTCTGCTCTGTCCGAGCTGAGAGCACAGCCCCGGGGTGTCGGCTGGCTTGGCAGGGCGGGGGCCATGGGGGGAGACTCCTCGTGCCTGGTTTCTCTCAGACCCCTTTCTGTAGGGTTTCGATCCTGAATGTGGCCAACGCCCCACTTAAGGACATCTATGTCACCTTTCACCTGCTTCACCTCTAGTGTCACTGGGCCCTTTAAGCTGTCGCAGTAGGTCTACCTTCCCATGGCCGAGAACGTGGGGATCTCCGAGCAAACCCAATTCACTCTCCTCTCCCACCGCGCGGTGACACTGAGGTTCTGCTCCTCCCCACTGCCCCAGGCTTCGGCGTCCCCGCTCCGCTGAGGACTTGGTCACATGCCCTCCACCCCATCGCAGGCCTCCACGCTCAGCCACTCGGGCCACACGAGACCCGGCCGGGGAACCAGGCTTTGGGAGGCAGACGGGATGGGGTGCTTCTCCCAAGACCTTTTCAGCTGCTGACCTCGGAGGCTGGGGGGCTCAGCCCCTCCGGAAGGGCCCTCGCCGCGCGCAGCGCCCCGGGACTTCCCCAGGCCCACGCCTCTCCCGGAAGGCCGGGCAGGCGCGCTGGGCCGGGGAGGGCAGCCCTCGGGGCCGCACCAGGTCCTCGGCCGGGAACATGCAGGAGGCACCGCTGCCTGGTGTGGATGTGACGTGAACGCTCCCTGGGCTTAGGGCCTGACTTACAACAACTCTAGTGACGTAAGGTCTATCACGTTTATTTCTGCTTTCTATACAGTTTTCCTTTTTCACGACTACAAAAGTAACGCGTGCACCCACCGCAGAGCCTGTGGCCGGACCCCCGCGCCCACGCTCCGCGGCAGCCTGCAGGTTCAAGCGTGTCAGCCCTCCGTGGAGCTGGCTCTCGTCACCTCTCTGACCGTTTGTACACATTCTCCGTGCAGCCGTCAGAGGGCTTCAAGGACTCTTTACATGTGAACACTGCTCCCCCCTGTCGGCTCTACTCCCTAGTTTGTCACTCTTCGTTCATTCATTTCTTCTAAACTGTCTCCAATCGTTCAGTCGCAGCCCCACTCCTCCTCTTCATTTAAGGTCCCTTCGCCTGACACGGGGTTGAGAGGCTGCCTGCCGCTCTCGCTGTATGACTGCACCTCTCCCAGTTCAACTTGTGACTTCCTCCGACACGCATTTGGCGTACGGTTTGGCACAAGGGTTTAATTTTAACTTCTTTTTCTATTTTGTTCTGTCACTAAAGTAAAAGCAGACACTGGATTTTAAAAGTAAAAGTGTTTTAAAATTCATCCACTTCAGGGCATTCCGCCCATGCTGACAAATCCAGCCCTGAGAACCTCCAAACTCACTCACCCTCAAACAGCAAAATACTTTGTTAAACCAAAACCGAACGACAGATGAACCACTCTTCTTGCTTTCTAAACTGCTCAAACGTAGCAAGACTGAAACAAATGCTTCTTTTCTCTTCCAAGGCTGAACCTGACGTGGCCTGACATATTGCAGCCATTTTCGCCCTCTGCCTCTCCCCTTCCTACAGCTCACTCACGCACGTGAGGCCTCTTCAACCCTCTCTCCAGCCGGCCGGAGAGACGGTGAGGATGACCCCCCAGAAAGGACGAGGGCGTCTTCTGTGGGCTTCTGCTGCGTGTCGCACTGTCGCGTGACACTGTAAGCCACAGGCTTGCGCACGCGGCTCCTGACGGGAGCTGGGCTGCCCTGGGGGAGGGTCCCTGTCTCCCTGCCTACGTGTGCCAGTGCGCACCTCGTGACCGCATCCCTGGCCGGCACTCAGGACATGCCGGGTGGACAAGCAAGGTGCGGCCTCCTATGCACTTGCACCCGAACGGGGCCGATGGGCAGAGAAGACAGCTCCAACGTGAGGCCGCAGTCACTCACTGTGGGTCGGGACGGTATCCATGCCCCCACACGGCCAGGCCCCTCCAGCCCGTCAGCGTACAGCTCACACCTCAGGTTACAGCAGGGGGACCCAGATTCTCATCAACGAGCTCTTCTCATTAATCAGCTGTCACGAGGACTTTTCCTGTTTGTAGTGTCTTAATATTTCCGCACCATACGTTCTCCACTCAAACGCTAGTGTTCCTTGGTGTTGGTTAACAGGAGTCACTTGGAGAAAAGCACAGGTTTCTTCACCTGTGACGGACACGACAGTGGGGAACAAAAGCGCTTCCAGTCCGGCTCAGGCAGCAGCTCCACAGCGAGCTGGGGAAGGAGCCGGGGGCACGGGGTGGCGACCCTCCTGGAAGCCCCACGAGCACCGTCCCAGGAGCTGGGCCAGGACCCCGGAGCGTGAGGGCAGGTCAGAGCTCTGGGACTGGCGCCAAGGTCACCCACTAACTGCTTACGTGCAGAGAAGCTGGAACAGTGGGGAACTTCCAGCCCTGGTCATGGTCACAGAGGCTCTGACTACACGGCGCTGCAGTCCTTGAACAGGACAGCACCTGGTTCTGGGGCCACTCTCTCGTGGGAAGCGCTCACGTCATGCACCGCCCGCGGGCTCAGCCGGCAGCTCATCTCCAGGAGGAGCGCCCACTCCGTCCCCACGCAGAACTGCCACCCGGCCTACCTTTCTCCCGGCCTTCAGAGGAGACAAGGGCGGCAGCTGCAGGGGTCAGCGGCCCCACTCTGGAAGGCTGGCCAGGATCTTTCATGCGGTTGACCACGTTTTCAGACAGCTGTGGGAAGGATTGAGGGGAACAGTTAAATGACAGAACCCTCTAGAAGTGAAGACTCCCCTCTACCCATGCCCCAGATTTCTGAGCAGACTAATTCTGCAAGACCAACTCCAATAACGTAAGGAATTCCACACAGAAACCTCTCGTGCTGGCCTGGCACCCGCCAGGTCAACGCCACGCCCAGCCTGGACTCCACGGGCCACAGCGTGTCCCCCACTGGCTTCCCGGCTGCACCTTCTGCTCCCACACACTCAGGGGACCCCGAGTTCCCCTTCTTCTCTCCTGCCCTGAATCCGTTCTGCTGAGAACCACTACAGCCCCACCCTGTACAGAGGGTGGACGCCTCCAGCTGTGCAAACCTCACCCTTCCCTGTGGGCGTCCCAGGGTCCCTCTACGGTGGGCTCTTCCAGACAGCACCCGAGTTAAGGACCATTTCTCCCAATCCTTTCCCTGTTACAACAGGCGCACCTCTTAGGAAGCGTCTCACATTCTATGGGCCTCGTCTAATGGCCTGTAAACACCCTGAGGGCCGGGGCCGCCTCTCCTTCCCGTCTGAGTCCCACCAGGGCCACCGTCACAGCAGAAAATCCAGCACGGCCTGGCTCATTTCACCCTGGCTCCCCCAGTGACGACCGGATGATCAAATCTTTCCCCCATTGTAGAGGAGTGAAATGGGTACGAGGGTGTCATAAAACACTTGACTGAAATGAAACAGCCAGCGAGGGATGAATCCAGAATAAAAGCCCCTAAGAGTTGACATCAATAAGTATTTATTAAGTGCCCAGTATGTGCAAGGCATCGCAAAGCACAGCGAGGGGAGACGTTAAGATGACTTGAGGACCGAGTCCACCATCCGCAGCTCCACTTCAGGGATCCAGGCGAGGAAAGTGCTCCCACGTGTGCACAGCAGCGCTGGACTCGCACAGGAAAAGGAGACAACATGATAGCAACGACAGGCAGTGGTGAGAGAAATGATGGTGCGCCTCCTACGAAACACCGCGGAATTGTCGAGAAAGGACAGGTAAGACGTGTGCCTGCCAAGGAAGGATGCCACCGCTGACCCGGAAGTCAGAGGACACTTTGTATCTCGACTTTGTAAAACAGATACACAATTATAAAGACGCAGACCTGCGATATATACACGTTGACCTTGGCACACACACATTCCCCATGTACGCATCCACTCGGGGCACACACCAGACGTCCCGGGGCGTGTCCTGCACACGGGACAAGAGCGGCTGGGCCAGGACGTTCACTTTCGGCACTTCTGTGTTTCAGTTTTTTACCATGAACGTTTCTTTCAGCAAGTAAAGATTATAATAATAATAACTGAGTCCCTCTAGTATTTAAGACAGATACAAATCAAATAGGTAATTAATGATTATAGAACAAGAGAAGACCAAGCACACACAGCAGTGGAAGAGAATTGAGAACCCACAAATAAACCTATACATCTGTGCTCAACTGACTGACAAGGGTGCCAGGACCATTTAATGGGGAAAGAATAGTCTCGTCAGCAAAGGGTGCTGGGAGAGCTGGACATCCACGTGCAAAAGGATGAAGTTAGACCCCTACTTCACACCATATACAAAATCTGACTCAAAAGGGATCAGAGGCCTAAATGCAGGAGTTAAAACAATGAAACTCTTGGAAGAAAACACAGGCGTAAATCTTCTTGACCTTGGCTTTGGCAGTGAATTTGTAGATATGCCACCAACAGCATGAGCAATCAGAGAAAACATATACTGAACTTCATCAAAATTAGAGTTTCGTTTTTCAAAAGACACAATCAAGTAAGCTGAAAAGACAACCCACAGAATCTGCAAATCATATATGTGACAAGGGACATGTATCTAGAATATATAAAGAACTCCCACAACTCAATAATACAAAGAAAAACAACCGAATTTAAAAATGGGCAAAGAATCAGAACAGTCACTTCTCCAAAGAAGATACACAAATGGCCCATAAGCAAATGAAAAGATGCTCTCATTCTCATGAGAGAAATGCAAATTCAAACCACAATGAGATACCACTTCACACCCACTAGAATGTCTATAACCAAGAAGTCAGACAGTGACAAGTGCTGGCAAGGACATGGAGAAGCTGGAACCCTGATACACTGCTGGTGGCAAATAAATGGTGCAGCCACAGTGGAGAACAGTCTGCGAGTTCCTCCAAAGTTCAACACAGAGTCACCATTAGGCCCAGCAATCCCACTCCCGGGTACCCACTCAAGACAAATGCAAATACACATTCACAGTGAGTTGCACGTGCACATTCACGTCAGCATTATCTGTGATGGCCAAAGGTGGAAACAACCCAAGTATCCATCAACTGATGGGTAGGTGAATAAAAATAATGGAATATTAGCCATAGAAAGGGATGAACTACTAACACAGGCCACACCATCGTGCTCAGTGAAGGAAGCCAGACACAAAAGGCCGCATACATGTGTGAAACGCCCAGAACAGGCAAATCTCTAGAGACAGACACTAGATTGGCTGCCTGGGGTTTGGGGGAGGGGGGAAACGGGGACTAACGGCAAAGGGTGAGAGGTGGATTTCTCCACCTATCAATATTACAGGGGATCTCTATTTCAAAACTATGTGTCTTTAAAATCTGTGAAGCATGTTAGTGGTTAAGCGCTGGGAGAGAATAAAACACAGTCCGGCAGGGCCGGGTGCACACGGGGTGGCAGGAAGACCCCTCAGAAGAGATGGCACTAACAGGAGACCACCGCCCTGGAGGGGGGAGGCCCCGCCACAATCCCATCTTGAGATCCAAGAAAAAAGGATCTAGTTCCGAGCAGAGGGGAGGACGAGTGCACAGCCTCTGAGAGGGGCCGAGTCTGGCCTGTCCGAGGGCCTGACAAAGGCGTGTGTGAGAGGGAGGCTGCACCAGATGACCAGGCCGGAGAGGCACACCGAGATCCCAAGCCCAAACGTGACCCAAGGGCGAGGGAAGGCGCTGGCCCGAGTCAGCAGCCAGCTAGCCCTCCACGGCCACCACTGCGGCCACTCACGCGCCGCCTTCCGAGCACCCTCTGAGCGCACCCTGCTGCTCTCGCGCTTCCTGGCCCACGGCTCCCCCGCGCAGGCTGAGCACCGGCATGTTCCAGACCAGCTGGGTCTGTCAGCGGCCCCTGGGGCCCAGACACTGACCCCGGGGAGGCGCTGCCCTCCTGTGGCTCTAAGAAGATTCCTCTGCTTTGCCTGCGGCTGTTGCTGTGGAGATTTTGCTGGCTAGTCCTCCAGTTTTCTGTGAGCTGAAATTAGATCCACAGATTTAAATCCGAGTATCTGGACGAGAAGAGTCCTGGAGGCCCCCCTAGAAAGGTGGCAACCACCGACGCCCACGGGGCCAGGCAGGTGACAAAAACAAACGAGGCGGGCCTGGCAGCAAAGCGGGAGTGCCAGGACAACGTGGCGAGGACAGGAGACAGCACAGCCCCGGAGAGGGTGGCTACTTCATAGCTCCAGCCAAGGGGCGCCCCCTGGAAACGTGGACCAGACTTTCAATTCTTCCCCCAAAAAACTGAAAATTGAATTGATGTAATGCCTCCAAGTTTTAAGTGTTGTCGATTAATACCACAAAGTTTCTGGGCTGATGGTTTCATCCAAGAAATATGGAGCCAGTAGCTTAAACCTCTGCCCAGCGAGGATCTTGCTGACTTGAGCCCGGTTCCGGGTCACATGCTGGGGCCACAGACCAGGAGACGAGGTCCTGCTCACGGGGCAGAGCTCCCCCCACCCAGGACGGTGACCAGCGACAGCACAGAGGGAACCCCTGAACTGGTCGCAAGGCCAAGGAGGAATTTAGCCAAGGAAGGGAGAGAGAGCCCTGCAGACAGAGGCGCACAGCTCGAAACAGCACGGCAGCACGTGCTGCCCGTGGGGACGGGTGGCGACAGGAGAAGGTGGCACCAGCACACAGAGGGCCTCGGGAGCCAGGCCCAGGAATCTGCATTGAACCTGGAGACAGCGGGAAGCGCGTATGGGTGGGAAGTAAGCGGGTCGCACCTCAGCTTTAACCCTGAACGATCACTGACACCACCAGCTGGGGGGGCCGTCTCTGAGAGCGAGGCCGCTGGGCCTGGAAGGGAGGGACCTCCACTGGGACTGTCTGGATTTTATCTCCACTGCCTGAGAGCTGCTCAAAAGTAAAATGTACCTTTTAAAAACACATTACCCTGCTAGTGCCAGGAAGCACAGATTTGTGGCAGGCAAGCATGTTGGGAGAAAGAACAACTTGTCAGATGGGCAAGGGGAAGGTGGGGCGGGCCTGAATGAGATCAAGAGTTCCTGAGGGTAAAAAGGAGAGGATGAAACAGAAGCAGCTGGAAGGGAAGACACAAGAGTTGACATCAGATGCAGAGAAAAAGGGCACGTGGGATCAGCTTCCTGCGTGGGGACCAGCTGGATGGACCTTCACACGTCAGGAACAGGGAGAGTGGGAGAGGCAGTGGGGGGATGCAGTGAATCACAGGCGCCCAGGAGACTTGCAGGGGGACATGGCCAGCAGCATGGGGACACCTGTGGTCTGGGTGTTTAAAACCCGGAGGTCAACAGCTCACAAATGAGGACAAAAGAGATGACCGGGGTGGAGTGCAGGAAGGCAAGAGGGTGGAACCAGGCAACGCTCTGCAGAGACGGCAGGTGGGATCCTGGAGACCAGGGCTGCTGTGGAAGACATGCGGTGACCTCTCTCCAGGGTGGAACCCACCGGGTCCAAGACCCTTATGTTTATGATCAACTGATGTTCACCAAGGTCCCAAGGTAATTCAAATGGGGAAAGGACAGTCTTTTCAACAAATGTAGTTTGAGAAAATTAAATATTTCAAACAAAAAAGATGGATTTAGAGCAGACTTCACCAAGCTCTAGTGCTCGAGCCAAATCCAACTCAACACTTGATTTTATAAATAAAGTTTTACTGGAACATAGCCACACCCGTTCATTTACATATTGTCTGCGGCTGCTTTCACCCTAAAATGGCAGAGTGATTTGCCAACCCGATTTAGAGGCTTACTTCACATCATACACAAAAATTAACTAAAAATGGATCACAGACTTAAGTATAAAAGCCAAAACTCTTAGATGAAAACATATGAGAAAATTTCTATAACCTTGGGTTAGGCAAAGATTACTGGGATATGATGCCAAAGCCCAATCACTAAAAGAAAAAAAATAAGTTAAACATCATCAAAATGACAAATGTTTGCACTTCAAAGACACCATTAAGAAAATGAAAAGACAAGCCACAGATTGGGAGAAAATATCTGCAAGTCGTAATATGATAAAGGGCTTATAACTCAATAAAAAGGACAAACAACCCCATCAAAAGCTACTAAAAGTGGGCAAAAGATTTGAATACACATTTCACCAAAAAACAAATATATCTGGGCAGGAAATAAGCACATGAAAAAACATTCAACATGAATAGTTATTAGGGAAACACAAATTCAAACCACAATGAGGTACCACTTCACACTCACTGGAATTGCTACAGTCAGAAAGATGATAACAAGTGTTGGTGAGGGTGTGGAGAAACTGGAAGCCTCCTATCCTGCTGAGGGGGATGTAAAACGGTACAGCCCCTTCAGAAAACAGTTTGGCAGCGTCTCAAAAAGTTAAACCTAATAATTCACCGAAGTCATAAGCAGAATGACCCATCAATGCTACTCTTACGTTATCTATCCAAGAGAAATGAAAACAAACGACCACAAAAAAACCTTATGCACAAATGCTCACAGCAGCATTACTCATAATAGTCAAGAAAGGAAACAACTCCAATACCCATCAGTCTGACTGAATACACGAAGTGCAGAATATCCATACAATGAGATGCTATTCGGCAATAAAAGGAACTCCTGATACATACCACAACGTCCAGGAGCCAACGCCAAGAACACTGTGCTAAGTGAAGGGAACTGGACGTGAAAGACGCACGATGTACTTCCATGAAATGCCCAGAAAAGGCAAACCACACAGAGGCAGAAGGCTTAGTGGTTACCTGGGGCCGGGAGTGGGGAGTGACTGCAAATAGGTACAGGGGAACTTTTGAGGCCTCGTAAATGTTCTAAAATCCCACTGTGCTCAACTCTGTAAATTTGCTTTAAAAGATTTACAGCAACTCTGTAAATTTGCTTTTAAAAAAATCCCTGAAATGGTGAATTCTACATGTAAAATACTTTTCCATAAAGCCATTTTTTAAAAAGTCACTATCATCAGATAAAATCTTTCCAAAGCTCCACCCCTGAATAGAGAACCCCAATGTCGCCTCCAGAAAAACGTGTGAACAGCCCTGCATCACCCGTCTAGCCTCATCACCTGGACAACTTCCTCCACCATCCCAACCTCTATGCGGCTGCCAAGCACACAGCCTGTGGAGCCGGAAAGTTTGAGCTTCCTGCTCTACCACCAACTCGCTGTGACCGGGGGTTCCTTCACCCCCTTGAACCTGCTTCCTCACCTCTGCATGGGGATGAAATCTCCCAAGGTCAGCCTGGGGCCCGGGTGACGCAGTGCCCTGAAACTACTCAGCCCAGAGCAGAGCAGCCTTTCCCCGCTGGCCCAGGCCCGTCGTCACCGTCAGCTCATCCAAGCAGCACTGTCTGACCAGCCCACCTGCGCAGGAAGCCCCATCACTCTCCGCATCCTTTTTGTTTTCTTCGTGGTGCTTGCAATTCTTATTCTTCTGCCTCGTCTTTCTTTCTCTCGGTCAGTTCCCCCTCCTGGGATGAGGCTTCCATGAGGCAGGGCCCTGTGCATTGTCCCCTGTAGTCTCTGCCAGGCCAGGCCCAGTTCACAGTGAGCGCTTGCTGAGGTGGCGGTGAAGCGGTACCCACACGTCGGGGACGCCTGGCCTCTCTGGTGTGGGCACACGGGGAGCTGTCCCTTGTGTCCCTCGACCTCCTCTGAGATCTTCCCTTCAGCAGTGGTCCCGACTTGCCTCCCGTGGCAATGAATGATGGTAAAGGTGGTATAGCCCTGAGGGTGAAATGAGCCTGGGGACACAGCTAGAGCAGCAGCCTCGGGAAGTGACCTGGGAAGGGGAGCGGGAACCGAGTGGATGGAAGAGGCAAAGGCTGGAGAACAGCCAGGGGTCTGCAGGTTGACATGCAACCAACTTCAGCTGAGTCACCAAAGATGGCTGTGCAGGGGCAGAGGGGACAGTCACACACGGGATGTTGTGGCTACGTGTGTACCTCCTCTTACTGGAGGATGAAATGAAACACACTGGTTGAAATGAAATCTTTATGTATTTCACACATGCTTGCTCTGAAAAAGAGGTGAATATAATTGCAGCTTTTTGCATTAATTAAATTTCTTTTACCTTCCTCGGAATTAGGGCTTGAACTCACTATGTAAACTTATGCAAATGAGTGTGCAAACTAGCAAGGTCCTGTCATTTCATTTTAAGGAAAGTAGAATGCTTTCCAGGACCAGGTCGGGGGGATTAAATACAAGAGGTCTTTAAGAATATTTAACTTTTGGACTTCCCTGGTGGCACAGTGGTTAAGAATCCGCCTGCCAATGCAGGGGTCACGGGTTCGATCCCTGGTCCGGGAAGATCCCACATGCCACGGAGCGACTAAGCCCGTGCGCCACAACTACTGAGTCTGTGCTCTAGAGCCCACGAGCCACAACTACCGAAGCCAGGGCTCCTAGAGCCCATGCTCTGCATCAAGAGAAGCCACCGCAATGAGAAGTCCATGTACCGCAATGAAGAATAGCCCCCGCTCTCCACAACTAGAGAAAGCCCGTACGCAGTAACAAAGACCCAACGCAGCCATAAATAAATAAATTTATTTTTAAAAAATAAAAAAGAATATTTAACTTTCTCTGAAGGAGCAGGCAGATGTTCTTCTTTGGCACACACCTCCTATACCTTCTATTAAATTAACTTCTCGTTTGGCTCAACCAATGATCTTTTCTAGTGATTTTCACTCACCTGCTTACAGACAAGGTGGACTTCCCAACCCTCGAGTCACTTTGCTAGCAGGAAAAACCTTACATCAAACACTGCACTGCCATCACCTCCTTTCTCTGGTCTCCCTCTCTCAAAACAGGCACACGAGTGGATGGAAAGAAGGATGGAAGGATGGAAGGATGAAAGGATGGAAGGATGAAAGGATGAAAGGATGGAAGGATGGAAGGAAGGAAGGAAGGAAGGGGTCTCAGAACATGGGGCAGTGCCCCCAACTGTATGCCTCTAGACAAGTTCTTTATTCTCTCTGATGAGTTTGCCCAAAGCTCCCTCTAGTTTTAACAATCTCTGGTAGCCTAACCACCCTGTCAGGACAGCTAGAGGCTGTCACAGAATTTTCACACTGCCTTGCATATCACTGGGAGTATGCAGGGTAGGTTGGAGCCGTGAAAAAAGGCTATTTCTTGTACGCAAAAAGATCTGGGTTAAAGTCCCAGAAGTAACACCTTGGGCAAACTCCTTAACCTCTCTAAGCCGGATTCTCCCTTTTTAAAGAGAATTTGTACTTTGCAGAACTGCTAAGAGAACTAGAAATAAAACGTGCCTGTCTGATATAAAACCCAAAAGAGATGACGCTCGTCTGTCCACTTAGAAGACGTTCCCACCATTGTAAAGCAATTATACTCCAATAAAGATGTTAAAAAAAAAGACGACGTTCCCTTAGAAGACCCTGACTGACTGAACTTTCCGACACTCTCCGAAGCAGGTGACAACAGCGGGAGAGCGCCCACACAGAGCTTGGGGCATCTTTCTAAATTCCGATTCGGCTACGGCCTCTCACCTTCCAACGTGAGCGGAGCCGTCCTCGCTCCATTTTGACTTTGCCCCAAGCCAGGTCAAGACTGGATAACACCTAGCAAGTACCAAATATGCTACGTAGGCGTACTAAGAATAGAGGCTCCCACAAAACACTCTGCACTTTTTCTAGACACGTGCACACACATCATCTCATCCAAGGCAGCACCTAGGATTATCACAGCCTGCCCCCGTTTTTTAAAAGATGTGGTGATTGAGACTTAGCAGATAAGTTGTCACCCCAGGTCACACAGCTAATGAGCAACTATCTAGAAGTCACACCTCCTGATGCCCATTTCTTCTTTTTTTTTTTCTTTTTGGCCACACCACGTGGCATGTGGAATTTCCCCAAGCAGGGATCGAACCCTTGCCCCCTGCAGTGGAAGCACAGAGTCTTAACCACTGGACCGCCAGGGAAGTGCCCTGATGTCCTTTTCTGAGCCAGCTCCCTAATTAACTAATTCACCTATGCCCGGCTCTGTGCATCCCATGGACACCTGGTGCCTGCTTCACCGGGGTTCGTCCATTTAATCACTCAGCAAAGGTTTACAAAGCACCCACTACGTGCAAGGCAGAGGTGCAGGAGAGAGCAGAGCACTCAATGAAGAGTCCCTGGAGTCCCGCTGAGCGCAATCCCAGCTCCCGGCTTGTTACCTAGGTGACCCTGGATAAGCACCTCATGTCTCAACGCCTACCCTGTCCTCCATCCATAAAATGGGCGAACAGAATCCGACCTCTCGGAGAGCTGTTGAGAGTTAAACGACAGGGTACCCGTCAAGGGTTTAGCACAACCCATGGCCCCCACTAAGCACGCAAGCGTGAGCCGCTTTTATTCTTCCTCTAGAGTCTGGGGACAGAGTCTGCAGTCACACAAGAGCCTTGGCCTCAAGCAGCTTACACTGCGGTCGGAAACACACAAAGAAGTAAAGCATCAACAGAAGTTTCAAATGGAGATGAGCGAGCGCTACGACAAAAACCAGTGTGCGACCGCGGGGATGGGCAGGCACTCTGGACTGAATGGTCAGGAAAGGACCCTCACGTGAGACCTGAACTACAAGAACGCAAGAGCGGATATAAGGCAAACTGGGGGCGCGTGCGGAGATCGCGAGCCGAGCAGGCCGGCACCTCGAGGGACAAGGAGGCCCTGAGGCCAGCGAACAGGGAGCGGGGGCTTGGGGGGGACTGGCACGGGAGGTGGTCAGCCAGGTCAGCAGCGCGGCTCCGGAGCCCAAGGGGGGGCGGCTCGTTGTCCTCGTACACGCTTGGGCGTCCGCGGGCGGCGAGGGCACAGGATCAAACGTCCAAGGCGCACCCGGGCAGGGGTCCAGGTAACGAGGCCCCGCCCCCCGGTCTCCGTCCGTCCTCCCACCCTGAGGAGGCCAGGCCTGCGGCGCCCTCCGAACTCGCGGCCCTCTCGCGGCGAGCGCCGGCAGACGCCTCCACGCCCGCCCGCCGGCCGCCCGCTCACCCGGATGCCCTGCAGCACCCGGACCCGCTCCTCCTGGTCCATCCCGAGGGACGCCCTTCGGCCCTCGCGGCTCTCGGTGATGCCCATGGCGGGAGGGGGCTCCGGTGCGCCGGCGTTTACGGGCCCGGCGCCACCTGCCAACAAGGCCGCGTCCTATTGGCCGAAGCTCGAGGCTCAGCCAATCGCGGCGCGGGCCGCGCGGCATTGTGGGGGCTGTAGTCTCGCGGTGGCCGCCCACTGAACCAGGAGCACGAGGCGCAGCGCCCAGACGGCGCGTGGCCAGATGGCTGGCCGAGGAGCGTAGCCGCGGTGACCGCGACACCACCGTCGAGGAGGCCGCGCTGGGCGGGCGGAGGCGCTGCAGGTTTGCGGTGAAAAGACGGAGAGCCTGAAGGCGCTGAGGAAGACAGCGGCGTCGCGGTGCCAGGAGAGAAGCTGGCGGGAGGCGCCCCTCTGGGGGGGAGGCGGTGGAGGAAGAACTTCGTGCAAAGGCCCTGAGGCAGGAGGAGAGCGAGGGCCCAGCGCGGGCCCCGAGTGCGGGAGGGTGCAGAGCAGACCCGGAGGCGGGCTGAAGGTCAGAGTGGAGAGGGCTTTGTCGGCGGGGCCAGAGCTTGTTCTAAAGGTCCGGGGAGGACAGTGCACGGCCCTCGGCGTTGAGGAGACACGCACCGTGTATCCAGCGTCGTGTTCACGCCTGTCTCGCGGGCTCACACGTGTGATGGACGCGGTGACTGCGGCTCACAGCCTCGGCCACCTGAACCCAGCCCCCTTTTGTTCTCTGAGCTGCTGACTCGCGTTGATCTGACACAGTAGGCCCGGAGCTGAGTTTGGGATCTGGAACTGGGGAACCCCCGGCTGCTCCATGAAATAGTAAGGGTCATTTGGAGCCTTTTCGAACCTGGAAGGGAAGCGGGGAGGAGCAGAGGGTGGAAGAGAAAGTGAGATGCTCTGAGATGAGACCAGCTTGGGTGAAGAAGACGGTGGACACCGGGGGTGGGGGGGAGGATGGCAGGGGGGGGCGCGAGAGGATTTTTATCCTCTAGGATAACAAGAACATCTGCCAGATTCCTTCAAAATACTTTGATTTGGAAATCTTCCTCCATCTCTTCCCTATAAGTAGAGCCTGAGTAGGGGATTCTGGTGCAAATGGTTTACTGGGGGAGTGCCTCAGGAGAAAGCTGAGATGCCGTCGGAGCTGGGCTCTGGAGCACAAATTATGTCTAGAGTTGGCCCGGCTCGGAGGCAAGGGGACTGGCCTTCTGTTCCCCACAGCATTCGGTCATTGGCAGCCCAGTGAAGCGGGCATCTGTGAGCTCTCAGCAGTCCACACCCACAGCAGCCAGGGGATGGCCTCACGAGCCGGACGGGGCAATTTTAGCATCTACTTCATGTTCCTCACGTTTTTCAAGGTCTCCCGAATACCCTGTGACTGTGGAAGGGGTTATAAAAATTGAGGAAAGGGATGGATTTCACTTCTGAGTTGATGAAATAATTAACCACTGGACTAATTCATCAAAACAAGAGTCAGGGCCACAGGTGACTACGAGACTGTGTGTGGTCTCCCCTGCTCCCACCATGTGCAAACTCCTGGGAGAGAATTGGAATCCCACAAGACTGAGAGTGGGGTTACACTGACACCAGCATAGCTGAGCCTCATGACAACCCAGCAAGTCGTGTATCCCTACTTCACTGAAAAGAAAACCAAAGTGCAAAAAGGTGAAGATAGTGACATTATAAATCCAAAGAAGGGTGCGGATTTTTTTTTTTTTTTTTTTTTGCGGAACGCAGGACTCCCACTGCCGCGGCCTCTCCTGCCGCAGAGCACAGGCTCCGGACGCTCAGGCCCAGCGGCCATGGCTCACGGGCCCAGCCGCTCCGCGGTATGTGGGATCCTCCTGGACCGGGGCACAAACCCGCGTCCCCTGCATCGGCAGGCGGACTCCCAACCACTGCGCCACCAGGGAAGCCCAAGGGTGAGGATTTTAGTAAAAGCAGTGGCAGAGGAGAGAAAGGGAAGAGAAGTTCATGGTTTCTGAGCACTTTCATGGCACCGGGCTCTATGATGCAGACACAGATGCTTTGCATGCAGTTAATCCATGACCAACTCATTTAGTCCTGGAAACCATCCTGAGAGAGTATTACCCCGGTCTAAGGCCCAGGAAATGGAGACTCTGGGGAGGTAAGGTGTTAAGACAGGCCCACTATTTGCTGCCCAGTACCCATTCTCTCCTTCCTTACGACAGAACCCAGCTTCCTTAGGTGTAACAATGTGTCTGGTTAGAAGAATTGCTACCTAAGTTCCCACTGGCCAAACTTGGGACAACTTGAGCATTATAGCAATTTGACAGTTTGAACCTATAACATATTTAACTTTTTAAACAATGCAATAGTCCATGCGTTAAAAGAGAGGGGATGTAAAGAAGGGGGGCGGGTCTTCTTTACAAAAGAATGACAGCAAATCAGTGTGAGATTTAAAAATCGCCACTTTGTGACCCTCAGTGAATTAACTGAATCACAGAAATCAGTGGATCCTAAGCTGCTGAGTGACAACTCCCAAGTCTCCCACAGATTTCTGAACACTCATAAAGAGAAAACCATCACATTGATGAGGCCTGGAGGTCACTTCCTTAACTAAGTGGCTGGACTTAGCATCACAGAGAGTGGGACAGCATGACGTGATGCCCCTCCCCAGGAGATGTAAGGGACACACAGTGTCCCCTTTGGAGTGTCGTGGCCAAAAATGCGTGACCTGAATCCAATCGTGAGGAAACAATCAGACGAATCCAGAATGTGAGCTCCTACAAGACAGCTGTCCTGGACTCTTCCAGAAGGCTAATGTCGTGAAAAAAACAAGTTTCAAAACATGAAAGAAGCATAACAATGAGACACAGCCGTGAATCTTGATTATATCCTGGATTAAAATGACAGTAACAGCAACAAAGCTATAAAAAGGTACTTGGAACAATTGGGAAAGTTTTATATATGGAATAGTGTCCTAGGTGACATTATTGAATTAAAGTTAATTTTCTTGTTTTAGGGAGATGCATTTGGACGTATTGGGGGAGTGTCATAGTGTCTACCACCTGCACTCAGATGGTTCAGGGGAAAATGTTAACAATAGGTGAATCTAGGTGAAATATGTATATTGGAATCCATTTTATCTTCCACTGTTTCTATGGGTTTGAAATTTTTCAGAATAATAATCAGGAAATAAAATTCTGCACTTGGGGAAATAAAAAATACTTCCCTCTCTGGACTCCCTTCTCCTTTGTAGCTGGAGCTGACCGTGTGACCTAGATCTGGTCAGATGGCTCTTGAGCAGTGTGGTACCCGGAGAACAGTGCAGTCAGTGCTAGAGAGAGCAGTGAGATGGGATGCAAGGCTGAGCTCTGCCTCCTGCTAGACCTGTGCCTCTCAGTTTCCTGATATAAGAGTGGTGCTACCATTTCATGGAGTGCTTGCCCAGAGCTTGGACTTAGTGAACTCATTCAGCAATAGCTATTATTATTGAGAGGTTTTTTTTTTTTTTAAGTAACTTGGCAACCAGTATAGGGCATGGGGGAGGGGGAGTTGTGTGAGCTGGCGTCTCTTAAATTGGATCCTCCAGAAGCAGAAAAGAAGAAATGGGCTGATAGAGTAGAAAAGTCAGAAAAGGAATTTTCTTTGTCCATGTTAAAAGCCAAAAGGAAGCTTTTCCTATAAGATCAAGAAAGAGACAAGGATGTCTGCTTTCACGACTTTTATTCAACACTGCACAAGAAAATGAAATAAAAGATTGGAAAGGAAGAAGTAAAATGATCTCTATTTGTGGAAGACATGATCTTGTATATAAAAATCCTAAGGAATTCACACGCGCGCGCACACACACACACTCAACAGAGCTGGTAAGCAAATTCAGCAAGGTTGCAGGGTATAAGAACAATACACAAAAATCAGTTCTATTTCTATATACTCACAATGAGCAATCCAAAACTGAAATTAAGAAAACAATTCCACTTACAATAGCACCAAAAACAATAGAACACTTAGGCATAGATTTAGCCAAAGAAGTACAAAGCTTGTAGCCCGGAAACTAAAAAACACTGTTGTCTAGGAAGGGGGCTGGAAAGGGACAGGAAAATAAAACTTGGAATAGTGGCTACATGGTTTATACATTTATCAGTACTCCCTAAGCCATGCGCTTAACATCTAAGCATTTTACAATATGTATATTATACCTAAGTAGAAGTTGAAAATATTTGAGGTGGAGGTTTAACCTAATGTTTTATTTCTCACTCAGGCAAAATGTGGTTGTGCGGGACATGGCATTCCCGGCCACCAGAGAAGGCCCTCTACCTGCACGTCTGGAACATGTGGCTTCCTCGGCTGACTCAGCAGGACGAGCGAGCCTCAGAGCCTAGAGAGCGGAGCCCCAGCTTTCCCTGCCTCGGCAGCTGTCACCCCCATTGACATCCACTGGCCATTCAGGCCCACTGCCCCTCCCACCTGCAAGAGTGGGGAAGTGCTGTCGTCTGTGAGTAGAAGGAGAAAGGCACCATCTAAACACTAGACCATCAGGCACAACTGGTGAATGAACAGCTCACTGACCCCTTACTGTTTCCTGAGAAGGTCCACGCAAGAAAGATGTACTGATAATAACCGAGAAATTCCAGGCGCTGAAAGCTCACATTGAGACAAGATGACAGCCCATTCCGCGCACAGGTGTCGCGATGACAGCGCGCGCACGCCTCCTGCCACACGGCAACCATGTTCCATGGGTCTTCTGTCCCACGAAGGTGTTTCCTGGGTGCTACGATGGTGGCCCGGCGACGCGGGCATGTTTGTACCTTTGAAAGCGAGTTGTTGCTGCTCGTCACTCGCCTGCCTTTCCCTTTTGCTGTGTGCTGACACACGCTTCCTCTGGGCTAAGGTTTGGAGACCACTGGGGAGGGGTGGAGCGCTGATGAGAAGGGGGCTGGAGTGACGGATACTCTCACGCAGGAGGCTCGGGTGGGCCCACGGCCTGGGAGCCACCCAGAGGAGCCACTGAGGGAGTGGGGCCCCAGTGCTGGGGAGCATCTCCGAGTTTTCTGTGACTCTCCACCTCTGAACCTCAGGCTCTTCATCTGTAGGGTGGGGGTGATTCAGGCCCTGGTAACTACCCCCTACAGGCCTGGGAAACGAGAGTGGCTGGATGCGGGGCCATCTGTAGCGTTCCGGACGTTTGGGCTCGCGTTGAGGCTTTTGCTGAGCGTACTGTGAGCCGGATGGCTCCTGAGAGGTGGAGGATAGGGGCAGAGCCAGCTCCGTTGAAGGAGAGTGGGGTTTGGAGTGAAGCAAGGAAGGCAGAAACCTGGTTGAAGAGGAAACTTGGGAAAGGCGGTTATGATTCCAAGTGGCAGATGGATAGATATTGTTCAGTAATAGATGGCAGGACCCTCTCTTTCTTTCCATGTAATACATTTTCACTAAAGTTTGCCTCAGTCAGCAGTGCCTTTGAATTGGATTAGGTAGTTTCGTGCAAAGAGTTTGTGTCTGGCCCCAAGCAGGCTCAACGAACGTCCCCCAAATCCATCCTCGGACCATCAGTAAGGACCCTTCAGAGGATAGTTGGCCAACGGTGGCCCTAGGGAAGGAAGTGGCAGGGCCCTGAGTAGGAGGAGAATGGGCTGTGGCGGGGAAAACTCCGGAAAGGCTGGTTGGATCACGAGGACAGAGGCCTTGAATGCTGGGTATGTCCTTCTACCCTGAGGCATGGCAGTGGAAGACTCTTGACTTGGGGGCTGTGCTTTGGGAAGCTCTCTGCAACCCCTCAGTGGAGGACCTCTTTGCAGTAGCTGTGGAGATAGATGGCTGATGACAGGGCCCACCCCTGAAGCACAGCCTTCACCACCATGTATCTGAGTTTGAGGGAGACTGCAGCACCCTCCCCACTGCCCTGCCCTGGCAGACACTGGTGGTCCGGGAACCTCCTGTCTCCAGCCTTGTGCTTCCACAGGGAGGGACGGGCATTAGCGTGACACTCGGGTAGAAGTCCCTGCGGGGATTCGGCATGTGACACCGTGGCAGCTCTCTCCTCTCCTCTCTGAGGTCTGCCTGCCTGCTTGGAGCGTGTGCTTATGCATGTGGGGGACTCAGTGCAGACAGTCCGGGTCCGTGGAGGATGGAGGCTCTTCCCATCTGCCTGCCCAGCAGGTTGGCCGCATCTCCCCTCGCGGTGTCGGTGTGGAGATGCCAGCCTGGGCTCGGAGCATCACACCTGCCCACCTCTGTCCGCCCAGCTGGAGGGAGCAGCTGCGGAAGGGCGCTCTCCCTTTCAGCACAAAGGAATCTCTCCCAGAAGCCAGTCTCTGCTGGAGTCACGCTGGCCACCCCAGCCAGGGCCTGCCCCGGCAGAGGGGGCAGGGTGGCCACGGCAGGTTAAACCTGCGCGGATCACTCCCCAGGCCTGAGGGAACCAGCCGCCGGCACCGGTAAGCAGCCCCCTTGCGGTGCCCCCGCTCAAGCACCCCTTCCAGCCGCTCTCGGGACCGGGCGGCTGCGTGCATAGCACTCGCTGCGAGCGTGCCCGGGAGGGACAGGGCGCACCGGCCGCCGGGAGCCTGCGCCCCAGCGCCTCCCCAGGACGGTCACCCCCTGTCGCGGTTCTCCCGAGGGCAGCTTGCTGCGCGTAGGCGGCCGCGGACCGTGGGCGCTGCGAGCCCAGTGGGAAGAGAGAGACGTCGGCTCAGCAAGGCCGCGTGGGCCACGGACTGTGCCGGCGTAGCCGGAGCGGAGTCCGGTCAGCCTATTGCGGCCTCCTGGCGAATCAGTCTGTCTTTACGCGCCCCACCCCCGCACACGCATGCACACGCAGGTACGCACGCGCAGGTACACACATGCGTGCGCACGTGCCCGCCCACGGCTGTAACCTGAGCTGGGCTTCCCGTCTCCAGCACAGGCTCTGGCCCTGCTCCTGGCCCTGCCCCAGCTCGGGGCCCCGGAGCAGCCTGAGCACCGCCACGGGGGCCTCGGGGGCCAGCAGACCTGGACCTGCCCCTGCGGCCCCGCCCGCCCGTGATGCCGCCTCCCCAGCCAGGCCCAGCCCCCACCTCACACTGCTGTGTCTTATTTTCTTCCCTCCCGAAAAGACTCTCGGGATCTTTGCTGCTTGTTTGTTTACCGTTGGTCTCCAGCCAGTACCACCCACAACACGCACAGTTCCCCAAACAGAAGCTTCGGAGCAGAGGGACTGTGTCTGCTCCATTCATCCCTGAATTCCGGGCACCTGGCACAGGGCCTGGGACGGGGCGGCGCTCAAGGCATCGGTGACTGAGTCACTGACTGGCTGAATGGGCTCCCCTGCTGGTAAGCGAGTTTGCTCCAGGTTCAGAGAGGCAAGAAACTGAGTAGTTAAGAGTGAAGATTTTCATCTCAGTCCCAGCTCGGCTGCCCGTGTGGTCTCCATAAAAGTTCCTTCACCTCCCTCTGCCTCGGTTTCCTCATCTGTAAAACAGGCATAAGCCCTACCTGTAGCGCTGATGTGGGATTGCATGAGTTAATACATGTCATGGACCCAGAACAATACCTGGCAAAGAGGAAACGCTCAGTTATCACTAGTTATTGTTGTGCCACGCATCAACCAAAGAAGCCTGCCAGCCGAGGCTCAGACAGGGGACGTGGCTTGCCTGAGGTCACACAGCAGGAAGGAGGCAGACATGAGATCTGAACCCTGGTCCAAACGTCTCAGAAGCCAGAGCCCTTTCTAGCGTCCCACCTGGCTGTGGCGCCTCCCTTGAAGCGTGGCCTGCCTGGCCCTTGGGTGCGGGGCTTGGGAGCTGGGGTGAAGGCCTGGGAAAGGGGGTTGGGGTGGGGGAGGGCAGACCGTCCTGGTACTGGCTCCCTGCCCCACTCTCGATCCCTTCCACCCCCTGCAGCTGCACCCACTCCCCACCATGGGACTCTCACAGAGTTTTATGAATCATTAAAATGTACTCACAGACTTTAAGGAAATAACACTGGGCTGTGATAAGAGCTACAAAGCGACAGGATTCCTCAGAGAGCTCAGTGGTAAAGCTGGTTGCCTACTTGGCAAGATGGTTTTCCAGCCTTTTGCGTCTATTAGCAGGGGAAGGGAGGGACCGACCGGGGAGTGCCCCGTGGGCTCTGAGCAGCCGCAGGAGGCTCCTTCAGAGCAGGCTCTGCCTTTTCTGCATTCAAGGTCCCACACGGAGCAGCGGCCACACCAGAGCGTTGGGGGGGACCGTTACCTCCCTCCCATCATCTCCGTCACCCCTCTCAGCCATGCTAAACAAAATACCCTCTAAGTAGAAGCCTTGTGTTTGCATTGCAAATGGAGCTTCAAAATAGCCTCCCAGGTTTTCACCAGTGTGATAGAGAAGAACATTTTGTTTTAATTTTAGCTGCAATTCTCTGACTATTACTATATCTAAAGCTAAGCATCTTTACATTTGTGCTGGTCCTTGATATTCTTTTATCTGTGAATCACCTTCTCATATACTTGGCCCACCTTGCTTTTTTGTTCTGTTTTGGTTTGGGTCCTTTCGTTATTGGTTTGCAGGAGCTTTTATATGCTCTAGATGTCACTCCTCTTTTCGAATGCTCTATTTTCTCCCATCTACCACTTGTCTTTTAACTGTAGGTCATTTTTTGACAAACAAGTTTAAACTTTTTTCATTCAGATATCTAATTCATGCTCTTTTTTGGGTTGTAGATTTTATGTATTAGTAAGGAATTATCTCCTACTGAACTTGTAAACAGTTTTTTAACGTTTACCTTTTAAAACCATTTGCAGTTTATTTTTTATTATGCTATGGGATTATGCTGGATAGAATGTTTTCATATAAATAACCAATTATGTAGATTTTATATATAGCCTTTATCATTTATTGAATATTTTGTTTTGACACTGAATTTAAAAAGCCAACTTCATGATACACTATTTTCCATATGTACATAGTACACTGCTAGATTTGTTTCTCTATTCTTTAGCTTTCTTATGGCAACTCACCACGGATTTAACTACTATAACTTTATCAGATATTTGGATATCTGACAAGGAAAGTCCCCTCATTGTTTTTCTCTTTTAACTTTTCTTGACCACCTCTGGAGATTTCCCTTCTCGGGGAAAGAAATCATCTTGTCATATACCATTAACAGTCTATCTGAGATTTCAACTGGGGTTCCATTGGATTTATAGATTAATTTATGGGAGAGCTGATATAGCTAGCTCTTCTTTTTTTTTTTTTTGCAGTACGCGGGCCTCACTGTTGCGGCCTCTCCCGTTGCGGAGCGCAGGCTCCGGACGCGCAGGCTCAGCGGCCATGGCTCGCAGGCCCAGCCGCTCCGCGGCATGTGGGATCCTCCCGGACCGGGGCACGAACCCGCGTCCCCCGCATCGGCAGGCGGACTCGCAACCGCTGCGCCGCCAGGGAAGCCCAAGAATGAGTTCATTTTTCATTTCACTTGATAATTGGTTTTTGCTAGTGTGTAATTAAGCTGTTGGTGTCTTCTGCGCTGATCTTATATGTGGCTGCGCTGTTAAACTCTCTTATGGGTTTCGCCAATGGATTCTCTTGAGAATTTTCCAGGTAGATCATCCTACGGTCTGCAGATAATCTCAATTTTGTTCCTTTTTTCCAGTACTAATGACATTCTCCCTCGTAGTATAGTACTGGCTAGAATCTCCAACAAAAAGGTTGAATAGCACAACGATACTAACACCGACTCTTTTTATTTCATTATCAAGTGGTGACGATTACTGTAGAGTTTCAATGCCCTTTATCATATTAAGAAAGAACCTAATTTTCTAGCTGCTTTGTTTTTTATCTTGAAAGTATATACGTTGAATATTTTCAAAAGTGTTGTTGTTCTCTATGAAAATAGTTATGTGATCTTTCTTGTACTCTAGAAAAGCAGTGATTTAAACCGGTAGATTTTTATTCTAAAGTTGAACACATACCTGCGTTCTTGGGATGTCTCTTAATATACTGCCAAACTGAATTTGCTAACTTTTAAAAAATAAAAATCAATTTAATTTAAAATATAATACTATAAAAATGTTCTGTTCATCATAATTTAAAATGAAAAACACGGAACACATTCAATTAGTAAAAACATAACATTTACATATTTTTGAGATTTTTTTTAATGAAGGGAGAGAAACAAAAAAAGGTTAAAAACGAAAGTGGAAAAAAGACACTTTCACACAAACATCTAGACACAAAGAAACTAAAAATGTGAAACTAAAGAAAAAAGACAAATTCGAGAACAAAGGCCAAGAGACTCACAAATAGACATATAGCTGGACATATAGATGAAAAATAGATAGATGTATACACAATTATAGAGAGAGATGGGGGCGGGGGGAGAGAGGAGGGAGGGAGGAAAGCAGAGCCGGGAATATACGCTGAGGCTGCAGTAAGGATAGAATGATTCTTAGGCAGAGTGAGCTTATGGGCAGCACCCCATCGTCTGTATGGCACTCAGGTTTCCGTTCTATACGGCATTTTATCTTGAGTGTTTTGCGCCCGTGTTTATGAAGAAGACCGGCATATAGCTTTATTTTCCTGAGCTCTTCTCCTTTGTCTCTTCATCTGTTGAAACATCTATTTCATGGACCAGCTGCATTGCTTTTGTTTGTATTTTATTAATTTCTACGTTAGCTTTAATCCCATCATTCTACTTCTTTGGATTGTTTAAATGGTTTTTAAATAGTTTCTTTATTTGAAAGTTTAGTTCATTTAGCTTTAATCCCATCATTCTACTTCTTTGGATTGTTTAAATGGTTTTTAAATAGTTTCTTTATTTGAAAGTTTAGTTCATTTATTTTCAATCTTTTTTTGTTTTCTAATAAATGCATGTAAGTCATACTTTTTCCTTTGAGCATTGCTGTGGCAGAAAAACAGATTCTATGATATGGTGCATCTGTGATTGTTCAGACATTAAATAGTTCATACATTATATACTTTAATTTTCCCTTTAATTCAAGAGCTATTAAAATGTTTTTGTTAACTTCTAGTTTTATCCTATTTCAATCAACCTAAGTAATAGCAGCTCTTTGTAGTTTATTAAGATTTCCTTAACGGCCTTGCATAGGTCAGTTTTCCAGAATATTCCATTTGTGGTTAAAAGAATATATAATCTCTGCCAGTTGAGCAGAATGGTAATTAGATTAAGCTCATTACTTATTTTATTCAAATCCTCTTTTTACTTATTCATTTCTATGAGTTTTGTCAAAATTGCCCACTAAGACATTGAGGATCTAGTTTCTTTCTATTTGTAATTCTGACAGGTTTCCGCTCTATGTATTTTCAAGTTGTGCTTTAAGTGCAGTAAAATGATCATTAGTTACCCTGTGGATTGTTCTCTTTCTTCAGCATGACATACCCCTTTCTTTTTTTCTTTTTTTTTTTTTGCGGTACGCGGGCCTCTCACCGTTGTGGCCTCTCCCGTTGCGGAGCACAGGCTCCAGACGTGCAGGCTCAGCGGCCATGGCTCACGGGCCCAGCCGCTCCGCGGCATGTGGGATCTTCCCGGACCGGGGCACGAACCCGTGTCCCCTGCATCGGCAGGCGGACTCCCAACCACTGCACCACCAGGGAAACCCCCCTTTCTTTTAATATTAAATGTTTTGACCTTGAATTCTATTTCATCTGAATTTAATATGACCATCTTTTTTTGTTTTATTAGCATTTTCTTTCATTTTTCCTGGATTATTTCTTTTAGATATGTTTCACATAATTTGTACTTTTATCCAGCCAGAGTTTTTTTCTTTTAATTAATGAATTTAACCCACATCTATTGTGATGACTGATATTATTAGAATTGTTTGTTCCATCTTTTTTTTATTTTTGTGTGTTATACTTTTTGTTTCTTTCTCCCCTTTCTTACATTTTGTTATACCGACTAAATTTTCTTAAAATTTTTTTCACCCTTTAAAAATACTTAATTAAGGTTATATTTATAAAACACTATCTGTAGTTAAATCACCCCAAGTCAGACAACACGTGCTACTTCCCTCTGCTCCATTTACCAGTTTCCTAGAATTTTTATTCCGTGATCATTTTTTTAATTAAAGTATAAAGACATACTTTACATGCCCACAACTTAAGCGTACAACTTGAATTTTTCAAGGTGAACACATCCCTGCAAACAGGACCCAGAGGGGCACAGAACATCGCCAGTTCTCGATAAGCCTTTGTTGAGCCTCCCATCATTGCCGCCACAGGTAAACCACAGCACCACTTCCGTCACCGCCGCTCAGTGTGTGAAGTCTCTCAACCTGTATGTTTGAATCACAGTGTCTGTTCCCTCGTGTATGGCCTCTTCTGCTCAGCCTCACGCCTCTGAGACTCCTCCACACAAGAGCACGTGGCAGTGGTGCTTTCCTCGTCCCTTCTACAGGTGTGTCACAGGTGGTTTCTTCTACGATGGTGAAATCTGTGTTGGTCCCAATGTGTGGGTGTTGCAAACAACGCCGCCGTGAACATTCTAGCATCTGCCTTTTGGAACAGGTATCTATGCATTCCTTTTGGATACACACCCAGGACAGGGCATGACTGTTTAGCATTTGAGGACGCTGTCACTTTTCCAGGTGGTGTATCACGTTGTTATTTTAAATGTCTTATTTTAAACAGACAACACTCATTTACTCTTAAAAAAATAGCTTTTATTGCTTTATTTGATCACCATTGTACCCTATCGTTTTTATTCTTGCTAGAGCTCACCACCCAGCATTTGTTTGTTTTTAGAGAGTGTCTATGGGCCTTAAATGGTTGGCTTCTTTCATGCCTGGAAATATCTCTATTTCGCCTTCACAATGCATGATAGCCTTGTAATACTGAATAGTTAGGCTTCATATAAAGTTATAGGTTCCAAGTGGTTTTCACCCAGAACTTTGAAGATACTGCTCTACCGTCATGCTGATACCTTGAGGGGCCCGTCAGTCTCAGCATCCCTGCATTTCTTCAGTTTGGGGGGGAATTTCCCCTATCACTTCTCGGAAAATCTCTTCCCTTCCAATCTGTCTACTCTTTCTTTCCAGAACTGCTACTTGATGGCTTTTACAATTTCTTACTCTGTCCTTCGTGTCGCTTGACTTTTGTTTCATGCTTTCTATTTCTTTGTACTTTTATGATAATCCCTCACTTACGTTTCCTAGAATGTGACTATTCCATTTTACAGCCCATCCACTGAGCTTTTGTTTCTCCTAATTTAGCAATCAAGTTTTTAATATCTTTTTTTTTACAAAGGCAATATCCTCGTGCATCTCTCTGAAGCCATCAATTATACTTATTCAAAATTCCTGTCCTGCTGGCTCTATAAATTTGACCCCTCACTCTTTTGTAGTGTTACTATTTAGAGAACACGATGGAAAGCCTTTCCCATTACTCATATCCAGTCTCGAATCATCACGCAGATTTGCAAACAGATCCGAGCAGTTAGCGGCACTGGTGCTGAAATGGAGCCCGATCAGAGGGGCTCCTGTCAGCCGTGTCTGGTGAGAATAGTGGCCCCCTTCGAACCTACAGACGCTTGCCTTCCACCCTCCTTTCTCTCCCCTCCCAGGCACTCCTTCTCACTGCTCCAAAATGGTAGCTCATTTCACCCCTGGTTTACAGGTTGGCTTGGGGCCCATAAGGGAACTGGTTGGTGGGTCCTTGGGAGTCAAAGTTAGGTTGAGGTGTCCCCCCTAGGGGAAGAAAGAGGAGGAGAAAGCTAGGACGTGTGGAAATCCCTCCGAAGTCCAAGGGTGGAGCCAAGAAAATAACATCAGTTGACCCATCTGCAGAAGGATTGGGAAAAACAGGAAAGCCCAGCATGGGCACAGGTGAATGTGGGAGGCAAGTAAGGACATTGGCCCCAGGTGGCACCTGTGCGTGCTGCAGAGTGTTCAGGGCTGACCTTTCTCAGCCACCCGGGGACCTGCATGTGGGCTGGGTGGGGTTGGCCCAGAGCTTCTCAGTCGGACGGACAGAAACTTGCAACCCCGCCCCACTCCTGCAGGACAAGCCCCAGATGCCACTAGTTGGATTCCCAAGTCCTCCCCTTTCTGGATTTCATAAGATTCAGGCTCCGTGTCTCCTGTTTCTCTGAGACTGGGATAAATACAGTACAGTACCAAATTCACAGGCTTTGTAAACGGAGAAAACTCAAGATCCTCCTCCAAGCCCAGCCTTGATAGCTTTGCAACTTAAGAGTTTCAGTCTCATGTGTGTTATAAACAGCTTGTTTGCCAGACCTACGAAATTCACCCACACTCCCTGGTTGCTTGAGTTTTCTTCCCCGGGTCTGTAGATATCCTTCATCACAACTTGACGAAAGAATGGTGCTTTGAGGCCTGTTTCATAGGTTTTCTATTCTACAGGTTTGCCGCCCACGACTACCATTTGTCAGACTCACAGAGCAGTAGTATGTACGCATTCCTGTTGGCTGAATTTATGTCGACGCTAATTCTTGCAGCTGTTAAAAAAGGAGAACGGCAAAAGCAGGGAGGAGCACACAGACCCCTCCTCTCAGAGGATTCTCGCTCATCACAGTTTAAAGGCAGGAAGCACAAATAATGCTGCAAGATAAGAAAATAAAGAAATAAAACCACCAGGATGCTAACAATCGACAATTACTGTTCTTCCAAATTAGATACTGGAACTTGCAGAAAGCAGCCATATCGCCAAAAACTATCATTCTGCATCTTTAACCAGCAGACGACACCTCTACAGTCGAGGAATAAAGTGAATTCTTTTAGGTGAAATCATTCCTGCAAACGAATAGGAACCAGATCAGAGGCCAACGTGCAGGCTCCAGTTTTATGCGGC
Source organism: Leucopleurus acutus (assembly GCF_964270905.1). Taxonomy (NCBI): domain Eukaryota; kingdom Metazoa; phylum Chordata; class Mammalia; order Artiodactyla; family Delphinidae; genus Leucopleurus; species Leucopleurus acutus. The sequence continues at coordinate 1,044,284 of NC_139153.1, read as the reverse complement.
CATTAGCAGTCCCTGGGAGGAAAAGGGAAAGAGCAAAGAGGGACACCCCAGGACACAGCCAGCTTTGTCACCTCCCACTCACGTTCCTGAGACAGCCCTTCCAGGGAAACGGGGTGGCTGCACTTTGATTATTTCACAGCTGGAAAGCAGCTAAGGATGTGGCCTCAGAGCCATCATCAGCTCGTTCACTCTTGTTCTCTGAGCGCGGTCTACAACCAGCGAGCATCCCTCCAGCTCCCGTGTGCTAAAGGACACAGACGTGTTCAAGGAGAGAGCCAGAGCCTGAGACAGTAGGGGCCGAGACAAGAGGTGATAGTGCAAACCGCACCCCCAGAGCCCCCGTCCTGCACCCTCGCCAGGGTGGACCTTCTGTTCTCTGCTTTCACTCCTACTTTCCGTGAGTGTCAGCCACGTGCCAGCACACACCCAGCACTGATGACACAGTGGTGACCACATGGCCTGCTCCCAGCCCTTCCGCTCTGGGGGAGGGGGTGTGCCAGACAATCAGAAAACCACACAAGTGTAGCGTTACAAATTATGGTTTGTGCAAGGGCTCTGAGAACATGTCACAGTCTGGGCTGATGGCAGAGTGTGGTCCAAAACTGTCTGCAAGGGGCCCTGGGCCCGGCTCCCAGAGGGCGTGGCATCTCCCTGCCCAGGCCTCTGGGGAGAGGTGCGATGCCATGCGGGCGGCCTACAGCTGGGGGCTGTGGAGGGGATCCCACGCTTCCCCTGGCGGGCATCCTTCTCCTGCCTTTTCGCCCCTCGCTCACTGTCTCCGCCCCTCCCCAGCCCCACCCCTCCCACCTTCCGTTCTGCATCTCCCTTGGCCACTTAGTAAGATGTGGGCTCCAGCAACTCACGACTTCTCTGGGCCTCAGTTTCCTTGTCTGTGTAATGGGGACAAGCCAAGTAGCTCAGAAAATCAGAAGGCTATCGTGCGGTTTCAATGAGTCAATACAGGCCAAGCTGCAGCACACTTTCTGTCCGTCCTTCCTTACGTCGCTGCCTGTGCACATGCCTTCTTGCGCAGGGCGGGGCTCTCGGTAGCCGACCAGGACATTCCTTGAGAGCAGAGCACGCCTCCGCTCTTCCGGTTCATCAGGGAGTCCACACTAGGCATTTCTGCTCTATGGAACACCATGCGCTCATACCTGTTTCCTCCGTGAACTCGAGACGGGCTTGACCTGTTTAAGAGGAGAAATCCAGACCCGGAGCGAGGGTTGCTGAACGGGGAGACATCCTGCGGGGGGCGGCCCCCGCGGTCCCGAGGCGCCCAGGTGCGCCGGCGCGGGCGGCGGGGACGCACCTGCGCGCAGGTGCGCGGAGAGGAAGCGCCTCGCGCCGCCTGCTTCCCGGGCGGCCACTGCCACCTGACGGCCGGCCGCAGAAGTGACGCCGGGCGGGCCCCCACGCGGGGCCGTCCTTGCGGCGCTGCTCGGCAGGCGGACGCGCCTCGGAACGCGCGGAATCCCGGCAGGAATCCTCCAGCGGTGCCAGGCCCCGGGCCCTGCTGCACGGGCGCTGACAGATGAGCGCGCCTGCGGCAGAGGAATCACCTCCGGGAACCGACCGCGGAGAGCGCGGCCAGTCCGCCCAGCGGCCGGCGAGCCCTGGTCCCGCGCTGCGCTCCAGTCCGCCGCTCGCTCTGGCTGACAGCGGCTCTGCATCTGAGGCCGCACCCTTCGGGGCCCAGTTTTCCAAGAATCCCCCGGGCCGTGCGGGAACGGTACCTTCCGGGCCTGAGGCCGACGTCTCCCCGCGGGGACCCGGGGCTGGCGCGGTGGGCAGGCCTCCCCCAGCGGGCTCCGCCCTCCCCGCGGAGTTACATTCGGGGCCGGGGCCGCCTTTCCCGCTGGGACCTGAGGGAGGCCACGCGCTGTCGGCGAGAGGCTCTGCTTTCAGTAACAGCAGAGCGTCCTCCGCCCCTTCCCTGGAGGGCTGGGGGCCGCGGTGCGAATATGCCACCATCCCCTCCTGACTGTTTACTAAGGACTCTGGAGCGTAGGCATTTCCAAGGCAAAGAAACTGTTGACACCTTTTCTAAAAAAAAAAAAAAGCAGTCGGACCTGCCGGCCCGACTTCCGTTTATGTAACTTAAAGAAGAAACTCAGAAGGTTCCACCTGAACAGGCATTTCCGTGACTCAGACCTCCCCCCTACCTTTCCCGGCTGCTTTCTGGAAAGATCAAGGCCAGGAAACGGGCGGGGGTGTGCAGCTCTCCCTTCACTTGAGAGACCCAGCCTGACCCTCTGCTGCCTCCATGCCTAGGAGGGGAGAGTGAATCTCTGCTCCAGCGGGACCTGAATCCCACTCTGGTGGGTCCCTTGGCTCAGGGGATCCGTGCTGGGCTGACCAAAGGCTCCTCCACGTGTGGAAAACACGGAAAGAAGCACAGCAAAGTCTGAACGACGCAGAACGTCCGGAGTACCGCCGGAGGAAATGGTCCATTCGCGCCCCGTGCACAGGGGAAAGGAAAAGAGAGCCTACCGAGAAAGAGAGGTCCCCTTCTGCTACCTTCTGAAATCCTTGTTTTCTTTCCCCGTGGGAGACTGTTGGCAAAAGAAGCCCCGGTTTTGTCCCCTCCCTGGGCGCATGTCCTCAGTGATGGGACTGCAGCCCGTCCTGTCACTAGAAGGGCAGGGTACCTCCCTCTGGCCCTTTGGTCGACAGGAAGTCACAAAAGAGAAGGTGTTCTGGTTCCCAGCCAAGGCCTCTGGAGGCCTTGCATGCTTCCTGTCTCTCAGAGATCTCTGGGCCTGCCTGCTGCAGGATGAGTCACCCAGCTGTCTCAGCTGAATCTCCGGATGTGCTAGGAAGCTGCATGGAGAGGAGTGAGGCCGCCCATTGACCCAGGGCTGACTCACAGCTGACACGGCAGCAAGCCCTGCAGAGCCCAGCTCAGGAGGGCAGAACCCTGCCACCTCAGATCACGAGCAACACTGAGGGTTGTTGATGAAGGATGGTTCCTTACGCAGCAACAGCTAACTGACACACCCACTGCCTTTATTTTTCTGCCCGTCCTGGACCCACACAATGTCACCCAGCTGGGTAGCCACGTCTCTGGGTTATTCCCCCACTCTCTGCCTTCTGGGGCTCGGTGATAGGAAAGCATCCTCCCACTAAGGAAACTTTACAGACTGGGTAAAGTTTGGGTGTCCGCAGAGGCCGGGCTGGTGAGCCCTCTGCACTGAGGGGCAGCAGGGGGCTGCTGCCCAGTCTCCGGTTTTTTCCTGAAGATTTTCCTCCTTCTCTTTGAAACAACTGCTCTGTGAGATGGCGGATTGGCTTCCTGCAACGGCTTCCATTCAGTAACCTCCTAGGGTGGACTCACCTTTTCCTCCTGGAGCATTTCTTCAAGGATTAGCTCCTCATTTGCGTGAAGGGGAGCCTCAGATAACTTCTTGAGAAATGCTCTGTGCAGGGTCAGCCTCCTGAGTCCTTCTATGTCTGAAAACACCTTTACTTTGCCTGTAAACATTGGCTTGTTCTAGATGTCTAGGTGCAAAATTAACGTTCCTCACAAATTTAGAGGTGGTGTTCCTTTTCCCCCCAGCACCCAGAGTTACTGGTGAGGCGTCTGATGCCAAATGCATCCCCCCTGCACCCACCTTTTTTGGAAGCTCGTAGGATATTTCCATTATCCTTGATATTCTGAAATTTTGTGCTGCCGTCATGTGGGTCTTTTTGATCCGTTATGCTGGGCACTCAGAGGGCCCTTCTGGCCTGAAGGCTCATGTGCCGGGAAGTTGTGTCCTATTATTACTATTATTTTCCTATTTCTGTCCCTTTTTCTCTGTCTGTATTTTTGGAGCTTCTATTGGACAGACATTGTAACCTCATGGATTGATTTTTTTTGGTTTCTTCTTTCATATTTTCTGCCTCTTTATTGTGCCATATTGTGGGAAATGTTCTTATACATAGACACGTGTGTAGACATAGAAATATATAAGTGCAGATAATAATAATTGTGTAATATTATATTATGTATAATTCATATCATACTTATATAATATACATAATAATTTATATTATATACAATATTTTTATATATAAATAAGTTTTGGCAACAATACATCAAATTTCTAAGAGTTCTAGTTTTCTAATTGGTTCTTGTTTTATTTATTCGTATTTTCTTTATTTAACAACTTAATTCACATGCCATGAAAGGCACCCATTTAAAGTAAATTCAAAGGCTTTTAGTATATTCCCAGAGTTATGCATCCATCGCCACAATTTTAGAACATTTTTTTCTCAAAAAATATCCTATAACCCTTAGCCATCACTCCGCATACCTCCCTATTTTCTCCCCTGCTGCCCAACCCGAGGCAACCACTAATCTAGTTTCTGTGTCAATGTCTTCCTGGCTCTATCATCCGATTTCTTGAATCTGACTTCAGTGAATTAAGGACTTACAAGGGATAAGAGGTGATTAATTAGGCTGTTTCCTGCCCCAGGAGACAACTATGGAAGAAAAAGGCGAATATATGTTGAAAATTAAAGGATAGAAAATGATATGTTTATAAATACCAACAAAAGAAAGTAGATTTGGCCACAGTAATATTTGGAAAAATAGAATTTAACGACTGAAGAGTTAACAAGGACAAAGGAGGATATTTTATGATAAAAAATATACTCCATTAAGAAATTATGAGTCATGAATTTTTCTGCACCTAACATCATAATCCTGAAATATTTTTATATGTTAAGATGCTTTTCATTGCAAGTAACAAAAACCACAACTCGAGCTGGCTTACATGATAAAGTGAATTGAAGGGAATTGCAGTGCTGACTCTGGAGAAGGCAGTACCCCAGAGGGAGGGGCCCGAGACCCGGGTCTGCCCCTCCTCTGACATCCGTGTGGCCTTGGGAAGATCGTATTCTCATCTCCATCCTTAGCTGTCTCACCTGTGAGGTGGAGGCAATGATCTCTCCTTTCTGGGGCTGTTGGGAGGAGTAAATAATGAAACTTCACACATGTACTGATTGTGTGCTCACCAGGTGCCAGATGCTGTCTTAAGCACTTTATGTGTCTTGACTCTTGTAAATTCACATCAACCCTTTGAGGTAGGAACTGGTATTAGTCTCATCCTATGACTGTTGTCTCGGACCGCTGACTAGGAAGCAGTGGGGCTGGGATTCTGAGCAAGGCTGTCTGGCTTCAGAGCCTGTGCTTTTTCAGAGCTTAATTAAAATACAGTTTCCTAAAAACAGTGTCATAGTTCTGAAAGGCCCACCAGTGAAGCTTTGATGGATCAACTAGATGTAAGGCCATGAACAGGATACAAAGGAAAACCCAGGAAGCAGGGAAGCAGAAAGAAATGTGTTATCCTTTCTCTCAATGACCCAGCCTCTGGCCAAGGAGAGGACTGGAGGCCGAGGACGGGAAGGGGACGGGATGGTTAATCGTAAGGAGGCCTGGCTGTGAAACTCTTAAATTTTGAAAACTAAGGTTAGAGGCGTCCTCAGGGCCAAGTAGATAACAAATTTGGCACAAGGGTGTTGAGGACAATAAACCTAAGTTGAAGCTGTGGGCAGCCCTTTCTCCTTCTTACTATCGTATTTGTAGCCATAAAGCCAATTGCACAGTAAGGTAGGCGATACTCAGAAAGGAACGTGCAAGGGGCTGTGCGTGAATGGTCAGCAGGAGACCTGGACTGACCTCGGCCTGCCTGAGAAATGACCTCAGGCATCTCCCTCTCATACTGTCCCCTAGAAAAAGCTAGATTTGCCCGGATGAGGGAGGGCATCTAGGCTGAGTAAACAGAAAATGCAAAGACCCTAATGCGGGACTGTGTTTGACATAACTGAGGCACAGGGAGAAAGCCAGTGTGGCTGAAGCACCGTGAACCACAAGGTGTCAGGAGGTGACCCCTGAGAGGGACCAGGCCACGCCTGCTGGTCTTGTGGTTGAATGTCTCTCTTTATTGGGGTTTAACACATTCATCCTATGGCCGCAGGGTGCTGTAAGTCATGGTGAGCAAGTTAGCCCTGAGATCCCCCACCCAGCCACCCAAATGATGGATACAGGATTCCTGTTCCGGCACAGATGACTTCAGGGTCCCTCTATTAGGGGTGCCTCCAGAATGCTATGCAGTAGGCGCTGAGGGGTAGCGACCTAGGAAATTCCTTTAAAAACTTCGTAGCGATAAGAAACACAGTAGTATTTTTATGTACTTTGCTGGATATAAGCTTTAAAAAATAGCCGCCTTTCCTAAAGATCGTTTTATTTATTCACTCTTTCCAAAGACTGAGACATCCATCCTCACTGAAGACCATGTATCTATTTTTAAGGTGGCCTAAAGGGGTTTGTGGAGTGGAAGTAAGAGTGGAAGTAAGTCCTCCACAGGGGTCGCCCCTGGGAGATCACACGGAGACTGGGCGCTCCCGCGGTGCGCATACCAACGTTGGGATAACTAGACCATACAGCTTGGCACCCGCCCCTTTGCGAAGGGCAGGCGAGTTCCCACAGAGCCCAGGCAGAGACCTAGTTCGCATGCGCCGGGGGCGGGGCGGAGCCGGGGCGGGGCGGGGCGGGGCGGAGCCGGGGCGGGGCGAGGCGGGGCGGAGCCGGGGCGGGGCGAGGCGGAGCCGGGGCGGGGCGGGGCGGGGCGGAGCCGGGGCGGGGCGAGGCGGAGCCGGGGCGGGGCGAGCGGCCGTTGCAGGCTGTGGGCGGCACTCGGGGGTCCTCGCTTAACCTCCGTCCGCTCTCCCGGAGCAGGTGTCTCCTCTTCGGGCAGGCCCGGCCCAGCCGGCAGTGACACCGCGGCCCTGGCGCAGCTGCCGCCGCAGCCGCCGCCGCCCTCGCGGGCGCAGACGTCCCCGGAACCGCCGAGCGGCGCCGCCCCCAACCGCCGACTGGGCAATGTCCGCGGCGTATCCGTGCCGCGGTCGCCGCCCGGGCGCCGGGCCCGCCTGTCCACCCCCGGGACCAGCCGCCTGTCTTCCGCGGCCCGCGAGGAGCTTCGGCGCCGCCTGCTGGGCCTCATCGAGGGCCACCGAGTGGTCATCTTCAGCAAGAGCTACTGTCCACACAGTGCGCGGGTAGGCGGGCGGGGGCTTCCGGGCCCACTGGTCCGTCGCCTCCGCGGCCCCCCACCCCTGCCCGGGTCCGCTGGTCCGTGTCCGCCCGCTCCCCGGGCCTCGGGCCCGTCCGTTCCGCCCTCGCCCGCGGACCCGGTCCGGAAGGCTACACCGGCCCCACCGTCCTCGGCTGGGCCACGCGGTCCTGCCTTCAGCCTCCGGACGGGCCTGCGGGCGAGAGCCGCTGTCCTGCCCTGGCCGCGAGCCTGGTGGACGTGGGCGGGGGATCCGGAGGGAAAAGGTGTCACGGGTCCTGTCCTGGGAGGAGAGCAGCGGGGAGAGGCCGGCACTGGTCCCGTCCCGACCGCGTGCCCCTGGTGCTCTTGGCGCCTCAGCGGCAGTGTGGGCCGGACTGCACGCGGCCCCTCGCTGCACCTGTGTTGTGAGTTTGAGCAGTGATCCTCTGGAAGCCAGACCCATCGGTATGACGGCACCTTGCATATTTGAGCTGTACTTCACGTTACTGAGAGTCAAAATAATACGCGGAAGATGCACAAGCATAAACTGTTGGGATAGGTGCGTGAAATTATGATTTTCAGTCTTATTTTCAGATTTCCATTGACTTATACGTTGTTCAGGCAAACGTGTATCCCGCACGTGCACCTTCCAGTGTCTCTAGGAAGACCACACTCCGGCAGGAGCCTCCTGAGCCCCCTGGTTCATATACCACCCCCACCCCCACCAGGGTGACCACTAGCCAGAATTACTTGCTTTTCCTTACAGTTTTGCCGCCAAACATATGTATCATTAAACCGTACTTTGTGCCTTTGGGCTTGTTTTGGTACTTTATGTTAAGTAGAATCATGCACTTTTTTCCTTCAACAGTTATGTTTTAGAGATTGATGCATGTTAGTACCTGTAACTGGGGTTTGTTAATTTTCATTACTGTACTCTTCCCTAGGATGACTCATAACCACAGTGTATCAGTTCTGCTGTTTCTAGTATTTTGCTCTTCAGTACAACATGGTTATGCCTATTCTTACCGTATGGCCCGGTGCACGTACACAAGACTCGCTATTTTAGAGTAGGCATTTTGAAGCTGAACGGCTGGCCCACAGAGGAAGCATGATTTCTTCCCTAACGAGGTGATACCAGAATGTTTTTCCACGTGGTCTTACCACTTACCCTGCCACTGGCAGGGTATTAACAGTTCCCATTACTCTGCATCCTTGCCAACAGTTGATGTATTTTATTATTGGATTCTGGCGTTTATGAGATGGTATTTCATTGTGGCTTTAGCTTTGCATTTCCCTGATAACGCTGAACATCTTTTCGTGTGTTCACGGGTCATTTGAGTCTCCTCTCCTGCCAAACGTTCAGGTATTTTGCTTATTTCTCTGTTAGGTTGTTCTCTTTATTTATTGTTACTGATTTGTAGGCGTTCTTTATGTATTTTGGATACTAGTCGTCTGGTGATATGTGTTGGGAAATCACCCAGATTTGGCTTTTCTGTTTGCTCTCTTTTCGGGATCTTTTGGTTAACTGAAGTTTGGAAGCTTAACATGGTTGACTATCACTCTTTTTCTTTTCTGGTTTGTGCTTTTTGTGTCTTATTTAAGAAACCTGTTTCTACTCTGAGGTCATAAAGATACTCTCCTGCATTAGCTCCTGAAAGTTTTAGAGTGTGCTTTTCACACCCCGCTTCTTTAATTCCACCTGGACGTGAAGCTGAGGACGTGTGGGGATCCAGTTCTTTTTTTCCTTTATAACTTGTCAGTTGTCCCTGCTTCATGTTTTGGAGAGTCCGTTCTTTCCACGGTGGTTTGAATGCTCACTCATCACCTATCAGGTTCTCACATATGTGTTGGTCTCTTTCTAGCCTCTGTCTTCTTTCTCTACGTATTTAAGAGTCCTTTGGAGCTTAAAAAGCAGTCAGAACTGTGCCTGGCCACTGCTGTGTCACTGGGGCCTAGAGTAGTAGGAGGCAGGTAAGTGAGTTGAGTGAATAAACAGCCTTAGATTGTTCTGGTCAAACCTTTGCTGGCACAGAAAATCTTAGGACAGATGATTTTCTGTTCTGTGTGCGTCACCCCTTCCAACAACATGGCCACTACTTTGAGTCCTGTTAGATAATTGGACAGCTCTGTTTACTGGAGTTTTTAAACAATTGAGCCCAAATCTGTCTCCCTGAAACATTTGCTCACTGTTGGAGGTGATTGTCGCTCCAGCGCACAGAGTTAGGAGTCTGGCTTCTACTTGGATGGTAGATATTTCAGTATTTTCCCTGAGTGTTTTTCTTTCCTGGCCAAGCTTTTCATGTGTTTATGTCATTTGTCTTTACATGTGACCCTTCACTAAATGGATTGTGCAGTAGTTTGACCATGAACCGCTTAAATGTGTCACCCAGACTGGACACCGTATTCCGCATCCCTACCTGTGCAGAGTCAGGTAGAGAGGTTTGTTCCTTTATTGGGCCGCTAATGTCATTCAGCAAGTGTAACTGGGTGCTTAGTGTTTTGCGCTGCAGAAATGAATAAACTGTGGCCTTGCCTCCCAAGAACTCGTGGTCTAATGGAGCTGTAATCAGCCACTTCTCAGGTACCCAAAGAAACGCATGTGCGAGACAGGTGCTGTGGGAATGAGAGGCAAAAACAGCTGCTTCTGTGGGGATCAGAAAAATTAAGGACGTGATGTTTAAGCTGGTCCTTGAGGGATCAGGTGGATGTAGGCAAGGAATAGCATCTAGCTGAGGAGTTCCTATAAGCAAAGGTAGGAGATGAGGCCATGAAAATAGTGGGGCTGAACACAGGGTGTATGAAAGGGAGTCAGGAGAGTAAAGTGGCAAATGGCCGAACTTCAGTTTCTCAGCAGTATTGATATCTAAAAATGCGTGGTAGTAAGTGTGGACTTCACGATGTCAGACTTGTGAGGCGTGAAAGGGTCTGACCTGTGACCTGGAATCTGGCAACAGTGTGAGGAGTGGGCTGAACGTGCAGGCACCTGACCAGGCGGGAACTTCCTGTGAGCCACGGGCAAGACCATGGCCCAAAGGAAATAGTGAAAAACACGCCCTCATTTTTTAGCCCCTTCCCCACATTAACTGTAAGCCACGTTTTCCCCAACCCTTAATTCATACATCTGTGGATTAAAATGTATACTTCCATTGGTTAGCTTTTTTGTTCTGTAGTAACATACAGGTAACGTAAGGCTTACCGTTGTAACCATTTTAAGTTCGGTGGCGTCAGGCACATGCACGTCGCTGTGCAGCCATCACCCCCAGCCAACCACAGGACTTTTCTCATCTTCCCCAGCTGACACTCTGTCCCCATTAAACAGTAACTCCCCATCCCTCCCCAGCCCCTGGCCCCACCATCTGCTTCCTGTCTTAGGAATCTGACGCCTCTAGGGACCTCATAGAAACGGAATCGTACAGTATTTGTCGTTTTCTGACTGGCTATTGTAGTATGGGTCACAGTTCCCTTCCTTTTTAAGGCTGAATACTATTCCACTGTCTGTATAGACCATAGTTTCTTTATCCATTCATCCATCAATGAACAATTGGGTCACTTCCACCTTTTGGCTACTGTGAATATTGCTGCTGTGAACATGGGTGTACAAATATCTGTTTGGGTCTCTTTTCAATTCTTTTGGGCTTATACCCAGAGGGGGAATTGCTGGCTCATATGGTATTTCTATATATTTTTAATTTTTTGAGGAACCACCATACTGTTTTCCATAGGGGCCATACTATTTTAAATTCCCACCAGCAGTGCACAAAGGTTCCAGTTTCTCCACATCCTGGCCAACACTTGTTATTTTCTGTTTTTTATACTGTTTTTGTTTTGATAATAGTTATCCTAATGGGTGTGAAGTGATATCTCATTGTGGTTTGATTTGCATTCCTCAAGTGATTAATGATGTTGAATATCTTTTCACATGATTATTGACCATTTATTAACGGACAGTATCTCTTTTGGAGAACTGTCTATTCAAGTACTTGATCAATTTTTAAATTGGGGTTTTTCTTGTTTGTTTAGTTTTAGTTCTCTCTCTACATATTTTTTTTTTTAATTTTTTTTTTTTTTTGCGGTACGCGGGCCTCTCACTGCTGTGGCCTCTCCCGTTGCGGGGCACAGGCTCCGGACGCGCAGACTCAGCGGCCATGGCTCACGGGCCCAGCCGCTCCGCGGCATGTGGGATATTCCCGGACCGGGGCACGAACTCATGTCCCCTGCATCAGCGGGTGGACTCTCAACCACTGCGCCACCAGGGAAGCCCCTAGTTCTCTATATATTTTAGATGTTAATCCCTTATCAGATATGTGATTTGAAATATGTCTCCAATTCTGGAGTTGCCTCTTTACTCAGTTGATAGTGTCCTTTAATGCACAAAATTTTTAACTTTCATGAGGTCCAATTTCTCTGTTTTCTTTTGCTGCCTATTCCTTTGGTGTCATATGCAAAATACCACCAAATCCAATGCCATAGAGCTTTTGTCCTATGTTTTCTTCTAGGAGTTTTATAGTTTTAGCTCTTACATTTACGTCTTTAATCCATTTTGAGTCGACTTTTATATATGGTGTTAGGTAAGGGTCCAACTTCATTCTTTTGCATATGGATATCCAGTTTTCTCAGCTCCGTTTATTGAAAAGATTGTATTTCCCCATTGAATGGTCTTGACACCATTGCCAAAAGTTATTTGACCTTATATGTGAGGCTTTATTTCTTGGCTGTGAATTTTCTTCTGCTGCTCTTCATGCCTGTCTTTATGCCAGTACTGCACTGTTTTGGTTACTGTAGCTTTGCAGCAATTTTTGAAATCAGGTAATGTGAGACCTCCAACCTTGTTCTTCTTTATCAAGAATTTTTCAGCTATTCAGAGCTCTTTTGAGATGCTATATGAATTTTAGGATGGATTTTTCTATTTCTGCAAAAATCACTGTTGGGATTTTGATAGAGATTAGATCACTTTGGGTGGGTAGTATGGAAACCTTAACAACATTAAGTCTTCTAATCTGTGAACATAGGATTTCTTTCCAGTTATTGGTATCTTCTTTAATTGTTTCAGCAGTGTGTTGTAGTTTTTAGTGCACAAGTCTTTGCCTCCTAATTAAGTTTATTCCTAAATGTTCTTCTTCATAATATTTTAAGTGGAATTATTTTTTAAATTTCTTTTTTTGGATTATTCATTATTAGTACATAGAAAAATAGCTGATTTTTGTGTGTTGATTTTGTATCCTAAATTTTTTATTAGTTATAACAGTATTTTGTACAATCTTTAGGAATTTATACATATAAGATCATTTTGTCAGTGAACAGAGATAATTTTACTTTTTTTTTTCCAGTTTGGTTGCCCTTTATTACTTTTATTTTTTGCCTTATTTTTCTAGCTAGGACTTCCAGTACTATATTGAGTAGAAATGGCGGAAGTGGGCATCCTTGTCTTGTTTCTGATCTTAGTGGAAATGCTTTCAGTCTTTTTCCATCAAGTCTGACGTTAGCTGTAGTCTTTTTTATATGGCCTTTATTATGCTGAGGTAATTTCTTTCTATTCTTAGTCTTTTGAGTGTTTTTATCATGAAAGGGTGTTGAATTTTCTTAAACGCTTTTTCTGCATCCATTGAAATGATCATGTGGGTTTTTTTCTCTTCATTCTGTTAACGCGGTGTGTACTACATTAATCTATGTTTGTATGTTGAACCATCCTTGCATTCTAGGAATAAATCCCACTTGATCATAGTGTATAATAGTTTTAATACTCTGTTGAATTCCTATTGCTAGTATTTATTTTGTCGAGGATTTTTCAGTCAATATTTATGAGGGATATTGGTCCATTGTTTTCTTGTGATGTTTTTGGCTTTGGTATCAGGGCAATGGTAGTCTCATAGAATGAATTTGGAAGTGTTCCCTCTTCAAATTTTTGGGAGAGTTTGAGGAGGATTGGTGTTCACTCTTCTTTATATGTTCAGTAGAATTCACCAGTGAAGCCATCTGGTCCTGGGCTTTTCTTCATTGGGAGGCTTTTGATTACTGATTGAGTCTCCTTACTAGTTACAGGTGTATTCACCTTTTCTACTTATTCATGATCCAGTCTTAGTAGGTTCCATGTTTCTAGGAATTTATCAGTTTTATCTAGGTTATCCAATTTGTTAGTGTTAGAGTGTTCAGAGTACTGTCTTGTAATATTTCTGTAGAAACAGTAGTAATGTTGCCTCTTTCATTTCTGATCTTAGTTGTTTGAGTCTTCTCTATTTTTTTCTTAGTCAATCTAGCTAAAGGTATGTCGATTTTTTCAAAGATCTTTTCAAAGAACCAACTCTTGGTTTTGTTAATTATTTTCTATATTGTTTTTCTATGTTTTGTTTATCTCTGCTCTTATTTCCTCTCTTTTGCTAGCTTTGAGGTTAGTTTGTTCTTTTTCTGGTTAAGGTGTAAAGTTAGGTTGTTGATTTAAGGTCTTTCTTCTCTTTTAATGTAAACATCTATAGCTGTAAGTTTTTCTCTTATCACTACTTTCACTGCATCCCATAAGGTTTGGTATGTTGTGTTCTCATTTTCACTTGTCAAGATATTCTATGATTTCCCTTGTGACTTCTTCTTTGACTTATTGTTTAAGAGTGTGATGTTTAATTTCCACATATTTGTGAATTTTCTAGTTTTCCTTGTGTTCTGATTTCTAGTTTCATTCTACTGTGATAAGAAAAGATACTTTATATATTTTAATCTTTTTGTGAAGACTTCTTTTGTGACCTTGGCTCTGATGTATCATGGAGAATGTTCCATGTGTACTTGAGAAGAATGTGTATTCTACGCTTTTTGGGTGGAGTGTTATGTAATGTGTCTGTTAGGTCCAATTGGTCTATTGTGTTCTTTCAGCCCTCTGTTTCCTAACTGGTCTTCTATCTGGTTGTTCTATCCATTTTTGGAAGTGGAACATTAAAGTCTTCTACTATAATTTAGTTCTATCAGTTTCTTTCTTCAGTTTGGTTAGTGTTTGCTTCATATATTTAGAAGCTCCGAGGTTTGGTGGATATATTTTTATGATTGTTATGTCTTCTTGGTAAATTGACATACAATGTCCTTTTAACATATAATGTGCTTTTTGGACTTCCCTGGTGGTGCAGTGGTTAAGAATCTGCCTGCCAATGCAGGGGACATGGGTTTGATCCGTGGGCTGGGTAGATCCCACATGCTGTGGCGCAACTAAGCCCCTCTGCCACAACTCTCAAGCCTGTGCTCTAGAGCCCATGAGCCACAACTACTGAGCCCACGTGCCACGACTACTGAAGCCTGTGCAAGCTAGAGTTCGCATGCCTCAACTACTGAGCCTTCATGCTCTAGGGCCCATGTGCTACGACTGCTGAGCCTGTGTGCTGCAACTACTGAGGTCCATGTGCCTAGGGCCCATGCTCTGCAACAAGAGAAGCCACCACAATGAGAAGCCCACGCACCACAATGAAGAGTAGCCCCCGCTCACCGCAGCTAGAGAAAGCACGTGTGCAGCAACAAAGACCCAATGCAGCCCCCCAAAAATATATATATAATAATAATAATAATAAACTATATAATGTCCTTTTTAGTCTCTTATACCAGTTTTGGCATAAGGTCTATTTTGTTTTATATTAGTATAAACATTCCAGCTCTCTTTTGGTTACTATCTGCTTGGCAAGTGTTTTCCATCCTTTCAGTTTCAGCCTGTGTGTGTCCTTAGCTCTAAAGTGAGTCTCTTCTAGACAGCATAATGTTGGATCCTGTCTTTTTGTCCATTCTGTCAGTCTATGTCTGTTGTTTGGGGAGTTTAATCCATTTACATTTAAAGTAATTATTGTTAGGGAAGGACTTGCTTTTGCCATTTTGGTATTTGTTTTCTGCATAGCTTGTAGTTTGGGACCCTCATTTCCTCTCTTACTGTCTTCGTTTATGTTCAGTTGATTTTTTGTAATGATACTTTTTGACTCTCTTCTTGTTTCCCTTGTGTATATTTTGTAGATATCTTTGTGGTTACCATTGGAATTACGTATACCATCCTAAATATATAATCTATTTTAAACTGATAGCAGTTTAACTTCCATCACATACAAAAACTTTACTCCTTTACAGTTCTGACCCCTCCCCCTTCATCCCTTCATGTTACGTCACAGATTACATCTTTATGTATTGTGTATCCATAGACTTACAGTTGTTTTCTGACTTACGTCTTTTAAATCCAATAGAAGAGTAAAAAATGTAATTATAAGCTAAAATTACAGTAATACTGGTCTGTATATGTTTACCTTTATGTGAGAACTTTGTATTTTCATATGGCTTTGCATTCCTGTCTAGCATGCTTTCATTTCAACTTGAAGGGCTGCCTATAGCATTTCTTGCCAGACAGGTCTAGTATTAATGTACTCCCTCAACTTTTGTTTATCTGAGAAAATCTTAGCTTCTCCCTCATTTTTGAAGGACTTTTTTTGTTTGTTTTTTGGCCAGATATAGAATTCTTGGTTGATAGTTGTTTTTTTTGTTTTTGGTTTTTTTCTTTCAGAACTTTAAATATATTGTCCAGCTCTCTCTGGCCTATGAGGTTTCTACTGAGAAATCCACTTACAACCTTAATGAGGATCACTTGTGGGTGACGAGCTGCTGTTCTCTTGCTACTTTCAAGATTCTCTCTTTGTCTTTGGTTTTTGACGTTTTGATTGTAATGCGTCTTGGTGTGAGTCTTTTTGTGTTTATACTTCTTGGGGCTTCTTAAAATTTATTTTATTTATTTATTTATTTTTGGCTGCGTTGGGCCTTCATTGCTGTGCGTGGACTTTCTCTAGTTGCAGTGAGCAGGGGCTACTCTTGTTGTGGTGCACAGGCTTCTCACTGTGGTGGCTTCTCTTGTTGTGGAGCACGGGCTCTAGGCACTCGGGCTTCAGTAGTTGTGGGACGTGGGCTCAGTAGTCGTGGTTTGCAGGCTCAGTAGTTGTGGCACACGGGCTTAGTTGCTCCACGGCATGTGGGATCTTCCTGGACCAGGGATCAAACCTGTGTCCCTTGCATTGGCAGGTGGATTCTTAACCACGATGCGGCCAGGGAAGTCCCCTTCTTGGGTTTTTTTGAGCTTCTTGTATGTGTATATTCATGTCTTTCCTCAGATTTGGAGAGTTTTGGGGCATTATTTCTTCAAATAAGCTCTCTGCCCCATTTCTTCTTCTGTGGCTTCCATAACGTGTATATTGTGGAATGGTGTCCCTCAAGTCACTTCCTCCGTGTTCGTTTTTCTTCTTTCCTTCCCCTCCTCAGACCTAATCTTTTCCAAAGGCCTGTCCTGAAGTTTGGTGATTCTTTCTTCTCTCTGGTTGAGCCTGCTCTTGAATTCTTCTAGTGAATTTTATAATTCATTGATTGCCTTTGTCACCTTCAGAGTTTCTGTTTGGTTATTTTTATCTCTTTGCTGATATTTTCATTTTATTCATATATCATTTTCCTGATTTCCGTTAGCTCTTTGTGTTTTCCTCTTTGAGCATATTTAAGACAGTTGTTTTCAAGTCTTTGCCTAGTAAGAATGAAGTCTGTATGTGTTCAGGGACATTTTTGGAGATTCATCTTTTCCGTTTCTTTGTATGCATGTGATCTTTTCTTGAAAATTTGGCATTATGAATGCGGCCACCTCTCCCAGTCTTCACAGACTGGCTCCGAGTTAGGGCAGACCTGCCCTCACCAGGGCAGCGTGGAGGCCTAAGCACTTCGGAGGCCTTTTCTGGACACCTTCCCTGGGTCTGTATGTGTGCTCTTCACTCAGTCTCAGTTAGGCTTCACCGAGACCAGTCCTTCAGGCAGCCCTCACGTGGGGGCGAGGGCCTCTCTGCTCTCTCCACGTTGTGAGAGCGACGGGGGGCCCAGGCTGCTGCTCCCCTCTTACTGTGCGGAGCAGCACTGGGGAGATGGAAAGCACCAGAGAATTCTCTGCCATTTAAATGGGGCTCGCTCTTCACTGAGCATCCCTTGGTTGCTGTAGATCTCTGACCGGTTCCCAGAGCTTCGTTGAGTTACCTTACTTTGACATCGTTTAGCTCCTTGGATTTAGATTGCAATTTTCCATCAAATTTGGGATGTTTTTGTGTCTCTCTTCAAATGTTTCTTCTGCCCTTTTCTTTCTGTCTCTTACTGGTTCTCACACCACGCATACACTGTGCTTAATGCGGTCCCGTATTTCTCTAAGGTTCTGTCCTTTTTCTGTATCTCTTCTCTCTGTGGCTTGAGGCTGCATGATCTCCACTGATCTGTCCTCAGCTTTGCTGATTCTGCCAGTTCAAGTCTGGTGTTGAGATACTATAGTGGAATTTTGATTTTAGTTATGGTACTCTCCCATAACTTCCAGTTGGTTCCTTTATATAATTTCTGTCTCCTTATTGATGTTTTCTACTGGATGAGACATTAGCATCATGCCTTCCTCCATATCTCCTGAAGCACGCTTTTCTCTAGTTCCCTGAATGTAGGTACAGTGGCTGCTCTGCTGGTTCATCATGCTCTCTGGGACCTCTCAGGCAGGTTCTCTCGCTGCTTTTCTTCCTGCGCGTGGATCCACTTTCCTGTTTCTTTGTATGTCTGGTAATGTTTTTTGTTGAAACCAGGACATTTTAGGTAATACATGATAGCAGCTCCAGATACCGGACCCCTCCTTCTCTGTGGCTTGTTTTTGCTTGTTTATTTCTTTGTAGTGCGGTGGCTGGATTATTGGGGGAAGTTTGTTTCCACCTGAAGATGGAGCCTCCCATGCTCCTCAGAGGTGCAGCCCTGGGTCTACGCAGCCACCCTGGGATAACAGGGGTTTAGCAGGGCTCTCGCTGCGCGTCTGTGTTATATTTTCTGACCCTGTCAGTGTCATGCCAGGTGTTAGGCTCCACTAATTGCAGGTTAGTTGCTCTGCTGTTTTTTGACAATGCCCTGGTGTGTAAATTGTTCCCTTTGCTGATCTAATTAAATCTGGGCCCCTTTGCAGCTGTAGTTTTTGAGACAAGTTTGCAGTGTGTTCCGACTCTAGAAGGATTGTTGTTCGATATGTCCCTCCCTGGCTCTCTGGTTAACCAGCTGGCTACAGAGGACGGAGCTACCAGCCTACCCTTAACTGCTCACCACTGAAATCTCCATTGTTTCAGTTGCACCTTTAGACGTGAACTTCCCCACAGCGTGTTTCAAAGGAAGTCCTTTCCTTTGGGTGGAGTTTCGGAGCTCTGTGATCTTGTGGTTTACCTCTTGCCCTGAGCAGAGTCTCTGAGCCCTTGCTCCAGAGCTGGGCTGGGGACAGCGTCCCCTTGTCTTGGAGGGACAACCTGCTTTATGAGCAGCTCTGGTGAGGCGGTGGCCTCTCTCAGCCTGGAGCCTTGCCCCACCAGTGGGCTGGGGCCAGGCGGATCAGGGCCCCGGCGTTTTTGCCTGGGATAGAAACTTGGATTTATTAGTAGGGGTGGTTGAGGAAGGGAGCTTTTCCCGTGTTGCTGGCCACGCTCCCTGGGAATATAGCCTCTGCCACTCACAGCTGTGGGGAGAGTGGGAAATGGTGGTGGCCTGACCCTTCTGGTGGCTGGGATCTCAGGGAACAGGCAGCCCCGTTCCCTTGGCCACGTTCACCTGAAGTGGAGCTTCCATCGCGCTGACGGGGGCAGAGGAGGGAAGGCGCAGGTCACGGCTCAGGTGCCTCAGACTCTCCCGCTCTTACTGACATCTAGTAGATTTTCTTCAATAAATGTTTCCTTATTTGCTGTGTGCCCTCAATTTCGAGATGGCTCTTTTTAAACAAGTTCCACCCGTTGTGGACGTCTGCCAGGGAGCAGGTCTGCCAGGTTCCTCACGCCTCCATCCTGGAATTGGAGCCCCTGGGCTTTACCTTGAGGGCTGAGGGCGTTGAAGGGTTGGAGCCCTGCTGAAAGCTGACCTCATCAGCTGCAGCTTAGAGAACCCCTAGGAGAGAGCTGAGAAGCCCCCGTGGTAGGTATCACTGGCAGAGGACAGCCCCTGTGGGGAAGTGGAAAGGTGACCTAGCTCCGCGTAGAGGACTGTCGAGACTTAGTAATTAACTGGTGGATGAGGAGTTAGTGAGGGGAGGGAGGCACTGCAGGACAGGGAAGCACTGCAGTGACTCACAGTCCGCGCTCTGCAGAGTTCTCAAAACGCAGATCAGCAGCCAGGGCCTGCGTCCGCATGTCTGACTCCTAGCGATGCCCGCGCTGCTGGTGCCCCGTTTGGGTAGCAAGGACCTAGGGTTTTGTGTTCAAGCAACTGGCGAATGGCGACAGGGTGGAATTGTCCATTTCCTTGTCTGTTTCCCCTGCTGGAGGGCAGGAATGGTGTCTTTCTCATTGTTGTATCTTGAGTATGTAGAACAATGGGTGACCTCTATAGTAGGTGTGTGATGGTTGAGTGTTTGTTGAATGGCTTAATGACTGTCGACAGATAACGCAAAGAGGAACAGTGATGTGGGAACAGATGAATTTTATTTGGGGCATGCTGCACGTGAGGTGCCTGTGGTCAGCCAGGTGGAGAAATATTGCTTGTCCTGAGTTCAGAAAGGGGATTTAGG
The DNA here is from genome assembly GCF_964270905.1 of Leucopleurus acutus. Classification (NCBI taxonomy): domain Eukaryota; kingdom Metazoa; phylum Chordata; class Mammalia; order Artiodactyla; family Delphinidae; genus Leucopleurus; species Leucopleurus acutus. The sequence continues at coordinate 1,024,712 of NC_139153.1, read as the reverse complement.
CAAAAGTTACTGATTTGGAAATCGAGAATGCAGATTGTAAAGGAAGGAAAGAGGTGGGGTGAGGTTTTCCTGGGAAGATGCATAGAGGAGAGGGGAGAACATAGACCAGAGCTTATGTCGCTGAAGAACATCTGCTGTGAACACCCCTTGTCACTGTGCCCATATTTCATAGCTCTGTCTAATCTTCGTGAGAGTAAACCTTAGGTGCATTTTTGTTGCAGGTTAAAGAACTCTTTTCTTCCCTGGGAGTTGACTGCAATATCTTGGAACTTGATCAAGTTGGTAAGTAGAATGATTAGTACACATTGTTGTTTGTAATAAAGGTCAACGAGATTGACTTCTTTCCGTTTGCCTCATTCAGTTTCATTTACTCCTGTCTCTTTCCGTTAGATGAGCTGATTTCATCTACGTTCAACCCCGCAGAGAATGAACCTGTATATGAAAATAATTTGTGTAGATTTTTTTTGTTTATGTTTTTTGCATTTGAGGGGGGGAGGGACTAGAAGGAAGATGTATAAGCCGGTAAGCTGGAAGTCCTTCAGGCATCTCAGATGTGTCTGCCAACTTTCTAGCACAGTACATTAAGCTGTGATAAATGAGGTGAATCTGCCCCTGTTTCCTGAGTGTATCACCCCTGAGGGGCAACGCGTCAGCTTTATGCTTTTGAATTCCTGCCATCTGTGCACTTTACGCGTGCATGTGTTTTGCAGGAGTGGGAGACGTCATGGTGAACAGAAACCTGATCTGAGCCTTCATGACTTCACCCTCCTTTTAGCCAGGTCATTTTAACAAGGGAAGTGTTCTAGAGTCTCTGAAACTTTTCTAACGCGTATCCCGAGTGGGGCGCCTGGAGTACTTGTGGCCCAGTTCTGCTTTCAGGGAATATGATCATAAAGAGTTTCCAAATGTAATTGCAGGAGATGTTTTCTGAGTTACCACTGTTAAGGCGGATTGTGCTTTACGTTTGCTCTTTAGAGAGGATTCTTATCTGTCTCTGCCCACTCACTGGATCATAAATCAAATTCTGATCTAGAAGTGTTTATTTTAAAAGGAGTCAGTAGACTGGTCTTGATTCTTTAAGGCTCCTTCTGGATCCCTGAGTGTTTTCCCCTGTCGAGTCATCATTTATAAAGTTGTATGGCGTGCTGACCTCTGTGGGTGTGCAAACGTGGGTGTCTGAGTGTCCTAACACTGCAGCTCAGCTCACAAAGGCTTAGAACCTTTGCAGTGCTTTACATATTTAATCTTTTATTCCTTAGATGATGGGGCCAGTGTTCAAGAGGTGCTGTCGGAGATCACTAATCAGAGGACCGTGCCCAATATCTTTGTGAATAAAGTGCACGTGGGTGGATGTGACCGAACTTTCCAGGTAATGATAGTATCGTGTGTTCTGGAATGCTGTTTGTTCAAATTTTGTCTTAAAAAAGACATTTAAAAGGGGGAGGAGACGGTTTTTAGAAGTCTATTCATTTGTGTCTTTTGGAGCTTGTAAAATCAGAAGCCTGTAGGGCGGTTATCAGATAATCTTGACCGCTTTAATGGGAATTAGCGTTTCTACGGATTCAAACTTCAGAAGCTGAGAAGGAGGAGGTTCTGAGTGAGGTTGCAGGACAGACAGGCCAGCGGCGCTGCTCTCTTCCTCCTGATGGGACAGAAACAAGGCCTCTTCCCTCCTCAAGGTTTAGTGATATGAGCTCAACACTAACCTTCTGGTCCAGGGTGCATGGAACGCCTACCAAGGCTGCTGACCCTGCGAGCTTCGCAAAGCTTTGCTTGTTTGATTCCTAGAATGCAGAAATGAACAGGAATCATTCGGTTAAGTAGAGACAGATCAAAATTGTTATTTATTAAATGAGGTCTGTATTTTAACTAGTTGTTTGCCTTTATTAAAATTCTGCTCTTGTAGCCTTTATGTATGTATGCAAATGGTAATAATCAGTGATTGATGAAATACTTATATTTAGATTTCAATTAAGAATTATATTTTTGTCGGGAGAAAAGATTGTCTACGTTGTATGTTAACCTGGGGTTGGCATTGTTATCTAGTAACAGCCTGCTCTATGTGTCCTAGAAGCTATAACCCAACTCACGTGGTGGTAAGTACCATAGTTTACAGCCTCTAAACACCTTTGGAGTTGCTGATCTTGCCAGTCCTAGCTGGGAAGATGCTGTCAGAGCATGGTCTGGGGCTGTAGAGATGTCAGTTCTACTTCGAGACTGCAAGACTCTCCCTTGGACAGCCGCTGTTGAGGAGGTGGATTTCCCTACGGGCCCCTAGGAAGCAGGAGGCCACCCGGCTTTGGGACCGTGCACGAGGCATCTGGAAGCAGGAGGCCACCCGGCTTTGGGACCGTGCACGAGGCATCTGCTGGGTCTGTGGTCGTGCGGCACTTCCACTGCGCTCCCAGGATGAGCCCGTTCGAAAGCCAGTGCGTTGGGACTGAGCAGCCGACTTCGCGCAGACAGAACTCTTGTTTAGTCACATGTGGAGCCTCTGACCTCATCTAAGCTTCTTCTGACCACCAGGAGGGCCAAGTGGACAAGAGAATGTGCTGCAGGGTCAGCCTCCCGGCCAGGAAAAGCAAGTTGTTTGTGTTGTATAGGAAGTTGCGAGATTTAGGTCAATTTACGAGAAACCAGGAAAAGCTTCAAAGTGCATGTCCTGCTGCCGATGCATGAGAATTGTTCTCAAGGTGAAGACTAGCACAGGTGGACAAAGCATAGAGGGCCTCGAACAATGGTGCTTGGCTATTTAACTGCACTTAGTTATTCTGTAACTCAGCTCTACCTGCTCGCCACTCGAAAGCCAACACCGAGAAGCAAGTGTTAGTAGAAAGGAAAGTTGCTTTAATCAGAAAAGCCAGCCATCTGGGGAGAAGGCAGACCCACGTCCCAAAACCAACTTGGAAGATTCTGCTTGGCCATGAACGTTTTTAAAGGGAAAAAGGGGAAATAATCTCAGTTAATCATTGAGACAGGAGGTCGGATTCTTCGTCATCTCTCCATCGTGTGCAGACCTGCCGGCTTCTCCTAAGCTTCCTTTGGGTGCCGTCTTGCCCACGTGGTCCACCTGCAGATGTGCTAAGGGGGACGATGGGCATAGAGAGTCAGTCATTCTTTACCTACTTAATCGTTCATTCTTACTCCTTTTAATCCAGGAAAGGAGTCGACAGGTCAGGCGAGGTACTGCATGCATTCAGCAGAGCAGAAATCAGGGGCTAGTTTAAATGTTACCTATGATCTCAGTTTTACAACTAAGGTCTGAGGAAAGCAGAGGCGAGCAAACGGAAAAGGGCAGAAGAGCTGCTTACAAAATGACCTTGTCTGACATGGATGTAAGGCCATGACCTCCCCATCATTGGACACATGCCTCACTATCGGGTGATAACCAACAAAACATATGTGCTTTGGCATCCGTTCTAACTAGTTGGACCCAGCTGAATGCCATCCAGGTAAACTGACAGTTCCAACTTACAAAGATTGTAGGTCAACTGTTTCCAAGAGTTTTATAAAAGAAATTTATGCCGATTAAGCATAGGGTACAAAGAAATAGTTTGAAAACAAGTCACACTGTGTTCTCTCCTTTGGTTAACCCTCAGGCACATCAGAGTGGTTTATTACAGAAGCTCCTTCAGGAAGATCCAGCATATGATTACGACCTCATTGTCATTGGTGGTGGCTCTGGCGGCCTTTCGTGTGCTCAGGTATGAAGAAAATGACACCCGAAGATGATTTTCCTGGTGATTGCCATGAGCATTTCTTCTGCTACTTAAAAAAAAGCCATTTATGATGTTCCAGTGTACTCTGTTGTTGTAATAGTTGGTTTAATGAAGGGGAAAAACTGGGTTTCATCACAAACACCGTCATCGTTTAGGGGAGCGAGAAATCGGGGGAGTGTCAGGAAAATGACAAGGTCTCTATCTGTGGCTTTTTTCGTAGGAAGCTGCCGCTTTGGGGAGGAGAGTCATGGTGCTGGACCTCGTGGTCCCGTCGCCCCAGGGCACATCGTGGGGTGAGCTGCTCTTCCCACCATCGTGCGGTGGTGGTTCTCTGTAGGCTCAGTCTCCCTCAGTCCTCACAACAGTCTCGAGTATAACCCACCTGTTTCAGGGGTGAGGAAACTAAATCTCCAATCACATTGTTAACAAGAGGAGACACTGGAAGAATAATAGGAAAATAATGAAGGAAGACTGTGCGAAAGGGGAAAATTCCGTGACCCCAGTGTTCCAAAACTTCTGCCAGAATAATGTTTGTACACACGCGTGGGTGTTTTCACACAGTTGTGGTCACGCAGTGGTGTGTGCACCCCGTGGTGCTCGCCTGCGTTGGCCATGATGCTTTTCTGTGTTTCTGCATTGATTTTATCATGGACCCCAGTGGCTGCAGGATGGTTAGTTGACTTAGTGTGTGTGGTCATCCCAGGTCCGTTTAATGCAATGCACAGCAAGCTCCCAGCCTGGGACTTTGCTGTAGACAAGAGTGCTTGCCTGTCCACGCTCTTTTCACTGTAGCACAGAAGGCATAGCTTTTGTGCTGGGTGTTTTCTGTCTGTGCTTTGGTCCATCCCCGTTGTCTGTACCCTGCGCTCCCCACAAACTGGTGGATTGGCCGCGTGCCCTCTGGCTTTTGCTGGGGCGTGGCCATCGGGGTAACGGGAAGAGCAGAGGAGGAAGCATACGGCGGGGTCTCCAGGCCCGCTGGGCACTGCAGGCTGGTTCTCCCCCGTGGTCCAGCTTTGGGTGGCGGCACTGGCCCCGTCGCTTACCCCTTCACAGGGCTGGTGGCGGCCCCCCTTGCACCCACTGCTCTTCCTGCCACACCCTGTAATGATTTCTGCCCTCTCCTCAGTTCCCCAGCTGGAGTGTCACCTGTTTCCTGCCAGAACCCTGACAAAGTGGGAAAGTTGGTTTTTGTTTTTGTTTTTGTAAATAAATTCATTGATTTTATTGATTTTATTTTTGGCTGTGTTGGGTCTTGATTGCCGCGCGCGGGCTTTCTCTAGTTGCAGCGAGCGGGGGCTGCTCTTCGTTGTGGTGTGCGGGCTTCTCGTTGCGGTGGCTTCTCTTGTTGCGGAGCATGGGCTCTAGGCGCCCGGGCTTCAGTAGGTGTGGCGCGTGGGCTCAGTAGTTGTGGCTCGTGGGCTCTGGAGCGCAGGCTCAGTAGTTGTGATGCACGGGCTTAGTTGCTCCGCGGCATGTGGGATCTTCCCGGACCAGGGCTTGAAGCTGTGTCTCCTGCATTGGCAGGCGGATTCTTAACCACTGCACCACCAGGGAAGCCCCGGGAAAGTTGGTTTTTAAAGTTCAAGTTTACTCAAAAAAATTTAGCCTAGAATTTCATATATTAAAGGTAGTTCACCTCAACTTTGCTCGTATGGTTGGGACGCTTGTCTTTCTTCTTCCTTCCTCTGCCCCCGTCCCCTCTCCTGTCCAGAAAGAGTCCGCTTAACCTGGACACCAGGAGAGATGTGCTCTCAGAGGGCTCTTCTGTTTCTAGCCCCATGTTGTTGAAGGATCCACAGTAGATGTTACCTGGCAGCTGGCAGTGGACCTGTGCTGGCTCCGAGGAGGACTCAGGTTCGCAGAAGCAAAGGCTGGAGGCTGCAGTGTTGGCCTCAGTGCAGCGTGGGCCTAATTAACCCGACGCGGTTCTGACCACTTTGTGGGTCAGACTCAAGTGGAAGTTTTGGACTCTGTCCCCAGGTTCACGTGCACGTCCATGTTTTGCACATCCCTGGGCCTCCTTCATGGACCGTCGGTCAACAAGTTTGGTGAATCCTTTCGTGTTGTTGTGGGGCGTGATGGTGACCCCATGACCGTCGAGTTTGTCATTTCCACGTTTTAATAACACCCACTCTGCACGCACGCACACACACACAACGTTACAGCTGTGACTTTCTCTCTCAGGTCTCGGTGGTACTTGTGTGAACGTCGGCTGCATCCCGAAGAAGTTGATGCATGAAGCCGCCCTTTTGGGCCAGGCGCTGACTGACTCGAGGAGGTTTGGCTGGGAGTGCGCTCAGCAAGGTGGGTGATGGCGCGTAAAGAGAGCGGTTGGGAGGAAAGGAGAAGGAACGAGCTCCTTAGGAGTCCGTGCTGTTTACGTTGCTGTAGTTCAGTCTTATGGTGGGAGTGCGCTCAGCAAGGTGGGTGATGGAGTGTAAAGAGAGCGGTTGGGAGCAAAGAAGGAAGAGCGAGTTCCTTAGGAGTCCGTGCTGTTTACGTTGCTGGCTGCGCTGTGCAGCTTATGGGATCTTAGGTCCCCGACCAGGGATTGAACGTGGGCCCTCGGCAGTGAAAGCGTGGAGTCCTAACCACTGGACCGCCAGGGAAGTCCCTGTATTTCAGTGTTAAATTAGTTTAATAAACACTTGTGACGAGCCCACCGTGTGCCAGCCAGGCCCAGAGAACTCAAAGGTGGTCAGTTGAAACCTGCTTTCGTGGGCCTTAGTGCTTAGGGAGGGAGCTGTTGCAGCCTCGGCCATTCCAAACCCTTAGCAGAGTGTGAGAGGGAATAATCACTATTTTCAGATTTCTTTCAAGTATAAAGAAAACAGAATAGCAAGGGGCATTGTGTGGATTTTATCCATTACTGTGAGGACATTTGCTTTTTTATTAGTGTTTATGTATGTCTTTGGTTAGTGAAAAATGGAAAACAAATTCACCAATAAAAATCTATTGGTGGGACTTCCCTGGTGGTCCAGTGGTTAGGACGCTGCACTTCCACTGCAGGGGATGCGGGTTCGATCCCTGGTTGGGGAACTAGATCCCGCATGCCGTGCGGTGTGGCCAAAAAAAAAAACATCTGCAAAGCACCTATTGGTGAGGCTCTGAGGATGCAGAGATGAGGAAACTGTCACTCCTGCCCTGGAGCAGCACAGCCTGCTGGGGGAGGGAGAGGGGAGGGGGGAGGGGAGCGACTTAGTGGCCGTAATTGGCGCTGAGGTTTCCAGCATCAACCTGAGGGGCACTCAGGAGCCTTGAGCCGTGGAGGTGGCGGAGGCGGCCCTTGAGGTAGGGCGCGGGGCGGGGAGCAGCTCGCCGCACAGCACGCGAGCTGCGCGGGCGTGGCCGCCATCGCTGGCCGGAACCCCCGGGACCACGGGCGTGCGGTCTGGGAACGTAGTAACCAGAAGGGCCATCGGGACTGCAAGACCTTAGGAGACTTGTCCACTGAGGTCCTAGGAAGGGTGACATGACGTCTGGGCCATAATCCCTGCCGCCGCCCGAGCCTCCGCACACTGTGACCTCTGCCCCTTCCCTGTGCTCTCCAGTGGGCGGGGCCCTCGAGAGCGCTGGAGGGGTCCAGGTCCAGATGTGACCAGAGGGTGAACCCCCGATGGGTGGGTTTGCCTTTGGGGACCTCCCGCAGCTTGACGGGAGCCCTGGGCTGCTGTCTCCTTGGGGACCGGCATCGGCAGATGGGATGGATCCAGGAAAGAAACCCCACCCAGAAGGTCCAGGGTGAGGAGGAGTCTTGATTCCGTCAGCCCCACCCTGGCTTCGACGGGAAGTGGGTGAACTCGGTCATCTAGACGCGGGGCATTCACTGTCACAGCCCCGCCGGGGACCCGGGGGGAGTGGCCGGGGAGGTGTCCCGCACCTGTCCTGGGGGCGCTCCCGGTGCCTCGAGACCCTGGGGCCTGGGTGCGAGATGGCTGCCCCCTGCCCTCCTCCGTGGGCTTTCCTTGTCTTCACAGCTCTGCTTTTCGCGTCTTTTGTATTTTAGAAGAGGAAGAAGTATAAGCCGTAACTGGCGTCGAAAGGTTTCAGTTGCTGGTCATCTTCTGTTCACTTCTTGACTCTTGAAGCGATAGATAGGGTGGCTCATGTGTACGTGTGACTTAGCCGTGACAGTGCAGCCCCTTCACACCCCCTGGTGATTTCTCCTCAGTGAAGCACAACTGGGAGACCATGACCGAAGCCATTCAGAAGCACGTCGGCTCTCTGAACTGGAGCTACCGGCAGGCTCTGAGGGAGAAGGCGGTGGCCTACGTCAACTCCTACGGGGAATTTGTTGAACACCATAAAATCAAGGTCTGTTGGGGCGTTTTGTCCCGTTCATTGCTTTCCTTGCTTCTGCCATGCCTGCCGTGAACCCAGACTCCGTGTTGCACGTTGAGGGCTGCAGCTGGTGTGCGTGTGCACAGCTGTGCACGCGTGTGCTTTCCCCAGTGTTCGTTGATTCCACGTCTGACTAAAGTGGAGACATTGCCTTTTAAAGAATTCTCAGTTTTAACTTATTTGCCTTTTGGTTTCATTGCCATCTTGAAAGAGAAAATGTTTAAACAGTTCAGAGTTCAAAATTCTAAAAAGATCAGAATTTTAGGTGTGCAATTCTTTTTTAAAATGAAACCTTAACTAGAACTCCGGTACATATTATTCCTAAAAGCACTAGTAAAAGCAGTATCAGAATTAGTGTATTTTATACATTTATATTTGTAATACTTGTGTGTTGTAAGATCGGTACTTAAGGGGAATGAGACTGTTTTGATGATCACAGACATGTAACTGGAGAATGAGAGCCGGTCCGATACCATCCTCAACACCTGCTCCCCCTCTGCCCTCTGCTTTGGTGGCACAGTACTCGATGGCCTGGACAGGACTTGAGGTCCTTTCGTGGTCACCTGTTGTCTCTAGAAAGGTGTCAGTGGTGTGTTGGGAGCTGAGAACCTCACGTGGCCACAGGAGGCTGGGGCGGGAGCTCCAGTCGGGGGGCTTGTTTCTCAGGCCGTCCCCTGCCTGCCTTCTCCCCGCCGCAGCCTGGCTGTTCTGTTCAGGACCCTCCTCCAGGCTGCCCTCCTTCCATCCCACTGTTTTTTCGTTTTCTAATGAAAATGGATTTACGATTTGCTTGTGTAATTGAAAATAAACAAACAATGAACAGCTTTGTGGATTCCGCAGAGCCTGGATTTCGGGACGGCGCACAAGGTCTTCAGAGTGGGCGCCCTCTTTCCTTGTTCCTTCCCGGCACTGGCTGCTCCCCAGATGCCAGCTGCTCTGCGGCCTGAGCACTTGGCCACGCTCTGTCCTCTCTCCAGTCACCCGCGCGGCCGCCCTGCCTGGCCTTCCAGTCCCCCACTGCCCCGCACCGCGGCCGTAGTGCCCAGGCTGTGAACACGCCTGTTTTCTGTGCAGGAGGTTATCACAGTGCGTTACCATCTTTGCATGTGTATTCCCGCTGACAGGAACCTCCGTAGTAACTACTGCGTCCCGGGTGTCTGATATTCTCTGGTATTTGATGAAAAGTGAAGTTTGCTTTGCTCTTTTCAAGGCAACCGATGGAAAAGGACAGGAAACGTATTATACTGCAGCAAAATTTGTCATAGCAACAGGGGAAAGGCCGCGCTATTTGGGAATCCAAGGAGATAAAGAATACTGTATCACTAGGTAAGATTAACTAGGCCATCCGACCGTAAGCTGTAAAGAGTATGTTTCTGTGTCTCCAGTGTATTTACTCCCTGTCTTATTTCACAAAAGATTTGAACTAATGACACATCAAAGTACATAACAAATGCAAAGCTAGGCAGTTAACATAATGGAGCAGAGAGCGTAGGCTCGGTAAATGATAAGGTCACAGGTGCACACAGGTGTGTTGCAGGTCTCCTGGTAGGTGCTCTGGGAACGGGTCTGGGATCTGGCTCTACAATTTCTAGAGCTCACAGGGAAGCAGTGATACTTCACTGCTTTAGGGTTTCGTGTCTGTATGGCAGTAATGAAGCAGGTGACCAGGAGAAGCACAGCTGTCCTAATACTGGCATGTAATAGGAATTCTCATTGGACGGTTGTAGCAGGACATACGACCTTGACATATAAAGCTGGACAATGAATTTCAAACTTTTTTGAGCAGGTGCACTTTAACAAATACGTTTTTCACTGTGTGGTTGCTCCGGTGAACACACAACACACACTCCAGACAAAGCCGTGTTTCTTCGTATTACATAGAATATGGTCTAATATCCTCTATTCCATTTTATTATTTACAAAATCTTGGCCTGTGACCCACTGGTTTGATTTTGAGACACTGGGCTGGACATCCCCCTCCACAGTGGACGCGCATTCCACAGGCTGTCTGTCCCCTTCAGCGCCTGTTCGTTCCGGCCCCGCATGGTACCATCCCGCCCGGAAACCCCTTCTCTCTTCGCAGCGATGACCTCTTCTCTCTGCCCTACTGCCCGGGCGCGACCCTGGTGGTGGGCGCATCCTCCGTGGCGCTGGAGTGCGCAGGCTTCCTGGCCGGCCTGGGCCTGGAGGTCACGGTCATGGTGCGCTCGCAGCTCCTGCGGGGCTTCGACCAGGAGATGGCCGAGAAGGTGGCTGCCTCCATGCAGCAGCTCGGCGTCCGATTCCTGCGCAAGTTCGTGCCCGTGGAGGTGAGTTCCCAGCACCTGCCAGCCTTCGCTGTCGCCTCGCCCTCCCCGCTCCCGCGCTTTCCTGTTGCCCTCGTTAGCTCTGCTCGCCAGGGACCCTGAAGATGGTGCTCCCACCCTGGTCTCGGCGCCCGGCCGCCCCCTCCCCCTCCTCCCCTTCCCCCTCACCGTCCCTCCCCCGGCCGCACGTCCCGTCTCAGTGCTGAGGCCTCTGTTCAGGCATCCTCCCCAGCTCCGCACCCATTTATGCAGCCGCCTGCTGGGCATCTCCACTTGAATTCCTCTCAAGCATTTTAAATTTAACAAGACGAAATAAAGCTCTTGATTTCCCCACCGAATGTACTCCCTGCTGTGTTTCCGGCCTGTCTCAGTGCTCGGGAAGTGGTCCCCTGGAACACGCCATTTGTTAAGCCAGTGCCTGGAAAGCATCCCTCCATGGCTCCCCTTCTGTTGTCTCCAACTAACCCAGCAACTTATCTCTCCCTCCACGTTGTCCCTTGGGACGGCCCTCTTTTCTCTGTCCAAACACCTAAACACACACGCACCCTGTGGTCCACCTATTTTCTGTCACCTGTAGAGATAATCCTTGCACTGTTCCTCCTCACCAGGTTCAGCAGTTGGAGAAGGGGTCACCCGGGAAGCTGAAGGTCGTGGCTAAATCTACGGAAGGGACAGAGATGATTGAGGGCCTTTACAACACGGTGAGCTTCTGTCATGTGAAAAGTGGGTGGATGAACACGCTCATAAGTTAGTGCAGATGAAACTCAGGGGAAAATCATACCAGCGTCAACTCTTTTCTTGATTCTTCGTGAGAGTCTGATACGTATGGAAGGTGGTTGTGCTGCTGACATTTGATAGTTTTCAGTGGTACAGGAAGCATACGATGGTAATATACGTGTGTGTGTGACTATGCAGAGAACAAAGTCTGGAAGCAGGTATACCTGCTTTTAGTGCTTACTTCTGGGGAATTAGATGTCTTATACATTTCTGCATTTGAATATTTTTGCAATAAACATTGAATATACTTTATAATCCAAACAACAATAAAGGTATTTTCAAAAACAAACAGTGTAAAATCTCCAGACAGTGTGACTGGTCCCTGGACTTTTGGGTGGCAACGATTCTAATTTAAACTGATGATATCTAGAGACCATTTCTTTTGTGAACTGTAGTTTATACCTTTAACATAAACTGTACACTTATGTTTCACACACTCTTATAACATGATTCTTTTCAATTAAAAGTAGATAACGTGGAGAGGCTCACCAAAGCCAAAAATATGTAAAACAAAAACAAAAGTAAAAATCAGCCTCTGTTCAGATTTTGATTAGGATTGCAGTGGATGCGTAACCAGTGGGAAACACTGGACTTCTTTGCAGTGTCCATTCTCCCAGTCCATGAACATGGTATATCTCTCCTTTGACTTAAGCCATCTGTCATAGTTCCCAGCAAATTAGTACATTTCTCTGTAGACATCAAGAAGGTCTTCTGTTAGATTTATTGCTAGGTACTTACATATTTCTGTATAGTTACCAATGATGTTTTATGAAAAAAATGTCATTGTCTTTCACTGTTTGTTGCTGATATATAGAAACGCTGCTGATGTGTGTGATTTGAGTTAGTATTCAGTAAGCTTGCTAAAGTCATATTTGGCCATGTGTCCTTAGATTATGTGGGGTCTTCTTTGTACATGTTCATATCAAGGGTTTTGCTTCCTCCTTTCGACTGTTTCCCTTCCCTCCTTTTTCTTGCACAAGGGCACCAGCCATGGCCTCCAGTGCAGTGTTAACAAGAAATGCAGAGCCAGGTGCTCCCGTCTGTTCTCAGGGTCGGAAGGAAGGCTTTCGCTGTTTCATGGTTATGGAGTAAGGTGTTCCATAGGGTTTGGGTAGATATTCTTAATCACGCTAAAGAAATCATTTTCTATTTCTCGTTTGCTCAGTGGTTTCATTTGTTATTTGGGTTTTGTTTGTTTGTTTGTTTTAAAAGTCAGGAGTGGATATTTAGCGGTAAGGTTGTTTTTTTTGTAGCTGTTAATGATTTTTTTTTCTTTAATCTGTTAGTGTGTTGAATTACCTTGGTTTTCTAATGTTCAGTCAACTTTGTATTCCTGATAAACCCAACTTGGTAATGGTCCTTTTTATATATTGTTGGATTTGGTTATTTAGAATTTTTGCATCTATACTCAAGAATTGTATTGGCTTATAATTTTCCTTTCATGTACTGAACTTTTCAGATTTTGGTATCAAAGTTATTCTAGCTCATGAAAGAAGTTTGGAATATGTTCCTTCTTTTTCTGTTCTCTGGAAGCATTTAGTAATATTAGAATTAGTTCTTTGTATGTTTGATAGAACTCACTGATGCAACCACCAGGGCCTAGAATGTTCAGTGAAGATATATTCAATTTTCTTTAACAGTCAATGGACCTTTTAAAGCTTTCTACTTTTTTCTATATCAACTTTTGATTTGTTATATTTTCTCAGAATTAGTCTGTTTCATCTAAGTTATCAAATGTATTGGTATAAAGTTGTGCAAAATATCTAAAATTGTGAATTGTTTATTTTTGTAATGATGTATCATTTACATGTAGTGATATATACAGTTCAGTAGGCTTTGACAAGTGTACACGTTTCTGTAATGCACACTCCTTTGAGAATAACAGAGCATTTCTGTGGAGTCGGAAGGCTGTCTTGCGCCCCTTCCCAGTACCTTACCCCAGCAACCCTGATCTGGTTCTGTCACCAGAGACCAGCTGTTCCTATTTAGATGTCACGACGTGGAGCCATGTGGTGCGTGCTCCTCGGGGCCTGACTCGGGATCCATCCGTGTGGCGTGTATCAGTGGCTGGCTCTTTTCACCGTACGAACTGTCTGAATGTACCACAGGTCACTTTCCTGTGGAGGGATGCCAGGCTGTTTGCAGCTGGGTTCTTGTGACGAAAACTCTGTGAAGGTTCTTGCGTGAGGCCTTCTGTGGACACATGCTTTCCTTTCTTGTGGGTAAATACCTAGCAGTGAAATTGCTTGGTCATTGGGGACTTCCTGTGTTTAACTTTTGGGGAAACGGCCAGACAGCTTCCAAATGATTGTCTCAATCTATATTCCCACCAAGGATGCATGAGTTGTGGTTGTCCTGTAGCCTCACCAACATTTGGGGTTGTCGACTTTTTTGTTTAAGCCGCTCCAGTGCGTGTGTAGTGGAATCTTGTTATAGGTTTAACTTGCATCTTCCTAGTGACTACAGTGATGTTTGGCAACTTCTTGTGTGTTTTTTGGCCATTTAAATATTTTCCCTTGTCAAGTGTCTGTTTGAGTCTTTGGCGCATTTTTGGTTGGGTTATTGAATTTTATTTGGAATTGCAGGAGTTCTGTGTGTGTTGTGGGTACATTCCTTTTTCAGATGTGTGTGTGTGAATATTTCTTCCCATCTAGTTGTCCATTTAGTTTTTTATGGCATCTTTTGATGAGCAATAGTTTTACATTTTTGCTGAAGTTCAATTCATCAGATTTTTGTTTTATGATTCAAGTTCTCTGCGTGCTCTACCCAGAGGTTGTGAAGGTATTCTACATTTTCTTCCTGAAGCTTTATAGCTTTATCTTTTATGTTTAAGCCTGTAATTCATCTTGAACCAATTTTTGTTTACAGTGTGAGGTAGGAATTGAGGTTCTTTTTCTTCCATGTTGATACCCAGAGCCATCTGTGAAAAGACTTCTCTTTGTCCACTGAATTGCTTTGGTGCCTTTGTGATCATGTGATGTTTAACTGTGGGTCTGTTTCTGTCCTCTCTGACCGGTTTTGGTCATTGAAGCTTTATAGTAAGTATTAGACCAGGGAGGGTAGGCTCTCTAACTTTGCATAGGGCCTTTCCATATGAAATTTTTTTATTGAAGTATAACTGATTTACAATGTTGTGTTAGTTTCAGGTGTACAGCAAAGTGATTCAGATATATATATATGTGTGTGTGTGTGTGTGTGTGTGTGTGTGTGTATGTTCTTTTTCAGATGTTTTTCCAATTACAGGTAATACAATATACTGAATACAGTTCCCTGTGCTATACAGTAGGTCCTTGTTGATTATCTACTTTATACATAGTAGTGTGTACCTGTTAATCCCAAACTCCTAATTTATCCCTCCCCACCTTTTCCCCTTTGGTAACCGTAAGTTTGTTTTCTATGTCTGTGAGTCTGCTTCTGTTTTGTGAGTAAGTTCGTTTGTATCATTTTTTTAGATTCCACATATAAATGATATCATATGATACTTGTCTTTGACTTACTTCACTTAGTATGAAAATCTCTAGGTCCATCCATGTTTCCAATTTGTTAAAAAAAAAAAAAAAGCCCCGCTGGGATTTTGATTGCGATTGTATTGCTTATGTAGATGCATTTGGGAGAACTGACGTCTTAACGACATTGATTTTTCCAGTACACAAACCTCATACATCTTTCCATTTATTTGCGAGTTCTTTAGTTTCTCTCAGCAGCTTTTTGTCATTTTGCTCTAGAGGTCTTTCATGTATTTTGTCAAATTTATCTCTAAGTATTTCATATTTTTAAGCTGCTGTAAATGGTATTTTAAACTTTAAATTTTCAGTGGTTAGTAGGTAGTACATAGAAATACAAATGATTTTTGTATATTGACCTCCTTAGGATTTGTTCTGCATAAAACACCAGTTTTGCTTCTTCTTTCCAATCTGTGTGCTTTTATTTCTTTTTCTTGCCTTGTTACACTGATTAAGACATCCACGACAGTGTTGAATGGAAATTGTGAGAGTCCCGCATCTCAGCAGTGAGGCCGTCTTTCATCACAGCTGGGATGTGAGCTCTCGGGTTTTTGCAGATGCCTTTTATCAGGCTGGGGAAGTGTTCTTTTATTCTGAGTGTGCTGAGGATTTTATTAAAATCCTCGACGGGTGTTCAGTTTTGTCAAATGCTGTCCCCACATCTATTGGGATGACTGCGTTGTTTTCTCCTTTATTCTGTTAATGTGGTGAATTACACTGATTGATTTTTGTATGTTAAACCAGATCTGTATTTTTGGGACAAAGCCCACTTTTTTATGTTGCTCTATTTTACTTGCTGACATCTGTTAAGGACTTTGCATCTATGTTCCTGAGGAGTGTCGGCTTCTAATTTTCTTTTATCTTCCTGCCCTTGTTTGATTCTGTGTCAGATGATTGTGCCGGCCTTCTACAAAGGACTTGGGACGTGGTCCCTCTTCTGTGTCCTGGAGAGTTTGTGTATCATTAATGTTATTTCTTTTTTGAAAAAAGATTATTGATTTATTTTATTTATTTTTGGCTGCATTGGGTCTTCGTTGCTGCACGTGGGCTTTCTCTAGTTGCGGCGAGTGGGGGCTACTCTTCGTTGCGGTGTGCGGGCTTCTCATCGCAGTGGCTTCTCTTGTTGCGGAGCACGGGCTCTAGGCGTGCGGGCTTCAGTAGTTGTGTCACGTGGGCTCAGTAGTTGTGGCTCGTGGACTCTAGAGCTCAGGTTCAGTAGTTGTGGTGCACGGGCTCAGTTGCTCTGCGGCACGTGGGATCTTCCTGAAGCAGGGCTCAAACCCGTGTCCCCTGCATTGGCAGGCGGCTTCTCAACCACTGCGCCACCAGGGAAATCCTTAGTGTTATTTCTTAAGTGTTCCATAGACTCTACCAATGAAGTCACGTGGTGACTTCTGGAGTTAATTTATGGGAAGTTTATACATCGTGGATTCAGTTTCTGTAGTGAGTATAGCGTTCCTTAGTCTGCTAGGGCTGCCATAACAAAGTGCCACTAGGTGGGGTTTGTCTCGCCTCTGGAGACCAGACCCCTGAGATCCAAGTGTGAGTAGACTGGTCTCCTCTGAGGCCTGTCTCCTGGGCGTGTAGACGGCCGGCTTCTCCGTGTGTCCTCACGTGATCACCCCTCAGTTTTTGTTGTGTGTGTCCCCAAAAACCTCTTCTTATATAAGGACGCACGTCAGACTGGGTTTAGGCCACCCTAATGGCCTTGTTTTACCTTAATCACCTCTGCAAAGGCCCCATCTCCAAATACAGTCACACTCTGAGGTTCTGGGGGTTAGGGCTGCAACATGGGTTTGGGGAAGGGGCACAGTGCAGCGCATGACGTAGGGTTACTCAGACTTGTATGGGTGCAAGTTTGGTAAATTCTGCCCTTCAAGGAATCTATCTCATCTAACTGTCAGGTTTATTGGCGTAGGGTGCCCCTAATATTCTGCTGCTGCCCTTTTACCGCCTGCAGGGTCCATAGTGAGGCTCCCTCTGTCATCCCCGATATTGATCGTTTGTTTTTGCTCTCTCTCTAAATGTAGGTTTTGTTAGCAATTGGCCGTGACTCCTGCACGAAGAAGATCGGGCTGGAGAAGATTGGTGTCAAAGTCAATGAGAAGTGAGGCCCGGGCGTCACCACCCAGCGCTGCCCGGGGCGAGTCCCGGCGCCGCCCGGGGAAAGTCCCGGCGCTGCCCGGGGCGAGACCCAGCGCCGCACGGGGCGAGTCCCGGCGCCGCACGGGGCATGACCCGGCGCCGCACGGGGCGAGACCCGGCGCCGCACGGGGCGAGTCCCGGCGCCGCACGGGGCGAGACCCGGCGCCGCACGGGGAGAGTCCCGGCGCCGCCCGGGGCGAGTCCCGGCGCCGCACGGGGCATGACCCGGCGCCGCACGGGGCGAGTCCCGGCGCTGCCCGGGGAGAGTCCCGGCGCTGCACGGGGCGAGACCCGGCGCCGCACGGGGAGAGTCCCGGCGCTGCACGGGGCAAGACCCAGCGCTGCCTGGGGCATGACCCGGCGCTGCACGGGGCGCGGTGTTTCTACGCATCAGCTCATGGAGACTCTTATCTAATTACTAACATGCAAAGTTTCGATGCTTTAAATTTACTTTATAAGTACTGTGCCAGCTCTGTATTATCAATTTTTTCATTAATTAATTGATAACTCTTCATGTTTTCCTTAAATATCTCATGCGTTAAACAGTTATTTAAAAACAATTGTGGGAATGTATTCACCTACTTTCTGTGATTTAGAATGAATTTGTATGTCCTTGATCAGGCACAGAGAAAAACTTCAAAGCTATGGGTTTGACTCTGGGGGAATCTAGAGATACTTTGGCACCCAAAAAGTGGGCCTGGTTTTCAGACAGAAGGGTGTTTCTTCAGGAGCCGGAGGTGCCCCAGTTGTCTGAGCCTGAAGACACTTGATGACACAGTTGCCTGAGCGCTTAGCGGGGTCTTTCTCTCTGAATCAGCCTTTCCCTGGACAGGCGTTCGTGTCCAGCAGTGCAGCGTCGTCGTAATACCTTTTTTCTTTCCAAACATAACAGGACTGGCAAAATCCCAGTGAGCGACGCGGAGCAGAGCAGCGCGCCCTATGTCTACGCCGTCGGGGACGTCGTGGAGGGCAAGCCTGGGCTCACGCCCGTCGCCGTGCAGGCGGGCAGGCTGCTGGCTCGAAGGCTTTTTGGGGGCCGTTTAGAAAAGGTAAGTTTCTTACTGCTGTTTCTGAGATAATGTCTAAAGCAAAATCATGATTTGAGGGCAATCGGTACAGCTGGCACTGTGCGCCTGTTTTGCCGGGGAAGCTTCCCCCTAAACCGTTTGCAGTTCCGTACCGTTTACTGGTGGTTTTAAATAAGTATCTTATGCGTATCTTAACGTGCAAGCCATTGTACTGGGTGACGTACGGGGGGCGCCCAGGTAGGGACGTCCTGTCTCCTGACTGGAGGGGTCTGGAAACAGGTCCCGGGTGGATGCTGCTCTGTCACCGGGTGGCAGGGCCCTGCGGCCCGGGGCGGACGGGGCCGGCCTCTGCGCCTGCCCAGCCTGTGGACCTGGTCTAGCCACCCTGCTCCTCCGGGCTCTGTTTCAGCCGACGCATGGCTGACGGTGCATCTGGCGCCCCCTGCAGTCTCCCCACCTCCTGCAGTCTCTGGTCACAGACGAGCCTCTTGCTCTGCGGGCTCTGTCTGCCGGGGCCGACGGCGGTCTCGGGAGCCCCCAGCCCTACGCGTCAGGAGAGCAGGGACCCGTGCGCTGCTGGCAGATGAGGGGCAGCGGGGGAGGTGGCCGGGCCGCATGGGGGCGGGCTCAGGGGGCCTGCTGTGCTGCCCCAGCCTCAGTGCAGAGAGAGGCCTGGCATGTGCTGGCAGAGCGGGGGTCCCGCAGCTGGGAGGGAGGAGTCTGGGAGCCAATCTGGTGTCAGATCATCAAGAATCTGGGAGGCTGCAGTGAGGAGCTTTTATGTCCCCCAGCGTTTCATTCAGAAAGGCGTCAGACTGCAGAAGGTCTGGTGCCAGTCACCCTGTGGACCTCCCACCCGACCGCACAGGTGTTAATGCCCCCTGCCTGCATTTCCGAGTACGTGGATGTTCAGCACAAAGACTGTTCTGCTGCGCTTCTGGAAGTGAGTGGCAGGCGCTTTGCCCCCAGAAAACGCTTTCGGCAAGCGTCCCCTAAGAGCAAGGGTGCTCGCCTCCATAACCACAGCTGCGTCTCCGCGCTGATGGAGTGCATCACCACGGGCACAGGTGCGCGTCGCCCGGCACATCTGGCTTCCCAAGCCCTTAGGTCTCTTCTCATTCGCTAGAGCCCCTGCCTCTATTTACCTGTTTCTTTGCTTTATTTCTCATGATGGTTTTATTTTTTTTTTTTTTTTTTTTGCGATACGCGGGCCTCTCACGGTTGTGGCCTCTCCCGTTGCGGAGCACAGGCTCTGGCCGTGCAGGCTCAGCGGCCATGGCTCACGGGCCCAGCCGCTCCGCGGCATGTGGGATCTTCCCGGACCGGGGCACGAACCCGTGTCCCCTGCATCGGCAGGCGGACTCCCAACCACTGCGCCACCAGGGAAGTTGTCATGATGGGTTTTTTGACGGATCCAGGCTACTCTTCTTGCAGAGTGTCTCACGTCCTGGGTTTCTCTGATGCTTTGCCCGAGCTGGTTCAGGTGGGATGTTTGGGGCCCGGCTTCTTCATAAGGAGCTCCGTGTGCTGTGTTTCACCACCAGGTGCCCAGCGAGGTCGTGTGTGGAGACCTCGTGGGCACACGGAGGCGTGGGTGGGTGCAGGTGACTGGGACCGTGGCCCTGCTGGCCTCGGCAGGGGCAGGGGTGTGAACGGATGGGGAGCTGTGCCCTCCCCAGGGCATGAGCACCGGGCTCTAGGAAGCACAGCAGTTGCCTGAGGTCCTGAGAAGCGGATCCCAGGGGCGATGGGCAGAGACGTGAGAAGACTGGGCAGCGCCGTGAGAAGACAGGGCAGCGCGTGTGCAGAGAGAGGTCAGAGGACCAGGGCGGAAGGAAGGCTGCAGGTGGGGTGAGGCACGGGCCCGCTCAGGTGGAGGTCGGAGTTCAAGGTGTGGGACGTGCTTTAGGTGAAAGGGGAAGCTGGGAGTTTCCTGTTGATTTTCCTCAGTTGATGTGAAGCAGGAGAAAAGCACCTGCTGAGAATGAGGCGCCCCCTGTAGGCCACGGGATGCAGGGTTGACGGCCAGACTGATGAGCAGCTGAGGACCTAGGAGAGGTCAGGAGCTGCTGCGTGCAGCCGTCTGCGCTTCTGTGGGTTTCTGTAGGCGTGCTGGGAAAAGAACAAATGCTTGGCTGGTCCGTGATTTGCAGGTCATGGAACACGACGTGTCGGGGCCGAAGGTGAGGGTCAGGCTGGCGCGCGGTGTCCACGTTGTCCACCGGGTGCAGGGACGCCCGGTGGTGTGTGATTGGCTTTTCTTTTGGGCCGCAAAGCAGCGCCTCGCTCAGGCCGTCACATCGACGGGGTTTCTCATGAGAATCCCACAGTAACCTGGAGGGAGAACCAGGCTGGGGTGGGGCTGGGCTCGAGGCTGCTCTGGGCCCCGAAAGGGTGGGGTTCCTGGTTGGCTACCCCTCTGGCTGAGCATTTCTTCCTGTCCAGCCACCACCCAGGGGCTTCACCACTGGGGGCCTCTCCCTTCGCCTCTAGTTCATATCCTACAGAGGGAAGAAGTGCATGGACGTGCAGCGCTGGGTCTTGCCCCTTGCCCCTTTTCCTCTTGCAGTGTGGGCAGCCGGTCGCTCCCTTTGGGTTGGAGTCTCCCCTGAGCTAGTCACCTGTGAGCTGTTGGCGGGGTGGGGGAAGTCGTGCGCTGGGCACCGCTGCCCTTGCGGAGCTGTGGGCGGGAAGCACAGTGACCTTCCTCTCTGGCTCTGCCCGCCCCCTTTCTCGGTCCCGCACACGCTTTCTCTCTGTGCGGTCAGTCTCCAGACAGGCGTGCGCCTGTGCTCACACTCGCGCCCCGGGATGCAGGGCTGCTGGGGACGGCGTGTGGGGCTCAGGGTCTGCAGCCTTCCCGTGATGTCCTCCTGTGCTCTTTCCCAGGCTGATAAGGGCCCTGAAGGGTCCCGTCTCCGGGCCCCGCGGTGTGGCGGCCCTCCACGCGCGTGGCCGTCTCCCTGGGGCGGGCTGGGCCGCTCACCCTGCCCTGCGCGGCTGAGCGGCTTCTCCGCTCATCCCTGCAGGGGCGCGGTCATGTGCACGGCTGCAGTGGCCCAGGTCCCAGTGCAATGGCAGCACGTGGTCCCTGCCCCAGAGTTGGGGCGCGCCCGTCTGCTCAGTGACTCAGTTCCCTGAAACGGTGGCAGTGAGGGTCACCTGCACGGGACCGTGCTTGCTGATCTTCCTCTTACAGATGTGCGTCGTGTGGATTTTCCCTGTAAGAAGCACCACAAAATAAAAGACCGTGGCTGGTTTGTCTTGCAGTGTGACTATATCAATGCCCCCACCGTGGTGTTCACGCCCCTGGAGTACGGCTGCTGCGGGTACGCGGAGGAGAAAGCCGTGGAAGTGTACCGGAAGGAGAATCTGGAAGTAAGGTGGTGTGACTGTGGCATGTTCAGACCTTCTCTTTTAATCCACGGTTTGTCTTCAGCCACTTTTTATTTTGTAGTTTTGCAAGTTACCATAATGGTTGTATTGTAGGAAATTGTATTCCTACTTCAGGAAAATTGGAAATTAAATAACGTAAACCCCGTCTGTAGCGAACTGTAATAATCACACAGCTGGGGAAAGAAGGACACGCTGCGTGCATCAGGGCTCCGAGCTGCAGCAACAGGCGTCTGCCTGAGGAAGCTGACGGGAGGGTCGCCGTGCGACCTTCGGGGGCGCGGGAGCGTCCGAGGCCTTGGGCAGGGGTGGGAGCCAGGAGCTGGGAGACGCGTCAGCTCCTCTCCCTGGTGGGGGTTTGTGCGTGTGTGCGGGCAGTGCTGTCCCTGGAGGAACAGAAATGCACGTAGCGGCAGAATGCGGCCCTTCCCTGCTCCGAGTTCACCCGTAGTTCTGGCCTTTGGAGGAGCTGACTGACTCACTGTTGTTCGTCTCAGTTACAAATTATGAGGGACGTCCGCTGGTCCGGGCTGGGTCTGCCGTCCACCCCCTCCCGCTTGGCGTGACGGGAGCCAGACACAGGCAGGACCTGGTCCGGGACCCTCCGCCACCCGCGGGCTCAGAGGAGGGGCAGGTCCGGGGCTGTCGGCCTGCTGGGGGCTCCTCAGACGCCCCGAAGGTGCTCTCGCCTCCCCTCCACCCCTGCCCGTCTGGTCCTAACTGCCTCGTAAGCAGGAGGGGCGGGGAGGTGAAAAGGGTCAGAGGTTTAGGACCACTCGATGTTTGAAGCCAGTGAGTTGAAGTCGCAGGCCCTCCCCTGGCTGCGGGAATCCTCTGAAGCACAGCGCTGAGGCTCCCGCGCCGAATGGCCGAGTGACTTCCTGAGACTCGCTTTTACGTTTCCGGGCTGGGGGACCAGGATGATGACAGACGCTGCTATTTTAGGTGGTGTTTTCGATGGGAAATTCCCATTTTAGAGGACTTTATTTGATCAGTGTTTATAATTCACTTCTGGTAATAATGAACCACCCATTTGCAGTGGTGAACTTTTACCTGGGTCTTGGAAAAGTGATGGTAACAATTATGGATTTAACACTTAGTTCTAAAACTTTCTGAAATCAATGAGCAATTAAGCTCGGCAGGCACGTGAGAGGAAGGATGCAGGAGGCTGCACCCCAGATAAAGGGATGTCTCTGTAGGAAGGTTCCCAGGTTTGTGGGGTTACTTTAAGGTCTCTTTCCTAAGGCTCACTGCGGATCAACTCACCTAGTCTGTACATTTATTTATTGCATTTTACAGGACTGAAAATTTGATCTATTAGTATTTTTTTAATATTCCAACTATAAAGAGGAATGAGGAAGCCTCTCATAAACACACATATAGTTTCTTTTAAATGAGGAAATTAGGTGAAAAGCAGATGAGGGTAGAAACAATAAGACAGCGTAAGAAGAAAGATTAATTGGTTCACAGAATTCATGCCGTGAAGTCCGGGGCACTCTCATCTCTCTGATAATGCACTTGTATGCAGAGTATCTGAAGAACTCTTACAACTCAACAATAAAAAAACCCCCAAATGACCCAGTTTTTTAAAGGGCAAAGAATCTGAATAGATGTTTCTCCAAAGAACATACACAAATGGCCAATAAGCACATGAAAAAGTTCTCAGTATCATTAATCGTCAGGGAAACGTACCTCCAGACCTTAGTGAGATACCACAGGGATGACCTGTAAAAACGTTCACCATTTCTGTGGGGTCTTTTCACCTTCTTGACGGTGCCCTTGGAAGCACGAAAATCTTTCATTCTGATGAAGTCCAGTATGTCTTTTTTGTTTTCTGTTGCCAGCCACATGGACTTTTGGTGTCACTTTTGATAAATCAGTGCCTAATCCAAAGTCGTGAAGGTTGATGCCTATGTTTTTTCTTCTAAGAGTTTTACAGTTTTCAGCTCTTACGTGTGGGTCTGTGGTCCATTCGGAGTTATTTTCTGCACACGTGTGAGGTAGGGTGCGACTTCCTTCTTTTGCATGTGGATGCCCATGTCTCTGGGAACAGCTCCTTCCTAGTAGAGGAAACACCGCCAGTGATCCAGCTGCAAATTTGAGTATAATTGGGAGAGTGGGGATGAGAGTGCAGGGGCCAGGGAAGAACGGCTTAAATCCTCCTCAACAGGGCGAGTCAGTAAGTGCAGCCGAGCACGGAGAGTCGCGTGAGAGCAGCGTGAGCGTGTTGTGCAGAAACACGGGGGCGACCGACCGCGCGCGCAGGACGTGCAGGTGGCTGTGTTGACTGATTAAAGGGGGCGCCGGGGCGGCCCAGGCGGCTGGGTTCATCACAGAGCTTGGAAAATCCGCAGATAGTGAGCATAATTTGATTAAGAGATTAAAACTTTTAAGAAAGACAATCATGGGAGATTCCTTGTTCGTTTTGGCCTCTTGCCACGCGGCGTGGGGGATCTCAGTTCCCCGACCACGATCGAATCTGCGCCCTCAGCAGTGAAAGCACCTAGTCCCTGCACCGCCAGGGAGTTCCCAAGGGTGATTCTGAATGAGGAGAGTACTGGGGGGAGACCAGTCCTGTCAGAGACTGAAATGTATCGTCTAACTACCCAAATTAGACTTGTGCCGGAGTGGCACGCAGGTGGGCAGAAAGATTAGTGGGACAGAATTTGGAGCCCAGATTGATTCAAGTGCTTAGAAGAGTTAACGTGTGGTAAAGGTGGTATTTTAAATCTGTGGGAAAGGGCATTCATTTAAGGGTGCTGGAGTCTAAGGGGACAGCCTTCAGGGAAAATATGAAGTTGGGTCCACACTTCACACCCACTTTGAACCAGAAGGATCAGAAACTTAAATAAAGTAAAATCTTGCAAGTACTAGGAGGAAAAACACAGCTCACACACACGAGGAAAGGAGCGGGAGGGTGTGGGAAGAGGTGTGGGTGCAGGGGCTCAGGGCGCATCAAAGCCAGGAGCCTGCAGTTTCAGCAATCCTGTTTAAAACCTTGGAGTTTGCACCATTTCTTTTCTTAGCCTTAGGGGTGTATTTTAGGAATACTGTCTTGAGATGAAGAAGCATTTATCTTCTGTTCCTAATAGCCACAGAGATTGACAAGTTTGTATTAAACTTTGAGGAAGAGTTTATTTCTCTTCTGTTAAATACACATTAAACCTAATGTTTTTTGTTACACGTAGCTGTGAACTATGATGTGTTTTAAATAAAATGTCATTTCAGCTACGTATGCATTAACCACTGATGCTTCCTTAACTTTTAAAATGGTTACTTCTGGACAGTGGGATTTTTTTTCCCACTTTCTTTGTAATTCTCTGCCCTGTGTTATTCTTTTAATAACCTTGTATCATTGTTATAAAAACAGTAAAGACAGTATTCCAACCGTAAAATACATAACCCTATTAAAGAACAGAGAGCCAGTACTTCTATCCCTCCACTGCAGGGATAGTTGAGAACACATTCTCATCCTGGCAGCGCACACACATCCACCGCCTTCTGTGTGGACTGATTAGGCGGAGGGCTGCCAGGACGTGTAGCTGCCCCGAGGGGATGAGGGGATGGACGGACGCTGTGTGGTCCGTCCCTGAGGCCTGAGCAGGTTGGGAGGCTTCGAGGTACCCTGGGCTCTGGCGGGGGCAGTGTTCCACATACCGTGGGTGGCTGGACTGTCTTGTGGCTTCTGCTTCTCCTAGATTTGGTTTGAATGTGAACCTCACAGGAGGCGTGTGAACCGATGGAGGGCAGGACCCAAGGCTTTCTTTACTGTCTCAGCCCCACAGGGCCTGGAGCGTTGGCTGCTTGGAGAGTAGCCCTCTAGGCGCTTGAGAAGCGAAGTTAGTTAATGGGAGATGTTTCGGGACGGACGGCAGAGCAAAGCAAAGGTCACACACTCTGCAGATGGCAGTTAGGAGCTCGCCCAGATGCTCCCGTCAGATTCATAAGCTGGGATCATGCAAGTTTAAACTTCTGAGAGCTGGTACAGGAATTGTCGTCTTTGTATAAGGAGGAGCCTGTCAAGCGGCGGTCTCCATGGACACCGACCTTGGCCTCTCTCTTGCAGGTCTACCACACTTTGTTCTGGCCTCTCGAGTGGACAGTGGCCTGCAGAGACAGCAACACCTGTTACGCGAAGATTATCTGCAGCAAATTCGACAATGTACGTCATACGGTTGGAAGCAGGAAAGTTCTAATTGCAAAACAAATCTTTTATTCTAGTATTTGGGTTTGTATAATCTCTTTAACGATAGCTCTAAGGGCCAGGTGGAAATCCTTGAAACTGTTACCCAGGCACTGTGTTTGAAGAGTGACAGTTGGGCAGTGACTGACCTTTTCAAAGTCATCGGAATGTGTCACTCCAGAGCTGTCTAACTTGGCAGTTTAGAACTACACGATCTGTGACAATTTGGGTCATCAGTGATGAAATGTAAGGAGTATGTTTGTGTACATTTGGAAGTACAGGCATACCTCGAAGGTATTGTGGTTAGGTTCCAGACCACTGCAATAAATCGAGTTTTGCGTAACATGAGCCGCAAGATTCTTTGGTTTCCCAGTGCTCATGAAGGTTATGTTTACACTATACGGTAGTCTATTATGTGTGCAGTCGCGTTATGGCTAAAAAGACAATGTACGACCTTAATTTAAAAATATGCTAAAAAACCCTGACCGTCACCTGCGCGTCAGCCAGTTGTGGCCCTTCTGCTGGCGCGGGGTCTCGCCTCCAGTGCTGCCGGCCGCTGACTGGTCAGGATGGAGGCTGCTGAGGCTGGGACGGCTGCGGCCATTTCTGAGAACAAAGCCAGCATGCAGTTCGCTGCACTGATGGCCTCTTCCTTTCATGAGTGATTTCCCTGGAGCAGCAGTGCTGCTTGGCAGTATTTTACCCACAGAACTTCCTTCAAAACTGGAGTCAGTCCTCTCAACCCCGCAGCTCCTTTATCAACGAAGTTTGTGTCACATCCTAAGGCCTTTGCTGTCGTTTCAAGTATCTTCACAGCCTCTTCACCAGGAGTAGATTCCGTGTTAAGAAACCACTCTCTTTGCTCATCCAGAAGAAGCGGGCCCTCATCCGTTCCCAAGTTTCATCGCAAGATGGCAGCAATTCAGTCCCATCTTCAGGCTCCACCTCTAGTTCTGGTTCCCCTGCCGTTCCCACCACGTCTGCAGTCCTTCCTCCATGAAGTCTCGAACCCCTCAAAGTCATCCAGGAGGGCTGGAATCAGCTTCTTCCAAACTCCTCTTCATTTGGATATTCTGACCTCTTCCCATGAATCACAAGTGTTCTCCTTTTATTTTCCTCTTAATTTTTATTGGCCACGCCATGCGCGTGAGGCACGTGGGATCTTAGTTCCCCGATCAGGGATCGAACCCGCGCCCCCTGCACCGGAAGCACGCAGTCCTAACCACCGGACCGCCAGGGAAGTCCCGCAAATGTTCTTAATGGCATCTAGAATGGTGAATCCTTTCCAGAAGGTTTTCAATTTACTTTGCCCAAATCCATCAGAGGAAGCACTGTCTATGGCAGCTACAACCTAACAAAGTGTATTTCTCAAATAATAAGACTTGAAAATCCAAATTACTTCTTGATCTACGGGCTGCAGAAAGGATGTTGTGTTGTCAGGCATGAAAACAACATTAATCCCATTGTCCATCTCCATCAGAGCTCTTGGGTGACCAGGTGCGTTGCCAGTGAGCAGTGACCTACTGCCCCTTTCTTGTACTTTTGTCCAAATTTCCATTTCTGGAGTGTCACCCCACCACTCACTGTCTTCCTGGAGCGATGCTGAAAATCACGGACAGGCTTCCATCTCTCAGAAGCTCCTCACTTTCATTAATAAGTGGCTTCCCCCTCTCTGGGCCGCGCCTTCTCCCACTTTGCTGCACGTGCACCCCTCAGAGGTTCCCGTCCACGGCCCCCTGGATGCGCAGCTCACGGGGTATCCGTTTGCCCACCTGCCACGGGAGCCCGGAGAGTGGGGGGCACAGACTCCTGCCGCCTGTCATGCCCTCTCTCTTCACCTTGTGCACTTTAACCCTGAAGCTCTGGATGAAGAAAAGTGATGAGAAAACACGGACAGAGGAAGCATGAGCGCTGGGAGTGCGCGGGGACGAACCCGCGTCCGCCGGGGCTGCATGCGCGCAGGGACGAGAGCCGCGCGTCCTTACGGCTCGCGGTCCCTAGGGTGGGGTGTCTGCCGAGCCGACTCGGAGCCGGGCAGCCTGCGTCCTGGGCTGGGAGGAGCGCCTGCTGCCTCCGAACTTAGCCTTATTCCAGCACCGGCTGTTAGTCGGGATTTGTCGTGCTGTCATTTAGCGCTCTCTCAGTGTAACGCGGAAACGTCCCTCGTACTGACAGACTCCTTCGCGCAGCAGGTAAACTGCCCGTCCCGGCGAATCTGAGCGCGTGTTCACACGGGACGTGCATTTACTGGCTCACCCAGCAGATTCTTGCAGGGCACGGTTTCACGGTGCTGTTCTCTGCTCAGTTCAGCATTAGAGGTGCTTTTCTCTGGGAGTTGCTGTCAGTTTCAACGGTGAACTTGGGATGACAAGATCCCTCTTCAGATCCTTAACCTACTGGCTTCCCTTTGGAAGGATCGGGTGATAGGATTTCACGTCCTTGGACCGAAGGCCGGTGAGATCACCCAAGGATTTGCAGCCGCCATGAAATGTGGGCTCACGAAGCAGCAGCTGGACGACACCATTGGGATCCACCCCACGTGTGCACAGGTACGGACACGGGAGCTTGTAGATGTGGACTCGGTGTGGTTTGGAAAGCTGTGATGAAGCATGTTGTCAGTGGACAAATCTTATATTCATAACTGCTCTGTATGCCTTAAAGGATGATGTTGGTGTCACGTTCGGGACGTGGTTTCTTAGAGCAGAGCTCCAGTACCGACAGCTAAGTGTGAATTCGTGTTGTTTCCTTCCCGTGGGCAGGTGTTCACCACCTTGGAGATCACGAAGTCCTCGGGGCTGGACATCACGCAGAAGGGCTGCTGAGGCTAAGCCGCTGCTATCGCTTTCCTTGTCCCGCTGCCGTTTCTGTGAAGACGGCGTGCTCTCGGGTAAGCCCGGGACAGCGTCGGGGCAAGGAGGCGGGACAGCAGCAGTGCCGTCCACCCGCCTGGCTGACGGGGAGGGGCAGCCGCGCTGCGTCCTTGACGTCTTAGCTCGGAGCCGCCAGGTGAGCCAAGACTGACGTCTTCCCCATCAGCTCCCCCGACAGAGCTTTTAATCACACAACTCATCTCAGTCCATGTTCCCGGTTGCTCCTGTTTATATCCCCTTGCTTTGCTGAGTCCACGGAAATACTTTCTTTTATGAAACTGACTATAAAGTGGGCATCTTCAGTGCATGGGCGTCTGGGACGCCCCCGTAGCTGCCGCAGAGCACTAGTGCGCCACCTCCTCCCGTGGGCACATGTGCAGCCGCCAGCAGACCGTCTCGCCCTCTTCTGGTTCCCCACAGTGACCACCTGGCCGCTCTCCTCTTCGTGTCACTGGACTGAGCAGAATATCTCACGTCAGAGAGAGATGCTTGGACTTCTCATGTTGATCTTAAGAATAATATTAAAAAGTTCTCAATACTGTATTATGTGAAACGTAATTTAAAACTTTTTTTTTTTTTTTTTTGCTGTACGCGGGCCTCTCACTGCTGTGGCCCCTCCCGTTGCGGAGCACAGGCTCCAGACGCGCAGGCTTAGTGGCCATGGCTCACGGGCCCAGCCGCTCCGTGGCATGTGGGATCCTCCCGGACCGGGGCACGAACCCGCGTCCCCTGCATCGGCAGGTGGACTCTCAACCACTGCGCCACCAGGGAAGCCCTAGTTTTAAACTATTTAAGTGGTTCTGTTCTCAGTCTGTTTCCTTACAGTCGGGTTCAGTAAGTGAAAAGGTCATGTTGCGAGATTCCTTTTGAGTTTGCACCCCTGTCAGCATCTAAAAGGCCCTTGAGGGGGAGGCCCACCCGGGGCCCTTTGGGAACCTTGTTTTCTTGGGAGCAGACCGCCCAGCACCAAGTTGAGGGTTCCAGGCGGCAGTGCCCTTCTGGGCCGTGCGCGGGCCGCCGGCTTCTGTGCTTAGAACATCCGGGCCTGCGTTTTAAGAGACGCTCTAAGCCAGGGACCAATCGGGGAGCAGCATCTGTGGGCGGTGCTGGGGCGGGGCTTGGGCGCCCAGCTTAACGCACACGGGGCCCACTTACAGACTCTCCTTTCCACTGGGGAGGCGGGTGGGGCGATCGGGTCGTGTGTGCCCAGGGTGGCACGGCGAGTCGGGCAGGGGCCGGGCTCCCACCTGGCACGTCCACGGCCAGCCCAGCCCTTCACAGACCCAACCCCTGTGTGAGCTCAGAGGGGCCGACAGGGCCCTGGTCCCCAGCCCGTGCCGACGCTCCGCGGCTGCCCCTTCTAAGCCGTAGTCCAAGACGCCGTGGCCCAGAGAAGAGTCAAGGGAACCTAAATCAGGCTTAAGGCTGTGGACAGCCTGCTGGGAAGTCCGGCTCCTGCACAGCCCTGGAGGCCCGTGTGGACCCATCCACCTCCCTCCCAGGCTCCTGGGAGTCTCCTGACAGCACAGCCGTCTCTGCAAACCTCCTCCTCCGTGTCACTCTCCCTCTCTTCCGTGACCGCGAGGTTGGGCCCGCGCAGACCTCTGGACCAGGCTGGCGTCCCCAGCACTGCTCGCCCGGGGACGGGACACCACAGGCCCCAGGCCAGGCGTGACCTCCCGGCCCGAAAGGCTGCCCCCACCTCAGGGCACAAACAGCTCCGGGGAGGTCCCTGCAGGGCTCCCCTGGGACCAGTCGGCAGGTCAGACCTGCACTGTCCTGCGTCCCTCCCTCGGCAGGTCCCTCGACTAGAACCCCCATCTCGGGGCTGCTCTGGGGACCCCAGCTGACACGCTCCCCACGTGTTCACTCGCAGATAAAGGCCTAGGACATCAGGGCAGGAGGAGGCCTTGCTTTTTACACCATTTGCCTCTCCTCTCCTCTAGTCCCCACTTGGGACACAGGCGCCCTGGCCATGCTCGCCGTTGCTAGTCCGGTGGCGACCCTGACCGTTCTGAGCCTGGCGGGGCCTCCATGGGGCAGCAGGCCCCGGAGGTGCGCCCTAACCAACCGTACTCCCCTGCGTTGGCCCAGCCCGACGGTTCCAGGGCTGCGGCTAGGGCTCAGTCAAGGTCAGCCAGAAAAGGAGCTCTTCTGCCGCCAGGGCGAGTTGTTTGCTATTTCTAGGCCTTCTCTTGCGCTTAGTCTGAAGGAGGGCTGGGGGCTCTGCCACCAAATGTGTAGGCGTGGGTGCTTCCATCCGGGGTCCTCGAAGCTGGAACGCCCGCCAGCCCAGCCCTCACGCAGCTGCCCTCACGGCCACGCCCCGGCCAGCAGGGCTTCAGGCTTAGTGGCTGCAGTGTCACTGATTGTGACCTCAGGGGCTTCTGATGCTGCAGTGAGCCTGTGGGCCTGGCCCCTGGGGCCCTGGGCCGGTGCTCGCCTTGTGCATGGCAGCCAGGACCATAGCCAGCGTCATTCAGGCGGCCCGGTGAGTAGCTGGCCCCTTGGGGGGTTCGCTCACCCACTCCTTTCTGGCTGCAGGCTCCCTGCTGGGGGGCTGGCTTGGGGGCGTGGGCAGTGCCCCTCACATCGGCATCTTCCTGGGCAGGGTCAGTGCCAGGCCCTGCGATCCGTACCCTGACTGGGTCCCTGCTGGGAGCGGGGAGGCAGCCCGTGTGGCTGGGAAGGGCAGCCCCAAGTCGGCTGGGGGAGCAGCAGTGGGACGGAGGCCTGCCCCGTACCCGGCAGGGCCCTCCTGCCCCACGGGAAGCAGGCTTGGCACAGTTTGCAGGGCCAGGCCCAGGGCTTGGAGGGTCTGCAGGTGGGGCCCAGTGGGCGTGGGGTGCCGTCGCCCAGCCCCTCCAGGACTGCACCACGTAGCCCAGACGCAGCCCGGACCCCACCTCTTCCCCACGTGCTGGGGGAGGGGGGATGCAGGCAGAGCAGTTAACCTTTTGTGTGTGTGTGTGTGTGTGTGTGTGTGTGTGTGTGTGGTACGCGGGCCTCTCACTGTTGTGGCCTCTCCCGTTGCGGAGCACAGGCTCCGGACGCGCAGGCGCAGCGGCCATGGCTCACGGGCCCAGCCGCTCCGCGGCATGTGGGATCCTCCCGGACCGGGGCACGAACCCGTGTCCCCTGCATCGGCAGGCGGACTCTCAACCACTGCGCCACCAGGGAAGCCCAGCAGTTCACCTTTTAGAGCCTCAGTTTCCTTACCTGAAAAATGGGATGATGGTAATATGTCCTCCATCAGATGCAAACATTAAACAAGGTCCTGCACGGAGCTTAACAGGTACTTCACCTCCTGTGCGGACCCAGCCCCGTCCTGGACCAGGGCCCTCTCCTGGCTCCTCGGGGGAGGGCGGCTGAAAGCTTTACCTGATAGCAAAGGGCTGGGGGCCAGGGCCACGGACAGGTCCCTGGTGTCCTCGTAACAACCCTGGTCCCACGTCGGAGGCCGCAAAGGCCCCCTAGCCTGCGCTGGTGTAGAGCTGCCCCGTCCACACGGCCCTTTGCCGGCGGCAAGTCAGGGTCAGGAGGACTCCTTGGTGGGGCCCGGCCTCCAGGACGCTGTGCTCGGGGCTCACAGGCCAGGGCTTCCCGCGTGGCCTTGTCCAGGTGCTCTGTGCCCAGTGGGGCCATCCAGCCTCACGGCCAGCACGCTCTGTCACAACGCCGGCGCACCTGCCCCAGGCAGCCCTCGAAGCCCTCCGGGGGAGCAGCCTCGCCCACCTCTCCACCTCTCCCCCAGGAGAGAAAACCCAATCCCCACTGGGACAGCGACCTCCTGGGAACCCAGACCCCAGGCTTGGGAAGGGGCGCCTTGTTTCCTGGCGGCTTTGCTCCAGATTTCAGGAGATCCATTATCATGCAAAGTGTTGTCATGGAAACCCAGCTGCTGGGACTACAGAAGGGTCGGGTGGGCAGCCCCAGCCTGGGATGGGGGCTGGGCTTCAGGTCTGACAGGGAAGGAGGAGCCAGCAGCCAGTGGCTGCACTGCTGCAGAGGGGTGTGGCAGGGGGGAGTGATGCTGGAGCCGGACGGCGTGTGTGTGTGTGTGTGTGTGTGTGTGTGTGTGTGTGTGTGTGTGTGTGTGTGTGTGTGTGATGCTGGGGCCGGACGGCGTGTGTGTGTGTGTGTGTGTGTGTGTGTGTGTGTGTGTGAGTGATGCTGGGGCCGGACGGCGTGTGTGTGTGTGTGTGTGTGTGTGTGTGTGTGTGTGTCCGCGTGTGCTCGCGCTTGTCTGTGGTCAGACGCGGTGCTGGGGGGACCTGACCAGCCTTCGCCCTCTCCGCCTGGTTCCTGGCGGCTCAGCCAGTCCCACGACGGGGGATAGGTGCGTGCTGCTGTGAGATGCCTTACTTGGGAGCGGCTCCCGCGGCTCGGCAGGGGTGGGAGGTGAAAAGCGGGGAAAGAGGCACTCCACGTGGCGTCCCCACGGTGGGCAACTCCGCCCAGTCCTGCCAGGTCCTCCGCGGGCCGTGCTGTGGGGAGCGCGCCCCGGAGCTGTCCTGGTCAAGGGGCCGGGCAGCCCGGCTTTCCTTCCCCACCCCGTCCCTGCGTCGCCAGCGGGGCTGCTTCCAGGGCACTGGCTCCCGGGAACCTGTCTGGCCCGGCGCAGTCAGACCCGCCCGTCAGGTACGTCCGTGGGTGGCTGACAGCATCCACCTGATCCCCACCTGGAACCAGGGCCTGGGCCGGCGCTTCGGGACCTCCCACGCTGGGAGCCGCCGCGCCTGTGGAGCACGGGGTGCCGGCAGGTGGCCGGCATCGGCCCATGAAGGTCACGCACGTGCGGAGGAGCTGGTCAAGGGGCACGTGAAGCCCCAGTGGTCAGGGCTTAACCCCAGCCCTTCTCAGCCCTGACTTGGGTTACCCTTACTCTTGGGTGCCTTAAAAGAGAACCACTCGTAACTGCTGGGCAGGGAAAATGACCCAGCGACTCGAAAACCATGTGGCAGTTCCCTTTAAAACTAACAATGGGCCTCCGTCAGCCTGGTGACTGCACTCTTAGGCGCCTACAACAGAGGAACAAAGGCTTGTCTTCGTGCAGAAACTCGTACGTGAACTTCTGCAGCAGCTTTATTCGTAACACCTCCAGCCTGGGAACTGCCCCGGGGTCCCGTGGGTGACAGTCGGTCCAGCTCAGCCCTGGGCGGGAGCCCCCGCACACCCAGCCCTGCGACGGCAGGAGGACACCAGTCTCCGAAGGGCGCCGGCCGCGCGATCCCACCCGTACAACCCCGTGCAGCCACGTCCTCACACAGAGGGGAGCAGATCCGTGGTGGCCGCAGCTGGGGTGCGGTGGAGGGAGGCTGTGGCTGCCAGCAGGGGAGCGGCTGGGAGCCTCCTGGGGCCGGTCAGCCGAGCGTCCCCTCGACCGTGGGGCGACACGGAGCCGCACACGGCATAGAACCGCATCGAGCTGCACGCTCACACACACACTCATCCACATACGAACATCCGTACACCCTAACACACAGACGCAGACACACTATACACACAGCAGAGCAAGCATCCTGGAGCAGGGTGCTGAGCGGGGCCCCGGCTCACCGGCAGCTCACAGCCCTCCCCTCGCCCCGTCTCCTCGGCAGACAGGGTGGGCGGTCAGTCAGCGGGAAGCCATGCCGTCCCGGTCCCGACTGGCTCCTCCCGCCTGTCTTGCAGCTGTGGCTGAAGGGCGAACCCCAGCTTAGCCCCCTTCTGCGATGGACGTGAAGGCCCCCAAGGGGTCCCACCAGGGTAAGAAGAGTAAGAACAGGACCGAGGAGAAGTTTGCCAGGAAGTTTCCGT
Source organism: Leucopleurus acutus (assembly GCF_964270905.1). Classification (NCBI taxonomy): domain Eukaryota; kingdom Metazoa; phylum Chordata; class Mammalia; order Artiodactyla; family Delphinidae; genus Leucopleurus; species Leucopleurus acutus. The sequence continues at coordinate 990,648 of NC_139153.1, read as the reverse complement.
ACAGGTACCAGACCCTGAGCCCAGGCCCTGAGCGCGGACCCTGACCCCTGACCCCAGACCCTAACCCCGGGCCCTAAGCCCAGGCCCTGACCCCGGGCCCTGAGCCCAGACCCTGACCCCAGGCCAAGCCCTGCCTCCCCGCAGGTACCCTAGGAACGCACTCTGGGGCACAGAGCCGGAGAGGGGCGGTCCTCTGTCCACAGGGAGCTCCCTGACCAGCTCTGCGCTCCATGACGGTGGGGGTCCACCTTCGCCCCCATCCCACCCTGAGCCAAGGGCCTCCAGAGAGGGGCCCAGGGCCCCCGGGCCCCCCCAGAGCCATGGCCAACCGCTTCCTTTGGTCCAGTGGCCCTGACACCTGTTCACTGCACCTGCTCCTGTGAGGGTGTGATGGGATCCGGCTGCGGGGGGGGGGGGGGGGGGGCGGGGGAGGAGTTTGCAAAGCCCCAGGGCACTCAGGAGCCAGCAGAGACCGCAGTGTGCTGAGCAGGCAGGCAGGGCCTGGGAGGGAGTGGGAGGACCGCCAGCTGCCCAGAGCAGAACCTTCAGGGCACACGGCCTCCTCACGAGCGCCCGCAGCAGGCTGGGCTGGACACCTCACCTCCACCCTTGTTCTGTCGCCAGGCCCCAGACTCTGTCCTGTGAGGCCCAGTGTGGCAGATGCACGTGGCAGAGTGGCCCTTATGTGAGGCAAGGGGAGACTTACACCTGGGGCCTGGGGCTCCGGGGCCAGGCCGCTGCTGCAGGGCCGAGACATAGCTCTGGGCCAGCTGCTGGCCCAGATCTCAGCTCCACTGCTTCCTAGCTGTGTGACCTTGGGCAAGTCACTTAACCTCTCTGTGCCTCAGTTTCCCCATCCATAAAGGGCAGAGCAATACCTACCTCCCGGCATGGTTATCAAGCACTCAGAGCGCTGCCTGGAACATGGAAAGTTCCAGGCGAGCGAGAGCTATTCCACGTGGCTGGGCTGCAGCCCCCCAAGAGGCCAAGTGCTCCTGTAGGTTTTCCTGGCTGACGGAGACCAACGCGGAGCCCCTGCAGCCCTGGGAGGTCACGAAGACGAGCAGCTCGCTGCGGAAGCAGCTGCCCCTGCAGAAGACGTTGGTGCCCACGAGGTCCGTCCCGGTCAGAGGGTGAGTCTCAGGCCGGATGTCACCGGCGCTGCCTGCGGACCGCGCCACCCGGCCTTCCACCTGGTCCACACACGAACACACCACGTACAGGCTGAGGAAACTGGGGCCCCGGGGAGACACTAGAGCCCGCGGTCCCTCCCGCAGCCGGCAGGGCAGCTCAGGCGGGCCTGGCCTCACCTGGGGCCTCGTCCACGGGTGGGGAATCAGGGCCGAGCGTAGAGTGGGTTGGAGGGGCCGGCAGGGGACCCGAACTGGGCAGCGCGCGCGCGGACGCACATACACACACACCGGGGGTGGGGGGACGACACGTAGCGAAACACCCAGACACCCTGGTAAGGACCCTGCACGTGCAAACCTAAAGACGCACAGACACACCCACTCGCCCTGAACCGGGACTGGCACTCAGGTGTTAGACATAGAAGGGCCTCCCCGCTGCCCCCCAGGACCCCAGCCCCAGGCCCACGGACTGCGACTCCTCCAGCAAAGAGACGTGAGTGGGCACGCAGGTCCTCAGTGCTGAGGCCGGTGTCTGTTCCGAACCGGGAGGCCCCTGGCTCCACACTCCGTGTATAACCCTGGCGAGTCACAAAGATACACACCATCCCCTGAACGGACACCCCGAGAGGCAGCGCACACATGCACACCCGCACACGCACCCCTACGGAAGCGCAGATGGTGCCCATCCCCCACCCACGCTGGCCCAGGCTGCGGTCCTGCGTCTCAGCACCCCTCCCTCACTGACAGGCTGGGGGCTGGGGGCACAGGTGTCGCTGGGTCTCAGCTTCTGTGAAGGGGCAGGCAAGTCACGGTCCTGTGCTGGCAGTCAGGTTGTGCGTGGCCGGCTCCTTTGTGCTGGACGGAGGGAGTCTGAGGCCTGCCCCCCGGACTGCCCTCCCTCACACCCTGAGCCCCTTGCAGTGGGTAGACCACCAGGTGCTAAAGGCCAGCGCTTATTTGAGGGGTAATGGGAGCCACTGAAGTCTGGGAAACAGGAGTGGGAGGGTGGCCTCACGTGGAGCTGGGGAGGGTGGTCCAATGGCGGAGTGGGGAGCCTGGTCCACGGGGAGCAGGGAGCTTGGTCCAATGGGGAGCTGGGGAGGGTGCTCCACTGGAGGAGGTGGGGAGCTTGGTCCAATGGGAGAGGTGGGGGGTGTGGTCCAATGGGGGGGTCCAATGGGGGAGGTGGGGAGCGTGATCCAATGGGGGAGCGAGGAGGGTGGTCCAATGCAGGAGGTGGGGAGTTAGGTCCAATGGGGGAGGTGGGGAAGGAGGCCCAGAGGGGGAGGGGGGAGGGGAGGGGAGGGGAGGAGGGGGAGGGGAGGGGAGGGGAGGAGGGGGAGGGGAGGGGAGGAGGGGGAGGGGGGAGGGGAGGAGGGGGAGGGGAGGGGAGGAGGGGGAGGGGAGGGGAGGGGGAGGGGAGGGGAGGGGAGGGGAGAAGGGGGAGGGGAGGGGAGGGGAGGGGAGGAGGGGGAGGGGAGGGGAGGGGAGGGGAGGAGGGGGAGGGGGAGGGGAGGGGAGGGGAGGAGGGGGAGGGGAGGGGAGGGGAGGGGGGGAGGGGGGAGGGGAGGGGAGGGGAGGGTGGTCTCGGAAGGTGGCTGGGGAAGGTGGTCCCCGGGGGTAGGAGTCCGCACACGCTGTGATGTGGTGGCACACGCTGTCGGTCCCTCCCAAGATGGGCAGGCATGGGGCAGAGCGCGGGAGGCGTCCGGCTGCTGGATGCCTAGGCGGGTGGCTGTTGAGAGGCGGCGTGTCCGCGCTGGGAGCAGAATCTTGGTTGCGCCCCGGTTGACTTCTCTGAGGGGGGTTGGGGAGGCTCCCGAGGGTCAGCGCGGCGCTCTGTGTGGCTTCTCTAGGCTGGGGGCCCCGGATTTCCCTCCACTGTGCAGCCTCCGGCCGCCACCGTCACCACCAAGCAACGTCTGGGAGCTGGTGCTGCTGAGCCGCCGCTTCCCCGGGTCCGCGCTTCCCCCCACCGGCCGATGCCGCCCGCCCCCGCGAGGGCCCCTCCTGGAGCCCAGCTCTGCGCCGCCTCTCTCTCGGCCACCCGCTCCCCGGGCGCTCAGGGCAGCGGGCTAAGGTGACCTGTGGGGAGGCGGGCAGCCCTGAGGAGCCCCGGAAAGGTCGCCCCGCGAATACACGCTGCAGGTTCCCACCCCCTTGGAAGGTCGTCTGCATGTCCGGCTGTGTGTTCTCATCCATAAAAGGGGGTGACGGTCAATTCTGCAGCGAGTGAATATCATTTCCAAGAATCTACCCCAAAGCTATGCTCACACATGTAAGTAAAGATGTTTGGACAATGATATTCATTCCAGCGCCGCGGGAAATAGCAAGTGATTGGAGACCACCTAAATATCTGTTAATGGCGGCTTTAAATCCTGCCACAGCTGCACCGCGAAGCATTAGACAGGCATTAGAAAGAAGCAGTCCTTTACATGCCGATCTGGAACAATCTACAAAGGACGTTCAGATATTTTTTAGAGCACAGCAGAGAGTGTCTAAAATGCTGCCATCTGTGTATATTAGAGAGCGGCGTGTGGGTGTATGTGTGTGCGTGTATGAGCGTGCACGTGTGTGTGGGCATGTGTACGCGGGTGCGAGTGTGGAGCAGGTAACAACTTTTGGGTAGAAAAGCTGGGGACTTGGAGACGGGCATACCGTTTTCTAATGTTTACTGCGTGAACCTAACAGCCTCGTTGTGGGTGTTTCACAATTCTAAAGAGAGGACTTGAGGAATGGAAGAGGGGCTCCCGGCCCGCTGCAGTCCAGCCTGCGGAACCCCCTGGCATTCGTAGGGGCAGCGTGTGTGGGAGGGTGGCTGCTGAGGATGTAAGGGTTCCCCTCTGTTCTACTGAGACAGGGGCTAGGACGTCATCTCGGAGCCTTGGGAAAGCACTCAGGCTGGGACCCTCACTGTAGCCCTCCCCCTGGGAGAGAGGAGGGGGTGGGGACCCTGGGGAGGACCAGGGTGGCCGCCTTAGCAATGTGGACAAGTGTCCATCTCTTTCCAATAGATGTTTGGTTGTTTCCACTCTTTGCTGTGGTGGGTGAGGCTGCTCTGAGCCTTCCTGTCCGGTCCTGTCCCCTGGCACGTTGTCTCCAGAGAAGACTTGCTGGCCAGAGTGCCCCTGAGCACCCACCCTCACCTGCAGGCACCGCACTGTTTCCCGAGGGTCCCTCTGCACGTGGCCATGAGCAGCTGACAGACAGAGGCTCCTTCAGCCCCACCTCCAGGCTGCACTGGCTGTGGCCCCAGAGCGTTTAGGAAACGGAGCCGGAGGGCGCGTGGGGCAAAGCTGGTGGTTCTGTCGTAGAAAAAGCTCAGCCAGTCCCCTGAATCCAGTCCTAAAATGTGCTGCTCCTCAGGGGCTTCTCCCCTGCGAGTTCTCGCTAAAGAGAGAACGTTTAGGGAGTAAGGAACTCTCTGCTGGTCTCGCTGTGTGCCGAGCATTCGTACACGAGGTCCTCAGAGAGGAAAAGGAGCTTTGGAAAGCACCTCACAGACAACGCGCGACACGCTGCACGTCTGACGGCAGGAGAGGCTGAGCGGGGTTCTCGGTGCAGAGTCACCCCACGGACCAGAGAAATGACCACGGTGGCCCGTGTGGCGCATGGGGCGTGCTGCCAGGGTGCAGCGGCAGCCGCCCAGACCTTGATTGTCCTGGTGCCCTGAGTGCCAACAGAGCCAAACGCACAGCACAGGGCTGAGGACTACTAAGGAGGAGGTCGCGGGTGCCGGCCCGCCTTCCAGGAGTTTCTCCTGCAGTCACACGCGTGCGTAGGACCAGGTGTGTGCAAGGACGCAGGTGTGCCTAAATGCCTATCGCTGAGGGACCGGTGAAATAAAAGCAAGTCTGCAGTGGATCCTCCCCAGAGCGGGTCTGGAGACAGGGATGTGGATGCAACTAGTTCAGTTGGGGGGAGGTTCCAGGAAGCGCCACCGAACAGCAGGGAGAGCCTCACCGCAGGCACCTGGGGCTGAGTCCCGGGAGGCCTCTGCAGTTTCCCACCTGAGGGGCAAAAGCTGCAGGGCGGGCCCCCGTGTTCCACCAGACGGGGCTGACGGCTTTTCGAAGGGCGCTCCCTCTGCCTCCGCTGCAGCTGGAGAAGCTTCAAGGCGTGCTCCGGCGGGTGGGGGGTGGGGGTGGGGTGGGAAGGGGGGCTCTGCCTGGAGACGGAATGTGCACCATCCCTCCAGCCCAAAGAGCCAGGGGGTTATTTTAGCAAACTTTTCAACCCTGGAAATAGGCCTCCCAGGAAGCTGCTTGAATGACAAAAGCCACAAAATAAAAGCGAAAACAAAACAAAAAACAGAAACCGACACCACTACTACAAAAATCTGGGAAACATTTTGCTGACAATGAAAGCTCTAAAAAGCAAAAGAACACTGAAACTTCTTTTAAACAAGTCTTTGTAAACCAGTCTGCCTACATCCCTTCCATCCCTGGGAAGGTGCTGGCCGGCACCACCCAGTTCTGGAGACTGAGGAACTGGGAAAACGAGACAGTGGTGAGCAAGGTAGACGCTTGGGACCTTCAGCTGGTGATCTCAGTCCCTTTAGGATCTTATGTCTGGTTTTAGTAGAATCCCTGACGGGGCTGCCTGATTGAGAGCCCCCTGGGCGCCCTCACGACTTGTCCAGCTCTGCCCATGAGACCCTGCCTCTCTCGGGTCGTCCAGTGACCCAGCCAGGACCCAGCTCTGGGAGGCTGGCTGACAGCCTGTGCTCTGGGAGGACAGGTGCTCTGGCACCAGCCAGAGAGCTCGGAGCAGGCAGATACCCCAAGGCAGGCGAGGGCAGGGCACAGGGGAGGGCCGCGTGGGGGGCTGTGGAGGGTGTGACGTGGAGACACAGGGCGCGTGCACTGCTGCCCCCCCCGAGGGAGTGACAGCACGCAGTGTCACGGCACATCAGGAGGGTGACTTGTAATTGTGATGCCCCTGGGGTGTGGCTTCTGGATGGAGGTAACTCAGCAAACAGGTCGCATCACAGGCTGCGTGGGCGCTGAGCGAGCTTGGAACAAAGCTGTGTGTCATCGGGGCATCGACGGCATGATGTAACAGTGTGTGTGTAGCTTCTGAGGGGGGATCCTCATTGCCAAGCAGCCCAACACACACACACACACACCCCACAAAACCCAGGGCAGGAGACAGCCCGACGCGCAGGGCGTGGCTGAGCTGGTTCAGCTTTAAGCCTTGACCCAGGCAGAGTGAAAGGATAGGTTTCCCCAAGTGTCCTTGTCGCCCCTTGAGCCAGAATGCAGCAGGCTCCCCATGGTGCACCCCCTCCCTATCCCGCTCCCCACATAACCTCGGGCACCTGTGGGCTGCTGTGAAGGTGACCCAGGCTCAAGATCAGACAACCTCATGCCCCCAGAACAAATGGCAAAATGAGACACAGAAACTCTGAAGTGTCAGAAAGTAACAAAACACATTTACTTCAAAAACGTGACCTCCCCAGCTCACCAACGCCGTATAAAGTCTGCCACGACGTTGCAACCTCGGCTCTGTGGGCTCAGGAAGACCGAGCAGGACAGAGACCAAGGGTGGGGCCGGAACAGGGCCCTCGGAGCTCCCGGCTCGGGACGCCCAGGTGGCCGGCAGCTCAGGATCGCCACCTGGGCGGAGCTGGCGACAAGGCTGGTCCTGCCCTGGGTCCGGCCCGGGAGGGGGGGCGGCCTTCTCTCCTTGTCCAGGGCTGTCCTCACCAGGGCAGGTGAGGTGGGGAGGGCCCCGGGATGGGCCACAGGCTGCGCCGAGCCAGCGTTCTAATCTTGCGCCACGGATAGGTTCCGGGACAGAGTGGACAAAAAACAGGCGCTCATGGGCTTCCGTGGTGGCGCAGTGGTTGGGAGTCCGCCTGCCGATGCAGGGGACGCGGGTTCGTGCCCCGGTCCGGGAAGATCCCACGTGCCGCGGAGCGGCTGGGCCCGTGAGCCATGGCCGCTGAGCCTGCGCGTCCAGAGCCTGTGCTCCGCAACGGGAGGGGCCACGACAGTGAGAGGCCGGCGTACCGCAAAAAAAAAAAAAAAAAAAAAAAAAACAGGCTCTCGCAACCTAAAAATCTATTATCCCATCCTCAGCCGCTTAGGGGTTCTGGAGAAGCACCCGCCGGCTGGGGCGCTTCGAGGAAGCAGGCGGCAGGCACCCAGGGGTCCAGCCACCCCCCGCGGGGAGGTGGGCTGCACCGGGGTTGCACCGGGGATGCGGTTGGGCGGGGTGGGCGGGCCGAGGGTGAGAGAGCGCGGGAGCGGCGACTCTCCGGGCGGAGTCAGGGCCCCGCAGCCTGCGCAGTCTCCGCGCCCCATCCCCCCGCCCGCAGGGCTAGCGCAGCCGCAGGTAGGAGGGAGCGGAGTAGTTGAAGAGCAGGAAGTCCATCCTGTAGAGGCCGTAGAGGCGCTGCTGGTAGAAAGGGCTGATGTCGCGGAAGAGGCGCGCGGCACGGTCGCGCGCGGCGGCCTGGGCCCTGGACGGCGGCTCGGGGAAGCGCAGGCCGGGCGCGCCCACCAGGCTCAGCACGAAGGCTGCGTCCTCCGCCAGTGTCTCGAACTTGCCCACGACGTCGTAGCGCAGGCGGCACGGGTGGCAGAGCGCGTGGGCGCGCTCCCAGTGCTCGTTGAAGGGCCCGTCGCGGCGCGTGCGCGGGTCCAGCAGGTAGGCCAGGAACTCGGCGAAGCGCACGTCGTGGCCGCGGACCAGCGCGTCGGGGCCCGGGCGCGGCCGCAGGCGGCGCACGATGCCGGTGCCGAAGCGGCGCTGGAAGGTGGTGCCCCAGGGCCGCTGCAGCTTGTTGCGGTAGGCCGAGGCCAGGCGCTCGAAGGGCTCGCGCACAAATAGGAAGGCCAGGTAGGCGCGCAGGCGCCGGTTGACCTCGGCTGGACTGAAGTCGGCCAGCGAGGGCAGGCGGCCGGGCGCGTGCGCCTCGTGCGCGGGGATGGCGCGCGGGTCTCCCGGGCCGCGGCCGCTCAGCGCCAGCAGCACGCGCTTCCAGTTGGTGCAGGCCACCTTGGGCACGTAGCAGTAGAGCAGGCCGTGCGCGTCGTCCACCAGCACGTGCCGCAGGTCCTCCGGCCGCAGCAGGCGCTGCCGGCGCGTGTGGTGGCTGCAGGCGCGGCGCAGCAGATCGCGCCGCTGCCGGTGCACCTCGGCCAGCGCGGAGCGCGGGCTCTGCGGGGGACAGGACGGGGGTGGGTCAGGGCCGCGTGGCAGTCAGGGGGCCTGGATGGGGGGACATGAATCTACCCGGCCTGAGGCACGTGCAGGATGTGACTGATCGCGTGCACGGCACTCTGGACCCCGAGAGCCGGAAAATGGACGTGCGACGTCAGAGTCAGCCTGGTAAAGAAGTCTGACATCAGAGCGCCAAGCGCCGGGGCAAACTGAGTATCTGCTCACCGTTCCCTAAAACCGGGGTGGGGTGTAAGACCAGAAGCTTATGCAGTAGTAACGTCCGGAGGATGGTAATGAGACCTGTGCCGTACCCGGGGCTGCTGGTCTCCGAGCATCTTGCGATGGAAGCAGTGCGTGTCCCGATGGCTTAAATTGGCCTCAGCTAGCTTTTCTGTCGCTTGCAGCCCCATGAATACCAAGACAGGCACTGCTTTCTCCATTTTACAGAAGAGAAAACAGCCTCAGAGGAAGTGGGTTGCCTGCAGCTGTCAAGGAGAGAAGCTGGGACTCCACCTCGGGTCCCTCAGTATTCAGAAGCCGGGGCTGTGCCCACCGGTTCGGGACGGAGTCCTACAGCCACAGCCCTCATCCCTGACGGCCTAGCTGACCCTCTGCCAGGGTCTAGTCCTTACGAGCTCTGTGCCCTTCTCAGGGCCCTTGGCCTTCCTGTGCCAAGGGACAGTGCCGTAGGTAAACGGGGATAATGACGCCCTGTCGCACAGGATTGCCGTGAGGCCTGCGTGGGCTCCCAGAACTCGAGTGCCCGGTGCACGGTCAGCACTTGTTGGTCAGACCGTTTCTCTGCTGTTGTCTGTCCAGCTGCAGGATGCCTTGACACGTAACGGCCACTGGGCCCTCAGGCTGCGAGGGGGCCCGACAGCCCCACTGAGGCTTCTTGTTCCTCAGAAGCCTGCTGAGAGGCTGGCCTGCCCTCCGCTCGCCATGTGGCCCAGGGCAAGCCTGTCACTCTCGCTGAACCAAGGCCTCCCACCTGCCCCCCAAGGGCCTGGGTGCCGTGGGCTCAGCCCTCGGGGCTTCGGTGAGCAGCTGCCTTCCCCAGCCCAGTGTGGTCCTTCTCCCCGGCTCCCTATTGCCCTTGCCCTGCTATGGCCCTCGGCCACCGCCACGTACTTGGTGCCCCTGTCCTTCTGCAGGCCCCGTGTCCCTTTCTCAGAGAGGGTCGGTCTCCATTTACACTGTGCCCTCCCGCCAGAGCTCAGGGCAGCCTGGACACAAGTCAGTGTGGGCTGGTGCGGGAAGCCATCAGATGCCATCCTGCCCCCGCAGGACCGTCAGCGCCTCAAGGGCAGGGACCCAGGTGACCCACAGGCGCTCGGTAGTGCTGAGTGTGCCTGCTGGGGTGTGTGTGAGCTGGACGTGTGCTCCCAGTGGGCACAGTGTGTGGTCCCTGCAGGTCCCCCCGTTGGTGAGGGGGTGCCTGCCTGTCTCCCTCCGTCACAGCAGGACGGAGATCGGGGGTCCCTTGGCTGCCGCCTGTTGCCGTGGGTGGCGCACAGCCTGCTGGTCGTTCTGTCCGCCACGTGGAACAGTGCTGCAGAGAGCGTGGCCTCAGTCCACAGCTGGAGACCCCAGGTCTCAGCCTGCCCCACGATTTGCCCTGCCGCAGCCCAGCATTCCCTCCCAGACAGAGGCTAGCTGTGGCTGCAGCCCCACGGCAGCAGGTCCACGTGGGAGCTCGGGGTTTCCCGTGGCTGGAGGCGGAGGGAGGGACGGGGCGTCTGTCCGCCTACCTGGTCCAGGTCGTAGAGCATCTGCAGGGGACTCCTCCTCTTGCCGCCAAGCCAGCTGGAGCCCACGGCCCTGTTTTCAAACGCTGGGGGTGTAAGGAGAGGGGCGTTCACTGCTGCACCAGACAGACTGGCCGTGTTCCTGGGGACTTGGCCAACTCACCTCGGCACATTGGATCCACCTATGGGACTCAGTTTCCCGCCTGTGTCCCGCCTGCCTCTGGGGGCACTGACAGGGCCCGTCGTCCACCAGGGCAGGGTGCTTGGTGTCACTCCTGCCCCCACGTCCTGCCCTCCGGGAATGCCCTGAACCCCCAGCCTCTGCCACCTCCATCTGCCTTCATCTCACGCCCCACCTCTGCCAGCCATGTGCATGGAGCCCTGAGGGTTAGGGCTCAGCAGGCTGGCTGGGTCCAGCCTCCCCTGGCCCCGGGCACAGGCAGACAGAAAGGGCTAGGCAGCAGCGGACATGGTACAGCCAAGCTGCTGGCTCTGGTGGTGAGCAGGTGACCCGCAGGGGACACCTACAGTGGCCTGTATGTCCCCTGCTGGGGTGTGTGTCGCCTCATGGTAAATGCAAGTTTTGCTCTCGCCCAGACTGGCAGCCTCCGAGGGCAGGGATGCTCTCTGTCTCATCGCTGCATTCCTCAATCTTCCCCAAACTACCAAACACATGTTTTTCTTAAATATGATTATAGTTATTAATAAACTAATAAATTATAATGCAGTCTTTAAAAAATCACCCAAATTGGCAAGTCTCTGGCTAGACTGACCAAGAAAAAATGAAGACGCAAATTACTAACAATGGGAATGAAAGAGGAGACATTAGTAGTGGACCTTACAGAAATAAGAAAGGGTTGAAGAATACAGTATAAGCACCTGTACAACGGCAGATTTAACCTATGAAACTGACAATCTAGAAAGACACAACTTTCTGAAACTGACTCAAGAAGAAAAAGAAAATCTCAACAGACATATAACAAGTAAAGAGATTAAATTAGTAATTTTAAAAAATTTCCAGAAAAGCCCAGGATCAGATTGCTTCACTGGTGAATTTTACCAAATATATAAAGAAAAAGTAACACTAATCTCTACCAAACTCTTCAACAAACAAACAAGCAAACAAAACAGAAGAGGAGAGAGCACGTCTCAATTCGTTATATGAACCCAGTATTACCCTGATACCAAAACCAAAGATGTCACAAAAAAAAGAAAACTATATACCAATATCTCTTATGAATATAGATGCAAAGTCTTTAAGGAAGTACTAGCGAACTAGATCCATGAACAGGTGAAAAGGGTTATACACCATGACCGATTGAGATTTACTCCAGAAATGCGAGGTTGGTTCAACATAAAAGTATCAATCAAGGTAATACACCATGTTAATAGAATAAAGAAAAAACCCCACATGGTCATCAAGAGATGCAGAAAAAACACTGCACAAAAGTCAGTACCGTTTCATGATGAAAACACTAAACTAGGAATCGGATGGAACCTCGTCAAACTGATAAAGGCCGTCTGGGAAAACCCCACAGCTAACACACTTAATGGCCATAAAAAGGAGTGAAGCGCTGACACCTGCTACCGTGTGGATGCACCTTGCAACCTGACACTGAGCGAAACGAGCCTCACGGAAGGCGCTAGCCACGTTGTTTGACTCTGTCTGTACAAAACGCCCAGGACAGGCAAATGCATAGAGGCAGGAAGTAGATGAGTGGTTTCCAGGGACTCTGGGTGGGATGGGGGGAGGGGCAGGCAGGCAGGCACTGGGAACATGGGGGGAAGGGCTAGTGGCTAACGTTCTGGGTTTGTACAGCTGTGACAGTGCACAGCTTTTGAATATGCTAAAAACCACTGTACACTTTAAAAAAGTGAATTTTCTAGAATGAGAGTATTATCTCAATAAAAATAAATAGTATTGACCGTAAAAAGTAATATATGCAAGAACATGTGTAAGTCTGGTTTACAAATTTAAATACATTCAATGGATACTAAGAAATTATTGAATTCGTAATAATATGGGATATTCATAAGAGGAATGTCTTTAAGAATTCAGGATCATATGAGAAAATAATATATTCATTAAAAAAACGAACGGTTCCAAGATCCTTGGCTTTCAACCAAATGAAGGGTCTTAAAATGCTGCCAGGATTCAAGGCTTTTCCTTAAGATAAGTCTTTGGCAAACAAGCAGACCTGGAAAATCTGATGCACTGATCTGTTGGCCAACTGACCACAAGCAGTGGTTCTCCAGCTTAAGAGTGCACGGGGCCTGTTGAAACACAGGTGGCCTGGCCCCGTACTCAGAGCTTCTGGCCCTCGCAGGTGTGCAGCGGGGCCCGTGAGTCTGTTTCTGACAGTGCAGGCGTGCTGCTGCTGCTGCTGGCGCGGCAGTGCACGTTGGGAACCGCTGAGCCGGAGCAGTGTCTGGTGAAGGTGGTTGGATGAACCAGTAAATGACAGGCGGACAGGCCGTGCCCCGGCCTCCAGAGCCCTCTGTGTGTACCTGAAGTCCGCTGTCCAGGCCACCTGCCAGGCCTCTGGCAGCCTCAGGGCCCCTCCCCACTCCAGTGTCCCCAGAACAAGGACCACGCTCTGCTGTGACCAGGGCACATGGAGGGGTGAGGCCCTCAGGGCCTGCCCGGGTCTTGGGGGTCGTCGGTGGTCCCAAGACTTGAACCTCCGTTTCCTGGCTGCCGGCTGGCAGGGAGGCCTCCGGAGCTGCGGACACCACGGCAGCCCAGCACCACGCACAGCCCTGGGAGGCGGGACTCCGCCTCACCACTTTGCCGAGGGGATAGTGGAGCCTCTGAGAGGGGAGGAGCTTCCCTCAGGGTCACGGCTGGGGATGGAGAAAAGGCTGGTGCCCACCGGGGGGCAGGCAGAGGAGCAGACCTAGGCCACCTGCAGCCCAGAGCCCCATGACTCGGAAGCACGCAGCCTTCCGGAAACACCAAGCGTTGTGTGGGGCCTCTCGTTTCCTGGCCGGACCACAGCCTGCAGGAAAGTAGGTCCCATCCCAGACCCCGGGAGCCAGTGGGTGGAAGGCGAGAGGCCCAGAATAGCCGAGGCCAGTGATTACATGGCTGGGCCGCCGCGCCGCGCCCCGCCCAGCTCCGCCCCGGCCCGCCCCGCCCCACCCCTGCCACTGCACAGAGCAGGAGAGCCGCTCTGGCGGGGTGCGCAGGCTGGCCACGGAGGGGGGTCGAAGGGGAATGCGCTAGCGATCCTTGGGCCCAGCCCCGCCTCCGTGAAGCTGGAGGCCTGGGCTCCGAGGGTAGGGGCCATTCCCAGAGGGCCACACGGAGGCATCCTGCTACCCCCACTCCCGTCGCCAAGCCCTCCTGCCTGTGTCCTCAGCCCTCAGCCCCTCCACCAGCCTCCAGGTCTCAGGCCTCCCTGCTAAGGGCGCTGTGGAGCAGACGGGCCAGAGGGTTAGATGGGCAGGCCCAGCCTCACGGCCGGGGAGGGGCCTGGGCCAGCCCAGAGCAGCCACAGGCAGAGCCGCAGGCGGTTCTCCTTTGGAAAAGGAAACGAAAATAGGTTCTAGAGAGAGAAGGGGGAGAGGGTGGCGGAAGGGGGGGGAGGGACTGAGAGGGGACGGAGACAAAGGCGGCTACACAGGGGGACAGGGACGGAGGCTGGGAGGAAACACAACAGCAGGATGTCGGAAAGAGCTCAAAGCAAACTAGCTGGGTGTGAAGGGGCGGGAAGCAGAGGGGGCGAGCTGCCCGCAATCTGGGGGCGCCCAGGGCCCACGCCCACGGGGTCCAGGCCCGGGAGCCGTGCAGCCCCAGACTCACGAGCAGGCCTGGGTCCCGGCCCAGTGGGCCAGCGTGAGGCCCAGCCTGACAGCCCAGTGCCCGCTGCACGTGGGCTGGAGTGTCCTGGGCGGCACAGGAGCCTGCAGGGAGGCCGGGGAGCCGGGCAGGAGGTGCTGGGTGGGCGAGAGCCTGGCACCGTGCCCTTGCTTTGCTCACTGACACGCGTACTCCTGGGGGTAGGAACTATTGTTATCCCCACTTGACAGATGGGGAAACTGAGGCTTAAAGACTTAAAGAAAACTGCTGAGGCCTCATAGCAAGTAAGGGCCTTAAGCAGGCCTGACCCCAGGCCACGGCGTGAGTACCGTCCTTTACTGCCATGCCCTCGAGGCCCACCCTGCCCCGCACACTACCCCGCCCATCCTCACAGCGCCGCAGACAGCGCCGCAGGCCAGGGGGTGGCACGCCGCAAGGGGAAGCTGAAAACAGAGAAACCGACAAACCGTCCTTGGCCCGCCCACCCTAAGGACAGGCCCGGCGCAGCCGCACCCGGGCCACTGAGGCTGCACCCGTGGGGGAAGCTGTGCTTGGTGACCCCCTGCCCGGGGTGTAGAGGTTACGACGCGGCTTCTGGTTAATAAGTTCCAGCTGGGCCAGTGTCGCAAGAACAGATGGGCGGGAGTAGCGCTGTCTGGCCCATTCGGTCCCCTCATGACCTGCAGGCCCGGGGCAGGGATATTCCCTCCAGAGATCAAGCCCTTCACAAGAAAAAAGCAATCCTGCCGCTTTTTTTTTTTTTTTAAGTAGCCACCTCTCCACTTGTATTTAAGATTCAGACTCGACACTGAGCTCCACAGCGCCCAGAACGGAACCCTGCTTGGTCAGATCACTCCCAGTACAGCTGCGTCCCCTCTGCCCGGGACAATCACAGGGTTTATCCCCACCACCGTGTGATGGTAAAGCCCTCATGGCTTCTCGCTGGCTGATGGCAAGTCCCAGTTCCTTCCTGGGCCTCTCCAGGCGCAGCCCCACCCTTCCCTGCTCACTCACTCACTCAGCTCCAGCCACACTGCCCTCCTGCTGGTCAGTGGACACATTAGGTGCGTCCCCACCTCAGGAGAAACCTCTACACTTTAGGGTCAATCCTTCTCATTCAGATCTCAGCTCAAATGTCCCACCAGAAAGAGGGCCTCTCCAATGAACAGCCTCCCGTTAATTTATTCACAGCACTCATTACTGCTGAGATCATCTGATTTGTGTGGGCTGATGTCTGGCTGCCCCTCTGGAAGGTCAGCTCTGCAAGGAGGGCACTGTCTTGTTTTCTTATAATCCCTGTACCTCAGCTAGTGTCTGCGAGTATTTATTTAAAGACTGATGGCCGCCTTCCTGGCCATGGGGCAAGCATCCCAATTCCTAGCCTGTCATTCAAGGCCACTCACCAACCTCCAGTACCTTCTTGGCCTCCACTTCACTGCTCCCTCTCCCGAACCCTTGAGGGAGCAGCACATCCCTTAGCACACCAGGCCATTTCACTCCTTCATGCTTGTCTGTGCCACTCCCTCTGCCTGCAGTTCTCTTCCGTTGTTTCCCACCTGGTAAACTCCTATGCAGCCTTCAAAGCCCAACCCAAATACCTCTGCCCTGTACAGTAGAAAGCATAAGGGTTGGGATTTAGACATGGATTTAAATCCTGGCACCCATACTTCCTAGTTGGGTGGCCTTGAGCAAGTCACTTCGTTTCTACTGATCTCAGCGTCTTCCTCTGCAAAAAGGGACGACCCGTCCCTACTCTGGAGCCTTCTGTTTTGCCAGCTGACTTTTACTCTCTGGAGGCCTGGAAGGTGCCTTAGAGCTCTGAACCCTTTGGCAATTCGGGAGAGTGGGCAGCAGTGTGGTGAGCATCTACTGATTGGGCTCCCAGCAGCCACACCCCCTCCTTTTGGTCGCCCACCTGATTCCCCTCCAGACACAAACCTGCTTGTTCCCTCCATGTGGTTCTGATAGGCTCCCACTCCCGTAGCTGCTGGGTTGGGCATGTGAGCAGGTCTGGCCAATCAGAGCATTCCATCCCTTTCTGCCACAGCGATTGGCTCAGAGGTGGGCACCATGTGATCCAATCTAGGCCAATGAGATGCCTCCTTGGGACCCTGGCTGAAACCACGGGTGAAGGCGCTGCCCGCTGGCTGGGGAGCGGGGAGTGAGGCCACCACAGAGAAAAGCCAGACCTAGAGATGCAGGCGTGGTTCGAGCCGCTGACGGCAGAGCATCTGGCCCAGTGAGTCTGAGACACTGCCCTCTGGGGGCGCCCCGTCTCTGACCCGTCACCTTCTGTGATTCCAGGGCCAGGACAGAAAGGAGACGGGGGTCCAGTCGGGCGCTGGGGCGCCACGGAGCAGGCGTTGAGAGACCTGGCGGGCTGGGGCCTGCGGGGCTCCGGGGGAGGCGGCGGATACAGGGCAGCCGGGGGCAAGCTCGGACGCCTGCACTGAGGAGCTGCTGCTGAGGCCTCAGAGCCCCTGTCCTCACCGACCCCCCCAGCCCTGGCACGTTGGCTCACCAGGAGTCACTGGGCATTTCTGCATTTATTCTGCATGGGACCAAATCCTGGTGTCTCATTAGAAACGGTGGCTGCCTACGGGGCCCTACACTGCACGACTGCAGGGGCTCCGAGACCATCGTGGACCGTTGTCCCCTCGGCCTGGGTCCCCAGGTGCTGCTGTGCCTGAGAAGGCAGCGGACGGACAGCGGGGACAGAGCCGCCGTCCCCACCCGAGCCTCCTGGGTCCTTCCCCCTGGAGCCCCTCCAGGAAGGCTGTTGGGGGAGAAGGTCCCTGTTACCCCACATCACGCTCGGACCTCGGCCAGGAAGCGGGGCCCTAAGGGACGGGATATGCCCCAGAGGACAAGGAGGGCAGCAGTCCAGCCCAGAAGGGGGGGGCGGGCCCCCTGGAAACAAGCCCCCCCCTACACACACCCAGGGTCCCCTGGAAGTGGGCAGAGCCCCAGCCTGGCTCTGAGAGAAACACCCCTGATTGCCAACCTCAGGAAAGATGCTCAACCTTGTGAACCCGGAAGGGGATGGAGGTCAGGACGGGGTGGGGCAGGGCGGGCTGCAGCACCTCCCAGCAAGGCCCCTGTGGACCAGCAGGGGTGGGGAGCTAAAGCAGCAGCATCACGGCTCCCCCGGGTGTGCCTCCGGGGCCAGAGGGGACAGACTGCAGGTCTGGGTTTTTGATGTTAAAACACACGCTGGGAGGGCAGGTTGTCAGCGAGTTCTGTCCCCAGCCCAGATTGACGCTGGCACAAGCGAATACGTGGTCAAGGGCATCACACAGAAGCAGTCACCGCACCAGGTAAGCCACAGGGAAGCCAAGGGTGGGCGGGCAGGGGGGACAGTGGGCCTGTCAGTGGGGCCGGGGCGAGGGTAGGGCGCTGAGGGCAGCAGTGCCCCAGGCAGCTGCCCCCCCTCCTCTGGCATCCTCCTCATCCCCAGGACCCTGACCACTAGGTCAGCATTGGCCTGACGGGCACCAGTTGGGCTGCTCCAGACCTACCCACTAGAAAAGGGGCAGCAGAGCCCGCTTCGGGGGTCTCTGGCCCACCTTGTGGCAACTTCTGCCGCTTTGGAGACTCACCTGCCTGGAGGAGGGGGCTGCAGTCCCTCCTGGGCCCTGGAGCCCTAGCCCCCTGCCACAAGCCACGTGCTCCACCCGCTTCCAACTCGGGCTACGCTGCCAGGACACACTCGGAGATGCCGCAGGCCCACCATTAGCACAGCCTCACTGGCTCCTGGGGTCAGGGGCTTCAGCTCAGGGCTTGGGGGCAGAAGAGCCAGCAGGGTCGGCTGGCTTGATTAGCCCTTGCGTGTCCAGGTCACCCTCACAGCTCTGATGGCTGGCAGCAGGCCATGGGGAAAAGTCTGAGAGTGCAGAAGGAACAGAGAGGGGCTCTGGGAAGCAGAGGAAAGGCTTCCAGGCCTGGGGGCGCTGGAAGCAGGGTTGCAGAAGGGTCTGCCAGGCCGGACGCAGTGAGGCCGCCCTGCTGGGGGAGAGGGTCATGGCCAAGGGTATTCATGAGGCAGGTTCGGCTCAGGTGGGGAACGGCCTGAGCAAAGGCTAGGAAGGGGGCACGGGAGGCACCCTCCTACCCTGCAGGAGAGGGAGGAGGTCAGAAGGAACAAAGTGCAGGCCCTCTCTCCCCCCACACCCGAGCCTGAGCCCTGGGGGCCAGGAGCCACTGTGCCCTGCCCAGCCCTAGGTCCTGGTAAACATTTGTCCAAGAAAGAGTGGGTGGCCAGTGTCATGACCGCAGACACTAGACTACAGCCCACGCGATGTGGGGGGATGCTCGGCTCAGCTAGGGCATGGGAACCCCCTCCCCAGGAGGCAGGAGCACCACCCCCATGGCCCCCCAGCTCTCAGAACTGGTCGGGGGACGGAAAGACTGACTGCGGCTCCCTCCCGTGGGCCTGGGGAGGCGGCCAGGTCTGGGCAGCTGTGTGCAGACATGGAGGGGACGGTGTGAAGAGCAGGGTGACTGGGCAGAACCCTGGTGAGCACCGAGGAGGCCTCCCAAGCCCAGCTCACCCCGACCCCAGCCCAGAGGCGTCACAGAGGTTTGAGGTGAGCAGGAGAAGGAAGCCCCTCACCCCAGGATGCAGGGGTTACCAGGCCACCCATGTGACCTCTGGCTTGACGAAGAGGCTGGGAGCCCCTTTGCTCCCATTTAACTGCACTGCCCCAGAGACCCTGTAAGGAGGAACTCGAGCAGCCCATTTTACAGATGGGAGTACTGAGGCCCTGGGCAGGGGGCGGGGATAGGTCACCCAGACCCAGCCAGGTGGGTCCATGCTGCCCCCAAAGTCTCCTCAGCCTCATCTCTTGAGCCACCCTGACCCCACACTCCCATGGTCCCCTCCCACCGGGGGACACGGTTACTTCCTCCCCGGACCCCCTCTGCAAGGCTCCAAAGGAGTGATTCCAAGGATTCTAGCAGAGCCCAGGGCGGGTGGGGGAGGAGATACAGATTCCCCCAACACACACTCTCACATTCATTCACACCCACACCAGGAAAAGGCAAACAGAGCAGAGGTCAGAACGGGCCTCTGGCTGGGCGCCTCCAGCCCCAGGCCGCCCACGGGCCCCTCGGCCTCTCCAGTGAGTGAAGACTCAGCGCATGCCCGGCTCGGAGCTGGAAATCCGCACAGCGGTCACGACTGGCTGCCTGTTTCCCCCACCGGACCATGAGGTGGGTGCTCAGGACCCTAGTCCTTCCCGGTGCGAAGTTAAGGCGGAGCAGGGGCGCCAGGGCGCAGCGCGGTGCGCGGAGGGGCCACCTCCGGACCGGGAGCGTCAAGCCCGCCGCCCTTGCGCGGCCGCAGACCCGGAGGGGTTTCCGGGCGCTAAGCGGAGTGAGCGCGAGGCAAAGGAGGCAAACTTCCCGGGTGGGCCTAATGCCCTCCGCCGCCCACCACTCACCTGGTCCCTGGGCCCCGGCTGGTAGGCCCGGACTGTCACCTCTCACCTCTCCGGGCCTTGGGAGACCCACTCCCGAGGGGACAAGACCCTTGCGGGGAGCCGGGACAAGGGCGGGGCGTTTAGAGCCTTTCTGAGCCCGCCCGCCCCGGTGCCCCAGCCCGGGAGGAAACCGCAGGTGCCCCCGCCCGGTCGGGGGTCCGGCCGCTGGTGGGGCGGCTCTGGGGCCGGCGGGCACTCACCCGGGCGCAGGAGCAGGAGCGCGGCGCCCAGACACGCGGCCACCAGCGCGCGCCGCCGCCACCAGCGCCTCCCCATGCTTGACCGGCGCGCGCTGCTGTCCGCGGGGTCCGGCCCGGCCCGCACCCGAAGCCGGCCTCCCGCCCCGCCCCGCCCCTGGACCCGCCCACGGACGAGTCCTCGGACCAGGACCCGAGGCCCGCCCCAGAGCAACTCGCCCCAGGCCCTCCCGCTGACCCGCCGACGGACGAGTCCTCGGACCGGACGCTCACTGGGAACCGGACCCGAAACCCAACCCCCAACCCACCCCAGGGCCGCCCAGGGACTGGTCCTCGCTCCTGGATCCGGACCAGGGACCGCTTCGGGACCCTCCCGGCGGCGCGCACCACTGCCCTCGGCGCGGGGGCGAGGGCTCTGCTCGCCAGGGGCGGGGTGGGGGGGCGAGGCGGCGACTGCTGGGGACCAGGCAGGTGGGCGAGGCGGATCGGCGGGCCAGTCTGCCCGGCCCCTACCCAGTTCAGCGGGGCAGCCGAGCAGTGGTCCAGGGCGCCAAGGGTGGAGACTGGGTGGAGGGAGCCCTGTCGCCGGCGCGGCTCTGTCCTCTTCCGCTCGTCCGGGGGCGCCATCCTCTACCCGAGGCCGAGAAGCCTTGTCACATTGGCGGATGAGCGGGCCGGGGGAGCACGGTGTCCCGTTGCCTTTTTGCTGCGTTACGTACCAGGGGTCCAGGGGCTGGCTTGGGGCACTAGCCGCCTATACGTGACTCCCCCGGAACCCCCCTTCCCGGAATCAGGCCCAAGGGTGTCTCTTTCTCCTCCCAAGCCCACCCTGTAGCCTTGTTTTTACACGGTGGTCTGTGTGTGCTGGTGTGTGTGCTTGAGACAACACTGAGCAGTGTGAGTGTGTGGGAAAGGCTGCGTTTCTGAACTGCTTTTGAAGAATCTGCTGATTCCAACCCTGGTGGTGCCACTTACATGCTGTGTGAGATCAAGAAAGTGGCCTAACCTCTCTGTGCCCCAGTTCCCTTTGCAGTGGCATAGTACTAGGACACACCTCATCATGTTGTGGGAACTGAATGAGACACAGGAGGTGTTTGGCACGGCGTCTGGCACTCAGTGAGTGCCATCTAAGTACTTGACGTTGGTGACGATTTTATTTTTACAGTTACTCTCTGTTTCTGGCAGGTGACTCTGGTTTCTGTTAAGGTGCTGATATAAAAATTCGTTCCCGGTATGTGTAAGTTTTAAAGGTCTATTTAAAGGAGAATATTAAATAAATAATAGTTCTGCTGTCTTAAAGATTATGGCTGCAAATGCTATGATAGGTCTCAAATGGCAGAGGGGCAGGAAACAGTTCACAGACAAACCAGAAGTTCCCTATTATGACTTTCCAGACAAACGGGACAGAGAGCCTTGGCGAGCATCCAGTTCACGCCCAGAATGGCCTGCGGGCAGGGCTGCTGCTGCTCTGGGCCCAGGGCCTGGATTCCCGGTTATCTACACCCCCAGCCGGCCCCCAATCTCCCCTACACCCGCATTGGGACCAGAGTTCTCTGTAGGGTCCCAGCCCCTGGCGTCCTTAGGAAGGAGTCTCGGTCCCTGTGCTGCCACCTGGTGGCCAAAGTTGAGGACAACATCTCAGCCCATTCCCATCCAGGAAAGTCCCTGGAGGCCCCTGGGGACCCAGTGTTGGGTCCTGGGGTGGGAGGGTGAGCACACCTCGCCAGAGGCCCAGGGCCTTGGCAGCTCCCCTGAGAAGACGCCAGCTGCGACCTCTGCCCTCTCACGGGAGTTCGCATGCATTCGATCCCTCGTTCAACAGGCACTGGGTACCCACTGGGTGCTGAGGCCCTAGGGGAGAACAGGACAGGGCGCCCTCTGCCCTCGTGGGCTACAGTATGGATGGGGGAGGGCATAGGAAAAGGGGCGAACATGTGCGATCACGGCAGGTGGTAAACGTGCTATGAAGAAAATAAGGGTGGGGCAGAGGGAGGTGTGCAGGGCCAGCCTCGGAGGTACCGGCAGCAGAGGTGCGTAGGCGGCGAGCTGCAGAAGGAACAGCCCTTGCGGAGGCCCTGAGGCGCCCTGCTAGTGGCTGTTGCCCTCAAATTCAGGCGTTAAACATTTCAATTTCGCTCACAATTTAGTGGGTGAGGAATTGGGGGAGGGGCTCCGGTGGGTGCTTTTCACTGGGGATCTCATGCTACTGCGTCAGACGGCAGCTGGGACTGGTCGTCCGGAGGCCGGCCCAGGCTGGCCGACCCGATGGCTCCGTCACAGCTGGGCAGACACCGCAGCACTCGCACTCCTCACGCCCCAAGTGGGGTCTGGCTCCGGGGGTTGCTCCCACAGAGCCTCAGGCTGCCTCCTGTTGCTTCCCCGGGAACTGCTAGGGCCGCCCCAGCCTCACTCAGAGAAGCACCCGAGCGAGGATTTGCCGGCATGTTTAAAAGCACCAAGGGCGTAGAGATGCACATGCTCCTTGAACAGGAAGCAGCAAGGGGGCTCTGAGGTGGACAAGGTGGATGCGAGAAGTCGGAGAGGCAGATAGGGCGTCCACGTCCCCAGCCCGTCGTGGGCCACGGTGTGGGCTGTTCTAACTGCCCCGCTGCTGATGGACTACAGGTTGGCGGGAGGAGGGGGGAAGGCGGGAGGCTGGGCCGACTCTGGGAGAGGTGAGGGGTGTGGACCAGGGTGCGGTGGTCTCAGGGCTCCGACTATACTTTGAAAGTAGAGGGGTCAGAGGTCAGGGTGCCTCAGAGAAGCCACCCAGGGCGGCAGAGTGGCTGGAGGGGAAGCAGGCACTAGGTTGATGGTCCAAGGGACAGAGGTCCTGCCTGGCTCGAGAAGGCCTGACGGGCCTGCTGGTGACACGGCAGAGATTGGGGCCCAGTGTGGCCTGGGTGGTACCAGGAGGGCAGGGCTGGGCTTTCGGTGCTGGTCGCCAGGTGCTAGGAAGAGAGGCTGGCCAGGACAGGAGTAGCGGCTGGGAGTGACGGGAGGGGAGACTGAAGCAGGCACTCGACGCTGAAGAGGACAGGCCACGGCCAGCACCAGGAGCCCGAGGCCTGAGGCCCAGGGAGGCACATGCTGAGGGCCCGCCTGCCTTTCTTTTTTTTTTTTTTTTTTGCGGTACGCGGGCCTCTCACTGTTGTGGCCTCTCCCGTTGCGGAGCACAGGCTCCGGACGCGCAGGCTCAGCGGCCATGGCTCACGGGCCCAGCCGCTCCGCGGCATGTGGGATCCTCCCGGACCGGGGCACGAACCCGTGTCCCCTGCGTCGGCAGGCGGACTCTCAACCACTGCGCCACCAGGGAAGCCCATGCCTGCCTTTCTTTACTCCTTGTTAGTTTTACATTTTATTTATTTGGTTTGTCCATGGAGCCAAATTCAAAAACTCCACAGTTCTCTTGAATTGATGTGAAATTCAGGTACCATAAAATTACTCATTGAAAAGTGTACAATTTAGTGCCCTGACGATGTGGAAAGCAGCAGTCTTACAGGGAAGGGTCTCCTTTCCTCCTGTTCGCTCCCAGTTCCTTGTGGATCCTTCAGAGACAGTTCACGCCCACGTGTATACGTTTTCTTTGCTTTCTGTGCTATTACATTGCTCTGTTCCTTGCTTTTTTGATAGTGGCAACAATGAGAAAAATAACATCTTATCCGGTGCTGCTTCTGCACAGGTGCTGTTCTAAGACCTTCACGTGTGTTACCTCGTTTAACACTCAGATCCCATGAGGTAGCTACTGTTACTGGTTTCATTTTACAGACCAGGAAACTGAGGCACAGAGAGGCTAAGGAACTGACCCAAGGACCTACAGCTCGTGAGTGGTATAGCCAGGTTCCACTTACCTGTCTGCCATATTTAACATCTGTGAGAT
The DNA here is from genome assembly GCF_964270905.1 of Leucopleurus acutus. Classification (NCBI taxonomy): domain Eukaryota; kingdom Metazoa; phylum Chordata; class Mammalia; order Artiodactyla; family Delphinidae; genus Leucopleurus; species Leucopleurus acutus. The sequence goes on along the minus strand of NC_139153.1, from coordinate 967,241 downwards.
CCCAGTGGTTTTAAGTAGCTTTTAGGGTGTTTAAAAATCAAACTGTTTATTTGGGGATCCTTGTAGATTCAGGTGCAGTTGTAAGAAACAGTAAGAGAGACCCGGGTGCCCTGTTCCCCCGTGGTAGCGTCCTGCTGTCTGTAGCCCGAGGTCACAACCAGGACACGGATACAGTCCCCCCTTCGGTTCAGGACAGCGGAAAATGTTTTTAGTTGGTTGCCAACATTTAAAAATGAGATTTCACAAAAAGTGTGAGATTTGTGGCTTCTCTTGAGCCGTCGCCCAGAAGCAAATCCTGAGTGGAGGTCTCGGTACAGCCTGTCCGTTGGGGGCATGGGATGGGGATACCCGCGGGGCAGCTCAGCCCACTCCTGCCAGGGGCTCCCCAGAGCTGCTGCCTCCACCCATGCCCTGCCGCGGCGAGGGCGCTGGGGTATTTGCCCACCGCTGTTGCTGGTGGAGAGCTGCTCCCCAGCAGATGGGGAGGGGGCTGGCGATTCTCCAGCACTTCCAACCCCCCCTCTGAGCGGGAGGTGCAGGTACCGGCTGCTGGCGGTCACAGCTGCGTGACCTGCAGGCCCAGGCAGGGGCCTGTCCCCAGTGCCCGTAGCGGTGCCGGGCCAGGACACTGCCCGGTCCCTGGTGTCGGAGAGAGCGTTGGATGGACGGCTGCGAGCCTGCGTGCGTGTCTGCTGCTCACCCTACGAGGCAGCCTCCCCGCCACCTGGACACAAGAGTACGCTCGCTGCCCGGCCGGAGATCTGGGAGGCCGAGGGGCGGCTGGAGCCAGACCCCTTGGCTCCAGGGGCCCAGATCCCAGCTCCACCAGGACTAGCTGTGTGGCCTTGGGCAGTTTCCACACCTATGAAACGGGACAGTGGGCCCCGCAGGCCGGTGAGGGCACAGGGTGCCCCGGGTGACGTGCGGTGCTCCGAGGAGTAACCGTCCGGAGGCGTCAGCCGTCCTGCTCTCGTGCCAAGTGCAGGCCCCACGCCGGGCACCCACCTGGTGGCTGCGTGCCTCCCACCCCTTGCGTGGGGCCGCAGGGCCGGCCTGCAGCTGAGCTGGGTCCACAGCCAGGTGTGCTGCCTCCCCGGGCCCCCGGGATTCTAGCGGCCCCTGGACCTCAGCCACCCCACCCGGAGTGCGGGGCGAAGAAGCAGCACCTTCCCACAGGGGCGCTCGTGGGATGGGGCTCGCTGAGAGCCTGGGAAGGAGTGGGGCGGCCCGCACCTCGGTGGGGGCTGAGGAGGGTGTAGCTGCCGCTGGCCGGGCTCCCGCCACCCCTGTCACCCAGGGGGCAGGGAGGAGGGATACGAGGGCCACCACACTCTGTGCCGGGCCAGTGTCACGGGCCCCCCATCATCAAGACACAGACCCCACGTCGCCTGCCTGGTGTAACTCCCCCATGAGACAAACCCGAACACGAGAGCGCTCCCCATGCTGTGTCCTAGAAGACACGCCCCTCAGGGCCAGCACCCCACTAAAAGGACAAAGGAACCCTCACCCAGGCGTCCCTGGCACGGAGCCCGCCTGTCCCAGGACACCGCCCCCAGGTCAACACTGCGTGCCGCCCGCCTGGGGCCGTGACCCTCCGACCTCCGACCTCCGACCTGCGCACGGCTCCTCCCGGAGGCCCGGGGGCCAATGAGGGGCTGGAGGGGGTGGGCCTGGGGCCAGAGGACCCCGCCCAGCCGGACCTCGACTGCCCGGTCCCGCCGCGGCCCCCGCAGAGTGGGCCTCCGCCTCGCGTCCGCCAGACATGTCCAGCCTCCAGGCGCTGTGCTCCGGCCTGCCCTTGCGGCCTCTCCCAGAGAACCGGGGACGCCGGGCCGGGGTGCCCCACGCCCCGGTCAGGACCCCCGGCCTCAGCCCCGCTGAGGAGCAGGTAAGAGCCGGGCCCCCTCCCGCAGGGCCCTTTGCCCTCTGGGTGCACCGGCTGGGCAGTGCCCACGTCCTGCTCTGAGCCGTGTGTGCCAGACTGCTTCACACCCCATATCCCTCATTCTTTGCCCAGGGGCCGCCCTGGGGGATAGGAGTCCGGCCCCCATTTACTGATGGGGAGGGGCCCTGGGGCTCACGATCACCCAGCCAGCAAGCGGGGGCCTGTGGCCGCCTCCAGCCCAGGAAGGCGAAGTGAGCGCAGGAGCCGGACTGCAAGTCCCGCGCCAGCTTCCGGAGCCTGAGCCACCAGGGGCCCCCCTCCCGGCCATGACACACAGGTGTGCGCAGGCGGCTGGAATGAGGCCGAAAAAGAGCTTTCTCCTGTTTTCCTTTACTGAGGATGGCTTGACAACTTCAGGAACCCTGGGGGAGAGTGGCGAGTACAAGTGAGCGCAGAGATTAGAAGAGGGGTCCCGCCACCCGGACAGAGGCTGCCGCCCTCCCGGGGCGGCCGTGGGAGGGGGGCACAGGGCGTGCAAACTGGAGGGGCTGCCGGGGGATCAGGCGGCCTTTAGAGTTTCCACCCTGGTCACCTTCCTGCTGGGCGCCAACGCCTCGACCTTTGGCGTGGGGACCCAGAGGGCTCTGCCGCCTGCGCATCCCAGGGGACACCCTGATGGGCGGTGATGGGATCAGCTGAAGGGCGCGGGCCCTTGGAGTGGGGTGGCATGCGGTCTGGGGAGTCTGAGCTGTGGAAGGGGCTGAATCTTGGGTGTGGGTGCCCGGGGCGTGGGGATCCTGCAGCCTACTGGTCCTGGGGGACAAGGAGAAAGAGGCGTATGGCTCTGTGCCCCTCCCCCTTCCTGCTGCTCTTTGGTCTTTGACCCGGGTTCTGCTGCAATTCCCTGGGCGGTAGGAGGCCACTCCGGGGCTCCTGGTCGGGGCTGGTCACCAGAGAGACCAAGCCGTGGTTGCATGTCACCATGAGGGGCCGGGAATGGAGTTACTGATCCATCATGCCCACGCCTACCAGATCCCCCAGCTCCGGGGCTGGCAGTGTCTGGGTTTGTGAACACGAGGAGGTGCGGCGGGGCGCCTGCCCCTTCCCCCGCCCTCGCGAGGGTTGCTGCTCACCTGTACCCTTCATCACATCCTTTGTTATGTAATGAACCGGCGAACGTGTTCCCCTGAGTTCTGTGAGCCATTCTGGTGAATTATTAACCTTGAGGAGGGGCGTGGGCTCCCCATTCCTAGCTGGTTGGTCAGGAGCACAGGCGACAGTGGGGCGTGTAATTGGCGTCTGAAGCGGGCCGTCTCGTGGGGCTGAGCCCTTAGCCTGTGGGCGGGCTCTGGGCGGACTGCGGTCCACAGTGTCCCGGCTGGACTGAAGTGTAGGACGCCATCCGGGTCGGAGGAGTGGTGGGTGTTGGAGGGCCCACGCGTCCACTCCCTGCCGGGACCTGCGAGAGGACACGAGAGCTCCTCCTGGACAGGCCCAGGCCCAGGGACGGCTTCCTCTGCGGCCGGCTTTACGTTTTCCTCTGGCTGGTTTTCTGTTTTATTTAAACGTCCCTTTGAATTTTGACATAAGCTTTTAAAGGTAGTTTTAAGAGATAAGTCAAATATTATGACGTTTCCTAATCTTTTGGTGTCTCCTTCCAGACGCTTTTTGTGTGCGCACAAGGTGTGTGTGTCCATCCTTCTTAAAAGCATAAGTGGAAGCTTTCTTTTGAGGCTGTTCCTTGTGGGTGCGTTTGGAGCTGCCCCATGGTTTGAACTGTTGTTGTTTTTCGTGGTTTGGATGAACAAAGACATGCTCCACTCTTCGTTCTTCTTTAAGTGGATTTCTGTTGAAACGCAGAGGATGGACTGGCTGTCGCGTTTCAGTCACTGTGGGACTGTAGTGCAGAGGGAGGGTCTCGTCACATCCCGTTAGAAACGTCCTCGGCATCCCCGCTCCCCCACGTGCAGCTTCTCTTACCGATAGTTCCCCAAAGCGTGCCCCACCCTCAGGGGCTGTGCTGGACCTGAGCTGCCAGGTCTGAAGACCTCCCCCCACTGCTGACCATAATCCTCCGCTTCTTGAGGGCGGGGTTCTGTGGGGCTCACTTCCGGGTCTTCAGTGATGCCAGAGCTGTTTGTTGAATGAGTGAACAAGACCATGTGCTAAGCGCCCGAACCAACACCCTCTAAGAGTTCAGCGGGCAGGAGAAACCTAGGAAAGCTTCTTGGAGGAGGTGGTCTTGGCACCAGAGGCAAGGTTCCCAGACTTGGAGATCTGAGAGGCGAGGCATCTGGGACAGAAGGAGGCGGTGAGTGGAGATGCAGAGACGGGCCTGTGCAAAGTAGGCTGGGCTGGACGAGGCCCCGCGTAGGCCCAGGCTGGGTGCCGACCTCAAGAGCCAGGCCCAGCCTGGATGCCCACCAGTGTGCACTGTGTCAGAAGCCCATGAAGGTCTCGGAGCTGGAGTGTGAGCTGCTGCTCGGCATGTGCCCACAGAGAGCGAGGGCTGGTGCAGAGCTCCTAGGAGGGCAGGTGGACAGGGGCCCGGCGTGGAGGCCATGAGTGTGCAGACGGTCATCCTGGCAGCTGGCCCCCCAGTGGCCCATGTGTGCCAGGTGCCGGGCGAGCAGCCCTGTGAGGTGGGGGCCATCTGCTCCTTTTACGGAACAGGGGGCTGACGTTCAGAGAGGTGAGGTGTGCTGGCTGGAAGAGACAGGGCAGGGATTCTCGCCTCAGAGCCTCCTGGAGCACCAGCCCTGCTGCGTCATTTTCCAGCCTCCAGAGGCGCCTGCGTTCCCGGGCTCCTGGGCCCACCCTCTGTCCTCAAAGCTGGCAGCACAGCACATTGAAGTCCCTCTTTCTTACTCTGAGCCTCCCCTCTCCTCTCAGAAGGACGCTCGTAATTCCTAGGGCTGACCTGGAGAGGCAGGGTCATCTCACATCTCTAAATCCTTCCGTCATCACATCTGCAAAGTCTCTTTTGCCATGTAACACAACATATTCCCGGGGAATAAGGTGTGGAATCGTTGGGGGCCATAATTCTGTCCCCCATCCCATCAGGCACCCAGAATGTTCCAGCCCAGTGGCTGAACACGGGACTTTTATGAAATAATCCCATGACCCTAAGGGTACAGGCCACTGAGCTTGTCCGCTTCTTATGCCTTTGAGGTCAAGGTCGGGGAGATGGAGGTCTCTGGAATTCTGTCCAGTTTATGTGCGTTAGATGCTTCTGATTTTGCCAGTAAGAGCCCACTGGTAACTGCATTCTATGATTAACAGGCCACAATCTCACCTGTGAAATTCCACGTGCTACACAGCAGACCCTCCGGGGCAGACTTGCCGTGGAGCTGAGGTGGAAGCAGTGCGGCATGAGCGCCAGCTGACCCCGGGGGTGAATCCCCAAGTATGGCCCCCACGGGCTCTTCCTGGCAGCATTTGAAGTAAACTGAAGACTTTTTAACAAGGAAGCTGCAAAGCTGGGGAGGGGGAGAAGCAAGAAATGCCCCCGGCTCTGGCTTGGGTGTCTTTACAGGAACAGGAGGGCGCGGCGCTGCACTGTGTGCTAGGCCGTGCGTGTTATCTCATTAGTCCTTCCAGCAACACGGCCAAGCTGGCGCCCCGAGAGATGCAGAAACAGGCGGGCGGCCTCCCGGGCTGGTCCAGCCGGTGCTTAGCAGGGCCCGGTAGGCAGCTGTGCCTGCCTTTCCGAGCTCATTGGGAAACCGTCCCGCCTCTCCACCTGGCCTGTCCTCATGGGGCCTCCTCTGCTGAGGCTGCCCCTCATCCCCCCGGGGGGCAGGTCACACGCCTGTCCGAGTTGCATTTTCTCGTCCTGACCCCGAGAACTGCCCCCATTCAGAGCTTGGGGTATTGAATCCAGGCCAGCAGAGCTGCTGCTTTAATTCTTTCACTCAAGGAATAGTCACTGCAGGCCTGTTACGTAAATTCAGACACAGAAGATAAAGCTATTGAACAAAAGTGTAACAGAAGACAACTTTGCTGAACTAGTAGAAATGTGAAATTTCAGATACAAGGACAGTTTATCGTTGAAGGAACCCAAAGAAACCCCAACGTACAATAGTCCACGTGAAGACATATCCAGGCTAGTCTTCTGAATTTCAGGGAGAAAGAGAAATTCAGCAAATCCTGAGATGGAAATTGTCCACAGGGAGAAATAGCCCAGCAGCTGGGAAGGGGGCTTCGGGGGTCGGAACCAGTATTCGTTAGAAAATGAAATAAAAGGAGCTACCGTTGGGTAGGACGTATTAGGGCCCGTGTAGTAAGGTCACGCGTCCCGTGGAGCGTGTGTGCGTGACACGTTGCTTTTGAAACTTTTCTGTAAATGTTCAGTTTCTCTTGGCAAGCTCTGACTGGAAGCTGTACACTGATAGAAAGAACCACCCAACCTCTGCGTCGAGGTGTAACCTGGACCCCAGAGGCCCAGGCCGAGGCGACGGGCACGACCCTGAAGGGCCCAGCCCTCCTGAGCTCTGGCGCACGCCTAGCCCTGCCTGCCCTTGAAGCCGTGTCCCTGGCCTTCTGCAGCATGCCCTCCCCACGCCGGCCTCTTCCCCTCCCGCCCTGCTGCTGCGCACGGCTCGCTCGTGCCTCTCCGGGGGTCCCGGACCAGCGGCAGCAGCTGGGATCCCGTCAGAGACGTGAGTCAGAGACGCTGCGGGCGGGCCCAGCCCTCCGATGCACCTGACCCTCTGCGCGATTCTCAAGCCGCTGGAGTCTGAGCACCGCCTGTGGACGTATTTCTAGCCGCCTTTCAATTTTTCCAAGAGAGCAGGGATTACGTGCTTTATTCCACGTGGACCTTAGAGAGGGACTCGCTGTGCAAACCCTGTCAAGTCCCCGTCACTCCTGAGCTGGAGTTCCCCTCGTTGCCCTTCTTGCCCTCGGCTTCCTCCTGAACCGCCCTCCCCCTCCTCTCTCCTCCCACCCCACGTGCCCCCAGGCCCCCAGTGACACCCTTGTCGCGCAGTGCTGGACCTCAGGGCACACGGGGCAGGCTGTCCTCCTGGCCGGGTCCCGGCTCTCTGTCTCCCGGGCTGGCCCTGTGCCCTGCCTGCCCACGTGCCGGTGTCCTCAGGGCCCAGGCCGGGGCCATAGGCTCTTCTCCCGTCACCTCTGCCCGCCCGTCTTCTCTGAGGCTCACACTGCCTCCGCCTCGGTGGATGTGTGTCGAATGAATGCGTTCACACCGGCCCCTCGTCACGCCCCCAGAGCAGTTTGTTCTCCAGGGTCAGCTGGTTGAAGGCGTGGCCTCGACGTCCGCCCCCACACAGGGTCGTCACCCCGCACCCCCAGCCGCAGGCTCCTGCTGGGTGGTGGGAGGGGGAGCGCTGTGAAGGGTCCGCCGGGACCCTGGCCCTGCTTGAGCTCAACGAGACTGATGGGAGGCAAGGAGCCAATGGTGAAGCGTCCGAAGACGCAGAGCCTGTGGGAGAGAAGCGTGGAGGTGCTGAGAGTCAAGACCGCACGGTCAAGGCGGGCCCCCAAGGACGGGCGCCTGGACTGGGGCTTCGAGGAGGGGGCTCCCAGGGGGGCAGCTGGCACGGGGGCTGGGGCAGCAGGAAGGGAAGGGGCCGGACAGGAGCACGAGGGCCGTCTGGAGAAGGCTGACGGGGGCAGGAGTCGCGCGGCTCTCCACGGTGTGCGATGAGAAGCCTTAGATGCTTCTTCCTGCTCTTGGGCGCCTGTCGCCGGCTCCAGGCACTGCCCCGGGCCTCCCGGAGCTGTGTGCCGCCCGAGGCTACCGGCCACGCTGGGTGCTGCTCCGCACTTGCACAAAGAGCCTCCGGGCCTGGCTTGTCAGCCTGCCCTCCCCCCGAGTCTGCACCTGCCGCTGTAGCCACGGGCCTCGGGGCAGCCCCTCTCTGGTCCTTGCCTTGGGTCAAGCAGCCTGGTCCCCCGTTGAGCAAGAAGAGGGAGGGACTCGAGGGCTGCCGAGGGAAGCAGGAAGGGCAGTCAGGGAAGGCTTCCTGCAGGAGGCATCACGGTAGGCTGGCCCGGGGTGAGAACCAGACAGTCTCCGGACAGGGCCCTGGGTTTCTGAGTGGAACAGAGGCAAATCCAGGTGGGGAGATCTTGGCCTGGAGCCCGCACCCCCGCCATCCTCACCCCTCTCCCCTTCCCCCACCCCCAGCTGGCGCTGAGGAATGCCCTTCGGTACTTCCCCCCGGACACCCAGGAGCTGCTGGCCCCCGAGTTCGCCCAGGAGCTGCGACTGTATGGGCACATCTACATGTACCGCTTCTGCCCCGACATTGAAATGAAGTGAGTGCTGGGCCACAGATTCACAGGGGCCCAGAGTGGGAGGCTCCCTGGAGGGACCCTGCTGGGGGTCAGGACACAGTGAGGGGGAGGTCCAGGCTGTTCCCACTAGGAGGCCCATGGACGCGTCTGCCCTGGGCCAGGCTGGGGGCTGCTGCCAGGTCCTGGCAGGAGGATCTGCCTTCCTCACCGTCCCCAGGAGATGCTGCCCCTGCCCGGGCATCACACTCTGAGCACCATTGTTCTTGGAAATGCCGGAAGCGCAGACTGTCGGGAATGACCCCGCAAAGCGGGAGCCACCTGCCCTCGCTCCTGTCTGGGGCTGCTGGCCTGGCGCCCACTGCAGAATGCGTGCCCAGGAGCACTGATGGCCGAAGGAAAAGACGGATGAATCGAGTCCACCTGCAGGAGGGGCCTCAGCTTTGCTTTGCAGTCCGCTTTATCCCAGTCGGAGCCTGCCCACTGGGGACGGAGGGCAGCCTGGGCGGGAGGGGCCCGGCACAAAGCAGGAGGGCGGTTGGAACCACCTCCTGCTGGGAGTTCCAAGGCGCCTTCTGCGGGATGCCAGGGCTTGCTGTCCACCTCTGCGCCCAGCCCAGGCTGGGCCCAAGCTTTAGCAGGAAGGAAGCCTGTGCCCGCCCATCGTCAGGCCTGGCAGCTGCGCCCCCTTTGCAGGGCCTACCCAGTGGAGCAGTACCCCTGCCGGACGAGAGCGGCTGCAGCTATCATGCACATGGTCATGAACAACCTGGACCCTGCCGTGGCCCAGGTAAAGGCCAGGACACGGGGGCCAGGGACCAGCAGTGGAAACGGAATGGGAGAAACGCATGAGATGCTCTCAAGCTTTTTATTCAGAAATAATGATAGATTTGAGGGAAATCGCAAAGACCGTGCAGAGAGGACATCATCCCCTTCTCCAGGGTGCCCCCAGCAGCTGCATCTTCGGTAACTACGGTGCAGCATCAGCACCACGACACCAGCGTTGGTACAACAGACACACGTGTAATTTTACATTTTCTGATAGCCACATGCAGACTGAAAAGAAACAGATTTAATACTGTAGTTTGTCCCAATATATGCAAAATATTATCATTTAACACGTGACCATCAATGTAAATGTTCTGTAGTGTTTTTCCTACTGAGTCCTTGAAACCAGGGGTGTGTTTTACCCCTAGAGCTTGTCAGACGGGCTGTGGCTCAAGTGCTCAGTGGCTGCACGTGCCCTTCCCGGCGTCCTCGAGCGCCAGTCCGTACCTCTGACACCCGTATTCAAGGAAGGTTAGGCTTCGGGGGTCCCTGAGTATTTTACTGGAGGGTGAAAGGGTCCTAGGATGTGACCGCTCCAGGTGGTGGCGGGAGCTTCCTCAGACCCAGCTCTGACGCTCACCCCAGGCTGAGCACTTACGCGGTCACGGGTGGGCCACTGTCCCCGGGCCTTGCCCCTTCTGGCTCCTCCCCTGCCCCCCACTCGTCCTTCGGGGGCCATCGGCCACCTGGCCCCTGAGCCCGGCGCAGGCAGGGGCCTCCCTTCCAGGCCCCCATCTCAGACAGCATCGTGTCCTCCCCAGTTTCCCCAGGAGCTCGTGACCTACGGAGGAAACGGGCAGGTGTTCAGCAACTGGGCTCAGGTACGCTGGATTGTGTGGCCTAGCCCCGCCCTGACCCCAGGCCTTTCTTCCCCCATGTCCTCTGACCTGGAAGCACCTTACAGACCAGGCTCAGGACTCGGGCTGTGCCTCCCCGATGCCTGAGATCCCAGCCCTGGAGGCTACTTGGGGACGTCGGAGGTCCTGAGGGAGAGCCACTGGAGGGTAGAGGGCTGCGGGCAGGACGGCTAGGGCCTGGGGGGGGGGCTTGGGGCTGGTGCAGGGCCCCCGCTCACGGAGCCCCCGTGTTTCTCTCTCCCCGCAGTTCTGGCTGACCATGTCCTACTTGTCCCAGATGACAGAGGAGCAGACGCTGGTCATGTATAGCGGACACCCCCTGGGCCTCTTCCCCAGCAGCCCCGGGGCCCCGAGGCTGGTCATCACCAATGGGATGGTGGGTCCCAGGGCAGCGGGGAGGGCCAGGTGCCCGCACACCCGCCGAGCCATCGTCCCCAAGGGCACGGCGCTGCCCCCAGCCCTCAGCCCAGCCCTCTTGTGCAGGTCATTCCCAACTACTCCTCCAGGATGGAGTACGAGAAGCTCTTTGCCATGGGGGTTACCATGTAAGTACTGTTTCAGCTTATGTTACGGCCTTCGCCAGGCTTTATTATGAAGCAACGCAGCAACAGTAACTGCAACTTTGCAAAGCCCTCACAGTCAAAGCTCTACAGCACGGTTTCGCATTTATGTATTTTCTGCCAGTTTTCATAGATATGCCTACAGTTTTCATATAGGTGTGAGCCTACAGTTTGAATCCTACTTTTGCAACAATTTACTATCGGTTTCAAACATACAGAAAATTGACAGGATTAATAGGGAACACCAAGATTCTGTGATTAATATGCTACTAAACTCACGTGAGCGCCTATCTGTCTGTCTACGCATCCCTATATCCACGATCATTTTTTTGATGCGTCTCAAAGTATTGTTGCCTGGAATTCAGTATTTGTCCATAATTTTTTTTCTTTTTTTAATGTTTATTTATTTATTTGGCTGCGTTGGGTCTTAGTTGCAGCATGTGGGACCTTTAGTTGCAGTATGAAGACTTTCTTAGTGGCAGCATGCGGGCTTCTTAGTTGCGGCATGCGTGTGGGATCTAGTTCCCTGACCAGGGATCCAACTGGGACCCCTGCATCGGGAGCATGGAGTCTTAGCCACTGGACCGCCAGGGAAGTCCCCACAGTTTTCTTGGTCTTGAAGTGAAATTTCCATGTCACGAATGCGCAAACGCACACGTCACGTGCTCCGTTCTGTGAGCTCTGACGACGCGTGTGTCTGTGCAGCCCCTGAGCGCGCTGTCACATTAACGCTCCAATGGGAGGTGTTCCCTCAGACGTTGTAGAAGGAGCCACAGCGAGAAGGGAACCTCCTCCTGCCCGGACGCCCCAGTTCACAGCGTCTCCTGTGTGCTGCCCGACATCCCGTGTGCGTGCAGACGCTCGGCGGGGGCGACTCCACAGCCAGGGGCCACGCCCTCCGCACCTGGCCCCTCCTCGGGATTCGGGCTGACTTGCTGGGTTTCACTGGCGGTGCTCAGTTGCGCTGTTATTTATTCAGCTCACTTGCCACCTGGTTTGGGTTGTTCCCAGTGTTCTGGGGATGTAAAGAATGCGACAGGACAGCCCTGATCTGCACGTGTTTGTGGGTCTCTGGGAGCGGGGCGCTGGCGTCCTGGCCACCCCGCTGGGCCTCAGGCTGAGAGCCTATGAATGATTGTGATCATGGTCGCCGCCACTCGTTCTAGGGTTTACAGAAGCCTCCGAGCGAGGGGCCCTTATTAACCCATTTTGTGGAGGAAGAAACTGAGGCTCAGAAACCCAATTACCCTTTCCTTCGTCGTGAGTAGTTACTGTTATTATATAATAAGTTGCTGTTACTACTATTTGTTACGAGGCCTGACGCCCTCTTCTGTACCAGGGGGAGCAGAGGGACGGTCGGTGTCTGGTCGGCCTCCTGAGTGTGGCCATGGACCAGCCCCTGTGCTGCTGTCCTGCGGGCTCAGGAGAGAAGTTTAAAGGGGCAGAGCTTCAGAGTCAGACCTGGTCTGGCTGCCCCTGAGTGCTGACCCCAGGCGCCGTGAGCAGTTGACCAAAGAGAAGATGCAAATCACCACAGAGGTGGGAAGGGGTTACCTGGAGAAGGGATCTGAGAACCGCTGACCAGGGCAAACCTTTTCACCAGCAGGCTGACAAAAGCGGAGCTGGTCCCCTCCGTGGTGGGGGTACGTGGGGGAACAGGCAGCCACGGGCTGGGGTGTCAAGGTCTGTACGGCAAGGCTGGGGTGCGGGAGGGCCACATCCAGTGACTGCGGTCAAAGCCCCAGATGGAGACAACTCTGACCCCATGATTCTACCCCCAAGAGTGAACTGCAGGAGCAGCAGCAGTGGATCAGGTGCGACGAGGGATGGAATCAGAAGGCCTCCGAATCGCTTCCCAGCCCTGCCGCGTGTCCCTGGGCCCCCTGGGAGCTCGGATCTTACCTGTAAAGGCGCCACGGGTGGTGGCCACCAGGGAGCACGCCCTGCGGCGGGGTCTGATACTTTCACCCGCCTCCCTGGTAGATGTCTATCGTATCAGCACGACTCTCTTACATCCTGTCATATTCACAGAAACACGCAAGGCAGGGGTCATGACTCCCCATTTTTTGGAGGAGGAAGCAGAGGTTCTACATGGTCCAGTGCTTTGTCCCAGTTATGGGACAGGCTTGGCGTTCAGATCTGCGAGAATCAGGATCCACCCTGACCCAGAGGAGAGAAGGTCCAGAAAGTGGCTGGGGGACAGCAGCCTCGAGGGTCTCCTGACCTCAGTGGTCCTCAGGGAAGAGTAAACCTAAGGCAACAGCAAAATTTCCCATCACATTGCCAAAAACTCAACTGTTGGATAAGTATCATAGGATGCAAACAGGAGTGCCTGTGCCCTGCTGGTGAGTCACTCTGGAACGTGACGCTGTCTATTAGTATTTTAAATGTTTGCACGGTGCCCTGACACCCTGTTCCTGGATTCTACCCTGGAGGGCACGGCAGGGCCAGGGAGGTCGCTTACCGTGGCCTTGTCCTGTGGCCCAGCCGAGCCACCCGGCTGACCGACAGGGAGAGGGGACATCCTGTGCCCTCTGATGGGGTTGACTGTGGAGCCACGAAAGGTCTGCGGGTGCTGACGTGGAAAGGCCCGTACAGGCCTTGTGTGTGGGGGAAACACAGACCCAGAAACAGTGCCTACAGAACAAGGCCATTTATGCAAATAGCAATGATCGCCCACACAACACTAACGCCGTTTGCTGGCCTCTGCCCTGCGTGCCACACACGAGTCTAGGTGTCCGCTGACGGGTGGCAGAGCTCCCCTCCCCGGCCCCGGTGAGGGTGTCTGCACATCCCGGGACCAGAATCCCGCAGACTGTCCGGATTCGGGGTGTTGCCGGGAGGCCGCGGCCCGTTCCGCTCTGTGTTCCCCCGGCCCCGGGTCTCCTCCTGCAGGAGCGGCTCAGCTCCCCTGGGTTTGGCCACCACAGGAAGGCTGGTGACTCGTCCTCCCCTGGAGGTGCCGGGTCATGTCAGCTCTTGTCCACGTGGCTAAATGTTCCCCGGTGACTTTACTTTAGTTTTTAAGAGAATGAAACCTGTCTGAGGGGGAATGAAAGGTCTGAGGGGGACCAGAAATGGGGGGCTGTGGCCTTTTCTATAGCTTTCTTTTGTCTCTGAAGGAGAAGGTAGTGCTGCACTTGGGGTGATGACAGTGCGTTTCAGGCCCTGTGAAGTGGGGCGCCAGGCACCGGCTCACCCCGCTTCCCCCTCTGTGGGCAGGTACGGCCAGATGACAGCGGGCAGTTACTGCTACATTGGTCCCCAGGGCATCGTCCACGGCACAGTGGTGAGAGACGGGCCACGCCCGCCCACGGGCCTGGGGGTGGACAAGCTGGCGTGGATCGTGAGCCCGAGTCCTCGCCCTGCAGCTCACCGTGCTGAATGCCGGGCGGCGGTACCTGGGCGTCCAGGACCTGGCCGGGAAGGTCTTCGTCACCTCCGGGCTCGGCGGAATGAGTGGGGCTCAGGCCAAAGCCGCCGTCATCGTGGGGTGCGTCGGCGTGATTGCAGAGGTGAGCTGGCGGGAGCGCCTCCCTGCCCCCCCTCCAGAGCCCCCCACCCCCGCCTGCCCCCTCTTTTCTCGCCCTCACCCCCCAAGCCTCCCAGCCTGGGTCCCCAGGGCAGCGAACGCCCCTGCCTTCCAAGTGCCCGTCACCTGCCAGGGCCAGTGCCTGCCTACACTCTGCCGTGAAACCGCCACCCTGAGGCCTGGCTTCCCTTGCCCTGGGGCCCTGGAGTACAGCCTGTGAATAAGTGAGCCAGGCTCCCCCATATCGGACAGAGCGGTCGGTCGGTCGGTGGGGGGAGAGCCGGGGAGAGCGCAGGAACCTTCCCTCTGGCTCTGAGTTCCTCCGGCAGGAAGAGGGGCAGGGAGCGGAAGAGAAGGGGCGGCCGGGAGGAAAGCAGGGGGCACGCGCCCGTGGGATCTGCATGTGGCTGACAGTAAGCCTGTGACACGCACAGGTGTACTTGTTAGGAGCCCACCTGGCTGCAGGTGACGGAAAACCCGACGAGAGCAGCTGACACAAAGAGGGTTTTATTTTTCTCGCATAGCCAGCAGGGCTGGCATTGGCTCAGCAGCTCCACGTCAGGGTCAACATCTCCAGCTTCTCTTGGGCTTCCTTGTGCACACACAGTGGCTGCCCCAGCCCCAGCCATCACATCTACATTCAAGGCAGGGCACAGGGGAAGTGCCGGCTGTGGCTGACTCCATTTTAGCAGGAAAATAATGCCTTAGAAACTGCTTCTTTTACTTCAGCAGTCAGTATGGGATCATACGGACGTTCTGATCCGCAAGGGAGGCTGGAAGCGGTGGGAGGGCAGTTGTGATTAGGTAGGATGTGATTCATCCCCTGGGGCCGAGCATGGCGTCACCCTGAGCGAAATCCAGGTTTGCTGATGCGAGGCAGGAGGGGGAGTCAGTACTGACAGCAGCTCGTAGGGTCTGCCTGGCTCTGTGGGAAAGGGGGTGATCTACACCCGTGCCTCGTGGTCCCAGGTGGATGGGGCGGCCCTCATGAAACGCCACAAGCAAGGCTGGCTGATGGAAGTGACCGACAGCTTGGACCGCTGCATTGAAAGACTCAGGTAGAGTGTCCGGCTCGGGGGGAGACCGGGCTGGGACCGTCTAAATTTCTGCTTCTCGCTGGTCCCTTCCGCGAGCGTGGGGGAAGCCCGTGTGCATCCGTGGTGCCCATACCTGTGGTCTAACAGACTTCAGTAGTTTTCTCGGTGACCCCAGCGCTCGGCCACAGTTTTGCAAAGAGCATGTCTTGCGTTTCTCCCCGTGGTGCCTCAGTGCCCAGCCCAGAGCCTGGCACACAGTAGGTGCTGCTTGGATCTGCTCAACCCCTGGGAGGTGGAGCTTCCCTCAACAGGATCCCGTAGGGTTCTGCAAGGCCCGTCCTCCTCCCCAAGGGGGCTACGGCTGGTCCTGTGGCGCTGGGCCCTCCCCGCTGCGTGCTGTCTCCTCAGCTATCTCAGTGGGGCGGGGCAGGGCTGCCCCGGAGGCCGCTGATCAGGTGCCCTTTCCGAAGCATCCTCTCAACGAATTTGCTCTGCAGAACTGAGCCCCATTGGGGAGTTCACCTCTGCACAGGGGGCTCCACCTGCTGCAATTAGACTCGCCCAAGGTCTCCAGGGGGCTTATGTAAAAATGTTCAAAGACACACAGAGTGTGAGAAATATTCCCATTACCAGGACTGGGTACTTTTTGGACATAGATCTTTGAAAACTGGCAGAAAACTCTCACAGGAGAAGTTCCAACCTCCTAGTGTGGCCTGAAGGGTCTCACCTGATCTGGCCCCAGTCCTGTGGGTGCATCTGGAGCACACGTGCCCACTTGCACACCCGCACGTACACACTCCCATGCTCACACACGCTTTCAACCACTGTGACATTTCTGTCATCTCTAAATTTCCCTCTTCCATATGCCGGCTCCCTCTCGTCACACACAGTTTGGGTCCTTAATTCTGCGGTCACACGCATGAACACACACACAGTCCACATCAGTGTCACAAATGCCTGAAGCAGCCGTCTGGTCCCATTTCTGCTCCCTGAGCTGCGGAGATGCAGAGATGGGACCCTCCCATGTCTGTGGGGTTTTCATGTATTCAAATCTGTTTCCCCCAAACATGCTTTCATTTTTTGTCCTTTTATTTTTCCAAATAATGTTTGTTTATTTATTTATTATTATTTTGGCTGCATCGGCCCTTTGTTGCTGTGCGCGGGCTTTCTCTAGTTGCAGCGAGTGGGGGCTACTCTTCGTTGCGGTGCGTGGGCTTCTCATCGCAGTGGCTTTTCTCGTTGCGGAGCACGGGCTCTAGGCGCGCGGGCTTTAGTAGTTGTGGCTCGCAGGCTCAGTAGTTGTGGCTCGTGGGCTCGAGAGCACAGGCTCAGTAGTTGTGGCTCACGGGCTCAGTAGTTGTGGCTCACGGGTTCAGTAGTTGTGGCTCGCGGGCTCAGTAGTTGTGGCTTGTGGGCTCTAGAGCACAGGCTCAGTAGTTGTGGTGCACGGGCTTAGCTGCTCCGCGGCACGTAGGATCTTCCTGGCCAGGGCTCGAACCCCTGTCACCCACATTGGCAGGCGGATTCTTTACCACTGTGCCACCAGGGAAGTCCCGCAAATAATGTTTAGAGCCACCTTTTGTGACATCTGCTACTTAAGGATCGCCTTGAGTGGGTTCTACAAACATCCCTTTTAGAGTCCTCGCAGCAGCAGCCCTAATTCTACTGATCGAATTCTACACCTTGGGGGGGGGAGGGGTGGTCACCTTTGCCAGCCAGTCCTCCCGAGGGCATTCAAGTCTGCTGTTCCCCTCAGGCCTGGGTCCTCAAAAGACACACCTCATGGGTCCCTGCATCTCAGGCCTACGCTCACACGTGGTGCTTTGGGTGCCTCCTGGGCCTTCTGCATCCCCACCAGCTTGGGGCCTGTGTGTTGGGGGTGGGTAGCCGTGGGCAGGTGCGGTGGGGCCATCTGTCCTGCCCTTGCCCCTTCCAGGGAAGCGAGGAAGAGGAAGGAGGCCCTCAGCCTTGGGTACCATGGCAACGTGGTGGATCTTTGGTAAGTGGGGGGAGTTGGCAGCCTCGAGGACACCGGGTGAGCCCCCCCAGCCAAGGTCCCGGGCCAGGTGCTCCCGGGACACAAGGCTTCCAGTGTCAGCTTGAGGCTCTGCTCCCAACCTTCATGGCCCGGATCCTGGCCGAGCTCACGGCAGCCTTTGCCCAGCCGGGCAGCCCTCCCGCCAGGGATCTTTCCAGAGGGAAAGCAGGATGAGCCTCCATGCCTGACGACTGGGCGTGTGGGCTGGGAAACGCTGCGTGCCCCCCTGGCTGGACCCTGAGCTCGGGCCCCGGCACTGCCTGCCCTGCCCTGACCACCTGAGTCTCCCCAGGGAGCGCCTGGTCCGTGAGCTGGACACGACGGGGGAGCTTTTGGTGGACCTGGGGTCAGACCAGACGTCCTGCCACAACCCGTTCAACGGTGGCTACTACCCCGTGCAGCTGGGCTTCGCAGAGGCCCAGAGCCTCATGGCCTCCGACCCTGCTGCCTTCAAAGCCCTGGTCCAGGAAAGGTGATGCAGGTCCCAGGGCTGCTCGGGGGAGGGATGGGGGTACACATGGCCTGCAGGAACTTTGGACTGGGAGGCTCTGGCCTCTGCCCAGTTCTCCTGGGGCAGCTGTGTGGCCTCGGGCAAGACCCTTAACCTCTCTGGGCCTCTGTCTCTTCCTCTGTCACACGGGGTCATGGGCTCCCTGGCCTGTGGGTATGCTGGGAACAGACTGGGGTGACATTTGCAAAACACTGGGGGCAGCTTCCAGCACGTGCGAGTGCTGAGCAGGTGCTGGTGGAGGGGAGCCTGAGGCGCTTCTGCAAGAGGCCGTTGCTTATTCAGCACTGAGTCTGGTCCCGGCGCCGGGCTGGCTGGCTGACGACCCGACCCACAGGCGCTAGCTTAGGGGCTGCCTGCAGGGTCCTGAAGGGTAGGGGGACCTGAGGAGCCGGCACGGACCGGGGCTTCCAGGAAGGAGGCGCCGGGGCAGGAGGCAGCAAGGGGTGGAGCCAGGAGGGGTAGGGTCAGGTGGGGGTGGAGCCTGGGGAGGAGCCAGTCAGGGGTGGAGCCAGGAGGGGCGGGGTCAGCAGGGGTGGAGCCAGGAGGGGTGTGGTCAGCTGGGGTGGAGCCAGGAGGGGTGGGGTCAGGTGGGGTGGAGCCTGGGGGAGGAGCCAGTCAGGGGTGGAGCCAGGAGGGGTGGGGCCAGGAGGGTGGAACCAGGAGGGGTGGGGTCAGCAGGGGTGGAGCCAGGAGGGTGGAACCAGGAGGGGTGGGGTCAGCAGGGGGTGGAGCCAGGAGGGGTGGGGTCAGCTGGGTGGAGCCAGGAGGGGTGGGGTCAGCTGGGGGAAGAGTCAGCAGGGAGGTGGGGCTCGTGGGGTTCGGCTGCGGTTTCAGCCCCGGCGGGCGGTGCTGAGCTGACCACTGACCGCACCTCTCGCAGCCTGAGGAGGCACGTCTCGGCCATCAACAGGCTGGCCCAGGAGAACTTCTTCTTTTGGGACTATGGCAACGCCTTCCTCTTGGAGGCCCAGAGAGCAGGTGAGCGAGAAGGGAGGAGGGTTCCCTCTCTGCAGGCCTCGTGGGCGGGGCAGTGTGGCCCGCGGGTTGACTCCACGTGTCCCTTCTGGAAGCTGGCCCTGCCGGGGCCTTGGTCTCGCTGGGCCTCGGTTTCTCCAGGTGACGCTGGGTCTCCGCGCACAGGGGCTGACGTGGGGAAGACGGGCGCCGACAGGACGGAGTTCCGCTATCCCTCGTACGTCCAGCACATTATGGGGTGAGTAATGGGCCCTTCCAGCGTCTGTCGTAGACATGCAGGTCTGAAGATCTCCTCCTCTCCCCACTGCTCAGGCCACGTGCTGAGGCCTGCATTCGGCCCCAAGTGGTCACGGCACCGGGTCACGGGCTTTCCACCCCAAAATGCAGGGGGAAAGGAGCTGAAAACGAGAGACCCTGTGCAGGGCCTCAGGGAGAGAACAGGATCGGCCACGCCCGAGCCACGAGTGGGCGGCGGAGGGCCTGATCCCTGCAGCCCGTGTGCTTCCCTGGCCACGTGGGCCGGAACAAGCAGGGACCAGGGAGCGGCCGGAGGGAGAGGACAGGGTGGAGTTCGGGCCTGAGCCGCTGGGTCGGGTGGGGTGGGCAGCAGCCCCGGATCTGCACCGGAGGGGACCCCCGGGGGGCGAGAGAGGCCCGCGTCCTTCTGAGGTTCACTGTGGGAGGGGAGGGGCCAGAGTTGGGCCAGGGCCACTGGGGTGTCCCCAGGGGGCAGTGGGAAG
Organism: Leucopleurus acutus; assembly: GCF_964270905.1. Taxonomy (NCBI): domain Eukaryota; kingdom Metazoa; phylum Chordata; class Mammalia; order Artiodactyla; family Delphinidae; genus Leucopleurus; species Leucopleurus acutus. The sequence continues at coordinate 948,017 of NC_139153.1, read as the reverse complement.
GGAGCCCAGCAGGGGCTGGGTGGGCGCGGGAGCCCAGGGAGGCCCCTGCATTCCTCTGCCTGGAGTCCCCTCGGAAGGTCAGCCCACTTAAAGCAGATTTGGCTTTAAGTTTACTGTTTGTCCCAATATTTAGTTTCAGTTGCCTGGTTTTCAGGTTGTCTCCAACAGCAACTTAAGGAATTTCTGCTTGTCTGTGTCCCAGCTCCCTGCTTCTGCAGCCAGAGATGGTACAGCTCTGAGAGGGGAGCTGGGGGAAAGGACACCGAGGGGACAGAGGGGGCTGGGGGAAGTTACCGTCCAGTTCGTGGCTTGGGGGCTTCCGGCAGCCATCGTGGACACCGACGCCCACTCACTGCACAGGCCCCCACGAACCACCGCCTGGCGCACAGCCCTCACCTCCTCAGTTCTGGAGCACCTGCGGCCTCGCCGACCATGGACCGTGGTGACCCCAGCCAGGGGTGCAGCCAGCCTGGAAGCCCCCAGCTGACGAGCCTTTTGCCCTTGCAGGGACATATTCTCCCAGGGCTTTGGGCCTTTCCGCTGGGTGTGCACGTCCGGGGACCCGCAGGACCTGGTGGTCACGGATCAGCTGGCCACGTCAGTGCTGGAGGAGGCCATTGCTGGTGGAGGTGAGGCTGTTGGTTGGAGATGCTGGCGCACGGTGACCCCCAGAGGCACCTGCCTGGCGGTGCTGGGCAACCTGGACACGTGGTCCCCTGCCTGGCCCCGTGGGCACAGGACACATCCTTGGGTGGTGCCTGTTGATGGTGTTCTGCCTCCCTGTAGCTGCCCCTGTGTCCATCTGCTCCATTCCCCCGTGTCCAGGCCCCTCTGCGTCTCCGTGTCACAGCTGCTCCAGGCCATCTGTGGGTCCGTCTGTGGACACAGACGGGTGCCTCTGCCCTGCAGCCTTCGCGAGGAGGGTCTGTGCCACCCCCCACCGTGGGGCAGGGGCTGCCGGTGCCGGTGACACCCTTTCCCCTCTCCCTGCAGTGAATCCGGCTGTGGAGCAGCAGTACGTGGACAACATCCGCTGGATCCGGGAGGCCTCCCAGCACCGGCTGGTGAGGGCTCAGCCTGGTGGGGGCAGGGTGGGCAGCTGGACTGTGCCCAATTAGGTGATGTCCCCACTGGCCACCTCACCCAGGGGCCGCTGGGCAGAGAAGCCCAGGACCTTTCAGAAGGGGGCCTGGGCTCCGGGGCAGCAACCAGGGTCAGGCAGGTCTTTCCTCCCCTCACTCGCCTGCTGGGCCCTGGAGCCAGGTCTCCCGGCTTCTCCGCTGTGTGACCTGGGGTGAATGGCTTGGCCTCTCTGAGCCTCCCGTCCTGTCTGCGCGGTGGAGATGCTGGAGGTGGCGCGTGCCCCCTGGCTGTGGTGTGGGGCTTGGAGCAGGCCCTCTGACGCTCTGCGGGGCCAGGGCTGGGGGGATGGGCGTTTCCGTGACTGTGAGCGTGACCACCAATCGGGTGACTCGAGGTGGGGACTGGTTTACACGGACCCGTCAGAAGGGTGTCTCTGAGGAGCTGCCTTGTGGATTCAGGTCTAAGTGGGGTTGGGGGCTGGGTGGGGGGAGTGACAGTGGGGGAAGCGGAGGGGTCAGCCAGTGCACAGGCCTGAGGAGACAGCCAACCGGATGCACCAGGGCAAAGTGAGCAATGGGCGTGTGGGTCACAGGCCTCTGACCACAGACCCTGATGGCCGGATGCCGCCACCACGTCTGGACCAGTGGGTCCTTGGCCTGGGCTTCAGCCAGGCCTCCCCCGAGCTCTGAGCCGCCTGTCCTGGGCTTCCTGGTCCAGCCCTGTCCACCCAGGCTGCCGCCGCCTCCTGGCCCAGCGGTCACAAATGCATTTCTCCACAAAGCCCTTCGTGCCAGCTACCTGGAGCCTGAGATGCCCACGGCCGTCGCTGTTGGACTTGAGGGCCTGGGCCTGGGAGGGTGGGGAAGAGGTGGAGATGGGGGGCCAGTGCAGGGAGGCCCGGAGAGGAGGGCCACGACCACCGAGAAGGGGCCGGCAGGGTTGCAGGGCTGAGGGCGTGTGGGCGGCCAGCTGGGCGCCCCCCCAGCCTGCGAGCAGGACCCTCTCTTTGTGTTTGAGTTAAAGTTACCTGGACATGGTGTCTTTCCCCCTTGTTTCAGGTTGCCCTCCCCCCTCCCTCCCTCCCTCCCCCCCACTCCCTCCCTCCCTCGTGGCTCGTGAAAGTTGGTGATCACAGAAGGTTGTCCTTTTAACATTTTAATTGTTTCTTTTAATGTACACTCTTGACAAAGTTGGCAGTCCTGAGTCAGTTCCTCCCATTTTCTGTTTGTGGATCCGGGAAATCTGAAAGGCTGCCGTGCTGGTTTACGGTACAGTTTTTCCAAAAAGATTTTGAGGCAGCTGGCGCAAATAAACCAAGCCCTTTGGGTGGAAAGCGGGAGGCCGAGGAAGCCACAGGCTGACTGAGAGGCTGGCGTGCTCGGGCCTCTTGTGGACGCCCCCCCGCCCGCCGTGCTTCACCCCATCCCTGGGCAGCTGAGGGAAACATCTGCACCCCCTTTGGAGAGTCCAGGGTTTCTCTGTCTCGGCACTGCTGACATCTGGGGCCAGGTGAATTTGTTTTGATTGTGGTAAATATACATAACATAAAATTTACCATTTGACCCATTTTGAAGGTACAGCTCAGTGGCATTAAGCACATACACTGTTGTACAACCATTGCCACCGTCATCTCCAGAACTTCCTCATCTTCCCCAGCTGAAGCCCTGTCCCCGTCAGACACTAGCTCCCTCTCCCCTCCCCTCTCCTTCTGTGTCTGGCTTATTTCAGTGATATCCTCAAGGTTCATCCACATGGTCACATGTCAGGATTTCCTTCCTTTTTAAGCGGAATCGTGTTCCCTGTGTGTATGGACCACACCTTGTCTCTCCATCGCCGGCCGTGGACGCTGGGTTGCTTCCCCCCCTTGGCTACTGTGAATGACGTTGCTGTGAACATGGGCGCTAATACCTCTTCGAGCGCCTGGGGGCTGGAGTTTCTTGGTCACGGGGACCATAGTCTAGCAGCGTCCCTACCCATGCCAGCAGCACCCAAATGTCCACAGTCATCCCCAGAGGTCGCCCGGCTGAGAGCCACTGTGCTAACGATGACTGCTGTGCTAGCAGTAACAACGGTTCATTTTCGGGAGCCTTTGTCTCCCGCAGTGAGTGCCCCCCAGCTCCAAAGGGGCTGCGTCCTGGTGGCGGTGCGCAGGGGCTCAGCCTCCCCGGCCCGTTTCCTCACCTGTGCAACGGGGCCTGTGATGAGCACAGTAGCGTCTTCCTCACAGACTCACTAAGGAGATTCTGGGTGCCAAGCCGGAGCAAGGCAGACACGTCAGAACCGCCTCGTGGGGTGCTGAGGTTACTCTGGTGGGAAGGGTCGAGCGGGGTGACGCCCGCAGGAGGTGATATCCCCGGAGACAGGCGAGTCAGGGTCCCGGAGGCCCCTGGGGTTAACCCTGCGGGGATGGGTCAGGAGGGACATCTGGGGGCCCAGCCTGCACGTGGACGCGCGGGGCAGGACGTGAGTGCTGGACTCTAGAGCCGCCTCTTGCCTCCCTGGAGGCGGCCGTCTGACTGCTGGTGGCCGTGTCTCCCGAGCGTCCCCACGTCGGTCAGCTCTCACCCTTCTCTCCGCAGGTGGTGGGCTCCCAGGCCAGGATCCTGTACTCGGACCAGAAAGGCCGTGTGGCCATCGCCATGGCCTTCAACCAAGCCATCGCCCGTGGGAAGATCAAGGTGGGCTGTCCTGTGCTTGGGAGGGGCTCCCCTGCCTCCCCACCAGGCCAGCCCAGGCCCGGGAGGGAGGAGGCCCGTCCTCAAACCCAGGCTCTGGCAACTCGGTCCCTGCTGTGTGACTTTGGGCAGTCAGGGGCCCTCTCTGAACCTCTTATCAGAAAAGAGGCTCCCGTAACCTCAAAACGTGGCTTTCCCACGAGTGTCTCATGTGGCTTTGTTAAATTGTCCCTTTCAAACCATGACAACCTTCCCTGCTTTTCCCCATTTCCCTCCTGGTCAGCGCTGCCCACCTCGCTCGGTGCATGCGCACTTCCTGCTACGGTGCTACAGTGCTGGCAGGGCAGAGACAGCATCTTAGTCCTTCCTCCCTCCCTCCTTCCCTCCCCCTCCTTCCCTCGTTCCCTCCCCCTCCTTCCCTCCCCCCTCCTTCCCTCCCCGTTCCATCCCCTCCCCCTTCCCTCCCTCCTTCCCCTCCCTCCCCCTCCCCCTTCCCTCCCCTGTCCCTCCTTCCCTCCTTCCCTCCCCTCCTTCCCTCCCCCTTCCCTCCCCCTTCCCTCCCTCCTTCCCCCTCCCACCCCCTTCCCCCTCCCTCCCCTCCCCCTTCCGTCCCCCATCCCTCCTTCCCTCCCCCTTCCATCCCCCTCCCCTTCCCTCCCTCCTTCCCCCTTCCCTCCCCCTCCCCCTTCCCTCCCCTGTCCCTCCTTCCCTCCTTCCCTCCCCCCTCCCACCTCCCCTCCCTCCTCCCCCATCTCTCCTCCCCCCCCAACTCCTTCCCAAGCGCCCCCTGGTGCCAGCCTTGCTGCAGCACTGCTGTGCAGAGGACAAGGTAGACAGGGTCCTGCCTGGTGCTGGTGGAGGGACACTTGGACATGCAGGCAAACGTATCAGTTCAGGGGATCTCAGTGGTATCAAGCTCTGTGAATGAGGTGACATGTGGGGCGACAGGGGTCAGGATGGCCTGCTGCCTTGCAGACGCAGAGCGGAGGCCTGAGTATCCAGAAGGTGCTGGAATACTGCACAGGTGGTTCATGGCAGAGGTGAAGAGGGGGAGCATACTTGGCCTGTTCAAGGGCAGGGCAGCTCCTCGGACGCTGAAGCCGTGAAATCCCGGTACCTCTAGTGCCGTCGAAACACCAGGCTGTCCCTTACAGCCCTGTGACATCGGGGAGGGGTCCTGTCCTCTCCGGGCCTCAGTTTTCCTCTATAAAGTGGGTGTGGTGACAGTGTGGGTGGGGTTGAGGAGACTCGGACCCAGCACCTGGAGAGCACATGGGGCTCCAGGTGGCTAGAAAGTGCGTCTCTGGGCAGCCACGGGGGCAACAGAAACCCTGCACTTCCTCCCGCTGAAGGTTACTTTTCAGGGGAATCCGAAGGGCACCGGGTGTGCCCTGCCCCTTGACCTCTGCCCTGTGCTGGGCAGTGGACACGGGTAGCTGACCTCTTGTGTCCTCCCGCACTGCAGGCACCGGTGGTCCTGAGCCGAGACCACCACGACGTAAGCGGCACAGACAGCCCGTTTAGGGAGACCTCCAACATCCGTGACGGCTCTGCCTTCTGTGCGGGTGAGCACAGCAAACTTAAGCTTTGTCTCTGTTGGATTTTATTTAACGATCAAGTGATTCATTCAGTCGGTTGTGGTGTTGCCAGGAAGGTGCTGGCCTCTGAGAGGCATGGCACGGGGTGGCCAGCCCAGGACGGAGGGAGGGGTCCTGGGATGCGGGCTCAGTGGTAAACCAGGGCGGGTGCCAGGTGGCCCAGCTAGGTGGATGCCCGAGACCCGGGTGCACCTGGGCCGCGTTCAGGGAGGGACTGCTGCTGCTGCAGCCACCGCGATTGTTATTGTCGCCCCATAGCTGCTGCGTTCCGGTCCTGGGGGGCCTTCTGGTTCCCAGCACCTGCAGCTCCTCCCATTATGGACGGGATCCCAAGGGAAGGAGGTGGACGGTCAGGAGCACCCCCCACATCACTTTGTTTTGAGGGATTGGGTCCACTCCGTCTAAGTTATGGAATTCATGCATATAGAGTCGTATTCCTTCATTATCTTCTTCACGTCTGTGGGGTCCGCTGTTCTCTTCCTGATGGTGGTCGTTTGTGGCTTCTTTCTTTCTTTCTTTCTTTTCTCTGGCTGCTGTGGGGCTTGAGGGATCTTAGTGCCCCGACCAGGGATTGAACCCATGCCCCCTGCAGTGGATGCAGGGAGCCCCAACCACTGGACCGCTAGGGAAGCCCCTGTGTCTTCTTTCTTTTTCCTTTATGAGTCTGGCTAGAAGTTTATCATTTTTATTGAGATTCTCAAGAAGCTTTTAGTTTAAATGATTTTTCAAATTGCTTTTCTGCTTCCAAATTCATGGATTTGTACTCTAATCTTTAGTATGACCTTCTTCCTATTTACTTTGGGTTTAATTTGGTTTTCTTTCTCTGGTTTCATGAGGTGGAAGCTGAGGTTACTGATTTTAAACCTTTTTTCTTTTCTAATAAGAGTGAATTTGAATATTCCTCTAAACACTGCTTTAGCTGCATCCCACAGATTCTTACATAATATATTTTTATTATCATTCAGTTCAAAATATTTTAGATTTCCTTTGAGACATTCTCTTGGACCCATGAGTGATTGAGAAGTATCTTTTTAAATTTTCAAGTTTGGGGAGATTTTTCTGGTATCTTTCTGTTACTGACTTTTGATTTAATTCCACTATAGTCTGAGAGCTCACTGTGTATTCATTCTGTTCTTTTAAATTTGCTAAGGGTTGTATTGGTCCATCCTGGGGCACATGGGAAGAAGGTGTCTTCTGCGGTAACTTGGGGGCTTGTTCTTTAAATGTCAGTGAGTTCACGTCAGTTGGTGATGCTGTTCCTGGTGTGTAGGTCCTTACTGACTTTCTGCTGACTTGTTCCATAAATTACTGACAGACGGGTGATAAAGTTCCCAACTGTGTGTGTGGATTTGTCTGTTCTCTTTTCAGTTCTCATCCACTTTGCCATGTGTTTTTTATTTTTTTTTTTGCGGTACGAGGGCCTCTCACTGTTGTGGCCTCTCCCGTTGTGGAGCACAGGCTCCGGACGCGCAGGCTCAGCGGCCATGGCTCACGGGCCCAGCCGCTCCGCGGCATGCGGGATCCTCCCGGCCCGGGGCACGAACCCGTGTCCCCTGCATCGGCAGGCGGACTCTCAACCACTGCGCCACCAGGGAAGCCCTGCCACGTGTGTTTTAGAGTGGTGTTGTTAGGTGTGCCCTTGTTTAGGTTTACTGTCTCTTCTTGGAGAATTGACCTGTATCATCGTGTGATGTCCCTGTTTATCCCTGATAATACTGCTGGCTCTGATGTTCTCTGATATTAATGTGGTTTACATTCGTATCCTTTGGCCACGGTGACAACATACCACAAACTCAGAGGCTGGAAACAGCACAAATGTGTTCCCTCACAGTTCCGAAGGTCTAAAGTCTGAAGTCAGTTTCTCGGGGCGTAAGTCGAGGTGCAGGCAGGGCTGTGACGTCTCAGGACGCTGCAGGGGAGAATCTGCTCCCTGGCCTTTTCCAGGTCCTAGAGCTGCTTTTCTTGTATCTCATAGCCCTGCACTAGGACGAAAGTATTCCTAGGACCCCCTCCTCTTCTCTGTGGGCACAAGTGGGGGTTTGGAGGAAGAGCCCGCTGGAAGGTGCCGACCCTTCTGTCCGTGTCCCCAGGGGCCTCGGTCTCAGGCACGCTGAGGCTTGTCACTCAGCGAGTCCTTAGACACGAGTGGGGCACGGGTTCCGTTTCCGTGCAGGTGCCTGCCTCCGCACAGAGTTCTGGGCAGGTGCCTGCCTCCGCACAGAGTTCTGGGCAGGTGCCTGCCTCCGCACAGAGTCCTGGGTAGCTGGCCGCCCCGGGACCTCGGGCCTCTGAGGGGCCGAGGACAGTTGGTGATCTGCAGTTTGCCCCCAATTTAGCGTGTTTGCTCTAAGGGTGGGCCTGACGCTCTTTGTCATCTGAGCTGACACTGCCACCACATCCCTTTGAATTCCTTTGTCCTCCGTGCCTCTGGGGCGCTGTACCTGCCACCGGAGAGAAGACAGCAGGGGCAACAGTGCTCGTCGGGCACTTGTTCATTGTCCTGCTTTGCTTGGCTCTGAGAATACAAATTTCCGCTGTTCCTGCAGTTGCCCTGCCTTGTTCCCATCCGTCCCTCAGACCCTGGCCCAGCCTGGCTGCCTTCCTCGGGCGCTGACAGGGCTCTGTTTCCACAGACATGGCCGTGCAGAACTTCGTGGGAGATGCGTTCCGGGGAGCCACCTGGGTTGCCCTGCACAACGGCGGGGGTGTCGGCTGGTAAGGAGGTTTCTGGGGGCCGGTGGTGCAGCTGGGGCTCCTGTGGAAGGCTCAGGGGTCTCCTCCAGGGTCCTGGGCTTGCTTCCTGGAGCTCCCGCTACCAAGGGCTCCTCGTGTGAGCTGGAAATGGGGGCCTTGCCCAACACCCCACCTTTGGGGTCTCACCCGTCGCGCGGGACACCAAGGCCCGCCGTGGACGCCGTAAATCACCCTTTCCTGTCGTTTTCATGCTGCTTTCACAGATATTTTTCAGGGAATGCTCAGCACTCTTCTGGCCCCGTCCTTTCACTCCGCCAGGGGCTGGGCTGGGAGGCGGGGACCTGTGTTCTGGGCTCCCTGGGTCCTGGCCCCTCTCTACCCAGCCAGGCCTGTTTCCAGCCCACGCCACGAAGGAGCTAGGGCTTCTGGGAGGTTCCCTTCTGGGCGACAGATACATTTCCCTCGTGGGGACATCCCTATAATTCTGCACCCAGTTCCAACCCGAGGGGGTTTTCTGACACCAGCTACGTGTCCTGCAGTTCCACTCAGTTCCAACACTGTCAGCACAGAGATAATGTCAGATCCCACGGCTGAGGGCTCAGTCCCACAGGGCTGTCCCCCACCCACCTGCCGACTCCAGTCACATGTGCACAGTATTACCCGTGCTTCCGACCCACCAGCTGCAGATCAGGGGTCCCTGCAGCCGCTTCCTTGGGTTCCACTGGTTTGCTAGAGCAGCTCACAGAACGCAGGGAACCCATTTAGTCACTGGGTTTCTGATTTATTACAAAAGCTATCAAAGGATGTGAATCCGTAGCCGGATGAGGAGATACACGAGTTGAGGACCCAAAGGGACCCTGTGGGGCTGGGACCAGGCACGGCAGCACGTGGAAGCGTTCTGGCTTCCCAGCCTGGGCGCTCTCTGAACCCGCTCCTTCGGGGTTTCTGTGGAGGGTTCCTTACGCGGCTGTGATTGACTACATCACGGCCACTGGTGACTGATCCCGCCTCCAGCCCCCCTGCCCTCCCGGAAGGTCAGGGGCTGGGACCCACGTTCCAGGCCTCTGATCACACGGCGGCTCCACTGGCATCCAGCCCCATCCTTGGGTGTTTTCCCAGAGTCAGCTCATCAGCATAAGGAAAGACACCTTCATCCCTCTCAGCAGAGGAAGTTGCAAGGGTTTTGGGAGCTTGTGCCAGGAACGGTGGGCAAAGACCAAATACGTCTTTCTTGTTATAAACCGTGATGTCATATTTGCTGCTAAGAACGATGTATAACTAACGTTTATTGCAAGTGGACCGCATGGCAAGCATTTGAATCCCCTCTCTCACCCACTCTTGGAAAAGAAATGCATCTACAGATGCGGAAACTGAGGCAGCAGGCAGCTGGGGCTACACCTGTGCGCGTGGCCTCTGGGCGGGGGTGGGGGTGGGGGGGTCGCCTGGGGAGCTCTGGTCGCGTGGGATTCCTGGCTCCTCAGAGCAGCAGGGGGCGCTGTGGCCCCGCAGAGGAAGACAGCTGCCCAGGCCCGGCCACCTCTGAGCTGACCTCTGAGCCTGTTTTGGCCGGATCAAGCCTGGACTTGCCCTCCAGAGCCAAGTCCTTCACGCTGCAGCTTCCAGAGCGTCCCCGGGGGCTGGCTTGGCCTTGGGCCCTTCGAGGCCGGAATTCCGAGCTGCAGCCCAGTCAGGTGGCTCTCATGAATGGAAAATGTGATCGGATCGCGTGTCCTTTCAGAGACACAGGCTGGAGAAAACCAGGACGGGAGGGAGCGCCTGGTGTGTTGGCACAGGGTTTGCTGAGTCATGCTGCAGGTGCAAGAGCAGCTCTGAAGGGGGCCGGAGGTGCTGGTGGAGCCAGATCTGGACCCAGATCTGTTGTCCCTGGATTCGCGACATTGGTGACAGGACCGCAGAAGGCAGGACGGAGCCCCCGAGAAAGTGTGCAGGACACGAGGCCTCAGGACAGTGCTCGCCGCTGACTCTGCGCGGGGCTCCCAGAGCGGGGTCCCCTCTCACTGCCAGGCTGCCCTAGGCTCTGACGGGGCGCGGCCGGCGAGGCGCTGGCCCCGAGGCCCTCGGTCATGGCCGCCCTCGAGGGCTCCTTTGGAAAGTGCCTCAGATTCACCCGGAATCCATCAGACACAGACATGCATGATTTAATCCACCAGATACTGCTGCAAACCTTCCTGTGAAGATCAGCGGGAAAAATCTGTCCCATGCCTGTTCTTCCTTCCGTCTCCAGCTATAGCTTTTGCCTTCTTGTATGGAAAAGCAAGTGTCTAAGTCATAAGCCACCCTGATACCTCTCAGTTTGCTTTCCCGTTTCTGAGCTGGTCAGTGTCGGCACTGGGTTGCTCTGCGGCCCCCGCTCTGCCCAGTCTGCTCTGACTGTGTGCTGGGGTGCGTCCTGTGCTGCCCGCCCGCGGTCCCTCCCATCTGCTCCTTTTAGACAGGGCGCAGAGCGGGAGAGTCGGCCGTCAGTCCCTGGTCTCGGCAGGTTGGACGGCTGCATAGAGCCTGTGTGGTTCCGTCCCTCCAGGGAGGGTCCGGGCCTTCCCCTCAGTCCCTGTGTCCCTGCCTTCTGTCCTCACACCCGGTCCAGCCCCGGGACCTCACATGTTTGAGGAATAAATGCACTGTCTTTATCTGGATAAGATGCTGTTTCCTCACTAGAGCATATCTCGAACCCGGCTGTGCATGGGGCTCCCCAAGGAGCTTGATTCTCCTGGACAAATGGTCACGGTAGCAGCATGCTTTGCGGGCTAGCGGTGGAGATTAGTCGCGGCAGCTAAGGCTCCTGTGGTGCGCGACCTGTGCACGGGTGTCTCCAGAGACACTCGTCGAATCACCTCGATGGTCCCACCTATGAGGCAGCAGCACCGAGAATGTGACTCTGCCTGGGGTTCCCGGCACAGCCACCCGCAGTCACTTGTGAAGGAGCCAGGACAGGCCCCGCCCTGCCGAGGCCCCCCTCCCGTGAACGTGAACCGTCACTGTGTGTGCACCGTGGGCGCCACAGTTCCCGGCATGAAGATTCCTGTTTGCATAACCTCTTCAGCCCTGGCCGGTATCACTGCCTGAAACCCAGGGCTTCCGGGCTGCTGGGCCAGAGTTACAGACTCTGCTGTTTTGCTTTGAGTCGCTCTCCCAGGGTCCTGTTCCTGAGGTGCGTGCTCTTGTTCATCTTATAATGTTGAGTGCTTCCTTCCTAGTACATCTGGCACTGACTCTTGGTACATGTGACATAGGGTTCTGCTTTTATGTCCTTCTCAACGGGACCGTTCTCTGTCCAGCAACTGCTCCGGGACACAGGTCCTCCTTTCTTGCTGTCTTCCTGGGCCCTGGACTGCTCCAGGCAGGGTTTGCAGAGGTCCCCTGGAGCTGGGCACCTTTGCTCTCTGACCATCTGGGCTTCGGGCTACCAAAACGAAAGATGTCGTTCTAATCTCCAAAAGTCCTCTCTGGTCAAAGGACTGTGGCTGCCGCCTGCTTTGTCCTCTGACCCCCGGCACCAGCCTCTGACAAGCGAGTGGTGATGACCTTGAATCCGTGCAGAGCCCCCTCCACCACAGGGGCCACGGGAAGTGCTGGGAGCCCTCTCGCGGGCATAGGGCGGCCGGCTGCAGGGACGCAGGCCCGGGCGCAGGAGTTCCGCTTCCGCTCCCTGGGTGCGATGGGGCAGAGGGTCCTCACCCTCTTGGTGGGAACTGGCTGAGGTTGTCGGGAGGGTCCAGCTGGGCAGAGAAGGGGGTGAGGCCGGAGGGGCCAGAGCATCTGAGAGCTGAGCCTGGCAGTAAAACCTGGCAGGAGCTGACAAGATTGAGGGCGTTTCGTGTGTGTGTAACCGAAAGGGGCTGGAGGGTCAGGGATGTGAGCTGGGCAGGAGCCTTGGAGAAAGACGTGGAGGGTGAGGATGGATCCCGAGGCTTCAGGAAGGACGCAGTCTCCGTGGCTGATGGGGAGGAACTGCGGGGCAAGCAGCGGGAGAGGACGGGCACTGGCACACGTGGGTGATGAGAATGGAAATGACAGCTCTCAAGGGACGAGGGACCCCAGAGCACGTCAAACCCGGGAGAGGAGGTGGTCCAGCAAATGCTGGGCATCCGGGAACTCGGCCCTCAAATCAAGTAATCAGGACCCCGAATGCGAGTACAGGAGGACGAGCGCGAAGGACGGCAGGAAGAGAGCCACGTGGGGGCCCGGAAGAGGTGGCCCCGCCCCCCACGGAGGCGACACGTGGGGCCCGGAGTGGGGCCTGGGGTCTGTGGGTGGAGCGCGGAGGCACGAGGGGCAGACTGCATCCCTCGGCCGTTAGGCACAGGCAGGCTCCGGGCTGCGGGGCTGTTTCCCCAGACAGCGCTTGCCAAGCAGGCCTGCCCCTCGCAGGGTCAGACCCAGCGTGACCTGGGAACCTTTTGCCTCTCGCAGGGGTGAGGTGATCAACGGGGGATTTGGCCTTGTGCTGGACGGGACCCAGGAGGCTGAGCAGAAGGCCAAGACGATGCTCAGCTGGGACGTCTCCAACGGAGTGAGTGACCCCCGGGCCCCTCCCCGTCAGTGGCCCTGCCCCCCTCCCAGAAAACAGTCCGGAGGCCCCGCTGCTCCTGTGTCTCCCCTCCAGCCACCGCCAGGGTTTCCCTCCTCTTCAGACGGGCTCTTTCCCGCCCAGCCTGTGTCCGCAGGGGGCCCGAGCGGTGTCGCTCGCGTGCCTGCTTGTGCGTGCGCGTGTGGTGCGGGGCTCCAGCCGTCTCTATGGCCACGCGGGCCTGAAGGGGGAAGCAGCACGAACGCGAGGTCAGGGGGTGATGGGGGGTATTTGCAGATGGGAGTGGAATGGGGAGGGGCTTGGGAGCCCTGCGCTAGGGTTAGACTTGGGTGGCCCAGGAGAGTGGAGGGGCGGAGCCCCATCAGAGGGGGCTGGTCCTCGTCCGGAAGGCGGTGCGGCAGTGAGGGAATGGCTGGGGGAGGTGGGCAGTGGCAGGAAGGCAGCCAGAAGTGGGGGGAGGGCCGAGGCCACCGTCCAGGGGGCCCTGAGGACGCTGGGCCTGGCCTGGGGCCCCTGCCCGGGGTTGGGGGGCGGAGTTCGGGCAGAAGGATGGCGAGTGTCACGTCGTCATAGGCGGGTGGGTCAGTTTTCTGGCCAAGAGAGGAGGAGGTGTGACCTGGGAACGCCTGGTGGGAACCCATTGACCCGCCGACGACGTGGCACCGACACTGCACGCCCTCTCCCCGCCCCGCCGGCAGGTGGCCCGCCGCTGCTGGTCCGGGAACCCGAAGGCCTACGAGATCATCTGCCAGACGATGCAGGAGGACAGGGGCTTGGTGGTGACGCTGCCCCATGAGGTGGCGGATGAGCGTGTGCTCCAGCGGGCCCTGTGTCTGTGAGCGGGACCGAGAGCCCTGTGGTCCCCTCACCACCTCGGCCCCGCCCTCACCTCACAGCCCCCCGGCTCCCTCCGCTACTCCCCGTGCTCTCCTGGGTCAGGAGCTGTGCTCACGCCCTCTTGGGGCTCACCACCCGGAGGGAGTGTCACTGCGCCCCCAGCTTACAGCTGAGGCCAGAGGGCGGGGACCTCTGCGGTCCCCACGCGGCTCCCTGGGGCCCGGGAAGGCAGTGGGGGTCTTCTTCAGGGCTGGGTGCTCAGGCCTGGCGCCGAGTGGGCTCGGGGGGCTGGTGCCGTGAGAAGTGGCCGAGCGGGGCACTGACCAGTCCTTGGGGCCGCCTGCTGTCCCTCCTCCCGCCAAGGGCCAGGTGCTCCTTTGGCCAGGCTCTCGCCCATCGCCCCGCCTTCCCCCGACCGACCGACCGACTGGCGTGGGACCGCCAGGTGACCAGGCAGAGACGGCCTGACCCGGGCCGGCGGTCCACGCCCGAGACCTGCGACCTCGCTGCACAGAGAGGCCAGCTTTGAGCATGTTCTCATTCTCCTTGGTTCCCACGACAGGCTCAAATTGAGAAAGAGACTGGGGGCCGGTCTCCAAGGAGCCGCAGAAAACTTGACACCCGCCCCCCACATCTCGCCGGGGGGCCGAGTCCTCCCCACGGGCCATTCCACCTTCGCCTGAGCTAACAAAACCCCACTGTTGTCTGGGCAGCAACGTGCGCGTAAAAAGTAGCTGATTTCCCAGCCTCCCTTGTAATTAGGAGTGGCCGTTGGCCTGGTTCCGGCCCACGAGGCGCCGTGGAAGTCTGCTGGGTGGGTCTTCCGGGAAAGCTGTAATAAAAACGGACAGGCGCGGCTGCATCGCTCTTTGCTTTTGTCCCTTCTTCCTGCCGGAACCTCAGGTGTGATGCCTGGGAGCACCGCAGCCCTGCTGGGAAGTGACCGTGAGGCTCACCGCGGCACCTGGAGGCACGTGGAAAGGCAGAGGCGCCTGGGCTCCCGGCAGGCCCGGATGGCCTCCCCTTCTCCTTGGTCCTCACCTGCTAAAGCCATCCTGGGAGGGCTTCTCTTCCACACAGCGAGCACGGGGTCCAGATGTCGTATCGCCGCCAACAAGTCTCCACGGAGGGCACCCTGCTGCGTGTATCTGTGCGGACATTCCCTGTTCCTAGGGAGAGACAAAGAGGATATGTCCAGTTTGAAGACCGGGCCCTCCCGTCTTCCTTTCCCATCCAGCACCCTCGCTTATTCAGGACAGCCAGGCTCGGCCAGCCTCAGGGCAGGGTCTCAGGAGGCTTCCGGCCACGTGTGAGGGCTGCACACCCGCCCTAGGCGCCCTTCTGAGGCCGCCAGTGAGCAGTCTCCGCCCCTGCCTCAGCTGCCCGCAGGGAGAAGGGACAGCTGACACCCAGAGCGGAGCCGCCACCGGGCCCAGGGGCAGTCAGGGCAGTGGCCGCAGCCTCGGTCACCAGCCACTGCAGCCGCTGACTTTTCAGCGCACCCAGGAAGTTCAGGGCGAAGAGCAGGGTGAGACTCTCTGTGTTCTGGGAAAACGGGCAGCACAGGCCCTCAGAGGGTCAGGTGTTTTCTGGAGCAGTCGTTTATGAACCTGGATTCTCACCTCTTCCCACAATTAGAAAAGCATTAAAACCATTAACTTAGGTATTTGCTCCTTCCCACCAGCAGCAACCTTCCGCCAGCCTTCTTGAAGAAAGGAGAGGTGTGTAGTCCGCTCAGAAATGTTTTCATCAAAACAGTGAAGGTAGAAAACAGTCGGCCCTGATGGGCGTGAGTTCAGCTGCCTTCGAAACTGGGGCTTGTGAAAGTCTCCGGGCCCCTCCCGGGGCCCCCTCTGCTCCCTGGGAACCTGGACCCCCCCCCCCCCCCCCCCCGCCCCGGGAACAGAGGCTCTCCCTGCCGGCCAGCGCAGGCCGGTGCAGGAGGGCTCAGCTCTCTCGCCCTCGGCTTTCCAGAGGGGGCTCCTACCCTGGGGGCTGGCGCTGGACTTGACCTGCACTCGCGTTCTATTTGGCCTACCCTCTGTAAAAACTTTTTGACATCGTCACCGATTTTTAGAAATTGGGAAATTTCACTTAAAAAATCCAGATTTTGAGTTACTTAAAGAAGTCAAGAGATTAGGTGACGCCACGCGCTCGCCACCGCTGTGACGGCAATTAGCCGGAGGCCCCTTGGGCCTGGGCTTGTTTCACCCAAGTTACCACAGCCCTGCAGCCTCTGCTGTCCTCCAGCGGCGAGGCCAAGTGTGTTTGTTGTTTATTCTTGGACAGGAGCTGCTGTTCCCCACGTTTGTGTCACCTACATGGCCTCTGTTGGGATTTGAATCTGTGTCTGTATTAGGGCTCTCTAGAGAACCAGCAGGAGGTATACCCGTACCTATATCCATATGTGCTATAGATAGATGTCCACGTATAGAGGTAGATGCCGTCTATGTCACGTGCGCCGGAGGCCCAGGGAAGCCGGGGGCGCAGTTCAGCCCCAGCACCAGGGCCAGGGAGCCCGGGGCGCCGATGGTGTGAGTCCCCGCCCAAGGGCGGGAGATGAGAGGAGGGGTCCCAGCTCAAGAGGGAGGCAGAAAAAGGCAAGCTGCGTCTCCTCCCACCTTCTGTTTTGTTCGGGCCTCCACTGCTTTCATGACGCCTATCACTTTCTCTGGGGATCCCCCCCATTCAAATCCTAATCTCATCTGCAAACACCCTCGTGGACACACCCAGAAGCAAGGTGTAAAACGGCCCGGTCCACACGACGTGTAAAATTTACCGTCACGGCGATCTTTGATGGAGAAATTAACTCTGTGGTACGATGATTTACAAGGAGAAATATGTGTTTGGTCTTCAGCCCTGTTTCTGGCCCAGAGCTCCTAAAACCCGTGGAATTTCCTAAGTGATGAGAGAGATGAGGTGTTTTGCTATTCGTAACAAGCCCCTTTCTGCCACACCTGAATTTATGTTTCCGAATTTGGGGCCTCACCTGAGATGGGGCTGGTCGCCCGGGGACCCAACCTTGTGACTGGAGAGTTGAACTTTCAGTTTCCCACCCGCGACCTCCAGGGAGGGGAGAGGGGCTGGAGGTTGAATCAATCACCGATGGCCAATGATTTCATCCATCTCGCCTGTGTAAGGAAGGCTCCAGAAAAAAACAAAAAGAAGGGGATGGGGAGAGCTTCTGGGCTGGTGAAGCCCTGCAGATCCGGAGTGAGCGGCACACTCGCAGAGGGAGCCCGAGTCCTTCCCCAGGTCTGGCCCTGCGCGCCTCTTCCATCGGGCTGTTCTTGAGTTATGTCATTTCACGATAAGCCAGTGATTTAAGTAAAATGTCTCTCCGAGTTCTCTGAGCTGCTCTAGCAAGTTAATTGAACCCAAGGAGGGGGTCATGGGAACCCTCCATATGTAGCCGGTGGGTCAGAAGCACAGGTGCCAACCTGACTTGCAATGGGCATCTGACGGCACTCTGGCAGGCCTGAGCACTTGAGCTGCGGGATCTCCTGGTAGATGGTGTCAGATGTGTCAACTGCCTGGTGGTGTTGGGGAAAAAAGCACATTGGAACGCCCGGCCCAGCCCAGCCCCACTCCTGCCACAGCTCCGGAAGGACTGCGTGCTACCGTTGACCGTTCAGAGTCCACAGTGAGGCCTTTCAGCCTATCAGGTGCTGGGAGAGCAGCAGCTAGGCTGGTGGGGTTTCCCCCCAAATGCAAATATGACAAGTGCACGTGTGTCCTCCGCTTCTCCTCCCCCGGCTGCCCCAAGCCCTTTCTACACCCACCTGCTCGGAGGGCAGGGCCTGGGTTACTGAGGGTGAACGTGCAGTGTCTGCGGTGCTCCTAATGCCCGGAATCCCTCTAGAATGTGCCTTTCTGTCTGTGCCTGAGACGTCACCGAACCACCACAGGCAGTCAAGCCCAGGGAATGAGCTGCCCCTCTGCTCCTGCCTGCTTGTTGCAGGGTGGTTGGGAGGGCAAGGAGAGTCCTTGGCAAACGTTTAACAGGGCTCATTTCACCCATTTAAAAATGTTTTAAAAAATACTGTCAGCCTGGGCTTCCCTGGTGGCACAGTGGTTGAGAGTCCGCCTGCCGATGCAGGGGACGCGGGTTCGTGCCCCGGTCCGGGGGGATCCCACATGCCGCGGAGCGGCTGGGCCCGTGAGCCATGGCCGCTGAGCCTGCGCGTCTGGAGCCTGCGCTCTGCAGCGGGAGGGGCCGCAACGGTGACAGGCCCGCCTACCGCAAAAAGAAAAAAAAAAAAAATTGTCAGTCACTCTTGAAAGGTGAAAAATCAAGCAGTGGAAACATCCATATTGCCACCAAAGGTTTTTCATGAAAACATTTTTTCTTTATTGTGGTAAAAAACATATAGAATTGACCATCTTAACCATGTTTAAGTGTACAGTGGTCTTAAGCACATTCACGTTGTTGTGCAACCATCAACACCCATCGTCTCCAGAACTTTTTCATCTTCTCAAACTGCATCTGTGCCCTCATTACACAGACCTGCCCACACCGGCCCTTCCGCCTCCCCAGCCCCTGGCACCGACCATCCCACTTTCTGTCTCTAGGAATCTTTCTGTCTTTAGGGACTCACGTGAATGGAATCATGTACTGCAGTGTTTGTTCTTTCATGACTGACGCTGACGTACTTCACTTCGCATAATGTTCTCAGTGTTCGTCCATGTTGTCCCATGTGTCATCATTTCCTTCTTTTTTTTTTAATACTGAATAATATTCTTTTGAGTCCATAAATCACATTTTTATTTATCCATGCAACCATCAGTGGGCAGTGAGGATGCCGCCACCTGTGGTGAGTAGTGCTGCTGTGAACATGGGTGTGCAAATATCTGTTCCGGTCTCCGCTTTCAATTCTTTTGGGTTCATACCCAGAGGCGGGGTTGCTGGGTCATATTGAAACCACACAACTGAGATGGGATTCGAACCCAGCCAAAACCCAGATTGGGACTCAAAGCCTCGGGCTGGGGACTCAAACCCATGGTCTTTTAAGTAAGATGGTACACTGGTCTCAGGACTTGGTGACGCTCGGGTTCTTTATGTCTCAGTGCAGAAGGAATTCAGTGAGAGCCAAAGTGATAGGTAAGAAGTGGATTTATTTAGAGAGCTACACATTCCATAGACAGAATGCAGACTGTCTCAAAAGGTGAGAGCGGCCCTGGGAGAAACACTCCACAGACAGAGGGTGGGCCAGCTCGGAAGGCGAGAGGCCCCGAAATATTGGGTGGTTAGTTTCTATGGGCTGGGTAATTTCATAGGCTAATGAGTGGGAAGGTTATTCCAACTACCTTGGAGAAGGGGGAGGAATTTCCAGGAATTCGACCCCTGCCTGCTTCTTGGCCTTTTATGGTCAGCCTCGGAATTGTCCTGGCCCCTGTGGGTGTGTCATTTAACTGATGCATTACAGTAAGCAGTCCACTGGAAGTTAGATCTTCTGTCATCTTGGACCTAATGGGTTCTCACCAGTTTTTGTCGTATCCACAACCTTTTAAAGGTTGTGCCCTGCGCTCTTCCCTCCTGTTTCAAGATGGTAATTCTATGTTTAGGTTTTTGAGGAACTGCTACACTGTTTTCCACAGTGGGGAAAACATATTTAATTATAAAAATTAAAGACACTCATGATCTAAAACAAAATGAAGAAGTGTCAAAGGGAGTGAAGTGTAGAGTGAAAGAGCCCTTTCCCACCTCGGTTCAGAGCAGTCAGGGTGCTAGCAGTGTCTGTGTCTTTCCAGAAACTTCCCCAGGATATGCAGGCACGTGAACACGCCTACAGTTTCCCCCCTAAATAAATGGGGTTCTCCCCAACAAGGTTCTGCATGGACTTCTAACAATATACGTTTCATGGAGACATACAGAACATAAAAGTCACCATTTTAAAGTATAAGCGTTGGTGTTTTTTGTAGCCTCACGGTGTTGTGAACTCATCACCACTAATTCCAGTACGTTCCATCACCCCGAAGAGAATCCCTTAGCTCTTAGCAGTTAGTCCTAATTTCCCGCCCTCCATCCCCTGGCAACCACTAATCTACTTTCTGCCTCTACGGATTTACCTATTCTGGACATTTCACATGAACGGTGTCACACAATATGTGATCTGTTGGGTCTGGCATCTTTCCCGTAGCATGTTTTCAACGTTCATCCATATTTTAGCGTGTATCAGTACTTCATTCCTTTTTATGGCTAAATAATATTCCTTTCTATGGAAAGGCCGTATTTTGTTCACCCCTTTGTCTGTTGATGGACACTTGACTGTTTCCGTTTTTTTTTTTTAATGTAGCATTATGCTACTGTGAACATTCACATACAAGTTTTTGTGTGGATGGGTTTTCATTTCTCTTGGATATATACCTAGGAGCGGAATTGCTGGGCCATAAGGAAATTCCATCCTTGGCTTTTTGAGGAGCTGCTGAGCTTTCTTCCACAGTGGCTTCTCACCATTCTACATTCCCACCAGAAATATACGAGGGTTCCACTTTTTCCACACCCTCACCAACACTTGTTATTGTCCATTTAAAAAATTATAGCCATCCTAGTAAGTGTGAGTGGTATCTCACTGTGGTTCTGAATTGCATTTCCCTGATGAGTAATGTATGATACTGAGTTTTGTTTCATGGGCATATTGGCTAATTGTATTTCTTCTTTGGAAAAATGTCTATTAAGATCCCTTGTGTATTTTTAAATTGGATTGTCTGTTTGTGATTAAGTTACAAGTTGTAAAAAGTACATTCTGGATAGTAGATCCCCATCAGATATATGATTTGAAAATTTTCTCCCATTTTGTGGCTTGTCTTTTCACTTTCTTGTTTGTGTTCTTTGACTCAAAAGAGTATTTAATTTTGTTGAAGCCCAGCTGGTTTCTTTTCATTGGTTGTGCTTTCAGTTTCACAGGTAAGAAACCACCACGTGATCCAAGGTCACAGATGTAGTAGTTTTATAGTTATAGCTCTTACATTAGGCTTCGGATCCATTTTGAGTTCGTTTTTGTGTCTGGTACGAGGCGGAGGTCCAAACCCATTCTGGTGTATGTGGATAACCAGTTGTCCCAGGACCATTTATTGAAAAGATTGTTTCCTTCATTGAATGGTCTTGGAGCAATTTATTTTTGGCACAAATTCTTACATATAAATGTTTCCTGTTCTTTTCAATATTATTGATGTACCTTATTTTATTTATTTATTGGCCGTGTGGAGAGACCTAAGTTCCCCAACCGGCATTGCAAGCACGGAGTCCTAACCTCTGGACCACCAGGGAACTCCTGAAGTACCTTATTTCTTCTTTTTTAAAAATAAATTTATTTATGGCTGCATTGGGTCTTCGTTGCTGCACGCGGGCTTTTCTCTAATTGCGGCGAGCGGGGGCTATGTTGTGGTGCGCGGGCTTCTCATTGCCTTGGCTTCTCATTGGGGAGCACCGGCTCTAGGTGTGCGGCCTCCAGTAGTTGCGACATGCAGGCTTAGTTGCGGCAGGTGCGATCTTCCTGGACCAGGGATCGAATCCGTGACCCCCGCATTGGCAGGAGGATTCTTAACCACTGCGCCAGGGAAGTCCCCCGAAGTACCGTATTTCTGAAGAACTTTTAATAATACAGCATTCCTCAATTTAACACACATTTACTGAGCGTCTCCACTGCTAGCATCTGGGCACACAGCTGTGAATGACCCGACAGGGTCACCGTCCTCACGGAGTCTTCACTGGAACAGGGACGAACGGAACAACTGCAGTTGAGACTTGTCTGAGGGGCGGGGGGAGGGCACTCGGAGCGAGCCCCCCAGGCTGGAACCCGCTTGTCCTGAGGGAGGAGGGGGAGCGGGGCGGGGGTCCGGTGTGGGGAGCAAGGACAAAGCGGGGCCGCTCGGGGAGGGGCCGCACCGGACCTGCGCTTTGTTAGATCACGGGCGCGGCCGGCGGAGGACCGACCGGGGGCGGGGGCACGGCAGCCGCGGGGTCATCGTCCCGGAACGCGCGGGTGAGGCGCGGTCGGTCCGGGCGGGGACGAGATGCGAGGCAGCGCTCACTGAGGCGGCAGGACCGCTCGGAGCTACAAGCCGCCGGACCGTCCCCGACCCACGGTTCCGCCGGTTCCGCCGCGCGACCCGGCCGGGGTCGTAACCCCAGCCGCCAGCGACCCACCCTGCACCGCCCACCGCGCGGAGCCCTGACGTCACGCGGCCTGGCAGGCCCCGCGCCCCGCCCTCCGCTCCGCGCACGCGCGCCTCGGGCCGGCGCCGGCGCGCGCCGGGTCGCACTCCGCGCCGGGCTTTGGCGCCGACTCGCGTGCGTATCGCACGGCGTCGCGCTCCTCGTGCGTGCGTGCGGGGTGGCGTTTCCGGCGAGGCGGTGGCTGGACGCGCAGCGGGCCAAGATGGACGCGCCGGCGCTGCTCGCCGCTGCGGCCCCGGCCCCACGCGGACCCCAGCTCGGCGGCGGCCCCGGCCGGACCCGCAGAACCCCGGGCTCAGCGCACCGCCGGCTGCTGCTGCTGCGGGACCCAGAGGACGGCGCGCAGGGGCCGCGGCGCGGGGAGGCCCGGCCGGCGGGCCCCGGCGGCGGCGACTCCTTCGTGGTGCTCCTGGAAGTGGCGCGCGGCGCGGCCGAAGCCCCGGGGCGGCGGGAGACCGAGCCCCAGCCCGGCGCCGCCGCGAGCCCGGCCGGCCGCCCTGCGCAGGTCCCCGGCGCCGCGCCTCTCGTGGGCCCCCGGGCCGCCGGCGGCCAGGACCTGCTGGTGCACCTGGAGCGTGGCGTCCTCGCGCTGGCTGCGCCGTCCCGGCGTCCGCCGCCCGGCCAGGAGGCCGCCAGCCCGGCAGGGGCCCGCCGCGCGTCCGCCGGCCCCGGCTACCGCTGCCCCGAGCCGCAGTGCGCGCTCGCCTTCGCCAAGAAGCACCAGCTCCAGGTGCACCTGCTGACGCACGGCGGCGGCCAGGGCCGGCGGCCCTTCAAGTGCCCGCTGGACGGCTGCGGCTGGGCCTTCACCACGTCGTACAAGCTCAAGCGGCACTTGCAGTCGCACGACAAGCTGCGGCCTTTCGGCTGCCCGGTGGGCGGCTGCGGCAAGAAGTTCACCACCGTGTACAACCTCAGGGCGCACATGAAGGGCCACGAGCAGGAGAGCCTGTTTAAGTGCGAGGTGTGCGCCGAGCGCTTCCCCACGCACGCCAAGCTCAGCTCGCACCAGCGCAGCCACTTCGAGCCCGAGCGGCCCTACAAGTGCGACTTTCCCGGTGAGCGGCGCCGGCGGGGCCCGGAGACGGGAGTTTGAGGCAGGTCTCGGCACTTAGGAAAGCTCCGTCCGGCGTGTAGGCGCGTGCCCCGGGCTGCAGGGACGCAGGGCCACGCGGCCCAGGCGAGGCCTTATGGCGCCGAGGGGATGATCGCGGAGGTGCGGTGCATCCACTATTGTGACGTTGAAAGCGTTGTTTCCTTCGGGCTTCACAGTTGCGCGTAAAGTTCTGAAAGTCGTCCTTATCTTCAGACGGAGAGACTCTGGGCGGGTGGATGCTGTGGGCGGAGGGGTCTTTCTCTGCTGTGAGTGCCCTGAGCTCTCTACTGGGATAGGCAGCTCTAGCTGCTCTCGGGGGGGAGTGTGTGTCTGCACGAGAGAAGGTTCCCGCCTGGGAAGGAGGGGCAGCGGTGCGGGGGCCACGCTGCAGAGCCAAGGCAGAGAATGGGGGCAGTGGGGCGGGTTGGGGGCAGGGTGCCCGAGGGCCTCCCAGGTGCCCTTCCTTAAAAGAGAAGCGCGAGTGTGTGCCCGGCGACCCTGTTGATGCGTCATGGACGCGGAGTGCGCTCCTTAGAATGTGTGTTATGAAGTGCACTCACATGTGGGCTTTTGAAAGGGCGGAAGAAAATTCACGTTACCAGGTTCCCGTGATTTCTTCCCACGTGCCCTGGCCTGTCCTGTGCGCCCCGTCTCCGTGGAGAGCATGGCTGTAGGCCACTGATTCCGAACGCTTGGTCCTGCACTCGGAATCTGGCGGCGGTCTGCGGACCGCCCTCGAGTAAAAACCTCAGGGGCCTCCTTCTGAGCGTAGTACCAGGAGGACCGGGGTCCAGCCTGCTTCTGGGCACGGGGTCACCCTGGGGGTTTTGAGGTGAATGGTACGCGGGGTGTTGGTTTGAGGTGGGCGGCAGCAGGAGAGGGACCAGGGAAGCTGCGTGAATGTTCCGGACCAGAGGGTTCTGAGGGGTGACCCAGGTAGACGCAGTGGGGCGCTGAGGAGGCTCCAGTGGGAAGGATTGCGAGCTGGGCCGGGAGGCTTGACTGTCGGGTGGGGGAGGGTGCTTCTTGCTGAGCCTGTTCAGACCTCCCTGCCGGAGTGTGGGAAGGCACCTAGGCCCGAAGTAAGGGATGGCCGGGGCTGCTGGGCACAGACAGGTCGATGCCCGAGAGGGGGCTTGGAAGGCATTCAGGAAGATCAGCGTTTCCCGGTTGAGCGTCGCTGTGAAAAGTGGGGTTCCCTGCGCTGTCCTGCAGAGTGCTGTGCGCACCTGGCAGCACCGTAAAGGCTCTGAGAAGCGCTGCAGCGCAGACTCCTGGTCAGCGTCTCGTAGCCTCGTGTTTTCTGCCCTGTTTGAGCACTGAACCTTTCTGTCAAAGGAGAGCTAGTGATGTGCAAAGTCTGGTGGCTCAGCCGGGGTCGATGATGCAGGTGGTGGAAAAAGGCCATGTGAGCGAAGATGACCCCAGTGACCCTTGACAGAGCAGGGAACCCCCAGGAAATGGACCAAAGGGGGAGAGAAGCGCGCTGCCAGAGGCCGGGCTGCCAGCCGCCAAGGACGTCCAGGGGACGTTTACGAGGGTGGGGGATGCGGCCTCACTCTCACAGGTGAAAAAGTCCCAGGTGTTACTGCAGTCGTTTGCAGCCCTTCCAAGCTCAGCCCGACCAGGCGGAATCTTGTTCCTTAGTCTCTGATTTCTCTCGTTGGGTTTCTGGTCTCACACGGGTGACCTGGGCAGTTGAGTTCCCACCGTGTCCACAGGGTCTGAGCTACAGAACTGGGGGCACAGCTGTGCTGGAGGACTTTCTCTTGATCTGGTGCTGTGTCTCCCGGTCACATGGGGACAGGTGGCCTGTGTGCACCGTGGGCTGCTGCTTTCGCTGCGAAGGTTTTCGCTGTCTGGAGATGCTCCTCAGTCGTCCTCCGCGTCTGCCCCAGTGCACGCAGCACCCTGGGGTGGCGACTGGTTGAGCTGAGTTGTGTGATTCTCGTCACGCCGGTGAGCAGGGTTTGTGTTTTCTCTGCTCAGGCTGTGAGAAGACGTTCATCACGGTGAGCGCTCTGTTCTCCCATAACCGGGCCCACTTCAGGGAACAGGAACTCTTTTCTTGCTCCTTCCCCGGATGCAGCAAACAGTATGACAAAGCCTGTCGTCTGAAGATCCACCTGAGAAGCCATACAGGTGAGAAGCCGGGGGCGCCTGGACCCCCTCTGCCGCCAGCGCAGCTCACGTTTGTAATCACGTGGTGTGATTCTTTTCCTTTCTAAGGCGAGAGACCTTTCATCTGTGACTCTGACAGCTGTGGCTGGACCTTCACCAGCATGTCTAAGCTCCTGAGGCACAAAAGGTAATCTTTACGTTTTGGTTGAACTGTCAGTTTTGAAAACAGGTGAGTTGTTTGTTAGTAGTAGAAGCCTATGGGTGGAATAATCTTTGGATTTCTTTAAGTTATAAAAAACAAACCAACGTGGATAACTTGGAAAATTCAGAAACCTTATAAGAAGAAAAGCACACAGAATCTGATCCCCCAGAGTCAGTGTTTTCTGTGTGTACTTGTTTTTAAGTTCAACTGGTATACTTAATATGCAATTTGATACTTAAAAAAAATTAAGCTTATAGACTAAGGCTTCGTCGTGTCTTTACAAACTTCCCGCGGCAGTGATGACGCCTTGGAGGACTGGGCCTCTGTGCAGGTGACACTCGGCGCCTGGCCTGTGTCCCTTGTTCGGTCTCTCAGCAGCTGTGACACTGAAGCTCTTGTTCTCCTGTTTTTGTTTCGTTTTGTTTTATACATTTATTTATTTTTATTTATTTTATCTTTGGCTGCGTTGGGTCTTCATTGCTGCGTGCAGGCTTTCTCTAGTTGCGGCGAGCGGGGGCTTCTCATTGTGGTGCGTGGCCTTCTCTTTGTGGTGGCTTCTCTTCCTGCCGAGCACGGGCTCTAGGTGCGCCGGCTTCAGTAGTTGCAGCCCGTGGGCTCAGAAGTTGTGGCTCGCGGGCTCTAGAGCACAGGCTCAGTAGTTGTGGCGCATGGGCTTAGTTGCTCCACAGCATGTGGGATCCTCCCAGACCGGGGATTGAACCCATGTCCCCTGCATCGGCAGGCAGATTCTTAACCGCTGTGCCACCAGGGAAGCCCCTTGTTCTCCTGTTCTGCATTGGGAGCCAGGGAGGTTGGGTGGTTTGTCTGTACTTGCCCAGTTGGGATCTGAGGTGTCTACTTAGAAAAAGGCTGTGTGTTTGTGAGGTGGTGTCCCCTGTGGTGTGGACAGCCCGTGTAGGAGCGGGGTTGCTGAGCGGCGGAAGCGGCTTCATCAGGGTCTCTGGGAGGCTGCTCCTCCTGAACGGAACGGAACACTCTGCTTGTGAGTGGTCACTGCCTGCTGCTCTCTGTCCCGCAGGAAGCACGATGAGGACCGCCGCTTCCCCTGCCCCGTCGAGGGCTGCGGGAAGTCGTTCACCAGGGCCGAGCACCTCAAGGGCCACAGCGTCACCCACCTGGGCACCAAGCCCTTCGCGTGTCCCGTGGAAGGTAGGTGTGAGCCGGCCCCACGGCCGCCTGGACGCTATGCGTGGAAGTTGCTTCGAGGTGCGTCGTGTCAGCTGCGCCGTGAGGTGGGCTCGGCTGGTTTTAGCCGGTGGCCGGGTCTTGGGAGCAGTGTGTCGGAAAGAGCAGATTCAGAGTGAGGCCGCGGGCCTGGGCCCTGCGGGGGCGCTCTGCTGAGTCCCCTCTGGGTTTGACGGTTGTGAGGATCCACTGACGGAACGTGTGAAGAAAGCCCATTTCGGCACGTGGCGCGTGTCTCGGACTCCGTAGCCGTGGCTCCTCACGCTGGGACTGGACAGCACTGAAGCCGGGCTGGCGGTTTAGAGGCGCGATTCCGGGACGGCGGGCCGGGTCCCTCGGGCTGTGAAGTTGAACGCTGGCTCCGCCCTCCCTGAATCAGTGACCTCAGGCAAGGCTCTCTGGGCTTCAGTTTGCTCACCTGGAGAAGGGGGTACCAAAGACCCACTTCCAGCTGAGCAGTTTCTGGAATGTAGCCCAGGTGGTCTAAGCAGACACAGGCCCGCCTCTCCCCAGGGCTCCGGTTGGGGCCACAGGTACGCAGCTAACGTGCAGGGTGCTTGGCGCACAGAGGAGGTCACCCAGAGGGTTCTTGGGGTGGGGGAGTGGCTCCCGGTAGGCAGGGGCGGTGGAGGCAGAAGGGCCTGTGTGGGCAGCAGGCTGAGGGCTCTAGGCGGGGTGATGGGGCCACAGTGGAGGTTTGGGCTGAGTCTGGGGTCCTGGGCAGATGGGCCGGTGCCTGGACGGGCGCTGGGAAGGGAGGGACGGCGTAGACGGCAGAGGCGGGAGTTAGAATGCATGGTGCCTGGCGAGGGTTCAGGAGCGGGTGCTGTGGAGCGGGTGGCGGCTGGGTCCGCGTCTCAGTTGAGACGGGGACACGGGGCACAGGCAGGAGGTGGGCGCGGACGCGCTGCGTTCCAGGTGCCCGCGGGCTTGGCTTTGCTGACAGGTGCTCGGGAGGCGGCGCAGGTGCTGCTGGGGCCTGAGAGGCGGGCTGGGGGCGGGACAGGTGCCGCGAAGGCGCCTGCGTGCGGCTCCCAGCCCTGCCTCTTCTCTGCTTCTGTCCAATGGGGCTGGTGGGGGCCCCGCTGGTCAGGGAGTTTAATTCAGGGCCGAGAGGACATCAGTAACCTGCCGCTGGCGGCAGGTGGAGCCCTGGGAACTGCGCTGCGTGCGGGTGGGCAAGCGGAGGGCGCCCCGGGAGGGGCCTGAGGAGGACGCGAGGGGCCAGGTGGGCACTGGGCCAAGAGAACACCAAGTTTGGGAAAGGAGGCAAGTGGGCCGGTGCGAGGGGCCGCGGGCGGCTGGAGAGACCTTGGGGCGGGCTAACCCCTGCGGCGATGGCGGGGGCGGGTGGGCGGGGCGAGGCTTCCCTCCTCCTTGAGGGGATTGAGGCAAAGAGGAAGGGGCAGGGCTGGCGACGGAGGAGGCAGGATTTTCCTTTTGGTAAGTGCATCCTTGAGAGCCCTGCGCGGGTCTGACATAGAGGGTGACCGGCGGCGCGTGGTCAAGGGGGCGGCGGTGAAGGCGGGCTGGCGGAGGCATCCCAGAATCCTTTGTCACACTTGCTGAGAGCTGACAGTTCTCGAGTCTGGGTGATTTCACCATTTTCTCTGGTTTTGTAGGCGTTTGGAACATTCTTAATAAGAAGTTAAGAAGCCGCCACTCCCCGCCGTTCCCATAGTAGTAGCAGGAGGAGGAGAGGATGGGGAGTGCAGCACGGCAGGGAGTGTGGACGGGGGCGGCCTGAGGGCGGCGTGTGCCTGGTGGCGCTTCTCTGGGCCTCCAGCCTGCCGTGGAGCCCACGGAATGTGGGTGCGAGCTGGGCAGACTCCTGAGGAGCTGGGGTTTGGAGGGAAGTCTGTCTTTGACAAGTTGCTTCTGCCCTTCCCCTGGCGGGGTGGTAACGTGGTAGAAATGTGTGGGGCTGTGTGTGAATATCCTTAATTTGTAAAGCAGTAACGCAAGTCTCAATAGATTATGTTGTAATTAGGAAAACGTAGTCGTTGACATACATGAAAAAACGGTCATACTTCTGATCACCAAAGGAAATACAAATTAAAATGATACCTGCGTTGTTCCCTGTTGAATTCGCAAGTATCTCTACAAGTAGAAACTCTGCTGGCGGCAGCATGGTGACGTCCCTGTGGTGGTCGACCCCGCCCTCGGGAAGTCTCTGTGAGGGTCCCAGCTGGGAGGGGGTGTGGAGCACGCGTGGCGACAGGGCCCCCGGGGGCAAGACCAGAGATGTCTCTTCTCTGTTGTCTTTCCCAAGTGCCCTGTCCTGAGCCTGACCTGAGCCTGACCTGGCAAACGGGTGTGAAGTTTTGTTTGAAAATGAAATCAGTTCAGAACTGCTCTCAGGGGTAGCAGAGCCCTTACTGCCGTGGCCGTTTCCTCTCTGCGTAGCCTCTTTTCCTGCAGTAGCCCTGCTCCGGCCCCCAGCGACCCCGTCGCCTTCCCTGACATGCTGTAGCGTGATAGCGCTGTGGCGTCCTTCCTGGGCGTCCTGAGTACCGTGGAGGCCCCGCTTTACAGAGGGGGTCGAGACGGCCGTACACGGGTGGCCTGGCAGCCCCTCGGCCGCACCTCCTTGCTGTGGTGGCCACGCCGCCCGGCACCTCAGACGTGACCTGTCTCCTGAGACCTTCCCTCCTCTGCTCCCGGCACGCTGGGCGGCCTGACCCCGGGCTTTAGTCCGCCTGTGTTAGGACAGCCGGCTGCTTATGTGTCCCTACCAGGTGATGAGCTTGTGGCCGTCAGGAACCCCTCTTCCCTCCTGTGACCCCGCCGTGCTGAGCTCCAGCAGTGGGACGTTGGGGCGTGAAGGAGGGCGGCTGTATCTCTGGGTCTGCCCCGGGTGTGTGTCTGCTCTGCGGACTGGGGCAGGGCCAACTCCGGGCTCCCCTCCTGCCTCGATTCCCGGCCATCTGCTCGGCCTGTCTGGGCAACAGCTTCTCAGGGGCGTAATGAGAGGAAGTGGCGGGTCTCTGGGGTGGTCTCCAGCCCCAGATGTCACGGGGTCGCAGGTTTTCTTCCAGTAGCAGCTTACTGGAGGCGGTCAGCCTGCTTGTGCAGGTCACGCGTCCTGTCCGCGGCCGATGCGGGGCTTCAGGCTTCCTCGTGATGCTGCCTGAGGGCGCTTGCGGGGGGCAGAGCGGGGACGTGCCCTGTCTGGGTGCTGCCGGGACGCGGACCCTCAGGCTAACGCGTCCCTCTCTCTGCCCAGGGTGCTGTGCCAGGTTCTCCGCGCGGAGCAGTCTCTACATCCACTCCAAGAAGCACCTGCAGGACGTGGCCGCTACGAAGAGCAGGTGCCCGGTGTCCAGCTGCCACAGGCTCTTTGCTTCCAAGCACAGCGTGAAGGCCCACGTGATCAGGCAGCACCACCGGCACCCAGGTCGGCCCCGCTCACGGCCCTGAGGGCGCCCAGAGTCCACGGGACGCGTGGCAGGGACCGCAGCTGCCACGCCGCGTGGCCCCGTGGCCTCTCTTCTGCCGCTTCCCGCCTCTGACCCTCTCGCCCGCCCGCCCTCGTCTCTGAGGGGCTTCCACGGGGTTGGCCCTCGTAGCCTGGCCTTCTGAGTCTCTCCCTGTGACCTCGTCCTGTATTCCAAGCCTGCCCCCCATTGCGTCTGACTCCTTCAGCTCCTCCTGTCCACCCCAGTGCCTGGGAGAGTCCTTGGAGACAGGACAGAGCTGTTCCTGGACGTTCTGGGGGCAGAGCGTGAACCACGACGAGCCCAGAGGGGCGACTCTGGGCACATGGACCTGGCCGTCCTGCTACCTGGGGGCCTGGGACTGAGAATCCTGCCCCGTGCACCGGCCCCTGGGCGGGCCTGAGGGTCTGGGTGGCCCGGCGGCTGCCTCTCCCTAGAGCCGTCCCAGCACCGTGCTCTGTGGCCCGGCAGGCCTGCTGCTCCTGGCAGGGCCTGGAGGGTGAAGTCCTAGCTGTAGTTACCTGAGCAGCTGCTGCCAGGCCCTGCTTGGTGCCACCTTTGTGACAGGCCTGCCAGCCTCAGGCATAGCCGCTTCCCCGCTGTGATCCTGGGAGGGGCACCACTATGTGAAGCACGTGTTGGGTAGGTGACAGGGGCGGGTGGTCCCAGGCCCTGCATTTATGCTGTGACACGGTCTCGTGTCAGGTAGGTGATCGGGGGTGTGTGTCTCAGGCCTGGCGTTTACGGTGTGGCACGGTGTCGTGTCGGGTAGGTGACTGGGGTGCATCCCAAGCCCCACATTTATATTCTGACGTGGTCTTGTGTGGGGTAGGTGACGGGGGATGGCCCAGGCCGGGCATTCATGATGTGACGTGGTCTCGTGTCGGGTGTGTGACGGGGTCCCAGGCTTGCCTCCTGATAACTAGGGGCTTGGGAGCATCTGTTTATTGTGGGTGGCTGCGCGGGTCCCCCTCACGTTGGTCCCAGCTGGGGCTCGCATCGGCAGGGAAGTGCTGGGGTGAGGTCGTGGTGTGGCCTAGTGCTGGACGCTCTGTGCAAACGTTTGTTTAATGATTTTTGGATGTTGACCCTTGCACGTTGGCAGGTCTCTAGTAAACATTTGTGGAATCAGCAAAATGCTAATAGGAAATTGATGAACACACTGGTACCTGTTTGCCTAGATTATTATTGATTTTCTCATAGGGAGCTGAATCATCAAGGTTATCAAGGAAACTTTTGAAAAAGAGACATGTTTCCAGTTTTAATTATTTCAGAGGGTCACTGCCCTTTCAGAATGTTTCCTTGGTACCAGGTGACTATTGAAGCAATGGTAGATTGATCCACTTCTTAAACTTTGAAGCAGCATGACAGCTGCAGGTGATAGGTTCTGAATTTGGTTGTCGTTTATTTACTTTTGGGGGGATGGCGGCTAGAGTAGGTTTCTTTCATAGGTTCACAGTAGAAGCATCGTAGGCACCTTGACGTGGGTCCACAGCCGGACAGTGTGAGCTTGGGATTCGCTCAGGGTTGGGAGGCAGGGATGGTGCCAGGCCGGGCCTGGGCGTCGGAAGCCGCAGGAGAGGGGCGGCCAGGGCCTCGTCTGGCAGCTGTGCCCCAGTCCTTTGTGCTTCCGTTTCCTGTTTGCTTGGGCCCGGTGAGCCCTAGGGCTTGGGTGATCGGGTGTTCTTGTGTATGAACCCTCAACTTGAATGTTCACTGAAGCTTCTTTACAGTGCGTTAGTGTTCAGTATCCTCCCAAGGGTAATCTGATTACTTAAAATCTTAATTGAATAACAAATAATCAAGTATTGGGAGAGCGCTGCGGCAGCAATGAAGTGAACGAGGGCGGCTTGTTGAGGGCCAGGCCCTGTGTCTGCCGCTGAGGGGCACAGACGCTGGGACCCGCGGCAGTGGGGGCGGTGGAGCCTGGAAACGGAGCAGCTCCATCCAGGAGGCCGCGGCCAGGCCTGCAGAGTGCGGTGTCCGACCTGCGCTCTCCGCAGCTCCCGGGGGCGCCCTGCTCCAGCCCAGAGGCAGGCGGGCCGGCAGCCCGGATCTTCCCCGCTGTCCGTCCCTGCCCTGCGCCCTCTCGTTCTGGAGAAGCTGCTTGTCGCGAAGTGGGCAGAGAGCTGGGTGGGACGTGGACCCGCATAGCTGATGCCAGAAGTGTCAGGGAGCCAGGGTTCAGCGTGGCCCGAGGCCTGCAGGTGTCTGCTCCGCGAGGGTGTTTGGTCTCCTAGGGTGGCTGCTCGTGGTGGA
Organism: Leucopleurus acutus; assembly: GCF_964270905.1. Lineage (NCBI taxonomy): Eukaryota > Metazoa > Chordata > Mammalia > Artiodactyla > Delphinidae > Leucopleurus > Leucopleurus acutus. Next base: position 916,081 of record NC_139153.1, on the reverse strand, counting down.
GTGAGCTCAGGGTGTGAAGCCAGGATGACTTGGGTTTGAGTCTTGCCTCTTCCGTCACTGGGCGGTGTGACTTTGGGGAGCGTCGTTGACCCAGGTCACGCCCGTCATCTGGGGAGATGCCTGTGGGCTCGAGGCTCCGGGCAGCGTGGACAGGGCGCCGGGCGTGTCCCCCACAGTGCCTCGCTGCAGAGCGTGGCCGCCTGCAGGGCCAGGCACCGGCGGCAGGAAGAACCATCCTTGTCCCCTCGGTGGCCGCCTGCTCACGTCTTGAGCACATACAGAGCTCCCTGGTCTCTTGAGGGCCTGAGGTCACCAGAGTGTTCCTTCCTTTTCAGACCTCTTCCCTCCGCTGGGAGCTCCAGGCGTGCTCGCGCCCAGCAGTGACCTCAGCAGCCCCGGCCAGAGTGAGTTCAGCAGCGTGGACCTGGCGGTCCTCTTCTCCGACACGCCTGGTGACAGCGGTGGTACCCCCAGGACCTCCGACGAGGCGCTCCGCACTGGGATCCTGACTGTCGACGTGACTTCTGTGAGCGCCTCTCTCGGGGGGGGCCTCCCTGCCAGTCAGGCTGCCTCAGGGCCCATGGGCCCCCTGGTCTTGGTGGCCCACAGTGACGTCCCACTGGGCCCGGACAGGCCCCTCGTCCTCGGGACGGCAGCCACGGTTCTCCAGCAGGGCAGCCTCGCTGCAGGTGACGTGCAGGCCGTGGACCCAGGGGCGCTGGGCTGTCTGGTGGCTCTGCCCATGAAGAGCTTGAGTCGGGACCCCCAGGCTTTGACCTCTGCGAGCGGCCCCCAGGGAGACAGCAGTGCCCCGGAGCTGCTGGTTCCCATCAAAGTGGAACCAGACTCGGCCCCCGACCCCGACGCCGTCAGACAGCAGGCGTGGAGCGGAGGGGCGCCGCAGCCTGTGGAGTCCAGCCCTGCAGAGGAGCTCGGACCTCGGAAAGACGCGGGACTTGGTGCGGGGACCGGCGGCTTCTACTTGGTATGAAGCGCTCTGTTCGGTCACGTCTCACACCCGTCGTGCGGTGTTCTGGATCAATCTGCGTGCAGACGTTTCTTAGGGGTTTGCGGAAGGATGGAGCTCCCGCCTGCAAGTCTGGAAATCTGAGCTCCAGTCTCGAGTCTGGAACGGACTGGGTTTTATGACCTTGAGCAAATCACTTAACGTGTCTGAGCCTTAAATTCTCGCTTATTTCTAAAATGAGGGGCTTTGGCTACATGATTTCTAAGGTCTTTTTGAGTTCTGTGATTTGATGATAACGTGTCTTTTCTTGAAAAAAGCTGAGGTATTTCATAATGTTGAAACGTTCTGCATTTGAGCTTATCACGTAATAGCAGATCCTCAGATGGAGTCGTGGCCAAGAGGAATTGTGACATCAAATGTTTCTTAAGGCTTAACGGAAACTAAAACGCAAAAATTTTTAATTTGAATTAACAACAAAAAAAGGGAGTGGTCTGGGAGCCTTTGTCTCTGGAGGGTTATAAGAGCACTTCTCCAATTGCGAGACTTGGCAGTTAATATATTTTAACTATATTTATGTCAGTTATACATTTAATATAATTTAAAGTAATTTAATCAGAGGTTCTTAAGAGAACGTCTTACCTCAGCCTCAGGTGGGAGTGATCGAGTAGGTTTTTCTTTGTGGTGCAGGTTAAATGTGATGGCGATGTTTATATTCAGAAAGTTAAATCTTATTTTACCGTGATATAAAGAAAAGTTACTCCTTTGAATCGGCGTTCTCTGTGACGGATGCGGCAGTGGCCGAGGGCCGGCGGAGCACGAGACTGACCCTGACCCTGACCCTGTCCGTTCTCTCACTAGCTGTGTGACGTGGGCCAGCCTGGCGTCTGTGAGCCCAGAAGGCGCGTGGCGAAGGGGCCGCAGGTACGCCCGAGCCTCTCTCTGTGGGGATGGGGGTTCCACCGTGTCCTCGCAGTGTGTCCGCAGGGCTACGGCGCTCCCAGTCCCGTGTGCGTACGTCAGGTCCCTCGGAAAACGCCCGGTTCAGTGATGCACTTACCGCTCTGCTTTGCCGGGTGGGACCCCGAGTGGAGCAGCTGCCCTGAGCAGCCTCCGTGGGGGACACGGCCCGGGCCCCCGGGGTGGCCCAGCGGGCGTGGTGTGACACGTCCTGCAACCCGGGGAGGGGCCGCGGTCAGTGAGTCCTGGTCACTGAGGACACACGGGTTCCGTGTGTCAGACAGCAGAGTGGCCTGCAGTTCACTTTCTGTGTAAAATATTTTAGTATGTTTTAGACTTTGAAGGAATAAACTTCGCTTCTCTGGATAATAAAATCACGTATATGGTTCCAACTCAAAGTCCGTGCAGCTGTCGCTGTCACTGGATGTGGTATTTGATTCTCTGAGCCTTTGCTGGGGTCTGTTCAGGAAGCAGACCCCGCGCTCAGTAGGTCCCCCGCTCCCCTCCCTCTACTGTTTGGGTCCCGTGACTGATACGCTTTTCTTTGGTCTCAGGAAGGCGGGGGCTCAGCAAGAACTGATTCCCGAGCCATTCAACTAGCCAAGGAAAAAAAGCAGAGAGGAGCTGGGAGCCACACAGGTGAGGCTGTGTGCGGGGAGGGGGCCGGGCGCGTCTCGTGGAGCCCCCCAGGGGGCGTGTGGCGCTGTGGATCCCCAGTGCAGGAGCGCTTCTGATTTTAAAGTGTCGGCATCTTGTTTGAATTTAAAGAAGGAACACTAGACAGGACCTGCTAGTTGGTGACCTCCTCCGTCCATCCTGAAAATGGGGTAGTGGGCACAGTGCTTAAGGGAAACTGAGTCAGTCCTTTTGTGAAGGTGACGCTGAATTCTTCAAATAACGTTATTTTGTAGATTTCATTGTATAAAAAACATTTATCTAAAATATATTTTAAAACATCGAAAGGTATGTAGGATTAGCAGTATACTAGTTTACATCTTGTTTTTCTTAACGTGACAGTGTCTTATTTCATGTAATGGTAGCGCCCTCCTCTCTGGGGCGGTAAATAGTGCCCCCTGGTGAGCGTGGGCCCTGTCAGCATTCGTGCCGAGGAGGGCCCGCCCTGCGGTTCCCGAAGGCTGGGGCGGGGAGGGGGGTTATTGTGGGGGGGGCTTCAGAGATGGCGGTGGCAGGTGGTGGTGGCGTCCATGAGGGCACAGTTGGTGAGGGACCGGGGCCTCAGCTCCGTGGAAGTGGAGCTGCTCTGGGGCGGCATCCGTAGAGACAGTTTTGTTTTCATTGTTTTTGTAATATTTCAGCGTTATCTTTTTAAAAACAAGGGCACTTAAGAACATTCCAGGCACTGTCATCACCTCTTTAGGAGTTAGCAGCACGTGTTTGCTTAAAGTCAGCACCTAGCCGGCGTTCCCATTTTCAGTCGTTTCAGATGCCACGAATGCTTTTATGCCTGTTTATTCTAATCACCCAAGTAAGGCCCGTATTTCCTGTTGGTTGTTGCAGGTCTGGGGTCTCTTTCACACTCGTAGCCCCGCCCGTGTGTGTGTGCGTGTGCGTGTGTGTGCGTACGTGTGTGCGCTGGAGGCTGGGCAGTTTGCCCCGTCAGGTTGGCGGGTCTCACGCTTCAGGGTAACAGGTCACTGTCTCCGTGTTTCCTGTAAACCAGGCGCTCCGGCTGGAGGCTTTGCTCTGACTCGACTTAGAGTCTGTGGGGCCCTGACGGCCAGCCCAGCCGCGGACGCCCCGGGTCTGGACTGCTCATTATCAGGCTGTAGGAGGACGCTGATGTCTTTCCCATTTCAAGCTAGAACACTTCTGCTCATACGGGAAAGTCAGCAGAAATGTCTACACTTTTCTCTTAGTCAGTTTTCAAAATAACGAGCTAGCTGGTTTCTTTGCATCCTCCAGGGGTGGTCAGGGTACTTTATACACGCTCATTGACTATCGACTTTCCAGGGAAATAGAAATCTGGAACCCGTCCAGCGTGCAGCCTGCACACGTGACGGCAGGGGAAGAGCTTCTTCTTGGGGTGTGCAGGCTCACCTTTGCTCACCTTTGCCCCGCGTGACCTGGAAAGCCCTCTTGTGTCCCGTAACAGCCAGGAGATGGGGGAAGATAAATAGAGACCCGCAGCCCCTTTCCAGAACCCTCGGGGCCAGCTGTGTGTTTCACTGACCCTTTACTTTGGGGGCATTTTAGACTTGCAGAAACACACTTCCATGTGTGTTGTCCCCAGTTGTGGTGCCCTTCACCCACCCTCCCTCGTGTGGACGTGGTCCGAGATCATGTGTGTCCGCAAAGCTGGGGAAGGACCAGGGCCACGGGCCACTGATGGGCTCGGGCCTCACGTGCACGTGGCGGTCCCCTAGGGCCCTCTTCTACCCAGGGTCCTGGGTCAGCCCCTCGGCCTCTTCCTCTGTGTCTGCCCCTCGACCTTCCAGATGCTCCTGTCGAGATGCTGGCCCTTCAGTCCAGGGCGTCGCTCCCTTCGGGTCTCTCTGGTGCTTTCTCTTGATTGGACCAAGGCTGTGTGTTTTGGGGGGCCCAAAGTGAGGTGCCCTTGTCCCTGCATATTGTCGGGGTCCATGCAGTAAAGTTATTGGGGCAAAGCTGACATTGGCCCCTTGGTTAAGGTGGGGTCCGCTGTGTCCTCCATGGTGAAGTCCCTGCTTTTCCCTTTGTCGGGATAAATGTCTGTTTTGAGGTGGCTACTTTGGGCTGGAGTGCAGACCTGCAGGATTACCGCACTCTCACACCTCCAGCAAGTGTGAGGGTCCCTGTGACTCTCTGGGGTCACGAATTCTCTAGAAGGGCTCAGAACCCATGGTTATGCATTATCGCAGCAAAGGGACACACAGTACAGCTGGCTGCAGGCAGAGGACACTCCCAGCGAAGCTGCCAGCCGCCCTGTCCCTGGCGCTGTGGTCAGTGCTGACGGCCCCACCCCCTCCGGAGGCCGAGCTGCCCCTGTGGCCCAAGGCTGCCACCCCGAGTCACATTGTCAGACTGTCTGAAGGGGCCTGTCTGCCAGATGGCGCGCTCCAGAGGCCTCGAGACTCCTTCCCAGGGGCTGGGCCACGGGGCGAGGTTAGCCCGGTCCCACGCTGCGCCGGGTCCGTTCTCCTCACCCGCCCGCTTGTCCGCAGGTGAGGACAGCTTGGCCTGTGCTGTCATCACTGTGGTGGTCTAACGGTGGTTTTCCATTTCCCTCCACTTGTGCGTGTATTAATTAGAATTTTCTGGAAGGGAGAGTTGTCCCTTCTCTCCCCTTATCAGTCCAGTCAGTTATATCAGTACAGGCTCGAAGACACTGACGTTATCCTTCAGCGTAATGTCATTGGTGCTGGGTTATAATCGATACTGTATCAGTACAGGCTGGAAGCCACTGACGTTATCCTTCAGCGTAACGTCATTTGTGCTGGTTATAATCGATGCTGTATCAGTACAGGCTGGAAGACGCTGACGTCGTCCTTCAGCGTAACGTCACTGGTGCTGGTTATAATCGATGCTGTATCAGTACAGGCTGGAAGACGCTGACGTCGTCCTTCGGTGTAATGTCATTAGTGCTGGGTTATAATCGATACTATATCAGTACAGGCTGGAAGACACGTCGTCCTTCAGCGTAACGTCACTGGTGCTGGTTGTGATCGATCCCTTCCGTGTTGACTTGGCCGCTGGCCGCTCTTCTGGTGGATTCTTGTGCCCTCCTGCCGGGCACGCCCCTCACTTGTTGGCACCACCAGGCCCAGCCCTGGAGCAGCCGCTTCTCAGGGCGTCCGTTCCCACGCTGGGTGCAGGTTGTGCTGCTGCCTGTTGCCCCAGGGCGCTGCTGCCTCGGGACGCCGTGCCGGGAAGCAGATTCATGCGTGTGAGCCCACGCTGCTGTGCTCCGGATTCAGAGTGTGTTGCGTTTTAGGGTGGGAGTGTGGCACACACACTCTGTATTTCTCACCACGCCTAGTTCTGGTGTTGGCTTTTTAGTGAAACGCGTTCACTTAAGTGAGTCAGTAAGACTGTGAAGTGTCTTCACGTGCTTTTGGGTCGCGTGTTGCTCCTACATTCTTTTTGGCACCAAACTTGGGAGAAACCTGGGTTTGGGGACCTCCTGGGTTTCGGGATGTGGTGTAATAGGTCCAAGAGTAGAGAAGCTGCAGCAGCAGGACTGCTGGTGGAGTCGAGTCGTGTAAGCACTGTGGCTTCGCGGTGTCGCCGCGGTTCAGTGCAGCGCACCCATTGGTTCTTAGGGAGTGCGTAGTCTGAACGCTTTGAAAAGTGGACATAGGGTCTAAAATCCAGCACTGTTGCCATTGGGTTGCTATTGAGTGCTGAGGCTCCCCCCTCAAACCTAGAATATTTTCTCAACGTAAAAGAGAAACTTTTATTCTTGAAGCTGACAGCAGAATAAGCTTAAAAAAAAATGTACCCAACTTCAGAACTGTGAACGGATGTGCACTTTCTGCTCTTTAAGGGCAGGGAAGGGAGGAAAGCATGGTGCCCACTGGAGGAGGTGTAACCAGCAGAACACACACGTCTGTGTGACAGTGAAAACGTAAATGAGTGGGACTCCCCCACTGTTTTGACTGAGACAGAAAGCAAAACCCCAACCACACGATGTCCAGAAGAGACATATTGTGGACGGGAGTATTTAGAAGGTTAAAATTAAGACAAGATAGAGCAAAACAAAAAACAAAAGTTACAAAGTAGGGGTTAGTACTAATATCAGAAGCATAGAATTCAAAGAAAACAATTGGGACAGAGAAGCCTTTTCCTACTTTTAGTTGCTGTTCACACATAATCGACGGTCTTACCGTGACTTGTGACCGTTTGTATGAATATTTCTATGAAAACTTACAGTAGCGAACAATATGAAGTAAGCACAGAGGGAACTCCAGGAGAACTGGATAAAAACCTAGCAGTATTGGAATTTGTTAATTTAATTATTTGCAGAACAAGCAGAAAAAATAAAGATGTAAAATATGTTTACCGTGGGATTAGTAAAGTTGTTGTAATAGATTCTACTCCATGACAGTGGAATATTTATATAAATTGAACTGAACAAATTAGGCGTCAGGAAAACCATAGCAAAGTCTAGGAAAAAACAGCTTGGTACTACATGTTTTTGACCGTAATGTGGTAAAACACAGTAATAATCACTTGGAAAACAAAATAAAACTTAGTAAAAACTCTTGGGTGAAAGAAGAAATAGGAGCTGGTCAGAGACTTCCAGGAGGAGCAGGTGGCCGTGTGGTGGCGTGAACTTGAGCAGGCAGCCTCTCGGGCCCCAGCCTTCTCTGTGAAACAGGCAGAAGAGCAGCTGCTGGGGGTTCCCGAGGGGCTGGGGGTTCCAGAGGGGCTGAGGGTTCCCGAGGGGCTGGGGGTTCCCGAGGGGCTGAGGGTTCCCTAGGGGCTGGGGGTTCCAGAGGGGCTGAGGGTTCCCGTGGGGCTGGGGGTTCCAGAGGGGCTGAGGGTTCCCGTGGGGCTGCGCTGGGCTGAGGCGGGTGCAGTGCCTGCAGCCCTGGAAGGTTGGCGGTGGTTGTTCTGTGTGGGAGGGGCGGGTGCGCCGAGCAGGGCACCTTCCTCTTGAACAAGGAGGAGGGGCTGAGTCTTTCAAGACGGAAACAGAACAGACTAAGATGAGTCAGAAATCCTGATTTTGACACTTAAGTGTGAAAACCTACTCAGATTTTTAAAAAAATCTGTGTGGGCCAAACAGAGCAGCCTTAAGTGGGTACAGCTCCTGGGCTGCCATTTGCTACATCCGTCTGAGCAGTTTTACAAAGGATAAAGGGGAAGCGTAAGTGAATTCCACAGATTCAGTGGAAAGTAAATAGAAATCCTCTATACTACGTGATTATAAGTTTGGAGTCCTTGCAACGAGACGCGTGGTTTTCCGAGAAGACAGAAATCATCATGACTCAGAAACCAGGGGTTGGACGCCGTGGATGGAGTGGAGCGAGTGTTTCCAGGGCTGAGCTGTGGGCGGGTCTGCCCCCGGTGGAGGCGTGGTCGGTGCCCTGCCAAGGGGCCGTGGGAACGGGAATCGCCCGTGGCCTGGGGTCTCCAGGATGGTGACTTCTGAAAATAGAACACCGCTCCCCAGATAACACACTTGGGGTTCGGCAGCGCGTTTGGTCTGCTGTCCCACAGCGGGTTAGGGAGCCTGAGGTGATGGCGGTAGGAAGTCTGCTACTCAGGTCTCACAGGGAAGGGTCCCTGAGGAACGGTACTGTCTTCTCAACAGATCCTCTCTATTCTAAAAATTGGTTTCTGTTCCTGATGGAATGGAAGGAAGGTTCTGTAGCCAGAAGCCATCCCCACCCTAGGCGTCCTGCTTGGACGCACCGCCGTCGTCCCCTTGTGTCAGTGTGGTCCCAGAGCTTCTGGCCCTTGAAATAAACTGAGAGGAATGAGTGAGACCTGCAGGGAGGGGATAGACGGTGACTCAGAAGAGAACCCGAAGGATCCCCGGAAAGTGATGGGGCTGAGGTGTTACCCAAGTGCCCCGTTTCAGCCGCAGGAGTGCCCTTTGTGGCCGCAGCTTGGAGGAAGGACAGTGGAGAAGGCGCCCTTCACAAGGAGGACATTTCCCAAGTGGGCGGGACCTGAAAGGGAGGGGACAGAGCTGGCCTGAGACGCTGCGGGGAGGAGGCTCCTGCGATCACAGTCATCAAGGAAGACAGTCAGGAGGGGTGTGGGCATCACGAGGAGCCGGCCCACGAGGCTTCGCAGGCTCGCGTGGGGCAGAGGCCCCGTGTGGGCTTGCGCGGGTGAAGGGCCGTTCTGGCGAGGCCCGGGTCCGGAGGGTGTGCTCAGCACGGGCCCTTTGTCCAGAGCAGCTGGCTGGGAGTGTTTTGGGAACGAGCTCGGAGCCAGCAGGAGGCCAGGCCGCTGGGGCCTCTGGGTCACTGTCAGAACTGGGCTTTCATGAGAGCGTGATTAGAAGAGGGATGTGGTATTTTCTAAAGGATTCTTCCACCTGTCCTTGTGAAAGTAAGCCATAGGGACACGGCGCAGGCAAGGAGAGCAGGGGCTTCTTGGGGTCCCCCACCGAGGTCAGCATGGTGCTGGTGTGGGTGCCCCGGGCCGGCGGGGCCGGGCCGCTGAGCACACCCTCTGACCAGCGGCGAGGGCAGCTCTGCCCGTTCCGTGAGTGCGTGAGGGCCTCGGGGGACCCTGCGACCCAGGCAGGACGCAGATCCGGGGCGGGGGTGGGAGCGGGACTGGAGAGCGTGCAGGGAAGGCTGTGGGTCTCGCAGGGCGCTCACGGTTCATGCTCACAGACCATCCGTACAGCCGTGGGAGCAGATTAAGGAGAGCAGCGGGCAGGGCTGTGTGTGCTTCAGGCCCCGGCTTTGCGGTTGGGCGGAGGACTCCCGTCCGCGTAGACCGCCCCCTCCACCGGCCCTGGGCCTGGCTGGCCGTGCGCCCAGCAGGCCTGCCTGCGCGGTGCACGGCCCTGGCTCGCTCTGCGGGTCCATCCACCTTTCTGGGTGGGTCCTCACCTTGCCCTTCCCAGTGGGCCCAGCTTGGCCTTCCCGTCCTGGGAGCGGGGCAGGAGGAGGGGACCAGGACCTCGCTCGCGCTGTGTTCCCTAGCCCGTTCCTGCGGGGCGGCCCTGCCGTGGTTGTGGCCCTGTGTGCTGTCCCCCTCCTGGACTCTGGGGCGGCAATGCCCGCCTGAGGTGCTGCCCAGGAGCTGTGCTTTAGTGCACCGTCACCCACGTCCCTGTTGCCTGCATGGAGCCCCTCTGGGTGCCACACCACAGCATCCCTGCGTGCCACTGGGCCCCGACCGACCCCCGGCGAGAAGCGCCTCTGAGGGGCAGTGATGTTGCAGCTGCTTCTGTGACCACAGACCTCGCTGAGGGCCCCTCGGCCCCTTGGTGTTGGCAGGGTGCCCCTGCTCCCTCATCAGCGCGTGTGGGTGTGGGCTCGTCTGTACGTCCCTGGAAACACACACGCCTGTACTTGGTGCACGGCCAGCAGCGTGAGCTTCGGCACACGGGTGCCCCGTCCCGCCCGGTGTCCCACAGAGTTCCTCGTAGACGAGGGCTGGTCCTATGCCCTGTGTCCTGGGCTCCCCCACACCCCGTTCCCTCTCCACGTCCTCACGGCAGCCTGAGGCGTGGCTACTGATGCCCCATTTTCTGCGTAGGAACTTGAGGGGGACGGACCCCACGGTGCAGGGCTGCAAAGTCTTCAGGGGCCCGGCGGCACCACGTCGCACGCGGAAAGGCCGTGTCTCACCAACCGCGAGTGTGGCGGATGCGGTGCTCCTGGGGAGCCAGCACGCGGCCCGGATGACGGCGTCTCTCGGGTTGGGGTCGGGGTGGGCACTGCTGTGTACTCACCGATGCTGAACAAGGCAGTTGATGGAAGTCCTTATGGCTGATTTTTAAAAATCATAAAACCTTCATCCTTAGGAACCAGAGAGATTTCCCTTACTAGTAAGCAAGTCAGACTGGCAGCGTCGTATCCCATCACAGTGGGGAAGAGGCAGCCGGGCAACAGCACAGGGGCGTTAGGCACATCTGCGGAAGTCTGGAGGAGGGTGGGTACGTAGGGAGAAGCGGTGATTGCTTTCCGATGACGGTTATAAACCCAAGGGAACTGACTCCAGTCATTACAAATAAGAGGGAAGGGTAGGTAGCTGATTGCACAACGAACTTGCAAATATCAGATTCGTAGCTTTTCTATTAGAATAATCCGAAAAAAAGTAACGAAAGACGGATCTCACTCATAACGGCATTAACAGTAACAAGGTGTCTCGGGACCCCCCGTGACAAGGACGCCAGGCCTGGATGAGGCCTGCTCAGGGCCTCCCCATACCTGGCTTGAAATGCTCTGCCTCTAGTGTTGATTTACATCTTTTATTCAGTTCCTTGAAAATCCCAAAGGAACCTGAAGCCCCCCGTCAGGCTTCAGCTCCTGTGGAAGATGAACTTGTGAGACTCTTGGTGCGTCTTCAGGAAAGAGAAATGGTGGGAGGGCCCGTGGGACACTGGGCGCAGAGCAGAGCGTGGGGTCCGGTGAGTGGCTCTGGTGACGCTGGCTTAGTCGGGGAGAAAGGAAGTGGCTTCTTACTTGGCCTGTGCTCCACCGCCCCGGGAGACCACGTCCTTCGTTTTGATGGTGGTCGTTTTCCATGTGTATAAACTGCATGTATATCCTTATCTGGAAGAAACGATACAGTACTCTGCTCTTTCCTGTTAATAACGTGAATGTCTCTCCTTGTGAATGATCTGTTTTTATAGTGCATCTTCTCGACAGCTGTGTAGGACTGAACACGTCAGTGAATTCAGCCCCAGTGCCTCTGCGTCCGTGCTGTGTCCTGTCAGATCTCCTTCCTTGCAGGAATGGAGGGAGCAGTCCCTGCAGTTTCTTGCTGTGTTCTGTGGCTCCGACGAGGAACCCGTGGAGAGTGACCACGTGGTCCCCCCACCCACTGGGCATGGAGGGCAGGTTCTGTGGCGCAGGGGTGTGCTTGCGAGGGCCTCGCGGTGGAGCTGGGGTGAGCGCGCACGTGGTCCGAGCTGGGTCTGTGCTGCCGGCCTCACCTGGTCTCGCTGGGCCCTGGGAGGGCAGCTGGGGGGTCCCGTAGTTCACGGATGGGCCAGGGGTCCGGCGTGCAGTGTGGAGTCCGGCTCACCCTGCCATTTGAGGCCCAAAGAGGATGGTCTTTTGAGGTCTGCTTAGTGGAAGCGTATCTGCTGGATGGATTTACTCTTCTCTCCCTTCCTTAAAGTCACCCAGCACAGGTCAGCATTTTGGATAAATGTGGAGAATACTCAGTTCAGTGTGAAGATTACCTGCCTGGTAAGAGTTTGTGGATTTCCACCGTGGAAAAGGAAGTTTGATTTTTCTTTTGATCGGCTTATTAATTAGATGAGTCACGTTATGTTTAGCGCCACGGCATCTTTTACTGGTGAGGACTCCGTGTGGCGACCCTCGGTTTGCGTCCGCGTGCCTTCAGGCACCCGCAGAGACGGACCTCTCCGTCACGCTCAGGCGTGGGGTTAATTTGTGGTCGTCTTGAGTGTCGACACAGTACCCGATGGCACAGTCTGTCGTTTGGGGTCGTGTAACAGAACACCCACCGCGATGGCTCGAGCAGGGAGTCTGGGCAACGCCCGCTCCGTGGGGGTCAGGGTCCCCTCCTTGTGGTGCCGACAGCGGTGCTCTGCCTGGATCTTGGGCGTGAGAGGGGCCTGCGGGGCCGCAGCCTCCATGCGTTCTCTCCTAGCGTCAGGTCAGGGGCCACTGCAGGCTCTCCTGCCCCTTTCCCTCCACAGACGCCCGCTGTGTCTCCACCAGCCTCACCACGCCCCTCGGGAGAGTGCGGAACAGGCCAGGGTCTTCCCGAGCCCCTCGGCCAGGCCCTGTAGGTTGGTCCGGGGACGAGCCCTGTACAGGTGGATGTGGCCAGTTCGCCCGCCCACCCTCCGGCAGGCCTCCCAGGGGCGCGTGTCGAGGTGCTTGGAGTTGGGGCGTGTGGTGGGCCCGTGGGGGTGCGCACTTCCCCGGAGACCCTCAGCTTCCCAGCCCCCGCTGCTGCCGTGAGTTGAGCTGCTGGAGAAGAGGGTCCAGGACAGTTGGGCGGCACAGGCGCCCGCACGAGGGCCGCTTTCGGCTGTGGGCCTCCTGTCCCGGGCCCGGTCGTTAATCTGGATGGGGGCGGGGAGCCCCGGGCGAGAGCGAGCCCTTCATGCCAGCGGCAGCGATTCCTGTAAATGTAGCCATGGGGTCTGTGGGGTCACCAGATTCCCAGACACTGGATTGAAGGTACACGTTGAAAAGAGGACTTTTGTGATTTCTTTCAGGTTAGGTGTGTGCTGATACAGTAGTTAAAACTGACTTCGCTTGGTCTTATTAACAGTGATATTCTAGTTTTACTCGCTTTTTAGCAGTGTGGACCCGTCTTCCGTTGAGTATGAAGGAAATGCGGAATCGTGATGTGTAGACACAATTACTGGGGTTTATTTCTGATTTGTACATGTGATTTTTACTCTCCCCCTAGTTGAGGAGCATACGTGCCCACATTCATGAATGAAAGCAAAGCTTTGATCATAGCTCTCATTTCACAGGTAACTTAGAGCGCGACCCACACAGCTGGCGCTGAGTCACTGCAGCGTAAATAAGGAGAAATGGCTCAGGTTCATCTCATCTTTATGCTGTATGACTACATGATGAATATTAGATTTACATCATTTAAATCTTGCCTACTTTTAAAACTGACTTCAAAAGATGCATTATCTGGTGCCTGCCTTAATTTAACTCCATAGTGGTTTCATGATATTCCTTGAAGCATGTCTTTGTATGTTCATTTGGATTGAAAAATGAAGTCGGACCCTTCAGCACAGTAAGGCTGACCATGTTACATGGGCTTCGTCCAACATAAATGAGCTCAATTTTCAGCTGAATAGTTGGGATGAAACTAAAGCACACGAGCATTTTATTAAGACTTTTTTTTAATTGGCAACAATGTATGTTTACCAGTCTCAGTGCTCAGGCAGACACGAGCCACCTGGGAGCAGGCCGGCAGTGCTCACGCAGACACGAGGCACCTGGGAGCAGGCTGGCAGTGCACTCCTCTGGATGCATTTTTCAGTGTAATTTTCCTTTTAATATTTTATAATTATCAAAGTTTAATGTCTTATTTTGACTGGGTTTGCGTTTCTGATAATTGCAATGGTAACTCACTTTTTCAGGTGAAGAATGTTCACTTCTAGAAAATATATTTAAGAAAACTTTAAAAATAAGTAAAATTTCAATTTATGTACAGATTTGTATTGTGGGGAAATATCTAAGGGTGATAAAAGGCTTCAAAGCATAACGATGATTCAGGTAAAATTCCAGAGGTGGCTGGAACAGCACAGGCCCCAGGAGGACAGGGGGAGACATCGAATTCCTCCCTGTTGAAGGGGAGGGAGTGAGTCCTGCTGGGAGCAGCAGGGGCGTCAGGCTCCTGGGGCAGGCGGAGAACGGGGGCTGGACCCAGAGGACATACATGGAGGGGGGTCGGCAGTGAGACCCCGGGGATGGGGCCCGCAGGCTGGCTCGTCGGGCAGCAGAGCCAACCGTGCCCGGCAGAAGGGAGACAGAACCTAAATAGCTGGCCAGCCTCTCGTGCTTTTCATCTTTGACTTGAGGTCAGTTAGGTGTTTTCCTGAAGACATGTTTTCTGGAAGTAGCAAGTCGTTCAGCCTCACTTGTTCTCTTGGCGTTGCTTAATTCAACATTTAATTGGGTGCTTCTGTTAAGTGAGCTTGTATGCCGCCATGCTGCTCACCGTAAGGTTGTCTTTGTGAGGCCGTTCCATGCCTGTGTCTGCCCAGCAGTGACAGCGCCTCCACCCCTGGGTGCTCGCTCTGCGCTGGGCTCGGTCCTGCACCCTGAGCACATCCACGTGGTCCATCCTCCCCACACTCTGCAGTGGGAGCCCCAGGCCAGAGCTCAGCTCACCTGTCCAGGGTCAGGGAGAGTTGGTGGTGGAACCAGGCTTGAATCCAGGGTTCCTGTGTCAGAAAAACCCTTTCTGGGTGTTAGAATATTTTCTTTCTTCTTTGTGCTTAATTTTTTTAAAAAGCATGTTGTTATGAAACCAGGAAAGTGATGATTTTTGCGAAGGAAGCTGGACAGAGCCATTTAGCAGGTGCTGAGGTGCCGGCAGCGGGGCGCGGGGGGGACGCAGCCGGCTTCCCTCCCTTCTTTTTCCGTGAGCTTGGTCATGCTCCGTGTGTCAGGGACCCCGCGTGCCCCAGGCTTCGAGGGTGAAGAGGAATCCACCCTTGAGGACTGTGTGGCCTGAGCCGTCTGTGCGGAAGACACGAGAGCCTTGCTCAGCTTCTAAGCGGAGGCCTGGTCTCGGCCTCTTCCCTCTGGCTGAGCGGCTGTGAGTCTGGGGGCCTTGTGTGTTTCAGGAGCCGCGGGGCCCGCACTGAGCACAGGAGAAGGTGGCGTCCCTGCCGGCCCGGGAGCCTGGCTGTGGGGCAGCCTCGCAGTGCCCGGTGTGGCTCTGCCGTGCGCCCAGGTCCAGCTGCTGCAGGTAAGAGCCCGTGAGCTGTCCTGCCCCGTCCTGCCTCCCCCCTGTCCGTCACTCCCCACGCATTCCCCGTGTCCAGCCCCCCTGCACCCTGCCCTCTGCACTCTATCCCGCTCCTGCCTGAGGTCCTGTGGCCGCGCCGCAGACAACTGGCAGTGCGTCCGGCTCCCTGTGCGGCCGGGCCCCAGGACTTGGCCCTGTCCCCACGGGGCCGGGTGAAGGCAGCGCGCTCGTCCTGTGCCAGGGCGCAGCCGGAGGGCGTGGCCTGTGCGGGAATGGTGCTGGGCTCGTTTCCCTCATTTTCTCTGCCGCACTGAGGCCCTCGGGCAGGGCTGCGCCCGGGCCATTGCGGCTGCTCCCACCGCCGTGGTCCGGGGACGCTGTCACCTTCAGCCTCGCTTTCCAGGGGCTGGAAGATGATTTGGAAGGGTTTTGGGAGAGAAGAGGTCTAAACGCTGAGGATGTATGGCTCTGACGCAGCCTCTTTGAGCACCTCTGTGTACTCGGCTCTCGGGCCGCAGGGCCATGCAGCTGGGCCTCGAGCTGGGCTTGGGGGAGGGCTCCGGTCACTGCTGGGCCTCAGGCCGCCCCTGGAAGGCGGGTGCGCTGGTTCTGCTGCGTCTCAAGGTAGCGGGACTCCTCGGGCCAAGGTGACTGAGCCGTGTGCGGTTGCCTTCCCAGGATGACCCCTCAGGGCACGTGGTCTTCCCGTTGGCGCCCGGCCCGCAGCCTCCTGTCTCCCAACCCCTGCTTGCTGTCATGCCCGTCTACGTCCTCCAGGTCTGGATGCCTCTTTGCTCTTTGGGTTTGTTGAGACTCGTGAAGCTTCCGGCTTCCAGAGGTGTCTCCCTGAGGTGGCCTTGCATGGGACTCGCTGGGTGGGTTGCCAGTGTGTTTTTCCACTTTGTGGAAGAGGTGGCTAAGGGATCGAGACATAAAAGGTGGAGCGTACAGCTGGGATTCACTCGTCATGGTAGATGGGGTGGAATTTAATACGGTCTTCAAGGGTCCATACGTTTAGAATTGTGGAAGCTGGGTGGGCCAGATTTTAGCCTGTGGGGAAATAGGCTAAGCTGAGTATGAGTGGCAGTAGATAATTGAGATCTGGGTATAAATCATGATGTAGCTTATCCAATTTCACAAGTGTATGTAAGCAACAAACAGTAATTTTGGTTTTCTTATATTTGAATTGGGCTGTTCGACATTTTCCGTAACGTTAGAAGTGAATGTTGAACGGAGCGCGGGGTGGGGGTGAACTGGAGGGCGTGCGGTCACAGCGTCTGGACGGCCTCACGGCCGTCCCCTCCATCCGTCGGGCGTTCCTCATCTCAGGGTCGTGTACAAGTGAGCAGGGGGTCGCTGTTCCCTGGTGGCAGGCTGGGTGGTGGTGGTGCGGCCACGTGGCTGGAGCCCGTCTGCACTGATGCCGTGGACGGCAGCTTGTGACCGTGACTGGGAGTGGGGGGGGCGCTCCCAGAGCGAGTGGGGAGGGTCAGAGGTCAGGAAGGACAGTCTCATCTCTGAGGAAACGCAGAGCAGAGGACCGAGTTCACCTTTGCTTAGTGCTTAGTTTTGTTGATACTAAAATGTTTTCCTTCAAGGAATATATGCTTAAAATAGGGGGAAAACGAGCGTTTTCAACTAAGGGAGGCCAGGGGCGCGTGTGGGCCTGCGCTGTGCTGCGGTTGCCGAGCTCACCACTGTGCTTGGTTTCGCAGGAGGTGCTCCCTGCAGCTGGAGGGGCCACTGGGCCCGAGGACATGTGGAGCTCGGGCAGCACGGTCGGCCTGTGGGCCCTGCAGTGAAACCAGCTCTGCCTGGGCCGAGGGCGCCACTTGGAAGGCTGGCCTCGTTCTTCAGAGACTTTGGGTACATTTTCGCAAGTGTTTTTCTTACGTTTATCAGGGAGCTGTTTGGGGCCGTACCATCCTCTCAGGGCAGAGCGTGCCTTTTCCCCGCTCGGCTGTGCACGCAGCCTGCATCCGCCTGGGCTTGCTGCGTGCCTAGGGAAGAGGACGGAGCCTCCGCGGTGGCCTCTGACGGGCTTCAGCACTGGGCACAGCGTCTGGCTGAGAGCGAACAGGCTGTCCCCGCCCTCGGTGGGGGTTGCGGTTGAGCTGGGGTGGCACCGGGTCTAGTGGCCCAGGTGGCCTGGTGTCAGGGGAACGTGACGGGTGACGAGGCCCCCGGGCCCTGTCGCAGCCCCTGCACAGACCAAATATGGAGTTAAACCTTTAAAGTGATGAATTTGAGTTCTGTATTTGGGTAGTAACATCTAATGGCAATTGGACAGCGGTTTGTACAGCCACGTTTTGAGCACGGAGGTGTGTGCATTGTTGAGGGTGACCGTGTGTTTTCACGGAGCGAGGTCTGTCCTGCAGAAGGAGACAAGTCAGTGGGCCGGACACGGTGGGCTCTCAGAAACGGTGTTTTGCCTTGTGCCTTTCGAAGTGTTTTTGTTCAGATGCTGTTTTGATTCTCAGGCTTGGGAATCATCCCAACTCTGCCCATTCTGTTTGTCTCTCTTGAGTTTTTGGGCTTCTGGTTCTGATTTCTACCGTGACTCCTCTGTGTCCTGCATGGGGGAGGGGGTGTTTCCATCTCTCTCTAGATGGTGCTCCCTGAAGCCCCGGGTCGTCCAGTGGCCCCTCCACGAGGAGCCAGGCCCGGCGGCCTCCTGTCCTGCGGGAGGGGAGTCCGGGCCGTGCGGCTGGACCTCTGTCCCGCACACCCCCAGTGGGTGTCCCCCTGAGGTGCTCAGGACTTCCGTTTCCTGGGCATTGAGGTCCCTGCTGGCATTGGGCCCAACTCCTCATGTGAGTGAATGAATTAAAAGTTTTTGTACAGCTGCACGTGGAAAGTTGACATTTTTCCTTTGATCCGTAGTAATAACCCACCGTCCAGCTTGCTGATTCCCCGTCCTGTCTTTCTTTGTATTGGGACTGACCCCACACTCACCTCGGGGTGCAACTGGGGTTCCAGTTTTATTTTTACACTCCTCTGATCGTTAAAATAAGCCGAGATTTGTTCTAATGAAAGAGCAAGCACTGACAGGAATGCTGGGAGCAGAAGAGGGGGTGGGCACGGCCCGGCCCTGTCCTGGGAAGGGCTGAGCGACGACAGCCCTGAAGCCAGGCTCAGCGTCCCGAGCTCGGGGACAGAGGGTGTCCTTCCTGCTGCACTACAGCCGGGCTGCGTGGGCTCCAGACAGTGCCCCCCCCCCGCCCCCGCAAAGTGCACAGGTAGCCTCTTGGTTCAGCATCTTCAGGCCGTAGCACCCTGCCCTCCCCTCCACACGGGCACGCACCCTCGCCGGCAAGCGCTCCTGACCTCAGGCAGCAGCAGCTCCAGAGTGTGTGCGCGTCCTCGGCTGACTGGCAGAGGCCAGGGTCAGCCTCTCTGGGGGTCCGGCTGGGAAGAAACCACACCCTGTTTCCATGGGCACGAGGGAAGGTTCTCCTGGGCTCCTTAGGAAGGTCCAGATGCTGGTTCTGGGGTGCCATCCAGCGCCGTTTCGCTCCTCAGTAGCCAGTGGGCGAGGAAGCAGAGTGCCAGGAGGCCGGTCCCGAGGAGGTCCCCCAGCCCCGTGAGGTAGGGGATGCAGTGGTCATCCGGGTCCAGGGCCCGGTTCCACGTCAGCCGAACCGTCGCTTCCGCCAGGTACAGCAGGATCGTCACCTGTCACGAGGTGAGCAGACACAAGGTGATGATGGCCGAGGAGAAAGCCCGTGTCACCAAGAAACCAGCAGCTCGCAAGAGCGGACACCACAGTGGACACATCCACCCCAGGCCCTCCCTGGGCTCCTCTCAGGTGTGCTGCGCAGCTCGGAGGCCGCGCACCACCTCGGAGACTCAGACGGACTTCCCGGAGGCCCGCCTGGGGCAGCTCCGGACAGCTGGCCCTTCGTGGAGGCACCTCAAGCCCTGGTCAGGTCCCAGGTTCCCGCAGCCACTGCTCTGGACAGTCTCCCAGGCTCCCCAGCCTGTCCTTCAGGGTCACGGACACGCTGACGCCACCCTCATGGGAGTGCCCACCGGAGCCCACCATTACCCTGCAGAGGCCCCAGCCCTCCCAGCTAGAGTCTCGGAAAACGGCCTGACTGAAGTCCACACGTGCCTGTAGCAGTGCGTCTTAATCACGCCCTTGGGCTTGGATGGACTGACTGGACTTCAGAAGGTGGGGACTGTGTCCTGCGTGTCCAGGGACCTCTCCCAGGATGGGACCCCAGGGGCCATCGTTACCTGGACCAGGCCCGCCAGCAGGTAGAGCCCCACAAAGGTTTTGTCGTTTGGAACTGACTGGCCTTCCACCAGGTAGATGATGGAGAAGAAGATCAGGTGGCCTGGAACCACCAGGAAGAGCAGGACGCGGGCCGACGTGGAGTTGATTTCTGGAAGAAACAGAGCAGGGGAGGCAGCGTGAGCTGCTGGCAGTGAGGCGCCCACGGCCCCTCTTCCTGCTGCCCGTGCTTACGGAGCAGCTGCGTGTGCAGCGTGTCTAGCGACGGGGATGAGGCCTGTCATTCCCTTGGGAGCTGACGTTGTAGGGAAGAGAGAAAAACCAGCATCAAGTAGCAGACACAAGTGTCATTTCAAACCTGACGGGTACTAGGCGGAAGGCTGACCGGGCTCAAGTGGTGGGGAGTGGGGGTGGGACGCCGAGGCCCCGGGCGGAGGAAGGAGGACGCGCAGGGCTTCGGGGCGCCGAAGGCTCCGGCGTGGGCAGCCCCTCCCTCACGCAGGACCTGGGGACGCCCGTCAGCACACTGTCCTCAGTGTCTGTGCTCATGGGTTTGAGACGCTGCGCGAAATGGGATTTCACAGTTTACAACCGCCGTGAAACCACCCGTGGGGACACGACAGCTTCTCGGGCAGAAATGAGGAACTGCAGTGAGAAGTCCGTCTCCGTCTCCTTCTGAGTTAACCATAAAGCGTTTCATCAGCTAAAGAAAGAAAAGGAGGACAAATCAAACGTAACTACGAAGTCTACCGTAAGATAACTTGTAGCGAGAGGGTGAGGACGCACAAGAGCACCAGAACGTTCATGGTGAAAATTCAGATGAGGGCTAACTTGAAGAAGATGAATTTTTTTAAAAACTTACAAAGGCAAGAGCAAAATAGTTATTACTATTGGCAGCCGGCATTAAAACTCAAGAAAATCTACAGAAAGACTAAACAGCGAGAATTCAGTAAAATATGTGCTGCTACAGACTGAATATCTGCTTTCCCCCCAAATCCGTAAGTTGTGACCTGACCCGCAATGATGGTGTCAGGAGGTGGTCAGGTGCCCCCATGAGTGAAGGGCCCCCGAAGACCTCCCTTGCCCCCTTCTTCCCTGTCTGTGGACCAGGAGGCCGGGCCTCACCAGTGCTGGTGCCCTGACCTTGGGTGTCCAGCCTCCAGAGCTGTGAGAAACGTGTTGTTTATGAGCCCCCAGTCTGTGATTCTAAGACAGGTGCACGCTGAAATACATGCAGTACAGGGTAAAGAGCCTTTCTATATACAGATGACAAGTCAGAAAATATACGGGGACTCCCCACTTTAGACAAGGTGAGGCAGACACACTTCCTGTCCCTCTCACCACTCATCCAACAGCCCTGGACGTCATAGGAAACGAACATAAGATTCTGCAAGGTGGAGGGACGAGGCGGGCTGGCCAGGGCTCCGCGGCCCAGGGAGCAGCACGAGGTGAGGTCCCTGAGCTGCTGCCTTGCATCCCAGACCAGATGCTGGGGAGTCAGAACGCGAACGGTCAGTGGCCCCGGAAGACAACTCGGCACGAGCCCTCCCCGTCCCGTCCTGGCCCCGGAGGTGAGAGGCTGGAGTTTGGGGGGGTAGCCAGGCCCCCTCCCTCCTGGCCAGGCGGGGGCAGAGGAATAGGACTTGAAAAGTAACAAAAGACACGACACCGCGTTGGGTCCCCAGTTCTCAGAACAGACTCTGTGGTCCTTCCTCAACCTTCAGGCCCAGCAGGACCAGCGCCTGCCCGTCGGGGCCTCGTCCCAGCCCCCCGCCCCCGCCCCCGCTCGTCCGCAGCGGGGATGCCTCCCCCCAGCCTTTCCGAGGCCCTTCTGCGCACAGCACGACTTGGAATCCCGTGTGCGTCTGCTCTGCTGGAGCGTGTCTGTCCCCAGGGGTAGGATCGGCTCCTCCATCTCTCACAGTACCTGGAGATGGTCGGTGTGCCTCTGGCTGAGCAAACGGACCGGTGAAGGCCACGTTGGCGCATCGGGGCTGGGCTGAGGGGTCTACTGCCACAGACACCAGATTCTTAAAGAAACGGCCACGTGGCCTCTGGAAGACCCCAGACCCACCTGAGCTGCAGAACGTGGAGTGGGGGTTAGGCCAGCGTTTTTTCATCCAGAGGGGCAGGACCCCAGGTGTGCTCCACAGGTGCAGGTACGTGGAGATCCGGCTGGTCTGAATGGCCACCAGGTTGCCACCAACACCTGCAAAGAGAAAGAATCTGGTTTCTCCTTTTTTATACCAGTCTCTGAGTTCTATCCCTTATTTTAAGTCCAGCTCCTCCAGGAAGCCTTCCTTGACTGGTTCAGCCCTTGATTTCTTTTCTTTCCCTCCCACTTGCCCACAGATCTCGTGTCTGGCACCAGGTATCAAGGTAGTAGCTGCATCACCTTGACAGCTGGCAGCTCTTAAGGAGAAGGAGGTGTGATGGGGGGGGGAGGGAGGGAGGGAGGGAGGGAGGGAAGTGGGTGGGGAGGTCTCAGGAAGCCACTCAAGGAAGGAACTTTTCACCTCAAGGCGGGAAGGAGAGGAAAGAGGGCCGAGAGGGAGGGGAGGGAGGGTTGTGTGGCAGCCGAGCTGGGGCTCATTGAGGGGGGGCTCTTGGCGTCCTGGGGAGCTGACCGTGGCCAGCTCTGCTGGGGCCCCAGGCCCCGGTGACAAAGGCCCCTCGGAGCCCCTCCAGGCAGAGAGCGGGGCCTGCCCCTGGCAACTGTCCCCTTTAGAGGGCGGTTGGGTTGCCCACTGCCTCATCCCTATGGAGGATGACCCCTAACTGGGCCAGATGTGCCCCAGCTGCTCCAGAGGATGCAAAGAATGGCCATGGGCAGAGGGTGACTGCAGATCTATTTTGCTTGCTTAGCCCACGATGATTCATAAAAACAAAAAAAAAGGAAAAAATAAATTGGCGGCCTTTCCACATTAGGCCCTTAATCCAGGTTCCTGTCTCCCTGGGGCTCCGTTCCCGCCAGCCCGCAACCGGCCAGCCACCACGCGGGTCGCCCAGGAGCCCGCCTCGCCTCCCTGCTCAAGTCATTCGCGGTGCTCACTCAGCCCCTACAGACACCGAGCAGAGGACCCCAGGGGACTCTCTAGGCCTGTGGCCTCTGGGCCAGCTGCTGCTGTCCTTGTCAGTGGCCGGCCTGGCACTGGGAGAGGCCCTGTGGACTCGGCTGGGTGCAGGCCTGGCACGTACAGGACACTGTGCAGACGGCCTGGGCAGTGGGTTGTCACACTCCTTCCTCTCCGACCAGCCGGCCCCACTTACAGAGCCTTACCAGAAACTAGACACAAGCGGGGCTAAATGCCCAGAGTTAAGCCTGGAAGGTGAACCAGTGGAGGGTCCGGAGGAGACCCAGGGGATGGAGGAGATTGAGGCAAGCTGATTCCTGCCCACCCCACCGTGCACCAGTGTTGTCACGCCTTGCGTTTTAAGGAGAAGACAGGAATCCTGGTTTCTCTGTGTAAATGCTTGAGTTTTAAGTGTCATCAGTGAGTCTAAGTTAAAAGGAAAGCCACGAGAGGCCCACCCCCCGGTTCTGAAGCCACACTTGGCCCCAGGTGCCAGCAGATCCCGGGTTAAAGCCTTCAAGGCTCTGGGATCAGCTCTGGTCCTGGGGGCCCGTGAGGGCAGGTGTGACCTGCAGGAGCGGGGGCTGCAGCAGCCTCCCGGGGCCGGGCCCGGACCTCCGAGATAGCTGCCCTTCTGGCCCCACCACCCAGAAGCCAGGTGACGGGCCCCAGTACCTACCACAAATGATGGGGGCAAATACGGCCATGCCTCGGAACTGCTGCTTGGAGATGGTCTTGTTCAAGATGAGCCCCCCGAAACTGCGGGGGGGAGGGCAGAGATGGCAAACGATTAGAGTGGACGCTGGCCAGCCCTCACCACGCAGACCGCCGTGTCAGCCTGTCACCTGCCCAAAACATCCGGGGTGGCCGAGCTGGTCTCCCGTGTGCCCTGATGCCGCACGTGGCTCCCACCTCTGCTCTGAGTCTCGGCTGTTGCAGAAGGCCCCACCAGACCCTTTCCGAGGCCACTTAGCTGGCTGGGCCTTGCCACGTGACAGCCCTGAGGTGCGCTCAGCAGGAAGAGGGGCCCATGTGACGTCTCCCACCCCTGCTCCCCGAAGCTGCTCAGCACCTGGCCCCACCAACCCTGGGGTTCGGTGAAGGCCTGGAGTCCACGAGCTTCTGGAAGCAAAGACATCTCGGCCACAGCCTCCGCTCCCCGAGTCACTCAGGAGAGCACATGGGAAAGGGCTGGGGTGGCCCCCGTCAGGGTCCACAAGCAGAAAGGGCCCCCAAGGATGAGGCTGGAGGGCCCAGGGCCCCGGAGCACTGATCCTTCAGCCCTGTAGGTCTCACCAGTGGCTGGGCTGCGGGAATGGCCTTCACAGAGCTGTGGCCGTGAGGCCAGCTCAGCGGGGCCAGGCCAGCGCAGCGGGGGAGCGGGGCCGTGGTGGGTGCTTGTCTCCTGTGAACAGGGCTGCCCCTCACAATACACCAGGTCCAGGGTTCTTGGGGGAAATGAGGAGCGAAGAGCGTGGTGGAGGCGCCCGAGGCCACGGCTCACCCCACCCGGATCCCAAGGCGTCGCCACCCACGCACCTGCTGACGAGCATCGCCAGGACGATGGGGAACCACCCGAACTTCAAGATCTTCACGACGGGCGGGTTCTGCTTGGCGATGAGGATGCACAGGGGTGTCAGGGCCGTGAAGCCGATGCAGACCAGCGGTGTCAGATAGCGACTGTCTGGGGGGAAGAGAGGGGGCGCGTGGGCCGTGGGGCTGGAGCTCAGGGTGGGGCCCAGGCTGTGGCCTGGGTGGCGGAGGTGACAGGTGTGTGGGGACTCAGGGCCCCAGAAGCCTGAGGAACGGCTCCCGTCCCCTGCACCTCCCGTCATGCGGCTGAGGGGCTCCTGTCCACCTCGATCCCCGCCGCACCTGCCTTTGCTTCGCTGACGCCCCTGCAGCTCTCCCGACCCACGTGCCCTCCTCGGCCTGCTCTCAGCCTGGCCTTGCTATTCACGGCTCCGTTTACGGGGTCGTGACCGTGGCCAGTGCCGCGCTCGGCACTTCGTGTACCCAACTCTCCTGCTCTCACCGACCCGCTCGGACGGCCTGGGAGGAGGTGGCCGAGCAGGACACGTCCGTGGGCAGCAATGCTGGCCCTGCTCTTGCTGAGGCCACCCCAGGGGGGGGACCCTTCGGCACCCACGTTCTCACAGGGGCTCGTGTCCCTGTGTCACCTGCTCCAGGCGGCAGGAGCCACGAGGACGGACCTTAGCCTGGATCAGCCTCAGGAACCTGGGCCCCTGCCGGAGCCCAACACACGGGGCACGTGTGGCCACTCACCCGCCCGCCTCTTACCCGCACACATGGTGACTCACCAGCCTTGTGGAGAAGCGCCCGCCAACCCCGGCCACGCC
This sequence comes from Leucopleurus acutus, assembly GCF_964270905.1. Lineage (NCBI taxonomy): Eukaryota > Metazoa > Chordata > Mammalia > Artiodactyla > Delphinidae > Leucopleurus > Leucopleurus acutus. The sequence goes on along the minus strand of NC_139153.1, from coordinate 891,427 downwards.
CAGAGCGGAGGCCCCCCACCCAGCGCGCGGGCCTGGCCTGGGGCCCCTGCCCTTTTCCGCAGGAAACAGGTGTGGCCATCCTTGTGCCCTGAGCGTCCTGGGCAAGAGATGGGCCCAGAGCCTCGGCAGGTATCTGCTGGCCTGGACGCGGCAGCTGGGAGCGTCACCGCTCAGGGCCGTAGCCTCCCAGCTGCTGTGGCCGTCTCCCTGGTGACAGCATAGGTGCAGTGGCCACAGGCTCACCCTCGTCAGCGAGGACCCACCTGACTGCTGCCCAGCCGGGACCCCCGAGATAACCCAGTGTCTCACTGCAGGGATGGGTGACCCAACAGGACTTGACATCCAGGGTGTGTGTGGAGTCATGGGGCTGGGTGCAAAAAGGGAGGAGGGTCCGGGGAGGCCGGTAACTCAAAATTACTTTGCAAATCAGATTCCATAACTAGTCCGTGCACAAATCTTTGAAATTCAGAGTGTTTGAAGAATAAAATTAGGGCATCTTACTGTTAGATCTTCACCTCCACTTCGTGAACTTCCAGCATCTTCCCAAACCATCCCTTTCTGTTGCTGCAGGCCTTTCCTGGATGGCTGGAGCTCGTGGAGCTGTGCCACCCTCACTGGGAGCGTTTCCTGGGCCACTTCTGTTGCCCACATGTAAAAACCGGCAATTCCTTAAACCTCTGGGTCCATGGGCCCACCATGCCCCACGTTTAAGCTTCATTGCTGTCCACTCCACCCATGAAGCCGTGACCGCACTTGGAACTGACATCTGCTAGATCTGGACAGGCGTGCAGCCATCCTGGGGGGGGGGGGGCCACACCAGGTGGGAGGCCACAGACGGGACACTTGGAGCAGGTGCTCAGCTGTGCAAATGCAGTGAGGGAGCCGCCGGCAAGGCGCTGCCGTGTGTCCACAGCGGCCAGGGTGTGAGCCAAGCTGTGTCCCCAGGCGGACCTGGGCGACGTCGGGGGGGGGGGGGGGGGGCGGTGGCCACAAGGTCTTGTTCCCAGAACGTGTGCAAACGCCCCGTCGGCGGCTGACCACGTCACAGGCCACCTTCTGAGGAGCCTGGCTTCTGCCTCCTTGGCTGTGACACTCCTGCCTGGAGTCGCCTCTCGGGCAGCTGGTGTGTGTCCGGCGTGAACTGTGCCCCCCCGCGAGGAGGTGCTGAAGCACCCAGACCAGCCTCTGTCAGAGGTGGGCACTGACAACCTGTACATCTGCTGCCCGGAGACACTTGTCCCCATGGTGCACTGGAAAAGCCGGTGGCACCTGGGGGATGACCCCCATCTGCCCAGTGACCCCAGGCCTCGCCTATGAAAGGACAGACCCCAGCCTCGGGCCCTACCTCTGTGCTTGTGGAAGAAGCTGCTGACGAATGCCAGGATGGACAAGGTGATGAGGTCTCCCAGGCTGGCCGCGATGGGCGTTGCAATGTTGTCCGGGTTGACCCCGAGCTTCCGAGCGCCGATCACTATGCAGACCATCAACGTCCCTGCAGGGGGAGGGGACAGGTGGCCGGTGAGCGGGGGGCAGGGCCGCCCAGGAGCTCGCTGCACCCATGGAGCCGCCCGCTCTCGGGGTCCCTCCCTGCACTGGGGTGCAAGGCTTGGACTCTGCCCTGTGTCTCGCGGGCTTGACGCTGTGGAGCAGCCCAAGCACCCTGATGACTCCCTGAACCGTCGGGGAGACGCAGGCAGGTGGTGCCTGGGCTCCCAACCTTGGGAACTACAGGTGTGATGCTCGCAGCCCTCCTGGCAGGAAGATGGACCCCAAACTGCTCTGAGCAGCAGGAGCCCCGGGCGGGCGGCGGGGGCAACTGGCCCATGAGTGGTTTCCAAGGGGCAGAGCCTGCGGGGAAGACGGCAGGGTGGGGTCTGGGACAGTGTGGGGCAGCAGTGCAGGTGGTCCCTGGAGGGAGGGAGGGAGGGAAGGGGCGGCACACAGAAGGCAGCACGGCACTGGGGGCCGGAGGGGCTGCCAGGGCCGAGCATGTGGCTGCGAGTGCAGGGCGACGTCCCTGCTGGACCTGAGAGGCCCTTCCTCGTGGCCGCTACGCCTCCCAGGACCTGCTTCTGTTCTGACTCGGTTCTGAGGCCACTGTGACGTGCTTCCACCCCCCATGCCACACTGCCGGGGACAAAATCCAACAGCATCTTGTGTGGCCTTTAAGAAGACACTTTGCATCTTGGCCACGGCTGCTTTAACACTGGACTCAGTGTTCTGTAACTGAAAGTAATCACGGTTATCACGTTGGCACCATCGAATGCTGCTGGCCACATCTGTGCTGTTTTGTGACCAGGTCCCAGCAACTTTATTCTTTCGCAATGTCATTTGTAAGTGAATTGACACTGCCTGGCTGAGCCGGTGGTCTGGTGACAATCCCACAGGGATGCGTAGAGGACACCACCAGTTTGAGATCACTTATTACAAACCACCAGCACCACCGCCCGGCTTTATGGCTCAGACAGGCCAAGGTCATGCTGTGACCCACCAGCCACGCTTCCCGAGTCCCCCTCCTCTTGGGACAATCCCGGCTATGTCCTTGCCACTGAGGTGCACCCCATCTGAGGCCTCAGTCTTCTCATCTGTAAAACAGGAGCTAGGATGGCCCCCGGGAGCGGCACCGCCTTCTGGAGACTTGGTGTCTCCTAGGCTCTGTTCTCTCAGAAGGTTCAGCCCTTCCTTGGCCCAGACGTGCAGGCATGCAGCAGGTCTGTGAATCTGCTCCTGGGCTTCCGCGCTCTGGCCCTGCCCCGACCTGGGCTCCTGCACGGGGATGCAGCCGCCTGGTAGGAACCACAGCCGCCGAATAACCAGCTGCATCCTGCTGGGGGTCAGGCGAGTGAACAGTCGACTTGACAAGGCTACCCCTCTTCCTGGACCTGCGTGCCCTTTGCACGATACACACAGACATGGTCCAGAGAGAACCAGTGTGACCACTGTCCATTCAGAAAACCTGGGAGCTGACCAGTGCCTGGGTTAAGTGTGCAAAGAACCACGGGCTCTGCACTCGCACCACTTGCTTGTTGGTGGAGGAGCGGACAGTACACAAGTGAACAAGCGTGTGAAGCAAACACAGCGTGACTGCGAGCGAGTCAGGGGAGGCTGCGAGACTGGAGTCACGCGTGTGCTCGCGCACCGAGGGATCACCCTGAACTAGGATGAGCCCCGCAGCGTTGGGCCCCCAGCGTGTCCCGGGCTCTGGGACAGAAGCTGGCACATAGGCTCGGGGAGTGCTGAGTGGTGAACAGATGCGCAGCCGCGGGGCTCCCTGCTGATGCGCGTGAGCTCCCCCCGGGGCCTGAGGCAGCGTGGCAGGAGCAGGGTGGGGACAGCAGATGGTAGAAGAGGACACGCAGGCCCCTCTCAGAGGAGCTGCCGTCGTGCAGGGAGCTGAGACATAAAGTAAGGGGAAAGAGAGCTTCAGATATTCGCAAGGGCTCCAAAAGGAGCGTGAAGCGTGGTGGCCTCCGGCGGGGGAGGGGGCGCAGGACCTGCCTTGCCCCAGGCCCCGCCCAGGCCCTCCCGGTGGCCCGTCACAGACAGACGTGTCTCCGCCCCAGCAGAGGGCAGGGACCCCCTCGCCGCCCTCCAGGTCAAGGTGGGTGTCAAGACCCAGCGGTGCCCCGACCCGCGCAGGACCCCGAGGGCTGCTCACCCAGGGCGCAGGCCGCCAGGAAGGCAGTGATGACGCTGCTGGCGCACAGCACCTCCGCCTCCGCCGCGTCCAGCTCCTGCCCTGACGCCGCGCCCAGGAGCAGGGCCGCCACGGCGGCCAGGAGCCCCATGACGGCGGCCTGCACCTGCGGGCAGGAACCAGACGTTAGGCAGGTCTGCTGACCTCGCCGGAGCGCAACAAAGCCAACACCCCCTTCAGCCCGATCCCTGCGGGAACCGCTGCCCCGCCCCGTCCTTCCCCGTCATCTTGCGTAGGGTCCTCGGTCAAGGGCCCCCCGTGTTTCCTCACAGCCCCTCTAACTGGTTTGGACAAAGTGCTGTCATCTCCAGCAGCACAGACAGTGCCCCTGCCCCCCCGGAAACGCCCAGGACCCCCGGGAGACACCAGAGCTGTCGGAGCTGAGGCCCCAGCGCACACGCAAGGCCAGTCAGCCTCCGCAGACGAGAACACGCCCCAGCTCACACACGGAATTCCACTCAGGGTCCCCAGATTTTTCCTGGTACCTGACAACTCATTTTAAATTTAACTTTCACAAAAATGAGCAGATGCTCAAGAACAGCCATAACAACTTTGAGAAAGAAAACGGGAATTTTGGCATTTTCATTATGAGTATGTATTTTAAAGCTATAGTATTAAAACTGGGTGGCTTGGCAGAGAAATAGACAAATAGGTCAGCAGGACAGAACGGGGTCCAGGAATTGAACCGTGAATATGTGAAAATTTTAAATGTAATGTATGAAAATTTAATCATGAATATATGAAAGTTTACTGTGCCAAAGGTGGCATTTCAAATCAGGATGGAATACATAAGGTAAGAGAAACCGGATATTTGCTTGGAAAAATAAAATAGATTCTGACTTTATACCGTTCACACACATATACCTAAACATAAAAACATAAAGTGTGAAACGGATGAAAGTATTGAATAATGTGTTTCAGATTTTGGATTAGGGAAGGCCTCCTACTAAAGATGAAACATATAAAATCCATAAAGAAAAATACAGGTAAGATTTACAAAGTCCAAGCATGACTTCTGTGTGATAAAAGACACCACTAAACAAAGGCAGGGATAGCCTTGGAGAAAGTATTTCCGTCTTACATAACTTAAAAGATTAGTGTCCAGAATAATGAGTCCGTTTTACCAAATCAACAATAACCATCATGATAAGAAAAAGATAACGTGATAGAACAATGCATAAGGGAGATGACAGGTAATCCACAGAAAGGAAATACAAACGGCTAAGAAACACACAAAAGATGATCAAATCCCTAGTAATCAGGAAAATTTAATCCCCATTGGAAGGTTAGGATTAGGGTTATTTGTAACCAGGGCTGGTCCTCCTCTGTTAAACAGTAAGTGCTGTTTGATTTTCTTGGCACTGGGGTCTCTCTCTGCTCATCGGATAAATGGATGGGTGGGGTATACCTCTTACCTGTCGGATGAAGTAAAGTTAAAACTCAAAGGTCGACAGTACAAAGTACACACGGACAAACAAGCGGGACAATGGTTGTCTTACACACTGATGGTGGTAAAACTGATACAGGAATTCTGGGAGGAAATTTGTCTAAGTTATCTAAATACCTGATGATCTAGCATTTTCCCAGGGAAACGTGCACATGTGGACAAAGAAGCACATAATCACGATGGTGATTGGAGCCGCTCTGTACAGAGTGACGTCCGTTCGTTAAGTCACTATTAAGAGAAAAGTGCTATTTACAAAGTTACACGTACAGTATAGTATGTTTTATGCATAGAAACATGGGAACTCGTGTGGTCTGTGTCTGTGGGCACATCCATGTGTCTGCAAACACAGAAAGGGTTTAGAAGAGTCCTTCCCATGCTGGTGAGCTTATGAGGAACTAATAATTGAAGTTTTTTTTTTTTTTTAAATAAATAAATTTATTTATTTATTTTTGGCTGAGTTGGGTCTTCGTTGCTGCGCGCTAGAGCACAGGCTCAGTAGTTGTGGCGCACGGGCTTAGCTGCTCCGCGGCGTGTGGGATCTTCCCGGACCAGGGCTCGAACCCGTGTCCCCTGCCCTGGCAAGCAGATTCTTTAACCACTGCGCCACCGGGGAAGTCCCATTTCAATTATTAATACTAGTGCTGGTATTGCACCAAGGAATCCGATATTTTGTAATCCTTTCGGGAAACATCTAGAGCCTTAAACTGTTCCTACCTTGTGAACCTGTAGGAAGTTCTCTTAAGAAACCTACGCAAAAGGAGAACGCTCTCACTGCAGTATAACTTATCGAGTAGGAGCCTGTAACTGCAGGTGCCCCGCAGGGCGATGGGTCTGTGAGTGGACGGGCCGAGCTCGGCAGGTCTGCACAGGCCCCGCAGAGCCAGCCCCTGGCTGCCCTTCCCTCTTACCCGTGAGGTCCTGGCACACGTACCACTCTTGGGTACATTGTCGTGATAGAATACACTGAAGTTATTTTAAAAGTTTAAGTATGGAACTTACTGCACCCTTTATGCTTTGATGTTAAGCTTTTTAAAAAATGGAGGAGACCAGTTGCATCCACGCTGTGACAGGACCACGTGCCAGGCCAGGGCCTGCCCACAGCAGGACCTAATCAACACTGGTTGAGGAGGATTCGGTAGGAAAAGAAACGCAAAACCAGTGACTGTTGCCAAGGCGTTTACCACCCGCCCTTGCAGACCCTCTGCCGGGGCCTCATGAGAGCTTTAACCTCCAGGGGCTTCAGCCACAGGCTGTAGTCCCGGCCCCTGTGAAGCACCTCGGTGGACGAGGCAGACATCTAAACACAAAACTGCGTCCAGGACGGCCTGACAGCGCCCGCAAGGCCCGGAGAGGCAGCCAGTGCCAGGCCGGAGCCGGGTCTGAGGAGAGTCCCCACCGGGTGATGGGGAGGGGAAAGGACATCCCAGGAGGGGAGGGGGCCGGGCCCACCCCTGGACAAGGGGGCCGGCAAAGGGGCTCCAGGGGGAGGAGGCCCCATGAGCTCGAGGATTAGAAAAGGCCAGGCAGGGGCCGTGCAGAAGCGCAGTGGAGCCCAGGTGCCTGGATGGGGAGGCCAGGGCAGCGGGGCTGGGCTCCAGGCGGCCCAGGGGAGGGTCCTCGGAGTGGCCGGATGTAAGGGTGAGGAACACAGGCAGGCTGAGGGCTGTTGGGTTTCTAGCCGGGTCAGACGGGAGTGTTGCTCACTGGGCACGCGAATCCCACCCGACGAGCCACACAGCAGCCCATCTTACAGATGAGGCCCCTGAGCTGGGCCACCCCAGAGCGAGCTTCCAGCCCAAAGCAGACGGAGTCTGGGACTTCAAAGAGGGGTGTAAGGAGGGCAGGCGATGGGGCCGGATCTGGGGACACTGCTCTGGAGATGCCCAGCGGAGAGGGCAAACGGACTCCGGAGCCCAGGTGAGAAGTCAAGGCCCCTCCTGAGTCTGTGTCCTGCCCAGGGCAGCCTGCTGGTCAGTGACGGTCTCGCCTGCACGCCAGTGTGACCTGGGCCCAGTTCTCGGTGTGGCCACAGCCTGCCCTGGCCAGAGGAGCCCAGGAGGCTCTGGATACAAACGCTTCCGTCCAGATCCAGGCCCAGCCTACTGCTGCCTCGGGCTTCCTGGCTCCGTGAGACACCCCCCTCCGCCCCGCGGCCCCACAGTTAGGAGGAGACACAAGTTTGCGACGCGCATGAAGCATAAGGGACAAAGGCGAGGGTCACCTGGATGAGGGCGAGGTTACTGCTGATGACTCGGTGCTGCTCCCGGGGGCCATCGATCTGCCCAGTGTTGGCCTAGGATGGAAAGAAGGGCAAAGGGTGAGTCGGGCGGCAGCGCCGAAGCCAGGCCCACCCTTCTTGGAGAGGGTCTCAGGACAGGCCAACAAATGCCCCCTCACTGCTGCCGGAGCCAACTGTCCTGCCAGCTTCCAAAACGGTGACTCAGGGCTGGAGTGGTGGGGACACAGGCCCAGCTCTTCCCCTCACAGGTGTGCCATCACACATACACGTGCACACGCGGGCACGCGTGTCACCAAGAACCTCAGCCGTGGACCATCCGGCCGGTCCATGAGGGGCGCCGGGCTCCCCCCGCCCTGCCATCCCTCCTCCCCGCCCACGAGTCGCAGCTCACGTGACCAGCAGCCACTCACCCGCCTTGGCAAAGTGTCCTGCTTAAGAAACGTCCGTAAGGCCCTCTTCTCTTGGGATAAAAAGGCGAGATCGGAAATGCAGCTTCTTCCTTTAAAAGGGGTAGCTGCTCCTAACGCCACAGCCTTTGCCAGCAAAATTCAGGATGTAGGTAAGAAAAGGCTCCAAAGCAAATGTGTTTTCTCGGCTCCCGCTGCACTGAGCTCACTACGTTACTGAACTCTGAGGAAAACACGTAATTCTCTTTCTTACTTGATGTTTTGGCTGCGCCGTGCGGCTTGCAGGACCTTCGTTTCCTGACCAGGGATCGAACCCAGGCTCCCTGCAGTGGAAGCATGGAGTCCCAACCACTGGACGGCCAGGGAAGCCCCCAGAATTACTTTTCTTTGTACAAGTAAGGGGAGGCTTCTTGTCTTTGGGCGCCTGGGACACATCAGGTCACCACTGTGGAGCCCCAGTCAGCTCTGGCTTCATCCAGGTGGCCTGACACCTGCCTCGGGTGTCCTCCCAGGAACTGGGGCGCAGGTGGAGCAGAGCCGCGAGGGACCCACCGAGGCCACACCCGCTCTGCCCGCCCCCCGCCCCCCGGGCCCCCTGCGGCCCAGAGATGCCGGTGCCCGTGTGTTGGTTCCGGTCAGTCAACCAACTGCAACGTACCAAGGTAGTCAGAGGGCTGGTGCTGGCCCACGACCCCCAGTACGAATCAGAAAGGGAGTCCTTCCTCAAGAAGCCTCACTTCCACCAGCTGGGAAGCGTGTAAAACACGTGCACACGTCTAGAACCCGTACAACCCACGAAGCGGCATGGAGGTGCCTCCTGGCGCCAGAGGCCAGAGACCAAGTCCAGGCTGAGCAGGAGAGGGAGCGGAGGGGAGGGTGCCTGGAGATCCCACAGGGACGACGGCGGGGAGAGCCGGGGGGAAGCAGCTGCGGCTGTCAGGGAATTAGGCCAGGGGACGGCAGCGGGGCTGACGGGCACTGGATTCCCGTCCAGACACCGGGGAGCGTGGGTTTCGGATGAGTTATCCCCGTGGAGGCTGAAATCGGCCAGGATGGTGGCGGGAACTGGTGTGCAGATGAAGACCCTCAGAGGGCCCATTATCCAGGGCCGTGGGGGACGGAGCCGTGAAGGAGGGAAGGAACAGGGCCGGCCAGGAGGGTGAACCTCGGGCAGGGGCCCTCAGGCATGGGGGGTCAGGTCTCCATCAAGATACAGGGACATTTCTTTCCCCTAGAACGACGGTCCTGGAGAGGTCAGGCTAGGAGCTAGAGGCACAAGGCCAGCCCTGGCACAGGCTGGGGCCTTTCAAGACTCCAAGGCAAAGGAGTGGGAAGCTGGAGCGTCTCTAGACCAACCCAGATTCAGCTCAGCAGAAGCAGCCCGCAGGCCCTTCCTAAGCGTGCGTTTGGATCACACTCAAACGTCTTCAGCCTCTCTTAGTCTCACGAGCCCTTACAGCTGCATCAACACACCTCCCTGCCCTGCGGTTCTGGCTGCAGCTCGGCCACTCGGCCTCTCCTTCAGCGACAGGCCCAGCTGTGGGAACCACCCCTCCTCCCGTCCCTCAGGTGAGGACGACTTCCTGCCGCTACCCGGCCTGGGGAGCCTTGCCACCCACAAGCTTGCCGGTGGACCCCTCCTTAATTCTGCTCAGCTCCTGACCCTGCACCTCCTGTTTGCTGCCAGGTCCTGACTTGCCCAGCGAGTTAGAGCTTCACAAGGTCATCTGGCCCATTCACAACAAAAAATACTTACTGGATTAACAAAGAGGACTGACCCTTGCTGTCCTCCTCCTTCCTCAAACTGGAGGGTAGGGAAAGACAACCTTCTAACTTTTTATTTCTAAATAAATGTAGACTTTTTTTTTGCAAGAGTTCCAAAGTCAGCGCAGAGAGTTTCCCATATACCTGTCGCCCAGTTTCTACTGACCGTAACACCTTATAGCAGGGGTCCCCAGCCCCTGGGCCGCACAGCACGAGGTGAGCGGCGGGCCACCGAGCAAAGCTTCATCTGCCACTCCCCGTCGCTCACACTACCACCGGAGCCATCCCTCCCCACCCCCGGCCGTGGAAAAATCGTCTTCCGCGAAACCGGTTCCTGGTGCCAAAAAGGCTGGGGACCACTGTGTTATAGGACCACAGGACAGTCATCAAACTAAGACGTTAACACTGGCTCAACACCACCAACTAGGTGACAGGATGTATTTGCACATCCCGGCTTTCCCACCACTGTCCTTTCTCTGTTCCAGGAAGTAAGTCCGGACCCCCCACTGGCTCCTTGGTCTCCTCCAGGCAGTGATGGGTTCTCACCTTCCCTCGTCTTTCTCACCTTGACACCTCAAGGAGCGCTGCTCAGGCATTCTGCAGAAGGTCCCTCAACGTGGGCTTGTCTGGTGCCTCTGCATGACTAAACTGAGGGTGCGGGTTCGGAGGGAAGAGGCTGCCGAGGGGAGGTGCCTTCTCCGCGTGCGGAATCCGAGGCGAGCGACACCACGCGGCTGACCACAGGCGCCCTGACCTCGGCTGAGGTGCGTCTGCCGGGATTCTGCCCTGCAGACTCGCTGTTTTCCCTTCCCCGCACGCTATCAGCTAGAAGCCCCTCATCAGGTCGGCCCTGCGCTCCAGGGGAGGGGATTAAGCGGCTGCTCCTCCGTGGAAGCAGATCGAAGCTTTGGGGACAGTTTCTGCAACTACCAGAGCGATTCACAATTCCTGGGGGAGATATCTGAAGCTATGCACACATCCTGTTTCTCCTGCAAGTTCCACCTGGTGCTACTGCAGTGTCAGCGCCTCTAGGTCCTCTTACGGATGGAGCCAGGAAACGTACGTGTATGCACCCTAACCCCGCTGTGCACACACGCAAATTTAGTTTCGTCTCCCTCTGTACGTCCTAAACAAACGTGAGTTTACAAGGGTATCTCTGACTCCAGTCCAGCATCACAGGGCTCATCATGGCAGTGAGCAGACAGCCTTCAGACACACAATGGAAACAAGAAGAGGCTTCTACAGTATAACACAAATTCAGAGGAAGTCCTTGGGCATAGAGAGCAGGCGAGTTAGGTGGACAGAGGACCCACGCCCAGAAATGACGGCAGGACACGTTTCCCACCCAGGAAGGAGGCCCCGGGGACGACGGGCACCTCGGACAGGTGGCGACTTGGCTTCAACAAGAGGCGCCTCTCCTCTCGCCCGACCGGCTTGTGCCGACGATGGGATGCTTGGCTAGGCAGAAGCAGCGAGGGTGTGTGCTGGGGTCACAAGCAGGGAAGTGTCCAGAGTGGCCACAGTAAGAGGGACACAGACCGGTGAGACCAGTGAGCGGCCTGTACCTCCAGGGAACACACTGTGATGCCCCCCAGCCATCAGGGGCTCACCTGCTCTACAGAAGGAGATCCACAGACTAGGAGGAAACCCAAATAGAGGATGCTCGAGTGACCAAGAATCCCTGTCTCCTGAAGGCCACAGTCATGCCAGACTCAGCAGACTCCACAAACGGAGGCAAAAGCCTAAGGAAACAATCAAACAGAAGCCGAGTAAGACTCTAGGACAGCTAAACCAGGGGGTGGCAGAGTCCTGCCTTCGCACAGGGAGAGACCGTCTGGGGTTCTAGAAAGCACACTCGGTTTCTGAATGTAAAGTAAAAGACGGAGACAAGCAGGACTCCTCACAATGACCTCAGGAGCACAGAGCTTGAGAGCGAGATTAAGAGGAAATGAGTGAAATGAAAAATGGAGCGCAGGTGTTTTCCCAGAATGAAGCACAACCAGACAGAGATGGAAAAAGGCAGAGCCAGAAGCTGCATGTGGATACGTTAAAGTTGGAGAGAGGGCGGGAATGTGAATGCTATCAGAATATAAGAAATCACAAAAAACAGGATTTTCATAGAGCTGAAGACAGACATACGTCTTTAGATTGAAAAATCTAACACGTACGTAAGGTAAGGAAAAACGGCCCATGCCCGAAATGCCGTGGTGAAATTTCAGAACATGGATGATACAAAAAAATGCAAAAGAAGTTCAGATACGGGGACTTCCCTGGCCGTCCAGTGGTTAGGACTCTGCATGTGCACTGCAGGGGGCACGGGTTCGATCCCTGGTTGGGGAACTAAGATCCCGCAAGCCGCACGACACGCAGCCCCCCCGCCAAAAAAAAGTTCAGATAGGAAGATAAAATCAACAGACTACCTACAAGAAATGAGACTCAAAGAGACACGAGGCCACCATTAGCAACACCGGGTACAGAGGACACGGCAAGCCTGTCTCAGTTGAGGGAACATACCTGTGAACACTGCCTCGCTATCCGGCCAGGCTGGGGTCAGCTGTGAGGATAAAGGCCCCGTCACATTTGGGAGTCCAGACAGTTCACCTGCCAGGACCCTCCCCTGAAGCAGGTCCTGGATGACACATGCAAACCAAACGAAAGATACATTTAAAAGGAAGCTGGTGGGGAGAGACATCAGCCAGAGGGCGGACAGGGAAGCCCAGCCCGCGCTCCTTGGAGGAAACAGGATGAACCACACAGACTGAGCACAACAGCTCTGTGGGAGGGTTAGAAGCCAGGCCAGGCGGGGCAGCAGCCGAGGAGAAGCCTCACCCACGATGGGAGGAAAGGTCGTTGTCGCCCTTGCCCCTCCCCCGGCACAGCCCCGAGGAGACAGGAGGCAGCAGGCAGCCGTCCAGCCCCTGGGCCTCCCTGGGGACAGAGGGAAAGAATCGACTTGTCTGTGACCTTCTGGCTGGTCTAGGGGCTCCCAAGAGATGGGCTTCTCTCTCACCCGACTCACAGATCAGACCAGAAGCTAGCACAGTTTATGTATCAGGTCAGGAAAACAGATTTAAAGTCCGGAAAGAAAAAAAAAACCTGTCAGCAAGTAATTCTGGCAAAAACTGTCCTTTGAAAATGAGGGGGGATTTAAGACATTTCTAGATAAATTAAAGCCGACAGAGTTCATTACCACTAGGCCTGCCCTATGGTCAATGTTAAAGGGAGTTGATGGAAGGATGATCAAAAGTCAGTCAAATATATATATTGAAAAATATAAAGTTCTCCGGTAAAAGCAAACACACAGCCAAATATAAAAACCTGTGTATTGTAATTCTGGTTCATAACTCCACTTTTATGCCTTTGTAGGATTTAAAAAACAAAAGCATAAAAATAATTAAAATCTGTATCACTGAGTACAAAGTATATAAAATGTAATTCATGATTGATTAAAATCTATATTACTGGGCTTCCCTGGTGGCGCAGTGGTTGAGAGTCCACCTGCCGATGCAGGGGACATGGGTTCGTTTCCCGGTCCGGGAAGATCCCACATGCCGCGAAGCGGCTGGGCCTGTGAGCCATGGCCGCTGAGCCTGCGCGTCCGGAGCCTGTGGTCTGCAACTGGAGAGGCCACAACGGTGAGAGGCCCGCGTACCGCAAAAAACAAAAAACCTATATTACCGAGTACACAGTATATAAAATGTAATTCATGATATCAATAACATAAACGGGGTAGAGCTTTAAAGGAATAGAATTTTTGACTCATTTAAGTCGGTAGCAGTTTAAAATAGATTATTATAACATTAGGATCTTATACGGATTCCCCAAGGTACCCACAAAGAAAACATTTACAGGACATACACAAGAAAAATGAGAAGTGAGTCAAGACCTATCACTACAAAAAATTAACTCATCAAAAAAAAAAAGAACTCATCAAAAAGACAGAAAGGGAGAAAATGAGGGGGAGAAAAGCTATGAGACATACAGAAAACAAATACCAAAACGGCAATAATTAGTCCTTGCCTATCACTAATTACTTTAAATGTAAATAAACCTCCCAATCGAAACACATAAATGGGTTAATTTTTAAATATACAAGATCCAACTACATGCTGTCTACAGGAGGGTAACTTTAGATCTAACGACACACATGGATTGAAAGAGAAAAGGTGGAAAAAAGATATTCCTTACAAATAGCAACCAAACAAGAGGAAGGATGACTGTACTAATATCAGACAAAATAGATACTAAGTAAAAACTGATCCAAGAAACAAAGGAGGACATTATATACTGATAAGAAGACTGTGTATATTGATAAAATATATATTGATTATACATTGACAAAACCACCAGGAACACGTAACAGTTATAAACATACACAGACCAACCATCGGAACTAAATATAGGAAGCAAACGTTGACAGAATTGAAAGGAGAAGTAGACAGCTCTGCAATAATAGGAGAAGACTTCAATTCTCCACTTTCGATAATGGATAGGACAACCAGACAGAAGATTATGAAGGAAACAGAGGACTTGAACATGTCTATAGACTAACTGAGCCTAACAAACAGATACATGATACTCTACCCAACAACTGCAGAATACATATTTTTCTTAAGGGCACCTGGAACATTCGTTGAAAAAGAAGAAAAATCTCAAATCAACAACCTAACTTTACAACTAGAAAAGAACAAACTAAACCCAAAAGCTATCAGAATAAAAGAAACAATAAACATTAGGCCATCACCAAAAAATCTACAAACAATAAATGGTTGAGAGGGTGTGTAGAGAAGGGAACCCTCCTGCGCTGTTGGTGGGAATGTAAATTGGTGCAGCCACTGTGGAGAACAATATGGAGATTCCTTAAAAAACTGAAAATAGAACTACCGTATGATCCAGCAATCCTACTCCTGGGCATATATCCAGAGAAAACCATAATTCAAAAAGACATGTACCCCAGTGTTCATTGCAGCACAATTTACAATAGCCAAGACATGGAAGCAATCTCAGTGTCCATCAACAGAGGAATGGATAAAGAAGATGTGGTACATATAAACAGTGGACTATCAGCCATGAAAAATAACGAAATAATGCCATGTGTAGCAACATGCATGGACCTAGAGACTGTCATACTAAGTGAAGTAAGTCACACAGAGAAAGACAAATATCATATGATATCGCTTATATGTAGAATCTAAAGGAATGGTACAAGTGAACCTATTTATAAAATAGAACTTCAGTCACAGATGTAGGAAACAAACTTGTGGTTACCAGGTGAGAAAAGGGAGGGGAGGGATAAATAGGGAGATTGGGATTGACATATACACACTACTGTATATAGAATAGATAACTAGTAAGACTACTAAACAGCACAGGGAGCTCTATTCTGTACTCTGTAATGACCTATATAGGAACAGAATCTAAAAAAGAGTGGATAACATGTGTATGAATAACTGACTCCCTCTGCTGTACAGCAGAAACTAACACTGTAAATCACCTATACTCCAATAAAAAATAGAGGAAAAAATAAATATTAGGGATAAATAGAAAAACAATGGAGAAAATCAACAAATGCTGTTTCTTCGAAAAGATCAACAAAATGATCAAACCTTAAGCTAGATTGATTAAGGGAAAAAAGAAAAGACTCACATAACTAAAAGTAGAACTGAGAAGACATTATTACTCAGTTTACAGAAATAAAAAGTACTATCAGAGAGTACTTTAATGATTATATGCCAACAAATTGGACAACCTAGATGAAAAGGATAAATTCCTAGAAATACACAGTTGACCAAGTCTAAATCATGAAGAAATAGAAGCTCTGAACACACCCATAACTAGTAAGGAGATTGAATTGGTAATCAAAAACCTCTCAATAAAGAAAAGTCCAGGACCAGATGGCTCTACTGGTGAGTTTTACCAAACATTTAAAGAAGAATTAACATCAATCCTCCTCAAACTCTTCCAAAGCAATTGCAGAGGAGGCAACATTTCCAAACTCATCCTATGAGGACAGATTTACGCTGATACCAAAGCCAGACAAAGACACTACAAGAAAACCACTGAGTAATATCCCTTATGAATATTGACACAAAAATCCTCAATAAAATACTAGCGATACTAGAATTCAAGAGCACATTAAAATTACTGTACACCATGACCAAAAGAGATTTATTCCTGGAATGCAAGGCTAGTTCATATGAAAACTGATCAATGCAGTATACTCTATTAACAAAATGAAGGAAAATAAACCACGCCATCATCTCAACTGATGCAGAAAAAGCATTTGACAAAATTCAACTTTCCATAATAAAAACATTCAACAAACTAGGAATAGAAGGAAACTACCCCAATATAATAAAAGCTATATATCAAAAGCCCACAACTAACATAACACTCATGGTGAAATACTGAAATTTTCCTCTAAGATCAAGTAAAACAAGGATACCCACTTTCACCACTTTTATTCAACACAGTCCTGGAAGTCTTAACCAGAGAAATTAGGCAAGAAAAAGAAATAAAAGACATTCAAATTGGAGAGAAAAGAAGTAAAATTATCTCTACTCACAGATGACATGATCTTATATGTAGAAAACCCTAAAGACTGCACAAAAACTGAACTAAAAGCAATCCATCAGTCACAGAATATAAAATCAACAACAGAAACAAAAAACACCCACCTGTGTGTCTCTTTACTAACAATGAACAATCTGAAGAAAAAATTAAACAATTTAACTTTCATTTACTGTAACATCAAAAAGAAAAAAACACTTAGGAATTAACTTGACAAAGAAGGTGAAAGACTTGTATGCTCAAAATGTCACTGAAAGAAATTTTGAAAGACACCAATAAATGGAAAGATATCCTGTGTTCATGGACTGGAAAACAATATTGCTAAGATGTCAATATTACCAAAAGCAATCTACAGGTTTAATGCAATCCCTATCAAAAACCCAATGGCAAAAATAGAAAAAATTCGTTTAAAAATTCATATGGAGTCTCAAGAGACTCCCCCACCCAAAGCCAAAACAATCTTAAAAAAACAAACCAGGTTAGAAAAGACAAGATGGTGGAGTAGAAGACCTTGAGCTCCCCTCCTCCCATGAGCACACCGAAAGCACAACTAACTGTTGAACAACCATCAATAAAAAAGACTGAAACATTACCAAAAAAGATATTCTACATCCAAAGACAAAGAAAAAATCACAGTGAGACAGGAGGAGGGGCATACTTGCAATCTAATCAAATCACATACCCCCCAGGCTGGGTGACCCACTGACTGGAGAATAATTACATCACAGAAGTTCTTCCATGGGAGTGAGAGTTCTGAGCCCGACATCAGGCTCCCCAGCGTGGGGATCTGGCACTGGGAGGAGGAGTCCCCAGAGCATTTGGCTTTGAAGGCCAGCAGGTCTGAATCTCAAGAACTCCACAGGACTTGGGGAAACAAAGACTCCATGCTTGGAGGGTGCACACAAAGTCCCTTGAGCACCAGGTCACAGCACAAAAGCAGCGACTCCAAAGGAGCCTGGGTTAGGCCTACCTGCTGGTCTTGGAGGGTCTCTTGGGCAGCTGTGGCTCTCTCCTGGGACATAAAAGCTGGTGGTTAACATATCCAGGAGTATGCATCTGGAGGCTGATATCTTGCTTGGGACGTTAGCACCAAGACCTGGCCCCACCCAACAGCCTGTAGGCCCCAATGCTGGACGCCTCAGGCCAAACAACCAACAGGCAGAACACAGCCCCACCCATCAGCAGGCAGGCTGCCTAAACACTTTCTGAACCCACAGCCACCTCTAGACATGCCCCTTGACATGGCCCTGCCCACCAGAAAGCCTGTACAAGCCTCTAGACCAGGCTTACCAACTAGGGGGCAGACACCAGAAGGAAGGAAACTACGATCCTGAAGCCCACAGAACTGAGTCTGAAAATACAGGTCAGAACCTACCCTGGGACTAGCTTGTCCCTGGCCCTTGGGTGACGAGAGGGGACGGCACTGCTGGGACACAGAGAACATCTCCTACAGAGGCCACTTCTCCAAGGCTGAGGAATGTAACTAAGCTACTACATACATAAAAATACAAATAGAAATTTAAACAAAATGACATGGCAAAGCAATATGTTCCAGACGAAGGAACAAGATAAAACCCCAGAAGAACTACTAAGTGAAGTGGAGATGGGCAATCTACTCAAGAAAGAGTTCTGAGTAATGATCATAAAGATGATCCAAAAACACAGGGAAAGAATGGAGGCGCTGACTGAGAAGTTACAAGAAGTTTTAAAGAAAGAATTAGAAAAAATAAAGGTTGAAGAATACAATAAACGAAATGAAAAATACACTAGAAGGAATCAAGAGCAGAATAAATGAGGCAGAAGAATGGTTAAGTGAGCTGGAAGATAGAGTAGTGGAAATCACTGTCTCAACGTAATAAAGAAAAAAGAATGAAAAGAAACAGGGACAGTTTAAGAGGCCTCTGGGACAACGTCAAATGCACCAACATTCAAGTTATAGGGGTTCCAGAAGAAGATGAGAGAGAGAAAGGGCCTGAGGAGATATTTGAAGAGATAATAGCTTAAAATTTCTCTAACATGGGAAAGGAAACAGTCACCCAAGTCCAGGAAGCACAGAGTACCAGACAGGATCAACCCAAGTAGGAACATGCCAAGACATATAGTAATCAAACTGACGAAAATTAAAGAGAAAGAGAAAATATTAAAGGCAACAAGGGAAAAGCAACAAACAACAAAGGAATCCCCAAAAGGTTATCAGCAGATTTTCAGCAGAAACTCCACAGGCCAGAAAGGAGTTGCACGATATCTTTAAAGTGATGAAAGGGAAAAACCTACAACCAAGAATACTCCATCCAGCAAGGGTCTCATTCAGATTCAATGGAGAAATAAAAGCTTTACAGACAAGCAAAAGCTAAAAGAATCCAGCACCACCAGACCAGCTCTACAACAAATGCTGAAGGAAGTTCTTTAAGCAGAAAAGAAAAGGCCACAACTAGAAACAAGAAAGTCGCGAATGGAAAAGCTCACCGGTAAAGGGAAACAGAGAGTGAAAGTAGGAAATCATCCACACACAAGTATATATCTAAACCAAAATCATGAGAGCAGAAAAGTATAAATGCAGGATGTCAGAAATGCATTGGAAATGAACATATCAGCAACTTAAAACAATCATGTATATATACAGACTACTATAATAAAATCTCATGGTAACTGCAAACCAAAAATCTACAACAGATATACACACAAATAAGAAGAATGACTCCAAGACAGATTGGTGATCTCTTAGAATGATAGGTGTAAGTGGCCCCTTGTTCCAAAGGTGCCAACTCACCTATGCAGGACATATTAAGAGTTTGTTTGGGAGATTAGTTCAAGATGGCGGAGTAGAAGGATGTCAGCTCACCCCATTCTCATGAAAACACCAAAATCACAGCTAATTATTGAACAACCAATGACAAAAAAATGTTGTAACCTAAAAAAAAAAAAAAAAGATACCCTACATTCAAAGACAAAGAAGAAGCCACAACGAGACGGTAGGAGGGGTACAATCATGATAAAATCAAATCCCATACCTGCTGGGTGGGTGACTCACAAACTGGAAAATAATTATATCACAGAAGTTCTCCCATGTGAGTGAGAGTTCTGAGCCCCACATCAGGCTTCCCAGCCTGGGGATCCGGTAACAGGAGGAGTAGTCCCCAAAGAATCTGGCTTTGAAGGCCAGCAGGGTTTGAATGCAGGACTTCCACAGGACAGGGTGAAACAGAAACTCCATTCTTGGAGGGCACACACAAAGTCCTGTGCGCACCAGGACGCAGGGGTAAAAAGCCCCTAAGAGACTGGACCAGACCTACCTGCTAGTACTGGAGGGTCTCCTGCAGAGGTGATGGGGAGGGCAGCTGAAGCTCACTGCAGGGACAAAGACACTGGCAACAGCAGTTCTGGGAAGTACTCACTGACGCGAGCCCTCCTGGAGGCCACCACTAGCCCCACCATATAGCCTGTAGGCTCCAGTGCTGGGTCACCTCAGGCCAAACAACTAACAGGTAGGGAAAATAGCCCCACCCATCAGCAGATTAAAGTTTTACTGAGCATGGCTCTGCCTACCAGAGGGACAAGACCCAACTCCACCCACCACCGGTCCTTCCCATCAGGAAACTTGCAAAAGCCTCTTTGATAGCCTCATCTACCAGAGGGCAGACAGCAGAAGCAGAAAGAACTATAATCCTGCAGCCTGCAGAACAGAAACCACAACCACAGAAAGTTAGACAAAATGAAACGGCAGAGGAATATGTTCCAGATGAAGGAACAAGATAAAACCCCAGAAAGTCAACTAAGTGAAGTGGAGATAGGCAACCGTCTGGAAAAAGAATTCAGAATAATGACAGTGAAGATGATCCAGGATCTCAGAAAAAGAACAGAGGCAAGGATCGAGAAGATGCTAGAAATGTTTAACAAAAACCCAGAAGAACTAAAGAACAACAAACAGAGATGAACAATACAATAACTGAAATGAAAAATACACTAGAAGGAATCAATAGCAGAATAACTGAGGCAGAAGAACCGATAAGTGACCTGGAAGACAGAACGGTGGAAATAACTGCCGAGGAGCAGAATAAAGAATGAAAAGAAACGAAGAGAGTCTCAGAGGCCTCTGGGACGACATTAAATGCACCATCATTTGCATTATAGGGGCCCCAGAAGCAGAAGAGAGAAAGGACCTGAGAAAAGGTTTGAAGACATAATAACTGAAAACTTCCCTAACATGGGAAAGGAAACAGTCACCCGAGTCCAGGAAGCGCAGAGGGTCCCAAGAAGGATAAACCCAAGGAGGAGGAACACACCACCAAGACACACAGTAATCAAACTGACAAAAATTAAAGACAAAGAAAAAACTTTAAAAGCAACAAGGGAAAAACAACAAATGACATACAAGGGAACGCCCATAAGGTTATCAGCTGATTTCTCAGAAGAAACTCTGCAGGCCAGAAGGGAGTGACATGATATATATATATAAAGTGATGAAAGGGAAGAACCTACAACCAAGAATACTCTATCCAGCAAGGCTCTCATTCAGATTTGACAGAGAAATCAAAAGCTTTATGGACAAGCAAAAGCTAAGAGAATTCAGCACCCCCAAGCCAGCTTTCCAACAAATGCTAAAATAACTTCTCTAGGCAGGAAAGCAACCAGCAGCTTAAAGTAACCACGTACATATATAGACTGCTATAACAAAACCTCATGGGAACAGCAAACCCAAAATCTATAATAGGTACAAACACAAAAAAGGAAACACAACCCAAACAGAACACTAAAGATGGTCATCAAACCACAAGAGAAGAGAAAAAGAGAGGAAAGGAAGAAAAAAGACCTACAAGGACAAACCAAAAAAATTAAGAAAATGGCAATAGGAACATACATATTGATTATTATCTTAAATGGATTAAATGCTCCAACCAAAAGACACAGAATGGCTGAATGGCTACAAAAACAACACCCGTATATATGCTGTTTACAAGAGACCCACTTCAGACCTAGGGACACATACCAACTGAAAGTGAGGTGATGGAATAACATACTCCATGCAAATGAAAATCAAAAGAAAGCTGGAATAGCAATACTCATATCAGACAAAATAGACTTTAAAATAAAGACTATTATAAGAGACAAAGAAGGACACTACACAATGATCAAGGGATCAGTCCAAGGAGAAGACATTAACAATTGTAAATAGATACGCACCCAACAGAGGAGCACCTCAATATGTAAGGCAAACACTAAGAGCCATAAAGGGAGAAATCAACAGTCACACAATAATAGTGGGGGCTTAACACCCCACTTTGTTTTTTTATAGCATGCCTTTTTTAATACCTATTAATTGCTTTTTTAAAATTAATTAAGTTGTGCCAGGTCTTAGTTGCAGCCAGTGGGCTCCTTAGTTGCGGTTCGCCGGCTCCTTAGTTGTGGCATGTGAGCTCCTTAGTTGTGGCAGGCAGCCTCCTTAGTTGTGGCTCACAGGCTCCTTAGTTGCAGCATGCGAACACTTAGTTGCGACACGCGTGAGGGATCTGGTTCCTGGACCAGGGATCGAATCTGAGCCCCCTGTATTGGGAGTGTGGAGTCTTAACCACTGGGCCACCAGGGAAGTCCCAACACCCCACTTTCATCAATGGATAGATCATTCAGAAAGAAAACCAATAAGGAAACACAGGCCTTAAATCACCCATTAGACCATATGGACTTAATTGATATTTACAGAGCATTCCATCCAAAAGCAGCAGAATACACGTTCTTCTCATGTGCATGCAGAAGAGTCTTCAGGATCTACCACATGCTGGGCCACAAAGCAAGCCTTGGTAAATTTAAGAAAACTGAAATCGTATCAAGCATCTTTTCTGACCACACGCTATGAGATTAGAAATAAACAAGGAAAAAACTGTAAAAATCAAACACGTGGAGGCTAAACAATATGCTACTAAACCACCAATGGATCACTGAAGAAATCAAAGAGGAAACAAAAAAATACCTAGAGACAAATGAAAACGGAAAAAACAATGATCCAAAAGCTATGGGATGCAGCAAAAGCAGTTCTAAAGGGAAGTTAATAGCAATACAAGCTTACATCAGGAAACAAGAAAAATATCAAACAAACCACCTAACTTTACACCTAAAGCAACTAGAGAAAGAAGAACAAAATCCAAGTTAGTAGAAGGAAAGAAATCATAAAGATCAGAGCAGAAATAAATGAACTAGAAACGAATAAAACAATACCAAAGATGAAAGAAACTAAAAGCTGGTTCTTTGAAAAGATAAACAAAATCGATAAACCACTAGCCAGCCTCATCAAGAAAAAAAGGGAGAGGGCCCAAATCAATAAAATTAGAAACGAAAAAGGAGAAGTTACAACAGACACCACAGAAATACAAAGCATCCTAAGAGACTACTACAAGCAACCATATGCCAATAAAATGAACAACCTGGAAGAAGTAGACAAATTCTTAGAAAGGTACAATTTCCCAAAGCTGAACCAGGAAGAAAGAGAAAATGTGAACAGACCAATCACATGTACTGAAATTGAATCTGTGATTTAAAGACTCCCAAAAAAGGGACTTCCCTGGTGGTCCAGTGGTTAAGAATTGGTCCTGCAATGCAGGGAACGCCAGTTCGATCTCTGATCAGGGAGCTAAGATCCCACATGCCGCAGGGCAACTAAACCTGTGCGCCACAACTACTGAGCCCGTGCACTCCGGAGCCTGCGTGCCACAACTAGAGAGGAGCCTGTGCACCACAACGAAGAGCCCACGTGCTATGAGGCCACTATAGCACCAATAAAATATATAAACAGCTTATACAGCTCAATATCAAAAAAACAAACAACCCAATCAAAAAATGGGCAGAAGAGGGCTTCCCTGGTGGCACAGTGGTTGAGAGTCCGCCTGCCAATGCGGGGGACACGGGTTCGTGCCCCGGTCCGGGAGGATCCCGCCGTGAGCCATGGCCGCTGAGCCTGCGTGTCCGGAGCCTGTGCTCCGCAACGGGAGGGGCTGCGACAGTGAGAGGCCCACGTACCGCAAAAAAAAAAAAAAGGGCAGAAGATCTAAAAAGACATTTTTTCAAAGGAAGACACGCAGATGGCCAACAAACACATGAAAAGATGCTCAACATCGCTAATTATTAGAGAAATGCAAATCAAAACTACAATGAGGTATCACCTCATACCAGTCAGAATGGCCACTATTAAAAAGTCTACAAATAATAAATGCTGGAGAGGGTGTGGAGAAAGGGGAATGCTTCTACACAGTTGGTGGGAATGCAAACTGGTACAACCACTATGAAGAACAGAATGGAGATTCCTTTAAAAACTAAAAATAGAGCTACCATATGATCCAGTAATCCCACTCCTGGGCATATATCTGGAGAAAGCCATAATTAGAAAAGATACATGGACCCCAATGTCCATGGCAGCACTATTTACAATAGCCAAGACACGGAAGCAACCTAAATGTCCATTGACAGAGGAATGGATAAAGAAGATGTTGTACATATATACAGTGAAATACTACTCAGCCATAAAAAAGAATGAAATAAGCCATTTGCAGCGAAATGGATGGAGCTAGAGATGATCATACTAAGTAAGACAAAGACAGGTATCACATGGTATCACTCATATGTGGAATCTAACTAAAAAAAATGATACATGAACTTATTTACAAAACAGAAACTGACTCAAAAACATAGAAAACAAACTTATGGTTACCAAAGGGAGGGGAGAGAGGGATAAATTAGGAGTTTGTGCTTAAAATATACATACTACTATATAGATAACCAACAAGGACCTACTGTATAGCACAGGGAACTATACTCAATATCTTGTAATAACCTATAATGGTAGAGAGTGTAAAAATAAATAAATAAAAAAATATACATATAACTGAATCACTTTACTGTACACCTCAAACTAACACAATATTGTAAATCAACTATATTTCAATACAAATTTTAAAAAAAGAACAAAGTTGGAGGCCTCATACTTCCTGATTTTAAAACCTATTTAAAAGCTACAGGCTTTGAAACAGTGTGGTACTGCCATAAAGACACACAGACCAACGGACTAGAACAGAGACCCCAGAAATAAACCCTGGCATATATGGTCAAATAATTTTTGACAAGTATGCCAAGACAGTTCACTGGGGAGAGGACAGTCTTTTCAACAAATGGTGCTGGGAAATCTGGACAGCCACGTACAAAAGGATGAAGTTGAACCTTTACCTAATACCATATACAAAAATTAACTCAAAGTGGATCAAAGATCTAAACATTAGAGCTACATCTATAAACTCCTCAGAAGAAAACAGAGGGGAAAATCTTATGACATTGTATTTGTTTATGATTTCTTGGATATGACTCAAAAAGCACAGGTAAGAAAATAAAAATAGATAAACTGGACTACATCAAAATTTAAAACTTTTGTGCATCAAAGGACACAAGCAACAGAGTGAAAAGAAAACCAAGAGAAAGGGGGAAACTATTGGCAAATCATATATCTGTTAAGGGTTAAGTTCCAGAACCTAAAGAACCCCTAAAGCCCAACAACCAATAAACCCCATTAAAAAATGTGTATAGGACTTGAACAGACACTTCTCCAAGAAAATTAAAAATGGCAAAAAGCACATGAAAAGATGTTCAACATTACTAATTATTAGGGAAACACAAATCAATATCACAGCCATTAGGATGGCTACTACTTAAAAAACAAACACCCCCCCCAAACAAAACAAAACAAAAACCCAGGAAGTAACAAGTGCTGAGGAGGACGTGGAGAAATGCACACTTAACAACAGTTAAGATGGTAAAATTTATGTGTATTTTACTAAAATTAAAATAAAATATCTTAAAAGACCCTTTCAGGGGGGTGAAAAGTCAAACCAGAGAATGGGAGAAAATTTTTGCAAACCACATATATGACAAAAGACTCATATATAGAATTTATAAAGAGCTCTCAAAACTCAAGAGTAAAAACAGTAATGTAATTAGATATGAAAAGATGCTTCACTCAAAGAGTTATGTGATGGCAAAGAAGCACATGAGAAAAGACAACCGTTATTAGTCATTAGGGAAATGTAAATTAAGACCAAGATTGAGATATCACTACATATTTATTAAAGCAGCTAAAATAAAAACTAGATGATACCAAATACTGGTGAGGATGCAGAAAAACTGAATATCTCAAAAACTGCTGGTGAGATTTCATAAAATTTTCTGGCAGTTTTTAAAATATATTTTTTAAAATTTTATTTCTTTTACTACTTATTTTGGCTGTGCCAGGTCTTAGTTGTGGCATGCGGGATTTTTTTTTTTTTTTTTTTTTTTTTGCAGCATGTGGACTCTCAGTTGCGGCACTGCAGACTTACTAGTTGTGGCATGCACGTGGCATCGAGTTCTCCAACCAGAGATCAAACCCGGGCCCCATGCATTGGGAGCACAGAGACTGACCCTGAACATGAAATTCTGATTCATACCCTTTGTTCACGTTGCTATTGAAGGGTCTGTCTTCGTGCTGATGTAAAAGAGCTGCTTAGATACTTGAGGATACAGATGCTCTGTTAATTTTGTATAACTCTTCCCCTTGTGGGTTATTCCCCTTTTAATTTGTGCAAGGAAACCGTACGGGTAGAATTGTGTCCCCCCAACAGAACTTGAAGTCCGAACCCCCAGAACCTCGTAACTGACTTGATTTGGAAATAGGGTGGTTGGAGATGAACTTAGTTTATACGAGGTCACACTGGGGTAGGGTGGGCACCTAATCCAACGTGGCTGCTGTCCTTACGGAAAGGGGACATTTGGAGATATGTGCACACAGGCAGAGCCACGTGAAGACAAAGACAGAAGTTGGGGCAGTGCATCTACAGGCCAGGGAACAGTGGAGATCACAGCAGACCCAGAGCTGGGGAAAGAGCCTGGAGCAGAGCCTCCTATAGCCTCAGGGGGAGCCAGCCCATCCCAGCTTCCATCTCTTGGAGAGCTTGGAGACCAGAGCTCTGGAGCTTGGAGAGCTTGGAGACCACACATTGCTGTTGTTTAAGCCACTCGGTCTGTGGTGCTTTGTTATGACAGCCCCAGGGAACTAAAATTATTACGTAGCTCGCAGTTTAACTGAGACAAGGCATCGTCTTTCCTTTATGAGTTCTGCACTTGTTCTGCTACTTAAGAAAGCATTTCTTGTCACCAACTCTAAAAATACTGATGTGTTTTTCTGGTATCACGCTTTACTTTAAATTACTCCATGTATTCAAAATATACATTTAGGTATGACATAAAATAAAAATTACTTCTAAAGAATTAGCCAATTATCTCAGAACCACTTTTTAATAATTCACCCTCTTTTCACTGATTTAAAATGTCATATTATTATACAGTAGATTGTATTTGTAAAGTCTGAGTTTATTTCTGGATGTTCTGTTTTGTTCCCTGATATATCAATTGAGACTGGCTGCAAAATATTTTTCTTACTATAACTTTATATTATGTTGTGAAATCTGGAAATCAAATTTCACCATTAGTCTTCTTTCTCTTTTTCCTACCAATATTTTCATGGTTATTCTGACTCATTCCTCCAGATAAACTTTAGAATAATACTGTCAAGGGCTTCCCAGGTGGCACAGTGGTTGAGAGTCCGCCTGCCGATGCAGGGGACACGGGTTCGTGCCCCGGTCCGGGAGGATCCCACATGCCGCGGAGCGGCTGGGCCCGTGAGCCATGGCCGCTGAGCCTGCGTGTCCGGAGCCTGTGCTCTGCAATGGGAGAGGCCACAGCAGTGAGGGGCCCGCGTACCACACAGCCACACAGCCACACACACACACACACAAATAATAATAATAATAAAAATAATACTGTCAAATGTTCCCCCAAATCTCTCTGGCATTAACTGCATTAATTTTATAAACAAAAACAGGGAGAACTGGTAACTTTACAACATTGATTTTTCCCATCAGAAACTCCGTCTCTCCCTCCAAGTTTCTATTTCCCTTTATGGAGTTTTGTCATTTTATTTGAATGGGTCCCACACATTTCTTTTTGAGGCTTCAGGATGAAAAAGTTTTAAAATTGGTTCACAGTTTGAAATGGTACCTAATCAAACTTACAAGCTTTTGCACAGCAAAGGAAACCATAAACAAAACGAAAAGACAACCTACAGAATGGGAGAAAATATTTGCAAATGATGCAACCAACAAGGGCTTAATTTCCAAAATATACAAACAGCTCATACAACTCAACAACAACAAAAAACAAACAACCCAATCAAAAAATGGGCAGAAGACCTAAAGAGACATTTCTCCAAAGAAGACATACAGATGGCCAATAGGCACATGAAAAGATGCTCAACATGGCTAATCATTTGAGAAATGCAAATCAAAACTACAATGAGGTACCACCTCACACCAGTCAGAATGGCCATCATCAAAAAATCCGCAAACAGTAAATGCTGGAGAGGGTGTGGAGAAAAGGGAACCCTCCTGCACTGTTGGTGGGAATGTAAATCATTTACACAGTGTAGCCACTGTGGAGAACAGTATGGAGGTTCCTCAGAAAACTAAAAATAGAGCTACCATATGATCCAGCAATCCCACTCCTGGGCATATATCGGACAAAACTATAGTTCAAAAAGATACATGCACCCCAATGTTCATTGCTGCACTATTTACAATAGCCAAGACATGGAAGCAACCTAAATTTCCATTGATAGAGGAATAAAGAAGATGTGGTACACATATATAGTGGAATATTACTCAGTCATAACAAAGAATGAAATAATGCCATTTTCAGCAACATGATGCAACTAGAGATCCAGTGAAGTCAGTCAGAAAGACAAATACCATATGATATCACTTATACGTGGAATCTAAAATATGACACGCGAATCTATGAAATAGAAACAGATTCACAGGGAACAGACTGCTGGTTGCCAAGGGGGAAGGGGTTGGGGGACGGGTGGAGTGGGAGGTTGGGGTTAGCGGATGTAAGTTTTTATATATAGGATGCATAAAGAACAAGGTCCTACTGTACAGCACAGGGAACTATATTCAATATCCTATGATAAACCATAATAGAAAAGACTATACAAATAAAAAAAGAATGTATATATATGTACAACTAAAAAAAATTTGTTCATTGTTTGAAAGATATCTCTCTCCAATTTTTTCAATTCAATTTTGCAATTCAGTTGTATTTTGTAATGACCAATTTTGGTGTGTGCAGAAGTATGCAGTTACACATGTTAATGTCTATTTTAAATTTCATCTAGATATTTTGAAACCAGATCACTTTACTGAGATTATTAGTTTTAAAACTTTTCTACTTGATTTGCTTAGTTTTCCAAGAAGATAAGCATATCAATAGCAAATAATAAGTTTTTCTCCCTTTTTTTTATTTAAGGGTCCTAACCACTGCGCCACCAGGGAAGCCCCTGAACGCTTTTATAAAGGTTCTATTGCACTGATAATGGGGCTGTTCTCCTCAAACAGGCTGTGATGATGAACTGTTCCAATCATTCTTTTTTCCCCTCCACATTTAATGCATTTAAAAAACATTATAACAGTAAGAAACAATCACAGCACAGAAGTGTTTAATATGCAGTTAAGCACCATGGAATAAAAATGTAACTCAAGGCACAGTGCTTAAGAAGCCGCCTGCCAATGCAGGGGACACGAGTTCAAGCCCTGGTTTGGGAAGATCCCACATGCTGCGGAGCAGCTAAGCCTGTGTGCCACAACTACTGAGGCTGTGCTCTAGAGCCCGCGAGCGACAACTACTGAGCCCGCGTGCCACAACTACTGAAGCCCATGTGCCTAGAGCCTGTGCTCCACAACAAGAGAAGCCACGGCAATGAGAAGCCCGTGCACCGCAATGAAGACCCAACGCAGCCTAAATAAATTAATTTTAAATTAATTTATATTAAAAAAAATGTAACCTGAAATGCCACCATGGCAGGGATTACCATCAACATTTCTTCCCTCTCACCAACCCATCTAATCACACTTACGTGTGTGCACACGTGTATGTGCACACACACGGACACCATGTCACCTGCCACTTAAGACAGTTCAATGGCCTACAAGACTGCACGGTCTGGCCTCTGCTGTGACAAATTACCACAAACTCAGCGGCTGAAAATGATGCAAATGTCTTCTCTTTCAGTTCTAGAGGCCAGGGGTATACAGAGGGTCTATGCAGGGGGGCAGCTGTTTCTTTCCGTTTCCAGCAGGTAGAGCTACACCTGGCTCACGGCCCTTCCTTCATCTTTGCAGGTGGTGGCGAGCATCTGCTCCCCCAACTCTGCTTCCTTCTTGTGTCTGACGTTTCCCCCCAACCCCACCTCTCCTTGGTAAGGACCCTTGTGACAACACCGGGCCTCCTGGACAATCTAGGATTATCTCCTACCACAAGGGCCTTAACTTAATCATGTGCAAACACCTCCACGTAAGGGAGCGTTCAGTCTCCACGGGTCAGGACGTGGACATCTTTGCGGGCTGCTGTTCAGCTGGCCACCCCTCACCTCTCTCTCCAGCCTCGGGCTCCAGGGACGCCCCCCCCCCCCAGCACCCCAGCTGCATCGCCCACCTCTCGGTGTCTAGAACACAGCGCATCAGGACGTTTTCACAGAGAAAGGAGACCATCCCCATAACAGAAGGAAAGGGATTTCCACGCCCTGGGAAGGTGAGCAGAGTAGCAAAGCTGGGAACTGTGACAGAGTGCCCAGAGGAGGACACCCTGCTGACGAGGATTCTAGGACATTCGCCACTGCTTCTGGGTCACGTGTGGAACCAGCCTCAGGCTCCAGCATGAACAGGGGACACAAGGGCACAGCGCCCCTGACATCTGGGCCTCATCCGCAGCCCAGCCTCCGGCCGAAAGGCAGGGTGATGGCTGGGAGGAGTGACCAGGTAGAGCCACACGACAGGAAAACTCCCAACGACATCAGATTTTCAGAGTCCAACCCACCCACCCACAAGCTCCACGGGGAGACCTGGAGGTCAGATGTGCAGACGTCCACTCACCGCGGTGGAGAGGCGTGAGGCCAGTGTCATCTCCAGGTTGCCCTTCAGGCCCACCAGGGGCGGCACCAAGGTGAGCAGGTCCTTCACCTCCGTGAACACGGGCCAGTGCTGCGGGGAAAGAACTGGGGGTCAGTCCAAGCACACGTACCGCGCCTCTCAGGAACTGCTCGAGAGATACTTCGACAAGTCCTCGTTCCCTGTAAAATGAAAAAAACTACCCAGTTTCTTAAATGGCTTTAAACTAAACAGAGTAATGATCAACCATGAACAGTGGCCCAGGGAACCCCTTCCTTCCCTGGCTGCCGGGAGACTGGGTCTGGGCCCGTGCCCATGGACGGGGAACTGCTTTGTCCTGCGTGCACGTCTGTAGAAACAGGAATGAGCCCCCAACTTCAAAGCTGGGGATTTCTTGTGGGATTTCTCACGGGCGAGCTGGCTGGACGATCTGGGCTGGGCAGGGACTCCCTGGCCCCAAGGCCGATGGGTGGGGCCCAAGGTCACATGGGGGCCCTGGATTTGTGAAAACTGACAGAATGTGTCTCTATCACTTGTAAATAAATAAAAATGTAAAAAGAAGGAACAGGAAGCACAAGCACGCTTCAAGAGACCGCGAAGACGTTTCTTTGTGGAGGGAAACTGGTCCTGCCTGGTTAACGTGCAGTTAGACTGCCCCTACCCCAACTGGTTTTTCACACCCCAACTGATCCGACTGGCTGCTTTCGCCTCCCTGGGCCTGAGCTATCTGTGACCCTCCACAGAAGCTGGTCCTAGAAACCCTGCTGCTCTGCGAGCTGGGAGGCAGGTGGCGTGGGGTCTGGTTCCCCATCCCCAAGACAAGAGTCCCCCTACCCCAGGGGCCCAGAGGGTCATCAAAAGAGCCACCCCACAATGCATCTTACAGGACCTGGAAGCAAAGGGGCGGGCCAGGCCCTCTGAAGACCCCTTTGTGTCCTGAGATCTGGGAAGTTTCGCAGACTCACAGTTACGGTTCCCTCTCCTTTACCTTTTCTACAAAGCTGGGAAGTTGAGAACCCAGTCCCAGCTCTGGTGGAGTTACAAGCCTTCCTCTCCGAAAAGTGCAGAAGGAATGTGTCACCAGCCAGTGGGGTGCTGCGTCCTGTCCAGCAGAAGCCCCTCCCACCTGGGAAGCCCCCTCCCAGGGGCTGGCGCTCTCACCCTCCTCCCACGAACGCACAAGACCGAGTACCCAACCCCCAAGTAAACCCCCTTCTCTCCGCCCCCTTCTTCCCCCGGCACCACTGAACTTGGCCGCCGCACCTGAGACCGATGTGTGCGGGGTGACTCCCCGTGGGAACCCCTCCCCCGCTACGTGATGGGCACACCCATGTCTCCACGTGGCTGACGGGGCCTCGTCCTGTCCTGTGCTGACCTCTGACTGTCCCATCTTGGCCTCTGCTGAGGGCTCCTCGTCTCCCTCCTGATGATTTACATTTTTCAAACGTAAGGGACTGGAGGCATCTCTGGTGGCGCAGTGGTTAAGAATCTGCCTGCTAATGCAGGGGACATGGGTTTGAGCCCTGGTCTGGGAAGATCCCACATGCCGTGGAGCAGCTAAGCCCGTGCGCCACAACTACTGAGCCTGC
Organism: Leucopleurus acutus; assembly: GCF_964270905.1. Lineage (NCBI taxonomy): Eukaryota > Metazoa > Chordata > Mammalia > Artiodactyla > Delphinidae > Leucopleurus > Leucopleurus acutus. Next base: position 859,705 of record NC_139153.1, on the reverse strand, counting down.
GCTCTAGAGCCCATGAGCCACAACTACTGAGCCTGCACTCCAGAGCCCACAAGCCACAACTACTGAGCCTGCACTCTAGAGCCCACGAGCCACAACTACTGAGCCTGCGCTCTAGAGCCCGCAAGCCACAACTACTGAGCCCGCACGCTCCGCAACAAGAGAAGCCACTGCAATGAGAAGCCTACGCACCACAACTTAGAGTAGCCCCTGCTCGCTGCAACTAGAGAAACCCTGCGCACAGCAACAAGGACCCAACACAGCCAAAAAAAAAACAAAAAACAAAACACAAAAATGTAAAGGACTTATTTTCTTTCTCCAGACAGGAAGGCTGCAAAGGTCTAATAACCATCTCTGCTTCTTCAACATGGGCACAGACATCTCAGCACCCACAGTAACCTTGAATCTGTGGGAGCGACTCACCCATGAATGTTACGCTTTCAAAGGAAAACCCAGCGTCAGCCGTTGCCAAGATCCTGTGTCCGCGGCCGAGAAAGTCCCTGTTCCAGGATATACGGAGCCAGGCCGGGGGAGGTCAGGCTGCCCGCAAGGAACCTGAGGCCCTGGCACATGCTCCCGCCCACACTTCCCTGGACTCACCCCATCCACTCGGATCTGATTCCGCCAGCAGTACAGCAAGGTTGTGACCCCCTGCCCTCTAACCCTGACTCCCCCTCTTGCCTCGGTTCTCCCTTCTCTCCAAGTCCTCTCCCTTCCAAGGCCCAGGCCCCTCCCCACCCCACACAGGGGCGGCAGGAGGTGAGCCTGCGAGCGGTGGTCCTGTCCTCCTGCAAGGGATCGCCTGGGCTGGGCCACAGGCACGGCCGAGGGTTGGGAAGGGGCTTTAGACACATCAGGTCTGACGACCATGAGGGGCTACTCAGAGACAAAGCCAGCAAAGGTGGACGGTGCCAGGAGAACAGAAGGCCAGGGTCCCAGGGACAACAAGTCCAAGGGATGAACAGGGCTGGAGCTGCCTGACCTGCAGACCTCTTCAGGGAGACCCTGAATGGGTCGGGATTTTGGTCACCCACTCCCAGAGCACCCTGACGGCGGCTGGCTCCACAACCCAGCTCACGCCTGCCCCCGGCCGCGGACAGCCCTGGACGCCCCACAGGTCCCCCGCCCAAGGCTCCACGCTGACCCTGCTGCATGGGCCCCGTGCGCTGGCTCTTGCACTTGGGGCGGGGGGTCTCTCAATCACGCCTACAGTCCCCAGCTCTCCCCTGCAGCCTTGAGCAGCACCTCTGGGTCATCTCAGACCCCAGCAGCCAGGGAGGGCATGTCATTCCACCCCTTACGACCCTTCACTAATTCCAGTTCTGGGCACACAGGTCCTGATGTTCCGCAAACACAAAGGCAGTGCAAATCGGGGCATGAGGAGTGGGCGGGGCTGCGAGCCCTCCATCTGGCAGGTTAACGCACCCCTTTATCCCGAGATGGCTCACCAAACTGCGTGCTCACTGGCTGTGCGATTTTCTCCACGCCTGTGCTGGACGCCAGTGAAGCAAAACGTGATGTTTGTTTTAGAACAAAGAGCGAGGACAAAGCGAACAACGCTTCACCCTCGGCGGCCGCCCCCCGCCCACACGCTCGCCCCCTCCGTGGTCTGCGCACAAGGGCCCCCTCGCTGGGACGTTCACTGTTGCTCATGCACCCAGGAAACGCCACCTCTGAGGCCCAGCGAAGCGTCTGCAGAGTCTCCGACCTGCCCCTCCTCCCTTGCTGCCTCCGCCCCCTGCCCGTTGTCTGCAGGGGGCCCAACGGCCACCAGACACGCCAGCCAGGAAGGTCAGCTTCCGCTCAGGATTCGACCAAATTCGCTCAACCAAGGAGGAACTGGATGACAAGTGGCTCTGTCCACCTGCCCGGCGCTTGGCTCTCGGCTGCTTCGAGCAGCCAGCCTGTCTGGTTCAGTCCTGATCGGGGAACAGTAATCACATGTGCCTTCACGGTCCCTGGTGCCCACGTGTGCATGTAAACCCCAAAAAGGTCTGGAATGACACCACGACTCGATAGTAAGGGAGCTACGGCGACTGAGGCCGTGGTCAAAGAGGGTTTAACCTCGCTGCGATGCTTGTTCCATAAAAAGAAATACTTACACTTACTTGTGTAACTGAAAAAAAAGTTTTTGAAAACACGAAACTGATACTCTGGCCACTTACTGGGCCTCAATCCCCAGGCCCAGGATCAGAGACTCCCGGCCCCAAAGAGCGTAGGTGAAACCTGCACCCAGCCAGGCACAGAGCCGCACCGGGGACCGTCCACGAGGCGCGGCTGTCGGGCCAGGTGGTCTACCTCACTGCGGGCTCGGAAGCCCCGAGGCCCGGTGTGAATGGCTCTGGTCAGGTACCAGCCTGGGTACCGCTGGAGCCAGGAGCCCCCTGTGATGTGGGCTTCCCTCTGGGAGCCCCAAGGCTGCTTCCTGCACTGCCGGAAGGGGTGAGCAGGGAGGTGGTGAGCACCGGAAGCCAGTAAACAGAGGGCCCTTGACCCTCATGCACCCTGTCTGCAAAGTGGGGATGAGGAAAGGGCTGTGACGTACAGAGCTGTCCCATCCTCCCAGTCGCTGGCCCTCCCGAAGCTGACGGCTCAAGGCCAAACCTGCAGACAGCCTGCCCCATGTCTGCTCTGGGCCCACCTCCCAGACGGAACCCGCACACGGTCAGGAAAGGCGCTGCACTCGCCAGCTGGACACCCTCCAGACCCGGCCCCGGGGCACCTCCGCTGATGGTCAGGCATGACCCCCTCTCCCCCAGGGCCCCACCAAACCTCCTGGACTCTGTCGAACTCTTGACCGTCTGTTCTCGGCCCTGAGGCCCCATAGAAAGGGTCATGGGCGGGCAGGTCGGGGACACGAGGCCATGCTCCACGCAAGGTGCGGGGGAAGGTCAAGGAGGGAGATTCAGGGTGGACTCTCCCAGTGTCCGCAAGGCCCAGGGAGGGTGACAGACCCTGGGGCAACTCCAGGGGAAGCAGCAGACAGGAATCCGGGTCTCAAGCTGGCAGCACATGAAGAAGTACCCTGTCCACTGGGCAGGGCGGCCAGACGCCGCCCCAAGAACCTTGTTCAGAGCCGGGTACCCGGGTAGGTGTCGGCCGCCCCCTCCAGCTCACAGGCAGGGGCACGGCGGGATGTGAGAGGTGACCGCCCCTCCCCCCGCACGCTCACATACAGGCCCCAGTGGATTGAGAACACACTAACTCCGTAAAGGACCCAAACACGGCTCCTAGAGCTGACCCAGGGCATAAACAGACCCCCTGGGTCTCCCAGCAAACACCTCTCCTGATAGAGACCCCCGCATCTGCATCCCCTTGTGCGCCTGGACCCCCGCCGCGCTCAGGACCCCGTCCTCCCGCTGAGACCCCCCTCCAGAGATTCTGGGGCTGGAGAAGCGGTGCCCGGCACCCTCGTTCGGGCCAGCACACCAACCTCACAACGTTGCCCGGCTTGCAGATGGAGAGGCTGAGGCAGGATGCCTGAGCCCCTCGGGTAGGGAGAGACCGTAGGAGCAGTACTCAAGGCCCCCCAGGCCCTGCCTAACGGGTCTGCGTTTGCTGGAAGGAGAACAGTTAGAGCTCCTAGGCTGAGGAGTCTCATGCAGGCTGACGGTGGAGGGTCATCAGAAGCCTCTGTGACTCTCAGACACTGAGGTTCCAGGAGGACACTCCTGCCAGCCCCCCGAGCCCGGTCCCCTGCCCGACCCAGGGGCCTGTCCTGTGTGTGATGCCTGGTCCCCCACCCCGGGGCCCATGCTGCCCCCCGCCTCGCCATACGCACTTGGACGGTGTTCATCAGCAGGCCAGCCATCACCATGCCGAGGCCAGACAGCAGAACGGGCACCACAACCTGGCCCACGATGGTGAAGGTGGTCTCGGGGAGGACGCCGCGGGGGCATCGGGTGAACTCACAGCGGAAGCCTCGCAGCTTCGTGCCCTGAAAGCAGAGCTCCAGGTCCAGCTGGGTGACCACCATGGTCAGGCCGGTGACGCATTCCCTGGATGTCCAAGCCTGGGCGCCCCCAACACCGGCCTCCGCCCACACCAGGATGCGTTTCCTAAGGAGTCCACCCGGGCAGAGCTGCCAGGTGCCCCGTGCTGTGGACGGTCCCGACTGCCCCTCGGCCGAGGGCCAGAGCCAACGGTGAGGAACAAAGGCCGGGTGACTCAGCCTCGCTCAGGGCTCCGCCACTCCTGCTGTCCACTCCCCGAAGATCAGGTTCTCCTACGAGAGTGGCTGCCGTGTCCGGTGGGACCTCCCTCGGCTGGCCTCCCACGAGGAGGCTCCCTGTCCCCTGGAGCGACCTTGACAGCGTCCAGCTGTCCGGCCCACGCTGACTCGGGCTGGACCAGAGAGCCGGAGCCACGTGAGGCCCGGCCTTGGTGAGGCCGCACGGGGCCTGGGGACATCTCAGCCTGAAGCACCTGCTCCTCGGGCCAGGTCTGAGCCCCTGAGGACTGTCACCCCTCAAGGTCGAGAGACCTGCAGGTCCCCAAGAAAGAAGCCGTGCCCTGCGGCCACTCGACCTAGGTGTTGAGGGGCTCACGGCCACAGGAAGAGGCTGTGTTCACAGAAGGAATGCAGCCCTGCTGTCTCTCAAAGGACAGAGACTTGTAAGATGCTTCTTAGGGGCCCAGGCTCGTGCCAACAGAGGTTAGACCAGCCTTGAGCTGCCGTCCCGACCCCGAGGAGAAGGGGGTCTCTACGTGAAATAAATGAGTGTGTCCACTGTGCATCCCACAGGTGCCGGGGACAGTGTCCAGGCCTGAGGGCGGGGTGAGCAGGGTCAAGGCCAGAGCCAGCAGGAGCCCAAAGCTGCGGGCTGGATGCTCGCTCACGCCTCCTGCGCACCTGGGCCGGTTCCCCTCCTTCGGAAAGTCCACCCCACGGTCAAGCCCAGCCCTCAGCCTGGAGTCCAGCCCTCACCACCCTAGATCCCACTGAGCTGGCCAAGCCCGATTCCCTCCTCGCCAACTCCAGCCAGACCCTGACGACCGTTTCCCTCGCGCCCTCAATGTTTCACTGCATCCTTCCTCGTCCCCTTCGCTTTCTCATGAAGCCCCTCCCAGGAGCCAGACAGAAGGAGCCCCACTTCCCAGCGAGGGCTGGGGTCTGTCGGCCCCTTGTGTGTGAGTGCAGGAGATGCTGCCCCCGTCCAGTTCTGGGCCCCGATCCTGGGGTCCTGACAGCTTCCACTGCCCACCTCCGGAGATGCTGGCGCTCAGGACCCCGCCACCCCGCAGAGGAGAAGCTCGGGTGTGTTCTGGCTGCGGCCCCGTGGGCAGCCAGCAGCAGCCGTCCTGTCACAGGAGGGGCTGGTCCTGGACTGTGTGTCCCACCAGCTGCTCGCTGAGTGGCGTCCAAACGAAAGATCTGAGATCAAACTGACAGCCGGCTTCCCGCCAGCCACAGAGTCAGGCGCGGTTTGCTGCAGAGCAGGAGCAAAGGGGACCTTCTCAGATAATGCAGCAACTCCTAACCTCCCTGCGCAGCCCAGACTCTCCCTGAGCTTTCAGGCCACAGCTGACCATCCGTGCCCTTTCACGTGCGCACACGTCACATTCCGTCCATCACCAGACTCTCAAGGCACCCCAGAGCCACGCACCAGGAAGCAAAGGTCCCGGTTTTGCAAATGAGAAGCTGACGGCCCCGCGAGGGTTTGCCCATGACCACCCCCCAGTCAGGCTCACAGGCGGGGCCAGGACCTCGACCCCCGACTCCAGTGCCCACTGCCCCCGCTGCTGCCTGCCTCTGAGATGAGGGTCCGTTTGTTCACACAGGAGTCTGAACCAGCAGGAGGCTGAGAGAAACAGCACATTTCCAAGGAAAGTGTGGCAGAAGTTGACGCGTCTAAGGCCGCTAGCTCGTTTAAGACAGACCCCTCTCAGCGGGCCCACTCTGGACACTGGCTGCCCCAGTCCCCAGGCCCACATCTGGACAGGCCCCCCAACTAGCGATTTCCTTCTCCTGGCTTCAGCACCTCCTCTGATCTCTTTATAGTTTTAAATGCGATCGAATGTCATAATACAACATAAAATCATACACAGTGGGTCCCTGAACCACTCTCATCAGGACAGAAAATGTGGAAATAGACAACCACTTGCACGATTACATATGGGAAAGATCCCTAATTAAGCAGGTTATAAATCATTACAAAAATGTTTCTCTTTTTTTTTTTTTTTTTTTGGCGGTACGCAGGCCTCTCACTGTTGTGGCCTCTCCCGTTGCGGAGCACAGGCTCCGGATGCGCAGGCTCAGAGGCCATGGCTCACGGGCCCAGCCGCTCCGCGGCACACGGGATCCTCCCGGACCGGGGCACGAACCCGTGTCCCCTGCATCGGCAGGAGGACTCTCAACCGCTGCGCCACCAGGGAAGCCCCTGTTTTTCATTTTTGTTTAAAAACTAATGAGAAATAAGTACACACACACACACAAGCAGTGAACAATTTAGTAGGTTATATACCAAAATGCTAAAAGTGGGTACTTTTAGGTGGTGGGATCCTAAGTGACCTTTATTTCATAACTTTCTGTATATCTATTGTGATTACTTGCTTTTATAACCATCAAAAAATAAACTGTCACCAAAAACAAATAAAAGATGCCATCACGTGTGGAAGAGTACTTTCCCATATGCAAGCTGAGAACAGCATATGTCAACACAGCTCACTGGCTCACAGTCGAGGAGATCGGGAATGTGACTTTCACAGGAGCTCAGCAGCACAATGGAAAGTCCCCAAGGGCCTGAGCTGCATTCAGGGGCTGTGCTGGGCCTCGGGAGGAATCTGGGTCAGGTGCCAGAGGGCTCTGGGCGACCTCCTCCCGCCGCCCCACCAAAGGGGTCTCAGCTCACGCTGCTCAGAACCACCAGGCGCTCCGGAAACGCACCGAGAGCTGCGGCATCAGAACCTCCCCAACCCCTCAACTTGCGGGACAGTTAGGAAGTGCCGCGGAGGGCGGGCGCACGGCCGGGCCTCAGGTCCGTCTCGGGGTCCTGGGTGGGGACAGCTTTTTCCCAGGAGCACAACTTCCCAACGGCCTCCCGCCCTCTCGCAGGTCACCTGGGCTGGTTCTGAGTGAAACGGTCACTCTTAAAGGCCTGAATCCCCCCATCCTGTTGAGGTCCCAGAGGTCAAGGCAGTTACGTTCTCAGCAACAGGAAAGGTCGTCTTCATTTTTGCTTCCAACTCGGCCGGCAGAACGCACCTGCCGGTGACCATGTGGGACCGAGTGCCCCCGCCCCGGCCGGCCAGCCCCCTCACCACACAGGCCTCAGCCCAGAGCCCCCTCCTCAGGGACGCCTTCCCGGCATCCCCCTCAAGGCTGCTCCAGCCGTCACCCAGCTCTGCCCCTTCGTTTCCCCATAGCCCTTGCCACTGCCTAACCCTGACTCATGCCCCTGTCGCTCCCTGCTTGGCTGCGACGGCCAAGAGCAGGCCCGGCACCCCGTCCACCGCGGCGTCCGGCACAGCGCTGTGTGTGCTGTGTGGACAAAAAAACAAGCAGCATTGTAGAAGCAGACAGAAAGAGACCCATCAGCCTTCCACGAGTTGAGCCGTGTAGGGCCCACATTATTCCTATGATGTGCTGCCTGAACACCTGGTAAAGCCAGCAGGGCCTGGGGCAGCCCCACTGCCGCCGCCCCGACCCCCAAGGAGCCCGCAGAACGCAAACAAGTCAGTCACAGCCCCACGGGAACCGGTACGTGTTCCTACAACGCCCGCCAGTACAGCCTCTGGCAGCTGGCGCTCCTGAGCGCAGCCCTGAGGGCCCCACGTGGGAGGCACATCCTCCCCCGGGCCTGGTGTGTGGGGCTGATGAGCTCTGAGCTCACCTGTCCAGATGCAGGTCCCTCAAGAGAAGGCCGTCACTGCAGCTGGCGTCACAAACAGGACGGCCCGCCCCTGACCACGCACGCCCGGCAGCCTGACCAGCTGCTTTCCGCTGACTGAACAGCTCCCGACACGGTGAAGGCCGCCAGGGACGGAGCCCCGCTGGCTGGCTTGTGCGCGAGCCGCCCCGGGGTCACCACCTCCCTGAGGCCGGAACGACTGTGAACGGACCGAATCAGGCACCCCTGCTGCCAGCCTGACTTACAAATTGGCTGATGTACGGGGACCCCGTGGCACCCCCCTCCCCGGTTAAAATTGTTAAGGCGGCCCAACGCAGGCCACCACGTTGAAACTGGCCCTCGGGGTTGAACCTGGTCTCGCGAGGCCTACTGAGTGAAGGGGGTACCCGCTGCTCTCCACTTGACCGCCCAGCTCCGTTCTTAAACCTGGCAGAGACAAACTGCCTTGCAGTGGTGACCTCAGCCGTAAAGCTGGGGTCCCGTGCTGTGGGCCCCACACCCAACATCTAGTCTTGTCGGGACACTGACCGCACCCAGGCAGCAGCCGGTAAACGCTGTGCCCTGCGGATCTGGCTAGCACGCTCCGCTCAGCACCCACTTCAGCTCCCTCGGCATGTTCACCTTCGCTTCTCCCAGGCGGGCCTGCAGCCGCAGGCTCTCTGCAGGTCGGGCCTTTGCTGCACCTTCCGCGGGGCTGGCGCTACACGATGGCCGCCCCTCTACAGACTCATGGGACACCTTCCCTGAGACACCCGAACACTCACAGAGGAGCCCCCCACAAAGAGGATGGGCTGCCACCGCCCTCGCAGAGCGAGCCTCCCCTTGCTCAGACCCCTAAGACCCTCTGCTCACCGGGAGCAGCTCATCCTGACGTGCGAACACAGCCCAGCACCTGTGCAGGCTTTGTGGCTTCTGGAGGTGACCGTCTTCACGTGCAAAGTTTACTCCTGCCCATGTAGGCCATACTTGCCGAGCAGCCTGCCTTGAAGGGGCCCCTCCAACAAGAGGCTCCATTAGAGCCGGCAGCACCCCCATCGGGCCCCAGAGACACCTCCACTGAAGAGAACCCTCAAGAGCCTCCAGGGTCCCTGGACCACTGAGAGCTTTAAGCTGACGCCAGAAACTTCCCCCGGACTGCGCCGTCCACCAGCTGAGCCACGACGCAGGTACACACCCTGCTCTCCTGGGAAGGGGGCCCTCGCAGCCCGGCTGCCCGTGGGCCTTGGGAGGCACAGTGACCAAGGAGGGCAGCCTCAATACGGGGCGGGGAACCAACCCTGGGCCTCTGGCACATCCCACCCACAGGGGGCGGCCTCCCTGTCCTGAGTCAGATACCACAGACCAGAGGAGGTGACCCCCAAACCTGGGCTCCTGGGAGCCCCCGAGATCAACTGGGTGGGCCCAGTGGGGTCTGTGCACTTCGTGGGTGTCACGGTGGTGCTCGGCGGAGGTCACCACCCTCCCGTCCTGACTAGATGTCCCTGGTGCAGGACCCGAGCCACCCAGCGGTCAGCACAGGTGCCTAACCTCCAGGCAGCGCCTCAGCACCGGCCGCCCGGCTCTGTGCCTTTTAGACGCCTGGGCCACGGCCTAAGGGCCGTCTCGTTTAGGGAGGGAACTCTGGGAACCCCGCCTTCCGGACACTCCTGCACTAAGGCCACAGGCCTGCCGGGACCCTCGTCCTTCCACTTCTCAGGGGGACAGCCACCCCCCAACCCCCCTCGCCCGAAGCCGGCGCTGGGCCGAGTGGCCCTCCCGCAGCTCCGGCTCAGTTCCAAGGCAGGAAGAGGAGCCCCGGGCGTCAGCACTGCCGCAGGTACCGGCGAACATGGACTCGCCCCGGGGGGAGGCACACCCACACCGGCCCCTCAATCGCCTTTACTGGCCACCAAGGGGTCCCTGTAAGTTCTGCGTCCCGTCAAGAGCCCACTCCCTGGAGGTCCCGGTCAGCACCGGGTCTAGGCTGGTATCAGGGCGTCCAGGGCCAATGGGGTGCAAGGCCGTGTGTGGCTGTGGCATGGGGGGAGCAGAGGCCCCGAGTGGCCTCCACTCCGTGCCTGAGGGTAAGTAGCCCTTCATATCCAGGGGGCAGCGGGCAGCAGGCTTGGGCGCCCCCCCAGCCGGCTCACCCTGCACCCAGCGCTGCCCTGAAGGCCCTCCCTGGCTGTGAGCGCACGTGAGTGCTCAACACGGCCAGTGCTGTGTGCTCAGCTGCCCCCCAACCCTGGGGCAGGAGGTGATGGACAGGCTGACCTCACCCACGTGTCACCCAGTCCAGCCTCAGCTTCTTCCCTCAGCTCTCACCCCTCGCCTCTGCCCTCTAGCCGCCCGCTTGCCCTCCCAGCCTCTCAGGCCACCCTGCATCTTTGCTAAGGCATGACCCCTGTAGGACCCGCCCTCCCTCCCCTTACGCCCACCCAAACTCGGGGCCCGGGGCTTCTGACCCCTCTGCAGACCAGCTCAGTGTCCGCGGACGGCCAGCCTGAACTCTCACTGCGCGCAATGCAGAGCGCAGACGCACGACACAGTGGGGCTTCCTCCTGCCTGAGAGGCGCCATCTGACCTGTGGCCTGTGTGGCCTGCAGGGGCCTGGGGGGCAGGGCAGCTGCATGAGGGGCAGCCGCTGTCGCTGAGGAGGACGCAGGCTCGGAGCCTCGAAAGACAGTGTGTTAATCTAACTACAGAAAAAAGTACACGCACAGCAAAAAACCACCAAAACCAACGTCAAAAGATAAATGGGAAGCATATTTACGATCCGTATCACAATGGAAAGGCCAATTTCCTTAAAATGTAAAGAGCCCCGAAGTATCAATACAAAAACAAAAACCACTCCTCAGGAATACGGACAAAGGACGTATCCAAAGATACTCAGCCTCACTCACTCCTGATGAGAAATGCAAATCCCACTACAGTGAACACCGCTGGCGGTCCCAGTGACGGCCTCCGGGGATCCCGGCCTCTGAATCACGACCCCCAGGGTGAGCTGACCTCAGGGACTTGACGCGTCCAGTAGCCGGCAAAGATTCTAGCAGATGGTCTCCTTCTCCGACCCCACGCCTGGATGAAGCTGCCACGCTGGACATGCCCAAGGGGAAGGGATGAAGGCCTCAGCACGCTGACCCCTCGGCTGCAGCATCACGACACCTGAAGCCGAAACCAGCTCTGCTGACTGCTGTCCCGCAGCAGCCGTGGGGCACAGAGGCTGCTTAAGCTCTGAGCCCCGGAACAGCTAACTCCCTGGAGCAGAGACCACAGCATACAGTGTATGATCCATTGCCAGGTGGTGAAAGATCACAGAGGCTGAAGATAACACCGTTAAGGGAGGTGGGAGCAGCCCCACATCTATCCTGGTTACGGACGCCTATGCCCTTTGACCCAGCAGCTCTACCTGCAGCAATCCATCTCACTCCTTCACCCAGACGTGTCAAGAACGTGGCACTGTCAGCAGTGCTGCTCTAAGTTGTTAAGGGCTGACTTGTGTGCCCCTCCCCAATCCCCAGCATCTCAGACTGGGACTGTATTTGGAGACGGGAAGCTGGAAGTGGGGAGGTGGCCCATATCCAATAGGCCCTTATAGTCAGAGGAGACTCAGAGAGACAGACAGAGGAACGACCACGTAAGGACACGGGGAAGAGACGGCCGTCTACACGCCAAGGAGAGAGGCCCTGCTGACGCCTGGATCTCACACATCCAGCCCCCGGGACAGGAGAATAAATGTCTGTTGTTTAAAGCACCCCATCTGTGGTACTTTGTTACAGGAGCCCGAGCAAACTAACACAGTTGTGAAACTTAAACAAACATCAGAGGAAAAAAGGTGAATAAACTCTGGTGTCTCTGCCTGATGGGATACTGAACGACCATTAAAGAAAAAGGAAGCTCTTGGTACTTCCCCGGTGGTCCAGTGGTAAAGAATCCGCTTTCCATTGCAGGGGACGCAGGTTCCATCCCTGGTCAGGGAACTAAGAACCCACATGCCGCAGAGCTTGTGAGCCTCAACTAGAGAGCCCACGCCCTCTGGAGCCCGCGTGCCACAACTAGAGAAAACCCGCACGCCGCAACTAGACAGAAGCCCGTGTGCTGCAACTAAGACCCAACACAGCCAAAAATAAATAAAATAAAAATAACTAAATAAATCTTTTTTAAAAAAGGAAGCTCTTAACATATTTACAAAGAATAGCCTCTGAGATACACTGTAAAGCGAAAAAAGCAAAACACACAACAGTTTGTATGTGCCATCACATGCGTAAAAGGGTGAGAGGAATGCAGAGGCAGACGAGAAGGTGCAGGTCCTGGCTGCCCTGGAGAAGCGAGAGCCTGGGGACAGGCAAGGAGCACGTCCTGTCCCTGTGCACATGCTGACCTTGCGGGCACGTGACTGCTTTACTTTTCCAGAAAAACAAATGTATTAAAAAAAAAAAGTGCAGCCTCTGGGCTCACGGAGTCTCATTCAACCGAGGAGGTAGAGGCAACGCCCCAGGAAGTGATGTTGGGGGCGGCGTCGCAGGAAAGGCTCCGAGGGACACGGGAAGGGGAAGAGGAGGCCCAGGTGAGGCCGCGGAGCAGCAGGACCCACCCCTCGGACCATGACTTAAGCCAGCTGATCACGCTGTTTCATTCCCTCTGCCTACATGTGGCTTTCACGTGGGATGTGCCTCCCATCTGGCCGGGGAGAGGCTGGGGAGTTAGTCCCCAGGTAAGTTTCCTTGCACTTAAGGAGGAACCAGAACACGGTCTGCTTTTCTTCCTCTGGACACGACATGCCTCTAGGACAAAGCTGACCTGTGGAGGCTGACTAGCAGGATTTGGGAAGATGCCGGGTCCTCGGACACATCGTTGGCTGGCGGTGACACCACTTTCCAACCCCAGAATCGTCCTATTCTGGAAACCTCGTTTTGGGAGATGACATATTTTCTTCCTACTTACCCCACTGTAAGTCGGGTTTTCTGGTACCTGTGGCTGCAACCATCCTGATACAGCCAGGTGAGCTCAGGATGTTCAGATGCATTTTATGAGGTTGGGTTTTATCCCAGAGGCAGTAGGCAAGTGCACAGAGATTTAAAACTTGGGGAGAGCTGTATCGTGGGGCTGCTTGGCCGGGCCCTGCCCCCAGGCATGGGAAAGAAACACTAGAACAGGTATCTCTAATTCTTATCTGAGTTGCAGCTTTTGTGTAAGTTCTTAAACATCAGCACAGAACTACCTGTGATGGAGTATCGAGGAGAATAAGAACGTCGGCCACAAACTCGGCCACAAACCCTCGTGGGCGAGGCCCAAGTCCAAGGCCCCGGCACCGCATGTCACAGCCCTCCCGGGAGCCCGACCTGGGCAGTTCTCCCTCAGTTCTGGTTTAAGAGGAGAAAACCAGGAACACAGGGCAGCCTGTGCCAGTGACAAAGGTCAGACGCAAACCCAGCTGGTTCTGCTCTGGAGTCTGGGCTCCAAGCCACACGGTGTTCTGTTACCTGCCGCTCGAAGCGCAACCTATAAACCAGCGTGTGCAGGGGACTCACATGTCTGTATATTTACAGACAAGTATGTATGTGTATCAATCAATGTGTGTATAAACACGCACATGTACGTGACCTACACACGCGTGTCCGTATGTAGCAGTGAGCACATGTGCGTGTGCAGGGGATACATGCTCAGTGGTGTTATACTGAACACACAATGAAATAGGCTTTTTGAAAATCGCGGCACAGAGAACAGACTTCAGGGAGACAGAGTCAGGAGGGTGGCGAGGAGGCTGGCGGCCTTCGGGTGGAAGAGGGAATTCTTGGGGGAGGTCTGCGGCATGTGAACTTCTGGCACGCGGAAGCCAGGCCCCAAGGCGCTCTGGAGGCTGCAGCGGTGTGACTCACCACGGGGTAAAGAAGGATATGGGGCTGCGGGGCACCAGGTCACTGGAGGAAGGAGAGGGCTGAGGGGCCTGGGGCTGGGTCACACCAGGGCAGGGACTCTGGCGTGACACGTAGCCATGCTGGGGTCTGAGCAGGTCTGGGAGGAACCTGGAAGGGCAGCTGGCCGTCACCAGTGCTGTGACGCTACGAGGAACTGGACTGCATGGGCTGGAAGGGTCACTGAGGACCCCAGGTGGCAGGGGAGGGGCAGGCAGGTAGTGGAGTGAAGTGGGTGCAGACCGAGGGACGGTGGGGACCGTGGACACCGAGATGACAGTGACTACTAACTGTGGCTGTGAGGGAATGTGGGTGCAATGTTGGAAGAGTTGCCAGATTTTCAAGGGAAAACAGGAACTTGAATTTTTATGTGACATCTCTTGATTTTTAAGTGCTGGTCTTAAAAATTTTAAAGCACCAGCCTTACAGCTAAGTGGCAGACTGGGACTCAAACCCTGACTGGTTCCAAATCAGTGAGGGGCAGGCCTAAGTTCCCTGGGCACGGAGTGCCCACAGCAAGAGGGGCAGAGGCTGCCGCTCCTCCCGGCTCACCATTCCAGACAGTCTGTGTTCTCAGCTCCTTGCCAACCAACAGCGACGACCTGGCCACTAATGGCTTCAAGTATTCTCAGGTACCATGCTCTTCCAGGGAGGACTTCTGCCGATCATGCTGATGAAGGAATGGGGCTTTTGATACTCAAAGAACAAGAAAGGGAGGGTGGGCTTCCCTGGTGGCGCAGTGGTTGAGCGTCCGCCTGCCGATGCAGGGGACGCGGGTTCGTGCCCTGGTCCGGGAAGATCCCACATGCCGCGGAGCGGCTGGGCCCGTGAGCCATGGCCGCTGAGCCTGCGCGTCCGGAGCCTGTGCTCCGCAACGGGAGAGGCCACAGCAGTGAGAGGCCCGCGTACCACAAAAAAAAAAAAAAAAAAGAAAGGGATGGTACACTGATAGCTTTGTTGTCTGATGGGTTACTCCCAGTTCCTCACGCTATGGGGCCCTGTTAGGGTGTAAATCAAGGGGCCTGCGTCCCCTCATAGGGCGACGACAAGAGAAGTCAAGCTGCCGGGCAGAGAATGTCATCCCTCAGGAAGCACTAATTGGAACAGGAGTGGACACTCGACAACAGGGTCAATTTTTGGAGACTGATGTGGGTATTGACCAAGAAATCTCTCTCCTCTTCTTTTTTTTTTTTTAAAGATTTAAAAAATATTTTTTAATTGAGATGATTATGCTGACATTTGTTTCTCATTCCACATCATCTTCAGCCAAGCTCTGAGCACTTCACAATTCTCTAGTTGTTGGGAGCTTAGTCAGAAGCATCTGGAACACTGGTGGTGGAAGAGTTTGCTGCAACCCTTGCAGTAACTGCTGTGGATGTCCACACACAGCAATTGCGTTTGTCAGATGGTCCACACCCTTCTCATATTCGCCTTGAGCAGTAACTCTTTACTAAGCTGTATTTCTTTGAGGAAGAATTTCTGAATGGCTTCAGCATCTTTAAGGTCAGGTAACTTGGAAAGTGCAGCTCTCTCCTTGGCAAGCTTCTGTTTCTTTCTTTGTTCTCGCCGCCTGTTCCTGAAGTTGGGGTCACTCTGCCTCTTGCAGTCGAAACAAATGCAGGACCTGCACACGTGGGCGGCAATGGCGCTGTTCTGGCCCTCCATCTCCTCTTCAATGAGTGGGGTCGGCAGCGGTGGGGTCCATGATGAAGCAGCTGGCCTAGAACCCTCTGAGCAGACTGCGCCGCTCTGTCCCAACGCCCACAGTGAGGGACGCGGAAAGCTTTTTTTTTTTTTAAGAGCACACTTACAAAGGATTGACTGCCAAGGGCCACCCTCCCCTCTAAGTACAGAATCTTGCGTGAAAATGAAACGGAGCTGACAGATAAAGAGCCAGTAACCTGATACCATTTAAGTACCTGGATCATGCCAGGCCTGAAATCCAGCCCCTCAGATATTTCAATTATATGAGCTAATAATTGTCTCTTAAAGCTTAACCTGGGTTAAAGTTAGTCTCTGACATCAGTAACTAAAAGAATCTTGCCCAAATTTTAGAAAAATGGTATTTGAGAAGGTCCTGCCCCTTGCCCCCAAGCTGGACACAATGTGTACCTGCCTACTCCCTAGGCTGACACTAGACAGTACCCCACCCCCACCATCCCCATTTAGTCTCCTCTTACCTGGAAATAGTTCAAAAGGATGCCTGCCCCAGACAGTCCCAGGCCTGCAAACAGGAAGGGCACTGTCACCTGGAGGCCAATGGACAAGGTGGTCTCCCTGCTGAGCTCAGGCCCCAGCGGTTTAGGGGCCACCCTTTGGCTCTCAGGGACACTCAGCAGTCCATCTTCCGAGGCTTCAGGGAGTCTTCCTGTGCTGAGGCCGTGCAGCAGGCCCAGCTCCTCTGGCCTCCGCTGTCGGGTCTCCGTCCCGTCCATCTGAGTACAGCTGAGCCCCTGGCAGCCTTAATCTGGGAGACATAAAGCAACAGGGGTTGTAGGGCAGAGTTCCTGACCCCCATGGGGCTGACAGCCTGTAGGTTTTCACAGCCTTCTGTCCAGCAGAGGCTGCATCATTCTGTCTAATCCACAGCCCTTCCCTTGGAGCCTGCTCCACATGGCCTCCTGCAACCCGGATTTACAACAGTTTTTAATTTAATATGCACATGTTTGGGGAAAAGTACATACAGAAGTGAACATTAAATATATATGAACTGGAGTCAGCAAAACTGGAGGTATTAGGACTTCTGAAAATTCTTTTCTCCATAAAAGCAACAAGGAAACTAAAACTGTCAGAATCTTCTTTTTCAGAACTATGGATATTAATCAAAGGCTTGCAGCAACATATTTCTTCAAGAAAAAATGCTGAACCTCAGCATAAACAGCCACAGAATGATGCCCATGACGTCTGTAATGTTTGAACTTGCCTTAGTCCCACCTCCTGCTCTCCAGCTCTGCAGCAGCCTTAAACACCAACTGCCTGGAAAGATGAGAATGGGCCAGAGCTTTCTCCAAGCCTCGTTCCCAAGGAACTGTCACTATTGGACAGCAGGTAGCTCACCAGAAGACGCCAGCTGCAGACTCTCTGTATTTCACCTGACTTGTGGTTTGCTTCGTATAAAAAGCCTTTTCCCTTTTTGGCTGCCTGAGGCAGTAGATAATAGTTGGGGTTAACAACACACTAGCCAAAAAGCCTAAAAGGAAAAGCTGTGGAATGAGATGCCTACTGGGGTTTTGAAAAGGTCCCATACAATCCCAGGACACTAGAAGGCCACTGGCACTGGGCTGTGCACATGCTCAGGAAATACCCGAGGAGACCCAAGCTCTCACCTCTTACTCATCTGGAGGCTCAGTACAAGCAGGAAGTGAAGGCTAAGGTAGGGCTACCAACTACCTGAGTGAGGGATGAAGGGATGCCCTGACATGCACACAGGGCCCCTTTGGCAAGGACTGGGAGACCCGTCGGCACCAGGCCTGGCGTTCAAGGAATTCTCCATCAATCACTAAGCAGAGCCTTCAGTGCCACATACAATAGAGAAAACAGACTAAGGAATTAGTTCGGACAAGTCATGAAACAAACAACATCTACAGTAAGCAGCAATAACAAACGACCCTGAGAAGCAGAGGGGAGAATCTGATTTCCAGAGGTGCCCCATTATTTTATTTTAAATGTCCAGACTAACTAGAAAAAAGCTTTACATCAGCTATTTAAAATACGTTCAGCCTTTCTGCTCGTGGACACCGCCGAGTAAGCATCATTGACGTCTCCTCCCCCCTCCCCTGCCGTCATGTCTAAGTCAGAGTCACCCAAAGAGCCCGAACAGCTGCGGAAGTTCTTCATCGGAGGTTTGAGCTTTGAAATAACCTATGAGAGTCTGAGGAGCCACTGTGAGCAGCGGGGAGCGCTCACAGACTGTGTGGTAACGAGGGATCCAAACACCAAGCACTCCAGAGGCTTCGGGTTTGTCACATACACCACTGTGGAGGAGGTGGGTGCGGCCATGAGTGCAAGGCCACACGAGGTAGATGGAAGAGTTGGGGAACCAAAGAGGGCCGTCTCAAGAGAAGATTCTCAAAGACCTGGTGCCCACTTAACTGTGACAAAGATTTTTGTTGGTGGCATTAAAGAAGACACTGACGAACATCACCTAAGGGATTATTTTGAACAGTGTGGGAAAATTGAAGTGATTGAAATCATGACTGATCAAGGCAATGGCAAAAAGAGAGGCTTTGCTTTCGTAACCTTTGATGACCATGACTCTGTAGACAAGATTGTCATTCAGAAATACCACACTGTGAATGGCCACAACTGTGAAGTAAGGAAAGCCCTATCTAAGCAAGAGATGGCTAGTGCCTCATCCAGCCAAAGAGGTGGAAGTGGTTCTGGAAACTTGGGTGGTGGTCGTGGAGGTGGTTTTGGTGGGAATGACAACTTTGGTCGTGGAGGAAACTTCAGTGGTCGAGGTGGCTTTGGTGGCAGCCGCGGTGGTGGTGGATATGGTGGCAGTGGGGATGGCTATAATGGGTTTGGTAACGATGGAAGCCATTTTGGAGGTGGTGGAAGCTACAATGATTTTGGCAGTTACAACAATCAATCTTCAAATTTTGGACCCATGAAAGGAGGAAACTTTGGAGGCAGAAGTTCTGGCCCCTAGGGTGGTGGAGGCCAATAGTTTGCCAAACCCCGAAACCAAGGTGGCTGTGGTGGTTCCAGCAACAGCAGGAGCTACGGCAGTGGCAGGAGGTTTTGATTACTGCCAGGAAACAAAGCTTAGCAGGAGAGGAGAGCCAGAGAAGTGACAGGGAAGCTCCAGGTTACAACGGATCTGTGAGCTCAGCCAAGCACAGTGGTGGCAGGGCCTCGCTGCTACAAAGAAGACGTGTTTTAGACAATACTCATGTGTGTGGGCAAAAAAACTCGAGGACTGTATTTGTGACTAATTGTATACCAGGTTATTTTAGTTTCTGTTCCGTGGAAAGTGTAAAGCATTCCAACAAAGGGTTTTAATGTAGATTTTTTTTTTTTTTGCACCCATGCTGTTGATTGCTAAGTGTAATGGTCTGATCATGACGCTGAATAAATGTGTCTTTTTAAAATAAATAAATAAATAAATAAATAATAAATAAAATATGTTCAAAGAACTTAAGGAACCACGTCTAAAGAAGGAAAGCATGACCCATCGTGTACAGGCATCCTCAGTAAGATTAACGGCTCTTTCTCATCAGACATCACGGAGCCAGAAGAAATCAGGAAGCCACAACTTGTTGAAAGCGCTGGAAGAGCTCTATGGGCAGCACAATTATCCTTCAAAAATGAAGGTGAAATCGATTTCCCGATAAACGAAAAGAGAGAATGTGTCACTAGCACATCTGCCCTAGGGGAAATACCAAAGGGAGACTTTGAGGCTAAAATGAAAGGACCCAGACAGCTGTTTGTCCACATGAAGAAATAAAGAGCATTAGCAAGGGTTAACTAATAGGCATATTTTACAAAATAGTGTAAGCGTTATTTTTTTGTTAGTAACTCTTTTCTTGTATCTGATTTGAAGACAATTGCGTAATGCAGTAGTTATAAATCAGTGTTGATGGGCACACAATGTAGAAGGACGCAACTTGTATGACAGTAAGGCCACAAAAGGGTGGGCACAGAGCTATATGCGAACAAAGTTTGTATATATTAGTAAATTAAGTTGCTATTGAGTTAAAAATAACTATGTTATATATATATATCTTATAACTATCTCATATATATAAATACAATGATAAAGGTTAGGGCACACTAGGAAATACATGAGATCTAGTACAAAAGAAGGCAGTAATGGAGAATAAAGGAACAGAAAGAACCGTAAGACATAGAAAACAAAGCACTCCAACCCAGCAACAGCAAAATACATATTATTATCAAGTACACATGGAACATTCTCCAGAATGGACCACACATCTGGGAGAAAACAAGTCTCAAATTTAAAAGGACTGAAAGCATACCAAGTATGTTCTCCAACCACAATGGAATGAAATTAGAAACAAATAACAGAAGAAAATTTGGGAAATTACAAATATGTGCAAATTAAAAAACATGCTCAAATAACTGAAGGGTCAAAGAAGAACACACAAAAGAAATCAGAAAATTATTTGAGAGAAATAAAAATACAACATACCAAAACTTATGGAATGCTGGGAAGACAGTGTTTAGAGGGAAATTTATATCTGTAAGTACCAAGGTTAAAAAAGAAGAGCTCAAAAAAAAAAGAAGAGCTCAAATAAATAATCTTTCACCTTAAGAAAAATAATGAAGAAAAGCAGAATCACCACCATCCCCCTGAAAAAACAGTAGGAAGTAATAAAGATTAGAGTGATAATAAGTGGAACAAAGAATAGAAAACAATAGGGAAAACCAACAAAGGCTGGGTCTCTGGAAAGATTGAAAAAATGGACAAACCTTTAGCTGACCAAGAAAAAAAGAGAAAAGACTCAAATACTTAAGAGGGGACATTACTTCCAAACTTATAAATTTGAAAATAATTATGAGGGAATACTATGAACGACTGTATACCAACAAATTAGAAAACCTAGATGAAATGGACAAATTCCTAGCAACGCCCAAAGAAACTCAAGAAAAAAAAATTCTTTTTAACTAAAAGACCTATAACGAGATTGAATTAGTAATAAAAATATTCTTATAAAGAAAAGTCCAAGGTCAGACGACTTCAGTAGTGAATATAAAGCATGCAGGTTGGAAAGGAAGAAGTAAAACTACCTCCATTTAGAGATGGCATGATCTTGTACACAGAAAATCCTAAAGGATACACACACACACACACACACACACACACACACACAACTATTACAGCTAATCAACAAGTACAGCAAGGTTGTAGGACACAAAATTGATATAAAAAAGTTAAGTTTTATTTCTATAACTAGCGATGAACAATCCAAAAATTAAGAAAACAGTAGTACCTGCAATAATATCAAAAAGCATAAAATACTTAAGAACACATTTCACAAAAGGAGTTTAAAACTTTTACCTAGAAAACTGCAAAACATTGTTGAAAGAAAGTTTTACAAAGCTAACAAATGGAAAGATATTCCATGTTGTTCATGTGTTGGAAGAGTGAACACTGTTAAGATGGCGGCACTCTTCAAACTGATGTACAGATTCAATGCAATCCCTGTCCAAATTCCAGTGGCCTACTTTGGAGAAAATGACATGATGATCCTGAAATTCATATGGAAATGCAAGGGACCCAGAATCCTCAACAAACTTGGAAGAAAGAACGAAGTTGGAGAACACGCACTTCAGCATTTCAAAACTTAACTATGAAGCTAGAGTAATCAAGACCATGTAGTCCTGGGGTAAGACTAGAAATACAGATCAATGAAACAGAATTGGGAGTCCGTAGACAAACCCGTGCATCTACAGTCAACTGATTTTCAACAAGGATGCCCACACTACTGAAGGTGGAAAGAACAGTCCTTTCAACAAATGGTGCTGAGACGACAGGACATCCAAATGCACAGGAACGAATTTGGTTCCTTACCTCAAATCACATACAAAAACTAACTCAGAACGGGTCAGAGACCTAACCTAAGAGCTAAAACTATAAAACACATAGAAAAAAACATAGGTGAAAACACAGTGACCTTGGATTAGGCTTCAGTTCCTTAGATGTGACATCTAAAGTACAAGCAACCAAAGAAAAATTAGGTAAAAGTGACTTCATCAAAATTTCAAAGTTTTATATTTCAGAGAACACTATCAAGAAAGTAAAAAGACAACCCGCAAAATGAGAGAGGATATGTGCCAATCATATATCTGATTAGGATCTAGTTTCCAGAATATAAAAAGAACACTTACAACTCAACAATAAACCCAATTTAAACATTGGCAAGGGAGTTGAATGGACATTTCTCCAAAGAAGAGACACAATGGCCAATAAGCAAGCACATTAAAAGATGCTCAACGTTAGTTGTTTGGAAAATGCAAATCAAAACCACATTAAGATACCACTTAGCATAATGTTTTCAAGGTGCTTCCATGTGGTTGCACGAATCAGTACTGCACTCCTTTTTACAGCTAAGTAACATTCCATCATGTGGCTGGACCACATATTCTTTATCCTCTCCTCCAGGTGATGGACATCTGGGCTGTTTCTACTCTGGGCTGTTAGGAATAATGCTGCTCTGAACATTCTTATGCAAGTCTCTGTGGACATGGGTTTTCTGTTCTACGGAACTGTACATTTTAAAGGATGAATTTTGGGTATGTGATTTATATCTCAATAAAAAGTATGAATCACTTGTGGAATAAGGGCAAGAAGCAGAACACTCCCAGCCTCCGCAGACTCTGAAATAACCACTCCCCGCCAGAACAGTGCTAACTCGAGACACGATCACACCTCAGCTTGTTCTATTTCTCCTTCACTTTTACCAGCTATGACTACAGCGCTAAACAACAGATGGTCCTCTCCCTTTACGCTTTTTCTGGGGGGGGGGGGGGGGGCGGGGGCTGCACCACGCATGGCTTGTGGGATCTTAATTCCCCGACCAGGCATTGATCCCACGCCCTCGGCAGTGAATTCCTGACAGTCACCTCTCTTACCCATGACTTGTTACCTGAGGTCAACCATGGTCCAAAAGTAATGGAAAATTCCAGAAATAAGTTCTAAATTGCGTGCTGTTCTAAGCAGTGGGACGAAAGCTCGCACTGTTCAGCTCTGTTCTGCTGGGGACGTGAATCATCTCTTTGTCTGGCATATCCACCCGCTGGTCACTCACTTAGCAGCTTTGTAGGTTACCAGACCCACTGCCATGGTATTACAGCACTTGTGTTCAAGTCACCCTTATTTTACTTAATAACGGCCCCCAAGCACAAGCGTAGTCATGCTGTGCCTAATTTATAAATTAAACTTCATCACAGGTATGTGTGTACAGGAAGAAGCAGAGTATACGCAGGGTTCAGCACAACCGTGGTTTCAGGCATCCACAGGGGGTCTTGGGACGTATCCCCCATGGGTAAGGGGGGGATCCCACAGTAGTGTTTTGCTCACTTTGCAAATTAGATCAGTAAGATCACACTCCATTTATTCTTTTCATGTCTTGTTTCTTTCACTGGACATTATACTTCTGAGATTCAGCCACACTGCTGAATCTGTTTCATTTTGTTACATAGAAAGCAACCGCGTGAATATACCACAATCCATTCACCTGTTCTACGCTTGAGGGACCATCCAACTTACTTTCCTTTCCAAAATAAAAACTTGATTGCTTTTATTACACAAGTACCGTGTTCATGAGAAATAAGATTTACACAATACAAAAAGGTATAAATAAGTTTAATTCCTCAACGTTACTGCTCCAAGATCACTAATGCTAAGTCTAGTGTACATCCTTCCAATGCACACATACTCATATAAACACAGTGTACACATACACATATCCTTCGAATGTACACACAGTGTACACATACACATATATATATGCCATGTACACAAACACATATATACACCATGTACACATACACAATGTACACATACGCATATCCTTCCAATGTACATATACACGTATACACAATGTACACATATATATATATACACAATGTACACATAAACACACACTCTCACACTCATACTGTGTTTTTTTTTAAATCAGTGTTCTGGATCCGGGGTGTCTTTAAATATGAAATGTATACACCCTTCCACCTCTCTCTTCGGTAGAGATGCCTTTATGCCTTCTCGTCATCCTCGACAGCTGACCCCAGTTTCAGGTGAGGAACGAGGTGGTGGGCTTACTGCACCCAGCTGCTGGTAAACTTTTTCCCCAGAGGATTTCTAGCTTCAGGAGGAGCGGGGGCACGTGGCTACCTGTTTAACACGCAGCCCCTCCCCAGGGGCAGCAGAGGAGGCGCTGGGCAGAAGAGGGGTGCCCTGGGCACAATGAACGGAGGCAAAGGGGAGCCCCTCGTCTCCAGCCTGCAGAACTGCGGCCGGGGCAGGCTCTGCTTGGCTCAAAGAGGCAGCAAACCACTTAACAAGTCTGGGAGTTGCTTACTCCCACCTGCCCTGCACCTCCTGCCAAGCAGCCCAGGGCCGCCCGCTGGTCGGCCCACCCGCAGGGGCTGCCCCACTGGGGAGCCAAGCCCTGGTCCTTCATGGGGGCTGGACCCCGCTTCCACCCCGCCGTGGGCTTCTGGCCCTCGACCTCTAAGCCCGGCCCCTTCCTTTAAACTCCTGCCACACTCTCGGCGATGCTGGGGATCTGAGCCAGGACGCCCCGTCGGGCCGTGGCGCAGAGGCGGTAGCGGAGGCGGAGGGGGGTCCAGGCCTGCCCCACGGAGCAGCGCCCGTGCTCAAAGCCGCCGGCGGGCTCTCGGGTCCCCACTCCGCATTCCTCGTGGAACCCACGGGAGGGAGGACGCTGGGCACAACAGGGTTACGGGCCCAGGGCTTCGGGGCCGTGTCCCTCATCTCTTCAAAAGTAACGACCCCACTCCCATGACTCGGGGGCGATTCTTTACCCCCTTAATCTTCACCAGAGCCCAGGATGGCCCCGCCAGTACTGCCCCACTGCCCCCGCCCACGGCGGACAGGGCCAGAGGCGGCCCCTGTCCCAGGCCCAGCTCAGCTGCTCAAGGCCACCTGCAAGGTGTCCTCACTCAGTTTCCCCCCTCGACCTCTGCAGGGTCGTCTGCTGGGAAGGGAACCTGCTCTAGGACGTGCCTCAAAAACAAGCTCCCCTGACCTCAAGTCACCCGCTAGCTCTCAGCCCACTGCCCTCCCGCCCTCAGGACACAGCCACAGACACACGTCGCTCTGCGCTCCGCACCAACGGCCCCTCCCTGCAAGCGCCCGAGCCAGGCCGGCGGTGACCAGCCCGGCTCCAGCAGGACCCCCAAGCCCAGCCCCCACTCCACGCAGCCCCCACGCCTCACCCCACACGCCTCACCACACGCGCCTCACCCCACACGCGCCTCACCCCCCGCGCCTCACCCCCCACACGCGCCTCGCCCCCCGCGCGTCTCGCCCCCCCCACGCCTCGCCCCACACGCGCCTCACCCCCCACACAGCGCCTCACCCACACGCGCCTCACCCCCCGCGCCTCACCCCCCGCGCCTCACCCCACACGCGCCTCACCCCCCCCCGCCTCGCCCCCCGCGCCTCACCCCCCGCGCCTCACCCCCCACACGCGCCTCACCCCACACGCGCCTCACCCCCACACGCGCCTCGCCCCACACACCTCACCCCCACACGCGCCTCGCCCCACACACCTCACCCCCCACACGCGCCTCACCCCACACGCGCCTCACCCCACACGCGCCTCGCCCCCCACACGCGCCTCGCCCCCCACACGCGCCTCGCCCCCCGCGCCTCACCCCACACGCGCCTCACCCCACGCGCCTCACCCCCCGCGCCTCACCCCCCCCCGCGCCTCGCCCCCCGCGCCTCACCCCCCGCGCCTCACCCTCCACACGCGCCTCATCCCCACACGCGCCTCGCCCCACACACCTCACCCCCCACACGCGCCTCACCCCACACGCGCCTCACCCCCACACGCGCCTCACCCCACACGCGCCTCGCCCCCCACACGCGCCTCACCCCACACGCGCCTCACCCCACACGCGCCTCACCCCCACACGCGCCTCACCCCCACACGCGCCTCACCCCCCACACGCGCCTCACCCCCCGCGCCTCACCCCCCACGCGCCTCACCCCACACACGCGCCTCACCCCACACGCGCCTCACCCCACACGCGCCTCACCCCCCACGCGCGCCTCACCCCCCACGCGCGCCTCACCCCCCACGCGCCTCACCCCACCCGCGCCTCACCCCCCACGCGCCTCACCCCCCACGCGCCTCACCCCCCACACGCGCCTCACCCCACACGCGCCTCACCCCACACGCGCCTCACCCCACGCGCCTCACCCACACGCGCCTCGCCCCCCGCACGCGCCTCGCCCCCCGCACGCGCCTCACCCCCCGCACGCGCCTCGCCCCCCACACGCGCCTCGCCCCTCCGCGCCTCACCCCCCGCGCCTCACCCCCCGCGCCTCACCCCACACAGCGCCTCCCCTCCTATGCGTGTGTCCTTGGAAAAGTTAAACTTCTGCGCCTCCTTAGGGTGGTGAAGACACGCGACTAGCGCATCCGCATCACAGGACTCGTGGCCTGTCCCCACCCCCAGCACAACCCTCAGCGGCGCTGCCGTCTTAACTCAGCGGTTTTAACTCCCCCGCGGCAGAAGCACCTGGAAGGCCGTTAACGGCAGCCGCGCTGGACCCACCTGGTGCTCTCCCGTCACTGGCGGGGGTGGGGAGCGGGGCGCCGGCGCCGGGTGCTGTGGGCGCGGGCCCCGGAGCTACCTGAGCTCCGGCCCGAGGGGCGTCCCCATCCCGCTCCCCAGGCCCCGGCCGCGCGGACCGCCCCCCGCTCCCCAGCCCTGCCTCTTCCGCGTACGTTCTGCTCCACCCGGCTCCCGGCCCTCGGAGCCCCGGGCCGCCCCTCCGCGCACCCCGCCCCGGGCTCATCGGGCGCGGAGCCGCACTCACCGGATAACCCCGGGCGGCGGCGAGAAGCGGCTCCGCTGGAACAGCAGCCAGGCCGCTGGCGCCACGGAGGAGGCGGGACTGCGGCCTTCTCCCAAAGCCCGCCCTAAAACCCGGAGTCCCCGCCCCCGGGCCCGGAGTCCCCGCCCCCAAACCCCGAGCCGCGCTGCCCGGCCCCCTCCGCCCGGCCGCGCGGACCGGGACTCTGGGCGGGGTCTCGGGGGCGGGACAGGCCCTGGGGCGGGGCTGGCGGGGGAAGGGACGGCTGGGCCGCGCAGATCGCCTTCCCCCCTTCCCGGGCTGCAGGGCCGCGGGTAGGCCCGGAGGAGGGGCGTGAGGGGCCGTTTTCCCCCGTCGGTGTCGTCCCGGAAACGCTCGGGCGGCCCGGGGCAGTAAAATGGCCCCACGCCCCTCGGGCCGGCCGCGGGCATGCGCTGCATCGTGCTTTTTTTTTTTTTCATCTACATCCTGGGCCCCGCACACACCTTCTTTTCTCCCGCAGTAATTTTAAAGCATCCGGCAGACATATTTCACCTGTAAATACTTGAATCTTTATCTAATCGATAAGGCCTGTTTTCTGAAACATTTCCATAATACCAGCATCACACCTGCCAAAGTTAATAATACCCAGCGGTTCAGCTTTCCTCGATGCACTCAAAACTATCTTTTGACCGTTGCCCTGCTCTAAGCTCTAAGCCAAGGTGGCAGGAGGGATGAGATTTTGGAGGGAGTCTCAGGCAGAGCTCAACTGCAGGGTTCGCTAGGAGCCTGCTCAGGGTCACAGCCAGAATGTGGTCCCACGGAGGGAAGTCCCAGGCAGGGGAGGGGCCATCAAGTGCAGATGGAGGCCAGATATTTAGCAAGACTCAGTAAATACTGCACTATATTATTTCAACAAAAGACAACTTTGCGTGTGACACACAGAGTTCTCCAGAGTCACAGACACACGTGCACTCTGGTTTTCAGGACATGTGGCCTTCTTGATCCATGTCTGGTTTTGGAGCTCCCCAGGAGCCTGGACTTCAGAGGGCCAGCCATCCTTTGGCCCCTCCTGCCCTCCCCATGAAACAGGGTTCATGTCACCTGTAGCCAGGAGTCCTGCTCTCAACTTTGTAGACCTGCTCCAGCTACCTGGGACCCAGGAATTCCCACTGGCTCCAAGCCCCTTCCGCTGATGTGCCCAGATCAGCAATCCAAAGAAGAAACGGGTCCAGGAACACGGGCTTCCCTTCCCACAGGGCCACTGGGAAGTCCAGTGGCCTCCCAAGTTGCTATGGAGGTACATTTGTCAAGGCCAGAAATTAGAATGACCCCCTTTTACAACTTGTTTGTTTTATTTGCAATTCCTATGAATGCAAATATGCCTTGTGTGGGCCCCCAATTGTACTCTTGCCCTGGGTTCTGTAAATTTTGTGGCTGTCTTGGTTCAGTATAATTATGGGCACAAGAAACATTTCATTTTATTCTTAGCTTTACTACAAGAAAAATAAACCAGCAAAAGCATAATGATAAATGGCAACTTACAGTTGACCTCCGTAGTAGAGAAAGCACGAGAATGTAGCGCTCTTGCAAAGGGGCAGACGCAGCCAAGCTCCAAAGGATGGCTGCCGTGCCAGGATGTGGGGCCCGTTCTCTGGGGCCTCGGCAGGTGGCAGGCAGCGTGCACCAGTCCTGCAAGCTGGCTCGTGCCCAGTTTGCCCCTTCGCTTCCCCTCTCACTGGTGTTTACAGGTGCCCAGAGCGCTGGGTGTCCAGAGCCCTGGCCAGATTCCAAGCAGTGAGTAGCTTTTGCGAAGAGCTACTCTGCCCAAACTGTAGTTTTTGGATGGAAATGTAAGAAATGCAGACACGAAAGACGTTTGCAAATCATACAGTTCCATACAGTGTTAGGGGATATTATGGGCTCAGCTGTGGCTTCAAAATTCACACGCTGAAGCCCTAACCTCCAGCGTGCCTGTATTTGGAAATGGGGCCTACAAGGAGGCAATAAAGGTTAACTAAGGTCATGGAGGGGGGCCTGGCTAGGACTGGTGTCCTAACGAGGAGCTGCGGCCCTGTGATGACCCAGCAAGCAGGTGGCCGTCTACAAGCCGGGAAGAAGAGCCTCGCCAGAAACCAACCCTGCAGGCACCTTGATCTGGGAACTTCCAGCCTCCAGAACCGTGAGAAAATAAACTTCTGTGGTTTAAGCAGCTCAGTCCCTGGCGTTCTGCTATAGCACCCTAATCTGACTAAGGCAGGGGTTAATACTTCACAGCAAGCTGACTTTAGGAAAGCTATGAACCTCAGCTTTCTCATCTGGAACGTGGGGATAGTACTAGTGCTGCCTCACAGGTCGGAGGACGACAGGAAGGTCCTTGTGAAGCCCTCAGCACACGAACGGGGAGCCCAGTAGGTGTTTGCTGCTACTGAGTTTATTGCTATCATTAAAGTTCTGACGGATGAGTCCAGGCACCCGGATGGCCCACTGGGGGATGTGTGGGGCACAAGGAAGGCCTGACCCTGCCTGCACCTTTCCTCATGTCTGTCCCAGGTTCCTGCTGTCACTCTGCCACCACGGCATCCACCCTTGTTCCCAGCCAGTCCTTGTCTTCCCCAAATGGCCTTCAGTTTGGTGGCAGCAGCCCTGGCGCCACCCCCTTCCCTCCTGCCCTCCATGCCCACCCAGTGTCAGGGCCGGTGGGCAGACCTGCTGGGCGGGGGCCCTTGTGACGGGCTGGCCAAGCCCTGCCCTCCCGTGCAGACTGACCCCGCAAAGTGACGGGAGTTTAGGGCCCTCGGCCTCTTCCCACAATGAGCCCACCTGCCCTGCAGTGCCGCTCAGCTGTGCCTTCATCGCCCCCGGCCTCCTGCCCACCCTGTCCCACACAGGCTCCCTCTGCACGGCCTCCTTCGGCCTCTGCTTGGGAACTGTTGCCCCCGGGGGGTGTCAGGCACGGGTCCTCAACCTCCTTCCTGTGATCTCCCGACGCCTCTTAGCCACGTCACTGTGCTATACTAGGGAGGGTATTTTTGCCTCTCACACCCCAAATTCCTCAGGGGACTGTTGGTTCGTCCTTGGATTCCCGCCGGGAAGAGACCTGGAGATGAGCTTGTCTGGGAGGTGGTCCCAGGAAACCCGCTGGGAGGGTCGGGGGTGGGGGGACCGGGAGGCAGCCGGGGCGCCTGGAGCTCAGTCCTTGGAGATCCCACCCAAAGGCCCTGCCAACTCCTATCCCACCAGGCCTCAAGTGAGGGCTGCTTCCAGGACAACAGAGCCCTGGACCTTCAGGCCAGGTGGGCAGGTGGCTCACGAGGGCAGAGAGACGTCCCAGGAGTTCCTGCAGGTCCCACAGCCAGGCTGCAGGACATAAGATACCCAGGCACGCGCTCTGGGCCCCTGTGCTTTCTGTGTGGCCCGCGGACCCCCTTTCTCGGATGAGGAAACTCCCAAAGGTCAAGGCCACGCCTCGAGAGGCAGAGCCGGGCTTCAGACTCTGTTCTAAGGCCAGTCTCTCCATTCCATCGGTCTGTCTCTTTCAAACAGATGACAGTGAGTGGATGAAGGGCCGCACTCTGATTAACCCAGGGCTTCAGGTAAGAGTTCACCGCTCTACGATGGTCTGGTGTTTGGTACTAAAGTCATAATATCGCATTTCCAGGTGAAACAGTAAAATTCCAAGGAATGCAATTTGGTCTCTACTGACTCTGAAGCCTTGTCTAGGGCCCTCAGGGATCCCCCCCGTGGCTCTCGGATAATCCAGGGCCGGCGCTGCATCCCCAGCCCAGCCTGCTCTGCTCGGCAGAGGCCGGCCCTGCGCTTCACTCAGACGACCCTCGTGGGCTTCTGTGGGGACATCACGGAGACCCAGGAGCGGAAGGGGCTGCGAGGCCGGGGGCTCGGGCCTTTGTGTGCCCAGCTCAGCGCCCTCCTGCCAGGTGCTCAGGAGCTGGGCCTGGGGGGCAGCAGGGAGGAAGAAACGGGCCTGCCCTCCAGGGTGCCCAGCAGGGCTGGGTCTGGGGCGTGGGACCTCTCGCCCTGCTGGACGGCCTCCCCACGGCAGGCAGCCTGGGGGTCTTCTCCACCCTACACTGCCGAGGCCCGAGCAGGCGGCAGCGGGACTCACCTGCCTGAAATGCGGGCACTCGGGTGCACCTTGGAGAAGTTGCCGGTTCTCCCTCCAGGTGGGGCATCAGGAGCGATGGTCCAGCTCCCAGGACCCGGCTGGGCGGGGCCGCCGGAGGGAGCAGCCACGGAGAAGGCGCCTCGGGGCCCCGGACCTGCAGGGCCCGAAGTGACGGAGCCACCGCTAAAAACAGTCCTGCACTTTGAAGAGATCTGGGGTCAGCGAGAGTCTGTCCCCGACCCATGAGATGCGGACGTCCCCTCCCCAGCGTCTCCCAAAGGCCGTGCCCCGACTTGGAGTCTGGCCCATAAGAAAGACGTATTTGGTCTTTGCCCACCGTTCCTGGCACGGAGCTCCCAAAACCCTTGGAGTTTCCTCTGCTGAGAGGGAGGAAGGTGTCTTTCCTTATGCTGCTGAGCTGACTCTGGGAAACCACCCGAGGATGGGGCTGGATGCCAGTGGAGCCGCCGTGTGATCAGAGGCCTGGAACGTGGGTCCCAGCCCCTGACCTTCCGGGAGGGCAGGGGGGCTGGAGGCGGAATCAGTCACCAGTGGCCGTGATGTAGTCAATCACGCCCGCGTAAGGAACCCTCCACAGAAACCCCGAAGGAGCGGGTTCAGAGAGCGCCCAGGCTGGGAAGGCGTGGAGGCTGGGTGGGTGGGGGGGGGGGGGTGGTGCGGGGAGGGGCGTGAGAGCTCGGGGGCCTTCCCCCACCCTCCCCAGAGCGTCTCTTCCGTCTGGCTGCTCCTGAGCCACGCCTCTTATCAGAAGCCAAGATCTAGTAAGTCAAGTGTTCCTCTGAGTTCTCTGAGCTGCTCTAGCAAGTTAATCCAACCTGAGGAGGGGGCCGTGGGAACCTCTCATCTACAGCCGGTGGGTCAGAAGCACACGTGACAACCTGGCTTCAACTGGCATCTGAAGTCGGGGGGCGGGCAGACTTGCGGGACTGAGCCCATAACCTGGGGGATCTGATGCCCTCACAGCTCTAAACTGTTGTGTACTGTGTAGAGACTAGGCACAGATTTACAGGTGAAGAGTGTGCATCTTCTTCCTTCTGGCGGTGAGCGACAGCTCAGCTCCGTGAGTCGCCTCACTTGCCATTAACATTAAAGTCTCTGCTGGGAGAGTTTCAGTTTTGCAAGATGAACAAGTTCTGAAGGTGATGCTGGTGACAGTTGCCTGGCAACATGAGCATACTTAACGCCACTGACCTGTACGCTTGAAAGGGGTTAAGACGGTTACGTTTTATGCTAGGTGTACTCTACCACAATTTTATAATTTTGGAGCCTTTCGTAAACGCACAGGCCCTGATCAGGCCTCACCCACTTTGCAGTTGAGCCCCCTGGTTCTACCGCGAGAGCAATCTGAATTCAGGTTAGTTGCCGGAGCCTGAGCGAAGCCCAGCTCTCCCACCTCTATGTACCGAAGCACATAATATTCTATTTAAAATCCCTTTCTTTTATTTCTCATCTGTATTACAGTGAGGGCAATATATTAATTTATTTAGATTACATGTATAGGTGGGTAATGTGACCTGCAAATCATTAGAGGATATAGAAAGGGTGATATAAAAATATTTGTAATATAAAATGAAGATATTGGGATGGGCAGCATTGAGAATACTGACTTAACTATTTCCCTAGGGGTTGATACTTCGGATGCTCTAAAAACGTATGGCTTTACTGCAGCCTCCTGTAGTCTAGCCCCTCCTTCCCTGCCTGAGTCCTCTAGTCTAACCTGCACTGAAACATTGACTCAGAGATTTCACTTCTTAAAGCTGTCCATACCAGTTAGCTTTTGCTGCACGAGAAACCACCCTGCCACTGCAAGGCTGGAAGCAGCAGTCACATTCATCCCACGATTCAGTGGCCAGTGCTGGGGCTGGTCTCCTCGGGTCCTCACCCGCGAGTCTGCGGTCAGTTCCCGGCCACTTCGGTGGCTGTGCTCTGGGGCCCAGCGACACTGGGCCCGTGTCTCTCATCCTCCACGAGACTGGTTCAAGCGCGGAAGCTGTGTGTGTTCTCGAGGCTGAGGCTTGGACCAGGCACCGCCTCCCATCTGCCACACCCTACTGGTCAAAGCGCGCCACGAGACCCGCCCGATTCAAGGGGTGGAGAAGCAACCCCGTTACTTGGTGGAAGCAGCTCCCAAAATCGTGGCCGTTTTTAGGCCTCGCCACGTGGGTCCCATCTCATTCCCTCTCCCTTGCAGGTCTTTGCTCAAATCCCCCTTTATCAGAAGGGCCTTCCTGAGCGCCCCGTATAACATGGCAGCACGCCACCCACTCTCCCCCCAGACAGCACTCCCCATGCTTCACTGCTGTGGTTTTCTCCAAGCACTTATCACCGGATCACATCTACTATATGAACTAGAAAGCAGACGCCTGGCCGCCCCACGTGTCCCCTCCGTGTCCCCTTGAGTACAGAACCACCTCGTCTCTGGGACCATGTCCTCTGGAGGGAAGGAGGGGAAGGAGCTTACACAGCATTCCCGCCTCACCGCCCCCCACCCCCAGACCCATGGGGCCTCCTCCCTTCGAATCCTCTTTCCTTTACTATGTGGAGCAATCCTGTGACCATGTTTTGATACTGAACATCCCCACCAGCCCCAATTTTACCACATAGGAGATTTTTTCCTGAATAAATGCAAGGCTTGGCCTCCGGTGAGTTCCAGCTCTTCAAGTCCGATCCGCGGAGAGCCGAGAGCGGCAGCGTGAGCAGTGGGCAATGCCAGCCCCGCTCCCACCGAGCCCTACGGCTGGAGCAGGGGTGCCCACACCCCAGCTGCCCTGCAGGGGTCGTAGTGGCTGTGGTTGGACGTGTCCTCAGCTCACCTTGCGGAAGGTCCTGAGAACAACTGTCCGAAGCCTACTGCTGTCGATGAAAAATTAATCAATGGTCAATCTGGGAAAGAAACAGAAGATTTAATTCGAGCCAACCTGAGGATTACAACCCGGGAGACGGTTTCTCCGAAAACTCTGAGGGCTGTCCTGAAGAGGTGCGGGGGGAGGCCAGCACGTGTGATTCTGACGAAGGGCTACGTGCGGCCAAGCACGCGGCTTGGTAGGAGGTCACTGCTATCCACGAGGGACAGATACCTTAATGGTTTTAGTGCTTTTCTAAGTGTGGGAAGAGGTGAGAATCCACGTTCATAAAAATATTCTCCTGAAAATATCGAACTCTCTGAGGGTCAGTTCTGACAGTTTTCCCCGAGCCAAAGTGCCTCACCCTGAATTCCTTTCAGCATGTCCTGGAAGTCAGCGACTGTGGTGGTTGATGACTTCATTCTTGTGGGACTGGGTGGTGGGCAACATTCTTTAGGTCACAACCCCCTCCTTTTTGTCTTAATTTTGACCAAGGTTTTGTCTTGAGGCATTTCATGACCAATTTACCCCATGGCACTAGGAATGCTCATTCCCAGGTCAGGCGAGGATTTCCTCGATAGGCCACTCAATGTGCTGTTACTGGACTAGGCCCTGCTAACAGTAGCCCAAAGCCTCTGGGCCGCCTGTCCTACTAGTCTGTTATGGTCCAGGAAACGGTTCCCTCTTGTAGCTTCTTCCCATATCTAGAGTTACGCTGTTACAATCACTGATCTTCCAGAGCTATGAATTTGACAATTGTTTTAGGTCACCTAGTCGTCATTATTTTTATCGGGTTTGGTAACGCAAGAAACAATAATCTTGTAAAATAGGTAGCATACAAGTAATACAGCTAGTGACATTAACACGGTCATAAGTAAGTATTTGAGCTAAGAACTTCTTTTAGGTGCAGCCCAGTATCTCCCCAGGTCGTCTGACCAGTCTGTTCCGCACCAATCACTACCTTTAAGGGAAATGATATAGTGGCCTTGCCCATAAAGTCCACCAAAGATGTCTGCACGTACAAGATGAGTGGTGGGTCATCGTGACCTCTTAGAGGATAAGGAAAGGAATGTTACCTTCTAAGGAGTTCCATGGCTGTCGCCAGGAGGAGGAACGTGGATTTCTGTGGCCGAGCAGATATTTCTGCCATTGGGGAGGTCAGGTGACACCCAATGCAGACGCCCATGCACACTAGTGGGGAGGGAGGAGGCCAAGGGCAGAGAAGAAGTTTAATTTTTTCTTGTCTTGCCTTAAAATACGAATTTAATTTCATCACCACCCTGCGTAAAATCGTGTAAGACAGCGGTCATCACATTGTAAAATGTGTTTTAGGAGGACTCGTGAGATGAATTCCGTTCTCTTCTCCAGAAACACAAGCTTGTTTCTGTCGCACAGACACCGCGAATTAGGTCACTGATCAGGTTTCCTCGCACTCTCGGCAGCTGGAAAGCCCTGACTAAACTGCGCTCCAGCTTTAGGAGCGGATAGGGTTTCCCTGCAGGCAGTGTAGGCGCCACCGCGTTCCTGCTCACCTTCCTAGCGCCCTTCTCTGCCCTGATTCACCCACGCATATGTTAATTGCATTATTTTTCTAAGCTGCCTTGAACTCGTCTGTCAACTCGGTGAGGACAAATGCATTTAAACATCATAAAAAGGGAGGGGCAAGTTCACTGTCTCCATGTAAGGGGCTGCTGGTGGGTCCCCTCCGGGCGCCGCCCAGCCTTATCTGCTTGTTGGGAAAACGCCCACCATCAGGCCGCTTCCAGCCCGCCCCAGGGGAGGAGGGAGGGAGTGACAGCCTGAGCCCCGACTCCCCTTGCAGGCCGAGCCCCAGGAGGGGCAGCTCCACGTCCGCTGGAGCTCTGTCCACTTGACTGGGCTCTGCGGCCACTGCCCGGCTGCAGAGGACGCTGGGAACTCTGCATCCTTCACGCAGCCATGTGCCCGGGTACAATTTGGCAGTTCTATGACTTAGGAAAGAAGGGGACAAAGGGAAAGAAATGGCAGATAACATCACAGTCTTATCCTCCTTACTGTGAGATACTAGAAAATACATGTTTTCTCTGCCCCAGCTCCTGGCACAGAGCCCCTGAACCCTTGTAATTTCCTACATGATAAGAACACTGGGAACATCTTTTGTTCACTGAGGCGACTCTCGGGGGCTCCTGGTGGGGTTGGTCACCAGAAAGACGAGGCCAGGATGAGAAGCTTCCGATTCTCAGCTCCTCTCCCGCCCCCCACCATCCTCCAGAGAGGGGAGAGGGGCCGCGAATGGACTTAATGATGGATCACGCTTACACGAAGAAGGCACAAAATACCCCAACAGGACAGGGTCCAGGGGCTGAGCACAGCCACACCGGGAGGGTGGCACCCCCACGTCCATGGGACAGAAGCTCCCGTGCTCAGACCCTCCCAGGCCTCGCCCTACGTACTCCGGCCGTTCACCTGTTTCCTTTATCACATCCTTCAATGAACTGATACATGTAGGTGAGTGTTTCCCTGAGTTCCGTGAGCTGCTCTAGCAAATGGACTGAACCCAAGGAGGGGGTCGTGGGAGCCTCTGCTGTGTAGCCACGTCAGACAGAAGTTGTAGGTAACCTGGGGGCCCTGCTTGGGATTGGCACCCGGGGGGCAGTGTTGTGGGGCTGAGCCCTCAATCTGTGGGGTCTGACACCAGCTCCGGGCAGCAGTGGCAGAATTTGGTTAAATTGCAGGACACTCAGCTGGTGTCACGGGACCAGCCCCCCGACATCTAGTGACCAGAAGTGACCTGTCCTGTGTGGAAGTGAAGGAGCCTCACTGAAGAGACAGACCCAGGCGGGAGAACTGGGTGCTTTTCTTACACACTTGCCTGTGGCTTCTGAAGGATTCCTGAATCCCTTCTGGAGACAGGATTCAGGACAAAGCCAGGCGCTGCCTCGCACCTGAACCAGAATTCTCAAGTGCAGCTTAGTCGCCCGGCCAGCCAAGCCCTGGGCCACGGGGAGGAAGGTGTTTCCTAGCTCGACCTGGGCGAGGACGGGCTGTGCTCCAGGCCCTGCCTGCTCTTCTGCCTGCGGGGCTGTTTTCAGGGAAGCCAGGCTGACCCCTGGGGACCCTGCAGGATCCCACCTAGCAAGGGGGCAGGAGAGCAGCCGCTGAGGGCCAAGCCGGCTGCAGAGCCCGGACTCTGCCGTGGACGCCCTGGCCCTGGGGTCGGGGGCTTGGAGGCGAAGCAACGGGGACCCAGCAAAGGGGCAGGAGTGGGAGTGTCACTCCAGTTAGGAGATAATAAGGCAGGTCCATGTCCCCTCAGACAGGGCCGGTCCCCTCCACCGTGGGTCCTCACGAATGGCCCCAGGCAGGGGACAGAGTCCAGAGACGAAACACATTTCTCCCCTCTGTGGGCCATGAGACTGGAGACCCGGCACCAGGCTGGGGGGCTGGCCCTGCCTCGGGCAGGTAGGTGGGCATGGGGCGGGGTCTGGCTCCGGGGCTGCGTCGCCCCTCGAGGAGGGGTTGCTGGTTCTTCCTGACCCCTAAGAAGGTCGGGGGAGAAGAGAGGACACAGGGAGAGAGGCCGCCCCAAGGCGGAGCGGGGCCCGGGGGCAGCCTGCTGCCCAGACCAGCCCCGGAGCAAGACCCCTGCCTGCTCGGAGTGGCTGGGCTGTTCTGCCGGCAGGCGTGCCCGAGGTCCTCGCTCCCGGCATCTGAGAACGACGACGTCCACTCACCCCCTGGTTTATAGACGGGTGAAACCGTGGGCCAGGGGAAGGGTTAAGTGACCCACACGTGGGGCGGGGGCAGGGAGGGTGTGTGCAGGTAGCGTCTAGGGAGCAAGGAACCAGCTCCTCATGGCTCTTCTGCCACTGCCCAGGGAGGTCGGGACGCTGAGGGCCGGACGGACGGAGAGGAAGGCCGCATGGCGGGGGCCAGGAGAAGCGGGGAGGCCGCCGGGCCACGGAAGACACAGCCAGGGCGAAGGGGGAGGACGCCCATCGGGGGAGGTCCTGGACGGGTCTGCTCGGCATGGGGGGAGGGTCCGGCCACTTGCTGGGGAGGCGTCCGCGGCCCAGCCTGCTTCCTCCCTGGCGTCTCCCGGGGTCACCCCAACAGACGTGCGTCCTAACTTCATCTCAGCACCCGGTTTCTGAGGCGGGAGCCGACACCCCGCCCAGGAGGGCGCCTGGCTCTCCTGAGCCCGGCCAGCTGGCCCAAGAGCAGGACCCACTCGGAGGGCCTGGGCACACAGACACGCCGGGACGCAGGGTGCCAGCCAGAACCTTTATTCGCACGGGGTCACTTTCTGCCCGAGACGACGGACGCGCTGACGGGACAGGATGGGGGTCCCAGATGGGGACAGGGGTGCAGGCAGGAGGCCTCCACCACGTTCAGGGAGGGGCTGTGCACTGCGGGGGGCGAGCCCACAGCCGCGGACACATCCTGAGGCCCTCCTCAGTACTCGAAGGTAACCGTCTTGACCCGCAGGTACTCATTCAGAGCCGCCTCTCCTGCAAGACACCGCGAGCCCGGGAGCAACGTCACGGTCCCGGCAGCGCTGTGGTCTCATGACCCCGTTGGCCCCGTAGCTGAGAAGAGCACTGTGCTCTCCTGCACCTTCGCACCCCCCTGCCCCGCTGCAAGCCTGACGTCAGAGTTGATCCCCGACTGGTCCTAACCCCCAGCTTCTGGCTTCCACAGTGGCGGGATGCGGGGAGTGGGACCCAGCCTACATTACAGAGTAGCCAGGGAAAGAGGGGTGCCGGGCAGAAGTCCTCTTCCCTGGGCAGGCAGGCCCAGTGACACCATCTCTACACTGGGACTCACGTCACCACATCGGGCACGCTCGGCCCCCACGGGTTCCCCTCTCTGAAGCCTCAGCCCTGACCGTGGTCCCAGGTCCCGCAATCCGGCCGTTGCCTGCCTCCCTGGCCTCCTGCCCGCCCCTGGGCCCACTCCAGCACTCGGCCTCTCTCTGCAGCTCCAAGACCAAAGCTGGTTCCCTCAGGACCCGCCGTCCCCTCTGGCAGGAATGCACGAACCTGGGCCTTCACGGCAGCTCCTCCAGCCACTCAGGTCTCAGCCCAGAGGATACCTCCTCAGGGAGGCCCACCTGGCCCCCAGCTAAAGCCACCCTCCAGCCTCCTGTTCAGATCGCTCTGTCTGGACGGCTTCCAGCAGGATCTGGCTTCCAGCCCCACTTATCACCGATCCCCTCCCGGCAAGAAGTGAGCAGCCATCTCGTCAGCTCCACCCCTGGCCCCTGGGACCGAGCGGGCTCTAACCGACGTTTGTTGAATGGATAAAGGAAAGCGGGCACGATCAGGTTACCCAGGTCTTTGCCAAATCCCGACTGCTTGAAGCCTCCGAAGGGAGCGGCCACGTCGGTCTTGTTGTACGTGTTGACGAACACGGTGCCCGCCTCTAGCTTGTCGCTGACGTACAGGGCCTTGCTGATGTCCCTGGTGAAGACGCCAGAGGCCAGGCCGAACTCTGTGGCGTTGGCCCGAGACAGCACCGCATCCACGTCGCTGCAGGGAAAAGCCAGGAGGGCCTCCGTGAGGAGGGCGAGGGTCCAGCCCTGGACGTGGGACCCAGAGAGACCTGCGCCCCCCGCCCCAGGGGGGAGCCCGACACGGCCGGCACAGGGCACAGACCGGTCAGCCCCACTGACCAAACTGCAGATTCACAAGCGAAACAAACAACGGTTGCTATTCCGGCCACTGAGGTTTGGCTGGCTCATGACGCAGCCAGCCGGGGGTGCTCAGGGCTGAACCCAGCACGCCGTGGAGACGCCCAGAGAGACGCGGAGGACACTCCTGGTGGGCCCAGCCGCCCTGCGGTCCCCTGGGGTCCCCACCCCCGCGGCTGCGAGGAGTCTGTGGGGTCCGGGCTGCGTCCACGGCCCCCACCCGTCTGAGCTCCCCTCCCGGCCCCGCAGCTCACGTGAAGACCCCAGTAACAAGGGCAAGAGTCAGGCTGTCATGAGCCATAAGTGGGCTCCCTACCCGCTGGCAAACCGAGAGATGATCATGACGGGCCCGAAGGACTCCTCCCGGGCTATGAACATGTGGTCCTCCACGTCCGTGAAGACGGTCGGCTCGAAGAAGAAACCTGTGGTGGAGACAGAGGAGTTCGTGACACAGGGTGGCTTTCCTGCCCCAGGCGCACGAGTCCTGACCCTCACAGCCTTTCAACTAAGTGCTGTAAGCACAGTGAGGTGATGCTGGGAGCTGGTCTGTCCACCGCCAGGGCTGCAGCTCGCAGCCGGACGAAACCTGGGTTTTTCTAGTGACCTTTAGTCTGAAAGCACATCTGGATCCTTCGGCCAGTGCAGCCTCCGGAAGGCCCTCCATCGGCCCCGTGGAGGGGGGCTTGGACAGTGGTCCTGGTGGACAGGGCCTCCCAGGACAGCCTCCCCATCCTTCCTGATCCTGCGGGGTGGGCACTGCCTGCCCGGGGGTAGGGGCCGGTGCTCTCGGCCAGACACACCTTCTCCCATTCTGACTGCCGCCCCACAGGCCCTGGCTGCCCCACAAAACCATTTCTGGTGGCAGAAAGGTGTTCTCTGACTACTTCTCCTCTGGACATAGAGCTGCGGGCCCTGAGACCCGCTGGACTAAGCTTTAGTTTGGCCTGATTTAAGGAAAACCAAGAGACTTGAAATTTTCTACCTCCAGTGTTCAGAAGAACAAAAAAAAAAATTTATCTTTAATAAAATATTCCGTATTTTTATAAACTATATTTTAACAGTAATTACAATTTCTAAAACATGAGTTGTGTATGAACACATGTTGACCCCTGGGGTGTGGCCTGTATTCACCCTGCCTGCAAAGGAAATGTGCCCCCAGGTCCCCGTGCTCCGGGGTGGCCAGTCTCTGCCCACACCCCCATCCCCCCTGCGTGCCGGGCCCCGGGAAGGAGGGCTGCACGCCCGGGATCCCTCATTCTCTGGCCTCCAGGTGGGTGGGCCACTGGGAGAAGCCTGTATTCACAGCACTGTCCCCCATGGGGGCCCTCAGGCCAGGGGGTGGTGGGGAGCGGGCCTCATGGTTCCTGGGTGCTGCAGCCCTAGCTGCTCTGCAAAGGTGCCTACACGTCATGTCAGCCCCAGACTCTGGCTTCGTGGAAGCCCAAGTTCGTGGGGGCAGGGAAGAGGGCAAGCAGACAGCGGTGGCACAGTGGCTACATAAGCTCTGTGCAGGTACGAGGTGCCCAGGAACGCCCGAGACCTGCGGGAGCACCACAGCCTGAGCCCGAGGTCACCTGAGTGATGAGGTCACCAGGTGGGGACGCTCAGGAGGCACCTGTAAGTGGAGGAGCAGCCAGCACAGGAGTAGGAAGACGCCGGGCGTACTTGGAGGGAGAGTTAAGGGCCGCAGGTTGGACACAGGTGGGGAGACACGCTGGGGTGAGCTTGCCTCTGTGGAGGCGCTCACCGTGGGAGGGTTTCGGCACGGAGGACACACAGCCAGACGCGGCAGCCGCGTAAGTGCATGACTGGGGGCTCAGGAGGCCCCCAGGACCCCCGTTCCGGTCCAGACTCAGGGGAGAGTCGGCACGATGGTGGCGGGGAAGATCTCCAGGTTTGGGAGAATCGGGCAGTTAATTAAGAGCTGGGGTCAAGAAAGGGAGGAGCCTGGAATCCGTTCCCTCCTTCCCTCCTTGACGCCATCGGGCGGACAGGCTGGCATGAGGCTTGGTGCCGGCACCAAGGGTTGGATGGTGAGGGTGTAGGAAACAGACGTGTGCCTGACAGGGGGAGCAGGAGGTCCGAGGGGAAGCAGCCCAGATCGTCCGAACCTGCTGCTCTGGCTTCTCGGGCTCGGTGACTGGATTGGACCGAAGATTCTGGAGGGGCAGGTGTGTGTGTGGGGTCAGGTCGGGGCTGGGGATGCTGTGACAGGGTGGACTTGGCACCACTGAGACTCAGGGGCCTGGGTGACGTGCAAGCGGAGGGGTCCAGGGCTCAGGAGTCTGGGTGAGAAGACAAGTCCTGGGCCGGTCTGAGCCGCTGCAGGGTGAGAGACCCCCCAGGGAAAGTGTCCAAGCTCAGGACAGACCCGGGGCTCTCCCTACATTTAAAGGACAGGCGGAGAGGGGGTTTCCGGCCAAGAGTGATGGCCAAAGATAGGCAAACCATGAAATCCAGCACCACGGATCCATGGGAGGAAAGAGTTTCAAGGATGCGGAGACGCTTGGGCAACCAGGGCCTCATCTTACCAGCCCCACACCTGACCTGGCAGGTGTCCAAAGAGCCAAGGTGCCCCCCAACCCCAACGTCCCGGATTGGGGGCTGGAGCCTAGGAGCCTGGCCCTGCGACGCCTGCCCCGGAGGCCATGCCACCGCTGCCTTGGCTTGCCCACGTGGCCAGGAGGGCTGACTGACCTGGCCGGGGGACTTGGTTCCCACCACAGACCAGCGTGGCCCCTTCCTTCACGCCGCGCTGGCAGTACTCCACCAGCTTCTGGAGGTGGGCCTGGTGGTTCTGTGGCCCGTGGCTGGTGTCCCGGTCGAGGGGGCTGCCGATCTTCATCTTCCCCACCTCCTCCACCTGCAAAGGTCCTCCCCGTCAGGGTCGCCCGGTGCCGTGGCTCCTGACCAGTCGCCGCCTGACCCGCCTCCCACGTGTGCCTTTTCAGCGACCAACCGCTGGTCCCTGAAGAAAGTCCACACGCAGGGCTCTGACTCCTGGGACCACATTCTGCTTCCAAACCTGCCTTCCAGGCTGAAGCCCCCAGTGCACCCTCCGTGCAAGGAGACCTGGGCCTGGTGCCAGGGGCTGGGATGACGCAGATGTGCAGAG
Source organism: Leucopleurus acutus (assembly GCF_964270905.1). NCBI lineage: Eukaryota > Metazoa > Chordata > Mammalia > Artiodactyla > Delphinidae > Leucopleurus > Leucopleurus acutus. Next base: position 817,671 of record NC_139153.1, on the reverse strand, counting down.
AGGTGGGAGTGGGGGGGGCGCGCGCGGGGGCAGCACAGGGGGGTCCTGCACCCGACCTCCCAGACGGAGGAGCTGCAGGCCACGGGGTGGGGAAACAAGAGAATGACACCCCGTGACAAGGTGGGCAGACAGAGCGGCGTGCAGGGGCTGCACCTGGACTCCCCCTGGCCTGGCCCCATGTCTGTTCACCTGGGTTGAACCGGGAGGGCCCCGCCCGAACACGGGCCCTGCTGCTCACGTCAGGGGAGCCGCGGGGTTGCCGTTTCTCGCCGAAATAATAAAAACCAGGGAAGACTTGTCACAGCGCCCCCGACCAGGTGGGCTCTGCCCGCCAAGGCCCTGTACCCGGTGAGTGGGCAGTTGCCAGGCCCTGCGGCACAACTTACCACCCTCTGCACAAACTGGTCGTGAATCGAGTCCTCTACAAAGAGCCGGCCGGCGGCGATGCAGTTCTCGCCTTTGTTGAAGAAGACGGAGCTCATTCCCTTCGCAGAAGAGGTGACAGGGCTGGGTTACAACCCCCGGGGCGCCAGCCCTCAGCCCCCACTGGGCCCCGGCGCCCCCTCGTCAGGAAGTGGAAGGAGGTAGGTGTCCTGAGCTCCTGCGGCCATCCAGGCTCACCGGCACTGGGCACCATCCCCGGAGACGAGCGGCCACAGGGGAACAAGCAGGAAGTGAGGCCGCTGGGGGACCAGGCCAGCGGGGGGAGCACGAGCGGGCGTGCAGTGGGGGAGCCTGGACACCCCGCAGGCTGGGTGGGCTCCCGGGCATGACGGGGCTCAGGACTGCGCTCCTGGAGCTGAGCCTGGAGACGGGGTCTGCGCCCTGAAGCAGGCGGCAGGGGTGGGCCTCTCGGGAGGGATGGTGCCTGCCCAGGCCCGAGTCCCGAATAAACGTCCTCAGAGGCCCCAGGGAGCCTGCTCTTTGGACCTGGGGAGCCGGGGGTCGGGGGAGGGAGGGAGGGAGAGCCATTCAGGCTCAGCTCTCCTGGAAGAAGCTGGGACTGCACTGCCCAGACACACACAGGCCTGCGGCCTGGCAGCATCGGCCTCTGCTCGGCCGCCAAGACCCCTGGGCCGACAGTCTCCCTCGGTCTCCCCTCTAAGGAGGCTGCAGCCCCTCCACGCGGTGCCGGGCTCACTCCTCTGGGGCACAGCAGCACTTGGATGGGGTGGGGGTGTCTGGGCACCTGGCTGAGCGTGGCCTGACCGGCCTGCTCCCCCTGGTGTGCAGAGGTGTGATGACAGTGACAGTGTCAGGACTACTGACCCACCGCACCTGCCACGTGGTCCACGCCCTTCAGACATGACAGCTGAATCCCGTATGCCCATCCTCCCCCATCGTCCCGGTGAGAGCGCAAGGCCCAGAAAGGCTAAGCGACTTGCCCGACGCTGCCCAGCGAGTCCATGGCGACACTGGGCAAGTGTGGGCGGCCGCTGCCAGCAGGGTCCCGCCCAAGTGCCCAGGACTCTGCTTGCTTCTCTGTGGGACAGGAAACTTGGCCGTGCTGATTTCACAACAGACGGAACCCTGGCTCACGTTTCCCCATCTTTGAAGCTGACTGCAGTTATCCCTGCAGTTGTGAAACTTCTTGGGGGTCTGTTCTGTAAGGTACATGCCACTCCTTGGCCCCAAGGCCTCTTCCTTCCTTCTCTGCGGTCCAGGATGCCTGTGCATCTGCCCGTGGACCCTGAGCCCCGGCCCCCGCCCTCCACGGCCCTCACCATCTGCACGGCCTTGCGGAGGTCGCAGTCAGCAAAGATGATGAGGGGAGACTTCCCGCCCAGCTCCAGGGAGACCTTCTTCACGTTGCTCAGGGCACAGCTGAAGGGAACAGAGAGTTGGCTAGCTGGGTCCCTGGAGCCCGGGACACGGGGTGGCGGGGGGAGCGCCAGGTGAGGCATGAGGGCAGCTCCAGAGCACGCTTCACTCAAAAGGACGGCAGAGGGTCCGGGCTGGGGGGAGCCCCGTGTGACCCAGGCCGCGCCTTCCCCCGTCACTCTCCCCTCGTCCCCCCGCTTCCCCCAACTCCCTGCCGCCTTCCTAGCCCAGCACCCCAGCCCAGCCCTGCCCCAGGCCTTGCTCCCACGGGCACCCCTGCACCCCTCCCCTTGCAGACGATCCTCCAGGTCAGCCTCGCTGTCTTCAGGCCTGACCCCAAGAGGAGGCCACGCAGAGCCACTCTGATGGGCACCCGTGTGGTGCCCGTTCAAGAAGGGGCACGTGGCCCCCACCTCAGGGCTGAGGGGTACAGAGAGGCCTGTGGGAGCCAGGGCAGGGGCAGGGCTGCAGCTTTAATCCCCATGGAGATGCCCCGCCACAGCTGGACCGTCCCGGGAGGTCCCACGCGTGACCCTCGGAGCACAGCAGTCACGGCGGTCAGGTGTCCTCAGAGAAAGGGCTTGGAGACCCTGCAGGTCAGACTGCTCAGCAGCCCCAGCTCCTCTCCCTTTGCACCTGTCACTCAAAGTGCAGACGTCTGCCCAGACCTCACCCCAGAAATTCAGCTGCACTGGCGGGGGGGTTCAGGCACCCTGCGAGGCCTGGGGCAGCCAGAGCTGCAGCTGCTGTCCTGGGGTCCGGCCCCATCGACCTCTCCAAGCTCGTCAGCAGCCTGGACCAGAACCACTGACATGCCAACTTCCTTCACGGGACCAGGGGAAACAGGCCTGGAAGGATCAGAGCTCGGCCCACGTCGTGTCATAAATCAGCAACACGACCCAGCGGGTGAGGCTGACGTCCAAGCACTAAGCCGGGAGCGGGCCTCGGCCAGCGCTGGTCAGCAGGAGAGGGCAAGCGCCTCCCATACCAGCCGCAGGACATGGTAATTTTTGTTTAGTGGCCACTTTAAAAGCAAGCTCAAAAGAATCCAGTAAAATTAATTCTATTTAAGCCCATTAATAATAGTATCATTTCAACTGGTAACCTATATAGAAATTGTCGCGATGCTCTACTCTGCTAAGTTTCCGAGATCCGTGTCCCTCGCGCTCACAGCTCGTCTCAATCCCGCGCAGCTCCGTCCCCAGCAGCCGCTGTGAAGCCCCCGCCCCTCGCTGGTCCCACCCCGCTGCACCGGCCTGACCGAGGGCTCATCAGACTCATGGAACCAGGGTCTGCAGCGGCCCCACACTGTGACAGCCACAGGCTCGGGCTCACGCACAGCACTGTCCGCTTCACATGCAGGACCAGAGGCCATCGGCCCCGCAGTGCTGGCCCCTCCACTCACTCCAACCGCCTACCTTTTCATGATACGCTTTCCCACCTCGGTGGAGCCCGTGAACGCGATTTTCCGCACGTCGGGATGGTCCGAGAGTCTCTGGCCGACCACTGAGCCTGGGGGAGGAGTGGGCGGGGGATAAGGATGGCCACGGTGCCAGGGCAAGGCAGGGGTCCGGCCACCCTCCTCCAGCCCGTCCTCCCATGGCCAGAGCTCGGGGCCCACGTGCCAGGGCCTCGGCACCCCCGGGCTCACCACGCCTTGGTCCCTGGTGTGGGCAGAACTGTGTCTCCCCAAATTCACAGGCTGTAGTCCTGACCCCTGACCTCAGATGTGACTGTACTGGACGTAGAGTCTTTAAAGGGGTGACTGAATTAAATGAGGTCATTAGGGTGGCCTTAAAGCAATACGACCTGTGTCCTTATGAGAAGAGGAGACAAAGACACACAGAGACACAGACGACCATGTGGGGACGCAGAGAGAAGGGTGAAAGCCCCCAACCAGTACGCACTACCCCTCCTGTGGGGATGCCTGGACTCCTGGCCGCCCCACACTCCACGACCCCCCATGCCATGCCAGGCCTGCAGGGACCCTCCCCAACGTGGCCAGCGCCTACTGAGCCTCCTGGACCTGCAGGGACCCCCCCCAACGTGGCCAGCGCCTACTGAGCCTCCTGGACCTGCAGGGACCCCCCCCCCAACGTGGCCAGCGCCTACTGACCCTCCTGGACCTGCAGGGACCCTCCCCAACGTGGCCAGCGCCTACTGACCCTCCTGGACCTGCAGGGACCCTCCCCAACGTGGCCAGCGCCTACTGACCCTCCTGGACCTGCAGGGACCCTCCCCAACGTGGCCAGTGCCTACTGAGCCTCCCGGGCTGCTGTGCAATGAGACCTCAGGGTCACCTCTGCACAGACTTGACGCAAGGCCCCTGCTGACGTCTCCTCCTCTGCTACTCCACTCCCGCTTCCCTGACTGCCCTTCCTCCACCTCCTTGCGCCCCACTTCCCTCCACTCCTACAACACCCAGTGCCTCTGGCTGCACTCTGGGCCCCCTTCTCTTCTCCATTCACCATCCCCTCAGTCACCTCACCCCGGCTCACCTCCTCAAATGCCATCTGCAGGCTCACCATCCTCTCAATCTCTATCTCATGCCCAGCTTCCCTGCATCCAGACCCATCCATCACACCTCGGCCTGCTCGGCACCTCCACTTGGACGCCTTACAGCCTCTCAAACTCAGCATGTTTGAAACTGAACTCCTCAGCTTCCCCAGACCTGCTTCTCCCCCATGTTCTCCATTTCAGTCAGCAACCTCTCTGTGCAGCCAGCCATTCAAGCCAACAGTCAGTCCCCACACCTGCCCTCCCCCAACCCTCCACTAATCAGCCAGTCCCCCCATCGCCATTGTGCACCTGCCTCCACGCCTGTAGAACTGCCTGTGCCCAGCGGCACCAGTGAAGGTCTGGTTCGGAAGGTTCGGAGTAGGACGCTTGCATTCTCTCTAAACAGTTAAGGCTCCATAAGTGATTTTTTTTTTTTTTTTTTTTTTTTGCGGTACGCGGGCCTCTCACTGCTGTGGCCTCTCCCGTTGAGGAGCACAGGCTCCGGACGCGCAGGCTCAGCGGCCATGGCTCACGGGCCCAGCCGCTCCGCGGCACGTGGGATCTTCCCGGACCGGGGCACGAACCCTTGTCCCCTGCATCGGCAGGCGGACTCTCAACCACTGCGCCACCTGGGAAGCTCCTCCAAAAGTGATTTTGATGCTAATTTCATTCCCCCACTAATGTTTTGAAAAACCACTGCCTTGGGGAGAAAATATTTGCGAAAGATGCATCTGATAATGGATTATTGCCCAAAACATGCAAATAACTCAACAATAAGGAAACAACCTAATTTAAAAACGGGCGAAATATCTGAAAAGACACCTCACCAAAGAAGATATTCATACGGCAAATGAGCACATGGGAAGATGCTCAACATCATATGTCATCAGGAAAATTTAAATTAAACCAACAACGAGACGCCCCTACACACCCACAGAACGGCCAAAACCCAGAACCTTAACAAAGTGCCGGCAGCGATGTGGAGCCACGGGAACTCTCGTCATCGCGAGAACGGGGTAGCCATTTTGGGCGGTTCCTTACAAAACTAAACACACTATTACCATATGATCTGGCAATCGTGCTCCTTGGTGTTTACCCGCAGGAGTAAAAAACTTATGTCTACATAAAACCCTGCATAGGGGGCTGGATACAGACATGCTCAGGAAAAATGCCATGGAAGGTCAATTTATTCCTAACTGCCAAAACTTGGAAGCAACCAAGACGTCCTTCAGTAGCTGATGGATAAACTGTGGTCCTTCCAGACACGGGAATGTTACTCAGCTCTGAAAAGGAATGAGCCATGAAGCCAGGGAAAGACACGAAGGAAGCTTAAATGCATGTTACTAAGTGAAAGAAGCCAATCTGAAAAAGCTACACACTGTATGATGATGACTAAATGATATTCTGGACAAGCCAAAACTCTGGAGGCATTTAATAGCTCAGTGGTTGCCAGGGGTTGCAGGGGAGGGAGAAATGAATGGGATTTTTCCTCGTCCACAGAGGATTCTTAGGGCAGTGAATCCATTCCATCTGATACCACAATGTTGGGTAAATGTTGTTTTACACTCGTCACAGAATGTACAAGAGCAAGAGTGAATTTTCATGTCAACTATGGACTTTGGGTGATGATGACATGCCAGTGTAGGTTTGTCAACTGTAACACATGTGGGATATTATGAGGGAGACAGGGCATGTATGGGAATCTCTATACTTTCCATTCGATTCCTCTGTGAACCTAAAACTGCTCTGAAAAATAAAGTCTATTGAATAATAATAATATTACTGTTTTCGGCTATCCAAGAAGTATTTATAAGAAGGTATCATACACTAGGTCACAAAGAAATTCTCCATTTTAGAAAGTAGAATTTTTACAGGCTATCATGGGTTGGATTGTGTCCCACTCAATTTCATATGCTGATATCCTAATACCCAGTACGACAGAATGTAATTTTATTTGGGAATAAGGTAGGTTGTTGGGACAATGGTGTCCTTATAAAAGGGGAAACTTGGATACAGACATGCACAGGAAAAATGCCATGTAAAGGTCAAGTCCCAGGTCAGGGTGATGCTCTACAAGCTGGAAGAGGCAAGGAAAGGTCGTCCCCCAGAGCCGTCAGAGGGAGCACAGAACTGCCGACACCTGGATCTCGGATTTCTAGCCTCCAGAACTGTGAGACGATACATCCCTGTTGTTTAAGGCCCCTGGCTTGGGGTACTTTGTTATGGCAGCCCTAGAAAACTAATATACAGGCTGAATTCTCTAATTATGACATAGTAAAGCTAGAAATATTAGAACAGAATTTTAGGGGGAAAAAGACAGCTGAAAAAAAATCTCTTTTTACTTAGCGGGTCAGAGAGGATACCAAAATTACAATGACATATTTTTTAAGAATAATAAAAACATAAACACAATGTATTCAAAAGGTATGAGGTGAGGGGCTTCCCTGGTGGCGCAGTGGTTGAGAGTCCGCCTGCCGATGCAGGGGACACGGGTTCGTGCCCCGGTCCGGAAAGATCCCACATGCCGCGGAGCGGCTGGGCCCGTGAGCCATGGCCGCTGAGCCTGTGTGTCGGGAGCCTGTGCTCCGCAACGGGAGAGGCCACGACAGTGAGAGGCCCGCGTACCGCAAAAAAAAAAAAGGTATGTGGTGAGAGTCACCACCAAAGGCCAGTATGAGGAGCCCTATCGACAACTTCTCAGGGAAACAACCAAAACTGGTGAAAATCATTAAAAAACAACAATTTAAAGTCTGTAAATTTTCCTAAGGGCAGAGAGCAAGTGAGGAGACATTTATTCAGGAGAGTCTGTGGCACCTGAGCCGTGAACCACTCTCCCCTCTCCTCCAGCCTAAGCAGGTGTGGTCAGCAATGCAGTCCAGGGATGGGGCACCTCTCCAGGAGGGGAGGCCGGCATCCCCTCCGACCCTGAGTTTCAGAGGTCAAATTCTTTGTGAGTATGGCTCCCACCTGCCCTTCTTGTAAGGTGACGGGTCTTTCCCAGGTGTGGCAGGCTGAGTCTCCCGGGACCTCTTCCACCTGGCCCCAGCTGCTGCAGGGGGCCCAGCGCCTGAGGCCGTGGCTCAGAGATTTTGGCCGGGGAAGAGGTTTTCTATAAAAACAGAGAGCTCCAAAACACTCCCCAGAGGAACTGACTTTATTTTTTGCGGTACGCGGGCCTCTCACTGTTGGGGCCTCTCCTGTTGAGGAGCACAGGCTCTGGACGTGCAGGCTCAGCGGCCATGGCTCACGGGCCCAGCTGCTCCGCGGCACGTGGGATCCTCCCGGACCGGGGCACGAACCCGCGTCCCCTGCATCTGCAGGTGGACTCTCAACCACTGCGCCACCAGGGAAGCCCGGAACTGACTTTATTTGAAACTGTATGAGGAAGTTCAATCCTAAGGACATTCTCAAAAACACTGTAGATTTTGGAGGTGAACAATTAAGAGGAGGCTGGTAGCTCTATGGCAGCAATAAGATAGACCACAGGTCATTTAGTTTACCAGAGAGAACCAGGGAAGAGCCCTCTGTGTAAGAACAAACCTCAAGGGCTGAGCAAAGAGACAGGAATTTAACCAGATCAGACCTTGGAGCAGTTTATGCCCCAGGGTACTGGTGAAAACAATAGAGCAGCCAGGCTGCAGTGAGTGGAGCTGAGCAGCTGGCGTGATAACGACAGAGGCAGCCAGATGAGCAGACCGGGAGAGGAAGAGGCCCCTGTACACCCGCTGCCACTGGGCGACTGCACAGCCCACAGCTGTGCTCTCTGGGGGGCGACCTCACTGGCTGCACACTGCAGGGGAAGCCGTCCAGCAAGTCACTAAACAAATAAACAAGAAAATGGTGAACACAAGCTCTGGAGACGGGACAGGGGACAAGTACCCAGAGTTGGTATACTGTGTTACCTAAAATATCTACGTTTTAACAAAAAAATTATGAGGCATGCAAAGAAACTACAGAATGTGACCCATCACAGGCAAAAAGAGCAGGCAATATAAACTGACATTGAGAGGACCCAGATGCCACACTTAACAAAGACTTCAGGGCAGCGGTTATAAAGACGTTCAGGGCTTCCCGGGTGGCGCAGTGGTTGAGAGTCCTCCTGCCGATGCAGGGGACGCGGGTTCGTGCCCCGGTCCGGGAGGATCCCACATGCCGCGGAGCGGCTGGGCCCGTGAGCCATGGCCGCTGAGCCTGCGCGTCCGGAGCCTGTGCTCCGCAGCGGGAGAGGCCCCAACAGTGAGAGGCCCGCGTACCGCAAAAAAAAAAAAAAAAAAAAAGACGTTCAAAGAACTGAACAAAACCACATCTAAAGGCAGCTGCGATACGATGTCTCATCAAACAGAGAATATCAAGAAAGAACAAATAAAAAAAGAACCAGGAGCTAAAAAGTACAACTGAAATGAAAACTCAGTAAAGGAGCTCAACAGTAGGTTTGAACTGGCAGAAGAAAGAGTCAGTAAACTTGAAGACTAATGGAGATAATGCAATCTAAAGAACAGTGAGAAGGGACTTCCCTGGTGGCACCGTGATTAAGAACCCACCTGCCAATGCAGGGGACACGGGTTCGAGCCCTGGTCCGGGAAGATCCCACATGCCGCAGAGCAACTAAGCCCGTGCACCACGACTACTGGGCCTGCGCTCTAGAGCCGGTGAAGCCACAACTACTGAAGCCTGTGCGCCTAGAGCCTGTGCTCTGCAACAAGAGAAGCCACCACAATGAGAAGCCCGTGCACCGCAACAAAGAATAGCCCCCACTTACAGCAACTAGAGAAAGCCCGTGGGCAGCAACGAAGACCCAATGCAGCCAAAAATATATAAATAAATAAATTTATTTTAAAAAAAAGAATAGCGAGAAAAAGAATGAAGAAGAGTTAAGAGAGCCTCATAGAAAAGTGGTACAGCAGTAACAACATCAATATACTCATAATGTAAGTGCCAGAAGGCATGCAGAAAGAGAAAACCACGGAAAAAAGTATTAGAATGAATAATGGCTAGAAACTTCCCAAAGCTGATGAAAGACATTACTCTATGCATCCATGAAGCGGAATGAATTCCACATCAAATAACCACAAAGAGAACCACACCCAGATGTATCATAGTAAAAATGCTGCAAAACAAGGACAGCGGAAACTTTGAAAGCAGCAAGAGAACACTGACTTGTAAATAAGAGAACTGTAAGATCAACAGCTGCCTCATCAGAGACAGCAGAGGCCAGAGGGCAGTGGGATGATACAATCAAAGTGCTGACATTCAGCAAAACTATCTTTCAAAAAATCAAGGCAAAATAAAACATTTCCGGATAAACAAAAAATTAGAAAATTTGTTGCTAGTAGACCCACCTATGAAAAATACTTAAGGAAAACAAGTGACCTAGATGGTAATTCACATCCATAGAAAAAAACAAAGGACACCAGTAAACGTGATTATATAATTATAAAAGACAGGGTAAATGCATATTTTCTTTCCTTTCTTAACTAATAATTCCCAGGTTGTGCAGTTTATTCCAGAGCACACACACATGTACAGAAAATGGAAAACATCTGGGGAGGCATTTGAACGCTAAACCCTTCCAGGTACAGCTCTCCCCGACCGCAGGGCAGCGTCCTCCGCCTCCAGGCAGGCCTCCCCACCACTGCCCCGCCCACCAGGGCACACCACATAGCAGGCCCTCTTTTGACCAAATGCACCTCATGCCCCCGACCACGGCCCTTACCGGATCCTGGCAGGACATTGATCACGCCCTTGGGAATGCCAGCCTTCAAGGTCAGCTCTGCAAACTTCAAGGCTGTGAGTGGGGTCACCTGAGGAGGCAGGACAGGAGGGAAGTGGGCTCCGCCGTCCCCTGCTGGCGGCCGTCCCCTGCTCTCGACACCCCACAAGCCAGCAGCTGCTCCTCTTCTGGAGGAAAAGGGGTAACTTTTCCTCGCCTGGTTCGGTGGTCCACACCCCACCCACTGCTGGGCCTCAGGCTGAGAGGTGCATCTGCGGGTGCTCAGACTTTGTGGGGGCTGGGTGAGTGGGGCCTTCCAGGGACAATTGCTTTGACCTCTCAGCATCCCATCACGCTAAAGGGGGAGGTTAAGGGTCACCTCAGGGGTTAGTAAGCAGATGTACGCAAATTACTGGGAAATTTGTTATGCATGTTAAAATGCCTGAGGAGTGCCTAAACTCAGGGTAAATACTATAAACCAGTATCATTTTGCTGGTTTTTACTATGTTAATACCCTTGATGCCAAATCGCCCCAGAGGAGCTGAGTGAGACCCCCTGGGCCCACCGCCCCAGCATCTGACCTTCAGCTCCTAACTAAACCCTCCAAAGTACAGATGAGGGTTCGAGGCTTGTGGGGTGACCTCACCGCAGGGCACCCTGCTCAGGCCCCTCAGCCTGCATGAGGGCCCCCGTCACACGGCTTCTCTGAGAGGGGCCTGGGTGGTGGACACACAGAAGCTTCCCCAGGATGCCTGGGCCCTGAAGCGCCAGCTTTAACAGCAGACACCCAGGGCTTGGAGCCCGGATCCTGGTTCCCGGGGCCGCACAAGGGGGCTGAGCTGGCGTCTGTGAAAGACCGCTGACCACTCACCAAGCAGCTACACGCACGGCCTGGCTAGCCTGACTCGGCCCCGTGGCCCAAACAACACCAGATCCGCCCAAGGCCGCCTCTGCCCCGTGCGCCGGCCCACAAAGGCCGCCCTCACCCGCAGAGCCCTCCTCCTTGTCCGTCACCCCTCGCAGGTGCCACCCGCCCTCCAAGGCCTCAGGCCCCGCCAGGACGTGCCCGCACCCACCTGGGCAGGCTTGATCACCACTGTGTTCCCCGCAGCCAGGCAGGCGGCCATCTTCCAGGACAGCATCATCAAGGGGTAGTTCCAGGGGATGACAATGCCACAGACCCTGTGGGATGAGGGAAGCAGGCCTTCATCTCTCCGCTCGGCCTGGGTCCCGCGTGGACCTGCCACTGCCGCCTCTCCACTCCAGGGCCAGGCTCCTGATGCGGCATCAATGGCCCTGCAGAGGGACCGCTGACACCTGCCTTCCCAGGCCCTGATGGGGCAGTATGTCCAGTCTGGCAGTAGCCCCTCTTCACAGCAGGGTGTGATGGCAGGGGACAGTGCACATCTTCTGATGGGACACAGTTTAGGGACACAGTTGGGTACGGGCAGCACCAGGAGATGGGGAGGTGACAGCAGGCAGCAGGCACAGGTGAAAACAGGCAGGGGCTGGGTCACAGGGGTGGCCGGGGGGACGCAGGAGAGTCAGGGGTCATGTGTGGACCAGGAGGATGTGAGAGAGGGTCAAGGGTCCCACAGGTGGTTGTGGATGAGGGTCCTCCTGGGCATTAGGCCAGGGTCAGTGCCAAGGAGACAAGAAGGACGCAGTCAGCCTGGGGACCTGACGAAGCCTGCCTGCTATGCACTGAGAGATGGGTCAGTGCTTCCCCTTTGACCCAGAGAAGCCTCTGGCTGGGCAGTGTCTCCATGGAGGGAGCCCCTACGTCCTAGGAGACATACTGATGACACCTGTGCTCCCAGGAGGCATGTGGCCCTGCCTCCTCCTGAGCCCGTAGAACTCGGTGATGGCAGCCCCTCCCTGTGAGTCAGACAGTTAGATGAGCTTGTCCACACGGAGCCCCGTGCAGACCAAGTGACTGATGTTTCATCATCGTCACTGCCGTCTTCTTCATCATCTTCACCATCGTCTCCATCACCATCATCTTCATCTTCATCACCTCCATCATCTTCAACATCATCTTCATCACCTCCATCATCTTCACCATTGTCTTCATCACCATCTTCATCACCTCCATCACCTTCACCATCGTCTTCATCACCATCTTCACCATCATCTTCATCACCTCCATCATCTTCACCATTGTCTTCATCACCATCATCTTCATCACCTCCATCATCTTCACCCTCGTCTTCATCACCATCATCTTCATCACCTCCATCATCTTCACCATCGTCTTCATCACCATCATTTTCATCACCTCCATCATCTTCACCATCGTCTTCATCACCTCCATCATCTTCACCACTGTCTTCATCACCATCATCTTCACCATCATCTTCATCACCATCTTTATCACCTCCATCATCTTCATCGTCTTCATCACCATCATCACCATCATCTTCATCACCTCCATCATCTTCACCATCGTCTTCATCACCATCATCTTCATCACCTCCATCATCTTCACCATCATCTTCATCACCATCATCACCATCTTCACCGTCATCTTCTTCACCATCATTACCACAATCTTCACCATCTTCTTCACCATCGTCACCAGCATCTTCACTGTCAACATCTTAACCATCATCATATTCATCACCATCTTTTTCATTGTCATCATCTTCACCGCCATTACCACCATCCTCTTCATCGTCATCACCTCCATCATCATCAGAGAATGTTTCCCCAAACGATGACGGCTCAGCCGACCCGGCAGTGGGAAGAGCACACGCAGAGGCCAAGGGCATGACGGGTCGCTGACGAGCCACAGGGTTCATGGGCCGGGAGAGCGGGAGTGCAGTGGGGCCTGGGGCCGGCACGGGGCCCCACACACCTTCCTGGGAGTGGTGGGGTGTGCTGAGGGGTTAGGAAAGCCAGTCCTCACCCCACATACACCCAGCACACCCAGAGGGACAAGGCAGTGGAGGGAGCAGGGTGAGAGCCCCCAGGGAAGCGGGAGAGGTCACCGAGGAGAAGGAGGCTGAGGCTCCGGAGAAGAAAACGCAGCACAGACTTCCTGCCCTCAAGACTGAATCATGCCCTCACATCCCGGTGCTGAGGACTTAACTCCAGTGCCCCAGGTGTCACCTGATTTGGAAACAGGGTCATCCCAGGTGTAATTAGTTAAGATGGAGTCTCGCGGATTAGGGTGAGCGCCTAACCCCATGTGACCGCCGTCCTTATGAACGGAGAGCCCTGTGAAGACAGACCCGCAGAGGGAGAGGCCGTGTGGGCGCGAGGGCAGAGCCCGGGAGCACCAAGGTGGCCTCCATCACCAGAAGCCAGCGGGGCAGCCTCAGAAGGAGCCAACTCTACCGACACGTAGCCTGGGACCCGCGGCCCCCAGACTGTGAGATGACCAAAGTCCGCAGCGCGAGTCTCGCAGGCTGTGGTGCTTGGTTACGAAGCCCTGACAAAGCCCCCCACCCGCCAGTACAGGGAGGGCCTCCCCACCGACTCGCCCGGCCAGCCAGGCACCCGGGCAGGGTCAGCGTCCTACTCAGTCCGACGGGATGGGCACCCCGTGCGGGGGCTGAGGCTCAGGGACCTCGCAGACTCACGCGACTGGCCCCTGCACCTGAGGGGGCTCTGAGCAGGGTCCTGGCTCCACACTCCTGGCGCCTCGGCTGGGTAGTTCTTTGCTGGGGGGGTGGTTCCTGCAGCCCCCGTGTCCTGACCCCATGCTCTCCCCCGGCACTGAGCCCCTCCCGGCGGCGTCTGCATCCGCGTGCTGAGCCCTCAGCTCTGCCACATGCCGTCTCCTCGGGTGCCCGTCCCCGTCCTGCGTTAGCGAGTCCCCACACTGAGCCTCGCGGAAGAGACACCAGGTCTCAGCGGACACTGCCGGGTGGCCTCGGCCGAGGCAGGCCTGCTGCCTCCACGGGCCTTTGGACATCGGATGGTAAGATGGGGCCCCTCGCTGCGGGTTTAAAATCCCTCCCAAACCTAGTCTTTCCATGTTGACTGGACGTCTGTCCTCCTCCTTGTGCCGCGGGCTGGTTTCGCTGAGGGTTCCTGTCCCCGCTGCTGTGTAGGAATTCCTTGTCCTTAAGTACACCGGTCATTACACTCTTCAGATAAAATTTGGGGGCGTGCCCTCTCTTCCCCCCATGACCCTGACTGATGGAGGGTTACTGTAGGGATTAAACACAATTACGGTCTCAAAGTCGTTAAATAGTGCCTGGCAGGGAACAGGGGCTGTGGAGGCGAAAGCTGTTTTCACCCTGAGGACAGGCATTTTCGTTGGTTTTTCTCTCTGTTGCATCTCCGGCCCTTGCCATGTCTGGGAGGTAGTGGCTGGCAAATAAACGGCTGTCTGATAAATACACAGAGAGGGGACATCTGAGCCCCCCGCGCAGTCCTAAAAAGTGCCCGGCGCGTGACTCACCCGATGGGCTCCTTCCGGGTCATGGTCAGGTTCCGGTTGGGTCTGGCCTGGTTGATGGGGATGGTGGCACCCTGGAAGAAGCAGCAGCATCACCGGGAGGGGCTCTGGCCCCTCACCCCTTCCCCTGTGGGCAGCCAGCCTGCGCCTGGGACCCAGGGAGGGACAGGGGCTGTGTCCCGATGCCCCCGCTTGTGCAGGACAGGACAGCTGAGGGGTCCAGAGCCGGGTGGAGCAGGCAGCCACAGGGGGTGAGGTGCTGAGCCTGGCTGAGTCCTCAGACAGGAAGCAGGTCCTGCACGGGGACGGCCTCCGGGGCAGGGAAGGGCCTGGAAGGGCCAGGGTGGGGGCCCGTTGCCTCTGGGGGCCTCTGATGCAGGGGCTACCGGGGAGCAGGCACCGGGCAGACCCCCTCCCTTGAGCTCACGCCTGCACTCGGACGGGGCGAGCGCCCAGACCCAGCAGAGACACCGAGAACCCCGCGGCCGTGGGTCTCCCTGGAAGGGCTCAGCCACCACTGCCTGCGGCAGGAAAACCTCCAATAATGGCCCCCAAGTGAGGCCCTGAGCCCTGGGACCTGGCGAGCTGCCCGTACAATGACACAGTATGACAGAGTTGGCCTTAGGATGGGGAGATGGTGCGGGTGGGCCAAGCATAAGCACAGGAACCTCGGGGAGAGCAGGTGGCTCTCCTCTAGGCCTCTGGTTAGTGGCAGCAGAGAGTCAGAGGGGCGGGGTGCGGAGGGCTGGGCGAGGACCAGAGAGACGACTGCAGGAGCCCCGGCCGCAGCCCTGCCCCCTGGGCGCCGCCAACACCCGGTCCTCCCCGGAAGCGCGAGCAAGGCCCAGCCCAGTGACATCCCGACAGCGACCCTTGAGACCCTGGCACAGAACCCAGCCCCGCCCGACCCGCTTCCCACCTGCAGAACCGGGAGCGGATAACCGGCGTTTTCTTAAGGCCACAAAGCTGTGGCGGGTTGTGGCGCGGCCTTCAGAGTGCTGTGCCGCCCTCGGGGGCCCTGCCGGCCCGGACGCCCGTGGGAGCCCCACCTGGATCTTGTCGCACCAGCCAGCGAAGTAGCGGAAGGTCTGGATGGACATGCCCACGTGGGTCTTCAGCGCCAGCGTGTAGACGGCCCCCGCGTCCAGGGCCTCGATGGTGGCCAGCTCCTCCTGCTGCTGCTCCAGGAGGTCGGCCAGCCTGAGCGGGGCGGGCAGGGCGCGGGGCTCAGGCCTGGCACGGCCTCGCCTGCCCTTTTGGGGCCCCTCCTCAGGAGCCGGGCGCCCTGCCAGCACCGCCTCACTCAGGTGCCGGCCTCAGCGTCCGCATCCGTGACATGGGACGGCGGCGTGTCCTTGGCTGGAGGGGCGTGAGCATGGTGCCCCGTCCCCCTCCTCTCCTCTCTCTCTTCCTTCCTGGGATATCAATGGATCCACTGCTTCCTAATTACACCTCCTGCCTCTGCGAGAAGACGCCTTGTCCGGGGACAGCATGCCGGTGTCGAGCAGCAACCACTCCACGCGGCTGTACCGGGGATGAGGGACGGAGCATCTGCACAGCCTCCTCCAGGCTGAGCCCACGTCCAGCTGCCCTCAGTGGTCCCTGTGCCCCCGCCATCACACCCCACAGCGTCCTGCCAGCACCCTCCCGCTCCCGCCGCCCTTCAAACTCTCCGGCCGGCACAGACATGTGCCGGGACAGGCGTTCCAGACTGCCTGCCTCTCCCGCGAGCACAGAAACAGCTGGCCTCCCTGACCTCCCGCTCCTGCTGGGTGCACGGCCCGCACACAGCGTGGGGCTGGCGAGTGGGACTGGGGACTGAGCAGAAGGGCCCATCGTCACCGCACAAACAGGGACGCACCAGGTCACTCTCCGGGTACGAGAGCAAAGGTAAGTCACATTTTGAGAAAAATTATAGACCAAACAGTGGAGATACCGTGTTGTTGGCGTTACAAGGACAAGGGTTCCATCAGCTACAAGGACAGAAGGCCAAAGACATAAATCCATATTAAAGTCAGCATGAGGTGGCCTGTGTGTGTCGGCCCCTAGGTTGTCATGTCTCCTGTCTTTTAAGGTGTTTGCAGCCTGAGACACCTTAGCTCAAAAGCCCGCCAGCGCCAACTTTTACACAGCCAGCTATTTTAAAATGGCCCAAATGTGCACATTTTTAGCCATTGACAAGTGGATGCGTCCCCCAGGAACCTCACCCGACAGCTGTCACCACTGGTGAGACAGGCTGTGCAGTTACAGCCACGGGCCTTCCCAGTCCTCTGATGCAGAGACCCTGGCGTGCGTGCTGCTGGGCAACTTTGCCCGGACACGGGAGCCCCTCTCAGGTCCCTCTCCCCCCGGGAGTGCCCCTGTTCCGCCACTACAGCCTCGGGGGACCTCCCGCTGCGGGGTGCCGCCCGATGAAGCCTGCGGTGTGTTGCTGGCTCTCGTGGCCACTTCTTCTTCCTTGGTCAACCCCCAATCCCTCCATCCGCCACACCTGTGCAAAATGCCATGTGCGTGTGATGTGACTGTGTCACGAGTCCCTAAGTAATTGTCACCTGAGCTGCTTGGGAGGCTGGGGGGCAGCTTGGGTGAGGGTGCCTTCTGCCTGCCAGAGCCTGGTCCCTGCACAGCACCAGGTCGGGGAAGAACGGGCAGGCAACGCTGGCCTCCTGAAGGTCTGCGGGGTGGGCACCGGGAGGGGCAGACGCTGAGGTGCCAGGCGGCTCAGACCCCCTTCCCCGGCCCCTGACCACGGCAGCCCGGGCCACCACCAGACTCTGGGCCATGGACCCAAGGAAGTGTGCGAGCACAGGGCAGCAGCTTTCCACGGACGCCCACCCGCTCTGCAGGGTCCATTCCGGCAGCTGGGTACACAGCTCCCCGGCTCCTGGGGGCGTCTGGTGACTTTCTCTGACTCTCCCCCTGGACCCTTTCTGCCCAGCTTCTCCCGTAACTGCGTGGTGCTCCTGTGATGCATCCACGGGGGCCCCACTTCCGTCCATGGACCAGGGAAATCCTGTCTCGCCCCTCTGCGGGGACTGGGAGACTGGGTCACCAGGAGCTGTAGAGCCCTGAGGCGTCTGCCTACGCAGCTGCTCGGGGCACCTCCCCCAAGGTCCTTGTGGCCAGCGGGCTATTGCAACATGTGCCACCACAGGGCGGCAGAGGGTCTCGGGGGAGGGACGCGGTCTGGCTCAGGGCAGTCCACCAGGGTCCCTGCTCTGCCAGGGTTCACAGCTCTGCCCGATCTCTGGGGCCTCAGATCCCCAGCCAATGCCTTCCTACAACTGATGGCTCCTGAGATACGGCAGGCTGGGCACGCCCTTGCCCGCCCCAAAGCCACCATCTCCATTCTGTTTTGCAAACCACTCTGCCCCCTCTCTCTGGCTGCCTGTGTGGCGGCTGCCCCGGCATTTCTGGCCTCCGGAGTAGAAACAAAAGGCCTTCGGACAGCAAGGCCACGGCGGGGGCCTTCCCGCCCGGCGACAAGCTGGGGACCGCAGCGCGACCTGGCCCCAGCCCGGCTCCGCAGGACCCAGAGAGAAAAACGGGTTCCTGAGGCCGGCTCAGCAGGCTCCCCAACACGGCTCGGTTCACCCGCCAGCAGCCCCCTTCTGGAGACACCACCCCGCCTCCTGGGGCACCTGATCCTCCCCAGTGGGACCGCCTGGCTCGAGGAGGGCGGGCAGCAGCTCTCCTCCGCGCCTCACCCCACCCGGGGTCATGAGCCGGAGCGTCCCAACCCTTCCGGGGACTTCCGACTGCGCCGAGGGTTTAACAGAAGGGGAACGTGAGAGAGGAGATTCTGGCTGCGGGGGCCCGGCAGGGCCAGGACGGCCCGCCCCGCCCCGCCCCGCCCCCCAGCTCCTGGGAGCCCCGCCCCACCCCTCCCCCACCCCGGGCTCCTGGGAGACCCACCCCCCTCCCCGGCTCCTGGGAGCCCCGCCCCCCCTTGGCTCCTGGGAGCCCCGCCCCATCCCCCCCCCCCCCCCCCCCCCCCCCCCCGCTCCTGGGAGCCCCGCCCGGCAAGCAAGCAGTGCCCTCTGGGCCGGCCCAGGAGCAGCTATTAGCCTGCGGTGGCGGTGGCGGTGCCTCGTCTCCGCCCACACTGTTCCCTCCACCCGGGCACCTCCCCCAGGCCCCCGCCTGGGACAGGCCCTCCTGCCTCTCAAGCTACTTCCTCTGAGAAGCCTCCCCTGGGCCTCAGGCCGTGGTCACACTGCCCTTCCGGGACCGCGTCCTCACGGGAGGACGCGAGCGCCAGCCGCGGCCTGAGAGGAAGGCCCGGGACAGGAAGGTGGGTGCGGGCGAGGTCCCACCTGTACAGGAGGCGGCCCCGGTCCCGCGCGCTGATCTTCCCCCACAGCCCGTGCTCAAAGGCGTCCTTCGCAGCAGCCACGGCCTTGTCCACGTCGCTGACCTGGGCCAGGGACACCTGGCAGATGACCTGTGGTGGAGTGGAGCCCTGAAGCCCTGCCTGGCCACCTGGGCGGCCGCGGAGGCGAAGGTCGGCGGAGGGCATGGGCAGGGTCTGCACGACGAGGGGAGATGGGGCCTGCAGAAAGGGCCGTGCTCCTACGTCCCGAGGGCCTTCCCTCTACTCTCCCACTGACCCGAAACAGGGTGACAGACTCGGGCTGCAGCCATAAGGCGGAGGGTCAGCTCAGCGTTTGCAAACCGAGAGCAGAGACCCATAAATTTCGTGAGGCGCAGGCGGGAGGTTTGCTCCCGAAGTGACATAAGCCGGCCCAACGCCCCTGCATTCCACGTCCCGAGGCTGCCCACCTCCCGACAGCACAGGCCCCCATACCTCCCGCCATGTGGATGGGGTGGGAGGGCGGAGGCCAGCGCCTCCTTGCTGGCCACCACAGGTAGGCTGTGCCCTCCCTGCCCACGGCCCCGGCGCCAGGCATCCACACAGCCTCCTGCCCGGGCTTCCCAAAACTGGCCCCGAGGTTGTGGTGGCAGCGCCTGACTTTCCTGCCTGAGGGCACCTGTCTGGGTCCACACAACCTGCCCATCACTTTCTTAAACTCCCCTCAGAGGACCATTCTGAGGCCCTGTCTTCTGCGGTGCGTGTCTGTAGGAAGGTGTGTGTGAGCGTGCACGAAAGTGACAGCGCCACACGTGTGCACTGAGCAGGACAGCTACAGCCAGGGCGTCTTGACAAACCCGGGATGCGAGGCGGGCCCTCCCGACGCTGGGGTTATTCTTGAGGTGTGGAGGGGAGGGAATGGCCTCCGTTTCCTCCTTGGGAGGGCTTAACTGTGCTGCAGACCCTCCAGAGTCCTCCCGCGTCCCCATCACCCTCCCCACCGCATCTCCCTCTACGCCGTTCCTGTTCCTGTAGGAAGGGCTGGAGGCTGACTGCAGTGTTTTCTCGCCCCAGCAGAGGCCCCCAGACTGGGGAGGGGGAGTAGATGGGAGAGGGGGCATCGGGGGCCTGTGTGGGGCAAGGGGGTGCTGGGCCTGCACTCACACTTCCGTCTGTCGGGTTGATGGTCTCATAGGTCTTGGCGCCCTCGGCGTCCACAAACGCGCCTCCGATGAAGAGCTGGTGGGGCATTCGGAGGGTCAGCTTGTTCACGGTCTTTTCCACCTGGGGACGAAGGGCCACAGGCCGGAGCTGAAGTGTGGATTCTTCGCGAAGGGGCATCCTTGATGGGCACGACCCCACCAGAGACACAGGGACCACTCACCTTGCCCCCCCCCCCCCAATACACAAGCAAGGGCCCGGGCTACTCGGTCTCCTTATCGGATCCAGCCCTGCTGCCCAGGGAGCGGTCGTGTGGGCAGAGGTGGCAGCTGAGTGATAAGCAGAGATGGAGGGCCAGACTCCGCAGCTAGACTGCCTGGCTGGAGCCCCGGCTCTGCCACTGACCTTGGGCTGGTTGCGTGGCCTCCGCACACAGGAAGCGCCAGTGGGCAGACAGCACGTGCGGCCCCCAGACATGATGCGGCCCCCGCTCACTGCCCCTCGGGCCTGCAATCCCACGATGAACGCGGAGCCTCTGGGATGCCGCCCCTCCTTCCGCAGTCATTTGTCCACAGCCCTAAGGCCAGCCTGGTGTCCACCCTGGTCACCCATACTTCCTTCATCAGCCCTTGTTCCAAAGCACCAGCCAGACAAACTATCACAAAGCTAATTCCCATAGGAGTTGGTAGTCTACCGAGATACCCCAGGGATGGTTTTTCCACAGTTTCTTTAAAAATTACATTTGCAGTTAGTTACTTCCTCATGCTTCATATATACAAGTTGAATGTAGAGGATCATTTGTTTTCCTTATTGGGAGGACATTCCCAATCCCTTTCTCTCTCTCTCTCTCTTCTGTTTCAACCAACGGAATTTCACACAGCTGACTGGTTGCACAGGTGATAGAAGGGCTGAGAAGCCACGAGTCAAGCCAGAGGCTGACACCAGCAGGAAGCCGCTGCCCTTGCTGGGAGGTGGTGGAGCCAGGACTAGGGGTGAGAGGCACCCGGGGTCCAGGGTGAGCCGGCAGGGCTGGAAGCCACGCCAGGAAACCCACCAAAGGAGAAAGCGGGTGGAGAGAGAAGAACACTGTAAGAGTCTCTCCTTAATACCCTGTCTCCTGTCTTGGGACCGAACCTGTCCCCTATACTGAGTCTTGGACAACAATTTCCTCTGTTGAGTTTGTCCTACCGCCTGGCATCTTTAGGCTATTTGGAATTACCAAGGGAAGCTGGGGTCACTAACGCTTCTGGACATCCAGGCTTCCCCCAAGTGTCACTGTGGACCCACAGGTATGGGTGCCTGAGGGGTGTGCAGGCCGGGCCCGCGTGGGGGGCCCGGGACTCACGTGGTCGATGACGCCCAGGCCGGGCCCGCGTGGGGGGCCCGGGACTCACGTGGTCGATGACGCCCAGGCCGGGCCCGCGTGGGGGGCCCGGGACTCACGTGGTCGATGACGCCCAGGCCGGGCCCGCGTGGGGGGCCCGGGACTCACGTGGTCGATGACGCACTTGCTCTCCTTGTTGCCCCCTCGCATCCTTCTCACTAACAGCCGTATGAAGTCCCCGAAGGTGGTTGCCATGTAGATGTCTTCATTTTCTAACTCCAGGCCGTCACACAGCTCCTTCACTTCCTCAACCAGTCTGGAGGGAAGATGGAAAAGCGAGGGCCTGGAGGAGGCCTGGCAGACCTGCCCGGTTCTAGTGGCAGAGGTGGTGGCTCATCTCAGCCCCCGAGGCGTGGGTGTCAGTCTACAGTTAGGGTTAGAAGCCCAGTCCGTGGATTCAGAGGCTCTGGTTTCAAGTTCTGGCTCCAGCACTTATGAATTTGTGACCTTGGGCAAGTGACCAATTGCTCTGAGCCTAGTTCCTTTGCCTGTAAAATTGGACCAATCATGGCTCCTCTACTATTTCCTGATGAGTAAATGAGACAATCCACGTGGTAATGATTAATAGAAGATTCATAATAATCACTGAAAGACAGTGTGAAAAGAATGAAAACACAAGCCACAGATTGGGAGAAAATATTTCCAAATCACATACCTGATCAAAGACTCGGCTTCAGAATACGTAAATAATTCTTAAAATCAATTCTAAGAAAAAAATCCAAGTGAAAATAGGCAAAAGATTGACCAGATGCTTTACCAAGGCAGAAATATGGATGGCAAATAAGCCTATGAAAAGATGCTCCACATCACTCGTCAACAGGAAATGCGAACCAACCACAACGAGATTCGGCTCCGTACTTACCAGCATATCTGAACTTAAAACCACTGGTTAAGACCAACCAGTGGTGAGGCTGCAGAGCACCGGAACCCCGCCCCCTGCTGGCGGGATTGGAAAACGGTACTTTGGAAGCCACGTTGCAAGCACTTTGGCAGTTCCCTAAAAATTAAACATATACTTCCCAAGGCTTTTAGGTATTTACCGAAGAGGAATAACAGCCCCTTTCTAGACACAAAACGGCAGAGCAAAAAGCTCCAAAAATCCGTCCCGCCACCTCAACAACTATTGGACAGGCGGGAATCGTCTGAGCCAAACGCTTCGGAATTCTCGAGTCTCGGCGACACCCGCAGCTTCCAGGGGAGAACGTGGTGAAGAGCTGGGGTGTGGCAGGAGCTTCCAGACTTTCCACCCCCAGGGCAGGAGGCAGCAGTGGCAGCAGGTGACTCCTGCCGTGGCCTCCTGGAGGCGGGGGTTGGGGGGCAATGAGGACCTCGTCCTCCACACATCTGGGTCGTGGGTTCCAAGTGCTGAGGGGCTGGCCCAAAGGATGGCCAATCCCATACACGCTCTGCATAGTGCGTACGACCCCAGGGATAACAGGAGAAACTTCAGTGATTACACATAACAAGGTACACACACCACGCAAAGAAAAGTTTGGAAAAGTCACAAATGGATGGCTCCAACCCTCCACAAGCAAGATTTAACAACCTCCCCGGAGTGAGAGAATCAGATTCTCAGAACCGACACAGCACTACACGCAAAATGTCCAGTTGGAGCAAAACGTCGCAAAACATACAAGGAAACAGGCCCATTTACAGGAAAAAGAATTTGGAAGAGACCACCCCTAGGGATTATTACCAAAGACATTAAATCAACCATCTTAACTGTGTTCAATGACTTAAAGGAAACTAGGAAAATGATTATGAAAAAAATGAGAATATCAAGAAAGAGACAAATTATAATAGTAAGCCAAACAGATTCTCAAGCTGACAGATACAATAACTGAAATGAAACACTCACTAGAGGCTTCAAGAGCACATCTGAACAAGCAGAAGAAAAGGTCGTGAACCTGAAATTATCCAGTATGAGGAGTAGAAAGAAAGAGGAATGAATACGAATGAAAATGAAAATGAGCCTCAGGGACCAGTGGAACATCATCAGATCACACTCATCATACCAGGTCCAGAGAAGAGATAGAGCAGGACAGAAAAAATATTTGAAGAAATAATGCCCCCGAAGTTCCCAAATCTGAGGAAACACATGAATATACACGTTCGAGAAGCTCAATGGACTCCAAGCGGGATAGACTCAAAGAGAATCACACCTAAACTCAAAGAGAATCACACCAAGACACGTGACAGTTAACCCACTGAGACCCAAAGACAAGGATGGAATTTGGAAAGCAAGAGAGAAGCTAATCACACACAAAGGATCCTCAATAAAATTAAAACCTGATCCCCCCCCCCAAAACCCATGAAAGCCAGAAGGCAGTGGGATGGCATATTTAAAGTCCTGAAAAGAAAAAAGTGTCAACCAAGAGTTCCATATGCATCAAAACTATCTTTCAAGAATGAAGGAGAAATTAAGACATTTCCAGATAAACAGAAGCTGAGGGAGTTCATTGCTAGTAAACGTGCCCTAAAGGGAGTCTTTCAGGCTGAAGTGAAAGGACATTAAACAGTAACTCAAAGCCATGAGGAAAAGTAAAGAGCGCTAGCAAAGGGAACTACGTAGGTAAATAGGAACGCCAGTATTACTGTACTTTTGGTATGGTTCGCAGCTTCTCCCCTTTTACTACATTACGTAATAGGCAAATACATAAAACAAACATTTAACACCTACATTAATGGGTATTCAATGTATAAAGATGTAATCGAGGATAATAACAATATAAAGGGGTGAGGTGACAATATATAGGATACGAGTGTCTACATTTTATTGAAATTAAGTTGGTATTATTCGAACTACATTGTTATAAGTTAAAGACGTGAACTGTAATCGCCAAGGTAATTAAGAAATAGCAAAAAAAAAAAAAAAAAAAAAAGGGAATCCAAGTGGTATAGTACCAGAAAAAGGCAGTGATAGAGACACTGAGGAACAAAAAGCATAAAAGACATACAGAAAACAGCCAGCCAGCAGAAGTAAACCCTTTATCGGTAATCTGGTTAAATGGAAATGGATTGAACTCTCCTCTTAAAAACATAGGTTATGAGACTGGATAGAAACAGCATCCACCCATACACCACCAGAGATTCACTTAGATGCAAATATGCAAAAAGGCTGAAAGTAAAAGGGTCGTAACGGTATTCCATGCAAATAATAATCAAAAGAGAGCTGGGGTAGCCATACTCTTATTAGACAAGATAGATTTTAAATCAAAAACTGTCAAGAAACAAAGGACATTGTACAATGGTTAAAGGGTCAATTGACCAGGAAGATATAACAATTATAAGCATATGCGCACCCGACATCAGGCCACCTAAACGTACGAAACAAATATTAAGATAACTGAAGGGAGAAGTAGCATCGCAAAGATCCATGAGATTTCAACACCTCACTTTCAATAGCGCACAGAATATCCAAGCAGAAGATCAAGAGGCAGACGGGGACTGAACTCTGTGGGTGAGACGGACCTCACACACACACAGGATACTCCACCCAGCAGCACGGCACCAATTCCTCTCAAGGACAGGTCACAGGTGAGGTCACGAAACAAGTCTTAACAAATGTAAGAAGACTGAAATCATACCAAGCATCTTTTCTATCCACGATGGTGGAAACTAGACATCAAAAACTGGAGGAAAACTAAATTCAAAAAAATGCGGCTACTAAACAACACACACCTGAACAACCAGTGGGCCAAAGAAATCACACGGGAAACCAAAAACTACCTTGAGACAAATGAACGAGGAAACACAACATACCAAAACTTATAGGACACAGAGGAAGAGTTCTTAAAGGGAAGTGTATGGTGATCGATGTCCGTATTAAGAAAAAAAGTCTCAAATAAACAACCGGATTTTACACCTCAAGGAATCAGAACAAGAAGAACAAACTAAGTCAAAAGGTAACAGAAGAAAGGAAATGGCAAAGATCACAGTGGGAATAAATAAAATAGAAACCAGGGGGGGAAAAAAACAATAGAAAAGATCAACAAAACTAAGAGTCGGCTTTTTGAAAAGATAAGAAAAGGAGACAAATCTTTAGGTAGACTAAGGAAAAAGAGAAGACTAAAACAAAAAAATTAGATGAAAGAGGAGACGACACAACGGATACCACATGGATAAAAAGCATCATAAGAGACTCCTGTGAACAATTACACATCGACACATTGCATGACCCAGAAGAAATGGATACATTCCCAGAAACACACAACCTACCAACACTGAATCATAAAGAAACAGATAATCTGAACAGACCAATAACAACTAAGGAGACTGAACCGGTGATCGAAAACCTCCCAACAAAGAAAAGCCCAGGACTTTGGGTGGGACTCACCAGGGAAAACCTGGTGAATGCCACCCAACATTTAAAAAGAATTAATACCAATCCTTCTCAAACTCTTCCAAAAAAACGGAAGAGGAGGAAACACGCCCAAACTCACTTTACGAGGTCAGTGTTACCCTGATACCTGAGCCAGACAGTGACAGCAGAAGAAACAAAACTACAAGCTAATATCCCTGATGAATGCAGATGCAAAATTATCCTTCTCTTTATTCAAATTAGAACTTATTACCACTGTGAAAGGGCAAGAGAGACAGTTCACATGAAGTTGAAGACTGGGTGACCTGATCTGTGGTGACGGATCATCCCTGGGGGCCGCCGACTGGGGAGGGGCAGGAGGGATCCCCTGGAGTGAGGCTGGGTGGGGCCCATGTCTTCATCAACGTGTAGCTTGTGAGATACGACATACATCACATAATATATATATTATACATGTGCTATAACGTGTGCGTTACACACGTTAAATCAAAGCTACCACACTGTCCTCTCAAGATCCGTGCACCTCACTGCACGTAAAGTCATTCCTAAAATTTGAAAAGACTTGCAGGACTCCCCTGCCGGTCCAGTGGTTAAGACTTGGCCTTAAAATGTAGGGGGTGTGGGTTGGATCCCTGGCTGGGGAGCTAAGATCCCACATGCCTCGCGGCCAGAAAACCAAAATGTAAAACAGAAGCGATATTGTAACAAATTCAATAAAGACTTAAAAAGAAAATAAGTAAACAACTATCCGTTTCAAAAAATAAAATGAAATAGAAAGAGTCGCAGTCACGACCCTCCGACTGCCCGCGCTCCAGCCCAGCGGGCCCAATGAAATAGAGTCGCAGTCACGATCCCTGACCGCCCGCGCTCCAGCCCAACGGGCCCAATGAAATAGAAAGAGTCGCAGTCACGATCCCCTGACTGCCCGCGCTCCAGCCCAGCGGGCCCACCTGTGCCAGGCCCTACCTGCCTGGCCCCTCCCCACACATGCTGGCTTTCACCGGGGTGCTGGGCTTGTGGCAGTTTTAAAAGAGCCGTGCAGGGCTTCCCTGGTGGCGCACTGCTTAAGAATCTGCCAGCCAATGCAGGCAACATGGTTTCGAGCCTTGGTCCAGGAAGATCCCACATGCCGCGGAGCAACTAAGCCCGTGAGCCACAAATACTGAGCCTGCACTCTAGAGCTCGCTATCCACAACTACTGAAGCCCGCAAGCCTAGAGCCCGTGCTCCACAACAAGAGAAACCACGACAATGAGAAGCCCGTGCACTGCAACGAAGAGCAGCCCCTGCTCGCCGCAACTAGAGAAAGCCTGCGTGCAGCAACAAAGACCCAACACAGCCAAAAATAAATAAATAAATTTACTTTAAAAAAGTAAATAAAATAAATAAAAAAATAAAAGAGCCGCACATTGTTTGATCTTCCTCCCATGAGGGGTGAGTCTCAGTCCCGCCCCTGCCCTTGAATCTGGGTGGGCTTGTGGCCACTGAGACCAGTCAGGGCAGTGGTCCGCACCTGTCTGCTTGCTGGCCTCACGTCTGCAGAGCCAGGAGCCGCCAGCTAGACGTCCAGGTCCCAGAGTGGCTGCTCTGGGGCCACGACACAGCCTGGGGGAGGACATGCCTGCCCAGCTGTCCCAGCTCCCGCTGGTCCACTCCTGGTGGGCCCGAGGCCTGCACACGTGAGTCCTTTCTGGATCCCTGACCCGCATGGTTTCCTGCCACTCCGTTTTAGGGTGACTCATGACCTAGAGACACCTGGGACACCACCCCCACTCCAGGCCTTACCTGACGACGTCCAGCGACGCGGCCCCCGACTTGAAGAAGTCAGTGGAGTCTTCCACCTCCACGACGTTGGGGAGAATCCGTTTCCAGGCACCCTGGAAAGCAGGAGTGGTGAGCACGTGGCTCCCAGGGCCCGGGCGCGAGCGGCGGGGGTGAGAACAGCCCCGGGTGCATGGGCACTGCCCGGCGCCAGGCTGGCCCGTCCACTCCACTCTCTGACGCTGCCAGGTGCCTCATGGTACTGGGGTGATAGCCTCCCTGGGGAAGCAGGAGCCCAGGCTGCTGTCCGCACACCCACCTCACCTTGACCGCAGCTTCGCGGGGGTCCCCACACTGGTCCGGGGGGGGGCAGGAGGACAGATGTGCCGGAGCTCCTCCCGAGACTTGGCCCCCGCCAGCCCCACCTGGAGGGTTGCCCAGTGTGGGTGTCCCCGCCTGACACTGTGTGGGGGTGCTGCCACGTGGAAGGGAGAGCAAAGCGGGGGGTGGTTCTGTGAGTGAACGGGGCCACCGAGGGGGCTCGGGAGCCCTGGGTCTCGTCCTCACAGAGAGGCTAGCTGCCTCTGTGCCCCTCTGTCCCGGGCCTGTGGAGGGCAGTGGTTCCTGCCCCGGGCCTCGTGGACGAGCGTGGACAGGGCAGTGAGAGCCGAGTGGGCAGCACAGGAGGGCCATCCTGTGGGTCACGATGGGACACAACGGGACAACTGCTCTCTGGGCAGCTCCCAGCTGGGCGTTTCAGGGCACGCGCTGGGAGGCCCACACTCAGGCCGGGCTCCAGGCTGTGGCCCAACCAGGACCAGCCCCCGGTGACCCCTAGGCTGACCCTGCCTGGCCTCTCTCAGGAGGCTGCCCTGGATTTGCTCCCACCCCTCATCCTCCTAGAGACCATCAGAAGCCGTCCTGAGCCATCCCTTCTCCCCGGGCCTCCACCCAGGCTCTCACCCTCTGGTGACAGGCTTCCTTGAACCCCCAGCTCACACTTAATCCCGGGCATCCTTCAAGGTCAACTGCTAAATCACCTCTTCCCCCAAACCTTCACTGACTGCAACGCTCGCTCAGCCTGGGGCCAGCAGTCACTGTCGCTGTGTGGGCGCTGCACGCCGGCCCTCCAGGGGTGTGTGGAACCCGAGCGGCCGCATGGCCTCGTCCAGACCCCAGCTCGGCGCCTGACAAGCCGTCAGATGCAGGCAGCCTCCCCTGCCTCGGTCTCCTCATCTGGGCAAGGGGCTGGGGGCAGCCCTGGGAGCATCCCTGGAATGAGGCTGGCAGAGCTCGGGGTGCAGGAGCCCATGCTGCCTCAGAGCCCGTGAGGCCTCTGCTGCACCTCTGGAACTCAGTTTAGAGTAACCCGGACACTCTAGAAGCATCTGCTTTTCTCATGACTGTTGGGCTCACGGCCAGCGGTACTGAGGTCCTAACAGGTGCCACTAAGCTGTTACCTCTTCTGCCACCAGCCTCAGCCATCCCGGTACCACTCGGCCACCAGCTCCAAAAGGCAGGCTGTCCAGCTGGCCCCGTAACCCCAGGGCAGGCTCAGGCCCAGGGCCAGAGCAATTGCTCCAAGAATACTTTTTGAATGAACAGGCTTTTTTTTTTAATAGACATTCAGAACGTTCAGCCTCCACCTGAGGAGGTGCTCGGTGCCCCCCGGACCGGCAGGCTCCCCCGTCCCCCCTTGCTGGGTCCTGCGTCTGCACTGGTCACGAGCACGCAGTGGCCCCGCGGCCGCCGCCTGGCCCTCCGCGGCTCCCCGGCTCTCAGCATTTGCTGTGCCTGCCGTCTCTCTGCACTTGGGTCTCAGCGCAAACCACGTCCCTACCCAGGTGGCCTTCCCCGAACTCCCTTCTGCAGCAGCCCCGGCCTCCAGGCACCTCGTTCCCGTCACCGTTACTGCCCTCTGAGCACATCTCCCGTCGGAAATTATTTTATCCCTTGCCTGGTCGTTCGCCAGCTCTCTTTCCTGTGAGAAGGGACACGCGTGACAGCAGAGACACTGCGGACCATCACACCCCTAGTGTCTGGACGCGTATCTCAAATAAGCGAACCCACGACTGAATGACTGAACAGCTGAAAATCCATCCAGCGCCCTCTGAGCAGCACAGCTAAACACCCTCCAAACCATGCCTTCCAGGGGGAGGGGGGTGGAGCAGAGAGCAGGAGGGCGGTTCTGGGAAGTGGCCGATGCCTGGACTCCAGGTAGGGGGGACACCGGGCCTCCGAGAGGGCAGTGGTGTCCAGCGGCACACGGGAGGGGTGGCCCAGAGTCCAGGGCGGCCGACTGTGACACCTGTGCTGGTGACCACGTGGGGGTCTCCCTCTCGGGAGGCCTTTCCGGAAGGTTCCGGCGCACATGCCCTACGGCAGGACAACTGGGTCCTTCAGCTATTCTATTTGCCCACTGTTGACAGTGTGTCCCCAGAGGAGTTGGACCCAGCAGCCGAATCCTAGGTCCCAGTGGCACAGGAAGGAGGGGCAGGGGGCATCAGGAAGCCCCGTGACAGGACAGGACCAACACTGTGCCCGGGGCCAGGACATACGTCCTTAGAGGGTGCGCACAGCCCGACCCCAGGGGGTGCGATTTGCGAAACGCACCTGCTGTGCACGACCTGCCCCACCAGACGGTGGCCCCGCAGGTGTCTCTTACCCGCACAGCCTCCGCGGTGACCAGGTCCTCCTCCGTCAGCTCGAGGCCAGTGCTGTCTGCCCCCCTGAAGAGCTGCGAGGCTGGGATCATCTTGCCGTCCTCCAGCTGGATGCTCTTCACCAGCAACTGCCAAAGGAAGGCTGTCGGGACCCGAGGCTGCCCGAGCCGTGGGCACACGCTCGTCCCCATCCTCCCCGGAGGCAGGCCCGGGAGCCCAGATCCGGCGAGGAGGCTGCTGCCATGGGGACCCGCTCGAGCTCCTTCCCTGCCGTCCACCCCACCGTGCTCTCAAGCTCAAAAACCAGTAATGCCTGGGCTACCCTATAAAACTGATGCCTACTCGTTAGACTAAAGTAATTCAAGCACTACCTTGAAAGTCAATGGAGAAAACAACTAATCACCCAAGAGCCCAGCTTCCAGAAACTCCCTAGAAACCTGGCACAGGTCAGCAGGTGCCCCTCGGGGCAGAGAAGCAGGTGAGCTCACGGCACAGACCGCGTCTGTCGGGTAACAGTGGTCTATGAAAACAGCACCTTCTGCACACACCGGACGGAACCACAGCCGGGCTCCCGGCTGACTGCCCACCCCTGCTGTCTTCCCAAGATGCTCTGGAGCTTTCTGGAGCTAAAGCCTAGCCAGGCCCCAGCTGGAAGTTCCTGAAAGACGCTTAACCAAGGGTCTCCGCGAAGGCTGCTCCTTTACTTTGCCGGCCTCACGATTCACGGAGGACTTAGCCCAACCCCCTACTTCCTCCGCCTGCCGCTAGTGGTCTACACGTGCACCCTTCTCACTGACCGCCTTGGTGGGTAAGCACGGTCATGGTCATGCAGAGAAGCCCAGGGGCTACGCCTCGCTGCCCCTCACCCTTCCCCAGTGGGGATGGAAACCCAGGCCTGAGTGGCGTGAGGATGCGGGGGCGTAGTCGGCAGAAGCAATTCACAGCGCAGAGCCTGCCCGGGGGGCAGAAGGAGGCTGTACGGCTCCAGAACCTGTATCTTTGCTGAGTGTTTTCCTCTGCCCTAGCCGCTTCCCTCGATAACTCGCAAGCACTAGAACTCGTTTCAGATCTGCTTTGGGAACGTGATCGGAGACAGATACGTAGCGTCTGAAGGCATCAACCACGAATACCTGAAACTCCCAGTCACTGCAGATTGCAGGTAGCCTCGGGCCAGCGGGGGGGGCACCCAGCGTGAGCTCACGCCAGTCCGACCAAAGCTGCCCCACACCCACCTGGCCTGTACGTGCCACCGCTACCAAGCGTTCAGCATCCCAGTGTTTGCTGAAATTCCCCGAAGTGCTCAGAGACCCCTGCCTGTCCTGCTTCTTCTCTGCCCCTGGTACCTTAAGGCCCAGATCTGCCCACCGCTGCGTGGGGTGAGCACTAAGCAGAGTATCGCGGCTGAGCGGTGGGCCTCAGAGCCAGAGCTAGGGCTGGACTCCCAGCTCTGCCACAGGCTAGCCTGGGTGAAGATGGGCAGGTGATTTAACCTCTTTGCGTCAGTTTTCTACTCGGTACAATGGGTATAGTACTGATACATGTCTCATACGGTTGTTAGGAAAACTAACTTAAATCATCCAGCTGTTTTTGAACAGTGCCTGGCACGCAGGGATGCTATAAATATTTAGTTGCATAAATAGTAGCTGTCACTCTGAGCTGCACTTCTCTAAGGTGAGTCAGAGCATGTTATGTGCCCGGTGCGGCTTCCTTGTTCAAAGAGAAGGAAACTGAGGCACAGAGGTCCAATGACCGTGCCCTGGGCACCCGGACTCCAGGTCCGGGCTCCCCGGAGAGGGTCTCCCCAACTCTGACACCCGCCCAGGGCACCCAGCTCGGGTGGGGGCACCGGGGCAGGAAGAGCCCAGGGCCAGCCTTCCCGGGACAGGGAAGAAGCAGGCCGACCCAGCAGTCGAGGGTCTTCCCTCCTGGAGCCTGTCGTCTCCTTTTCCCGTTTCCTCCAGAAAAGCCTGGAGCCTCCCTGTGGGGCCCGAGCCCCTGGACAGGCGTGTGTGGCCTTCAGCCTACAGTACGGACGGGGACGCACAGCAGCAGCGTTACCATTCGGTCGTCATTCCCGAAGAGGATGAGTCCCGCTCCGGTGACCACCCCTGGCCGATGGGCTCCTGGGATGGGCAAAGTTTCTCCCTCGGGCACCAGGCCTTCAGTGCTCAGCGTCGAGCTGAAAAACGTCAGCTTCTGTTGAGGACAGGAAAAGCAGAAGGTGCTGGAGGAGAGAGGCCCACTGTGGGGGGCCAAGAGGGGCTGGGGGGGCTGGGAAATCATGGGGTGGGGGTGAGGGTCAGGGCACAAATGGGGGCACAGACGAGACCTGGAGAAGGCACTGAGGCCTCGGAGGGGCCCTACGTCACCGCACACTGGCCCGTGACCTCCGACCCGGGGGGACAGACACTGACAGGAGGTGTGCTGCAGCATCGCCAAGTGAGGGTGCTGCCTGGGGACACCACCAAGCCCTGGCTACCGTGCAGAGGGTGTGGTGGTGGCGCAGGCAGCAGAGACCCCGGACGGTCTGGCAGCCAGCCTGCGAGCAGGGGTTGGGACAGCCCGGGGCTCCGTGGAGGACAGGGCTGCCCTCGACGGTGCTCGGCCAAAGGGCCCCACCCCCGGGGCAAAGACAAGTCAGGGCTGGGACTGGGGTCTCTGAGAGCTGCTCAAATCCAACACAAATGCAGACCAGCCTTGAAGAGTTCCTGAGCAGACAAAACCAGTTCAGTCACAGGAGCAGAGCTTAATTTAGCTTCTTTTGCAAGTTGGTCAAGACCAACTTGACCTCAGTCACGTCTTGCTTGTGTCTCTGGAAATCGTAAGCAAAATCTGCACTGTTCCTCAAAATGGATATGAAGTAACCGTTAGCCAAATCCCTGTCATTTGAGGAAATTCTTGTTATAACCAGTCACTGCCTCCTCAATTCACAGCTCATCAACAGACCGCGTGTGGTCTGAGGGCTCCCGGTCCCGGAACTGTCTTTTCCGTGTGTGCACAATAAACTTACTTAGCAGTACTTCGCCGATTCATCGGTTTTACTTCTGCTATTTCGGGACTTCTGACAGCCCGGGGCTGAGAGTCGAACAACCAGCACAGCTCGACCCCAGAGCTGCTGCTGCGCCTGGCGGCCTCGCTCTGCGCCAGCCCCTCTCCTTCAGCCGCGGGTCCTGAGGGAGAGGCCGAGGGGGCCGGGGGCACCTGGCTGGGGTTGGGGGTCTGGGCAATGGCTATGTACCGCTTAGTTCAGCCACATTCCGATAGCTGTGCAGCCAGGGGACACACACGGAGCACAGCCCGTCCCGGCCACGCAGGGACACACCTGCCCACAGGCCTCCGTCCAGGCGCCCGGCACCTTGTCGTTCCCGCGGATCCAGTTATGAATGGCCTCTGCTGGCTGATCCCAGTTGATCTGCGGGGCAGGACGTGTGTGCTCAGCGGTCTCTCCCCTCTCCCTGACCATCTGGGCAACACCTCTGGCCTCCCCTCCTGCCCTGATGACCCTGACACTGGGTGGAGCCCTGGGCACGGGCTGGGAGGTCTGGCTTCCTCTCGACTCCAGTCGGAGGCCCAGAGCTGGGCTGGGCCTCCCCCTGGCAACCTGGATCTGGGTGCTCGTGGACCCTCAGTCTTTCACGGGATGTGAACTCCAGGATGGCCTGGGGGAGATAATGTTCTGTGCTCAAGATGGCCAAGGCCCTACACAAAGTGCAGGTCTGTCCCATCCCATCCCTCCCCCCGGCGGCCTCCCCTCACTTACAGGGCTCACACAGATCCCGACAGAGCACCCCGCGAGCCCTGAGCACGGCTACAGCCCAGGGGCCCACCTGGGCTCCCGACCTGCGACAGTCCCGAGGAACGAATTCCCTCTGGTGTCTCATCTCAGATATGAGGAGCCAGCAGCTCGGCTGATTTTTACACCCTCCCCCCCACCAGCTCTTCTCCCTGGGGGCCCGCTTGCCTCTTCCTAAGGAGGAACCAGGAAGCACCCAAACAGACCCTGTTCCCTGCCTGTCCAGGTGCCACTCGAGCCTAGCGCGTGCTTCCTGCACTGGGGCTGCTCTTTCTTCTGGCCTTTAACAGGTACGTCCTGGCTGCCCATTTTCCCCGGCCCGGGTACAGGCAGGCTTTGGGTGGGCAGGGCCCTGGCACTCACCTGGGCTGTTTCCTTCTTCTGAATCCCCTCGTAGGTGGCGCCGTCCTCAGGCTGAGGGAGCCTGGGGGCTCTGCCCTCAGCGATCAGCTTCACGGCCTGAACCTGGGGAGACAAGGGCCCAACATTAGGGCCCCCCAACTCTCAGACCCTGGGTTCACACTGAGTCTGGACCAGGCCACTCACTGAACAGACCCACCTGGCACCACGTGGGCACGTGACGGGCACCCACAGAATGGGTGCTGTAGGGACAGGTAAAATTAGCCCGAATCTACTTCCAGTCTGATCAATGACTGCAAGACCCCGCCCTCTCTCCCACACAAGGCCCTAGGAGATCACGTAAGCTAAAGCCCTCTACGGTGTAACACACACCGACGTCCACGTTTCTGTCTAAAACCTTCCCTGTCTCTTAGGCAGAATGGCCTGGACTGCGTGATGGGTTTGGAGGTCCCTAATAAGTTCAGCAGGAAGCAGTTTCTCTGCTCCAGGAAAGAGGAAGGTTGTGGAGAAGTCAGGGAGGTCGGGGAGGAGAGCCAAGGCGCTGGGCCCAGAGGGAGGGAAGGTGGTGGTGGGAGCCCCCGGAGACCCGAGGCTGAGAAGCCGGGAGAACTCAGAAGCGTCTAAGGCAGGACTGCCCAGGGGGAACTTCCCTGGTAACGGACGTGTTCCACGTCAGCCCCGTGTGGTTTCTGGGGACCTGAAACGTAGCCAGTGAGGCTGATGACCTTGATCTTTAACTACAAGTCATTGAAATTAATTTAATAACCACCAGTGACTAGCGGCTGCCCACTGGACGCCGCCCTGAAGGATGCTCTTGGTTGTTTTCTGTAGGATGAACAAGATGACCCCTTCCTGCCTCTCACGTCAAACCTCCAGCAGGTCTCCCTGCTCACTCCTGTGAACAGGGCCGCATAATGGGGCCCAGGGCTGGGGGCGCAGCCACTGCTGTGCTATGGAGATGTCCCCATCTGACTCCTGTCCTGGCCGGCCTCCCCCACTAGACACACCACCTCTACGGGACCTGCACAACCAGCTCTGACATCAGCCTTTGGGTCAGCCCTCCTCCTCCTGCGCGAATTCAGTGCAGTGACCACACCTGGGCCAGCCTTGGCCAGAAGCCCTCAAGACCGGAACATGTGACAGAGGCTGCCAATCAGAGTGCTCCCCCATGCCGGCCAGTGATTGGCTCGGGGTCATCACATGACCTGAATCGGCCAATCAGAGTCTCCTCTGATTTTTTATTCATAAATTCTAGGGGAAAGAGGGTTTCTCTTCCCCTAGAATCAAGAGGTGTAAAACTTGAGCCACCAGTGACTACTTTTCCTCCCATTTAAGGGCAACCTGAGGATGAAGCTAATCAAACGGAGGAAAGTAGAATCAGGGTGAAGAAATAGAAAGATAGAATCCCGTGACAGATTAAGCCTCTGGATTCAGCCAGGCTTGACGGCATCCTGCCTGGAGTCTTCTATCTTAAATGAGCCCCAAAATGTCCCTTTTTGGCTAAAGCTTGTTGAGTTGCTCTGACAGTTGTAAGCAAGAGTCCCGCCTATACAATATTATATGTCCTAATCCTGCCTCTGAAACCCTGAAATGAGCGTTCTCCCCCTCCAGAATCCTGGCCAGCTCAGGGCAGCAGGCTGGAGCTGGGCGGGGTGGGGTGGCGGTGGGGTGGGGAGGCCCTGGGGGCAGCCTTACCATCCCTTTAACGCCTTCGGGGAAGAGGAAGCGGCTGTACAGCGTGCTCACGGTGTCGTCCGGGAGGATCTCACACTCTTTCTGGAGCAGAAGGTCCCCGGTGTCCAGACCATCGTCTGCCCAAAAGATGGTAAAGCCGCCCTTCTTGTCTCCATGGATGAGGGTCCTAGGGAGCAGAGGAGTGGAACCTGAGTCCGAAGGAAGGAGGAGAAGGAGGCCCTGGGGGCTGCCCCTGTGACCGCCGCCGCCCTGCAGCACACCCCCATCTCCCCAGGGGAGGACTGAAGACGGAAGATGGTGTTTACTGATGCCGACTGCGTGCCAGGTATTGTGCCAAAAGTCTTAACGCCTCGTGTAACTTTATCCTCCCCACTGGTGTAACAGCATCGTACGCCCCTTTTACAGATAAGGAGACTAAGGCCCAGGGAAGTGAGGAGACGTGACTGGAGGTCAGGGAGCCTGAATCCTAATCAGACCAGTCTGACTACAAACCCGCTCTCTTCTCCAGCTCAGATGTCTCCCCTTCCTGACTGCTCCTCTGAACGGCTCCACCCTCCAGATACATACATCACCTCTCGTCTCAGACTATCTTGTTCAGGTGATTCTTTCCTCCATCTCTATCTCTTTCCAAGCGGGGGGCTGCTGAGAGCACCGGTAGCTGGAGGGAGCCCCTCAGCCCACTCTGCCCCGGCAACCCCGCTGCAGGACGGGAACACTTTGCGGTTCACTGTGAGAATGCAGGGCGCACGGCGCTGCCTGACCCCAGTTCTTCCTCAGGGATCGTGCTGTGATCTACCGCGTAGACGCCGTCCAGCAGCGCGCACAGGCACCGCGTGCCACCTGCTCCTCAGGCGCAGAGAAGAGCTCCGGGCTGAGGGACGGGGACGCCTCAGGCAGGTGGGGTGTCTGCGCCCTGTCTCACCAGTTGATGGCCGACGCCCCCCGGTGCCGGGGGAGCAGACTCGGGTGGTAGATGATGGAGCCGTGGCGGGGGGCGCTGATGATCTCCATGGGGATGAACTGGCTACAGAAGGGCAGCACGTTGAGCTCGGCTCCCAGGGCCTGGTACGTCGCCACCACGTTGGGCAGAGCCTGTCCCCTTGCCCGCCAGCGGGGAAACTTGAACACTGGCACTCCATCCTTGTCGGCCTTCAGGCCTGTGGGACAGCGGGTGAGAAACTGCTCCCCACTGCTGCACCCACTCCGACTCGGCACCTCTGCCTGCCCCGCAGGGTGGCTCCCGCACCCCCTCCCCAAGCCTTTCCCCCACTGCCCAGCCGGGCTGCTCTGGACAGCCCAGAGGGGACGGCGCCGGCCAAGGCCCAGGTCTCAGGAGCTGCTGTGCCAGGACTGACCTCAGCTGACCGCCTCCCTCTCCCAGGCGCCTGCCTGACCCCTGGCCTCTTTAGCTGCCCGGAGCAGGGCGCCCTCCCCGCGGGTCGGATGTGCAGTCCGCAAGTCCCCAGGTTCCAGAATGCGGCTTCCTGCCTCTGCCTGCCCCACTGCCCCTGCAGTCACTAGCCGGTTCCTCCGAGCTCCCCTCGGCCTGCCCCTCAGCCCCTGTCCAGCACTTCCCAGCCCTCGGTTCCCAACCCGGCTGGTGTGTGGCCCTGGCTGACCTGACCCACTGTCGGTCCCTCGGCCTCTGTGCCCCGGGTTCAGGGACGTGGGGCAACGTGAGCAGACCAGACCACGCTTGCAAAAGTTGTCCCCACCGTGACCAGGGACATCTGCTGGACACCTGAGGTCAGGTCAAGAAGCAGCCCCAGCCAGGCTCAGAGCTGCTGCCAGGGGTCCCTGAGTGGCCACGGGCAGGACTCAGGCTGTGCTATGGTTGTGGTGGGCTCAGATCTGGAGCCGAGGTCTGGCTGGCACGGGGGCAGCCTGCGCTCTCCATCCGGGGAGACTCTCTATCCCTAAAGCGCCAAGCCCTGGGGCCCGGCAGCCCCGCGAGGCCCCTTTCCTCGTCCGGACCCATATTCTGGATCCGTCAGGCCTGAGAAGGACCCGGGAGGGGCCTGGAGGTCTGTTCCTCGAGCTGAGGGCCCTGCTTCCTGCTGCGCTGCTGAGATGCCCTCGGGAACTTGTCAGAAATGTGACTCCCAAGTCCCTCCCGTCCTTCTGAGCAGAAACTCCAGGGGGTCCGCCGGGGGCAGCGTCGGGGCCTCAGCACTCCGCTCAACAGGTGCCCCCCGAGACGCGGTGCAGGGCACGCTCACGTCTGAGAACGCTGGCCGCAGTGACTCCCGCCTGGGGGCCTTTCAGAGCATGGGTGCTGCGGTCAGGGGGAGCCCAGAGTGGTCAGACTGAAGGGTCCTGGGAGCAGGCCAGGCTTCTCCACGGCTTCTCCAGGACACAGGCCCCACCCTGCAGTCCACTTGGTTCCAGAAAAGCCCAGCGGCCAGCTGGCACCTGAGCAGGATCCGGGGCGGACCACGAGTGGCCGCTTCTGTCCGGGGAAGCCCACAGCCCCACACAAGACCCCGCAGGCTCTGCTCCCACCACCGCCCACGGGGCACCGCCTCTCCGTGCTCCTGGGCCACCCACTCACCTAGGGGGTCCGCCTTCCCATCCTTGTCCGGCACAGTGAACACGCCCACGACCTCGTGACCCTCCTCCCTCAGGTGGCAGTAAACTTCCTGGCCGAACAGGCTCTGTCCGATCACTGCGATCTTCATGGCAGCGGGGCCGGGGCGGGAGGACCTGGGAAAGGAATACGGCCTTGGCGTCAGACAGGGCTCGCTGGGCCAAGGGGGCAGCCCAGCCGCCCCCGCCCCAACCCCTCGGCCCAGCTCTGGGCTCCCTGGGCCGCCGGCCACTGTGGGGAGGCGGCCGCACGAGGAACGAAGGAAGAGGTCCTGAACGGTGGGCCTGTAGATACCGCAGCGTGAGTTGCGTGCGAGCGCAGCCTCGGGGACTCCTCCTTGGAACCTCCAACACGGCATGGGGCGCTGCGTGTGGTGTCTTCCCAGGCGTATCTGAGCATGTTTCTGTAACTAACCAGTCCTGTGACCTCGGTCAAGTCACGTCAGCTTCAGTTTCCTCACTTGTTGATGAGAAAGATGCTCCTCAAATGCTGCCAGGCTCTCCCTGGGCAGGAAGCAGCAATGGGCCTGGACTTTGGCTGCATAGAGACAGATGCCCAGCGGACGGGCCGAGGACGGAAGGTGGGGTGGGAGGTGCGACAGGGGCCACTGGGCTGCATGGGAAGACGCACGGCTGGACCAAAGTGTGCTCATTCATTCACCATGCTCATATCCGTAAAACCTATTATCTACTTGATACGTTTCTTTAAATTATCTATCTACAAAAATATACATTTTTGGAGAAAATTTTATTGAAGTACTACATGCTTCGGACATACAAAAAAGTGTACAAACTGTAAGTATGTAGCTCAATGAATTTTCACAAACTGAACACACCAGTATAATCAGCGCTCAGATAAAGAAACACTCCAGAAGCCCATTTAGATAACAGAGAGGCAGGACACGGGGCGGGGGGGGGCTCCATTTACATAAATGGAATCACACTGCGTGATGTTCTGTGCGTCGTTTCCCCTCAGCGCTGTCCACGTAGCTGTGCTGTGTCCATTCTCAT
The DNA here is from genome assembly GCF_964270905.1 of Leucopleurus acutus. NCBI lineage: Eukaryota > Metazoa > Chordata > Mammalia > Artiodactyla > Delphinidae > Leucopleurus > Leucopleurus acutus. Next base: position 778,187 of record NC_139153.1, on the reverse strand, counting down.
TACTCCACGGTGTTCCCCTGTGAGCGTAAATAAATACGGTCACGTATCCATCCTACTGTGGGTGGACATCCGGGTAGTTTCCAGCTTGAAGCTATTACCAAGACGGATGTGATACAGATTCCGGCACATGGCTCATACTGAATACAAGAATACACTTCCGTTGGGTGTGTACCTGGGAGCGGAATTCCTGGGTCCCAGGTGTGAAAATGTTCGGCCTTACCAGCCTCTGCCAGTTTTCCAAAGCGGTTTTACCAATTTCCATGTGGTTTGCGTTGCAGCCTCCTGTCTGTTCATTTTACTCTCCTGCTGACAGGGACTGGAGCCATGCTGCTGGGGTTTCACTGGCGAGTCCCTGGTGGCTGCTGAAGGTGACCACCTTCTCCCACGTTTATCAGCCACTTGGATTTCTTCTTGTCTGTTTTTTCCACTGGGTGATCTTTTCCTGACTGATTTTGTAGGAGGTTTTTGTTTGCTTGGTATTGTTTCATTTTGTTTTTAAATAATCTAGACTACGAGTCCCTTGTCAGATATATTTATGAGAAACACCTTCTCCAGTTCTGCGGCTGGACTCTTTACTCTGTGGTGCCTTTTGATGAACACAATTTCTTAAACTCTATAGAGTACGCTGCATCAAAGTCTCCCTTTATGCTCAGTGGGCTTTCTATTCTGGTAAAGGAATCTCTGCTTCCTCCAAGTTCCTAGAGATGTTCTCTTCGCCTTCTAAAATCTTTATTGTTTGACAGAGGAGCAAAGGCAACACAATGGAGCAAAGATGGTCTTTTCAGCAAATGACGCTGGAACAACTGGACGTCCACAGGCAAAAGATGAATCTAGACACACATCTTACACACTTCACAAAAATTAACTCAGAATGCATCACAGATGTAAATGTAAGATGCAAAAGTATAAAACTCCTAGAAGACAGCACAGGACAAAACCTAGATGACTGAGTATCCGGTGACTTTTAGATACACCACCAAAGGCACGATTCAAGAAAGAAAAAAATAAGCTGGACGCCATCAAGATTAAAAAGTCTGCAAAAGACACTGTCACATGAATGAGGATGGTGGTCCTGTGTGTGTGTGTGGTGTGTGTGTGGTGTGTCTGATATGTGTGTGAGGGTGGTGTGTATGTGTATGTGGTATGTGTGTGTGGTGTGTGTGTGTGTGGCGTGTGTGTGTATGGTGTGTATGGCACGTGTGTGTGTGTGGTGTGTATGGTGTGTGTGTGTGGCGTGTGTGTGTATGGTGTGTATGGTATGCGTGGTGTGTATGGTGTGTGTGTGGCGTGTGTGTATGGTACATGTGTGTGTGGTGTGTGTGATATGTGTGTGAGGATGGTGTGTGTGTGTGGCGTGTGTGTGGCGTGTGTGTATGGTGTGTATGGTATGTGTGGTGTGTGTGGTATGTGTGTGGTTTGTGTGTGGTATGTATGTGTGGTGTGTATGTACGTGCACGTGTGTACTGGCAGAGAAAACGCCTGGAAGGACTCACACAGAAATATTAAAAGTCACCAGCTAGGGTTTTGGGGTTTGGAAGTCTTTTGATGATGGTAATTCTCTTTTTCTTTCCAGAATTTTTTTTTTTAATTTTTATTTTTTTATTGAGCGTATATTACTTGTGGAAAAATAAAGGGGACAAAGAAGATCCCTTTGGAAGCAGGGAGGCAGGGTCAGGGAAGACACCTGTGGAGCGGGCGGGGCAGGAGCCCTGGGCAGGGACAGCCCACCTTGGGCTTTGGCGCCCGTTAAGTCAGATGGGGGAGGCGCAGAGCCCACGAGGGCCTCCCGCCCGGTTGGCGCCCTCGGTGCCCTCCTCCCGAGGACGCTGTGGGGCTGAGGTGGCACTAGAGGGACCGTCGGGCTCCCCAGGCCCCCCGCCCCAGCCCAGCGGCCAGACCCTGCCCGGGGGGGGGGGGGGGGGGTGGTCCCCTGCTCCGAGCACACTGAATTCCGACTCCGGTACCTGAGGGAGATTCCGCCTCCCCTAGGCAGGTGGCAGGTGAGGGGCCTGGACAGATGCGCCAAGGGCCCGGGCTCTGAGTACACGGAGCTAGTGCAACCCCCAAACCAGGTCGCGGGGCGGGGCTGGGGCTCTGGGGTCCCAGCTCCCCAACCCCCGCCCCCTCCCCCGGCGCAAGAAGGACGGCGGCGCGGGCGCGGGCGGGGGGAGGGCTGGAGCTCTCCAATCACAAGAGATCCTCGTTCCCGGCCCCCAGATCTGGCCAATCAGGGGGGACCATTCCCCATCCCGAAAATGGGGTGAGGGTCTTGGAGAGGGGGCAGGCGGCGCAGCGGGGCAGGACCATCTAGTCACCTTCGGTTCGTCTCTTTCCCTCTCCGGCCTCAGTTTCCTTTTCTGTAAGCGGGGCTGATATCGCCCACCCAGGCCGCCCCGCCCTCCCCCACGCCACCGCTGCGCGATCCTCCACAGGCCGTGCCCCGCACCGCGGTCCTGTAGCCAGGGGACCCCCCGCCAGGCTGGAGCCTCGGCTGCCCCCAGGGGAACCCTGACTCGCGTCCCCGGCCAGGCTCGCGCGCCCCCAGGCGCCTCCGCCGGGGCGCCTGAGCCCAGAGCCCCCGGAGTCCCCGGAGTCGCGAGCGGGGGCGGCCTCCCTCCCTGGGGCGCCGGGGACCGGGACTCACCACGCACGGGAGGAGCGCAGGCGTCGCTGGCCAGAGCGGACCTCTGAGTCCGGGTCCGGGCAGGGGACAGCGCTGGCGCTGGCCCGGCCTGGGCGGTGGGGAGGTGGGGCCGGCCCCTGCCAGTCCCGGAGCTCCGGCCAAGGCCAGAGCCCGGGAGGGGAGGGGCCGGGGCGGGCGCAAAGTCCCGCCGGGTGGGGTGGGGAGGGCGCTCCCGGGCTGCGGGCGCTCCCGGGCTGCGACCCCTCCCGGCTCCACAGGGCTTTGCAAAGGCCCCGTGGTTGTGAGCACCCGCAAGGCTGCCGGGATAAGGGGAAAGCGGCCAGGCGGGTAACTTCACTCACTGGCTCAGCAACTCTCCACGTGCTGTCAAGGTCTTGCTCCGGGAAACCCACCCGTACTCCAGGAGGCTCCTACTTCAAGGTCACATCTTACGGGAAGCTTTCCCTAACCACAGCCCCGCTAGGAAAGACCCCCTCGTCACATGACCACAGAAGGGCTTCAGTGTTCCTTCAGGCACCAGCTCAGCCGCAGTTTATCACTGCTTTCGGGATTCTCTGACTGGCTCCCCCACCGGAACACGAGGTCAAAGACGGTCTCAGTCGCAGGAATTCCCCGGCACCTGGTGTAGTGCCTTGTGTTTAGCAGGTGTTCAATAAAACTTGTGGAGTAAACGGCTGAATGTGAGGAGCCTGGGGTGGGAAAGTTGTGTGAGAACGCTGAAGCTGGAATAGAGAACGAAGAGTGACAGGTGACACTGGAAGAATGGCTGGGAGATCGGACACCCCAAAAAGGTGTTAGGAAATCAGAGAAGAACCCACAGTCTTAGCGGGCGTACAGAGAGGAGGGCAGTTTAAGCAGCAAGTCTGGCAGCACTGCCACCTACAGTAACGTGGAAAGCAGAAAATGTGCAAGGGACCTGGGCTGTCCAGCTGGGGCAATTTCCAGGCAGAATGCTGAAGGTACCTCCTGACTTCTTCTTGCTGCTTATACTAAAATGTGAGAGAAGACAGATAAGCCAAAGGAGGACTGGTAAATAAAAAGGAACCAGAACTTGCTGGTTTTCAAATGTCCTAGCTTCTCTGGATGTCAGGTGATGCTAAAATTAACACACAACTCCCAGGCGAAGGGAAACATAGGCATGGCCATGGCAGGAAAAGAGAGTCTAAAGATGAAGCCCGGTGTATGCTGTTAAGTTCTCAAAAAGGTCAAAGGTGGCACCTCAGGGTATTCGGTTCAACAGTAGGACTTCCGGGAAGCTTAAAAGTTGTCATTCAGGGCTTCCCTGGTGGCGCAGTGGTTAAGAATCTGCCTGCCAGTGCAGGGGACACGGGTTCAAGCCCTGGTCTGGGAAGATCCCACAGGCCGCGGAGCAGCTAAGCCCATGCGCCACAACTACTGAGCCTGCGCTCTAGAGCCCAGGAGCCACAACTACTGAGCCTGTGCACCACAACTACTGAAGCCCGAGTGCCTAGAACCCGTGCTCTGCAACAAGAGAAGCCACTGCAACAAGAAGCCCACGCACCTCAATGAAGAGTAGCCCCCGCTCGACACAACTGGAGAAAGTCCGCACGCAGCAACAAAGACCCAACACAGACAAAAAATAAATAAATAAATGAATTTAAAAAAAGAAAAAGTTGTCATTCAGCAGAAGCCCAAGGTAGAGAAGGGTGTATCTCAAAGAGGTTGAGTGGGTTTGCCAGCTGATCAAAGGACTGAACCTCAATAAGATTCATAGAAGAGACACTTGGTTTTTAAAAGAATTATATTGGCAAAAGCTTGGACTGAAAGTATCAGAGACAGTGCAAAATGAAGAGAGACCTCTGGAACTCCCCTCCCCCACCCCCAAATTCTTCTGGCAGGAAGCAGCCTGAGAGACCACACAGGTGCAAACATAGGGGACCTTTTATGGAAATGAAAGGATGGCTTGCAGAGCAGAATGAAGAGTCCAGAGGTGGAACCAAGAGCACGAGGACCCATTTTCAGGCCAGAATCAGACCGAGCCCTAATGAAGGAGCTTCCAGTCTCTGCCCAGGGGATTTCAGGACTGTATGGATGAGTGACACCTGTGCGCCCCCCAGCCCTGTCCCCTTCGAGTGCCTGTGGTGGTCACGCTGTGCCTGTCCCACTGTTGTGTGCTGGGTGTGGGCAGGGCTTGGGAGTGCAGACAACTGGTCCTTGACTTCACAGGTGTTCAGATTGAGAGCCACTGTACCCCAGGAGCCTCCTCCACATCAGAACCTGGTTTAGACGCAGACTCTGGACTTTGAGCCCATCCTGCTGTGGCTGGGATTTGGGGAGTGCGTATGTTTTGCGTGTGGGAGAACTGTGGGTAATCTGTGGCTCTCGGAGGACCGTGGCAGTTTAGAGGTCTTTAACACACCCCTTCAGGAGAGGAGTGCAGTTCCTCGCACCCTCGAGTGTGGCCTGAACTCCGTGGCTCACTTCTCACACGTGCAACGTGGTGGAGGTGACAGTGTGTGACTCTCCAGATGGAGGAATGGGGCCTGAGGTCAGAGAGTGGCAGGAGGCAGCTCTCCTGCATCCTAGAGCTACGTGGTGCTCTGAGTGCATCACACTGCACCCACCTCTGCCAGCTCAGCTGCTCTGCGGAATGCCCCTGCACTTGGTCCATCCGAGCCTTGCTTCGGCTCAGGGATGGGCTCCTGCAGCCCCAGCCCTCCTCCCTCGGGATCCCACGTTCATAGCAAAACTCGCACCCTGATATACTCTGCCATATGCCTGTCTGTCTTTCCACAATGGCAAGACTCCTGAGGAGGGGGAAGGGTCTCCGTCAGCTGCCTCTAGAGGCCCCCGTGGGCACGTGTGGACGGACGATGCCCCCAACAGACAGAGTCTCTGCTGAGCACTCTGCAGGCCCCTCGGTGGCCGGGGCACAGTGAGGGCTTGCTCGGCCTAGGCTGAGGGTGAGAGGCAGTCTAGGGGTAGCTCAGGGGGTGAGTGCGGCTCAAGCCAGGTGGACGCGTGACCAGATGGAACCTCTTTCTGTTGTGTAAGGATGAGTCAGCTGTCCCTGAGGAACTCAGGAGCTGGGTGCTGTGCGTATGCTGGAAGGGAAACATTAACTCGGGAGGTCTGTGGCCGCATGACCCAGGCTTTCTTTTCCAACTTGGGGCCGCCAGTGTTTCCTTTGCCCAAGTCCTAAGGTCTCCTGTTCAGGTGCAAAGTGAGACCCGCCCCCCCAACCCCTGCATCTACCCACCTTGTGAATTACTCATGGTGTCACCTGATGCCCAGCCCCCATGGGGACTGAGAATTCAGGATGGTTTTCCTCGATATTCCCCCTTGAAACGGGCAACACGGGATTTCACATATTGTCTTAGTTCAGGCTGGTAACACGATACCACAGGCTGGGTGGCTTATAACAACAGACATTCATCGCTTGGGGTTCTGGAGGATGGAGGTCTGAGGTCAGGGTGCCAGCATGGTCGAGTGAGGGCCCTTCTCTGGGTCACAGACTTCTCGCTGTGTCCTCACGTGGCAGAAGCAGCGAGGGAGCTCTGGGGTCCCTTTTCTAAGGGCACAAATCCCCTTCACGAGGGCTCCACCCTCATGACCCGATCACCTCCCAAAGCCCCCACCTCCTAATACCAGCATCTTTGGGGGTTAGGATTCAACATACAAATTCGGGGAAACGGACGTTCAGACCACAGCACAGACAGAGGTGAAGTATGAGTGAACCTTCATACAGCTCCAGGCTTTGAACCGGGACCCACGCAAGGACCTGGAAATAAAAACAAGCGTTTCTGGAGAGCTGGGCCGACAGTCACAGAGTGCACAGCTGTGCTCCTGCAAAGGCCTCGCACAGGGGCCTGTTGACCCCTATGTAAACTCAAACCTTAGTGGGGGGTGGTTGGGTTTGTATCCCCAGCGCCTGCGACAGTGCCTGGGCTGCAGGTGGCCCCCCAGGAGCTCAGTGCAGGGGAGCAAGTGAGAATGGCAGAGGGTCGGGCGCAGTGTCCCTCCTGGAGGTGCTTGTAGCCCAGCGGGGGAGCAGAAACCAAAGACGGGGAAGTGCTGTGATCAGTGAGAGGGGAGACATAAGGAGTGGGGCCTGGGCTGCATCAGGCCCCCTGGGAGGATAAGGCCCGGCAGGACCGGGATGAGTTTAATCAGGAACCCCAGGTCAGGAGCTAGGAAACACGTGCAAAGACAGAATTTATCACAAGTTCATAATGAAACTTTCAGCTCAAATTCAGCTGCAACATCTCACTGAACCCTCTGGTCTGCCCTCTGTGCTGCTCTCCTCCTGGGACGCTGATGGTCACAGTGGCTCCTGCATCCCCCAGCCCCGCACACCGGCTGGGAGGAGCCGTGGTTCCTCTCGCATCTGTGCACTCTGCCCGGTGGCACCGTCCCGCACACACGTGCACGGCAGCGGGCGCGGGCTCACGTGTGGCCCCTGGGATGGCTTTCTGGTGCACGTCGCAGAGTTTCACACCCCCCTGCCCCCCAACCAACAAAACTGTAGCAAACATCCTTATGTGCGGGAACTTTTCTGAAGGCTAGTTTTCCAAATGTTGAACTGCTGAGTTACATGGTATGGACACTTTTGATATTAGCAGATATTACCCAAATTTGCTTTTTGAAGATGTTACAATACGTCACGCTTCCCCCTCACACTGCAGGGTAAGAGAGCCCTGGAAGTTGTCTGGCTTTTTCATTTCTGCCAACCAGAACCTCAGAACCAGAATCTTACTGTCGTCTTAAAATTGCAACTTTGTGACACCAGAGAAACTATCACCTTTACTATGCTTATTAACGTGTGGATTCTGCTTCTATAATTTGCCTGCATTTTCCCTTTTTTCTCTTTGTCAATTTATAGAAGCCCTCTGTATACTGGAAGTAAGAAAAGCTTTTATGTTCTGAAACAAGTTCGTATGAAAAGTGAATAATTTGAGACAGTCTTGAATAATGGTGCTTCAAAACCTTCAGGAATCGAAGGACCAGGACGCCCAGATGGAAAGGACTCGCCTGGCGTCATTTCCATGAACGGAAAAGCAGGTGTCCACACAATTTCAGAGCAGGGAAAAGGGAGGGCACTGAGAACCAAATAAAGAAGGAGGCTTTCTCAGAAGCAAGAACCACTGCTCTCAAAATTATGAGGGAAAATTACTTTCAAATATTTTATTCCCAACTCCAAGTGAGACACAGAGGGAGTGTAAGAACACTTTGAAGACAAGCTAGCACTGAAAGTTACACCCAGACACACACACACAGCACTCTTTCCGAGAGGACACTGGAGCACGTGATCCAGAAAAATAACAAAACAAACCCAGAGACAGCAGGATTTGGATCAAGGAAACAGGGTTCAGCATAGGAAGTAAAAAAGGACAATCTCAGGATGGCCGGCCAGGCCGGACAAGCGTCCGCAGAGAGGGGCTGGGACGGAAGCCCACAGATTGTACATTAGGAGAAGCACGAAAGAAAGAACATCGCTGTGCATGTGACAGACCTGATGGGGCATTTCAGAAAAATAAAAAATAAAGACCCATATATTGAAATTGAGCACATTTTAAAAACTAACTCTAAGAATAACGAAGAGCTGGACCAGGAAGGAAAATCACAATGTCCTACTGTGTCTCTACAGTGCCTAGTGATGCACGGTCGTGACAGGTTCTTCAGTTTATAACCGATTATTAGTTTTACCAACATGTTGCTCTTCCTGTATTGGAAGGTCGGGGGCGAGGGAGAGGGGGAGTCACTGGCGAGGACCAGACCCTCGCCTGCCGTGACGGACCTTCTCCCCGAGCCGCAGTCCTGGACGCCTGCTGTTTGGAAACACTGACCAAGTCAGAGTCCACCGCACGGCCCTGGAAGGCCCACTGCCCGGCAGGCACTGTTCTAGGCACAGGGACAGGGGAGCAAAGCCAGCGGCTGAAGGAGCGCATGTGCTGTGGATGCGGCGCCCGCGTGAGGCAGAGGGGCAGGAGTGGACGGGGTCTGGAGGCCTTCTTGTCCTGTGCTCTTAGCGCTGTTCAAGTGTGTAACCGCGTGCACGTGCTGTTTTCATAAAAACAAACGTTAACAACTGGGTCGTTCCAACTCTTCTCCCTCACTCTCTCCCCTATGGGGACTAGAAAAGCACAATGCAGGGGACATGGTCTGATGGGTCGCGTCCCACGCCCTCGGGAGGGCTACCCCCCATCCCCTCCCAGACCCAGCCCCTGTCCACGGGGGACCAGAGCCACCTGCTGGGTGTCAGGCAGACCCCAGAGCACGCTGGCAAGCACGAGGCTGGGGAGAAAACCCCTGGGCTTGGCGCCGTTGCAGCGTCTTCAGTTACTTGTCACCGAGTGCAGGCGAAGAGGCGGGGAGGCCGGGACAGGGCCCAAGCAGGAGCTGAGGTGAGGCCACCAGACGGAGGCCACCGCTGTCCGCTGCGTGCCAGCTCTCGGGGCTGGGGTGCTGAGAGGGGCGGTGGGCAGGGGGCAGCCAGGCACTGGGCCCTGCTGTTTAGGGACGACCCGACGAACCTCCGCAAGGGTCAGGATCACACACCGCAGAGGCCGGCAGACTTAGGGGCCTCCTTACATCACGCGGGCCTTGAGCCCCCCTCTCCCGGAGTCCAGAGAAGTCCCCACTGCTCCGTCCCCCCCGCCCCTTCCAGCAGCGCTTCCTACACCAAAACTCCTTTGTGGTAACACACGCTCCTAAAACGGACTTTTTGTTTCTGCAAAGCAGAACGGGCACATACATGGCAAGGGGACGTGTTTCTTTATCTCGATAGACATTCACACCTCACCCCTCCTGTGAAAGCGCTGAGAGGCCTGGACCTCCCTCGGATCCACCTGGACTGGCCACGGCCATCCCGGCTGGCCTGGGGGGCCGGCCCAGCCGGAGTCTGTGACCCCCCCTCCCCCGCCACCCAAGGCGGGGCTGGAGGGTGGGCGGGACTCCGCAGGCTCACTGGGCCCTACACAGACGATGGCTGGAATGTGGCGACCAGAACATCCCAATTCAATGTGCGATCAGGGCAGAGTCAAGTGCTCCTTGATAATTAAGCTTAGGATAAGCAGAGCGCAATTAAAAGCAGTTAACGCATCCAAACAAGCTTGTGCGCTTGTCAAATGTAAAAAGGCAAATTCCGTTCAAGGAGCAGTAGAAGCAGAATGCGATCGCCAGGTCGGAGCCCAGGACACTGAAGGGAGGGTCTAAAGTGAGGACGGTGGATTGGAAGGGTGTCTTTTAACCAGGTTTCTGTAACTTCTTTTAAAAGTTAAAGTGAGGGCTTCCCTGGTGGCACAGTGGTTGGGAGTCTGCCTGCTAATGCAGGGGACACGGGTTCGAGCCCTGGTCTGGGAGGATCCCACGTGCCGCGGAGCGGCTGGGCCTGTGAGCCACAACTACTGAGCCTGCACGTCTGGAGCCTGTGCTCTGCAACAAGAGAGGCCACGATAGTGAGAGGCCCCCGCACCGCGATGAAGAGTGGCCCCCGCTTGCCGCAACTAGAGAAAGCCCTCGCGCAGAAACTAAGACCCAACACAGCAAAAAATAATTAATTAATTAATAAACTCCTACCCCCAACATAAAAAAAAAAAGTTAAAGTGAAAGAAAGAAATAATAAAGGTCCACAACCATCCCAGCTCCCTGCAGATGCAACTCCACACTTGTCCCAAGGGCCCGTGAAAGCCAGGCCTTCCCTGGAGGCCTGGGCGCCTAAGACCTGCACCAAACGCGGCCTGCAGGTCACCATGGAAGCGCATCTGTCAAGGTGCAGCTGAAGGATGCTGGTTTGGTTGCTGTGGGAATGCCTGCCCATCTGGACTCGTCTCTGCCGGGTGTTGGCAGCCACAGCTCAGGGACCTCCACCCCACGAGGCAGGCCTGGACCCGAGGGAGATGGGGTGGACGGCTAAGAGCTTCCCCTTCCCGGTGAGATGCCTTTCCAAAGGCTCCTCGGAAGGCTCGTGGCTTGAACAAGCAGAGGCCACCCTGCCAGGAGGCTGTATGGCTCTCCCCTCCCCGTCCCCTCCTCCGGTGCCGCCTTCCCAAGCCAAGGACCCACACGTGTGCGCTTGTCCAGCACACTCGCTCTGCGGCCCCTGGAACGTCGCGCACACACTGAGCTCTCCTGGCACCCCGCCCACTCCTACTCATCCTGCAGGTCGCATTTGTGTCCCCTCCCTGGGCAGTACTGCTCTCTAGGCACCGTCCACTCAGCAGGGCTGTCTGCACCAGTGCCCGGGCTGGGCAGAGAAGCTCACCATACTCAGGTGCAGAGGGCTCCCCACCAGACACACACATAGACTGCTCCATGCATGGGGTCCTGGGAAGCTGAAAGGGCCCAACAGTTATGCGGGGTCAGTTGGGGGCTTACTTGGCTGGAATGTCTACGGACAGTATGCTGGTCGTGGCCAGCGGATGGCCCCCAGATGACCCAGAAGGCCAACGACAATCTCTCCATGGCCTCTTCCTCAGGGGTGCCCGGGGCTGATGACTCGGGTGCTGTCTGGGGGAGCTCGCTGTCACCTCTGAGACCCTCTCTGTGGGGCCCTACTGCAAACAGGAGCGTGGCACCCTACCCGTGGGCTGGCGCATCCCCCAGTGAGCCGCCCGCCGAGGCAGGTCTGGCTGGCCCCACAGGCGGCTCTCCGTTTTGAGGGCTGCTCTGGCGAACTTGATCCCAGAGACTGGCTCCCCGAGCGGGGAGTTTGGACAGGGAAGGGCTGCCCCAGCTCTCCTGCGTTCTGAGGTTCCCCACAGGAGTGACACCGGGCTTGTGAAATTTCTCTGTTGATCAGATTGAGTAAGCCCCACTGAGGTCACTGCTGGGACAGGAGCTGGTAACTGGGGAGGGAGCCGTCCCCACCGGGGCATGGGAGAACCTTTCCCGTAAGGGTTTTCTGAGCTTCCTGGAAATTACTGGTGTCTCTAGTGACAGATGGGCCACTGAGTTTAACCAACGTTTGAACAAACACCCACTGTGTGTTGGCCCTGATGAAAAGGACAAGGTTGCTGTGCTTCTGAGGTTCAAAGTCAAAGACCATTCTTTCTCCTGCTGAAGGTGTGCTGAGCACCTGCTGTGCTGCAGACGCTGTTCTGGACGCCGGGGCTACAGAAGGAACACATCTCAAAACACACCTCGCCCTCCTGGCACTTACATCTGATGGCTGGCGGTGGGCAATAAACAGAACAAACACGGCAGTTATGGAGTGTGTGAGATGCAGAAAAATAAAGTGGGGAAGAGGAAGAGGAGGGCTGGGCACGCTGCCTTTTAAACAGGGTGTGAGAGACGCCTCATGAGACAGTGATGGCTGAGCACAGGCCTAGAGTAGGCGAGGGAGCCATGTGGGCCCTGGGGAAGGGCACACCTGGGGGGAGATACGTCTGGGGAAAGGCACACCTGGGGGGAGATACATCTGGGGGAAGATACACCTGGGGAGAGACACCTGGGGAAGGGCACACCTGGGGGGAGATACACCTGGGGAAGGGCACACCTGGGGGAAGATACACCTGAGGGAAGATACACCTGAGGAAGGGCACACCTGGGGGGAAGATACACCTGCGGAAGGGCACACCTCGGGGAAGATACACCTGGGGAAGGGCACACCTGGGGGAAGATACACCTGGGGAAGGGCACACCTGGGGGAAGATATACCTGTGGAAGGGCACACCTGGGGGAAGATACACTGGGGAAGGGCACACCTGGGGGAAGATATACCTGCGGAAGGGCACACCTGGGGGAAGATACACCTGCGGAAGGGCACACCTGGGGGGAAGATACACCTGGGGGAAGATACACCTGCGGAAGGGCACACCTGGGGGAAGACACACCTGGGGAAGGGCACACCTGGGGGAAGATACACCTGGGGAAGGGCACACCTGGGGGAAGATATACCTGCGGAAGGGCACACCTGGGGGAAGATACCCCTGCGGAAGGGCACACCTGGGGGGAAGATACACCTGGGGAAGGGCACACCTGGGGGAAGATATACCTGCGGAAGGGCACACCTGGGGGAAGATACACCTGCGGAAGGGCACACCTGGGGGAAGATACACCTAGGGAAGGGCATACCTGGGGGGAGATACACCTGGGGGGAGATACACCTGCGGAAGGGCACACCTGGGGGAAGATACACCTGGGGAAGGGCACACCTGGGGGAAGATATACCTGCGGAAGGGCACACCTGGGGGAAGATACACCTGCGGAAGGGCACACCTGGGGGGAAGATACACCTGGGGGAAGATACACCTGCGGAAGGGCACACCTGGGGGAAGATACACCTGGGGAAGGGCACAGCTGGGGGAAGATACACCTAGGGAAGGGCATACCTGGGGGGAGATACACCTGGGGGAAGATACACCTGCGGAAGGGCACACCTGGGGGAAGATACACCTGGGGAAGGGCACACCTGGGGGAAGATACACCTGGGGGAAGATACACCTGGGGAAGGGCACACCTGGGGGAAGATACACCTGGGGAAGGGCACACCTGGGGGAAGATACACCTGCGGAAGGGCACACCTGGGGGAAGATACACCTGCGGAAGGGCACACCTGGGGGAAGATACACCTGGGGAAGGGCACACCTGGGGGAAGATACACCTGCGGAAGGGCACACCTGGGGGAAGATACACCTGCAGAAGGGCACACCTGGAAGAAAGGGACACCTGGGGGAAGGGCATGCTGAGCACAGGCTCTGGGGCAGGGCTGTGCCTGGCGAGCTCCTGGATGAAGGGGAATCAGGGTGCACCCAGCACCTAGGTCGTGGGGGGCCATGGACCACGCATCCACCTTTCCTCGCTCCTCATTCACTCAGGGCTGTGAGCACCCGCTGTGGGCAGTGAGAGTTCCATGGGGAGGGGGAAGCTGACGGCTAGGCATGGGAGCAGAGCCAGCTCCCCCAGGCCCTTGCAGTCGCTGGCCCCCACTGATGCTCTCCTCAGCCAGCTGCCTGGCCTCATCGAGGACCCTACTGTTCCCTTTCCCATCCCGATATACTTCCTTCCAGTACCAAGCAATGCCTGAAATTGTCTAGTTTATTAACGAAATTCTACTCACTTATTTGCCCCTTTCAAGCCCCATGAGAGCAGGGACGGTGCCCTAGAACAGCCCCAGCCTAGCAATGCTCAGTAAATGCCTGTGGGAAGGGTCCAGGACCCCGCGCCTGGGAGGGTCCTGCACCTGTGAGGCTGGTCCCGGGCCCTGCCCCCTCCTCTCCCTCCCTTCGTTCCAGAGGAGAGGTGCCCTTCACCTCCCGGGCCGCCCAGGCCCCACGGCTCTGGACCCCATCCTCTGAGACACCCCAGGACCTCTTCCCTCACTGTTCATTCTCTCCTCACCGCCCTCTGCTGATCACTGCCCAGCACTATGGTGTGTGCTCAGGTGTGCTCCGTGCTGCAAACCCTCTTCACCTGTCTCCCTGCCGACCTCCCCCTCCCCTGGTCACGCAGACCTCTAAAGCCCAGGCTCTGCTCACCTGGGGGTTGGGACAAGATTCCGAGTTAGCAGTCATCAGAAGTGTCACGCAGGCATGTGTGTGCTGTGCAGGTGGGGTTCTCCCCGGGAGAGGATCTGTAGCCTTGGTCAGAGTCTCACTCCCAAAGGGTAGGAGCCCTGGGGCGCCCACTGCGTTCCTCCTGCACGCAAAGCTTTATTAGAAACTATATTTCTAGAGGAGGGGCACCTGCCTTCTTCTCGGGGGCCGTCCGCCCAGGCCTGGGCTGGGCGCCCACGGAGGGAGGGGGCTCAGTGGCGTCGGCTGTGCTTGTGGAACCAATGCCCAGGCCTGGGGGCTCCGTCTTGCAGGTGATTTTATGTTTTTTCACGTTGGCACATACTTAAAAGAATTTCCCAGTTATGGTCCAATCAGACCAGCTACCCTACTTTATACCATGTTTTCCAACCTCAGCACATACACAGTAACATTTTAACAGTTCAGAAGAACATTTTCAGTCATCTGGAAGTTGCAGGAAGCCTGTGTGCAACTTGGCTGGAAATTTCCCAGCATGCAACCCTGCTAACGCACTCACTGCAAAACCTCTCCCACCTCCCTGGGGCCATGTACCAGGAACCAGATGGATTCAAGGTGCGAGCGCTGTTTCCAGATATTTTATTTTGTTATTGGGGCTGTGAATGGGATCCTCACTCACTGTATTTTGTAAGGGGTTATGGCTAGTGTGCATTAATGCACCTTATCCCTGTGTTTATCTTGTATCCAGCACTTTCCTCCGCTCTCTACTCTTGTCCTGAGCACTTGCAGCCCCTTTGAGGGAGGATGATACTTCTCTGCCCCGTGGACACCAATTCTTGGCCGATGACTTGCGGGTTCGGGGCTGGATCCTGAGAGGGGAAGTGGTGTGTGCCCCTCTAAGCAGCAGCTCTGGGCATCGACTCCAGCTTTAAGACCCCCCCCACCACCACACACACACAGTGGCCTGCAACACAGTGTGCTATCATGCCATGACGCTGGGGTCAGGGACGTTGACGGGCTCAGGAGTTCTTCCTCGGGGTTTCTCAGGTCTTTGCTGGGGCTGCAAGTCCTCTGAAGGCTCAGCTGGGCTGGAAGCCCAGGATGGCTCAGTCACATCGCTGGCTGGTAAGGCTGACCGTCACCTGGGGCCCGTGACCGGAGCACTCATACTCGGCATCTCTGTGGGGCTAGGGCTGCTCTCAGTGACAGTTCGGTTCCACGAGGGAGCGTTCAAGAACAAGTGTTCCCAGAGTGAGCACAGCGAGAGTCCAGGTGGAGTGATGAGGCCCATCACTGGCCTGCAAGTCCCAGAATGTTGCTTCCACCACTGTCTACCCATCAGGCCAGTCATGAGACAGTCCAGATTCCGGGGTGAGGGCAGAGTCCGGCTCTCGGTGTGAGGAGCCTGGCTGCAGGCGGGGGGGAAGGACGGTGTCCGACTCCACCTTGAGCTGTAAGGATCATCACACGGTCCCACCACTATCCCCTCCACCGCGAGGCCGGCGCATCCCGGACGGAGCTGCTGGAACTCCACTGTCCACCAGGCATGCACTTTAAGCCAGTAAACACGCGCCGAGCCCCCACTATGTACCTGAGCCTCTGGCCTCACAACCCAAGGCCCCTTCAGCTCCACTCAAGCCCAGGTGTGGAAGGGGTGAGGGGGCTTGGCTCTGTCTGCGAGGCGGATTGATGATAATTACTAACACTTAGGTAGCACCTACTGTAGACCAAACACCGTTTTAAGCACATCAGCCAGCATCGTGTTTCCAGGCAGAACTTGAGGGGCAGACGCATTAAGATCAGGAAGTGAACAGGGGCATCGGCTGTTGTTTTTACTGTAAATTGCTGGGGTAGTGTAATAAAGAAAAACGAAGTAGAATACATAATAAATAGAAGAGATAAAGTACTACCACTTTAAGTTATGATTTTGATCCACAAAATCCCAAGACAGTAAACAGAAAAACTACTAAAATTAGTAAGTACCATCCTGTGAGCTCTGTGACCGGGCATCGGCCGCTTCCACTCACTTCTCCCATCCGAGTCTCTGTGGAGCCTCCTGAAAATGCGGGATCCCCTGCCTGCCAGCTCGAAGGTGTACGAGAGAGAGTGGGTGTGAAGAAATGCTGAGATCACACTTGGGGAACATAAAGGTTCGTGCCCACGTGGGATGCTAATGTGCCCCCGAGGCTGTGATCGCCCTGGAGCAGGTGCGCTGTGATCCTGAATGGTCCTCGGAGAGCCCCGGGCCCGGGGGACGCGGGAGGGGAGAGGCTCTCAGGAGAGAAGACACACAGTGGAGGGGCTGATGGACGCTTGCCCTCTTCCTTCCTGCACCCCCCAGACCCAGTCCCACTTCCAAGTGCTCGCTGGTTTTGCTTTGGGGCCTGCAGATCCGTAGTGCATGCAGTTGTGGTGAGAAGTCGATCAAGACACCTCCTAGGCAACAGGCTGTGACACAAGCCGAGACGCTGGGTCCCTGGGGACCTGAGTCCTGAGCAGAGTGCTGCAAACGTGGACGGCAGGAGACCCACCATCACCCCCGGGAGGAGTGTTCTCCAGCTTTTCAGTGGGAGCTGCCCTTGGCTCTGGTTCTTAGGAATTTGTTTCTCACCTCCTCTTCGATTCTGTGAGCTGCCCCATTGCTATGTGATTCTTGCTGCAGTTGACCAGACACAGGTCCTGCTGCCTGCGATCCAGGCACTGCCAAAGGCAGCAGAGACCCGAGGCTCCTGGGAAGATGGGGAGTGGCACATGCCAGGCCCTGCGGCCTGCAGACCACAAACCACCACATGGACCAAAAAACCCATTTTGCAGGTGAGAAAACTGAGGCTCAGAGAAGAATTTGATTGACCAACATCACAGCGAGTGAATGACAGAGGGAAAGCTGCAATCCACCCAGCCCAGGATCGGTTCGCAGTACGCAGACTGGTTCTTCCAGATCCTGCACTGTCCCCTGCAAAACCTCCAGCCCAGCAGGGTCCTGGCTGCCTGCAGAGGGCGAGTGCCTTTTCACCACCTGGAATTTCTCTGCTGGTCCAGGCGCCCCCGCCCCCCGCCCTGCCCCCAGGCCCGTGCAGGGCCTGAGCTGGACAGA
This sequence comes from Leucopleurus acutus, assembly GCF_964270905.1. NCBI lineage: Eukaryota > Metazoa > Chordata > Mammalia > Artiodactyla > Delphinidae > Leucopleurus > Leucopleurus acutus. The sequence goes on along the minus strand of NC_139153.1, from coordinate 761,017 downwards.
GGTCTGGGGAGGCCCGTGGGCCTGCACAAAACCTCGGCCACATCTTTCTCCTGAAACAATGCCATCAGTCGGCATTTTGACAAAGGAGCCATTTGAACACTTTGGCTGTGGTTTCTTTTCCAGACATCTCCTTTCTGATCACGATCGCTCCCAAACTGCCTGTCAAAATTCCCACCTCGTTTTCCTACCTGGAAGCCCCATTTTTAAGCCCCGAAGACTCAAGCACACAGTGTGGCTCTTTGTTCATAATTAAAGTCAGTTAGGCTGAGACACTTCCAAGATGGGCCAAGGTTCTTGTTGGAAATGACTCGCTACATACAGACTGGGGGACTGCCCTGCCCAGGAGGGTGCCAGCTGGCAGGGGCCCACAGAGCCCACCATGGGGGAGCCCTGCATGGGGCCCAGGTCCTCCCCTCCTGGCCTCAGAGGGGGTCGTTCCAGACCTGGCCCGGTGGCGAGACCCCACTGCGCCCCCCTTGCTCACCCGTCACATGATTTACCTTCAGAGCACTGTGTCTCCAACCTGAGTCCCTTGGTTTTTATGGCATATTTGGATACTATAGGCACAACTATTAAAATTTTCTTTAAATCAAGTTATATCTTTGTTTAATATCCTTTGAAAAATATGTGTATGTCATCACTGAAAATGAAAAACCAGCCTCTCACGGGGACTACGGGTCCTGATCTCACACGTGGACGAGGGGTCCTGGCCCAACACGGGCCCAGGACGCAGTTCTCAGTCCTAGGTTTGAGCCAAGGCACAGTGAAGAGATGGGCGCCCCCCTTCCTTGGTCACCACCAACCTAAGTGTCCCCTAATTCCTGGCACACCTTGTGGGCACGAGTTCCCCTGCCTCAGCCTGAGCTCCACAGGAGGGGCTCTGGGCGAGCGCTGGGCTTCTCCGATGCTCTGCCTGAGTCGTGCCCATCCCTCCTGACCCAGGCGCCTGTCCCGGGACCAAGACGGAAAGCCCACCGCCATGTCCCAGGCTGGCCTGGGAGCCGCCCGTCCCTCCCGACTGCATCCTCACTCAGGCTCCCTGCTGCACTGCCCCACCTCTCCTTGGGGCCCAGAGCCCACAGGTGGGCCGACACCTCTCTCCACGCCGGCCTAGGGCGCACATCAGATCCCCCTCCGTGGGGTCTCAGGGCCAACCTCCTGGCTGGGAGCTCACCATGTCCTGTGGACCTCACTGCCCAAGGGTCCCTGAACGCTCGCAGCCCAGGGGGTCACCAGGACTGGAGGGGTCACTCAGCCTTCTGTGCTTGGTCCAGGAGACCCAAAGACCCTCTAAGGGGCTTCCCGGGATATCGGTCAGGCCACGTCGACTCTTCTCTGAGCCGGGTCTCCTGCAGGGGAGGCTGACAGGGTGGGGGGCCGATAAGTCAGGCCCACGTGGTGTGCAGCCCTGGCCACCGAGGGCCTCGAGGTCAGTGAGGGGGACAAACAGGGGAGCCCCCACAGATGCGCCTGCAGGAGTGCAAAATGGCACGCGCACACCGGGCCTGGCTAAGCAGACACCACAGCTCTGCGCACCGCCAGAGAGAGCAGGGAGCCCCTGCATGTGTGGGGAGAGAGAACGGAAGCGGGCCAGGCACAGAACGTGGAGAACAGCGCGGCGCGGAACGTGTATTTCACCTTGGGGTGAACCCGTCACATGCGTGCAGAGCTGATAAATGTGCCAGCAGGGGGCGCAGAAGAGCAGGTAGACAGGGAGGGACAGGGAGGTTTTGGAAGTGAACATTTTTATCGTTTTGTTAAAAATCATTTTGATTTTGAACCAGGTAAACGTATGACCTGCTGCAAAAAATGAACTAAAGAGAGAGAGAGAGCATGGAGTCAGCCCCCGCCACAGACCCAGCGGCACCGCCATGCCCTCCCCCCAGCTCCCCACCACCCTGGACCTCTGGGCCTGCAGGACACCCCCAGTCCCTGGAAAACCCAGCCTGGAACCACACTAGGGTCTGAGATCAGGAGCCTTAGTGCAGGACTCCGCGGAGCTGCCTCAGCTCATCTGCATGGCAAGAGCGTCCAGCCGTCCTGGCCGCAGTCCTCCGTGGCTGCCCTCCCAGAGGAGGTGAGGACAGCCAGCTCTGTCCTGCTGCAAATGGGAACGCGGGCCCGGAAACCTGGGGTTGGCCCCAGGGAGGGGACCAGCCGGTGCCCCGCTGCCTCGGCCTGCCCACCAGAGCCCAGGGAGCCACGGAGGGCCAGGGCCACCCGCTCTCCCCAGCCCAGCAGACCTGAGGGCCTGGGGTCCTGCCTGCTCCTCCTGGCTGCACTTCCGAGCCCACGGCCTCCTCTCTGCCCCTCACTCTCCGCCATCCCATGTGCCTGCAGACCATGCGGCTGAGGTTCCAGAGACGCCTCCAGGATGGCAGCCAGAGTCATTGTGCCCAGAATTCCAAAGGGCTGTCTCCCAGGATGTGGGGCTTCCTGCCCAGGAGCTCCAGGGTCTAAAGCCACAGGGAAAATGCCTTTGTGGTTCCTGGAAAGACTCCATCCCTCTCGGCCCCCACCGACACTTGCGCCAGTGGCGGCTAGGGCGCTTATCTTTGTGGGTGCCACCTCCCACCCTGATGGGTTCCCCAGGCCAGAGTCTTTTCCTTTCTCACTTCTGGACACTCAATATGCATGCAGGGAACAGGCATCCCCCAGTGTGCAGCTGGTTGAGTTTTACACGAACACACTCATGTCACCATCACCCAGATCCAGAAAGCAAACATTATAAGCCGCCAGGAGCCGTCTTGCTCCCCCGATCTCCTGCCACCAGGGGAAAACCCTTTCCTGATTTCTGCAACCATACGTCCGTTTTGCCTGCTTTGGGGCCTTTATGTGCGTGAATCTCGTGGCAGATATTCCCTCGCCCGTCGGGTTCCTCCTCGCCACCGCCTGGCTCCCCGCCACTGATGAACCGCAATCTACGCCCCCGCCTGCAGGGGGCCCTGTCAGGACTGTGAGGAACGGCCCTGGACCAGCTCTCCAGCGCATGCTTCCTGCTGAACGTGCACACACGTTTTGAGTGACACCCAGCAGTGGAGCTGCTGCTGTCCAGCGCCTTGGGGCAGAGCCTTGCCGTGAGTTTGCAGCTGGAGGAAGCCGGTGCACCGTCCAGTTACCGCCCCAGTCACGTAGTCACGTACCCGGGGGAGGGCCCCAGGGAGCAGCGGCACGAGGGAGGCCAGACGCGTGACACACTACTGCCTCCTGGCTTTTTGACCGCAGGTGTGGCCGCGAGGTCCTTGGGTCTGGAAGGAGGACAAGGCCCAGGTGGATCCTCCCAGCTCCTCCCTGCAGGGTTGAGTGTGAGGCACGGGTCAGCCCTCGACACCCTCGGGAGGTACGGCCCGTGACCTGCCATCTCCCATCCACATCCTGCTTCCTGCCACACAGGGCCCTCGGGCGAGGGGGCCTCGTCCTCTTCTCTCCACCAAGAGGACACACACCCTGCCGGGTGATGCCACTTGCTCAGCTTTGAGCCAGGGAGGGGGGTGGCCCCCTGGAGGCTGTGGTTATTTGTTTGCCTGGTTAGAACAGGATCAAAACCGCCCAACACGAAACAGAAAAGAAAATGCTGAAAGTTAAACCTCATTAAATGAACTTCTACTCACCAGAAGACACTGTTAAGAATGAAACAAACAACTAACAAAAGTCACCTTTTCTCCATCATGACCAGAAAGTGGGAAGAAGAACAAATCAATAAGAAAACGACATAACTCAGTAAAGACTGGCTGGTGAAAGGCTGGAGTAGATATTTCACCAAGGGGGATGTCCAGATGGTCAGTCTACACCTGAGAAGGTACTTAACATCGTCACTCACCAGGAGATGCGAATAAATGTCACCGCAAGATACCAGGCCCCACCCCCAGAGTGGCTACATTCACCACATCAGGTGTGGCCGAGAGTGTGGACCCGTGCACTGCTGATGGAGCACGGCTGGTGCAGCCACGTGGCAAACTACGGGGAAGCATCTGATGAAGCAAACTGACCACGTGAACCGGCACCTCCACTCCTGGTATAGAATCTACAGAAATGAAGGCTCACATCCCCCAAAAGCTACAGTCAGGAATACTCTCGACAACTCTGTTTTTTTTAGCCCCAAATGTAAAACAACACAAATGTCTCTAAACAGTAGAAAGACCAATTAAGTGGTGGTGTTCAGGAACGTAACGGAACACCACAGAGTAACAAAAACAACACGAATCCTTGCAGCAACGTGGGTGGATCTCACAGGCATAATCTTGAATTCTCATTCATACAAAACAGCACACAACTGTGGATTTCCTTTTTAAAATACAAAACCAAGCAAAACTGATCTACAGCGTGAGAGGTCAGAGCGGAGGTTTGGGGCCAGTTCCCTTGGAGCAGGGACCAGGATGCCTCCTGGGGACCTGAGTGTCCTGATCTGGGCGCTGTCTCACACAATGTCCATCACACAGCTGTCCTTCTACGTGTAAAACTTCGTCACACGGCCTCACGAGATTTGTGCATTCTGCTGGACCGGCTGCCCTTCAAGAGAGAGGAGAGAAAAATGCCAAGCCCCACCCTGCACCTTTTCTCCTCAAAACCACCAGGCGTCAGGGTCATGGCAGAAGTTCCTGCCGCTGAGCACAGCCAGTCGCTGCTGCTTTGGCCATCAGCGGAGGCCCTGTGACCAGCTCTGGCCCGCGGACAGAAACAGTGAACGTCGATTCCAAGCTGAAGCTCTTCGTCGCCGGTGTTGGACCCTCCAGTCCCCGGTGCCCGGCTGCAGCTCCCCCAACAAAGCCCCAAGGTCATCATGGCCTGGACCACGTGGTCCTGCATGGAGAACACTGCCTGGACGTGCAGTGGACTCTGGGTGAGGGACAATACAGCTTTCCCGTGCGAAGCCACTGCTGTTTCAGCGTTGTCTGCTACCATGGTGCGACCTAGCCCTACCTGATACAAGCGTGTTTAGGAGCCTGACAGAGGAACAACAGGCTCAGGTCTCCCAAGCCTGCTCTCACTCTTCAGGACCACTCCTAGCGTCAGGGCACCAAAAGCCCTATGTCCATATTCGATGGGACCCACTGTGGTGGCTCTGGGTGACGTTACCACAGCGCTTCACAGAGGTGAAGTGCTGGCCTCCGACACTCTCAGACCACCCTCGGCGTGCTGTTCCCTCTCCGGCTGCCCTGAGGGGCCCACACTTGATGCAGGTCCTTGCCCACTGCCCAGGGCAGAGAGCCTCCACTGGTCGTAGTCAGAACTAGCAAGTTTTCTTCCTGGGCTACCTCCTTCACTGCTCTCAACTCTTGTTTCTTGGCAACACGATCGGTCCAGCATTTTGGGTTAGCAGAAAACAGCAGGTGGCAAAATGATCCAGCAACTCTGAACCCAGCCGCACATTGAGATGCACAACCAGACACAGCGTGGTGGGGAGGCGAAGAGCGGCCAGGGCCTCAGCAGCCAGGTGTGCTCGCCCCAGGTGTGCACGTGAGGGCTGCGAACAACCAACACTAGCTCAGCTCAGGGTTTGTCTCCCAGGGAGTCTGCCACAAACCTATGAAAGGACCTTGAGATTTCAGACCTTTTGGCGCTTAGAAACTGCACTGTTGATTGAAGACCTATGCTGTCAACCAACATTGCCCGCAAGATTCTAGACGACGCAACAAGACCGAGAAATGAGGCAAAAACTTTGGAAAGGAAGGAGACAAGTGTCATTATATTAACTGTCCGTTTCAAAACAGTAAGAGAGTACAGTAAGGCAGCTGGATTTCAGACTTATACTTTTTACATTTGGCGTTGGCATATATGACTATAACACATGTGTGCACACGGGCGTATATCTGTGCATGCGTGTGAGAGTGCGTAGCCTCCTTTCTCTTCTCCCAGATGGAGACCGAGGACAGTAACGCTCCTTGGCTATAATTTCGTCCAGGCTTTTCCGGACTGCCCATTCCTAAGGCTTTCGTTGTGCTGCCAGGGAGCAGCCTGTAAGGGAAGGGGGTCTGTGGGCACTTTGTCTCCTGGCGAAGCCCGAAAGGGAAGCAGGAAAAGACCAAACTTCAGATAATGGTGCTTTACTGAGTCCACGGAAGGGGGGGGCCCTTTGCTAATTAAGAGGCAGTAAGGAGACGTTTCCTTCCTCAGTGTGGGGAGAACTAACAAACACTGGTCATTAAGTACACGTTTATGTTTAATTCAAGAGATACTTCTGTATCACGCACAGATTCATTTCTAGAAGGAATAAATACTTAAACATGAAAAATCAATAAAATTATTTCAATAAGATATACAATAATAATTCTAAAAACTTGGAGTAAAAAGTATTTTGTTTTTCAGAAGTCAGAAAGGGAAAAACATAACTGATTTAATCATGTAAAAATGTGAATATTTATGCTAAAAATTACTGCAAATATTAAAAGAGGAAGAAGTCACTGGTAAAAAAAATTCACAACCAAAATGAACATCGCAGAGTGTTATGGGCTGAATTGCATCCCCTCCCACAAAGACGTATGTTGAAGTCCTCACCCGCAGCACCTCGTAATGTGACCTTGTTTGCAAACAGGATCTTTACAGAGGTAATCTAGTTAAAATGAAGTCATTAGGGTGAGCCCCAATCCAATACCTTCCATCCTTATAAAAAAGAAATCTGGACACAGAGACAGTCACACACAGGGAAGAAGGCCGTGTGTAGAGAGAGGGTCCGAGTGATGCACCTTCAAGCCACGGAACGCCAAAGATCACCAGCGATCCAGCCAAAGCAGGAAGAGGCGAGGAATGATTCCCCTGCAGGTTTCAGTGGGGGCGTGACCCGACCAGCACCCTGATCTCAGATTTCTAGGCTCCAGAACAGAGACAATTCACTTCTGTTGCTCTAAGATACCCAGTCCGTGGGACTGAGTTACCCTAGGAAACTAACACAGAGAGTTAATAGCATTTAGGTATAAAAAATTCTTAAATATCAGTCATAAAAAAAAGATGAAAATGAAATGTAAAGGTGATCACAGGATATAAACAAAGAAGATAGCAAAAATCAAGTAAGACAGGAATCACGAAAAATAAATATAAGAGGTCTGGAGCAGTGCATACCCAGGGCAGGGCAGTGGGGGTCCTGCCTCCAGTTCAGACAATCACAGGAGGCTTCTCCGGAGACAACTTACAAAACCAACTAAAATAGAGTCAGCTTTTTATTATCACAATGCACTGGGAATTCTCAACATTAGTAATACAATATAATGGTCCTTAAAAAAGTCTTGTGTTGTTCTAAGACTTACATACTTGCTGCAGTTACTGATTTTTTAAAAAAATAGAATTTCTTTTTTAGAACAGTTTCGATTTACAGAAAGATTGAGAGAATTTTAGAGAGTTTCCATCGACTCCCTCATCCAATTCTTCCTAAAAATTAACATCTTATATTAGTATGGTCTGTGTGTTGCAATTAACGAGCTACTATTGAGACATGATTACTGACTAAAGTCCAAGTTTATTTAGTTTCCCTACTTTTTAGCTAACATCTTTTTCTGTCCCGGGGGTACCCATTATATTTACTTATGTCTCCTCGGCCTTGGCTGTGATATTTTCTCATATTGTCCTTGTTTTTGATGCTCTTAACAGCTCTGAGGAATGAGTTTTGTAAGATGCCCCTTTCCTGAAATTTATCTGATGTTTTTCTCATGATTAGACTGAGGTTATGGGAAGACCACAGAGGCAGAGAGCCATTTTCATCACATCATATCAAGGTTACATGCCATAAACATGACTTGTCACTACTGATTCTGACCTTTTTGTCAAAGAAAGGTTGACTATTTATGTGGGTCTCTTTCTGGCTTCTCTACTCTGTTCCATTGATCTCTTAGTCTGTTCTTTAGTCAATACTAGACTACCTTGATTGCTGTAACTTTATATCAAGCCTTGAAGTCGGGTGGTATCGGTCCTCTGACTTTGCTCTTCTTCAATATTGTGGTGGCTCTAGGCCTTTGCCTCTCCATGTATACTTTAATATTTATGTATGTATGTATATATGTATTTATTTATTTGGCTGCATCGGGCCTTAGTTGCGGCACGCGGGATCTTCACTGTGACGTGTGGGCTCTTTGTTTGCAGTGCGCGGGCTTCTCTAGTTGCGGCACGTGGGCTCCAGAGTGTGGGCTCAGTAGTTGCAGCACGTGGGCTTAGATGCCCCGAGCCACGTGGGATCTTAGTTCCCCAACCAGGGATTGAACGCATGTCCCCTGCATTGGAAGGCAGATTTTCAACCACTGGACCACCAGGGAAGTCCCTATATACACTCTAGGCTCAGTGTGTTGATATTTGAAAGGTAACTTACTGGAATTTTGATGTGAATTGCACTGAATATGTAAGATCAAGTTTGGAAAGACCAATTTATTGACGATATTGTGTCTTCCTTCCATGGATGCAAAATATCTTTCTATTTATTTAGATCTTTGTGTTTTTTTTTTTTTAAAGAATAACTACAGGGCTTCCCTGGTGGCGCAGTGGTTGAGAGTCTGCCTGCTGATGCAGGGGACACGGGTTCGTGCCCCGGTCCGGGAAGATCCCACATGCCGCGAAGCGGCTGGGCCCGTGGGCCATGGCCGCTGAGCCTGCGTGTCCGGAGCCTGTGCTCCACAATGGGAGAGGCCACAGCAGGGAGAGGCCCGCGTACCGCAAAAAACAAAACAAACAAACAAACAAAAGAGAATAACTACAAAACTCTACATTCTTGTTCTGGACCCTAGATCTTGTTCTAGGGATCCTGTACATATTTTGTTAGATTTACACCTAAATATTTTATGACTTTTGGTGCTGATATAAATGGTGTTGCGTTCCTAATTTCAAAATCCAATTGCTCATTGACTTCATATAGGAAAGCCACTGACTTTTTATACTAAGCTTGTATCCTGCATCTTTGCCATAATAACTTATTAGTTCTAGGAGTTTCATTCAATTCATTGGGCTTTTTTACATCTACAATTATGTCATCTGTTAACAAATACAGTTTAATTTCTTCCTTCCAAATCTGTATACATTTTCTTTTCTTGTCTTGTCTAATTTCATTAGCTAGGACTTCTAGCATGAAGCTCAATAAGAGTTGTGAGAGGGGACATTCTTTTTTTAAAATTTAATTAAATTAATTAATTATTTTTTTAAACATCTTTATTGGGGTATAATTGCCTTACAATGGTGTGTTAGTTTCTGCTTTATAACAAAGTGAATCAGTTATACGTATACATATGTTCCCATATCTCTTCCCTCTTGCGTCTCCCTCCCTCCCACCCTCCCTATCCCACCCCTCCAGGAGGTCACAAAGCACCGAGCTGTTCTTCCTGTGCTGTGCGGCTGCTTCCCACTAGCTGTCTACCTTACGTTTGGTCGTGTATGTATGTCCAAGCCACTCTCTCGCTTCGTCACAGCTCACCCTTCCCCGAGAGGGGACGTTCTTGCCTTGCTCTTGATCTTACAGAGAAATCAGGAGGTTTCTCACCATTAAGCATGATGTTAGCTGTAGGGTTTTTGTAGATGGTCTTTATCAGGTTGAGGAAATTTCTATGCATCCCTAGTTTGCTAGGAGTGTTTTAAAGTCGTGAATGGGTATTGGGTTTTGTCAAGTGCTTTTTCTACACCTATTGATGCCATCATATGATTTTTCTTCTTTAGCCCATTGATGTGATACATAACATTAATTGATTTTTGAATGTTGAACCAATCTTGCATACCTGAAAGAAACCCCACTTGGTCATGGTGAATAATTCTTTATGTAAGTCGTTGGGTTTGATTTGCCAATATTTTTTAATTAAAAAAAATTTTTTTTGAATTTTATTTATTTATTTTTGGCTGTGTTGGGTCTTCGTTGCTGCACGCGGGCTTTCTCTAGTTGCGGCAAGCGGGGGCTACTCTTTGTTGTGGGTACGCGGCCTTCTCATTATGGTGGCTTTTCTTGTTGTGGAGCATGGGCTCTAGGTGTGCAGACTTCAGTAGTTGCAGCACATGGGCTCAGTAGCTGCAGCACACAGGCCCTAAAGCGTGTGGGCTTCAGTAGTTGTGGCGTGTGGGCTTAGTAGTTGTGGCTCGCAGGCTCTAGAGCGCAGGCTCAGTAGCTGTGGCACACAGGCTTAGTTGCTCCGTGGCATGTGGGATCTTCCCAGACCGGGGATTGAACCCGTGTCCCCTGCACTGGCAGGCAGATTCTTAACCACTGCGCCACCAGGGAAGTCCCTGATTTGCTAATATTTTGTTGAGGATTTTTGTATCTACGTTCATGAGAGATATTGGTGTGTGGTTTTCCTTTCTTGCAATGTCTTTGTCTTGTTTTGGTATTAGGATGATGCTAACCTCAGAGAATGAGTGAGGAAGTCATTCTTTGACTTCTCTTTTATGGACAGGACTGTGAAAAATTTATATCACTTGTTCCTCAGATGTTTTTTAGAATTCACCAATGAAGCACATCTGGGTCTGGTATCCTGCATTAGAGATTTTGAAATTCAAACTCTTGACATTTATACAATGGAATAAAGAGGATGAGAAAAGATATACACAACATGTTGATAAGGAAAAAAATCAAGTTGCGTAACAGTATGAATGGAGTATTTCCATTCATACTGTTGTAAATTTATTCTCCCAACTTTTAGGAAAAATTTCAAACATACAGAAAAGTTGAAAGAATACATTAAACAACTGTGTATCTGTAGAGTCCCCACCTAGATAAAACTGTTAAAATGTTCCCAACTTTGATAGCTCCATGTAAAAGAATGAAATTAGAACACTCCCTAACACCATACACAAAAATAAACTCCAAATGGATTAGAGACCCAAATTATAAGACCGGACACTGTAAAACTCTTAGAGGAAAACATAGGAAGAACACTCTTTGACATAAATCACAGCAAGATCTTTTTTGATCCACCTCCTAGAGTAATGGAAATAAAAACAAAAATAAACAAATGGGACCTAATGAAACTTAAAAGCTTTGGCAAAGCAAAGGAAACTACAAACAAGACGAAAAGACAACCCTCAGAATGGGAGAAAATATTTGCAAATGAAGCATCGGACAAAGGATTAATCTCCAAAATACATAAACAGCTCATGAAGCTCAATATTAAAAAAACAAACAACCCAATCCAAAAATGGGCAGAAGACCTAAATAGACATTTCTCCAAAGAAGACAAACAGATGGCCAAGAAGCACCTGAAAAGCTGCTCAACATCACTAATTAGAGAAATGCAAATCAAAACTACAATGAGGTATCACCTCACACCAGTTAGAATGTGCATCGTCAGAAAATCTACAAACAAATGCTGGAGAGGGTGCGGAGAAAAGGGATCCCTCTTGCACTGTTGCTGGGAATGTAAATTGGTGCAGCCACTATGGAGAACAGTATGGAGGTTCCTTAAAAAACTAAAAATAGAACTACCATACGACCCAGCAATCCCACTACTGGCCATATACCCAGAGAAAACCATAATTCAAAAAGACACATGCACCCCCATGTTCATTGCAGCAGTACTTACAATAGCCAGGTCACGGAAGCAACCGAAATGCCCACAGACAAATGAATGGATAAAGAAGATGTGGTACATATATACAATGGAATATTAGTCATAAAAAGGAACGAAAGTGGGTCATTTGTAGAGACGTGGATGGATCTAGAGACTGTCATACAGAGTGAAGTAAGTCAAAAAGAGAAAAACAAATATCGTATATTAACACATATATGTGGAACCTAGAAAAATGGTACAGATGAACCGGTTTGCAAGGCAGAAATAGAGACACAGATGTAGAGGACAAACGTATGGACACCAAAGGGGGAAAGTGGCGGGGGAGGGGGTGGGATGAATTGGGGAGATTGGGATTGACATGTATACACTAATATGTATAAAATAGATAACTAATTAGAACCTGCTGTATAAAAATAAAATAAAATAAAATTGAAAAATTCCAAAAAACCCCAAAAACAAAAAAACCAGAAAAACAAAATAAAACAAAATAAAATGTTCCCATCTTTGTTCTCTATTGATCTATCTAAACTCTATCATTTGAGTGTCAACTGAAGACATCGTGATGCTCCACTCGTAAATACGTCAGCCCACATCTCTTGAGAATAAAAATAATTTCCTACAAATCATAATGCCATTATCACATCTAATAAAATTAACAATAACTCCGTATCATCTAGTATCTCATCATTATTTAAATTTCTCCAATTATCCTAAGAATTCCTTCTACAGCTTTTTCTTCAAGTGGGGATGCAATCTACATTCACGCACTGCATTTGGTTATCATGCTTTTCCAGTCTCTGTTGTTCTAGAAGGGTCACCCAGCTTTTTTTAAATGGCACTGACTTCTTGAAGAGCCCAGGTCTTGTAAAATGTCCCACATTCTGATTTGCCTGATTTTTTGTAATAGGATCATTTAATTTGTTCCTCCACTTTTCCGAATATGGAAATTAGGGGTTGGAGCTTAACTGAGTTCAGGCTGAAGATTTGGAGCAAAACACTTCGTAGGCATGTCCTCTTCATATTGCAGCCTAGAGGAGGCACCCAGGAACAGCTGTCCCACCATGAATGATTATACATGTGGCCACTCAATTATGCTGGTGAATGGCAGAGACCCCACTAGAAAGCACAATGTTTTCTTTGAATATCTTGGAAAAGGAAACCTGGGAAGGGCACAGCACTGCCCACCGCCGACACCCATCAACTGGACATTGGTTCATGAAAGTGCAGGTCACCCACGCAATGACATTCTCTGCAGCTATTAAGAAGAAGATTTCAGTGGGTTCAAGGCATATTCTGAGCTACATAGGAGAGAGGAAGATTTTCCTAAGCATGATATCAAACCTAGAACTCAGAAATTGAAAGACGGACAAATTTTACTGTATTTCAGAGTTAAGTAATCCCAAGAATGTAAGGGTGGTCCAATAGGAGAAAAATCAATCAGTGTAATACACCACATTAAGAGCATGAAGGGCGATAACCTCATGATCATCTCAGTAGATGGACGAAAAGCATTTAACAAAATCTGACACTCTTCCATGATAAAAACCACTCATAAGTAGAAGGGAACTTCTGCAACATGATATAGGGCATTCGTGAAAAACCACAGCCAACATCATACTCAGTGATGAAAGACAGATTTCCCTCTATGATCAGAAAAAGATAAGGATGCCTGCTTTCAAAACTGCTATTCAACACTGTACTGGAGGGTCTAGCCAGATCAATTAAGCAATAAAATGAAATAAAAGGCACCAAAGTTGGAAAGGAAGAAGTAAAACTATGTCTATTCACAGATGACATGATATAGGACAAACCAAAAGAATTCACCAAAAAAATCCCAAAAAACAAAAACCAGCAAACAAAAAACCCTACCAGAGCTAATAAACACATTCAGCAAAGTTGAAGGATATGAACGGTCAATATACAACATCAAGTTGTGCTTCTATACATCAGCAATGAATGAACAAGCTAAAAAAGAAATTAAGAAAATAATTCTATTTATAAGAGCATCCAAAAGAATAAAATACCTAGGAATAGATATAACCAAAAAAGTGAAAGACGTGTACACTAAAAACTACAAAACAATGCTGAAAGAAATTAAAGGAGACCTAAATAAATGCAAAGACATCCCATGTTCCTTGATTGAAAGACGTAATATTGGTAAGATGTCAATGATACTCAAAGCAATCTACGTATTTTATGCAATCCCTGTCAAAATTCCAACAGCCTTTTTTGCAGAAATGGAAATGCCAGCTCTCAAATCCATATGTAAGTGTAGGGGCCCTAAAGAGCCAAAGACAATTTTGTCAACGACCTAAATATAAAATGCTTAGAAGAAAACACAGGGTCAGTGGGCGCTTAGATTTGACACCAAAAGCACAAGCATTTCTCTAATGATTAGTGATGTTGAGCATTCTTTCATGTGTTTGTTGGCAGTCTGTATATCTTCTTTGGAGAAATGTCTATTTAGGTCTTCTGCCCATTTTTGGATTGGGTTGTTTGTTTTTTTGTTATTGAGCTGCATGAGCTGCTTCTAAATTTTGGAGATTAATCCTTTGTCAGTTGCTTCATTTGCAAACATTTTCTCCCATTCTGAGGGTTGTCATTTGGTCTTGTTTATGATTTCCTTTGCTGTGCAAAAGCTTTTAAGTTTCATTAGGTCCCATTTGTTTATTTTTCACACCGGTCAGAATGGCCATCATCAAAAAATCTAGAAACAATAAATGCTGGAGAAGGTGTGGAGAAAAGGGAACACTCTTGCACTGTTGGTGGGAATGTAAATTGATACAGCCACTATGGAGAACAGTATGGAGGTTCCTTAAAAAACTACAAATAGAACTACCATACGACCCAGCAATCCCACTGCTGGGCATGTACCCTGAGAAAACCATAATTCAAAAAGAGTCATGTACCAAAATGTTCATTGCAGCTCTATTTACAATAGCCAGGAGATGGAAACAACCTAAGTGTCCATCATCAGATGAATGGATAAAGAAGATGTGGCACATGTATACAATGGAATATTACTCACCCATAAAAAGAAACGAAATTGAGTTATTTGTAGTGAGGTGGATGGACCTAGAGTCTGTCATACAGAGTGAAGTAAGTCAGAAAGAGAAAAACAAATACCGTATGCTAACGCATATATATGGAATCTAAGAAAAAAAAAAAAGGTCATGAAGAACCTAGGGGTAAGACGGGAATAAAGACACAGACCTACTAGAGCATGGACTTGAGGATATGGGGAGGGGGAAGGGTAAGCTGTGACAAAGTGAGAGAGTGGCATGGACATATATTCACTACCAAATGTAAAACAGATAGCTAGTGGGAAGCAGCCGCACAGCACAGGGAGATCAGCTAGGTGGTTTGTGACCACCTAGAGGGGTGGGATAGGGAGGGTGGGAGGGAGGGAGACGCAAGAGGGAAGATATGGGAACATACGTATATGTATAACTGATTCACTTTGTTACAAAGCAGAAACTAACACACCATTGTAAAGCAATTATACTCCAATAAAGATGTTAAAAAAAAATAAGTTCTACGATAAATACAAAAACCTTCCTGATTTTAAAAAAAAAAGCACAAGTAACAAAAGAAAAAAATAGGTAAACTGGATTTCATCAAAATTAAAACTTATGGGCATCAAAGGCCATTCTCAAGAAAGTGCAAAAGCAATCTACACAATGGGAGAAAATATCTGCAACTCACATATCCGATAAGGCCTACTATCCAGAAGATATAAAGAACTTTTAAAACTCAACAAACAAAAATACAAACAAACCCATTTAAAAATGGGCAAAGAACTTGAACAGATGTTTTTCCAAAGAAGATGTATAAATGGCCAAAAGGCACATGAAAATATGTTCAAGATCATTAGTCACTAGGGAAATGCAAACCAAAGCCACAATGGTATACCATTTCACACCCAATAGGATGGCTGTAATTAAAACAAAAACAGACAAGCCAACAAACAGAAAATGACGGACACTGGCAAGTGCTATGGTCTGAATGTTTATGTCCCCACAAAATTCATATATTGAAATTCTCATTCCTGATGTAATGGCATTAGGATGTGGGGCCTTTGGGAGGTACTTAGGTCATGAAGGTGGAGCCTCAGGAATGTGATTAGTGCCATTATACAGGGACCCCATGGAGCTCCCTCACCCCGTCCACCCTGTGAGGACACAGTGAAAAAGCACCAGCTATGGACCAGAAAGAAGGCCCTCACCAGACCATGCTGGCACCCTGATCTCAGACGTCCAGCCTCCGGAACTGTAAGAAATAAATCCCCGTTGTTTATATCCTACGTTGTTTACAGCAGCCCGAACAGGCAAGAATAGCAGGAATGAAAAAGTGGGAACCCGTACGCTGCTGGTGGGAATGTAAAATAATTCAGCTACTGTGGACGTGTGTTTAGAAGCTCCTCAAAAAGCTAAACACAGAATAACTATGACTCAGCAACTCCACTTCTAGGTATTTACCCAGAGAATTGGAAACAGATAAACACATGTTCTAGCAGCACCATTTTCCATAACCCAAATAAACCGGCAGACCGCGCAACGGTCCATCAGCGTATGAGTGAATAAACATTGTGACATCCATACGATGGAATACTATTCAGCCATTACTCTGGTGGCAACTCAGCTGAGTGTACTGCGGTTCAGGCTTGACTCTAAACACCTGGGGTTAGTGTCAGACTCCAAGGCTGCCCCCACTTCAGACGCCAGCCGCAAGTCTCTGGGCTTCTGCAAGCCACCACGCTTCTGATTGGCTGGCTCTAAATTCAGGCGTTCCTATGACACCTTCAGCTTCGATAGTTCACGAGAATGACTCACAGAAGCCAGGAAAGTGTGAAAGAGGGTGATTATGTCTTGAAGCTTGATATTTCTAAACTAATACAGAAAAAACTTGTAGAAGGTGCATGGGAAAGGAACCTTGGAAAAGAGAGTTTTGTGTGTGATCAGGATTGGCTAAGAGT
The DNA here is from genome assembly GCF_964270905.1 of Leucopleurus acutus. Classification (NCBI taxonomy): domain Eukaryota; kingdom Metazoa; phylum Chordata; class Mammalia; order Artiodactyla; family Delphinidae; genus Leucopleurus; species Leucopleurus acutus. The sequence goes on along the minus strand of NC_139153.1, from coordinate 744,580 downwards.
AGAGCGAATTTAATTAAGCGAACTTTATGGTTAAAAGTAAACTGGTGCAAGACTGAAGTTTGATTTGCCCTCTGTTAGGAGAACAAAGTTTCCTGCACTACTGAGCTGCTCTTGACCACAGATCGTAAGTTTCTTTCTCTAGCTAGCTTGGAGTTTTCCAAAGGGCCCCTGAGCCATCTCAGAAAGAGCTATGAAACTAACTAGGATTGCTTGGTATGTGAAATGACGTTGTCAGATGAATGGTGACAAACATTCTTAGGTTGTACTGTATGGGTAAGTGTCATTAATGTAACTATTCCAGAAAAAAAGTTATATAAAGGTCCTAAAACTTGAATATGCTCTGGTATAATGTTATCAGTCACGATTCTAGTTATTATCTTAAAATGTTGTGTGTTATATAGCACTGTCAAGTGCATTATAATCAGATCTTTAATCAGGCTTTTAAAAAGTCTTTTGTCATTCATAAACAGTTATTGTTTCACTCTGATACTTTTACAAAAATGCTTTATCTTCAAGAAAATTCATAGAAAAGACTTTTTGACAAGTATAGGTTTCTGATAACTTTTAGATCATATCACTGAACTGGGTAAAAAATTAAAGAATTCTAATTGAAACCTTGACGGCTTCATAAAACTGTTAATAAGAGATCAGGGAGTAGTTACATAAGACTGAATGAACTGGTGAATATGGTTATAATTTTTACGGGCTCTGTCTGAAACATTACTGGCTTTTAATCTGTGTTTTCCAGATATAAGGAAATCCTTCCCCTCAAGCTAAGTACTGACTTACAGCAATTTGGTAAATTATACCTTCATAAGCAGAATTGAAACATTTACCTTTTCTCTCTACCTGATCCCTCCAGAGACTGGAAGCTCTTACGTTCCCAGCAACCTTATCAGGTAAATAAAGAAAGCCATCTCTTGACAGGTACAGGAATCTCAAGGTATTCTGGGAATCTCAAGAAAAGAGGAACTCATCCAGCTCTATAGATATGGTAGGAAGAATCTGGTAGCAAGTCCTTGGCATGGCTTTCCTGGCCTTGAGAGGTCTTTTAAAAATTCAATCTGAGATTCCTTATAAAAAGTTCCAGCAAAGCCAATTTTTAAAGAATGTGTATGATCAACTACACTTATGGGAATCATCAGACCAAGTTTATTGCAACCAGACTTATTTTGCAAATAAATTAGCCTTATTTTGGCTATATTTGGTAGAAATGAGGGTAATTTTAGAGATAAAAAGATTATGTGTCAGTGGGTTTTAAATTCTCGTCCTGTTAACTGAGGTCTGCATTTACAGCCTAAGACTCACCTGCCAGATACTTCCCTGTTATGTTACATAATTGTAAAGTTTAGCTGAATTATTAAAAAGACACTCTCAGTTTGTTTCTGAAGCTTATCACAGTGATCTATCCTCACATGAAGATCAAATGCCCCATGACCTGCGTCCAGGCCCTGTCAGAATTGAAAGCTTTTGTGTTAACGGTACTGTTGCCCCTAATACTTAGGAAGAAAAGGAAATTCTTTAGTTGTCCCAGAGTATAACTACCATGACACGTAACACTGCTTGCTGCTAAGCCCACGTGTACAACGTGTGTGTGACAATTTCGTATGATTGATAAAATGCATAGCCTATAAAATGTTTCTCCCATCAACGTGCCTCTGAGCTTGTCCATGATATCTGACTAGTTCTCCCCAACGAGAATAGCTACTCAAACGAATAAACAAAAGGTAGGCCTACCACCGAGGGACGTTATGGGTCAAGGGCAGGCAGAGACCACCCTGGACAGAGGGTAAAATATTTTGATTTATTAAAGGAATTACAAACAAAAAGGGAAAATGATAGAGAAAGCTTTCACATATTGAGGTATGCGTTATATGTGATTTATATATGATTTAACTTAACTAGAACAGCCTGCTTTTGTGGCCTATTGAATATGCATTGTACACCTCCTTTAATTATTAAGGAAAAATACATTTAGAAATCAAAATATAGTAACTGAGCTTTGGGCATCCTACACAGAGCTGGATGGCCATTGTGGGCAAGACCTCAGACAAAGAACTGAAAACTTAAATTTTCTGAGCTGTATCAGACCCAAGGACACCTCCAGTCATTCTCAAAGCAGCTGCGACACTGTGATCTCTAGGTCTCCTTAGAGCCTCTGTTGACACAAAGGAATTTTTACAGGGAATAACCTTACAGATGCAACACCCTCGGGTCAAACGGGCTCTGGACCCTGAGCTGTGTCTGACTCCCCTTGGCCAGAATTTATATGGGAGCCTCTTTCTGACCCCAAGGTTCTGAAGACATCCTAAAGACAACTAACGCCGTCCCCAACTAGAATGCAAGGGTCGATTCTTCTCATGGCCTTTCCTGTCATCTCTCCCTGGCAGGTTAAAGTTTTCTGGAACATCACACGAGACACCCAACAGGGTTGGAATTTTACGGACTGCTGGGTCTGCCGTCAGCCTCAAACCAGGAATGAAGATTGGCCCCTGGACCAACAGGGGACCCCACTGACAACTGGGAACTTCACCAAACTCCAGTTTAATTCCTCCACATCTGTGCTCCTGCCCAGGGACATCAAGGTTGCCCCCATTACCACTCGCACCCCAACAAAGGCACGTGCGTTAGTTGAATCCCCGTTTTCTGGGGGCCCAACCAATCTTCCCATCTGGAGCCTGGGTCCATGGGCTGCTTCTTGGCCCTGGGAACGTGATCACACCGAGCCTGGAAGGTGTCCGGCCCACGCAGTCAGTGCCCTGGATGTCAGGGCACCATCACTAGCCCGAAGGTGACTAAAGAGAACCTCACACAGGGTGCGCCCCCGAGGGGTATGTGCTCCTGGGCCCCAGCACAGGGGCACCCAGGCCGCAAACTGCCTCTAAGAAAGCTCCAGTGGACGTGGGGCTGTCGGCGGTGTGCACCCGACCCACGCTACACTCAGGGTTTTAAATTCACTCACCACTCCGCCCGGACGCAGAGCCACTCTTCGGGGCAGGAGGAGAGCTGGGCTGGTGGCCGCAGGCGTGGTCGCCCCTGTAGGTGCCCGGGTGAGCCTGGCGGGAACGCCCTCGGCGGTGGCCTGGGTAACTGGAGAGCCCGGTTCCGACTTCAGAAGGCAAACCTTCACTGGACTCTCTGGCCCACAAGACACTCAACCCCCGCATTGCTCCTGATTCCCTGCTGGCTGGTCCAGGGGGGCTTGTGCCCCAGCAAACGCTTCCGCTGTTGCTATGGTAACATCCGCGGTCAAACAGAGGAGCGGCAGCCTCTGCTGGGCAGGCCTGACTCAACAGGCCTGGGCGGCGTCCAAGGGGCGCTCCGGCTTCCAGGCCCCTCAGTTATTCGCCGGCTCCGGCTCTCTGGTCCGTGTGTCCTCAGTCTGCCCGGTGAGTTTCGTCTCTTCGAGAAGTGAGGCCATCAAGCTCCACATGACGGCCCAGGGGTACAAGAAAACGCGGCGACGGCCGGGTGACGCCCGGGGCTCCCTCGGCTGGCCACGGACACCCTGCTTCTCAGCCCAGCGACCGCCTGCCGTCCGCTTGAGAACGAGGCGCAGTGACAAGGCAGGGGGCTGTCACCAAGGCAGGCAGCGCTAGCTCCCCGCCATCCCTGAGGGCACGCGGGCTGTCGGCAGCGACGGGAGGACAGGAAAACCGGAGGCGCCGGAACCGGAACGGCCACGTCCAAGATGGCGGCGGGGCTGCGTCCGGGAGCCCCTCCTCCCGGCGGGCTCGTCGCGGTGCCTCAGCATCCAGGTGCACCTGCCGGTGCCCGTGAAGGACGATTAAAGAAGGGAGTGCCTTGGGCTTCCCTGGTGGCGCAGTGGTTGGGAGTCCGCCTGCCGATGCAGGGGACACGGGTTCGTGCCCTGGTCTGGGAAGATCCCACGTGCCGCGGAGCGGCTGGGTCCGTGAGCCATGGCCGCTGAGCTTGTGCGTCCGGAGCCTGTGCTCCGCAACGGGAGAGGCCACAACAGTGAGAGGCCCGCGTACCGCAAAAAGAAAAAAAAAAAAGAAGGGAGTTCCAGGGAGAGCCCCCCCTCTTCCCAGAAGACGATGCCTGTGCCGCCTTCAGTAACCCTGCCTTGAAAACCTCGCCCTGATCCCTAAGGAGAAGCGAGCCCTCTGCTTCTCCAGCCCTTTCTGCCCCGTGCGCTACAGGCAGATCCTCCAGGCTTCCAGGGCGTTGGGCCGGTGGGGGCAGGCGGCGGCAGGAGGGCAGGGATAGGGTACTAGTGCCGCTTTCCCCCACCTTCCCGTAGTAGCTCTGTCCTCTGCGGCCACCGTCCCCTCCTGGACCTGCCCCTTCTGCAGCTGCAGCCATGGTGGGTCCAGGAACCACACGCCTGCCCGGCTCCCGAGTAGACGGCCAACAGCCCCCCTGACTCAGCCCTCCCCTCTGCAAATCATCCCTTCACCAATTTCTCTTAGTTAAACTCTGTAAAGCATGTGGTCTCTCTCTCCTGCTGAGACGCGGACGGATACATCAGCCGTGTAACACCTGGCACCTGGGACCCTTTGCTGCAGGGCTTGTACCTGGACAGACGGTCCCTCGGGCAACAGATACAAAGAAACTAGTAGAAGGGAGTAAAAATTATCGTATGCATGTTCAGTTGGGGCAAATTATGAACAACAAGATACAAAAAGACCAAAAAATCCAACTGCCACTTCTGATGAGTCAGGAGCAAAAGCAGGGTCCTGGGCACGCACCCTGCACACAGCACCACCCACGGGGTGCACAGAACACCTAAAGTCACCCCTCCAGCCCGACCCCTGAACCCACCCCTACCCTCACCCCGTATAAGGAACCAGATCACCAGCCCCCCAGGGAGCAAGGGCACCTGTTGCTTTCACTCTCTCCTGTTACAGCACGAGTCCCAATAAAGCCTCGCCTGAATTTCTCGTCTGGCCTCTAACCAATTTCTGTTGATTAACGAGGCCAAGAACCCTGGTCAGTAACACTTAGATGCAAGAGGAAAATGAAACAGTGGACCTGCTGCCAGCCAGACTGTTCTTACCTTCTCTGCGCCTATCACGGGGCCCTGAGAGTCACAGCTGCTGCGTTAGCCATAAGGTGAAGAAGCAAGTGACACTACAGTGTGTACAACAGGATCCCTGATAGATATTTAGATAGAGAGATATAGACAGATGATAGGCAGATGATAGATACATGATAGATAGATGGATGATACGTAGATAGATGATTGATAGATAAATGATAGATGATTGACAGATAGATAATAGATAGATACACAAAAGATAGATGGATGAGAACATGTTTTATGAAAAGAGATTTGGGGGACTTCCCTGGTGGTGCAGTGGTTAAGAATCTGCCTGCCAATGCAGGGGACACGGGTTCAATCCCCGGTCCGGGAAGATCCCACATGCCTTGGAGCAACTAAGCCTGTGCGCCACAACTACTGAGCCTGCATCTAGAGCCCACAAGCCACAACTACTGAGCCCATGCACCACAACTACTGAAGCCCAAGCGCCCTAGAGCCCGTGGTCTGCAACAAGAGAAGCCACCACAGTGAGAAGCCCGCGCACCGCAACGAAGAGTAGCCCCCGCTCACAACTAGAGAAAGCCCAGGTGCAGCAACGAAGACCCAACACAGCCAAAACGTAAATAAATAAATAAAAGTTTTTTTTAAAAAAGAGATTTTTGGAAGATTTATCTGGACATTGGCAGTGATTGTCTTTGATAGAAATGCCTGGAGGCCAGGCTTCACTTTCTCCACTCCAGAGTTGTTTACTTTTCACAGTGTCCATTCCTTCTTTCTCTTTAGCAAGACAGACGGCGTGGAAGGGTTTACTCTGTTGTCCATAAGAAACGACCCAAACCGCAGTGGTTTTGTTTTGCCCACAGGCAATCTGACCTGGCCTCGCCCGGGCGGCTCTGGGCATCTGGCCGCAGGTCAGCAGGGGCTCTGCTCCTGGGGTTTGGCGGGTCATCAGCTGGGGAAACAGTGGGGAGAGTGGCCGGCGTGCTTCTCACCCTCCCACAGGCCAGCCCCGGCGTGTCTCCGTGATGCCGCAGATGTCCCAGGGGAGCACCAACCACAAGCACCTTCCAAGCCTCTGCGTGCCTCACGGTGGCTGCGGCCCTGTGAGGAGGCTGAGCAATGACGGTGGCCCCCAAGGGTCTCCCCAGAGCCAGAGGCAGCCTGGGATGCTAAGGGCACTGGGCCTGGAGGTTAGCACCTCAGTCCTGGGGCAGCTCCAGCCCTCAGCCGGCCTCGGTCACACACGGAGTAACAGCGACAGCGTCACCGCTCAGAAGGTTTAAGGCCAAGCCTCACGACCCTGCCCATCTCAGAGGGGCCACCGGGCTCGATGGTCCTGTGGCCACATTTGGTAGGGCTGTGCAGGCTCAGGACATGCCCTGCTCACCAACTCCCCTCGTGTCCCTGACACCATGGCCACCACCACTGTCCTGAGACGGATTTTGTGTGTGTGTGTGTGGTACGCGGGCCTCTCACTGTTGTGGCCTCTCCCGTTGCGGAGCACAGGCTCCGGACGCACAGGCTCAGCGGCCATGGCTCACGGGCCCAGCCGCTCCGCGGCATGTGGGATCCTCCCGGACTGAGGCACGAACCCGTGTCCCCTGCATCGGCAGGTGGACTCTCAACCACTGCGCCACCAGGGAAGCCCGAGACCGATGTTTTTTGTTAAGCTTATGCCTTGCTTACTTATGGGCCTTCCTGGCCCCAGTGAGTGTTTGGCCTTGCGACTCGGGTGAGTGGACACAGTGGACGCAGAGACAGTGCTGACTGAAGACTGGCACGTGTGGGGACCGAGGGCACAGGAGAGAGATGGGGAGGCCTGGGCCGGAGGTGAGGGGGTGAGGGTGGGATCCAGCGCACACCGGTTCTGGGTGCCTTCGAAGGCCCAGGCCGCTGAATTCAAGTCCTATCTCCCCGCTGGTGGGCAACTTGCTGGCGGGTGGGTTTTGTGGGGCTCTTAGGTCTCTATGCAGCCGCCTTCTGTGGCACAGGCTCGTCATTCTACCTCACAACCGGTCCACGTGGATGCAGGGGGCAAAGAGAGGGGCTTGCTAGCCTGTGCTCTGTCTTCCTGCTTCCCAGCCTCCACAAAGGGAAAAGCCCCCATTAGTGCATCTTCTCCTGGAGGCCGGAAACGTTCTTCAATTGCCCTGAATCTCAGTGTCTGGGAGAGCACAGAACCTCTCAGCCCAAGAGCCCCACTTTATGGATGGAGAAAGTGAGGCCCTGGGAGGCCTCACAGCACCTGACGGAGCGGGGACGGTTCCTAGATCTTTTAACTCTCATGAAGGAGAAAGAGAGCAAAGAGAAGAGGGGGCCAGGCTTGGCCTGAGGCTGGCCAGCACCCCCCTCCTTCCTCAGAGGCCAGGAAGTTTCCTCTTCTTACGCGATGCAAGTGAGCTGGCAAGGCCCCTGAGGACCCTCATACGAATAACAACAGAGGCACCATCCGGCGTCATCCCTGTGGGGTGAAGGGCCTTCCTCCTGGTGCCCTGACCCACGGACCGGACCGGAGCTGGACCTGTGGGTGGCCCTGCAGCCTGACCGGAGGGGGGCAGTGGAGTGCAGCAGACCATCTGGAATACTGGCTCTGCTGGAAACCTCTGGCGGGGATGGCGGTGCCCCCAGGGGCCACGTTCTAGGGCCCGGGCAGGTCGCTCTAAAGTCCCGTGGAAAACTGCCGCGAGCGCCGGCCTGGCCAAGTCAGCACAGCCAAGTGCCTCTGCCGCTGGGTCACGGCGCTGCTGAGGCCGCTCAGCCCTGGGGTCCAAGACCCTGGAGGAGCCTCGGGAGGGCACAGAGGTCCCGGGACCTGGACCTGCTGCAGGGCGGGAGGTGCCCGGCGTCTGTGCTGGTCCCACCAGCGCCGTGGGACACAGAGCAGAGCACGCAGTAGGCGCTTCGGCAGGTAGTGGGTGCCTTAGCTCCTCCCACCCGGTGCTCTCCTGGGCAGGCATCGCGGGCAAGCGTGTTTGATGATTCGGCCCCGTTGGACGTGTGCATGATGCAAAGTCCCCGTGTGTGCTTCCCCTCCCTGCTGGCCCTTTCATCCCATTGCACAACGGACAGAGGGGTTACATCAGCTCAGCGGCCCAGGCCAGCATGTGATTCAGCATTTCCAGGGCTTTCTGCTGCCTCTTGAGAAACTGGCTTTGACGGGGCACAGAGGGATCTGTGGCAACCCTCCCGCCAGGAGCAAGTCCCCGAGGTATCCGTGCTCTCGCTTTGGCTGCCACGGAGCATGTGGCCACCTCGTCCTCCCCTACTCTTGTCCTGCCAGTCCCGGCCCTCCACCCCAGAGTCTCAGAGCAGAGAAAGGGCCTGTGAAGAGCGACACCTGTCCCCGGGGGGTGAGCTGAGCTCCCCAAGTCCAGGGCATGAGGCTTCAGCAGCACAGCCTCAGGCCACACAGGGTACCTTGGGGGCTGGCGCGGAAGCCCCCCAGGCCTAAATTAGAAGTGAAACATGAGAGTAAAGAGCAATATAAGAAATGAAATCAGCTAAGTTTTGATGAAATGAAAAGTTAGAGATTTTCTTTAAAAACTTAATGCAGGGGCTTCCCTGGTGGCGCAGTGGTTGGGAGTCCGCCTGCCGATGCAGGGGACACGGGTTCGTGCCCCGGTCCGGGAGGATCCCTCGTGCCGCGGAGCGGCTGGGCCCGTGAGCCATGGCCGCTGAGCCTGCGTGTCCGGAGCCTGTGCTCCGCAACGGGAGAGGCCACACAGTGAGAGGCCTGCGTACCGCAAAAAAAAAAAAAAAAACTTCATGCAAAGTCCATGCGGTCAGGATGAATTTTACCCCATAAAGCAGTACAGCATCTTAAATGGAATTCATCCCTCAAATGAATCTCTCTCCACTTCCCATCGTAACCAAACCAAAATCCCAGTCATTTCAGGAACACTCCTCCCCCTTTCTGGGTCTGTGTCCATCTCTGTGGGTCGGGAAGGCATTGGCACCGTGTTCATCCTGGCCCCGACTCTGGGTCCAGGAAAGCTGGGGGCCAGGATGGGTGTGTGCATGACTTGTGGACTCACACCCTGTCCCCAGCGGGCATCGGTGGGAGGAGGAGAGGGGCAGGGCCACCCCACGGGGCGAGGGGAGGGAAGGACACTTCCCGGGCAGGCCCTCTTTCCACGGGGCCTGTTGCCCGCGGCGGGGGGGGGGGGGGACACAGACCCAGAACGTGAGGGGAAAACAGCACACCCCTTCAGAGACAGCCTCGCAGAGGGACGTAGCCGACCCCCCCGGCTGCCTCACCCTGCTGTCGGCAGGATAGCTGTGCAACTGTCCAAACGTCCTGTTGCACCTTGCACTGTGTTCTCATTATCAGAACAAACAGACCACCCGGGAGTGGAAGTGCAGGTGCTGGGCCTGAACTGGCAGGGCGATGCCTCGGGGCTGGAGGACGTGTCTCGGTCACTCACTTGGGCTCTGGACCTCAGCCTGCAACCAGACGTCCACCAATGAAAGCAAAGGACGACACAAACGACAAGTCAGAAATGCGGGGATGTGTCATCAAAGACTCTGAGACAGGAGGGGGCCCAGGGCTCTGTGGGATCAGAGCCGCTGGGAGAGGACCCCACCCCCATCCCGAAGCCTGGCCACGCAGCAGCGGGTGTTCCTCGCAGGGGCATCTCGGACAGAGGCGGGCAGCGCTCCGCTTGGCTTCACGTAGGCGCAGCGCCCGACATGTTTCAAGCTACAGCCATTTACAAAGAATCCAAGGCTTGCCACCTCGTGATCCCGACTGGCCTTTCTCCCAAAACACTTGGATTCCCTGCCTGCCTCACATTTAAAACACACATACGCCCAGAGTTCCAAGTTAGGGGAGTTAATCCAGTCCCTCCAGCCACTGGGGGCTGCCCCTGCCCGGGCTGGGGGCCCCGCCACAAACACCCTGTGAGCCAAACACAAAGGCCGACTGGGGGGGGTCAATCAGCGTAGCCCGCGGGAGGCGGGGGGGGGGGTGACTGTCAGAAGGGGGGCAGCTGGGCAGGCCTGACGTCAGAATGTCCCGTTTTTTTGCAAAAAGACAGAAACCTGGGTTTTAGAGGAAATCGAAACTTTTAAAATCATAGTAAGGCCAAACAGCGTATCTGTGAGCTGGATGCTTGCAGGGGGGTGGGATGGGGACTGGGGTGTCCTGAGTGACAGGGGTCCCTGCGGCGCCTGGCGTGACAGGCACTCAGCAAGTAATTCCTGGATGGGTGGATGAATGGATGGACGAATGAATGAACGTTTTGGCAGGATGCCCGGCTCCCACGGGGCCCGCGAGGTTGTTTACCCCATGTCCCGTGGGAGAACATGGCGTCCAGAGGGAGCTTCCCCACGGAAGTGCCGGAGCCCACAGGGACCGGAGGGTTGGCTGACAACCGTGGCAGCGAGAGGCTGGGGGGAGGACCCAAGCTGTGCGGTCAGGCCCAGGGGCCCTACTGGAGCTCCGTTTCCCTGGGCAGCGGCCGCCACTCCTTAAGCCCTCCTGTCACGGTTGGACACAAGCACAAAGGCACAAACACAAAAACCTCAGTTAGCGGGAGCCCCTGAGGAAGAAGCCTGGCCCCCAACAGCCCCTTGTGCAGCTCTTCCCAGGAGGCCTCAGGCCCCAAAGGCCAGGCCAGCAGGGCAGGGGCTGGGCTGGGCCGGAGAGGATTCAAGTGTGCTCCGCCGCGCCCCACCCCCCCCCCGGGGGGAGCTGGACGTGGTTTTCTGTGCCCAGGACTTCGGGCCCTTTGCCTTTGGCTCGTCCACTAAGGAGACAGGCTGCTCACCCAGGGCCTCCCTCCAAGTGTGTTTGAAGGTTCTCTGTGTGTGCGCTCCACTGCAATGCATAAGTGCACATGTATGCAAGCATCTTGCCTGTGAATGCATGGCTCTGTGTGTGCAAAGACCCCTACTACGTGTATTTGTTTGTGGAGAGCATGGTGTGGAGGGTATAGACCACTGTCTGTGTCCCACCTGCAGTGCCTGCTTGTGCACAAAGGCCGTGTGTTCCTCTTACTGTGTCGGTGCATTCCGGTGTGTGCGCGCGCGCGCTCGCCCCTGCGCACGTGCTGGGCTGAGGTGCGCGTGCCCCCGCCGCCCCGGAGGCCAGCGCCCTCCTGGACGTCGCCCCCCAGACGCGCTCAGCACCACCACCACCACCCCCCGCCCCACCCCCCGGCACCCCCGTGCCCTCCCCCTGCGGGCGGCGGAGCATCCGGCAGGGCTCTGGGCGGAGCGCCGCGCCCGGGGGAGGTCGGGCGCATTCCTGCGCGCGCTCAGGCCGGAATCGGTACATTCCATTCATAACACTCCCTCGAGCGGGGGAGGGAGGACGGAGCGGAGAGTTAGTGATTAAACGGAGGAAGAACGAGGCTCCGCTTGGTTGGGCGCAGGATCAGCGCTGGAGGCGAGGAGCACGTGAGCTGCTTCCCGGGAACCCGCCGGCTGCTCACAGGTGGCCTCGTGGTTATGTTCGGACACGGCACCACGGTGCACCGGGTGCAGGGGGCAGTGACGGTCAGAGGCGGCCAAGGGGCCTTTGGGCAGCCTAAGTACAGGTAGTCTTCTCCCGCAGGCCCGCTATAGGTTTTGTTGTCACTCCCACTGTACAGATGGGAAGACTGAGCCTCAGAGATGAAGGTGCTTGTGCCTGGTAGCATCATCACAGCAGCGACAGCCTTTGCAAAGCCCTGGCCCACTGAGGGGAGCTTTTGCCTGCCTGATGACCACATCTCCCTCAGCTGAGTGCCGCCCTCCTCCAAAGCCCCCTATGCCCCTGCCACTCCTCTTGGCCCTGGGTGTGCTGTCCCGTTTGTTTTGGGGAGGATCTCACCTCCCCAGCTGAGCTGTGCCTTCCCCAAGAACGGGGCCCGAATCCCACCTGTGCCCGGCCAATAGGCAGTGGGAGCTCAGCTGGCGGGACACTCTGGCGTGAGGGATGTCATGGCCCCACTGGACACGGTGGCAGAGAGAACAGGCGAGAAGCAGCTGAATCTGACTCGGCTCCAGGTGGACAGGGAGGTGGTGTGGAGGAGAGGGGGCTCTGGCTGAGGGCACGGCCAGCATGGCTGGGACAGCTGTGGCCTCGTCCCAGCGCTGAGCAGGGGTGACGTGGAGTAGACAACTCAGTGCCCAGTTCTGCTGGCCCTGGCCGGGGCCAGGCTGCCGAGGGTGCAGCCTCTGCTGTGTGTCTGAGGACAGCTGGGGGGAGCTGGGGGCTGGGGGAGCGGCTGGCACTGGGGCTACGTGAAGAAAGGCTTCTGTGGGGGGCGCTGGATGGGCCCTAGCGTCACACTGCAGGCAGGTGGTGGACAGCAGAGGACCATCTTCAAAAGGCAGAGAAAAGAGTCATGTGTCCACCTGTCCGCCGCAGGCCGCCATCCACCTGAGGCCCCGTGACCCCCGGATTAGCCAGAACGATGCCTAGAGGTTCTGTGATTGACGGGGGAGATGCTGGAACAGGGTGGCCTACAGGTCCCGCTCAGCCAGCCAGGCATCGGCCACGCAGCGGGCAGGGGCCTCTCCTGGGCTGGAAGACCTGGGCAGATCACTGCGCCACTCCAGCAGGTCACTGTGACTGGGCAGGCTTTGTCCGCTCAGCGTCGGTGGGCAGGGGTGGTCCTGGTGTCCCCGGGGGGCAGTGGCAGGAGTCACTCGGCAAATGCGCTGGCCCCCTGGTCCCCACCTCACCCTCTCCTTCCTCCTCCGTCTCCTTATCACGATGGGCTTGTCTGGACCCGTCCTCCCAGGGAGAAGCTGAGTCGCCTGCATTTGTGCCCACAGAGGCTTGCTGCTCTGTAGTCTACAGCGGCGGTTCTCGACGTTGGTCCAGAGAGCTCTGGGCCCCCAAGACCCTTTCCGGGGGGTGCTCGTGATAGTGCCAGGGGGTGTTTTCCTCTCTCACCTCTCCTGAGGGTACAGCAGCATCTTCAGGGTGACGCGCTGTCGTGCAATCGCAGCTCCAACTGCCGATGAGACGTGTGCTGTGCGTCCTTGCGCTTCAACGTCTCTCCATCCTAATTAATTAATTTAAAAAGGGATCCCAGACCAAAAATGTTTGAGAATCGCCAATTTAAACTGGGTTCAAACCCAGGTTCTGTCCCTGACTGTCTACAAGGCCTGGAACAAATACTTAACATAAGAACCTGCAGCCCCTCTGCTTAAAGAGGGCAGAACGGCACCTCCCTCCTGGTGCCCACACGGGCGTGCGTGAGGCTGGAAACGGAACACGGTGGGTGGTGCACCCAGCGGGTAAACCCGTGGGGCTCTGCCTTGCAGACACCCCTCCGTCCTCTGGAGAAAGGCGGCCAGCTCCCTCCAAGGCCCTGGGCGCCCGTGGGGTTTGGAGGGACTCTTAGCAGCTCTTCAGAGTCTGGCAAACAAGAGCCACCCGAGCCCCTGCCCCAGCGCATTCATCCCGCCTGGCACCTTCCCCAGGCGGGCGCCCGGCCAGCTCCCTGAGCACACATTTTCCTGCATGTCCGAGGTGTGAGAAAAGTAACACGTTTGTTGTTGATCTTGCTGGAAAGGGCCTGGTTTTAGAAAGCGGTGTGTTTTGAACTTGTTGCAGAGTACATTCTGTAAGTCCTGACCAAAATACCAACTGACATAAAAGGAGCTCCTTCACGGAAAAAATATTTTGCTTGGAGATGGACCCCTGGATGCCGATGGAGGGTAAAGTGCGTCCTTCCCCACGCCAAGCCGGAGCCATCCGGGGCGAGTGCCGGGATTCAGCCTTTGCTGCCTGGGCTGCCACCTCCGAGGGAAGCCACGGGGGGAAAGGCCGTTCCAGCTGAAAAGAGAATTCAGTGTGGTGGCCAGTTACAAAATAAACATACAAAACCCGTGGCTTGCCAAACGCCCTAAAATAACTGTAACAGAATATATTGGAAAAAAGATTCCATTCACAATTCAATGAGAAATTAGGAATCCCGGCAATAAACTAAACAAGGAAACACACACAGGACGGGAGGCTCCAGCTCTCACCTGAGAAATAAAAATCGAGTCGGAAAAAAAAAAAATCATTGAGTCGATGGAGAGAAAGACGTGTCTCTGCATAGAAAGCCATAATATTTTTAAAATGTCCATTTTCTAGCAGAAATATTTGAAAAGGAAAGCAAGAGGGTGGGGGATGGGATTATCAGCGACGAAGGCTAAAATCCTTTAAACACTGAACTCCTGACGCAAGAATGGAATGGAAAACAATAGAAAGTCGACATGGCAGCCTGAAGTTATATAAACACTTGATACATGAAAAGATGACCTTTCAAATCAGTGGAAAAAGCTAAGGGCCTTTTTCAATCAACAGTTTGGGCAAATCGCCAACCCGCTGAAATCAAATAAAAGTAGATTCCTGTTCCGTGTTCTAGATGGATTAAAGATTCAAACGTAAAATGAAACCATGAAAACACTAGAAGCATATTCCAGTGAGTATTTATGTAATCTTGGGGGTGAGGGAGAACTTAACATGAAACCAAAGATTAAAACAATAAGGAAAAGGTAACGGGTTTGACCAGAAAACATTTCAAAACTTCATTGTGTCAATAACTACAAACAGATCGTCTCTTTAGAAATGGACTAGAGCGGCTTTGGCTGCAACCCTTTCCAAGCTCTCATCAACACAGGAAAACAACAAAACTCGCCACATTCATCCAGGCAGCAAATTTTCATCTATCGCTGTGAAAAAAGAGAAATAAAAACAGAAAAGCCCCTGCCGGAAGGGAGCTGACATCTACGATGAGAGCCAAACCAGTGAGGTAAACGAATGAAAAGACTGCCCACTGAAAACTCAGACGGAAACCCAAAAGGGCGACTCTGGAGAAGCCGCCAGTGAAAAGGCAGGGCGACGGCTGCCATCTTCCTGCGGTCCTGCAGGTGGTCATTTCAGAGGCACCGCCCTTCCGAACCCTTTTAACCCTCTTCAGTGTGTTTTTGTCTCCTAATGCGACCTACTTTGCTTACTTTTGCTTACTTTGCTACTTCCTTGAAAGGCTGAATGTTCACAGCGGGTCACACACACAATTGCAGGTGAACGTGTGATTTCGGATTAGGAGGAAGTGTTCCTGATGGTAGGTGGTCCCTGGATGAGTGTTTTCAATTTTAATCGTTTTCTATTGATTTTAAGGTCTATGAGGAAAGCACTCGTATTCCGTGTATGGGAGACCTGCGGCATTTCCTTTTAAATAAGTATGTTTAAGTAGGGAGTTGATTTGAAAACCAAGGTTAAGTGCACGATAACACGCTTGGTTCAAGCACATGGCCAAAGTCACGACCTTGGCGAGGGAAGCGACTGCTCTCCGGGACACGCTGCTGTGGGCAAGGGGCCGCCAGAGGGCTTCCTCCGCCGTTTCAGGACCTCCAGCGACAAGCACTGAGGGGTGAGGGGACCCAGTGAGGAGGTGAGCAGGACGGTGGGGCTTGAGCTGGGGCGCTGGGGCGGGAGAGAAGCGTCCTTGTGGAGGGACTGAAAGCACCCGGGGGTGGGTTAGAATGAGGGCATCTCGGCTGCGGGGAGACCCTTGGAGGAGGTCCCTTAGAAGGACCCTTGGCCCCTGGGGCTTTGAACACAGGCTCTGATGCCGGGCTCCTGGGCTTAAGGTGCCGAATGGCTCTGTGCCTCTGTTGGCCCAGGGCACAGGCCCGGCCGCCCGTCCACGCAGGGTCACATCCACATGGAGGTGGGGGGTGGGGAACCCGCAGCCCGAGGCCCCAGATGGAGGTTCCCCCCTCCCCGGAGCTGGCGCCTCGTGGAGTCAGCTCCCGCCCTGAGGGCGCAGGCACGTGGCTCCCTGGTCCCATGTCAGCTCTTCCCATCGGTCTCCTCCCACTCAGGGTCCCGGAGCTCACCTCCAGGACTCCCAGGGTCCCTGCCCCAGGGTCTGAGGCTCTCCGGCCCTAGGAAGACGGGAGCAATACCCGCTCCTTTTCCCACCGGCCCGGGGGGAGCGCGAGCCACCCCCAGAGGCCCGCTGAGATGTTGTCCGGCTGGACCCTGCTTCCCTGGGTGTGAAACCAGACGGGGTGCCTCGGCCAACATTAACGCTGCAAGTGACGGGTGCGTGGCGAGTGGTGAGCAGGAAAGGGTCCGGGTGAGTCTAAGGAAAGGAAGCCGCGCACAGATCCGGTGTTTTCAGACAGAGCCACAGCCCTGTCACCCAGTCTTTCGTTTCTCTCTCCCTCCCTCCTTTTCTGTTTTCAAAGAAATTCAGTTCAGCACTAGAGTTGACAGCAACACTCAGTAACTCATGGCACAATCTCCCCTGTGCAGACATCACAGAGGCAATGCTTGTGAAACACAGAGAAGTTTCCACAGTGCTGGAATTGGAACTATTGCTCAAGGTCCATCAGAAGCTCCCGCGCCATGTGTGCTGGCTGCGTGTGCCACAGCTGCTTCGCGCCCACCTCCAGCCTGCGCTCTGGGCGACGGGTGTCCGGCTGGCGAGGGAAGCCCAACAGGCTGCTTCATGGAAGGACAGTCAGACCACAGGATCCGGAGAGCCACCCCCGGGACAGCAGGGGCTCCTGGAAGCACGGAGGTGCCAAGAAATGGTTGCGGGGTGGGGCAGCCCATTCACCGTTCACCGCCGAGCGTCAGCCCGGGGGCTTTGTGCTTCAGTAAATGAGCTAAGTGGGGCCTCTGCAAAGATCAGGGAAGACAGAGGACCAAAGAAATTAAGAAAGTTGGCAAAGAACTCTACTCACAGAGGAAGAGCTATCTGTTGAAATGACGACTACAAAAACAAAATGTAAATTTCAGACAGCATTTGCACAGCTATCTCAATAAGATTCTAGAAAACCTGGGAATCTGTGGAACAAGATATTAATGGTAATACGACAACAAGCTGAGATTAAATGGGAGATGCTGAGGGGCAGGCAGGAGTGACACAGGACATGGGTGGGCTTCTAACTCTTCATGTGGAGACAGTTCCAAGCCTGCAGAAGAACGTGTGGGAGTGAGGACAGTACACAGACACTCACTGTCTTCACCAAGAGCGACCTGTTGTTAACATCGGGCTACACTTTCATCATCATCTCCTGTCTCCCTCTGAACTACAAGAGTAGTACAGTCCGCGAAATGTGACAGATTTAATCAATCCTGTGCTTCTCCTAGTACAATAAAGCCTCCTGCCCAGAGCACGAGGACCAGGGCGCAGAGGATGAAAGCGGGGAGACCAGGGATCCCAGGGGCCAGATGATTTTGAACTCGGATGATGCCTAGTTTTGGAAGCTGGGACGGTGCATACACTCTGTGCCTGTAACGCTCTCCAGGGATGGAGGCTAGCCCCCCACAATCAAACACATCAACATCCCTTACGGCCCTCGAGAACATTCAGACCACAGTGGCTCCAGCCATTCCCATCAGGTCTGGCCACCACGTGAGTCCAGGTCAGTTCAGGGTTTTCTGGCGAATGGTTATGGGCAGAATGTCCATTTTCAGAGCCTTGTGGACATGGAGGTGCGGTTGAGGCACTGTGGTGGGTCCCCGTCCCCCGGCGGAGCAGACGTTCCAGAAGACCCAGGTCAATCGATACAGGATGCAGTAAACAGGACTCTCACGCGGGGATAAACACCTCAAGAAAGCGGGCCGGGAGGGTGAGACACAGAGTGGGCTCCTCCGGCCACGGCAACGGGGAGGTCCCGCTGAAGTGGGACCCCAGGGCGTCACACAAACAGCATGGGGGGCTGGGTAGACTCATCAGGAACCTGTGGACCCCGGCGAGGCAGGGGATTCCAAGAGGGGCGTGGCCTACTCAGAGATGGTTTAAAAGCTTCAATATCTGCTGGGTGGCAGAGGTGGATGTGGGGAGAGAAGCAGAAAGTGAGGGACAGAGGATAGATTTCGGAGGCTGAGCCGCCAGGGAAGAGTGAAGGAAGCAGAAGACTCAAACGGCTTCTCAGTTTGGGGCCGTTTTCTTTTTTTCTTTTTTTTTTTTTTCGGTACGCGGGCCTCTCACTGCTGTGGCCTCTCCCATTGCAGAGCACAGGCTCCGGACGCGCAGGCTCAGCGGCCATGGCTCACGGGCCCAGCCGCTCTGCAGCATGTGGGATCTTCCCGGACCGGGGAACGAACCCGCGTCCCCTGCATCGGCAGGCGGACCCTCAACCACTGTGCCACCAGGGAAGCCCCAGACATACACTTTAGATATCAGTTCATTGTTTTAAAAAATCAAACAGTAAAAGAAGGTAACAGTAGCTCAGGCTGTGACGTAGCTCAATCAACCCTTAGAACAACGTTGGGCAGACACCGCCATCACTCCCCTTACAGACCGTGGCTTCCACAGCCCCGGGTAACATATCTCAGGAGTGGCAGCTGGGAACCAAATCCAGCCCTTTGTACTCAGGCCTGTGCCCCCAGCCCGCTGCCTGTGTGCTGTTCTCAAAAAAAAAAAAAAAAAAAGACTCATCCGGGAGTTGCTGGGTGAAAAGTTGTCCACGTTTGTGCCTCTAGTGCCCGTGGCCAGACCAACCGCGTCCCTCCCTGTCGCCACTCCTTCCCCCCAGAAAGGTGATCAGCTTCACAGCCTCGCCTGCACCACGGGGGGCTCACACCTCTCCTGTCTGCCCCCCGATTGGGGCTTTAACGATCAAGGCCTGTCCCCTGGCGGCTGACCACCAGGGAGCCCACAAGGCAGGCCTAGAGCTTCCATCGCAGGTTTGGACACGTCACCCAGAGTTGCCCCTCTGCTCGAAACTGAAAGTAGTAAAGAAAACGAACATCTCAATGTTTAAAAGAAGGACAAAGAGTTGAACAGATATTGCACCAAGGAAGATACAAGGATGGCAAATGAGCGCATGAAAGAATGCTTAGAATGAGGCAGCGTTAGGCCCGCGATTTCATTCTTCAGAGCTGTTTTGACTGTTCCAGTCCTGTTGCGTTTCCATGTGAGCATGAAAACCAGCCAGTGTCTAGGAAAAAGGTTGCTGGGAATTTGAATGAGATTGCCTTGAATCTATGGATCAATCTGGGGACAAATGGCATCATAATAATGATGTCTTCCAAGCAAGGAGCCTCTGAGACCCTGTTTATTTAGGTCTCCTTTGATTTCTTTAAAAATGTTTTGCAGTTTTTAGCCTCTTAGATTTATCCCTAAGTTTAATATTTTTGGTTCTACTATAAACGGTGCTGATTTTTTCTTTCAATTTCTGGTTGTTGCTAGTATAGAGGAATTGATTTTTGTTTATTGAGTTGTATCCTGCAATCCTGCTAAACTCACTTAATAGTTCTAGTAGCTATTACGTATATTGCATTGGGTTTTCCACATAGGCAGTCACGTCGTCTGCAAATAAAGACGGTTTTACTTCTTTTCCAAACTCAACGCATTTGTTTCTTATTGTTGCTTCACTGCACTGGATAGAACCTCCAGCACAAAGTGGGCTAAAGTGGTGGAAGTGGACCTGCTGTCTCTTTCTGGTCTGAGGAATTTAATGGTCTTCCACCATTAAATACAGCGTTAGCGGTGGCCTTTATCAGACAGAGGAAGTTCCCTTTTTTCCTAGTTTTCTAAGATTTTTTAAAAAATCTGATAGGATATTGATTTTTTCAAACAGTTTTTCTGTTTCTACTGAGATGGTCATGTGGCTTTCCTTACTTAATCTATTAATATAGTGACTGTTTTTTTCAAATGTTAAATGCACTTGCATTCCTGAGACAGGCTTTGTCGACTTGGCTGCCCTAAACAGCGCTCTGCAGGATTCCCTTTCTGCAGGATTCCCTTTCGAGAATGTCTCCAGTTAGGGTGGCTGAAGACAGATGTCTTCTGTGGTTTAAGCGGCCCAGTGTGTGGACGGGACGGAGAGATCATAGCACACGTTCAGCCCAGTTCCTCAGTCCACCGCAGACCCCGTTGGCGATGTCAGGACTGCAATTCCTTCATTTGACCCTCAGGCCCATAGGAAGGCAGGAAGGCCCAGCAGCCAGTATACCTGCTGGGCAGGTGAGCAGGCTGGGACCCGGGGTGGGGGGAGGGGGGAACTTATCCCTGCAGGTGACAGCCAGAGAGGGCGGGAGCTGGTGGCAAGGCCTCAGTCGGTGGTCCTCACCTCCCCCTGCCTTCTGAGCGCTCCCAACACTGGACCCAGGGGAGCCGAGCCTCAATTCCCATTGGTGGCAGGTCCGAGAGGAGTAACCTCCATGGGCGCCCTGAAACCTGAAGCTTGTATTGGCAAGCGTCCTTGTCAACCCCCATGGACCCGACGAGGCAGCTGAGGCTCCAGGAGCAGGGACACAGCGGAGAAGCCACGTCCTGGGGGTGCGGAGCCCCTCAACGCGCTCAGGCCTTGGCTCCCGGCCAGAGCTGCGCCCCGCACACACAGAGATCTGCAAGGCATACCGAAGGCTCAAAACACATGCGTGAACATCCCAGAACGTTTAGCAGAGAAGCACCCGGCTAGCCCGCGGCCAGGCGGCGCCGCACGCATGGGGGCCGAGTGAGGACGTAAGTGGGTCCCCAGGATTGAAGGGGGTGTGGCCCACGCCCCCCTCCGCGCGCACCTGCGCCGGGCGCTGCGCCGCTGCTCCGGCTCCGACCGCCCGGTTGCACCTCCCGGGGGTGGGGGTGGAGGTGGGGGCGGGGGTGGGGGTGGAGGTGGGGGCGGGGGTGGGGGTGGAGGTGGGGGCGGGGGCGGGTGGACGCCGCCGCGAGGAGCGTCCGCGCACCTTTACGGAGTGCCGTGCAAGAGCGGGTTGCACAGGTGCTTTCGCGGAGGTCACGCAGCCCCGCCCGCCGCCTCAGCATCGGGGGCGGATTCTGTGTTTGCTTTCCATCCTTTTCTAGGGGCTCGGTCCCTACGCGCAGCTGAAACGAAACAACCCGCGTGCAGCTGCTGACTCGACCCCACCGGCGCCCTGAGAGGAGAAAGGCACCTTCAGCCGCCTCCGCTCCCTCCCCTCTCCTTCCCGCCTCTGCACAGCTCGCGCTTGGGACTTACATGTTTATTTTCATTCTTCCATGGTTACGTGGATTGACTTCCTACTGCCGCCGCTGCAACACATTCCCACGACCGCTCACACTTCTGAAGTCAGAAGTCCTAGAATCAAGGCGTCGGCAGGGCTGGTCCCTCCTGGAGGCTCCAGGGCAGAAAGTCTCCTGCCTTTTCCAGCTCCTGGAGGCGCCTGCGTCCCTTGGCTTGTGGCCCCTCCTCCACCTGCAAAGCCTGCGTAATAGCAGCGTCCAACCTCTCCCTCTGACCTCTGCCCCCATTGCCACGCCTCCTTCTGACCCGCTTGAAAGGACCCACGTGATTACCCCGGGCTCAGTGGATAATCCCGGGTATCTCCCTGCGTCAAGATCCTTAACTTGGTCACACCTGCGGAGGCTCCTGTGCCCCGTAAGGGAACGTACTCCCAGGTTCTGCAGATTAGCACGTGGACATCCTTGGGGCCATTATTCTGCCGACCACACTAACTGTGTAACTTTAAACAGTATAGTTAACCTCTGTATCTTATCCCATCAATTTTAGCAAAAGCTCTTGCTACCACCCACGTCATTTGCTCAACAAATATTTGTTCTGGGAGCTGGGCTCACAGCACTGAACAAAACAGGCAAACCCCCTATTCCGGAGGAGTTTACGTTTTAGTGGGGAAGACAGATAATAAAATGAATGGGTGAGTAAATTGTGTTCCCAGCACAGTTGAGTTTTGGATGATGATTTGGCAAAAGTTATGTGCCTGCCCTTTGACCCAGCAAGCCCACCACTAAAAGTTGTGTATGAAGCTGTGTGCAAAGTCTGTTCTGTTTCGTATCATTATTTATCGCAGCAAACACGTGGGAACAATCTAAAAGCTTATTAATGGTAAATAACTTACCATTAAATATAATTGGTAAGTAAATGGTGGTGCCCAGAAACCAGAATTTATAGCTCAATGTGGTGATATTTATTCTAGGATCTGGGCTTATAGCAAATCCTGTGCCCGTGGAGCACAGTCTACGAACAAGTAAACCATGTGGTCTAAATTGCTTTTTGCAAGGCAGAGACTTCTCTGGGGGCCAGGAGACCTCAAGCATTGCACACCTTCCGGTTCTTGTCTAACTGGGCCGGAGCCAGGCTGGCTTAACGTGACTACCTGTACGCTGAGGACACTTGCTTCTCTTCCTGTAACAGTATTTGGCGTCTGCATTCAGATTTTAAAAGCCGCTTGCCGTTATTGACTCACAAGTACGTGCTGCCTTTTCTCTCCGGAGTCGGATGTTTCCAGTGAGGCGTCTTGGTCCGCCGGCCTCTGACGTGACCTTGTGACAAAGCTGGGAGACCCCGCTCCTCACTGTTCCCAGAGCCACCCCATTCTGAGGCTGCTCTGGTTTTTTTTTTTTTTTTTTTTTTTTTTTTTTTTTGCTGTACGTGGGCCTCTCACTGTTGTGGCCTCTCCCGTTGCGGAGCACAGGCTCCGGACGTGCAGGCTCAGCGGCCATGGCTCACGGGCCCAGCCGCTCCGCGGCATGTGGGATCTTCCCGGACCGGGGCACGAACCCGTGTCCCCTGCATCGGCAGGCGGACTCTCAACCACTGCACCACCAGGGAAGCCCTGCTCTGGGTTTTACAGGATTAGTTCCGCTCTGAGTCGAGGCCTGTTCACAAAACCGACACAGGAACCAGCAGGAAGAGCAGCCCCGGGGCCAGGCTTGGGTCTCCGCCCGCGGCTCCTGGGGTCAGAGCGGATGAGCCAGCCGGGGAAGGACCCAGGGCGGCCGGAAGCCTCCTGGGTCTCAGCATCCAGACCTCCTTCTACCAGGGGCTCCTCTTGCAAGGCCCCCAGGGCCCCTCCCCCTGAGCTGAGTACCAGCCCAGAGTGCTTATCTGGACGCTCCTCTGCTGGACGCCCTCCTTGGTGTCTGAGTCGCTCTCCTGTCGGTCGTGCAGCGAGTCTGCTGTTTTAAATGTGCTGACTTACTGCATCTTCTCACAGCCCTTCACACAGGGGGATGTACCTGAGGTTCCACGAGGCTGCGGGCTCACCCAGCCTGGACTCCACTGTCCCCTCTGTGACCCACCCGCCGTTCTCTCCTGCCCCCCTCTCCCCGGTGGGATATTGTCTTGGTTCTCCACTTGCCTTATGTGTGGGCAGAGCTATAATTATCATTATATCCTTTAGTTATATATCAGTGTATTGTAATCATATTAGTATATATGTTACATGTTAGCGTGTTATATATTAGTATAGTACATACGTTATGTATCAGTATATTAAATGTTACGTATTAGTGTATTTATTATACATGTATTACACATTACCAATGTTATGTATCAGTACATTATATGTTATGTATTTGTATGTCATGTGTTATATATTTGTGTATTATACATATTATATATTAGTGTATCATACATGTTATTATTAGTGTATTATAGGTGTTAGGTGTCAGTATGTTATGTTATGTATGGGTATGCCATACGTTATGCATTCGTGTATTATATATGTTGTGTATTAGTGTATCCTACATGTTACATATTCGTATGTTATACATGTTATGCGTCAGTATCTATGTCAGTCGACCCAGACTCTGATCCGGAGCCGCCAGCTCTCGGCCCCCTGCTCTCTGCCCTCCACAGCTGTCTCCCTCATGTCCCTCCTTCGTTCACCACCAGGTTCTGGAAGGTCTGTGTGAGTTCGTCTCCAGGGCAGCACGCCTACCGCAGGTTTTGGTTCCGCTGCTGCCCTTTTTCTTCCCTTGCGATGCCCCTTCATCCCTCCCATCGCTCTGTCTACCCCATCCTGGAGCTCTCCTGTTTCTGCCTGGGATCTCTTCGTGCCCTCCCAGGAGACACGGGACTTTTCACTTGTTGGCGACTACAGGAAACCTCTGCAGATGCCTTTCTGGTCCCGCCGTGGGCCTCCGAGGTGTGTGTCTCTGTCTTCTGAACGCTGCTCTCTAGGCCACCATCCTTGTGTTCCTAACAGCCCCCTGGCGTCCAGTATCCCTCTTGCCTGACCTCAAATACAGCGAGATCTTTTCAGCCTTGGTGTTTGTCAGAGCCCGACCTTGCCCCGCGCTCGGGCCCTCACACGCCGTTCAGAGCCCCCGTCCCACGGCTGCCGAGCAGACAGCAGGCCCCTTCCCGGCAGCTCCTCTGCTGTGCCCACTGCCCAGGCCTGCAGGACCCTGAAGGATGGAGCATAAGGAGAGCTACAACCCCTGCAAGCCCCGACCCCGGGCCTTTCTGCTTCTGTCCCCCAACCCCGTGGCACTTGTATGGACTCTGGGCCCCTCCGGGCATGGACGATGGTGACATCACAGGGTTTGTTTCTTGTTTACTTTCGTCCGTATGAGGCAGGGACCTGCCGTTTGCAGTCGTGCTTGTCACACAAAGCGCCTGCAGGGTTTCCCCTCGTGACACCCTGCTGTCTCTGGAGGCCTGACTGGTGGTCCCATACCTGCCGTGACACCCATTCTGAGAACGTGGACAAAGCCACGGGGCCACCACGACTTACCCGCTGGGCGGGCGCGTGGCCGAAGCCGCACCCCTCCCCTGCGCTCCTTTCCCCGTCATGGAAGCCCCAAATTTAGCTGTGCTCAGAACGTGCCAGATTAAGGCTATGTTGTCCAGCTTTCCTTGCAGCGAATGAGTCTGTGCGATTAATCCTGGCCGAGGGGACATCAGCGGACAGGCCTGTGCTGTGTGTGGGGAGCACAAGCCCTGGACTGCTCTTTGCGGGCGGGCGCGGGGCCCCCGGGGCGCTAGGCTCGAGGGCAACGAAGAAGGTGCCCGGGAGCCTCAGGGCTGTTTCAACGGAGAAAAATATGCTTCCGCGGTGCTGGGGTCTCTTTGTTACGGCAGCCCAGCCCACGCTGCCTGGCACGGTCTCCGGAGATGTGCCTCCCCGGCCTCTGCCCGCCGTGCGGGATGGCCCCATGCAGGGCCGGGTGGTGCCGGGCTGCTCAGGCTGGCTCTCTGCTCCGCAACCTTCCAGATTCCTATTACGAACTGTTGTGGGCACACTGGGCCTGCAGGCCAAGAAAAACACTCCTCTTCCGGCCACACAAGTCACAAAGGGTGACAAAGGTGGTGGCGGGGGTCCCTCAGAGGTGGCCAAGCCAGGCGCCTCCGCAGCGCTCTGGACTCTGTGGCGCTGCCAGGGGCCACGGCACAGGACAACTGAGGCCCGGCTCCCGGCCCTCTGTGCAGCCGACTCAGGCTCACGCCCTGGAAAGGGTCTTCGCGGCTGTTCTGCCAGCACCAGGCTGCCACCTGGGGCTGTCACGCCCGTTCTGCGGGGTCAAGAGGCTCAAGAAACTCCCCCAGAGGGTGGGCGAGGATCAAGAGGGGGTCCTCGTCACCACCGTCCCTTCCCTCCACGCCCCCGGCCAGCGCAGACGCCCAAGGGGGTCTGGAGCCCAGGCAGAGGGCGATGGCTTCACCGCCCGGCACACACGGCCAACCTGGCTTCGGCCCAGACAGAGGGCCAGCCGGGGGGCCGTGGCTCTGAGTGGGTGGCTGTTGGGGACAGACACCGAGAGCAGGTGAGCGGTGTCCTGGGTCAGCGCCCAGCCCCACACATCTGTGTGCTCACGGGCTCCTCCAGTGTGACCATCCCGGTGGCCCGTGTCCCTCTTATCTAGGCTCCACTGCTTCTTTATGGATGAAGAAAGCTCTACGTAATGCACCTGGAAATCAATGCCTCACTTCCCCACAGCATGTTTGGCCACAGAGAGTACGTCCGGTCAGGGTCAGAGGGCAGAGGTCACAAGGCCGAGTCCTTTCCCCAGTACCAGGGCCAGTCGGGATGGGGTGCCCATTCTCGGATGCCCTGTGCTGTGCTGGGCACACCTGCCAGCTCCACCGACAGGAAAGACAGCTGTAGCGAGAGGTTCCCAGGTCAGCGGGGACGATGGCCTCCACCTCAGTAATGCACAGAGTACCCGTGCAGACATGCACACGTACACACGCACACGCCTCGCTCCACCTCTCTGCTGCAAACCCACGGAGCTTCGCCACCTGCTCCAGGTCCGAGGGTGTCACTGAGAGCCCCCTGCCCGACGTGCCTCAGGCCCCGGGAAAGGACGGCCTCCACGTCGTGTGGACAGAGAACTGGGCAGCCCTCTCGCTGTGGTGCCCAATGCGGCTGCCCTGCCCCTCCTTGCTAGCTCTCGGCCCCTCCTTGCTCTCTGGTCCCCGCCGGCCCTGCTCCCAGCCCGCCAGGGCATGCAGATGGGTCCAGGCCTCAACCTCATCTCCCCAGAGCTCGGAGCAGCTGGGCTGCGTCGAGGCGGCAGCCTAACCCCATGCACTGGCCATCCCCCCCTCCACGCGCCCCCCACCTCCAGCGTCTGCCTCCGCCTGGTCAAGACTCCTAATCGGTTCAGAATCGCAAGTGGACATGACGTGCCATCTCCTGGAGGGGCTCGAGGGGGGAAACGGTCTGCTCCACACCCCCGCCACGGTGCACACGGTAAGTGCATGGTACGTGCTCAATGCACTGCACACAAGGTGGGAAGTACCAAGCCAGGGTCTCAGACAGGAACTCGGGAGCGGTGGCCCTGTGCGCTGGACCTGGCCTGCGGTCTCTTCCCACAGTGATGCTGGGATGGGGCGGCCGTGGGTCTGTGGAAGGGAGGCAGCCCTCCAGGAAACCAGAACGAGCAGAGACCCAGCCCATGGTGTGGAAGTGGGGCTGTGGGGACCCTGCACTGCTGGACCAGGGGCTGGACACCCAAGCAGCCTTTGTATCCCTGCGGGTACACGCCACGGTCCCCTGAGTGATGCAGACACGGAGACTCAGCCCCCAAATCACGCCCGTTCCCGGCAGAGCAGAGGGAAGCAGCACACGAATGCCACAGTTATCAAGGTCTTTTTTCTTTTTATTGGCAAAGTAAATATATTTTTATGAAGGACCAAAGAAAATATATATAATTGTAACATATGTACACCAGCTTTATAGATTTTATTTCCAATTTACACAATGTTGACATGTTATTAAAAGATTTTATGTCGATGCACCTATGTACATTTTATTTACATACATTCATAGGATGTGAAATAAACCTCTCAGAACAAGCTAGTTCATTTGATATTAATTTCTAGACAAAATAAGGAATGCGTTTCTAAATCAGGGTTTTGGGAGGCTCTATCTAGCTCTTCCACACGCAACGCAGCGGCTCCCCTCTCCTCTTGAAGGTGACCCTGGAGGCTGCCGTCTGGATTTGTCTGGAAACAGGATGAGGGGCTGAGCCACACCGGTACCGTCGCCCTGGGGCAGACCTGCATCTGTCCGTCTGCCCTGCACATTTAACTCAAGCACATGCACTGCCACCTCGCTGAGAGGGGGCTTGTCACCCAATCCCACATCCACCCGGAGGCCAGGTCCTGCACCCCAGAGCTCCCCACTGTAGCCTCCAGGGGTCAGGCCAAGGGAGGCATCTTGGACAAAGCCACGCTCACACTCCATTGCAGCCCCGGACGTCTGGCCTACTTCCTTCTTCCCAGCACGGCTCCCTCCGGGAACTGACATTTCGAAACTGCACACGTCTTCGGTCTTCGGCCCCAGCAATCGAGTGCTAGCCCTGGCCCAGGCGGGGAGCCCAGCGGGAGAGCGGCCGGGCCGCAGGAAGGCACTAGGGCCCCCAGGCCGCCTCCGGGCCCCCCCAGGCGGGGGCGCGTAGAGGCCTGGGTCCGCATCCCCGGGCTCCAGAAGGTGGCCTGGAAGACGACAAGTCCCTCTGAAGGAGGCCAATAACTTGTTGCTACAAAGTACCGGGTGGGGCAGGTGGTCGGGCGGCTCCGGCCCGGTCGGGGTCAGGGCCGAGGCGCACGGCTGCTGCGGGGGAAGCGGTGCACCTTGACGTGCTTGGACAGGTGGTCGCTGCGCGCGAACTTCTTCTCGCACACGGGGCACTGGTAGGGCTTCACGCCCGAGTGCGAGCGCCGGTGCCGGGACAGCTCGTCCGAGCGCGAGAACCTGTGGGACAGGGCGGTGAGCGGCCGCACCACTGCAGCCCCCGGGCCGGAGCGCTCGGGGTCCGCTGGGAGGGTTGCTGTCCCCCCCTCCCCCGCTGCCCCTCCGGCCCCTCCAGGGAGGCGAGAGCAGCCGACAGCAGGCCTGTGCCCGTGCTGGGGCCTGAGGGCCGCTGGTGACCCCACAGGCCGCCGACTGCAGGTGCACCTCAAGCCCCCCTTACACCGGAACTTGGGGCTCCTGTGAGTGTCCGCACAGGCAGCCCTCCCCCGCGAGAGGAGACAGGCCCAGGGACGAGGCCCCTGCCCAGCCCTGCAGGGAGCTCCCAGCTCCTCTGTCACTTCCGCCACGGAAGAGGAAGGGCCCTCAGACTTGGCCCCCACGACCCCTGGACCCTACTTTCCTAAAAGCTGGGCCCCCTGAGATGTCCCCAAGCAAAACTGCACCCCTGCGAGGCGTTCCTGAGGGTTTAAATGGTTCTCCTGCAGCTTCCCTATTGTGGCCCCCACCAGCGTGGGAGCCCAGAGGCCGCTGGGGAGAAGCAGCTGCTAGGGGACCCGAGCTGACCACAGGGCTTAGCTGTTGTCACTGACTTCAGGCACTCCAGGCTCTCCCCACTCCCGACCCTGGGCCAGGCAGTGAGACCCCACCCTCCCTACACACGCTCTCCTCCTCTGTGCTCTGCCTACACGACCTGCCCTTGGCCTCTCTCACCCCAGGACATATGCACGTACTGTTGTACTGTTCCCTGTCTGGAATGCTCTTCCCTCCGACCCATCCCTTAGAGCTCAGCTCAAATGTCACTTCCTCAGGAAAGCCCTCCAGGACTGCATCCCATCCTCAGCTCCCATGGCACTGGGCACTTCTCTTTTCTGGCCCTGGCCACTGTTGCAACTTCAGTTTTCAACTTTTTGATGAATGTCAGTCTGTGCCACTAGACCGTCAGCTCCATGAGGAAAGACATACACGCCATGGCCGGCCCAGTGCCAGCGCATGGTAGGCGTCCAGTACATGCATTTATGCGAAAGAGCGGACACGGCGGCGCCCTTGGGAGGATAGAAGTTGTCAGTCAGTCCTCTCCTGCCCCAGAACACACATGCACACGATGCACACTGTGTACACATACATGCCACACGTATGCACACCATGAACACAGGTGCATGCACTCACACGTGTACACGTGTGCACACCACAAAGATGGATACGTGAACATGTGCACACGTAAGGACATGTGAACAGGAGCACCCGGCCCAGCAGCCCTGTCCGTGGGCCATGCGCGAGGTAGGCGACGTGGCGGCCCGGAGCTGCTGTCCCCCGCCCAGCCCAGGCCGGGGACACCTCGGGCCTGACCCTGTCCCCCGGCCCACCTCGGGCCTGACCCTGTGTGTGGAAGCCTTGGTCCCACAGCCTGCTGAGGGCCAGGACGGTCCAGCAGCACAAGCCCAGGGAAGGCTCAGGTGGAGGGCAGGACGGCCTCAGCACCAGATGGGGAGCCCGGCCCGGCGTCCCTCAGCCCCTCCGGTGCCAGGGTCCTGCCCCACGGCGCGACGCGGCCAGGCTTCTGTGCTTGGAGACTGGCGCTCCACCTTCCATCCCAGGGAGCCAACCGGGGCAGGCAGAGAGCAGTGCTCTCGGCTACCTTTGCCAATAAGGAACTGGCCCGTCTGCCAGGTGAGGAAACTGAGGCTCAGAGCGATGAGTCCCTGATCCAGGGTCACCAGTGACAGAGCAGCCGAGGCCAGAGCGAAGGTCCTGCACGGCGCCCTGCCTGCCCTGCTCCCCGCAGAAGGCCTGGCCTCCTCCACAGAGCCGCGCCAGGCGGCGTGCGCCACTGCAGCCCCGCGCAGGCGGGGAGCGGCATCAAGGCTCCTGGCCGTCAGGGCCCGGGCCACCTGCCCCCAGCGGAGCCAGGCCTGCCCCAGGCGAAGGCTCCAACAACGCACCCTCCCGGTCAGGAGCCGGGACCGGCCTCCCTGGACCGACGCCAGCACAGCGAGGGCTCGAAGGGGACGAGGGGCTTGCTGGGGTCCCAGAGCCGGTGGGGTGGCCAGATGGCTCAGGCCCCCCCCCACCCCAACGGTGAGCCTGCGTGGCCCTGAGCAAACTCGCCACCTGTCCTGGGCCTCAGAGTCCGTCCTCTCTCATCCAGTGAGGTCCTTGGGATTCCTGCCCACCTCCCAGGACTTGTCTCAGAGGCCAAAGTGGTGACACAACGGCCACAGCGGCCTCTCATCAGGGGGGTGCTTGGGAGGGGCAGGTAGCCGAGGGACACCCAGGCCTGAGAAGAGCTGTTCCCAGACACACACCCCCTCCTCTCCCTGTAGCACAGGGACCCTGAGAAGCCCCCGCCGCACCCCCTCACCACTTTCTCCCATATGGCAGCCGTCACGGGAAGGGGCCAGGTGGGCAGGAAGCTCTGCTACCTACTGCCTGGACCACCCGGGCACGTCACCAAGCTCTCTGAGGCTGCTCCTCCTGGACACAGGGAGGGGCAGACTGGCCGCAAGGACCGCGAGGGTGCAGAGGCCAGGAGCGCGGAGGGCGATCGCTTGACGGCTGTGAGCTGGGCCCTCGTGAGTCACGACCACGATCGGTGCTGCTGGGGTGCAGGCCAAGGAAGCGCAGGGGTCCAGAGGACCCTCCGGAGCCGCCCCTCCGTCAGCCAGGAAGCCACCGCTGTGCACGGTCGGGCTAAGGGCTGCGGTGGGAACGGTGCCCCAGGGTCACGCAGTGCGCGACCTGCCCGACAGCACTCGGGCTCTGCGACTGCAGGGAAGGGTCGTGGCAGCGGGGCCGCAGCTTCGGATGCTGTCCCTGGCTCTGCAGCCTCAGCCTGCCAGCCTCCTTCTGGGGCCTCCCGCCACGTGGGGCTGCTGGACGTCGTTAGTATCCCTATTAGCTGCGGCAGGAGGGCACTCTCTGTGGATGAACAGGACTTCCCGCTGCACGGAACTGCGTCTGGGAGTGAAGCAAGGAAATCCCTGGGAAGGCGGCAAACAGCTCTTCCTGGACGGTGAGATCCAAATAGGGACAGTCTGGCCCCAGCCCCTTCCAGGGCGCCGGAACCAGGCCACTGAAAGAAGAGGGCGTACTGGGCTCAGGACCAGACACCGCAGGAAGGGGCGGTTGGTGACCTGGGCCAGTGATGACCTTGGGGGACGCCATTCACGGCCCAAAGGTGTGCAGGGCAGGGCACAGGACATGACGCCACGGCCAGAACCAGCCCCAGAGGAG
The DNA here is from genome assembly GCF_964270905.1 of Leucopleurus acutus. Taxonomy (NCBI): domain Eukaryota; kingdom Metazoa; phylum Chordata; class Mammalia; order Artiodactyla; family Delphinidae; genus Leucopleurus; species Leucopleurus acutus. Next base: position 713,471 of record NC_139153.1, on the reverse strand, counting down.
GAAGAGTCAGCTGCTCGCCAAGACCACCAGGAAGAAGGGAGGGGTCTGGGGGCGGTGAGCTCCCCACACGGAGGGCAGGCCTGGCTCAGGGCGAGGTCCACTCCCCACTGGAGGTGTGGAGGGGGCTGCAGAGACATCCTGAGGCTACAGGAGGGCTGAGGGCCTGGCTCTGCCACGTACCAGCTGTGTGACAGTGGACAACTTGCTGAACCGCTCTGGCCGCAATTTCCCCCTCTCTAAAATGGGACGACAGGCTGATGCCTGCTCGTGGCCTTGCAGCACGTCAGGAGCTTTTGTTTCGCTGTTGTCACCCCTCCGCTCTGTTCTCCCGGCCCACACGCTGATGCCCGGCAGCTGACAGCCTTGGGGAAGAGATGACTGACAGTAGGTGCCCAGGGAGAGGGTGAGGGCCTGGGGCTGCATGTGGGAGCGCTGTGCTGGCCACAGTCTGTCCCGGCGGGCACGTGACTTGATCATTCTGGGCTTCAGCGTCCCCCTGTGTAAAATGTGATGGTGCCGACACATCACGGGGCTGTTGGGAGGCCTCAAAGAGCCCGTGACGTGGGAAGGACAAAGCCAGAACCATCGCAAGACTGACGACAGCTACCACTGAAGGAGAGCCCCGGAGACACGGGGCACAGAGAGGGCCGAGCATGCCTGCGCTGCGGAGGGGAGGCTGGCGAGTAGACCGTGTGCCCGTGGGCCAGAATGAGGAGTTTGGACAGGAACCTGAGTGTACCAAAGTAGGCCTAAAGGCCAGAGCAGGTAATGAGCCCCCCGTGGAAGGAAGTATGCAAGCAAAGCATGGGGATTTGTGGAGGGAATTCCAGCTCTGAGAGTCTTAGAACAGTGCCTGGCATTCCGTGAGTGCTTGTAAGCTGGTGACTGTCATGTTATCCCCTGTCCTGTCCCGACGGAGCTGCCCCAAAGCCCATCTATCCTCCCACCCAACTGCTGGAAGGACTCCCTCCACCTCTGTCCCTCAGCTGGAGGCTATGAGCATATTTAAGGGACACTCACGTCACGTGCACATTCCCAGGGGTTCAGGATCCCTGAAGACCAACCGGGGAGAAACAGCCCTTCCAAGGGGCGGGCGCCCTCAGCTTCCGGCCAGGCAGTGCGTCTGCCACATGTGACACCATGAAGGCCAGACCCAGACCTGGGAGAAGCTCCAGGAGTGGCTGACGGCAGGGACGGCTCCCAGGGGCGTCCGGGGAGATCTCACTGTGCCAGGCACCCACCATGCCTGCCCCTGCCGAGGGGGTCCTGGGCAAGACCCGTGCAAGGACTCAGACAGTGGCAGAGCTGAGTCCCCACCATACAGCTCCTCTCATGGGGAGCTCAGCCCCTCTGAGGCCACCGTGCCGGGGCTGAGTCCGCCCCCCTGTAAAGCACTGTGGGCTGAGTGTCCCGTCTGCTCTCTGGGGCAGCCCAGAAGGGCACAGGTCCTCTCCTCCTGGGGAAGCGGCCGGCGGGTGGCCTTGACCAAGACGACACCTTCCTGCCCTGCGGCTCCACCCAGCCTCACTCTGAGCGGAGGGGCCCCTTCCTAACAGTCAGCAGTGGCCGGGGACGGTGGCCAGGAACGTGAGGCTGCCCCACGTCTCCACAGCCTAGCCCCGCCACGAGGAGAACGCAGGCCGAGCCCTGTGAGTCTTGGGTGCCTCTGACCCGGAGTGCTGCCCACGTGGAAGCCGGGCCGAGCCCCTTCCAGGTCCTTCTCACACTCTGACCTCGTATGAGAGCGACCGCACAACGCCTGTGAAGGGGCGCTGCTGTGCACCCCTGCACGCACAGCCCTGCAGGCAGTGGCAGGGAGAAAGTCCTCACTTTCCAGATGGGAGACGGAGGCTCGCCCAGGGGACCACTGGAGGGCAATGGTGGGAGCGGCAGATCGGGGCTGGGGCTCCGACCTTCGCCACCAGCTGCCCCACCCCAGGCGTCAGGACGCCCTCTCCTGCAGCTGAGCCCCTGCACGGCCCCGAGTCTGACCACTGAACACGGCACCCGCCAGCCCACAGGCCCCACAAGCTGCCCCGTAAGTACACCCGGCCGGGAGGCGGGAGGCCCGCGGGGCTGGGGCTGGGGCTGGGGCTCTGGAAGAAGCCCTCAGGTCTGTGGGCGTCTTTGGAAAAGCCCCTTCTCTGGCCAGCTCAGCACTCCATGGCGAGGGGCCGCCAGCATCACATCCAACACTCAGGTCACAGCTCCCAGCCACGCCACAGCCTTGGCCAGCCGGGACTCTGCGGCCAGCACCTCTGCCCAGGGGGCCAACTCTCAGATGAGATCCCAGCAGGAAACAAAAGCTGCAAACTGTCCCCCGTGTGCTGTGTGCACCCATGCACACACACGCCCAGGGTACAAACGTGCCACGCGCACACGCACCATCACATTTGGTCACGCAGCAGAGACCCACGTGGAGACGGCAAGGTGCACACACGAGCCTGCACACACAGCCACACGCCCCTCGTGAGGTCCGGTTCTGCACACGGAAGAGCGTGCCTGTTGTTACACGCACACACACGCACACACACACACACACACACACACACACACACGGAAGCTGCACCAGTCAAGACCCAGACTGTGTCGGCAGCACACGCACCTCCTGGGCAAGCCAGCTTCCTGCAGGGAGGGTGTCCTAAACAGGGGAGAGCCGCCGGGGGCACCCCTGAGCGTGTTGGCTCCCGATCTGCTGCCTGAGCTTCAGGAAAAGGTGGACGTGCCCTCCGAGAAGGTGGGCCCCCCGGGGGCCTGGGGGAGAGCCACAAGGGTGCCGCCCAGCTCGGCCTCCCATGGGCTGGGGAACCCTGGGCAAGCCCCCACCCCCACCCCCACCCCTTGGAGAGCCGGTTCCCCCCACGGTGCCACAGAGTCGAGAGCCTGGAAGGAGTCTCCCGCCCACGGTGCAGCACCCCTAGCCTGGTCCTCGCTCTCCCTTGGCCTTTCTGGCTTCCCAAACCCACCACCAGGTACCCCGTGCAGAGCACAGCCTAGGTGCCCCAGGACCCTGTAAAGACAGCTGGCGCCTCTGGCCGGGCTGTGACTTCTCTGATCTGACGCCTGGCTTCAAGTCCCTTCTGCAAAGTGGCGCGCCCTTGGGCAAGTTACTTAGCTGCTCTGAGCCTCTGCTTACTCAGCCGTAAAGGAGAGTAAGGGTGGTACTTACCCTTGGGGGCACCCCGAGGCACGAGGAGCGGTGCACACGGCTGCAGCCGCCCTGCACTATTCTGAGCTGCCCCGTCACTACCACGAGAGCCCTTCTGCGTGGCCCAGCCCCTCTCCTCCAGCACGGGCGCAGCCTTACCTGGTCACCGTGAGACTGCAGACCAGGGATCTGGAGGCACCAGAAAACCTCTGGGCGGTGTGCCAGCTCTGGCCCTGCCCCTGCCCACCCCTCTCTCCCCTTCCTAAGCAGCCTTATCTAAGGGTGGGGAGCGTGGCCTCGGCAGCACAGCCGGGAGCGTGGAGACGCCCGGCCTGCCGCCGCCATACTGACCTCCAGCCGCAGCCCGGCCAGGTGCAGGCGAAGGGCTTCTCCCCCGTGTGCCGGCGCAGGTGGGCCTTGAGGTGGCTGCTTTTGGTGTACATCTTGCTGCAGCCGGGGAAAGTACACTTGTGCATTTTGATGAGTTCTGCCGCCGGGTTCTTGGGGAACTTCTGGCCCATGAGGAGGCCGGCGGAGCTGGGCCCCAGGGGTCCCGACCCAATGGGCTTGGCGGCGATGGGCACAGGGGCGATGCGCACGAACTTGGAGGGCAGGTTCAAGCTGGAGGAGGGCACCGCCTGGGGCACCAGCGTGAAGGTTTGCCCCTGGATGTTGACCAGGAGCTGGGCCACCTTGACGCTCTCAGCGGCCTGCCCGGGGGAGACGGGCTCGGCGCCAGATTCCTGCTTCACCTGCACCGGCTGGATCTGCAGCAGCACGGGGATGGGGCCGTCGGGGGCGGGACCCCCACCCGCGCTCTGGCTGCCGCCCACACCAGCTCCCGGCGGGGGGGCACAGCGCTCTCTCCCACTGGCCCCAGGATGGAGGTAGCTCCTGTGTGGCCCGGCGGAGAGTTGGCCACGGGCCTCCAAGTCCTTGCTGTTGCTTTCTGGGGCCTCCTTCACCCCTGGCTCCATGTTCTCCTCCAGAAACTCTTCGATCTCCTCCAGGGTGGGCTGGAAGGGCCTCGGGACGTCATCGGGGTCTCCCACAGGAAACTCAGGGAAGGAGAAATGCTCCCCCTTCACAGGTGCCGGTGCTTTCCGCCAGGTCCCCCAGGCCATGGGGCCGCCGTTGGCCCCAGCGCTGCCACCACCGCCGCCGCCGCCCAGCGTGGCCTGGGACAGCAGGAAGTCCAAGATGCTGTCCTGGCCCTCGGCCCCGGGGCCGCCGCCGTAGCAGGAGCAAAGGGCTTGCGAGTCAGGGCTGGCACAGGAACAGAGGCTGGAGGCGTCACTGTCGTCCTCCGAGAGGGGCGAGGGCAGCATGTGGTATGCCCGTCCGCCGGCCAGCCTGTCACCCAGGTAACCAACGGGGTACTTCAGCGACGAGAAGGTCTCGTCCACTGGAAGCAAGTGGTCCACCATGCTGGCCTAGCCGTGCCGGGGGCGGCTGCAGAGAGGAAGGAGGAGGCCCAGTCAGGAGGGCAGCGCGCTCACCCGCCACCTTGGGGGCGCCTGACCCCACTCTGTGGCCGGCCACAGCCGCCCACTGCCGAACGTCTGGGTCCTGCGTCCATCCTGGCTCACGGGAGAACTCTGTCTGCAAGAGTGTTTTCTGAAATTGCACCACCTGTTTGCAAAAGTGCTCTCCAAGCCCATTGCACAACCCGGCTCTTGTGGTTGCACAGAGATTTTCCAGAACAATTCTGGGAAGGAACATGCGTGTGTCTGCAAGTGACTGGGTGTGAGTGCACGGGAGGGAGAGGGTGAACGTGTGAGGAGGCCCTCGGCACCCTGAACAGCCAGGCGGCACCCCCGTCCAGCTGAGCAGAGTCACTGCCATCCCAAGGACAACGGACCTCAGCCTCATTCTTGCAGAATCACTGGAGGGGGTAGGAGAATGGCCACCTGCCCTCTGACCCCGTGCTGCTGCAGCTTGGGTAGGGTTTCCAGATTAAGCAAATAAAAATAAAGGCCACCCAGTTAAACCTGAAACTCAGATTCTAAAGAATGAGCAACTTTTTTTTTTTTTTGCGGTACGCAGGCCTCTCACTGTTGTGGCCTCTCCCGTTGCGGAGCACAGGCTCCGGACGCGCAGGCTCAGCGGCCATGGCTCACGGGCCCAGCCGCTTCGTGGCATGTGGGATCTTCCCGGACCGGGGCACGAACCCGTGTCCCCTGCATCGGCAGGCAGACTCTCAACCGCTGCACCACCAGGGAAGCCCTGAACAACTTTTAATATGTGTGTCCAAACGTTAGATGGGGCAGGCTTATATTAAAGAATTATTTCATCTGAGATGCAAATATAACTGGGCAGTTTGTATTTTAATCAGGCAAGTCTAGTTGGAGGCAAAAAATTAGACGCCCTCACGGGCTGTTTCCCCATCTGAAGGGGGACAGCCCCCCACCCTCCCGTTCTTGGACCCCTCCTGTCTCAGCTGCCTGCTCTGTGAATCAGGGAAGGCAGGGACAGGCCTTCACAAAACGCTCTCAATGGGGCCGGCACCTTCCCCGGGGCTTTCCTAGCGGTGCAAGGGCCAGGCCGTGTGGCGGTAGCCCGAGGAAGCAAAAGGCACCCAGGTCCCAGAGCCCAGCTATTATCTCCTTTGACTTCACAACTGCCTGCTGCATGGAAAATAAGACCCCTTGGGCTGCACCCCGTGGATCACTCACCACCTCAGGAAGGCCCAGCTCACGCCCGTCTCCCTACTGGACCAGGGGCTCCATGAGGGCAGGCTGGGCCGTCGGGTCGCAGCTGTGTCCCCAGCTCCTGGTGAGGCAGCTGGTGCCCAGGAGGGGCTCAGAGAACGTCAGCAGAGAGGAGAGGGGGAAGCTGAAGGCCATGCTGGGTCCGGTGTCCAAGGAGAGTCAACAGTGTCTGGCTGTGACAGAGCCACCTCTGCGGACCTTTGTCCCCACCCAGTGACCATAGCGGGGTGTTTGCTGAGGTTGAGGAAAGGGTGTTCTGCACCCAAAGCCAGAGAGTCTCTGCTGCCTGGCATCACGTCTGCACCCACCCCCTTGCTCTGTCGTGAGCACCAGTCCTGCACCTGGCACCCAGCACTGCCCAATGGTCAACAGGCCCAACCAGGGGCAGGGACCTCCCAGAGCCAGGTCACCATTAGTGACCTTGAGCAAGGCCTCGCTCTCCCAAACCTCATTTTCCCATCTGTTCCATGCTCTGATGACCGTGTCCAGGAAGCTAAGGCAAGGTGACAAGTTTGCACCCAGGGCAGTTTTGCAGGAGAACGTTTGGCCTTTTGGTTTTAAATATTCAGCTAAGCATTTAAAACTGGGAGTTTAAAAACATACACTATTCACCAAATCGGGTGCTGAGAAGGAATGAAAATGCCAGATAATGTGAAGAACAGAGTCCACACTCAGCCGGAGACCCCCCTCTCCCCTGTTGCCCAGGCTGAGCTCCTGCCTCTGCAACTTACCAGCTGTGTGACCTTGGGCAGGTGGCACAACCTCTCTGTGCCATGTTTTGGATGGGGATCCTGCCAACTGTGCCTAGTTCCCGGGTTTTTGTACCACCAGTGAGCTAACACACGCTGAGCACTCACTACAGGGGCAGGCGTCCATGCAGATGCCCGTCAGGACTAGCCTTCAGGGTTAGCCTCAGTGGGTGAGTATGTGGTCTTCCTGCCCCTCTGCTGTGATGCTTAGGAATCCGGGGACTCCAGCCTTCCTGGAACCAGGACTGAGGCGGTAAGGGGCAGATTGGGCCGTGTTCCTGCCCTTGAAACTCTCCCCTGAAATGTGATCACTAACTGAATATTCCATGATATTAAGGAATTACAGTTAATATTTTTAACTGTGATGATGTATTGTGGTTGCTACACACCTTTCAAAGGACGCCTTACATTTTAGAGATATAAACTGAGGTATTCACAGATTAAATGATACCAAAGAAATAGAGGGGGAAATAAATAAGTAGAGTAGGGCGGGGTAGGAGGAAACTTATAGATTCCCAAGGAAATGGGACCCAATCTTGTCCCAGCTGCCCAGCACCTGGACCCTGCCCATCCGCCCCAGACCTCAGCTCCACCTGCCCCGCTCGCACTGGCTCTGCCCCAAGCTCACCAGCTTCATGGCCTCAGGCCAGGGCCCTGGCTCTTTCCCCTCCGTGGACCCCTCTTCCCCAGCACTCTAGGAGGGAGTACCTTATTTAGATCTCCGCTCATAAGTCACTCCCCATGGGACCTCCCTGATCACCCTCGGTTACACCACCCCACATCGCAGTCTTCCTAACAGTCGCCACTGCCTGAAACTTAGTTATGTATTTGTGTACCTCATTTTCTGTCTACCTCCCCACCAGAATATAAGCCGTTCTGACTGTTACCCCAGAGTCTGAAACAGGACCTGGCAGAACTTTGCTGACTGAGTGAAAGGGCTGGGGCCGGGGTGGGGAAGCAGCAGCAGACCGCCTGTGTCCTAACGCAGGGCTCATCGGCCTGGGTGGACGCAGGCACTGAGAGCCCAGTAGGGGCTGCGGGGTGCCGGGCGCCGGCCCTGAAACACAGCAGCACGTGGCACGGCGAGAGACGCAGGCTGCGTGCAGGGGGAGGGACGCCCTGTTCCGGACTCCGCCCCTCCCCGGCCCGGCCAGGCCTGCTGTTTATCCTCCCGGGGACACAGCGGCTGCAGGAACAACATGTAATTGATAACAAGCCCAGCGCCGGCCAAGGGCCTTCCATTGGGTCAGCGTGAAAATCACGGGGGCGGCGGGCGGGGGCCGCCCTTCAAAATAAGAGTCTCCACTCCCGCGCCGCCCCGCAGGCCCCAAAGTCGCGAGCCCAGCGTCCTCGCACCTGTGGGGCGGCGGGGCTCCCCACGAGCCACCCGGCCCTTGAGGGGAAGTGATTTCAGGGGCTCAGGCACTTGGGGATTTTGTCACCCGGGCCAGAAAACAGCGGGGGTGGGGGGAGGTCCACAGGGGGCCGACCGAGGGGAGAGAGAGCGAGCGGACCGCTGCGGCGAGCGGGGTGGCTTCCCCGCTCCGCTAACCGCGCGGGGGTGCGAGTTCCTGCCGTGTGACTGCGTGTGCGGGCCGTGGTGAGAGCCGGGAGGGGCGTCCGCGACACGCTCGCGCGTGGAGCCGCGTGGTGTCCCCGCGTGAGTGGGAACGTGTGTGGGAAAGGGGGGCAGGGGGAGCCTGGGGCGCCGCCCGCGGGGCACCGAGCCCTCGGCCCGCGCCCCCTCCCGCGGGCCGGCTGCGGTGACCGACAGTAACCCCTCCGCCCCTCCCCGCCGCGCGCCCGCCCGCCCGCCCGCCCGCAGGCCCCGTCGCGCCCGCCATATGGGAGGCCGGCCCGCGAGACGCGCACGGACACGCGGGGCCAGGCGCCTAGGCAGCGGACCAGCCGCGCGGGGAAAGTGCCAGTGGGCACGTGGGGTCGCTGACCCACCAGCCTGTCCGCCCCCGGCCCCGCGCGGGGCTACCCCGCTCCTCCGACATTTCCTCCGACGCTCACGCGGAGCCTGGGACAGCCGTGCGGGCGCCCGGCCTGGCGTGCAGAGGCCCGCCCGCGCCCCCCGAGCTCCCCTGCGCCCCGCCAGCCCCCTGCGCGCCAGGCCCGGTCCACTCGCGTCCGTCCTCGCCGCGCCGCTCCCACCTGAACTCGGCGCACGGCAGGCCGGCGGCCAGGCCCGGCGGTCCCGGGGCCCTGCGGGCTGCGCTGGGGGCGGCGGCCGCGCGTCCTGCACTCGCTCTTGGTCGCCCCGGCCCGCGTCGCTGCGGCGGAGCCCCCGCCGCCGCCGCCCGCTCGGCGCTCACTCCCGGGCTCACGTGACGCGGCGGGCGCCGCGAAGGCTCGCAGGAGGCTCGGCCCCGGGCGCGCGCCCCATTGGCCAGCGCCGCGCGTCACGCGCCCCGGCCCCGCCCCCTCCGGCCCCCTCCCTTCGCAGTGGACTCGCGGCGGCCGCGGTGTCCGTTCCCGAGGCTCTAGCCCAGGTGAGAACGTGGGGCTCCGAGAAGGGCCCACGCGGGGTGGGCGCCGCGGGGCAACCCCGGCCCGACCCGCTCTCCCCGGCTCCCACCTGCAACCCCGAGCGGGCCAACAGGTAAAGCCAGGACTTGTCGGGGACGCTGCTGGAGAGATGCGGGCGGGTGTCCGGCCAGGTGAGCCTCCCGCTCCCTCGGGAGAGCGCGCTCGCTGGAGTCCGCAGCAGCCCCTCGGGGACAGGAAGCACGAGGCGCAGAGTGAGCGGCCCAGGAGACACGTGAGCTGAGGTGCCGCTCACCCAGCGCGCCCTTTAACCACACCTGTCGGATCCTCAGCCAACATTCTACAGATGAAGAGAAGGACTCTGAGGCCGTGGTCCTCCCAGCACACGGCTGGTAAGCAGGGAGGAGGGGTGAGCAAGCCCGTCCGTCTGCCCCGAGAAGGCATCTTCCGGGCAACCAGGATGGTGGGCAGAGAGCGCCTTCTACGGAGTTGCATCCTTTCCCTTCCTGGCTCTGGAGGCGGAGAGCGTTTCCGTTCCTCCCCAGGACACTGCTAGAACCGGAACTGATAGCCAGGACCTGTCCAGGCTCTCTGGAAGGCTGTGGGTCTGGGCTCCTAAGTACATGCGGGGCACTGGATCCTGCATCCCGGGGCCGTCCCCGTGCACACAGCAGTGCCAGGGATGCAGCTCCTGCTACCACAAGGGGCCAAACTGGGGCTTGGCCGGTGGGTTTGGAGGACGCTAGCGTCGAGGATGATGATGATAATGATGCTGTCTGCACTGCCTGAACGTTCATGGAGGCCGTGGCCAGAAGCTGCAGAACAGACGGAGTTCACCCTTTCCTATAGAAGAGACAGAGGTCTGGAGGGTTCAAGCTCACTGCCTTGTCGCCTGTCATTGGTCCTTTGCTCCTCACACACTCTCAGGCCAGTGTCCCCCATCTCTTTGGTGAAAATCACACCGAAAAGTGAGAAGAACCTTGGAAACAAAGACACATCCATAGCTTCAGCACACAAGGAAGCTTCGGCACAGGCTAGTGAGAAGCTGAGCAGAGAAAGACAAGCACTGTATGGTCTCACTTATATGTGGAATCTAAAGCAGAAACAAAAACAAAATGATAGAAAAAGAGATCAGATTTATCAAAGGAAGGTGAGGGGTGGAATTAGAGGAAGGTGGTCGAAAGGTGCAAACTTCCAGGTTTAAGATAAGTAAGTACTAGGCATGTAATGTACAACATGATAAATATAATTAACACTGCTGTGTGTTATATATGGAAGTCATTAAGAGAGTAGATCCGAAGAGTTCTTATCACCAGGAAAAACACCTTTTTTTTCTCCTTTTGCTTTTATTGTATTCATATGAGAGGCTAACTAAACTTATTTTGTGGTAATCATTTCACAAAATACGTAAGTCAAGCCATTATGTTGTACACCTTACACTTATACAGTGACATGTGTCAATTATATCTCAATAAAACTGGAGAAGAAAAAAAGAAACTGAAAAACAGCCAAGATGCTGTGTTACAACCTGAGTCAGATCATGTCCCTTCTTGACCCAGAACATTCCATGGCTCCCCCCTCACCACTGCCTTCAGTGCTCTACAGGGTCGGACCCCATCCTGACCCCAACCTTACCTGTACCCCTCTCCCCCTTGCTCACATCCCTCCCACCACAATGGCCCCTTGTGGCCCCTCCGACATACCAGGCACAATCCCACCTCAGGGCCTTTGCACTTGCTGTTTCTGCTGCCTTTGTAAGCTCTTCCCCCGTGGCTCTATCACCCGTTCAAATGTTACCTTCTCAGGGAGCCCTGCCTCGACCACCCAATCTAACATGTTCACACTCTCCCTAATGTTTCCTCTTTCCCTATCCTGTTGAATTTTCCTCTTGGTACTTATTCCCTGCTAACATATTATGTATTTTACATTTTGTTTCATTTGCTTTTTGTCTGCTCCAATAGAGTGTAAATTCCACCAAAGCAGTGATTTCTGTCCGTTTGGTCCCTTCATATCTCCAGCACCAAGCACACAGTAAGTGCTCGATTGTTGAATTAATGAATGAATTTCTGAAAGACTTAAAGCAAGCATGGTCAGCTTGAGAGAAATTAAACAGTGCTGAGGAATCTAGGCCAAACAGGTTAAGGAGTCGGTCACTGGCGAAATTAGGAGACCAGCTGTCCCCAAAGAGACCCAGAACGCCCCTGACTAGGTGCCAGGGAGCTGCTTTGTACAGGTGCCTCCTACCTGGCCCCTTCTCCCCCCCACTCCAGCACCACCTTGGCCTGGTTAAACCCATTCATCCCTCAGATATCAGCTCCCCTTAACTTCCTTAAGGATGCAGTCCCATCTCACCCTTGCGTCCCACCTGCAGGCTAGCTCGGGGCTCCCGTGCCTGTCCTTCGTGGCACAGGGCCTGGAGTAGAGGAGGGGCTCCATCGACTTGGGTTGGCTGAATGAATGAGTGAGTGAGTGAGTGAGTCAGTGAATGGGAACACTGGCAGCTCAAGTGCCTAAAGGTCCACCTGCCCGGCTACCTGTAGCGCTTACCCCAGGTCCTGTCAGGGGAGGGCAACGCTCCTGATGACGCGGGCAGAATCTGTTACCAGGAATTCCTCGCCAAGGAGAAGAGAAAGAGGCCAGGTTGTGCGCTTCAAAACAGATGGTAAACAAAGTGAAACATTTATATTCTTACGTGTTGATTGCCTGTCTCTCCCACTGTCTGACAAGGTCCCTAAGAACATGGACTTGGGTTTTTTTCTTCACTGCTGTGTCCCCAGAACCGAGGACACTTCAGCAATATCTGCTGAGTGAACCAAGACAGCCCCGTAAGTCTGTCGCACATCTCATCCCTTCTTGGTGTCTGCTTCTCTGAAGATGACAACCACACAGGTATGACTTCGTGGGGTGTTCAAGCATTAAATGAATTAATTAGTACAGAACTAAAAAAGTGCCTGGAACTGAGTAGATATCTCTGACCCCCAGCCCCATGGAGCTCCTTCTTAGGGAATTCATCCCCCGTCTGCAGAAGACCTCGGTGACCTTCATCGACCAGGGCTTCTTAGGTATCCTGAGAAGGCTATGCTCCCTCCGACCACAGGGCCTTTGCACCCACTGCTGCCTTTGTTGTGGACACTGTGACCCTCCTTCCCCATTAGCTCCTACTCATTCTCTACATCACATCTCAAATGCCACTTCCTCAGGGAAGCCCTCCTGGACACCTTCCCATGCTCTCCCAACACCATGTGCCTCTCCTTCAAAGCATCCCTCAAGCTTTGTCCACTTACGTGTGTGCTCGTTTAGTTCATGCTTGTCCCTCTGTGGCAAAGTCCTCACATACTCACTCTCCCCTTCCTAGAACTGCCAGTTCTCAGCAGAGCAGAGTTGCCCTGAAGAAGGCTTGCATTTCACAGCCTCCCTTGCGGCTGACCAGCAGGAAGTGTGGGCAGTGGCTCTGAGTTCCCTGCAAAGGGAAGGGCAGCCTCTTTCCAAGTCCTTCCTCTGTGCTGGCTGGAAGGCAGGATGCAGACAAGGGTGGGGAGTGACAGGTGCAAGGAATCCAGAGGGGTGGGGAGTGACAGGTACAAGGAATGCAGACCCAGACGGTGTCCCGGAGCAGAGCTGCCTCTCCAACATGGACTTTCAGGAGAGAAAATTAAAGTCTCCGTTGTTTAAGCCCGAATTACTTTGAGTCTCTGTTTGGGAGACAGTTGTCCATCTGCAGGACAGGAAGCTCTGTGAAGGTAGGGAACGTATACATCTTGGTTTCACAATATCCTCCTGCACGTGGAAGGGCCTTGATTAGTGTCTGACAAACGGATGGCTGAGCTCTTTGGGGGCTGGGTCATTTCTTAGTCATCCTGGTAAGCCCGCAACGCGCAGCTTTTGTCGGCGGGGGGGTGGGGGGGTGGGGGTGAGTGTCCAGTAGAACTTCCTGTGATGGAGAATGTTCCCTCCATCCCTGTTGTCCAGTGAGGTACCACAGGTGGCTGGTACCATATTGGACAGTGCTCGTGGAGCTGGCGGGGAGGATAGAGAGGATGTGGTGCAAATCGGCCCCTCCTCTAAGAGACCCCCCAAGCTGGGCGGACATCTGCCCCAACCCTGACACAAGGCAGAGGGGCTTCGAGGCCCTGCTCCTGGCCCTTCGGAAGGTCGTGTTGAGGAATCGCGTCATGGTGGCGGCAGAGCCAATCACAGCCGCCAGACCTTCCTCGTCACCCGGTTCCGGCCGACTCACCCACCCACCATCGCGGGCCCGGGAGCGAACTTTATCTGCCTCCCAGCAAGGGGTCTCTAGCAGCCTGACCAGGTCCTGGTTAGACCCACGACATGCCGAGCCTACGCTGGGCATTTCACAGCCACATGCTCTGAGACGGGGCCCACTGCACGCCGGGCCTGGTGCTGTGACACGCAGGCCAGCCATGACTGCCTCAACTCTGCATTTTACAGAAAAGAAAGCTGAGGCCAGAGAGGTAGAGCAGCTCACCCCAAGTCACACAGCACACGCAGCGCAAAGGCAGAGCTGGAGCCCACGCCTACCTCGCTCCAGGTGCCGTTGCCTCTCCTGGTCTCCGGGCTGCCGGGCTCGGCTGCCGGACGCTGTGCGTTCCTGCTCCACCCACCGCGCCTCCCAGTACAGATGGATGCAGCAGAGGCGGACGGCAGGCCCACAGCACCCTGCGGTCCACCTGGACGAGCGGCTCCACTCACACCCCAAAGTGGTCAGGGCAGCATCTACTCAGCCTCGGTGTCCCAGAAAGGTGTTCTCCTCGCAGGTGGCTGCCGCCCAACCGCCCCCCACCCCCGGCAAAGAGACAGAGGAGGAAGGAGTCCTCCTGGGAAACAGTGTAATGGACGCGCTGGCTGGACGGGGCAGGAGCCCCTGGGCAAAGGTTCAGTGGGCAAGGGCAGGAAGGGGGCCCAGCGCTGCGCTATGCTCTTGAAACACATGATTTTATTCAACCCTCATAACTCCTCTCCTACTAGGTCCATTTCACAGATGGGAAAACAGAGGCATAGAGAGGTCACTTACTCAGGATCACACAGCCAGCAGGAGGCCATGCCCCTGTTCCACCAGAAAATAACAAAGTAGTGGGAGTCTGAGAGGTCTGCTGCTTCCTGGAGCAGGCTTGAGACCCTGGGGCTGGGAGGGCAGGGGAAGGATCTAGAGAAGTTCCCTAACAAGGTGGGGAAGGGGTGGGGGCAGGAAAGGGCTGAAGCACAGCTCGGGCAGTGACGCCTGGCACCCACCCATCCCATGTCTTCTGTCACTGGGCCCTTCCTGTCCTCGCCCCGCAGCTTGGGGAGCCCGCTGTACCCAGGCTGGGCGAGTGAGGACCAGAGGTCATGGCTCTGCAGGTCAAGCAATGACCGTCGAGCCGGGCTGAGCCAGGGCACTGTGGGGCGACAGCACGGAGGTGGCTCAGAGACTGGAAGCAGCAGCGTCGTGAATAAGGGGGGGTCTGTCCTGCTCCACACGCGGAGCCCAGGCTCCCCGCACTGGGCACTGCCCTCCCACCTGGTGACTCACAGCCCCCTACGTGAGCCCCGGCCGCTGGGAAGGGGCAGGGTGAGCCGGGAGCCCAGAGACCTGGGCTGGTCCCCACCCCCCATGGGTCTGTTTTCTCCTCGGCACCAAGGGTTTGGCCAAAACCACCTCTGAGGGGTTGTGTCGGGAGGACTCTGAACCCACAGGTCTTCTAAGGCAGCTGAAGGACTTGTGAAATCGGGCTGCAAGCGGCTCCCAGACCTGGGGCTGAGGCCCGGAGGTGGGCGGGTGAGGGGCGACAAGGGCGCCGCGGGGTGAATCTGTGACACAAGACCAACCACTGTGAGACAGGAGCTGTCAGAGAACCAGAGAGAGCTCCTGAAAATGGGAAAATTTCAGCGTCTTCACGAAAACCCAAGTGAGGCTGATCTGCAGAGTGGACACCCCTGAGAACCAAATTGAAGGTCAGATGGAAAGTGTGGAACTCCACAGCTGAGCTCAGGGTGCACTGGGCGGCAATCGGGTTCACGTTCAGAAGCAGGGGCAGGTGGAAACCGCCCCCGTCCCCGCCCCCGCCAGGCCCGGGCCCTCCTGGCGGGGCGTGTTGACGGGGTGACGGGGTTAATGAGTCACTCTTGCCCGGCTAAAGTCCTCCAGCGTCAGCATGTGCATTTCAGGCCAACTGAAGCCTCACCCCCCATCCCCTCTCCCCGGGTGCCCGTCCTGAGCTTGCAGGGTCACTGGCTGTGACCCGTTCAGGGCAAACAGCAAGGAACCAAGGGTGCGGCTGGGAAGTGACCGCCGAGGGGCACAGGCCGGCCGGCTTCCCAGAGAGGGGTGTCCGCGCTAGAGTCCTGGGCTGCCCTGAAGGCCAGAGTCGGGAGGGATTCCTCCTCGCTTCAAACCAGTGAGGGAAACACTGGCTCATGTGAAAAACAGACGTAAGCAGATGTGGAAACGGCCTGTCCACGCCAAGGGAAATTTCTAAGCTCACCACTTGATCAAAGAAACACAAATTGAAACAACATACCCTTTCATCCAATTGACATATAACTTGAAAACATCCAAGGATGTTTTAAAGTTATAACACTGTTGCAAAGAGGTGAAACTGGAACATTCCCTGAAAGCAGCTTTATATTACATACGTCACTCCTGAGTCAGTAAGTCTCCTTTTAGAACGTGATCGCAAAGAAATGACCAGATCTGCGGTCAGATTTTGTACAGACTCCTTCTTCCCAACAGTACCTACAGTTGAGAAAAATGGGAAACCAACTAAAGTCCAACAAAAGGAAAACTGATAATGAACTATGCCCTGTCCGTGCAGTGGAATATCATTTATCTGTTTCAATCAGGTTTTTAAAAGACTATCATCTCGGGTTCATGCCCCGGTCCGGGAAGATCCCACATGCCGCGGAGCGGCTGAGCCCGTGAGCCATGGCCGCTGAGCCTGCGCGTCCGGAGCCTGTGCTCCGCAACGGGAGAGGCCATAACACTGAGAGGCCTGCGTACCGCAAAAAAAAAAAAAAAAAAAGACTATCTGATGAAAGTTAAAGTGAAAAAAAGCAGGATGCAAAACTCTATAAAGGAATTACTCTAGATATGATTATGTAAAGAAAAAACATATTTGCAGAAAAAATTAGAAATAGATATCAAAGTATTTACAGTGACGGTTTTTAAAAATATTTACTTTGGAGTGATGGAATTACAATTTATCTCTTTTTTAGCATTATCTCTTTCGCTTTTCCAGATTTTCTATGATGAATTTATATAATTTCTATAACCAGAAAAAAATATGGTTTTGTTGAACGTCTGTTTGTGCAACTTAGTATGTTATTTTTGAAATAGTGTTTTTGATTAGTATAAAAGTTAATGTTCTTACTGCCCAAAATATCAGGAAATACAGGCAAGTATAAAAAAAGAAAAACGAACATTCATAATCACATCATTGTTAACATTTCTTGCTGTGTTACAAAAATGGAAACATATACTGCTTTGGAGCCTTTTAAAAAAATGTGGCTAAAAACACGTAACGTAAAATTACCATTTTAGCCATTTAGGTGTACAGTTCAGCGGTGTTAAGTGTATTCACATTGTTGTGCAACCATCACTACCATCTATTTTCAAATTTTTTCTTCTTCCCAAACTGAAGCTCTGCCCCATTGAACACCAACACCCCATCCCCTCCCCCAGCCCCTGGTACCCACCCTTCTATGAATCTGACTCCTCAAGGGACCTCATATGAGTGGAGTCACACGGTATCTGTCCGTTTATGACTGGCTTAGTTCACCAGGCAGAATGTCCTCAAGGTCCATCCGTGTTGTCGCATGTGTCTGAATTTCCTACCTTGTCAAGGCTGAAGAGTACTACATTGTGTGTACAAACCACATTTTTGTTCTATTCGCCCATTGAGGGACACTTGGGGTGCTTCTGGAGTCTTTTTAAAACAGAACAATAGACGTGTACTTCTTTCTACGCCAATAACGATAGATTAACAGCTGTCATTTAAAAGAATTGCCTAGCGTTCTGTACAGGTGGCACCATCATAATTTATTCCGTTCTTGAGGGACATTTATGTAGTTTCCGGTTTTTCACTGTCCTGTACAAAACTGCGAGAAATCCCCCCCCGTGTGCACGTCTTTGTCTCCTTAGCCTACTATTCCTTACAAATAAATGTGAAAAGTGAGATTTCTGAGTCAAAGGGATTTTTAGCTTTGATATTTGTGACCAAGTCATCCTCCAGAAGCCGCGATCATCTAGACCCCTGCTGTCAGTGAGCCCAGCTCTTCATCAGCACCGAATAGTATCACTTTATAAAAAGTGACAACTTGTTCGGTCCGTTTTTGCCAGTGTGACGGTTTTTTTTTTCCAGAAGATGCCGTTGTTTCCGTCCGCATCCCCCGGATTACTGGGGAAGTTCGGTGTGCCTGGCGTGTGTGACGGACTCTCAGCGGCGGCTGCTGCTTTGTGCACTGCCTGCTTCCACTCTCCACTCTCTGGAGCCACGTGGAGCTTTTTCTTCCTGGCAGGTATAGACACCCGTGTGGGCAGGTATGTGGATCCCGTGGTCACATATGTGACTTCCGTGTCCCTGGAGTCGCAGGAATCCCTGATCTGTGTAGCCAGGTGCTGTCGTGGACTCTGCCTTTGGTGTCGTGTCCTTGGGGACCATGTGCAGATTTTCACACCCCGCCTGTGCACGGTCCCAGGTCACCTCCCTGCACTGTCTTGGTTCCGTGTTTCCATCAGCCTCTCTATCCTGACGGGGACGTGTGAGGTGGAGCCCCGGGCCCCTGACCGTCACCGCCCCCCCCCCCCCGCCCTTCCCCCGTCAGCACCTCCCCCGCAGGGCTGGGCTTTCATGATCCACCTGTGGGAAGAGAATGACTCTCCTTCTCTGATGGATGAGGCTGTCCCAGAGGCCTTTGCTTTCAGAAGAGGATTCAGGAGCGGCTACCGGGTGAGGGGGCAGACGCTGGCATTTCAGGCACTGCCACGGTCCCAAGTGACGGACAAGCCATCGTGCGACAAGGAGCCGCTTATCCACGGCCACAGCACCAGTGCCACACCCCACCCGTGACTCGTGGTGATTTATTACCTGCGTCAAGCCGCCCATCAGTCTCGCAGCAGGTCCGCTGCATTGCGTCCCTCCGTCCTCCAGCCAGGCAGTGCTGCCTCGACTTCCACGGTCAAGAGGACCAGCGGCGGAGGCGGATGAGGGTCTCCTGGTGTGTCTCGGCGAGCTGAGGGCAGGGAGGGTGCAGAGGGCACACGGGGGCCCAGGGCACGCAGGGGGGGCCGCAGGTCTGATTCCAAGGGCCCTCGAGCCTCCTCTGAGTCCCAGCCCCCATCCTGGGTTGGCGAGCATGCCAGGCGCCCTGGGAGTACAGGGCCACAAAGCCGCCCTGTCCCGGCAGCACTCACAGGCGTGTACTGAGCACTTACTGTGTGCCCAGAACTATCTGGGGACAGTGCGGTTAACTGTAGAGACCAGGGCCTACCTCCTGGGAGCTTTTATTCCCGGGGGATAAGGCAGGAGACAGGTAACTACAGATGAGGAAAAATGCTAGGACGGTCACTAACACACAACAGGTCTTTGTGTCCTCATGGAGATTCTGATGAAACAATGTCTCGTGATAGAACAAAGAAGACAGGGGGAACCTGCTTCGGGTGGGCCAAGCTCGGAGGACCTCTCTGAGGAGGTGATGTTGGAGTGAGAAGGAGCCCTGGGAAGAGCAGACGGAAGGGCAGTCAGACCAAGGGAACAGCAGGTGCAAAGGCCCTGAGGCAGGAACGGGCCTGCATGTTTGAGGCACTGACAGGAAGCTGAGGCCTTGAGCCAGGCAGACGTGGGGGTGAGGTGGGGCCTGTGGAGAGGGAGAGGGCAGGGCAGGGGTCCCCAACATTTGGCATCCACAGTAAGACATCACCTTCTGGCTCAACCAGCTTGCACGTTACCAAAACAATCCCCTAACTCGGGCCTCTGCTGTGAGTGCTGGTGATTTCTATTCCCTTCCCTCTGCTAATCTCTCTCCTCCAGTGCCATTGAAAGAAGGGAGAAAAAGAAAGGAAAGAAATTCAATGCAGTCGGTTACCCTCCCGACCCCTAATTTAACCAACACCCTCGTAGATGGTAATAGAGTTTTGTCTGTGTCCTCGTAGCAGGAGCGGCCCATTGCTGAAGCAAGGGGGAGACTGGCCCAGATTCAGGTTTTCAGAAAGACTGTCCCACCGTTGTGGGCAAAAGGGCTGTCGGGCGTAGGGGTCAGCGCTGTCCCTGGTGTCCCCGAAGAACAAGACGGACACACCCGAACGGTGTGAAGTCAATGACAATGAGTTCACGACAGGGCTCCTGACAGAGGGCGGCAGGCAGGAGGGGGCAGCCAGGACCGTGGCAGGAAGGAGGGAATCACACCGCCCTCTCTGTCCCAGCCCCCCACTGCCTGCCGGTGCCTCCTATCGGGCGAAGCAAAGCAGACACTCAAGGTGAGGCCCGAGGGGCGCAGCCCTGCAGGTCAGCCTCCGGGACCGGCAGAGACCCGAGAAGGAGCGGCAGGTGGAGGGTGACCACCTGGGAGACACAGAAGTGCAGGGAGCCAGGGGAGAGCTGGCGGCAGCGAGGACCACGTGGTGGCAGCAGGGATGTAAACGGCCTTGAGATGTGGGCGGCAGGACCTCAGGACTGGCTGGCGGATTGGATGTGGGTCAGGAAAAAGTGGAATCTCCTCGTGGTGGCTCTTTGATAAAAACAAGATGCAAACTGTGGTGGCGAGAGAGGCAGAGCGGGGTGGAGAGAGCAGGTGTCAGGGAGCACAGACCTGGCCCCGAGCCCGGCTCAGCACGCCTGCTGTGGGCGGCGATGACGCTCAAAGTCTTTACCTGCTGGGAGGCACAGGCCCCACTGGTCAGATCGGAGCACAGCTGGAGGTGTGAGGTGGCCCCTTCCGTTTCGGGGCCACAGACAGCCCAGGGGTGCCAGGGCTGGGTCCAGGCCGGTGGAGTGGCTGGGAGTAGAGGGCCCTGGGGGCTAGGAAGGGCTGTCTCCTCACAGTTGAATGTTTCCCTAGCCGGTCCATCCAGGCCAGGGCATCCTGGGTACATCACCACCCATGGCTGCCATCTGGGTTAAGGTGGGTTATGCTGGGATATTCTGAAGACAAAGGCAAAAAACATCGCAGAGGCTGAGCTCAGCCTGGGGTGACTTGCGGGGGACGGACAGCCGCCGCCCCCAGCAGGAGGGAGAAAGACACGTGGCCTCGTCAGCTCCCACCCAAGGAGTACGGGAAGGGGCAGGGGCACGCCAGGCCTGGAGGAGGGACTTTTCCTCCATGGACACGAGCCAAATGTGTTTACCACCATCTCCGTCTGCCAGCTGGAAGCGAGAGCGGGTCATGGATCCACTCAGGAAAGTGCTATCAGCATGGTTAGGTCAAAAATCAGAAAAGAGGATAAAATCAAAAGGGAGAGGAAAGGAAGTACGGCGCTCATCGCGGACAGCAACAAGGCCCGTGCATGAAACTTTCCTCTCAGGCTTGCGCTGAGCAGCGGGTTTCTTTGTTTGGTTCACAGCCAAGAGAGCTGGGAAGGCACTGTGCTGGCACTCAAGGACCCCCACTTCCTTCTCCATCTGCACATTGTACCCCAGAAGGGCAGCTCCCAGCACAGTCCCTCCCTCATCCCTGGGACCTCCATCCCCTGCGACCCCATCCCCTGGGACCCCCATCACCTGGGACCTCCATCCCCTGGCACCCCATCCCCTGGCACCCCATCCCCTGGCACCCTGCAAATGCAACCGCCTCTGACTTCTCATCTCCCTCTATAAAACATCGTCCTCTCCACTTGTTTCTGTCTCCATTTTACTGATAAGGACACTGAAGTCCAGGGATGGAGAAGGACCTATCCTGGCCACAGAGCTGGACCCCAAACCCCTCTGTGTTGCCCACTCGCAGGCACTGTCCCCAGGGGCACCTGTGTGGGACAGAGTCTGAGGGAGGGGAGGATACTTGCGGGGGTGGGGCGCTCTGGGCCATGAGAATTGGGGTGAAAGGGCCAGAAAGGGAAGGCATCAGGGAGACTGTGTGTTGTAGCAACAAGGGCAGGCTCTGTTCCAGGGGCGGCAGGAGGGCAGCGAGCGAGACCAGCACGGTCCCTGCTCCTGGAAGTTCCGTGCATACCTGACCATGAACATGGGCCAGAGGATGAGGCCCGGCCGAGTGCAGAGCCGGCACGCGCCAGGGCCCTGAGGTGAGACAGACTGCGAGCAAGCCGGCGCGTGCGGAGCGCGGCCACCCGGGCGGGCGGCCGCAGGGAGCGCAGTGGAGGTCCGCGGGCCGGGAGGGCTTGTTTCCAGCACGGGCAGCTACCCCGATCCGTGTCCTGGGTCCGCCACGGTCCAGCACCGCCGGCTGCTCTCACACTCTGCTTCCCGACGGCTCACGAGTGGGTTCTACCGGGCTGGAAACCGAGCGCCCCGCGTCCGCCCTGGGCGCAGCCGGGAGCAGCCGCGAAGGGAACGAGGCGTGAGCGGCCGCCAGGGTGCGCGCTGCTAGTCCGCTTTCAGCGCAGCGGAGCCGGCTGTGCAATCCACGTACGGCCAGCGGGCCAAACCGTACGAAAGGCGTTCCGAGAAGAGCCGCTGTCCCCGACCAGCCACCCTCCCCGTCGCCCTTCCCGGAGCCCAGTCCCAGGATATGCTGACCAGAGAAGCACGTGCATTTTTAAAACACAAAACGGACTGTCGCGCACACTCACTGGCTTCACAGTCTCTCCAGGCTTGTTCCAGCTGGGCCGGTGGGGATGTTCCCTGACCCATCAGTCAGCTCCACCCTGCGGGCCGTCATCCCTGCCAGCCCCTGCTCCTGGGCGTGCCCTCTGATGCCACGCCTGCAGCGGGTGCCCTGTGGGAGCAGAAAGTCTGGGCAGGTGCGGGTGGGGGATCAGGTCAAGGGTATTTGCATTTTTAAAGTTGGATTAGTGGCAAGGAGTCCTTGATGCTTGACGGGAGACCCAAAGGCAGAGCCGGTTAACTGATGCCACACCCCGCGCACTGGAAGACCTGCTCCAGTCCTCGTGCAGGGGGGTAGGGGCTGAGGGGTGGGAATCATTGCCTCCCCCCTGCCAGGTGTGCTCCCTGCCCTGCTTGGGTAACTGCTGGTCCGGCGCCCAGTTCTTCCGATCTTCTTATCGGGCCCAGCCCCAGCCAGCCTCAGGCCATGCTCCTTCCTCAAGACCAAGACCTCTTCAACCACCTGGAAATGGCCCTTTATCTGTCCCGGTCCTGGCTGGACTTTTTCCCATGCCTCTGGCCACGTTTTGCAAAAGCAAATGTTTCTCATACAGCATTGGGCAAGTTGCCACTGTTGGAAGGCCACGGAAATCCAGGGGCTTGGACAGCTAGGGCCTCAGAAGTCAGAGGTGGTCTGTGGTCCGGGCACCGGGGCGTGGGGATCTGGGGTGCAGGCCGCCCCCTTCAGTGCAGCGGCTGTCTAACATGTGCCTGCATCGGTCCCAGCTGGGCAGCAGGAGGTTAGCAAACAGTCTCAAGCCTCACCCCCAGAAAGGCTGATTCGGGGCCTGGGAATCTGCATTTCAGGAGACACCCAGCTGGTTCTGAAATCCACAGCTCCGTCACCACTCCTCAGAGTCACCGCTGTGTGCCGGGTGGCGCCCTAGGCATTTGGGCCACAGCAGCAAACACACAGGCAAAGATTTCTGTCCTCAGGAAAAATGAAACAGACAGTGGAAAGGCTCAGGCAGTAAAGGAGAGGGCAGGTCAGAAGGGAGACAGGCTGTGGAGAAATGAGAGGTGGGGGCGAGTGTCTGCTGGGGGCCCAGCTGCAGGCGTGTGCTGCAGTTTGGAGCCCGCAGCGGGAGCAGGCCCCGTTGAGAAGGTGACGGCAGCCTTGAAGGCAAGGGAGCAGGCAGCGCCAAGGTCCTGAGGCCGGCAGCCTGGAGAAGCTGAGAAGTCAGGGAGGCCAGTGCGGCCACAGCAGCAGCCCGGGGAGAGCCACCGGAGGGCGGGGTGGGGAGGGAGGAGCCAGACCAGGTGCAGACTCTTAGGTCTGAGCCAAGCAGCACCGCAGGTGGATCTATAACAGGCCCCTCAGCGGGCTGGGGGCACAGGCAGGGCCAGGCGCCTTCCAAGTGCTGAGCCAGTGTTAACTCATCTGATGCCCACACAGCCTGGTCCCCTCGTGGTCCTTGTGTGGAGGAGACCGAGGCACAGAGAGGTGCAGTGACTCTCCCTAGGACACACAGCTTGAAGGCAGCTGAATCCTGATCTGATCCTTCAGGTCGTCTGAAGCCGGAGCCCAGGCCCTTGACAAGCCACACTTTTCAGGCGGAAAAGTCACAATTCCCGCCCTGAGCGAAGACGTTCGTCATCAGAGAGGTGGGCCAGCATGGGTTGGAGTGTCAGGTAGGGAGTGATCCGGGGTGGGAGCATGTTGCAGGCAGCTGGGCTGGAGATGGGGCCATGGGTGCGGGGAGCACAGCACTGGCCATGGAGGGATGCCCCGGAGGAGGTGGGCCTGCGCTCAGGGCCTCTGGGGGCTGGTGACCACTGGGAAGGCGGAGCGATCAGGATCCCCAGGCCTGGCTCAGAGCCTCCCCGGCCGTCTGGCCTTCACATGCTTTGACCTGTCTGGGCCTCAGTCCCTGTGAAACAGAGAAGAAAGCGCCGGCTCCCTGAGAGGAGCCTCTGGGCCAACGGGCTGGATCTCCACCGAGAGGTGCAGACCTGAGCAGCTCCCTGCCTTTGGCAGACAGGGACCTGCTCGCTGGTCGTGAAGCCGTTTGTCTTATTCTTCCCCCAGAACGTTTCTATCACTCTGAGGCTGGGTTTTGAGGGTCAATGTGAAGCTCTTGTCTTTGAAAGTAATTTCTAATTCCCAGGAAGCTTTTAGGGTTTCAGTGTTTTATCTCGAAATACATAAAAAGGCCCCGCGTGTGAGTTTTCACCTTCATTTTAACCGGCGCACTGGGGGTGTTTTTCAATCCACGCAGCCCCTTCCTTCCTGACTCCTTTCTTCCAGGCTCGCTCTCACCACACACACCCAGCGCCCTCCCTGTTCTGCTCCCCGTCGGGGGTCCCCTCTGCCTGGGGATGTTGCTGCCACCCTTACCTCCTCAGGCCTCTGTCTCAAAGACAACTTCCACTCGCTGACCAGTGTTCAAAGAACCACCCCCGTCCCCTGCCACCATCCCAGCGCCCGCCAGGTTTGCCTCGGACCCACTGCCCCTTCTCCTGGCCAGCGGCCCACTGGGCTGTTAGGCGCTGTCTCTCTCTCCAGAGAAGGTCAGCTCTTTGAGGGGAGGGACTTTTGCATCTTCTGTTCTTTGCTTCGTTCCCAGCATGCCCAGTGTGTGTGGGGTGACAATTCAGTAACTCTTTCTTGAACGATTGAAGGAATAATCTCACCCTGCTCAGGCTGCGGCCCACCCCCAGGAGGCAGTCCAAAGCCCCTTCTTCGGTGCCAGCACCAGCACCCGCTCGGACCCATGGCCGGGGCAGAAAAGGGCCCGTCTGGGCCCGGGCTTCCTGCGCCCCCTTCCTGGTTCCGGGCTGCTTCACACACTCCCCGGGTGACCTCGCCTTCCTGCTTCATCTGGGTCCCTGGCGACTTGGAGCGGCTCGTGGCCTCGGCACAGCGAGGGCCAGCACAGGCCTCACAGGGCTTTGCTCTCCAACTTCCCATCACCCAGGTCACCAGCCCAGTCTGGCAGAACGCGCCCAGAGAAGCAGACCCACCGCTGGTCTTCCAGCCTTCGGGAAGGCTGCCCGCTGCCACATCCACGTATGCTGCTGTGAACAGGAACAAACGTCAGGCGCTGGGAACATGTGGGATGCCCACCCTCTGGTACAGTATCTTAAAATTTATTTAAATTGATTGACTAGATCATGTTCTCAGGCACAGGGCTCACCGTCATGTCTTCAAGTCTGCTTAGCCAGTAGCTGGCATGAAGAGGGGCGTTCCAGTCACACAGGCTACATAACAAATACCCCACAACTGACTGGCTCAAAACAATGGCAGCGGGGGCTTCCCTGGTGGTGCAGTGGTTAAGAATCCACCTGCCAATGCAGGGGACACGGGTTCGAGCCCTGGTCCGGGAAGATCCCACGTGCCGCGGAACAACCGAGCCCGTGCGCCACAACTACTGAGCCTGCGCTTTAGAGCCTACGAGCTACAACTACTGAGCCCACGTGCCCCAACTACTGAAGCCTGCGCACCTAGAGTCTGTGCTCCGCAACAAGAGAAGCCACCGCAATGAGAAGCCCGCGCACCAAAACGGAGAGTAGCCCCCTCTCGCCACAACTAGAGAAAGCCCGCGCGCAGCAACGGAGACCCAACACAGCCAAAAATAAATAAATAAATAAATTTGTTAAAAAACAAAAAGACAACGACAAAAATTATTTTGCCCTTAAATCTTCAATCTAAGTAGGCTCAGTGTGGACAGTACGCTTCTGCTCCACTTGGCATCCGCTGGGTGATTTGAGGTCTGGAAGCTGAAATTATCTGAAACCTTGGTCACTCGAGTCTGGGATTGATGCTAATTCTTGGCTGACGCCTTAGCTGGGGTTCCCAGCCAGGACACCCACACGTGGCCTCTCCACGTGGCCAGGGCTTCCTCACAACAAGGAAGCTGATTTACAGGACTGAGAGTCCAGGAGCGAGAGTCCGGAGGAAGCCCTATCATGTTTCATGACCTAGCCTGGAAAGTCACACCACCTGACATCTGACGCCTTCTGTTCGTCAGGGCTGTCCGAGGACCTGCTGAGGCTCTAGGGTGTCCTGCTAAAGAGTAGCAAGGTTATGGATGAGCGTTCGGGACTGGACATACTGCTCTATTTTTGGAAGATATTATCTGTCAAAAGGGGCTGCAAAATGCGTGCAACATCCCGGGAGAAAAATGACTCCTACTTAGAATTCTGTACCCAGCCAAACTGTCAAGCAGGTGACTGTCTGGAAATGCAAGCTCTCTAAAGTTTTCCTCCCGTGACTCTCTCAGAAAGCCACTAGAAGAATGCTTCAGCAAAACATGAAAGTAGACCCAGGAGCCGGAGGCGCCTTCTTGCAAGGAAGAAGGAAGGGAAGTCCTAATGTGACAACCAACCAGGAGGCAAGAAAGCAGGCAGTCAAGGTAAGAGTAGCAGGGCCGGCGGTCCCAGGAGGGATCTATGCAAGAAAACACACACACCTGGGCTTCCCTGGTGGCGCAGCGGTTGAGAGTCCGCCTGCCGATGCAGGGGACACGGGTTCGTGCCCCGGTCCGGGAAGATCCCACATGCCGCGGAGCGGCTGGGCCTGTGAGCCATGGCCGCTGAGCCTGCGCGTCCGGAGCCTGCGCTCCGCAATGGGACAGGCCACAACAGTGAGAGGCCCACGTACCGCAAAAAAAAAAAAAAAAAAAGAAGTGATCGTTAGAGCTGTTGTAATGATGAGTGATCATGACATATAGAATCAAACAGATGATAAAGGAACCAACGGAATAAAATGGGGCCTGGACACGGTATGTACAGATAGTTCATATATGGCCACGATCGAAGTGCAGATAGAGGAAAGGATAGACCTTAGTATATGGTACTGCAGTAATCCGCTAGCCAAACGGGAAAAGTGAAAGTGAGCCTCTGACCCACACTGTACACAAAAGTAGTTTCCAGGTGGATTAAAGACAAATATGTGGCAAGCAAATCTATAAAGCCTCTAGAAAATGAAGATATTTGTGACACATATATCGGACCAGGGATGAGCGTCTATAGTACCTAAGGACTCCTGCAAACTGTCAGGGAAAAGACAGCAACTCCACAGGAAAATGAGCAACGACTTCCAGAGACGCTGCACAGAACAGGGAGGCCAAGCGCCAAGAAGCATAGGGAAAGGGGTTTCACCCACCATCCTCGTCCACGGGGACATGCAAACTAAGAGCACACTGAGATGGGACTCCCATCAGATGGCAAAAACGACAATTCCGAGTGTTGGCAAGGCCGCAGATCACAGGGAGCTTAGAATCCCTGTTGGTGGAGTGTGAACTGGTACCACCACTGTGGGAAAGTCTAGTGTTAGCCAGTAGAGCAGAACGAACACCCATCTGCGGACGAAGTAGCTCCACCCATACCTGTGCATCAGGTGGCGCGTACAAGATTGGCTTCTGGAGCATTGTTTGTACAAGAAAAAACTGCACAGAATCCAAATGCGATCGGCAGGGACTTCCCTGGCGGTCCAGTGGTTAAGCTTCCGCGCTTCCACTGCGGGGGGCACAGGTTCGATCCCTGGTCGGGGAACTAAGATCCCGCATGCCCCGAGGCGTGGCCCCAACAACAACAAAACACTAATGCCATCGGTAAAATAGATAAATAAATTGTGCTGTGTTCATGCGATGAAATGTGGCCACGTGGCAATGGACGTGGGTGAGCCACAGGCACGTGGACGTACCCCCTCCCAGTGCTGAAAAGGAAAGCTGATCTCCCAAGAATAAGGACAAATGCTTCCATTTCCACAAAGTTCACCCACCATGTGCCAGGGAAGACTCAACAAACTCTCTCGGAATACAAAGGTGGATGACAAAACTACAAAGCCAGGGGGAGCACAGCCCAGAAGTCAGGATGGGGCCCCACCAGGGATTTCTAAGGAACTGGCAACAGTCTGGCTCTTAACCTGGGTATTTGTTCCTTTGTAAAATTTTTATTCTTTGAATTGTACATATATTTTATACAGTCTTCTGTATAATTTATATATTTCATAATTCAAAAAGTGGACAAATGAGGAAGGTGGAGGAAAATGGAGGATTTAATTTCAGGGAGAACAGACAAAAACGTGATGTCTCACAAGGGAACCACACTGATCTAGGCATAAATTGGAAAAGACTGACTCCCAAACCCTGAATCAACTGTGGGGACTCAACTGACACGTATCTGAAACTGATAAATTGAGACATCAAAGCTTAAACAGATTATTTAGGAATATGGAGAAATAAACCAGAGGAGGCAGCCCGAAGAATGTGCAAAGTGGGCAAGGAAGTGCTGCTTTTTATTATATGGTATAAAGGAATATTTGTTGAACACTTAATAAACAGTTGCTGGAGAGATTGCAGACGGGTCCTTGAGAAATGCATGTTAAAATGATATTTGGGATTTTTCTTCCCATCAGATTGGCAAAAATGAAAAAGGCTGGTAACACTCAGTGTAGGTAAATGTCGAAGAAGCTAACAGTTTCCAGCGACACTGGTGGCAGTGAGATTGGCACAGGCGAAAAAAGAACAGAACAAAAGAACACAACCAAAGGGCAACTCGGCAGCACCGATCTGGATTTGAAGTGAGCCCAGCACTCCTTACGCATTTCCGTACAGGGACAGCCCTTGCTGATAACAGAGGGGAAACCCGGAGGGGGCGCACGGATCTCCGGTGGGCCAGCCGTTCCACACAAACGCGAGTGGCCACCACGTGCCAGGCCAGGCACCTCGAATCGGCTGCCTGGCGACAACTTCGTCTGAAAAGCAAGTCCCGCGACAGTGGGGGTGGGAGGATCCCATTCCCCAAAGGGTGGACGCCCCCTGCAAAGCCGAGGGTTCTGGAGAGATGGGAGTGCGGCAGACCCCTGATCATCCACGCCTGCCCCCCTTCATTGGTGTCACTGGGAGTTTTACACCCATACCATATTTGTGCATTTCTTGTCTGTTTATCGAGTGGTTTAAAATGTCTGTGAGTTCAGGGTTGGGTTTGGAGTTGGTCACATCCGCGTTGGGTTAGGTTTCATTGCTGTTGGTAAATGGGGGTTTGGGGTTAGAAATGAGGTTTTCACTAAAAGGCCCAGCAGAGTTGGGGTAAAAACGCCTCGGGTTAGTGTTTGGGGAGGACGGGGTTGAAAACGTGAGCCTGAAAGAGGATTCCGAATCAATGAAGTTTCGGATGGCGCCCAGGCTGCGGCGGTGCTGGAGTTTGAGGTAGGCTGCAGCTTTCCCAGCAAGGTTTAAACTGGCGGGGGAGGGTGTTCGCATGTGGGCGCAGGGGCCGCCCAGACCTTGATGTCCCCCGCACCCCCTCCGGCATCTGCCTGCGGCTGTCTGCAGCAATCCAGGAGGGTTGCCCGGAGGCGGCCGCGTCCTCGCCCGCGGGCGCGCTGGACGCCGAGCGGGACCCCCGCCCCACGCCCACCGCCAGCCCGAGAGCAGAGCCGCGGGACGCGCGCTCGCCCGCCGACAAGGTCTCCGTTTGCGCCTGACGCGGGCTCTCGGGGCAGCTTGTTTACCAGCCTGAGTCACCCGGGAACCTTTGACCGCTGCCTGGCACAAAAGGTTCTCCTCCTGTAAGTCCCCTTGGGCAGAAAGGGCATTCACCAGGGCCCGGGACTCAAACTGGTGCAGGGCGACACCCCGCGGTGGATTCGGAGAGCGCGGCCCCGCCGCTCCGCCCGTTTCCTGCTTGGCCCACCTGGGCTCTACCCACACCTACGTGCATCGGCCTCCTTTCCTTGCAGCAAATCGGATCGTGCTTTGCCTTCTCTGTGCCCCTGGGGAGTGATGAAAGACCCCAGTCGCGGCAGGAGCAACATTCCAACCCTCCGTGACCTGGTGGGCAGCTGCCTACCTTCTCCTGGGGCCCCCGCCAGCCTCCGCTCTCCCGCCACCGCCTTTACCACCACACTCTGCACCCCAGCCTCAGAGGGTTACTGCAGCTGCCTGAGCTCCACAGTCTTCCCTGCTCCTCCAGTGCCCTATGTGGACCCTGTGCTTCCTTCAACCAGCTCCCAGTGAAGTCACCCCGGGAGGCCTCCCCGATGATTCAACTCCGGCCAGCTGATCTCACTCCGGGCTCCAAGACTTTCCTTACGGCTCACTTAACGCTGTTTCTCTTGTACTGTAGCCAAATGTGGATGCCAGAAATCACCCCGCTTTCTCCCCAGACGCCAATCGAATTATCTGTCCATCTGAGCTGTCAGGAAAGCAGTCTGATGACAGTGACATAAAAAGCATGCCAGGCCAGGGCACTACAAGGGCACGTGAGGGCACTGGGGTGGGGAGGGAGCCCTGAGGGGAGGTGGGATACTGCTTCAGACTCACTTCCAGGACCTGGCAGCTTCCCCTGGTCCGGCAGACGGGAGTAGTGTAGACCACAGCCGGACTGGAGCTTAATGGCAGGTGAAGTGGAAGCAGCGCACGTGGGCCATATGGCCCACGAACACCCCGGCTCACCGTGGGGTAGACTTTCTCCGCACCCTGCAACCTCTGAGACTGAAGGAGGAAGAAAAGGAAATCCAGATGCAAGAGGCCTGGGCAGTCAGGCGTCTGACCGCCATGGCGCCCATCCAGTCCCGCGTGGGAGTCACCGAGAATCCCGCTGTGTTTCTGCTGGCTGCGTGGCTACTCCTTCCTGCTTCCACTGTAAGCCTACAGACACCCCAGGGGTATCAGTGGATGTGTCCCCTGTGGTCCACATCTGTTTACTGCAGGAGCTGGGCCACACCTGGGAGAGGGGTTCTGAGGGCCTAGGAGGCCCCCCGAGGCTGACAAGCACAGGTGGGGCTGGGGAGGGATGCTGCTTGGTTGGGCAACGCACAGAGTCCACCTCCAGCCGCAGGCCCCACGACCTGGCCCTCCCCAGCTGCCCAAGCACCGTCTCTCGCCAGGCACGTGGGAAGAGGCTTGGGTGGCATTGACGGGCTGGGCTGTGGAGCCACACTGCCTGGGTTTGAATCCCAGTTCTGCCTCTTATGGGCTGTGGTCTTGGGCAAAAAGCTTCAAGTCTCTGACCCTCAGCTTCCGCATGGAGATCTCGGCCACTCTGCTGGGATGCCCTGTAGACCTCTGCAGTCAGACACACCCCTCAGGCCACACTATGATCCAGGCAGACTAGCATTTTTGAGGCCCAACTGGGTGCTGCTTCTGTGCTAACACACAACATCCCTCCAGGTCGTTGTTATTGTTCCCACTTTTTAGGCGGAGAATCTGAGACCCAGAGCACTAGAGTAACCTGCCCAAGGTCACATAGCCAGTGAGGGTCAGAGGTAGGATTTGGACCCAGCCTGGACGGATGCCACAGCCTGTCCCCTTGGCCAGCAAGGTCTCCTGCCCCTGTCAAATACGTGTGACTCAGAAAACAGAAGCCCTCGGGGGTTTCATAGAGAGAGAATTTAATACAGGGAATTTGTTACACACACGATGGAAGTAACTAGATACCAAAATGGGAATGAATTGTGAGGGAGGGGACAGATGCTCTGGCTGCACCATGTCTCCCGCCCCCCAATCTCTCCCCCGCTGGACCCACCCAGGATCCAGAGGAGGGAGGGCTAGGACGTGTTGGCGGCTGGACCCGGAGGATGCAGGCCGTGACGGCACAGAGCAGCAAAATGCTCTGCTCCAGGGATGCCTCCTAGGAGGCCAGCCCTGAACTGAGTCTTGAGAAATGTAGTGTCAGCGAGCAGGACCCTATAGGGCCTTCCTGGGACAACACCCCCCTCCCCACGTCCTCCACCTGCCTCTTGTCTGTAGAAAAACTTTACCCAAAGAATATATTTAATCAGAGAAATGAGAGAATGCGGAAAGAAAGGAGAACAGTCAAGCAAGACAAAACAATGATGGTTTAGCCATTAAACAAAGTGAAGGACCTTTAGCTCCTCCTCAAGGGCCACAGACCCTACTCTGAGCCGTGTCCCTTGGGCTGTTTTGCAGATACCCAAGTCCCCACCAGGTGGGAGAAGTTACCTGTCTGCTGCCCACAAGCATGTAGACCCCAGACCGGCTGGAACCAGAAGCTTGATGAGGCCGACTCCCGGTTACCTCACCACCAGCCAATCAGAAGGATGTCCACGAGCTGACCACGCCCCCACAGCCCTCTCCTCAGCACGTAGCCCCTTCCTCTTTCCCCTATAGAATCTCTGAGCAAAACCTGGGGAGTGGGGAGCTGGTTCTTTGGGACACGAGTCCACTGTCTCCCCAGGATTGCCGGCTTCCTCAGTAAAGCCACCTTTCCTTTTATGCAACACTTGTCTCTCAGTATTGGGCGCTTGAGCGGCAAGCAGTGAACCTGGGTTTGGTAACACTAGGAGTTTGACAGGAGAATAAAGGTCATTCCAAAGAAAGCGGTGGATAGAAGCACAGGCCCAGAGTCGGTTTTGCGGGAGTGACCTGAGACCTGGCGCCATGGAAACACACCAGCTCCTGTCCTCAGGCTGGACCACCTGTACCTCTGACACCCCTCCTGGGCTGGGGGCCCCATCTTAGGAGTCCCCACTTCCCACCTTAGAAGCTCTCTCTCCCGCCTCTCTTGCAGTCAGGGCGGAGGTGGGACCCTTAGGCTCCTGCCTATGAGACATGAAGTGTGGGCAGGTGACCCAGGTTCTGAGGATGAAAATCACACATCAGGACCCCCATCACAGCCAAGGGGTCTCCTCCAGGACACACCTGCAGCCGGCTTTGGGCTCGCTCCTGGTCACACGATCTCTCAGCCTGGCTCCCACGCCCTGCAGATTCGGGGAGCCCCCCTGCCCCTTTCCCCTTTAACCGGCTACTGTTGCTTTCTGTTTCTGTTCCCAAGAGCTCTGACTGCCACACCTTCTTCAAGGAGGAAAATAAGCTCACGTGTTGTTAACAAGGGATTGGATTTTCTCCTTTCGGGTTGCCTTTTTTCCAGATTCCTAAAGTCTCGTTAGAACAGGTGTTGCTTGAGATGAACCCTCTCAGAACTCTGTGCTCTCCCATCTCAGTCGCTGGTTCACAGAGCCTGTTGTGGCTTCTAGACCCCAAACTCAGTGCCCAGCTCTCTCTTCCGTGGCTCTGACAGCTAGCAAGGAGGCTGGGCTGCAGAGTCAGGCAGCGGCTGGATCAGGAGATTGTGAGAGTCCCGGGGGTGGGGGAGACACTTGTCTGCTCGGGGCACCCGACACCAGCTGCTGTAACATATACTCCCCCATACATACACGCGTGTGCACACACACACAAATCCCATGTGTGGCTTAACACAATAGAACTTCCTGCCTTGTACGAAGAACACTGTGGTTACTGCCTGTTGGGTCCCACCCCTCCAGGGGTGATTCAGGGATTCTCGCTCCTTCCACCCGCGGGTTTCCCCCCTCCCACTCGTGGAACTGGTCTCCCCACCCACTAATCCCGCCTTGGGCAGACCCAGGAGCTGCTGGGACTCCCACTGGCACTACAGTACTGGCCTGTCTGCAGACTGTCCAGAGGACCGCAGAGGGCCCTACATGCCCTTGTCAATCTATAAATCCCCGAGATGCGTGGGCAGAAATGGTGGCCACGGTCAAATCTCAAGGAGGGGCCTCCTGCTGTTTTGGGGGGAAAGGGGGCCCTCAGCCGGGAAGGCAGAGGGCAGACCCTGGTGCCCGTGGCCACAACAGCTGGTGAATCTGGGCGATTTAACCGGGATCCCTCCCTCTTTTTACTGACAGATTTGTCACTCTGCCTTTATTTTATGTCTCATGCACCGTCTGGAGCGCTGGTTCTCCAACCTGAGCCAGCACCGCAGTCAAGCCCTCCCTCCTGGAGGGCTTGTTACAGCCCAGATCTCCGGGCCCCGCAGCCCCCACAGCTTCTGCTTCGGCCAGGCAGAACATCTGCTTTTCTACGAGTTCCCAGCACGTGTGATGCTGCCGCCCGATACCACACTTTTCAGAGCCGCCCCTCTAGAAAGTGAGGTCCACTCCGCAGGAAGGACCAGGTATATTTTCGTACCACGAGCAACCTGGTGCCCGGTGAAAAAATGAATCAGAGAATGAAGGAAAATGAGCAGAAGGGGGGCGGAATGGTGAAGACCGAGAAAGGAAGGAAACCTGGGCCGGGCGCTTGCTCTGAGCTGCGCAGCCCCCCTGCGGCTCGTGGGCAGCAGGGCCCCCGCAGCCTTTGCGACGTCACAGCCCCGCCTGCCGGGAGAATGGTTGCCATGGCGACGTAAACCGAAGGCCCGGGCTCGGGGAGACGAGTCCAGGTGCGCAGAGGCTTCGGAGCGAGCGCGGTCGTGCGGATCCCGTGAGTGCGCGCTGGACCCGGGCTGGGGGCGCGCGGGGTCGGGGCGTAGTGTGTGCGGGGCGGGGCCGCACACCTCGGGCGCCCTTCCAAGCCCCCGTTGCAACGCTCTCCCCGTTCCTTGCCCGTACTTTACTGGCCTTATCACATACCCAGCCATCTGGGCACCCTTCTTGCCTCTCGGCCCGGTCACCCTTGCCGTAGGCCCGACGGCCCAGACGGGGGTGTGGGGGGACCCCGTCCTGCCCGAGTACACGGTTCCTTTCGTGGAGGCTGCAGCCGGAATGTGGCTGGAAGGGTGCAAGTTTTGGAGTCGAGGAACCTTGGACTGGAGTCCCAGCCTGGGCCCTTCCTGGCTGTGTGCCTTCGGACAGCTTGCCGCTTTGCCTCCGCCTCTGCCAAATGCAAACTCGTTCAGTACTTAAGAAGCGCCATGGCGGGGCCAGACGCTTGAGAAGGCACGAATCAGTGCCTCACCCCGTCCTCGTGGAGCTTACGTTCTAGGGGCAGACAGGCAATCAACCGATTGTCAAAGTGATAAATCAAGTATTGGTAATAGGTCAAATGGGAGTGGATGGGGTGTTGAGAAGATGCTTCTCCGGAGGGGTGACGCTTGAGCTCAGGTCTGGGTGTGGGGGAGGCCTGATCTGGGAACAGGAAGACTAGGTAGGGCGGCTGGAACCGAGCCGAGGAGGGGAGCGAGGTCGTACGGAACGCCAGGAACTGCAGGTGTGGGCCTCGTGGCGCGCCCTCAGGGAGCGCCGCTGTTCCCAGCCACCCCGCGCGTGGGCCGGGGGCTGGGGGCGGGCCCAGCTGGCTCAGGCCGCGTCTCTCTCCCCAGGTTGGAATCTGCTTTAGCCAATTGCAAGCTTATCGGTGAGCGCTCCCTCCTTCGCCCGGATGTCAAAGGTCCTGCCTCCTCTGGTCTCCAAGGGCATAAGTTTCAACAGTAAGTTCTGGGCTGGGGTGGGCTCTCTCAGCGTCAAAGGCAGCCTTGCGGGTCTGCACAGTGAGGTCTAGATGTAATCAAGGGCCACAGTGATTCTAAATCAGGCCGCGAACCAGAAATCCCAGGTTTGCCAGGTTCCCTAGAAACTGCATGTTTTGCTTCCTAGGGCCACTGTGACAAAGCCCCGCCCCAGGCCGGGCGCTTAAATAACAGAAGTGTGTCTTTTCACAGTTCTGGGGCCCAGAGGTCCACAATCGAGGTGTCGTGGGCAGGGCTGGTTCCTTTCTGCGGCCGCGAGGGGGGGACTCTGTCCTATGCTCTCTCGCAGCTTCTGGGGGTTTGCTGGCGATCTTTGGGGTTCTTGGGCGTGTGGAAGCATCAGCTCAGTGTGTACCTTCGTCTTCACGTGGCGTTCTACGTGTGTGTGCTCCAAATAGCCCCTTTTTCTTGAGGACAGGAGGCATATGGTATTAGGCAACCACAGTAGCCCAGCATGACCTCGTCTTAGTTACATCTGCAGCCACCCTGTTTCTGGACAGGCTCACATTCTGAAGTCCTGGGAGTTAGGATTTCAGATATTCAAAAGCATTCGTTTTGGGGGGGGACAGAATGCACCCCAAACAGGCTTTGAGGAAAGCGCCGCCGCGGAGGTGGGGCTCAGCTTTGCGCAGACCCGCCCCCGTGCGAAGCCCCTCCCCCTCTGGAGGCACACGTGCGCGGCCAGGTGCTCCCGCTGCGTGGCACGTGAGAGGCCGCTGGGGCTGAGGGGGCGGGAGGGGCACAACGCCCGCTGTCTGCACGCTGTGCATTTCTTCAGCTTTTGGTTTAATTTTCCTGTGGTTCGGATTCAAAAGTGTGTCGATAGCCGCCCTTGTGAAAAGCCCTACCTGCCTCCCAACGTGGCGGCTGCTATGTCTCTGTCTCCCTCCACGCGTGACACCCGCCACGCTCACGCCTTGTGCACGTACAAGCAAATGCACAGAGGCGGCCTGTCCTTTCTCACACAAACGGCCACACAGCAGCGACGCTTCCCGGGCCTTGCTTCCCGTTAACCCAGACGTGGTGCGGACTGTTCTTTATGACCACGTCGAGCTCCCTTACACCCTTAGTGCTTGCGGCAAAGAGCGACCCCCGTGTGCAAGTAGCAGAATTCTTTAACCAGTTCGCTGTTGGTGGGCTGCTTTCAGCAGCGGTCGCGCGTTTACACCGTGTGCTCTGCCTCTCACTTACTCTGCTCCCTAGTAAATTGAAAAACGAAGGCTGAAATGGGGTTACCAAAAAGAGAAAAAAAAAGATAGCTCTGCAATGTTTACAGATAACAAATCAACTCTAAATGCACACACCCAAAACAATGCAACACAGGTGCGCGCTCACAAGACAATTGAGAGCTTTATAAACTATGCTGATTGACTCTATGGTACCAGGGGCTGGTTAGATGGAGGGCATCCTGTGGCCCTCAAGATTCTGTGATCATACCCGTGGAGGTGACAAGCAAGCAGGAGGCATCCCTGAGCTGGGTGGCCTGGTCTGGGTTGAGGGTCTGTGCATTAGGGAGGAAACCAGGCCAGGCCGGCACGGCCAAGCCGACAGACCCAGGGCATTGGCAGGCTGGGCTGGGCGGGGGAGCTGAGCAAGGCCGGTGAGGGAAGTCGAGCTGGGTGAGGGTGTGTCGACTGGGGCTCAAGCCAGGAAGACTGCTGAGCCTGGCATCCTGGGTTCGGCCACAGGGGCTGGCGACCACGGTGGGGGCCAGGAACAGCCTGAGCCCTCTGGGGGGGAGGGGCTTGGGGACACTGAACTCCGAGCCTGGGCCAGGTGCAGATGGGGCGTCTGGACCCCAGCCGCAGACAGAGGCCGCGGGCAGGGGCACTGGCGTCAGACACACCTATTTGCTCGGGTCGCCTCGGTCAGCCTCAGCTGCCCCATCTGTGGAGGAGGAGCAGCCTGTCTTCCCGAGGGCTGCCGTGGGGCGGGAGGGCTGGGCACACGTGCAGCTCTGCCAACCGTAGGCGCATCCATGTTGCTGGTGCAGTGTCTGCACCGTTGCTGTTAGCGCGCCCACCGCCCGTCCTCCAGGGCCTGGGCTGCGTCTGCATGCGTGGGGCCAGAGTTGGACGAGATGCTGCAGGCTGCAGGATGAGGGGTGGCTGGGGGTGTGGGCAAGGACTTAGCTGGGATGGAACACGGGAGGAGTGGGCTCTGGGTTTGTTCCTCATTTGCACGTGCTTAGTGAGTGCCGGCTGTGCGTGGGCATGGGTCCTAGGCCCTGGGGACTCAGGTGAGTAGCGCTGATGGAGTTGCCCGTCCTGGGACTTAGGTTGGGGCGAGGGACGCAGACGCTGGGAATCGGGCGATCGTTCTGTATCTGCTGCAGCCCAGGGGGCGGGGAGGCCTCTGGGAGGAAGCGACATTCGACACCTGTGGGTCACTGTCCTGAAAGATGAACGCGTGGACGGGTGTCCTAGGCAGTGGGCGAGGCCAGCGGAGGCCCTGACGTGGGAATGGGCATGAGGGCTGGCGGAAGAGACAGAAGGCCAGTGTGGACCAGCATGCAGGGCCTTGTGGGCGTAGGGGGACCGCTGGGCTCCGTGGGGATGACGGGGAGGGTTTGAGCAGGACACAGCCCGGTGTCTGGGTTTTACGACTCTGTGGCTGGGGTGCCATTCCGTCCCCCTTGGGCAGGGGGGCCACTGGCCGCGGCTCCCTCGAGACCCTGGGCAAGGCCTGGCCCTGGCACAGAGGGCAGAGGATGCCTGGTGGGACCTTGGCCTGGCAGAGCGTCCGGCAACGCCAGAGTGGGCCCCAGGCTCCCCAGTCGGGGCTGGTGGGGGCAGGGCTGCAGGACCCCAGTGCAGAGCCCCTTCCGGGAGACCTGGCCTGCAGCTGGTCCCCGCATCTCTGGGGCTCCTCGCGGGGGCGGGGCCTGGGGGCCACCCCTTGAGCGGCCGAGTGTATTTCCCCGTGTGGGTGGGGGGAGGGGGCTGCTGGGAGGGGTCCTCCCTGCTGAGGCCTGGCTGTCGGCCTGCGTGCTCCGCCAGCGCGTGTGCACGTGCCTTCCCCCGCCGCTGCTGACCCTGGGCATGGGGGCCGGGTTCAGTCCTTGACTTTGGCGGTTTAGGAGCCCTGTCTTTTTTGTTTTTTTTTTTTCACATCTTTATTGGGGTATAATTGCTTTACAATGGTGTGTTAGTTTCTGCTTTATAACAAACTGAATCAGTTATACATATACGTATGTTCCCGTATCTCTCCCTTCTTGCGTCTCCCTCCCTCCCACCCTCCCTCCCCTCCAGGCGGTAGCTGATCTCCCTGTGCTGTGCGGCCGCTTCCCACTAGCTATCTACCTTACGTTTGGTAGTGTATATATGCCCATGCCTCTCTCTCGCTTTGTCACAGCTTACCCTTCCCCCTCCCCGTATCCTCAAGTCCATTCTCTAGTAGGTCTGTGTCTTTATTCCCGTCTTACCCCTAGGTTCTTCATGACATTTTTTTTTCTTAAATTCCATATATATGTGTTAGCATACGGTATTTGTCTTTCTCTTTCTGACTTACTTCACTCTGTATGACAGACTCTAGGTCCATCCACCTCATTACAAATAGCTCAATTTCGTTTCTTTTTATAGCTGAGTAATATTCCATTGTATATATGTGCCACATCTTCTTTATCCATTCATCCAATGATGGGCACTTAGGTTGTTTCCATCTCCTGGCTATTGTAAATAGAGCTGCAATGAACATTTTGGTACATGACTCTTTTTGAATTATGGTTTTCTCAGGGTATATGCCCAGTAGTGGGATTGCTGGCTCGTATGGTAGTTCTATTTGTAGTTTTTTAAGGAACCTCCATACTGTTCTCCATAGTGGCTGTATCAATTTACACTCCCACCAACAGTGCAAGAGGGTTCCCTTTTCTCCACACCCTCTCCAGCATTTATTGTTTCTAGATTCTTTGATGATGGCCATTCTGACTGGTGTGAGATGATATCTCATTGTAGTTTTGATTTGCATTTCCCTGATGCTTAATGATGTTGAACATTCTTTCATGTGTTGGTTGGCAATCTGTATATCTTCTTTGGAGAAATGTCTATTTAGGTCTTCTGCCCATTTTTGGATTGGGTTGTTTGTTTTTTTGTTATTGAGCTGCATGAGCTGCTTGTAAATCTTGGAGATTAATCCTTTGTCAGTTGCTTCATTTGCAAATATTTTCTCCCATTCTGAGGGTTGTCTTTTGGTCTTGTTTATAGTTTCCTTTGCTGTGCAAAAGCTTTGAAGTTTCATTAGGTCCCATTTGTTTATTTTTGTTTTTATTTCCATTTCTCTAGGAGGCGGGTCAGAAAGGATCTTGCTGTGATTTATGTCATAGAGTGTTCTGCCTATGTTTTCCTCTAAGAGTTAGATGGTTTCTGGCCTTACATTTAGGTCTTTAATCCATTTTGAGCTTATTTTTGTGTATGGTGTTAGGGAGTGATCTAATCTCATACTTTTACATGTAGCTGTCCAGTTTTCCCGGCACCACTTATTGAAGAGGCTGTCCTTTCTCCACTGTACATTCCTGCCTAGGAGCCCTGGTTTTAAGTGACCCAACCTTCATCTGGGGAGCTGCAAGATCGGGCCGGGCATGAGCACAGCTGCTCTGTGCCGGGCTGGGGTGCAGAGGTCGAGGACACGGAGGCGTCGCCCGCTTTCGGAGAGTTTGGGGGGAGGGTGGTAGGCAGCTGTCCTCTCTGTGCTCGTCCCGTTCGCGCCACTGGCCGCCTGTGCTGCTGGGACAGACCTGCAGGGTCCCCTGCCCAGAAGGCCGTCCCCCTGAGGCTCCGTCCCCCTCACTCCCTTCAGGAGTTTATTCAGCGTGAGGCCCCGCAGTGAGCCCCGCGTGCAGTTCAGTCACGGGGCGGCCGCACCTTCCCCGCGCTTCTGCTCGCTGTGCCTGGCTTTGTTCCCTCCTTAGCACGTCCCCGACCTGCCTGGCCTTTCCCTACTTACCTTGTTTCTCTCTCTCCCCAGTAGAGTGTCAGCTCCATGAGGGCAGGGGCTGCTCTGTACCTCTTACCCTGCTGCGTCTTCAGAACCCGGCACCTAAAAAGCCTTCAGTAAAATTCTGTTAGGCTGCAAGGTTTCCCCAAAGACCAGGCGCTTTCATCAGTGCCTTTCAACACCGTGCTGAGGTTCACCAGGGCATTCAGACAAGGAAGGGAAGTAAAAGGGCTTCAGATGGGGACGGAAGAGGGGAGACTCTGTTCACAGATCCTATATGTAGAGAATGCCCAGGAATCCCCAAGGAAGCTACCTGTGCTAATACATGAATTTAGCAACATTGCAGGGTACAAGACCAGCACTCAGGAATTAGTTGTGTTTCTATACACCAGCAGTGCACCATCCAACATGGAAATTAAGGGGCAGTTCCGTCCACACTGGCGTCCAGAAGAACAAAATATCTGTGAATGGGGTGACGTCACGGGAGGCGACCCAGCAGGAGGACCTGGGAGTCACTCTCTCCACACAAATGAGCATTGAGCAGGCAGGAACTGTCAGAACCCCGGACGAGCTCCGCGGCTTCCGGGAGAGAACTAAATGGAGAGGCTGGGAGATGCTGGTGACCTCTGGCATTTGGTGGAGGGGCTGCCGGTCCCCAGTCTCCGGTCCCGGAGCAGCGGGGAGGGTGGCCTGAGTTCCCGCCGTGGCTTGTGGGTGCCAGGGTGGGCAGCAAGGACCTCGTCGTCCCAGATGGGGGCTGTGTGTTTCATTGCTGAGGGGCCGCGCAGAGGCTGGTCATTCTTTCAGCCCCACAGCTGCCATAACTTCCCTGCCATGTCTGTCGGCCCCTTCCCCGGCTTTGGGAGCCGGACACTTAAGGAAGGCTTTGATGAGAGGTTAATATCCAAAACACACGGAGAGCCCTGAAACTCAACAACGAGTGAAAACAGACAACCCAGTTAGAAAGTCGGCAAAGAGCTTAATAGACGTTTCTCCACGGAAGAGGCGCAGGTGGCCAACGAGCACGCAGCAGGCAGAGACACGTCGCTAGCAGGGGCTCCCGCTCCCTTCCTCTTGGGCTGTGGGCGTGGCTGCTTTGGCGCTCCCCGCGCCCCACTGAGCCCAGGCTGGCAGGGGAGCTGGTGGCCGGTGTACAGTTGCCTGCAGGGGAAGGGTGGGCATCCCAGGAGCTAAAGGTTTGTGACTTTCCTGTACCCGAGGGCTGTGAGGGAACACTCACACCCCTGCACGCTCTCCTTCGTTTGTGCCAGTTCCTCAACTGCTTCCACTGGGTACCAGGACGGCTGTGGGCTGAACCAGCCTCGTGAGGTTGGGATTCAGGGGTGGAAGGCAGAAGGAAGCAACAGGTGACTCGGGTGCTTTCAGAGAGGAAGACAGGAGCTGGGAGAGAAGCAAATTCACACTGTCCGGTGTGGCGGGAGTCGGGGAGCCCCTCTGTGCAAAGGCCCTGGGGCAGGAACCGTTCGTCCTGTGTGAGGGGCCCAGGGAGGCTGGGTGGCTGAAGTGCGGGGGGCAGGGGACGAGGCAGAGCGGCTCAGCGAGCACCCCCCGGGGCTTGATCTGGGCAGCCGCCCTCCACGTGCACATCCATTTAACCGTCCACATCCACGCCCTGTGCCCACGGAATGACACACCAGCATCCACCACACCTCCTCTACTGAGGGCTAATTCCCTTCCCAGTGTTCGCTTTTCCCTCCGGCGCGGCAGTCGACACCTGTGCGTGATTCCCACGTGTCTCTGGGATAAACTAGAAGGGGGATGGCGGGTCAGAGGGCCAGGCACAGGACCCAGGCTGGCCGCTCGGAACAGCACCCAGGAAGCAGAGCTCAGGGCGGCGCTGGGGGTGGCGGGAGGACGCCTGGAACGCACCCCTCGTTCTCTGGTTCTGCCAGAGGGGAGAGTGGAGCTGGGGGCCGCCGGGCAGCACCTGCTATCTCGAGGGTCTCGCCCTGATCCCTGCGGAGCCCCAGCCCAAGGATGGGGAGGGCCTGACCCCATTCACAGCCCCGTCGGGAAGCACAGATCCACGCCTTTCTCTCGTGGCACCGGGGCCACGGGCGTTTCCAGAGGGCAGCACTGCCCAGGGGGTCGGGGCCAGCAGGCGTCGGGCCTGTGACGTCCCCGCTCGGCCTCGGGTGACACCCAACTCTCGCGTCTTGTCTCCTCGGTTCCTGAGGAGCAGCACGGGTGTCCCGAGCTTTGTGGGGACTGGACGTGGCGACCGGTCTGGGGCTGAGCCTGGGGAGGCGCCGGGCGGTGTGAGCTGCCGTCGTCCCACGGGAGAGAGGGCGGCCGGACGCCGGGAAGAAGCCGGGCGGGGGCAGGACGTGGGAAGGGCGGGCGTGTGGGCGCGGGCCCCGGTGGCGGGAAAGGCACGTCGAGGACGAGCGCTGGGCCTCGGGGGTCAAGCAGGGCCTGGGGGGCAGCGGAGGCTGGTGAGGGGCAGGTGCTGAGGGGAGTAGGAGGGGGCCCGGGGGCACGTCTGGGGGAAGCTTGGGGCACCGCTTTTGCTGAGATGCAGGCGCCTGCAGGACCTTCTGGGGATGCCTGGCGAGCAGAGGAGCTCTGGGGGATTCAGTGCTGATGTGGGAGCGTCATCCCAACAGACCAGCAGGTCCCTCTCCCCCTCGTCATCCCCTTGGCTCCAGCAGTCCCTTTGCTGCCTGCCTGCCGCTGGTGCTGTGGTGTCAGCGGACAAGAGAGCAGTGGGCAGGGGGTCTCCGCGTCTTCCGCTGCAGCCCTCGGAAGCCCTGGGAGGCTTGCGGCCCAAGGGCTGGCTGGGTGGGCATCAAAGGCTTAGGGGCCGTGGCCTCCATGAAAAACAGTCCCGCTCTGCCCTTAGGAGCAAAGAGAGGGGTGCCGAAAGGGACGCACAAGACGCCTTCTGTGCGCCAGGCACGTGTGCTAGGAATTTTTGTGGCCATTCTCTTGCACAGTTCTCACAGCCTCCTGGCAAAGTCAGCATAATCCTCTCCAGTGTGGAAACTGAGGGTCAGCTGGTAGGGGAGACCGTGGGACTGGAGTCCTAGTATCTGGGGTCTCCCCAGCCTCACACTGTGTTCACAGCTGTACCAAGCCAATGAGTCATTTGCTGTGGCCCTTACTTTTGTGTCTCCCCAGAGAAGAGCCCGGAATCCGTGGACAATAGTTCTTCTTCAGTCATTGAAGAAAAAAAGAAACATGGGGAAAAAACCAAAGGTAATTCTGCAGCTGGGAGTTGAGGTCCCAGTTGGTGGGAGGCAGACTCTCTCCCTCAGCACCCAGATGCCTTCAGACCTCGTTTTCAGTGTGACAGACAGAGAGAGATGCTTCTGTTTCCATTCGGAATTGGGCTACTGAAGCGTGAAATGATAGGAACATAAACCACAAAGTAGGGTTTATTTTTCCTCCTGTAATGAGAAACGTGGGAGGCAGACCAGGGCTCCATGGAGCTCCACCAACGGCAGTTCTACAAAATCTTCCAGGTCACCAGGTCCCAAGTCTTTCTGATCCACCATCTTTATTTTCAGGCCTTTCAACCACAAGGTTGTCACATGGTCACAAAATGGCTGTGGCAGCTCCAGCCATCATATCTGATTCCAGGCAGGGAGAAGGAGCAAAGGGAAGGGCAAAATTGCCCACCTGCTAACTCAGATCTTGGAAGACCTCTTCCCCAGAAGCCCCACCCAGCAGTTTCTGCCTACACTCCATTGGTTATGGGCCCATCAGTATCTGCAAGGGAGTCTCAGAAGTGTAGCTTTTCAATGAGGCACGTGATTGCCACCTGTTAGGAGAAGGAAGAGGAGGCAGCTGGCTGCATGTGCCTCATCCTCTGAGCCCCTGCTGTGTCCTCCACGCCTTGGCTTCCTGGACTCCCTCCTGGTTCCTTTGCTGTCCCCACCCCCAACCCGGCCTTACAGGCCAGTCTGATCCTTCTGCAGAGATGTGCAGAGGTGAGCATTTTCCCCGAGCCTGCCCTTCCCAGGCCGAGCTCCCACCCTGGGGCCAAGCTTCCCAGTCCACCCTGCCCCAACCCCAATTCCTCTTTGTTTTAGTTACCAAAATCCAAACCTGCCCAGAAGTAGAGACTGAAGTCCATGAACTTGTGTGCTC
Source organism: Leucopleurus acutus (assembly GCF_964270905.1). Classification (NCBI taxonomy): domain Eukaryota; kingdom Metazoa; phylum Chordata; class Mammalia; order Artiodactyla; family Delphinidae; genus Leucopleurus; species Leucopleurus acutus. Next base: position 669,379 of record NC_139153.1, on the reverse strand, counting down.
ATTGCCAGATTGGAGGCAGACAAGATTTTGCCACATTTGCTTCATCCGTCCTTTTTCTCTGTTTTTTTTTGTCTTTGCCAGAATATTTTACTTTTTTTTTAATTTATTTTTTTATGGAAGTATGGTCGATTTACAGTGTTGTGTTAATTTCTGCTGTGCAGCAAAGGACCCAGTTATACACATATATACATTCTTTTTTATATTCTTTTCCACTATGGCTTATCCCAGGATATGGAATACAGTTCCCTGTGCTATACAGTAGGACCTTGTGGTTTATCCATTCTATATGTAATAGTTTGCATCTACTAACCCCAAACTCCCAGTCCGTCCCTCCCCCATACTCCCTCCCCCTTGGCAACCACAAGTCTGTTCTCTATGTCTGTGAGTCTGTTTCGGTTTCATAGAGAGGTTCATTTGTGTCATATTTTAGATTCCACATATAAGTGATATCATATGGTATTTGCCTTTCTCTTTCTGACTTCACTTATGTGATAATCTCTAGATGCATCCACATTGCTGCAGATTTTGCCACGATATTTTAAAGTAAATTCCAGATACGTCATTTCATCCCTACAGTGTGCATTTTTCAAATGTAGGGATCTTTTCTTACAAGCCCGTAAGCAGTTAACCAGGCCATCGTCAGATTTACCCAATTGTCTCAAAAACCTCTTCCCATAGAACACTTATTCTAATCGGGAGTCAGATGAGATCCGAGCATCTTCGGTCTCTTTGAATCAAGCTGAGCCCCTTTCCACGTCTTTTCATTTTCTGTGCTTGTAGAGAAATGGCGTTAATTATCCTATAGAACGTCCCCGAGACAAACGTGTCTGTTCGCTTCCTGATGGTGTCACTGAAGCTGTTTCTCTGGGCCCCCCATTTCCTTTGGCTGGACATTAACCCAGGATGATTGATAGGATCCGTGTTCCCCTGTGTCTGCAGACTCCTTCCTGGGTGGGCTCTGTGCTTTCAGCTGTCTCGTGGTGGACCACCCAGTGACCTGCGGGTTCAGGTGTGACAGCCTGACCCTGCATCGCACATCCCACCAGCCATTCACCTGACAGTTTCTTCTACCTGTGATGTTTGCACTGAACTGAACGTTACATTAAGGGTCAGGGCTGCACACTGTGGTCTGTCTGTGTTTCTTCACTGAGGTATCATTCATTACAGTGAAATGCACAAATCTCAAGGCTACGGTTTGATAAGTTTTGATAAATGTGTACAATTTTGTGTCCAGCCTCCACCCCATATTCACCATCTAGAACTTTTCCATCCGTTCCCCCAAGGACAGCCCATGTTCTGCTATCACCGTGGAATCCTCTTATCTGCTCCTGACCCTTGTGCAAGTGAAATCACAGCCTGTGCTCTTTTGCTTCCGGCTTCTTTCTCAGCATCACATCTGACATGCACGTAGCAGGAGTCCTTCGCTGTTGTGGTGCGTATTCTGCTGTGTACATGCGCCAACAATGTGTGTATTCTTCTACAGGTGAACATTTAGGTTGCTTCCAGTTATTAGCTACTCCAAATAATACTGCTGCGAACATTCAGTTTTTTAAAAAATTTTTACTGGAGTATAGTTGATTTACAATTGTTGTGTTAGTTTTAGGTGTACAGAAAAGTGAATCAGTTATACGTAAACATATATCCACTCTTTTAGATTCTTTTCCCATACAGGCCATTACAGAGTATTGAGTATAGTTCCCTGCGCTATACAGTAGGTCCTTATTAGTTATGTATTTTATATGTAGTAGTGTGTATATGTGAATCCCAATCTCCCAGTGTATCCCTCCCCCCACCTTACCCACTGGTAGCCATATGTTTTGTTTTCTACATCTGTAGCTCTATTTCTGTTTTGTAGATAAGTTCATTTGTACCCTTTTTTTAGATTCCACATATAAGCAATATATATTTGCCTTTTTCTTTCTGACTTACTTCACTCAGTATGACCATCTCTAGTTGCATCCATGTTGCTGCAAATGGCATTATTTCATTCCTTCTTATGGTTGAGTAATATTCCCTTGTATATATGTACCACATCTTCTTTACCCGTTCCTCTGTTAATGGACATTCAGGTTGTTTCCATGTCCTGGGTATTGTAAATAGTGCTGCAATGAACATTGGAGTGCACATATCTTTTAGAATTATGGTTTTCTCTGGATATATGCCCAGGCATGGGATTGCCTGGGATTGTTTTTTAAGGAACCTCCATGCTGTTCTCCATAGTGGCTGCACCAATTTATTGATACGTTCCCACCGACAGTGTAGGAGGGTTCTGTTTTCTCCACACCCGCTCCAGCGTTTATTGTTTGTAGAGTTTTTGATGATGCCCATTCTGACCAGTGTGAGGCGATACCTCATTGTAGTTCTGATTGGCATTTCTCTAATGATTAGTGATGTTGAGCAGCTTTTCATGTGCTTGTTGGCCATCTGTGTGTCTTCTTTGGAGAAATGTGTATTTAGATCTTCCGTCCATTTTTTTGATTGGGTTTTTTTTTTGATATTGTGCTGCATGAGCTGTTTGTATATTTTAGAGATTAATCCCTTGTCGGTTGCTTCATTTGCAAATATTTTCTCCCATTCTGAGGGTTGTCTTTTCGTTTTGTTTATGGTTTCCTTTGCTGTGCAGAAGCTTTTAATTAGGTCCCATTAATTTATTTTTGTTTTAATTTTTATTACTCTAGGAGGTGGATCGAAAAAGATATTGCTGTCATTTATGTCAAAGAGTGTTCTGCCTGTGTTTTCCTCTAAGAGTTTATAGTATCTGGCCTTACCTTTAGGTCTTTAATCCATTTTGAGTTTATTTTTGTGTATGGTGTTAGGGAGTGTTCTAGTTTCATTCTTTTACATGCAGCTGTCCAGTTTTCCCAGCACCACTTATTGAAGAGGCTGTCTTTTCTCTACTGTATATTCTTGCCTCCTCTGTCATAGTTTAGGTGACCATATGTGTGTGGGTTTATCTCTGGGCTTTCTATCCTGTTCCAATGATCTATAATTCTGTTTTTGTGCCAGTACCATACAGTTTTCATGAATGTAGCTTTGTAGTATATTCCAAATTTAGGGAGCCTGCTTCCTCCAGCTCCATTTTTCTTTCTCAAAATTGCTTTGGATATTCGTGGTCTTTTGTGTTTCCATACGAATTATAAAATCTTTTGTTCTAATTCTGTGAAAAACGCTATTAGTAATTTGATAGGGATTGCATCGAATCTGTAGATTGCTTTGGGTAGTATAGTCATTTTTGCAGTATTGATTCTTCCAATCCCAGAACATGGTATAGCTTTCCATCTGTTTGTGTAATCTTTTATTTCTTTCATCAGTATCTTATAGTTTTCTGAGTACAGGTCTTTTGCAACTGTAGGTAGGTTTATTCGTAGGTATTTTATTCTTTTTGATGTGATGGTAAATGGGATTGTTTTCTTGATTTCTCTTCTGATCTTTCGTTGTTAGTGTATAGGAATGCAAGAGATTTCTGTGTGTTAATTTTGTATCCTGAAACTTTACCAAATTCATTGATGAGCTCCACTATTTTTCTGGTAGCGTCTTTAGGATTTTCTATGTATACCGTCATGTCATCTGCAAACAGTGACAGTTTTACTCCTTCTTTTCCAATTTGGATTCCTTTTATTTCTTTTTCTTCTCATTGCCATGGCTAGGCCTTCCAAAACTGTGTTGAATAATAGTGGCGAGAGTGGACATCCTTGTCTTGTTCCTGATCTTAGAGGAAGTACTTTCAGTTTTTCACCATCGATGATGTATGATGTTATCTGTGGGTTTGTCATATATGGCCTTTATTATGTTGAGGTAGGTTCCCTCTATTTGCACTCTCTGTAGAGTTTTTATCATAAATTGGTGTTGAATTTTGTCAAAAGCTTTTTCTACATCTATTGAGATGATCATATGATTTTTATTCTTCAATTTGTTAACATGGTGTATCACACTGATTGATTTGCATATATTGAAAAAATCCTTGCATCTCTGGGATAAATCCCACTTGATCATGGTGTATGATCCTTTTAAAGTGTTGTTGGATTCAGTTTGCTAGTATTTTGTTGAGGATTTTTGTGTCATGTTCATCAGTGATATTCGTCTGTAATTTTCTTTTCTTGTGATATCTTTGTCTGGTTTTGGTATCAGGGTGATGGTGGCCTCGTGGAATGATCTTGGGAGTGTTCCTTCCTGTGCAATTTTTTGAAAGAGTTTCAGAAGGATAGGTGTTAACTTTTCTCTAGATGTTTGATAGAATTCTCCTGTGAAGACATCTGGTCCTGGACTTCGTTTTTTGGAAGATTTTATATCACAATTTCAATTTCATTACTTGTGATTGGCCTGTTCATATTTTTGATTTCTTCCTCGTGCAGTCTTGGAAGGTTGTACCTTTCTAAGAATTTGTCCGTTTCTTCCAGCTTGTCCATTTTATTGGCATAGAGTTGCTTGTAGTAGTTTTTTATGATCCTTTGTATTTCTGTGGTGTCCATTGTAACGTCTCCTTTTTCATTGCTAATTTCGTTGATTTGAGTCTTCCCCCTTTTTTTTCTTGATGAGTCTGGCTAAAGTTTTATCAATTTTGTAAATCTTCTCAAAGAACCAGCTTTTAGTTTCATTGATTGTTGCTATTGTTTTCTTTGTCTCTATTTCATTTATGTTTGTTCTGATCTTGATGATTTCTTTCCTTCTAGTAACTTTGGGTTTTGTTTGTTCTTCTTTCTCTAGTTGCTTTAGGTGTAAGTTTAGGTTGTTTGTTTGAGATTTTTCTTGTTTTCTTAAGGTAAGATTGTATTGCTGTAATACTTCCCTTTAGATCCTGCTTTTGCTGCGTCCCATATGTTTCGGATTGTTGTGTTTTCTTTGTCATTTGTCTCTAGGTATTTTTAAATCTCCTCTTTGATTTCTTTAGTGATCCATTGGTTATTTAGTAACATATTGTTTAGCCTCCAGGTGTTTGTGTTTTTTACAATTTTTTTTTCTGTAATTGATTTCTAATCTCACAATGTTGTGGTCAGAAAAGAGGCTTGATATGATTTCAGTTTTCTTAAATTTACCGAGGCTTGATTTGTGACCCAAGATGTGATCTATCCTGGAGAATGTTCTGTGTGCACTTGAGAAGAAAGTGTAATCTGCTGCTTTTGGATGGAATGTCCTGGAAATATCAATTAAGTGTATCTGGTCTAATGTGTCATTTAAGGCTTGTGTTTCCTTATTAATTTTCTGTCCAGCTGATCTGTCCATTGGTGTAAGTGGGGTGTTAAAGTCACACTATTATTGTGTTACTGTCGATTTCCCCTTTTATGGCTGTTAGCATTTGCCTTACATATTGAGGTGCTCCTATGCTGGGTGCATATATGTTTACAGTTTTTATGTCTTCTTCTTGGATTGGTCCCTTGATCATTATGTAGTGTCCTTCCTCGTCTCTTATCACAGTCTTTATTTTAAAGTCTATTTTATCTGATATGAGTATTGCTACTCCAGCTTTTTTTTGATTCCCATTTGCATGGAATATCTTTTTCCATCCCCTCACTTTCAGTCTCTGTGTGTCTCTCCAGATCTGAAGTGGGTCTCTTGTAGACAGCATTTATACGGGTCTTGTTTTTGTATCCATTCAGCGAGCCCGTGTCTTTCGGTTGGAGCATTTAATCCATTTACATTGAAGGTAATTATCGATACGTATGTTCCTATTGCCATTTTCTTAATTGTTTTGGGTTTGTTTTTGTAGGTCTTTTTTCTTCCCCTCCTCTTTTGTTCTCTTGTGGTTTGATGACCATCTTTAGTGTTGTGTTTGGGTTGCTTTTTCTTTCTTTTTTTAAAAAATAAATTTATTTATTTATTTATATTTGGCTGCATTGGGTCTTCGTTGCTGCACGCGGGGGTTTCTCTAGTTGCGGCGAGCAGGGGCTACTCATTGCGGTGGCTTCTCTTGTGGAGCATGGACTCTAGGCGTGTAGGCTTCAGTAGTTGCAGCACGTGCTCAGTAGTTGTGGCACACAGGCTCTAGAGTGCAGGCTCGGTAGTTGTGGCGCACGGGCTTAGTTGCTCCACGGCATGTGGGATCTTCCTGGACCAGGGATCAAACCCATGTTCCCTGCATTGGCAGGCGGATTCTTAACCACTGTGCCACCAGGGAAGTCCCTGCTTTTCCTTTTTTTGTGTGTATCTATTGTAGTTTTTTGGCTTGCATTTCCCATGAGCAGTGTATTATATACAAGGTTGTTTTAAGCTGCTGGTCTCTTAATTTCAAATGCAATTCCCATTTCCTGCATTTGTGCTCTCCTCTCTCATGGTTGCTGGTTTTGATATCATACTTGTGTATGGAGGATTTCCTGCCTTCACTGTATGTTTGCCTTTACCAGTGAGCTTTCCCATTTGTTCTTTTCTTGTTTCTACTTGTGGCCTCTTTTTTTCCCCCTCCTGCCTAGAGAAGTTCCTTTAGCATTTGTTGTAAAGCTGGTTTGGTGGTGCTGAATTCTCTTAGCTTTTGCTTGTCTGTGAAGCTTTTGATTTCTCTGTTGAATCTGAATGAGCGCCTTGCTGGGTAGAGTAATCTTGGTTGTAAGTTTTTTCCCTTTCCTCACTTTAAATATATCCTGCCACTCCCTTCTGGCCTGCAGAGTTTACGCTGAAAAATCAGCTGATAACCTTATGGGGATTCTCTTGTATGTTATTTGTTGCTTTTCCCGTGTTGCTTTTAATACTTTTCTTGGTATTTAATTTTTATTAGTTTGATTAATATGTATCTTGGCTTGTTCCTCCTTGGGTTTATCCTGTATGGGACTCTGTGCTTCCTGGACTTGGGTGACTATTTCCTTTCCCATGTTAGGGAAGTTTTTGACTATAATCTCTTCAAGTATTTTCTCGGGCCCTTTGTCTTTTCTGCTTCTTCTGGGACCACTAAAATTCGAATGTTGGTGCGTTTAATGTTGTCCCAGAGGTCTCTGAGACTGTCCTCATTTCTTTTCTTTCTTTTTTTTAAAATGTATTATTTATTTATTTATTTATTTTTGGCTGCATTGGGTCTTTGTTGCTGGGCACGGGCTTTCTCTAGTTGTGGTGAATGGGGGCTACACTTCGTTGTGGTGCACGGGCTTCTCACTGGGGTGGCTTCTCTTGTTGCAGAGCACAGGCTCTAGGCGTGCAGGCTTCAGTAGTTGTGGCATGCGGGCTCTAGGCGTGCAGGCTTCAGTAGTTGTGGCATGCGGGCTCTAGAGTACAGGCTCAGTAGTGTGGCACACGGGCTTAGTTGCTCTGCGGCATGTGGGATCTTCCTGGACCAGGGCTCGAACCCGTGTCCCCTGCATTGGCAGGTGGATTCTCAACCACTGTGCCACCAGGGAGGCCCCGTAGATGTATTCTTGATGCGTTTCTGGGGAGAGGTGAACTCCACGTTGTCCTACCCCTCTGCCATCTTGAGGGCCCCCCGCTGTGAACATTCTTGTGTGTGCCATTCTGGGGCTGTTTCCCCTGGGTGTGTAGGGAGGAGTGGAATTGCTGGCTGGATGCTAAACTTTCGTAGTTGCTGCTGAACAATCTTCCAGAGTGACTGTAGCAGTTCACAGCCCACCAACAGGTGTGAGGGTTCCAGTTGCTCCACACCTCTCCAACACCAGGCACACATACTTCCTTTCTGTATTACCTGATCCTTTGGGTGTGCATTAGTATCTCACATTCCCTGTGACCAGCGAGGGGAATTACTTATGTTTATGGGGCATTGATGACTCTGTGCTGTGAAGCACCTGTTCCTCCTGTTTCGGCCCACTTTTCTATTGGGTTGTCTGCCTCCTTATTTTAATGATTCCTAGGAGCTCTTTACATATTCTGATTACAAATCATTCGCCAGTTCTGAGTATTGCAGATACCTCCCCCTGCTGTGTGGGTTGCCTTCCCTCTCTTGGTGGTGCCTTTTAATAAACCAAAGTTTCTACTTTTGTAGTTCAATTTACCGATCACTTCCTCATGGTCAGTACTTTTCAAGTCCTGTTTTAAAACTCTTTGCTGACCCCCAGGGTCATGAAGACATAGGTTTATTGTATCTTCTCTGCATTCTTTTTTCGTTTCACAAGAAGATCTGCAAACCATCTCTAATTGATCGAACTGTATCCATTTTGTTTGTAGGTGTTTTGGATTTTCTACCCTACTCCATCACCTTTCTTTCCAATCCTTACACCTTTTATTCGTTTTCTCGCCTGTGGCATCCTGAGGACCCTCATTACAACACTGCTAAGATAGGCATCCGTGCCTTGTGTCCAATGTTGGGGGGGAGTATTTTACCTAGCGGTTTCTTGTGGCTACACGGATCGGTTTCCCATTGCTGCTGTAACAAATTACCACAGACTCCGTGGTTTAAAACACACACGTTTATTAGGGTTCTAGAAATCAGAAGTCCAAAATGAATGTTACAGGGCTGGAATCAAGGCGCCTCCAGAGCTGGCTCCTTCTGGGGCTCCAGGGGAGAATCTGTTTCCCGCCTTCTCCAGCTTCTAGAGGCGCCTGCGCTCCTCCACCCCCGAGAGCAGCCTCTTCCCGTCTCCGCGGCGTCTCCCCAGCTCTGCTTCTGCTGCCACTCTGCCTGCTGCTGTTCCAGACCTCCGTCCTGTAGGGCCCCTTGTGATTACATTGGGCCCATGTGGATAATCCAGGACCATCTTCCTGTCTCAAGGTCTGTGATCACATGTGCAAACCCCCTTTCTATATAAGGGAACACAGTCACAGGCTGCGGACGAGGGCACGGACGTCTTTGGGGACCATGAGTCAGCTCACCATTCTTCCTTTGATCAGATCAGGGGTGTCTGCTTCTGTTCCTAGGTTGCTAAGACTTTTATTCAAAGTAAGTTTTGAATCTTAAAAAACACTTTTCCTGCCATCTATTGAAATGATCGTATCATTTTCTTCTCATTCTGTTAATGGGGTGTAGTACGTTGCTTGATGTGTAAATGTTAAACCGACTGAGTTTCTGGAACAGTCTGCCTGGAATGATCACCATTCTGGGTTTGGGGCTCGTCTTCACATCACCCATTGATTCCCTTCACGTTAGTGCTAAACATTCCCTCTTCCCCGAATGCAGTTGCAGTTTCTGCTTCGGAAGCTGCTCTCGGAGTAGCTACTCACGGCTGCGTGGCCTCGGGGAGCTTCTAACCTCTCGGTGCCTCTGTTTCCTCACAGGGGTCGCAGTGTTTCCCACCTCATTGGGTCGTTACGAACATTAGTCCTTGCTAACTACTGCAGCTAACCTCTTCCACAGAGGCGGGCTGCGCTGCCAGCAAGCAGGGTGGAATGACACAGCCCCTGCTGACTCCCTCCCGTGGGCTGCAGTGTTTCCCACCTCACTGGGTCGTTACGAACATTAGTCCTTGCTAACTACTGCAGTTAACCTCTTCCACAGAGGCGGGCTGCGCTGCCAGCAAGCAGGGTGGAATGACACAGCCCCTGCTGACTCCCTCCCGTGGGCTGGGGCCAGGAGCAGATAACTTTTCTCTATCCTTCTCAGCCTGAGCACAACTCAGTTTTTAAAACTCTTTTCTGATAGGAGCTAATTCTTACAGAAAAGCTGAAAAAAGATTTTGTAGCGTGCCCGTATTTAGGCTTCTCTGACCCCTCCTCATGAGGGATGCACGTCCTGGGTACGTCCGGGGTCAGGATGCAGACTTCTCTCACCCGGGCTGGTGTGGAGGCTGCCACGCTTCTCCACTGCAAGCTCGTTGCGCTGTGGGAACTGACACACGTCTTGTGTGGAGGTGCTTTGAGACTCTTAGGGCATAACTTCATGTCCCTTTAACGGCATCCTCTTTCTGGGGGTGAGGGCGTAAAACGGGACCGACCTCCAGGAAGGCAGGTCAACCTAAGTCTCTGAAGCCTGGAAACTGCTCACAGCCCTCTAGCCTCCCTTCGGAAAGTCACTCCGAGGGCCAGTCAGCGATGGCGCAGTGGAGGACTCAGGATGTCCAGGGCGGTGCCGTGGGGCCCGCATTTGCCATGTGAGTGTGCCGCGTGAAGAAGTGAGTTACGGTAGCCCTTAATATTTCCTTATGCTGTCCACAAAGAGTTAGTAACTTTAAAGTGTTTCGGTTTTTTTTTTAAGGAAGATATAGAATTATCAAAAATGTGTATTGAAAAGTATTAGGAAAAAAATACCCCCAGAAATGTTATCAGCAGTTGTTTAAAATGGAGGAGTTCTTTTTTATATATGATATTTTCTTTTACTTTCGAATTTTTTTTTTTTTTTTGCGGTACGTGGGCCTCTCACTGTTGTGGCCTCTCCCGTGGCGGAGCACAGGCTCCGGACGCGCAGGCTCAGTGGCCATGGCTCACGGGCCCAGCCGCTCCACGGCATGTGGGATCTTCCCAGACTGGGGCACGAACCTGTGTCCCCTGCATCGGCAGGCGGACTCCCAACCACTGCGCCACCAGGGAAGCCCGAGATTTCCTTTTTTTTAACAATGAACCCTGTTTCTTCTAAATCAAGGGTAGTGGGGGAGGAAGCAACGTAGTTTTACGCCCTTAGTTTGGTGCCCTGGGTTCCATCTTCTCTGACACCGGGAGCTGTGCTGCGGGAATCTCCCCCTGACACCAGAAAGCTGTGCTGTGGGAATCTCCCCCTTACCCTGGGTTCCATCTTCTCTGACACCGGGAGCTGTGCTGCGGGAATCTCCCCCGGTGAGCTGTGCTGTGGGAATCTCCCCCTTACTACTGGAGGGAGGCAGCAGGATTGGAATCCTTGGCAGCCCTCACGTCCCAGATTCCTGCCCTGCCCTCCCAGACTTCAGGCACTCTGCCCTCACCAGCTCCCAATCTCAGCCTTCCCCTGGGAGGCTCAGGGAGACCCCTGCAAGGACAAAGCGCAGGGCTCCCCCTGCCCCCTGCAGGCAGGTGCCTCAGCTCCAGGGTCAGCTGCTTCCATCACTTACAAAGGGCAGGTGGAGCTTCTCTCCCCTATGGACTGGGGGTTCCCGAGACTTTAAGCGAGAGAGGACAGAGGGCCAGGAACATAGCACAGGTCTGAGACACAGGAAGGTCTGTGTTCACAAGGTCTCTTTCAGATGGCAGGGACCGAAGCCCGAGTCCAAACAGGTTAAACCAGAGCTGGAAGGTCCAGGGGTGGACTTCAGGCACAGCTGGATCTAAGAGAACATTCGCTGCTCGCTTGTGCTTTCGTGGACCTCCCTTGCTGGGCTGGGAGGGTGCCGGGACCCCAGAGGCCCAGATCACCGGCTGGAAGAGCTGGCTTGTTTCTCCAGCGAGGCGTCTCCCTCCCCAGGGTCTGCGATTGTTCCTGACCCGTCAGCTAATCCTTTCCATGTGTCTGGGGACCTGGATTTCTTCTTGCGCAGACACCAGGAGCGGAGTGAGTCTCTATCAGTGAGTATCTGTCGAGGAGTAGCCTGCCCGCAGCTCCTTCCTCCCTCACACGGCAGCAGCCACACTGCCCTTTGCTCAGGTCACTCTCTCACTCTGGAATAGTCAATGGCTCACCACTTGCGATGAAAACCACTCGCAACTGCCTGGCCCCAGGTCTCTTGTCCCGCTGTCTTACCAGCTTCATCACCACTGTTCCTGGGCTGTTGTCAGGGTGGGGGAGTTTCTGTGGCTACAGCCTCAGCCAACATGCCTTAACTTCTGCTGTCGCCTGCATGAGGCGCTGTCCCCTCCTGAGACTCTCCCTGACCTTCAAGGCCCTAGGAACCCTCCCGCATGCTCTAACCTTGCACAGTCCCCCTCACTGGAATTCTGGGAGGCCAGACACACACACACACACACACACACACACACACACACGCACACGCCCCAGGCCGTGTTTCTGGGACACACTCTCACACGCACAGGCAAGGCCTGCGTCCCGGGCTCCCTCATGGGCTGACTGTGTCCACCCCGACTCAGGGCTCAGCATGTGAGATTCCTTAGAGCAGTGGCTCCCTCTGTGACCCAGAGCAGGACCAAGGACACACAGGGACATGCAGGTCCTCCAGCCCCGCCCCTGTGCCTAGGATCCAGGCGGTGCCGTCGGTGTTCCCCACCTCCTGCCTGGAAGGCGGAGCGACAGAGGCACAGAGCCACTCTGAGCGGCACTCATGGCAACACGCGCACACAGGACTTCCCCTTTCTCCACCAGTGCCAGCACAGCCTGGACGTTCTTCTCCCAGCCTGACGCAGCCTCAGGGAGCCTCTGCCTTCCTTCCAAAGCCCCTGTCGCCACCTCACACTCCTCCGCCCAGCACAGCCCCGACCTCCTCACACTGACCCCAAGCAGCTGCCCCGTGTCTTTAAATTGCAGACCTTCTGCCACTGGAATTCTAGCGCGTGACATTTTCCCACCTTCATTGTACACGGACGTGCAAAGTAGGGTCCCGCCACAGACTAGAGGTGGAATAGGTGTTGCACGCGGCAGGGCCAGCAGGAAGCCAAATGAAGACCCACGTGAGGGCTTATCTGATCGGGCAGCAAGATGCCCAGGACTTGGACAGCAGGAGGGGCTGGGCACGAGGCCTCAGAAGAAGAGTCCCTCGCCCCACCCTATCCCGAGACCCTCCCCAGTGAAGGGCTGGGGCCGGATGCAGTCCTGGGGGTGGCTGGCCAGAGGCCAGGCAGGGTGGAGAATAGGTAGGGAGGTGCAGAGCCCCGCATGTGGCCACGGGCTGCCCACAGTGAGTAGGGAGCTTGCGGATCAAACTTGGGATTTCCAGTTTCTTTTGGAAACTCCGAGGATCTAGTTTCCCTCAACGTCGGTTTGTCAAGATTTAGCAAATCACAATACAAGACACTCAGTTTAAGTGTGAACTTCAGACAAACGAGGATCATGTCTAGTGAGTGTGTCCCTGCACCACTGATCTGGAATGCGTATCTGAGCTGGCATCCTGTGGTTCATCTGGCGCCCCGCCTCCCTGTCAACCGCTGGGTAGCTGTGCTCAGGTACCCAGAGCAGTTCCCGCAGGCTCACAGCCCCAGGGTCTTCTCCGCCAGTCACTCCGCACGTGCGCGCCGCCACACCGGCCAAGTGCGCGCCTCCGCGCCGTGCGCGCTTCCGAAGCCCCCGCCGCCCCCGCTGCCCCGGACGGGGAGCCGAGGAGAGGACTGGTGGGCGGGAGAGGGGTGGGTGGCTGGCCCCGCCCGGCCCCGCCCGACCCCGCCCGACCCCGTTGCCCTACACGGCCCACCCCAGGATCGGGAGCAGAAGAAGAAGCTGCGGGTGCACGAGAAGATGACCTACTCGTCCAACGTGGCGGCCAAGCACGCCAGCCTGCGGCGCGAGCTGCAGCAGGAGGACGAGGTGGCGGAGCAGGGGGCGCGTGCAGAGCAGCTACGCATCTTCCACGAGCAAACGGCCTGGAAGCTCTCCATGACCCGAGGTGTGCCCCTCCCCCCGCCCGCAGCCCTGACGCCCCAGAATCCCGTCTTCGCCCTTGCGGTCTGAGCAGTGCGTTTAAAGGGCTCGGGAGATGCGGGGCTGTGGTGCAGTGTGCGTGTGTGGCCGGGGTCTTCTCTGTGCCTGACCTCTGCCTCCCGGGGTACAAGGATGAATTCCACATGGATTGCTGCTCTAAAAGCCTTTGAATCCCAGCATTGCACGCACTCTGAATGCTGACCTGCAGTGAACGCAGGCGGGACAATGTATAAAACGTAGGCGCTTCCCTTGGCGGCGAGCATCTGAGCTTCAGCATTGAATGGCTTCTCTGTCCCGGACAAGTCGGCTTTGTACCGCAGCTTCCGCTCCTGGCTGGTAACAGCACCAGACTCATGGGTGGTCGGGTTCAACGTCTTCAGACACTGCAGGTAGTGAGAGGGAGCTATGTGTGTGTGTGACCTGTTATTATTTTTATGACCCGGTAGGAAATCTGAAGTACTAAAAATGCACTAATACTCTGCCAGTGAAATATAAACCAGTAAACTAGAAAGAAGCAATTGAGATCCGAGAGCCCTGGGCCCCATGGGCTACAGGGGCCCTGAATGGGAATTTGAGCATGGAGAGACCGCCAGCCTCTACCCCTGGCGCCCGAGGCTTGTTGTTCTGGGTGGGAGGCCCTGAGCTTGCTTGGGCGTTCTGTGTGTGGAGCTCTGCACCAGGGAAGCAGCGCTGCGTGTGTTTTGTCTCTGCCTCACTGTCCGTTTCTGAGGCGTGGGAGCGGCAAGTGGCACCGGGGTGGGGAAAGCTGGACCCAGCAGGTCTGACCTCCCGTGAGGAGCCCGGGGAGGCCGGGCCAGACCTCAAGACTGAAAACGGAACTTGTGTACACACCGGCTTCTTCGGGAAAGGAGAGGAGTTGAGGGAAAAGGCCGAGAGCCCCGCGGTTCCATCCACCGCTGGAGGCCTTCCTCTCCAGAAAGGCAGGGAAGGAGGCCCGCATGGGCCTTGAGCCCAGCTGCGATGCCTCCCTACTTGTACTCCGGAAGGTACACGTAACTTCCGCCTGGCTGAAACCCTGCCAGGGTAGACTTAGCTGCTGCCCACATTGTGTGCTTAGGGAACCCCAAGGAGAGATCACGCTGCCCCACCTTTCTCTCACCGCCCCCATTCTCTCGCTGTCCTGGCCCATAGACCTTTTATTATTAAGTCCAGCCCGGTAAAACTTCCAGGGTGGGCGTGTCCAGAGCTTCATTCCAGGTGAGAAGGGTGCTACAGCAAGAGAGACTCGAGTCAGACATACGGAAGGACTTCCCACCTGGCCAGTCTCTAGCCATGGAGGCTGTACTATGTCAGCAGAGCCTGCTTTCCGTTTGCTGGAGCCAGAGCTGGCTCTCTCGCAATCCCTGTAGTAATCTGGGCCTCACAGCCAGGTGTAGCACCAGGCCGGCAGGCCGGCTCCGCACTGCCTGGCTGTGCCCACCCAAGGCTGCAGGCTTGGGTCTCTCTCCCACTTCCTGCCCGCCCCAGATGCCTCGTGCCTCTTGTTGCAGAAAGGAAGATGGAACCTGATGACATACACAGCTACATCACCCAGAAGCGGCAAACATTCCTCCTCCAGGTAGGCTGGCTGCCCCGCGGGCCCAGCGGGCTGTCCCTGTGCGGAGCGTGACTCCCGCTTCGGTGCCCTCAGTACGCCCTGGATATGAAGCGGAACGAGATCCAGCGGCTGGAGAGGCTGGCGGCCAAGGAGGAGGCCAAGCTGGAGCGGGCGGAGAAGTTTCTGGAGAAGGACGCTGCTCGATTTGAAGAGTTCCTCAGGGAAAACGACCGCAGCTCCCTGCAGGCCCTGAGAGCGTGAGCTGCCCGGACCCCAGCCTGTGCACACCCACCGCCCACCCAGCCCGACCCCAGCCTGGCACACCCACCACCCAGCCAGCCAGGCCCCTCCTTGGCAGCTCCCCCGCCTCCCGCCTTGACTGAAGGCAGAGTGCACGCCCCTCCTGCACACCCTGTGATTGGCTCCCTCCCCGCCCCACCCCCAGGGCTGAGAAGGAGACCAGAGCGAAGATGGAGACGATCCTGGAGATCCGCGATCTGACCAACCAGATCACGATCGTCAAGAGGTGAGGTCAGGCGCCAAGCTGGCCCTGCGCCCTCCGGGCCAGCACACCTCCGGGAGCCGGAGGAGCCCCACACAACACACACCTCCGAGCCTCGGCTCTCTAGGGACCCCAAGCCCTGTGGGGCTTTTCAGATGAGGTGACCGAGGCCAGGAGAGAGTCGGGGGCCTTCCTGAGGCCACACCACCGGGCAGGGCTCGCTCCACCCTGAGAGCGGCTGCAACTCGGGGTGTGAGCCGCGCTGGTCCCGGCAGGGCGGCCTCCTTCCCCGCACACGGAGTTCCGGCGCCTGTCCTTCGGGAGGCCTGGGAGCTCTGGGCCCGGCCTCCCCTCCTAGGGGCCCAGGGACGGAGCCTGACTTTGCCCGTCCCCTCCCGGGTCTAGTGAAATCTCCAAATTTGAAGACACTCTGCAGCGTTACAAGATCTACAAGGATTTCCTGTACAAGCTGTCGCCCAAGGAGTGGCTGGAGGGACAGGAGAGAAAGCGCTCATCTCTCACAAGCACCAGGGAGGCGGTCGAGGCCTCCGAGGAGAACGTGCTGTTCTCTACACTCGGGGACAAAGGTAGCAGGAGAGAGAGGGCGTGCCGGGTGCTCCTAGAGCCTGTGTCCAGCTGGCTCCAGGCCCCTTCCCCTGCTCGCAGAGCCACCCCCCCCCCACCCCGGGCTCAGCCCACACACTCCTGGGAGAATCGCGGACTGTCAAAGCAAACCTTCCTCCTGCCGCTGAGGGGGACCTCGGGGAGGGTCCTGGGGAACTCTGTGCCCCTGAGCCATCTGAGAGTCCTCCCGTGCTTCCTGTAGGACCAGAGATCAAGGGCCAGACAGATCTCAGAGGTATGTGGCTGCCCCAGGTTGGAGGGGCCCTGCTCCGGGCTGGGGCAGATGGACAGCCCTCCTCTGCTTCCTCCAGAGGAGCAGGGCCCAGAGAAGGCCACCAAGCTCCTGCAGGTGCCGCAGCTGAGGCAGGTCCGGCCCAGCACTGTCAGCCACCAGGGGGGCCCCCGGCCCAGTGGGCCTGGCAGGCTGGGCCCCAGGTGAGTGGGCTTGGTGGGGGGCGGGTGATGGAGGTGACTGGCCTGCTGCGGAGCGGCCCCCAGTGGCTCCGGCCAGAGGCACCCCAGCCGGGGTGAGAGGGTCAGGAGGGGCTGTTTCTAGCCTGGACGGTCTGGAGTCAGACTTAAGCCTGAAAAGCGAGATGTTTCCCAAGCAAAGCTTTCTTTTTGTCTGATTTGGTGAACTTGAGTTGGGGTGGCCCAGTTGGGCGCTGGTGGGACAGTCAAAGGTACACAGATGAAGCAGCTAGGTGGGCGCCTGGGACAGGACGCACCTGCCCACGCCCTCTGTGGCAGGAGTGCCGGCTGGCGGCTGGCAGAGCCTCCGAGCCTTTCAAGAGAATCAGGAAGTCTGGATTTTCATATGGAAGTCCCAAATTTTAACTGTGACAGTTACTTTTAAGTCTTTAAAAAAACATGGTAAGGGACAAGCAAATCAAACAGATCCAGACCCGGTGACTTGCCCCGTGGTCCCTCCGACACCCACCTCTAGGACCCCCAAGCCCCCTGGGCTCTCCTGGGTCCCTTCCTGCAGTGCCTCTCCACCCCCCCCTCCATGCCCGCTGTTCTCCAGCTGTGACAGGTGACAATGGGACAGACCTCCTGCCCCACTCCCTCCTCCGTGTCCCCTCGCTCCTCCAGCCCAGCCACCCCAAACCCCGGCCCCTCCTGCAGTGCTGCCCACGCAGCGGAGAGGGGACTGGGGCCTTGAGCAGCCAGGAGAAGCTGGAGCCCTGGCTCCGCTTCCAGCACCTGCCCTCGGGGCCAGGGCTGCAGAGTCCAGGAAGTTTCAGCAAAGCACGGCCATGATTGCACTTGGGTCTCCTGCTACTTCCTTCTCTGATACTGTAGTGTTGTGGACATATCACCAACTGCACAAGCCACGCAGCAGGTTGACTCTGGTCCCAGGAACCCCTGTCGGGGGTGCTGTTTCCAGCTGAAGAGGTTACGTGTGTGTGCCTCCTCGCCCTACGTTGCCCTCAGCCCTGGAGCTCCCAGCAGCAGGCTTCTGTCGGGACAGACCCTGAGAACAGAGGTCTGGGCCCCGCCCTCTACTAGCCATGTGACCAGGGCCACTGAGCACGTGTGGGCAGGTTGTGGGCTGCACGAGGCACTCGGCCGAGAGGGCAAGTGGGGGCTAAAGTCCAGCCCAGCCCCAGGCTCTGTCCTCCTGGAAGGAGGATTCTTAGAAGGGCACCTTCTGGGCCAAGAGTGTCCTAGCGGTGACCTCGGCAGGTGACTGGCTCTCTGAGGAGCGTGTTTCTCATTTGCCGAATGGGCATCAATGTGCAGACGGGGTGGGGCACAGGCCTGGGAGTGTGTTAGCTGTCGGCGTGGGCCCTGCGCTGTCATCTCCGTACTTCACGATGGTCGGGGCCTGGAGTCTCTCAGGCCTCGGCCCAGCTCTACCCGGCTGCAAGCCACCCTCGCCAGCTCCGGGGCCAGCAGAACCTGCGTGTCTGCATAGGGTGCAGGCTGGAGCAGGCCAGGAGGGGTGACGAAAGCGGGTTTGAGGTCGGTCCAGGGCCCCCTGCAGTGTTGCGGCCCAAGCAGCCTTTCCTGTGGCCTCTGGGCCCGCCCAGCATGGTCCCTGCCCCGTCGCATGCGTGTCACAACAGCTGTGCGTGGGACCAGCAAGGACACGTGGCACGGCCGAATCTGACAGAGGAGGTGGGCAGAAAAGGCGCACGGTGAATGGGGAGCCGCAGGTGCACAGCTGCTGAGCACCCGGAGTGCGGGAAGGAGCCGGTGGGGAGGGGCGGCGCCGCCTCGGGATGGGGGCTCACAGGCCCCGAGGGTGCGAGCTGTAGTCTGGCCGGAATGAGAGGAGCTAGTTGGGTGCTGACCCCCTCCCCCTGGCTGCCGTGTGACAGCTGGGGGCCGAGAGGAGCCCAGCGCCACCTTCTCGGCAACTTGAGGGACAGAGGAGGGGGCGAGGGGCGGGCGTCACGCCCTCAGGCCTCCCCGACCCCGTGTCTCCGCAGGGCCTGTTCCACCCTCCCCGTGCAGGAGGACCCAGACAGCGACGGGGAGGTCAGTGCCCGCTCTGGGCGGGGGCCGCAGGAGCCGGGCCCGCGCCGTCCAGCAGCTCCACGTGGCTCTGGTTGCAGGAGCTGCAGCTGTACTTCACGGAGCCCCAGCAGCTCCTGGATGTCTTCGTGAACCTGGAAGAGCAGAACCTCTTACTGGTCCAGAACACCCAGGAGATGGAGGAGGCCTTGGAAGAGCTGAGCTTCACCCTGAAAAACACCCAGATCCGCATGTAGGTCTCACGCCGCCGGGCGCCCGGGCAGCGAGGGGGCTCTGTCACTGGCTTTCCTCCTGGGACCTCCCACAGCAACTGGGAGCTGGGCTGTGCACTCCCCGCCCTGTGCATGGCTTCAGTTTTCTGGAAAGCTCCATTTGCAGACTTAAGGCCTGGCTCTGGGAAGAGGGTGTGTCTTCTTGGGCGGGGGGCTGGGGTTGGGAGCGGGTCAGGCCCCTCCCCACCCTGGAGCAGCCTGTACGCAGAGGGGGAGATCTCCAAGGCCCTCTCGCGCAGGGCCTTATTGCTGACACTAGGCCCCCCAGAGCTGGTCTGGGCAGGGTCAGGCCGGGGCACCACGTGAGGCCTGCTGGGAGCCAGGAATCATCCGTTTATTCCCAGACAGTGGCTGAGCGCCTGTTCTGGGTCAGGCTGGGGCCTAGGCTCTCCAGGGATAAGGTAAGGCCCTGCCTCGTGAGCTGACAGCCCGTGGGAGCAGACTTAGAGGCTCACAGATTTGACTTGTAGGTAGTAACACATGCTAGGAGGAAAAGAAAGAGTGACGTAAGCAGGAGGCCGAAGTGGAGGGTCGCAGCAGATGGGAGAGGGTAGGGGAGGCTTCCAGGGGAAGGCGTCCTTTAAGCCAGGCACTTCCTGAGCAGCGGGAAGCCACATGGGGATCTCGGGGGAAGAGGGCTGCACGCAAGGGGAAGGCACGTGTAAACGCCCTGAGGTGGGAGCCGGCCCGAGGCTGTGAGGTCCCGGGGGAACCATGTTCTTCAGGGCTCAGTCTTGCTGGGCTGCATCTACCCTGGAGAATTTCCTCCTGAGGGGCTCCAGAATCATACAGAAACGTAGGCTCTCAGGAAAGACTGTTTCCTGGAACCTGGGAAGTGGCAGAGATACAAAGCGAGATGAGCTGGGGAGAGGCAGGCGGCCTCCCAGACTCCAAGAACCTGCTAGAGGACATACACATGCACCCATAGGCCTCACGGCAGAATCCTGGAGGGGCTGTCTGGTAGCTGGTCTTCAGCCAGCTGAGCCATCCCCAAGATCACCAACAGTTTATTTCCAGAGGAGTCACAGCCCATATGCATTTAACTTACATGAACTCAACCATCGTTTCTAAAATAAAATAAGGAAGAAAGAAAAAAGAAAAAGAAAACTTCGGGACTTCCTTGGTGGTCCAGTGGTTAAGACCTCGCCTTCCAATGCAGGGAGTGTGGCTTCGATCCCTGGTCAGGGAGCTAAGATCCCACATGCCTCACAGCCAAAAAACCAGAAACTTAAAGCAGAAGCAATATTGTAACAAATTCAGTAAAGACTTTAAAAATGGCCCACATCAAAAAAATCTTTAAAAAAAAAACTTTAAAAATACAACAAATAAACAATCTGAGTAGGCCTGTCTTTTAAGGAAATTGTATTAATAATTAATAACCTTCCATGGGCTTCCCTGGTGGCGCAGGGTTTGAGAGTCTGCCTGCCGGTGCAGGGGACACAGGTTTGAGCCCTGGTCTGGGAAGATCCCACATGCCGCAGAGCAACTGAGCCTGTGTGCCACAACTGTTGAGGCCCACACGTCTAGAGCCCATGCTCCACAACAAGGGAAGCCACCGCGATGAGAAGCCTGTGCACTGTAACAAAGAGTGGCCCCCACTCGCTGCAACTAGAGAAAGCCAATGTGCAGCAACAAAGACCCAACACAACCAAAAATAAATAAATAAGAATTTAAAAAAACAAAAAAACCTTCCGAAACACAAGTTACCGGGGCCAGATGGATTTACTGGTGAATTCTACCAAACATTTAAGGAAGAGATAACAGTTTTCTGCAGTCTCTTCCAGATGATAGAAACAGAGGGAATACTTCCTGACTCCTTCTCTAAGACCAGCATTCAGCGTTAACCTACCTAGTAACAAAACCAGACAAAGACATTACAAGAAAAGTACAGTATCTCTCGTGAACAGAGAGATGTAAAAATCCTCAACAAAATGTTAGCAAATTGAATTCAACAACGTATAAAAAGAATTATACACCACGATGAAGTGAGATTTTTCCCAGGTATGCAAGGCTAGTTTAACATTTGAAAATCAATTAATGTAATCCACCACATCAATAAGCTAAATAAGAAAAAAGCACATGATCATATCAATGGATGCAGAAAAAGCATTTGAGAAAATCTAATACTCATTCATCATAAAAACCCTCAATAAACTAGGAATAGAGGAGAATTTCCTAAACTTGATATAAGATGTCTGCAAAAGCCCTACAGCTAACGTCATACTTAAAGCTTTCTTGCTAAGATTAGGAACAAGGCAAGGATGTCCTGTGTCACCACTCCTTTTCAACATCGTACTAGAAGTCCTAGCTAATGCAACAAGGCAAGAAAAGGAAGTAAGAGGTATACAGGCTGGGAAGGAAGAAATAAAACTTTCTTTGTTCACGGAACACATGGTCATCTGTGTAGAAGAAATGAAAGAATCAACAAAAAAAACCTCCTGGAACTAGTAAACTATTATAGCAAGGTTACAGAATACAAGGTTAATATACAAAAGTCAATCACCTTCCTATACATTCGCAATGAACAAGTGGAATTTGAAACTGAAGATGTATTAGCGTCCCCCCAAATGAAATGCTTATATAGCTAACAAAATATGTGCAAGATCTATATGAGGAAAGCCACAAAATTCTGATAAAGCAAGCCATGTTTATGGGTAGGAAGACTCAAATATGTCAAAGTATCGGTGCTTCCCAGTTTGCTATACAGATTCAGTGCACTCTCCACCAAGATCTCAGCAAGTTTTTTTTATGGATATTGAAAAACTGATTCTAAAATTTATGTGGAGGCAAACGACCTAGAAGAGCCGACTCAGTATTGAAGGAGAAGATCGAAGTTAGAGGAATGACACTACCTGACTCCAAGACTTAATTGGCAAGAGAAAAGACATAGAGATCAATGGAACAGAATAGAGAACCCAGAAATAAACCCACATAAATGTGATCAACTGATTTTTCCCAGAGGGGCAAAGGTC
This sequence comes from Leucopleurus acutus, assembly GCF_964270905.1. Lineage (NCBI taxonomy): Eukaryota > Metazoa > Chordata > Mammalia > Artiodactyla > Delphinidae > Leucopleurus > Leucopleurus acutus. Next base: position 647,610 of record NC_139153.1, on the reverse strand, counting down.
GTACGATGGAACAAACAGTCTTTTCAACAAATGCTGCTGGGACAGCTGGATGTCCACATGCAAAAAAAAAATAGGAATGTAGACACAGACTTTACACCCTTCACAAAAACTAACTCAAAAATGGATCACAGACGCACATCTAAAATGCAAAACTATAAAACTAGAAGAAAGTATAGGAGAAAACCTAGATGACCTTGGGTACGGTGATGACTTTTCAGACACAACGCCAAAGAAGACGGTCTGTGAAAGAAAGAATTGATAAGGTGGACTTCATTAAAAATATAAAATTCAGCTTTATGAAAAGCAATGTCAAGAGAATGAGAAGGTAAGCCAGAGACTGGGAGAAGATATGTACAAAATGTATGATAAAGGGCTGTTGTCCACAATATACATTGTTAAAAATTTAATGTTGTTAAAAAATTGTTAAAATTTTAATATTGTTAAAATTTCACAATAAGGAATAAACAACCTGATTAAAAAAATGGGCCAAAGATCTGAACTGTCACCTCATCAAAAAAATAGTCAGATGGCAAAAAAGCACATGAAAAGGTGCTCGGCATCATGGGTCCTCAGGGAAATGCAGATTAAGACAACAAGGAGAGGGAATTCCATGGCGGTCCAGCGGTTAAGACTCCGAGCTTTCACTGCCGAGGGCTGGAGTTCTATCCCTGCTCAGCGAACTAGGATCCCACAAGCTGTGAGGCGTGGCCAAAAACAAACAAACAAAAAAACAAAAAAACCCCGAACTACCTTTACACACCCATCAGAATGACCAAACTCAGAGCACTGACAGCAGCAGGTGCTGGTGAGGTGGTGGAGCAACAGGAACGCTCATCGTCGATGGAGGTGCAGCCACTTTGGAGGACAGTTGGGCAGTTTCTAACGAAACCAAACGTACTCTTACCTTAGGATTCAGCAGTCATACGCCTTGGTGTTTACCCAAGGCGTTAAGATCCTAGGTCTACATCAAAACCTGCACGTAGATGCTTATAGCAGCTGTAGTCATAATTTATTCAAAACCTGAGAGCAACCAGGATGGCCTTCAGGAGGTACAACCAGACAGTGGAATGTTATTTGGTGTTAAAAAGAAATGAACTGTTGAGCCGTGAAAAGACATGGAAGAAACTCAACTGCATATGACGAAGTGAGAGAAGCCAATCTGAAGAGGCTACAAAACCGTGTGATTCCAGCTGTATGACAGTCTGGAAAAGGCAAAACTATGGAGACAGTGAAAAGATCAGTGGTCGGGCTTCCCTGGTGGTGCAGTGGTTGAGAGTCCGCCTGCCGATGCAGGGGACACGGGTTCCTGCCCCGGTCCGGGAGGATCCCACATGCCGCGGAGCGGCTGGGCCCGTGAGCCATGGCCGCTGAGCCCGCGCGTCCGGAGCCTGTGCTCCGCAACGGGAGAGGCCACAGCAGTGGGAGGCCCGCGTACCACACACCCACAAAAAAGATCAGTGGTTGCCAGGAGTTGGGGGGCGGAGGGATGAATAGGGAGAACCCAGGATTTTTAGGGCAGTGACGATACTGTATGTGACACCACAATGATGGGTAAAGCCCACATCCATAGAATGTACACCACCAAGAGTGAACCCCAGTGTTAACTGTGGATTCTGGGTGATAATGATGGGCCCACGTGCGTTCATCAGTTGTGGTAAGCGGACCACCCTGGCGCGGAATGTCAATAGTGGGGGAGGTGGGGGCAGGGGAGATTCGGGAAGTCTCTGTACCTTGCACTCGGTTTTGCTGTGAACCTAAAACTGCTCTAAACTATGAGGTCTGTATTCAAAAAACATATACAACAGCAAATGAGCAGCGTATTCCCGCAGTGGAAGCAAGAGTGGCCGGGCTAGAGACAGTGCCCTGAAACTCTCAGGAGTGCCACAGTGGAGCCAGGCAGAGCCGCCAGGGCTGGGCTCGCGCATGTCACCGGCAGGCGAGCGGATGGACAGTGCGGCCTGCCCACAGCACTCTCATTGGGTGTCCACCGCTGCTGTGACAAATTAGTGCAAACCGAGGGGCTTAGAGCAACCAGAGCTATCCTCTTACAGTTCTGGAGGCCAGAATCGCGACATGGGTCTTGCTGGGTTAAAATCAGGGTGTCGGCAGAGGCCCTGAGGCAGAGCCCTTTTCCAGCTTCCAGAGGCCACCTTGCCCTTGCATTTGGAAGCCAGCAGTGCCAGCGGAGGCCTCCTCCCCTCACATTGCTTGACTCTCTTTCCTGCCTCTGTCTTCCGTTTACAAGGACCCTTGTGATTACAATGCGTCCAACCAGGTAATCCAGGACCATCTCTCCATCTCAGGGTTAGCTGGCTAACAGCCCTAATTCCATCTGCAGCCCTGGTTCCCCCTTGCCAGGTAATGTAACAGATTCATAGGTTCGTGGGGTTAGGGCGCGGACATGTAAAGGGGGCCGTTACACGCCGTACAAATCTACTGAGCAGTAAAAAGGAACAGACTATCACGCCAGCCAGTGATGCGGGTGAGGGAGAGAAGCCAGGCACCAGAGAACACCTACTGTCTTATTAATCGGGAGGCTAGAACCAACTGTGTGTGTGATCCATTGCTGCGTCGCAAATTACCCCAAAACCCGGTGGCTCAGTCTAACACACAGGTATTATGTCAGGCTTTCTCTGGGTCAGGGACCTGTGCACGGCTGGGCTGGCTTCTCTGCTCCGGGGCCTCACGGGGACTGCTGTCCAGGTGGAGGCTGGGCTGCAATCGTCCCAAGGCTCTGAGCTCCGAGCTCGTGCACGCGGCTGTTGTCAGGATTTGGGTCCTGGCTGGTTCTAGGCCAGAGGCCACCCTCAGTCCCTGCCACGTGGGCTCCTGGATAGGGCAGCTTGTGTGCAAGCCGGAAAGCCAGCGGAGAGAGTCTCCTAGCAAGACGGAAGTCAGGATCCTCTGTAACCTGGTCACAGAAGGGACGTGCTGCCCGCGTTGCACTGGTGAGAGCAAGTCGATGAGTTCAGCCTGCGTTCAGGGTGTGAGCATCTTTGAGAAGCCAAAGTGAGTGGAGACTTCAGCCCATCAGGTGCCTTTGGTGGGGGAAGGGGAGGGAGGAGACCGAGGGGCACGAGGAAGTTTGGGGGTGTGAAAAGGCCCTGTGCCTCGATTATGCTGGTCCTTACACAGCGTGTACATTTGTCTAGCCCCGCCGTATACACAAAATGGTACATTTCTGATACGTAAATCAAACCGCAACCACAAAATATTATTTGGTGAATTCAGGACTTTTTAAGGCTGACTTGGCCAGTCGCCCCTGTACATTGACTGGGCGCGTAAGGTTGCAGGACGAGCCGACAGGGCATCATATATTCTCTGTCAAGGGCACCGCATGTGAGGAGTCGCATGTGACCCTGAGGGCGAACACCTCCTTGAATCGCACACTGGCTCCCTGGCTCCCTCCCTCAGGTCCCAGCCCTTTCCCTGCTGTGAGCTGCTTGAGACGCTCACTCCCTGGGCCCTCCATTCAGGGTCAAGGAGAGCCCAGACCAGGAAGATGGGCCTGAGACACACAAGAGACACAGGACAGGCTGAGGTAAGGACAGAGCCTGAGCGCCAGGGTCAGTTCTGTGTCTCCAGACAGGGCAGAGGTGATGGGACCAGAGAGGAGCCAAGCGGAGGTGCTCAAGCCAGAGGGAACCCGAGCCCCTCCCAGCTGTGCCATAGTGACCACAGGAGCAGGAAAGAGAAAGCCTCGGTCCCTTCCTGGAAACCGCGCAAACCTGCCTCCAAGAGGGACCAGCCCAACCAGGAAGTCAGAGAATGTGCAGGAAGGAATCCAGCAGAACCCCAGACACCATCGCTGGAGGTGAGGGTCAGCCCTGCAGTAGCTGGGGCCACCGGGCCAAGGCCAGCCACACCCAGCAGGAAGTACTGGCCCGTGCCGGCCTCGGCTGAGGCCACACGCCGTGTAGGCTGAGTCTTGGCAGCCACGCGAGGCACCTGCAGCCCACGACTGCCGCTCAGTCATGGAAACGAGCCTCCACGGCCCGGTGGACACCAGCCCGCATGTCAGCCTCCAGCCCAGGCTCCATCCCGACACTCGATTAAAGCGACACAACTCACCTTAGGTCCCGGGACTGGACTTGCACTGACTCCCAGCTCTACAGAGAAGCCAACAAAAACTGTCATCGGAAACAGGAGAGAAAACATTCACGAAGGGGATGAGTTTGAGAAGTCCTAGTAAACGTAGACGCTGTGAGAATTAGGAGAACGTCTTAACTCCTCTCTGGAGAGGCTTCAGCCCCGCCGGGGAAAGAACCATCGGGGCACAGGAAAGCCCGCCGGGGTTAAGGGCGTGATAAGGCCTGAACACGGCCGGCAGTCAGGCGGGCAAAGTGGGCAGTAGGCTGGGACAGCTACCAGAGCTCCAGGGAGAAGAACAAGGTGGCACTGCAGGAGAAAGGGCAGGGCCCAGGGCTACGCCTGCAGGTGACGAGTGGGAGGAATTCCAGGCGCCAACAGACGGAAGGCAGGAGGGGCAAAGCCAGTGCACCGGCAGGTGAAAACCGCCCTGGACTGAACCCAAGGCCCAGGTGCAGGGACAGGAGCTCACACTGGACACCTCCGCAGGGATAAGACCGCGAAGAAAAAGCTACGATGCTGGGGCAGACAAGGAAAACAAACAAAACCCAGGTCCTGTAAAGGACCCAGAGCCAAGCGCGTGTCATTCGTTTCCTCCAGAATCCTAATGCCGGGTCTAGGCGAGCACGGCTCTCACGTTTGAGGGGTGAGAAGGAGCTCTTCTTCTTCTTCTTCTTCTTTTTTTTTTTAGCAAGCCTCTGTTTTTAACAAGCCTCTGTTACCGTAATACTGGCTTTTGTACTTGCTGATGTATTTACCTTTATTGAGATTTTTAGTTGTCCACGTGGCTTCAAGTTTCTATCAGTAACCGTTCATCTCACCTGGCAGGGCTCCTCTGGGCCTTTCTTGCAGGACAGCTCTAGTGGTCACCAAGTCCCTCAGCTTTTGTCCATCTGGGAATGCCTTGATTTCTCCACTTTTAAAGGACCCTTTTGCCAGATGTAGGATTCATGGTTGACTCTTTTGTTGTTTTCCTTTGAACACTTTGAATATATTGGCCTCTGTCTTCTGGCCTGCACAGTTTCTAATGAGAAATGTGCTGGAAGTCTTATTGAAGGTCCTTTGGATGTGGGGATTCGCTTCTCTCTTGCTGCTTTCAAGATTCTTTGGCTTTCGATTACCCTGTGGTCGTTTGTTATAATGTGTCTCAGTGTAGGTCTCTTTGACTTCCTCATACTTGGAGTTCCTTGAGTTTCCTGGATGTATATATTCATCCAGTTTGCAAACTTGTCAGCCATTATTTCTTCAGATATATTCTCCGCCTCTTTCTCTGTCTTCTCTGTCTGTGACGCCCACAATGCATATATTGGTCCTCTTGATGTTGTCCTACAGGTTCCTTAGGCTTTGTTTGCTTTTCTTCAGTCTTTTCTTTTCTGTTCCTCAGCCTCCATCGTTTCCATCGTCCTCTTTTCAAGATCACTGATTGTTTTTTCTCCCTGCTCAAATTTGCCTTTCAATCCCTCTAGTGAATTATTTATTTCAATGATTGTGTTTTTTAGCTCCAGGTTTTCTTTTCTGATTTCTTGTTAAGTTTTCTACTTCTTTGTGCGTATTTCCATTTTGTTCACACATCATTTTCTCGACCTTCTCCACATCTTCTTTTAGGTTCTTTGAGCATCTTTTTTTTTTTTTTTTTTGCGGTACGCGGGCCTCTCACTGTTGCGGCCTCTCCCGTTGCGGGGCACAGGCTCCGGACGCGCAGGCTCAGTGGCCATGGCTCACGGGACTAGCCGCTCCGCAGCATGTGGGATCTTCCCGGACCGGGGCACGAACCCGTGTCCCCTGCATCGGCAGGCGGACGCTCAACCACAGCGCCACCAGGGAAGCCCCTCTTTGAGCATCTTTTAACACAGTTTTTTAAAAGTCTTGGTAGTATACCTGCCATCATGTTTTTTTAAGGAACAGTTTGTTTGTTTTTCCTGTCAATGGGCCATACTTTCTCATTTCTATGTGTGCCTTGTGAATTTTTGGTAAACCCTGAATATTTGAGTTTAATAATGTGTTAACTCTGGAAATCACATTCTGTCTCTTCCCCAGGGTTTTCTGTTTATTGTTGCCATTGTTTGTTGGTTTTGGTTGTTTTGATTGTTGTACGCTATCTTTGTGCTGAGAATCAGCCTGAGGTGTAAACTTAAGGTCTCAGGTCTTTTCTGAGACTTTCCCTTGTGGATGCTGCCACAGGGATGGAGGTGGGGGATAGGTAGCTGTTACTGTGCTCAGTGCTGAAATGGACAGAAATGAACACAGTTTTACATCAGAGTCTTCCCTTAGAAACTGCAAGCCTCAACAGACTCCAGAGTTACAGGAGAGCTCCATCACAGTTCTGCCAGTGCAACAGTGGTCTGGATGGGGAGGTAGACTCCTGGGGCTTCCTACTCTACCATCTTCCCCGACTTCAAAATATGTTATTTTTGTTCTTTTTGCTGCTATTTCTGCAGGAAAATGGTGACTCCTTCTCTTTTGCTTGGTCTTTGAATGACCTTTATTCACATTTGGTTCTGCTCGCTTTTCTCTCTCTCTCTCTGTCTCTTTAATACCAGTTCAGCAAACTTTCTGAGTATATGTCCCCAGGTATTTATGAAGGGATTCTCTTTCTTGTTACTGTCTAAAAAACCTATTATAACTTCTCCAGTTCAGCCCAGTGGCTCTAAGAAAATTTCAAACACATAAGCATATACAAAGGTAGAGAGGTGGGACTTCCCTGGAGGTCCAGTGGTTGAGACTTCGCCTTCTAGTGCAGGGGGTGTGGGTTCGATCCCCGGTCAGGGAATTAAGATCCCACACGCCTCGGGGCCAAAAAACCAAAACGTAAAACAGAAGCGATATTTTAACAAATTCAATAAAGACTTTAAAAGTGGTCCACATCAAAAAAAAAAAAATCTTCAGAAGTGGAGAGGATGGTATAATGAGTCTCCAGGATCCCATCACCAGCTTCACCAGTGATCAACTTGTAGCCAATCTCCCTTCACCTAGAACCCACCCACTTCCCTATGTCCCATATTATTTTTATAAATTTATTTATTTATATATTTATTTTTGGCTGTATTAGGTCTTCGTTGCTGCGTGCAGGCTTTCTCTAGTTGCAGTGAGCAGGGGTTACTCTTTATTGTGGTGCATGGGCTTCTCATTGGGGTGCATGGGCTTCTCATTGCGGTGGCTTCTCGTTGCGGAGCATGGGCTCTAGGCGTGTGGGCTTCAGTAGTTGTGGCACGCGGGCTCAGTAGTTGTGGCTCGCGGACTCTGGAGCGCAGGTGCAGTAGTTGTGGTGCATGGGCTTAGTTGCTCCACGGCATGTGGGATCTTCCCAGACCAGGGCTCAAACCCATGTCCCCTGCATCGGCAGACAGATTCTTAACCACTGTGCCACCAGGGAAGTCCCTCCCATATTATTTTGAAGCAAATTCCAGGCATTGTATCATTTAATCTTTAACTGTTTCAATAGGTACTTCTAAAAAGATGAGGCCTCTTCAAATTAACCACGATACCATCATAGCATTAAAAAAAGAAATCCTTAATATTGAATATTCAAAATCCATAAACGGAGTTTTTCAATCATTAATTTGAATTAGAATCCAAATAAGATCAATACTCTGCAATCAGTTGTATCTTTAAGTCCCTTTCAACCCATAGGTTCCCTCCCTGTGTGATCACTTTTCCGGTGGCAAAATGCTCCTCAGGTGCTGTGCGTTGGATTCCCCGAGGGATCTTGCTTTTTTTTTTTAATTTTAGTATTTTTTTAAATTGAAGTATAGTTGATTTACAATGTTGTGTTAATTTCTGCTTCACAGCAAAGTGATCCTGGCACACAAACATATATATATATATATATATATATATATATATATATATATATATATATATATATTTTTTTATTTTTAAATATTTCTTTCTTTCCATTATGGCTTATCACAGGATACTGAACATAGTTCCCTGTGCTCTACAGCAGGACCTTGTTGTTTATCCATTCTGTATATAATAGCTTAGATCCGCTAACCCCACACTCCCACTCCATCCCTCCCTCAACCTCCTCCCCCTTGACAACCACAAGTCTTTTATCTCTGTCTGTCGTCTGTTTCTGTTTCATAGATATGATCATTTGTGTCATATTTTAGATTGCACATATAAATGATGTCATATATTTGTCTTTCTCTTTCTGACTTACTGTACTTTGTTGGACAATCTCTAGTTGCATCCATGTTGCTGCAAATGGCATTCTTTTATTCTTTTTTTTTTTTTTTTACTTTCTGGCTGCACCCTGTGGCATGTGGGATCTTAGTTCCCCAACCAGGGGTTGAACCCGTGCCCCCTGCATTGGAAGCACGGAGTCTTAACCACTGGACCGCCAGGGTTACATTCTTTTTTATGGCCGAGTAGTGTTCTATTGTATATATGCAACACATCTTCTTTATCCATTCGTCTGTCCATGGACACTTAGGTTGTTCCCATGTCTTGGCTGTTGTGAACAGTGCTGCTCTGAAAATGGGGATGCATGTATCTCTTTGGATTAGACTGTCGTCTGGATATGTGCCCAGGAGTGGGATTGCTGGATCCTATGGTAGCTCTATTTTTAGCTTTCTGAGGAGCCTCCATACTGCTCTCCACAGTGGCTGCAGAAGCTTGCATTCCCTCCCACACTGTAGGAGGGTTCCCGGGGATCTTGGTAAGTGAAGTCTCTAGTTGGGCAGGACCTAGGTGGAGCCTGGACCCTGCGTTTCTGACAGATGTGCCGGTGATGTGCACGCTGGTCTGAAAGGACCGACACTGAGCAGTGTGTCCCTCATGCCCTGCATTTCCTGAGACTTTTCTCCTTTACCAGTGGGATCTGGTGGAAGAGAAAAGCCTGTGACCCAACAACTTGACATTTAAAGAGAACTAGTGGGGATAAGGTACCTTTTTATCCCAATTACCTGGAGAAGAAATAGAACATCAAAATTACCCCCCGGCCCGCAACCTGGTCCACGTAGCAGAGGTGCCGGCTCTAGGGTCACTCATGGGTCCAGGCACTGGACGTAGAGGAAGCTTTACAAAACAGGCTAGAACCGAGTGCAATCACGTACCCTTAGGAGATGCATCACTGACCCCGAACGCACCCGCCCTTTTGGTGGGCACTCAGGGTTGGAGGGGTGTCCGGCCTCTGTTGTTGTCCCGGGCAACCCGCGTGCACCCCACAAGGGCCCGGGGGGAGGGTATGTGGGAGCTGCGTGTGGCCTGTCAGACCATCTGCCTCTGAGAGCCCAGGAGAGCTGGCCAGACCAGGTCAGGATCCCTCATGCTCAGGCTTCTGGCCTCAGCCCCACAGCCATGGGGCTGCAGCCCGGGTGGGCACCGGGAGGCTGAGGCCCGTAACCCTGTGGCGGTGCGTGTGACGGACCGGTGGCCCCCAGTGGGCAAAGGAGCAGCAGCCCGTGGCACTTGGCCTGTAAAGGAGAAAATGTCAGTAGGTTCCATCAACCAATGCGCAGAGCCACAAAATCACCGTAGGGGTAAGGGACACCTCTAGGCCTCCCGGCACTGCTGGCTGAGGGGCCGATGTCCTGCTTACCCTGGCCAGGACTTGCATGCGGCCGCCCGTACAGGACGGCCCCACGACCACCCTAAGAGCCAGGATTCCTGCTCCAGAAACCCCAACATACAATGGTCAGTGTCTGCCATGACTGTGAAAGATTTAAAAAACTTCTCAGTATATTATTTCATGTAAGAGTTGATCGTTGCTGTCCTATTCCTAAGAGAATTGAAAACGTGTCCTCACCAAGCCCTGTCCTGTCAATGTCCATAGCAGCATTATTCCCAAGAGCCTAAAGGTGGGCAGTACCCAGGTGTCCAGTGGTGAAGAAGCCATCAGCAAAGTGTGGGCTCTGCACACAGCGCACTACTGCAGAGTCATAGATGGACCACAGCGGTCACAGGAAGGAGTGAAGCTCTGGTACGCGCTACAACACGGACAGACCTGAAAACATTGTTCTGAACGAAAGAGCCAGACACAGAGGGACAAATGTCGTGTGGCTCCACGTTACTGAGATATCCAGGAGGCAAAGTAGGGGGGACGGAAGAGTGGGAGTGACCGCCTGGGTTTCTCCCCAGGTGGTGAAAATGTTCTAAAATTAGATTATGGTGACGGTTGTACGCCTTTGCAACTCTACTAAAAACAACTGAATTGTGCACTTGTGAAGAATTTTATGGTGAATTACCTACCTCAGTGAGGCTGGTTTTTGTTTTCTTTTTTTTTTTTAGTGTGGATTGTTAAAGATCTTACATTTTCCTCCTGCATCTCACCAGCGCCTCTGACCCTGGGCCTCACCCAGCCCTCAGCATGCGGCAGAGGCCAGCAGGCTCAGAGAGGTGCTGGTCCCCCATCCAGGGAGCGGGAGGTCAGCCAACTGAAGCAGTGGATCAGCACGCTGATGATGTCCGTCGCCAGGGAGGAGGAGACAGCCGCGGAGCTGGAGCTCAAAGCTCGCATATTCCATTTCGGCGAGTACAAGGGTGATCAGGAGGTAGGGCCTCTGGATGGACAGATGGCTGCCCGTGGGCGGTGGTGGGCAGAGGGCATGTGGCCAGAGGCCAGGGTGGGAGGGTGGGGGCGTTCATGGGCACCTGCTGGGACAGGGCCCAGTGCTCAGAGCTCGGATGGTGGGAGAGCGAAGCCCCGGGGACGCGGTGCTCTGGGGCTGCCGTGGCCCCTTGCCAGCGTCCAGGCTCTGGGCCTGACCCAGGGGCACCACTGGACAAGGCCGTTGGCCTCAAAGCAGAACCAGCCATGTATTCACGCCCTGTGAACAGGCAGCTCCCCGACACACCTCCTCTATCCCTTGCTTCCTTCAGTGACTACGTCAGCTTCTTAAACACACACAGTGTGTCTGGAAGTGACCCTGCCAGGAGCAGGGCAGGCACGTCCCCAGCCAGGCTTGGCGGGGGGGAGAGTTCTGAGGGCACAGAGGCCAGGGATGTGTCCTGGGACCGGGCACACCCCTCCTGACAGCATGCCCGGGGCCCAGGGTGTGCACCTGACTTCCCAGTTCATTCAAATTCCCGTTGAATGCCTACTGTGCGCCAGGCACCGGGCCAGGTACCTGGGATGCCCCGAGAGCAGGCCAGGCGTCCGTGCCTCCTGCAGACTAGTGGGCGCTGGCTGTGCCCTGTGCCTGGCCTGTGCCTGCTGCTCCTCTTGTAACCACCCCGTGGGACAGCGGTCGTTGAGTTTTCTGAATGCCAGGACAGGCTGAGAGAGGGGAGTCCACCTGCCCAGGGCTACACAGAAAGCAGGTCACAGAACATGGTCCTGGGGGGAGCTGAGGTCAGCGCGGGGCCAGGACAAGGCGGGCTCCTGGAATAGGGGATGGGCCTCAGTGGGCACCCCGAGGCCCAGACGTGAGCCCCGGTAGGTGCCGGGACCCAGGATCTGGCTGACCACAAGAGGGCCAAGGGGTCAGGCACTCTGGCCAAGAGAAGTCCAGGCGTCCAGTTGTGGCCCCCCCCCCACTTCCCGAGCCCCACTGCCTGCTGGGCAGGGCCCTGGGAGGTCAAAGAAGCCGCAGTGAGAGGTCTGGCAGGCTGGGGCAAGGGGCCGGCCCAGGCCCGCGTGGCCACACTGGAGGGAGGCCTCCCACCTCGCAGGACAAGCTGCTGGAGAGCCTGAACCGCAAGGTGCTGCACGTGTACCAGCACTGTGTCGGCAGCCAGCAGGAGTCCAGCCTGGGCACCGTGAAGATGCTGGCCACCATCGAGCACCAGCTGAACGAGCTGCTCGAGAACCTGGAGCGGGTGCCCCAGGTGAGGGTCGAGCAGGCCGAGAAAGCCAAGGAGAAGGAGCGCCATTTGAGGTGAGGTGCCGCTGGTCGTGCAGCTGTCTCTCAGCGGGAGGGCCCGGGGGCGAGGGACCCTCACACCCCTGCCCCGGCTCTGGGCTGGCACTGAGGACAGAGGTCGGATGCGGCCCTGCCCGCGGAGCTCCCGAACCAGCGGCAGGACCTGGTGCTGCATGCTGGGGGAGGGGAGCCGGCATCTGCGGGCCTCTGGGGGCGTCTGGGGGTCCAGACGGGACGGCACACTCAGCCCGACGGAGAAAGTCCCTGTTTGGGAGTGGGGCGTGTGGTGGCGTCAGGGAGCCTGGGAGCCAAAGTGAGGGTGCGGCCAGCCGGCCTCGCCTCCGGAGACAAGGGACGGTGGCAGGCACTGTGCTGGCTGGACTGGAGGGGGAGAGGAGCTGCACTGCCAGAGCCCGGGGTGGGGGGCGGTGGAGGGGGAAGGCGCCCGCTCGGGAGCAGCTGAAGGGAGCCTAGGTCAGCAGGGGACGCCCGGCTCCAAAGGGAGGCCCGTGGAGCTCCCCACAGGTCCAGTGGGGTGCAGGCCAGTCCCTGGCCACCTGGTTCATTCGGTCCTAGCAGAGCCCCGAGACACGGTCACCTGCAAGCAGCCATGTCTCTGCCACATGCACAAGGGCTCTTCTTGTGTGTCCGTGGGCCCTGCTGGAGCGGGCACTGGACAGAGGTTTGACGGCCACAAGTACAGAGGACGACACGGGACTCTAGAGCTTGCTGGGGCCTGGGTCTTCAAGGGCGGCGATGGGGGAGTGGATCGGTGACCAGGGATGACGAGCTCGGAAGTCGGGTCTCCCGGGGGCATGAGCCCAGTGCCGCGACCTGCAAGGGTCAGAAGCCAGGCCCTGCCCCCTGGCAGGGAGGTGGAGAGGAGTGGACAGTTTTCTCAGAAGATGGAGGGCTGTGGCCTGAGGGCCGTGTGGGAGGGAGCTGGTGACTCGGTGGCCTTCCCTGGGCCTCTGGTCATGAACCTCTCTCTTCCTGCCCCCGAGACTCCGGGAAGAGAAGCTAATGCTGCAGAAGCAACTGCAGGAGGAACGTGTACAGCGGGCCCGGGCCCGGGCCCAGGCCGAGGTCAAGAAGAAGGTGGGCGAGGTGGCCCTGGGGAGGCGCCGGGGCCCGGGAGGGGTGATGGCCTGCAGCCCCCCCGGCTCGCCCCCTTTTGCAGATGCTCTTGCTGAGGTCCTCGGGGGCAGATGGGCCAGCAGAGCGGGGTCAGGGTGGAGCACGTTCTCCCGTTCCAGGCCCGCCGCCCCACCTGCCCCTCGGGACCTGCTTCCTCTGGGTGCCCTCCCAGCCCTGCCCGGCTGCGGGCCCTCCGCCCAGAGCGCTGGCGCCCACAGCTCAGCCCCCACCCCAGGGTCCCACCTATGTTTCAGCCAGACCACAGGCCAAGGTCATCACCCCTCAGTAAGGCCCCCCAACAGCTGCATCCTCCACCACAGCAAGTGGGCTGGAGTGGCCTCTGGCCTCCGGCCCCGGCGTCAGGATGCGTGGTCCCTAAAGCAGGCCTGAGCATTAACACGGCCCCAAGGACAAATGAGGACACTGCGGGGTCTCCCGTAATCCTCGCGGCAGGAGAGACGGGCCCTTCAGCCTGGTGTTTCCCCTGAGTTTCCAGGTTTCCCCCCTTCTCTCCCGACGCCCGGCTCATCCCGGGGGGCAGGTCCGGTCCAGGCTGGTTAGACTTCCTCCCCCGCAGCGCTCACAGTGGCCCCGGCCCGCCTGCTGACCACGAGTGACCAGAGAGGCTGGCATGGGCCCTGGGCTCCTGGTGCACTCGGGCCAGGTGTCCAGACCTCAGCGCTGGGGCTCTGCGGTCAGGGCGCAGGCTCACGGCGTGCCCGTCCCCACAGAGGGGCAGGAGGCTGGTGTGCCGCTCGCGGCCACCTGCCCTGCAGAGCAAGGAGGCGCCCAGGCACGAGCTGGTGGACAAGGACCAGGTGGAATGGCTGTTCTTCTTCACATAGCCCACGGGCCACCTGCTGCCTAAGGAGAAGCAGAGGCGGCGGGGCTGACGCCCCAGGACACGCCAGCACTGGCACCATGCCCCCCGCTCCCACGCTGTCCCTTCAGTCTCACGCGAAATAAAAGCTATGTCGCTCTGGTACCTCAAGGCCTGTTTCAGGAGGCAGACGCTCTAGCAAAATGTCAGTCTCCCCTCATTCGTCATCTAAATCAGCAAACAATGAGAGAGGAGCCCATTTTGCATGTCAATTCAATTAGCTGCTGAGACAGAGAGTTCCTTCCTAAGGTGAGGGCTGGGATAAACCCCAGCTCCATCCTGAGACGAGGTGTAGGATCCAACCCGGTGCCACCCTGAGGTGAGGTGTGGGATGAAACCCAGAACTACCTGAGACGAGATGTGAGACCAACCCCAGTTCCACCCTGAGGTGAGATTTGGCATCAACCCTATCTCTACCCTGTTGTGAAATGTGGGATAAACCTTAGCTCCAACCTGAGGTGAGATGTGGGATCACCCCTAGTCCCCACGGAGCTGAGGTGTGAGAATAACCCGAGTTCTACGTGAGATGCGTATGGTGAGATTAAACCCCGTTCTACCCGAGGTAAGGCGTGGAATCAACTAGGGTGAGGTGGGGGACCCCCTGCAGCTCCATCCTGAGGTGAGGTGTTGGGTCGCACACTGTTCCACCCTAACTGGAGGAGGTGTGGGATCGGCCCCAGCTTTTCACCATGGTGAGGTGTGGAAACAGCCCAGGTTGAACCTGAGTTGAGGTGTGGGATCCACACGAGCTCCACCCTGGACATAGGTGTGGGATGAACCCCTGTTCTACTTGAGGTGAGGTGTGGGATTAACCCCACTTCAACCCTGAGGTGCGGTGTGGGATCAACTACGATTCGATCCGGAGGTGACGTGTGGCGTCAAATCCAGTTCTAACCTGAGGTGAGATGCGGGATCAACTCCGTTTCCACCTTGAGGGGAGGTGTGGGATCAGTCCCCTCTCTCTGTGAGGTGAGATATGGGATCCACCCCGTTTCTCCCCTGATATGAGACGTAGGATCACCCCCAGCTGCACCCTGTTTGACATGTGGAACCAACCCCAGTTCCACACTGATATGAGGTGTGCAGTCAACCCTAGCTCCCCACTGAATGAGGTGTTGAGTCAACCCAGATTCCACCCTGAGGGGAGCTGGATCCGCTGCAGCTCTGCCACGTGGTGCGGTGTGGGATTAACTCCAGCTCACTTGGAGGTGAGGTTTTGCATCAACCCCAGCACCATCTGGAGTTGAGGTGTGAAATCAACCCCAGTTCCACCTGAGGCGAGATGTGAGGTCAACCAGAGTTCTCCGTGGGGTGAGATGAGTTAAACCTCAGTTCTACCTGAGGTGAGGTGTGGAATCAACTGCAGTTCCACCTTCACTTGAGGTGTGGGATGGACCCCAGTTCTACCCTGGGGAGAGGTGTCGCATCAGCTCCAGCTCCACCTGCAGGTGATACGTGGGACAAGCCCAGTTCCCCCTTGACGTGAGGTCTGTGGTCAGTCCAGTTTCACTCTGGGTGAGGTGTGGGATCACCCCAGGTCCATCTGTGTGTGAGACATGGTTGATTGGCCCAGAGTGATCGGGCAAGACCTGTCTGTTGGATGCAGTGGAATGAATATACATAGAGTATTTATTGCAGACATTGAGTGTGCCTGGATTGAATGTTGAATTAAAAAGTTTTCTTTCTAAAGAGTAAAAATTGGATTTTGCAGAATGAGTGTATCTGAGAAGTTGGTTATTTGCACACATCCTCTGTAAACAGCGGTTTTTAAATGCACACAGTGAGGGTGCAAGTGGGCATACCCGAATGGTATTGAGTGAGTCATAAGGCGCGAAGGCTGGCTTGCGCAGAGTGTGGGTGCAAACAGTGGCTGTTGAATAAGTCCTGAGACTCCCTCTGGCAGCGTGTCCTCGTTGGGTGGGGATGGGTGGGCAACATGAAGACACGGGGTCGGGTCAGATCTTAGAGGAGCAGCCAAAGAGCTCTGTCCCTGTCCCTTCCCTGTCCAGGAAAGGGAAACCCCAGAACACTGAGAGGAGAATCAGGAGGGAAGAGGTCTCTGGGTCACAAATGGGACTGCTTGCATGTTGTTATTTTAGGGTCCATTTTGTGAATGTGTGTTTTCACTAAGAAATCACCGATTTCCTCTAGATCTTTAGTCTGATGCAATATGTTTCTCTTATTCTACAGAATTGTCACATTTAGTGAACAAATACTGATACTTTATTATGAACGGAAATCCATATTTTATTCAGTTTACCTTTATTCTCCCTTTTCCGTTCCAGTATCGCATCCAGGGCACCACATGACATGTAGTCGTCATGTCTGTTTAGTCCCCTCTGGGCTTTCACAGTTTCTCAGACTCACCTTGTTTCTGTGACCTTGACAGTGTGGAGGAAGACTGATCAGGTTGGTGTTTTTCTTGTGATTAGACGGGTTATGTGTCTTGAGGAGGCAGGTCACAGAGGTCAGGTGCTTTCTCATCACTTTATGTGAAGGGAACAGGCCTCAAGGCAGCTTATCACTGTTCGTCTTACTGGGACTGCTGGCTAAGTTATTATGCGTCAGCGTTTCCCACAGTGAAGTCACTTGCTTCCCTGTGTCCATACTGTGTGTCTTCTCTTGGATGAACTTAGCTTGGGCAACCCACACTTCTGCAGAAGGGAGTTACCTTCACCTCCTTGGCGGATGGCTGAGTGTCTGCATCAAATACGTGGATTCTTCTGCATAGGAGATTTTTATCCAATCTGATTTTAAAAAAAGAAACCTATGCAATCACTTATTTCTCCCAGTGTGGACACCTGGGTAGGTGTTTTAAGCTCTTGGTTGTAACCCAGCACTAGAGTTTTTGGTTGCTGTTTATCCCTGCTTTGGCCATTGATCCTCTCCCTTTGGGTCCTGTTTCATTTGACATCCTTCCATCTCCTTGCGGGAATGATAATTTTTTTTTTTTTTTTTTTTTTTGCCTGCTTTGACTACTTCTTGGGCACCATTTCTATGAGACCTCTGTGTGCAGGAATTAAATTTGTTTCTTTTTCTCCTGTTGATCTGTCTTGTGTGAATTTTATTATTAGTCCAACCACAGGAACTCCGGAGGGAGAGAGGGAAAAAGGTCCCCCTCCCCAACAGTATTACCATCAGCACAGTCATTCAAATTATGTAGAGAGATTCCTATTTGTCCTCATTTAAAAATGTTAAATATAAAAGTTGAGTTGAATGTTATCTGCCTTTTCTTAAATCTAAACAACAGTATACACACCTAATTATAAAGATTTCTGTGTGGAACTGTCTGTACCCATAGTAAACGAAAGGTGAGTTGATAATAATACCTCCAACATGATCCATTCTTACATGGATACTGTACGTCTTCCCTTGTGATCCCGAAACCTGTTCCCTGTGCACCAATGCTGAACTGAATTTTGGAGACCGAGTTTTGGGTGAACTAGAAGTACAGGGAACTATACTCAGTACTCTGTAGCCAAGTTACGACGTCTTGCATTTACGGGACCTTAACCATCTAATGTCCTAGAAAGAGGGGACTGCACCAGGGTTCCTCTGCGTGTGAGGTGCTCTGCACGCAGGGGCTCCAGGCCGGCCAGTTTCAGGGGCAGCTGCAAAGTGACCCCTTCCAAACCGTGCACTCTCCTGCGCCCTGGACGCGGGGGCACATGTCCCTGTTTGGGAGCCTCTGGTGTCAGCTGGGTTCTCCCCGGCACACGTGGAATTGTGCTTTTGTGGTCGACACAAAGGTTGGGGTTCTCGGGCACATTGTAGGGGTGCCCTGAGCTTCCAGGCCTCCTGCGGGAAGGGCTTCCCTGTGCCCCCCGCCCTTCCTGGGAAGGACCTGCCCGTGATTTTCTGAGCCGAGAATCTGACTCTGTTCTACTTGACACACAGGTTATTTCTGTGTGTCTTTAAGATACGCTAAATTTTGCAGGAATAAAATAATGAAGTGATTCTAGCGAACCTTGTTCTCATAGTTATTCAGAACTTTACCAAGAATTCTCTGACAGTTTGGAAAATCAGATCTCCTGGTAAAGGGGCTCAGAGTTTCTGAATTGCCAGTAAACACACCAGGATTGCTGTCAGCACAGTCATTCAAATTCTGTAGAGAGATTCCTATTTTTCCTCATTTAAAAATGTTAAATATAAAAGTTGAGTTGAATGTTATCTGCCTTTTCTTAAATCTAAACTGAAGAAAACTTTAAGCAAGCATCTGATTACTTAGTGTAGTTGAAGCCAAACACTCACCTACTAAATTACGTATTATTTTATTTAAATGTATTTATCTTGAATTCTCCTCTCTGTTGTAACTATAGCTGCATACATACACAATATACATAATTATACTTAAATTATATGTGTAGAGAGATTATGTTACCTCTGCATCTGATTTCAGAAGGTGAGGGGAGTGTTCCAAAGTACTTGATATAAAAGGGGTGAGGGTCTGACGGGCTGACAGAACCCTCATGACAAAGCATTTC
The DNA here is from genome assembly GCF_964270905.1 of Leucopleurus acutus. Classification (NCBI taxonomy): domain Eukaryota; kingdom Metazoa; phylum Chordata; class Mammalia; order Artiodactyla; family Delphinidae; genus Leucopleurus; species Leucopleurus acutus. The sequence continues at coordinate 629,215 of NC_139153.1, read as the reverse complement.
ATTCCCACTAAGGTGCTAGAATCCAAAAGACAGACGATAACAGGGGGAGAAAGTGGAAGCTTCAGACAGCGCTGGGGGGAATGTGAAATGGTGCCACCAGGCTGGCAGTTCCTCAGCGTCAAACACGGAGTCACCGCGTGACCCAGCAATTCCACTCCTACGTATACACCCAAGAGAAAGGGGAACACGTCCACACGAACACCTGTGCACGCATCTTCATAGCAGCATGATTCACAACACCTAAAAGATGGAAACCACCCAAACGACCATCGACAGGTAACAGACCATCAACAGGAGAGCAGATACACGCAATGTGGTCCATCCACACAATGGAATATTACTCAGCCATGAAGAGGAGTGAGGCACTGACACTCACTACAATGCCGATGAGCCTTGCAAACTTGATGCTCAGGGAGAGAAGCCAGGCACAGAAGGACACTCTCTTAGTCTGCTCGGGCTGCCATAGCAAAATACCAGGCTGCGGGCTTCCACAACAGAAACGTATTTCCTACAGCTCTGGAGGACAGAAGTCTGAGATCAGGGTGTCAGGATGGCCAGGTTCTGGCGAAGCTCATTCTCGGCTGCAGACGGTGATGTCTCACTGTGTCCTCACGTGGAGGAAGGGCAGAGGGAGTTCTCTGGGGTCTCTTTTATAAGAACACTAATTCTGGACTTCCCTGGTGGCGCGGTGGTTAAGAATCCGCCTGCCAGTGCAGGGGACACGGGTTCGAGCCCTGGTCCGGGAAGATCCCACGTGCCGTGGAGCAACTAAGCCCGTGCGCCACAACTACTGAGCCTGCTCTCTAGAACCCGTGAGCCACAACTACTGAAGCCCTCATGCCACAACTACTGAGCCCGTGCACCTAGAGCCTGTTCTCCGCAACAAGAGAAGCCACCGCGATGAGAAGCTCGCGCGCTGCAACAAAGCGTAGCCCCCGCTCACCGCACAGCAACGAAGACCCAGTGCAGCCAAAAATAAATAAAAAGTAAATAAATTTATTAACCCCCCCCCCCCCCACTAATTCCATTCATGGGGTCTCCACTCATGATCTCACCACCTCCTCAAGGCACCATCTCCTGATACCATCACCTTGGGGGTTAGGATTTCAACATGTGAATTTTGGAGGGACACAAACACACAGCCTAGAACAACCACAAACTGTATGATTCCATTTATAGGAAACACCCAGAACAGGCAAATCCACAGAGACGGAAAGTGGGCTAGTGGTGCCAGGTGCTGGGGGAGGGGAAGAGAAACGGGAAGTGACTGCTCATGGGGAGGGGGATGGGTTCTCCTTTGGGGGACTGAGAATGCTTCTTACCACAATTCAAAAAACCCCATCGTTCATCACATCGACAACTTGACATCACAGGGGACTCGCATTTCTGCTGAAAGACCCCGTCTGCTTGCCCACGTGGTTCCCGGGTGACCATGTGGGGACCGTGGAGTGTAAAGGAGGGCGTGAACGACCCCATACCGGGACGGTCCAGAGGCGGACCCAGGGCTCCGCCCACGTGTACACGCATCCCCAGCATCGCCGGACAGAATCCACTGGGAGGGCTGGCCGGCTTTATCATCAAGTGTAAACAGCCTCGTGAGGCCAGTGGCCGTGCACTGGTGACTGACTGACCGCAGCCCTGGATGCCAGGGCCTGTGGCCTGACTCCTCTCAGCCCGAGGCTGGGGTCTACCGGGGACGCCGCTGCCGTCAGTCCGTGGTCGCTGCTGGAACACGGGCGCGGCTGCAGAGCGAGACCGGAGCACCTCCGGTTCCTTGAGAACCTCATGGTAGAAACGGGAGTTTTACATAACGCACAGGAGCCGTGATAGGGTATTTTCTTAGGCGAGCTGATAACACTGCCCCGTCCACGTGGGACACCCGCTGCCCTGCTCACTTTCCCCACGGTGGTTGGAGGTGAGCCCTTCCGTCCTCCCCCAACAGATTTGGCCTCCAAGGCCTCCTGAGGTTCCTCCCGAGCCCTGAGGATGTGTCCTGCCTGAGACTCCTGACACAACATGGTCCCGCTGAGGTCGGCCTGCAGAGGTCACGCAGAGGTCACGCAGAGGTCATGCAGAGGTCACGCAGGGGTCATGCAGAAATCTGAGCAGTCAGGTCCCGAAGCAGCCGCCTGCCTCGGTTTTCGGGCTCACGGTGCCCTGTCAGTTCGGTGGGCACTCCTTGTTCCCTCCATCCGCTAACACCTCACCCGCTGCTGTGGGTTCAGTAGTGTCCCCCCCACCCAAACTTATATCCATTCTGACCCCAGAATCAGGCCTTGTTTCTGAAACAGGGTCTTTGCAGATGTGGTTAAGATGAGGCCATGCTGGATTAGGGAGAGCCCTAAATCCAACAGCTGGTGTCCTTATAAAAAGAGGGAAATCTGGACACAGACACAGAGAAGCCACGTGACGATGGAGGCAGAGATGGGGATGATGCAGCCCCAAGTCCAGGGGCGCCAAAGATTTCTGGAGACCAGAGAAGCCTGGAGAGGCCAGGGCAGGTTCCCTGAATTTCCAGAAGGAACCAACCACACCTTCATTGTGTATTTCCAGCGTCCAGAGCTGCGAGAGAGAAACCTCTGCTGTTGTGACACCCCCGGCTTGTGGCATGTTGTCACGGTCACCCCAGGACCCCCACACCTGCCAGATGATGAGACACGAGGCATCAGAGGAAAGAGCCCCTCGGTATCTGCACGAGCATCTCTACACACACGTCTGGGTGCTGAAGATGGAGGACACGCAGCCGCCTCCCCACCCGAGCTGGGCGTCGGGCTGCCTTGCTGTCCCGCTCGCTCCTGTCGTATGTCCGGTGGATGACCCACCTCTGTTGATGCAGGTGCCGCGTTTCACAGGGCAGGTCCTCGTGCCGAGTCCCTGGAGGGGGTGTCAAGCAGGAGTGAACGAGGCCTGGGAACATGTGGGCCAGAGAGGTCCTCCCCAGGAGCCCAGCCACAGTGAGCCCAGGGCGTGGGCATCCCTCCCCTCCTGTACCCCATGGAGCGAGAGTAAAGCCCCAGTGACCCCCAAGAAGAGACAAGACACCCAGAGGACTAGACCATCCACAGAGCGGGGACTGAGTGTCCACCTCATTTCCCCGGAGAGAACAATGTCTTCACCGGGACTGCAGACGGGCCCGTGTGCCCACAGACACCCAGCTTCAGTGAGCCAGCCACACAGCAAACCCCCTTCCAGGGTCCCCTGTGTTAATAGACCCAGCCTGTGGGGGAGAGGGGCCGGCCCGAGGGAGGATGGACGTGCTGCAACAACGGACACTCACTGGTCCTCGACACATGCCTTGTCCTACATAGTCTGAGGTCCCACGTAGCCTGAGGTCCCACGTGGCTGTCCTTTCGCCCACCGTGTTGGGGGAAGATGAACCAGAATGTCCGGCCCTGTGTGTCTGACGTGCCCCCGCTGGCCCCCCTGGATATGGGGCTCCTGGTGGGAGAAAGCGCAGCCCCTCAAGTCCTTCTCTTTGGTCTCAGGTGCAGGGACCAGCCCTCTGCGGCCGGATGCCTTGGTGAAAGCAGGCAGGGGTGCCCCCGCTGAAGCAGCAGAAGAGGAGGGTCGCCGTCACCACGGAGGTGACCCTCTTCCAGAAGTACTTGCCCAGGGGAAGTAGTCTGCGCAGGTGCAGCCACTCGCAGTTGCGGACGTAGGAGCTGCTGGGGCACGTGGTGGGGGAGGGATGCTCCACGCCAGGCAGGGTCGGTGGCTCGAGCCCGTGGCAGCACTGCAGCCCTGTGGTGCCCTGCCCGCTAAGACGCCACACGAACCTGATCACGTGAGTGTGCACCGCACCTGATCTCAGACATGTGTGCTCACTGCTGACCCATCACGTGTGCCTGATGTCACACACGCAGATGTGCTCACCTGCTCACTGCAGGCCCGTCACATACACTTCATCACACGTCCACTCACTGCTGCCTGTCGCCCCCAGTCCACGTGGGTCGAGTCCTCGAAGGAGCTCGGGGTTGCCCTGCTGGACCTCATCAGCTGGTCCAGCGCTGCCGCTGCGAAGGGGAGCCTCACACGGGTGCTTCCTGGTGTGCTTCACACTCGGGTCCGGAGCCACACTCTCCTGCCCAGTCAGTTTCCAGGAGACCAGGCGGGCTCAGACCTCTTCGAGGCGCTGGCTTAGGTAAGGGGCTGGCTTGTTTCCTGGGCAACATTACCGTTCCCTCAGACTGAAGGGGGATTGTGTACCCCCCAGGGAAAGAGACGTCCATGCCCTGACCCCAGGGGCTCAGGCCAGGACCTCATGTGGAAGTAGGGCCTGGTCGTGTAACTAGGTGAGACAGGGGCCTTAGGGTGGTCCCAATCCTGTGTAACTGCGTCCTCATATGATGATGGAGACACAGACACAGAGGGGAAGCCCCATGAAGGTGAAGGCGGAGATGGGAGGGATGCAGCCATAAGCCCAGGGATGCCTGGAGCCCCAAGAAGCTGGAAGAAGCAGGAAGGACCCTCCCCTGGAGCCTCAGCACTTTCCAACTAGACAGTTAGTAGGAGTGGGCCTGAACTGAAGGCAGCACCGTGGTCCCTGACCAGTCTGTCTTGCCCGCTTGGCACGGTGGGAGCAGCTCTCACGGGACGCTGACGAGCGAGTTGGTTTCCCATGAGACCGTAGGACGCTGGTCCCGTAAACAGGCAGGCCCATCTCACCCTTCCTCCTGGGCTCTGGTCACACACGGCGACTGTGCACCGTGTGGGGCTGGCCTTTCAGCCTCTGCACAGGATCCCTTGGTGTTGGTTCAAAGTTCAGCTTACAGCCCAAGAATGATGGAAGGTGAAATCCTCATCAGCCCTGTGTGGTGCAGGCAGGGGGACACAATTAATTATAGAGTTAAAAGCAGAGAGGCTAACGGTGACTCAGCCACAGAAAAGGAGTGAAGCACTGACTCAGGCTATGATGAGGATGAACCTCGAAAACATGACGCTCAGTGAGAGAGGCCAGACAGAAAAAGACAATTAGGGATTCCACGTACATGAGACATCCAGCACAGGCAAGCCCACAGAGACAGAACGTGGACCGGGGATGCCGGGGCTGCGGGAAATGAGGGGTGACCTCTCAAGAGTGGGGGTTTGGGGAGACGATGGAAATGTTGTCAGATGCGTTGTGCTGGTGGCTGCACAGCCCTGTGAATATGCAAAGCACCGCTGAGCTTAATACTTAAAGTGGGTGAGCTAACTGTGTGGTACAGAAATTCAGTCTCAGTAAAGCTGTTACCAAAAGCGAAAACCTGGAGGCTTGCAGGCGCACCTCCAGAATGTGACCCAGAGGTGCGGGTCGGACAGGACCTGCGTGTCTGAAAGCCCCGTGCGTCCAACCAGGTGGTCTGAGGGCACCTTGCGAAATTCTCCCTGTGGCCTCAGAAGCGTGGGGCGCTAGTGTGGCCAGGCTCAGGCAGAGAGGCTGGATTCCCTGGCCTTGCTGTCCTCTCTTAGGGACTGTGGCATCGTCTCCGTAGAAGGAGGTGGGGCAGCTTGAAGCCCGCTTCCCTCTTCCGCACGTTTCTTCTTTCTCTCCCAGCGATGGTGCGGCCGAGCTGTGCCAGAGCAACCAAGGCAAAAGGGTCGCGCAGGGAATGACTGGGGACTCTGGCCAGGTGCCGTGGGCTCCGCAGAGGCAGTGGCCCAGGACTGAGGCCCCACAGCCTCCTTCGGAGTGTCGTGGCCCCGGTGCCCCTCTCACGGGAGTTGCTGTCAGGCTTGATGGTTGAAGCAGCCATGGGATCGATACCTCACCGGTAGAAACTATTCCTTTTCTTCCCTGGGAGAAGCAGGTGTCCTTCTACTTTGTTGGGGAGACCACCTTTTTAATAAAGAATAATGATAAGCTGTAAGTACATATTAAGGATTAGGTTATATACAAGTAAAAGATAATCATAAAGATCAAGAAACAGAACCTGACGAGTGGACACCCAGGAGTGCCCTTCCCTCGTCCCAGCCTCCCCCCCGCCGTGAGGTAGCTGTTCTCCCGATGTAGTGTCAGTGGCTTGTCCTCATGGCTTACGCCCAAGCGCGCGTCCCTAAACAACGCAGCCCAGCTTTGCCTAGTTCCAAAGTCCGTAAGTGGGTGGACCGTGCTCGCCCAGCTTTGCCTAGTTCCAAAGTCCATAAGTGGGTGGACCGTGCTCGCTGCTTTATTGCTGTTCATGGCTCAGCATTGTGGCCATGAGATTCTTTCATCTTGTGAATATAGTTTTTTTAAAAATAACTTTTATAGTTTTACTACCTTTAAACAAAACGTACTCCATTGCTGTGGAATATTCCTTCCTAGGAGCGTGCATGGTTCATTTCTGCATCCGCCTGTGATGGCCTCCAGGTGCTTTCAGGTTTGCCTCCTGTGGCTGTGGAGTCCATGTCCGTGTGTCCTGGTGCAGGGCTGGGGGGTTTGTGTTCAGCTGGGAGGAACACTGTGGGTCTGTGTGCACGGAGTGCGCTCTCTGAGGCCCGATTGTTTCAGAAGTGGTTGCACACCCCGCTGCGCACCAGGTTTTCCATTGCTCCACGTCCTGCTGATATTTGATGCTGTGTCTTCATGTCTGCCATTCTGGTAGGTGTGTGCACAGTCGTTTTCTTATGGTTTTAATCCCTCGGTTGTTAGTGAAGTTGTGCATCTTGTGGTATTCATGGACTACTTCCTGTTGTTTTTAAAAAAGTTAAAAAAATTGTGGTCAAATACACAAAGCATAAGCTTTACTACCTTAGCCATGTTTAAGTGCACATTTCAGGGTCAAGAAGTAATTCGCACTGTTGTGCAACCCTGACCGCCATCCTCCTCCAGAACTTTCTCATCTTGCAAAACTGGGAACAGTCCCCATTAAACACTCAGCCCCCATTGTCCCCTCCTCAGCCCCTGGCACTCAACATCCTACTTTCTGTCTCTGTTTCCGACTGCTCTAGGGGTCTTGTATGAGTGGGTCAAGCACTGTTTGTTTTTTGTGTCTCGCTTACATCACTGAGCGTAATGCCCTCAAGGTTCATCCCTGCTGCAGCCTGTGTCAGAGTTGCCTTCCTTTTTAGGCTGAATAACATTCCCTTTTATGAATGGACCGTGTTTTGCTTCTCCATTCATCCGTTAATGGACACATGTAATACCTACGTTCATTTCTCATGTTTTATAATATTTGTGGAGTAACATCGGAAAGTCCTATGAATCAAAAGTCATTTGCCATTAACTTTTTTCTTAAACTTTTTATTGTGAAAAACATCAAAGCTAAGAAAAATGGAAGAGTACATGTCAGCCTCACTTGTGTTCAGGAATTAATGCTTTACGGTATTCACTTTATTCCCTGTGTGTGCGCTATGCATGTGCGTGTGCCTGTTTGCATACATGTGCATAGGTATGTGCACTTGCACACGTTAGTGTGTGCATGGGCATTTGCGTGCGTGTGTGTTCATATGCTAGCGTGTGAATATATTTGTGCTGTGCACCTGCATATGTGTGTGCTGTGCTTGCCTGTGCGCACACTGTGTGTTTTCTGGAACCACTTGCAAGTTGGTTGCAGACTGAATTGTGCCCCAGATATGTCCGCACGCACCTGCCCTAACAATCCTGTGTAGCCACGCAAAGGTCACAGATCTCAGGGATTTAAATGGATGGAGCAGGATGTCCTGACACAGAGTCTGTCTTCCAATGACTGTCACTGTCTCAGTAACATCCTTCACACCTTCTTTAAGCCCCATTCAGGGTGCAGCTTAGAGCCCCATCACATTCAGTCACCTGTCCCAGGTCCCCTAAATCTACAATGTCACAATGGGAGAGCCCGGCCAGGGCCTGGGGTGTCCCTCCTGTTGGCCTGGCCTCCAGTCCCTGCACTTGGCTCCTGTGTTCCCATCTCTCAGCCAGGCCCCGACTTGGATGGGGCCGCCACTCCTCACAGGGTCCCATCGCCCAGTCAAGGGGGTTCATTCTCCCAAACTCAGCATCAGGAGGGGGGTGACCGCCCCCACTGGGTCTCCTTCATGTGAGACCCTGTGCTTTTGAAAGAGCAGGTGCCCTGCCCTCGGGGGTGGGGGCTGGGGGATGACATGCGGCCCACGATGGGCAGGCGGGTCCCCGGGTGGGGCGAGCCAGTGTGCAAGGAGTTCCGCGGTGGGTTCTCCTCTCCAAAGGCTTCTGTGCCCCTACCTCTCCCTGTGCCTCCCCTCAAAGACAGCGCGGTGCCCGGGCCGGGAGCCATGGGGGCCGTCAGCCACCGCCCCCTCTACGCACACACACACGTACACGCACACGCTGCAGGGAAGCAGGACCTGAGTGCCGCGCCCTCAGCGGCCCTGAGCGCCCTGCCCGGAATCGACCAGCGGAATGGACAGACCGGATCTCCCGGCCCAGACTATGCAGGACTGTCCTGCCTGGGCTTCCAGTGCGGCCGCCTCCTTCTGGAAGCCTGGGAGGCTGGAATCAGGCCCCTTCTTGTCTGTCCTGGCAGCAGACTGGGCTGCACTCCAAGAAGTTCGTGGCTCACCCCTGGATCCTGACCATCAGGTGGCCAGAGATATTGGTAACATTTCTGTTTTGCCTGTTGAAATGTTTAATGACAAAGATTTTGTTCAGTTTCCTGATGTGGGTGTCCAAAGATGAGAGACCCATGTGTGTGATCTGTACCTCCTGTGAGATCAGCCCTAAGCTAGTTTAAACACGATCAAGTTCTGTCTACACGGTAGATTTAGACCTCTGCCTGTCCTGTCTACTGCTTGTGTTTAGAGCTGACCATGTGTTGTCTATAATAAGAAGATTTAGACCTGACCATGTTCTGTGTACACTAGGACTATGGGGACCTGGGTAGAAACCCGGCCTGGCCTCAGTACTGGGAAGATCCGTGCATGGATCTGAAGGACAGTGCTTAGATGTCTGGGGTCTGGAGCTGAGGTGGGCTTGTCTACGTAACAGCCTCTCTTCTGAGTGTGGTTACCTGGTCCTCCCAACGGTCAGTGCTATGGTCGGGGCCTTAGTCTTAATCCCTGCAAGGTTCACCTTCCCTGGGGCTTGTGGAGAATCCGCAGGGGGGCTACCTGGCAATCATTCCAATTCACCAGCACGTGCATGGTGCGTAGGGAGGCAGGTTTAGCTGGTGAATTGATTGCAGGGCAGTTTGGGTAAAAGGCCGATGCGTAACAGCTGAGGCTGCTGCTGAGCTCTCCTTCCAGTCTCCCGTCCCTACTCAGCAGCGCCCAGAGCTGCCCCTCGGCTTTTAGCCCTGCTGTCCTGTGAGTTAACTCAACAAGTATGTGAGACAAGAAAGGACAGCCTGCCAGAACCAAGCAGTGTGTTCACCTCTAGCATGAAAGCTTTAAACACAGGTAAAATCAACAGAACCAAAGGGAAAAGAGGAGGACTTCTCTGGGACAAGCGTGGGCAGAGGAGACCCACCTGCCACTTTTTCCCATCCCAGGAGGTCCCAGGGACCCAGCTTGTTTCCACAGTAGGGGAGCCACCAGCACATCCATGGTGTCCTGACCAAGGGGAGGTGTGACCCCAGGTGCAGGGTCTGGGGAGGGCCGTTCACCCTGGGACTGTGGACATGTGACCCAGGTGGAGGAGTCTGGGTAGGAGGGGTGACCTGTTGAGAGAGAACGTGTGACTTTAAGTGCAGGGTCTGGGGAGGTGAGGTCACCCTGGGACTGTGGACAGGTGACTCAGGTGGAGGAGTCTGGGTAGGAGGTGTCACCTGTTGAGAGAGAACGTGTGACTTTAGGTGCAGGGTCCGGGGAGGTGAGGTCACCCTGGGACTGTGGACATGTGACTCAGGTGGAGGGGTCTGGGTAGGAGGGGTCACCTGTTGAGAGAGCACGTGTGACTTTAGTTTCAGGGTCTGTGTAGGAGGGGTCACCTGTTGAGTGAGAACGTGTGACTTTAGGTGCAGGGTCTGGGGAGGTGGGGTCGCCCTTGTGAGTGTGGATGTGCGACCCCAGGTACAGGGTGCGGGGACTGTGTGGGTCTCACCACATCTGCATGGGTCAGGATCACATGTACGGGGAGACAGCATATGTGCTTTTTGCCTGCAGTGTGTCCTGTCCCCTCTGAGATTTCCAACCTCTGCATTGAGGGTGTTGCCCTGATTAACCTGTGGTACCTTTTCTTCTCTTAATCTTGTCACATTCATATGAGGTCAGGCATGTTTGAGTGGGTTGCTGCCCTGTGTTCTGGTGAGGGACGACGCTTGGTGGTATCATATTAACATCATATCGTATCATATGTCTAATCTATGGGGGTCTCCACTGCCTGGGTCCCCCTGGACAGAGGTCAGATGAGCACAGACTACACCCCCTAAGAATGGTCTCCCACGTGCTCTGAGGGTACCGTGATGGCCCCTAAGGTAGGGGACTGTGTCTGGGCCTCCGACATTTGTGAAGGGGAGTCGAAATGGAATCTCAATTAACAAGACATTATTTTAGGAATTTATTTTAAGTGAAATAAAACACACGTCACATCCCTTTACCATCGTCACCATGTTAAGTGCACGTTTCTGAGGCATCAGATCTATTCACTTTCTCGTGGAGCCGTCACCACCATCCCTAGGACTTTTCATCTTGCAAAACCGAAATTCCACAACCATGCAAGTCTCACTCCCTGTTCCCTCCCACTGCCCCTGGCACCGACATCCACTTCAGTCCCTGAGCTGTCGACTCCAGGGCACCCACTGGAGTGGGATCCTGCAGTGTTTGCTGACGGGTCACTTTGGAAGAGCTGACTTTCAGTCTGACGCTCTGCCTGTTTGCATCTGAAGCCTCTGCATTTAAGGAGAGGGTGTATGAGGAAGGGGGGGTATGAGGGACAAAGGTGTCCGGCGTGCAGGTGAGCCAGGACCTGACCAGCTGCCTTTTGCATCCTCTGGTCCCATCTCTAGGCCTGGGCCTCATCTGCATCATCACTGGCCCCGCTGGCACCCCTGGGGTGTTGTCTGAGTGAGATTCCCCTGGTGCCCCTGCTCTCCTCCCCCACTCCTGCTGGTTGGGGAGCGAGCTGCTTGCTGTGTGGTCTCTACTCCTGAGGCACGAAGGACCCTGCAGCATGGACCTGCAGAGTGTGGGTGTGGTCTCAAGAGCATGGGACCCACATAGGACACAGCACTGGGGCATGACAAGTGCTAGGGCTGCCTCATCACTGACAGGGAATGTTGCTAAGATCCTGCTCGGGAGGGTGTGGTGGGTGGCCTGGGACCCCAGAGGCCCCATTCCTATCCTGGAGCTTGGACAGTGCATCCCCATGGGCTCCAGATTCACCCCGTATCTCAGCCATATCCCTCTGTCCTGTCTTCGAACTCACGAAAATGAGCTCTCTTGTGCACGACGTAGGCCTGGTCCTGTTGGTATTAGGATTCTTTAATTTAGGCGTCCTGGGATAGCAGCTCTTTTTAGGCCTGAGAAGGAACAGCTCAGGAGTGTACAGCAATTTCAGATGAAACTAACATTCAGTGACTATCTCTATACTGCTGGGTTGTTGGCTTCTATTAGTCATTATTCTCCTGGTTTTAGCTCTGATGTGGGGATTACAGAGGCGTCAACGTTTAAATCTTCATAATCTGTGTATTCGTAGCTTCAGTATCATTACTGACCCATAGTTTGTATGGTTTGGGAAGAGTTATTGCTTTCATGTATCATGGAAAGGATTCCCAATGATGATAGAGCAGCTAAGATTACAATAATGCCTGGTAAATTGTTCACATTTTCTCTACCTGTGCATCTATTGTATGTATATGAGGTAGTTTAGTTGTCAATATTAGTGAAGTAATATAGAGGACTAGAGAACTTATTTTAAAAATAACTATTAATGTGTGATGATGAACATGTAAAAGTTCTTCCATAATGGGTGATGTTGCATCTTGAGAGCCTAGAAGAAATTGATGTGCCTTTTGATACACAGGAATTTAGCCTAGGATTTAACTTTGACAAAGTTACAGCGCTTTTAACTTTTTTATTGAGAAAGACATAATTGTCATGGTGTTGGCTTGAAACTGGTTGAAAAGGACTTGAGTCCTTCCTTATTTTACATTTACATAGGTAGGATCTTGAAACATAGGATATGGTGGAGGGCATCCGTGTAACCATTCTAGGTTAGGAGTAGCAGTTTCCACTGCTGAGACTTCTTGTTTAGATGCAAATGCTTTTCAAAGTATGAAGATTATTAGCATTACTGCTGCTACTGAGACGAATGAGCCTAAAGACAAAATACTTCATGTTGTGTGTGCCTCAGGGTACTCAGACTAACGTAGTGGCATCCCTGAGAGCCCAAGAAAGTGCTGCAGGAAGTCGTATTTACTACGACAAATATACCTGTGACGTGACTGTTTGCTCACGCTGAGTTAAGTGTATAACCTGAGAATAGTGGGAATCAGTGTAGGAAGCCTCCTATAATAGTGAAGACTGCTCCCATGGACACTGCGTCATGGAAGTGTGCTACTACATAGTGTGTATCCTGCAGGACAATGTCCGGGGATGAGTTGGCTAAGATGATTCCTGTCAAACCACCTACTGTAAAAAGGAAAATAAAGCCTAAAACTCATAATATAGTGGGAGGTCATATAATATTACCTCCGTGAAGAGTTGCTGCTCAGGGACTTCCCTGGTGACGAAGTGGTTAAGAATAGGCCTGCCAATGCATGGGACACGGGTTCGATCCCCGGTCCGGGAAGATCCCACATGCTGCAGAGCAGAAAGCCCGTGCGCCGCAACTACTGAGCCTGCGCTCTAGAGCCCGTGAGCCACAACTACTGAAGCCCACGCGCCTAGAGCCTGTGCTCTGCAGCAAGAGAAGCCACTGCCATGAGAAGCCCGTGCACAGCGACGGAGAGTAGCTCCCGCTCACCGCAACCAGAGAAAGCCGGCGTGCATTAACGAAGACCCAACGTAGCCAAAAAAAAAAAATTAGGGCTTCCCCGGTGGCGCAGTGGTTGAGAGTCCGCCTGCCGATGCGGGGGGCGCGGGTTCGTGCCCCGGTGCGGGGGGATCCCACATGCTGCGGAGCAGCTGGGCTCGTGGGCCGTGGCCGCTGGGCCTGCACATCCGGAGCCTGTGCTCCGCAACGGAAGAGGCCACAACGGTGAGAGGCCCGTGTACTGAAAAAAAAAAAAAAAAAAAAAAAATTAAAAGAAGAGTTGCTAATCGGCTAGATACTTTTACTCCTCTAGGGATAGAAGTAATTACGGTAGCTGATGCACAGTATGCTACTGAGTCGACAGCTGTCCCTATGGGAAATATAAGATGGGCCCACAAGAGAAATCCTAAAAAGCCGGTGGACATGACTCATATTATCCCCAAAGAGCTGAAAGGCACTTTTCGTCCTAAATAGTATGTAATGATATGTGAGTTTATAACAAGCCCTGGTAGGCCATGAATACACACTTCAGGGTGACCAAAGAATCAGAATAGGTGCTGGTATAGGATTCGCTCTCCCCCTGCAGCGTCAAAGAAGGTAGTGTTGAGATTTCTGTCTCTTAACAGTATGGCAATCCTGGCTGCTCGGACTGAGCGTGGTAATTATAGTAATATGGCTATAGCTGGGGAAGATTAAACAAATAATGGGAAAAAATAATGGTGTTTGGTATTGGGATATGACTGCTGGTTTTGGATTAAAGCCTATAGTGATACAAGAAATAGCAGGAAGAATTGAAGAGACACCTGCTAAATGTAAGGAGGAAATGGTTAGGTAGACAGAGGCTCCTGCGTGGGCCACACTGCAGGCTAGAGCTGAATACACGGCTCCACCTGTGCCAGAACCAGCTTCTATTGGTGATATGAGTAGGAGTAAGAATGATGGGGGAAATAGTCAAAAGTTTATATGCTTTATTTGGGGAAATGCTACCTCAGGTGCCCCAGTTATTAGTGGCCCAAGTCTGTTTTCAAACCCTGCAATCATAATGGGTACAACTGTAGAGAATATTATTACAAGTGCAGGGACTGTTATGACTATGTTAAAGATTTGGGCATCTCCAAGTAGCGCTCCGGGTTAGCATAGCTCAGCCTGGATTAATATACTCAAGATGCTGCCTGGTACTCCACTTCAAGCACCAAATAGTAAATATAAAATGCTGATATCTTTGTGGTTTGTTGAAAATAATCAGCAGTGTATGAACAGAGGTACAATGACTGAGCTAGCTTTAGACTGTAAACCTAGAGACAGAGACTGAGCCCTCTGCTCTTGTCCCGTTTAGCTGTGGATCTAGATGGGGTCAATGCAGGTTTCATCACAGCCCCTGAACGAATTTTGTAACGGTTTCTCCCTGTGGTTCTTTTTTTTTTTTTTTGTAATTTATTTTTATAATGAGGTGTAGCTGATTTTCCATGCTGTCTTTCTTGCTGCTGCACATCCACTTGATTCACTTACAGAGAGACATCCATAAATTCTTTTTCACATTCTTACCAGTCGTACATATTCTTTTCTGGTGACTAGAGTGTGCCCAGTCCAGTTCCTTGAGCTCTAGAGGAGGTCTTGTCGATTACCTATTTGGTCTTTGGAACGGTATCTGTGCTAATTTCAACCCTCTGGTTTATGCCTCACCCCACCCCACCTTTCCCCTTTAGCAGCCATAAGTTTGTTTTCTAAATGTGTGACTCTGTTTGTTTTGTAATTTAGTTCATGTGTAGCCATTTTAAGATTCCACCTATAAGTGATATCTTATGCTAAGTGTCTTTTTGTGTCTGACTTATGTCACTTAGAATGATCGTACCTAAGTCCGCCTGAGTTGCTGCAACTGTCCTTATTTCATTGATTTCATGGCTGAGTAATATTCCATTGTACATAAGTACCATATCTTCTTTATCTATTTTTTGCTTCCAAGGACATTTATATTGTTTCCAAGTCAAGGCTCCTGCAAAAGGGCTGCACTAATAGTTGAAGTTCCTGTGTCCTATGGATTTATGGTTATCCCAAGATATACACCCACGACTGGAGGTGCCGTATGCTCTGTAGCTCTATTTTTTAAATTAATTCATTGTTTTTGCCTGGGTTGGGTCTCTGTTATTGCACGTGGGCTTTCTCTAGTTGCAGCAAGTTGGGGCTACTCTTCGTTGAAGTGCGTGGGCTTCTCATTGCACTGGCTTCTCTTCTTGCGGAACACAGGCTCTAGGCATTGGACTTCAGTACTTGAGGCACATGGGCTCAGTAGTGGTGGCTCATGGGCTCTAGAGCACAGGCTCAGTAGTCGTGGCGCACGGGCTTAGTTGATCCGCGGCATGTGTTATCTTTCCGCACCAGGGCTCAAACCCGTGTCCTCTGCATTGGCAGTTGGATTCTTAACCACTGCGCCACCAGGGAAGTCCCTATAGCTCTGTTTTTTAGAATTTTTAGGAAACATCATACCCTTCTCCAGGGTGGCTGTTAGCAGTTGACATTCCCACCATCAGCGCAGCAAGGTTCCCTTTTCTCCACGTCCTCTCCTCCATTTCTGGTTTTTACACTTTGTGAGGGTGGCCATTCTGACTGGGGCAAAGTGACACATCTTTGTAGTGTTGATTTGTATTTCCTGCATGTTTGGTTTGCACAAGGGCGTATGGATTTACACCTTTACGCCCTTTTTGGCCAACTGACTCGTAGGCAATGTTGAGCACCTTTCATGTGCTTTAACGGCGAGTCCAGTCTACGTCTTGCAATCCGGTTCCTGCAATTCTGCCTTGTTTTCAAGTTCTTTTCAATTACTTACCCCAAGACATTTTTCCACCATAGTTGTCATTTACAACCCTGCAGGCGTTGTGGATTGCAGTGCTCCTGAGCACCTGTCTTCAACATGTTTCTGGAACCGGCCACAAAGTGGCAGGATCGCTTCAAGCCCCATTCTGGTTACAGGGGCGGCCTGAGCCTTTGGGAAATTCCTCTTCCTGATGGGAAATTAGAGTGTCATGTGCTGTCCGAACACGTAGAGCTTGTCTGTCATTCCTTCCCCTCATTCCCTTTCATCCTCCGGACAAATTCCAAGCCGTGCACGACCGGCTGTTGAGTGTGCTGACTTCCCCAGGTGGGGAGACTCTAAGGAACGAGGCTGGAGCGGGGACCCCTCCCCCAGGACATGTGGAGATAAGGTGACTTTTCCAAACTCTTCCCGCCCATCCGGGCCCCCATCCTCTGGGGTTCTGTCTGGACACTGCGTGGTTTCCAGCGGTGCGGGGCTCTGGCGCTGCCCTGCAGGGAGCAGCCCTGCTCCCCGCGCCTGCAGCGCCGCCTGCTGGTCTCTCCGTCCTGCCATCGGGCACAGTCTTCACCTTCCCCGCTGCCTCGGATGCTCTGTCTCCGCACTGTCCTGTGATCAGCCCCTCGTCCCCACCGCCGTCACCCCCAGCTCCACACCCCTCCTCCAGCCTCAGGGATGACCCAGGACCCTTCGTGGGCTCCCCGCCTGCCCACCCTTGGTCTGTGTCCTCAGTCCACCTGTGCAGACAGGTGAGGATCCCCTCCAGAGGCTCCCAAACGCTTCACCCCTACCTCCTCCCCGGGGTCGGTCCGTGTCCTGTCGGGATGTTCCACCCTCACCAAGCCCCCAAGTCCATGGCAAGGGCAGGCATCAGGCCTGCTGCGTGCACTGCTGTGCGTCCTGCTGTATACACGGGCATGACACTGCCCAGGGTGCAGGAAAGGCAGCCTTACCTCGGGACGTGGGGAGAGGGGCTGCCCACAGGGTGGACGTCAGCTCTCGGCTCACCAGGCAAGGGCAGCCGGGTTCTCGCTCCTTGGACGCTTTCTTACCCAGCCGGACCATGACCCGGCTTTGTTCCCACCCCTGTTGTCCCTCCATTGGCCTCGCTCTTGTGAGCAGAGCAGGACAGTGTGATCTGTGGTCACAGGCTGAGAGACACAGACACTGGCTGACCCGCGTGCACCCAGCTGACCCCACGGAACGGGCACTGCACCAGGGCCTGGGCGGTGTGGGTTCACCTGCGCACAGAGAGGCCGGGCCTCTGTCCTGGCTCCAGAGGTCACCTTGAGTCTGACGGGAGTGTCCGTGCTCCGTGGGCCTCGCTCCAGGCTGGTCTGTGCTGACAGCGGGATACACGGTGGGGCTTCCCGATTCCCCCCGGGGGCTGGAGGCCAAGGTCAGGCACATGGCGGTCCCCACATTGACGTGACAGACCCCAATAAACCCTGCACTTCAGGACTCAGGTGGGCTTCCCTGGGCTGCCACAGCCGAGGAGGCTGGACCCTGCTCGTCCCCCTGTCCTCGCTGATTTTAACTTGCATCCTTCACCATAATAAACCCTGAGTATAACAGCTTCAGGGAATTCTGGGAGCAAGAAAAAAGAAGCCGGGGAGGGGGTCTCTGGGTCCCCGACTTTGCAGTTGGGGGCAGAAGTCGGTGGGGAGGATCTTGGGGCCCTGGCATCTGAAGGGCCCCCCTACCAGGGGAGGGGTGGGAGACCCCGGGTGGTAGTTAAGCTGAGTCCAAGGCCCTCCTGCGTAGGAGGCTTCCTAGCCCTGGGGATCCTGAAGCGGCCGGCTCCCTCCTCCCCTCCGCCTGCAGGCCTGGTCCCTGCTCTTGAGAGATTCCCTAGGGTGGGGTCCTGGTGCTGGAGGTGCCCCGATGCTGTGGCCTCCTGAGTCTCCAGTGAGGATAACGGGAGTGGGGGAAGACCTGTTCACAGAAAGGGAGCTTCTGCCGGAACAGAGCCTGGGTCTGCTGCCCCCGACCCCAGGTGCACTGGGGCAGGAATGTGAGAGCGAGGCTCCCTCCCCTCCCAGGACACACAGGACACATGGGCGCTGGTCTCTGGACTCCCGCACAATATTAAAATCTCCCACGCAGGCCTGATGGGTGAGAGACACTATTTAAAGACTATTAATGGGGCCAGGGGGGCCCAGAGGGTGAAGCTGGGGGTGGGGAGAGTTGGAAGATCACCCAAGGACACGCTCTCCCTGCAGCGACCCCCCAGGTGAGCCCAGGTGGAGGTGGACCCATCAAGTCAGAGCCCACATCCTGGGTCTTTGGGGGACAAATAGCCAAGCACCCCCAGTCCTTGCCTCCACCTGCTGCAGTTAGGGCCTGCCCTGTCTTCTTCATGGCCAAGTTCTCACCCCTCCCAGAAGGCCTCTTGGGGGTTAATGCGATGGGGGTGTCCATGGCAGGACTGGAGGGTCTGTGGTGGGCTGGAGGCCACATGGCAGGCAGGAGGGCTCCCACCGATCCTGCCGGTCCACACCTCCTGGTCATAGGCCCGCACAGAGTCCACCAGGCTGTGGATGTGGTAGAAGGTGCCAGGGACCGGTCCAGCCCATGCAGGTGTCTGACCACCGAGCGGTCTGTGTGGAGTATTCCCAGGGAGCCCTGGCCGTGCTCGCACCCTCCCGGGAAGGACACGTCAGCGTGGTCCCTGGAATGACCGGGAGGTCAGCCAGAAGCGCCCCCACCCAACCTCACTGTTACCACAAGAAACAAGAGACAACTCCGTGCAGAAAGACAGAACATCACCAGCCTGATGCTGTCCTGAGGAAGGTCGGCTAGCATCTGGGAACTGGGTGCTATGGTGGGTTGAATGGGGGGGTCCCCCCAAAAGTTATGTCCACGTCATGGCTCCCAGAATCTGAGAAAAGAACCTTATTTGGAAGTAGGGTCTCTGCAGGTACAGTTAGTTACGGATCTGGAGATGAGGTCATCCTGGATCCAGGTGGCCCTGAATCAGTGACAGTGTCCTTCTAAGGGACTAGAGGAGAGACATAGACACACAGGAGACACCATGTGAAGATGGAGGCAGAGACAGGAGGGATGCGGCCACAAGCCCAGGGACGCGTGGAGCCCCCAGAAGCTGGAAGAGGCAGGCAGGACCCTCCTCTGGAGCCTCCGGAGGGAGCGCGGGCCTGGGACACCTTGACCTCAGACGTCTGGTCTCCGGGACTGAGAGAGGACAGGTTTCTGTTGCTCTGAGCCTCTGTGGTCGTTTGTCACAGCTGCCTCGGGAAGCTAATGCAGCTGGTGAGCAGCTCCCTGGCTGATCTAAACCCTCCCGCCTCCCGTTAGGGGCAGCCCCCTGCGCCTGTGCTGTGTGCACAAACCATGTGGTTCATGCTGAACCCCGGCTCCCCTTCTGGGCACCGGCATTTTGGAGGGTGAGGGAAGAGCACACCACGTGACCAGCCCCCAGCCGGGTGCCAAGTCTCTAGTGAGCTTCCCTGGGGTCACGGGGGTGCGGGTAACTGTAATGGTTCTGCCCTTGTCGCTGGGGGAAGAGACACCCTAGAGACCCTCGAGGGAAGGAGGGGACATGACGGGTCACGAGGTGACCGGAGCAGGGGCCCTCCCCCCCGGGCATCCGTACTGTGTGCTGTGACCCATGTCAGCTGTGAGGACACAAGTCACAAGCATGTGCCGGGTCCTGTGAGCCTCCCAGCCGGTACCTGAAGGTGAGGGCGGCCCTGCAGACCCCAGCCCTTTCCTCCACGTCTAGTAGGTGGAAGACCCACTTCTGCTTGTCATTCCAGAAGCGGTTCTGGAGCTGTCCTGGGAGGGCTTCTGGGGTTATGCAGGCTGAGCCCCTGTTGCTAAGTCCTCACTTCCCCACAAGAGCCTCCAGAGCAAGCTGTTTGCCCTGTTGCCTGAATGACCGCCCAGCAGTTTTCTCAGGAAAGAATCAGGGGTTTCTGTGGCAGCGTCCGCAGGCAGCTCTGCATCTGGGCCCATGTTCACATCTTCTGTGTAGACACCGAGAACCTTCCCTGACACATGCCCCCGGGTGACCACCTCCGCACGCCGACCACAGGCCCCAGTGCGGGCGTCAGACTGACCGCCCGTCTCAGCCTCCTGTTGTTGTCAGAGCTGCTCCAGGCCCTGCTCAAGCCCCGTGCACCCACCTTTCACAGGGCTGTCCTCCACCCCCACCTTCAGCAGCAGTTCCCCTAAGTATTTAAGTGAAGGCGCCCAGAGATAAGAAAGGACGCTACAAACAAACAAACAGATGGAACCAGCTGGGACCAAGATGGCAATGAGTGTGACCTCCAACCGACCCTGAGTCTCATCACGTGTTGAATTTACTACATCAGCATATTAAGTGACACACCTACTGGCGGCCATGGCTGGACATGAAGGACCAGAAAGGGGTAAAAGGAGGTGGTACCCCAGCCCCTTGGAAGAAGCCCCGCCCCTTCCCCAGAAGGCTTCTTCATCCCATCACTAGCCTCCCTCCTCCTCCCTTTGTCTTTACTCTTTAAAATTAAACCTCTCTCTCCAGGAGGGTGAGAAGGTGATCTGTGACCTCAGTTCCCGCTTCTCCACTCTTTGGCCACTGAATGGAGCCTGTGCTGTGTTGGTCTCGGCTTTGGTTCTGTTATTTGCCTACTTGAACCCACGTGGAAAAAGGAAACCTTCCCCGCTGAGGCAGAGCGCCTCACAGGCTGGGGCCCGAGCAGGGTCCACATGACTTCACCTGGTAACAGTCTGTAAGGGGACGGTGGTCTCTGCCCGCGGGGTGGGGAGGGAACACCTACAGCCACAGCAGCGGCTTCGTGGACGGCACGGCGCCTCGTGGGCCTGGACCGTGTGCTCTCGTCCCCCCACGCCTGACACCCCTGACAGTCGTGACGTGGTGACACTGGCTGCTGGGCGTCCAGTCAGGGGGGACCAGAGGCAGCACCTGGTGCCAGGTGAGACGTGCCTTTTCACGGGCAGGGGACATAGGAGATATTAGGACTTTGTGTCTAGAAAACAAACCAAGCGGCTAGAAGGTGATCTGAGCCATGGACTTGAAACTCACGTGCGAGGTGAGGGCTCCCACTGGACACTGGCTCGGGAGCTTCCGCACAGGCGAGACCACACCCGTGCTTCCCGCCCGACCCCTCCAGGCCTCCCTGTGGGCACAGCTGGGCCTGCGCCCCTCAGGCTTCCCGACCCATAACCTGGAGGGCTGATGCTGGCAGAGCCTGGGAATGCGAGGGGTCCCTCCACCAACGCTGCTCGGCCCCTCCTCCCCAGTGACCAGGGGAGGGAAGCCCCGTGGAGTCTGAGGCCCGGCACAGGCGAAGCTCATACCGCCCCCACCCCGGGACCCCCAGCCCCGCCCTGCTTCCTCAGGCCCACCGCCTGCCCCTCCCGGTGCCCGCGTCCCACCGACCCACATTCCCGGTGTGGACGTCCACGTGCACAAGCCGCCGCGTGTCCTGTTCCCGCATGGGACACCCCCATCCCTGCTTCTCCCTAATGACGGCCTGGACCCCGAATGTTCTGGGCAGGAAGAGGGCCGAGGAGGATGCCGGCCTGTCCCGCCTTCCTCCCGGGGGCCCAGACACAGGGCTCGGGGCTGCTGGGCCTTGAGTTCTGGATGCTCTCAGGTGTGGGATGAACCTGCCCATTGGAGCTGCCCCTTCCAAGACTCAGGAAACAGGGGGACCCACCAAACGGAGCCCGTCCCCAGGCTCTGCTGCAAGTCTGCTCGGCTTTGCTCTCCCCATCCTGAAGACAGACCTGCGGGAAACAGGGCCTGCGATTCCCACACTGACGGTGTTCTGTGGAATTTCCCCTAGACCCCTTCCTACCCTGTTCTGAGCAAATTACTAGTCAGTCCATGCTACCATCACCCCACGAGCAGACCAGGAAGCTGAGGCTCCGAGAAGCCAAGTAATCCAGCCGGAAGCACAGCTGTGGGACACGGAGTGGGGTCTGCACCCGCCACCCGCCCAGGGGGACTGCCCACTCCCCGCAGCTTCCACGCCTGTTCCCTTCACCCCCTCCCGGGGCCAGCTCACAGAGCCTCCTCTTGGGGGGATTCACTTACCTTCTTCTAACAGGATCCGTCTCACTGTCCTGTTCTGGGATCACCCGGAAGGCTTGTCACTGAAGCACGTTCAGCCTCACGTCACCAGGGCAGCTTTCCTGGATCACACTCACCACCTGCACGTCCACTCCCAGCTCAGACCCAGAAAGGCCCCCTCGGCCCCGAGCCCCATGGCTCTGCCTGGGCTCCCACCCCCTCCTGCCTGGTCCGTCCCTCTCATGTCCCCTGCAGCGACACCAGGAGCTCCCACCTGCCCCAGGCAGGCTGTCTGCTCTGTCCGGGGAAGGCCTCCGTGGTGTCAGGCGGAAGACACAAGAGGTACCCGTGGGGCCTCCCTCATGCAGCACAGTGGCCAGCACCTGCCTACTGACCTCATCACTCTAGATGGACAGGGGTTCAGGGGGCCCGTGGCATCTCCCGGTTCTCATTTCATCCCAGCACTGCCCACAGGGAAGTTGCTAAGCAACTCTGTGCCGGCTGCACAGAGAGGACGCTCATACACACGCCCCCCGCCCCCCCCAGCACACAGGGCTCTCGTGGCCAGGCCCCTCCCAGGATGTGGAGCTCACCTGAGCAGGTCCCCAGCAGCCCGCCCCGCCCCCCAACCCGGGGCCCTCGTGGTCAGGCCCCTCCCAGGATATGGAGCTCACCTGGGCTGGCACCCAGCAGCCCACGGGGCTCTCGTGGTCCGGCCCCTCCCAGGATACGGAGCTCCCCTGGGCAGGTACCCTGGCAGGGCTGGACACACAGGAACCGTGCACGTAGCCCTCATTGCAGAGCACCCCCAGCCCACCTGTCGGTCAGAGCTGACACAGAGCACCTCAGAGCAGGACCTGAACTAACAAACAGCAGCTCCGGGACACGTCTGTGACCCTGGGCTTCACTCTGTGTGGTCTCCTTCCGCCTGGTCTTCCAGAGGCTTCCACTGCAGCCGGGGCACCAGGCCTCTGTCTCCACCCACCACCCCTCATCTCTCTGACTCCTGGGTTCCTCTCATTAGGAGAGGGTCTTCTTGAAGTTGTCTCCCACTCAAGGGCCAGATAAAATGATTAGAAAACAAGCCAGAGCTGCAGCCCCTTGTCTATCCTGACTCAGGAGCCCACACCTGTTCCTTGGACCTGGCCGGTTCAGCAAGGTCCATTTTCTGCAACTGTGAGCCCCTGAGGGGTGATGATTGGCTGACCTGGGCAGCCTTACCGTGCCGGCCAGCCCTCCCCAGGTGTGCCTGGGTTGAGGTCAATATAAACAGTGCTCCAGGCAGCAAGGGCCCCTGTAGCTGTGCCTGACGCCATATTCTCTGCCCCGTCAGCAGTGTCGGGGCTGGGCTGGTGGGTGGGAGTGAGGGGCCACGGCTTTGTGGGTGGCCTGGTGTGAGTGGGCTCTGCTGGACTTTCTGCAGGAGTTGCCAAGCTGCTACCTGCTAAAGAAGAGGATGTGTCACCCGTAACTGCCGCTGGAATTTCTCCCCGGGCAGAGGTGAGGAAGGAAAAAAGCAGTGGGGGCTTGGACAGGAGGGGTATCTCAGGCAGGGAAATGGAAAGCTTCCAGAAGAGCGCCCGGGGCCAGGACAATCCTGGCTGGCCTGCAGGCACCAAGTCGGCCTGCGTGCTGTCGCTGGTGTGGCTCCATGGCCCTTCCTGTAGGATTTCAAGTCCTTGTACATATTCAGGTGTTTTACCTGGGAAGGGTGGGAACAGTTCAGCAGCAGCTGGCCTGGGGCTCAGCTCACGTTTACTCACAGACGCCTCGGCACGGTCCCCCAGGCTTGCAATGAGGACACTCCTTGCGGGGGGGCTGCTGGCTGCATGCGAGACGATTCCCCACCTCTGACCAACTTCAGAATTGTCTACCACTGGAGCAAGTGCCCTGATAGGGTTTTCATCTGTATAACTGGTGGGTTCTGTTTTTTTTTTTTCTTTTTTGGTTCAAGGTAGGTTTTATTCCTCTTTTTTGTACTTATAGATATAAGCATGGAAATAATTCATTCATATAAATACATGTATGTGAAGGGAATAACTTTTTTCCGTTTTTTAAAAAATTTTATTTTTCATTTTATTTTATTTATTTTTTATACAGCAGGTTCTTATTGGTTATCTATTTTATACATATAAATGTATACATGTCAATCCCAATCTCCCAACTCCTCCCACCGCCACCCCCCCACGGCTTTCCCCTCTTGGTGTCCATACATTTGTTCTCTACATCTGTGTCTCTATTTCTGCCCTTCAAACCGGTTCATCTGTACCATTTTTCTAGGTTCCACATATATGTGTTAATATACAATATTTGTTTTTCTCTTTCTGACTTACATCACTCTGTATGACAGTCTCTAGATCCATCGACGTCTCTACAAATGACCCAATTTCATTCTTTTTATGGCTAATAGTCCATTTTATATATGTACCACATCTTTATCCATTCGTCTGTCTGTGGGCATTTAGGTTGCTTCCATTACCTGGCTATTGTAAATAGTGCTGCAATGAACATTGTGGTGAATGTGTCTTTTTGATTTATGTTTTTCTCTGGGTATATGCCCAGCAGTGGGTTGCTGGATCATCTGGTAATTCTATTTTTAGTTCTTTAAGGAACCTCCATACTGTTCTCCATAGTGACTGTATCAATTTACATTCCCACCAATCGTGGAAGAGGGTTCCCTTTTCTCCACACCCTCTCCAGCATTTGTTGTTTGTAGATTTTCTGATGATGCCCATTCTAACTGGTGTGAGGTGATACCTCATTGTAGTTTTGATTTGCATTTCTCTAATAATTAGTGATGTTGAGCAGCTTTTCATGTGCTCCTTGGCCATCTCTACGTCTTCTTGGAAGAAATGTCTATTTAGATCTTCTGCCTATTTTTGTATTGGGTTGTTTGTTTTTTTAATATTGAGCTGCATGAGCTGTTTATATATATTGGAGATTAATCCTTTGTCCATTGATTTGTTTGCAAATATATTCTCCCATTCTGAGGGTTGTCTTTTCGTCTTGTTTGTAGTTTGCTTTGCTTTGCAAAAGCTTTTACGTTTCATTAGGTCCCATTTGTTTAGTTTTCTTTTTTATGGCATTACTCTAGGAGGTGGATCAAAAAAGATCTTGCTGTGATTTATGTTAGAGTATTCTTCCTATGTTTTCCTCTAAGAGTTTTATACTGTCCGGTCTTACATTAAGGTCTCTAATCCATTTTGAATTTATTTTTGTGTATGGTGTTAGGGGGTGTTCTAATTTCATTCTTTTACATGGAGCTGTCCATTTTTCCCAGCACCACTGATTGAAGACACTGTCTTTTCTCCATTGTATAGTCTTGCCTACTTTGTCATAGATTAGTTGACCATAGGTGTATAGGTTTATCTCTGGGCTTTCTTTCTTTTTTTTTCCTTTTACACCTTTATTGGAGTATAATTGCTTTACAATGGAGTGTTAGTTTCTGCTGTATAACAAAGTGAATCAATTATACGTATACATCTATCACCATATCCCCTCCCTCTTGCATCTCCCTCCCACTCTCCATATCCCA
Source organism: Leucopleurus acutus (assembly GCF_964270905.1). Taxonomy (NCBI): domain Eukaryota; kingdom Metazoa; phylum Chordata; class Mammalia; order Artiodactyla; family Delphinidae; genus Leucopleurus; species Leucopleurus acutus. The sequence goes on along the minus strand of NC_139153.1, from coordinate 604,011 downwards.
CCCCTTTAGGTGGTCGCAAAGCACTGAGCTGATCTCCCTGTGCTATGTGGCTGCTTCCCAGTAGCTATCGATGTTACATTTGGTAATGTATATATGTCCATGGCACTCTCTCACTTCGTCCCAGCTTACCCTTCCCCCTCCCCGTGTCCTCAAGTCCTTTCTCTACGTCTGTGTCCTTAATCCTGTCCTGCCCCTAGGTTCTTCATAAACTTTTTTCTTTAGATTCCATATATCTCTGTTAGCACACGGTATTTATTTTTCTCTTTCTGACTTACTTCACTGTGTAGGACAGACTCTAAGTCCATCCCCCTCACTACAAATAACTCAGTTTTGTTTCTTTTTATGGCTGAGTAATATTCCATTGTATATATGTGCCAGATATTCTTTATCCATTCATCTGTCGATGGACACTTAGGTTGCTTCCATGTCCTGGCTATTGTAAGTAGAACTGCAATGAACATTGTTGTATATAACTCTTTTTGAATTATGGTTTTCTCAGGGCAAATGCCCGGTAGTTGGATTGCTGGGTCGTATGGTACTTCTATTTTTAGTTTTTTAAGGAACCTCTGTACTGTTATCCCTAGTGGCTATAGCAATTTACATTCCCAGCAACAGTGCAAGAGCGTTCCCTTTTCTCCAGTAAATGCCTCTCCAGCATTTATTGTTTGTAGATGTTTTGATGATTGCCATTCTGACTGCTGGGAGGTGATACCTCACTGTAGTTTTGATTTGCATTTCTCTAATGATTAGTGATGTTCAGCATCCTTTCATGTGTTTGTTGGCAATCTGTATATCTTCTTTGGAGAAATGTCTATTTAGGTCTTCTGCCCATTTTTGGATTGTGTTGTTTGTTTTTGTGATATTGAGCTACACGAGCTGCTTGTAAATTTTGGAGATTAATCTTTTGTCATTTGCTTCATTTGAAAACATTTTCTCCCATTCTGAGAGTTGTCTTTTCATCTTGTTTATGTTTTCCTTTGCTGTGCAAAAGCTTTGAAGTTTCATTAGGTCCCATTTGTTTAGTTTTTGTTTTTATTTCCACTTCTCTAGGAGGTGGGTCAAAAAGGATCTTGCTGTGATTTATGTCATAGAGTGTTCTGCCTGTTTTCCTCTAATAATTTTATAGTGTCTGGTCTAACATTTAGATCTCTAATCCATTTTGAGTTTATTTTTGTGTATGATGTTATGGAGTGTTCTAATTTCATTCTTTTACGTGTAGTTGTCCAGTTTTCCCAGCACCACTTACTGAAGAGACTGTCTTTTCTTCATTGTATATCTTTGCCTCCTTTGTCATAGATGAGTTAGCATAGGTACGTAGGTTTATCTCTGGGCTTTCTATCTTGTTCAATTGATCTATATTTCTGTTTTTGTGCCAGTACCATATAGTCTTGATTAATGTAGCTTTGTAGTATAGTCTGAAGTCAGGAAGTCTGATTCCTCCAGCTCTTTTAATTTCCCTCAAGACTGCTTTGGCTATTCGGGGTCTTTTGTGTCTCCATACAAATTTTAAGATTTTTTTGTTCTAGTTCTGTAGAAAATGCCAGTGGTAATTTGATAGGGATTGCATTGAATCTGTAGCTTGCTTTGGGTACTATAGTCATTTTCACAATATTGATTCTTCTAATCCAAGAACATGGTTTATACCTCCATATGTTTATATCATCTTTGATTTCTTTCAGCAGTGTCTTACAGTTTTCTGAGTACAGGTCTTTTACCTCCTTATGTAGGTTCATTCCTCCGTATTTTATTCTTTTTGTTGCAGTGGTGAATGAGATTGTTTCCTTAATTTCTCTTTCTGATCTTTCATTGTTAGTGTATAGGAATGCAAGAGATTTCTGTGCATTAATTTTGTATCCTGCAACTTTATCAAATTCATTGATTAGCTCTAGTAGTTTTCTGGTGGCATCTTTAGGATTCACTATGTGTAGTATCGTGTCATTTGCAAACAGTGACAATTTTACTTCTTCTTTTCCAATTTGTATTCCTTTTATTTCTTTTTCTTCTCTGATTACTGTGTCTAGGACTTCCAAAACTATGTTGAGTAATAGTGGTGAGAGTGGACATCCTTGTCTTGTTCCTGATCTTAGAGGAAATGCTTTTAGTTTTTCACTATTGAGAATGATGTTTGCTGTGGGTTTGTCATATACTGCCTTTATTATGTTGAGGTAGATTCCCTCTATGCCCACTTTTTGGAGACTTTTAATCATAAATGGGTGTTGAATTTTGTCGAAAGCTTTTCCTGCATCTATTGGGATGATCATATTTTTATTCTACAATTTGTTAATATGGTGTATCACATTGATTGATTTGTGTATATTGAAGAATTCTTGCATCCCTGGGATAAACCCCACCTGATCATGGTACATGATCCTTTTAATGTGTTGTTCAATTCTGTTTCCTAGTATTTTGTTGAGGATTTTTACATCTATATTTATCAGTGATATTGGTCTCTAGTTTTCTTTTTCTGTAGTATCTTTGTCTGGTTTTGGTATCAGGGTGATGGTGGCCTCATATAATGAGTTTGGGAGTGTTCCTTCCCCTGAAAAGTTCTGAAGAGTTTGAGAAGATTGGGTGTTAGCTCTTGTCTAAATGTTTGATAGAATTCACCTCTGATGCCATCTAGTTCTGGACTTTTGTTTGTTGGAAGATTTTTAATCACACTTTCAATTTCGTTACTTGTGATTGGTCTGTTCATGTTTTCTATTTCTTCCCGGTTCAGTCTTGGAAGGTTATACCTTTCTAAGAATTTGTCCATTTCTTCCAGGTTGTCCATTTTATTGGCATAGAGTTGCTTGTAGAGGTCTCTTAGGATGCTTTGTATTTCTGTGGTGTCTGTTACAACTTCTCCTTTTTCATTTCTAATTTTATTGATTTGAGCCCTCTCCCTCTTTTACTTGAGTCTGGCTAAAGGTTTATCATTTTTGTTTATCTTCTCAAAGAACCAGCTTTTAGTTTTATTGATCTTTGCTCTTGTTTTTATTTCATTTATTTCTGCTCTGATCTTTATGATTTCTTTCCTTCTATTAACTTTGGGTTTTGTTCTTCGTTCTCTAGTTCCTTTAGGTGTAGGGTTAGATTGTTTATTTGAGATTTTTCTGGTTTCTTGAGGTAGGCTTTTATTGCTATAAACTTCCCTCTTAGAACTGTTTTTGCTGCATCCCATAGGTTTTGGATCATCGTGTTTTTGTTGTCATTTGTCTCTAGGTAGTTTTTGATTTCCTCTTTTATTTCTTCAGTGATCTCTTGGTTATTTAGAAACGTATTGTTTAGCCTCCATGTGTTTGTTTTTTACGTTATTTTCCCTGTAATTGATTTCTAATCTCATAGCATTGTGGTCGGAACAGCTGCTTGATATGATTTCAGTTTTCTTAAATTTACTGAGGCTTTATTTGTGACCCAAGATGTGATCTATCCCGGAGAATGTTCCGTGTGCCATTGAGAAGAACTTGTAGTCTGCTGTTTTTGGATGGAATGTCCTATAAATATCCATTAAATCTATCTGGTCTATTGTGTCATTTAAAGCTTGTGTTTCCTTATTAATTTTCTGTCTGGATGATCTCCATTGGTGTAAGTGAGGTGTTAAAGTCCCTTGCTATTATTGTGTTACTGTTGATTTCCTCTTTTATAGCTGTTAGCAGTTGCCTTATATATTGAGGTGTTCCTGTGTTGGGTACATATATATTTATAATTGTTATATCTTGGATTGATCCCTTGATCATTATGTAGTGTCCTTCCTTGTCTCTTGTAACATTCTTTATTTTAAAATCTATTTTATCTGATATGAGTATTGCTACTCCAGCTTTCTTTTGATTTTCATTTGCATGGAATATATTTTTCCATCCCCTCACTTTCAGTCTGTATGTGTCCCTAGGTCTGAAATGGGTCTCTTGTAGACAGCATATATATGGGTCTTGTTTTTGTATCCATTCAGTGAGCCTGTGTCATTTGGTTGGAACATTTAATCCATTCACATTTAAGGTAATTATCAATATGTATGTTCCTATTATTATTTTCTTAATTGTTATGGGTTTGTCTTAGTGGGTCTTTTTCTTCTCTTGTGTTTCCCACTTAGAGAAGTTCCTTTAGCATTTGTTGTAGAGCTGGTTTGGTGGTGCTGAATTCTCTTAGCTTTTGCTTGTCTGTAAAGCTTTTGATTTCTCCATCAAATCTGAATGAGATACTTGCTGGGTGGAGTACTCTTGGTGGTAGGTTCTTCCCTTTCATCACGTTAAATTTATCATGCCACTCCCTTCTGGCTTGTAGATTTTCTGCTGAGAAATCAGCTGTTAACCTTATGGGAGTTCCGTTGTATGTTGTCATTTTTCCCTTGTTGCTTTCAATAATTTTTCTTTGTCTTTAATTTTTTCAATTTGATTACTGTGTGTCTCGGCATTTTTCTCCTTTGGTTTATCCTGCCTGGGACTCTCTGCGCTTCGTGGACTTCGGTGGCTATTTCTTTTCCCATGCTAGGGAAGTTTTCAACTATAATCTCTTCAGATATTTTCTCGAGTCCTTTCTCTCTCTGTTCTCCATCTGGGACCCCTATAATGCGAATGTTGTTGCATTTAATATTGTCCCAGAAGTCTCTTAGGTTGTCTTCATTTATTTTCATTCTTTTTCTTTATTCTGTTCCATGGCAGTGATTTCCACCTTTCTGTCTTCCAGGTCACTTATCCGTTCTTCTGCCACAGTTATTTTGCTACTGATTCCTTCTAGTGTATTTTTCATTTCAGTTATTGTATTGTTCATCTCTGTTTGTTTGTTCTTTAATTCTTCTAGGTGTTTGTTCCTTAATTCTTCTAGGTCTTTGTTAAGCATTTCTTGCATCTTCTCGATCTTTGCCTCCATTATTTTTCTAAGGTCTTGGATCATCTTCACTATCATTATTCTGAATTCTTTTACTGGAAGGTTACCTATCCCCACTTCATTTCGTTGTTTTTCTGAGGATTTATCTTGTTCCTTGATCTGGTATCAAGTCCTCTGCCTTTTCATTTTCTCTATCTTTCTGTGAATGTGGTTTTCCTTCCACAGGCTGCAGAATTGCAGTTCTTCTTGCTTCTGCTATCTGCTCTCCAGTGATTGAGTCTATCTGAGAGGCTTGTGCAAGCTTCCTTATGCGAGGGACTGGTGGTGGGTAGAGCTGGGTGTTGCTCTGGTGGGCAGAGCTTTAATCTGCTTGTCTGTGGATTAAATAAAAGTTTAATAAAAAGTTTAATCCGCTTGTCTGCTGATGCATGGGGCTGGGTTCCCTCCCTGTTGGTTGTTTGGACTGAAGCGACCCAGCACTGGAGCCTACCTTGCTCTTGGTGGGGCTAATGGTGGACTCTGGGAGAGTTCACGCCAAGGAGTATTTCCCAGAACCTCTGCTGTCAGTGTCATTGTCCCCATGGTGAGCCGCAGCCACACCCCACCTCTGCAGGAGACCCTCTAAAACTAGCAGCTAGGTATGATCATTCACCTACGGGGTGACTGCTCCTTCCCCTGGGTCCTGATGTGCACACTACTTTGTGTGTGTCCTCCAAGAGTGGAGTCTCTGTTGAGACTCTGAGTCTCTGAGTGCAGTTGAGACTCTGAGTGGAGTCGCACAGACTCTGGGTCCTGTGAAGCTTCGATGCTTTGTGGTTCTAGAAATCCTATAGGAGACGGTCCACAGCAGGTGAAGCTAATGCTGTCATAGAGGTGGTGAAGCCAAAGATCTGCAGTTCCGACTAGAGGTGCTGATGTACAAACAGGACAAAATCAACTCGTGTGAATGTAGTTCAGGCACGTTTAAAATGAATGCAGTCATGTTAATGCCTAACATCTTCTATCTTGTGCCTCTCCTCAAGGACCCCCTCCTCAGTTCCTGAGGCTCCTGTAAGTCATGTACAGGGGAATGGAGAGTGGGCTCTGTCCAGTCTGAGCCCTGAGTTACCCTGTGTGTATCTTAGGATACTTTGTATTTCTGTGGTGGCTCTTGTAACATCATCTCTTTCAGTTCTGATTTATTTGGGCCCTCTCTTTTTAAAAAAAATGCTACTGTTGTCTTTTATTCTTTACAGAAGTTTAATAAGTGTTTGATCTACTACCCTTACTCTATGTATACTTTTTGCCGTGAGATTTTTACTTTTGTTTGTTTTCTTGTTACTGTCAATAATTAGTGAGAATTCTTTTAAGCTACCTTCAACATTGCTTATAAAGCTGCTTTATTAGTGATGACAGAGCTTTAATGGAAGTCGTGTTCTGGTTGTAAACTAGGATGCAATGTGCCAGCAAAAAGCCCCTTAAGTGTATGTCTCATTACTTCTTGTTCTTTTTTTTCCTTTTTTTCTCTCTTTTTTTTTCTTGTTCTTTTTTTAATTTTTATTTTTTATCAGAGCAAATTTGATTAAAATGTTTTGTTTGTTCTAGGTGTGTAAGATGTGGTTCTTTTACACATATACATGTATCTATACTTCTTCAGATCGTTTTCTCATGTAGGTTATGACACAATGCTGAGTAGTCTTCTCTTGGTATTCCATAGGTCTTTGGTGATTATATATTTCACATGTGTTTCTATATCTATGTTAACCCCAATATCCTAATGTATCCAGTCCTCACACCTTTCCATTTGGTGAACCATAACTTTGTTTAATGAATCTGTGATTGCCTTTCTCTGTGGAAATATCTTCATTGGTATCAATTTTTAGCTAACACCTATAAGTGATATTATAGGATATGTGTCTTTTGCTGTCTGACTTAGTACAATTTGCCTGATTACCTCTAGAATCATCTACGGTGCTGCAAATGGCATTGTTTCATTTTTTTCCCTAGATAATATTCCATCTGTACATGTACCAGTTTTTCTTTGTCCACTCACTTCTTGATGGACTTTTTGGTTGCCTCCATGTCTTGGCTATTGTAATACTGCTGCACTGCACATTTGCCTGCCTGTGTCTTTCCAATTCTGTCTTCTTATGTTATAGGTCCAAGAGTGGGCATCCTGTATCATATAGTATCTCAGGGTTTACCGTTTAAATGCACCACGATTCTGTGCTCATTAGTGGCTCTTTCCAGGTTACATCCCACTTAAAGTTGAGGGTATGCATTTCTCCACAACACCTTCAGCACTTATTTATTTTTAACATCTTTATTGGAGTATAATTGCTTTACAATGGTGTGCTAGCTTGTGCTTTACAACAAAATGAATCAGTTATACATATACATATGTTCCCATATCACTTCCCTCTTACGTCTCCCTCCCTCCCACCCTCCCTCCCCTCCAGGCGGTCACAAAGCACCGAGCTGATCTCCCTGTGCTATGCTGCTGCTTCCCACTAGCTATCTACCTTACGTTTGGTAGTGTATATATGTCCATGCCTCTCTCTCCCTTTGTCACAGCTTACCCTTCCCCCTCCCCATATCCTCAAGTCCATTCTCTAGTAGGTCTGTGTCTTTATTCCTGTTTTACCCCTAGGTTCTTCATGATATTTTTTTTTTCTTAAATTCCATGTATATGTGTTAGCATACGGTATTTGTCTCTCTCTTTCTGACTTACTTCACTCTGTATGACAGACTCTAGGTCTATCCACCTCATTACAAATAGCTCAATTTTGTTTCTTTTTATGGCTTCAGCATTTATTGTTTGTAGTTTTCTTGCTGATGGATATTCTGACTGGTGTGAGCTGATACCTCTTTGTGGTTGAATTTGCATATGACTCATAATCCTTTGAAATTGAGCTTTAAGGCATGTTCTTTTTATTTTTCAAACTGTGATTACAGCTTAGCTCTTCAAAGTGTTTTCTAAAGTATGTGTTACATTTTGAAATTTATTGGCCATTACCTCCCTCAAAACATTTTGAGGGCAGGTTTCATTTACAGCCCTGCAGTACTTGTTCACATGAAGCGACCATTAGCACAGGCTTTAAAGCTGCTTTTGCAGGTAACGGCCAGATTGCGGCAGCCGTTCTTTGTTCCCCATGCTGGTACTAGGGAAACAGAGCTTCCGGCCAGTGGTCTTCCTCGGTTATAAATTAGAGTGGAATGTGCCCGGATAAACCCCCAAAGGCTGATGTCTCCTTACTTTTGTTTGTTTTTTTAATTTAATTTATATTTTTATCGGAGTAATATTCCATTGTGTATATGGACCACTTCTTGGTGCATTGCTCTGTTGAGGGACATTTTCGTTGCTTCCAAGTGTTGGCTATATTAAATATTGCTGGGGTGCAAGATTGCCAGCCTGTGACTTTTTGATTCTCATTTTCTCAGGTGATAGGCCCAGCAGTGGGTGTGACTGATTGACTAGTAGCTCAATGTTTACCTTTTCAAAGCACCTCCATTGTGTTTTCATTAGTGGCTCTTACCATGTCTCCCTTAGAACCGAGGGTACGAACTTCTCCACAATCCCTTCAGCATTTATAGTTTGCAGCATTTTTGCTAATGGCCAATCTGACTGCTGTGACCTGATAGGTTTTTGTAATTTGGGTTTGCATGACTTTAAAAATTCCTAAAATTCATCATTTTCCACGCCTTTTTCCTTTCTGTTAAAAATCAAGTGTGAGTACAATATATCTCTTGAAACTGTCTTCTTGGAAGGTTGCCCTCTTTTGAATTTTTGGTGGATATTCGACCCCAGGATTTTTTTGGAGGGCAGACGTCATTACAGAACTGCAAGTTTGGTGAATATTTAGTGACCATTAGCACTGGGTTTAAAGCTGCTGTTGTGGGAAACGGCCACAAGGAGGCAGCATTTGTCCTTTCCCAAATCTGGGTACTAGGGCAGCAGAGCCTTTCTGGAAGTCGTGGTCCTAGGTTTTAAGTTAGAATGGAATGTGCCAGGAGGAACGCCCATAAGTTTATGTCTCATTACATCATGGTTTTTAAAATTTATTTAATCGGGGTAATGATTAGATATTGTTTGTCCAGATGTACACAATCTGGTTCATTTGTACAATATATATGTCTATTCATGTTCAGATCCTCTTCCCATGTAAAATATTACAGTGTTCCGTAGACCTCCCTTGCTATATGGTCCGTCTTTTTGATATATGTTTATTATATGTATTTGTATACGTATGGTAACGTTAATCTTAATTTATCCATTCTGCCCACCTTTCCTTTTAGATAAGCATACTTAATTTCTAAGTCTGTGAGTGTCTTTCTCTGTGGAAATATGTTCATTTGTGTTAGTTATTAGATAACGCCTATAAGTGATATCATAGGATATAGGTCTTTTGCTTTCTGACTCACCTCATATTCTGTGATTATCTCCAAGCTCATCCATGGCGCCTCAAATAGCAGTGTTTCATTGTTTTCCATGGCTAATATGCTATTCTGAGCGTGGACCATTTCTTCTTCATCCATACATCTGTTGATGGACATTTTGGTGGCTTCACTGTCTTGGCTATTGTGAATAAGGCTGCAGTGCAGCTTTTGCAGCCCGCGTCTTCTCGATTCTGGTCTTCTCAGGTGAGAGGCCCAGTGGTGTGACTGCTGCATCGAATGGCACCTCAACTTTACTTTTAATCGTAGCCCCTTTCTGTTCTCATTATTGGCTCTTACCACGTTACATCTCACCAGCAGCTAGAGGGGACACAGTTCTCTAAAGCCCCTTCAGAATTTATTGTTTGTAGACCTTTTGCTGATGGTCAGTCGACTGGTGTGAGTTGAAACCTTTTTGTACATTAGATTTGCATGAGTCTAATAATTCCTGAGGTTGAGCTTTCACCCATTTTCCTTTTTTTAAACAAGAGAGTGAGTCAAACTTACCTCTTCATACTATCGTCTTGAAAAATTTGCCCGTTTTGAATTTTATTGTCCATTCCCTACCTAAGCACAGTTGTTTAGGGCAGATGTCCTTTGCAGCCCTGAGTCCTTGTGAATGTTAAGAGAACATTAGCTGTGGGCTTAACGCCGCTCTTGCGGAAAACGGCCACAAGGCAGCAGAATTTCTACATTTCCAACTCTGAGTTTTTGGGCAGCAGAGCCTTCCTGGAAATCGTGTTAGTAGGCTGCAAATTAGAGTGGAATGTGCCAGAGCACATCCCCAAGAGCTTATATCTCCTTACTTCTTGTTTGTTTTATAAATTTAATTTTTATTAATTATCAGAGCAAACTTGATAAAAATATTTTGTTTCTCCTAGGTGTACAGAATCTGGTTCATTATATCAATGTATCTGTCATTTATCTTTGCATTCTTTACCGTGTAGGTTATTACAGAGTGTTGCCTAGACCTCTCTTGGTATTCCATAGGTATTTTGTGATTATATATTTCATATGTATTAGTACATGTCTGTTAACTCTCATATCCTAATTCACACATTCCTTACACTTTTCCATTGGTTAAACATAATTTTTTTTTCTTAATCCATGCTTTTCCTTCTCTTGGAAATAAGTTCATGAGTATCAACTTTTAGGTAACACCTAGAAGTGATGTCATAGGATATCTGTCTTTCACTTTCTTTCTTTAATTTGAGTGATTATCTCTAGGTCCTTATATGGTGGTGCAAACGGCACTGTTTCATTGTTTTCCGTGGCTAATATTCCATTGTTTACATGGACCACTTCCTCTTTGTGCATTTTTCTGTTGATGGACATTTTGGTTTCTTCCAAGTCTTGGCTATGTTAAATATTCCTGCAGTGCAGGATTTCCAGCGTGTGTCTTTTCCATTCTGCTCTGCTCAGGTGATAGGCACATCAAAGGACCTACCAGATCACATGGTAGCTCAATTTTTACCCTTAAACGCACCTCCATTATGTTCTCACTACTGGCTGTTACCAGTTTACATCCCCCCAGCAGCTGGAGGGTACACAGTTCTCTGAAACCCCTTCAGCATTTATTCTTTGTAGACTTTTTGCTGAAGAACATTCTGACGGCTGTGAGGTGAACATTTCTGTAATTGGATTTGCATGGCTTTATTCATTGCTGATGTTGCGCATTTTTCAATTCCCTTTTATTTTAAAGAGAAAAAAAAGAAAAGACAAAATGTGCGTAAAATATGCCTCTTGACATTGTCTTCTTGAAATGTTGACGTCTTTTGAATTTTCTGGTCGATTACGACCCCAGGACATTTTTTGAGGCCCGATGTCCTTTACAGTGCTGCACATATTTTGAATATTAAGTGACCATTACCTCTTGGTTTAAAGCTGCTGTTGTGTGAAACAGCCACAAGGCGGCAGCATTTCTCCTTTACCAAATCTGGTTACCAGGGCAACAGAGCCTTAATGGAAGTCCTGTTCTAGGTTGAAAATTAGAATGGGATGTGCCAGGAAAAATTCCTTTCAGTTTATGTCTCATTATTTCTTGTTCATATTTTTAATTTAATATTTATTTTTTATCGCAGCAAATTTGATTACAACGTTTTTTTTTTTTGTTCTAGGTGTGCAAGATGTGGTTCTTTCACACACATACATATATCTATTCTTCTTCGGAACCTTTTCCCAGGTAGGTTATGACACAATGTTGAGTAGTCTTCTCTTGGTATTCCGTAGGTCTTTGGTGATTATATATTTCACATGTGTTTCTATATCTATGTTAACCCCAATATCGTAATGTATCCAATCCGCACACCTTTCGATTTGGGGAACCATAAGTTTGTTCAATGAATCTGTGATTGCTTTTCTCTGTGGAAATATCTTCATTGTTATCAATTTTCGGGTAACACCTATAAGTGATATACGTTAGGTGTCTTTCACTTTCTCACTTACTACAAGTTGCATGGTTACCTCTAGACTCATCTATGGTGCTGCAAATGGCATTGTTTCATTTTTTTCCCGAGCTAATATTCCATCTCTACATGTAACAGTTCCTCTTTGTCCACTCATCTGTTGATGGACTTTTGGTTGCTTCCATGTCTTGGCTATTGTAATACTGCTGCAGTGCAGATTTGCCTGCCTGTGTCTTTCCAATTATGTCTTCTTATGTTATAGGCCCAGGAGTGGGCCTGCTGGATCATATAGTAGCTCAATGTTTACCTTTTAAAGGCACCTCCACCCTGTTCCCATTAGTGACTCTTACCAGGTTACGTCCCACTTCAAATTAAGGGTATGCATTTCTCCACAACCTCTTCAGCATTGATCGTTTGTAGTTTCTTTCCTGATGGTTATTCTGAATGGTGTGAGCTGATACCTCTGTGTGGTTGGATTTGCATGTGTCTCATAATCCTTTGAAATTGAGCTTTCAGGCATGTCCTTTTATTTTTCAAACGGTTATTACAGCTTAGTTCTTCAAATGGTTTTCTTGAAATATGTGCCACATTTTGAAATACTTTGGCCTTTACCTCTCGCAAGACATGATGAAGGCAGGTTTCCTTTACAGCCCTGCAGGACTTGTTCATATGAAGTGACAATTAGCATAGGTTTTAAAGCTGCTTTTGCAGGTAATGGCCAGAGGGTGGAGCATTTCGTAATTCTATGAAACGTAACTGAACACACAATATATATTTTTTCTTTTAAATTTGCATTGTTACTTTTTTAAAGTACAATTATAATTGAAGTTCTTTGTAACAAGTGAAATTTAAAAAATTAAAGGAAAAGATAACATTTTACCACTTGCCATCCTTTCCCATTTACTGAAACGACCAGCATATTGTGTAGATTTCTCATTTTATCCAGGTGTTCTATACATCTGGAATATCATGCTTCTCACTGTAGAAAAACAGATTTAGCTCTCACACTTTTTATAGGCTACATAACAGTCCGTAGAACAGAAGTACCAACTATTTCAGACTTAGCTTTTTGAGGGACACTCAGGTTACTTTCTGTTTTATTTTGTTGTTCTTTTTTGGGGGGGGTAGGAGTTTATTATTTATTTATTTATTTTTGTTGTGTTGGGTCTGAGTTTCCGTGTGAGGGCTTTCTCTAGTTGTGGCAAGTGGGGGGCCACTCTTCATCTCGGTGTGCGGGCCTCTCACTATCGCGGCCTCTCTTGTTGCGGAGCAAAGGCTCCAGATGCGAGGGCTCACTGGTTGTGGCTTATGGGCCTAGTTGCTCCATGGCATGTGGGATCCTCCCAGACCAGGGCTCGAACCTGTGTCCCCTGCATTAGCAGGCAGATTCTAACCACTGCACCACCAGCGAAGCCCCCTATTTTGTTGTTCTGCTAGTTTGTTTTAACCCAAGAAAATATTTTTTTAAATACAAAAGAACAAAATTAAGCTAGGGGTAAGGATTAGGGTTTAGGGTAAGGTTTAGGGTTAGGATACAGGTTAGGATTATTGTACGGCTTAGAATATGGTTTAGGGTTATGGTTATGGTACGGGTTAGTGTTAGGGTACAGTTTAGGGTATGGCTATGGTTTAGTGTTAGGGTACGGGTTAAGGTATGGGTTAGTGTTAGGGTATGGGTTAGGATTAGGGTACGGTTTACGTTCAGGGTTATGGTTAGGTTTAGTGTATGGGTTAGTGTTAGGTACGGGTTAGGGTAAGGGTTAGGGTTAGGTTTAGTGTTAAGGAAGGGGTACAGTTTAGGGTACAGTATAGGGAACAATAAAGGGTTAGGGTTAGGGTACGTGTTAGGGTACAGTTTAGTGTTAGTGTACGGGTTAGGATTAAGTTATGGTTTAGGGTAAGGTTTAGGGTTACAGTTAGGGAACGGGTATGGTTTGGGGTACAGTTTAGGGTATGACCACGGGTTAGGAGTAGGGTAAGTGTTAGGGTACGGTTTAGTGTTAGTGTACAGGTTAGGATTATGGTACGGGATAGTGTAAGGGTTAGGGTTAGGGTTAGGGAATGGGTACGGATTAGGTTACAGGTTAGGGTATGACAACGGGTTAGGGTTAGGGTACGTGTTAGTGTAAGGGTTAGGATTAGGGTACGGGTTAGGTTATGGGTTAGTGTTAGGGGATGGGTTAGGATTAGGGTACGGGTTATTGTACGGTTTAGGGAAAGGGTTAGGATACGGGGTAGGGTTAGGATAAAGTTTAGTGTATGGCTATGTGTTACTGTTAGGGTACATGTTAGCGTACGGGTTAGTGTTCGTGTACACCTTAGGGTAAGGGTTAGGGTTAGGGAATGGGTACGGTCTCAGGTACAGGTTAGGGTACGGTAGCGGGATAGGGTTAGGGTACGTGTTAGGATGAGACTTCTTTGTAGTGCAGATTTGAATTTCCCGCTTGCTTTGTTGGCCAAAAAGTGCGTATGCGTTTTATCCTGAATATATTCAGGATATTCAGGCCCTTTTTGGCCAAGTGCATCGTGGCCGAAGATCTGCCGCTTTTCATATGCTTTAAATGCAATTCCAATCTACCTCCTGAAATCTGTTTCCTGCAATTGTGCCTTGTTTCAAGTCCTCTTCACAGCCTTACCTCAATATATTTTTGGACGATAGTTGTCCTTTATAACTCTGCAGGTTTGTGAATTGCAGTGCCCATGAGCTCCTTTTTTCAACTCGCTCTCTGTGAGCTGGCCACAAATCAACAGGATTGCTTCAGGCCCTATTCTGGTTCCGGCACGGCACGCTGAGCCTTTGGTTAATTCTACATCCTGGTGGGAAATTAGAGTGAAATGTGCCCGTCCAAACAACTACAGCTAGTCTCTCATTGGTTCTCCCTATTCCCGTTCATCCTCCGCAGAAATTGCAGAGTGTGCCAAACAGGAGGTTACAAGCACTGACTCTCCAAGTGGGGAGATTGTTAGTAAAGCGTCTGGAATGGCGAACCCGAGTACCAGAGGACGAATAATGAGATGCGTTTTAGAAACCTTGCCTGATCACACTGTGGACCATCCTCTGGGTTTCCCACGCATGTTTTAGCTGTAGGAAGAATCCCTTAAACCTGGAGAGTTGGGACCAATGGAATGGGTAGCACGCAGTACTGCTTCAAAGGGTCTGCATTTGCTCACTGAACCTCACCAATCCTCACAGCCCCAAGTGTCCAGCCTTATGTCTCACCCAGCTGTGGGTGTAGATGTGGTAAATCCAGGTTTCATCACAAGCCCTGAACGAATTATTTAAGAATTTATCTCTCTTTCACTGTCTTTGTGTTTTGATCTTGAAATTTATTTTTATAATGGGGTTTAGCTGATTTGCACTGCTGTGTTTATGCTGCTCGATGCACACTTGATCCTCTTACGGAGACCTATAAATACATAGGTTTTAAGATTCTTACTAGTCAGATGTATTCCTCTGCGGTGAATAGGGGGTGTTGAGTCCACTTCGTTGAACAAGGAGTATATCTTGTCTATTACTGGCTTATGGAACGGTATCTGTGCTAATTCAATCTCTGGATTTATGCAGCACCCCAACTCACCTTTCCCCTTAAGCAAACATGTTTGTTTTCTAAATGTGAGACTCTGTTCTGTTTTGTAATTCAGTTCATGTGTAGCCAAGTTTACATTCCCTCTATAAGTGATATCTTATGACTAGTTTCTTTTTCTGTGTGACTTATTTCACTCAGAATCATCGTACCTAAATCCACTCATTATGCTGCTACGGGCCTGATGACATTGATTTCATTGCGGAGTGATATTCCATTGTATGTAAGTACCACAACTTCTTTATCCATTTTTCTCTTTCTGGGATATTTAAGTTGTTCCGTTGTCGAGGTTCTTGTAAACACAGCAGCCCTAAACTTTGGGGTGGCTGTGTCTTGTTGATTTTAATTTCCCTAAGCTATAGGGCCATAGGTGGAAGTGCCCGAGTCTCTGTAGCTTTGTTTTTTAGAGGTTTCGGGAAACACCATACACTTCTCCAGAGTGGCTGTTGGCCATTTACATCCCGCCCATCAGCATAACAAGGCTCCCTGTTCTCCATGGCCTGTCCTGCCTTTCTGGATTTTACACTTTTTTCAGATGGCCCATTTGACCGGTGGGAAGTGAGACTTCATTGTAGTGCGGATTTCCATTGCACGCTTCCTTGGTTGGCAAAAAAGGCCGTATGCGTTTTTTCCTGGATATATTCAGGAAAAAACGCATATGCATTTTTTGGCCAAGTGCATCATTGTCGAAGTTCTGCCGCTTTTCATATGCTTTAAATGCAATTCCAATCTACCTCCTGAAATCTGTTTCCTGCAATTGTGCCTTGCTTTCAAGTCCTCTTCGCAGCCTTACCTCAATATATTTTTGGACGATAGTTGTCCTTTATAACTCTGCAGGTTTGTGAATTGCAGTGCCCCTGAGCTCCTTTTTTCAACTCGCTTTTTTGTGAGCTGGACGCAACACGGCAGGATTGCTTCAGGCCCTAATCTTGTTCCGGCGTGGCACGCTGAGTCTTTGGTTAATTCTTCTTCTTGGTGGGAAATTAGAGTGAAATGTGACCGTCCAAACAACTACAGCTAGTCTCTCATTTGTTCTCCCTATTCCTGTTCATCCTCCGCAGAAATTGCAAACTGTGCCAAACAGGAGTTTTAAGGCACTGACTTTCCAAGTGGGGAGATTGTTGGTAAAACGTCTGGTCTGGCGAACCTGAGTACAAGGTGACGAAAAATGGGATGCGTTTAAGAAACGTTGCCGGATCACATGGACCATACTCTGGGTTTCCCATGCATGTTTTAGCTTTAGGAATAATCCCTTAAACCTGGAGAGTTGGGACCAATGGAATGGGTAACATGCAGGATTACTTCAAAGGGTCTGCATTTGCTCACCGAACCTCACCAATCCTCACAGCCCCAAGTGTCCAGCCTTATGTCTCACCCAGCTGTGGGTGTAGATGTGGTAAATCCAGGTTTCATCACAAGCCTGAACGAATTATTTAAGAATTTATCTCTCTTTCACTGTCTTTGTGTTTTGTTTTTGAAGTTTATTTTTATAATGGGGTTGAGCTGATTTTCACTGCTGTGTTTATGCATCTCTACACACACTTGATTCTCTTACGGAGACATATAAATACATAGATTTTAAGATTCTTACTAGTCAGTTATATTCCTCTGCGGTGAATAGGGGGTGTTGAGTCCACTTCGCTGAGCAAGGAGTAGGTCTTGTCTATTACATATTTGGCTTATGGAATGGTATCTGTGCTAATTTCAATCTCTGGATTTATGCAGCACCCCAACTCACCTTTCCCCTTAAGCAAACATGTTTGTTTTCTAAATGTGAGACTCTGTTCTGTTTTGTAATTCAGTTCATGTGTAGCCAAGTTTACATTCCCTCTATAAGTGATATCTTATGATAAGTTTCTTTATCTGTGTGACTTATTTCCTTAGAATCATCGTACCTAAATCCACTCATTATGCTCCTACGGGCCTGATGATATTGATTTCATTGCTGAGTGATATTCCATTGTACATAAGTACCACAACTTCTTTATCCATTTTCCTTTTTCTGGGATATTTAAATTGTACTGTAGTCGAGGTTCTTGTAAACACAGCAGCCCTAAACTTTGGGGTGGCTGTGTCTTGTTGATTTTAATTTTCCTAAGCTATAGGGCCATAAGTGGAAGCAACCTAGGCTCTGTAGCTTTGTTTTTTAGATGTTTCAGGAAACACCATACACTTCTCCAGAGTGGCTGTTGGCCATTTACATCCCGCCCATCAGCATAACAAGGCTCCCTGTTCTCCATGGCCTGTCCTGCCTTTCTGGTTTTTACACTTTTTTCAGATGGCCCATTTGACCGGTGGGAAGTGAGACTTCATTGTAGTGCAGATCTCCGTTGCAGGCTTGCTTATTTGGACAAAAAGAGCGTATGTGTTTTTTCCTGCATGTATTCAGGAAAAAAACGCATACGCCCTTTTTGGCCAAGTGCATCATTGTCGAAGTTCTGCCGCTTTTCATATGCTTTAAATGCAGTTTCCATCTACCTCCTGAAATATATTTCCTGCAATTGTGCCATGCTTTCAAGTCCTCTTCGCAGCCTTACCTCAATATATTTTTGGACGATAGCTGTCATTTATAACTCTGCAGGTTTATGTACAGTGCCCCTGAGGTCCTTTCTTCAACTCGCTTTCTTGTGAGCTGGCCGCAGAACTGCAGGATTGCTTCAGGCCCTAATCTTGTTTCATCACGGCACGCTGAGCCTTTTGTTAATTCCTCTTCCTGGTGGGAAATTAGAGTGAAATGATACCGTCCAAACACCTACAGCTAGTCTCTCATTGTTTCTCCCTATTCCCGTTCAACCTCCGCAGAAATTGCTAACTGTGCCAAACAGGAGTTTTAAGGCACTGACTCTCCACGTGGGGAGATTTTTAGTAAAGCGTCTGGAATGGCGAACCCGTGTACCAAGGGACAAAAAATGAGATGGGTTTTAGAAACGTTGCCCGATCACATGGTGTACAATCCTCTGGGTTTCCCATGCATGTTTTAGCTGTAGGAAGAATCCCTTAAACCAGGAGAGTTGGGACCCATGGAATGGGTAGCATACAGTATTACTTCAAAGGGTCTGCATTTGCTCACCGAACCTCACCAATCCTCTCAGCCCCAAATGTCCTGCCTTATGTCTCACCCAGCTGTGGGTGTAGATGTGGTAAATCCAAGTTTCATCACAAGCCCTGAACGAATTATTTAAGAACTTTCTCTCCTTCACTGTCTTTGTTTTTGAAATTTATTTTAATAATGGGGTTTAGTTGATTTTCATGGCTGTGTATACTGCTCTACACACACTTGATTCTCTTACAGAGACATATAAATACATATGTTTTAATATTCTTATTGTCAGATATATTCCTCTGCAGTGAATAGGCGGTGTTGAGTCTAATTCGTTGAGCAAGGAGTATATCTCGTCTATTACATATTTGGCTTATGGAATAGTATCTGTGCTAATTTCAATCTCTGGTTTTACGCAGCACCCCAACTCACCATTCCCCTTCAGAAAGCATAAGTTTGTTTTCTAAATGTGAGACTCTGTTCTGTTTTGTAATTCAGTTCATGTGTAGCCAAATTTACATTCCCTCTATAAGTGATATCTTATGATAAGTTTCTTTTCTGTGTGACTTATTTCCTTTGAATCATCGTACCTAAATCCATTCATTATGCTTGTACGGGCCTGACGACATTGATTTCATTGTTGAGTGATATTCCATTGTACGTAAGTACGAAAACTTCTTTATCCATTTCTCTCTTTCAAGGATATTTAATTTGTACCATAGTCGAGGCTCTTGTAAACAGAGCAGCCCTAAACTTTGCGGTGGTTGTTTCTTGTTATTTTAATTTTCCTGAGCTATAGTGCTATAAGTGGGTTTAGGGTTAGGGTTAAGGTTAGGGTTAGGGAACAGGTATGGTTTAGGATGCGACAATGGTTTAGGGTGAGCGAAAGTGTTAGGGTACAGGTCAGTGTTAGTGTACCGTTTAGGATTAGGGTAAGTGTTAGGGTAATGCTTCGGGTTAGGGTTACGGTTAGGGAACGGGGACGGTTTAGGGTATAGGTTAGGGTACGACAACGCTTTAGGGATAGCGTACATGTAAGGGTAAGGTTTAGTGTTAGCGTACGGGTTAGGATTAGGGGAAGGGTTAGGGTAAGGCTTCAGGTAAGGGTTAGGGTTAGGGTTAGGGGAGAGGGACAGTTGAGGGTACAGGTTAGGGTGCGACAATGGTTTAGGGTGAGCGTACGTGTTAAGGTACGGGTTAGTGTTAGCGTACGGGTTAGGATTAGGTGACCAGTTAGGGTAAGGCTTCGGGTAAGGGTTAGGGTTAGGGTTAGGGTTAAGGGACGGGGACGGTTTAGGGTACAGGTTAGGGTACGACAACGGTTTAGGGTGAGCATACGTGTGAGGGCATGGGTTAGTGTTAGCGTACAGGTTAGGATTAGGGGACGGGATAGGGTAAGGCTTCGGGTAAGTGTTAGGGTTAGGGTTAGGGGACGATTTAGGGTACAGGTTAGGGTACGACAATGGTATAGGGTGAGCGTACGTGTGAGGGCACGGGTTAGTGTTAGCGTACGGGTTAGGATTAGGGGACGGGTTAGGGTAAGGCTTCAGGTAAGGGATAGGGTTAGGCTTAGGGTTAGGGGACGGGAACAGTTTAGGATACAGGTTAGGGTAAGACAACGATTTAGGGTGAGCGTACGTGTGAGGGCACGGGTTAGTGTTAACGTACGGGTTAGGATTGGGGATGGGTTAGGGGACGCGTTAGGGGAAGGGTTAGGGTTAGGGTTGGGGAAGGGGACGTTTTAGGGGACAGGTTAGGGTTAGGGTTAGGGGACGGGGAGGGTTTAGGGGACAGGTTAGGGTACGACAACGGTTCAGGGTGAGCATACATGTGAGGACACGGGTTAGTGTTAGCGTACGGGTTAGGATTAGGGGACAGGTTAGGGTAAGGCTTCGGGTAAGGGTTAGGGTTAGGGTTCGGGTTAGGGGACGGGGACGGATTAGGGGACAGGTTAGGGTACGACAACGGTTTAGGGTGAGTGTACGTGTGAGGGCATGCGTTAGTGTTAGTGTACGGGTTAGGATTAGGCGATTGGTTAGGGTAAGGCTTCGGGTAAGGGTTATGGTTAGGGTTAGGGTTAGGGGACGGGGACTGTTTAGGGGACAGGTTAGGGTACGACAACGGTTTAGGGTGAGCGTACGTGTGAGGGCACGGGTGAGTGTTAGCGTACGGGTTAGGATTAGGGGACGGGTTAGAGTAAGGCTTCGGGTAAGGGTTAGGGTTAGGGTTAGAGGACGGGGACGGTTTAGGGGACATGTTAGGGTACGATAACGGTTCAGGGTGAGCATACGTGTGAGGGTACGGGTTAGTGTTAGCGTACGGGTTAGGATTAGGGGACGTGTTAGGGTAAGGCTTCCGGTAAGGGTTAGAGTTAGGGTTAGGGTTAAGTTTAGGGGATGGGGATGGTATAGGGGACAGGATAGGGTAGGACAACGGATTAGAGTGAGCTTACGTGTGACGGCATGGGTTAGTGTTAGCGTATGGGTTAGGATTAGGGGACGGGTGAGGGTAAGCCTTCGGGTAAGGGTTAGGGTTAAGGTTAGGGTTAGGGGACGGGGCCGGTGTAGGGGACAGGTTACGGTATGACAACAGTTTAAGGTGAGAGTACGTGTGAGGGCATGGGTTAGTGTTAGCATAGGGGTTAGGATTAGGGGACGGGTTAGGGTAAGGCTTCGGGTAAGGGTTAGGTTTAGGGTTAAGTTTAGGGTTAGGGTTGGGGACGGGGACGGTTTAGGGGACAGGTTAGGGTACGACAACGGTTTAGGGTGAGCGTATGTGTGAGGGCACGGGTTAGTGTTAGTGTGCGGGTTAGGATTAGGTGACGGGTGAGGGGAAGGCTTCGGGTAAGGGTTAGGGTGAGGGTTAGGTTTAGGGAACGGGGACAGTTTAGGGGACAGGTTAGGGTACGACAACGATTTAGGGTGAGCGTACGTGTGAGGGCACGGGTTAGTGTTAGCGTACGGTTTAGGATTAGGGGACGGGTTAGGGTAAGGCTTCGGGTAAGTGTTAGGGTTAGGGTTAGGGGACGGGGACGGTTTAGGGGACAGGTTAGGGTACAACAACGGTTTACGGTGAGTGTACCTGTGAGGGAATGGGTTAGTGTTAGCGTACGGGTTAGGATTAGGGGACGGGTTAGGGTAAGGCTTCGGGTAAGGGTTAGAGTTATGGTTAGGGTTAGGGTTAGGGGACGGGGACGGTTTAGGGTCCAGGTGAGGGTACGACAACGGTTTAGGGGGCGCGTACGTGTGAGGGCGCGGGTTAGTGTGAGCGTACGGGTTAGGATTAGGGGACGGGTGAGAGTAAGGCTTCGGGGAAGGGTTAGGGTTAGGGTTCGGGCTAGGGTTAGGGTTAGGGGACGGGGACGGTTTAGGGTCCAGGTGAGGGTACGACAACGGTTTAGGGGGAGCGTACGTGTGAGGGCGCGGGTTAGTGTGAGCGTACGGGTTAGGATTAGGGGACGGGTGAGGGTAAGGCTTCGGGGAAGGGTTAGGGTTAGGGTTCGGGCTAGGGTTAGGGTTAGGGGACGGGGACGGTTTAGGGTCCAGGTGAGGGTACGACAACGGTTTAGGGGGAGTGTACGTGTGAGGGCACGGGATAGTGTGAGCGTACGGGTTAGGATTAGGGGACGGGTGAGGGTAAGGCTTCGGGGAAGTGTTAGGGTTAGGGTTTGGGCTAGGGTTAGGGTTCGGGGATGGGGACGGTTTAGGGTCCAGGTGAGGGTACGACAACGGTTTAGGGGGAGCGTACGTGTGAGGGCGCGGGTTAGTGTGAGCTAACGGGTTAGGATTAGGGGACGGGTGAGGGTAAGGCTACGGGGAAGGGTTAGGGTTATCGTTAGGGTTAGGGTTAGTGTTAGGGGACGGGGACGGTTTCGGGGACACGTTAGGGTATGACCACAGTTTAGGGTGAGCGTACGTGTGAGAGCATGGTTTAGTGTTAGGGTACGGGTTAGGATTAGCGGATGGGTTAGGGTAAGGCTTTGGGAAAGAGTTAGGGTTAGGGTTAGGGGACGGGGTTGGTTTAGGTTACAGGTTAGGGTACGACAACGGTTTAGGGTGAGCGTACGTGTGAGGGCTTGGGCTAGTGTTAGTGTAAAGGGTTAGGATTAGGGGACGGGTTAGGGTAAGGCTTTGGCTAAGGGTTAGGGTTAGGGGACGGGGACGGTTTAGGGGACAGGTTAGGGTACGACAACGGTTTAGGGTGAGCGTACGTGTGAGGGCATGGGCTATTGTTAGCGTACGGGTTAAGATCAGGGGACGGCTTAGGGTAAGGCTTCGGGTAAGGCTTGGGTAAGGGTTAGGGTTAGGGTTAGGGTTAGGAATCGGGGACGGGGACGGTTTAGGAGATAGGTTAGTGTACGACAACGGTTTAGGGTGAGCTTACGTGTAAGGGCACGGGTTAGTGTTAGCGTACGGATTGGGATTAGGGGACGGATGAGGGTAAGGCTTTGGGTAAGTGTTAGGGTTAGGTTTAGGGTTGGGGATGGGGACGGTTTAGGGGACAGGTTAGGGTACGAGAATGGTTTAGGGTGAGCGTACGTGTGAGGGCACGGGTTAGTGTTAGCGTACGGGTTACGTTTAGGGGACGGGTTAGGGTAAGGCTTCGGGTAATGGTTAGGGTTAGGGTTAGGTTTAGGGGACGGGGACAGCTTAGGTGAAATGGTTAGTGTACGACAAAGGTTTAGGGTGAGCATACGTGTGAGGGCACGGGTTAGTGTTAGCGTACGGGTTAGGATTAGGGGACGGGTTAGGGTAAGGATTCGGGTAAGTGTTAGGGTTAGGGTTAGGGGATGGGGACGGTTTAGGGGACAGGTTAGGGTACAACAACGGTTTAGGGTGAGCGTACCAGTGAGGGAACGGGTTAGTGTTAGCGTACGGGTTAGGATTAGGGGACGGGTTAGGGTAAGGCTTCGGGTAAGGTTTAGAGTTATGGTTATGGTTAGGGGACGGGAATGGGGACGGTTTAGGGGACAGGTAATGGTACGACAACGGTTTAGGGTGAGCGTTCGTGTGCGGGCACGGTTTAGTGTTAGTGTACGAGTAGGATTAGGGGACGGGTTAGGGTAAGGCTTCGGGTAAGGGTTAGGGTTAGGGTAGGGGACGGGGACGGTTTTCGGGATACGTTAGGGTACGACAACGGTTTAGGGTGAGCGTACGTGTGAGGGCATGGGTTAGTGTTACCGTACAGGTTAGAATTAGGGGACGGGTTAGGGTAAGGCTTCGGGTAAGGGGTAGGGTTAGAGTTAGGGTTAGGGGACGGGGACAGTTTAAGGGACAGGTTAGGGTATGACAGTGGTTTAGGGTGAGCGTATGTGTGAGGGCACGTGTTAGTGTTAGCATATGGGTTAGGATTAGGGGACGTGTTAGGGTAAGGCTTCGTGTAAGGGTTAGGTTTAGGGTTAGGGTTAAGAGATGGGGACGGTTTAGGGGACAGGTTAGGGTACGACAACGGTTTGGGGTGAGCGTACGTGTGAGGGCATGGGTTAGTGCTAGCGTACAGGTTAGGATTAGGGGACGGGTTAGGGTAAGGCTTCAGTTAAGTGTTATAATTAGGGTTAGGGGACGGGGACGGGGAACGTTTAGGATACGACAAAGGTTTAGGGTGAGCGTACAGGTGAGGGCACGGGTTAGTGTGAGCGTACGGGTTAGGATTAGGGGACGGGTGAGGGTAAGGCTTCGGGGAAGGGTTAGGGTTAGGGTTCGGGCTAGGGTTAGGGTTAGGGGACGGGGACGGTTTAGGGTCCAGGTAGGGTACGACAACGGTTTAGGGGGAGCGTATGTGTGAGGGCGCGGGTTAGTGTGAGCGTACGGGTTAGAATTAGGGGACGGGTGAGGGGAAGGCTTCGGGGAAGTGTTAGGGTTAGGGTTCGGGCTAGGGTTAGGTTAAGGGGACGGGGACGGTTTAGGGTCCAGGTGAGGGTACGACAACGGTTTAGGGGGAACGTACGTGTGAGGGCGCGGGTTAGTGTGAGCGTACGGATTAGGATTCGGGGACGGGTGAGGGTAAGGCTTCGGGAAAGGGTAAGGGTTAGGTTTCGGGCTAGGGTTAGGATTAGGGGACGGGGACGGTTTAGGGTCCAGGTGAGGGTACGACAACGGTTTAGGAGAAGCGTACGTGTGAGGGCGCGGGTTAGTGTGAGCGTACGGGTTCGGATTAGGGGACGGTTGAGGGTAAGGCTTCGGGGAAGGGTTAGGGTTAAGTTTCGGGCTAGGGTTAGGGTTAGGGGACGGGGACGGTTTAGGGTCCAGGTGAGGGTACGACAACGGTTTAGGGGGAGCGTACGTGTGAGGGCACGGGTTAGTGTGAGCGTACGGGTTAGGATTAGGGTACGGGTGAGGGTAAGGCTTCGGGGAAGGGTTAGGGTTAGGGTTCGGGCTATGGTTAGGGTTAGGGGACGGGGACGGTTTAGGGTCCAGGTGAGGGTATGACAACTGTTTAGGGGGAGCGTACGTGTGAGGGCGCAGGTTAGTGTGAGCGTACGGGTTAGGATTAGGGGACGGGTTAGGGTAAGGCTTCGGGGAAGGGTTAGTGTTAGGGTTCGGGCTAGGGTTAGGGTTAGGGGATGGGGACGGTTTAGGGTCCAGGTGAGGGTACGGCAACGGTTTCGGGGGAGCGTACGTGTGAGGGCGCGGGTTATTGTGAGCGTACGGGTTAGGATTAGGGGACGGGTGAGGGTAAGGCTTCAGGGAAGCTTTAGGGTTAGGGTTCAGGCTAGGGTTAGGGTTAGGGACGGGGCCAGTTTAGGGTCCAGGTGAGGGTACGACAATGGTTTAGGGGGAGGGTACATGTGAGGGCGCGGGTTAGTGTTAGCGTACGGGTTAGGATTAGGGGACGGATTAGGGTAAGGCTTCGGGGAAGGGTTAGGGTTAGGGTCCGGTTAGGGTTAGGGTTAGGGTATGGGGACGGTTTAGGGTCAAGGTGAGGGTACGACAACGGTTTAGGGGGGCGCACGTGTGAGGGCGCGGGTTAGTGTGAGCGTACGGGTAGAATTAGGGGAAGGGTGAGGGTAAGGCTTCGGGGAAGTGTTAGCTTTAGGGTTCGGGCTAGGGTTAGGTTTAGGAGACGGGGACGGTTTAGGGCCCAGGTGAGGGTACAACAACGGTTTAGGGGGAGAGTACGTGTGAGGGCGCGGGTTAGTGTGAGCGTACGGGTTAGGATTAGGGGACGTGTGAGGGTAAGGCTTCGGGGAAGGGTTAGGGTTAGGGTTGGGGCAAGGGTTAGGGTTAGGGGACGGGGACGGTTTTGGGTCCAGGTAAGGGTACGACAACGGTTTAGGGGGAGCGTACGTGTGAGGGCGCGGGTTAGTGGGAGCGTACGGGTTAGGATTAGGGGACGGGTGAGGGGAAGGCTTCGGGGAAGGGTTAGGGTTAGGGTGCGGGCTAGGGTTAGGGTTAGGGGACGGGCTAGGGTTAGGGTTAGGGGACGGGGACGGTTTAGGGTCCAGGTGAGGGTACGACAACGGTTTAGGGGGGTTGTACGTGTGAGGGCGTGGGTTAGTGTGGGAGTACGGATTAGGATTAGGGGACGGGTGAGGGTAAGGCTTCGGGGAAGTGTTAGGGTTAGGGTTCGGGCTAGGGTTAGGGGACGGGACGGTTTAGGGTCCAGGTGAGGGTACGACAACGGTTTAGGGGGAGCGTACGTGTGAGGGCGCGGGTTAGTGTGAGCGAACGGGTTAGGAATAGGGGACGTGTGAGGGTAAGGCTTCGGGGAAGGGTTAGGGTTAGGGTTCAGGCAAGGGTTAGGGTTAGGGGACGGGGACGGCTTTGGGTCCAGGTAAGGGTACGACAGCGGTTTAGGGGGAGCGTACGTGTGAGGGCGCAGGTTAGTGTGAGCGTACGGGTTAGGATTAGGGGACGGGTGAGGGTAAGGCTTCGGGGAAGGGTTAGGGTTAGGGTTCGGGCTAGGGTTAGGGTTAGGGGACTGGGACGGTTTAGGGTCCAGGTGAGGGTACGACAACGGTTTAGGGGGGTTGTACGTGTGAGGGCGTGGGTTAGTGTGGTCGTACGGGTTAGGGTTAGGGGACGGGTGAGGGGAAGGCTTCGGGGAAGGGTTAGGGTTAGGGTTCGGGCTAGGGTTAGGGTTAGGGGATGGGGACGGTTTAGGGTCCAGGTGAGGGTACGACAACGGTTTAGGGGGAGCGTACGTGTGAGGGCACCGGTTAGTGTGGGCGTACGGGTTAGGATTAGGGGACGGGTGAGGGGAAGGCTTCGGGGAAGGGTTAGGGTTAGGGTTCGGGCTAGGGTTAGGGTTAGGGGACGGGGACGGTTTAGGGTCCAGCTGAGTGTACGACAACGGTTTAGGGGGAGCGTATGTGTGATGGCGCGGGTAAGTGTGAGCGTACGGGTTAGGATTAGGGGACGGGTGAGGGGAATTCTTCGGGGAAGGGTTAGGGTTAGGCTTCGGGCCAGGGTTAGGGTTAGGGGAAAGGGACGATTTATGGTCCGGGTGAGGGTACGACAACGGTTTAGGGAGAGCGTACGTGTGAGGGCACGGGTTAGTGTGAGCGTACGGGTTAGGATTAGGGGACGGGTGAGGGGAAGGCTTCGGGGAATGGTTAGGGTTAGGGTTCGGGCTAGCGTTAGGGTTAGGGGACGGGGACGGTTTAGGGTCCAGGTGAGCGTACGACATCGGTTTAGGGGGAGCGTACGTGTGAGGGCGCGGGTTAGTGTGAGCGTACGGGTTAGGATTAGGGGACGGTTGAGGGGAAGGCTTCGGGGAAGGGTTAGGGTTAGGGTTCGGGCTAGGGTTAGGGTTAGGGGACGGGGACGGTTTAGGGTCCAGGTGAGCGTACGAAAACGGTTTAGGGGGAGCGTACGTGTGAGGGAGCGCGATAGTGTGAGCGTACGTTTTAGGATTAGGTGACGGGTGAGGGGAAGGCTTCGGGGAAGGGTTAGGGTTAAGTTTCGGGCTAGGGTTAGGGTTAGGGGACGGGGACGGTTTAGGGTCCAGGTGAGGGTACGACAACGGTTTAGGGGGAGCGTACGTGTGAGGGCACGGGTTAGTGTGAGCGTACGGGTTAGGATTAGGGTACGGGTGAGGGTAAGGCTTCGGGGAAGGGTTAGGGTTAGGGTTCGGGCTATGGTTAGGGTTAGGGGACGGGGACGGTTTAGGGTCCAGGTGAGGGTATGACAACTGTTTAGGGGGAGCGTACGTGTGAGGGCGCAGGTTAGTGTGAGCGTACGGGTTAGGATTAGGGGACGGGTTAGGGTAAGGCTTCGGGGAAGGGTTAGTGTTAGGGTTCGGGCTAGGGTTAGGGTTAGGGGATGGGGACGGTTTAGGGTCCAGGTGAGGGTACGGCAACGGTTTCGGGGGAGCGTACGTGTGAGGGCGCGGGTTATTGTGAGCGTACGGGTTAGGATTAGGGGACGGGTGAGGGTAAGGCTTCAGGGAAGCTTTAGGGTTAGGGTTCAGGCTAGGGTTAGGGTTAGGGACGGGGCCAGTTTAGGGTCCAGGTGAGGGTACGACAATGGTTTAGGGGGAGGGTACATGTGAGGGCGCGGGTTAGTGTTAGCGTACGGGTTAGGATTAGGGGACGGATTAGGGTAAGGCTTCGGGGAAGGGTTAGGGTTAGGGTCCGGTTAGGGTTAGGGTTAGGGGATGGGGACGGTTTAGGGTCAAGGTGAGGGTACGACAACGGTTTAGGGGGGCGCACGTGTGAGGGCGCGGGTTAGTGTGAGCGTACGGGTAGAATTAGGGGAAGGGTGAGGGTAAGGCTTCGGGGAAGTGTTAGCTTTAGGGTTCGGGCTAGGGTTAGGTTTAGGAGACGGGGACGGTTTAGGGCCCAGGTGAGGGTACAACAACGGTTTAGGGGGAGAGTACGTGTGAGGGCGCGGGTTAGTGTGAGCGTACGGGTTAGGATTAGGGGACGTGTGAGGGTAAGGCTTCGGGGAAGGGTTAGGGTTAGGGTTGGGGCAAGGGTTAGGGTTAGGGGACGGGGACGGTTTTGGGTCCAGGTAAGGGTACGACAACGGTTTAGGGGGAGCGTACGTGTGAGGGCGCGGGTTAGTGGGAGCGTACGGGTTAGGATTAGGGGACGGGTGAGGGGAAGGCTTCGGGGAAGGGTTAGGGTTAGGGTGCGGGCTAGGGTTAGGGTTAGGGGACGGGCTAGGGTTAGGGTTAGGGGACGGGGACGGTTTAGGGTCCAGGTGAGGGTACGACAACGGTTTAGGGGGGTTGTACGTGTGAGGGCGTGGGTTAGTGTGGGAGTACGGATTAGGATTAGGGGACGGGTGAGGGTAAGGCTTCGGGGAAGTGTTAGGGTTAGGGTTCGGGCTAGGGTTAGGGGACGGGACGGTTTAGGGTCCAGGTGAGGGTACGACAACGGTTTAGGGGGAGCGTACGTGTGAGGGCGCGGGTTAGTGTGAGCGAACGGGTTAGGAATAGGGGACGTGTGAGGGTAAGGCTTCGGGGAAGGGTTAGGGTTAGGGTTCAGGCAAGGGTTAGGGTTAGGGGACGGGGACGGCTTTGGGTCCAGGTAAGGGTACGACAGCGGTTTAGGGGGAGCGTACGTGTGAGGGCGCGGGTTAGTGTGAGCGTACGGGTTAGGATTAGGGGACGGGTGAGGGTAAGGCTTCGGGGAAGGGTTAGGGTTAGGGTTCGGGCTAGGGTTAGGGTTAGGGGACTGGGACGGTTTAGGGTCCAGGTGAGGGTACGACAACGGTTTAGGGGGGTTGTACGTGTGAGGGCGTGGGTTAGTGTGGTCGTACGGGTTAGGGTTAGGGGACGGGTGAGGGGAAGGCTTCGGGGAAGGGTTAGGGTTAGGGTTCGGGCTAGGGTTAGGGTTAGGGGACGGGGACGGTTTAGGGTCCAGGTGAGGGTACGACAACGGTTTAGGGGGAGCGTACGTGTGAGGGCACCGGTTAGTGTGGGCGTACGGGTTAGGATTAGGGGACGGGTGAGGGGAAGGCTTCGGGGAAGGGTTAGGGTTAGGGTTCGGGCTAGGGTTAGGGTTAGGGGACGGGGACGGTTTAGGGTCCAGCTGAGTGTACGACAACGGTTTAGGGGGAGCGTATGTGTGATGGCGCGGGTAAGTGTGAGCGTACGGGTTAGGATTAGGGGAAGGGTGAGGGGAATTCTTCGGGGAAGGGTTAGGGTTAGGCTTCGGGCCAGGGTTAGGGTTAGGGGAAAGGGACGATTTATGGTCCGGGTGAGGGTACGACAACGGTTTAGGGAGAGCGTACGTGTGAGGGCACGGGTTAGTGTGAGCGTACGGGTTAGGATTAGGGGACGGGTGAGGGGAAGGCTTCGGGGAATGGTTAGGGTTAGGGTTCGGGCTAGCGTTAGGGTTAGGGGACGGGGACGGTTTAGGGTCTAGGTGAGCGTACGACATCGGTTTAGGGGGAGCGTACGTGTGAGGGCGCGGGTTAGTGTGAGCGTACGGGTTAGGATTAGGGGACGGTTGAGGGGAAGGCTTCGGGGAAGGGTTAGGGTTAGGGTTCGGGCTAGGGTTAGGGTTAGGGGACGGGGACGGTTTAGGGTCCAGGTGAGCGTACGAAAACGGTTTAGGGGGAGCGTACGTGTGAGGGAGCGCGATAGTGTGAGCGTACGTTTTAGGATTAGGTGACGGGTGAGGGGAAGGCTTCGGGGAAGGGTTAGGGTTAGGATTCGTGCTAGGGTTAGGGTTAGGGGACGGGGACGGTTTAGGGTCCAGGTGAGGGAACGAAAACGGTTTAGGGGGAGCATACGTGTGAGGACGTGGGTTAGTGTGATCGTACGGGTTAGGATTACGGGACGGGTGAGGGTAAGACTTCTGGGAAGGGTTAGGGTTAGGGTTCGGGCTAGGGTTAGGTTTAGGGGACGGGGAGTGTTAAGGGTCCAGGTGAGGGTACGACAACGGTTTAGGGGGAGCGTACGTGTGAGGGCGCGGGTTATTGTGAGCGTACGGGTTCAGATTAGGGGACGGGTGAGGGGAAGGCTTCGGGGAAGGGTTAGGGTTAGGGTTCGGGCTAGGGTTAGGGTTAGGGGACGGGGACGGTTTAGGGTCCAGGTGAGGGTACGACAACGGTTTAGGGGGAGCGTACGTGTGAGGGCGCGGGTTAGTGTGAGCGTACGGGTTAGGATTAGGGGACGGGTGAGGGGAAGGCTTCGGGGAAGGGTTAGGGTTAGGGTTCGGGCTAGGGTTAGAGTTAGGGGACGGGGACGGTTTAGGGTCCAGGTGAGGGTACGAGAAAAGTTGAGGGGGAGCGTACGTGTGAGGGCACGGGTTAGTGTGGGCGTACGGGTTAGGATTAGGGGACGGGTGAGGGGAAGGCTTCGGGGAAGTGTTAGGGTTAGGGTTCGGGCTAGGGTTAGGGTTAGGGGACGGGGACGGTTTAGGGTCCAGGTGAGGGTACGACAACGGTTTAGGGGGAGCGTACGTGTGAGGGCGCGGGTTAGTGTGGGCGTACGGGTTAGGATTAGGGGACGGGTGAGGGGAAGGCTTCGGGGAAGTGTTAGGGTTAGGGTTCGGGCTAGGGTTAGGGTTAGGGGACGGGGACGGTTTAGGGTCCAGGTGAGGGTACGACAACGGTTTAGGGGGAGTGTACGTGTGAGGGCGCGGGTTAGTGTGGGCGTACGGGTTAGGATTAGGGGACGGGTGAGGGGAAGGCTTCGGGGAAGTGTTAGGGTTAGGGTTCGGGCTAGGGTTAGGGTTAGGGGACGGGGACGGTTTAGGGTCCAGGTGAGGGTACGACAACGGTTTAGGGGGAACGTACGTGTGAGGGCGCGGGTTAGTGTGGTCGTACGGGTTAGGATTAGGGGACGGGTGAGGGGAAGGCTTCGGGGAAGGGTTAGGGTTAGGGTTCGGGCTAGGGTTAGGGTTAGGGGACGGGGACGGTTTAGGGTCCAGGTGAGGGTACGACAACGGTTTAGGGGGAGCGTACATGTGAGGGCGCGGGTTAGTGTGGGCGTACGGGTTAGGATTAGGGGACGGGTGAGGGGAAGGCTTCGGGGAAGGTTTAGGGTTAGGGTTCGGGCTAGGGTTAGGTTTAGGGGAAGGGGACGGTTTAGGGTCCAGGTGAGGGTACGACAACGGTTTAGGGTGAGCGTACGTGTGAGGGCGCGGGTTAGTGTGAGCGTACGGATTAGGATTAGGGGACGGGTGAGGGGAAGGCTTCGGGGAAGGGTTAGGGTTAGGGTTCGGGCTAGGGTTAGGGTTAGGGGACGGGGACGGTTTAGGGTCCAGGTGTGGGTACGACAACAGTTTAGGGGGAGCGTACGTGTGAGGGCGCGGGTTAGTGTGTGCGTACGGGTTAGGATTAGGGGACGGGTGAGGGGAAGGCTTCGGGGAAGGGTTAGGGTTAGGGTTCGGGCTAGGGTTAGGGTTAGGGGACGGGGACGGTTTAGGGTCCAGGTGAGGGTACGACAACGGTTTAGGGGGAGCGTACGTGTGAGGGCGCGGGTTAGTGTGAGCGTACGGGTTACGATTAGGGGACGGGTGAGGGGAAGGCTTCGGGGAAGGGTTAGGGTTAGGGTTCGGGCTAGGGTTAGGGTTAGGGGACGGGGACGGTTTAGGGTGCAGGTGAGGGTACGAGAAAAGTTAAGGGGGAGCGTACGTGTGAGGGCACGGGTTAGTGTGGGCGTACGGGTTAGGATTAGGGGACGGGTGAGGGGAAGGTTTCGGGGAAGGGTTAGTGTTAGGGTTCGGGCTAGGGTTAGGGTTAGGGGACGGGGATGGTTTAGGGTCCAGGTGAGGGTACGACAACGTTTTAGGGGGAGCGTACGTGTGAGGGCGCAGGTTAGTTTGGTCGTACGGGTTAGGATTAGGGGACGGGTGAGGGGAAGGCTTCGGGGATGGGTTAGGGTTAGGGTTCGGGCTAGGGTTAGGGAACGGGGACGGATTAGGGTCCAAGTGAGGGTACGACAATGGTTTAGGGGGAGCGTACGTGTGAGGGCGCGAGTTAGTGTGGGCGTACGGGTTAGGATTAGGGGACGGGTGAGGGGAAGGCTTCAGGGAAGGGTTAGGGTTCGGGCTAGGGTTAGGGTTAGGGGACGGGGACGGTTTAGGGTCCAGGTGAGGGTACGACAACGGTTTAGGGGGAGCGTATGTGGGAGGGCGCGGGTCAGTGTGGGCGTACGGGTTAGGATTAGGGGACGGGTGATGGGAAGGCTTCGGGGAAGGGTTAGGGTTAGGGTTCGGGCTAGGGTTAGGGTTAGGGGACGGGGACGGTTTAGGGTCCAGGTGTGGGTACGACAACGGTTTAGGGGGAGCGTACGTGTGAGGGCGTGGGTTAGTGTGAGCATACGGGTTAGGATTAGGGGACGGGTGAGGGGAAGGCTTCGGGGAAGGGTTAGGGTTAGGGTTCGGGCTAGGGTTAGGGTTAGGGGACGGGGACGGTTTAGGGTCCAGGTGAGGGTATGACAACGGTTTAGGGGGAGTGTACGTGTGAGGGCGCGGGTTAGTGTGGGCGTACAGGTTAGGATTAGGGGACGGGTGAGGGGAAGGCTTCGGGGAAGGGTTAGGGTTAGGGTTCGGGCTAGGGTTAGGGTTAGGGGACGGGGACGGTTTAGGGTCCAGGTGAGGGTACGACAACGGTTTAGGGGTAGCGTACGTGTGAGGGCGCGGGTTAGTGTGGGCGTACGGGTTAGGATTAGGGGACGGGTGAGGGGAAGGCTTCGGGGAAGGGTTAGGGTTAGGGTTCAGGCTAGGGTTAGGTTTAGGGGACGGGGACGGTTTAGGGTCCAGGTGAGGGTACGACAACGGTTTAGGGGGAGTGTACGTTGAGGGCGCGGGTTAGTGTGGGCGTACAGGTTAGGATTAGGGGACGGGTGAGGGGAAGGCTTTGGGGAAGTGTTAGGGTTAGGGTTTGGGCTAGGGTTAGGGTTAGGGGACGGGGACGGTTTAGGGTCCAGGTGTGGGTACGATAACGGTTTAGGGGGAGCGTACGTGTGAGGGCGCGGGTTAGTGTGAGCGTACGGGTTAGGATTAGGGGACGGGTGAGGGGAAGGCTTCGGGGAAGTGTTAGGGTTAGGGTTCGGGCTAGGGTTAGGGTTAGGGAACGGGGACGGTCTAGGGTCCAGGTGAGGGTACGACAACGGTTTAGGGGGAGCGTACATGTGAGTGCGCGGGTTAGTGTGGGCGTACGGGTTAGGATTAGGGGACGGGTGAGGGGAATGCTTCGGGGAAGGGTTAGGGTTAGGGTTCGGGCTAGGGTTAGGGTTAGGGGACGGGGACGGTTTAGGGTCCAGGTGAGCGTACGAAAACGGTTTAGGGGGAGCGTACGTGTGAGGGAGCGCGATAGTGTGAGCGTACGGTTTAGGATTAGGTGACGGGTGAGGGGAAGGCTTCGGGGAAGGGTTAGGGTTAGGGTTCGTGCTAGGGATAGGGTTAGGGGACGGGGACGGTTTAGGGTCCAGGTGAGGGAACGACAACGGTTTAGGGGGAGCATACGTGTGAGGGCGTGGGTTAGTGTGATCGTACGGGTTAGGATTACGGGACGGGTGAGGGTAAGACTACTGGGAAGGTTTAGGGTTAGGGTTCGGGCTAGGGTTAGGTTTAGGGGACGGGGAGTGTTAAGGGTCCAGGTGAGGGTACAACAACGGTTTAGGGGGAGCGTACGTGTGAGGGCGCGGGTTATTGTGAGCGTACGGGTTCGGATTAGGGGACGGGTGAGGGGAAGGCTTCGGGGAAGGGTTAGGGTTAGGGTTCGGGCTAGGGTTAGGGTTAGGGGACGGGGACGGTTTAGGGTCCAGGGGAGGGCACGACAACGGTTTATGGGGAGCGTACGTGTGAGGGCGCGGGTTAGTGTGAGCGTACGGGTTAGGATTAGGGGACGGGTGAGGGGAAGGCTTCGGGGAAGGGTTAGGGTTAGGGTTCGGGCTAGGGTTAGAGTTAGGGGACGGGGACGGTTTAGGGTCCAGGTGAGGGTACGAGAAAAGTTAAGGGGGAGCGTATGTGTGAGGGCACGGGTTAGTGTGGGCGTACGGGTTAGGATTAAGGGACGGGTGAGGGGAAGGCTTCGGGGAAGGGTTAGGGTTAGGGTTCGGGCTAGGGTTAGGGTTAGGGAACGGGGACGGTTTAGGGTCCAGGTGAGGGTACGACAACGGTTTAGGGGGAGCGTACGTGTGAGGGCGCGGGTTAGTGTGGTCGTATGGGTTAGGATTAGGGGACAGGTGAGGGGAAGGCTTCAGGGAAGGGTTAGGGTTAGGGTTCGGGCTAGGTTTAGGGTTAGGGGACGGGGACGGTTTAGGGTCCAGGTGAGGGTACGACAACGGTTTAGTGGGAGCGTACGTGTGAGGGCGCGGGTTAGTGTGGGCGTACGGGTTAGGATTAGGGGACGGGTGAGGGGAAGGCATCGGGGAAGGGTTAGGTTTAGGGTTCAAGCTAGGGTTAGGGTTAGGGGACGGGGACGGTTTAGGGTCCAGGTGAGGGTACGACAACGGTTTAGGGGGAGTGTACGTGTGAGGGCGCGGGTTAGTGTGGGCGTACAGGTTAGGATTAGGGGACGGGTGAGGGGAAGGCTTCGGGGAAGGGTTAGGGTTAGGGTTCGGGCTAGGGTTAGGGTTAGGGGACGGGGACGGTTTAGGGTCCAGGTGAGGGTACGACAACGGTTTAGGGGGAGCGTACGTGTGAGGGCGCGGGTTAGTGTCGGCGTACGGGTTAGGATTATGGGACGGGTGAGGGGAAGGCTTCGGTGAAGGGTTAGGGTTAGCGTTCGGGCTAGGGTTAGGGTTAGGGGACGGGGACGGTTTAGGGTCCAGGTGAGGGTACGACAACGGTTTAGGGGGAGCGTACGTGTGAGGGCGAGGGTTAGTGTGGTCGTACGGGTTAGGATTAGGGGACGGGTGAGGGGAAGGCTTCGGGGAAGGGTTAGGGTTAGGGTTCGGGCTAGGGTTAGGGTTAGGGGACGGGGACGGTTTAGGGTCCAGGTGAGGGTACGACAATGGTTTAGGGGAAGCGTACGTGTGAGGGCGCGGGTTAGTGTGGGCGTACGGGATAGGATTAGGGGACGGGTGAGGGGAAGGCTTCGGGGAAGGGTTAGGGTTAGTGTTCGGGCTAGGGTTAGGGTTAGGGGAAGGGGACGGTTTAGGGTCCAGGTGAGGGTACGACAACGGTTTAGGGGGAGCGTACGTGTGAGGGCGCGGGATAGTGTGAGCGTACGGGTTAGGATTAGGGGACGGGTGAGGGGAAGGCTTCGGGGAAGGGTTAGGGTTAGGGTTCGGGCTAGGGTTAGGGTTAGGGGATGGGGACGGTTTAAGGTCCAGGTGAGGGTACGACAACGGTTTAGGGGGAGCGTACGTGTGAGGGCGCGGGTTAGTGTGAGCGTACGGGTTAGGATTAGGGGACGGGTGAGGGTAAGGCTTCGGGGAAGGGTTAGGGTTAGGGTTCGGGCTAGGGTTAGGGTCAGGGGACGGGGACGGTTTAGGGTCCAGGTGAGGGTACGACAACGGTTTAGGGGGAGCGTACGTGTGAGGGCGCGGGTTAGTGTGAGCGTACGGGTTAGAATTAGGGGACGGGTGATGGGAAGGCTTCGGGGAAGGGTTAGGGTTAGGGTTCGGGCTAGGGTTAGGGTTAGGGGATGGGGACGGTTTAGGGTCCAGGTGAGGGTACGACAACGGTTTAGGGGGAGCGTACGTGTTAGGGCGCGGGTTAGTGTGGGCGTACGGGTTAGGATTAGGGGACGGGTGAAGGGAAGGCTTCGGGGAAGGGTTAGGGTTAGGGTTCGGGCTAGGGTTAGGGTTAGGGGATGGGGACGGTTTAGGGTCCAGGTGAGGGTACGACAACGGTTTAGGGGGAGCGTACGTGTGAGGGCGCGGGTTAGTGTGGGCGTACGGGTTAGGATTAGGGGACGGGTGAAGGGAAGGCTTCGGGGAAGGGTTAGGGTTAGGGTTCGGGCTAGGGTTATGGTTAGGGGACGGGGACGGTTTAGGGTCCAGGTGAGGGTACGACAACGGTTTAGGGGGAGCGTACGTGTGACGGCGCGGGTTAGTGTGGACGTACGGGTTAGGATTAGGGGACGGGTGAGGGGAAGGCTTCGGGGAAGGGTTAGGGTTAGGGTTCGGGCTAGGGTTAGGGTTAGGGGACGGGGACGGTTTAGGGTCCAGGTGAGGGTACGACAACGGTTTAGGGGGAGCGTACGTGTGAGGGCGCGGGTTAGTGTGAGCGTACGGGTTAGAATTAGGGGACGGGTGATGGGAAGGCTTCGGGGAAGGGTTAGGGTTAGGGTTCGGGCTAGGGTTAGGGTTAGGGGACGGGGACGGTTTAGGGTCCAGGTGAGGGTACGACAACGGTTTACGGGGAGCGTACGTGTGAGGGCGCGGGTTAGTGTGAGCGTACGGATTAGGATTAGGGGAAGGGTGAGGGGAAGGCTTCGGGGAAGGGTTAGGGTTAGGGTTCGGGCTAGGGTTAGGGTTAGGGGACGGGGACGGTTTAGGGTCCAGGTTAGGGTACGACAACGGTTTAGGGGGAGCGTAAGTGTGAGGGCGCAGGTTAGTGTGAGCGTACGGGTTAGGATTAGGGGACGGGTGAGGGGAAGGCTTCGGGGAAGGGTTAGGGTTAGGGTTCGGGCTAGGGTTAGGGTTAGGGGACGGGGACGGTTTAGGGTCCAGGTGAGGGTACGACAACGGTTTAGGGGGAGCGTACGTGTGAGGGCGCAGGTTAGTGTGAGCGTACGGGTTAGGATTAGGGGACGGGTGATGGGAACGCTTCGGGGAAGGGTTAGGGTTAGGGTTCGGGCTAGGGTTAGGGTTATGGGACGGGGACGGTTTAGGGTCCAGGTGAGGGTACGACAACGGTTTAGGAGGAGCGTACGTGTGAGGGCGCGGGTTAGTGTGAGCGTACGGGTTAGGATTAGGGGACGGGTGAGGGGAAGGCTTCGGGGAAGGGTTAGGGTTAGGGTTCGGGCTAGGGTTAGGGTTAGGGGATGGGGACGGTTTAGGGTCCAGGTGAGGGTACGACAACGGTTTAGTGGGAGCGTACGTGTGAGGGCGCGGGTTAGTGTGAGCGTACGGGTTAGGATTAGGGGACGTGTGAGGGGAAGGCTTCGGGGAAGGGTTAGGGTTAGGGTTCGGGCTAGGGTTAGGGTCAGGGGACGGGGACGGTTTAGGGTGCAGGTGAGGGTACGAGAAAAGTTAAGGGGGAGCGTACGTGTGAGGGCACGGGTTAGTGTGGGCGTACGGGTTAGGATTAGGGGACGGGTGAGGGGAAGGTTTCGGGGAAGGGTTAGTGTTAGGGTTCGGGCTAGGGTTAGGGTTAGGGGACGGGGATGGTTTAGGGTCCAGGTGAGGGTACGACAACGTTTTAGGGGGAGCGTACGTGTGAGGGCGCGGGTTAGTTTGGTCGTACGGGTTAGGATTAGGGGACGGGTGAGGGGAAGGCTTCGGGGATGGGTTAGGGTTAGGGTTCGGGCTAGGGTTAGGGAACGGGGACGGATTAGGGTCCAGGTGAGGGTACGACAACGGTTTAGGGGGAGCGTACGTGTGAGGGCGCGAGTTAGTGTGGGCGTACGGGTTAGGATTAGGGGACGGGTGAGGGGAAGGCTTCGGGGAAGGGTTAGGGTTCGGGCTAGGGTTAGGGTTAGGGGACGGGGACGGTTTAGGGTCCAGGTGAGTGTACGACAACGGTTTAGGGGGAGCATACGTTTGAGGGCGCGGGTTATTGTGAGCCTACGGGTTAGGATTAGGGGACGGGTGAGGGGAAGGCTTCGGGGAAGGGCTAGGGTTAGGGTTTGGGCTAGGGTTAGGGTTAGGGGACGGGGACGGTTTAGGGTCCAGGTGAGGGTACGACAACGGTTTAGGAGGAGCGTACGTGTGAGGGCGCGGGTTAGTGTGAGCGTACGGGTTAGGATTAGGGGACGGGTGAGGGGAAGGCTTCGGGGAAGGGTTAGGGTTAGGGTTCGGGCTATGGTTAGGGTTAGGGGATGGGGACGGTTTAGGGTCCAGGTGAGGGTACGACAACGGATTAGGGGGAGCGTACGTGTGAGGGCGAGGGTTAGTGTGAGCGTACGGGTTAGGATTAGGGGACGGGTGAGGGGAAGGCTTCGGGGAAGGGTTAGGGTTAGGGTTCGGGCTAGGGTTAGGGTCAGGGGACGGGAACGGTTTAGGGTGCAGGTGAGGGTACGAGAAAAGTTAAGGGGGAGCGTACGTGTGAGGGCACGGGTTAGTGTGGGCGTACGGGTTAGGATTAGGGGACGGGTGAGGGGAAGGTTTCGGGGAAGGGTTAGTGTTAGGGTTCGGGCTAGGGTTAGGGTTAGGGGACGGGGATGGTTTAGGGTCCAGGTGAGGGTACGACAACGTTTTAGGGGGAGCGTACGTGTGAGGGCGCGGGTTAGTTTGGTCGTACGGGTTAGGATTAGGGGACGGGTGAGGGGAAGGCTTCGGGGATGGGTTAGGGTTAGGGTTCGGGCTAGGGTTAGGGAACGGGGACGGATTAGGGTCCAGGTGAGGGTACGACAACGGTTTAGGGGGAGCGTACGTGTGAGGGCGCGAGTTAGTGTGGGCGTACGGGTTAGGATTAGGGGACGGGTGAGGGGAAGGCTTTGGGGAAGGGTTAGGGTTCGGGCTAGGGTTAGGGTCAGGGGACGGGGACGGTTTAGGGTCCAGGTGAGTGTACGACAACGGTTTAGGGAGAGCGTACGTGTGAGGGCACGGGTTAGTGTGAGCGTACGGGTTAGGATTAGGGGACGGGTGAGGGGAAGGCTTCGGGGAAGGGTTAGGGTTAGGGTTCGGGCTAGGGTTAGGGTTAGGGGACGGGGACGGTTTAGGGTCCAGGTGAGGGTACGACAACGGTTTAGGGGGAGCGTACGTGTGAGGGCGCCGGTTAGTGTGGGCGTACGGGTTAGGATTCGGGGACGGGTGAGGGGAAGGCTTCGGGGAAGGGTTAGGGTTAGGGTTCGGGCTAGGGTTAGGGTTAGGGGATGGGGACGGTTTAGGGTCCAGGTGAGGGTATGACAACCGTTTAGGGGGAGCGTACGTGTGAGGGCGCGGGTTAGTGTGGGCGTACGGATTAGGATTAGGGGACGGGTGAGGGGAAGGCTTCGGGGAAGGGTTAGGGTTAGGGTTCGGGCTAGGGTTAGGGTTAGGGGACGGGGACGGTTTAGGGTCCAGGTGAGGGTACGACAACGGTTTAAGGGGAGCGTACGTGTGAGGGCGCGGGTCAGTGTGGGCGTACGGGTTAGGATTAGGGGACGTGTGAGAGGAAGGCTTCGGGGAAGTGTTAGGGTTGGGGTTCGGGCTAGGGTTAGGGTTAGGGGACGGGGACGGTTTAGGGTCCAGGTGAGGGTACGACAACGGTTTAGGAGGAGCGTACGTGTGAGGGCGCGGGTTAGTGTGGGCGTACGGGTTAGGATTAGGGGACGTGTGAGGGGAAGGCTTCGGGGAAGGGTTAGGGTTAGGGTTCGGGCTAGGGTTAGGGTTAGGGGACGGGGATGGTTTAGGGTCCAGGTGAGGGTACGACAACGGTTAAGGGGGAGCGTACGTGTGAGGGCGCCGGTTAGTGTGGGCGTATGGGTTAGGATTCGGGGACGGGTGAGGGGAAGGCTTCGGGGAAGGGTTAGGGTTAGGGTTCGGGCTAGGGTTAGGTTTAGGGGACGGGGACGGTTTAGGGTCCAGGTGAGGGTACGACAACGGTTTAGGGGGAACGTACGTGTGAGGGCGCGGGTTAGTGTGAGCGTACGGCTTAGGATTAGGGGACGGGTGAGGGGAAGGCTTCGGGGAAGGGCTAAGGTTAGGGTTCGGGCTAGGGTTATGGATAGGGGACGGGGACGGTTTAGGGTCCACGTGACGGTACGTCAACGGTTTAGGGGGAGCGTACGTGTGAGGGCGCGGGTTAGTCTGAGCGTACGGGTTAGGATTAGGGGACGGGTGAGGGGAAGGCTTCGGGGAAGGTTTAGGGTTAGGGTTCGGGCTAGGGTTAGGGTTAGGGGACGGGGACGGTTTAGGGTCCAGGTGAGCGTACGAAAACGGTTTAGGGGGAGCGTACGTGTGAGGGAGCGCGATAGTGTGAGCGTACGGTTTAGGATTAGGTGACGGGTGAGGGGAAGGCTTCGGGGAAGGGTTAGGTTTAGTGTTCGTGCTAGGGTTAGGGTTAGGGGACGGGGACGGTTTAGGGTCCAGGTGAGGGAACGACAACGGTTTAGGGGGAGCATACGTGTGAGGGCGTGGGTTAGTGTGATCGTACGGGTTAGGATTACGGGACGGGTGAGGGTAAGACTTCTGGGAAGGGTTAGGGTTAGGGTTCGGGCTAGGGTTAGGTTTAGGGGACGGGGAGTGTTAAGGGTCCAGGTGAGGGTACGACAACGGTTTAGGGGGAGCGTACGTGTGAGGGCGCGGGTTACTGTGAGCGTACGGGTTCGGATTAGGGGACGGGTGAGGGGAAGGCTTCGGGGAAGGGTTAGGGTTAGGGTTCGGGCTAGGGTTAGGGTTAGGGGACGGGGACGGTTTAGGGTCCAGGTGAGGGTACGACAACGGTTTAGGGGGAGCGTACGTGTGAGGGCGCGGGTTAGTGTTTGCGTACGGGTTAGGATTAGGGGACGGGTGAGGGGAAGGCTTCGGGGAAGGGTTAGGGTTAGGGTTCGGGCTAGGGTTAGAGTTAGGGGACGGGGACGGTTTAGGGTCCAGGTGAGGGTACGAGAAAAGTTGAGGGGGAGCGTATGTCTGAGGGCACGGGTTAGTGTGGGCGTACGGGTTAGGATTAGGGGACGGGTGAGGGGAAGGCTTCGGGGAAGGGTTAGGGTTAGGGTTCGGGCTAGGGTTAGGGTTAGGGGAAGGGGACGGTTTAGGGTCCAGGTGAGGGTACGACAACGGTTTAGGGGGAGCGTACGTGTTAGGGCGCGGGTTAGTGTGAGCGTACGGGTTAGGATTAAGGGACGGGTGAGGGGAAGGCTTCGGGGAAGGGTTAGGGTTAGGGTTCGGGCTAGGGTTAGGGTTAGGGGACGGGGACGGTTTAGGGTCCAGGTGAGGGTACGACAACGGTTTAGGGGGAGCGTACGTGTGAGGGCGCGGCTCAGTGTGGGCGTACGGGTTAGGATTAGGGGACGGGTGAGGGGAAGGCTTCGGGGAAGTGTTAGGGTTAGGGTTCGGGCTAGGGTTAGGTTTAGGGGACGGGGACGGTTTAGGGTCCAGGTGTGGGTACGACAACGGTTTAGGGGGAGCGTACGTGTGAGGGCGCGGGTTAGTGTGAGCGTGCGGGTTAGGATTAGGGTACGGGTGAGGGGAAGGCTTCGGGGAAGGGTTAGGGTTAGGGTTCGGGCTAGGGTTATGGTTAGGGGACGGGGACGGTTTAGGGTCCAGGTGAGGGTACGACAACGGTTTAGGGGGAGCATACGTGTGAGGGCGCGGGTTAGTGTGGGCGTACGGGTTAGGATTAGGGGACGGGTGAGGGGAAGGCTTCGGGGAAGGGTTAGGGTTAGGGTTCGGGCTAGGGTTAGGGTTAGGGGACGGGGACGGTTTAGGGTCCAGGTGAGGGTACGACAACGGTTTAGGGGGAGTGTACGTGTGAGGGCGCGGGTTAGTGTGGGCGTACGGGTTAGGATTAGGGGACGGGTGAGGGGAAGGCTTCGGGGAAGGGTTAGGGTTCGGGTTCGGGCTAGGGTTAGGGTTAGGGGACGGGGACGGTTTAGGGTCCAGGTGAGGGTACGACAACGGTTTAGGGGGAACGTACGTGTGAGGGCGCGGGTTAGTGTGGTCGTACGGGTTAGGATTAGGGGACGGGTGAGGGGAAGGCTTCAGGGAAGGGTTAGGGTTAGGGTTCGGGCTAGGGTTAGGGTTAGGGGAAGGGGACGGTTTAGGGTCCAGGTGAGGGTACGACAACGGTTTAGGGGGAGCATACGTGTGAGGGCGTGGGTTAGTGTGATCGTACGGGTTAGGATTACGGGACGGGTGAGGGTAAGACTTCTGGGAAGGGTTAGGGTTAGGGTTCGGGCTAGGGTTAGGTTTAGGGGACGGGGAGTGTTAAGGGTCCAGGTGAGGGTACGACAACGGTTTAGGGGGAGCGTACGTGTGAGGGCGCGGGTTAGTGTGAGCGTACGGGTTAGGATTAGGGGACGGGTGAGGGGAAGGCTTCGGGGAAGCGTTAGGGTTAGGGTTCGGGCTAGGGTTAGAGTTAGGGGACGGGGACGGTTTAGGGTCCAGGTGAGGGTACGAGAAAAGTTGAGGGGGAGCGTACGTGTGAGGGCACGGGTTAGTGTGGGCGTACGGGTTAGGATTAGGGGACGGGTGAGGGGAAGGCTTCGGGGAAGGGTTAGGGTTAGGGTTCGGGCTAGGGTTAGGGTTAGGGGAAGGGGACGGTTTAGGGTCCAGGTGAGGGTACGACAACGGTTTAGGGGGAGCATACGTGTGAGGGCGTGGGTTAGTGTGATCGTACGGGTTAGGATTACGGGACGGGTGAGGGTAAGACTTCTGGGAAGGGTTAGGGTTAGGGTTCGGGCTAGGGTTAGGTTTAGGGGACGGGGAGTGTTAAGGGTCCAGGTGAGGGTACGACAACGGTATAGGGGGAGCGTACGTGTGAGGGCGCGGGTTAGTGTGAGCGTACGGGTTAGGATTAGGGGACGGGTGAGGGGAAGGCTTCGGGGAA
Source organism: Leucopleurus acutus (assembly GCF_964270905.1). NCBI lineage: Eukaryota > Metazoa > Chordata > Mammalia > Artiodactyla > Delphinidae > Leucopleurus > Leucopleurus acutus. The sequence continues at coordinate 561,276 of NC_139153.1, read as the reverse complement.
GCGTTAGGGTTAGGGTTCGGGCTAGGGTTAGAGTTAGGGGACGGGGACGGTTTAGGGTCCAGGTGAGGGTACGACAACGGTTTAGGGGGAACGTACGTGTGAGGGCGCGGGTTAGTGTGAGCGTACGGCTTAGGATTAGGGGACGGGTGAGGGGAAGGCTTCGGGGAAGGGCTAAGGTTAGGGTTCGGGCTAGGGTTATGGATAGGGGACGGGGACGGTTTAGGGTCCACGTGACGGTACGTCAACGGTTTAGGGGGAGCGTACGTGTGAGGGCGCGGGTTAGTCTGAGCGTACGGGTTAGGATTAGGGGACGGGTGAGGGGAAGGCTTCGGGGAAGGTTTAGGGTTAGGGTTCGGGCTAGGGTTAGGGTTAGGGGACGGGGACGGTTTAGGGTCCAGGTGAGCGTACGAAAACGGTTTAGGGGGAGCGTACGTGTGAGGGAGCGCGATAGTGTGAGCGTACGGTTTAGGATTAGGTGACGGGTGAGGGGAAGGCTTCGGGGAAGGGTTAGGTTTAGTGTTCGTGCTAGGGTTAGGGTTAGGGGACGGGGACGGTTTAGGGTCCAGGTGAGGGAACGACAACGGTTTAGGGGGAGCATACGTGTGAGGGCGTGGGTTAGTGTGATCGTACGGGTTAGGATTACGGGACGGGTGAGGGTAAGACTTCTGGGAAGGGTTAGGGTTAGGGTTCGGGCTAGGGTTAGGTTTAGGGGACGGGGAGTGTTAAGGGTCCAGGTGAGGGTACGACAACGGTTTAGGGGGAGCGTACGTGTGAGGGCGCGGGTTACTGTGAGCGTACGGGTTCGGATTAGGGGACGGGTGAGGGGAAGGCTTCGGGGAAGGGTTAGGGTTAGGGTTCGGGCTAGGGTTAGGGTTAGGGGACGGGGACGGTTTAGGGTCCAGGTGAGGGTACGACAACGGTTTAGGGGGAGCGTACGTGTGAGGGCGCGGGTTAGTGTTTGCGTACGGGTTAGGATTAGGGGACGGGTGAGGGGAAGGCTTCGGGGAAGGGTTAGGGTTAGGGTTCGGGCTAGGGTTAGAGTTAGGGGACGGGGACGGTTTAGGGTCCAGGTGAGGGTACGAGAAAAGTTGAGGGGGAGCGTATGTCTGAGGGCACGGGTTAGTGTGGGCGTACGGGTTAGGATTAGGGGACGGGTGAGGGGAAGGCTTCGGGGAAGGGTTAGGGTTAGGGTTCGGGCTAGGGTTAGGGTTAGGGGAAGGGGACGGTTTAGGGTCCAGGTGAGGGTACGACAACGGTTTAGGGGGAGCGTACGTGTTAGGGCGCGGGTTAGTGTGAGCGTACGGGTTAGGATTAAGGGACGGGTGAGGGGAAGGCTTCGGGGAAGGGTTAGGGTTAGGGTTCGGGCTAGGGTTAGGGTTAGGGGACGGGGACGGTTTAGGGTCCAGGTGAGGGTACGACAACGGTTTAGGGGGAGCGTACGTGTGAGGGCGCGGCTCAGTGTGGGCGTACGGGTTAGGATTAGGGGACGGGTGAGGGGAAGGCTTCGGGGAAGTGTTAGGGTTAGGGTTCGGGCTAGGGTTAGGTTTAGGGGACGGGGACGGTTTAGGGTCCAGGTGTGGGTACGACAACGGTTTAGGGGGAGCGTACGTGTGAGGGCGCGGGTTAGTGTGAGCGTGCGGGTTAGGATTAGGGTACGGGTGAGGGGAAGGCTTCGGGGAAGGGTTAGGGTTAGGGTTCGGGCTAGGGTTATGGTTAGGGGACGGGGACGGTTTAGGGTCCAGGTGAGGGTACGACAACGGTTTAGGGGGAGCATACGTGTGAGGGCGCGGGTTAGTGTGGGCGTACGGGTTAGGATTAGGGGACGGGTGAGGGGAAGGCTTCGGGGAAGGGTTAGGGTTAGGGTTCGGGCTAGGGTTAGGGTTAGGGGACGGGGACGGTTTAGGGTCCAGGTGAGGGTACGACAACGGTTTAGGGGGAGTGTACGTGTGAGGGCGCGGGTTAGTGTGGGCGTACGGGTTAGGATTAGGGGACGGGTGAGGGGAAGGCTTCGGGGAAGGGTTAGGGTTCGGGTTCGGGCTAGGGTTAGGGTTAGGGGACGGGGACGGTTTAGGGTCCAGGTGAGGGTACGACAACGGTTTAGGGGGAACGTACGTGTGAGGGCGCGGGTTAGTGTGGTCGTACGGGTTAGGATTAGGGGACGGGTGAGGGGAAGGCTTCAGGGAAGGGTTAGGGTTAGGGTTCGGGCTAGGGTTAGGGTTAGGGGAAGGGGACGGTTTAGGGTCCAGGTGAGGGTACGACAACGGTTTAGGGGGAGCATACGTGTGAGGGCGTGGGTTAGTGTGATCGTACGGGTTAGGATTACGGGACGGGTGAGGGTAAGACTTCTGGGAAGGGTTAGGGTTAGGGTTCGGGCTAGGGTTAGGTTTAGGGGACGGGGAGTGTTAAGGGTCCAGGTGAGGGTACGACAACGGTTTAGGGGGAGCGTACGTGTGAGGGCGCGGGTTAGTGTGAGCGTACGGGTTAGGATTAGGGGACGGGTGAGGGGAAGGCTTCGGGGAAGCGTTAGGGTTAGGGTTCGGGCTAGGGTTAGAGTTAGGGGACGGGGACGGTTTAGGGTCCAGGTGAGGGTACGAGAAAAGTTGAGGGGGAGCGTACGTGTGAGGGCACGGGTTAGTGTGGGCGTACGGGTTAGGATTAGGGGACGGGTGAGGGGAAGGCTTCGGGGAAGGGTTAGGGTTAGGGTTCGGGCTAGGGTTAGGGTTAGGGGAAGGGGACGGTTTAGGGTCCAGGTGAGGGTACGACAACGGTTTAGGGGGAGCATACGTGTGAGGGCGTGGGTTAGTGTGATCGTACGGGTTAGGATTACGGGACGGGTGAGGGTAAGACTTCTGGGAAGGGTTAGGGTTAGGGTTCGGGCTAGGGTTAGGTTTAGGGGACGGGGAGTGTTAAGGGTCCAGGTGAGGGTACGACAACGGTATAGGGGGAGCGTACGTGTGAGGGCGCGGGTTAGTGTGAGCGTACGGGTTAGGATTAGGGGACGGGTGAGGGGAAGGCTTCGGGGAAGCGTTAGGGTTAGGGTTCGGGCTAGGGTTAGAGTTAGGGGACGGGGACGGTTTAGGGTCCAGGTGAGGGTACGAGAAAAGTTGAGGGGGAGCGTACGTGTGAGGGCACGGGTTAGTGTGGGCGTACGGGTTAGGATTAGGGGACGCGTGAGGGGAAGGCTTCGGGGAAGGGTTAGGGTTAGGGTTCGGAATAGGGTTAGGGTTAGGGGAAGGGGACGGTTTAGGGTCCAGGTGAGGGTACAACAACGGTTTAGGGGGAGCGTACGTGTTAGGGCGCGGGTTAGTGTGAGCGTACGGGTTAGGATTAAGGGACGGGTGAGGGGAAGGCTTCAGGGAAGGGTTAGGGTTAGGGTTCGGGCTAGGGTTAGGGTTAGGGGACGGGGACGGTTTAGGGTCCAGGTGAGGGTACGACAACGGTTTAGGGGGAGTGTACGTGTGAGGGCGCGGGTCAGTGTGGGCGTACGGGTTAGGATTAGGGGACGGGTGAGGGGAAGGCTTCGGGGAAGGGTTAGGGTTAGGGTTCGGGCTAGGGTTAGGTTTAGGGGACGGGGACGGTTTAGGGTCCAGGTGTGGGTACGACAACGGTTTAGGGGGAGCGTACGTGTGAGGGCGCGGGTTAGTGTGAGCGTACGGGTTAGGATTAGGGTACGGGTGAGGGGAAGGCTTCGGGGAAGGGTTAGGGTTAGGGTTCGGGCTAGGGTTATGGTTAGGGGACGGGGACGGTTTAGGGTCCAGGTGAGGGTACGACAACGGTTTAGGGGGAGCGTACGTGTGAGGGCGCGGGTTAGTGTGGGCGTACGGGTTAGGATTAGGGGACGGGTGAGGGGAAGGCTTCGGGGAAGGGTTAGGGTTAGGGTTCGGGTTAGGGTTAGGGTTAGGGGACGGGGACGGTTTAGGGTCCAGGTGAGGGTACGACAACGGTTTAGGGGGAGTGTACGTGTGAGGGCGCGGGTTAGTGTGGACGTACGGGTTAGGATTAGGGGACGGGTGAGGGGAAGGCTTCGGGGAAGTGTTAGGGTTAGGGTTCGGGCTAGGGTTAGGGTTAGGGGACGGGGACGGTTTAGGGTCCAGGTGAGGGTACGACAACGGTTTAGGGGGAACGTACGTGTGAGGGGGCGGGTTAGTGTGGTCGTACGGGTTAGGATTAGGGGACGGGTGAGGGGAAGGCTTCAGGGAAGGGTTAGGGTTAGGGTTCGGGCTAGGGTTAGGGTTAGGGGACGGGGACGGTTTAGGGTCCAGGTGAGGGTACGACAACGGTTTAGGGGGAGCGTACGTGTGAGGGCGCGGGTTAGTGTGGGCGTACGGGTTAGGATTAGGGGACGGGTGAGGGGAAGGCTTCGGGGAAGGGTTAGGGTTAGGGTTCGGGCTAGGGTTAGGTTTAGGGGAAGGGGACGGTTTAGGGTCCAGGTGAGGGTACGACAACGGTTTAGGGGGAGCGTACGTGTGAGGGCGCGGGTTAGTGTGAGCGTACGGGTTAGGATTAGGGGACGTGTGAGGGGAAGGCTTCGGGGAAGGGTTAGGGTTAGGGTTCAGGCTAGGTTTAGGGTTAGGGGACGGGGACGGTTTAGGGTCCAGGTGTGGGTACGACAACGGTTTAGGGGGAGCGTACGTGTGAGGGCGCGTGTTAGTGTGAGCGTACGGGTTAGGATTCGGGGACGAGTGAGGGGAAGGCTTCCGGGAAGTGTTAGGGTTAGGGTTCGGGATAGGGTTAGGGTTAGGGGACGGGGACGGTTTAGGGTCCAGGTGAGGGTACGACAACGGTTTCGGGGGAGCGTACGTGTGAGGGCGTGGTTTAGTGTGAGCGTAAGGGTTAGGATTAGGGGACGGGTGATGGGAAGGCTTCGGGGAAGGGTTAGGGTTAGGGTTCGGGCTAGGGTTAGGGTTAGGGGACGGGGACGGTTTAGGGTCCAGGTGTGGGTACGACAACGGTTTAGGGGGAGCGTACGTGTGAGGGCGCGGGTTAGTGTGGGCGTACGGATTAGGATTAGGGGACGGGTGAGGGGAAGGCTTCGGGGAAGGGTTAGGGTTAGGGTTCGGGCTAGGGTTAGGGTTAGGGGACGGGGACGGTTTAGGGTCCAGGTGAGGGTACGACAACGGTTTAGGGGGAGCGTACGTGTGAGGGCGCGGGTTAGTGTGAGCGTACGGGTTAGGATTAGGGGACGGGTGAGGGGAAGGCTTCGGGGAAGAGTTAGGGTTAGGGTTCGGGTTAGGGTTAGGGTTAGGGGACGGGGACGGTTTAGGGTCCAGGTGAGGGTATGACAACGGTTTTGGGGGAGCGTACATGTGAGTGCGTGGGTTAGTGTGGGCGTACGGGTTAGGATTAGGGGACGGGTGAGGGGAATGCTTCGGGGAAGGGTTAGGGTTAGGGTTCGGGCTAGGGTTAGGGTTAGGGGACGGGGACGGTTTAGGGTCCAGGTGAGGGTACGACAACGGTTTACGGGGAGCGTACGTGTGAGGGCATGGGTTAGTGTGAGCGTACGGGTTAGGATTAGGGGACGGGTGATGGGAAGGCTTCGGGGAAGGGTTAGGGTTAGGGTTCGGGCTAGGGTTAGAGTTAGGGGACGGGGACGGTTTAGGGTCCAGGTGTGGGTACGACAACGGTTTAGGGGGAGCGTACGTGTGAGGGCGCGGGTTAGTGTGGGCGTACAGATTAGGATTAGGGGACGGGTGAGGGGAAGGCTTTGGGGAAGTGTTAGGGTTAGGGTTCGGGCTAGGGTTAGGGTTAGGGGACGGGGACGGTTTAGGGTCCAGGTGAGGGTACGACAACGGTTTAGGGGGAACGTACGTGTGAGGGCGTGGGTTAGTGTGAGCATACGGGTTAGGATTAGGGGACGGGTGAGGGGAAGGCTTCGGTGAAAGGCTAAGGTTAGGGTTCGGGCTAGGGTTATGGATAGGAGACGGCGACGGTTTAGGGTCCACGTGACGGTACGTCAACGGTTTAGGGGGAGCGTACATGTGAGTGCGCGGGTTAGTGTGGGCGTACGGGTTAGGATTAGGGGACGGGTGAGGGGAATGCTTCGGGGAAGGGTTAGGGTTAGGGTTCGGGCTAGGGTTAGGGTTAGGGGACGGGAACGGTTTAGGGTCCAGGTGAGCGTACGAAAACGGTTTAGGGGGAGCGTACGTGTGAGGGAGTGCGATAGTGTGAGCGTACGGTTTAGGATTAGGTGACGGGTGAGGGGAAGGCTTCGGGGAAGGGTTAGGGTTAGGGTTCGTGCTAGGGTTAGGGTTAGGGGACGGGGACGGTTTAGGATCCAGGTGAGGGAACGACAACGGTTTAGGAGTAGCATACGTGTGAGGGCGTGGGTTAGTGTGATCGTACGGGTTAGGATTACGGGACGGGTGAGGGTAAGACTACTGGGAAGGGTTAGGGTTAGGGTTCGGGCTAGGGTTAGGTTTAGGTGACGGGGAGTGTTAAGGGTCCAGGTGAGGGTACGACAACGGTTTAGGGGGAGCGTACGTGTGAGGGCGCGGGTTATTGTGAGCGTACGGGTTCGGATTAGGGGACGGATGAGGGGAAGGCTTCGGGGAAGTGTTAGGGTTAGGGTTCGGGCTAGGGTTAGGGTTAGGGGACGGGGACGGTTTAGGGTCCAGGTGAGGGTACGACAACGGTTTAGGGGGAGCGTACGTGTGAGGGCGCGGGTTAGTGTGAGCGTACGGGTTAGGATTAGGGGACGGGTGAGGGGAAGGCTTCGGGGAAGGGTTAGGGTTAGGGTTCGGGCTAGGGTTAGAGTTAGGGGACGGGGACGGTTTAGGGTCCAGGTGAGGGTACGAGAAAAGTTAAGGGGGAGCGTACGTGTGAGGGCACGGGTTAGTGAGGGCGTACGGGTTAGGATTAAGGGACGGGTGAGGGGAAGGCTTCGGGGAAGGGTTAGGGTTAGGGTTCGGGCTAGGGTTAGGGTTAGAGGACGGGGACGGTTTAGGGTCCAGGTGAGTGTACGACAACGTTTTAGGGGGAGTGTACGTGTGAGGGCGCGGGTTAGTGTGGTCGTACGGGTTAGGGTTAGGGGACGGGTGAGGGGAAGGCTTCGGAGAAGGGTTAGGGTTAGGGTTCGGGCTAGGGTTAGGGTTAGGGGACGGGGACGGTTTAGGGTTCAGGTGAGGGTACGACAACGGTTTAGGGGGAGCACACGTGTGAGGGCGCGGGTTAGTGTGGGCGTACGGGTTAGGATTAGGGGACGGGTGAGGGGAAGGCTACGGGGAAGTGTTAGGATTAGGGTTCGGGCTAGGGTTAGGGTTAGGGGAAGGGGACGGTTTAGGGTCCAGGTGAGGGTACGACAACGGTTTAGGGGGAGCGTACGTGTGAGGGCGCGGGTTAGTGTGAGCGTACGGGTTAGGATTAAGGGACGGGTGAGGGGAAGGCTTCGGGGAAGGGTTAGGGTTAGGGTTCGGGCTAGGGTTAGGGTTAGGGGACGGGGACGGTTTAGGGTCCAGGTGAGGGTACGACAACGATTTCGGGGGAGCGTACGTGTGAGGGCGCGGGTCAGTGTGGGCGTACGGGTTAGGATTAGGGGACGGGTGAGGGGAAGGCTTCGGGGAAGGGTTAGGGTTAGGGTTCGGGCTAGGGTTAGGGTTAGGGGACGGGGACGGTTTAGGGTCCAGGTGTGGTTACGACAACGGTTTAGGGGAAGCGTACGTGTGAGGGCGCGGGTTAGTGTGAGCGTACGGGTTAGGATTAGGGGACGGGTGAGGGGAAGGCTTCGGGGAAGGGTTAGGGTTAGGGTTCGGGCTAGGGTTATGGTTAGGGGACGGGGACGGTTAATGTCCAGGTGAGGGTACGACAACGGTTTAGGGGGAGCGTACGTGTGAGGGCGCGGGTTAGTGTGGGCGTACGGGTTAGGATTAGGGGACGGGTGAGGGGAAGGCTTCGGGGAAGGGTTAGGGTTAGGGTTCGGGCTAGGGTTAGGTTTAGGGGAAGGGGACGGTTTAGGGTCCAGGTGAGGGTACGACAACGGTTTAGGGGGAGCGTACGTGTGAGGGCGCGGGTTAGTGTGAGCGTACGGGTTAGGATTAGGGGACGGGTGAGGGGAAGGCTTCGGGGAAGGGTTAGGGTTAGGGTTCAGGCTAGGGTTAGGGTTAGGGGACGGGGACGGTTTAGGGTCCAGGTGTGGGTATGACAACGGTTTAGGGGGAGCGTACGTGTGAGGGCGCGGGTTAGTGTGAGCGTACGGGTTACGATTCGGGGACGGGTGAGGGGAAGGCTTCCGGGAAGTGTTAGGGTTAGGGTTCGGGCTAGGGTTAGGGTTAGGGGACGGGGAGGGTTTAGGGTCCAGGTGAGGGTACGACAACGGTTTCGGGGGAGCGTACGTGTGAGGGCGTGGTTTAGTGTGAGCGTAAGGGTTAGGATTAGGGGACGGGTGATGGGAAGGCTTCGGGGAAGGGTTAGGGTTAGGGTTCGGGCTAGGGTTAGGGTTAGGGGACGGGGACGGTTTAGGGTCCAGGTGAGGGTACGACAACGGTTTAGCGGGAGCGTACGTGTGAGGGCGCGGGTTAGTGTGGGCGTACGGGTTAGGATTAGGGGACGGGTGAGGGGAAGGCTTCGGGGAAGGGTTAGGGTTAGGGTTCGGGCTAGGGTTAGGGTTAGGGGACGGGGACGGTTTAGGGTCCAGGTGAAGATACGACAACGGTTTAGGGGGAGTGTACGTGTGAGGGCGCGGGTTAGTGTGGGCGTACGGGTTAGGATTAGGGGACGGGTGAGGGGAAGGCTTCGGGGAAGTGTTAGGGTTAGGGTTCGGGCTAGGGTTAGGGTTAGGGGACGGGGACGGTTTAGGGTCCAGGTGAGGGTACGACAACGGTTTAGGGGGAACGTACGTGTGAGGGCGCGGGTTAGTGTGGTCGTACGGGTTAGGATTAGGGGACGGGTGAGGGGAAGGCTTCAGGGAAGGGTTAGGGTTAGGGTTCGGGCTAGGGTTAGGGTTAGGGGACGGGGACGGTTTAGGGTCCAGGTGAGGGTACGACAACGGTTTAGGGGGAGCGTACGTGTGAGGGCGCGGGTTAGTGTGGGCGTACGGGTTAGGATTAGGGGACGGGTGAGGGGAAGGCTTCGGGGAAGGGTTAGGGTTAGGGTTCGGGCTAGGGTTAGGTTTAGGGGAAGGGGACGGTTTAGGGTCCAGGTGAGGGTACGACAACGGTTTAGGGGGAGCATACGTGTGAGGGCGCGGGTTAGTGTGAGCGTACGGGTTAGGATTAGGGGACGGGTGAGGGGAAGGCTTCGGGGAAGGGTTAGGGTTAGGGTTCAGGCTAGGGTTAGGGTTAGGGGACGGGGACGGTTTAGGGTCCAGGTGTGGGTACGACAACGGTTTAGGGGGAGCGTACGTGTGAGGGCGCGGGTTAGTGTGAGCGTACGGGTTAGGATTCGGGGACGGGTGAGGGGAAGGCTTCCGGGAAGTGTTTGGGTTAGGGTTCGGGATAGGGTTAGGGTTAGGGGACGGGGACGGTTTAGGGTCCAGGTGAGGGTACGACAACGGTTTCGGGGGAGCATACGTGTGAGGGCGTGGTTTAGTGTGAGCGTAAGGGTTAGGATTAGGGGACGGGTGATGGGAAGGCTTCGGGGAAGGGTTAGGGTTAGGGTTCGGGCTAGGGTTAGGGTTAGGGGACGGGGACGGTTTAGGGTCCAGGTGTGGGTACGACAACGGTTTAGGGGGAGCGTACGTGTGAGGGCGCGGGTTAGTGTGGGCGTACGGATTAGGATTAGGGGACGGGTGAGGGGAAGGCTTCGGGGAAGGTTTAGGGTTAGGGTTCGGGCTAGGGTTAGGGTTAGGGGACGGGGACGGTTTAGGGTCCAGGTGTGGGTACGACAACGGTTTAGGGGGAGCGTACGTGTGAGGGCGCGGGTTAGTGTGAGCGTACGGGTTAGGATTAGGGGACGGGTGAGGGGAAGGCTTCGGGGAAGGGTTAGGGTTAGGGTTCGGGCTAGGGTTAGGGTTAGGGGACGGGGACGGTTTAGGGTCCAGGTGAGGGTATGACAACGGTTTTGGGGGAGCGTACATGTGAGTGCGCGGATTAGTGTGGGCGTACGGGTTAGGATTAGGGGACGGGTGAGGGGAATGCTTCGGGGAAGGGTTAGGATTAGGGTTCGGGCTAGGGTTAGGGTTAGGGGACGGGGACGGTTTAGGGTCCAGGTGAGGGTACGACAACGTTTTACGGGGAGCGTACGTGTGAGGACGTGGGTTAGTGTGAGCGTACGGGTTAGGATTAGGGGACGGGTGATGGGAAGGCTTCGGGGAAGGGTTAGGGTTAGGGTTCGGGCTAGGGTTAGAGTTAGGGGACGGGGACGGTTTAGGGTCCAGGTGAGGGTACGACAACGGTTTAGGGGGAGCGTACGTGTGAGGGCGCGGGTTAGTGTGGGCGTACAGATTAGGATTAGGGGACGGGTGAGGGGAAGGCTTTGGGGAAGTTTTAGGGTTAGGGTTCGGGCTAGGGTTAGGGTTAGGGGACGGGGACGGTTTAGGGTACAGGTGTGGGTACGACAACGGTTTAGGGGGAGCGTACGTGTGAGGGCGAGGGTTAGTGTGAGCGTACGGGTTAGGATTAGGGGACGGGTGAGGGGAAGGCTTCGGGGAAGGATTAGGGTTAGGGTTCGGGCTAGGGTTAGGGTTAGGGGACGGGGACGGTCTAGGGTCCAGGTGAGGGTACGACAACGGTTTAGGGGGAGCGTACATGTGAGTGCGCGGGTTAGTGTGGGCGTACGGGTTCGGATTAGGGGACGGGTGAGGGGAATGCTTCGGGGAAGGGTTAGGGTTAGGGTTCGGGCTAGGGTTAGGGTTAGGGGACGGGGACGGTTTAGGGTCCAGGTGAGCGTACGAAAACGGTTTAGGGGGAGCGTACGTGTGAGGGAGCGCGATAGTGTGAGCGTACGGTTTAGGATTAGGTGACGGGTGAGGGGAAGGCTTCGGGGAAGGGTTAGGGTTAGGGTTCGTGCTAGGGTTAGGGTTAGGGGAAGGGGACGGTTTAGGGTCCAGGTGAGGGAACGACAACGGTTTAGGGGGAGCATACGTGTGAGGGCGTGGGTTAGTGTGATCGTACGGGTTAGGATTACGGGACGGGTGAGGGTAAGACTACTGGGAAGGGTTAGGGTTAGGGTTCGGGCTAGGGTTAGGTTTAGGGGACGGGGAGTGTTAAGGGTCCAGGTGAGGGTACGACAACGGTTTAGGGGGAGCGTACGTGTGAGGGCGCGGGTTATTGTGAGCGTACGGGTTCGGATTAGGGGACGGGTGAGGGGAAGGCTTCGGGGAAGGGTTAGGGTTAGGGTTCGGGCTAGGGTTAGGGTTAGGGGACGGGGACGGTTTAGGGTCCAGGTGTGGTTACGACAACGGTTTAGGGGGAGCGTAAGTGTGAGGGCACGGGTTAGTGTGAGCGTACGGGTTAGGATTAGGGGACGGGTGAGGGGAAGGCTTTGGGGAAGGGTTAGGGTTAGGGTTCGGGCTAGGGTTATGGTTAGGGGACGGGGAAGGTTTAGGGTCCAGGTGAGGGTACGACAACGGTTTAGGGGGAGCGTACGTGTGAGGGCGCGGGTTAGTGTGGGCGTACGGGTTAGGATTAGGGGACGGGTGAGGGGAAGGCTTCGGGGAAGTGTTAGGGTTAGGGTTTGGGCTAGGGTTAGGTTTAGGGGAAGGGGACGGTTTAGGGTCCAGGTGAGGGTACGACAACGGTTTAGGGGGAACGTACGTGTGAGGGCGCGGGTTAGTGTGAGCGTATGGGTTAGGATTAGGGGACGGGTTAGGGGAAGGCTTCGGGGAAGGGTTAGGGTTAGGGTTCAGGCTAGGGTTAGGGTTAGGGGACGGGGACGGTTTAGGGTCCAGGTGTGGGTACGACAACGGTTTAGGGGGAGTGTACGTGTGAGGGCGCCGGTTAGTGTGAGCGTACGGGTTAGGATTCGGGGACGGGTGAGGGGAAGGCTTCCGGGAAGTGTTAGGGTTAGGGTTCGGGATAGGGTTAGGGTTAGGGTACGGGGACGGTTTAGGGTCCAGGTGAGGGTACGACAATGGTTTCGGGGGAGCGTACGTGTGAGGGCGTGGTTTAGTGTGAGCGTAAGGGTTAGGATTAGGGGACGGGTGATGGGAAGGCTTCGGGGAAGTGTTAGGGTTAGGGTTCGGGCTAGGGTTAGGGTTAGGGGACGGGGACGGTTTAGGGTCCAGGTGAGGGTATGACAACGGTTTAGGGGGAGTGTACGTGTGAGGGCGCGGGTTAGTGTGGGCGTACAGGTTAGGATTAGGGGATGGGTGAGGGGAAGGCTTCGGGGAAGGGTTAGGGTTAGGGTTTGGGCTAGGGTTAGGGTTAGGGGACGGGGAAGGTTTAGGGTCCAGGTGAGGGTACGACAACGGTTTAGGGGGAGCGTACGTGTGAGGGCGCGGGTTAGTGTGGTCGTACGGGTTAGGATTAGGGGACAGGTGAGGGGAAGGCTTCGGGGAAGGGTTAGGGTTAGGGTTCGGGCTAGGGTTAGGGTTAGGGGACGGGGACGGTTTAGGGTCCAGGTGAGGGTACGACAACGGTTTAGGGGGAGCGTACGTGTGAGGGCGCGGGTTAGTGTGAGCGTACGGGTTAGGATTAGGGGACGGTTGAGGGGAAGGCTTCGGGGAAGGGTTAGGGTTAGGGTTCGGGCTAGGGTTAGGGTTAGGGGACGGGGACGGTTTAGGGTCCAGGTGAGCGTACGAAAACGGTTTAGGGGGAGCGTACGTGTGAGGGAGCGCGATAGTGTGAGCGTACGGTTTAGGATTAGGTGACGGGTGAGGGGAAGGCTTCGGGGAAGGGTTAGGGTTAGGGTTCGTGCTAGGGTTAGGGTTAGGGGACGGGGACGGTTTAGGGTCCAGGTGAGGGAACGACAACGGTTTAGGGGGAGCATACGTGTGAGGGCGTGGGTTAGTGTGATCGTACGGGTTAGGATTACGGGACGGGTGAGGGTAAGACTTCTGGGAAGGGTTAGGGTTAGGGTTCGGGCTAGGGTTAGGTTTAGGGGACGGGGAGTGTTAAGGGTCCAGGTGAGGGTACGACAACGGTTTAGGGGGAGCGTACGTGTGAGGACGCGGGTTATTGTGAGCGTACGGGTTCGGATTAGGGGACGGGTGAGGGGAAGGCTTCGGGGAAGGGTTAGGGTTAGGGTTCGGGCTAGGGTTAGGGTTAGGGGACGGGGACGGTTTAGGGTCCAGGTGAGGGTACGACAACGGTTTAGGGGGAGCGTACGTGGGAGGGCGCGGGTCAGTGTGGGCGTACGGGTTAGGATTAGGGGACGGGTGATGGGAAGGCTTCGGGGAAGGGTTAGGGTTAGGGTTCGGGCTAGGGTTAGGGTTAGGGGACGGGGACGGTTTAGGGTCCAGGTGAGGGTACGACAACGGTTTAGGGGGAGCGTACGTGTGAGGGCGCCGGTTAGTGTGGGCGTACGGGTTAGGATTAGGGGACGGGTGAGGGGAAGGCTTCGGGGAAGGGTTAGGGTTAGGGTTCGGGCTAGGGTTAGGGTTAGGGGAAGGGGACGGTTTAGGGTCCAGGTGAGGGTACGACAACGGTTTAGGGGGAGCGTACGTGTTAGGGCGCGGGTTAGTGTGAGCGTACGGGTTAGGATTAAGGGACGGGTGAGGGGAAGGGTTCGGGGAAGTGTTAGGGTTAGAGTTCGGGCTAGGGTTAGGGTTAGGGGACGGGGACGGTTTAGGATCCAGGTGAGGGTACGACAACGGTTTAGGGGGTGCGTACGTGTGAGGGCGCGGGTCAGTGTGGGCGTACGGGTTAGGATTAGGGGACGGGTGAGGGGAAGGCTTCGGGGAAGGGTTAGGGTTAGGGTTCGGGCTAGGGTTAGGGTTAGGGGACGGGGACGGTTTAGGGTCCAGGTGAGGGTACGACAACGGTTTAGGGGGAGTGTACGTGTGAGGGCGCGGGTTAGTGTGGGCGTATGGGTTAGGATTAGGGGACGGGTGAGGGGAAGGCTTCGGGGAAGGGTTAGGGTTAGGGTTCGGGCTAGGGTTAGGGTTAGGGGACGGGGACAGTTTAGGGTCCAGGTGAGGGTACGACAACGGTTTAGGGGGAGCGTACGTGTGAGGGCGCGGGTTAGTGTGGGCGTACGGGTTAGGATTAGGGGACGGGTGAGGGGAAGGCTTCGGGGAAGGGTTAGGGTTAGGGTTCGGGCTAGGGTTAGGGTTAGGGGACGGGGACGGTTTAGGGTCCAGTTGTGGGTACGACAACGGTATAGGGGGAGCGTAAGTGTGAGGGCACGGGTTAGTGTGAGCGTACGGGTTAGGATTAGGGGACGGGTGAGGGGAAGGCTTCGGGGAAGGGTTAGGGTTAGGGTTCGGGCTAGGGTTATGGTTAGGGGACGGGGAAAGTTTAGGGTCCAGGTGAGGGTACGACAACGGTTTAGGGGGAGCGTACGTGTGAGGGCGCGGGTTAGTGTGGGCGTACGGGTTAGGATTAGGGGACGGGTGAGGGGAAGGCTTCGGGGAAGTGTTAGGGTTAGGGTTTGGGCTAGGGTTAGGTTTAGGGGAAGGGGACGGTTTAGGGTCCAGGTGAGGGTACGACAACGGTTTAGGGGGAGCGTACGTGTGAGGGCGCGGGTTAGTGTGAGCGTACGGGTTAGGATTAGGGGACGGGTTAGGGGAAGGCTTCGGGGAAGGGTTAGGGTTAGGGTTCAGGCTAGGGTTAGGGTTAGGGGACGGGGACGGTTTAGGGTCCAGGTGTGGGTACGACAACGGTTTAGGGGGAGCGTACGTGTGAGGGCGTGGTTTAGTGTGAGCGTAAGGGTTAGGATTCGGGGACGGGTGATGGGAAGGCTTCGGGGAAGTGTTAGGGTTAGGGTTCGGGCTAGGGTTAGGGTTAGGGGACGGGGACGGTTTAGGGTCCAGGTGAGGGTATGACAATGGTTTAGGGGGAGTGTACGTGTGAGGGCGCGGGTTAGTGTGGGCGTACAGGTTAGGATTAGGGGATGGGTGAGGGGAAGGCTTCGGGGAAGGGTTAGGGTTAGGGTTTGGGCTAGGGTTAGGGTTAGGGGACGGGGAAGGTTTAGGGTCCAGGTGAGGGTACGACAACGGTTTAGGGGGAGCGTACGTGTGAGGGCGCGGGTTAGTGTGGTCGTACGGGTTAGGATTAGGGGACAGGTGAGGGGAAGGCTTCGGGGAAGGGTTAGGGTTAGGGTTCGGGCTAGGGTTAGGGTTAGGGGACGGGGACGGTTTAGGGTCCAGGTGAGGGTACGACAACGGTTTAGGGGGAGCGTACGTGTGAGGGCGCGGGTTAGTGTGAGCGTACGGGTTAGGATTAGGGGACGGTTGAGGGGAAGGCTTCGGGGAAGGGTTAGGGTTAGGGTTCGGGCTAGGGTTAGGGTTAGGGGACGGGGACGGTTTAGGGTCCAGGTGAGCGTACGAAAACGGTTTAGGGGGAGCGTACGTGTGAGGGAGCGCGATAGTGTGAGCGTACGGTTTAGGATTAGGTGACGGGTGAGGGGAAGGCTTCGGGGAAGGGTTAGGGTTAGGGTTCGTGCTAGGGTTAGGGTTAGGGGACGGGGACGGTTTAGGGTCCAGGTGAGGGAACGACAACGGTTTAGGGGGAGCATACGTGTGAGGGCGTGGGTTAGTGTGATCGTACGGGTTAGGATTACGGGACGGGTGAGGGTAAGACTTCTGGGAAGGGTTAGGGTTAGGGTTCGGGCTAGGGTTAGGTTTAGGGGACGGGGAGTGTTAAGGGTCCAGGTGAGGGTACGACAACGGTTTAGGGGGAGCGTACGTGTGAGGACGCGGGTTATTGTGAGCGTACGGGTTCGGATTAGGGGACGGGTGAGGGGAAGGCTTCGGGGAAGGGTTAGGGTTAGGGTTCGGGCTAGGGTTAGGGTTAGGGGACGGGGACGGTTTAGGGTCCAGGTGAGGGTACGACAACGGTTTAGGGGGAGCGTACGTGGGAGGGCGCGGGTCAGTGTGGGCGTACGGGTTAGGATTAGGGGACGGGTGATGGGAAGGCTTCGGGGAAGGGTTAGGGTTAGGGTTCGGGCTAGGGTTAGGGTTAGGGGACGGGGACGGTTTAGGGTCCAGGTGAGGGTACGACAACGGTTTAGGGGGAGCGTACGTGTGAGGGCGCCGGTTAGTGTGGGCGTACGGGTTAGGATTAGGGGACGGGTGAGGGGAAGGCTTCGGGGAAGGGTTAGGGTTAGGGTTCGGGCTAGGGTTAGGGTTAGGGGAAGGGGACGGTTTAGGGTCCAGGTGAGGGTACGACAACGGTTTAGGGGGAGCGTACGTGTTAGGGCGCGGGTTAGTGTGAGCGTACGGGTTAGGATTAAGGGACGGGTGAGGGGAAGGGTTCGGGGAAGTGTTAGGGTTAGAGTTCGGGCTAGGGTTAGGGTTAGGGGACGGGGACGGTTTAGGATCCAGGTGAGGGTACGACAACGGTTTAGGGGGTGCGTACGTGTGAGGGCGCGGGTCAGTGTGGGCGTACGGGTTAGGATTAGGGGACGGGTGAGGGGAAGGCTTCGGGGAAGGGTTAGGGTTAGGGTTCGGGCTAGGGTTAGGGTTAGGGGACGGGGACGGTTTAGGGTCCAGGTGAGGGTACGACAACGGTTTAGGGGGAGTGTACGTGTGAGGGCGCGGGTTAGTGTGGGCGTACGGGTTAGGATTAGGGGACGGGTGAGGGGAAGGCTTCGGGGAAGGGTTAGGGTTAGGGTTCGGGCTAGGGTTAGGGTTAGGGGACGGGGACAGTTTAGGGTCCAGATGAGGGTACGACAACGGTTTAGGGGGAGCGTACATGTGAGGGCGCGGGTTAGTGTGGGCGTACGGGTTAGGATTAGGGGACGGGTGAGGGGAAGGCTTCGGGGAAGGGTTAGGGTTAGGGTTCGGGCTAGGGTTAGGGTTAGGGGACGGGGACGGTTTAGGGTCCAGTTGTGGGTACGACAACAGTTTAGGGGGAGCGTACGTGTGAGGGCGCGGGTTAGTGTGTGCGTACGGGTTAGGATTAGGGGACGGGTGAGGGGAAGGCTTCGGGGAAGGGTTAGGGTTAGGGTTCGGGCTAGGGTTAGGGTTAGGGGACGGGGACGGTTTAGGGTCCAGGTGAGGGTACGAGAAAAGTTAAGGGGGAGCGTACGTGTGAGGGCACGGGTTAGTGTGGGCGTACGGGTTAGGATTAGGGGACGGGTGAATGGAAGGTTTCGGGGAAGGGTTAGTGTTAGGGTTCGGGCTAGGGTTAGGGTTAGGGGACGGGGATGGTTTAGGGTCCAGGTGAGGGTACGACAACGTTTTAGGGGGAGCGTACGTGTGAGGGCGCGGGTTAGTTTGGTCGTACAGGTTAGGATTAGGGGACGGGTGAGGGGAAGGCTTCGGGGATGGGTTAGGGTTAGGGTTCGGGCTAGGGTTAGGAAACGGGGACGGATTAGGGTCCAGGTGAGGGTACGACAACGGTTTAGGGGGAGCGTACGTGTGAGGGCGCTAGTTAGTGTGGGCGTACGGGTTAGGATTAGGGGACGGGTGAGGGGAAGGCTTCGGGGAAGGGTTAGGGTTAGGGTTCGGGCTAGGGTTAGGGTTAGGGGACGGGGACGGTTTAGGGTCCAGGTGAGGGTACGACAACGGTTTAGGGGGAGCGTACGTGTGAGGGCGCGGGTTAGTGTGAGCGTACGGGTTAGGATTAGGGGACGGTTGAGGGGAAGGCTTCGGGGAAGGGTTAGGGTTAGGGTTCGGGCTAGGGTTAGGGTTAGGGGACGGGGACGGTTTAGGGTCCAGGTGAGCGTACGAAAACGGTTTAGGGGGAGCGTACGTGTGAGGGAGCGCGATAGTGTGAGCGTACGGTTTAGGATTAGGTGACGGGTGAGGGGAAGGCTTCGGGGAAGGGTTAGGGTTAGGGTTCGTGCTAGGGTTAGGGTTAGGGGACGGGGACGGTTTAGGGTCCAGGTGAGGGAACGACAACGGTTTAGGGGGAGCATACGTGTGAGGGCGTGGGTTAGTGTGATCGTACGGGTTAGGATTACGGGACGGGTGAGGGTAAGACTTCTGGGAAGGGTTAGGGTTAGGGTTCGGGCTAGGGTTAGGTTTAGGGGACGGGGAGTGTTAAGGGTCCAGGTGAGGGTACGACAACGGTTTAGGGGGAGCGTACGTGTGAGGACGCGGGTTATTGTGAGCGTACGGGTTCGGATTAGGGGACGGGTGAGGGGAAGGCTTCGGGGAAGGGTTAGGGTTAGGGTTCGGGCTAGGGTTAGGGTTAGGGGACGGGGACGGTTTAGGGTCCAGGTGAGGGTACGACAACGGTTTAGGGGGAGCGTACGTGGGAGGGCGCGGGTCAGTGTGGGCGTACGGGTTAGGATTAGGGGACGGGTGATGGGAAGGCTTCGGGGAAGGGTTAGGGTTAGGGTTCGGGCTAGGGTTAGGGTTAGGGGACGGGGACGGTTTAGGGTCCAGGTGAGGGTACGACAACGGTTTAGGGGGAGCGTACGTGTGAGGGCGCCGGTTAGTGTGGGCGTACGGGTTAGGATTAGGGGACGGGTGAGGGGAAGGCTTCGGGGAAGGGTTAGGGTTAGGGTTCGGGCTAGGGTTAGGGTTAGGGGAAGGGGACGGTTTAGGGTCCAGGTGAGGGTACGACAACGGTTTAGGGGGAGCGTACGTGTTAGGGCGCGGGTTAGTGTGAGCGTACGGGTTAGGATTAAGGGACGGGTGAGGGGAAGGGTTCGGGGAAGTGTTAGGGTTAGAGTTCGGGCTAGGGTTAGGGTTAGGGGACGGGGACGGTTTAGGATCCAGGTGAGGGTACGACAACGGTTTAGGGGGTGCGTACGTGTGAGGGCGCGGGTCAGTGTGGGCGTACGGGTTAGGATTAGGGGACGGGTGAGGGGAAGGCTTCGGGGAAGGGTTAGGGTTAGGGTTCGGGCTAGGGTTAGGGTTAGGGGACGGGGACGGTTTAGGGTCCAGGTGAGGGTACGAGAAAAGTTAAGGGGGAGCGTACGTGTGAGGGCACGGGTTAGTGTGGGCGTACGGGTTAGGATTAGGGGACGGGTGAATGGAAGGTTTCGGGGAAGGGTTAGTGTTAGGGTTCGGGCTAGGGTTAGGGTTAGGGGACGGGGATGGTTTAGGGTCCAGGTGAGGGTACGACAACGTTTTAGGGGGAGCGTACGTGTGAGGGCGCGGGTTAGTTTGGTCGTACAGGTTAGGATTAGGGGACGGGTGAGGGGAAGGCTTCGGGGATGGGTTAGGGTTAGGGTTCGGGCTAGGGTTAGGAAACGGGGACGGATTAGGGTCCAGGTGAGGGTACGACAACGGTTTAGGGGGAGCGTACGTGTGAGGGCGCTAGTTAGTGTGGGCGTACGGGTTAGGATTAGGGGACGGGTGAGGGGAAGGCTTCGGGGAAGGGTTAGGGTTAGGGTTCGGGCTAGGGTTAGGGTTAGGGGACGGGGACGGTTTAGGGTCCAGGTGAGGGTACGACAACGGTTTAGGGGGAGCGTACGTGTGAGGGCGCGGGTTAGTGTGAGCGTACGGGTTAGGATTAGGGGACGGTTGAGGGGAAGGCTTCGGGGAAGGGTTAGGGTTAGGGTTCGGGCTAGGGTTAGGGTTAGGGGACGGGGACGGTTTAGGGTCCAGGTGAGCGTACGAAAACGGTTTAGGGGGAGCGTACGTGTGAGGGAGCGCGATAGTGTGAGCGTACGGTTTAGGATTAGGTGACGGGTGAGGGGAAGGCTTCGGGGAAGGGTTAGGGTTAGGGTTCGTGCTAGGGTTAGGGTTAGGGGACGGGGACGGTTTAGGGTCCAGGTGAGGGAACGACAACGGTTTAGGGGGAGCATACGTGTGAGGGCGTGGGTTAGTGTGATCGTACGGGTTAGGATTACGGGACGGGTGAGGGTAAGACTTCTGGGAAGGGTTAGGGTTAGGGTTCGGGCTAGGGTTAGGTTTAGGGGACGGGGAGTGTTAAGGGTCCAGGTGAGGGTACGACAACGGTTTAGGGGGAGCGTACGTGTGAGGACGCGGGTTATTGTGAGCGTACGGGTTCGGATTAGGGGACGGGTGAGGGGAAGGCTTCGGGGAAGGGTTAGGGTTAGGGTTCGGGCTAGGGTTAGGGTTAGGGGACGGGGACGGTTTAGGGTCCAGGTGAGGGTACGACAACGGTTTAGGGGGAGCGTACGTGGGAGGGCGCGGGTCAGTGTGGGCGTACGGGTTAGGATTAGGGGACGGGTGATGGGAAGGCTTCGGGGAAGGGTTAGGGTTAGGGTTCGGGCTAGGGTTAGGGTTAGGGGACGGGGACGGTTTAGGGTCCAGGTGAGGGTACGACAACGGTTTAGGGGGAGCGTACGTGTGAGGGCGCCGGTTAGTGTGGGCGTACGGGTTAGGATTAGGGGACGGGTGAGGGGAAGGCTTCGGGGAAGGGTTAGGGTTAGGGTTCGGGCTAGGGTTAGGGTTAGGGGAAGGGGACGGTTTAGGGTCCAGGTGAGGGTACGACAACGGTTTAGGGGGAGCGTACGTGTTAGGGCGCGGGTTAGTGTGAGCGTACGGGTTAGGATTAAGGGACGGGTGAGGGGAAGGGTTCGGGGAAGTGTTAGGGTTAGAGTTCGGGCTAGGGTTAGGGTTAGGGGACGGGGACGGTTTAGGATCCAGGTGAGGGTACGACAACGGTTTAGGGGGTGCGTACGTGTGAGGGCGCGGGTCAGTGTGGGCGTACGGGTTAGGATTAGGGGACGGGTGAGGGGAAGGCTTCGGGGAAGGGTTAGGGTTAGGGTTCGGGCTAGGGTTAGGGTTAGGGGACGGGGACGGTTTAGGGTCCAGGTGAGGGTACGACAACGGTTTAGGGGGAGTGTACGTGTGAGGGCGCGGGTTAGTGTGGGCGTACGGGTTAGGATTAGGGGACGGGTGAGGGGAAGGCTTCGGGGAAGGGTTAGGGTTAGGGTTCGGGCTAGGGTTAGGGTTAGGGGACGGGGACAGTTTAGGGTCCAGGTGAGGGTACGACAACGGTTTAGGGGGAGCGTACGTGTGAGGGCGCGGGTTAGTGTGGGCGTACGGGTTAGGATTAGGGGACGGGTGAGGGGAAGGCTTCAGGGAAGGGTTAGGGTTAGGGTTCGGGCTAGGGTTAGGGTTAGGGGACGGGGACGGTTTAGGGTCCAGTTGTGGGTACGACAACAGTTTAGGGGGAGCGTACGTGTGAGGGCACGGGTTAGTGTGGGCGTACGGGTTAGGATTAGGGGACGGGTGAGGGGAAGGCTTCGGGGAAGGGTTAGGGTTAGGGTTCGGGCTAGGGTTAGGGTTAGGGGACGGGGATGGTTTAGGGTCCAGGTGAGGGTACGACAACGTTTTAGGGGGAGCGTACGTGTGAGGGCGCGGGTTAGTTTGGTCGTACAGGTTAGGATTAGGGGACGGGTGAGGGGAAGGCTTCGGGGATGGGTTAGGGTTAGGGTTCGGGCTAGGGTTAGGAAACGGGGACGGATTAGGGTCCAGGTGAGGGTACGACAACGGTTTAGGGGGAGCGTACGTGTGAGGGCGCGGGTTAGTTTGGTCGTACAGGTTAGGATTAGGGGACGGGTGAGGGGAAGGCTTCGGGGAAGGGCTAGGGTTAGGGTTTGGGCTAGGGTTAGGGTTAGGGGACGGGGACGGTTTAGGGTCCAGGTGAGGGTACGACAACGGTTTAGGGGGAGCGTACGTGTGAGGGCGCGGGTTAGTGTGGGCGTACGGGTTAGGATTAGGGGACGGGTGAGGGGAAGGCTTCGGGGAAGGGTTAGGGTTAGTGTTCGGGCTAGGGTTAGGGTTAGGGGAAGGGGACGGTTTAGGGTCCAGGTGAGGGTACGACAACGGTTTAGGGGGAGCGTACGTGTGAGGGCGCGGGATAGTGTGAGCGTACGGGTTAGGATTAGGGGACGGGTGAGGGGAAGGCTTCGGGGAAGGGTTAGGGTTAGGGTTCGGGCTAGGTTTAGGGTTAGGGGACCTGGACCGTTTGAGGGTACGACAACGGTTTAGGGGGAGCGTACGTGTGAGGGCGCGTGTTAGTGTGGGCGTACGGGTTAGGATTAGGGGACGGGTGAGGGGAATTCTTCGGGGAAGGGTTAGGGTTAGGGTTCGGGCTAGGGTTAGGGTTAGGGGACGGAGACGGTTTAGTGTCCAGGTGAGGGTACGACAACGGTTTAGGGGGAGCGTACGTGTGAGGGCGCGGGTTAGTGTGGTCGTACGGGTTAGGATTAGGGGACGGGTGAGGGGAAGGCTTCGGGGAAGGGCTAGGGTTAGGGTTCGGGCTAGGGTTAGGGTTAGGGTACGGGGACGGTTTAGGGTCCAGGTGAGGGTACGACAACGGTTTAGGGGGAGCGTACGTGTGAGGGCGTGGGTTAGTGTGAGCGTACGGGTTAGGATTAGGGGACGGGTGAGGGGAAGGCTTCGGGGAAGGGCTAGGGTTAGGGTTTGGGCTAGGGTTAGGGTTAGGGGACGGGGACGGTTTAGGGTCCAGGTGAGGGTATGACAACCGTTTAGGGGGAGCGTACGTGTGAGGGCGCGGGTTAGTGTGGGCGTACGGATTAGGATTAGGGGACGGGTGAGGGGAAGGCTTCGGGGAAGGGTTAGGGTTAGGGTTCGGGCTAGGGTTAGGGTTAGGGGACGGGGACGGTTTAGGGTCCAGGTGAGGGTACGACAACGGTTTAAGGGGAGCGTACGTGTGAGGGCGCGGGTCAGTGTGGGCGTACGGGTTAGGATTAGGGGACGTGTGAGAGGAAGGCTTCGGGGAAGTGTTAGGGTTGGGGTTCGGGCTAGGGTTAGGGTTAGGGGACGGGGACGGTTTAGGGTCCAGGTGAGGGTACGACAACGGTTTAGGAGGAGCGTACGTGTGAGGGCGCGGGTTAGTGTGGGCGTACGGGTTAGGATTAGGGGACGTGTGAGGGGAAGGCTTCGGGGAAGGGTTAGGGTTAGGGTTCGGGCTAGGGTTAGGGTTAGGGGACGGGGATGGTTTAGGGTCCAGGTGAGGGTACGACAACGGTTAAGGGGGAGCGTACGTGTGAGGGCGCCGGTTAGTGTGGGCGTACGGGTTAGGATTCGGGGACGGGTGAGGGGAAGGCTTCGGGGAAGGGTTAGGGTTAGGGTTCGGGCTAGGGTTAGGTTTAGGGGACGGGGACGGTTTAGGGTCCAGGTGAGGGTACGACAACGGTTTAGGGGGAACGTACGTGTGAGGGCGCGGGTTAGTGTGAGCGTACGGGTTAGGATTAGGGGACGGGTGAGGGGAAGGCTTCGGGGAAGGGCTAAGGTTAGGGTTCGGGCTAGGGTTATGGATAGGGGACGGGGACGGTTTAGGGTCCACGTGACGGTACGTCAACGGTTTAGGGGGAGCGTACGTGTGAGGGCGCGGGTTAGTCTGAGCGTACGGGTTAGGATTAGGGGACGGGTGAGGGGAAGGCTTCGGGGAAGGTTTAGGGTTAGGGTTCGGGCTAGGGTTAGGGTTAGGGGACGGGGACGGTTTAGGGTCCAGGTGAGCGTACGAAAACGGTTTAGGGGGAGCGTACGTGTGAGGGAGCGCGATAGTGTGAGCGTACGGTTTAGGATTAGGTGACGGGTGAGGGGAAGGCTTCGGGGAAGGGTTAGGTTTAGTGTTCGTGCTAGGGTTAGGGTTAGGGGACGGGGACGGTTTAGGGTCCAGGTGAGGGAACGACAACGGTTTAGGGGGAGCATACGTGTGAGGGCGTGGGTTAGTGTGATCGTACGGGTTAGGATTACGGGACGGGTGAGGGTAAGACTTCTGGGAAGGGTTAGGGTTAGGGTTCGGGCTAGGGTTAGGTTTAGGGGACGGGGAGTGTTAAGGGTCCAGGTGAGGGTACGACAACGGTTTAGGGGGAGCGTACGTGTGAGGGCGCGGGTTACTGTGAGCGTACGGGTTCGGATTAGGGGACGGGTGAGGGGAAGGCTTCGGGGAAGGGTTAGGGTTAGGGTTCGGGCTAGGGTTAGGGTTAGGGGACGGGGACGGTTTAGGGTCCAGGTGAGGGTACGACAACGGTTTAGGGGGAGCGTACGTGTGAGGGCGCGGGTTAGTGTTTGCGTACGGGTTAGGATTAGGGGACGGGTGAGGGGAAGGCTTCGGGGAAGGGTTAGGGTTAGGGTTCGGGCTAGGGTTAGAGTTAGGGGACGGGGACGGTTTAGGGTCCAGGTGAGGGTACGAGAAAAGTTGAGGGGGAGCGTACGTCTGAGGGCACGGGTTAGTGTGGGCGTACGGGTTAGGATTAGGGGACGGGTGAGGGGAAGGCTTCGGGGAAGGGTTAGGGTTAGGGTTCGGGCTAGGGTTAGGGTTAGGGGAAGGGGACGGTTTAGGGTCCAGGTGAGGGTACGACAACGGTTTAGGGGGAGCGTACGTGTTAGGGCGCGGGTTAGTGTGAGCGTACGGGTTAGGATTAAGGGACGGGTGAGGGGAAGGCTTCGGGGAAGGGTTAGGGTTAGGGTTCGGGCTAGGGTTAGGGTTAGGGGACGGGGACGGTTTAGGGTCCAGGTGAGGGTACGACAACGGTTTAGGGGGAGCGTACGTGTGAGGGCGCGGCTCAGTGTGGGCGTACGGGTTAGGATTAGGGGACGGGTGAGGGGAAGGCTTCGGGGAAGTGTTAGGGTTAGGGTTCGGGCTAGGGTTAGGTTTAGGGGACGGGGACGGTTTAGGGTCCAGGTGTGGGTACGACAACGGTTTAGGGGGAGCGTACGTGTGAGGGCGCGGGTTAGTGTGAGCGTGCGGGTTAGGATTAGGGTACGGGTGAGGGGAAGGCTTCGGGGAAGGGTTAGGGTTAGGGTTCGGGCTAGGGTTATGGTTAGGGGACGGGGACGGTTTAGGGTCCAGGTGAGGGTACGACAACGGTTTAGGGGGAGCATACGTGTGAGGGCGCGGGTTAGTGTGGGCGTACGGGTTAGGATTAGGGGACGGGTGAGGGGAAGGCTTCGGGGAAGGGTTAGGGTTAGGGTTCGGGCTAGGGTTAGGGTTAGGGGACGGGGACGGTTTAGGGTCCAGGTGAGGGTACGACAACGGTTTAGGGGGAGTGTACGTGTGAGGGCGCGGGTTAGTGTGGGCGTACGGGTTAGGATTAGGGGACGGGTGAGGGGAAGGCTTCGGGGAAGGGTTAGGGTTCGGGTTCGGGCTAGGGTTAGGGTTAGGGGACGGGGACGGTTTAGGGTCCAGGTGAGGGTACGACAACGGTTTAGGGGGAACGTACGTGTGAGGGCGCGGGTTAGTGTGGTCGTACGGGTTAGGATTAGGGGACGGGTGAGGGGAAGGCTTCAGGGAAGGGTTAGGGTTAGGGTTCGGGCTAGGGTTAGGGTTAGGGGAAGGGGACGGTTTAGGGTCCAGGTGAGGGTACGACAACGGTTTAGGGGGAGCATACGTGTGAGGGCGTGGGTTAGTGTGATCGTACGGGTTAGGATTACGGGACGGGTGAGGGTAAGACTTCTGGGAAGGGTTAGGGTTAGGGTTCGGGCTAGGGTTAGGTTTAGGGGACGGGGAGTGTTAAGGGTCCAGGTGAGGGTACGACAACGGTTTAGGGGGAGCGTACGTGTGAGGGCGCGGGTTAGTGTGAGCGTACGGGTTAGGATTAGGGGACGGGTGAGGGGAAGGCTTCGGGGAAGCGTTAGGGTTAGGGTTCGGGCTAGGGTTAGAGTTAGGGGACGGGGACGGTTTAGGGTCCAGGTGAGGGTACGAGAAAAGTTGAGGGGGAGCGTACGTGTGAGGGCACGGGTTAGTGTGGGCGTACGGGTTAGGATTAGGGGACGCGTGAGGGGAAGGCTTCGGGGAAGGGTTAGGGTTAGGGTTCGGAATAGGGTTAGGGTTAGGGGAAGGGGACGGTTTAGGGTCCAGGTGAGGGTACAACAACGGTTTAGGGGGAGCGTACGTGTTAGGGCGCGGGTTAGTGTGAGCGTACGGGTTAGGATTAAGGGACGGGTGAGGGTAAGACTTCTGGGAAGGGTTAGGGTTAGGGTTCGGGCTAGGGTTAGGTTTAGGGGACGGGGAGTGTTAAGGGTCCAGGTGAGGGTACGACAACGGTTTAGGGGGAGCGTACGTGTGAGGGCGCGGGTTACTGTGAGCGTACGGGTTCGGATTAGGGGACGGGTGAGGGGAAGGCTTCGGGGAAGGGTTAGGGTTAGGGTTCGGGCTAGGGTTAGGGTTAGGGGACGGGGACGGTTTAGGGTCCAGGTGAGGGTACGACAACGGTTTAGGGGGAGCGTACGTGTGAGGGCGCGGGTTAGTGTGAGCGTACGGGTTAGGATTAGGGGACGGGTGAGGGGAAGGCTTCGGGGAAGGGTTAGGGTTAGGGTTCGGGCTAGGGTTAGAGTTAGGGGACGGGGACGGTTTAGGGTCCAGGTGAGGGTACGAGAAAAGTTGAGGGGGAGCATACGTGTGAGGGCACGGGTTAGTGTGGGCGTACGGGTTAGGATTAGGGGACGGGTGAGGGGAAGGCTTCGGGGAAGGGTTAGGGTTAGGGTTCGGGCTAGGGTTAGGGTTAGGGGAAGGGGACGGTTTAGGGTCCAGGTGAGGGTACAACAACGGTTTAGGGGGAGCGTACGTGTTAGGGCACGGGTTAGTGTGAGCGTACGGGTTAGGATTAAGGGACGGGTGATGGGAAGGCTTTGGGGAAGGGTTAGGGTTAGGGTTCGGGCTAGGGTTAGGGTCAGGGGACGGGGACGGTTTAGGGTCCAGGTGAGTGTACGACAACGGTTTAGGGAGAGCGTACGTGTGAGGGCACGGGTTAGTGTGAGCGTACGGGTTAGGATTAGTGGACGGGTGAGGGGAAGGCTTCGGGGAAGGGTTAGGGTTAGGGTTCGGGCTAGGGTTAGGGTTAGGGGACGGGGACGGTTTAGGGTCCAGGTGAGGGTACGACAACGGTTTAGGGGGAGCGTACGTGTGAGGGCGCCGGTTAGTGTGGGCGTACGGGTTAGGATTCGGGGACGGGTGAGGGGAAGGCTTCGGGGAAGGGTTAGGGTTAGGGTTCGGGCTAGGGTTAGAGTTAGGGGACGGGGACGGTTTAGGGTCCAGGTGAGGGTACGAGAAAAGTTGAGGGGGAGCGTACGTCTGAGGGCACGGGTTAGTGTGGGCGTACGGGTTAGGATTAGGGGACGGGTGAGGGGAAGGCTTCGGGGAAGGGTTAGGGTTAGGGTTCGGGCTAGGGTTAGGGTTAGGGGAAGGGGACGGTTTAGGGTCCAGGTGAGGGTACGACAACGGTTTAGGGGGAGCGTACGTGTTAGGGCGCGGGTTAGTGTGAGCGTACGGGTTAGGATTAAGGGACGGGTGAGGGGAAGGCTTCGGGGAAGGGTTAGGGTTAGGGTTCGGGCTAGGGTTAGGGTTAGGGGACGGGGACGGTTTAGGGTCCAGGTGAGGGTACGACAACGGTTTAGGGGGAGCGTACGTGTGAGGGCGCGGGTCAGTGTGGGCGTACGGGTTAGGATTAGGGGACGGGTGAGGGGAAGGCTTCGGGGAAGGGTTAGGGTTAGGGTTCGGGCTAGGGTTAGGTTTAGGGGACGGGGACGGTTTAGGGTCCAGGTGTGGGTACGACAACGGTTTAGGGGGAGCGTACGTGTGAGGGCGCGGGTTAGTGTGAGCGTGCGGGTTAGGATTAGGGTACGGGTGAGGGGAAGGCTTCGGGGAAGGGTTAGGGTTAGGGTTCGGGCTAGGGTTAGGGTTAGGGGACGGGGACGGTTTAGGGTCCAGGTGAGGGTACGACAACGGTTTAGGGGGAGTGTACGTGTGAGGGCGCGGGTTAGTGTGGGCGTACGGGTTAGGATTAGGGGACGGGTGAGGGGAAGGCTTCGGGGAAGGGTTAGGGTTCGGGTTCGGGCTAGGGTTAGGGTTAGGGGACGGGGACGGTTTAGGGTCCAGGTGAGGGTACGACAACGGTTTAGGGGGAACGTACGTGTGAGGGCGCGGGTTAGTGTGGTCGTACGGGTTAGGATTAGGGGACGGGTGAGGGGAAGGCTTCAGGGAAGGGTTAGGGTTAGGGTTCGGGCTAGGGTTAGGGTTAGGGGAAGGGGACGGTTTAGGGTCCAGGTGAGGGTACGACAACGGTTTAGGGGGAGCATACGTGTGAGGGCGTGGGTTAGTGTGATCGTACGGGTTAGGATTACGGGACGGGTGAGGGTAAGACTTCTGGGAAGGGTTAGGGTTAGGGTTCGGGCTAGGGTTAGGTTTAGGGGACGGGGAGTGTTAAGGGTCCAGGTGAGGGTACGACAACGGTTTAGGGGGAGCGTACGTGTGAGGGCGCGGGTTAGTGTGAGCGTACGGGTTAGGATTAGGGGACGGGTGAGGGGAAGGCTTCGGGGAAGCGTTAGGGTTAGGGTTCGGGCTAGGGTTAGAGTTAAGGGACGGGGACGGTTTAGGGTCCAGGTGAGGGTACGAGAAAAGTTGAGGGGGAGCGTACGTGTGAGGGCACGGGTTAGTGTGGGCGTACGGGTTAGGATTAGGGGACGCGTGAGGGGAAGGCTTCGGGGAAGGGTTAGGGTTAGGGTTCGGAATAGGGTTAGGGTTAGGGGAAGGGGACGGTTTAGGGTCCAGGTGAGGGTACAACAACGGTTTAGGGGGAGCGTACGTGTTAGGGCGCGGGTTAGTGTGAGCGTACGGGTTAGGATTAAGGGACGGGTGAGGGGAAGGCTTCAGGGAAGGGTTAGGGTTAGGGTTCGGGCTAGGGTTAGGGTTAGGGGACGGGGACGGTTTAGGGTCCAGGTGAGGGTACGACAACGGTTTAGGGGGAGTGTACGTGTGAGGGCGCGGGTCAGTGTGGGCGTACGGGTTAGGATTAGGGGACGGGTGAGGGGAAGGCTTCGGGGAAGGGTTAGGGTTAGGGTTCGGGCTAGGGTTAGGTTTAGGGGACGGGGACGGTTTAGGGTCCAGGTGTGGGTACGACAACGGTTTAGGGGGAGCGTACGTGTGAGGGCGCGGGTTAGTGTGAGCGTACGGGTTAGGATTAGGGTACGGGTGAGGGGAAGGCTTCGGGGAAGGGTTAGGGTTAGGGTTCGGGCTAGGGTTATGGTTAGGGGACGGGGACGGTTTAGGGTCCAGGTGAGGGTACGACAACGGTTTAGGGGGAGCGTACGTGTGAGGGCGCGGGTTAGTGTGGGCGTACGGGTTAGGATTAGGGGACGGGTGAGGGGAAGGCTTCGGGGAAGGGTTAGGGTTAGGGTTCGGGTTAGGGTTAGGGTTAGGGGACGGGGACGGTTTAGGGTCCAGGTGAGGGTACGACAACGGTTTAGGGGGAGTGTACGTGTGAGGGCGCGGGTTAGTGTGGACGTACGGGTTAGGATTAGGGGACGGGTGAGGGGAAGGCTTCGGGGAAGTGTTAGGGTTAGGGTTCGGGCTAGGGTTAGGGTTAGGGGACGGGGACGGTTTAGGGTCCAGGTGAGGGTACGACAACGGTTTAGGGGGAACGTACGTGTGAGGGGGCGGGTTAGTGTGGTCGTACGGGTTAGGATTAGGGGACGGGTGAGGGGAAGGCTTCAGGGAAGGGTTAGGGTTAGGGTTCGGGCTAGGGTTAGGGTTAGGGGACGGGGACGGTTTAGGGTCCAGGTGAGGGTACGACAACGGTTTAGGGGGAGCGTACGTGTGAGGGCGCGGGTTAGTGTGGGCGTACGGGTTAGGATTAGGGGACGGGTGAGGGGAAGGCTTCGGGGAAGGGTTAGGGTTAGGGTTCGGGCTAGGGTTAGGTTTAGGGGAAGGGGACGGTTTAGGGTCCAGGTGAGGGTACGACAACGGTTTAGGGGGAGCGTACGTGTGAGGGCGCGGGTTAGTGTGAGCGTACGGGTTAGGATTAGGGGACGTGTGAGGGGATGGCTTCGGGGAAGGGTTAGGGTTAGGGTTCAGGCTAGGGTTAGGGTTAGGGGACGGGGACGGTTTAGGGTCCAGGTGTGGGTACGACAACGGTTTAGGGGGAGCGTACGTGTGAGGGCGCGGGTTAGTGTGAGCGTACGGGTTAGGATTCGGGGACGAGTGAGGGGAAGGCTTCCGGGAAGTGTTAGGGTTAGGGTTCGGGATAGGGTTAGGGTTAGGGGACGGGGACGGTTTAGGGTCCAGGTGAGGGTACGACAACGGTTTCGGGGGAGCGTACGTGTGAGGGCGTGGTTTAGTGTGAGCGTAAGGGTTAGGATTAGGGGACGGGTGATGGGAAGGCTTCGGGGAAGGGTTAGGGTTAGGGTTCGGGCTAGGGTTAGGGTTAGGGGACGGGGACGGTTTAGGGTCCAGGTGTGGGTACGACAACGGTTTAGGGGGAGCGTACGTGTGAGGGCGCGGGTTAGTGTGGGCGTACGGATTAGGATTAGGGGACGGGTGAGGGGAAGGCTTCGGGGAAGGGTTAGGGTTAGGGTTCGGGCTAGGGTTAGGGTTAGGGGACGGGGACGGTTTAGGGTCCAGGTGAGGGTACGACAACGGTTTAGGGGGAGCGTACGTGTGAGGGCGCGGGTTAGTGTGAGCGTACGGGTTAGGATTAGGGGACGGGTGAGGGGAAGGCTTCGGGGAAGGGTTAGGGTTAGGGTTCGGGTTAGGGTTAGGGTTAGGGGACGGGGACGGTTTAGGGTCCAGGTGAGGGTATGACAACGGTTTTGGGGGAGCGTACATGTGAGTGCGTGGGTTAGTGTGGGCGTACGGGTTAGGATTAGGGGACGGGTGAGGGGAATGCTTCGGGGAAGGGTTAGGGTTAGGGTTCGGGCTAGGGTTAGGGTTAGGGGACGGGGACGGTTTAGGGTCCAGGTGAGGGTACGACAACGGTTTACGGGGAGCGTACGTGTGAGGGCATGGGTTAGTGTGAGCGTACGGGTTAGGATTAGGGGACGGGTGATGGGAAGGCTTCGGGGAAGGGTTAGGGTTAGGGTTCGGGCTAGGGTTAGAGTTAGGGGACGGGGACGGTTTAGGGTCCAGGTGTGGGTACGACAACGGTTTAGGGGGAGCGTACGTGTGAGGGCGCGGGTTAGTGTGGGCGTACAGATTAGGATTAGGGGACGGGTGAGGGGAAGGCTTCGGGGAAGTGTTAGGGTTAGGGTTCGGGCTAGGGTTAGGGTTAGGGGACGGGGACGGTTTAGGGTCCAGGTGAGGGTACGACAACGGTTTAGGGGGAACGTACGTGTGAGGGCGTGGGTTAGTGTGAGCATACGGGTTAGGATTAGGGGACGGGTGAGGGGAAGGCTTCGGTGAAAGGCTAAGGTTAGGGTTCGGGCTAGGGTTATGGATAGGAGACGGCGACGGTTTAGGGTCCACGTGACGGTACGTCAACGGTTTAGGGGGAGCGTACATGTGAGTGCGCGGGTTAGTGTGGGCGTACGGGTTAGGATTAGGGGACGGGTGAGGGGAATGCTTCGGGGAAGGGTTAGGGTTAGGGTTCGGGCTAGGGTTAGGGTTAGGGGACGGGAACGGTTTAGGGTCCAGGTGAGCGTACGAAAACGGTTTAGGGGGAGCGTACGTGTGAGGGAGTGCGATAGTGTGAGCGTACAGTTTAGGATTAGGTGACGGGTGAGGGGAAGGCTTCGGGGAAGGGTTAGGGTTAGGGTTCGTGCTAGGGTTAGGGTTAGGGGACGGGGACGGTTTAGGGTCCAGGTGAGGGAACGACAACGGTTTAGGAGTAGC
Organism: Leucopleurus acutus; assembly: GCF_964270905.1. NCBI lineage: Eukaryota > Metazoa > Chordata > Mammalia > Artiodactyla > Delphinidae > Leucopleurus > Leucopleurus acutus. Next base: position 529,798 of record NC_139153.1, on the reverse strand, counting down.
ATACGTGTGAGGGCGTGGGTTAGTGTGATCGTACGGGTTAGGATTACGGGACGGGTGAGGGTAAGACTACTGGGAAGGGTTAGGGTTAGGGTTCGGGCTAGGGTTAGGTTTAGGTGACGGGGAGTGTTAAGGGTCCAGGTGAGGGTACGACAACGGTTTAGGGGGAGCGTACGTGTGAGGGCGCGGGTTATTGTGAGCGTACGGGTTCGGATTAGGGGACGGATGAGGGGAAGGCTTCGGGGAAGTGTTAGGGTTAGGGTTCGGGCTAGGGTTAGGGTTAGGGGACGGGGACGGTTTAGGGTCCAGGTGAGGGTACGACAACGGTTTAGGGGGAGCGTACGTGTGAGGGCGCGGGTTAGTGTGAGCGTACGGGTTAGGATTAGGGGACGGGTGAGGGGAAGGCTTCGGGGAAGGGTTAGGGTTAGGGTTCGGGCTAGGGTTAGAGTTAGGGTACGGGGACGGTTTAGGGTCCAGGTGAGGGTACGAGAAAAGTTAAGGGGGAGCGTACGTGTGAGGGCACGGGTTAGTGAGGGCGTACGGGTTAGGATTAAGGGACGGGTGAGGGGAAGGCTTCGGGGAAGGGTTAGGGTTAGGGTTCGGGCTAGGGTTAGGGTTAGAGGACGGGGACGGTTTAGGGTCCAGGTGAGGGTACGACAACGTTTTAGGGGGAGTGTACGTGTGAGGGCGCGGGTTAGTGTGGTCGTACGGGTTAGGGTTAGGGGACGGGTGAGGGGAAGGCTTCGGAGAAGGGTTAGGGTTAGGGTTCGGGCTAGGGTTAGGGTTAGGGGACGGGGACGGTTCAGGGTTCAGGTGAGGGTACGACAACGGTTTAGGGGGAGCATACGTGTGAGGGCGCGGGTTAGTGTGGGCGTACGGGTTAGGATTAGGGGACGGGTGAGGGGAAGGCTTCGGGGAAGTGTTAGGATTAGGGTTCGGGCTAGGGTTAGGGTTAGGGGAAGGGGACGGTTTAGGGTCCAGGTGAGGGTACGACAACGGTTTAGGGGGAGCGTACGTGTGAGGGCGCGGGTTAGTGTGAGCGTACGGGTTAGGATTAAGGGACGGGTGAGGGGAAGGCTTCGGGGAAGGGTTAGGGTTAGGGTTCGGGCTAGGGTTAGGGTTAGGGGACGGGGACGGTTTAGGGTCCAGGTGAGGGTACGACAACGATTTCGGGGGAGCGTACGTGTGAGGGCGCGGGTCAGTGTGGGCGTACGGGTTAGGATTAGGGGACGGGTGAGGGGAAGGCTTCGGGGAAGGGTTAGGGTTAGGGTTCGGGCTAGGGTTAGGGTTAGGGGACGGGGACGGTTTAGGGTCCAGGTGTGGTTACGACAACGGTTTAGGGGAAGCGTACGTGTGAGGGCGCGGGTTAGTGTGAGCGTACGGGTTAGGATTAGGGGACGGGTGAGGGGAAGGCTTCGGGGAAGGGTTAGGGTTAGGGTTCGGGCTAGGGTTATGGTTAGGGGACGGGGACGGTTAATGTCCAGGTGAGGGTACGACAACGGTTTAGGGGGAGCGTACGTGTGAGGGCGCGGGTTAGTGTGGGCGTACGGGTTAGGATTAGGGGACGGGTGAGGGGAAGGCTTCGGGGAAGGGTTAGGGTTAGGGTTCGGGCTAGGGTTAGGTTTAGGGGAAGGGGACGGTTTAGGGTCCAGGTGAGGGTACGACAACGGTTTAGGGGGAGCGTACGTGTGAGGGCGCGGGTTAGTGTGAGCGTACGGGTTAGGATTAGGGGACGGGTGAGGGGAAGGCTTCGGGGAAGGGTTAGGGTTAGGGTTCAGGCTAGGGTTAGGGTTAGGGGACGGGGACGGTTTAGGGTCCAGGTGTGGGTATGACAACGGTTTAGGGGGAGCGTACGTGTGAGGGCGCGGGTTAGTGTGAGCGTACGGGTTACGATTCGGGGACGGGTGAGGGGAAGGCTTCCGGGAAGTGTTAGGGTTAGGGTTCGGGCTAGGGTTAGGGTTAGGGGACGGGGAGGGTTTAGGGTCCAGGTGAGGGTACGACAACGGTTTCGGGGGAGCGTACGTGTGAGGGCGTGGTTTAGTGTGAGCGTAAGGGTTAGGATTAGGGGACGGGTGATGGGAAGGCTTCGGGGAAGGGTTAGGGTTAGGGTTCGGGCTAGGGTTAGGGTTAGGGGACGGGGACGGTTTAGGGTCCAGGTGAGGGTACGACAACGGTTTAGCGGGAGCGTACGTGTGAGGGCGCGGGTTAGTGTGGGCGTACGGGTTAGGATTAGGGGACGGGTGAGGGGAAGGCTTCGGGGAAGGGTTAGGGTTAGGGTTCGGGCTAGGGTTAGGGTTAGGGGACGGGGACGGTTTAGGGTCCAGGTGAAGGTACGACAACGGTTTAGGGGGAGTGTACGTGTGAGGGCGCGGGTTAGTGTGGGCGTACGGGTTAGGATTAGGGGACGGGTGAGGGGAAGGCTTCGGGGAAGTGTTAGGGTTAGGGTTCGGGCTAGGGTTAGGGTTAGGGGACGGGGACGGTTTAGGGTCCAGGTGAGGGTACGACAACGGTTTAGGGGGAACGTACGTGTGAGGGCGCGGGTTAGTGTGGTCGTACGGGTTAGGATTAGGGGACGGGTGAGGGGAAGGCTTCAGGGAAGGGTTAGGGTTAGGGTTCGGGCTAGGGTTAGGGTTAGGGGACGGGGACGGTTTAGGGTCCAGGTGAGGGTACGACAACGGTTTAGGGGGAGCGTACGTGTGAGGGCGCGGGTTAGTGTGGGCGTACGGGTTAGGATTAGGGGACGGGTGAGGGGAAGGCTTCGGGGAAGGGTTAGGGTTAGGGTTCGGGCTAGGGTTAGGTTTAGGGGAAGGGGACGGTTTAGGGTCCAGGTGAGGGTACGACAACGGTTTAGGGGGAGCATACGTGTGAGGGCGCGGGTTAGTGTGAGCGTACGGGTTAGGATTAGGGGACGGGTGAGGGGAAGGCTTCGGGGAAGGGTTAGGGTTAGGGTTCAGGCTAGGGTTAGGGTTAGGGGACGGGGACGGTTTAGGGTCCAGGTGTGGGTACGACAACGGTTTAGGGGGAGCGTACGTGTGAGGGCGCGGGTTAGTGTGAGCGTACGGGTTAGGATTCGGGGACGGGTGAGGGGAAGGCTTCCGGGAAGTGTTTGGGTTAGGGTTCGGGATAGGGTTAGGGTTAGGGGACGGGGACGGTTTAGGGTCCAGGTGAGGGTACGACAACGGTTTCGGGGGAGCGTACGTGTGAGGGCGTGGTTTAGTGTGAGCGTAAGGGTTAGGATTAGGGGACGGGTGATGGGAAGGCTTCGGGGAAGGGTTAGGGTTAGGGTTCGGGCTAGGGTTAGGGTTAGGGGACGGGGACGGTTTAGGGTCCAGGTGTGGGTACGACAACGGTTTAGGGGGAGCGTACGTGTGAGGGCGCGGGTTAGTGTGGGCGTACGGATTAGGATTAGGGGACGGGTGAGGGGAAGGCTTCGGGGAAGGTTTAGGGTTAGGGTTCGGGCTAGGGTTAGGGTTAGGGGACGGGGACGGTTTAGGGTCCAGGTGTGGGTACGACAACGGTTTAGGGGGAGCGTACGTGTGAGGGCGCGGGTTAGTGTGAGCGTACGGGTTAGGATTAGGGGACGGGTGAGGGGAAGGCTTCGGGGAAGGGTTAGGGTTAGGGTTCGGGCTAGGGTTAGGGTTAGGGGACGGGGACGGTTTAGGGTCCAGGTGAGGGTATGACAACGGTTTTGGGGGAGCGTACATGTGAGTGCGCGGATTAGTGTGGGCGTACGGGTTAGGATTAGGGGACGGGTGAGGGGAATGCTTCGGGGAAGGGTTAGGATTAGGGTTCGGGCTAGGGTTAGGGTTAGGGGACGGGGACGGTTTAGGGTCCAGGTGAGGGTACGACAACGTTTTACGGGGAGCGTACGTGTGAGGACGTGGGTTAGTGTGAGCGTACGGGTTAGGATTAGGGGACGGGTGATGGGAAGGCTTCGGGGAAGGGTTAGGGTTAGGGTTCGGGCTAGGGTTAGAGTTAGGGGACGGGGACGGTTTAGGGTCCAGGTGAGGGTACGACAACGGTTTAGGGGGAGCGTACGTGTGAGGGCGCGGGTTAGTGTGGGCGTACAGATTAGGATTAGGGGACGGGTGAGGGGAAGGCTTTGGGGAAGTTTTAGGGTTAGGGTTCGGGCTAGGGTTAGGGTTAGGGGACGGGGACGGTTTAGGGTACAGGTGTGGGTACGACAACGGTTTAGGGGGAGCGTACGTGTGAGGGCGAGGGTTAGTGTGATCGTACGGGTTAGGATTACGGGACGGGTGAGGGTAAGACTACTGGGAAGGGTTAGGGTTAGGGTTCGGGCTAGGGTTAGGTTTAGGGGACGGGGAGTGTTAAGGGTCCAGGTGAGGGTACGACAACGGTTTAGGGGGAGCGTACGTGTGAGGGCGCGGGTTATTGTGAGCGTACGGGTTCGGATTAGGGGACGGGTGAGGGGAAGGCTTCGGGGAAGGGTTAGGGTTAGGGTTCGGGCTAGGGTTAGGGTTAGGGGACGGGGAAGGTTTAGGGTCCAGGTGTGGTTACGACAACGGTTTAGGGGGAGCGTAAGTGTGAGGGCACGGGTTAGTGTGAGCGTACGGGTTAGGATTAGGGGACGGGTGAGGGGAAGGCTTCGGGGAAGGGTTAGGGTTAGGGTTCGGGCTAGGGTTATGGTTAGGGGACGGGGAAGGTTTAGGGTCCAGGTGAGGGTACGACAACGGTTTAGGGGGAGCGTACGTGTGAGGGCGCGGGTTAGTGTGGGCGTACGGGTTAGGATTAGGGGACGGGTGAGGGGAAGGCTTCGGGGAAGTGTTAGGGTTAGGGTTTGGGCTAGGGTTAGGTTTAGGGGAAGGGGACGGTTTAGGGTCCAGGTGAGGGTACGACAACGGTTTAGGGGGAACGTACGTGTGAGGGCGCGGGTTAGTGTGAGCGTACGGGTTAGGATTAGGGGACGGGTTAGGGGAAGGCTTCGGGGAAGGGTTAGGGTTAGGGTTCAGGCTAGGGTTAGGGTTAGGGGACGGGGACGGTTTAGGGTCCAGGTGTGGGTACGACAACGGTTTAGGGGGAGCGTACGTGTGAGGGCGCCGGTTAGTGTGAGCGTACGGGTTAGGATTCGGGGACGGGTGAGGGGAAGGCTTCCGGGAAGTGTTAGGGTTAGGGTTCGGGATAGGGTTAGGGTTAGGGGACGGGGACGGTTTAGGGTCCAGGTGAGGGTACGACAACGGTTTCGGGGGAGCGTACGTGTGAGGGCGTGGTTTAGTGTGAGCGTAAGGGTTAGGATTAGGGGACGGGTGATGGGAAGGCTTCGGGGAAGTGTTAGGGTTAGGGTTCGGGCTAGGGTTAGGGTTAGGGGACGGGGACGGTTTAGGGTCCAGGTGAGGGTATGACAACGGTTTAGGGGGAGTGTACGTGTGAGGGCGCGGGTTAGTGTGGGCGTACAGGTTAGGATTAGGGGATGGGTGAGGGGAAGGCTTCGGGGAAGGGTTAGGGTTAGGGTTTGGGCTAGGGTTAGGGTTAGGGGACGGGGAAGGTTTAGGGTCCAGGTGAGGGTACGACAACGGTTTAGGGGGAGCGTACGTGTGAGGGCGCGGGTTAGTGTGGTCGTACGGGTTAGGATTAGGGGACAGGTGAGGGGAAGGCTTCGGGGAAGGGTTAGGGTTAGGGTTCGGGCTAGGGTTAGGGTTAGGGGACGGGGACGGTTTAGGGTCCAGGTGAGGGTACGACAACGGTTTAGGGGGAGCGTACGTGTGAGGGCGCGGGTTAGTGTGAGCGTACGGGTTAGGATTAGGGGACGGTTGAGGGGAAGGCTTCGGGGAAGGGTTAGGGTTAGGGTTCGGGCTAGGGTTAGGGTTAGGGGACGGGGACGGTTTAGGGTCCAGGTGAGCGTACGAAAACGGTTTAGGGGGAGCGTACGTGTGAGGGAGCGCGATAGTGTGAGCGTACGGTTTAGGATTAGGTGACGGGTGAGGGGAAGGCTTCGGGGAAGGGTTAGGGTTAGGGTTCGTGCTAGGGTTAGGGTTAGGGGACGGGGACGGTTTAGGGTCCAGGTGAGGGAACGACAACGGTTTAGGGGGAGCATACGTGTGAGGGCGTGGGTTAGTGTGATCGTACGGGTTAGGATTACGGGACGGGTGAGGGTAAGACTTCTGGGAAGGGTTAGGGTTAGGGTTCGGGCTAGGGTTAGGTTTAGGGGACGGGGAGTGTTAAGGGTCCAGGTGAGGGTACGACAACGGTTTAGGGGGAGCGTACGTGTGAGGACGCGGGTTATTGTGAGCGTACGGGTTCGGATTAGGGGACGGGTGAGGGGAAGGCTTCGGGGAAGGGTTAGGGTTAGGGTTCGGGCTAGGGTTAGGGTTAGGGGACGGGGACGGTTTAGGGTCCAGGTGAGGGTACGACAACGGTTTAGGGGGAGCGTACGTGGGAGGGCGCGGGTCAGTGTGGGCGTACGGGTTAGGATTAGGGGACGGGTGATGGGAAGGCTTCGGGGAAGGGTTAGGGTTAGGGTTCGGGCTAGGGTTAGGGTTAGGGGACGGGGACGGTTTAGGGTCCAGGTGAGGGTACGACAACGGTTTAGGGGGAGCGTACGTGTGAGGGCGCCGGTTAGTGTGGGCGTACGGGTTAGGATTAGGGGACGGGTGAGGGGAAGGCTTCGGGGAAGGGTTAGGGTTAGGGTTCGGGCTAGGGTTAGGGTTAGGGGAAGGGGACGGTTTAGGGTCCAGGTGAGGGTACGACAACGGTTTAGGGGGAGCGTACGTGTTAGGGCGCGGGTTAGTGTGAGCGTACGGGTTAGGATTAAGGGACGGGTGAGGGGAAGGGTTCGGGGAAGTGTTAGGGTTAGAGTTCGGGCTAGGGTTAGGGTTAGGGGACGGGGACGGTTTAGGATCCAGGTGAGGGTACGACAACGGTTTAGGGGGTGCGTACGTGTGAGGGCGCGGGTCAGTGTGGGCGTACGGGTTAGGATTAGGGGACGGGTGAGGGGAAGGCTTCGGGGAAGGGTTAGGGTTAGGGTTCGGGCTAGGGTTAGGGTTAGGGGACGGGGACGGTTTAGGGTCCAGGTGAGGGTACGACAACGGTTTAGGGGGAGTGTACGTGTGAGGGCGCGGGTTAGTGTGGGCGTACGGGTTAGGATTAGGGGACGGGTGAGGGGAAGGCTTCGGGGAAGGGTTAGGGTTAGGGTTCGGGCTAGGGTTAGGGTTAGGGGACGGGGACAGTTTAGGGTCCAGGTGAGGGTACGACAACGGTTTAGGGGGAGCGTACGTGTGAGGGCGCGGGTTAGTGTGGGCGTACGGGTTAGGATTAGGGGACGGGTGAGGGGAAGGCTTCGGGGAAGGGTTAGGGTTAGGGTTCGGGCTAGGGTTAGGGTTAGGGGACGGGGACGGTTTAGGGTCCAGTTGTGGGTACGACAACGGTTTAGGGGGAGCGTAAGTGTGAGGGCACGGGTTAGTGTGAGCGTACGGGTTAGGATTAGGGGACGGGTGAGGGGAAGGCTTCGGGGAAGGGTTAGGGTTAGGGTTCGGGCTAGGGTTATGGTTAGGGGACGGGGAAAGTTTAGGGTCCAGGTGAGGGTACGACAACGGTTTAGGGGGAGCGTACGTGTGAGGGCGCGGGTTAGTGTGGGCGTACGGGTTAGGATTAGGGGACGGGTGAGGGGAAGGCTTCGGGGAAGTGTTAGGGTTAGGGTTTGGGCTAGGGTTAGGTTTAGGGGAAGGGGACGGTTTAGGGTCCAGGTGAGGGTACGACAACGGTTTAGGGGGAGCGTACGTGTGAGGGCGCGGGTTAGTGTGAGCGTACGGGTTAGGATTAGGGGACGGGTTAGGGGAAGGCTTCGGGGAAGGGTTAGGGTTAGGGTTCAGGCTAGGGTTAGGGTTAGGGGACGGGGACGGTTTAGGGTCCAGGTGTGGGTACGACAACGGTTTAGGGGGAGCGTACGTGTGAGGGCGCCGGTTAGTGTGAGCGTACGGGTTAGGATTCGGGGACGGGTGAGGGGAAGGCTTCCGGGAAGTGTTAGGGTTAGGGTTCGGGATAGGGTTAGGGTTAGGGGACGGGGACGGTTTAGGGTCCAGGTGAGGGTACGACAACGGTTTCGGGGGAGCGTACGTGTGAGGGCGTGGTTTAGTGTGAGCGTAAGGGTTAGGATTAGGGGACGGGTGATGGGAAGGCTTCGGGGAAGTGTTAGGGTTAGGGTTCGGGCTAGGGTTAGGGTTAGGGGACGGGGACGGTTTAGGGTCCAGGTGAGGGTATGACAACGGTTTAGGGGGAGTGTACGTGTGAGGGCGCGGGTTAGTGTGGGCGTACAGGTTAGGATTAGGGGATGGGTGAGGGGAAGGCTTCGGGGAAGGGTTAGGGTTAGGGTTTGGGCTAGGGTTAGGGTTAGGGGACGGGGAAGGTTTAGGGTCCAGGTGAGGGTACGACAACGGTTTAGGGGGAGCGTACGTGTGAGGGCGCGGGTTAGTGTGGTCGTACGGGTTAGGATTAGGGGACAGGTGAGGGGAAGGCTTCGGGGAAGGGTTAGGGTTAGGGTTCGGGCTAGGGTTAGGGTTAGGGGACGGGGACGGTTTAGGGTCCAGGTGAGGGTACGACAACGGTTTAGGGGGAGCGTACGTGTGAGGGCGCGGGTTAGTGTGAGCGTACGGGTTAGGATTAGGGGACGGTTGAGGGGAAGGCTTCGGGGAAGGGTTAGGGTTAGGGTTCGGGCTAGGGTTAGGGTTAGGGGACGGGGACGGTTTAGGGTACAGGTGAGCGTACGAAAACGGTTTAGGGGGAGCGTACGTGTGAGGGAGCGCGATAGTGTGAGCGTACGGTTTAGGATTAGGTGACGGGTGAGGGGAAGGCTTCGGGGAAGGGTTAGGGTTAGGGTTCGTGCTAGGGTTAGGGTTAGGGGACGGGGACGGTTTAGGGTCCAGGTGAGGGAACGACAACGGTTTAGGGGGAGCATACGTGTGAGGGCGTGGGTTAGTGTGATCGTACGGGTTAGGATTACGGGACGGGTGAGGGTAAGACTTCTGGGAAGGGTTAGGGTTAGGGTTCGGGCTAGGGTTAGGTTTAGGGGACGGGGAGTGTTAAGGGTCCAGGTGAGGGTACGACAACGGTTTAGGGGGAGCGTACGTGTGAGGAGGCGGGTTATTGTGAGCGTACGGGTTCGGATTAGGGGACGGGTGAGGGGAAGGCTTCGGGGAAGGGTTAGGGTTAGGGTTCGGGCTAGGGTTAGGGTTAGGGGACGGGGACGGTTTAGGGTCCAGGTGAGGGTACGACAACGGTTTAGGGGGAGCGTACGTGGGAGGGCGCGGGTCAGTGTGGGCGTACGGGTTAGGATTAGGGGACGGGTGATGGGAAGGCTTCGGGGAAGGGTTAGGGTTAGGGTTCGGGCTAGGGTTAGGGTTAGGGGACGGGGACGGTTTAGGGTCCAGGTGAGGGTACGACAACGGTTTAGGGGGAGCGTACGTGTGAGGGCGCCGGTTAGTGTGGGCGTACGGGTTAGGATTAGGGGACGGGTGAGGGGAAGGCTTCGGGGAAGGGTTAGGGTTAGGGTTCGGGCTAGGGTTAGGGTTAGGGGAAGGGGACGGTTTAGGGTCCAGGTGAGGGTACGACAACGGTTTAGGGGGAGCGTACGTGTTAGGGCGCGGGTTAGTGTGAGCGTACGGGTTAGGATTAAGGGACGGGTGAGGGGAAGGGTTCGGGGAAGTGTTAGGGTTAGAGTTCGGGCTAGGGTTAGGGTTAGGGGACGGGGACGGTTTAGGATCCAGGTGAGGGTACGACAACGGTTTAGGGGGTGCGTACGTGTGAGGGCGCGGGTCAGTGTGGGCGTACGGGTTAGGATTAGGGGACGGGTGAGGGGAAGGCTTCGGGGAAGGGTTAGGGTTAGGGTTCGGGCTAGGGTTAGGGTTAGGGGACGGGGACGGTTTAGGGTCCAGGTGAGGGTACGACAACGGTTTAGGGGGAGTGTACGTGTGAGGGCGCGGGTTAGTGTGGGCGTACGGGTTAGGATTAGGGGACGGGTGAGGGGAAGGCTTCGGGGAAGGGTTAGGGTTAGGGTTCGGGCTAGGGTTAGGGTTAGGGGACGGGGACAGTTTAGGGTCCAGATGAGGGTACGACAACGGTTTAGGGGGAGCGTACGTGTGAGGGCGCGGGTTAGTGTGGGCGTACGGGTTAGGATTAGGGGACGGGTGAGGGGAAGGCTTCGGGGAAGGGTTAGGGTTAGGGTTCGGGCTAGGGTTAGGGTTAGGGGACGGGGACGGTTTAGGGTCCAGTTGTGGGTACGACAACAGTTTAGGGGGAGCGTACGTGTGAGGGCGCGTGTTAGTGTGTGCGTACGGGTTAGGATTAGGGGACGGGTGAGGGGAAGGCTTCGGGGAAGGGTTAGGGTTAGGGTTCGGGCTAGGGTTAGGGTTAGGGGACGGGGACGGTTTAGGGTCCAGGTGAGGGTACGAGAAAAGTTAAGGGAGAGCGTACGTGTGAGGGCACGGGTTAGTGTGGGCGTACGGGTTAGGATTAGGGGACGGGTGAATGGAAGGTTTCGGGGAAGGGTTAGTGTTAGGGTTCGGGCTAGGGTTAGGGTTAGGGGACGGGGATGGTTTAGGGTCCAGGTGAGGGTACGACAACGTTTTAGGGGGAGCGTACGTGTTAGGGCGCGGGTTAGTTTGGTCGTACAGGTTAGGATTAGGGGACGGGTGAGGGGAAGGCTTCGGGGATGGGTTAGGGTTAGGGTTCGGGCTAGGGTTAGGAAACGGGGACGGATTAGGGTCCAGGTGAGGGTACGACAACGGTTTAGGGGGAGCGTACGTGTGAGGGCGCGAGTTAGTGTGGGCGTACGGGTTAGGATTAGGGGACGGGTGAGGGGAAGGCTTCGGGGAAGGGTTAGGGTTAGGGTTCGGGCTAGGGTTAGGGTTAGGGGACGGGGACGGTTTAGGGTCCAGGTGAGGGTACGACAACGGTTTAGGGGGAGCGTACGTGTGAGGGCGCGGGTTAGTGTGAGCGTACGGGTTAGGATTAGGGGACGGTTGAGGGGAAGGCTTCGGGGAAGGGTTAGGGTTAGGGTTCGGGCTAGGGTTAGGGTTAGGGGACGGGGACGGTTTAGGGTCCAGGTGAGCGTACGAAAACGGTTTAGGGGGAGCGTACGTGTGAGGGAGCGCGATAGTGTGAGCGTACGGTTTAGGATTAGGTGACGGGTGAGGGGAAGGCTTCGGGGAAGGGTTAGGGTTAGGGTTCGTGCTAGGGTTAGGGTTAGGGGACGGGGACGGTTTAGGGTCCAGGTGAGGGAACGACAACGGTTTAGGGGGAGCATACGTGTGAGGGCGTGGGTTAGTGTGATCGTACGGGTTAGGATTACGGGACGGGTGAGGGTAAGACTTCTGGGAAGGGTTAGGGTTAGGGTTCGGGCTAGGGTTAGGTTTAGGGGACGGGGAGTGTTAAGGGTCCAGGTGAGGGTACGACAACGGTTTAGGGGGAGCGTACGTGTGAGGACGCGGGTTATTGTGAGCGTACGGGTTCGGAATAGGGGACGGGTGAGGGGAAGGCTTCGGGGAAGGGTTAGGGTTAGGGTTCGGGCTAGGGTTAGGGTTAGGGGACGGGGACGGTTTAGGGTCCAGGTGAGGGTACGACAACGGTTTAGGGGGAGCGTACGTGGGAGGGCGCGGGTCAGTGTGGGCGTACGGGTTAGGATTAGGGGACGGGTGATGGGAAGGCTTCGGGGAAGGGTTAGGGTTAGGGTTCGGGCTAGGGTTAGGGTTAGGGGACGGGGACGGTTTAGGGTCCAGGTGAGGGTACGACAACGGTTTAGGGGGAGCGTACGTGTGAGGGCGCCGGTTAGTGTGGGCGTACGGGTTAGGATTAGGGGACGGGTGAGGGGAAGGCTTCGGGGAAGGGTTAGGGTTAGGGTTCGGGCTAGGGTTAGGGTTAGGGGACGGGGACGGTTTAGGGTCCAGGTGAGGGTACGACAACGGTTTAGGGGGAGTGTACGTGTGAGGGCGCGGGTTAGTGTGGGCGTACGGGTTAGGATTAGGGGACGGGTGAGGGGAAGGCTTCGGGGAAGGGTTAGGGTTAGGGTTCGGGCTAGGGTTAGGGTTAGGGGACGGGGACAGTTTAGGGTCCAGGTGAGGGTACGACAACGGTTTAGGGGGAGCGTACGTGTGAGGGCGCGGGTTAGTGTGGGCGTACGGGTTAGGATTAGGGGACGGGTGAGGGGAAGGCTTCAGGGAAGGGTTAGGGTTAGGGTTCGGGCTAGGGTTAGGGTTAGGGGACGGGGACGGTTTAGGGTCCAGTTGTGGGTACGACAACAGTTTAGGGGGAGCGTACGTGTGAGGGCACGGGTTAGTGTGGGCGTACGGGTTAGGATTAGGGGACGGGTGAGGGGAAGGCTTCGGGGAAGGGTTAGGGTTAGGGTTCGGGCTAGGGTTAGGGTTAGGGGACGGGGATGGTTTAGGGTCCAGGTGAGGGTACGACAACGTTTTAGGGGGAGCGTACGTGTGAGGGCGCGGGTTAGTTTGGTCGTACAGGTTAGGATTAGGGGACGGGTGAGGGGAAGGCTTCGGGGATGGGTTAGGGTTAGGGTTCGGGCTAGGGTTAGGAAACGGGGACGGATTAGGGTCCAGGTGAGGGTACGACAACGGTTTAGGGGGAGCGTACGTGTGAGGGCGCGGGTTAGTTTGGTCGTACAGGTTAGGATTAGGGGACGGGTGAGGGGAAGGCTTCGGGGAAGGGCTAGGGTTAGGGTTTGGGCTAGGGTTAGGGTTAGGGGACGGGGACGGTTTAGGGTCCAGGTGAGGGTACGACAACGGTTTAGGGGGAGCGTACGTGTGAGGGCGCGGGTTAGTGTGGGCGTACGGGTTAGGATTAGGGGACGGGTGAGGGGAAGGCTTCGGGGAAGGGTTAGGGTTAGTGTTCGGGCTAGGGTTAGGGTTAGGGGAAGGGGACGGTTTAGGGTCCAGGTGAGGGTACGACAACGGTTTAGGGGGAGCGTACGTGTGAGGGCGCGGGATAGTGTGAGCGTACGGGTTAGGATTAGGGGACGGGTGAGGGGAAGGCTTCGGGGAAGGGTTAGGGTTAGGGTTCGGGCTAGGTTTAGGGTTAGGGGACCTGGACCGTTTGAGGGTACGACAACGGTTTAGGGGGAGCGTACGTGTGAGGGCGCGTGTTAGTGTGGGCGTACGGGTTAGGATTAGGGGACGGGTGAGGGGAATTCTTCGGGGAAGGGTTAGGGTTAGGGTTCGGGCTAGGGTTAGGGTTAGGGGACGGGGACGGTTTAGTGTCCAGGTGAGGGTACGACAACGGTTTAGGGGGAGCGTACGTGTGAGGGCGCGGGTTAGTGTGGTCGTACGGGTTAGGATTAGGGGACGGGTGAGGGGAAGGCTTCGGGGAAGGGCTAGGGTTAGGGTTCGGGCTAGGGTTAGGGTTAGGGTACGGGGACGGTTTAGGGTCCAGGTGAGGGTACGACAACGGTTTAGGGGGAGCGTACGTGTGAGGGCGTGGGTTAGTGTGAGCGTACGGGTTAGGATTAGGGGACGGGTGAGGGGAAGGCTTCGGGGAAGGGCTAGGGTTAGGGTTTGGGCTAGGGTTAGGGTTAGGGGACGGGGACGGTTTAGGGTCCAGGTGAGGGTATGACAACGGTTTCGGGGGAGCGTACGTGTGAGGGCGTGGGTTAGTGTGAGCGTACGGGTTAGGATTAGGGGACGGGTGAGGGGAAGGCTTCGGGGAAGGGCTAGGGTTAGGGTTTGGGCTAGGGTTAGGGTTAGGGGACGGGGACGGTTTAGGGTCCAGGTGAGGGTACGACAACGGTTTCGGGGGAGCGTACGTGTGAGGGCGTGGTTTAGTGTGAGCGTAAGGGTTAGGATTAGGGGACGGGTGATGGGAAGGCTTCGGGGAAGGGTTAGGGTTAGGGTTCGGGCTAGGGTTAGGGTTAGGGGACGGGGACGGTTTAGGGTCCAGGTGAGGGTACGACAACGGTTTAGCGGGAGCGTACGTGTGAGGGCGCGGGTTAGTGTGGGCGTACGGGTTAGGATTAGGGGACGGGTGAGGGGAAGGCTTCGGGGAAGGGTTAGGGTTAGGGTTCGGGCTAGGGTTAGGGTTAGGGGACGGGGACGGTTTAGGGTCCAGGTGAAGGTACGACAACGGTTTAGGGGGAGTGTACGTGTGAGGGCGCGGGTTAGTGTGGGCGTACGGGTTAGGATTAGGGGACGGGTGAGGGGAAGGCTTCGGGGAAGTGTTAGGGTTAGCGTTCGGGCTAGGGTTAGGGTTAGGGGACGGGGACGGTTTAGGGTCCAGGTGAGGGTACGACAACGGTTTAGGGGGAACGTACGTGTGAGGGCGCGGGTTAGTGTGGTCGTACGGGTTAGGATTAGGGGACGGGTGAGGGGAAGGCTTCAGGGAAGGGTTAGGGTTAGGGTTCGGGCTAGGGTTAGGGTTAGGGGACGGGGACGGTTTAGGGTCCAGGTGAGGGTACGACAACGGTTTAGGGGGAGCGTACGTGTGAGGGCGCGGGTTAGTGTGGGCGTACGGGTTAGGATTAGGGGACGGGTGAGGGGAAGGCTTCGGGGAAGGGTTAGGGTTAGGGTTCGGGCTAGGGTTAGGTTTAGGGGAAGGGGACGGTTTAGGGTCCAGGTGAGGGTACGACAACGGTTTAGGGGGAGCATACGTGTGAGGGCGCGGGTTAGTGTGAGCGTACGGGTTAGGATTAGGGGACGGGTGAGGGGAAGGCTTCGGGGAAGGGTTAGGGTTAGGGTTCAGGCTAGGGTTAGGGTTAGGGGACGGGGACGGTTTAGGGTCCAGGTGTGGGTACGACAACGGTTTAGGGGGAGCGTACGTGTGAGGGCGCGGGTTAGTGTGAGCGTACGGGTTAGGATTCGGGGACGGGTGAGGGGAAGGCTTCCGGGAAGTGTTTGGGTTAGGGTTCGGGATAGGGTTAGGGTTAGGGGACGGGGACGGTTTAGGGTCCAGGTGAGGGTACGACAACGGTTTCGGGGGAGCGTACGTGTGAGGGCGTGGTTTAGTGTGAGCGTAAGGGTTAGGATTAGGGGACGGGTGATGGGAAGGCTTCGGGGAAGGGTTAGGGTTAGGGTTCGGGCTAGGGTTAGGGTTAGGGGACGGGGACGGTTTAGGGTCCAGGTGTGGGTACGACAACGGTTTAGGGGGAGCGTACGTGTGAGGGCGCGGGTTAGTGTGGGCGTACGGATTAGGATTAGGGGACGGGTGAGGGGAAGGCTTCGGGGAAGGTTTAGGGTTAGGGTTCGGGCTAGGGTTAGGGTTAGGGGACGGGGACGGTTTAGGGTCCAGGTGTGGGTACGACAACGGTTTAGGGGGAGCGTACGTGTGAGGGCGCGGGTTAGTGTGAGCGTACGGGTTAGGATTAGGGGACGGGTGAGGGGAAGGCTTCGGGGAAGGGTTAGGGTTAGGGTTCGGGCTAGGGTTAGGGTTAGGGGACGGGGACGGTTTAGGGTCCAGGTGAGGGTATGACAACGGTTTTGGGGGAGCGTACATGTGAGTGCGCGGATTAGTGTGGGCGTACGGGTTAGGATTAGGGGACGGGTGAGGGGAATGCTTCGGGGAAGGGTTAGGATTAGGGTTCGGGCTAGGGTTAGGGTTAGGGGACGGGGACGGTTTAGGGTCCAGGTGAGGGTACGACAACGTTTTACGGGGAGCGTACGTGTGAGGACGTGGGTTAGTGTGAGCGTACGGGTTAGGATTAGGGGACGGGTGATGGGAAGGCTTCGGGGAAGGGTTAGGGTTAGGGTTCGGGCTAGGGTTAGAGTTAGGGGACGGGGACGGTTTAGGGTCCAGGTGAGGGTACGACAACGGTTTAGGGGGAGCGTACGTGTGAGGGCGCGGGTTAGTGTGGGCGTACAGATTAGGATTAGGGGACGGGTGAGGGGAAGGCTTTGGGGAAGTTTTAGGGTTAGGGTTCGGGCTAGGGTTAGGGTTAGGGGACGGGGACGGTTTAGGGTACAGGTGTGGGTACGACAACGGTTTAGGGGGAGCGTACGTGTGAGGGCGAGGGTTAGTGTGATCGTACGGGTTAGGATTACGGGACGGGTGAGGGTAAGACTACTGGGAAGGGTTAGGGTTAGGGTTCGGGCTAGGGTTAGGTTTAGGGGACGGGGAGTGTTAAGGGTCCAGGTGAGGGTACGACAACGGTTTAGGGGGAGCGTACGTGTGAGGGCGCGGGTTATTGTGAGCGTACGGGTTCGGATTAGGGGACGGGTGAGGGGAAGGCTTCGGGGAAGGGTTAGGGTTAGGGTTCGGGCTAGGGTTAGGGTTAGGGGACGGGGACGGTTTAGGGTCCAGGTGTGGTTACGACAACGGTTTAGGGGGAGCGTAAGTGTGAGGGCACGGGTTAGTGTGAGCGTACGGGTTAGGATTAGGGGACGGGTGAGGGGAAGGCTTCGGGGAAGGGTTAGGGTTAGGGTTCGGGCTAGGGTTATGGTTAGGGGACGGGGAAGGTTTAGGGTCCAGGTGAGGGTACGACAACGGTTTAGGGGGAGCGTACGTGTGAGGGCGCGGGTTAGTGTGGGCGTACGGGTTAGGATTAGGGGACGGGTGAGGGGAAGGCTTCGGGGAAGTGTTAGGGTTAGGGTTTGGGCTAGGGTTAGGTTTAGGGGAAGGGGACGGTTTAGGGTCCAGGTGAGGGTACGACAACGGTTTAGGGGGAACGTACGTGTGAGGGCGCGGGTTAGTGTGAGCGTACGGGTTAGGATTAGGGGACGGGTTAGGGGAAGGCTTCGGGGAAGGGTTAGGGTTAGGGTTCAGGCTAGGGTTAGGGTTAGGGGACGGGGACGGTTTAGGGTCCAGGTGTGGGTACGACAACGGTTTAGGGGGAGCGTACGTGTGAGGGCGCCGGTTAGTGTGAGCGTACGGGTTAGGATTCGGGGACGGGTGAGGGGAAGGCTTCCGGGAAGTGTTAGGGTTAGGGTTCGGGATAGGGTTAGGGTTAGGGGACGGGGACGGTTTAGGGTCCAGGTGAGGGTACGACAACGGTTTCGGGGGAGCGTACGTGTGAGGGCGTGGTTTAGTGTGAGCGTAAGGGTTAGGATTAGGGGACGGGTGATGGGAAGGCTTCGGGGAAGTGTTAGGGTTAGGGTTCGGGCTAGGGTTAGGGTTAGGGGACGGGGACGGTTTAGGGTCCAGGTGAGGGTATGACAACGGTTTAGGGGGAGTGTACGTGTGAGGGCGCGGGTTAGTGTGGGCGTACAGGTTAGGATTAGGGGATGGGTGAGGGGAAGGCTTCGGGGAAGGGTTAGGGTTAGGGTTTGGGCTAGGGTTAGGGTTAGGGGACGGGGAAGGTTTAGGGTCCAGGTGAGGGTACGACAACGGTTTAGGGGGAGCGTACGTGTGAGGGCGCGGGTTAGTGTGGTCGTACGGGTTAGGATTAGGGGACAGGTGAGGGGAAGGCTTCGGGGAAGGGTTAGGGTTAGGGTTCGGGCTAGGGTTAGGGTTAGGGGACGGGGACGGTTTAGGGTCCAGGTGAGGGTACGACAACGGTTTAGGGGGAGCGTACGTGTGAGGGCGCGGGTTAGTGTGAGCGTACGGGTTAGGATTAGGGGACGGTTGAGGGGAAGGCTTCGGGGAAGGGTTAGGGTTAGGGTTCGGGCTAGGGTTAGGGTTAGGGGACGGGGACGGTTTAGGGTCCAGGTGAGCGTACGAAAACGGTTTAGGGGGAGCGTACGTGTGAGGGAGCGCGATAGTGTGAGCGTACGGTTTAGGATTAGGTGACGGGTGAGGGGAAGGCTTCGGGGAAGGGTTAGGGTTAGGGTTCGTGCTAGGGTTAGGGTTAGGGGACGGGGACGGTTTAGGGTCCAGGTGAGGGAACGACAACGGTTTAGGGGGAGCATACGTGTGAGGGCGTGGGTTAGTGTGATCGTACGGGTTAGGATTACGGGACGGGTGAGGGTAAGACTTCTGGGAAGGGTTAGGGTTAGGGTTCGGGCTAGGGTTAGGTTTAGGGGACGGGGAGTGTTAAGGGTCCAGGTGAGGGTACGACAACGGTTTAGGGGGAGCGTACGTGTGAGGACGCGGGTTATTGTGAGCGTACGGGTTCGGATTAGGGGACGGGTGAGGGGAAGGCTTCGGGGAAGGGTTAGGGTTAGGGTTCGGGCTAGGGTTAGGGTTAGGGGACGGGGACGGTTTAGGGTCCAGGTGAGGGTACGACAACGGTTTAGGGGGAGCGTACGTGGGAGGGCGCGGGTCAGTGTGGGCGTACGGGTTAGGATTAGGGGACGGGTGATGGGAAGGCTTCGGGGAAGGGTTAGGGTTAGGGTTCGGGCTAGGGTTAGGGTTAGGGGACGGGGACGGTTTAGGGTCCAGGTGAGGGTACGACAACGGTTTAGGGGGAGCGTACGTGTGAGGGCGCCGGTTAGTGTGGGCGTACGGGTTAGGATTAGGGGACGGGTGAGGGGAAGGCTTCGGGGAAGGGTTAGGGTTAGGGTTCGGGCTAGGGTTAGGGTTAGGGGAAGGGGACGGTTTAGGGTCCAGGTGAGGGTACGACAACGGTTTAGGGGGAGCGTACGTGTTAGGGCGCGGGTTAGTGTGAGCGTACGGGTTAGGATTAAGGGACGGGTGAGGGGAAGGGTTCGGGGAAGTGTTAGGGTTAGAGTTCGGGCTAGGGTTAGGGTTAGGGGACGGGGACGGTTTAGGATCCAGGTGAGGGTACGACAACGGTTTAGGGGGTGCGTACGTGTGAGGGCGCGGGTCAGTGTGGGCGTACGGGTTAGGATTAGGGGACGGGTGAGGGGAAGGCTTCGGGGAAGGGTTAGGGTTAGGGTTCGGGCTAGGGTTAGGGTTAGGGGACGGGGACGGTTTAGGGTCCAGGTGAGGGTACGACAACGGTTTAGGGGGAGTGTACGTGTGAGGGCGCGGGTTAGTGTGGGCGTACGGGTTAGGATTAGGGGACGGGTGAGGGGAAGGCTTCGGGGAAGGGTTAGGGTTAGGGTTCGGGCTAGGGTTAGGGTTAGGGGACGGGGACAGTTTAGGGTCCAGGTGAGGGTACGACAACGGTTTAGGGGGAGCGTACGTGTGAGGGCGCGGGTTAGTGTGGGCGTACGGGTTAGGATTAGGGGACGGGTGAGGGGAAGGCTTCGGGGAAGGGTTAGGGTTAGGGTTCGGGCTAGGGTTAGGGTTAGGGGACGGGGACGGTTTAGGGTCCAGTTGTGGGTACGACAACGGTTTAGGGGGAGCGTAAGTGTGAGGGCACGGGTTAGTGTGAGCGTACGGGTTAGGATTAGGGGACGGGTGAGGGGAAGGCTTCGGGGAAGGGTTAGGGTTAGGGTTCGGGCTAGGGTTATGGTTAGGGGACGGGGAAAGTTTAGGGTCCAGGTGAGGGTACGACAACGGTTTAGGGGGAGCGTACGTGTGAGGGCGCGGGTTAGTGTGGGCGTACGGGTTAGGATTAGGGGACGGGTGAGGGGAAGGCTTCGGGGAAGTGTTAGGGTTAGGGTTTGGGCTAGGGTTAGGTTTAGGGGAAGGGGACGGTTTAGGGTCCAGGTGAGGGTACGACAACGGTTTAGGGGGAGCGTACGTGTGAGGGCGCGGGTTAGTGTGAGCGTACGGGTTAGGATTAGGGGACGGGTTAGGGGAAGGCTTCGGGGAAGGGTTAGGGTTAGGGTTCAGGCTAGGGTTAGGGTTAGGGGACGGGGACGGTTTAGGGTCCAGGTGTGGGTACGACAACGGTTTAGGGGGAGCGTACGTGTGAGGGCGCCGGTTAGTGTGAGCGTACGGGTTAGGATTCGGGGACGGGTGAGGGGAAGGCTTCCGGGAAGTGTTAGGGTTAGGGTTCGGGATAGGGTTAGGGTTAGGGGACGGGGACGGTTTAGGGTCCAGGTGAGGGTACGACAACGGTTTCGGGGGAGCGTACGTGTGAGGGCGTGGTTTAGTGTGAGCGTAAGGGTTAGGATTAGGGGACGGGTGATGGGAAGGCTTCGGGGAAGTGTTAGGGTTAGGGTTCGGGCTAGGGTTAGGGTTAGGGGACGGGGACGGTTTAGGGTCCAGGTGAGGGTATGACAACGGTTTAGGGGGAGTGTACGTGTGAGGGCGCGGGTTAGTGTGGGCGTACAGGTTAGGATTAGGGGATGGGTGAGGGGAAGGCTTCGGGGAAGGGTTAGGGTTAGGGTTTGGGCTAGGGTTAGGGTTAGGGGACGGGGAAGGTTTAGGGTCCAGGTGAGGGTACGACAACGGTTTAGGGGGAGCGTACGTGTGAGGGCGCGGGTTAGTGTGGTCGTACGGGTTAGGATTAGGGGACAGGTGAGGGGAAGGCTTCGGGGAAGGGTTAGGGTTAGGGTTCGGGCTAGGGTTAGGGTTAGGGGACGGGGACGGTTTAGGGTCCAGGTGAGGGTACGACAACGGTTTAGGGGGAGCGTACGTGTGAGGGCGCGGGTTAGTGTGAGCGTACGGGTTAGGATTAGGGGACGGTTGAGGGGAAGGCTTCGGGGAAGGGTTAGGGTTAGGGTTCGGGCTAGGGTTAGGGTTAGGGGACGGGGACGGTTTAGGGTACAGGTGAGCGTACGAAAACGGTTTAGGGGGAGCGTACGTGTGAGGGAGCGCGATAGTGTGAGCGTACGGTTTAGGATTAGGTGACGGGTGAGGGGAAGGCTTCGGGGAAGGGTTAGGGTTAGGGTTCGTGCTAGGGTTAGGGTTAGGGGACGGGGACGGTTTAGGGTCCAGGTGAGGGAACGACAACGGTTTAGGGGGAGCATACGTGTGAGGGCGTGGGTTAGTGTGATCGTACGGGTTAGGATTACGGGACGGGTGAGGGTAAGACTTCTGGGAAGGGTTAGGGTTAGGGTTCGGGCTAGGGTTAGGTTTAGGGGACGGGGAGTGTTAAGGGTCCAGGTGAGGGTACGACAACGGTTTAGGGGGAGCGTACGTGTGAGGAGGCGGGTTATTGTGAGCGTACGGGTTCGGATTAGGGGACGGGTGAGGGGAAGGCTTCGGGGAAGGGTTAGGGTTAGGGTTCGGGCTAGGGTTAGGGTTAGGGGACGGGGACGGTTTAGGGTCCAGGTGAGGGTACGACAACGGTTTAGGGGGAGCGTACGTGGGAGGGCGCGGGTCAGTGTGGGCGTACGGGTTAGGATTAGGGGACGGGTGATGGGAAGGCTTCGGGGAAGGGTTAGGGTTAGGGTTCGGGCTAGGGTTAGGGTTAGGGGACGGGGACGGTTTAGGGTCCAGGTGAGGGTACGACAACGGTTTAGGGGGAGCGTACGTGTGAGGGCGCCGGTTAGTGTGGGCGTACGGGTTAGGATTAGGGGACGGGTGAGGGGAAGGCTTCGGGGAAGGGTTAGGGTTAGGGTTCGGGCTAGGGTTAGGGTTAGGGGAAGGGGACGGTTTAGGGTCCAGGTGAGGGTACGACAACGGTTTAGGGGGAGCGTACGTGTTAGGGCGCGGGTTAGTGTGAGCGTACGGGTTAGGATTAAGGGACGGGTGAGGGGAAGGGTTCGGGGAAGTGTTAGGGTTAGAGTTCGGGCTAGGGTTAGGGTTAGGGGACGGGGACGGTTTAGGATCCAGGTGAGGGTACGACAACGGTTTAGGGGGTGCGTACGTGTGAGGGCGCGGGTCAGTGTGGGCGTACGGGTTAGGATTAGGGGACGGGTGAGGGGAAGGCTTCGGGGAAGGGTTAGGGTTAGGGTTCGGGCTAGGGTTAGGGTTAGGGGACGGGGACGGTTTAGGGTCCAGGTGAGGGTACGACAACGGTTTAGGGGGAGTGTACGTGTGAGGGCGCGGGTTAGTGTGGGCGTACGGGTTAGGATTAGGGGACGGGTGAGGGGAAGGCTTCGGGGAAGGGTTAGGGTTAGGGTTCGGGCTAGGGTTAGGGTTAGGGGACGGGGACAGTTTAGGGTCCAGATGAGGGTACGACAACGGTTTAGGGGGAGCGTACGTGTGAGGGCGCGGGTTAGTGTGGGCGTACGGGTTAGGATTAGGGGACGGGTGAGGGGAAGGCTTCGGGGAAGGGTTAGGGTTAGGGTTCGGGCTAGGGTTAGGGTTAGGGGACGGGGACGGTTTAGGGTCCAGTTGTGGGTACGACAACAGTTTAGGGGGAGCGTACGTGTGAGGGCGCGTGTTAGTGTGTGCGTACGGGTTAGGATTAGGGGACGGGTGAGGGGAAGGCTTCGGGGAAGGGTTAGGGTTAGGGTTCGGGCTAGGGTTAGGGTTAGGGGACGGGGACGGTTTAGGGTCCAGGTGAGGGTACGAGAAAAGTTAAGGGGGAGCGTACGTGTGAGGGCACGGGTTAGTGTGGGCGTACGGGTTAGGATTAGGGGACGGGTGAATGGAAGGTTTCGGGGAAGGGTTAGTGTTAGGGTTCGGGCTAGGGTTAGGGTTAGGGGACGGGGATGGTTTAGGGTCCAGGTGAGGGTACGACAACGTTTTAGGGGGAGCGTACGTGTTAGGGCGCGGGTTAGTTTGGTCGTACAGGTTAGGATTAGGGGACGGGTGAGGGGAAGGCTTCGGGGATGGGTTAGGGTTAGGGTTCGGGCTAGGGTTAGGAAACGGGGACGGATTAGGGTCCAGGTGAGGGTACGACAACGGTTTAGGGGGAGCGTACGTGTGAGGGCGCGAGTTAGTGTGGGCGTACGGGTTAGGATTAGGGGACGGGTGAGGGGAAGGCTTCGGGGAAGGGTTAGGGTTAGGGTTCGGGCTAGGGTTAGGGTTAGGGGACGGGGACGGTTTAGGGTCCAGGTGAGGGTACGACAACGGTTTAGGGGGAGCGTACGTGTGAGGGCGCGGGTTAGTGTGAGCGTACGGGTTAGGATTAGGGGACGGTTGAGGGGAAGGCTTCGGGGAAGGGTTAGGGTTAGGGTTCGGGCTAGGGTTAGGGTTAGGGGACGGGGACGGTTTAGGGTCCAGGTGAGCGTACGAAAACGGTTTAGGGGGAGCGTACGTGTGAGGGAGCGCGATAGTGTGAGCGTACGGTTTAGGATTAGGTGACGGGTGAGGGGAAGGCTTCGGGGAAGGGTTAGGGTTAGGGTTCGTGCTAGGGTTAGGGTTAGGGGACGGGGACGGTTTAGGGTCCAGGTGAGGGAACGACAACGGTTTAGGGGGAGCATACGTGTGAGGGCGTGGGTTAGTGTGATCGTACGGGTTAGGATTACGGGACGGGTGAGGGTAAGACTTCTGGGAAGGGTTAGGGTTAGGGTTCGGGCTAGGGTTAGGTTTAGGGGACGGGGAGTGTTAAGGGTCCAGGTGAGGGTACGACAACGGTTTAGGGGGAGCGTACGTGTGAGGACGCGGGTTATTGTGAGCGTACGGGTTCGGAATAGGGGACGGGTGAGGGGAAGGCTTCGGGGAAGGGTTAGGGTTAGGGTTCGGGCTAGGGTTAGGGTTAGGGGACGGGGACGGTTTAGGGTCCAGGTGAGGGTACGACAACGGTTTAGGGGGAGCGTACGTGGGAGGGCGCGGGTCAGTGTGGGCGTACGGGTTAGGATTAGGGGACGGGTGATGGGAAGGCTTCGGGGAAGGGTTAGGGTTAGGGTTCGGGCTAGGGTTAGGGTTAGGGGACGGGGACGGTTTAGGGTCCAGGTGAGGGTACGACAACGGTTTAGGGGGAGCGTACGTGTGAGGGCGCCGGTTAGTGTGGGCGTACGGGTTAGGATTAGGGGACGGGTGAGGGGAAGGCTTCGGGGAAGGGTTAGGGTTAGGGTTCGGGCTAGGGTTAGGGTTAGGGGACGGGGACGGTTTAGGGTCCAGGTGAGGGTACGACAACGGTTTAGGGGGAGTGTACGTGTGAGGGCGCGGGTTAGTGTGGGCGTACGGGTTAGGATTAGGGGACGGGTGAGGGGAAGGCTTCGGGGAAGGGTTAGGGTTAGGGTTCGGGCTAGGGTTAGGGTTAGGGGACGGGGACAGTTTAGGGTCCAGGTGAGGGTACGACAACGGTTTAGGGGGAGCGTACGTGTGAGGGCGCGGGTTAGTGTGGGCGTACGGGTTAGGATTAGGGGACGGGTGAGGGGAAGGCTTCAGGGAAGGGTTAGGGTTAGGGTTCGGGCTAGGGTTAGGGTTAGGGGACGGGGACGGTTTAGGGTCCAGTTGTGGGTACGACAACAGTTTAGGGGGAGCGTACGTGTGAGGGCACGGGTTAGTGTGGGCGTACGGGTTAGGATTAGGGGACGGGTGAGGGGAAGGCTTCGGGGAAGGGTTAGGGTTAGGGTTCGGGCTAGGGTTAGGGTTAGGGGACGGGGATGGTTTAGGGTCCAGGTGAGGGTACGACAACGTTTTAGGGGGAGCGTACGTGTGAGGGCGCGGGTTAGTTTGGTCGTACAGGTTAGGATTAGGGGACGGGTGAGGGGAAGGCTTCGGGGATGGGTTAGGGTTAGGGTTCGGGCTAGGGTTAGGAAACGGGGACGGATTAGGGTCCAGGTGAGGGTACGACAACGGTTTAGGGGGAGCGTACGTGTGAGGGCGCGGGTTAGTTTGGTCGTACAGGTTAGGATTAGGGGACGGGTGAGGGGAAGGCTTCGGGGAAGGGCTAGGGTTAGGGTTTGGGCTAGGGTTAGGGTTAGGGGACGGGGACGGTTTAGGGTCCAGGTGAGGGTACGACAACGGTTTAGGGGGAGCGTACGTGTGAGGGCGCGGGTTAGTGTGGGCGTACGGGTTAGGATTAGGGGACGGGTGAGGGGAAGGCTTCGGGGAAGGGTTAGGGTTAGTGTTCGGGCTAGGGTTAGGGTTAGGGGAAGGGGACGGTTTAGGGTCCAGGTGAGGGTACGACAACGGTTTAGGGGGAGCGTACGTGTGAGGGCGCGGGATAGTGTGAGCGTACGGGTTAGGATTAGGGGACGGGTGAGGGGAAGGCTTCGGGGAAGGGTTAGGGTTAGGGTTCGGGCTAGGTTTAGGGTTAGGGGACCTGGACCGTTTGAGGGTACGACAACGGTTTAGGGGGAGCGTACGTGTGAGGGCGCGTGTTAGTGTGGGCGTACGGGTTAGGATTAGGGGACGGGTGAGGGGAATTCTTCGGGGAAGGGTTAGGGTTAGGGTTCGGGCTAGGGTTAGGGTTAGGGGACGGGGACGGTTTAGTGTCCAGGTGAGGGTACGACAACGGTTTAGGGGGAGCGTACGTGTGAGGGCGCGGGTTAGTGTGGTCGTACGGGTTAGGATTAGGGGACGGGTGAGGGGAAGGCTTCGGGGAAGGGCTAGGGTTAGGGTTCGGGCTAGGGTTAGGGTTAGGGTACGGGGACGGTTTAGGGTCCAGGTGAGGGTACGACAACGGTTTAGGGGGAGCGTACGTGTGAGGGCGTGGGTTAGTGTGAGCGTACGGGTTAGGATTAGGGGACGGGTGAGGGGAAGGCTTCGGGGAAGGGCTAGGGTTAGGGTTTGGGCTAGGGTTAGGGTTAGGGGACGGGGACGGTTTAGGGTCCAGGTGAGGGTATGACAACGGTTTAGGGGGAGCGTACGTGTGAGGGCGCGGGTTAGTGTGAGCGTACGGGTTAGGATTCGGGGACGGGTGAGGGGAAGGCTTCCGGGAAGGGTTAGGGTTAGGGTTCGGGATAGGGTTACGGTTAGGGGACGGGGACGGTTTAGGGTGCAGGTGAGGGTACGACAACGGTTTACGGGGAGCGTACGTGTGAGGGCGCCGGTTAGTGTGGGCGTACGGGTTAGGATTCGGGGACGGGTGAGGGGAAGGCTTCGGGGAAGGGTTAGGGTTAGGGTTCGGGCTAGGGTTAGGGTTAGGGGACGGGGACGGTTTAGGGTCCAGGTGAGGGTACGAGAAAAGTTAAGGGGGAGCGTACGTGTGAGGGCACGGGTTAGTGTGGGCGTACGGGTTAGGATTAGGGGACGGGTGAATGGAAGGTTTCGGGGAAGGGTTAGTGTTAGGGTTCGGGCTAGGGTTAGGGTTAGGGGACGGGGATGGTTTAGGGTCCAGGTGAGGGTACGACAACGTTTTAGGGGGAGCGTACGTGTGACGGCGCGGGTTAGTTTGGTCGTACGGGTTAGGATTAGGGGACGGGTGAGGGGAAGGCATCGGGGATGGGTTAGGGTTAGGGTTCGGGCTAGGGTTAGGAAACGGGGACGGATTAGGGTCCAGGTGAGGGTACGACAACGGTTTAGGGGGAGCGTACGTGTGAGGGCGCGAGTTAGTGTGGGCGTACGGGTTAGGATTAGGGGACGGGTGAGGGGAAGGCTTCGGGGAAGGGTTAGGGTTCGGGCTAGGGTTAGGGTTAGGGGACGGGGACGGTTTAGGGTCCAGGTGAGGGTACAACAACGGTTTAGGGGGAGCGTACGTGGGAGGGCGCGGGTTAGTGTGGGCGTACGGGTTAGGATTAGGGGACGGGTGATGGGAAGGCTTCGGGGAAGGGTTAGGGTTAGTGTTCGGGCTAGGGTTAGGGTTAGGGGACGGGGACGGTTTAGGGTCCAGGTGTGGGTACGAGAACGGTTTAGGGGGAGCGTACGTGTGAGGGCGTGGGTTAGTGTGAGCGTACGGGTTAGGATTAGGGGACGGGTGAGGGGAAGGCTTCGGGGAAGGGTTAGGGTTAGGGTTCGGGCTAGGGTTAGGGTTAGGGGACGGGGACGGTTTAGGGTCCAGGTGAGGGTACGACAACGGTTTAGGGGGAGCGTACGTGTGAGGGCGCGGGTTAGTGTGGTCGTATGGGTTAGGATGAGGGGACAGGTGAGGGGAAGGCTTCGGGGAAGGGTTAGGGTTAGGGTTCGGGCTAGGGTTAGGGTTAGGGGACGGGGACGGTTTAGGGTCCAGGTGAGGGTACGACAACGGTTTAGGGGGAGTGTACGTGTGAGGGCGCGGGTTAGTGTGGGCGTACAGGTTAGGATTAGGGGACGGGTGAGGGGAAGGCTTCGGGGAAGGGTTAGGGTTAGGGTTCGGGCTAGGGTTAGGGTTAGGGGACGGGGACGGTTTAGGGTCCAGGTGAGGGTACGACAACGGTTTAGGGGGAGCGCACGTGTGAGGGCGCGGGTTAGTGTGGTCGTACGGGTTAGGATTAGGGGACGGGTGAGGGGAAGGCTTCGGGGAAGGGTTAGGGTTAGGGTTCGGGCTAGGGTTAGGGTTAGGGGACGGGGACGGTTTAGGGTCCAGGTGAGTGTACGACAACGGTTTAGGGGGAGCGTACGTGTGAGGGCGCGGGTTAGTGTCGGCGTACGGGTTAGGATTAGGGGACGGGTGAGGGGAAGGCTTCGGGGAAGGGTTAGGGTTAGCGTTCGGGCTAGGGTTAGGGTTAGGGGACAGGGACGGTTTAGGGTCCAGGTGAGGGTACGACAACGGTTTAGCGGGAGCGTACGTGTGAGGGCGAGGGTTAGTGTGGTCGTACGGGTTAGGATTAGGGGACGGGTGAGGGGAAGGCTTCGGGGAAGGGTTAGGGTTAGGGTTCGGGCTAGGGTTAGGGTTAGGGGACGGGGACGGTTTAGGGTCCAGGTGAGGGTACGACAACGGTTTAGGGGGAGCGTACGTGTGAGGGCACGGGTTAGTGTGGGCGTACGGGTTAGGATTAGGGGACGGGTGAGGGGAAGGCTTCGGGGAAGGGTTAGGGTTAGTGTTCGGGCTAGGGTTAGGGTTAGGGGAAGGGGACGGTTTAGGGTCCAGGTGAGGGTACGACAACGGTTTAGGGGGAGCGTACGTGTGAGGGCGCGGGATAGTGTGAGCGTACGGGTTAGGATTAGGGGACGGGTGAGGGGAAGGCTTCGGGGAAGGGTTAGGGTTAGGGTTCGGGCTAGGTTTAGGGTTGGGGACCTGGACCGTTTGAGGGTACGACAACGGTTTAGGGGGAGCGTACGTGTGAGGGCGCGTGTTAGTGTGGGCGTACGGGTTAGGATTAGGGGACGGGTGAGGGGAAGGCTTAGGGGAAGGGTTAGGGTTAGGGTTCGGGCTAGGGTTAGGGTTAGGGGACGGGGACGGTTTAGTGTCTAGGTGAGGGTACGACAACGGTTTAGGGGGAGCGTACGTGTGAGGGCGCGGGTTAGTGTGGTCGTACGGGTTAGGATTAGGGGACGGGTGAGGGGAAGGCTTCGGGGAAGGGCTAGGGTTAGGGTTCGGGCTAGGGTTAGGGTAAGGGGACGGGGACGGTTTAGGGTCCAGGTGAGGGTACGACAACGGTTTAGGGGGAGCGTACGTGTGAGGGCGTGGGTTAGTGTGAGCGTACGGGTTAGGATTAGGGGACGGGTGAGGGGAAGGCTTCGGGGAAGGGCTAGGGTTAGGGTTTGGGCTAGGGTTAGGGTTAGGGGACGGGGACGGTTTAGGGTCCAGGTGAGGGTATGACAACGGTTTAGGGGGAGCGTACGTGTGAGGGCGCGGGTTAGTGTGAGCGTACGGGTTAGGATTCGGGGACGGGTGAGGGGAAGGCTTCCGGGAAGGGTTAGGGTTAGGGTTCGGGATAGGGTTAGGGTTAGGGGACGGGGACGGTTTAGGGTGCAGGTGAGGGTACGACAACGGTTTACGGGGAGCGTACGTGTGAGGGCGTGGGTTAGTGTGTGCGTACGGGTTAGGATTAGGGGACGTGTGAGGGGAAGGCTTCGGGGAAGGGTTAGGGTTAGGGTTCGGGCTAGGGTTAGGGTTAGGGGACGGGGACGGTTTAGGGTCCAGGTGTGGTTACGACAACGGTTTAGGGGGAGCGTACGTGTGAGGGCGTGGGTTAGTGTGAGCGTACGGGTTAGGATTAGGGGACGGGTGAGGGGAAGGCTTCGGGGAAGGGTTAGGGTTAGGGTTCGGGCTAGGGTTATGGTTAGGGGATGGGGACGGTTTAGGGTCCAGGTGAGGGTACGACAACGGTTTAGGGGGAGCGTACGTGTGAGGGCGCGGGTTAGTGTGGGCGTACGGGTTAGGATTAGGGGACGGGTGAGGGGAAGGCTTCGGGGAAGTGTTAGGGTTAGGGTTCGGGCTAGGGTTAGGGTTAGGGGACGGGGACGGTTTAGGGTCCAGGTGAGGGTACGACAACGGTTTAGGGGGAGTGTACGTGTGAGGGCACGGGTTAGTGTGGGCGTACGGGTTAGGATTAGGGGACGGGTGAGGGGAAGGCTTCGGGGATGGGTTAGGGTTAGGGTTCGGGCTAGGGTTAGGGTTAAGGGACGGGGACAGTTTAGGGTCCAGGTGAGGGTACGACAACGGTTTAGGGGGAGCGTACGTGTGAGGGCGCGGGTTAGTGTGGGCGTACGGGTTAGGATTAGGGGACGGGTGAGGGGAAGGCTTCGGGGAAGGGTTAGGGTTAGGGTTCGGGCTAGGGTTAGGGTTAGGGGACGGGGACGGTTTAGGGTCCAGTTGTGGGTACGACAACAGTTTAGGGGGAGCGTACGTGTGAGGGCGCGGGTTAGTGTGTGCGTACGGGTTAGGATTAGGGGACGGGTGAGGGGAAGGCTTCGGGGAAGGGTTAGGGTTAGGGTTCGGGCTAGGGTTAGGGTTAGGGGACGGGGACGGTTTAGGGTCCAGGTGAGGGTACGACAACGGTTTAGGGGGAGCGTACGTGTGAGGGCGCGGGTTAGTGTGAGCGTACGGGTTACGATTAGGTGACGGGTGAGGGGAAGGCTTCGGGGAAGGGTTAGGGTTACGGTTCGGGCTAGGGTTAGGGTTAGGGGACGGGGACGGTTTAGGGTCCAGGTGAGGGTACGAGAAAAGTTAAGGGGGAGCGTACGTGTGAGGGCACGGGTTAGTGTGGGCATACGGGTTAGGATTAGGGGACGGGTGAGGGGAAGGTTTCGGGGAAGGGTTAGTGTTAGGGTTCGGGCTAGGGTTAGGGTTAGGGGACGGGGATGGTTTAGGGTCCAGGTGAGGGTACGACAACGTTTTAGGGGGAGCGTACGTGTGAGGGCGCGGGTTAGTTTGGTCGTACAGGTTAGGATTAGAGGACGGGTGAGGGGAAGGCTTCGGGGATGGGTTAGGGTTAGGGTTCGGGCTAGGGTTAGGAAACGGGGACGGATTAGGGTCCAGGTGAGGGAACGACAACGGTTTAGGGGGAGCGTACGTGTGAGGGCGCGAGTTAGTGTGGGCGTACGGGTTAGGATTAGGGGACGGGTGAGGGGAAGGCTTCGGGGAAGGGTTAGGGTTCGGGCTAGGGTTAGGGTTAGGGGACGGGGACGGTTTAGGGTCCAGGTGAGGGTACGACAACGGTTTAGGGGGAGCGTACGTTTGAGGGCGCGGGTTATTGTGAGCCTACGGGTTAGGATTAGGGGACGGGTGAGGGGAAGGCTTCGGGGAAGGGCTAGGGTTAGGGTTTGGGCTAGGGTTAGGGTTAGGGGACGGGGACGGTTTAGGTTCCAGGTGAGGGTACGACAACGGTTTAGGGGGAGCGTACGTGGGAGGGCGCGGGTCAGTGTGGGCGTACGGGTTAGGATTAGGGGACGGGTGATGGGAAGGCTTCGGGGAAGGGTTAGGGTTAGGGTTCGGGCTAGGGTTAGGGTTAGGGGACGGGGACGGTTTAGGGTCCAGGTGTGGGTACGAGAACGGTTTAGGGGGAGCGTACGTGTGAGGGCGTGGGTTAGTGTGGGCGTACGGGTTAGGATTAGGGGACGGGTGAGGGGAAGGCTTCGGGGAAGGGTTAGGGTTAGGGTTCGGGCTAGGGTTAGGGTTAGGGGACGGGGACGGTTTAGGGTCCAGGTGAGGGTACGACAACGGTTTAGGGGGAGTGTACGTGTGAGGGCGCGGGTTAGTGTGGGCGTACAGGGTAGGATTAGGGGACGGGTGAGGGGAAGGCTTCGGGGAAGGGTTAGGGTTAGGGTTCGGGCTAGGGTTAGGGTTAGGGGACGGGGACGGTTTAGGGTCCAGGTGAGGGTACGACAACGGTTTAGGGGGAGCGCACGTGTGAGGGCGTGGGTTAGTGTGGTCGTACGGGTTAGGAATAGGGGACGGGTGAGGGGAAGGCTTCGGGGAAGGGTTAGGGTTAGGGTTCGGGCTAGGGTTAGGGTTAGGGGACGGGGACGGTTTAGGGTCCAGGTGAGTGTACGACAACGGTTTAGGGGGAGCGTACGTGTGAGGGCGTGGGTTAGTGTCGGCGTACGGGTTAGGATTAGGGGACGGGTGAGGGGAAGGCTTCGGGGAAGGGTTAGGGTTAGTGTTCGGGCTAGGGTTAGGGTTAGGGGAAAGGGACGGTTTAGGGTCCAGGTGAGGGTACGACAACGGTTTAGGGGGAGGGTACGTGTGAGGGCGCGGGATAGTGTGAGCGTACGGGTTAGGATTAGGGGACGGGTGAGGGGAAGGCTTCGGGGAAGGGTTAGGGTTAGGGTTCGGGCTAGGTTTAGGGTTAGGGGACCTGGACCGTTTGAGGGTACGACAACGGTTTAGGGGGAGCGTACGTGTGAGGGCGCGTGTTAGTGTGGGCGTACGGGTTAGGATTAGGGGACGGGTGAGGGGAAGGCTTAGGGGAAGGGTTAGGGTTAGGGTTCGGGCTAGGGTTGGGGTTAGGGGACGGGGACGGTTTAGTGTCCAGGTGAGGGTAGGACAACGGTTTAGGGGGAGCGTACGTGTGAGGGCGCGGGTTAGTGTGGTCGTACGGGTTAGGTTTAGGGGACGGGTGAGGGGAAGGCTTCGGGGAAGGGCTAGGGTTAGGGTTCGGGCTAGGGTTAGGGTTAGGGGACGGGGACGGTTTAGGGTCCAGGTGAGGGTACGACAACGGTTTAGGGGGAGCGTACGTGTGAGGGCGCGGGTTAGTGTGAGCGTACGGGTTAGGATTAGGGGACGGGTGAGGGGAAGGCTTCGGGGAAGGGCTAGGGTTAGGGTTTGGGCTAGGGTTAGGGTTAGGGGACGGGGACGGTTTAGGGTCCAGGTGAGGGTACGACAACGGTTTAGGGGGAGCGTACGTTTGAGGGCGCGGGTTAGTGTGAGCCTACGGGTTAGGATTAGGGGACGGGTGAGGGGAAGGCTTCGGGGAAGGGTTAGGGTTAGGGTTCGGGCTAGGGTTAGGGTTAGGGGATGGGGACGGTTTAGGGTCCAGGTGAGGGTACGACAACGGTTTAGGGGGAGCGTACGTGTGAGGGTGCGGGTTAGTGTGATCGTACGGGTTAGGATTAGGGGACGGGTGAGGGTAAGACTACTGGGAAGGGTTAGGGTTAGGGTTCGGGCTAGGGTTAGCGTTAGGGGACGGGGACGGTTTAGGGTCCAGGTGAGGGTACGACAACGGTTTAGGGGGAGCGTACATGTGAGGGCGCGGGTTAGTGTGGGCGTACGGGTTAGGATTAGGGGACGGGTGAGGGGAAGGCTTCGGGGAAGGGTTAGGGTTAGGGTTCGGGCTAGGGTTAGGGTTAGGGGACGGGGACGGTTTAGGGTCCAGGTGAGGGTACGACAACGGTTTAGGGGGAGCGTACGTGTGAGGGCGCGGGTTAGTGTGTGCGTACGGGTTAGAATTAGGGGACGGGTGATGGGAAGGCTTCGGGGAAGGGTTAGGGTTAGTGTTCGGGATAGGGTTAGGGTTAGGGGACGGGGACGGTTTAGGGTCCAGGTGAGGGTACGACAACGGTTTAGGGGGAGCGTACGTGTGAGGGCGCGGGTTAGTGTGGGCGTACGGGTTAGGATTAGGGGACGGGTGAGGGGAAGGCTTCGGGGAAGGGTTAGGGTTAGGGTTCGGGCTAGGGTTAGGGTTAGGGGACGGGGACGGTTTAGGGTCCAGGTGAGGGTACGAGAAAAGTTAAGGGGGAGCGTACGTGTGAGGGCACGGGTTAGTGTGGGCGTACGGGTTAGGATTAGGGGACGGGTGAATGGAAGGTTTCGGGGAAGGGTTAGTGTTAGGGTTCGGGCTAGGGTTAGGGTTAGGGGACGGGGATGGTTTAGGGTCCAGGTGAGGGTACGACAACGTTTTAGGGGGAGCGTACGTGTGAGGGCGCGGGTTAGTTTGGTCGTACAGGTTAGGATTAGGGGACGGGTGAGGGGAAGGCTTCGGGGATGGGTTAGGGTTAGGGTTCGGGCTAGGGTTAGGAAACGGGGACGGATTAGGGTCCAGGTGAGGGTACGACAACGGTTTAGGGGGAGCGTACGTGTGAGGGCGCGAGTTAGTGTGGGCGTACGGGTTAGGATTAGGGGACGGGTGAGGGGAAGGCTTCGGGGAAGGGCTAGGGTTAGGGTTTGGGCTAGGGTTAGGGTTAGGGGACGGGGACGGTTTAGGGTCCAGGTGAGGGTACGACAACGGTTTAGGGGGAGCGTACGTGTGAGGGCGCGGGTTAGTGTGGGCGTACGGGTTAGGATTAGGGGACGGGTGAGGGGAAGGCTTCGGGGAAGGGTTAGGGTTAGTGTTCGGGCTAGGGTTAGGGTTAGGGGAAGGGGACGGTTTAGGGTCCAGGTGAGGGTACGACAACGGTTTAGGGGGAGCGTACGTGTGAGGGCGCGGGATAGTGTGAGCGTACGGGTTAGGATTAGGGGACGGGTGAGGGGAAGGCTTCGGGGAAGGGTTAGGGTTAGGGTTCGGGCTAGGTTTAGGGTTAGGGGACCTGGACCGTTTGAGGGTACGACAACGGTTTAGGGGGAGCGTACGTGTGAGGGCGCGTGTTAGTGTGGGCGTACGGGTTAGGATTAGGGGACGGGTGAGGGGAATTCTTCGGGGAAGGGTTAGGGTTAGGGTTCGGGCTAGGGTTAGGGTTAGGGGACGGGGACGGTTTAGTGTCCAGGTGAGGGTACGACAACGGTTTAGGGGGAGCGTACGTGTGAGGGCGCGGGTTAGTGTGGTCGTACGGGTTAGGATTAGGGGACGGGTGAGGGGAAGGCTTCGGGGAAGGGCTAGGGTTAGGGTTCGGGCTAGGGTTAGGGTTAGGGGACGGGGACGGTTTAGGGTCCAGGTGAGGGTACGACAACGGTTTAGGGGGAGCGTACGTGTGAGGGCGTGGGTTAGTGTGAGCGTACGGGTTAGGATTAGGGGACGGGTGAGGGGAAGGCTTCGGGGAAGGGCTAGGGTTAGGGTTTGGGCTAGGGTTAGGGTTAGGGGACGGGGACGGTTTAGGGTCCAGGTGAGGGTATGACAACGGTTTAGGGGGAGCGTACGTGTGAGGGCGCGGGTTAGTGTGAGCGTACGGGTTAGGATTCGGGGACGGGTGAGGGGAAGGCTTCCGGGAAGGGTTAGGGTTAGGGTTCGGGATAGGGTTACGGTTAGGGGACGGGGACGGTTTAGGGTGCAGGTGAGGGTACGACAACGGTTTACGGGGAGCGTACGTGTGAGGGCGTGGGTTAGTGTGTGCGTATGGGTTAGGATTAGGGGACGTGTGAGGGGAAGGCTTCGGGGAAGGGTTAGGGTTAGGGTTCGGGCTAGGGTTAGGGTTAGGGGACGGGGACGGTTTAGGGTCCAGGTGAGGGTACGAGAAAAGTTAAGGGGGAGCGTACGTGTGAGGGCACGGGTTAGTGTGGGCGTACGGGTTAGGATTAGGGGACGGGTGAATGGAAGGTTTCGGGGAAGGGTTAGTGTTAGGGTTCGGGCTAGGGTTAGGGTTAGGGGACGGGGATGGTTTAGGGTCCAGGTGAGGGTACGACAACGTTTTAGGGGGAGCGTACGTGTGAGGGCGCGGGTTAGTTTGGTCGTACAGGTTAGGATTAGGGGACGGGTGAGGGGAAGGCTTCGGGGATGGGTTAGGGTTAGGGTTCGGGCTAGGGTTAGGAAACGGGGACGGATTAGGGTCCAGGTGAGGGTACGACAACGGTTTAGGGGGAGCGTACGTGTGAGGGCGCGAGTTAGTGTGGGCGTACGGGTTAGGATTAGGGGACGGGTGAGGGGAAGGCTTCGGGGAAGGGTTAGGGTTCGGGCTAGGGTTAGGGTTAGGGGACGGGGACGGTTTAGGGTCCAGGTGAGGGTACGACAACGGTTTAGGGGGAGCGTACGTTTGAGGGCGCGGGTTATTGTGAGCCTACGGGTTAGGATTAGGGGACGGGTGAGGGGAAGGCTTCGGGGAAAGGCTAGGGTTAGGGTTTGGGCTAGGGTTAGGGTTAGGGGACGGGGACGGTTTAGGGTCCAGGTGAGGGTACGACAACGGTTTAGGGGGAGCGTACGTGGGAGGGCGCGGGTCAGTGTGGGCGTACGGGTTAGGATTAGGGGACGGGTGATGGGAAGGCTTCGGGGAAGGGTTAGGGTTAGGGTTCGGGCTAGGGTTAGGGTTAGGGGACGGGGACGGTTTAGGGTCCAGGTGTGGGTACGAGAACGGTTTAGGGGGAGCGTACGTTTGAGGGCGTGGGTTAGTGTGGGCGTACGGGTTAGGATTAGGGGACGGGTGAGAGGAAGGCTTCGGGGAAGGGTTAGGGTTAGGGTTCAGGCTAGGGTTAGGGTTAGGGGACGGGGACGGTTTAGGGTCCAGGTGAGGGTACGACAACGGTTTAGGGGGAGTGTACGTGTGAGGGCGCGGCTTAGTGTGGGTGTACAGGGTAGGATTAGGGGACGGGTGATGGGAAGGCTTCGGGGAAGGGTTAGGGTTAGGGTTCGGGCTAGGGTTAGGGTTAGGGGACGGGGACGGTTTAGGGTCCAGGTGAGGGTACGACAACGGTTTAGGGGGAGCGCACGTGTGAGGGCGCGGGTTAGTGTGGTCGTACGGGTTAGGATTAGGGGACGGGTGAGGGGAAGGCTTCGGGGAAGGGTTAGGGTTAGGGTTCGGGCTAGGGTTAGGGTTAGGGGACGGGGACGGTTTAGGGTCCAGTTGTGGGTACGACAACAGTTTAGGGGGAGCGTACGTGTGAGGGCGCGGTTTAGTGTGTGCGTACGGGTTAGGATTAGGGGACGGGTGAGGGGAAGGCTTCGGGGAAGGGTTAGGGTTAGGGTTCGGGCTAGGGTTAGGGTTAGGGGACGGGGACGGTTTAGGGTCCAGGTGAGGGTACGAGAAAAGTTAAGGGGGAGCGTACGTGTGAGGGCACGGGTTAGTGTGGGCGTACGGGTTAGGATTAGGGGACGGGTGAATGGAAGGTTTCGGGGAAGGGTTAGTGTTAGGGTTCGGGCTAGGGTTAGGGTTAGGGGACGGGGATGGTTTAGGGTCCAGGTGAGGGTACGACAACGTTTTAGGTGGAGCGTACGTGTGAGGGCGCGGGTTAGTTTGGTCGTACAGGTTAGGATTAGGGGACGGGTGAGGGGAAGGCTTCGGGGATGGGTTAGGGTTAGGATTCGGGCTAGGGTTAGGAAACGGGGACGGATTAGGGTCCAGGTGAGGGTACGACAAAGGTTTAGGGGGAGCGTACGTGTGAGGGCGCGAGTTAGTGTGGGCGTACGGGTTAGGATTAGGGGACGGGTGAGGGGAAGGCTTCGGGGAAGGGCTAGGGTTAGGGTTTGGGCTAGGGTTAGGGTTAGGGGACGGAGACGGTTTAGGGTCCAGGTGAGGGTACAACAACGGTTTAGGGGGAGCGTACGTGGGAGGGCGCGGGTTAGTGTGGGCGTACGGGTTAGGATTAGGGGACGGGTGATGGGAAGGCTTCGGGGAAGGGTTAGGGTTAGTGTTCGGGCTAGGGTTAGGGTTAGGGGACGGGGACGGTTTAGGGTCCAGGTGTGGGTACGAGAACGGTTTAGGGGGAGCGTACGTGTGAGGGCGTGGGTTAGTGTGAGCGTACGGGTTAGGATTAGGGGACGGGTGAGGGGAAGGCTTCGGGGAAGGGTTAGGGTTAGGGTTCGGGCTAGGGTTAGGGTTAGGGGACGGGGACGGTTTAGGGTCCAGGTGAGGGTACGACAACGGTTTAGGGGGAGCGTACGTGTGAGGGCGCGGATTAGTGTGGTCGTATGGGTTAGGATTAGGGGACAGGTGAGGGGAAGGCTTCGGGGAAGGGTTAGGGTTAGGGTTCGGGCTAGGGTTAGGGTTAGGGGACGGGGACGGTTTAGGGTCCAGGTGAGGGTACGACAACGGTTTAGGGGGAGCGTACGTGTGAGGGCGCGGGTTAGTGTGGGCATACGGGTTAGGATTAGCGGACGGGTGAGGGGAAGGCTTCGGGTAAGGGTTAGGGTTAGGGTTCAGGCTAGGGTTAGGGTTAGGGGACGGGGACGGTTTAGGGTCCAGGTGAGGGTACGACAACGGTTTAGGGGGAGTGTACGTGTGAGGGCGCGGGTTAGTGTGGGCGTACAGGTTAGGATTAGGGGACGGGTGAGGGGAAGGCTTCGGGGAAGGGTTAGGGTTAGGGTTCGGGCTAGGATTAGGGTTAGGGGA
Source organism: Leucopleurus acutus (assembly GCF_964270905.1). NCBI lineage: Eukaryota > Metazoa > Chordata > Mammalia > Artiodactyla > Delphinidae > Leucopleurus > Leucopleurus acutus. Next base: position 492,850 of record NC_139153.1, on the reverse strand, counting down.
CGGGGACGGTTTAGGGTCCAGGTGAGGGTACGACAACGGTTTAGGGGGAGCGCACGTGTGAGGGCGCGGGTTAGTGTGGTCGTACGGGTTAGGATTAGGGGACGGGTGAGGGGAAGGCTTCGGGGAAGGGTTAGGGTTAGGGTTCGGGCTAGGGTTAGGGTTAGGGGACGGGGACGGTTTAGGGTCCAGGTGAGTGTACGACAACGGTTTAGGGGGAGCGTACGTGTGAGGGCGCGGGTTAGTGTCGGCGTACGGGTTAGGATTAGGGGACGGGTGAGGGGAAGGCTTCGGGGAAGGGTTAGGGTTAGCGTTCGGGCTAGGGTTAGGGTTAGGGGACAGGGACGGTTTAGGGTCCAGGTGAGGGTACGACAACGGTTTAGCGGGAGCGTACGTGTGAGGGCGAGGGTTAGTGTGGTCGTACGGGTTAGGATTAGGGGACGGGTGAGGGGAAGGCTTCGGGGAAGGGTTAGGGTTAGGGTTCGGGCTAGGGTTAGGGTTAGGGGACGGGGACGGTTTAGGGTCCAGGTGAGGGTACGACAACGGTTTAGGGGGAGCGTACGTGTGAGGGCGCGGGTTAGTGTGGGCGTACGGGTTAGGATTAGGGGACGGGTGAGGGGAAGGCTTCGGGGAAGGGTTAGGGTTAGTGTTCGGGCTAGGGTTAGGGTTAGGGGAAGGGGACGGTTTAGGGTCCAGGTGAGGGTACGACAACGGTTTAGGGGGAGCGTACGTGTGAGGGCGCGGGATAGTGTGAGCGTACGGGTTAGGATTAGGGGACGGGTGAGGGGAAGGCTTCGGGGAAGGGTTAGGGTTAGGGTTCGGGCTAGGTTTAGGGTTAGGGGACCTGGACCGTTTGAGGGTACGACAACGGTTTAGGGGGAGCGTACGTGTGAGGGCGCGTGTTAGTGTGGGCGTACGGGTTAGGATTAGGGGACGGGTGAGGGGAAGGCTTAGGGGAAGGGTTAGTGTTAGGGTTCGGGCTAGGGTTAGGGTTAGGGGACGGGGACGGTTTAGTGTCTAGGTGAGGGTACGACAACGGTTTAGGGGGAGCGTACGTGTGAGGGCGCGGGTTAGTGTGGTCGTACGGGTTAGGATTAGGGGACGGGTGAGGGGAAGGCTTCGGGGAAGGGCTAGGGTTAGGGTTCGGGCTAGGGTTAGGGTAAGGGGACGGGGACGGTTTAGGGTCCAGGTGAGGGTACGACAACGGTTTAGGGGGAGCGTACGTGTGAGGGCGTGGGTTAGTGTGAGCGTACGGGTTAGGATTAGGGGACGGGTGAGGGGAAGGCTTCGGGGAAGGGCTAGGGTTAGGGTTTGGGCTAGGGTTAGGGTTAGGGGACGGGGACGGTTTAGGGTCCAGGTGAGGGTATGACAACGGTTTAGGGGGAGCGTACGTGTGAGGGCGCGGGTTAGTGTGAGCGTACGGGTTAGGATTCGGGGACGGGTGAGGGGAAGGCTTCCGGGAAGGGTTAGGGTTAGGGTTCGGGATAGGGTTAGGGTTAGGGGACGGGGACGGTTTAGGGTGCAGGTGAGGGTACGACAACGGTTTACGGGGAGCGTACGTGTGAGGGCGTGGGTTAGTGTGTGCGTACGGGTTAGGATTAGGGGACGTGTGAGGGGAAGGCTTCGGGGAAGGGTTAGGGTTAGGGTTCGGGCTAGGGTTAGGGTTAGGGGACGGGGACGGTTTAGGGTCCAGGTGTGGTTACGACAACGGTTTAGGGGGAGCGTACGTGTGAGGGCGTGGGTTAGTGTGAGCGTACGGGTTAGGATTAGGGGACGGGTGAGGGGAAGGCTTCGGGGAAGGGTTAGGGTTAGGGTTCGGGCTAGGGTTATGGTTAGGGGACGGGGACGGTTTAGGGTCCAGGTGAGGGTACGACAACGGTTTAGGGGGAGCGTACGTGTGAGGGCGCGGGTTAGTGTGGGCGTACGGGTTAGGATTAGGGGACGGGTGAGGGGAAGGCTTCGGGGAAGTGTTAGGGTTAGGGTTCGGGCTAGGGTTAGGGTTAGGGGACGGGGACGGTTTAGGGTCCAGGTGAGGGTACGACAACGGTTTAGGGGGAGTGTACGTGTGAGGGCGCGGGTTAGTGTGGGCGTACGGGTTAGGATTAGGGGACGGGTGAGGGGAAGGCTTCGGGGAAGGGTTAGGGTTAGGGTTCGGGCTAGGGTTAGGGTTAGGGGACGGGGACAGTTTAGGGTCCAGGTGAGGGTACGACAACGGTTTAGGGGGAGCGTACGTGTGAGGGCGCGGGTTAGTGTGGGCGTACGGGTTAGGATTAGGGGACGGGTGAGGGGAAGGCTTCGGGGAAGGGTTAGGGTTAGGGTTCGGGCTAGGGTTAGGGTTAGGGGACGGGGACGGTTTAGGGTCCAGTTGTGGGTACGAGAACAGTTTAGGGGGAGCGTACGTGTGAGGGCGCGGGTTAGTGTGTGCGTACGGGTTAGGATTAGGGGACGGGTGAGGGGAAGGCTTCGGGGAAGGGTTAGGGTTAGGGTTCGGGCTAGGGTTAGGGTTAGGGGACGGGGACGGTTTAGGGTCCAGGTGAGGGTACGACAACGGTTTAGGGGGAGCGTACGTGTGAGGGCGCGGGTTAGTGTGAGCGTACGGGTTACGATTAGGTGACGGGTGAGGGGAAGGCTTCGGGGAAGGGTTATGGTTAGGGTTCGGGCTAGGGTTAGGGTTAGGGGACGGGGACGGTTTAGGGTCCAGGTGAGGGTACGAGAAAAGTTAAGGGGGAGCGTACGTGTGAGGGCACGGGTTAGTGTGGGCATACGGGTTAGGATTAGGGGACGGGTGAGGGGAAGGTTTCGGGGAAGGGTTAGTGTTAGGGTTCGGGCTAGGGTTAGGGTTAGGGGACGGGGATGGTTTAGGGTCCAGGTGAGGGTACGACAACGTTTTAGGGGGAGCGTACGTGTGAGGGCGCGGGTTAGTTTGGTCGTACAGGTTAGGATTAGGGGACGGGTGAGGGGAAGGCTTCGGGGATGGGTTAGGGTTAGGGTTCGGGCTAGGGTTAGGAAACGGGGACGGATTAGGGTCCAGGTGAGGGTACGGCAACGGTTTAGGGGGAGCGTACGTGTGAGGGCGCGAGTTAGTGTGGGCGTACGGGTTAGGATTAGGGGACGGGTGAGGGGAAGGCTTCGGGGAAGGGTTAGGGTTCGGGCTAGGGTTAGGGTTAGGGGACGGGGACGGTTTAGGGTCCAGGTGAGGGTACGACAACGGTTTAGGGGGAGCGTACGTTTGAGGGCGCGGGTTATTGTGAGCCTACGGGTTAGGATTAGGGGACGGGTGAGGGGAAGGCTTCGGGGAAGGGCTAGGGTTAGGGTTTGGGCTAGGGTTAGGGTTAGGGGACGGGGACGGTTTAGGTTCCAGGTGAGGGTACGACAACGGTTTAGGGGGAGCGTACGTGGGAGGGCGCGGGTCAGTGTGGGCGTACGGGTTAGGATTAGGGGACGGGTGATGGGAAGGCTTCGGGGAAGGGTTAGGGTTAGGGTTCGGGCTAGGGTTAGGGTTAGGGGACGGGGACGGTTTAGGGTCCAGGTGTGGGTACGAGAACGGTTTAGGGGGAGCGTACGTGTGAGGGCGTGGGTTAGTGTGGGCGTACGGGTTAGGATTAGGGGACGGGTGAGGGGAAGGCTTCGGGGAAGGGTTAGGGTTAGGGTTCGGGCTAGGGTTAGGGTTAGGGGACGGGGACGGTTTAGGGTCCAGGTGAGGGTACGACAACGGTTTAGGGGGAGTGTACGTGTGAGGGCGCGGGTTAGTGTGGGCGTACAGGGTAGGATTAGGGGACGGGTGAGGGGAAGGCTTCGGGGAAGGGTTAGGGTTAGGGTTCGGGCTAGGGTTAGGGTTAGGGGACGGGGACGGTTTAGGGTCCAGGTGAGGGTACGACAACGGTTTAGGGGGAGCGCACGTGTGAGGGCGTGGGTTAGTGTGGTCGTACGGGTTAGGATTAGGGGACGGGTGAGGGGAAGGCTTCGGGGAAGGGTTAGGGTTAGGGTTCGGGCTAGGGTTAGGGTTAGGGGACGGGGACGGTTTAGGGTCCAGGTGAGTGTACGACAACGGTTTAGGGGGAGCGTACGTGTGAGGGCGTGGGTTAGTGTCGGCGTACGGGTTAGGATTAGGGGACGGGTGAGGGGAAGGCTTCGGGGAAGGGTTAGGGTTAGTGTTCGGGCTAGGGTTAGGGTTAGGGGAAAGGGACGGTTTAGGGTCCAGGTGAGGGTACGACAACGGTTTAGGGGGAGGGTACGTGTGAGGGCGCGGGATAGTGTGAGCGTACGGGTTAGGATTAGGGGACGGGTGAGGGGAAGGCTTCGGGGAAGGGTTAGGGTTAGGGTTCGGGCTAGGTTTAGGGTTAGGGGACCTGGACCGTTTGAGGGTACGACAACGGTTTAGGGGGAGCGTACGTGTGAGGGCGCGTGTTAGTGTGGGCGTACGGGTTAGGATTAGGGGACGGGTGAGGGGAAGGCTTAGGGGAAGGGTTAGGGTTAGGGTTCGGGCTAGGGTTGGGGTTAGGGGACGGGGACGGTTTAGTGTCCAGGTGAGGGTAGGACAACGGTTTAGGGGGAGCGTACGTGTGAGGGCGCGGGTTAGTGTGGTCGTACGGGTTAGGTTTAGGGGACGGGTGAGGGGAAGGCTTCGGGGAAGGGCTAGGGTTAGGGTTCGGGCTAGGGTTAGGGTTAGGGGACGGGGACGGTTTAGGGTCCAGGTGAGGGTACGACAACGGTTTAGGGGGAGCGTACGTGTGAGGGCGCGGGTTAGTGTGAGCGTACGGGTTAGGATTAGGGGACGGGTGAGGGGAAGGCTTCGGGGAAGGGCTAGGGTTAGGGTTTGGGCTAGGGTTAGGGTTAGGGGACGGGGACGGTTTAGGGTCCAGGTGAGGGTACGACAACGGTTTAGGGGGAGCGTACGTTTGAGGGCGCGGGTTAGTGTGAGCCTACGGGTTAGGATTAGGGGACGGGTGAGGGGAAGGCTTCGGGGAAGGGTTAGGGTTAGGGTTCGGGCTAGGGTTAGGGTTAGGGGATGGGGACGGTTTAGGGTCCAGGTGAGGGTACGACAACGGTTTAGGGGGAGCGTACGTGTGAGGGCGCGGGTTAGTGTGATCGTACGGGTTAGGATTAGGGGACGGGTGAGGGTAAGACTACTGGGAAGGGTTAGGGTTAGGGTTCGGGCTAGGGTTAGCGTTAGGGGACGGGGACGGTTTAGGGTCCAGGTGAGGGTACGACAACGGTTTAGGGGGAGCGTACATGTGAGGGCGCGGGTTAGTGTGGGCGTACGGGTTAGGATTAGGGGACGGGTCAGGGGAAGGCTTCGGGGAAGGGTTAGGGTTAGGGTTCGGGCTAGGGTTAGGGTTAGGGGACGGGGACGGTTTAGGGTCCAGGTGAGGGTACGACAACGGTTTAGGGGGAGCGTACGTGTGAGGGCGCGGGTTAGTGTGTGCGTACGGGTTAGAATTAGGGGACGGGTGATGGGAAGGCTTCGGGGAAGGGTTAGGGTTAGTGTTCGGGATAGGGTTAGGGTTAGGGGACGGGGACGGTTTAGGGTCCAGGTGAGGGTACGACAACGGTTTAGTGGGAGCGTACGTGTGAGGGCGCGGGTTAGTGTGAGCGTACGGATTAGGATTAGGGGAAGGGTGAGGGGAAGGCTTCGGGGAAGGGTTAGGGTTAGGGTTCGGGCTAGGGTTAGGGTTAGGGGACGGGGACGGTTTAGGGTCCAGGTGAGGGTACGACAACGGTTTAGGGGGAGCGTACGTGTGAGGGCGCAGGTTAGTGTGAGCGTACGGGTTAGGATTAGGGGACGGGTGAGGGGAAGGCTTCGGGGAAGGGTTAGGGTTAGGGTTCGGGCTAGGGTTAGGGTTAGGGGACGGGGACGGTTTAGGGTCCAGGTGAGGGTACGACAACGGTTTAGGGGGAGTGTACGTGTGAGGGCGCGGGTTAGTGTGGGCGTACAGGTTAGGATTAGGGGACGGGTGAGGGGAAGGCTTCGGGGAAGGGTTAGGGTTAGGGTTCGGGCTAGGGTTAGGGTTAGGGGACGGGGCCGGTTTAGGGTCCAGGTGAGGGTACGACAACGGTTTAGGGGGAGCGTACGTGTGAGGGCGCGGGTTAGTGTGGTCGTATGGGTTAGGATTAGGGGACAGGTGAGGGGAAGGCTTCGGGGAAGGGTTAGGGTTAGGGTTCGGGCTAGGGTTAGGGTTAGGGGACGGGGACGGTTTAGGGTCCAGTTGAGGGTACGACAACGGTTTAGGGGGAGCGTACGTGTGAGGGCGCGGGTTAGTGTGGGCGTACGGGTTAGGATTAGGGGACGGGTGAGGGGAAGGCTTCGGGGAAGGGTTAGGGTTAGGGTTCGGGCTAGGGTTAGGGTTAGGGGACGGGGACGGTTTAGGGTCCAGGTGAGGGTACGACAACGGTTTAGGGGGAGCGTACGTGTGAGGGCGCGGGTTAGTGTGGGCGTACGGGTTAGGATTAGGGGACGGGTGAGGGGAAGGCTTCGGGGAAGGGTTAGGGTTAGTGTTCGGGCTAGGGTTAGGGTTAGGGGAAGGGGACGGTTTAGGGTCCAGGTGAGGGTACGACAACGGTTTAGGGGGAGGGTACGTGTGAGGGCGCGGGATAGTGTGAGCGTACGGGTTAGGATTAGGGGACGGGTGAGGGGAAGGCTTCGGGGAAGGGTTAGGGTTAGGGTTCGGGCTAGGTTTAGGGTTAGGGGACCTGGACCGTTTGAGGGTACGACAACGGTTTAGGGGGAGCGTACGTGTGAGGGCGCGTGTTAGTGTGGGCGTACGGGTTAGGATTAGGGGACGGGTGAGGGGAAGGCTTAGGGGAAGGGTTAGGGTTAGGGTTCGGGCTAGGGTTGGGGTTAGGGGACGGGGACGTTTTAGTGTCCAGGTGAGGGTAGGACAACGGTTTAGGGGGAGCGTACGTGTGAGGGCGCGAGTTAGTGTGGTCGTACGGGTTAGGTTTAGGGGACGGGTGAGGGGAAGGCTTCGGGGAAGGGCTAGGGTTAGGGTTCGGGCTAGGGTTAGGGTTAGGGGACGGGGACGGTTTAGGGTCCAGGTGAGGGTACGACAACGGTTTAGGGGGAGCGTACGTGTGAGGGCGCGGGTTAGTGTGAGCGTACGGGTTAGGATTAGGGGACGGGTGAGGGGAAGGCTTCGGGGAAGGGCTAGGGTTAGGGTTTGGGCTAGGGTTAGGGTTAGGGGACGGGGACGGTTTAGGGTCCAGGTGAGGGTACGACAACGGTTTAGGGGGAGCGTACGTTTGAGGGCGCGGGTTAGTGTGAGCCTACGGGTTAGGATTAGGGGACGGGTGAGGGGAAGGCTTCGGGGAAGGGTTAGGGTTAGGGTTCGGGCTAGGGTTAGGGTTAGGGGATGGGGACGGTTTAGGGTCCAGGTGAGGGTACGACAACGGTTTAGGGGGAGCGTACGTGTGAGGGCGCGGGTTACTGTGATCGTACGGGTTAGGATTAGGGGACGGGTGAGGGTAAGACTACTGGGAAGGGTTAGGGTTAGGGTTCGGGCTAGGGTTAGCGTTAGGGGACGGGGACGGTTTAGGGTCCAGGTGAGGGTACGACAACGGTTTAGGGGGAGCGTACATGTGAGGGCGCGGGTTAGTGTGGGCGTACGGGTTAGGATTAGGGGACGGGTGAGGGGAAGGCTTCGGGGAAGGGTTAGGGTTAGGGTTCGGGCTAGGGTTAGGGTTAGGGGACGGGGACGGTTTAGGGTCCAGGTGAGGGTACGACAACGGTTTAGGGGGAGCGTACGTGTGAGGGCGCGGGTTAGTGTGTGCGTACGGGTTAGAATTAGGGGACGGGTGATGGGAAGGCTTCGGGGAAGGGTTAGGGTTAGTGTTCGGGATAGGGTTAGGGTTAGGGGACGGGGACGGTTTAGGGTCCAGGTGAGGGTACGACAACGGTTTAGTGGGAGCGTACGTGTGAGGGCGCGGGTTAGTGTGAGCGTACGGATTAGGATTAGGGGAAGGGTGAGGGGAAGGCTTCGGGGAAGGGTTAGGGTTAGGGTTCGGGCTAGGGTTAGGGTTAGGGGACGGGGACGGTTTAGGGTCCAGGTGAGGGTACGACAACGGTTTAGGGGGAGCGTACGTGTGAGGGCGCAGGTTAGTGTGAGCGTACAGGTTAGGATTAGGGGACGGGTGAGGGGAAGGCTTCGGGGAAGGGATAGGGTTAGGGTTCGGGCTAGGGTTAGGGTTAGGGGACGGGGACGGTTTAGGGTCCAGGTGAGGGTACGACAACGGTTTAGGGGGAGTGTACGTGTGAGGGCGCGGGTTAGTGTGGGCGTACAGGTTAGGATTAGGGGACGGGTGAGGGGAAGGCTTCGGGGAAGGGTTAGGGTTAGGGTTCGGGCTAGGGTTAGGGTTAGGGGACGGGGCCGGTTTAGGGTCCAGGTGAGGGTACGACAACGGTTTAGGGGGAGGGTACGTGTGAGGGCGCGGGATAGTGTGAGCGTACGGGTTAGGATTAGGGGACGGGTGAGGGGAAGGCTTCGGGGAAGGGTTAGGGTTAGGGTTCGGGCTAGGTTTAGGGTTAGGGGACCTGGACCGTTTGAGGGTACGACAACGGTTTAGGGGGAGCGTACGTGTGAGGGCGCGTGTTAGTGTGGGCGTACGGGTTAGGATTAGGGGACGGGTGAGGGGAAGGCTTAGGGGAAGGGTTAGGGTTAGGGTTCGGGCTAGGGTTGGGTTTAGGGGACGGGGACGGTTTAGTGTCCAGGTGAGGGTAGGACAACGGTTTAGGGGGAGCGTACGTGTGAGGGCGCGGGTTAGTGTGGTCGTACGGGTTAGGTTTAGGGGACGGGTGAGGGGAAGGCTTCGGGGAAGGGCTAGGGTTAGGGTTCGGGCTAGGGTTAGGGTTAGGGGACGGGGACGGTTTAGGGTCCAGGTGAGGGTACGACAACGGTTTAGGGGGAGCGTACGTGTGAGGGCGCGGGTTAGTGTGAGCGTACGGGTTAGGATTAGGGGACGGGTGAGGGGAAGGCTTCGGGGAAGGGCTAGGGTTAGGGTTTGGGCTAGGGTTAGGGTTAGGGGACGGGGACGGTTTAGGGTCCAGGTGAGGGTACGACAACGGTTTAGGGGGAGCGTACGTTTGAGGGCGCGGGTTAGTGTGAGCCTACGGGTTAGGATTAGGGGACGGGTGAGGGGAAGGCTTCGGGGAAGGGTTAGGGTTAGGGTTCGGGCTAGGGTTAGGGTTAGGGGATGGGGACGGTTTAGGGTCCAGGTGAGGGTACGACAACGGTTTAGGGGGAGCGTACGTGTGAGGGCGCGGGTTAGTGTGATCGTACGGGTTAGGATTAGGGGACGGGTGAGGGTAAGACTACTGGGAAGGGTTAGGGTTAGGGTTCGGGCTAGGGTTAGCGTTAGGGGACGGGGACGGTTTAGGGTCCAGGTGAGGGTACGACAACGGTTTAGGGGGAGCGTACATGTGAGGGCGCGGGTTAGTGTGGGCGTACGGGTTAGGATTAGGGGACGGGTGAGGGGAAGGCTTCGGGGAAGGGTTAGGGTTAGGGTTCGGGCTAGGGTTAGGGTTAGGGGACGGGGACGGTTTAGGGTCCAGGTGAGGGTACGACAACGGTTTAGGGGGAGCGTACGTGTGAGGGCGCGGGTTAGTGTGTGCGTACGGGTTAGAATTAGGGGACGGGTGATGGGAAGGCTTCGGGGAAGGGTTAGGGTTAGTGTTCGGGATAGGGTTAGGGTTAGGGGACGGGGACGGTTTAGGGTCCAGGTGAGGGTACGACAACGGTTTAGTGGGAGCGTACGTGTGAGGGCGCGGGTTAGTGTGAGCGTACGGATTAGGATTAGGGGAAGGGTGAGGGGAAGGCTTCGGGGAAGGGTTAGGGTTAGGGTTCGGGCTAGGGTTAGGGTTAGGGGACGGGGACGGTTTAGGGTCCAGGTGAGGGTACGACAACGGTTTAGGGGGAGCGTACGTGTGAGGGCGCAGGTTAGTGTGAGCGTACGGGTTAGGATTAGGGGACGGGTGAGGGGAAGGCTTCGGGGAAGGGTTAGGGTTAGGGTTCGGGCTAGGGTTAGGGTTAGGGGACGGGGACGGTTTAGGGTCCAGGTGAGGGTACGACAACGGTTTAGGGGGAGTGTACGTGTGAGGGCGCGGGTTAGTGTGGGCGTACAGGTTAGGATTAGGGGACGGGTGAGGGGAAGGCTTCGGGGAAGGGTTAGGGTTAGGGTTCGGGCTAGGGTTAGGGTTAGGGGACGGGGCCGGTTTAGGGTCCAGGTGAGGGTACGACAACGGTTTAGGGGGAGCGTACGTGTGAGGGCGCGGGTTAGTGTGGTCGTATGGGTTAGGATTAGGGGACAGGTGAGGGGAAGGCTTCGGGGAAGGGTTAGGGTTAGGGTTCGGGCTAGGGTTAGGGTTAGGGGACGGGGACGGTTTAGGGTCCAGTTGAGGGTACGACAACGGTTTAGGGGGAGCGTACGTGTGAGGGCGCGGGTTAGTGTGGGCGTACGGGTTAGGATTAGGGGACGGGTGAGGGGAAGGCTTCGGGGAAGGGTTAGGGTTAGGGTTCGGGCTAGGGTTAGGGTTAGGGGACGGGGACGGTTTAGGGTCCAGGTGAGGGTACGACAACGGTTTAGGGGGAGCGTACGTGTGAGGGCGCGGGTTAGTGTGGGCGTACGGGTTAGGATTAGGGGACGGGTGAGGGGAAGGCTTCGGGGAAGGGTTAGGGTTAGGGTTCGGGCTAGGGTTAGGGTTAGGGGACGGGGACGGTTTAGGGTCCAGGTGAGGGTACGAGAAAAGTTAAGGGGGAGCGTACGTGTGAGGGCACGGGTTAGTGTGGGCGTACGGGTTAGGATTAGGGGACGGGTGAATGGAAGGTTTCGGGGAAGGGTTAGTGTTAGGGTTCGGGCTAGGGTTAGGGTTAGGGGACGGGGATGGTTTAGGGTCCAGGTGAGGGTACGACAACGTTTTAGGGGGAGCGTACGTGTGAGGGCGCGGGTTAGTTTGGTCGTACAGGTTAGGATTAGGGGACGGGTGAGGGGAAGGCTTCGGGGATGGGTTAGGGTTAGGGTTCGGGCTAGGGTTAGGAAACGGGGACGGATTAGGGTCCAGGTGAGGGTACGACAACGGTTTAGGGGGAGCGTACGTGTGAGGGCGCGAGTTAGTGTGGGCGTACGGGTTAGGATTAGGGGACGGGTGAGGGGAAGGCTTCGGGGAAGGGCTAGGGTTAGGGTTTGGGCTAGGGTTAGGGTTAGGGGACGGGGACGGTTTAGGGTCCAGGTGAGGGTACGACAACGGTTTAGGGGGAGCGTACGTGTGAGGGCGCGGGTTAGTGTGGGCGTACGGGTTAGGATTAGGGGACGGGTGAGGGGAAGGCTTCGGGGAAGGGTTAGGGTTAGTGTTCGGGCTAGGGTTAGGGTTAGGGGAAGGGGACGGTTTAGGGTCCAGGTGAGGGTACGACAACGGTTTAGGGGGAGCGTACGTGTGAGGGCGCGGGATAGTGTGAGCGTACGGGTTAGGATTAGGGGACGGGTGAGGGGAAGGCTTCGGGGAAGGGTTAGGGTTAGGGTTCGGGCTAGGTTTAGGGTTAGGGGACCTGGACCGTTTGAGGGTACGACAACGGTTTAGGGGGAGCGTACGTGTGAGGGCGCGTGTTAGTGTGGGCGTACGGGTTAGGATTAGGGGACGGGTGAGGGGAATTCTTCGGGGAAGGGTTAGGGTTAGGGTTCGGGCTAGGGTTAGGGTTAGGGGACGGGGACGGTTTAGTGTCCAGGTGAGGGTACGACAACGGTTTAGGGGGAGCGTACGTGTGAGGGCGCGGGTTAGTGTGGTCGTACGGGTTAGGATTAGGGGACGGGTGAGGGGAAGGCTTCGGGGAAGGGCTAGGGTTAGGGTTCGGGCTAGGGTTAGGGTTAGGGGACGGGGACGGTTTAGGGTCCAGGTGAGGGTACGACAACGGTTTAGGGGGAGCGTACGTGTGAGGGCGTGGGTTAGTGTGAGCGTACGGGTTAGGATTAGGGGATGGGTGAGGGGAAGGCTTCGGGGAAGGGCTAGGGTTAGGGTTTGGGCTAGGGTTAGGGTTAGGGGACGGGGACGGTTTAGGGTCCATGTGAGGGTATGACAACGGTTTAGGGGGAGCGTACGTGTGAGGGCGCGGGTTAGTGTGAGCGTACGGGTTAGGATTCGGGGACGGGTGAGGGGAAGGCTTCCGGGAAGGGTTAGGGTTAGGGTTCGGGATAGGGTTACGGTTAGGGGACGGGGACGGTTTAGGGTCCAGGTGAGGGTACGAGAAAAGTTAAGGGGGAGCGTACGTGTGAGGGCACGGGTTAGTGTGGGCGTACGGGTTAGGATTAGGGGACGGGTGAATGGAAGGTTTCGGGGAAGGGTTAGTGTTAGGGTTCGGGCTAGGGTTAGGGTTAGGGGACGGGGATGGTTTAGGGTCCAGGTGAGGGTACGACAACGTTTTAGGGGGAGCGTACGTGTGAGGGCGCGGGTTAGTTTGGTCGTACAGGTTAGGATTAGGGGACGGGTGAGGGGAAGGCTTCGGGGATGGGTTAGGGTTAGGGTTCGGGCTAGGGTTAGGAAACGGGGACGGATTAGGGTCCAGGTGAGGGTACGACAACGGTTTAGGGGGAGCGTACGTGTGAGGGCGCGAGTTAGTGTGGGCGTACGGGTTAGGATTAGGGGACGGGTGAGGGGAAGGCTTCGGGGAAGGGTTAGGGTTCGGGCTAGGGTTAGGGTTAGGGGACGGGGACGGTTTAGGGTCCAGGTGAGGGTACGACAACGGTTTAGGGGGAGCGTACGTTTGAGGGCGCGGGTTATTGTGAGCCTACGGGTTAGGATTAGGGGACGGGTGAGGGGAAGGCTTCGGGGAAAGGCTAGGGTTAGGGTTTGGGCTAGGGTTAGGGTTAGGGGACGGGGACGGTTTAGGGTCCAGGTGAGGGTACGACAACGGTTTAGGGGGAGCGTACGTGGGAGGGCGCGGGTCAGTGTGGGCGTACGGGTTAGGATTAGGGGACGGGTGATGGGAAGGCTTCGGGGAAGGGTTAGGGTTAGGGTTCGGGCTAGGGTTAGGGTTAGGGGACGGGGACGGTTTAGGGTCCAGGTGTGGGTACGAGAACGGTTTAGGGGGAGCGTACGTGTGAGGGCGTGGGTTAGTGTGGGCGTACGGGTTAGGATTAGGGGACGGGTGAGGGGAAGGCTTCGGGGAAGGGTTAGGGTTAGGGTTCAGGCTAGGGTTAGGGTTAGGGGACGGGGACGGTTTAGGGTCCAGGTGAGGGTACGACAACGGTTTAGGGGGAGTGTACGTGTGAGGGCGCGGCTTAGTGTGGGCGTACAGGGTAGGATTAGGGGACGGGTGATGGGAAGGCTTCGGGGAAGGGTTAGGGTTAGGGTTCGGGCTAGGGTTAGGGTTAGGGGACGGGGACGGTTTAGGGTCCAGGTGAGGGTACGACAACGGTTTAGGGGGAGCGCACGTGTGAGGGCGCGGGTTAGTGTGGTCGTACGGGTTAGGATTAGGGGACGGGTGAGGGGAAGGCTTCGGGGAAGGGTTAGGGTTAGGGTTCGGGCTAGGGTTAGGGTTAGGGGACGGGGACGGTTTAGGGTCCAGTTGTGGGTACGACAACAGTTTAGGGGGAGCGTACGTGTGAGGGCGCGGTTTAGTGTGTGCGTACGGGTTAGGATTAGGGGACGGGTGAGGGGAAGGCTTCGGGGAAGGGTTAGGGTTAGGGTTCGGGCTAGGGTTAGGGTTAGGGGACGGGGACGGTTTAGGGTCCAGGTGAGGGTACGAGAAAAGTTAAGGGGGAGCGTACGTGTGAGGGCACGGGTTAGTGTGGGCGTACGGGTTAGGATTAGGGGACGGGTGAATGGAAGGTTTCGGGGAAGGGTTAGTGTTAGGGTTCGGGCTAGGGTTAGGGTTAGGGGACGGGGATGGTTTAGGGTCCAGGTGAGGGTACGACAACGTTTTAGGTGGAGCGTACGTGTGAGGGCGCGGGTTAGTTTGGTCGTACAGGTTAGGATTAGGGGACGGGTGAGGGGAAGGCTTCGGGGATGGGTTAGGGTTAGGGTTCGGGCTAGGGTTAGGAAACGGGGACGGATTAGGGTCCAGGTGAGGGTACGACAAAGGTTTAGGGGGAGCGTACGTGTGAGGGCGCGAGTTAGTGTGGGCGTACGGGTTAGGATTAGGGGACGGGTGAGGGGAAGGCTTCGGGGAAGGGCTAGGGTTAGGGTTTGGGCTAGGGTTAGGGTTAGGGGACGGGGACGGTTTAGGGTCCAGGTGAGGGTACAACAACGGTTTAGGGGGAGCGTACGTGGGAGGGCGCGGGTTAGTGTGGGCGTACGGGTTAGGATTAGGGGACGGGTGATGGGAAGGCTTCGGGGAAGGGTTAGGGTTAGTGTTCGGGCTAGGGTTAGGGTTAGGGGACGGGGACGGTTTAGGGTCCAGGTGTGGGTACGAGAACGGTTTAGGGGGAGCGTACGTGTGAGGGCGTGGGTTAGTGTGAGCGTACGGGTTAGGATTAGGGGACGGGTGAGGGGAAGGCTTCGGGGAAGGGTTAGGGTTAGGGTTCGGGCTAGGGTTAGGGTTAGGGGACGGGGACGGTTTAGGGTCCAGGTGAGGGTACGACAACGGTTTAGGGGGAGCGTACGTGTGAGGGCGCGGATTAGTGTGGTCGTATGGGTTAGGATTAGGGGACAGGTGAGGGGAAGGCTTCGGGGAAGGGTTAGGGTTAGGGTTCGGGCTAGGGTTAGGGTTAGGGGACGGGGACGGTTTAGGGTCCAGGTGAGGGTACGACAACGGTTTAGGGGGAGCGTACGTGTGAGGGCGCGGGTTAGTGTGGGCATACGGGTTAGGATTAGGGGACGGGTGAGGGGAAGGCTTCGGGTAAGGGTTAGGGTTAGGGTTCAGGCTAGGGTTAGGGTTAGGGGACGGGGACGGTTTAGGGTCCAGGTGAGGGTACGACAACGGTTTAGGGGGAGTGTACGTGTGAGGGCGCGGGTTAGTGTGGGCGTACAGGTTAGGATTAGGGGACGGGTGAGGGGAAGGCTTCGGGGAAGGGTTAGGGTTAGGGTTCGGGCTAGGGTTAGGGTTAGGGGACGGGGACGGTTTAGGGTCCAGGTGAGGGTACGACAACGGTTTAGGGGGAGCGCACGTGTGAGGGCGCGGGTTAGTGTGGTCGTACGGGTTAGGATTAGGGGACGGGTGAGGGGAAGGCTTCGGGGAAGGGTTAGGGTTAGGGTTCGGGCTAGGGTTAGGGTTAGGGGACGGGGACGGTTTAGGGTCCAGGTGAGTGTACGACAACGGTTTAGGGGGAGCGTACGTGTGAGGGCGCGGGTTAGTGTCGGCGTACGGGTTAGGATTAGGGGACGGGTGAGGGGAAGGCTTCGGGGAAGGGTTAGGGTTAGCGTTCGGGCTAGGGTTAGGGTTAGGGGACAGGGACGGTTTAGGGTCCAGGTGAGGGTACGACAACGGTTTAGCGGGAGCGTACGTGTGAGGGCGAGGGTTAGTGTGGTCGTACGGGTTAGGATTAGGGGACGGGTGAGGGGAAGGCTTCGGGGAAGGGTTAGGGTTAGGGTTCGGGCTAGGGTTAGGGTTAGGGGACGGGGACGGTTTAGGGTCCAGGTGAGGGTACGACAACGGTTTAGGGGGAGCGTACGTGTGAGGGCGCGGGTTAGTGTGGGCGTACGGGTTAGGATTAGGGGACGGGTGAGGGGAAGGCTTCGGGGAAGGGTTAGGGTTAGTGTTCGGGCTAGGGTTAGGGTTAGGGGAAGGGGACGGTTTAGGGTCCAGGTGAGGGTACGACAACGGTTTAGGGGGAGCGTACGTGTGAGGGCGCGGGATAGTGTGAGCGTACGGGTTAGGATTAGGGGACGGGTGAGGGGAAGGCTTCGGGGAAGGGTTAGGGTTAGGGTTCGGGCTAGGTTTAGGGTTAGGGGACCTGGACCGTTTGAGGGTACGACAACGGTTTAGGGGGAGCGTACGTGTGAGGGCGCGTGTTAGTGTGGGCGTACGGGTTAGGATTAGGGGACGGGTGAGGGGAAGGCTTAGGGGAAGGGTTAGGGTTAGGGTTCGGGCTAGGGTTAGGGTTAGGGGACGGGGACGGTTTAGTGTCTAGGTGAGGGTACGACAACGGTTTAGGGGGAGCGTACGTGTGAGGGCGCGGGTTAGTGTGGTCGTACGGGTTAGGATTAGGGGACGGGTGAGGGGAAGGCTTCGGGGAAGGGCTAGGGTTAGGGTTCGGGCTAGGGTTAGGGTAAGGGGACGGGGACGGTTTAGGGTCCAGGTGAGGGTACGACAACGGTTTAGGGGGAGCGTACGTGTGAGGGCGTGGGTTAGTGTGAGCGTACGGGTTAGGATTAGGGGACGGGTGAGGGGAAGGCTTCGGGGAAGGGCTAGGGTTAGGGTTTGGGCTAGGGTTAGGGTTAGGGGACGGGGACGGTTTAGGGTCCAGGTGAGGGTATGACAACGGTTTAGGGGGAGCGTACGTGTGAGGGCGCGGGTTAGTGTGAGCGTACGGGTTAGGATTCGGGGACGGGTGAGGGGAAGGCTTCCGGGAAGGGTTAGGGTTAGGGTTCGGGATAGGGTTAGGGTTAGGGGACGGGGACGGTTTAGGGTGCAGGTGAGGGTACGACAACGGTTTACGGGGAGCGTACGTGTGAGGGCGTGGGTTAGTGTGTGCGTACGGGTTAGGATTAGGGGACGTGTGAGGGGAAGGCTTCGGGGAAGGGTTAGGGTTAGGGTTCGGGCTAGGGTTAGGGTTAGGGGACGGGGACGGTTTAGGGTCCAGGTGTGGTTACGACAACGGTTTAGGGGGAGCGTACGTGTGAGGGCGTGGGTTAGTGTGAGCGTACGGGTTAGGATTAGGGGACGGGTGAGGGGAAGGCTTCGGGGAAGGGTTAGGGTTAGGGTTCGGGCTAGGGTTATGGTTAGGGGACGGGGACGGTTTAGGGTCCAGGTGAGGGTACGACAACGGTTTAGGGGGAGCGTACGTGTGAGGGCGCGGGTTAGTGTGGGCGTACGGGTTAGGATTAGGGGACGGGTGAGGGGAAGGCTTCGGGGAAGTGTTAGGGTTAGGGTTCGGGCTAGGGTTAGGGTTAGGGGACGGGGACGGTTTAGGGTCCAGGTGAGGGTACGACAACGGTTTAGGGGGAGTGTACGTGTGAGGGCGCGGGTTAGTGTGGGCGTACGGGTTAGGATTAGGGGACGGGTGAGGGGAAGGCTTCGGGGAAGGGTTAGGGTTAGGGTTCGGGCTAGGGTTAGGGTTAGGGGACGGGGACAGTTTAGGGTCCAGGTGAGGGTACGACAACGGTTTAGGGGGAGCGTACGTGTGAGGGCGCGGGTTAGTGTGGGCGTACGGGTTAGGATTAGGGGACGGGTGAGGGGAAGGCTTCGGGGAAGGGTTAGGGTTAGGGTTCGGGCTAGGGTTAGGGTTAGGGGACGGGGACGGTTTAGGGTCCAGTTGTGGGTACGACAACAGTTTAGGGGGAGCGTACGTGTGAGGGCGCGGGTTAGTGTGTGCGTACGGGTTAGGATTAGGGGACGGGTGAGGGGAAGGCTTCGGGGAAGGGTTAGGGTTAGGGTTCGGGCTAGGGTTAGGGTTAGGGGACGGGGACGGTTTAGGGTCCAGGTGAGGGTACGACAACGGTTTAGGGGGAGCGTACGTGTGAGGGCGCGGGTTAGTGTGAGCGTACGGGTTACGATTAGGTGACGGGTGAGGGGAAGGCTTCGGGGAAGGGTTAGGGTTAGGGTTCGGGCTAGGGTTAGGGTTAGGGGACGGGGACGGTTTAGGGTCCAGGTGAGGGTACGAGAAAAGTTAAGGGGGAGCGTACGTGTGAGGGCACGGGTTAGTGTGGGCATACGGGTTAGGATTAGGGGACGGGTGAGGGGAAGGTTTCGGGGAAGGGTTAGTGTTAGGGTTCGGGCTAGGGTTAGGGTTAGGGGACGGGGATGGTTTAGGGTCCAGGTGAGGGTACGACAACGTTTTAGGGGGAGCGTACGTGTGAGGGCGCGGGTTAGTTTGGTCGTACAGGTTAGGATTAGGGGACGGGTGAGGGGAAGGCTTCGGGGATGGGTTAGGGTTAGGGTTCGGGCTAGGGTTAGGAAACGGGGACGGATTAGGGTCCAGGTGAGGGTACGGCAACGGTTTAGGGGGAGCGTACGTGTGAGGGCGCGAGTTAGTGTGGGCGTACGGGTTAGGATTAGGGGACGGGTGAGGGGAAGGCTTCGGGGAAGGGTTAGGGTTCGGGCTAGGGTTAGGGTTAGGGGACGGGGACGGTTTAGGGTCCAGGTGAGGGTACGACAACGGTTTAGGGGGAGCGTACGTTTGAGGGCGCGGGTTATTGTGAGCCTACGGGTTAGGATTAGGGGACGGGTGAGGGGAAGGCTTCGGGGAAGGGCTAGGGTTAGGGTTTGGGCTAGG
Source organism: Leucopleurus acutus (assembly GCF_964270905.1). Classification (NCBI taxonomy): domain Eukaryota; kingdom Metazoa; phylum Chordata; class Mammalia; order Artiodactyla; family Delphinidae; genus Leucopleurus; species Leucopleurus acutus. The sequence goes on along the minus strand of NC_139153.1, from coordinate 474,499 downwards.
GTTAGGGTTAGGGGACGGGGACGGTTTAGGTTCCAGGTGAGGGTACGACAACGGTTTAGGGGGAGCGTACGTGGGAGGGCGCGGGTCAGTGTGGGCGTACGGGTTAGGATTAGGGGACGGGTGATGGGAAGGCTTCGGGGAAGGGTTAGGGTTAGGGTTCGGGCTAGGGTTAGGGTTAGGGGACGGGGACGGTTTAGGGTCCAGGTGTGGGTACGAGAACGGTTTAGGGGGAGCGTACGTGTGAGGGCGTGGGTTAGTGTGGGCGTACGGGTTAGGATTAGGGGACGGGTGAGGGGAAGGCTTCGGGGAAGGGTTAGGGTTAGGGTTCGGGCTAGGGTTAGGGTTAGGGGACGGGGAAGGTTTAGGGTCCAGGTGAGGGTACGACAACGGTTTAGGGGGAGTGTACGTGTGAGGGCGCGGGTTAGTGTGGGCGTACAGGGTAGGATTAGGGGACGGGTGAGGGGAAGGCTTCGGGGAAGGGTTAGGGTTAGGGTTCGGGCTAGGGTTAGGGTTAGGGGACGGGGACGGTTTAGGGTCCAGGTGAGGGTACGACAACGGTTTAGGGGGAGCGCACGTGTGAGGGCGTGGGTTAGTGTGGTCGTACGGGTTAGGATTAGGGGACGGGTGAGGGGCAGGCTTCGGGGAAGGGTTAGGGTTAGGGTTCGGGCTAGGGTTAGGGTTAGGGGACGGGGACGGTTTAGGGTCCAGGTGAGTGTACGACAACGGTTTAGGGGGAGCGTACGTGTGAGGGCGTGGGTTAGTGTCGGCGTACGGGTTAGGATTAGGGGACGGGTGAGGGGAAGGCTTCGGGGAAGGGTTAGGGTTAGTGTTCGGGCTAGGGTTAGGGTTAGGGGAAAGGGACGGTTTAGGGTCCAGGTGAGGGTACGACAACGGTTTAGGGGGAGGGTACGTGTGAGGGCGCGGGATAGTGTGAGCGTACGGGTTAGGATTAGGGGACGGGTGAGGGGAAGGCTTCGGGGAAGGGTTAGGGTTAGGGTTCGGGCTAGGTTTAGGGTTAGGGGACCTGGACCGTTTGAGGGTACGACAACGGTTTAGGGGGAGCGTACGTGTGAGGGCGCGTGTTAGTGTGGGCGTACGGGTTAGGATTAGGGGACGGGTGAGGGGAAGGCTTAGGGGAAGGGTTAGGGTTAGGGTTCGGGCTAGGGTTGGGGTTAGGGGACGGGGACGGTTTAGTGTCCAGGTGAGGGTAGGACAACGGTTTAGGGGGAGCGTACGTGTGAGGGCGCGGGTTAGTGTGGTCGTACGGGTTAGGTTTAGGGGACGGGTGAGGGGAAGGCTTCGGGGAAGGGCTAGGGTTAGGGTTCGGGCTAGGGTTAGGGTTAGGGGACGGGGACGGTTTAGGGTCCAGGTGAGGGTACGACAACGGTTTAGGGGGAGCGTACGTGTGAGGGCGCGGGTTAGTGTGAGCGTACGGGTTAGGATTAGGGGACGGGTGAGGGGAAGGCTTCGGGGAAGGGCTAGGGTTAGGGTTTGGGCTAGGGTTAGGGTTAGGGGACGGGGACGGTTTAGGGTCCAGGTGAGGGTACGACAACGGTTTAGGGGGAGCGTACGTTTGAGGGCGCGGGTTAGTGTGAGCCTACGGGTTAGGATTAGGGGACGGGTGAGGGGAAGGCTTCGGGGAAGGGTTAGGGTTAGGGTTCGGGCTAGGGTTAGGGTTAGGGGATGGGGACGGTTTAGGGTCCAGGTGAGGGTACGACAACGGTTTAGGGGGAGCGTACGTGTGAGGGCGCGGGTTAGTGTGATCGTACGGGTTAGGATTAGGGGACGGGTGAGGGTAAGACTACTGGGAAGGGTTAGGGTTAGGGTTCGGGCTAGGGTTAGCGTTAGGGGACGGGGACGGTTTAGGGTCCAGGTGAGGGTACGACAACGGTTTAGGGGGAGCGTACATGTGAGGGCGCGGGTTAGTGTGGGCGTACGGGTTAGGATTAGGGGACGGGTCAGGGGAAGGCTTCGGGGAAGGGTTAGGGTTAGGGTTCGGGCTAGGGTTAGGGTTAGGGGACGGGGACGGTTTAGGGTCCAGGTGAGGGTACGACAACGGTTTAGGGGGAGCGTACGTGTGAGGGCGCGGGTTAGTGTGTGCGTACGGGTTAGAATTAGGGGACGGGTGATGGGAAGGCTTCGCGGAAGGGTTAGGGTTAGTGTTCGGGATAGGGTTAGGGTTAGGGGACGGGGACGGTTTAGGGTCCAGGTGAGGGTACGACAACGGTTTAGGGGGAGCGTACGTGTGAGGGCGCAGGTTAGTGTGAGCGTACGGGTTAGGATTAGGGGACGGGTGAGGGGAAGGCTTCGGGGAAGGGTTAGGGTTAGGGTTCGGGCTAGGGTTAGGGTTAGGGGACGGGGACGGTTTAGGGTCCAGGTGAGGGTACGACAACGGTTTAGGGGGAGTGTACGTGTGAGGGCGCGGGTTAGTGTGGGCGTACAGGTTAGGATTAGGGGACGGGTGAGGGGAAGGCTTCGGGGAAGGGTTAGGGTTAGGGTTCGGGCTAGGGTTAGGGTTAGGGGACGGGGCCGGTTTAGGGTCCAGGTGAGGGTACGACAACGGTTTAGGGGGAGCGTACGTGTGACGGCGCGGGTTAGTGTGGTCGTATGGGTTAGGATTAGGGGACAGGTGAGGGGAAGGCTTCGGGGAAGGGTTAGGGTTAGGGTTCGGGCTAGGGTTAGGGTTAGGGGACGGGGACGGTTTAGGGTCCAGTTGAGGGTACGACAACGGTTTAGGGGGAGCGTACGTGTGAGGGCGCGGGTTAGTGTGGGCGTACGGGTTAGGATTAGGGGACGGGTGAGGGGAAGGCTTCGGGGAAGGGTTAGGGTTAGGGTTCAGGCTAGGGTTAGGGTTAGGGGACGGGGACGGTTTAGGGTCCAGGTGAGGGTACGACAACGGTTTAGGGGGAGTGTACGTGTGAGGGCGCGGGTTAGTGTGGGCGTACAGGTTAGGATTAGGGGACGGGTGAGGGGAAGGCTTCGGGGAAGGGTTAGGGTTAGGGTTCGGGCTAGGGTTAGGGTTAGGGGACGGGGACGGTTTAGGGTCCAGTTGTGGGTACGACAACAGTTTAGGGGGAGCGTACGTGTGAGGGCGCGGGTTAGTGTGTGCGTACGGGTTAGGATTAGGGGACGGGTGAGGGGAAGGCTTCGGGGAAGGGTTAGGGTTAGGGTTCGGGCTAGGGTTAGGGTTAGGGGACGGGGACGGTTTAGGGTCCAGGTGAGGGTACGACAACGGTTTAGGGGGAGCGTACGTGTGAGGGCGCGGGTTAGTGTGAGCGTACGGGTTACGATTAGGTGACGGGTGAGGGGAAGGCTTCGGGGAAGGGTTAGGGTTAGGGTTCGGGCTAGGGTTAGGGTTAGGGGACGGGGACGGTTTAGGGTCCAGGTGAGGGTACGAGAAAAGTTAAGGGGGAGCGTACGTGTGAGGGCACGGGTTAGTGTGGGCATACGGGTTAGGATTAGGGGACGGGTGAGGGGAAGGTTTCGGGGAAGGGTTAGTGTTAGGGTTCGGGCTAGGGTTAGGGTTAGGGGACGGGGATGGTTTAGGGTCCAGGTGAGGGTACGACAACGTTTTAGGGGGAGCGTACGTGTGAGGGCGCGGGTTAGTTTGGTCGTACAGGTTAGGATTAGGGGACGGGTGAGGGGAAGGCTTCGGGGATGGGTTAGGGTTAGGGTTCGGGCTAGGGTTAGGAAACGGGGACGGATTAGGGTCCAGGTGAGGGTACGGCAACGGTTTAGGGGGAGCGTACGTGTGAGGGCGCGAGTTAGTGTGGGCGTACGGGTTAGGATTAGGGGACGGGTGAGGGGAAGGCTTCGGGGAAGGGTTAGGGTTCGGGCTAGGGTTAGGGTTAGGGGACGGGGACGGTTTAGGGTCCAGGTGAGGGTACGACAACGGTTTAGGGGGAGCGTACGTTTGAGGGCGCGGGTTATTGTGAGCCTACGGGTTAGGATTAGGGGACGGGTGAGGGGAAGGCTTCGGGGAAGGGCTAGGGTTAGGGTTTGGGCTAGGGTTAGGGTTAGGGGACGGGGACGGTTTAGGTTCCAGGTGAGGGTACGACAACGGTTTAGGGGGAGCGTACGTGGGAGGGCGCGGGTCAGTGTGGGCGTACGGGTTAGGATTAGGGGACGGGTGATGGGAAGGCTTCGGGGAAGGGTTAGGGTTAGGGTTCGGGCTAGGGTTAGGGTTAGGGGACGGGGACGGTTTAGGGTCCAGGTGTGGGTACGAGAACGGTTTAGGGGGAGCGTACGTGTGAGGGCGTGGGTTAGTGTGGGCGTACGGGTTAGGATTAGGGGACGGGTGAGGGGAAGGCTTCGGGGAAGGGTTAGGGTTAGGGTTCGGGCTAGGGTTAGGGTTAGGGGACGGGGAAGGTTTAGGGTCCAGGTGAGGGTACGACAACGGTTTAGGGGGAGTGTACGTGTGAGGGCGCGGGTTAGTGTGGGCGTACAGGGTAGGATTAGGGGACGGGTGAGGGGAAGGCTTCGGGGAAGGGTTAGGGTTAGGGTTCGGGCTAGGGTTAGGGTTAGGGGACGGGGACGGTTTAGGGTCCAGGTGAGGGTACGACAACGGTTTAGGGGGAGCGCACGTGTGAGGGCGTGGGTTAGTGTGGTCGTACGGGTTAGGATTAGGGGACGGGTGAGGGGCAGGCTTCGGGGAAGGGTTAGGGTTAGGGTTCGGGCTAGGGTTAGGGTTAGGGGACGGGGACGGTTTAGGGTCCAGGTGAGTGTACGACAACGGTTTAGGGGGAGCGTACGTGTGAGGGCGTGGGTTAGTGTCGGCGTACGGGTTAGGATTAGGGGACGGGTGAGGGGAAGGCTTCGGGGAAGGGTTAGGGTTAGTGTTCGGGCTAGGGTTAGGGTTAGGGGAAAGGGACGGTTTAGGGTCCAGGTGAGGGTACGACAACGGTTTAGGGGGAGGGTACGTGTGAGGGCGCGGGATAGTGTGAGCGTACGGGTTAGGATTAGGGGACGGGTGAGGGGAAGGCTTCGGGGAAGGGTTAGGGTTAGGGTTCGGGCTAGGTTTAGGGTTAGGGGACCTGGACCGTTTGAGGGTACGACAACGGTTTAGGGGGAGCGTACGTGTGAGGGCGCGTGTTAGTGTGGGCGTACGGGTTAGGATTAGGGGACGGGTGAGGGGAAGGCTTAGGGGAAGGGTTAGGGTTAGGGTTCGGGCTAGGGTTGGGGTTAGGGGACGGGGACGGTTTAGTGTCCAGGTGAGGGTAGGACAACGGTTTAGGGGGAGCGTACGTGTGAGGGCGCGGGTTAGTGTGGTCGTACGGGTTAGGTTTAGGGGACGGGTGAGGGGAAGGCTTCGGGGAAGGGCTAGGGTTAGGGTTCGGGCTAGGGTTAGGGTTAGGGGACGGGGACGGTTTAGGGTCCAGGTGAGGGTACGACAACGGTTTAGGGGGAGCGTACGTGTGAGGGCGCGGGTTAGTGTGAGCGTACGGGTTAGGATTAGGGGACGGGTGAGGGGAAGGCTTCGGGGAAGGGCTAGGGTTAGGGTTTGGGCTAGGGTTAGGGTTAGGGGACGGGGACGGTTTAGGGTCCAGGTGAGGGTACGACAACGGTTTAGGGGGAGCGTACGTTTGAGGGCGCGGGTTAGTGTGAGCCTACGGGTTAGGATTAGGGGACGGGTGAGGGGAAGGCTTCGGGGAAGGGTTAGGGTTAGGGTTCGGGCTAGGGTTAGGGTTAGGGGATGGGGACGGTTTAGGGTCCAGGTGAGGGTACGACAACGGTTTAGGGGGAGCGTACGTGTGAGGGCGCGGGTTAGTGTGATCGTACGGGTTAGGATTAGGGGACGGGTGAGGGTAAGACTACTGGGAAGGGTTAGGGTTAGGGTTCGGGCTAGGGTTAGCGTTAGGGGACGGGGACGGTTTAGGGTCCAGGTGAGGGTACGACAACGGTTTAGGGGGAGCGTACATGTGAGGGCGCGGGTTAGTGTGGGCGTACGGGTTAGGATTAGGGGACGGGTCAGGGGAAGGCTTCGGGGAAGGGTTAGGGTTAGGGTTCGGGCTAGGGTTAGGGTTAGGGGACGGGGACGGTTTAGGGTCCAGGTGAGGGTACGACAACGGTTTAGGGGGAGCGTACGTGTGAGGGCGCGGGTTAGTGTGTGCGTACGGGTTAGAATTAGGGGACGGGTGATGGGAAGGCTTCGGGGAAGGGTTAGGGTTAGTGTTCGGGATAGGGTTAGGGTTAGGGGACGGGGACGGTTTAGGGTCCAGGTGAGGGTACGACAACGGTTTAGTGGGAGCGTACGTGTGAGGGCGCGGGTTAGTGTGAGCGTACGGATTAGGATTAGGGGAAGGGTGAGGGGAAGGCTTCGGGGAAGGGTTAGGTTTAGGGTTCGGGCTAGGGTTAGGGTTAGGGGACGGGGACGGTTTAGGGTCCAGGTGAGGGTACGACAACGGTTTAGGGGGAGCGTACGTGTGAGGGCGCAGTTTAGTGTGAGCGTACGGGTTAGGATTAGGGGACGGGTGAGGGGAAGGCTTCGGGGAAGGGTTAGGGTTAGGGTTCGGGCTAGGGTTAGGGTTAGGGGACGGGGACGGTTTAGGGTCCAGGTGAGGGTACGACAACGGTTTAGGGGGAGTGTACGTGTGAGGGCGCGGGTTAGTGTGGGCGTACAGGTTAGGATTAGGGGACGGGTGAGGGGAAGGCTTCGGGGAAGGGTTAGGGTTAGGGTTCGGGCTAGGGTTAGGGTTAGGGGACGGGGCCGGTTTAGGGTCCAGGTGAGGGTACGACAACGGTTTAGGGGGAGCGTACGTGTGACGGCGCGGGTTAGTGTGGTCGTATGGGTTAGGATTAGGGGACAGGTGAGGGGAAGGCTTCGGGGAAGGGTTAGGGTTAGGGTTCGGGCTAGGGTTAGGGTTAGGGGACGGGGACGGTTTAGGGTCCAGTTGAGGGTACGACAACGGTTTAGGGGGAGCGTACGTGTGAGGGCGCGGGTTAGTGTGGGCGTACGGGTTAGGATTAGGGGACGGGTGAGGGGAAGGCTTCGGGGAAGGGTTAGGGTTAGGGTTCAGGCTAGGGTTAGGGTTAGGGGACGGGGACGGTTTAGGGTCCAGGTGAGGGTACGACAACGGTTTAGGGGGAGTGTACGTGTGAGGGCGCGGGTTAGTGTGGGCGTACAGGTTAGGATTAGGGGACGGGTGAGGGGAAGGCTTCGGGGAAGGGTTAGGGTTAGGGTTCGGGCTAGGGTTATGGTTAGGGGACGGGGACGGTTTAGGGTCCACGTGAGGGTACGACAACGGTTTAGGGGGAGCGTACGTGTGAGGGCGCGGGTTAGTGTGGTCGTACGGGTTAGGATTAGGGGACGGGTGAGGGGAAGGCTTCGGGGAAGGGTTAGGGTTAGGGTTCGGGCTAGGGTTAGGGTTAGGGGACGGGGACGGTTTAGGGTCCAGGTGAGTGTACGACAACGGTTTAGGGGGAGCGTACGTGTGAGGGCGCGGGTTAGTGTCGGCGTACGGGTTAGGATTAGGGGACGGGTGAGGGGAAGGCTTCGGGGAAGGGTTAGGGTTAGCGTTCAGGCTAGGGTTAGGGTTAGGGGACGGGGACGGTTTAGGGTCCAGGTGAGGGTACGACAACGGTTTAGCGGGAGCGTACGTGTGAGGGCGAGGGTTAGTGTGGTCGTACGGGTTAGGATTAGGGGACGGGTGAGGGGAAGGCTTCGGGGAAGGGTTAGGGTTAGGGTTCGGGCTAGGGTTAGGGTTAGGGGACGGGGACGATTTAGGGTCCAGGTGAGGGTACGACAACGGTTTAGGGGGAGCGTACGTGTGAGGGCGCGCGATAGTGTGGGCGTACGGGTTAGGATTAGGGGACGGGTGAGGGGAAGGCTTCGGGGAAGGGTTAGGTTTAGTGTTCGGGCTAGGGTTAGGGTTAGGGGAAGGGGACGGTTTAGGGTCCAGGTGAGGGTACGACAACGGTTTAGGGGGAGCGTACGTGTGAGGGCGCGGGATAGTGTGAGCGTACGGGTTAGGATTAGGGGACGGGTGAGGGGAAGGCTTCGGGGAAGGGTAAGGGTTAGGGTTCGGGCTAGGTTTAGGGTTAGGGGACCTGGACCGTTTGAGGGTACGACAACGGTTTAGGGGGAGCGTACGTGTGAGGGCGCGTGTTAGTGTGGGCGTACGGGTTAGTATTAGGGGACGGGTGAGGGGAAGGCTTAGGGGAAGGGTTAGGGTTAGGGTTCGGGCTAGGGTTAGGTTTAGGGGACGGGGACGGTTTAGTGTCCAGGTGAGGGTACGACAACGGTTTAGGGGGAGCGTACGTGTGAGGGCGCGGGTTAGTGTGGTCGTACGGGTTAGGATTAGGGGACGGGTGAGGGGAAGGCTTCGCGGAAGGGCTAGGGTTAGGGTTCGGGCTAGGGTTAGGGTTAGGGGACGGGGACGGTTTAGGGTCCAGGTGAGGGTACGACAACGGTTCAGGGGGAGCGTACGTTTGAGGGCGCGGGTTAGTGTGAGCCTACGGGTTAGGATTAGGGGACGGGTGAGGGGAAGGCTTCGGGGAAGGGTTAGGGTTAGGGTTCGGGCTAGGGTTAGGGTTAGGGGATGGGGACGGTTTAGGGTCCAGGTGAGGGTACGACAACGGTTTAGGGGGAGCGTACGTGTGAGGGCGCGGGTTAGTGTGATCGTACGGGTTAGGATTAGGGGACGGGTGAGGGTAAGACTACTGGGAAGGGTTAGGGTTAGGGTTCGGGCTAGGGTTAGGGTTAGGGGACGGGGACGGTTTAGGGTCCAGGTGAGGGTACGACAACGGTTTAGGGGGAGCGTACATGTGAGGGCGCGGGTTAGTGTGGGCGTACGGGTTAGGATTAGGGGACGGGTGAGGGGAAGGCTTCGGGGAAGGGTTAGGGTTAGGGTTCGGGCTAGGGTTAGGGTTAGGGGACGGGGACGGTTTAGGGTCCAGGTGAGGGTACGACAACGGTTTAGGGGGAGCGTACGTGTGAGGGCGCGGGTTAGTGTGAGCGTACGGGTTAGAATTAGGGGACGGGTGATGGGAAGGCTTCGGGGAAGGGTTAGGGTTAGGGTTCGGGCTAGGGTTAGGGTTAGGGGACGGGGACGGTTTAGGGTCCAGGTGAGGGTACGACAACGGTTTAGGGGGAGCGTACGTGTGAGGGCGCGGGTTAGTGTGAGCGTACGGGTTAGGATTAGGGGACGGGTGAGGGGAAGGCTTCGGGGAAGGGCTAGGGTTAGGGTTTGGGCTAGGGTTAGGGTTAGGGGACGGGGACGGTTTAGGGTCCAGGTGAGGGTACGACAACGGTTTAGGGGGAGCGTACGTTTGAGGGCGCGGGTTAGTGTGAGCCTACGGGTTAGGATTAGGGGACGGGTGAGGGGAAGGCTTCGGGGAAGGGTTAGGGTTAGGGTTCGGGCTAGGGTTAGGGTTAGGGGATGGGGACGGTTTAGGGTCCAGGTGAGGGTACGACAACGGTTTAGGGGGAGCGTACGTGTGAGGGCGCGGGTTAGTGTGATCGTACGGGTTAGGATTAGGGGACGGGTGAGGGTAAGACTACTGGGAAGGGTTAGGGTTAGGGTTCAGGCTAGGGTTAGCGTTAGGGGACGGGGACGGTTTAGGGTCCAGGTGAGGGTACGACAACGGTTTAGGGGGAGCGTACATGTGAGGGCGCGGGTTAGTGTGGGCGTACGGGTTAGGATTAGGGGATGGGTGAGGGGAAGGCTTCGGGGAAGGGTTAGGGTTAGGGTTCGGGCTAGGGTTAGGGTTAGGGGACGGGGACGGTTTAGGGTCCAGGTGAGGGTACGACAACGGTTTAGGGGGAGCGTACGTGTGAGGGCGCGGGTTAGTGTGTGCGTACGGGTTAGAATTAGGGGACGGGTGATGGGAAGGCTTCGGGGAAGGGTTAGGGTTAGTGTTCGGGATAGGGTTAGGGTTAGGGGACGGGGACGGTTTAGGGTCCAGGTGAGGGTACGACAACGGTTTAGTGGGAGCGTACGTGTGAGGGCGCGGGTTAGTGTGAGCGTACGGATTAGGATTAGGGGAAGGGTGAGGGGAAGGCTTCGGGGAAGGGTTAGGGTTAGGGTTCGGGCTAGGGTTAGGGTTAGGGGACGGGGACGGTTTAGGGTCCAGGTGAGGGTACGACAACGGTTTAGGGGGAGCGTACGTGTGAGGGCGCAGGTTAGTGTGAGCGTACGGGTTAGGATTAGGGGACGGGTGAGGGGAAGGCTTCGGGGAAGGGTTAGGGTTAGGGTTAGGGTTCGGGCTAGGGTTAGGGTTAGGGGACGGGGACGGTTTAGGGTCCAGGTGAGGGTACGACAACGGTTTAGGGGGAGTGTACGTGTGAGGGCGCGGGTTAGTGTGGGCGTACAGGTTAGGATTAGGGGACGGGTGAGGGGAAGGCTTCGGGGAAGGGTTAGGGTTAGGGTTCGGGCTAGGGTTAGGGTTAGGGGACGGGGCCGGTTTAGGGTCCAGTTGAGGGTACGACAACGGTTTAGGGGGAGCGTACGTGTGAGGGCGCGGGTTAGTGTGGTCGTATGGGTTAGGATTAGGGGACAGGTGAGGGGAAGGCTTCGGGGAAGGGTTAGGGTTAGGGTTCGGGCTAGGGTTAGGGTTAGGGGACGGGGACGGTTTAGGGTCCAGTTGAGGGTACGACAACGGTTTAGGGGGAGCGTACGTGTGAGGGCGCGGGTTAGTGTGGGCGTACGGGTTAGGATTAGGGGACGGGTGAGGGGAAGGCTTCGGGGAAGGGTTAGGGTTAGGGTTCGGGCTAGGGTTAGGGTTAGGGGACGGGGACGGTTTAGGGTCCAGGTGAGGGTACGACAACGGTTTAGGGGGAGCGTACGTGTGAGGGCGCAGGTTAGTGTGGGCGTACGGGTTAGGATTAGGGGACGGGTGAGGGGAAGGCTTCGGGGAAGGGTTAGGGTTAGGGTTCGGGCTAGGGTTAGGGTTAGGGGACGGGGACGGTTTAGGGTACAGGTGAGGGTACGAGAAAAGTTAAGGGGGAGCGTACGTGTGAGGGCACGGGTTAGTGTGGGCGTACGGGTTAGGATTAGGGGACGGGTGAATGGAAGGTTTCGGGGAAGGGTTAGTGTTAGGGTTCGGGCTAGGGTTAGGGTTAGGGGACGGGGATGGTTTAGGGTCCAGGTGAGGGTACGACAACGTTTTAGGGGGAGCGTACGTGTGAGGGCGCGGGTTAGTTTGGTCGTACAGGTTAGGATTAGGGGACGGGTGAGGGGAAGGCTTCGGGGATGGGTTAGGGTTAGGGTTCGGGCTAGGGTTAGGAAACGGGGACGGATTAGGGTCCAGGTGAGGGTACGACAACGGTTTAGGGGGAGCGTACGTGTGAGGGCGCGAGTTAGTGTGGGCGTACGGGTTAGGATTAGGGGACGGGTGAGGGGAAGGCTTCGGGGAAGGGCTAGGGTTAGGCTTTGGGCTAGGGTTAGGGTTAGTGGACGGGGACGGTTTAGGGTCCAGGTGAGGGTACGACAACGGTTTAGGGGGAGCGTACGTGTGAGGGCGCGGGTTAGTGTGGGCGTACGGGTTAGGATTAGGGGACGGGTGAGGGGAAGGCTTCGGGGAAGGGTTAGGGTTAGTGTTCGGGCTAGGGTTAGGGTTAGGGGAAGGGGACGGTTTAGGGTCCAGGTGAGGGTACGACAACGGTTTAGGGGGAGCGTACGTGTGAGGGCGCGGGATAGTGTGAGCGTACGGGTTAGGATTAGGGGACGGGTGAGGGGAAGGCTTCGGGGAAGGGTTAGGGTTAGGGTTCGGGCTAGGTTTAGGGTTAGGGGACCTGGACCGTTTGAGGGTAGGACAACGGTTTAGGGGGAGCGTACGTGTGAGGGCGCGTGTTAGTGTGGGCGTACGGGTTAGGATTAGGGGACGGGTGAGGGGAATTCTTCGGGGAAGAGTTAGGGTTAGGGTTCGGGCTAGGGTTAGGGTTAGGGGACGGGGACGGTTTAGTGTCCAGGTGAGGGTACGACAACGGTTTAGGGGGAGCGTACGTGTGAGGGCGCGGGTTAGTGTGGTCGTACGGGTTAGGATTAGGGGACGGGTGAGGGGAAGGCTTCGGGGAAGGGCTAGGGTTAGGGTTCGGGCTAGGGTTAGGGTTAGGGGACGGGGACGGTTTAGGGTCCAGGTGAGGGTACGACAACGGTTTAGGGGGAGCGTACGTGTGAGGGCGTGGGTTAGTGTGAGCGTACGGGTTAGGATTAGGGGACGGGTGAGGGGAAGGCTTCGGGGAAGGGCTAGGGTTAGGGTTTGGGCTAGGGTTAGGTTTAGGGGACGGGGACGGTTTAGGGTCCAGGTGAGGGTATGACAACGGTTTAGGGGGAGCGTACGTGTGAGGGCGCGGGTTAGTGTGAGCGTACGGGTTAGGATTCGGGGACGGGTGAGGGGAAGGCTTCCGGGAAGGGTTAGGGTTAGGGTTCGGGATAGGGTTACGGTTAGGGGACGGGGACGGTTTAGGGTGCAGGTGAGGGTACGACAACGGTTTACGGGGAGCGTACGTGTGAGGGCGTGGGTTAGTGTGTGCGTATGGGTTAGGATTAGGGGACGTGTGAGGGGAAGGCTTCGGGGAAGGGTTAGGGTTAGGGTTCGGGCTAGGGTTAGGGTTAGGGGACGGGGACGGTTTAGGGTCCAGGTGAGGGTACGAGAAAAGTTAAGGGGGAGCGTACGTGTGAGGGCACGGGTTAGTGTGGGCGTACGGGTTAGGATTAGGGGACGGGTGAATGGAAGGTTTCGGGGAAGGGTTAGTGTTAGGGTTCGGGCTAGGGTTAGGGTTAGGGGACGGGGATGGTTTAGGGTCCAGGTGAGGGTACGACAACGTTTTAGGGGGAGCGTACGTGTGAGGGCGCGGGTTAGTTTGGTCGTACAGGTTAGGATTAGGGGACGGGTGAGGGGAAGGCTTCGGGGATGGGTTAGGGTTAGGGTTCGGGCTAGGGTTAGGAAACGGGGACGGATTAGGGTCCAGGTGAGGGTACGACAACGGTTTAGGGGGAGCGTACGTGTGAGGGCGCGAGTTAGTGTGGGCGTACGGGTTAGGATTAGGGGACGGGTGAGGGGAAGGCTTCGGGGAAGGGTTAGGGTTCCGGCTAGGGTTAGGGTTAGGGGACGGGGACGGTTTAGGGTCCAGGTGAGGGTACGACAACGGTTTAGGGGGAGCGTACGTTTGAGGGCGCGGGTTATTGTGAGCCTACGGGTTAGGATTAGGGGACGGGTGAGGGGAAGGCTTCGGGGAAGGGCTAGGGTTAGGGTTTGGGCTAGGGTTAGGGTTAGGGGACGGGGACGGTTTAGGGTCCAGGTGAGGGTACGACAACGGTTTAGGGGGAGCGTACGTGGGAGGGCGCGGGTCAGTGTGGGCGTACGGGTTAGGATTAGGGGACGGGTGATGGGAAGGCTTCGGGGAAGGGTTAGGGTTAGGGTTCGGGCTAGGGTTAGGGTTAGGGGACGGGGACGGTTTAGGGTCCAGGTGTGGGTACGAGAACGGTTTAGGGGGAGCGTACGTGTGAGGGCGTGGGTTAGTGTGGGCGTACGGGTTAGGATTAGGGGACGGGTGAGGGGAAGGCTTCGGGGAAGGGTTAGGGTTAGGGTTCAGGCTAGGGTTAGGGTTAGGGGACGGGGACGGTTTAGGGTCCAGGTGAGGGTACGACAACGGTTTAGGGGGAGTGTACGTGTGAGGGCGCGGCTTAGTGTGGGCGTACAGGGTAGGATTAGGGGACGGGTGATGGGAAGGCTTCGGGGAAGGGTTAGGGTTAGGGTTCGGGCTAGGGTTAGGGTTAGGGGACGGGGACGGTTTAGGGTCCAGGTGAGGGTACAACAACGGTTTAGGGGGAGCGAACGTGTGAGGGCGCGGGTTAGTGTGGTCGTACGGGTTAGGATTAGGGGACGGGTGAGGGGAAGGCTTCGGGGAAGGGTTAGGGTTAGGGTTCGGGCTAGGGTTAGGGTTAGGGGACGGGGACGGTTTAGGGTTCAGTTGTGGGTACGACAACAGTTTAGGGGGAGCGTACGTGTGAGGGCGCGGGTTAGTGTGTGCATACGGGTTAGGATTAGGGGACGGGTGAGGGGAAGGCTTCGGGGAAGGGTTAGGGTTAGGGTTCGGGCTAGGGTTAGGGTTAGGGGACGGGGACGGTTTAGGGTCCAGGTGAGGGTACGAGAAAAGTTAAGGGGGAGCGTACGTGTGAGGGCACGGGTTAGTGTGGGCGTACGGGTTAGGATTAGGGGACGGGTGAATGGAAGGTTTCGGGGAAGGGTTAGTGTTAGGGTTCGGGCTAGGGTTAGGGTTAGGGGACGGGGATGGTTTAGGGTCCAGGTGAGGGTACGACAACGTTTTAGGTGGAGCGTACGTGTGAGGGCGCGGGTTAGTTTGGTCGTACAGGTTAGGATTAGGGGACGGGTGAGGGGAAGGCTTCGGGGATGGGTTAGGGTTAGGGTTCGGGCTAGGGTTAGGAAACGGGGACGGATTAGGGTCCAGGTGAGGGTACGACAAAGGTTTAGGGGGAGCGTACGTGTGAGGGCGCGAGTTAGTGTGGGCGTACGGGTTAGGATTAGGGGACGGGTGAGGGGAAGGCTTCGGGGAAGGGCTAGGGTTAGGGTTTGGGCTAGGGTTAGGGTTAGGGGACGGGGACGGTTTAGGGTCCAGGTGAGGGTACAACAACGGTTTAGGGGGAGCGTACGTGGGAGGGCGCGGGTTAGTGTGGGCGTACGGGTTAGGATTAGGGGACGGGTGATGGGAAGGCTTCGGGGAAGGGTTAGGGTTAGTGTTCGGGCTAGGGTTAGGGTTAGGGGACGGGGACGGTTTAGGGTCCAGGTGTGGGTACGAGAACGGTTTAGGGGGAGCGTACGTGTGAGGGCGTGGGTTAGTGTGAGCGTACGGGTTAGGATTAGGGGACGGGTGAGGGGAAGGCTTCGGGGAAGGGTTAGGGTTAGGGTTCGGGCTAGGGTTAGGGTTAGGGGACGGGGACGGTTTAGGGTCCAGGTGAGGGTACGACAACGGTTTAGGGGGAGCGTACGTGTGAGGGCGCGGGTTAGTGTGGTCGTATGGGTTAGGATTAGGGGACAGGTGAGGGGAAGGCTTCGGGGAAGGGTTAGGGTTAGGGTTCGGGCTAGGGTTAGGGTTAGGGGACGTGGACGGTTTAGGGTCCAGGTGAGGGTACGACAACGGTTTAGGGGGAGCGTACGTGTGAGGGCGCGGGTTAGTGTGGGCATACGGGTTAGGATTAGGGGACGGGTGAGGGGAAGGCTTCGGGTAAGGGTTAGGGTTAGGGTTCAGGCTAGGGTTAGGGTTAGGGGACGGGGACGGTTTAGGGTCCAGGTGAGGGTACGACAACGGTTTAGGGGGAGTGTACGTGTGAGGGCGCGGGTTAGTGTGGGCGTACAGGTTAGGATTAGGGGACGGGTGAGGGGAAGGCTTCGGGGAAGTGTTAGGGTTAGGGTTCGGGCTAGGGTTAGGGTTAGGGGACGGGGACGGTTTAGGGTCCAGGTGAGGGTACGACAACGGTTTAGGGGGAGCGCACGTGTGAGGGCGCGGGTTAGTGTGGTCGTACGGGTTAGGATTAGGGGACGGGTGAGGGGAAGGCTTCGGGGAAGGGTTAGGGTTAGGGTTCGGGCTAGGGTTAGGGTTAGGGGACGGGGACGGTTTAGGGTCCAGGTGAGTGTACGACAACGGTTTAGGGGGAGCGTACGTGTGAGGGCGCGGGTTAGTGTCGGCGTACGGGTTAGGATTAGGGGACGGGTGAGGGGAAGGCTTCGGGGAAGGGTTAGGGTTAGCGTTCGGGCTAGGGTTAGGGTTAGGGGACAGGGACGGTTTAGGGTCCAGGTGAGGGTACGACAACGGTTTAGCGGGAGCGTACGTGTGAGGGCGAGGGTTAGTGTGGTCGTACGGGTTAGGATTAGGGGACGGGTGAGGGGAAGGCTTCGGGGAAGTGTTAGGGTTAGGGTTCGGGCTAGGGTTAGGGTTAGGGGACGGGGACGGTTTAGGGTCCAGGTGAGGGTACGACAACGGTTTAGGGGGAGCGTACGTGTGAGGGCGCGGGTTAGTGTGGGCGTACGGGTTAGGATTAGGGGACGGGTGAGGGGAAGGCTTCGGGGAAGGGTTAGGGTTAGTGTTCGGGCTAGGGTTAGGGTTAGGGGAAGGGGACGGTTTAGGGTCCAGGTGAGGGTACGACAACGGTTTAGGGGGAGCGTACGTGTGAGGGCGCGGGATAGTGTGAGCGTACGGGTTAGGATTAGGGGACGGGTGAGGGGAAGGCTTCGGGGAAGGGTTAGGGTTAGGGTTCGGGCTAGGTTTAGGGTTAGGGGACCTGGACCGTTTGAGGGTACGACAACGGTTTAGGGGGAGCGTACGTGTGAGGGCGCGGGTTAGTGTGGGCGTACGGGTTAGGATTAGGGGACGGGTGAGGGGAAGGCTTCGGGGAAGTGTTAGGGTTAGGGTTCGGGCTAGGGTTAGGGTTAGGGGACGGGGACGGTTTAGGGTCCAGGTGAGGGTACGACAACGGTTTAGGGGGAGTGTACGTGTGAGGGCGCGGGTTAGTGTGGGCGTACGGGTTAGGATTAGGGGACGGGTGAGGGGAAGGCTTCGGGGAAGGGTTAGGGTTAGGGTTCGGGCTAGGGTTAGGGTTAGGGGACGGGGACGGTTTAGGGTCCAGGTGAGGGTACGACAACGGTTTAGGGGGAGCGTACGTGTGAGGGCGCGGGTTAGTGTGGGCGTACGGGTTAGGATTAGGGGACGGGTGAGGGGAAGGCTTCGGGGAAGGGTTAGGGTTAGGGTTCGGGCTAGGGTTAGGGTTAGGGGACGGGGACGGTTTAGGGTCCAGTTGTGGGTACGACAACAGTTTAGGGGGAGCGTACGTGTGAGGGCGCGGGTTAGTGTGTGCGTACGGGTTAGGATTAGGGGACGGGTGAGGGGAAGGCTTCGGGGAAGGGTTAGGGTTAGGGTTCGGGCTAGGGTTAGGGTTAGGGGACGGGGACGGTTTAGGGTCCAGGTGAGGGTACGACAACGGTTTAGGGGGAGCGTACGTGTGAGGGCGCGGGTTAGTGTGAGCGTACGGGTTACGATTAGGTGACGGGTGAGGGGAAGGCTTCGGGGAAGGGTTAGGGTTAGGGTTCGGGCTAGGGTTAGGGTTAGGGGACGGGGACGGTTTAGGGTCCAGGTGAGGGTACGAGAAAAGTTAAGGGGGAGCGTACGTGTGAGGGCACGGGTTAGTGTGGGCATACGGGTTAGGATTAGGGGACGGGTGAGGGGAAGGTTTCGGGGAAGGGTTAGTGTTAGGGTTCGGGCTAGGGTTAGGGTTAGGGGACGGGGATGGTTTAGGGTCCAGGTGAGGGTACGACAACGTTTTAGGGGGAGCGTACGTGTGAGGGCGCGGGTTAGTTTGGTCGTACAGGTTAGGATTAGGGGACGGGTGAGGGGAAGGCTTTGGGGATGGGTTAGGGTTAGGGTTCGGGCTAGGGTTAGGAAACGGGGACGGATTAGGGTCCAGGTGAGGGTACGACAACGGTTTAGGGGGAGCGTACGTGTGAGGGCGCGAGTTAGTGTGGGCGTACGGGTTAGGATTAGGGGACGGGTGAGGGGAAGGCTTCGGGGAAGGGTTAGGGTTCGGGCTAGGGTTAGGGTTAGGGGACGGGGACGGTTTAGGGTCCAGGTGAGGGTACGACAACGGTTTAGGGGGAGCGTACGTTTGAGGGCGCGGGTTATTGTGAGCCTACGGGTTAGGATTAGGGGACGGGTGAGGGGAAGGCTTCGGGGAAGGGCTAGGGTTAGGGTTTGGGCTAGGGTTAGGGTTAGGGGACGGGGACGGTTTAGGTTCCAGGTGAGGGTACGACAACGGTTTAGGGGGAGCGTACGTGGGAGGGCGCGGGTCAGTGTGGGCGTACGGGTTAGGATTAGGGGACGGGTGATGGGAAGGCTTCGGGGAAGGGTTAGGGTTAGGGTTCGGGCTAGGGTTAGGGTTAGGGGACGGGGACGGTTTAGGGTCCAGGTGTGGGTACGAGAACGGTTTAGGGGGAGCGTACGTGTGAGGGCGTGGGTTAGTGTGGGCGTACGGGTTAGGATTAGGGGACGGGTGAGGGGAAGGCTTCGGGGAAGGGTTAGGGTTAGGGTTCGGGCTAGGGTTAGGGTTAGGGGACGGGGACGGTTTAGGGTCCAGGTGAGGGTACGACAACGGTTTAGGGGGAGTGTACGTGTGAGGGCGCGGGTTAGTGTGGGCGTACAGGGTAGGATTAGGGGACGGGTGAGGGGAAGGCTTCGGGGAAGGGTTAGGGTTAGGGTTCGGGCTAGGGTTAGGGTTAGGGGACGGGGACGGTTTAGGGTCCAGGTGAGGGTACGACAACGGTTTAGGGGGAGCGCACGTGTGAGGGCGTGGGTTAGTGTGGTCGTACGGGTTAGGATTAGGGGACGGGTGAGGGGAAGGCTTCGGGGAAGGGTTAGGGTTAGGGTTCGGGCTAGGGTTAGGGTTAGGGGACGGGGACGGTTTAGGGTCCAGGTGAGTGTACGACAACGGTTTAGGGGGAGCGTACGTGTGAGGGCGTGGGTTAGTGTCGGCGTACGGGTTAGGATTAGGGGACGGGTGAGGGGAAGGCTTCGGGGAAGGGTTAGGGTTAGTGTTCGGGCTAGGGTTAGGGTTAGGGGAAAGGGACGGTTTAGGGTCCAGGTGAGGGTACGACAACGGTTTAGGGGGAGGGTACGTGTGAGGGCGCGGGATAGTGTGAGCGTACGGGTTAGGATTAGGGGACGGGTGAGGGGAAGGCTTCGGGGAAGGGTTAGGGTTAGGGTTCGGGCTAGGTTTAGGGTTAGGGGACCTGGACCGTTTGAGGGTACGACAACGGTTTAGGGGGAGCGTACGTGTGAGGGCGCGTGTTAGTGTGGGCGTACGGGTTAGGATTAGGGGACGGGTGAGGGGAAGGCTTAGGGGAAGGGTTAGGGTTAGGGTTCGGGCTAGGGTTGGGGTTAGGGGACGGGGACGGTTTAGTGTCCAGGTGAGGGTAGGACAACGGTTTAGGGGGAGCGTACGTGTGAGGGCGCGGGTTAGTGTGGTCGTACGGGTTAGGTTTAGGGGACGGGTGAGGGGAAGGCTTCGGGGAAGGGCTAGGGTTAGGGTTCGGGCTAGGGTTAGGGTTAGGGGACGGGGACGGTTTAGGGTCCAGGTGAGGGTACGACAACGGTTTAGGGGGAGCGTACGTGTGAGGGCGCGGGTTAGTGTGAGCGTACGGGTTAGGATTAGGGGACGGGTGAGGGGAAGGCTTCGGGGAAGGGCTAGGGTTAGGGTTTGGGCTAGGGTTAGGGTTAGGGGACGGGGACGGTTTAGGGTCCAGGTGAGGGTACGACAACGGTTTAGGGGGAGCGTACGTTTGAGGGCGCGGGTTAGTGTGAGCCTACGGGTTAGGATTAGGGGACGGGTGAGGGGAAGGCTTCGGGGAAGGGTTAGGGTTAGGGTTCGGGCTAGGGTTAGGGTTAGGGGATGGGGACGGTTTAGGGTCCAGGTGAGGGTACGACAACGGTTTAGGGGGAGCGTACGTGTGAGGGCGCGGGTTAGTGTGATCGTACGGGTTAGGATTAGGGGACGGGTGAGGGTAAGACTACTGGGAAGGGTTAGGGTTAGGGTTCGGGCTAGGGTTAGCGTTAGGGGACGGGGACGGTTTAGGGTCCAGGTGAGGGTACGACAACGGTTTAGGGGGAGCGTACATGTGAGGGCGTGGGTTAGTGTGGGCGTACGGGTTAGGATTATGGGACGGGTGAGGGGAAGGCTTCGGGGAAGGGTTAGGGTTAGGGTTCGGGCTAGGGTTAGGGTTAGGGGACGGGGACGGTTTAGGATCCAGGTGAGGGTACGACAACGGTTTAGGGGGAGCGTACGTGTGAGGGCGCGGGTTAGTGTGTGCGTACGGGTTAGAATTAGGGGACGGGTGATGGGAAGGCTTCGGGGAAGGGTTAGGGTTAGTGTTCGGGATAGGGTTAGGGTTAGGGGACGGGGACGGTTTAGGGTCCAGGTGAGGGTACGACAACGGTTTAGGGGGAGCGTACGTGTGAGGGCGCAGGTTAGTGTGAGCGTACGGGTTAGGATTAGGGGACGGGTGAGGGGAAGGCTTCGGGGAAGGGTTAGGGTTAGGGTTCGGGCTAGGGTTAGGGTTAGGGGACGGGGACGGTTTAGGGTCCAGGTGAGGGTACGACAACGGTTTAGGGGGAGTGTACGTGTGAGGGCGCGGGTTAGTGTGGGCGTACAGGTTAGGATTAGGGGACGGGTGAGGGGAAGGCTTCGGGGAAGGGTTAGGGTTAGGGTTCGGGCTAGGGTTAGGGTTAGGGGACGGGGCCGGTTTAGGGTCCAGGTGAGGGTACGACAACGGTTTAGGGGGAGCGTACGTGTGAGGGCGCGGGTTAGTGTGGTCGTATGGGTTAGGATTAGGGGACAGGTGAGGGGAAGGCTTCGGGGAAGGGTTAGGGTTAGGGTTCGGGCTAGGGTTAGGGTTAGGGGACGGGGACGGTTTAGGGTCCAGTTGAGGGTACGACAACGGTTTAGGGGGAGCGTACGTGTGAGGGCGCGGGTTAGTGTGGGCGTACGGGTTAGGATTAGGGGACGGGTGAGGGGAAGGCTTCGGGGAAGGGTTAGGGTTAGGGTTCGGGCTAGGGTTAGGGTTAGGGGACGGGGACGGTTTAGGGTCCAGGTGAGGGTACGACAACGGTTTAGGGGGAGCGTACGTGTGAGGGCGCGGGTTAGTGTGGGCGTACGGGTTAGGATTAGGGGAAGGGTGAGGGGAAGGCTTCGGGGAAGGGTTAGGGTTAGTGTTCGGGCTAGGGTTAGGGTTAGGGGAAGGGGACGGTTTAGGGTCCAGGTGAGGGTACGACAACGGTTTAGGGGGAGGGTACGTGTGAGGGCGCGGGATAGTGTGAGCGTACGGGTTAGGATTAGGGGACGGGTGAGGGGAAGGCTTCGGGGAAGGGTTAGGGTTAGGGTTCGGGCTAGGTTTAGGGTTAGGGGACCTGGACCGTTTGAGGGTACGACAACGGTTTAGGGGGAGCGTACGTGTGAGGGCGCGTGTTAGTGTGGGCGTACGGGTTAGGATTAGGGGACGGGTGAGGGGAAGGCTTAGGGGAAGGGTTAGGGTTAGGGTTCGGGCTAGGATTGGGGTTAGGGGACGGGGACGTTTTAGTGTCCAGGTGAGGGTAGGACAACGGTTTAGGGGGAGCGTACGTGTGAGGGCGCGGGTTAGTGTGGTCGTACGGGTTAGGTTTAGGGGACGGGTGAGGGGAAGGCTTCGGGGAAGGGCTAGGGTTAGGGTTCGGGCTAGGGTTAGGGTTAGGGGACGGGGACGGTTTAGGGTCCAGGTGAGGGTACGACAACGGTTTAGGGGGAGCGTACGTGTGAGGGCGCGGGTTAGTGTGAGCGTACGGGTTAGGATTAGGGGACGGGTGAGGGGAAGGCTTCGGGGAAGGGCTAGGGTTAGGGTTTGGGCTAGGGTTAGGGTTAGGGGACGGGGACGGTTTAGGGTCCAGGTGAGGGTACGACAACGGTTTAGGGGGAGCGTACGTTTGAGGGCGCGGGTTAGTGTGAGCCTACGGGTTAGGATTAGGGGACGGGTGAGGGGAAGGCTTCGGGGAAGGGTTAGGGTTAGGGTTCGGGCTAGGGTTAGGGTTAGGGGATGGGGACGGTTTAGGGTCCAGGTGAGGGTACGACAACGGTTTAGGGGGAGCGTACGTGTGAGGGCGCGGGTTACTGTGATCGTACGGGTTAGGATTAGGGGACGGGTGAGGGTAAGACTACTGGGAAGGGTTAGGGTTAGGGTTCGGGCTAGGGTTAGCGTTAGGGGACGGGGACGGTTTAGGGTCCAGGTGAGGGTACGACAACGCTTTAGGGGGAGCGTACATGTGAGGGCGCGGGTTAGTGTGGGCGTACGGGTTAGGATTAGGGGACGGGTGAGGGGAAGGCTTCGGGGAAGGGTTAGGGTTAGGGTTCGGGCTAGGGTTAGGGTTAGGGGACGGGGACGGTTTAGGGTCCAGGTGAGGGTACGACAACGGTTTAGGGGGAGCGTACGTGTGAGGGCGCGGGTTAGTGTGTGCGTACGGGTTAGAATTAGGGGACGGGTGATGGGAAGGCTTCGGGGAAGGGTTAGGGTTAGTGTTCGGGATAGGGTTAGGGTTAGGGGACGGGGACGGTTTAGGGTCCAGGTGAGGGTACGACAACGGTTTAGTGGGAGCGTACGTGTGAGGGCGCGGGTTAGTGTGAGCGTACGGATTAGGATTAGGGGAAGGGTGAGGGGAAGGCTTCGGGGAAGGGTTAGGGTTAGGGTTCGGGCTAGGGTTAGGGTTAGGGGACGGGGACGGTTTAGGGTCCAGGTGAGGGTACGACAACGGTTTAGGGGGAGCGTACGTGTGAGGGCGCAGGTTAGTGTGAGCGTACGGGTTAGGATTAGGGGACGGGTGAGGGGAAGGCTTCGGGGAAGGGTTAGGGTTAGGGTTCGGGCTAGGGTTAGGGTTAGGGGACGGGGACGGTTTAGGGTCCAGGTGAGGGTACGACAACGGTTTAGGGGGAGTGTACGTGTGAGGGCGCGGGTTAGTGTGGGCGTACAGGTTAGGATTAGGGGACGGGTGAGGGGAAGGCTTCGGGGAAGGGTTAGGGTTAGTGTTCGGGCTAGGGTTAGGGTTAGGGGACGGGGCCGGTTTAGGGTCCAGGTGAGGGTACGACAACGGTTTAGGGGGAGCGTACGTGTGACGGCGCGGGTTAGTGTGGTCGTATGGGTTAGGATTAGGGGACAGGTGAGGGGAAGGCTTCGGGGAAGGGTTAGGGTTAGGGTTCGGGCTAGGGTTAGGGTTAGGGGACGGGGACGGTTTAGGGTCCAGTTGAGGGTACGACAACGGTTTAGGGGGAGCGTACGTGTGAGGGCGCGGGTTAGTGTGGGCGTACGGGTTAGGATTAGGGGATGGGTGAGGGGAAGGCTTCGGGGAAGGGTTAGGGTTAGGGTTCAGGCTAGGGTTAGGGTTAGGGGACGGGGACGGTTTAGGGTCCAGGTGAGGGTACGACAACGGTTTAGGGGGAGTGTACGTGTGAGGGCGCGGGTTAGTGTGGGCGTACAGGTTAGGATTAGGGGACGGGTGAGGGGAAGGCTTCGGGGAAGGGTTAGGGTTAGGGTTCGGGCTAGGGTTATGGTTAGGGGACGGGGACGGTTTAGGGTCCACGTGAGGGTACGACAACGGTTTAGGGGGAGCGTACGTGTGAGGGCGCGGGATAGTGTGAGCGTACGGGTTAGGATTAGGGGACGGGTGAGGGGAAGGCTTCGGGGAAGGGTTAGGGTTAGGGTTCGGGCTAGGTTTAGGGTTAGGGGACCTGGACCGTTTGAGGGTACGACAACGGTTTAGGGGGAGCGTACGTGTGAGGGCGCGTGTTAGTGTGGGCGTACGGGTTAGGATTAGGGGACGGGTGAGGGGAAGGCTTAGGGGAAGGGTTAGGGTTAGGGTTCGGGCTAGGGTTAGGTTTAGGGGACGGGGACGGTTTAGTGTCCAGGTGAGGGTACGACAACGGTTTAGGGGGAGCGTACGTGTGAGGGCGCGGGTTAGTGTGGTCGTACGGGTTAGGATTAGGGGACGGGTGAGGGGAAGGCTTCGCGGAAGGGCTAGGGTTAGGGTTCGGGCTAGGGTTAGGGTTAGGGGACGGGGACGGTTTAGGGTCCAGGTGAGGGTACGACAACGGTTCAGGGGGAGCGTACGTTTGAGGGCGCGGGTTAGTGTGAGCCTACGGGTTAGGATTAGGGGACGGGTGAGGGGAAGGCTTCGGGGAAGGGTTAGGGTTAGGGTTCGGGCTAGGGTTAGGGTTAGGGGATGGGGACGGTTTAGGGTCCAGGTGAGGGTACGACAACGGTTTAGGGGGAGCGTACGTGTGAGGGCGCGGGTTAGTGTGATCGTACGGGTTAGGATTAGGGGACGGGTGAGGGTAAGACTACTGGGAAGGGTTGGGTTAGGGTTCGGGCTAGGGTTAGGGTTAGGGGACGGGGACGGTTTAGGGTCCAGGTGAGGGTACGACAACGGTTTAGGGGGAGCGTACATGTGAGGGCGCGGGTTAGTGTGGGCGTACGGGTTAGGATTAGGGGACGGGTGAGGGGAAGGCTTCGGGGAAGGGTTAGGGTTAGGGTTCGGGCTAGGGTTAGGGTTAGGGGACGGGGACGGTTTAGGGTCCAGGTGAGGGTACGACAACGGTTTAGGGGGAGCGTACGTGTGAGGGCGCGGGTTAGTGTGAGCGTACGGGTTAGAATTAGGGGACGGGTGATGGGAAGGCTTCGGGGAAGGGTTAGGGTTAGGGTTCGGGCTAGGGTTAGGGTTAGGGGACGGGGACGGTTTAGGGTCCAGGTGAGGGTACGACAACGGTTTAGGGGGAGCGTACGTGTGAGGGCGCGGGTTAGTGTGAGCGTACGGATTAGGATTAGGGGAAGGGTGAGGGGAAGGCTTCGGGGAAGGGTTAGGGTTAGGGTTCGGGGTAGGGTTAGGGTTAGGGTACGGGGACGGTTTAGGGTCCAGGTGAGGGTACGACAACGGTTTAGGGGGAGCGTACGTGTGAGGGCGCAGGTTAGTGTGAGCGTACGGGTTAGGATTAGGGGACGGGTGAGGGGAAGGCTTCGGGGAAGGGTTAGGGTTAGGGTTCGGGCTAGGGTTAGGGTTAGGGTACGGGGACGGTTTAGGGTCCAGGTGAGGGTACGACAACGTTTAAGGGGGAGCGTACGTGTGAGGGCGCAGGTTAGTGTGAGCGTACGGGTTAGGATTATGGGACGGGTGATGGGAACGCTTCGGGGAAGGGTTAGGGTTAGGGTTCGGGCTAGGGTTAGGGTTAGGGGACGGGGACGGTTTAGGGTCCAGGTGAGGGTACGACAACGGTTTAGGAGGAGCGTACGTGTGAGGGCGCGGGTTAGTGTGAGCGTACGGGTTAGGATTAGGGGACGGGTGAGGGGAAGGCTTCGGGGAAGGGTTAGGGTTAGGGTTCGGGCTAGGGTTAGGGTTAGGGGATGGGGACGGTTTAGGGTCCAGGTGAGGGTACGACAACGGTTTAGGGGGAGCGTACGTGTGAGGGCGTGGGTTAGTGTGAGCGTACGGGTTAGGATTAGGGGACGGGTGAGGTTAAGGCTTCGGGGAAGGGTTAGGGTTAGGGTTCGGGCTAGGGTTAGGGTCAGGGGATGGGGACGGTTTAGGGTCCAGGTGAGGGTACGACAACGGTTTACGGGGAGCGTACGTGAGAGGGCGCGGGTTAGTGTGGGCGTACGGGTTAGGATTAGGGGACGGGTGAGGGGAAGGCTTCGGGGAAGGGTTAGGGTTAGAGTTCGGGCTAGGGTTAGGGTCAGGGGACGGGGACGGTTTAGGGTCCAGTTGAGGGTACGACAACGGTTTAGGGAGAGCGTACGTGTGAGGGCGCGGGTTAGTGTGAGCGTACGGGTTAGGATTAGGGGACGGGTGAGGGGAAGGCTTCGGGGAAGCGTTAGGGTTAGGGTTCGGGCTAGGGTTAGGGTTAGGGGACGGGGACGGTTTAGGGTCCAGGTGAGGGTACGACAATGGTTTAGGGGGAGCGTACGTGTGAGGGCGCAGGTTAGTGTGAGCGTACGGGTTAGGATTAGGGGACGGGTGAGGGGAAGCCTTCGGGGAAGGGCTAGGGTTAGGGTTCGGGCTAGGGTTATGGTTAGGGGACGGCGACGGTTTAGGGTCCAGGTGAGGGTACGTCAACGGTTTAGGGGGAGCGTACGTGTGAGGGCGCAGGTTAGTGTGAGCGTACGGGTTAGGATTAGGGGACGGGTGAGGGGAAGGCTTCGGGGAAGGGTTAGGGTTAGGGTTCGGGATAAGGTTAGGGTTAGGGGACGGGGACGGTTTAGGGTCCAGGTGAGGGTACGACAACGGTTTAGGGGGAGCATACGTGTGAGGGCGCGGGTTAGTGTGAGCATACGGGTTAGGATTAGGGGACGGGTGAGGGGTAGGCTTCGGGGAAGGGTTAGGTTTAGGGTTCGGGCTAGGGTTAGGGTTAGGGGACGGGGATGGTTTAGGGTCCAGGTGAGGGTACGACAACGGTTTAGGGGGATGGTACGTGTGAGGGCGTGGGTTAGTGTGGGCGTACGGGTTAGGATTAGGGGACGGGTGAGGGGAAGGCTTCGGGGAAGGGTTAGGGTTAGGGTTCGGGCTAGGGTTAGGGTTAGGGGACGGGGACGGTTTAGGGTCCAGGTGAGGGTACGACAACGGTTTAGGGGGATGGTACGTGTGAGGGCGCGGGTTAGTGTGGTCGTACGGGTTAGGATTAGGGGACGGGTGAGGGGAAGGCTTCGGGGAAGGGTTAGGGTTAGGGTTCGGGCTAGGGTTAGGGTTAGGGGACGGGGACGGTTTAGGGTCCAGGTGAGGGTACGACAACGGTTTAGGGGGAGCGTACGTGTGAGGGCGCGGGTCAGTGTGGGCGTACGGGTTAGGATTAGGGGACGGGTGACAGGAAGGCTTCGGGGAAGTGTTAGGGTTAGGGTTCGGGCTAGGGTTAGGGTTAGGGGACGGGGACGGTTTAGGGTCCAGGTGAGGGTACGACAACGATTTAGGGGGAGCGTACGTGTGAGGGCGCGGGTTAGTGTGGGCGTACGGGTGAGGATTATGGGACGGGTGAGGGGAAGGCTTCGGGGAAGTGTTAGGGTTAGGGTTCGGGCTAGGGTTAGGGTTATGGGACGGGGACGGTTTAGGGTCCAGGTGAGGGTACGACAACGGTTTAGGGGGAGCGTACGTGTGAGGGCGCCGGTTAGTGTGGGCGTACGGGTTAGGATTCGGGGACGGGTGAGGGGAAGGCTTCGGGGAAGGGTTAGGGTTAGGGTTCGGGCTAGGGTTAGGGTTAGGGGATGGGGACGGTTTAGGGTCCAGGTGAGGGTATGACAACCGTTTAGGGGGAGCGTACGTGTGAGGGCGCGGGTCAGTGTGGGCGTACGGGTTAGGATTAGGGGACGGGTGAGGGGAAGGCTTCGGGGAAGGGTTAGGGTTAGGGTTCGGGCTAGGGTTAGGGTTAGGGGACGGGGACGGTTTAGGGTCCAGGTGTGGTTACGACAATGGTTTAGGGGGAGCGTATGTGTGAGGGCGCGGGGTAGTGTGAGCGTACGGGTTAGGATTAGGGGACGGGTGAGGGGAAGGCTTCGGGGAAGGGTTAGGGTTAGGGTTCGGGCTAGGGTTATGGTTAGGGGACGGGGACGGTTTAGGGTCCAGGTGAGGGTACGACAACGGTTTATGGGGAGCGTACGTGTGAGGGCGCGGGTTAGTGTGGGCGTACGGGTTAGGATTAGGGGACGGGTGAGGGGAAGGCTTCGGGGAAGGGTTAGGGTTAGGGTTCGGGCTAGGGTTAGGTTTAGGGGAAGGGGACGGTTTAGGGTCCAGGTGAGGGTACGACAACGGTTTAGGGGGAGCGTACGTGTGAGGGCGCGGGTTAGTGTGAGCGTACGGGTTAGGATTAGGGGACGGGTGAGGGGAAGGCTTCGGGGAAGGGTTAGGGTTAGGGTTCAGGCTAGGGTTAGGGTTAGGGGACGGGGACGGTTTAGGGTCCAGGTGTGGGTACGACAACGGTTTAGGGGGAGCGTACGTGTGAGGGCGCGGGTTAGTGTGAGCGTACGGGTTAGGATTCGGGGACGGGTGAGGGGAAGGCTTCCGGGAAGTGTTAGGGTTAGGGTTCGGGATAGGGTTAGGGTTAGGGGACGGGGACGGTTTAGGGTCCAGGTGAGGGTACGACAACGGTTTCGGGGGAGCGTATGTGTGAGGGCGTGGTTTAGTGTGAGCGTAAGGGTTAGGATTAGGGGACGGGTGATGGGAAGGCTTCGGGGAAGGGTTAGGGTTAGGGTTCGGGCTAGGGTTAGGGTTAGGGGACGGGGACGGTTTAGGGTCCAGGTGTGGGTACGACAACGGTTTAGGGGGAGCGTACGTGTGAGGGCGCGGGTTAGTGTGGGCGTACGGATTAGGATTAGGGGACGGGTGAGGGGAAGGCTTCGGGGAAGGGTTAGGGTTAGGGTTCGGGCTAGGGTTAGGGTTACGGGACGGGGACGGTTTAGGGTCCAGGTGTGGGTACGACAACGGTTTAGGGGGAGCGTACGTGTGAGGGCACGGGTTAGTGTGAGCGTACGGGTTAGGATTAGGGGACGGGTGAGGGGAAGGCTTCGGGGAAGGGTTAGGGTTAGGGTTCGGGCTAGGGTTAGGGTTAGGGGACGGGGACGGTTTAGGGTCCAGGTGAGGGTACGACAACGTTTTAGGGGGAGTGTACGTGTGAGGGCGCGGGTTAGTGTCGTCTTACGGGTTAGGGTTAGGGGACGGGTGAGGGGAAGGCTTCGGAGAAGGGTTAGGGTTAGGGTTCGGGCTAGGGTTAGGGTTAGGGGACGGGGACGGTTTAGGGTCCAGGTGAGGGTACGACAACGGTTTAGGGGGAGCGTACGTGTGAGGGCGCGGGTTAGTGTGGGCGTACGGGTTAGGATTAGGGGACGGGTGAGGGGAAGGCTTCGGGGAAGGGTTAGGATTAGGGTTCGGGCTAGGGTTATTGTTAGGGGAAGGGGACGGTTTAGGGTCCAGGTGAGGGTACGACAACGGTTTAGGGGGAGCGTACGTGTTAGGGCGCGGGTTAGTGTGAGCGTACGGGTTAGGATTAAGGGACGGGTGAGGGGAAGGCTTCGGGGAAGGGTTAGGGTTAGGGTTCGGGCTAGGGTTAGGGTTAGGGGACGGGGACGGTTTAGGGTCCAGGTGAGGGTACGACAACGGTTTAGGGGGAGCGTACGTGTGAGGGCGCGGGTCAGTGTGGGCGTACGTGTTAGGATTAGGGGACGGGTGAGGGGAAGGATTCGGGGAAGTGTTAGGGTTAGGGTTCGGGCTAGGGTTAGGGTTAGGGGACGGGGACGGTTTAGGGTCCAGGTGTGGTTACGACAACGGTTTAGGGGGAGCGTACGTGTGAGGGCGCGGTTTAGTGTGAGCGTACGGGTTACGATTAGGGGACGGGTGAGGGGAAGGCTTCGGGGAAGGGTTAGGGTTAGGGTTTGGGCTAGGGTTAGGGTTAGGGGACGGGGACGGTTTAGGGTCCAGGTGAGGGTACGAGAAAAGTTAAGGGGGAGCGTACGTGTGAGGGCACGGGTTAGTGTGGGCGTACGGTTTAGGATTAGGGGACGGGTGAGGGGAAGGTTTCGGGGAAGGGTTAGTGTTAGGGTTCGGGCTAGGGTTACGGTTAGGGGACGGGGATGGTTTAGGGTCCAGGTGAGGGTACGACAACGTTTTAGGGGGAGCGTACGTGTGAGGGCGCGGGTTAGTTTGGTCGTACGGGTTAGGATTAGGGGACGGGTGAGGGGAAGGCTTCGGGGATGGGTTAGGGTTAGGGTTCGGGCTAGGGTTAGGGAACGGGGACGGATTAGGGTCCAGGTGAGGGTACGACAACGGTTTAGGGGGAGCGTACGTGTGAGGGCGCGAGTTAGTGTGGGCGTACGGGTTAGGATTAGGGGACGGGTGAGGGGAAGGCTTCGGGGAAGGGTTAGGGTTCGGGCTAGGGTTAGGGTTAGGGAACGGGGACGGTTTAGGGTCCAGGTGAGGGTACGACAACGGTTTAGGGGGAGCGTACGTGTGAGGGCGCGGGTTATTGTGAGCCTACGGGTTAGGATTAGGGGACGGGTGAGGGGAAGGCTTCGGGGAAGGGTTAGGGTTAGGGTTCGGGCTAGGGTTAGGGTAAGGGGACGGGGACGGTTTAGGGTCCAGGTGTGGGTACGACAACGGTTTAGGGGGACTGTACGTGTGAGGGCGTGGGTTAGTGTGAGCGTATGGGTTAGGATTAGGGGACGGGTGAGGGGAAGGCTTCGGGGAAGAGTTAGGGTTAGGGTTCGGGCTAGGGTTAGGGTTAGGGGACGGGGACGGTTTAGGGTCCAGGTGAGGGTATGACAACGGTTTAGGGGGAGTGTACGTGTGAGGGCGCGGGTTAGTGTGGGCGTACAGGTTAGGATTAGGGGACGGGTGAGGGGAAGGCTTCGGGGAAGGTTTAGGGTTAGGGTTCGGGCTAGGGTTAGGGTTAGGGGACGGGGACGGTTTAGGGTCCAGGTGAGGGTACGACAACGGTTTAGGGGGAGCGTACGTGTGAGGGCCCGGGTTAGTGTGGTCGTACGGGTTAGGATTAGGGGACAGGTGAGGGGAAGGCTTCGGGGAAGGGTTAGGGTTAGGGTTCCGGCTAGGGTTAGGGTTAGGGGACGGGGACGGTTTAGGGTCCAGGTGAGGGTACGACAACGGTTTAGGGGGAGCGTACGTGTGAGGGCGCAGGTTAGTGTGAGCGTACGGGTTAGGATTAGGGGACGGTTGAGGGGAAGGCTTTGGGGAAGGGTTAGGGTTAGGGTTCGGGCTAGGGTTAGGGTTAGAGGACGGGGACGGTTTAGGGTCCAGGTGAGTGTACGAAAACGGTTTAGGGGGAGCGTACGTGTGAGGGAGCGCGATAGTGTGAGCGTACGGTTTAGGATTAGGTGACGGGTGAGGGGAAGGCTTCGGGGAAGGGTTAGGGTTAGGGTTCGTGCTAGGGTTAGGGTTAGGGGACGGGGACGGTTTAGGGTCCAGGTGAGGGAACGACAACGGTTTAGGGGGAGCATATGTGTGAGGGCGTGGGTTAGTGTGATCGTACGGGTTAGGATTACGGGACGGTTGAGGGTAAGACTTCTGGGAAGGGTTAGGGTTAGGGTTCGGGCTAGGGTTAGGTTTAGGGGACGGGGAGTGTTAAGGGTCCAGGTGAGGGTACGACAACGGTTTAGGGGTAGCGTACGTGTGAGGGCGCGGGTTATTGTGAGCGTACGGGTTCGGATTAGGGGACGGGTGAGGGGAAGGCTTCGGGGAAGGGTTAGGGTTAGGGTTCGGGCTAGGGTTAGGGTTAGGGGACGGGGACGGTTTAGGGTCCAGGTGAGGGTACGAGAAAAGTTGAGGGGGAGCGTACGTGTGAGGGCACGGGTTAGTGTGGGCGTACGGGTTAGGATTAGGGGACGGGTGAGGGGAAGGCTTCGGGGAAGGGTTAGGGTTAGGGTTCGGGCTAGGGTTAGGGTTAGGGGAAGGGGACGGTTTAGGGTCCAGGTGAGGGTATGACAACGGTTTTGGGGGAGCGTACATGTGAGTGCGCGGGTTAGTGTGGGCGTACGGGTTAGGATTAGGGGACGGGTGAGGGGAATGCTTCGGGGAAGGGTTAGGGTTAGGGTTCGGGTTAGGGTTAGGGTTAGGGGACGGTGACGGTTTAGGGTTCAGGTGAGTGTACGACAACGGTTTACGGGGAGCGTACGTGTGAGGGCGTGGATTAGTGTGAGCGTACGGGTTAGGATTAGGGGACGGGTGATGGGAAGGCTTCGGGGAAGGGTTAGGGTTAGGGTTCGGGCTAGGGTTAGGGTTAGGGGACGGGGACGGTTTAGGGTCCAGGTGCGCGTACGAAAACGGTTTAGGGGGAGCGTACGTGTGAGGGAGCGCGATAGTGTGAGCGTACGGTTTAGGATTAGGTGACGGGTGAGGGGAAGGCTTCTGTAAGAGTTAGGGTTAGGGTTCGTGCTAGGGTTAGGGTTAGGGGACGGGGACGGTTTAGGGTCTAGGTGAGGGAACGACAACGGTTTAGGGGGAGCATACGTGTGAGGGCGTGGGTTAGTGTGATCGTACGGGTTAGGATTACGGGACGGGTGAGGGAAAGACTACTGGGAAGGGTTAGGGTTAGGGTTCGAGCTAGGGTTAGGTTTAGGGGACGGGGAGTGTTAAGGGTCCAGGTGAGGGTACGACAACGGTTTAGGGGGAGCGTACGTGTGAGGGCACGGGTTAGTGTGGGCGTACGGGTTAGGATTAAGGGACGGGTGAGGGGAAGGCTTCGGGGAAGGGTTAGGGTTAGGGTTCGGGCTAGGGTTAGGGTTAGGGGACAGGGACGGTTTAGGGTCCAGGTGAGGGTACGACAACGTTTTAGGGGGAGTGTACGTGTGAGGGCGCGGGTTAGTGTGGTCTTACGGGTTAGGGTTAGGGGACGGGTGAGGGGAAGGGTTCGGAGAAGGGTTAGGGTTAGGGTTCGGGCTAGGGTTAGGGTTAGGGGACGGGGACAGTTTAGGGTCCAGGTGAGGGTACGACAACGGTTTAGGGGGAGCGTACGTGTGAGGGCGCGGGTCAGTGTGGGAGTACGGGTTAGGATTAGGGGACGGGTGAGGGGAAGGCTTCGGGGAAGGGTTAGGGTTAGGGTTCGGGCTAGGGTTAGGGTTAGGGGACGGGGACGGTTTAGGGTCCAGGTGTGGTTACGACAACGGTTTAGGGGGAGGGTACGTGTGAGGGCGCGGGTTAGTGTGAGCGTACGAGTTAGGATTAGGGGACGGGTGATGGGAAGGCTTCGGGGAAGGGTTAGGGTTAGGGTTCGGGCTAGGGTTATGGTTAGGGGACGGGGACGGTTTAGGGTCCAGGTGAGGGTACGACAACGGTTTAGGGGGAGCGTACGTGTGAGGGCGCGGGTTAGTGTGGGCGTATGGGTTAGGATTAGGGGACGGGTGAGTGGAAGGCTTCGGGGAAGGGTTAGGGTTAGGGTTCGGGCTAGGGTTAGGGTTAGGGGACGGGGACGGTTTAGGGTCCAGGTGAGGGTACGACAACGGTTTAGGGGGAGTGTACGTGTGAGGGCGCGGGTTAGTGTGGGCGTACGGGTTAGGATTAGGGAACGGGTGAGGGGAAGGCTTCGGGGAAGGGTTAGGGTTAGGGTTCGGGCTAGGGTTAGGGTTAGGGGACGGGGACAGTTTAGGGTCCAGGTGAGGGTACGACAACGGTTTAGGGGGAGCGTACGTGTGAGGGCGCGGGTCAGTGTGGGCGTACGGGTTAGGATTAGGGGACGGGTGAGGGGAAGGCTTCGGGGAAGGGTTAGGGTTAGGGTTCGGGCTAGGGTTAGGGTTAGGGGACGGGGACGGTTTAGGGTCCAGGTGAGGGTACGAGAAAAGTTAAGGGGGAGCGTACGTGTGAGGGCACGGGTTAGTGTGGGCGTACGGGTTAGGATTAAGGGACGGGTGAGGGGAAGGCTTCGGGGAAGGGTTAGGGTTAGGGTTCGGGCTAGGGTTAGTGTTAGGGGACGGGGACGGTTTAGGGTCCAGGTGAGGGTACGACAACGTTTTAGGGGGAGCGTACGTGTGAGGGCGCGGGTTAGTGTGGTCGTACGGGTTAGGGTTAGGGGACGGGTGAGGGGAAGGCTTCGGAGAAGGGTTAGGGTTAGGGTTCGGGCTAGGGTTAGGGTTAGGGCACGGGGACGGTTTAGGGTCCAGGTGAGGGTACGACAACGGTTTAGGGGGAGCGTACGTGTGAGGGCGCCGGTTAGTGTGGGCGTACGGGTTAGGATTAGGGGACGGGTGAGGGGAAGGCTTCGGGGAAGGGTTAGGGTTAGGGTTCGGGCTAGGGTTAGGGTTAGGGGAAGGGGACGGTTTAGGGTCCAGGTGAGGGTACGACAACGGTTTAGGGGGAGCGTACGTGTTAGGGCGCGGGTTAGTGTGAGCGTACGGGTTAGGATTAGGGGACGGGTGAGGGGAAGGCTTCGGGGAAGGGTTAGGGTTAGGGTTCGGGCTAGGGTTATGGTTAGGGGACGGGGACGGTTTAGGGTCCAGGTGAGGGTACAACAACGGTTTAGGGGGAGCGTACGTGTGAGGGCGCGGGTTAGTGTGGGCGTACGGGTTAGGATTAGGGGACGGGTGAGGGGAAGGCTTAGGGGAAGGGTTAGGGTTAGGGTTCGGGCTAGGGTTAGGGTTAGGGGACGGGGACGGTTTAGTGTCCAGGTGAGGGTACGACAACGGTTTAGGGGGAGCGTACGTGTGAGGGCGCGGGTTAGTGTGTTCGTACGGGTTAGGATTAGGGGACGGGTGAGGGGAAGGCTTCGGGGAAGGGCTAGGGTTAGGGTTCGGGCTAGGGTTAGGGTTAGGGGACGGGGACGGTTTAGGGTCCAGGTGAGGGTACGACAACGGTTTAGGGGGAGCGTACGTGTGAGGGCGTGGGTTAGTGTGAGCGTACGGGTTAGGATTAGGGGACGGGTGAGGGGAAGGCTTCGGGGAAGGGCTAGGGTTAGGGTTTGGGCTAGGGTTAGGGTTAGGTGACGGGGACGGTTTAGGGTCCAGGTGAGGGTATGACAACGGTTTAGGGGGAGCGTACGTGTGAGGGCGCGGGTTAGTGTGAGCGTACGGGTTAGGATTCGGGGACGGGTGTGGGGAAGGCTTCCGGGAAGGGTTAGGGTTAGGGTTCGGGATAGGGTTAGGGTTAGGGGACGGGGATGGTTTAGGGTGCAGGTGAGGGTACGACAACGGTTTACGGGGAGCGTACGTGTGAGGGCGTGGGTTAGTGTGTGCGTACGGGTTAGGATTAGGGGACGTGTGAGGGGAAGGCTTCGGGGAAGGGTTAGGGTTAGGGTTCGGGCTAGGGTTAGGGTTAGGTGAACGGGACGGTTTAGGGTCCAGGTGTGGGTACGACAACGGTTTAGGGGGAGCGTACGTGTGAGGGCGCGGGTTAGTGTGAGAGTACGGGTTAGGATTAGGGGACGGGTGAGGGGAAGGCTTCGGGGAAGGGTTAGGGTTAGGGTTCGGGCTAGGGTTAGGGTTAGGGGACGGGGACGGTTTAGGGTCCAGGTGAGGGTACGACAACGGATTACGGAGAGCGTACGTGTGAGGGCGCGGGTTAGTATGAGCGTACGGGTTAGGATTAGGGGACGGGTGAGGGGAAGGCTTCGGGGAAGGGCTAGGGTTAGGGTTTGGGCTAGGGTTAGGGTTAGGGGACGGGGACGGTTTAGGGTCCAGGTGAGGGTACGACAACGGTTTAGTGGGAGCGTACGTGTGAGGGCGCGGGTTAGTGTGAGCGTACGGGTTAGGATTAGGGGACGGGTGAGGGGAAGGCTTCGGGGAAGGGTTAGGGTTAGGGTTCGGGCTAGGGTTAGGGTTAGGGGACGGGGACGGTTTAGGGTCCAGGTGAGGGTACGACAACGGTTTAGGGGGAGCGTACGTGTGAGGGCGTGGGTTAGTGTGGGCGTACGGGTTAGGATTAGGGGACGGGTGAAGGGAAGGCTTCGGGGAAGGGTTAGGGTTAGGGTTCGGGCTAGGGTTAGGGTTAGAGGACGGGGACGGTTTAGGGTCCAGGTGAGGGTACGACAACGGTTTAGGGGGAGCCTACGTGTGAGGGCGCGGATTAGTGTGAGCGTACGGGTTAGGATTAGGGGACGGGTGATGGGAAGGCTTCGGGGAAGGGTTAGGGTTAGGGTTCGGGCTAGGGTTAGGGTTAGGGGACGGGGACGGTTTAGGGTCCAGGTGAGGGTACGACAACGGTTTACGGAGAGCGTACGTGTGAGGGCGCGGGTTAGTGTGAGCGTACGGGTTAGGATTAGGGGACGGGTGAGGGGAAGGCTTCGGGGAAGGGCTAGGGTTAGGGTTTAGGCTAGGGTTAGGGTTAGGGGACGGGGACGGTTTAGGGTCCAGGTGAGGGTACGACAACGGTTTAGGGGGAGCGTACGTGTGAGGGCGCGGGTTAGTGTGAGCGTACGTGTTAGAATTAGGGGACGGGTGAGGGGAAGGCTTCGGGGAAGGGTTAGGGTTAGGGTTCGGGCTAGGGTTAGGGTTAGTGGACGGGGACGGTTTAGGGTCCAGGTGTGGGTACGACAACGGTTTAGGGGGAGTGTACGTGTGAGGGCGCGGGTTAGTGTGAGCGTACGGGTTAGGATTCGGGGACGGGTGAGGGGAAGGCTTTCGGGAAGTGTTAGGGTTAGGGTTCGGGATAGAGTTAGGGTTAGGGGACGGGGACGGTTTAGGGTCCAGGTGAGGGTACGACAACGGTTTCGGGGGAGCGTACGTGTGAGGGCGTGGTTTAGTGTGAGCGTAAGGGTTAGGATTAGGGGACGGGTGATGGGAAGGCTTCGGGGAAGGGTTAGGGTTAGGGTTCGGGCTAGGGTTAGAGTTAGGGTACGGGGACGTTTTAGGGTCCAGGTGTGGGTACGACAACGGTTTAGGGGGAGCGTACGTGTGTGGGCGCAGGTTAGTGTGAGCGTACGGGTTAGGATTAGGGGACGGGTGAGGGGAAGGCTTCGGGGAAGGGTTAGGGTTAGGGTTCGGGCTAGGGTTAGGGTTAGGGGACGGGGACGGTTTAGGGTCCAGGTGAGGGTATGACAACGGTTTTGGGGGAGCGTACATGTGAGTGCGCGGGTTAGTGTGGGCGTACGGGTTAGGATTAGGGGACGGGTGAGGGGAATGCTTCGGGGAAGGGTTAGGGTTAGGGTTCGGGCTAGGGTTAGGGTTAGGGGACGGGGACGGTTTAGGGTCCAGGTGAGGGTACGACAACGGTTTATGGGGAGCGTACGTGTGAGGGCGTGGATTAGTGTGAGCGTACGGTTTAGGATTAGGGGACGGGTGATGGGAAGGCTTCGGGGAAGGGTTAGGGTTAGGGTTCGGGCTAGGGTTAGGGTTAGGGGACGGGGAAGGTTTAGGGTCCAGGTGCGCGTACGAAAACGGTTTAGGGGGAGCGTACGTGTGAGGGAGCGCGATAGTGTGAGCGTACGGTTTAGGATTAGGTGACGGGTGAGGGGAAGGCTTCGGGGAAGAGTTAGTGTTAGGGTTCGTGCTAGGGTTAGGGTTAGGGGACGGGGATGGTTTAGGGTCCAGGTGAGGGAACGACAACGGTTTAGGGGGAGCATACGTGTGAGGGCGTGGGTTAGTGTGATCGTACGGGTTAGGATTACGGGACGGGTGAGGGAAAGACTACTGGGAAGGGTTAGGGTTAGGGTTCGGGCTACGGTTAGGTTTAGGGGACGGGGAGTGTTAAGGGTCCAGGTGAGGGTACGACAACGGTTTAGGGGGAGCGTACGTGTGAGGGCGCGGGTTATTGTGAGCGTACGGGTTCGGATTAGGGGACGGGTGAGGGGAAGGCTTCGGGGAAGGGTTAGGGTTAGGGTTCGGGCTAGGGTTAGGGTTAGGGGACGGGGACGGTTTAGGGTCCAGGTGAGGGTACGACAACGGCTTAGGGGGAGCGTACGTGTGAGGGCGCGGGTTAGTGTGAGCGTACGGGTTAGGATTAGGGGACGGGTGAGGGGAAGGCTTCGGGGAAGTGTTAGGGTTAGGGTTCGGGCTAGGGTTAGAGTTAGGGGACGGGGACGGTTTAGGGTCCAGGTGAGGGTACCAGAAAAGTTAAGGGGGAGCGTACGTGTGAGGGCACGGGTTAGTGTTGGCGTACGGGTTAGGATTAAGGGACGGGTGAGGGGAAGGCTTCGGGGAAGGGTTAGGGTTAGGGTTCGGGCTAGGGTTAGGGTTAGGGGACGGGGACGGTTTAGGGTCCAGGTGAGGGTACGACAACGTTTTAGGGGGAGTGTACGTGTGAGGGCGCGGGTTAGTGTGGTCTTATGGGTTAGGGTTAGGGGACGGGTGAGGGGAAGGCTTCGGAGAAGGGTTAGGGTTAGGGTTCGGGCTAGGGTTAGGGTTAGGGGTCGGGGACGGTTTAGGGTCCAGGTGAGGGTACGACAACGGTTTAGGGGGAGCGTACGTGTGAGGGCGCGGGTCAGTGTGGGCGTACGGGTTAGGATTAGGGGACGGGTGAGGGGAAGGCTTCGGGGAAGGGTTAGGGTTAGGGTTCGGGCTAGGGTTAGGGTTAGGGGACGGGGACGGTTTAGGGTCCAGGTGTGGTTACGACAACGGTTTAGGGGGAGCGTACGTGTGAGGGCGCGGGTTAGTGTGAGCGTACGAGTTAGGATTAGGGGACGGGTGAGGGGAAGGCTTCGGGGAAGGGTTAGGGTTAGGGTTCGGGCTAGGGTTATGGTTAGGGGACGGGGACGGTTTACGGTCCAGGTGAGGGTACGACAACGGTTTAGGGGGAGCGTACGTGTGAGGGCGCGGGTTAGTGTGGGCGTATGGGTTAGGATTAGGGGACGGGTGAGGGGAAGGCTTCGGGGAAGGGTTAGGGTTAGGGTTCGGGCTAGGGTTAGGGTTAGGGGACGGGGACGGTTTAGGGTCCAGGTGAGGGTACGACAACGGTTTAGGGGGAGTGTACGTGTGAGGGCGCGGGTTAGTGTGGGCGTACGGGTTAGGATTAGGGAACGGGTGAGGGGAAGGCTTCGGGGAAGGGTTAGGGTTAGGGTTCGGGCTAGGGTTAGGGTTAGGGGACGGGGACAGTTTAGGGTCCAGGTGAGGGTACGACAACGGTTTAGGGGGAGCGTACGTGTGAGGGCGCAGGTCAGTGTGGGCGTACGGGTTAGGATTAGGGGACGGGTGAGGGGAAGGCTTCGAGGAAGGGTTAGGGTTAGGGTTCGGGCTAGGGTTAGGGTTAGGGGACGGGGACGGTTTAGGGTCCAGGTGAGGGTACGAGAAAAGTTAAGGGGGAGCGTACGTGTGAGGGCGCGGGTTAGTGTGAGCGTACGGGTTAGGATTCGGGGACGGCTGAGGGGAAGGCTTCCGGGAAGGGTTAGGGTTAGGGTTCGGGATAGGGTTAGGGTTAGGGGACGGGGACGGTTTAGGGTGCAGGTGAGGGTACGACAAAGGTTTACGGGGAGCGTACGTGTGAGGGCGTGGGTTAGTGTGTGCGTACGGGTTAGGATTAGGGGACGTGTGAGGGGAAGGCTTCGGTGAAGGGTTAGGGTTAGGGTTCGGGCTAGGGTTAGGGTTAGGTGAACGGGACGGTTTAGGGTCCAGGTGTGGGTACGACAACGGTTTAGGGGGAGCGTACGTGTGAGGGCGCGGGTTAGTGTGAGCGTACGGGTTAGGATTAGGGGACGGGTGAGGGGAAGGCTTCGGGGAAGGGTTAGGGTTAGGGTTCGGGCTAGGGTTAGGGTGAGGGGACGGGGACGGTTTAGGGTCCAGGTGAGGGTACGACAACGGTTTAGGGGGAGCGTACGTGTGAGGGAGCGTTTTAGTGTGAGCGTACGGGTTAGGATTAGGGGACGGGTGAGGGGAAGGCTTCAGGGAAGGGTTAGGGTTAGGGTTCGGGCTAGGGTTAGGGTTAGGGGACGGGGACGGTTTAGGGTCCAGGTGAGGGTACGACAACGGTTTACGGAGAGCGTACGTGTGAGGGCGCGGGTTAGTGTGAGCGTACGGGTTAGGATTAGGGGACGGGTGAGGGGAAGGCTTCGGGGAAGGGCTAGGGTTAGGGTTTGGGCTAGGGTTAGGGTTAGGGGACGGGGACGGTTTAGGGTCTAGGTGAGGGTACGACAACGGTTTAGGGGGAGCGTACGTGTGAGGGCGCGGGTTAGTGTGAGCGTACGGGTTAGGATTAGGGGACGGGTGAGGGGAAGGCTTCGGGGAAGGGTTAGGGTTAGGGTTCGGGCTAGGGTTAGGGTTAGGGGACGGGGACGATTTAGGGTCCAGGTGAGGGTACGACAACGGTTTAGGGGGAGCGTACGTTTGAGGGCGCGGGTTAGTGTGAGCCTACGGGTTAGGATTAGGGGACGGGTGAGGGGAAGGCTTCGGGGAAGGGTTAGGGTTAGGGTTCGGGCTAGGGTTAGGGTTAGGGGACGGGGACGGTTT
This sequence comes from Leucopleurus acutus, assembly GCF_964270905.1. Taxonomy (NCBI): domain Eukaryota; kingdom Metazoa; phylum Chordata; class Mammalia; order Artiodactyla; family Delphinidae; genus Leucopleurus; species Leucopleurus acutus. The sequence goes on along the minus strand of NC_139153.1, from coordinate 435,136 downwards.
AGGGTCCAGGTGAGGGAACGACAACGGTTTAGGGGGAGCATACGTGTGAGGGCGTGGGTTAGAGTGATCGTACGGGTTAGGATTACGGGACGGGTGAGGGAAAGACTACTGGGAAGGGTTAGGGTTAGGGTTCGGGCTACGGTTAGGTTTAGGGGACGGGGAGTGTTAAGGGTCCAGGTGAGGGTACGACAACGGTTTAGGGGGAGCGTACGTGTGAGGGCGCGGTTTATTGTGAGCGTACGGGTTCGGATTAGGGGACGGGTGAGGGTAAGGCTTTGGGGAAGGGTTAGGGTTAGGGTTCGGGCTAGGGTTAGGGTTAGGGGACGGGGACGGTTTAGGGTCCAGGTGAGGGTACGACAACGGTTTAGGGGGAGCGTACGTGTGAGGGCGCGGGTTAGTGTGAGCGTACGGGTTAGGATTAGGGGACGGGTGAGGGGAAGGCTTCGGGGAAGTGTTAGGTTTAGGGTTCGGGCTAGGGTTAGAGTTAGGGAACGGGGACGGTTTAGGGTCCAGGTGAGGGTACCAGAAAAGTTAAGGGGGAGCGTACGTGTGAGGGCACGGGTTAGTGTGGGCGTACGGGTTAGGATTAAGGGACGGGTGAGGGGAAGGCTTCGGGGAAGGGTTAGGGTTAGGGTTCGGGCTAGGGTTAGGGTTAGGGGACGGGGACGGTTTAGGGTCCAGGTGAGGGTACGACAACGTTTTAGGGGGAGTGTACGTGTGAGGGCGCGGGTTAGTGTGGTCTTACGGGATAGGGTTAGGGGACGGGTGAGGGGAAGGCTTCGGAGAAGGGTTAGGGTTAGGGTTCGGGCTAGGGTTAGGGTTAGGGGATGGGGACGGTTTAGGGTCCAGGTGAGGGTACGACAACGGTTTAGGGGGAGCGTACGTGTGAGGGCGCGGGTCAGTGTGGGCGTACGGGTTAGGATTAGGGGACGGGTGAGGGGAAGGCTTCGGGGAAGGGTTAGGGTTAGGGTTCGGGCTAGGGTTAGGGTTAGGGGACGGGGACGGTTTAGGGTCCAGGTGTGGTTACGACAACGGTTTAGGGGGAGCGTACGTGTGAGGGCGCGGGTTAGTGTGAGCGTACGAGTTAGGTTTAGGGGACGGGTGAGGGGAAGGCTTCGGGGAAGGGTTAGGGTTAGGGTTCGGGCTAGGGTTATGGTTAGGGGACGGGGACGGTTTACGGTCCAGGTGAGGGTACGACAACGGTTTAGGGGGAGCGTACGTGTGAGGGCGCGGGTTAGTGTGGGCGTATGGGTTAGGATTAGGGGACGGGTGAGGGGAAGGCTTCGGGGAAGGGTTAGGGTTAGGGTTCGGGCTAGGGTTAGGGTTAGGGGACGGGGACGGTTTAGGGTCCAGGTGAGGGTACGACAACGGTTTAGGGGGAGTGTACGTGTGAGGGCGCGGGTTAGTGTGGGCGTACGGGTTAGGATTAGGGAACGGGTGAGGGGAAGGCTTCGGGGAAGGGTTAGGGTTAGGGTTCGGGCTAGGGTTAGGGTTAGGGGACGGGGACAGTTTAGGGTCCAGGTGAGGGTACGACAACGGTTTAGGGGGAGCGTACGTGTGAGGGCGCGGGTCAGTGTGGGCGTACGGGTTAGGATTAGGGGACGGGTGAGGGGAAGGCTTCGGGGAAGGGTTAGGGTTAGGGTTCGGGCTAGGGTTAGGGTTAGGGGACGGGGACGGTTTAGGGTCCAGGTGAGGGTACGAGAAAAGTTAAGGGGGAGCGTACGTGTGAGGGCACGGGTTAGTGTGGGCGTACGGGTTAGGATTAAGGGACGGGTGAGGGGAAGGCTTCGGGGAAGGGTTAGGGTTAGGGTTCGGGCTAGGGTTAGTGTTAGGGGACGGGGACGGTTTAGGGTCCAGGTGAGGGTACGACAACGTTTTAGGGGGAGCGTACGTGTGAGGGCGCGGGTTAGTGTGGTCGTACGGGTTAGGGTTAGGGGACGGGTGAGGGGAAGGCTTCGGAGAAGGGTTAGGGTTAGGGTTCGGGCTAGGGTTAGGGTTAGGGGATGGGGACGGTTTAGGGTCCAGGTGAGGGTACGACAACGGTTTAGGGGGAGCGTACGTGTGAGGGCGCCGGTTAGTGTGGGCGTACGGGTTAGGATTAGGGGACGGGTGAGGGGAAGGCTTCGGGGAAGGGTTCGGTTAGGGTTCGGGCTAGGGTTAGGGTTAGGGGAAGGGGACGGTTTAGGGTCCAGGTGAGGGTACGACAACGGTTTAGGGGGAGCGTACGTGTTAGGGCGCGGGTTAGTGTGAGCGTACGGGTTAGGATTAGGGGACAGGTGAGGGGAAGGCTTCGGGGAAGGGTTAGGGTTAGGGTTCGGGCTAGGGTTATGGTTAGGGGACGGGGACGGTTTAGGGTCCAGGTGAGGGTACGACAACGGTTTAGGGGGAGCATACGTGTGAGGGCGCGGGTTAGTGTGGGCGTACGGGTTAGGATTAGGGGACGGGTGAGGGGAAGGCTTAGGGGAAGGGTTAGGGTTAGGGTTCGGGCTAGGGTTAGGGTTAGGGGACGGGGACGGTTTAGTGTCCAGGTGAGGGTACGACAACGGTTTAGGGGGAGCGTACGTGTGAGGGCGCGGGTTAGTGTGGTCGTACGGGTTAGGATTAGGGGACGGGTGAGGGGAAGGCTTCGGGGAAGGGCTAGGGTTAGGGTTCGGGCTAGGGTTAGGGTTAGGGGACGGGGACGGTTTAGGGTCCAGGTGAGGGTACGACAACGGTTTAAGGGGAGCGTACGTGTGAGGGCGCGGGTCAGTGTGGGCGTACGGGTTAGGATTAGGGGACGGGTGAGAGGAAGGCTTCGGGGAAGTGTTAGGGTTAGGGTTCGGGCTAGGGTTAGGGTTAGGGGACGGGGACGGTTTAGGGTCCAGGTGAGGGTACGACAACGGTTTAGGAGGAGCGTACGTGTGAGGGCGCGGGTTAGTGTGGGCGTACGGGTTAGGATTAGGGGACGTGTGAGGGGAAGGCTTAGGGGAAGGGTTAGGGTTAGGGTTCGGGCTAGGGTTAAGGTTAGGGGCCGGGGACGGTTTAGGGTCCAGGTGTGGGTACGACAACGGTTTAGGGGGAGTGTACGTGTGAGGGCGCGGGTTAGTGTGGGCGTACGGATTAGGATTAGGGGACGGGTGAGGGGAAGGCTTCGGGGAAGGTTTAGGGTTAGGGTTCGGGCTAGGGTTAGGGTTAGGGGACGGGGACGGTTTAGGGTCCAGGTGTGGGTACGACAACGGTTTAGGGGGAGCGTACGTGTGAGGGCGCGGGTTAGTGTGAGCGTACGGGTTAGATTTAGGGGACGGGTGAGGGGAAGGCTTCGGGGAAGGGTTAGGGTTAGGGTTCGGGCTAGGGTTAGGGTTAGGGGACGGGGACGGTTTAGGGTCCAGGTGAGGGTACGACAGCGGTTTAGGGGGAGCGTACGTGTGAGGGCGCGGGTTAGTGTTGGCGTACGGGTTAGTATTAGGGGACGGGTGAGGGGAATGCTTCGGGGAAGGTTTAGGGTTAGGGTTCGGGCTAGGGTTAGGGTTAGGGGATGGGGACGGTTTAGGGTCCAGGTGAGGGTACGACAACGGTTTAGGGGGAGCGTATGTGTGAGGGCGCGGGTTAGTGTGAGCGTACGGGTTAGATTTAGGGGACGGGTGAGGGGAAGGCTTCGGGGAAGGGTTAGGGTTAGGTTTCGGGCTAGGGTTAGGGTTAGGGGACGGGGACAGTTTAGGGTCCAGGTGAGGGTACGACAACGGTTTAGGGGGAGCGTACGTGTGAGGGCGCGGGTCAGTGTGGGCGTACGGGTTAGGATTAGGGGACGGGTGAGGGGAAGGCTTCGAGGAAGGGTTAGGGTTAGGGTTCGGGCTAGGGTTAGGGTTAGGGGACGGGGACGGTTTAGGGTCCAGGTGAGGGTACGAGAAAAGTTAAGGGGGAGCGTACGTGTGAGGGCACGGGTTAGTGTGGGCGTACGGGTTAGGATTAAGGGACGGGTGAGGGGAAGGCTTCGGGGAAGGGTTAGGGTTAGGGTTCGGGCTAGGGTTAGTGTTAGGGGACGGGGACGGTTTAGGGTCCAGGTGAGGATACGACAACGTTTTAGGGGGAGCGTACGTGTGAGGGCGCGGGTTAGTGTGGTTGTACGGGTTAGGGTTAGGGGACGGGTGAGGGGAAGGCTTCGGAGAAGGGTTAGGGTTAGGGTTCGGGCTAGGGTTAGGGTTAGGGGACGGGGACGGTTTAGGGTCCAGGTGAGGGTACGACAACGGTTTAGGGGGAGCGTACGTGTGAGGGCGCCGGTTAGTGTGGGCGTACGGGTTAGGATTAGGGGACGGGTGAGGGGAAGGCTTCGGGGAAGAGTTAGGGTTAGGGTTCGGGCTAGGGTTAGGGTTAGGGGAAGGGGACGGTTTAGGGTCCAGGTGAGGGTACGACAACGGTTTAGGGGGAGCGTACGTGTTAGGGCGCGGGTTAGTGTGAGCGTACGGGTTAGGATTAGGGGACGGGTGAGGGGAAGGCTTCGGGGAAGGGTTAGGGTTAGGGTTCGGGCTAGGGTTATGGTTAGGGGACAGGGACGGTTTAGGGTCCAGGTGAGGGTACGACAACGGTTTAGGGGGAGCGTACGTGTGAGGGCGCGGGTTAGTGTGGGCGTACGGGTTAGGATTAGGGGACGGGTGAGGGGAAGGCTTAGGGGAAGGGTTAGGGTTAGGGTTCGGGCTAGGGTTAGGGTTAGGGGACGGGGACGGTTTAGTGTCCAGGTGAGGGTACGACAACGGTTTAGGGGGAGCGTACGTGTGAGGGCGCGGGTTAGTGTGGTCGTACGGGTTAGGATTAGGGGACGGGTGAGGGGAAGGCTTCGGGGAAGGGCTAGGGTTAGGGTTCGGGCTAGGGTTAGGGTTAGGGGACGGGGACGGTTTAGGGTCCAGGTGAGGGTACGACAACGGTTTAGGGGGAGCGTACGTGTGAGGGCGCGGGTTAGTGTGAGCGTACGGGTTAGGATTAGGGGACGGGTGAGGGGAAGGCTTCGGGGAAGGGCTAGGGTTAGGGTTTGGGCTAGGGTTAGGGTTAGGGGACGGGGACGGTTTAGGGTCCAGGTGAGGGTATGACAACGGTTTAGGGGGAGCGTACGTGTGAGGGCGCGGGTTAGTGTGAGCGTACGGGTTAGGATTCGGGGACGGGTGAGGGGAAGGCTTCCGGGAAGGGTTAGGGTTAGGGTTCGGGATAGGGTTAGGGTTAGGGGACGGGGACGGTTTAGGGTGCAGGTGAGGGTACGACAACGGTTTACGGGGAGCGTACGTGTGAGGGCGTGGGTTAGTGTGTGCGTATGGGTTAGGATTAGGGGACGTGTGAGGGGAAGGCTTCGGTGAAGGGTTAGGGTTAGGGTTCGGGCTAGGGTTAGGGTTAGGTGAACGGGACGGTTTAGGGTCCAGGTGTGGGTACGACAACGGTTTAGGGGGAGCGTACGTGTGAGGGCGCGGGTTAGTGTGAGCGTACGGGTTAGGATTAGGGGACGGGTGAGGGGAAGGCTTCGGGGAAGGGTTAGGGTTAGGGTTCGGGCTAGGGTTAGGGTGAGGGGACGGGGACGGTTTAGGGTCCAGGTGAGGGTACGACAACGGTTTAGGGGGAGCGTACGTGTGAGGGCGCGTTTTAGTGTGAGCGTACGGGTTAGGATTAGGGGACGGGTGAGGGGAAGGCTTCGGGGAAGGGTTAGGGTTAGGGTTCGGGCTAGGGTTAGGGTTAGGGGACGGGGACGGTTTAGGGTCCAGGTGAGGGTACGACAACGGTTTACGGAGAGCGTACGTGTGAGGGCGCGGGTTAGTGTGAGCGTACGGGTTAGGATTAGGGGACGGGTGAGGGGAAGGCTTCGGGGAAGGGCTAGGGTTAGGGTTTGGGCTAGGGTTAGGGTTAGGGGACGGGGACGGTTTAGGGTCCAGGTGAGGGTACGACAACGGTTTAGGGGGAGCGTACGTGTGAGGGCGCGGGTTAGTGTGAGCGTACGGGTTAGGATTAGGGGACGGGTGAGGGGAAGGCTTCGGGGAAGGGTTAGGGTTAGGGTTCGGGCTAGGGTTAGGGTTAGGGGACGGGGACGATTTAGGGTCCAGGTGAGGGTACGACAACGGTTTAGGGGGAGCGTACGTTTGAGGGCGCGGGTTAGTGTGAGCCTACGGGTTAGGATTAGGGGACGGGTGAGGGGAAGGCTTCGGGGAAGGGTTAGCGTTAGGGTTCGGGCTAGGGTTAGGGTTAGGGGATGGGGACGGTTTAGGGTCGAGGTGAGGGTACGACAACGGTTTAGGGGGAGCGTACGTGTGAGGGTGCGGGTTAGTGTGGGCGTACGGGTCAGGATTAGGGGACGGGTGAAGGGAAGGCTTCGGGGAAGGGTTAGGGTTAGGGTTCGGGCTAGGGTTAGGGTTAGGGGACGGGGACGGTTTAGGGTCCAGGTGAGGGAACGACAACGGTTTAGGGGGAGCATACGTGTGAGGGCGTGGGTTAGTGTGATCGTACGGGTTAGGACTAAGGGACGGGTGAGGGAAAGACTACTGGGAAGGGTTAGGGTTAGGGTTCGGGCTACGGTTAGGTTTAGGGGACGGGGAGTGTTAAGGGTCCAGGTGAGGGTACGACAACGGTTTATGGGGAGCGTACGTGTGAGGGCGCGGGTTATTGTGAGCGTACGGGTTCGGATTAGGGGACGGGTGAGGGGAAGGCTTTGGGGAAGGGTTAGGGTTAGGGTTCGGGCTAGGGTTAGGGTTAGGGGACGGGGACGGTTTAGGGTCCAGGTGAGGGTACGACAACGGTTTAGGGGGAGCGTACGTGTGAGGGCGCGGGTTAGTGTGAGCGTACGGGTTAGGATTAGGGGACGGGTGAGGGGAAGGCTTCGGGGAAGTGTTAGGTTTAGGGTTCGGGCTAGGGTTAGAGTTAGGGGACGGGGACGGTTTAGGGTCCAGGTGAGGGTACCAGAAAAGTTAAGGGGGAGCGTACGTGTGAGGGCACGGGTTAGTGTGGGCGTACGGGTTAGGATTAAGGGACGGGTGAGGGGAAGGCTTCGGGGAAGGGTTAGGGTTAGGGTTCGGGCTAGGGTTAGGGTTAGGGGACGGGGACGGTTTAGGGTCCAGGTGAGGGTACGACAACGTTTTAGGGGGAGTGTACGTGTGTGGGCGCGGGTTAGTGTGGTCTTACGGGATAGGGTTAGGGGACGGGTGAGGGGAAGGCTTCGGAGAAGGGTTAGGGTTAGGGTTCGGGCTAGGGTTAGGGTTAGGGGACGGGGACGGTTTAGGGTTCAGGTGAGGGTACGACAACGGTTTAGGGGGAGCGTACGTGTGAGGGCGCGGGTCAGTGTGGGCGTACGGGTTAGGATTAGGGGACGGGTGAGGGGAAGGCTTCGGGGAAGGGTTAGGGTTAGGGTTCGGGCTAGGGTTAGGGTTAGGGGACGGGGACGGTTTAGGGTCCAGGTGTGGTTACGACAACGGTTTAGGGGGAGCGTACGTGTGAGGGCGCGGGTTAGTGTGAGCGTACGAGTTAGGTTTAGGGGACGGGTGAGGGGAAGGCTTCGGGGAAGGGTTAGGGTTAGGGTTCGGGCTAGGGTTATGGTTAGGGGACGGGGACGGTTTACGGTCCAGGTGAGGGTACGACAACGGTTTAGGGGGAGCGTACGTGTGAGGGCGCGGGTTAGTGTGGGCGTATGGGTTAGGATTAGGGGACGGGTGAGGGGAAGGCTTCGGGGAAGGGTTAGGGTTAGGGTTCGGGCTAGGGTTAGGGTTAGGGGACGGGGACGGTTTAGGGTCCAGGTGAGGGTACGACAACGGTTTAGGGGGAGTGTACGTGTGAGGGCGCGGGTTAGTGTGGGCGTACGGGTTAGGATTAGGGAACGGGTGAGGGGAAGGCTTCGGGGAAGGGTTAGGGTTAGGGTTCGGGCTAGGGTTAGGGTTAGGGGACGGGGACAGTTTAGGGTCCAGGTGAGGGTACGACAACGGTTTAGGGGGAGCGTACGTGTGAGGGCGCGGGTCAGTGTGGGCGTACGGGTTAGGATTAGGGGACGGGTGAGGGGAAGGCTTCGGGGAAGGGTTAGGGTTAGGGTTCGGGCTAGGGTTAGGGTTAGGGGACGGGGACGGTTTAGGGTCCAGGTGAGGGTACGAGAAAAGTTAAGGGGGAGCGTACGTGTGAGGGCACGGGTTAGTGTGGGCGTACGGGTTAGGATTAAGGGACGGGTGAGGGGAAGGCTTCGGGGAAGGGTTAGGGTTAGGGTTCGGGCTAGGGTTAGTGTTAGGGGACGGGGACGGTTTAGGGTCCAGGTGAGGGTACGACAACGTTTTAGGGGGAGCGTACGTGTGAGGGCGCGGGTTAGTGTGGTCGTACGGGTTAGGGTTAGGGGACGGGTGAGGGGAAGGCTTCGGAGAAGGGTTAGGGTTAGGGTTCGGGCTAGGGTTAGGGTTAGGGGACGGGGACGGTTTAGGGTCCAGGTGAGGGTACGACAACGGTTTAGGGGGAGCGTACGTGTGAGGGCGCCGGTTAGTGTGGGCGTACGGGTTAGGATTAGGGGACGGGTGAGGGGAAGGCTTCGGGGAAGGGTTAGGGTTAGGGTTCGGGCTAGGGTTAGGGTTAGGGGAAGGGGACGGTTTAGGGTCCAGGTGAGGGTACGACAACGGTTTAGGGGGAGCGTACGTGTTAGGGCGCGGGTTAGTGTGAGCGTACGGGTTAGGATTAGGGGACAGGTGAGGGGAAGGCTTCGGGGAAGGGTTAGGGTTAGGGTTCGGGCTAGGGTTATGGTTAGGGGACGGGGACGGTTTAGGGTCCAGGTGAGGGTACGACAACGGTTTAGGGGGAGCGTACGTGTGAGGGCGCGGGTTAGTGTGGGCGTACGGGTTAGGATTAGGGGACGGGTGAGGGGAACGCTTAGGGGAAGGGTTAGGGTTAGGGTTCGGGCTAGGGTTAGGGTTAGGGGACGGGGACGGTTTAGTGTCCAGGTGAGGGTACGACAACGGTTTAGGGGGAGCGTACGTGTGAGGGTGCGGGTTAGTGTGGTCGTACGGGTTAGGATTAGGGGACGGGTGAGGGGAAGGCTTCGGGGAAGGGCTAGGGTTAGGGTTCGGGCTAGGGTTAGGGTTAGGGGACGGGGACGGTTTAGGGTCCAGGTGAGGGTACGACAACGTTTTAGGGGGAGCGTACGTGTGAGGGCGCGGGTTAGTGTGAGCGTACGGGTTAGGATTAGGGGACGGGTGAGGGGAAGGCTTCGGGGAAGGGCTAGGGTTAGGGTTTGGGCTAGGGTTAGGGTTAGGGGACGGGGACGGTTTAGGGTCCAGGTGAGGGTATGACAACGGTTTAGGGGGAGCGTACGTGTGAGGGCGCGGGTTAGTGTGAGCGTACGGGTTAGGATTCGGGGACGGGTGAGGGGAAGGCTTCCGGGAAGGGTTAGGGTTAGGGTTCGGGATAGGGTTAGGGTTGGGGACGGGGACGGTTTAGGGTGCAGGTGAGGGTACGACAACGGTTTACGGGGAGCGTACGTGTGAGGGCGTGGGTTAGTGTGTGCGTACGGGTTAGGATTAGGGGACGTGTGAGGGGAAGGCTTCGGGGAAGGGTTAGGGTTAGGGTTCGGGCTAGGGTTAGGGTTAGGTGAACGGGACGGTTTAGGGTCCAGGTGTGGGTACGACAACGGTTTAGGGGGAGCGTACGTGTGAGGGCGCGGGTTAGTGTGAGCGTACGGGTTAGGATTAGGGGACGGGTGAGGGGAAGGCTTCGGGGAAGGGTTAGGGTTAGGGTTCGGGCCAGGGTTAGGGTGAGGGGACGGGGACGGTTTAGGGTCCAGGTGAGGGTACGACAACGGTTTAGGGGGAGCGTACGTGTGAGGGCGCGTTTTAGTGTGAGCGTACGGGTTAGGATTAGGGGACGGGTGAGGGGAAGGCTTCGGGGAAGGGTTAGGGTTAGGGTTCGGGCTAGGGTTAGGGTTAGGGGACGGGGACGGTTTAGGGTCCAGGTGAGGGTACGACAACGGTTTACGGAGAGCGTATGTGTGAGGGCGCGGGTTAGTGTGAGCGTACGGGTTAGGATTAGGGGACGGGTGAGGGGAAGGCTTCGGGGAAGGGCTAGGGTTAGGGTTTGGGCTAGGGTTAGGGTTAGGGGACGGGGACGGTTTAGGGTCCAGGTGAGGGTACGACAACGGTTTAGGGGGAGCGTACGTGTGAGGGCGCGGGTTAGTGTGAGCGTACGGGTTAGGATTAGGGGACGGGTGAGGGGAAGGCTTCGGGGAAGGGTTAGGGTTAGGGTTCGGGCTAGGGTTAGGGTTAGGGGACGGGGACGATTTAGGGTCCAAGTGAGGGTACGACAACGGTTTAGGGGGAGCGTACGTTTGAGGGCGCGGGTTAGTGTGAGCCTACGGGTTAGGATTAGGGGACGGGTGAGGGGAAGGCTTCGGGGAAGGGTTAGGGTTAGGGTTCGGGCTAGGGTTAGGGTTAGGGGATGGGGACGGTTTAGGGTCCAGGTGAGGGTACGACAACGGTTTAGGGGGAGCGTACGTGTGAGGGCGCGGGTTAGTGTGGGCGTACGGGTTAGGATTAGGGGACGGGTGAAGGGAAGGTTTCGGGGAAGGGTTAGGGTTAGGGTTCGGGATAGGCTTAGGGTTAGGGGATGGGGACGGTTTAGGGTCCAGGTGAGTGTACGACAACGGTTTAGGGGGAGCGTACATGTGAGGGCGCAGGTTAGTGTGGGCGTACGGGTTAGGATTAGGGGACGGGTGAGGGGAAGGCTTCGGGGAAGGGTTAGGGTTAGGGTTCGGGCTAGGGTTAGGGTTAGGGGACGGGGACGGTTTTGGGTCCAGGTGAGGGTACGACAACGGTTTAGGGGGAGCGTACGTGTGAGGGCGCGGGTTAGTGTGAGCGTACGGGTTAGAATTAGGGGACGGGTGATGGGAAGGCTTCGGGGAAGGGTTAGGGTTAGGGTTCGGGCTAGGGTTAGGTTTAGGGGACGGGGACGGTTTAGGGTCCAGGTGAGGGTACGACAACGGTTTAGGGGGAGCATACGTGTGAGGGCGCGTGTTAGTGTGAGCGTACGGGTTAGGATTAGGGGACGGGTGAGGGGAAGGCTTCGGGGAAGGGTTAGGGTTAGGGTTCGGGCTAGGGTTAGGGTTAGGTGACGGGGACGGTTTAGGGTCCAGGTGAGGGTACGACAACGGATTAGGGGGAGCGTACGTGTGAGGGCGTGGGTTAGTGTGAGCGTACGGTTTAGGATTAGGCGACGGGTGAGGGGAAGGCTTCAGGGAAGTGTTAGGGTTAGGGTTCGGGCTAGGGTTAGGGTTAGGGGACGGGGACGGTTTAGGGTCCAGGTGAGGGTACGACAACGGTTTAGGGGGAGCATACGTGTGAGGGCGCGGGTTAATGTGAGCATACGGTTTAGGATTAGGGGACGGGTGAGGGGAAGGCTTCGGGGAAGGTTTAGGGTTAGGGTTCGGGCTAGGGTTAGGGTTAGGGGACGGGGACGGTTTAGGGTCCAGGTGAGGGTACGACAACGGTTTAGGGGGATGGTACGTGTGAGGGCGCGGGTTAGTGTGGGCGTACGGGTTAGGATTAGGGGACGGGTGAGGGGAAGGCTTCGGGGAAGGGTTAGGGTTAGGGTTCGGGCTAGGTTTAGGGTTAGGGGACGGGGACGGTTTAGGGTCCAGGTGAGGGTACGACAACGGTTTAGGGGGATGGTACGTGTGAGGGCGCGGGTTAGTGTGGGCGTACGGGTTAGGATTAGGGGACGGGTGAGGGGAAGGCTTCGGGGAAGGGTTAGGGTTCGGGCTAGGGTTAGGGTTAGGGGACGGGGACGGTTTAGGGTCCAGGTGAGGGTACAACAACGGTTTAGGGGGAGCGTACGTGTGAGGGCGCGGGTCAGTGTGGGCGTACGGGTTAGGATTAGGGGACGGGTGACAGGAAGGCTTCGGGGAAGTGTTAGGGTTAGGGTTCGGGCTAGGGTTAGGGTTAGGGGACGGGGACGGTTTAGGGTCCAGGTGAGGGTACGACAACGGTTTAGGGGGAGCGTACGTGTGAGGGCGCGGGTTAGTGTGGGCGTACGGGTGAGGATTAGGGGACGGGTGAGGGGAAGGCTTCGGGGAAGTGTTAGGGTTAGGGTTCGGGCTAGGGTTAGGGTTATGGGACGGGGACGGTTTAGGGTCCAGGTGAGGGTACGACAACGGTTTAGGGGGAGCGTACGTGTGAGGGCGCAGGTTAGTGTGGGCGTACGGGTTAGGATTCGGGGACGGGTGAGGGGAAGGCTTCGGGGAAGGGTTAGGGTTAGGGTTCGGGCTAGGGTTAGGGTTAGGGAATGGGGACGGTTTAGGGTCCAGGTGAGTGTATGACAACCGTTTAGGGGGAGCGTACGTGTGAGGGCGCGGGTTAGTGTGGGCGTACGGGTTAGGATTAGGGGACGGGTGAGGGGAAGGCTTCGGGGAAGGGTTAGGGTTAGGGTTCGGGCTAGGGTTAGGGTTAGGGGACGGGGACGGTTTAGGGTCCAGGTGAGGGTACGACAACGGTTTAAGGGGAGCGTACGTGTGAGGGCGCGGGTCAGTGTGGGCGTACGGGTTAGGATTAGGGGACGGGTGAGAGGAAGGCTTCGGGGAAGTGTTAGGGTTAGGGTTCGGGCTAGGGTTAGGGTTAGGGGACGGGGACGGTTTAGGGTCCAGGTGAGGGTACGACAACGGTTTAGGAGGAGCGTACGTGTGAGGGCGCGGGTTAGTGTGGGCGTACGGGTTAGGATTAGGGGACGTGTGAGGGGAAGGCTTAGGGGAAGGGTTAGGGTTAGGGTTCGGGCTAGGGTTAAGGTTAGGGGCCGGGGACGGTTTAGGGTCCAGGTGTGGGTACGACAACGGTTTAGGGGGAGCGTACGTGTGAGGGCGCGGGTTAGTGTGGGCGTACGGATTAGGATTAGGGGACGGGTGAGGGGAAGGCTTCGGGGAAGGTTTAGGGTTAGGGTTCGGGCTAGGGTTAGGGTTAGGGGACGGGGACGGTTTAGGGTCCAGGTGTGGGTACGACAACGGTTTAGGGGGAGCGTACGTGTGAGGGCGCGGGTTAGTGTGAGCGTACGGGTTAGATTTAGGGGACGGGTGAGGGGAAGGCTTCGGGGAAGGGTTAGGGTTAGGGTTCGGGCTAGGGTTAGGGTTAGGGGACGGGGACGGTTTAGGGTCCAGGTGTGGGTACGACAACGGTTTAGGGGGAGCGTACGTGTGAGGGCGCGGGTTAGTGTGAGCGTACGGGTTAGATTTAGGGGACGGGTGAGGGGAAGGCTTCGGGGAAGGTTTAGGGTTAGGGTTCGGGCTAGGGTTAGGGTTAGGGGACGGGGACGGTTTAGGGTCCAGGTGAGGGTACGACAACGGTTTAGGGGGAGCGTATGTGTGAGGGCGCGGGTCAGTGTGGGCGTACGGGTTAGGATTAGGGGACGGGTGAGGGGAAGGCTTCGGGGAAGGGTTAGGGTTAGGGTTCGGGCTAGGGTTAGGGTTAGGGGACGGGGACGGTTTAGGGTCCAGGTGTGGGTACGACAACGGTTTAGGGGGAGCGTACGTGTGAGGGCGCGGGTTAGTGTGAGCGTAAGAGTTAGGATTAGGGGACGGGTGAGGGGAAGGCTTTGGGGAAGGGTTAGGGTTAGGCTTCGGGCCAGGGTTAGTGTTAGGGGACAGGGACGATTTAGGGTCCGGGTGAGGGTACGACAACGGTTTAGGGAGAGCGTACGTGTGAGGGCACGGGTTAGTGTGAGCGTACGGGTTAGGATTAGGGGACGGGTGAGGGGAAGGCTTCGGGGAATGGTTAGGGTTAGGGTTCGGGCTAGCGTTAGGGTTAGGGGACGGGGACGATTTAGGGTCCAGGTGAGCGTACGACAACAGTTTAGGGGGAGCGTACGTGTGAGGGCGCGGGTTAGTGTGAGCGTACGGGTTAGGATTAGGGGACGGGTGAGGGGAAGGCTTCGGGGAAGGGTTAGGGTTAGGGTTCGGGCTAGGGTTAGGGTTAGGGGACGGGGACGGTTTAGGGTCCAGGTGAGCGTACGAAAACGGTTTAGGGGGACCGTACGTGTGAGGGAGCGCGATAGTGTGAGCGTACGGTTTAGGATTAGGTGACGGGTGATGGGAAGGCTTCGGGGAAGGGTTAGGTTTAGTGTTCGTGCTAGGGTTAGGGTTAGGGGACGGGGACGGTTTAGGGTCCAGGTGAGGGAACGACAACGGTTTAGGGGGAGAATACGTGTGAGGGCGTGGGTTAGTGTGATCGTACGGGTTAGGATTACGGGACGGGTGAGGGTAAGACTTCTGGGAAGGTTTAGGGTTAGGGTTCTGGCTAGGGTTAGGTTTAGGGGACGGGGACGGTTTAGGGTCCAGGTGAGGGTACGACAACGGTTTAGGGGGAGCGTACGTGTGAGGGCGCAGGTTAGTGTGAGCGTACGGGTTAGGATTAGGGGACGGGTGAGGGGAAAGCTTCAGGGAAAGGTTAGGGTTAGGGTTCGGCTAGGGTTAGAGTTAGGGGACGGGGACGGTTTAGGGTCCAGGTGAGGGTATGAGAAAAGTTGAGGGGGAGCGTACGTGTGAGGGCACGGGTTAGTGTGGGCGTACGGGTTAGGATTAGGGGACGGGTGAGGGGAAGGCTTCGGGGAAGGGTTAGGGTTAGGGTTCGGGCTAGGGTTAGGGTTAGGGGAAGGGGACGGTTTAGGGTCCAGGTGAGGGTACGACAACGGTTTAGGGGAATCGTACGTGTTAGGGCGCGGGTTAGTGTGAGCGTACGGGTTAGGATTAAGGGACGGGTGAGGGGAAGGCTTTGGGGAAGGGTTAGGGTTAGGGTTCGGGCTAGGGTTAGGGTTAGGGGACGGGGACGGTTTAGGGTCCAGGTGAGGTACGACAACGGTTTAGGGGGAGCGTACGTGTGAGGGCGCGGGTCAGTGTGGGCGTACGGGTTAGGATTAGGGGACGGGTGAGGGGAAGGCTTCGGGGAAGGGTTAGGGTTAGGGTTCGGGCTAGGGTTAGGGTTAGGGGACGGGGACGGTTTAGGGTCCAGGTGAGGTACGACAACGGTTTTGGGGGAGCGTACGTGTGAGGGCGTGGTTTAGTGTGAGCGTAAGGGTTAGGATTAGGGGACGGGTGATGGGAAGGCTTCGGGGAAGGGTTAGGGTTAGGGTTCGGGCTAGGGTTAGGGTTAAGGGACGGGGACGGTTTAGGGTCCAGGTGTGGGTACGACAACGGTTTAGGGGGAGCGTACGTGTGAGGGCGCGGGTTAGTGTGGGCGTACGGATTAGGATTAGGGGACGGGTGAGGGGAAGGCTTCGGGGAAGGGTTAGGGTTAGGGTTCGGGCTAGGGTTAGGATTAGGGGACGGGGACGGTTTAGGGTCCAGGTGTGGGTACGACAACGGTTTAGGGGGAGCGTACGTGTGAGGGCGCGGGTTAGTGTGAGCGTACGGGTTAGGATTAGGGGACGGGTGAGGGGAAGGCTTCGGGGAAGGGTTACGGTTAGGGTTCGGGCTAGAGTTAGGGTTAGGGGACGGGGACGGTTTAGGGTCCAGGTGAGGGTATGACAACGGTTTTGGGGGAGCGTACGTGTGAGTGCGCGGGTTAGTGTGAGCGTACGGGTTAGGATTAGGGGACGGGTGAGGGGAATGCTTCGGGGAAGGGTTAGGGTTAGGGTTCGGGCTAGGGTTAGGGTTAGGGGACGGGGACGGTTTAGGGTCCATGTGAGTGTACGACAACGGTTTACGGGGAGCGTACATGTGAGGGCGTGGGTTAGTGTGAGCGTACGCGTTAGGATTAGGGGACGGGTGATGGGAAGGCTTCGGGGAAGAGTTAGGGTTAGGGTTCGGGCTAGGGTTAGAGTTAGGGGACGGGGAAGGTTTAGGGTCCAGGTGTGGGTACGACAACGGTTTAGGGGGAGCGTACGTGTGAGGGCGCGGGTTAGTGTGGGCGTACAGATTAGGATTAGGGGACGGGTGAGTGGAAGGCTTTGGGGAAGTGTTAGGGTTAGGGTTCGGGCTAGGGTTAGGGTTAGGGGACGGGGACGGTTTAGGGTCCAGGTGTGGGTACGACAACGGATTAGGGGGAGCGTACGTGTGAGGGCGCGGGTTAGTGTGAGCGTACGGGTTAGGATTAGGGGACGGGTGAGGGGAAGGCTTCCGGGAAGGGTTAGGGTTAGGGTTCGGGCTAGGGTTAGGGTTAGGGGACGGGGACGGTTTAGGGTCCAGGTGAGGGAACGACAACGGTTTAGGGGGAGCATACGTGTGAGGGCGTGGGTTAGTGTGATCATACGGGTTAGGATTACGGGACGGGTGAGGGTAAGACTACTGGGAAGGGTTAGGGTTAGGGTTCGGGCTAGGGTTAGGGTTAGGGGACGGGGACGGTTTAGGGTCCAGGTGAGGTACGACAACGGTTTAGGGGGAGCGTACGTGTGAGGGCGCGGGTTATTGTGAGCGTACGGGTTCGGATTAGGGGACGGGTGAGGGGAAGGCTTCGGGGAAGGGTTAGGGTTAGGGTTCGGGCTAGGGTTAGGGTTAGGGGACGGGGACGGTTTAGGGTCCAGGTGAGGGTACGACAACGGTTTAGGGGGAGCGTACGTGTGAGGGCGCGGGTTAGTGTGAGCGTACGGGTTAGGATTAGGGGACGGGTGAGGGGAAGGCTTCGGGGAAGGGTTAGGGTTAGGGTTCGGGCTAGGGTTAGAGATAGGGGACGGGGACGGTTTAGGGTCCAGGTGAGGGTACGAGAAAAGTTAAGGGGGAGCGTACGTGTGAGGGCACGGGTTAGTGTGGGCGTACGGGTTAGGATTAAGGGACGGGTGAGGGGAAGGCTTCGGGGAAGGGTTAGGGTTAGGGTTCGGGCTAGGGTTAGGGTTAGGGGACGGGGACGGTTTAGGGTCCAGGTGAGGTACGACAACGGTTTAGGGGGAGCGTACGTGTGAG
Organism: Leucopleurus acutus; assembly: GCF_964270905.1. Taxonomy (NCBI): domain Eukaryota; kingdom Metazoa; phylum Chordata; class Mammalia; order Artiodactyla; family Delphinidae; genus Leucopleurus; species Leucopleurus acutus. Next base: position 418,299 of record NC_139153.1, on the reverse strand, counting down.
GGCGCGGGTCAGTGTGGGCGTACGGGTTAGGATTAGGGGACGGGTGAGGGGAAGGCTTCGGGGAAGGGTTAGGGTTAGGGTTCGGGCTAGGGTTAGGGTTAGGGGACGGGGACGGTTTAGGGTCCAGGTGAGGTACGACAACGGTTTTGGGGGAGCGTACGTGTGAGGGCGTGGTTTAGTGTGAGCGTAAGGGTTAGGATTAGGGGACGGGTGATGGGAAGGCTTCGGGGAAGGGTTAGGGTTAGGGTTCGGGCTAGGGTTAGGGTTAGGGGACGGGGACGGTTTAGGGTCCAGGTGTGGGTACGACAACGGTTTAGGGGGAGCGTACGTGTGAGGGCGCGGGTTAGTGTGGGCGTACGGATTAGGATTAGGGGACGGGTGAGGGGAAGGCTTCGGGGAAGGGTTAGGGTTAGGGTTCGGGCTAGGGTTAGGATTAGGGGACGGGGACGGTTTAGGGTCCAGGTGTGGGTACGACAACGGTTTAGGGGGAGCGTACGTGTGAGGGCGCGGGTTAGTGTGAGCGTACGGGTTAGGATTAGGGGACGGGTGAGGGGAAGGCTTCGGGGAAGGGTTACGGTTAGGGTTCGGGCTAGAGTTAGGGTTAGGGGACGGGGACGGTTTAGGGTCCAGGTGAGGGTATGACAACGGTTTTGGGGGAGCGTACGTGTGAGTGCGCGGGTTAGTGTGAGCGTACGGGTTAGGATTAGGGGACGGGTGAGGGGAATGCTTCGGGGAAGGGTTAGGGTTAGGGTTCGGGCTAGGGTTAGGGTTAGGGGACGGGGACGGTTTAGGGTCCATGTGAGGGTACGACAACGGTTTACGGGGAGCGTACATGTGAGGGCGTGGGTTAGTGTGAGCGTACGCGTTAGGATTAGGGGACGGGTGATGGGAAGGCTTCGGGGAAGAGTTAGGGTTAGGGTTCGGGCTAGGGTTAGAGTTAGGGGACGGGGACGGTTTAGTGTCCAGGTGTGGGTACGACAACGGTTTAGGGGGAGCGTACGTGTGAGGGCGCGGGTTAGTGTGGGCGTACAGATTAGGATTAGGGGACGGGTGAGGGGAAGGCTTTGGGGAAGTGTTAGGGTTAGGGTTCGGGCTAGGGTTAGGGTTAGGGGACGGGGACGGTTTAGGGTCCAGGTGTGGGTACGACAACGGTTTAGGGGGAGCGTACGTGTGAGGGCGCGGGTTAGTGTGAGCGTACGGGTTAGGATTAGGGGACGGGTGAGGGGAAGGCTTCCGGGAAGGGTTAGGGTTAGGGTTCGGGCTAGGGTTAGGGTTAGGGGACGGGGACGGTTTAGGGTCCAGGTGAGGGAACGACAACGGTTTAGGGGGAGCATACGTGTGAGGGCGTGGGTTAGTGTGATCGTACGGGTTAGGATTACGGGACGGGTGAGGGTAAGACTACTGGGAAGGGTTAGGGTTAGGGTTCGGGCTAGGCTTAGGTTTAGGGGACGGGGAGTGTTAAGGGTCCAGGTGAGGGTACGACAACGGTTTAGGGGGAGCGTACGTGTGAGGGCGCGGGTTATTCTGAGCGTATGGGTTCGGATTAGGGGATGGGTGAGGGGAAGGCTTCGGGGAAGGGTTAGGGTTAGGGTTCGGGCTAGGGTTAGGGTTAGGGGACGGGGACGGTTTAGGGTCCAGGTGAGGGTACGACAACGGTTTAGGGGGAGCGTACGTGTGAGGGCGCGGGTTAGTGTGAGCGTACGGGTTAGGATTAGGGGACGGGTGAGGGGAAGGCTTCGGGGAAGGGTTAGGGTTAGGGTTCGGGCTAGGGTTAGAGATAGGGGACGGGGACGGTTTAGGGTCCAGGTGAGGGTACGAGAAAAGTTAAGGGGGAGCATACGTGTGAGGGCACGGGTTAGTGTGGGCGTACGGGTTAGGATTAAGGGACGGGTGAGGGGAAGGCTTCGGGGAAGGGTTAGGGTTAGGGTTCGGGCTAGGGTTAGGGTTAGGGGACGGGGACGGTTTAGGGTCCAGGTGAGGGTACGACAACGTTTTAGGGGGAGTGTACGTGTGAGGGCGCGTGTTAGTGTGGTCGTACGGGTTAGGGTTAGGGGACGGGTGAGGGGAAGGCTTCGGAGAAGGGTTAGGGTTAGGGTTCGGGCTAGGGTTAGGGTTAGGGGACGGGGACGGTTTAGGGTCCAGGTGAGGGTACGACAACGGTTTAGGGGGAGCGTACGTGTGAGGGCGCGGGTTAGTGTGGGCGTACGGGTTAGGATTAGGGGACGGGTGAGGGGAAGGCTTCGGGGAAGGGTTAGGATTAGGGTTCGGGCTAGGGTTAGGGTTAGGGGAAGGGGACGGTTTAGGGTCCAGGTGAGGGTACGACAACGGTTTAGGGGGAGCGTACGTGTTAGGGCGCGGGTTAGTGTGAGTATACGGGTTAGGATTAAGGGACGGTTGAGGGGAAGGCTTCGGGGAAGGGTTAGGGTTAGGGTTCGGGCTAGGGTTAGGGTTAGGGGATGGGGACGGTTTAGGGTCCAGGTGAGGGTACGACAACGGTTTAGGGGGAGCGTACGTGGGAGGGCGCGGGTCAGTTTGGGCGTACGGGTTAGGATTAGGGGACGGGTGAGGGGAAGGCTTCGGGGAAGGGTTAGGGTTAGGGTTCGGGCTAGGGTTAGGGTTAGGGGACGGGGACGGTTTAGGGTCCAGGTGTGGTTACGACAACGGTTTAGGGGGAGCGTACGTGTGAGGGCGCTGGTTAGTGTGAGCGTACGGGTTAGGATTAGGGGACGGGTGAGGGGAAGGCTTCGGGGAAGGGTTAGGGTTAGGGTTCGGGCTAGGGTTATGGTTAGGGGACGGGGACGGTTTAGGGTCCAGGTGAGGGTACGACAACGGTTTAGGGGGAGCGTACGTGTGAGGGCGCGGGTTAGTGTGGGCGTACGGGTTAGGATTAGGGGACGGGTGAGGGGAAGGCTTCGGGGAAGGGTTAGGGTTAGGGTTCGGGCTAGGGTTAGGTTTAGGGGAAGGGGACGGTTTAGGGTCCAGGTGAGGGTACGACAACGGTTTAGGGGGAGCGTACGTGTGAGGGCGCGGGTTAGTGTGAGCGTACGGGTTAGGATTAGGGGACGGGTGAGGGGAAGGCTTCGGGGAAGGGTTAGGGTTAGGGTTCAGGCTAGGGTTAGGGTTAGGGGACGGGGACGGTTTAGGGTCCAGGTGTGGGTACGACAACGGTTTAGGGGGAGCGTACGTGTGAGGGCGCGGGTTAGTGTGAGCGTACGGGTTAGGATTCGGGGACGGGTGAGGGGAAGGCTTCCGGGAAGTGTTAGGGTTAGGGTTCGGGATAGGGTTAGGGTTAGGGGACGGGGACGGTTTAGGGTCCAGGTGAGGGTACGACAACGGTTTCGGGGGAGCGTACGTGTGAGGGCGTGGTTTAGTGTGAGCGTAAGGGTTAGGATTAGGGGACGGGTGATGGGAAGGCTTCGGGGAAGGGTTAGGGTTAGGGTTCGGGCTAGGGTTAGGGTTAGGGGATGGGGACGGTTTAGGGTCCAGGTGTGGGTACGACAACGGTTTAGGGGGAGCGTACGTGTGAGGGCGCGGGTTAGTGTGGGCGTACGGATTAGGATTAGGGGACGGGTGAGGGGAAGGCTTCGGGGAAGGGTTAGGGTTAGGGTTCGGGCTAGGGTTAGGGTTAGGGGACGGGGACGGTTTAGGGTCCAGGTGTGGGTACGACAACGGTTTAGGGGGAGCGTACGTGTGAGGGCGCGGGTTAGTGTGAGCGTACGGGTTAGGATTAGGGGACGGGTGAGGGGAAGGCTTCGGGGAAGGGTTAGGGTTAGGGTTCGGGCTAGGGTTAGGGTTAGGGGACGGGGACGGTTTAGGGTCCAGGTGAGGGTATGACAACGGTTTTGGGGGAGCGTACATGTGAGTGCGAGGGTTAGTGTGAGCGTACGGGTTAAGATTAGGGGACGGGTGAGGGGAATGCTTCGGGGAAGGGTTAGGGTTAGGGTTCGGGCTAGGGTTAGGGTTAGGGGACGGGGACGGTTTAGGGTCCAGGTGATGGTACGAGAAAAGTTAACGGGGAGCGTACGTGTGAGGGCACGGGTTAGTGTGGGCGTACGGGTTAGGATTAAGGGACGGGTGAGGGGAAGGCTTCGGGGAAGGCTTAGGGTTAGGGTTCGGGCTAGGGTTAGGGTTAGGGGACGGGGACGGTTTAGGGTCCAGGTGAGGGTACGACAACGGTTTAGGGGGAGCGTACGTGTGAGGGCGCGGGTCAGTGTGGGCGTACGGGTTAGGATTAGGGGACGGGTGAGGGGAAGGCTTCGGGGAAGGGTTAGGGTTAGGGTTCGGGCTAGGGTTAGGGTTAGGGGACGGGGACGGTTTAGGGTCCAGGTGTGGTTACCACAACGGTTTAGGGGGAGCGTACGTGTGAGGGCGTGGGTTAGTGTGAGCGTACGGGTTACGATTAGGGGACGGGTGAGGGGAAGGCTTCGGGGAAGGGTTAGGGTTAGGGTTCGGGCTAGGGTTAGGGTTAGGGGACGGGGACGGTTTAGGGTCCAGGTGAGGGTACGAGAAAAGTTAAGGGGGAGCGTACATGTGAGGGCACGGGTCAGTGTGGGCGTACGGGTTAGGATTAGGGGACGGGTGAGGGGAAGGTTTCGGGGAAGGTTTAGTGTTAGGGTTCGGGCTAGGGTTAGGGTTAGGGTACGGGGATGGTTTAGGGTCCAGGTGAGGGTACGACAACGTTTTAGGGGGAGCGTACGTGTGAGGGCGCGGGTTAGTTTGGTAGTACGGGTTAGGATTAGGGCACGGGTGAGGGGAAGGCTTCGGGGATGGGTTAGGGTTAGGGTTCGGGCTAGGGTTAGGGAACGGGGACGGATTAGGGTCCAGGTGAGGGTACGACAACGGTTTAGGGGGAGCGTACGTGTGAGGGCGCGGGTTATTGTGAGCCTACGGGTTAGGATTAGGGGACGGGTGAGGGGAAGGCTTCGGGGAAGGGCTAGGGTTAGGGTTTGGGCTAGGGTTAGGGTTAGGGGACGGGGACGGTTTAGGGTCCAGGTGAGGGTACGACAACGGTTTAGGGGGAGCGTACGTGGGAGGGCGCGGGTCAGTGTGGGCGTACGGGTTAGGATTAGGGGACGGGTGATGGGAAGGCTTCGGGGAAGGGTTAGGATTAGGGTTCGGGCTAGGGTTAGGGTTAGGGGACGGGGACGGTTTAGGGTCCAGGTGTGGGTACGACAACGGTTTAGGGGGAGCGTACGTGTGAGGGCGTGGGTTAGTGTGAGCGTACGGGTTAGGATTAGGGGACGGGTGAGGGGAAGGCTTCGGGGAAGGGTTAGGGTTAGGGTGCGGGCTAGGGTTAGGGTTAGGGGACGGGGACGGTTTAGGGTCCAGGTGAGGGTATGACAACGGTTTAGGGGGAGTGTACGTGTGAGGGCGCGGGTTAGTGTGGGCGTACGGGTTAGGATTAGGGGACGGGTGAGGGGAAGGCTTCGGGGAAGGGTTAGGGTTAGGGTTCGGGCTAGGGTTAGGGTTAGGGGACGGGGACGGTTTAGGGTCCAGGTGAGGGTACGACAACGGTTTAGGGGGAGCGTACGTGTGAGGGCGCGGGTTAGTGTGGTCGTACGGGTTAAGATTAGGGGACGGGTGAGGGGTAGGCTTCGGGGAAGTGTTAGGGTTAGGGTTCGGGCTAGGGTTAGGGTTAGGGGACGGGGACGGTTTAGGGTCCAGGTGAGGGTACGACAACGGTTTAGGGGGAGCGTACGTGTGAGGGCGCGGGTTAGTGTGGGCGTACGGGTTAGGATTAGGGGACGGGTGAGGGGAAGGCTTCGGGGAAGGGTTAGGGTTAGGGTTCAGGCTAGGGTTAGGGTTAGGGGACGGGGACGGTTTAGGGTCCAGGTGAGGGTACGACAACGGTTTAGGGGGAGTGTACGTGTGAGGGCGCGGGTTAGTGTGGGCGTACGGGTTAGGATTAGGGGACGGGTGAGGGGAAGGCTTCGGGGAAGGGTTAGGGTTAGTGTTCGGGCTAGGGTTAGGGTTAGGGGACGGGGACGGTTTAGGGTCCAGGTGAGGGTACGACAACGGTTTAGGGGGAGCGTACGTGTGAGGGCGCGGGTTAGTGTGGTCGTACGGGTTAGGATTAGGGGACGGGTGAGGGGAAGGCTTCGGGGAAGGGTTAGGGTTAGGGTTCGGGCTAGGGTTAGGGTTAGGGGACGGGGACGGTTTAGGGTCCAGGTGAGTGTACGACAACGGTTTAGGGGGAGCGTACGTGTGAGGGCGCGGGTTAGTGTCGGCGTATGGGTTAGGATTAGGGGACGGGTGAGGGGAAGGCTTCGGGGAAGGGTTAGGGTTAGCGTTCGGGCTAGGGTTACGGTTAGGGGACGGGGACGGTTTAGGGTCCAGGTGAGGGTACGACAACGGTTTAGGGGGAGCGTACGTGTGAGGGCGAGGGTTAGTGTGGTCGTACGGGTTAGGATTAGGGGACGGGTGAGGGGAAGGCTTCGGGGAAGGGTTAGGGTTAGGGTTCGGGCTAGGGTTAGGGTTAGGGGACGGGGACGGTTTAGGGTCCAGGTGAGGGTACGACAACGGCTTAGGGGGAGCGTACGTGTGAGGGCGCGGGTTAGTGTGGGCGTACGGGTTAGGATTAGGGGACGGGTGAGGGGAAGGCTTCGGGGAAGGGTTAGGGTTAGTGTTCGGGCTAGGGTTAGGGTTAGGAGAAGGGGACGGTTTAGGGTCCAGGTGAGGGTACGACAACGGTTTAGGGGGAGCGTACGTGTGAGGGCGCGGGTTAGTGTGAGCGTACGGGTTAGGATTAGGGGACGGGTGAGGGGAAGGCTTCGGGGAAGGGTTAGGGTTAGGGTTCGGGCTAGGTTTAGGGTTAGGGGACCTGGACCGTTTGAGGGTACGACAACAGTTTAGGGGGAGCGTACGTGTGAGGGCGCGTGTTAGTGTGGGCGTACGGGTTAGGATTGGGGACGGGTGAGGGGAAGGCTTAGGGGAAGGGTTAGGGTTAGGGTTCGGGCTAGGGTTAGGGTTAGGGGACGGGGAAGGTTTAGTGTCCAGGTGAGGGTACGACAACGGTTTAGGGGGAGCGTACGTGTGAGGGCGCGGGTTAGTGTGGTCGTACGGGTTAGGGTTAGGGGACGGGTGAGGGGAAGGCTTCGGGGAAGGGCTAGGGTTAGGGTTCGGGCTAGGGTTAGGGTTAGGGGACGGGGACGGTTTAGGGTCCAGGTGAGGGTACGACAACGGTTTAGGGGGAGCGTACGTGTGAGGGCGCGGGTTAGTGTGAGCGTACGGGTTAGGATTAGGGGACGGGTGAGGGGAAGGCTTCGGGGAAGGGCTAGGGTTAGGGTTTGGGCTAGGGTTAGGGTTAGGGGACGGGGACGGTTTAGGGTCCAGGTGAGGGTACGACAACGGTTTAGGAGGAGCGTACGTGTGACGGCGCGGGTTAGTGTGAGCGTACGGGTTAGGATTCGGGGACGGGTGAGGGGAAGGCTTCCGGGAAGGGTTAGGGTTAGGGTTCGGGATAGGGTTAGGGTTAGCGGACGGGGACGGTTTAGGGTGCAGGTGAGGGTACGACAACGGTTTAGGGGGAGCGTACGTGTGAGGGCGCGGGTTAGTGTGTGCGTACGGGTTAGGATTAGGGGACGGGTGAGGGGAAGGCTTCGGGGAAGGGTTAGGGTTAGGGTTCGGGCTAGGGTTAGGGTTAGGGGACGGGGACGGTTTAGGGTCCAGGTGAGGGTACGACAACGGTTTACGGGGGAGCGTACGTGTGAGGGCGCGGGTTAGTGTGGGCGTACGGGTTAGGATTAGGGGACGGGTGAGGGGAAGGCTTCGGGGAAGTGTTAGGGTTAGGGTTCGGGCTAGGGTTAGGGTTAGGGAACGGGGACGGATTAGGGTCCAGGTGAGTGTACGACAACGGTTTAGGGGGAGCGTACGTGTGAGGGCGCGGGTTAGTGTGAGCGTACTGGTTAGGATTAGGGGACGGGTGAGGGGAAGGCTTCGGGGAAGGGTTAGGGTTAGGGTTCGGGCTAGGGTTAGGGTTAGGGGATGGGGACGGTTTAGGGCCCAGGTGAGGGTACGACAACGGTTTAGGGGGAGCGTACGTTTGAGGGCGCGGGTTAGTGTGAGCCTACGGGTTAGGATTAGGGGACGGGTGAGGGGAAGGTTTCAGGGAAGGGTTAGGGTTAGGGTTCGGGCTAGGGTTAGGGTTAGGGGATGGGGACGGGTTAGGGTCCAGGTGAGGGTACGACAACGGTTTAGGGGGAGCGTACGTGTGAGGGCGCGGGTTAGTGTGGGCGTACGGGTTAGGATTAGGGGACGGGTGAAGGGAAGGCTTCGGGGAAGGGTTAGGGTTAGGGTTCGGGCTAGGGTTAGGGTTAGGGGACGGGGACGGTTTAGGGTCCAGGTGAGGGTACGACAACGGTTTAGGGGGAGCGTACGTGTGAGGGCGTGGGTTAGTGTGGGCGTACGGGTTAGGATTAGGGTACGGGTGAGGGGAAGGCTTCGGGGAAGGGTTAGGGTTAGGGTTCGGGCTAGGGTTAGGGTTAGGGGACGGGGACGGTTTAGGGTCCAGGTGAGGGTACGACAACGGTTTAGGGGGAGCGTACGTGTGAGGGCGCGGGTTAGTGTGGGCGTACGGGTTAGGATTAGGGTACGGGTGAGGGGAAGGCTTCGGGGAAGGGTTAGGGTTAGGGTTCGGGCTAGGGTTAGGGTCAGGGGACGGGGACGGTTTAGGGTCCAGGTGAGGGTACGACAACGGTTTAGGGAGAGCGTATGTGTGAGGGCGCGGGTTAGTGTGAGCGTAAGGGTTAGGATTAGGGGACGGGTGAGGGGAAGGCTTCGGGGAAGGGTTAGGGTTAGGGTTCGGGCTAGGTTTAGGGTTAGGGGACGGGTACGGTTTAGGGTCCAGGTGAGGGTACGACAATGGTTTAGGGGGAGCGTACGTGTGAGGGCGCGGGTTAGTGTGAGCGTACGGGTTAGGATTAGGGGACGGGTGAGGGGAAGCCTTCGGGGAAGGGCTAGGGTTAGGGTTCGGGCTAGGGTTATGGTTAGGGGACGGGGACGGTTTAGGGTCCAGGTGAGGGTACGTCAACGGTTTAGGGAGAGCGTACATGTGAGGGCGCAGGTTAGTGTGAGCGTACGGGTTAGGATTAGGGGACGGGTGAGGGGAAGGCTTCGGGGAAGGGTTAGGGTTAGGGTTCGGGCTAGGGTTAGGGTTAGGGGACGGGGACGGTTTAGGGTCCAGGTGAGGGTACGACAACGGTTTAGGGGGAGCGTATGTGTGAGGGCGTGGGTTAGTGTGAGCGTACGGTTTAGGATTAGGCGACGGGTGAGGGGAAGGCTTCAGGGAAGTGTTAGGGTTAGGGTTCGGGCTAGGGTTAGGGTTAGGGGACGGGGACGGTTTAGGGTCCAGGTGAGGGTACGATAACGGTTTAGGGGGAGCATACGTGTGAGGGCGCGGGTTAGTGTGAGCATACGGGTTAGGATTAGGGGACGGGTGAGGGGAAGGCTTCGGGGAAGTGTTAGGGTTAGGGTTCGGGCTAGGGTTAGGGTTAGGGGACGGGGACGGTTTAGGGTCCAGGTGAGGGTACGACAACGGTTTAGGGGGAGCGTACGTGTGAGGGCGCGGGTTAGTGTGAGCCTACGGGTTAGGATTAGGGGACGGGTGAGGGGAAGGCTTCGGGGAAGGGTTAGGGTTAGGGTTCGGGCTAGGGTTAGGGTTAGGGGATGGGGACGGTTTAGGGTCCAGGTGAGGGTACGACAACGGTTTAGGGGGAGCGTACGTGTGAGGTCGCGGGTTAGTGTGGGCGTACGGGTTAGGATTAGGGGACGGGTGAAGGGAAGGCTTCGGGGAAGGGTTAGGGTTAGGGTTCGGGCTAGGGTTAGGGTTAGGGGACGGGGACGGTTTAGGGTCCAGGTGAGGGTACGACAACCGTTTAGGGGGAGCGTACGTGTGAGGGCGCGGGATAGTGTGGGCGTACGGGTTAGGATCAGGGGACGGGTGAGGGGAAGGCTTCGGGGAAGAGTTAGGGTTAGGGTTCGGGCTAGGGTTAGGGTTAGGGGACGGGGACGGTTTAGGGTCCAGGTGAGGGTACGACAACGGTTTAGGGGGAGCGTACGTGTGAGGGCGCGGGTTAGTGTGAGCGTACGGGTTAGAATTAGGGGACGGGTGATAGGAAGGCTTCGGGGAAGGGTTAGGGTTAGGTTTCGGGCTAGGGTTAGGGTTAGGGGACGGGGACGGTTTAGGGTCCAGGTGAGGGTACGACAACGGTTTAGGGGGAGCGTACGTGTGAGGGCGCGGGTTAGTGTGAGCGTACGGATTAGGATTAGGGGAAGGGTGAGGGGAAGGCTTCGGGGAAGGGTTAGGGTTAGGGTTCGGGCTAGGGTTAGGGTTAGGGGACGGGGACGGTTTAGGGTCCAGGTGAGGGTACGACAACGGTTTAGGGGGAGCGTACGTGTGAGGGCGCAGGTTAGTGTGAGCCTACGGGTTAGGATTAGGGGACGGGTGAGGGGAAGGCTTCGGGGAAGGGTTAGGGTTAGGGTTCGGGCTAGGGTTAGGGTTAGGGGATGGGGACGGTTTAGGGTCCAGGTGAGGGTACGACAACGGTTTAGGGGGAGCGTACGTGTGAGGTCGCGGGTTACTGTGGGCGTACGGGTTAGGATTAGGGGACGGGTGAAGGGAAGGCTTCGGGGAAGGGTTAGGGTTAGGGTTCGGGCTAGGGTTAGGGTTAGGGGACGGGGACGGTTTAGGGTCCAGGTGAGGGTACGACAACGGTTTAGGGGGAGCGTACGTGTGAGGGCGCGGGTTAGTGTGGGCGTACGGGTTAGGATTAGGGGACGGGTGAGGGGAAGGCTTCGGGGAAGGGTTAGGGTTAGGGTTCGGGCTAGGGTTAGGGTTAGGGGACGGGGACGGTTTAGGGTCCAGGTGAGGGTACGACAACGGTTTAGGGGGAGCGTACGTGTGAGGGCGCCGGTTAGTGTGAGCGTACGGATTAGGATTAGGGGAAGGGTGAGGGGAAGGCTTCGGGGAAGGGTTAGGGTTAGGGTTCGGGCTAGGGTTAGGGTTAGGGGACGGGGACGGTTTAGGGTCCAGGTGAGGGTACGACAACGGTTTAGGGGGAGTGTACGTGTGAGGGCGCAGGTTAGTGTGAGCGTACGGGTTAGGATTAGGGGACGGGTGAGGGGAAGGCTTCGGGGAAGGGTTAGGTTTAGGGTTCGGGCTAGGGTTAGGGTTAGGGGACGGGGACGGTTTAGGGTCCAGGTGAGGGTACGACAACGGTTTAGGGGGATCGTACGTGTGAGGGCGCGGGTTAGTGTGAGCGTACGGGTTAGGATTAGGGGACATGTGATGGGAACGCTTCGGGGAAGGGTTAGGGTTAGGGTTCGGGCTAGGGATAGGGTTAGGGGACGGGGACGGTTTAGGGTCCAGGTGAGGGTACCACAACGGTTTAGGAGGAGCGTACGTGTGAGGGCGCGGGTTAGTGTGAGCGTACGTGTTAGGATTAGGGGACGGGTGAGGGGAAGGCTTCGGGGAAGGGTTAGGGTTAGGGTTTGGGCTAGGGTTAGGGTTAGGGGACGGGGACGGTTTAGGGTCCAGGTGAGGGTACGACAACGGTTTAGGGGGAGCGTACGTGTGAGGACTCGGGTTAGTGTGAGCGTACGGGTTAGGATTAGGGGATGGGTGAGGGGAAGGCTTCGGGGAAGGGTTAGGGTTAGGGTTCGGGCTAGGGTTAGGGTTAGGGGACGGGGACGGTTTAGGGTCCAGGTGAGGGTACGACAACGGTTTAGGGGGAGCATACGTGTGAGGGCGCGGGTTAGTGTGAGCGTACGGGTTAGGATTAGGCGACGGGTGAGGGGAAGGCTTCGGGGAAGGGTTAGGGTTAGGGTTCGGGCTAGGGTTAGGGTTAGGGAACGGGGACGGTTTAGGGTCCAGGTGAGGGTACGACAACGGTTTAGGGGGAGTGTACGTGTGAGGGCGCGGGTTAGTGTGGGAGTACGGGTAAGGATTAGGGGCCGGGTGAGGGGAAGGCTTCGGGGAAGGATTAGGGTTAGGGTTCGGGCTAGGGTTAGGGTTAGGGGATGGGGACGGTTTAGGGTCCAGGTGAGGGTACGACAACGGTTTAGGGGGAGCGTATGTGTGAGGGCGCGGGTTAGTGTGAGCGTACGGGTTAGGATTAGGGGACGGGTGAGGGGAAGGCTTCGGGGAAGGGTTAGGGTTAGGGTTCGGGCTAGGGTTAGGGTCAGGGGACGGGGACGGTTTAGGGTCCAGGTGAGGGTACGACAACGGTTTAGGTGGAGCGTACGTGTGAGGGCGCGGGTTAGTGTGGGCGTACGGGTTAGGATTAGGGGACGGGTGAGGGGAAGGCTTCGGGGAAGGGTTAGGGTTAGGGTTCGGGCTAGGGTTAGGGTCAGGGGACGGGGACGGTTTAGGGTCCAGGTGAGGGTACGACAACGGTTTAGGGAGAGCGTACGTGTGAGGGCGCGGGTTAGTGTGAGCGTACGGGTTAGGATTAGGGGACGGGTGAGGGGAAGGCTTCAGGGAAGGGTTAGGGTTAGGGTTCGGGCTAGGGTTAGGGTTAGGGGACGGGGACGGTTTAGGGTCCAGGTGAGGGTACGACAATGGTTTAGAGGGAGCGTACGTGTGAGGGCGCGGGTTAGTGTGAGCGTACGGGTTAGGATTAGGGGACGGGTGAGGGGAAGCCTTCGGGGAAGGGCTAGGGTTAGGGTTCGGGCTAGGGTTATGGTTAGGGGACGGGGACGGTTTAGGGTCCAGGTGATGGTACGTCAACGGTTTAGGGGGAGTGTACGTGTGAGGGCGCAGGTTAGTGTGAGCGTACGGGTTAGGATTAGGGGACGGATGAGGGGAAGGCTTCGGGGAAGGGTTAGGGTTAGGGTTCGGGATAGGGTTAGGGTTAGGGGACGGGGACGGTTTAGGGTCCAGGTGAGGGTACGACAACGGTTTAGGGGGAGCGTACGTGTGAGGGCGCGGGTTAGTGTGAGCGTACAGGTTAGGATTAGGGGACAGGTGAGGGGAAGGCTTCGGGGAAGGGTTAGGGTTAGGGTTCGGGCTAGGGTTAGGGTTAGGTGACGGGGACGGTTTAAGGTCCAGGTGAGGGTACGACAACGGTTTAGGGGGAGCGTACGTGCGAGGGCGTGGGTTAGTGTGAGCGTACGGTTTAGGATTAGGCGACGGGTGAGGGGAAGGCTTCAGGGAAGGGTTAGGGTTAGGGTTCGGGCTAGGGTTAGGGTTAGGGGACGGGGACGGTTTAGGGTCCAGGTGAGGGTACGACAACAGTTTAGGGGGAACATACGTGTGAGGGCGCGGGTTAGTGTGAGCATACGGGTTAGGATTAGGGGACGGGTGAGGGGAAGGCTTCGGGGAAGGGTTAGAGTTAGGGTTCGGGCTAGGGTTAGGGTTAGGGGACGGGGACGGTTTAGGGTCCAGGTGAGGGTACGACAACGGTTTAGGGGGATGGTACGTGTGAGGGCGCGGGTTAGTGTGGGCGTACGGGTTAGGATTAGGGGACGGGTGAGGGGAAGGCTTCGGGGAAGGGTTAGGGTTAGGGTTCGGGCTAGGGTTAGGGTTAGGGGACGGGGACGGTTTAGGGTCCAGGTGAGGGTACGACAACGGTTTAGGGGGATGGTACGTGTGAGGGCGCGGGTTAGTGTGGGCGTACGGGTTAGGATTAGGGGACGGGTGAGGGGAAGGCTTCGGGGAAGGGTTAGGGTTAGGGTTCGGGCTAGGGTTAGGGTTAGGGGACGGGGACGGTTTAGGGTCCAGGTGAGGTTACGACAACGGTTTAGGGGGAGCGTACGTGTGAGGGCGCGGGTCAGTGTGGGCATACGGATTAGGATTAGGGGACGGGTGACAGGAAGGCTTCGGGGAAGTGTTAGGGTTAGGGTTCGGGCTAGGGTTAGGGTTAGGGGACGGGGACGGTTTAGGGTCCAGGTGAGGGTACGACAACGGTTTAGGGGGAGCGTACGTGTGAGGGCGCGGGTTAGTGTGGGCGTACGGGTGAGGATTAGGGGACGGGTGAGGGGAAGGCTTCGGGGAAGTGTTAGGTTTAGGGTTCGGGCTAGGGTTAGGGTTATGGGACGGGGACGGTTTAGGGTCCAGGTGAGGGTACGACAACGGTTTAGGGGGAGCGTACGTGTGAGGGCGCCGGTTAGTGTGGGCGTACGGGTTAGGATTCGGGGACGGGTGAGGGGAAGGCTTCGGGGAAGGGTTAGGGTTAGGGTTCGGGCTAGGGTTAGGGTTAGGGGATGGGGACGGTTTAGGGTCCAGATGAGGGTATGACAATCGTTTAGGGGGAGCGTACGTGTGAGGGCGCGGGTTAGTGTGGGCGTACGGTTTAGGATTAGGGGACGGGTGAGGAGAAGGCTTCGGGGAAGGGTTAGGGTTAGGGTTCGGGCTAGGGTTAGGGTTAGGGGACGGGGACGGTTTAGGGTCCAGGTTTGGGTACGACAACGGTTTAGGGGGAGCGTACGTGTGAGGGCGCGGGTTAGTGTGAGAGTATGGGTTAGGATTAGGGGACGGGTGAGGGGAAGGCTTCGGGGAAGGGTTAGGGTTAGGGTTCGGGCTAGGGTTAGGGTTAGGGGACGGGGACGGTTTAGGGTCCAGGTGAGGGTATGACAACGGTTTTGGGGGAGCGTACATGTCAGTGCGCGGGTTAGTGTGGGCGTACAGGTTAGGATTAGGGGACGGGTGAGGGGAATGCTTCGGGGAAGGGTTAGGGTTAGGGTTCGGGCTAGGGTTAGGGTTAGGGGACGGGGACGGTTTAGGGTCCAGGTGAGGGTACGACAACGGTTTACGGGGAGCGTACGTGTGAGGGCGTGAGTTAGTGTGAGCGTACGGGTTAGTATTAGGGGACGGGTGATGGGAAGGCTTCGGGGAAGGGTTAGGGTTAGGGTTCGGGCTAGGGTTAGAGTTAGGGGACGGGGACGGTTTAGGGTCCAGGTGTGGGTACGACAACGGTTTAGGGGGAGCGTACGTGTGAGGGCGCGGGTTAGTGTGGGCGTACAGATTAGGATTAGGGGACGGGTGAGGGGAAGGCTTTGGGGAAGTGTTAGGGTTAGGGTTCGGGCTAGGGTTAGGGTTAGGGGACGGGGACGGTTTAGGGTCCAGGTGTGGGTACAACAACGGTTTAGGGGGAGCGTACGTGTGAGGGCGCGGGTTAGTGTGAGCGTACGGGTTAGGATTGGGGACGGGTGAGGGGAAGGCTTCGGGGAAGGGTTAGGGTTAGGGTTCGGGCTAGGGTTAGGGTTAGGGGACGGGGACGGTCTAGGGTCCAGGTGAGGGTACGACAACGGTTTAGGGGGAGCGTACATGTGAGTGCGCGGGTTAGTGTGGGCGTACGGGTTAGGATTAGGGGACGGGTGAGGGGAATGCTTCGGGGAAGGGTTAGGGTTAGGGTTCGGGCTAGGGTTAGGGTTAGGGGACGGGGACAGTTTAGGGTCCAGGTGAGGGTACGACAACGGTTTAGGGGGAGCGTACGTGTGAGGGCGCGGGTCAGTGTGGGCGTACGGGTTAGGATTAGGGGACGGGTGAGGGGAAGGCTTCGGGGAAGGGTTAGGGTTAGGGTTCGGGCTAGGGTTAGGGTTAGGGGACGGGGACGGTTTAGGGTCCAGGTGAGGGTACGACAATGGTTTAGGGGGAGCGTACGTGTGAGGGCGCGGGTTAGTGTGAGCGTACGGGTTACGATTAGGGGACGGGTGAGGGGAAGGCTTCGGGGAAGGGTTAGGGTTAGGGTTCGGGCTAGGGTTAGGGTTAGGGGACGGGGACGGTTTAGGGTCCAGGTGAGGGTACGAGAAAAGTTAAGGGGGAGCGTACGTGTGAGGGCACGGGTTAGTGTGGGCGTACAGGTTAGGATTAGGGGACGGGTGAGGGGAAGGCTTCGGGGAAGGGTTAGGGTTAGGGTTCGGGCTAGGGTTAGGGTTAGGGGACGGGGACGGTTTAGGGTCCAGGTGAGGGTACGACAACGGTTTAGGGGGAGCGTACGTGTGAGGGCGCGGGTTAGTGTGGGCGTACGGGTTAGGATTAGGGGACGGGTGAGGGGAAGGCTTCGGGGAAGGGTTAGGGTTAGTGTTCGGGCTAGGGTTAGGGTTAGGGGAAGGGGACGGTTTAGGGTCCAGGTGAGGGTACGACAACGGTTTAGGGGGAGCGTACGTGTGAGGGCGCGGGTTAGTGTGAGCGTACGGGTTAGGATTAGGGGACGGGTGAGGGGAAGTCTTCGGGGAAGGGTTAGGGTTAGGGTTCGGGCTAGGTTTATGGTTAGGGGACCTGGACCTTTTGAGGGTACGACAACGGTTTAGGGGGAGCGTACGTCTCAGGGCGCGTGTTAGTGTGGGCGTACGGGTTAGGATTAGGGGACGGGTGAGGGGAAGGCTTCGGGGAAGGGTTAGGGTTAGGTTTCGGGCTAGGGTTAGGGTTAGGGGACGGGGACGGTTTAGTGTCCAGGTGAGGGTACGACAACGGTTTAGGGGGAGCGTACTTGTGAGGGCGCGGGTTAGTGTGGGCGTACGGGTTAGGATTAGGGGACGGGTGAGGGGAAGGCTTCGGGGAAGGACTAGGGTTAGGGTTCGGGCTAGGGTTAGGGTTAGGGGACGGGGACGGTTTAGGGTCCAGGTGAGGGTACGACAACGGTTTAGGGGGAGCGTACGTGTGAGGGCGCGGGTTAGTGTGAGCGTACGGGTTAGGATTAGGGGACGGGTGAGTGGAAGGCTTCGGGGAAGGGCTAGGGTTAGCGTTTGGGCTAGGGTTAGGGTTAGGGGACGGGGACGGTTTAGGGTCCAGGTGAGGGTATGACAACGGTTTAGGGGGAGCGTACGTGTGAGGGCGCGGGTTAGTGTGAGCGTACGGGTTAGGATTCGGGGACGGGTGAGGGGAAGGCTTCCGGGAAGGGTTAGGGTTAGGGTTCGGGATAGGGTTAGGGTTAGCGGACGGGGACGGTTTAGGGTGCAGGTGAGGGTACGACAACGGTTTACGGGGAGCGTACGTGTGAGGGCGTGGGTTAGTGTGTGCGTACGGGTTAGGATTAGGGGACGTGTGAGGGGAAGGCTTCGGGGAAGGGTTAGGGTTAGGGTTCGGGCTAGGGTTAGGGTTAGGGGACGGGGACGGTTTAGGGTCCAGGTGAGGGTACGACAACGGTTTAGGGGGAGCGTACGTTTGAGGGCGCGGGTTAGTGTGGGCGTACGGATTAGGATTAGGGGACGGGTGAGGGGAAGGCTTCGGGGAAGGGTTAGGGTTAGGTTTCGGGCTAGGGTTAGGGTTAGGGGAAGGGGACGGTTTAGAGTCCAGGTGAGGGAACGACAACGGTTTAGGGGGAGCATACGTGTGAGGGCGCGGGTCAGTGTGAGCGTACGGGTTAGGAGTAGGGGACGGGTGATGGGAAGGCTTCGGGGAAGGGTTAGGGTTAGGGTTCGGGCTAGGGTTAGGGTTAGGGAACGGGGACGGTTTAGGGTCCAGGTGAGGGTACGCCAACGGTTTAGGGGGAGCGTACGTGTGAGGGCGCGGGTCAGTGTGGGCGTACGGGTTAGGATTAGGGGACGGGTGATGGGAAGGCTTCGGGGAAGGGTTAGGGTTAGAGTTCGGGCTAGGGTTAGGGTTAGGGGACGGGGACGGTTTAGGGTCCAGGTGTGGGTACGACAACGGTTTAGGGGGAGCGTACGTGTGAGGGCGCGGGTTAGTGTGAGCGTACGGGTTTGGATTAGGGGACGGGTGAGGGGAAGGCTTCGGGGAAGGGTTAGGGTTAGGGTTCGGGCTAGGGTTAG
Organism: Leucopleurus acutus; assembly: GCF_964270905.1. Lineage (NCBI taxonomy): Eukaryota > Metazoa > Chordata > Mammalia > Artiodactyla > Delphinidae > Leucopleurus > Leucopleurus acutus. The sequence continues at coordinate 400,593 of NC_139153.1, read as the reverse complement.
GGTTAGGGGACGGGGACGGTTTAGGGTCCAGGTGAGGGTACGACAACGGTTTAGGGGGAGCGTACGTGTGAGGGTGCGGGTTAGTGTGAGCCTACGGGTTACGATTAGGGGACGGGTGAGGGGAAGGCTTCGGGGAAGGACTAGGGTTAGGGTTTGGGCTAGGGTTAGGGTTAGGGGACGGGGACGGTTTAGGGTCCAGGTGAGGGTACGACAACGGTTTAGGGGGAGCGTACGTGTGAGGGCGCGGGTTAGTGTGAGCGTACGGGTTAGGATTAGGGGACGGGTGAGGGGAAGGCTTCGGGGAAGGGTTAGGGTCAGGTTTAGGGCTAGGGTTAGGGTTAGGGATCGGGGACGGTTTAGGGTCCAGATGAGGGTACGACAACTGTTTAGGGGGAGCGTATGTGTGAGGGCGCGGGTTAGTGTGGGCGTAAGGGTTAGGATTAGGGGACGTGTGAGGGGAAGGCTTCGGGAAAGTGTTAGGGTTAGGGTTCGGGCTAGGGTTAAGGTTAGGGGACGGGGACGGTTTAGGGTCCAGGTGAGGGTACGACAACGGTTTAGGGGGAGCGTATGTGTGAGGGTGCGTGTTAGTGTGGGCGTATGGGTTAGGATTAGGGGACGGGTGAGGGGAAGGCTTCGGGGAAGTGTTAGGGTTAGGGTTCGGGCTAGGGTTAGGGTTAGGGGACGGGGACGGTTTAGGGTCCAGGTGAGGGTACGACAACGGTTTAGGGGGAGCGAACATGTGAGGGCGCGGGTTAGTGTGGGCGTATGGGTTAGGATTAGGGGACAGGTGAGGGGAAGGCTTCGGGGAAGGGCTAGGGCTAGGGTTTGGGCTAGGGTTAGGGTTAGGGGACGGGGACGGATTAGTGTCCAGGTGAGGGTACGACAACGGTTTAGGGGGAGCGTACGTGTGAGGGCGTGGGTTAGTGTGAGCGTACGGGTTAGGATTAGGGTACGGGTGAGTGGAAGGCTTCGGGGAAGGTTTAGGGTTAGGGTTCGGGCTAGGGTTAGGGTTAAGGGACAGGGACGGTTTAGGGTCCAGGTGAGGGTACGACAACGGTTTAGGGGGAACGTACATGTGAGGGCGCGGGTTAGTGTGAGCGTACGGGTTAGGATTAGGGGACGGGTGAGGGGAAGGCTTCGGGGAAGGATAAGGCTTAGGGTTCGGGCTAGGGTTAGGGTTAGGGGACGGGGACTGTTTAGGGTCCAGGTGAGGGTACGACAACGGTTTAGGGGGAGCAAAAGTGTGAGGGCGTGGGTTAGTGTGAGCGTACGGGTTAGGATTAGGGGACGGGTGAGGGGAAGGCTTCGGGGAAGGGTTAGGGTTAGGGTTCGGGCTAGGGTTAGGGTTAGGGGATGGGGACTGTTTAGGGTCCAGGTGAGGGTACGACAATGGTTTAGGGGGAGCGTACGTGTGAGGGCGCGGGTTAGTGTGAGCCTACGGGTTAGGATTAGGGGACGGGTGAGGGGAAGGCTTCGGGGAAGGGTTAGGGTTAGGGTTCGGGCTAGGGTTAGGGTTAGGGGACAGGGACGGTTTAGGGTCCAGGTGAGGGTACGACAACGGTTTAGGGGGAGCGTACGTGTGAGGGCGCGGGTTAGTGTGAGCGTACGGGTTAGGATTAGGGGACGGGTGAGGGGAAGGCTTCGGGGAAGGGTTAGGGTTAGGGTTCGGGCTAGGGTTAGTGTTAGGGGACAGGGACAGTTTAGGGTCCAGGTGAGGGTACGACAACGGTTTAGGGGGAGCGTACGTGTGAGGGCGCGGGTCAGTGTGAGCGTACGGGTTAGGATTAGGGGACGGGTGAGGGGAAGGCTTCGGGGAAGGGTTAGGGTTAGGGTTCGGGCTAGGTTTAGGGTTAGGGGACCTGGACCGTTTGAGGGTACGACAACGGTTTAGGGGGAGCGTACGTGTCAGGGCGCGTGTTAGTGTGGGCGTACGGGTTAGGATTAGGGGACGGGTGAGGGGAAGGCTTAGGGGAAGGGTTAGGGTTAGGGTTCGGGCTAGGGTTATGGTTAGGGGACGGGGACGGTTTAGTGTCCAGGTGAGGGTACGACAACGGTTTAGGGGGAGCGTACGTGTGAGGGCGCGGGTTAGTGTGGGCGTACGGGATAGGATTAGGGGACGGGTGAGGGGAAGGCTTCGGGGAAGGGCTAGGGTTACGGTTCGGGCTAGGGTTAGGGTTAGGGGACGGGGACGGTTTAGGGTCCAGGTGAGGGTACGACAACGGTTTAGGGGGAGCGTACGTGTGAGGGCGCGGGTTAGTGTGAGCGTACGGGTTAGGATTAGGGGACGGGTGAGGGGAAGGCTTCGGGGAAGTGTTAGGGTTAGGGTTCGGGCTAGGTTTAGGGTTAGGGGACCTGGACCGTTTGAGGGTACGACAACGGTTTAGGGGGAGCGTACGTGTGAGGGCGCGTGTTAGTGTGGGCGTATGGGTTAGGATTAGGGGACGGGTGAGGGGAAGGCTTCGGGGAAGGGTTATGGTTAGGGTTCGGGCTAGGGTTAGGGTTAGGGGACGGGGACGGTTTAGTGTCTAGGTGAGGGTACGACAACGGTTTAGGGGGAGCGTACGTGTGAGGGCGCGGGTTAGTGTGGGCGTACGGGTTAGGATTAGGGGACGGGTGAGGGAAAGGCTTCGGGGAAGGGCTAGGTTTAGGGTTCGGGCTAGGGTTAGGGTTAGGGGACGGGGACGGTTTAGGGTCCAGGTGAGGGTACGACAACGGTTTAGGGGGAGCGTACGTGTGAGGGCGCGGGTTAGTGTGAGCGTACGGGTTAGGATTAGGGGAGGGGTGAGGGGAAGGCTTCGGGGAAGGGTTAGGGTTAGGGTTCGGGCTAGGGTTAGGGTTAGGGGACGGGGACGGTTTAGGGTCCAGGTGAGGGTACGACAACGGTTTAGGGGGAGCGTACGTGTGAGGGCGCGGGTCAGTGTGGGCGTACGGGTTAGGATTAGGGGACGGGTGATGGGAAGGCTTCGGGGAAGGGTTAGGGTTAGAGTTCGGGCTAGGGTTAGGGTTAGGGGACGGGGACGGTTTAGGGTCCAGGTGTGGGTACGACAACGGTACAGGGGGAGCGTACGTGTGAGGGCGCGGGTTAGTGTGAGCGTACGGGTTTGGATTAGGGGACGGGTGAGGGGAAGGCTTCGGGGAAGGGTTAGGGTTAGGGTTCGGGCTAGGGTTAGGTTTAGGGGACGGGGACGGTTTAGGGTCCAGGTGAGGGTACGACAACGGTTTAGGGGGAGCGTACGTGTGAGGGTGCGGGTTAGTGTGGGCGTACGGGTTAGGATTAGGGGACGGGTGAGGGGAAGGCTTCGGGGAAGGGTTAGGGTTAGGGTTCGGGCTAGGGTTAGGGTTAGGGGAAGGGGACGGTTTAGGGTTCAGGTGAGGGTACGACAACGGTTTAGGGGGAGCGTACGTGTGAGGGCGCGGGTTAGTGTGAGCGTACGGGTTAGGATTAGGGGACGGGTGAGGGGAAGGCTTCGGGGAAGGGTTAGGGTTAGGGTTCGGGCTAGGGTTAGGGTTAGGGGACGGGGACGGTTTAGGGTCCAGGTGAGGGTACGACAACGGTTTATGGGGAGCGTACGTGTGAGGGCGCGGGTTAGTGTGAGCCTACGGGTTAGGATTAGGGGACGGGTGAGGGGAAGGCTTCGGGGAAGGGTTAGGGTCAGGTTTAGGGCTAGGGTTAGGGTTAGGGAACGGGGACGGTTTAGGGTCCAGATGAGGGTACGACAACTGTTTAGGGGGAGCGTATGTGTGAGGGCGCGGGTTAGTGTGGGCGTAAGGGTTAGGATTAGGGGACGGGTGAGGGGAAGGCTTCGGGAAAGTGTTAGGGTTAGGGTTCGGGCTAGGGTTAAGGTTAGGGGACGGGGACGGTTTAGGGTGCAGGTGAGGGTACGACAACGGTTTAGGGGGAGCGTACGTGTGAGGGCGCGTGTTAGTGTGGGCGTATGGGTTAGGATTAGGGGACGGGTGAGGGGAAGGCTTCGGGGAAGTATTAGGGTTAGGGTTCGGGCTAAGGTTAGGGTTAGGGGACGGGGACGGTTTAGGGTCCAGGTGAGGGTACGACAACGGTTTAGGGGGAGCGTACGTGTGAGGGCGCAGGTTAGTGTGGGCGTATGGGTTAGGATTAGGGGACGGGTGAGGGGAAGGCTTCGGGGAAGGGCTAGGGTTAGGGTTCGGGCTAGGGTTAGGGTTAGGGGACGGGGACAGTTTAGGGTCCAGGTGAGAGTACGACAACGGTTTAGGGGGAGCGTACATGTGAGGGCATGGGTTAGTGTGAGCGTACAGGTTAGGATTAGGGGATGGGTGAGGGGAAGGCTTCGGGGAAGGGCTAGGGTTAGGGTTTGGGCTAATGTTAGGGTTAGGGGACGGGGACGGTTTAGGGTCCAGGTGAGGGTATGACAACGGTTTAGGGGGAGCGTACGTGTGAGGGCGCGGGTTAGTGTGAGCGTACGGGTTAGGATTAGGGGACGGGTGAGGGGAAGGCTTCGGGGAAGTGTTAGGATTAGGGTTCGGGCTAGGGTTAGGGTTAGGGGACGGGGACGGTTTAGGGTCCAGGTGAGGGTACGACAACGGTTTAGGGGGAGCGTACGTGTGAGGGCGTGGGTTAGTGTGAGCGTACTTGTTAGGATTAGGGGACGGGTGAGGGGAAGGCTTCGGGTAAGTGTAAGGGTTAGGGTTCGGGCTAGGGTTAGGGTTAGGGGATGGGGACGATTTTGTGTCCAGGTGAGGGTACAACAACGGTTGAGGGGTAGCGTACGTGTGAGCGCGCGGGTTAGTGTGAGCGTACGGGTTAGGATTAGGGGACGGTTGAGGGGAAGGCTTCGGGGAAGCGTTAGGGTTAGGGTTCGGACTAGGGTTAGGGTTAGGGGACGGGGACGGATTAGTGTCCAGGTGAGGGTACGACAACGGTTTAGGGGGAGCGTACGTGTGAGGGCGTGGGTTAGTGTGACCGTACGGGTTAGGATTAGGGTACGGGTGAGGGGAAGGCTTCGGGGAAGGTTTAGGGTTAGGGTTCGGGCTAGGGTTAGGGTTAGGGGACAGGGACGGTTTAGGGTCCAGGTGAGGGTACGACAACGGTTTAGGTGGAGCGTACATGTGAGGGCGCGGGTTAGTGTGAGCTTACGGGTTAGGATTAGGGGACGGGTGAGGGGAAGGCTTCGGGGAAGGATAAGGCTTAGGGTTCGGGCTAGGGTTAGGGTTAGGGGACGGGGACTGTTTAGGGTCCAGGTGAGGGTACGACAACGGTTTAGGGGGAGCATACGTGTGAGGGCGTGGGTTAGTGTGAGCGTACGGGTTAGGATTAGGGGACGGGTGAGGGGAAGGCTTCGGGGAAGGGTTAGGGTTAGGTTTCGGGCTAGGGTTAGGGTTAGGGGATGGGGACTGTTTAGGGTCCAGGTGAGGGTACGACAATGGTTTAGGGGGAGCGTACGTGTGAGGGCGCGGGTTAGTGTGAGCCTACGGGTTAGGATTAGGGAACGGGTGAGGGGAAGGCTTCGGGGAAGGGTTAGGGTTAGGGTTCGGGCTAGGGTTAGGGTTAGGGGACAGGGACGGTTTAGGGTCCAGGTGAGGGTATCACAACGGTTTAGGGGGAGCGTACGTGTGAGGGCGCGGGTTAGTGTGAGCGTACGGGTTAGGATTAGGGGACGGGTGAGGGGAAGGCTTCGGGGAAGGGTTAGGGTTAGGGTTCGGGCTAGGGTTAGGGTTAGGGGACAGGGACGGTTTAGGGTCCAGTTGAGGGTACGACAACGGTTTAGGGGGAGCGTAAATGTGAGGGCGCGGGTTAGTGTGAGCGTACGGGTTAGGATTAGGGGACGGGTGAGGGGAAGGCTTCGGGTAAGGGTAAGGCTTAGGGTTCGGGCTAGGGTTAGGGTTAGGGGACGGGGACTGTTTAGGGTCCAGGTGAGGGTACGACAACGGTTTAGGGGGAGCGTACGTGTGAGGGCGCGGGTTAGTGTGTGCGTACGGGTTAGGATTAGGGGACGGGTGAGGGGAAGGCTTCTGGGAAGGGTTAGGGTTAGGGTTCGGGCTAGGGTTAGGGTTAGGGGACGGGGACGGTTTAGGGTCCAGGTGAGGGTACGACAACGGTTTAGGGGGAGCGTACGTGTGAGGGCGCGGGTTAGTGTGGGCGTACGGGTTAGGATTACGGGACGGGTGAGGGGAAGGCTTCGGGGAAGGGTTAGGGTTAGGGTTCGGGCTAGGGTTAGGGTTAGGGTAAGGGGACGGTTTAGAGTCCAGGTGAGGGTACGACAATCGTTTAGGGGGAGCGTATGTGTGAGGGCGCGGGTTAGTGTGAGCTTACGGGTTAGGATTAGGGGACGGGTGAGGGGACGGCTTCGGGGAAGGGTTAGGGTTAGGGTTCGGGCTAGGGTTAGGGTTAGGGAACGGGGACGGATTAGGGTCCTGGTGAGGGTACGAGAACGGTTTAGGGGGAGCGTACATGTGAGGGCGCGGGTTAGTGTGAGCGTACGGGTTAGGATTAGGGGACGGGTGAGGGGAAGGCTTCGGGGAAGGGTTAGGGTTAGGGTTCGGGCTAGGGTTAGGGTTAGGGGACGGGGACGGTTTAGGGTCCAGGTGAGGGTACGACAACGGTTTAGGGGGAGCGTACGTGTGAGGGCGCGGGTTAGTGTGAGCGTACGGTTTAGGATTAGGGGACGGGTGAGGTGAAGGCTTCGGGGAAGGGCTAGGGTTAGGGTTTGGGCTAGGGTTAGGGTTAGGGGACGGGGACGGTTTAGGGTCCAGGTGAGGGTACGACAACGGTTTAGGAGGAGCGTACGTGTGAGGGCGCGGGTTAGTGTGAGCGTACGGGTTAGGATTCGGGGACGGGTGAGGGGAAGACTTCCGGGAAGGGTTAGGGTTAGGGTTCGGGATAGGGTTAGGGTTAGGGGACGGGGACGGTTTAGGGTGCAGATGAGTGTACGACAACGGTTTAGGGGGAGCGTACGTGTGAGGGCACGGGTTAGTGTGTGCGTACGGGGTAGGATTAGGGGACGGGTGAGGGGAAGGCTTCGGGGAAGGGTTAGGTTTAGGGTTCGGGCTAGGGTTAGGGTTAGGGGACGGGGATGCTTTAGGGTCCAGGTGAGGGTACGACAACGGTTTAGGGGGAGCGTACGTGTGAGGGCGCGGGTTAGTGTGGGCGTACGGGTTAGGATTACGGGACGGGTGAGGGGAAGGCTTCGGGGAAGGGTTAGGGTTAGGGTTCGGGCTAGGGTTAGGGTTAGGGGAAGGGGACGGTTTAGGGTCCAGGTGAGGGTACGACAACGGTTTAGGGGGAGCGTACGTGTGAGGGCGCGGGTTAGTGTGAGCGTACGGGTTAGGATTAGGGGACGGGTGAGGTGAAGGCTTCGGGGAAGGGCTAGGGTTAGGGTTTGGGCTAGGGTTAGGGTTAGGGGACGGGGACGGTTTAGGGTCCAGGTGAGGGTACGACAACGGTTTAGGAGGAGCGTACGTGTGACGGCGCGGGTTAGTGTGAGCGTACGGGTTAGGATTCGGGGACGGGTGAGGGGAAGGCTTCCGGGAAGGGTTAGGGTTAGGGTTCGGGATAGGGTTAGGGTTAGGGGACGGGGACGGTTTAGGGTGCAGATGAGTGTACGACAACGGTTTAGGGGGAGCGTACGTGTGAGGGCGCGGGTTAGTGTGTGCGTACGGGTTAGGATTAGGGGACGGGTGAGGGGAAGGCTTCGGGGAAGGGTTAGGGTTAGGGTTCGGGCTAGGGTTAGGGTTAGGGGACGGGGACGGTTTAGGGTCCAGGTGAGGGTACGACAACGGTTTAGGGGGAGCGTACGTGTGAGGGCGCGGGTTAGTGTGGGCGTACGGGTTAGGATTAGGGGACGGGTGAGGGGAAGGCTTCGGAGAAGGGTTAGGGTTAGGGTTCGGGCTAGGGTTAGGGTTAGGGGAAGGGGACGGTTTAGGGTCCAGGTGAGGGTACGACAACGGTTTAGGGGGAGCGTACGTGTGAGGGCGCGGGTTAGTGTGAGCGTACGGGTTACGATTAGGACACGGGTGAGGGGAAGGCTTCGGGGAAGGTTTAGGGTTAGGGTTCGGGCTAGGGTTAGGGTTAGGGGACGGGGACGGTTTAGGGTCCAGGTGAGGGTACGACAACGGTTTAGGGGGAGCGTACGTGTGAGGGCGCGGGTTAGTGTGGGCGTACGGGTTAGGATTAGGGGACGGGTGAGGGGAAGGCTTCGGAGAAGGGTTAGGGTTAGGGTTCGGGCTAGGGTTAGGGTTAGGGGAAGGGGACGGTTTAGAGTCCAGGTGAGGGAACGACAACGGTTTAGGGGGAGCGTACGTGTGAGGGCGCGGGTCAGTGTGAGCGTACGGGTTAGGAGTAGGGGACGGGTGAGGGGAAGGCTTCGGGGAAGGGTTAGGGTTAGGGTTCGGGCTAGGGTTAGGGTTAGGGGACGGGGACGGTTTAGGGTCCAGGTGAGGGTACGACAACGGTTTAGGGGGAGCGTACGTGTGAGGGCGCTGGTCAGTGTGGGCGTACGGGTTAGGATTAGGGGACGGGTGATGGGAAGGCTTCGGGGAAGGGTTAGGGTTAGAGTTCGGGCTAGGGTTAGGGTTAGGGGACGGGGACGGTTTAGGGTCCAGGTGTGGGTACGACAACGGTTTAGGGGGAGCGTACGTGTGAGGGCGCGGGTTAGTGTGAGCGTACGGGTTTGGATTAGGGGACGGGTGAGGGGAAGGCTTCGGGGAAGGGTTAGGGTTAGGGTTCGGGCTAGGGTTAGGGTTAGGGGACGGGGACGGTTTAGGGTCCAGGTGAGGGTACGACAACGGTTTAGGGGGAGCGTACGTGTGAGGGTGCGGGTTAGTGTGGGCGTATGGGTTAGGATTCGGGGACGGGTGAGGGGAAGGTTACGGGGAAGGGTTAGGGTTAGGGTTCGGGCTAGGGTTAGGGTTAGGGGAAGGGGACGGTTTAGGGTCCAGGTGAGGGTACGACAACGGTTTAGGGGGAGCGTACGTGTGAGGGCGCGGGTTAGTGTGAGCGTACGGGTTAGGATTAGGGGACGGGTGAGGGGAAGGCTTCGGGGAAGGGTTAGGGTTAGGGTTCGGGCTAGGGTTAGGGTTAGGGGACGGGGACGGTTTAGGGTCCAGGTGAGGGTACGACAACGGTTTAGGGGGAGCGTACGTGTGAGGGCGCGGGTTAGTGTGAGCGTACGATTTAGGATTAGGGGACGGGTGAGGGGAAGGCTTCGGGGAAGGGTTAGGGTCAGGTTTAGGGCTAGGGTTAGGGTTAGGGAACGGGGACGGTTTAGGGTCCAGATGAGGGTACGACAACTGTTTAGGGGGAGCGTATGTGTGAGGGCGCGGGTTAGTGTGGGCGTAAGGGTTAGGATTAGGGGACGGGTGAGGGGAAGGCTTCGGGAAAGTGTTAGGGTTAGGGTTCGGGCTAGGGTTAAGGTTAGGGGACGGGGACGGTTTAGGGTCCAGGTGAGGGTACGACAACGGTTTAGGGGGAGCGTATGTGTGAGGGCGCGTGTTAGTGTGGGCGTATGGGTTAGGATTAGGGGACGGGTGAGGGGAAGGATTCGGGGAAGTGTTAGGGTTAGGGTTCGGGCTAGGGTTAGGGTTAGGGGACGGGGACGGTTTAGGGTCCAGGTGAGGGTACGACAACGTTTTAGGGGGAGCGTACGTGTGAGGGCGCGGGTTAGTGTGGGCGTATGGGTTACGATTAGGGGACGGGTGAGGGGAAGGCTTCGGGGAAGGGCTAGGGTTACGGTTCGGGCTAGGGTTAGGGTTAGGGGACGGGGACAGTTTAGGGTCCAGGTGAGAGTACGACAACGGTTTAGGGGGAGCGTACGTGTGAGGGCACGGGTTAGTGTGAGCGTACAGGTTAGGATTAGGGGACGGGTGAGGGGAAGGCTTCGGGGAAGGGCTAGGGTTAGGGTTTGGGCTAGGGTTAGGGTTAGGGGACGGGGACGGTTTAGGGTCCAGGTGAGGGTATGACAACGGTTTAGGGGGAGCGTACGTGTGAGGGCGCGGGTTAGTGTGAGCGTACGGGTTAGGATTAGGGGACGGGTGAGGGGAAGGCTTCGGGGAAGGGTTAGGATTAGGGTTCGGGCTTGGTTTAGGGTTAGGGGACGGGGACGGTTTAGGGTCCAGGTGAGGGTACGACAACGGTTTAGGGGGAGCGTACGTGTGAGGGCGTGGGTTAGTGTGAGCGTACTTGTTAGGATTAGGGGACTGGTGAGGTGAAGGCTTCGGGTAAGTGTAAGGGTTAGGGTTCGGGCTAGGGTTAGGGTTAGGGGATGGGGACGATTTAGTGTCCAGGTGAGGGTACAACAACGGTTGAGGGGGAGCGTACGTGTGAGCGCGCGGGTTAGTGTGAGCGTACGGGTTAGGATTAGGGGACGGTTGAGGGGAAGGCTTCGGGGAAGGGTTAGGGTTAGGGTTCGGGCTAGGGTTAGGTTTAGGGGACAGGGACGGTTTAGGGTCCAGGTGAGGGTACGACAACGGTTTAGGGGGAGCGTACATGTGAGGGCGCGGGTTAGTGTGAGCGTACGGGTTAGGATTAGGGGACGGGTGAGGGGAAGGCTTCGGGGAAGGATAAGGCTTAGGGTTCGGGCTAGGGTTAGGGTTAGGGGACGGGGACTGTTTAGGGTCCAGGTGAGGGTACGACAACGGTTTAGGGGGAGCAAAAGTGTGAGGGCGTGGGTTAGTGTGAGCGTACGGGTTAGGATTAGGGGACGGGTGAGGGGAAGGCTTCGGGGAAGGGTTAGGGTTAGGGTTCGGGCTAGGGTTAGGGTTAGGGGATGGGGACTGTTTAGGGTCCAGGTGAGGGTACGACAATGGTTTAGGGGGAGCGTACGTGTGAGGGCGCGGGTTAGTGTGAGCCTACGGGTTAGGATTAGGGGACGGGTGAGGGGAAGGCTTCGGGGAAGGGTTAGGGTTAGGGTTCGGGCTAGGGTTAGGGTTAGGGGACAGGGACGGTTTAGGGTCCAGGTGAGGGTACGACAACGGTTTAGGGGGAGCGTACGTGTGAGGGCGCGGGTTAGTGTGAGCGTACGGGTTAGGATTAGGGGACGGGTGAGGGGAAGGCTTCGGGGAAGGGTTAGGGTTAGGGTTCGGGCTAGGGTTAGGGTTAGGGGACCTGGACAGTTTGAGGGTACGACAACGGTTTAGGGGGAGCGTACGTGTCAGGGCGCGTGTTAGTGTGGGCGTACGGGTTAGGATTAGGGGACGGGTGAGGGGAAGGCTTAGGGGAAGGGTTAGGGTTAGGGTTCGGGCTAGGGTTAGGGTTAGGGGACGGGGACGGTTTAGTGTCCAGGTGAGGGTACGACAACGGTTTAGGGGGAGCGTACGTGTGAGGGCGCGGGTTAGTGTGGGCGTACGGGATAGGATTAGGGGACGGGTGAGGGGAAGGCTTCGGGGAAGGGCTAGGGTTAGGGTTCGGGCTAGGGTTAGGGTTAGGGGACGGGGACGGTTTAGGGTCCAGGTGAGGGTACGACAACGGTTTAGGGGGTGCGTAAGTGTGAGGGCGCGGGTTAGTGTGAGCGTACGGGTTAGGATTAGGGGACGGGTGAGGGGAAGGCTTCGGGGAAGGGTTAGGGTTAGGGTTCGGGCTAGGTTTAGGGTTAGGGGACCTGGTCCGTTTGAGGGTACGACAACGGATTAGGGGGAGCGTACGTGTGAGGGCACGTGTTAGTGTGGGCGTACGGGTTAGAATTAGGGGACGGGTGAGGGGAAGGCTTCGGGGAAGGGCTAGGGTTAGGGTTTGGGCTAGGGTTAGGGTTAGGGGACGGGGACGGTTTAGGGTCCAGGTGAGGGTACGACAACGGTTTAGGAGGAGCGTACCTGTGACGGCGCGGGTTAGTGTGAGCGTACGGGTTAGGATTCGGGGACGGGTGAGGGGAAGGCTTCCGGGAAGGGTTAGGGTTAGGGTTCGGGATAGGGTTAGGGTTAGGGGACGGGGACGGTTTAGGGTGCAGATGAGTGTACGACAACGGTTTAGGGGGAGCGTACGTGTGAGGGCGCGGGTTAGTGTGTGCGTACGGGTTAGGATTAGGGGACGGGTGAGGGGAAGGCTTCGGCGAAGGGTTAGGGTTAGGGTTCGGGCTAGGCTTAGGGTTAGGGGACGGGGACGGTTTAGGGTCCAGGTGAGGGTACGACAACGGTTTAGGGGGAGCGTACGTGTGAGGGCGCGGGTTAGTGTGGGCGTACGGGTTAGGATTACGGGCCTGGTGAGGGGAAGGCTTCGGGGAAGGGTTAGGGTTAGGGTTCGGGCTAGGGTTACGGTTAGGGGAAGGGGACGGTTTAGAGTCCAGGTGAGGGTACGACAATGGTTTAGGGGGAGCGTACGTGTGAGGGCGCGGGTTAGTGTGAGCGTACGGGTTAGGATTAGGGGACGGGTGAGGGGAAGGCTTCGGGGAAGGGTTAGGGTTAGGGTTCGGGCTAGGGTTAGGGTTAGGGAACGGGGACGGATTAGGGTTCAGGTGAGGGTACGACAACGGTTTAGGGGGAGCGTATGTGTGAGGGCGCGGGTTAGTGTGAGCGTATGGGTTAGGATTAGGGGACGGGTGAGGGAAAGGCTTCGGGGAAGGGTTAGGGTCAGGTTTAGGGCTCGGGTTAGGGTTAGGGGACGGGGACGGTTTAGGGTCCAGGTGAGGGTACGACAACTGTTTAGGGGGAGCGTACGTGTGAGGGCGCGGGATAGTGTGGGCGTAAGGGTTAGGATTAGGGGACGGGTGAGGGGAAGGCTTCGGGGAAGGGTTAGGGTTAGGGTTCGGGCTAGGGTTAGGGTTAGGGGACGGGGACGGTTTAGGGTCCAGGTGAGGGTACGACAACGGTTTAGGGGGAGCGTACGTGTGAGGGCGCGGGTTAGTGTGAGCGTACGGGTTAGGATTAGGGGACGGGTGAGGGGAAGGCTTCGGGGAAGGGTTAGGGTTAGGGTTCGGGGTAGGGTTAGGGTTAGGGGACGGGGACAGTTTAGGGTCCAGGTGAGGGTACAACAACGGTTTAGGGGGAGCGTACGTTTGAGGGCTCGGGTTAGTGTGAGCGTACGGGTTAGGATTAGGGGACGGGTGAGGGGAAGGCTTCGGGGAAGGGCTAGGGTTAGGGTTTGGGCTAGTGTTAGGGCTGGGAACGGGGACGGTTTAGGGTCCAGGTGAGGGTACGACAACGGTTTAGGGGGAGCGTACGTGTGAGGGCGCGGGTCAGTGTGAGCGTACGGGTTAGGATTAGGGGACGGGTGAGGGGAAGGCTTCGGGGAAGGGTTAGGGTTAGGGTTCGGGCTAGGGTTAGGGTTAGGGGACGGGGACGGTTTAGGGTCCAGGTGAGGGTACGACAACGGTTTAGGGGGAGCGTACGTGTGAGGGCGCGGGTCAGTGTGGGCGTACGGGTTAGGATTAGGGGACAGGTGATGGGAAGGCTTCGGGGAAGGGTTAGGGTTAGAGTTCGGGCTAGGGTTAGGGTTAGGGGACGGGGACGGTTTAGGGTCCAGGTGTGGGTACGACAACGGTTTAGGGGGAGCGTACGTGAGAGGGCGCGGGTTAGTGTGAGCGTACGGGTTTGGATTAGGGGACGGGTGAGGGGAAGGCTTCGGGGAAGGGTTAGAGTTAGGGTTCGGGCTAGGGTTAGGGTTAGGGGACGGGGACGGTTTAGGGTCCAGGTAAGGGTACGACAACGGTTTAGGGGGAGCGTACGTGTGAGGGCGCGGGTTAGTGTGGGCGTACGGGTTAGGATTAGGGGACGGGTGAGGGGAAGGCTTCGGGGAAGGGTTAGGGTTAGGGTTCGGGCTAGGGTTAGGGTTAGGGGACGGGGACGGTTTAGGGTCCAGGTGAGGGTACGACAACGGTTTAGGGGGAGCGTACGTGCGAGGGCGCGGGTTAGTGTGGGCGTACGGTTTAAGATTAGGGGACGGGTGAGGGGAAGGCTTCGGGGAAGGGTTAGGGTTAGGGTTCGGGCTAGGGTTAGGGTTAGGGGACGGGGACGGTTTAGGGTCCAGGTGAGGGTACGACAACGGTTTAGGGGGAGCGTACGTGTGAGGGCGCGGGTTAGTGTGGTCGTACGGGTTAGGATTAGGGGACGGGTGAGGGGAAGGCTTCGGGGAAGGGTTAGGGTTAGGGTTCGGGCTAGGGTTAGGGTTAGGGGACGGGGACGGTTTAGGGTCCAGGTGAGGGTACGACAACGGTTTAGGGGGAGCGTACGTGTGAGGGCGCGGGTTAGTGTGGGCGTACGGGTTAGGGTTAGGGTTCGTGTGAGGGGAAGGCTTCGGGGAAGTGTTAGGGTTAGGGTTCGGGCTAGGGTTAGGGTTAGGGGAAGGGGACGGTTTACGGTCCAGGTGAGGGTACGACAACGGTTTAGGGGGAGCGTACGTGTGAGGGCGCGGGTTAGTGTGAGCGTACGGGTTAGGATTAGGGGACGGGTGAGGGGAAGGCTTCGGGGAAGGGTTAGGGTTAGGCTTCGGGCTAGGGTTAGGGTTAGGGGACGGGGACGGTTTAGGGTCCAGGTGAGGGTACGACAACGGTTTAAGGGGAGCGTACGTGTGAGGGCGCGGGTTAGTGTGAGCGTACGGGTTAGGATTAGGGGACGGGTGAGGGGAAGGCTTCGGGGAAGGGTTAGGGTCAGGTTTAGGGCTAGGGTTAGGGTTAGGGGACGGGGACGGTTTAGGGTCCAGGTGAGGGTACGACAACGGTTTAGGGGGAGCGTACGTGTGAGGGCGCGGGTTAGTGTGGTCGTACGGGTTAGGATTAGGGGACGGGTGAGGGGAAGGCTTCGGGGAAGGGTTAGGGTTAGGGTTCGGGCTAGGGTTAGGGTTAGGGGACGGGGACGGTTTAGGGTCCAGGTGAGGGTACGACAACGGTTTAGGGGGAGCGTACGTGTGAGGGCGCGGGTTAGTGTGGGCGTACGGGTTAGGATTAGGGTTCATGTGAGGGGAAGGCTTCGGGGAAGGGTTAGGGTTAGGGTTCGGGCTAGGGTTAGGGTTAGGGGAAGGGGACGGTTTAGGGTCCAGGTGAGGGTACGACAACGGTTTAGGGGGAGCGTACGTGTGAGGGCGCGGGTTAGTGTGAGCGTACGGGTTAGGATTAGGGGACGGGTGAGGGGAAGGCTTCGGGGAAGGGTTAGGGTTAGGGTTCGGGCTAGGGTTAGGGTTAGGGGACGGGGACGGTTTAGGGTCCAGGTGAGGGTACGACAACGGTTTAGGGGGAGCGTACGTGTGAGGGTGCGGGTTAGTGTGAGCGTACGGGTTAGGAATAGGGGACGGGTGAGGGGAAGGCTTCGGGGAAGGGTTAGGGTTAGGGTTCGGGCTAGGGTTAGGGTTATGGCACGGGGACGGTTTAGGGTCCAGGTGAGGGTACGACTACGGTTTAGGAGGAGCGTACGTGTGAGGGCGTGGGTTAGTGTGAGCGTAAGGGTTAGGATTAGGGGACGCGTGAGGGGAAGGCTTCGGGGAAGGGTTAGGGTTAGGGTTCGGGCTAGGGTTAGGGTTAGGGGACGGGGTCTGTTTAGGGTCCAGGTGTGGGTACGACAACGGTTTAGGGGGAGCGTACGTGTGAGGGCGCGGGTTAGTGTGAGAGTACAGGTTAGGATTAGGGGACGGGTGAGGGGAAGGCTTCGGGGAAGGGTTAGGGTTAGGGTTCGGGCTAGGGTTAGGGTTAGGGGACGGGGACTGTTTAGGGTCCAGGTGAGGGTACGACTACGGTTTAGTGGGAGCGTACGTGTGAGGGCGCGGGTTAGTGTGAGCGTACGGGTTAGGAATAGGGGCCGGGTGAGGGGAAGGCTTCGGGGAAGGGTTAGGGTTACGGTTCGGGCTAGGGTTAGGGTTAGGGGACGGGGACGGTTTAGGGTCCAGGTGAGGGTACGACAACGGTTTAGGGGGAGCGTACGTGTGAGGGCGCTGGTTAGTGTGACCGTACGGGTTAGGATTAGGGGACGGGTGAGGGGAAGGCTTCGGGGAAGGGGTAGGGTTAGGGTTCGGGCTAGGGTTAGGGTTAGGGGACGGGGACAGTTTAGGGTCCAGTTGAGGGTACGACAACGGTTTAGGGGGAGCGTACGCGTGAGGGCGCGGGTTAGTGTGAGCGTACGGGTTAGGATTAGGGGACGGGTGAGGGGAAGGCTTCGGGGAAGTGTTAGGGTTAGGGTTCGGGCTAGGGTTAGGGTTAGGGTACGGGGACGGTTTAGGGTCCAGGTGAGGGTACGACAACGGTTTCGGGCGAGCGTACGTGTGAGGGCGCGGGTTAGTGTGAGCGTACGGGTTAGGATTAGGGGACGGGTGAGGGGAAGGCTTCGGGGAAGGTTTAGGGTTAGGGTTCGGGCTAGGGTTAGGGTTAGGGGACGGGGACGGTTTAGGGTCCAGGTGAGGGTACGACAACGGTTTAGGGGTAGCGTACGTGTGAGGGCGCGGGTTAGTGTGAGCGTACGGGTTAGGAATAGGGGACGGGTGAGGGGAAGGCTTCGGGGAAGGGTTAGGGTTAGGGTTCGGGCTAGGGTTAGGGTTAGGGGACGGGAACTGTTTAGGGTCCAGGTGAGGGTACGACTACGGTTTAGTGGGAGCGTACGTGTGAGGGCGCGGGTTAGTGTGAGCGTACGGGTTAGGAATAGGGGCCGGGTGAGGGGAAGGCTTCGGGGAAGGGTTAGGGTTACGGTTCGGGGTAGGGTTAGGGTTAGGGGACGGGGACGGTTTAGGGTCCAGGTGAGGATACGACAACGGTTTAGGGGGAGCGTACGTGTGAGGGCGCGGGTTAGTGTGACCGTACGGGTTAGGATTAGGGGACGGGTGAGGGGAAGGCTTCGGGGAAGGGGTAGGGTTAGGGTTCGGGCTAGGGTTAGGGTTAGGGGACGGGGACAGTTTAGGGTCCAGTTGAGGGTACGACAACGGTTTAGGGGGAGCGTACGCGTGAGGGCGCGGGTTAGTGTGAGCGTACGGGTTAGGATTAGGGGACGGGTGAGGGGAAGGCTTCGGGGAAGTGTTAGGGTTAGGGTTCGGGCTAGGGTTAGGGTTAGGGGACGGGGACGGTTTAGGGTCCAGGTGAGGGTACGACAACGGTTTCGGGGAAGCGTACGTGTGAGGGCGCGGGTTAGTGTGAGCGTACGGGTTAGGATTAGGGGACGGGTGAGGGGAAGGCTTCGGGGAAGGTTTAGGGTTAGGGTTCGGGCTAGGGTTAGGGTTAGGGGACGGGGACGGTTTAGGGTCCAGGTGAGGGTACGACAACGGTTTAGGGTGAGCGTACGTGTGAGGGCGCGGGTTAGTGTGAGCGTACGGGTTAGGATTAGGGGACGGGTGAGGGGAAAGCTTCGGGGAAGGGTTAGGGTTAGGGTTCGGGCTAGGGTTAGGGTTAGGGGACGGGGACAGTTTAGGGTCCAGGTGAGGGTATGACAACGGTTTACGGGAAGCGTACGTGTGAGGGCGTGGGTTAGTGTGAGCGTACGGTTAGGATTAGTGGACGGGTGAGGGGAAGGCTTCGGGGAAGTGTTAGGGTTAGGGTTTGGGCTAGGGTTAGAGTTAGGGGACGGGGACGGTTTAGGGTCCAGGTGAGGGTACGACAACGGTTTAGGAGGAGCGTACGTGTGAGCGCGCGGGTTAGTGTGAGCGTATGGGTTAGGATTAGGGGACGGGTGAGGGGAAGGCTTCGGGGAAGTGGTAGGGTTAGGGTTCGGCCTAGGGTTAGGGTTAGGCACGGGGACGGTTTAGGGTCCAGATGAGGGTACGACAACGGTTTAGGGGGAGTGTACGTGTGAGGGCGCGGGTTAGTGTGGGCGTACGGGTTAGGATTATGGGACGGGTGAGGGGAAGGCTTCGGGAAGGGTTAGGGTTCGGGCTAGGGTTAGGGTTAGGGGACGGGGACGGTTTAGGGTCCTAGTGAGGGTACGACAACGGTTTAGGGGGAACGTACATGTGAGGGCGCGGGTTAGTGTGAGCGTACGGGTTAGGATTAGGGGACGGGTGAGGGGAAGGCTTCGGGGAAGGGTTAGGGTTAGGGTTCGGGCTAGGGTTAGGGTTAGGGGATGGGGACGGTTTAGGGTCCAGGTGAGTGTACGACAACGGTTTAGGGGGCGCGTACGTGTGAGGGCGCGGGTTAGTGTGGGCGTACGGGTTAGGATTATGGGACGGGTGAGGGGAAGGCTTCGGGGCAGGGTTAGGGTTAGGGTTCGGGCTAGGGTTAGGGTTAGGTGACGGGGACGGTTTAGGGTCCAGGTGAGGGTACGACAACGGTTTAGGGGGAGCGTACGTGTGAGGGCGCGGGTTAGTGTGAGCGTACGGGTTAGGATTAGAGAACGGGTGAGAGGAAGGCTTCGGGGAAGGGTTAGGGTTAGGGTTCGGGATAGGGTTAGGGTTAGGGGACGGGGACGGTTTAGGGTCCAGGTGAGTGTACGACAACGGTTTAGGGGGAGCGTACGTGTGAGGGCACGGGTTAGTGTGAGCCTACGGGTTAGGATTAGGGGACGGGTGAGGGGAAGGCTTCGGGGAAGGGTTAGGGTTAGGGTTCGGGCTAGGGTTAGGGTTAGGGGACGGGGACGGTTTAGGGTCCAGGTGAGGGTACGACAACGGTTTAGGGGGAGCGTACGTGTGAGGGCGCGGGTTAGTGTGAGCCTACGGGTTAGGATTAGGGGACGGGTGAGGGGAAGGCTTCGGGGAAGGGTTAGGGTTAGGGTTCGGGCTAGGGTTAGGGTTAGGGGACGGGGACGGTTTAGGGTCCAGGTGAGGGTACGACAACGGTTTAGGGGGAGCGTACATGTGAGGGCGCCGGTTAGTGTGAGCGTACGGGTTAGGATTAGGGGACGGGTGAGGGGAAGGCTTTGGGGAAGGGTAAGGCTTAGGGTTCGGGCTAGGGTTAGGGTTAGGGGATGGGGACTGTTTAGGGTCCAGGTGAGGGTACGACAACGGTTTAGGGGGAGCGTACGTGTGAGGGCGTGGGTTAGTGTGAGCGTACGGGTTAGGATTAGGGGACGGGTGAGGGGAAGGCTTCGGGAAAGGGTTAGGGTTAGGTTTCGGGCTAGGGTTAGGGTTAGGGGACAGGGACTGTTTAAGGTCCAGGTGAGGGTACGACAACGGTTTACGGGGAGCATACGTGTGAGGGCGTGTGTTAGTGTGAGCGTACGGGTTAGGATTAGGGGACGGGTGAGGGGAAGGCTTCGGGGAAGGGTTAGGGTTAGGGTTCGGGCTAGGGTTAGGGTTAGGGGATGGGGACTGTTTAGGGTCCAGGTGAGGGTACGACAATGGTTTAGGGGGAGCGTACGTGTGAGGGCGCAGGTTAGTGTGAGCCTACGGGTTAGGATTAGGGGACGGGTGAGGGGAAGGTTTCGGGGAAGGGTTAGGGTTAGGGTTCGGGCTAGGGTTAGGGTTAGGGGACGGGGACGGTTTAGGGTCCAGGTGAGGGTATGACAACGGTTTAGGGGGAGCGTACGTTTGAGGGCGCGGGTTAGTGTGAGCGTACGGGTTAGGATTAGGGGACGGGTGAGGGGAAGGCTTCGGGGATGGGTTAGGGTTAGGGTTCGGGCTAGGGTTAGGGTTAGGGGACGGGGACGGTTTCGGGTTCAGGTGAGGGTACGACAACGGTTTAGGGGGAGCGTACGTGTGAGGGCGCGGGTTAGTGTGAGCGTACGGGTTAGGATTAGGGGACGGGTGAGGGGAAGGCTTCGGGGAAGGGTTAGGGTTAGGGTTCGGGCTTGGTTTAGGGTTAGGGGACGGGGACGGTTTAGGGTCCAGATGAGGGTACGACAACGGTTTAGGGGGAGCGTACGTGTGAGCGCGCGGGTTAGTGTGAGCGTACGGGTTAGGATTAGGGGACGGTTGAGGGGAAGGCTTCGGGGAAGGGTTAGGGTTAGGGTTCGGGCTAGGGTTAGGGTTAGGGGACGGGGACGGATTAGGGTTCAGGTGAGGGTACGACAACGGTTTAGGGGGAGCGTACGTGTGAGGGCGTGGGTTAGTGTGAGCGTACGGGTTAGGATTAGGGTACGGGTGAGGGGAAGGCTTCGGGGAAGGGTTAGGGTTAGGGTTCGGGCTAGGGTTAGGGTTAGGTGACGGGGACGGTTTAGGTTCCAGGAGAGTGTACGACAATGGTTTAGGGGGAGCGTACGTGTGAGGGCGTGGGTTAGTGTGAGCGTACGGGTTAGGATTAGGGGACGGGTGAGGGGAAGGCTTCGGGGAATTGTTAGGGTTAGGTTTCGGGCTAGGGTTAGGGTTAGGGGACGGGGACGGTTTAGGGTCCAGGTGAGGGTACGACAACGGTTTAGGGGGAGCGTACGTGTGAGGGCGCGGGTTAGTGTGAGCGTACGGGTTAGGATTAGGGGACGGGTGAGGGGAAGGCTTCGGGGAAGGGTTAGGGTTAGGGTTCGGGCTAGGGTTAGGGTTAGGGGACGGGGACGGTTTAGGGTCCAGGTGAGGGTACGACAACGGTTTAGGGGGAGCGTACGTGTGAGGGCGCCGGTTAGTGTGAACGTACGGGTTAGGATTAGGGGACGGGTGAGGGGAAGGCTTTGGGGAAGGGTAAGGCTTAGGGTTCGGGCTAGGGTTAGGGTTAGGGGATGGGGACTGTTTAGGGTCCAGGTGAGGGTACGACAACGGTTTAGGGGGAGCGTACGTGTGCGGGCGTGGGTTAGTGTGAGCGTACGGGTTAGGATTAGGGGACGGGTGAGGGGAAGGCTTCGGGAAAGGGTTAAGGTTAGGATTCGGGCTAGGGTTAGGGTTAGGGGACAGGGACTGTTTAAGGTCCAGGTGAGGGTACGACAAGGTTTACGGGGAGCATACGTGTGAGGGCGTGCGTTAGTGTGAGCGTACGGGTTAGGATTAGGGGACGGGTGAGGGGAAGGCTTCGGGGAAGGGTTAGGGTTAGGGTTCGGGCTAGGGTTAGGGTTAGGGGATGGGGACTGTTTAGGGTCCAGGTGAGGGTACGACAATGGTTTAGGGGGAGCGTACGTGTGAGGGCGCGGGTTAGTGTGAGCCTACGGGTTAGGATTAGGGGACGGGTGAGGGGAAGGCTTCGGGGAAGGGTTAGGGTTAGGGTTCGGGCTAGGGTTAGGGTTAGGGGACGGGGACGGTTTAGGGTCCAGGTGAGGGTATGACAACGGTTTAGGGGGAGCGTACGTTTGACGGCGCGGGTTAGTGTGAGCGTACGGGTTAGTATTAGGGGACAGGTGTAGGGAAGGCTTCGGGGATGGGTTAGGGTTAGGGTTCGGGCTAGGGTTAGGGTTAGGGGACGGGGACGGTTTCGGGTTCAGGTGAGGGTACGACAACGGTTTAGGGGGAGCGTACGTGTGAGGGCGCGGGTTAGTGTGAGCGTACGGGTTAGGATTAGGGGACGGGTGAGGGGAAGGCTTCGGGGAAGGGTTAGGGTTAGGTTTCGGGCTAGGGTTAGGTTTAGGGGACGGGGACGGTTTAGGGTCCAGGTGAGGGTACGACAACGGTTTAGGGGGAGCGTACGTGTGAGGGCGCGGGTTAGTGTGAGCGTACGGGTTAGGATTAGGGGACGGGTGAGGGGAAGGCTTCGGGGAATTGTTAGGGTTAGGTTTCGGGCTAGGGTTAGGGTTAGGGGACGGGGACGGTTTAGGGTCCAGGTGAGGGTACGACAACGGTTTAGGGGGAGCGTACGTGTGAGGGCGCGGGTTAGTGTGAGCGTACGGGTTAGGATTAGGGGACGGGTGAGTGGAAGGCTTCGGGGAAGGGTTAGGGTTAGGGTTCGGGCTAGGGTTAGGGTTAGGGGACGGGGACGGTTTAGGGTCCAGGTGAGGGTACGACAACGGTTTAGGGGGAGCGTACGTGTGAGGGCGCGGGTTAGTGTGAGCGTACGGGTTAGGATTAGGGGACGGGTGAGGGGAAGGCTTCGGGAAAGGGTTAGGGTTAGGATTCGGGCTAGGGTTAGGGTTAGGGGACAGGGACTGTTTAAGGTCCAGGTGAGGGTACGACAAGGTTTACGGGGAGCATACGTGTGAGGGCGTGCGTTAGTGTGAGCGTACGGGTTAGGATTAGGGGACGGGTGAGGGGAAGGCTTCGGGGAAGTGTTAGGGTTAGGTTTCGGGCTAGGGTTAGGGTTAGGGGATGGGGACTGTTTAGGGTCCAGGTGAGGGTACGACAATGGTTTAGGGGGAGCGTACGTGTGAGGGCGCGGGTTAGTGTGAGCCTACGGGTTAGGATTAGGGGACGGGTGAGGGGAAGGCTTCGGGGAAGGGTTAGGGTTAGGGTTCGGGCTAGGGTTAGGGTTAGGGGACGGGGACGGTTTAGGGTCCAGGTGAGGGTATGACAACGGTTTAGGGGGAGCGTACGTTTGAGGGCGCGGGTTAGTGTGAGCGTACGGGTTAGTATTAGGGGACAGGTGAGGGGAAGGCTTCGGGGATGGGTTAGGGTTAGGGTTCGGGCTAGGGTTAGGGTTAGGGGACGGGGACGGTTTCGGGTTCAGGTGAGGGTACGACAACGGTTTAGGGGGAGCGTACGTGTGAGGGCGCGGGTTAGTGTGAGCGTACGGGTTAGGATTAGGGGACGGGTGAGGGGAAGGCTTCGGGGAAGGGTTAGGATTAGGGTTCGGGCTTGGTTTAGGGTTAGGGGACGGGGACGGTTTAGGGTCCAGATGAGGGTACGACAACGGTTTAGGGGGAGCGTACGTGTGAGCGCGCGGGTTAGTGTGAGCGTACGGGTTAGGATTAGGGGACGGTTGAGGGGAAGGCTTCGGGGAAGGGTTAGGGTTAGGGTTCGGGCTAGGGTTAGGGTTAGGGGACGGGGACGGATTAGGGTCCAGGTGAGGGTATGACAACGGTTTAGGAGGAGCGTACGTGTGAGGGCGTGGGTTAGTGTGAACGTACGGGTTAGGATTAGGGTACGGGTGAGGGGAAGGCTTCGGGGAAGGGTTAGGGTTAGGGTTCGGGCTAGGGTTAGGGTTAGGTGACGGGGACGGTTTAGGTTCCAGGAGAGGGTACGACAATGGTTTAGGGGGAGCGTACGTGTGAGGGCGTGGGTTAGTGTGAGCGTACGGGTTAGGATTAGGGGACGGGTGAGGGGAAGGCTTCGGGGAATTGTTAGGGTTAGGGTTCGGGCTAGGGTTAGGGTTAGGGGACGGGGACGGTTTAGGGTCCAGGTGAGGGTACGACAACGGTTTACGGGGAGCGTACGTGTGAGGGCGCGGGTTAGTGTGAGCGTACGGGTTAGGATTAGTGGACGGGTGAGGGGAAGGCTTCGGGGAAGGTTTAGGGTTAGGGTTCGGGCTAGGGTTAGGGTTTGGGGACGGGGACGGTTTAGGGTCCAGGTGAGGGTACGACAACGGTTTAGGGGGAGCGTACGTGTGAGGGCGTGGGTTAGTGTGAGCGTACGGGTTAGGATTAGGGGACGGGTGAGGGGAAGGCTTCGGGGAAGGTTTAGGGTTAGGGTTCGGGCTAGGGTTAGGGTTAGGGGATGGGGACGGTTTAGGGTCCAGGTGAGGGTACGACAACGGTTTAGGGGGAGCGTACGTGTGAGGGCGCGGGTTAGTGTGAGCGTACGGGTTAGGATTAGGGGACGGGTGAGGGGAAGGCTTCGGGGAAGGGTTAGGGTTAGGGTTCGGGCTAGGGTTAGGGTTAGGGTACGGGGACGGTTTAGGGTCCAGGTGAGGGTACGACAACGGTTTAGGGGGAGCGTACATGTGAGGGCGCGGGTTAGTGTGAGCGTACGGGTTAGGATTAGGGACGGGTGAGAGGAAGGCTTCGGGGAAGGGTTAGGGTTAGGGTTCGGGCTAGGGTTAGGGTTAGGGTACGGGGACTGTTTAGGGTCCAGGTGAGGGTACGACAACGGTTTAGGGGGAGCGTACGTGTGAGGGCGCGGGTTAGTGTGGGCGTACGGGTTTGGATTAGGGGACGGGTGAGGGGAAGGCTTCGGGGAAGCGTTAGGGTTAGGGTTCGGGCTAGGTTTAGGGTTAGGGGACGGGGACGGTTTTGGGTCCTAGTGAGGGTACGACAACGGTTTAGGGGGAACGTACATGTGAGGGCGCGGGTTAGTGTGAGCGTACGGGTTAGGATTAGGGGACGGGTGAGGGGAAGGCTTCGGGGAAGGGTTAGGGTTAGGGTTCGGGCTAGGGTTAGGGTTAGGGGACGGGGACGGTTTAGGGTCCAGGTGAGGGTACGACAACGGTTTAGGGGGAGCGTACGTGTGAGGGCGCGGGTTAGTGTGATCGTACGGGTTAGGATTAGGGCACGGGTGAGGGTAAGGCTTCGGGGAACGGTTAGGTTTAGGGTTCAGGCTAGGGTTAGGGTTAGGGGACGGGGACGGTTTAGGGTCCAGGTGAGGGTACGACAACGGTTTACGGGGAGCGTACCTGTGAGGGCGCGGGTTAGTGTGAGCGTACGCGTTAGGAGTATGGGCCGGGTGAGGGGAAGGCTTCGGAGAAGTGTTAGGGTTAGGGTTAGGCGACGGGTCGGTTTAGGTTCCAGATGAGGGTACGACAACGGTTTAGGGGGAGCGTACGTGTGAGGGCGCCGTTTAGTGTGAGCCTACGGGTTAGGATTAGTGGACGGGTGAGGGGAAGGCTTCGGGGTAGGGTTAGGGTTAGGGTTCGGGCTAGGGTTAGGGTTAGGGGACGGGGACGGTTTAGGGTCCAGGTGAGGGTACGACAACGGTTTAGGGCGAGCGTACGTGTGAGGGTGCCGGTTAGTGTGAGCGTACGGGTTAGGATTAGGGGACGGGTGAGGGGAAGGCTTTGGAGAAGGGTAAGGCTTAGGGTTCGGGCTAGGTTTAGGGTTAGGGGATGGGGACGGTTTAGGGTCCAGGTGAGGGTACGACAACGGTTAAGGGGGAGCGTACGTGTGAGCGCGCGTGTTAGTGTGAGCGTACGGGTTAGGATTAGGGGACGGTTGAGGGGAAGGCTTCGGGGAAGTGTTAGGGTTAGGGTTCAGGCTAAGGTTAGGGTTAGGGGACGGGGACGGTTTAGGGTCCACGTGAGGGTACGACAACGCTTTAGGGGGAGCGTACGTGCGAGGGCGCGGGTTAGTGTGAGCGTACGGGTTAGGATTAGGGGACGGGTGAGGGGAAGGCTTCGGGGAAGAGTTAGGCTTAGGGTTCGGGCTAGGGTTAGGGTTAGGGGACGGGGACGGTTTAGAGTCCAGGTGAGGGTACGACTTCGGTTTAGGAGGAGCGTACGTGTGAGGGCGTGCGTTAGTGTGAGCGTAAGGGTTAGGATTAGGGGACGGGTGAGGGGAAGGCTTCGGGGAAGGGTTAGGGTTAGGGTTCGGGCTAGGGTTAGGGTTAGGGCACGGGGACGGTTTAGGGTCCAGGTGAGGGTACGACAACGGTTTAGGGGGAGCGTACGTGTGAGGGCGCGGGTTAGTGTGAGCGTATGGGTTAGGATTAGGGGACGGGTGAGGGGAAGGCTTCGGGGAAGGGTTAGGGTTAGCGTTCGGGCTAGGGTTAGGGTTAGGGGACGGGGACGGTTTAGGGTCCAGGTGAGGGTATGACAACGGTTTAGGGGGAGCGTACGTTTGAGGGCGCGGGTTAGTGTGAGCGTACGGGTTAGTATTAGGGGACAGGTGAGGGGAAGGCTTCGGGGATGGGTTAGGGTTAGGGTTCGGGCTAGGGTTAGGGTTAGGGGACGGGGACGGTTTCGGGTTCAGGTGAGGGTACGACAACGGTTTAGGGGGAGCGTACGTGTGAGGGCGCGGGTTAGTGTGAGCGTACGGGTTAGGATTAGGGGACGGGTGAGGGGAAGGCTTCGGGGAAGGGTTAGGATTAGGGTTCGGGCTTGGTTTAGGGTTAGGGGACGGGGACGGTTTAGGGTCCAGATGAGGGTACGACAACGGTTTAGGGGGAGCGTACGTGTGAGCGCGCGGGTTAGTGTGAGCGTACGGGTTAGGATTAGGGGACGGTTGAGGGGAAGGCTTCGGGGAAGGGTTAGGGTTAGGGTTCGGGCTAGGGTTAGGGTTAGGGGACGGGGACGGATTAGGGTCCAGGTGAGGGTATGACAACGGTTTAGGAGGAGCGTACGTGTGAGGGCGTGGGTTAGTGTGAACGTACGGGTTAGGATTAGGGTACGGGTGAGGGGAAGGCTTCGGGGAAGGGTTAGGGTTAGGGTTCGGGCTAGGGTTAGGGTTAGGTGACGGGGACGGTTTAGGTTCCAGGAGAGGGTACGACAATGGTTTAGGGGGAGCGTACGTGTGAGGGCGTGGGTTAGTGTGAGCGTACGGGTTAGGATTAGGGGACGGGTGAGGGGAAGGCTTCGGGGAATTGTTAGGGTTAGGGTTCGGGCTAGGGTTAGGGTTAGGGGACGGGGACGGTTTAGGGTCCAGGTGAGGGTACGACAACGGTTTACGGGGAGCGTACGTGTGAGGGCGCGGGTTAGTGTGAGCGTACGGGTTAGGATTAGTGGACGGGTGAGGGGAAGGCTTCGGGGAAGGTTTAGGGTTAGGGTTCGGGCTAGGGTTAGGGTTTGGGGACGGGGACGGTTTAGGGTCCAGGTGAGGGTACGACAACGGTTTAGGGGGAGCGTACGTGTGAGGGCGTGGGTTAGTGTGAGCGTACGGGTTAGGATTAGGGGACGGGTGAGGGGAAGGCTTCGGGGAAGGTTTAGGGTTAGGGTTCGGGCTAGGGTTAGGGTTAGGGGATGGGGACGGTTTAGGGTCCAGGTGAGGGTACGACAACGGTTTAGGGGGAGCGTACGTGTGAGGGCGCGGGTTAGTGTGAGCGTACGGGTTAGGATTAGGGGACGGGTGAGGGGAAGGCTTCGGGGAAGGGTTAGGGTTAGGGTTCGGGCTAGGGTTAGGGTTAGGGTACGGGGACGGTTTAGGGTCCAGGTGAGGGTACGACAACGGTTTAGGGGGAGCGTACATGTGAGGGCGCGGGTTAGTGTGAGCGTACGGGTTAGGATTAGGGACGGGTGAGAGGAAGGCTTCGGGGAAGGGTTAGGGTTAGGGTTCGGGCTAGGGTTAGGGTTAGGGTACGGGGACTGTTTAGGGTCCAGGTGAGGGTACGACAACGGTTTAGGGGGAGCGTACGTGTGAGGGCGCGGGTTAGTGTGGGCGTACGGGTTTGGATTAGGGGACGGGTGAGGGGAAGGCTTCGGGGAAGCGTTAGGGTTAGGGTTCGGGCTAGGTTTAGGGTTAGGGGACGGGGACGGTTTTGGGTCCTAGTGAGGGTACGACAACGGTTTAGGGGGAACGTACATGTGAGGGCGCGGGTTAGTGTGAGCGTACGGGTTAGGATTAGGGGACGGGTGAGGGGAAGGCTTCGGGGAAGGGTTAGGGTTAGGGTTCGGGCTAGGGTTAGGGTTAGGGGACGGGGACGGTTTAGGGTCCAGGTGAGGGTACGACAACGGTTTAGGGGGAGCGTACGTGTGAGGGCGCGGGTTAGTGTGATCGTACGGGTTAGGATTAGGGCACGGGTGAGGGTAAGGCTTCGGGGAACGGTTAGGTTTAGGGTTCAGGCTAGGGTTAGGGTTAGGGGACGGGGACGGTTTAGGGTCCAGGTGAGGGTACGACAACGGTTTACGGGGAGCGTACCTGTGAGGGCGCGGGTTAGTGTGAGCGTACGCGTTAGGAGTATGGGCCGGGTGAGGGGAAGGCTTCGGAGAAGTGTTAGGGTTAGGGTTAGGCGACGGGTCGGTTTAGGTTCCAGATGAGGGTACGACAACGGTTTAGGGGGAGCGTACGTGTGAGGGCGCCGTTTAGTGTGAGCCTACGGGTTAGGATTAGTGGACGGGTGAGGGGAAGGCTTCGGGGTAGGGTTAGGGTTAGGGTTCGGGCTAGGGTTAGGGTTAGGGGACGGGGACGGTTTAGGGTCCAGGTGAGGGTACGACAACGGTTTAGGGCGAGCGTACGTGTGAGGGTGCCGGTTAGTGTGAGCGTACGGGTTAGGATTAGGGGACGGGTGAGGGGAAGGCTTTGGAGAAGGGTAAGGCTTAGGGTTCGGGCTAGGTTTAGGGTTAGGGGATGGGGACGGTTTAGGGTCCAGGTGAGGGTACGACAACGGTTAAGGGGGAGCGTACGTGTGAGCGCGCGTGTTAGTGTGAGCGTACGGGTTAGGATTAGGGGACGGTTGAGGGGAAGGCTTCGGGGAAGTGTTAGGGTTAGGGTTCAGGCTAAGGTTAGGGTTAGGGGACGGGGACGGTTTAGGGTCCACGTGAGGGTACGACAACGCTTTAGGGGGAGCGTACGTGCGAGGGCGCGGGTTAGTGTGAGCGTACGGGTTAGGATTAGGGGACGGGTGAGGGGAAGGCTTCGGGGAAGAGTTAGGCTTAGGGTTCGGGCTAGGGTTAGGGTTAGGGGACGGGGACGGTTTAGAGTCCAGGTGAGGGTACGACTTCGGTTTAGGAGGAGCGTACGTGTGAGGGCGTGCGTTAGTGTGAGCGTAAGGGTTAGGATTAGGGGACGGGTGAGGGGAAGGCTTCGGGGAAGGGTTAGGGTTAGGGTTCGGGCTAGGGTTAGGGTTAGGGCACGGGGACGGTTTAGGGTCCAGGTGAGGGTACGACAACGGTTTAGGGGGAGCGTACGTGTGAGGGCGCGGGTTAGTGTGAGCGTATGGGTTAGGATTAGGGGACGGGTGAGGGGAAGGCTTCGGGGAAGGGTTAGGGTTAGCGTTCGGGCTAGGGTTAGGGTTAGGGGACGGGGACTGTTTAGGGTCCAGGTGAGGGTACGACTACGGTTAAGGGGGAGCGTACGTGTGAGGGCGCGGGTTAGTGTGAGCGTACGGGTTAGGATTAGTGGACGGGTGAGGGGAAGGCTTCGGGGAAGTGTTAGGGTTAGGGTTTGGGCTAGGGTTAGGGTTAGGGGACGGGGACGGTTTAGGGTCCAGGTGAGGGTACGACAACGGTTTAGGAGGAGCGTACCTGTGAGGGTGCGGATTAGTGTGAGCGTACGGGTTAGGATTAGGGGACGGGTGAGGGGAAGGCTTCGGGGAAGGGTTAGGGTTAGGGTTCGGGCTAGGGTTAGGGTCAGGGGACGGGGACGGTTTAGGGTCCAGATGAGGGTACGACAACGGTTTAGGGGGAGCGTACGTGTGAGGGCGCGGGTTAGTGTGAGCGTACGGGTTAGGATTAGGGGACGGGTGAGGGGAAGGCTTCGGGGAATGTTTAGGGTTAGGGTTCGGGATAGGGTTAGGGTTAGGGGACGGGGACGGTTTAGGGTCCAGGTGAGGGTACGACAACGGTTTAGGGGGAGCGTACGTGTGAGGGCGCGGGTTAGTGTGAGCGTACGGGTTAGGATTAGGGGACGGGTGAGGGGAAAGCTTCGGGGAAGGGTTAGGGTTAGGGATCGGGCTAGGGTTAGGGTTAGGGGACGGGGACAGTTTAGGGTCCAGGTGAGGGTATGACAACGGTTTAGGGGGAGCGTACGTGTGAGGGCGCGGGTTAGTGTGAGCGTATGGGTTAGGATTAGTGGACGGGTGAGCGGAAGGCTTCGGGGAAGTGTTAGGGTTAGGGTTTGGGCTAGGGTTAGGGTTAGGGGACGGGGACGGTTTAGGGTCCAGGTTAGGGTACGACAACGGTTTAGGAGGAGCGTACGTGTGAGGGTGCGGGTTAGTGTGAGCGTACGGGTTAGGATTAGGGGACGGGTGAGGGGAAGGCTTCGGGGAAGGGTTAGGGTTAGGGTTCGGGCTAGGGTTAGGGTTAGGGTACGGGGACTGTTTAGGGTCCAGGTGAGGGTACGACAACGGTTTAGGGGGAGCGTATGTGTGAGGGCGCGGGTTAGTGTGGGCGTACGGGTTTGGATTAGGGGACGGGTGAGGGGAAGGCTTCGGGGAAGGGTTAGGGTTAGGGTTCGGGCTAGGGTTAGGGTTAGGCGACGGGGACGGTTTAGGGTCCAGATGAGGGTACGACAACGGTTTAGGGGGAGTGTACGTGTGAGGGCGCGGGTTAGTGTGGGCGTACGGGTTAGGATTATGGGACGGGTTAGGGGAAGGCTTCGGGGAAGGGTTAGGGTTAGGGTTCGGGCTAGGGTTAGGGTTAGGGGACGGGGACGGTTTAGGGTCCAGGTGAGGGTACGACAACAGTTGAGGGGGAGCGTACGTGTGAGGGCACGGGTTAGTGTGGGCGTATGGGTTAGGATTAGGGGACGGGTGAGGGGAAGGCTTCGGGGAAGGGTTAGGGTTAGGGTTCGGGCTAGGGTTAGGGTTAGGGGACGGGGACGGTATAGGGTCCAGGTGAGGGTACGACAACCGTTTAGGGGGAGCGTACGTGTAAGGGCGCGGGTTAGTGTGGGCGTACGTGTTAGGATTAGGGGACGGGTGAGGGGAAGGCTTCGGGGAAGTGTTATGGTTAGGGTTCGGGCTAGGGTAAGGGTTAGGGGACGGGGACGGTTTAGGGTCCAGGTGAGGGTACGACAACGGTTTAGGGGGAGCGTACGTGTGAGGGCGCGGGTTAGTGTGGGCGTACGGGTTAGGATTATGGGACGGGTGAGGGGAAGGCTTCGGGGAAGGGTTAGAGTTAGGGTTCGGGCTAGGGTTAGGGTTAGGGGACGGGGACGGTTTAGGGTCCAGGTGAGGGTACGACAACGGATTAGGGGGAGCGTACGTGTGAGGGCGCGGGTTAGTGTGAGCGTACGGGTTAGGATTAGGGCACGGGTGAGGGGAAGGCTTCGGGGAACGGTTAGGGTTAGGGTTCAGGCTAGGGTTAGGGTTAGGGGACGGGGATGGTTTAGGGTACAGGTGAGGGTACGACAACGGTTTACGGGGAGCGTACGTGTGAGGGCGCGGGTTAGTGTGAGCGTACGGTTTAGGAATAGGGGCCGGGTGAGGGGAAGGCTTCGGGGAAGGGTTAGGGTTAGGGTTCGGGCTAGGGTTAGGGTCAGGGGACGGGGACGGTTTAGGTTCCAGGAGAGGGTACGACAATGGTTTAGGGGGAGCGTACGTGTGAGGGCGTGGGTTAGTGTGAGCGTACGGGTTAGGATTAGGGGACGGGTGAGGGGAAGGCTTCGGGGAAGTGTTAGGATTAGGGTTCGGGCTAGGGTTAGGGTTAAGGGACGGGGACGGTTTAGGGTCCAGGTGAGGGTACGACAACGGTTTAGAGGGAGCGTACGTGTGAGGGCGCGGGTTAGTGTGAGCGTACGGGTTAGGATTAGTGGACGGTGAGGGGAAGGCTTCGGGGAAGGTTTAGGGTTAGGGTTCGGGCTAGGGTTAGTGTTAGGGGACGGGGACAGTTTAGGGTCCAGGTGAGGGTACGACAACGGTTTAGGGGGAGCGTACGTGTGAGGGCGCAGGTTAGTGTGAGCGTACGGGTTAGGATTAGGGGACGGGTGAGGGGAAGGCTTCGGGGAAGGGTAAGGCTTAGGGTTCGGGCTAGGGTTAGGGTTAGGGGACGGGGACTGTTTAGGGTCCAGGTGAGGGTACGACAACGGTTTAGGGGGAGCGTACGTGTGAGGGCGTGGGTTAGTGTGAGCGTACGGGTTAGGATTAGGGGATGGGTGAGGGGAAGGCTTCGGGGAAGGGTTAGGGTTAGTGTTCGGGCTAGGGTTAGGGTTAGGGGACGGGGACGGTTTAGGGTCCAGGTGAGGGTACGACAACGGTTTAGGGGGAGCGTACGTGTGAGGGCGCGGGTTAGTGTGAGCCTACGGGTTGGGATTAGGGGACGGGTGAGTGGAAGGCTTCGAGGAAGGGTTAGGGTTAGGGTTCGGGCTAGGGTAAGGGTTAGGGGACGGGGACGGTTTAGGGTCCAGGTGAGGGTACGACAACGGTTTAGGGGGAGCGTACGTGTGAGGGCGCGGGTTAGTGTGAGCGTACGGGTTAGGATTAGGGGATGGGTGAGGGGAAGGCTTCGGGGAAGGGTTAGGGTTAGGGTTCGGGCTAGGGTTAGGGTTAGGGTACGGGGACTGTTTAGGGTCCAGGTGAGGGTACGACAACGGTTTAGGGGGAGCATACGTGTGAGGGCGAGGGTTAGTGTGAGCGTACGGGTTAGGATTAGGGGACGGGTGAGGGGAAGGCTTCGGGGAAGGGTTAGGGTTAGGGTTCGGGCTAGCGTTAGGGTTTGGGGATGGGGACTGTTTAGGGTCCAGGTGAGGGTACGACAACGGTTTAGGGGGAGCGTACGTGTTAGGGCGCGGGTTAGTGTGAGCGTACGGGTTAGTATTAGATGACGGGTGAGGGGAAGGCTTCGGGGAAGGTTTAGGGTTAGGGTTCGGGATAGGGTTAGGGTTAGGGGACGGGGACGGTTTAGGGTCCAGGTGAGGGCACGACAACGGTTTAGGGGGAGCGTAGGTGTGAGGGCGCGGGTTAGTGTGAGCGTACGGGTTAGGATTAGTGGACGGGTGAGGGGAAGGCTTCGGGGAAGGGTTAGGGTTAGTGTTCGGGCTAGGGTTAGGGTCAGGGGACGGGGACGGTTTAGGGTCCAGGTGAGGGTACGACAACGGTTTAGGAGGAGCGAACGTGTGAGGGTGCGGGTTCGTGTGAGCGTACGGGTTAGGATTATTTGACGGGTGAGGGGAAGGCTTCGGGGAAGGGTTAGGTTTAGGGTTCGGGCTAGGGTTAGGGTTAGGGTACAGGGACTGTTTAGGGTCCAGGTGAGGGTACGACAACGGTTTAGGGGGAGCGTACGTGTGAGGGCGCGGGTTAGTGTGGGCGTACGCGTTTGGATTAGGGGACGGGTGAGGGGAAGGCTTCGGGGAATTGTTAGGGTTAGGGTTCGGGCTAGGGTTAGGGTTAGGCGACGGGGATGGTTTAGGGTCCAGATGAGGGTACGACAACGGTTTAGGGGGAGTGTACGTGTGAGGGCACGGGATAGTGTGGGCGTACGGGTTAGGATTATGGGACGGGTGAGGGGAAGACTTCGGGGAAGGTTTAGGGTTAGGGTTATGGGACGGGGACGGTTTAGGGTCCAGGTGAGGGTACGACAACGGTTTAGGGGGAGCGTACGTGTGAGGGCGCGGGTTAGTGTGAGCGTACGGGTTAGTATTAGATGACGGGTGAGGGGAAGGCTCCGGGGAAGGTTTAGGGTTAGGGTTCGGGATAGGGTTAGGGTTAGGGGATGGGGACGGTTTAGGGTCCAGGTGAGGGTACGACAACGGTTTAGGGGGAGCGTACGTGTGAGGGCGCGGGTTAGTGTGAGCGTACGGGTTAGGATTAGGGGACGGGTGAGGGGAAAGCTTCTGGGAAGGATTAGGGTTAGGGTTCGGGCTAGGGTTAGGGTTAGGGGACAGGGACGGTTTAGGGTCCAGGTGAGGGTACGACAACGGTTTAGGGGGAGCGTACGTGTGAGGGCACGGGTTAGTGTGAGCGTACGGGTTAGTATTAGATGACGGGTGAGGGGAAGGCTTCGGGGAAGCTTTAGGGTTAGGGTTCGGGATAGAGTTAGGGTTAGGGGACAGGGACGGTTTAGGGTCCAGGTGAGGGTACGACAACGGTTTAGGGGGAGCGTACGTGTGAGGGCGCGGGTTAGTGTGAGCGTACGGGTGAGGATTAGGGGACGGGTGAGGGGAAGGCTTCGGGGAAGGGTTAGGGTTAGGGTTTCGGTTAGGGTTAGGGTTAGGGGACGGGGACGGTTTAGGGTCCAGGTGAGGGTACGACAACGGTTTAGGAGGAGCGAACGTGTGAGGGCGCGGGTTAGTGTGAGCGTACGGGTTAAGATTAGGGGACGGGTGAGGGGAAGGCTTCGGGGAAGGGTTAGGTTTAGGGTTCGGGCTAGGGTTAGGGTTAGGGTACGGGGACTGTTTAGGGTCCAGGTGAGGGTACGACACCGGTTTAGGGGGAGCGTACGTGTGAGGGCGCGGGTTAGTGTGGGCGTACGGGTTTGGATTAGGGGACGGGTGAGGGGAAGGCTTCGGGGCAGGGTTAGGGTTAGGGTTCGGGCTAGGGTTAGGGTTAGGCAACGGGGACGGTTTAGGGTCCAGATGAGGGTACGACAACGGTTTAGGGGGAGTGTACGTGTGAGGGCGCGGGTTAGTGTTGGCGTACGGGTTAGGATTAAGGGACGGGTGAGGGTAAGGCTTCGGGGAAGGGTTAGGGTTAGGGTTCGGGCTAGGGTTAGGGTTAGGGGACGGACACGGTTTAGGGTCCAGGTGAGGGTACGACAACGGTTTAGGGGGAGCGTACATGTGAGGGCACGGGTTAGTGTGAGCGTACGGGTTAGGATTAGGGGACGGGTGAGGGGAAGGCTTCGGGGAAGGGTTAGGGTTAGGGTTCGGGCTAGGGTTAGGGTTAGGGGACGGGGACGGTTTAGGGTCCAGGTGAGGGTACGACAACGGTTTAGGGGGAGCGTACGTGTGAGGGCGCGGGTTAGTGTGTGCGTACGGGTTTGGATTAGGGGACGGGTGAGGGGAAGGCTTCGGGGAAGGGTTAGGGTTAGGGTTCGGGATAGGGTTAGGGTTAGGCGACGGGGACGGTTTAGGGTCCAGATGAGGGTACGACAACGGTTTAGGGGGAGTGTACGTGTGAGGGCGCGCGTTAGTGTGGGCGTACGGGTTAGGATTATGGGTCGGGTGAGGGGAAGGCTTCGGGGAAGGGTTGGGGTTAGGGTTCGGACTAGGGTTAGGGTTAGGGGACGGGGACGGTTTAGGGTCCAGGAGATGGTACGACAATGGTTTAGGGGGAGCGTACGTGTGAGGGCGTGGGTTAGTGTGAGCGTACGGGTTAGGATTAGGGGACGGGTGAGGGGAAGGCTTCGGGGAAGGGTAAGGCTTAGGGTTCGGGCTAGGGTTAGGGTTAGGGGACGGGGACGGTTTAGGGTCCAGGTGAGGGTACGACTACGGTTTAGGGGGAGCGTACGTGTGAGGGCGCGGGTTAGTGTGAGCGTACGGGTTAGGATTAGGGGACGGGTGAGGGGAAGGCTTCGGGGAAGAGTTAGGTTTAGGGTTCGGGCTAGGGTTAGGGTAAAGGGTCGGGGACGGTTTAGGGTCCAGGTGAGGGTACGACAACGGTTTAGGGGGAGCGTACGTGCGAGGGCGCGGGTTAGTGTGAGCGTATGGGTTAGGATTAGGGGACGGGTGAGGGGAAGGCTTCGGGGAAGGGTTAGAGTTAGGGTTCGGGCTAGGGTTAAGGTTAGGGGACGGGGACGGTTTAGGGTCCAGGTGAGTGTATGACAACGGTTTAGGGGGAGCGTACGTGTGAGGGCGCGGGTTAGTGTGAGCGTACGGGTTAGGATTAGGGGACGGGTGAGGGGAAGGCTTCGGGGAAGGGTAAGCCTTAGGGTTCGGGCTATGGTTAGGTTTAGGGGATGGGGACTGTTTAGGGTCCAGGTGAGGGTACGACAACGGTTTAGGGGGAGCGTACGTGTGAGGGCGTGGGTTAGTGTGAGCGTACGGGTTAGGATTAGGGGACGGGTGAGGGGAAGGCTTCGGGGAAGGGTTAGGGTTAGGGTTCGGGCTAGGGTTAGGGTTAGGGGACGGGGACTGTTTAGGGTCCAGGTGAGGGTACGACAACGGTTTAGGGGGAGCATACGTGTGAGGGCGTGGGTTAGTGTGAGCGTACGGGTTAGGATTAGGGGACGGGTGAGGGGAAGGCTTCGGGGAAGGGTTAGGGTTAGGGTTCGGGCTAGCGTTAGGGTTAGGGGATGGGGACTGTTTAGGGTCCAGGTGAGGGTACGACAATGGTTTAGGGGGAGCGTACGTGTGAGGGCGCGGGTTAGCGTGAGCCTACGGGTTAGGATTAGGGGACGGGTGAGGGGAAGGCTTCGGGGAAGGGTTAGGGTTAGGGTTCGGGCTACGGTTAGGGTTAGGGGACGGGGACAGTTTAGGGTCCAGTTGAGGGTACAACAACGGTTTAGGGGGAGCGTACGCGTGAGGGCGCGGGTTAGTGTGAGCGTACGGGTTAGGATTAGGGGACGGGTGAGGGGAAGGCTTCAGGGAAGTGTTAGGGTTAGGGTTCGGGCTAGGGTTAGGGTTAGGGGACGGGGACGGTTTAGGGTCCAGGTGAGGGTACGACAACGGTTTAGGGGGAGCGTACGCGTGAGGGCGCGGGTTAGTGTGAGCGTACGGTTTAGGATTAGGGGACGGGTGAGGGGAAAGCTTCTGGGAAGGGTTAGGGTTAGGGTTCGGGCTAGGGTTAGGGTTAGGGGACGGGGACGGTTTAGGGTCTAGGTGAGGGTACGACAACGGTTTAGGGGGAGCGTACGTGTGAGGGCGCGGGTTAGTGTGAGCGTACGGGTTAGTATTAGATGACGGGTGAGGGGAAGGCTTCTGGGAAGGTTTAGGGTTAGGGTTCGGGATAGGGTTAGGGTTAGGGGACGGGGACGGTTTAGGGTCCAGGTGAGGGTACGACAACGGTTTAGGGGGAGCGTACGTGTGAGGGCGCGGGTTAGTGTGAGCGTACGGTTTAGGATTAGTGGACGGGTGAGGGGAAGGCTTCGGGGAAGGGTTAGGGTTAGGGTTTGGGCTAGGGTTAGGGTTAGGAGACGGGGACGGTTTAGGGTCCAGGTGAGGGTACGACAACGGTTTAGGAGGAGCGAACGTGTGAGGGCGCGGGTTAGTGTGAGCGTACGGGTTAGGATTAGGGGACGGGTGAGGGGAAGGCTTCGGGGAAGGGTTAGGTTTGGGTTCGGGCTAGGGTTAGGGTTAGGGTACGGGGACTGTTTAGGGTCCAGGTGTGGGTACGACAACGGTTTAGGGGGAGCGTACGTGTGAGGGCGTGGGTTAGTGTGGGCGTACGGGTTTGGATTAGGGGACGGGTGAGGGGAAGGCTTCGGGGAATTGTTAGGGTTAGGGTTCGGGCTAGGGTTAGGGTTAGGCGACGGGGACGGTTTAGGGTCCAGATGAGGTTACGACAACGGTTTAGGGGGAGTGTACGTGTGAGGGCGCGGGTTAGTGTGGGCGTACGGGTTAGGATTATGGGACGGGTGAGGGGAAGGCTTCGGGGAAGGGTTAGGGTTAGGGTTCAGGCTAGGGTTAGGGTTAGGGGACGGGGACGGTTTAGGGTCCAGGTGAGGGTACGACAACGGTTTAGGGGGAGCGTACATGTGAGGGCGCGGGTTAGTGTGAGCGTACGGGTTAGGATTAGGGGACGGGTGAGGAGAAGGCTTCAGGGAAGGGTTAGGGTTAGGGTTCGGGCTAGGGTTAGGGTTAGGGGACGGGGATGGTTTAGGGTCCAGGTGAGGGTACGACAACGGTTTAGGGGGAGCGTACGTGTGAGGGCGCGGGTTAGTGTGGGCGTACGCGTTAGGATTAGGGGACGGGTGAGGGGAAGGCTTCGGGGAAGGGTTAGGGTTAGGGTTCAGGCTAGGGTTAGGGTTAGGGGACGGGGACGGTTTAGGGTCCAGGTGAGGGTACGACAACCGTTTAGGGGGAGCGTACGTGTGAGGGCGCGGGTTAGTGTGAGCGTACGGGTTAGTATTAGATGACGGGTGAGGGGAAGGCTTCGGGGAAGGTTTAGGGTTAGGGTTCGGGATAGGGTTAGGGTTAGGGGACGGGGACGGTTTAGGGTCCAGGTGAGGGTACGACAACGTTTAGGGGGAGCGTACGTGTGAGGGCGCGGGTTAGTGTGAGCGTACGGGTTAGGATTAGGGGACGGGTGAGGGGAAAGCTTCTGGGAAGGGTTAGGGTTAGGGTTCGGGCTAGGGTTAGGGTTAGGGGACGGGGACGGTTTAGGGTCCAGGTGAGGGTACGACAACGGTTTAGGGGGAGCGTACGTGTGAGGGCGCGGGTTAGTGTGAGCATACGGGTTAGTATTACATGAGGGGTGAGGGGAAGGCTTCGGGAAGGTTTAGGGTTAGGGTTCGGGCTAGGGTTAGGGTTAGGGGACGGGGACGGTTTAGGGTCCAGGTGAGGGTACGACAACAGTTTAGGGGGAGCGTACGTGTGAGGGCGCGGGTTAGTGTGAGCGTACGGGTTAGTATTAGATGACGGGTGAGGGGAAGGCTTTGGGGAAGCTTTAGGGTTAGGGTTCGGGATAGGGTTAGGGTTAGGGGACGGGGACGGTTTAGGGTCCAGGTGAGGGTACGACAACGGTTTAGGGGGAGCGTACGTGTGAGGGCGCGGGTTAGTGTGAGCGTACGGGTTAGGATTAGTGGACGGGTGAGGGGAAGGCTTCGGGGAAGGGTTAGGGTTAGGGTTTGGGCTAGGGTTAGGGTTAGGGGACGGGGACGGTTTAGGGTCCAGGTGAGGGTACGACAACGGTTTAGGAGGAGCGAACGTGTGAGGGTGCGGGTTAGTGTGAGCGTACGGGTTAGGATTAGGGGACGGGTGAGGGGAAGGCTTCGGGGAAGGGTTAGGGTTAGGGTTCGGGATAGGGTTAGGGTTAGGCGACGGGCACGGTTTAGGGTCCAGATGAGGGTACGACAACGGTTTAGGGGGAGTGTACGTGTGAGGGCGCGGGTTAGTGTGGGCGTACGGGTTAGGATTATGGGTCGGGTGAGGGGAAGGCTTCGGGGAAGGGTTAGGGTTAGGGTTCGGGCTAGGGTTAGGGTTAGGGGACAGGGACGGGTTAGGGTCCAGGTGAGGGTACGACAACGGTTTAGGGGGAGCGTACATGTGAGGGCGCGGGTTAGTTTGAGCGTACGGGTTAGGATTAGGGGACGGGTGAGGGGAAGGCTTCGGGATAGGGTTAGGGTTAGGGTTCGGGCTAGGGTTAGGGTTAGGGGACGGGGACGGTTTAGGGTCCAGCTGAGGCTACGACAACGGTTTAGGGGGAGCGTACATGTGAGGGCGCGGGTTAGTGTGAGCGTACGGGTTAGGATTAGGTGACGGCTGAGGGGAAG
Source organism: Leucopleurus acutus (assembly GCF_964270905.1). Taxonomy (NCBI): domain Eukaryota; kingdom Metazoa; phylum Chordata; class Mammalia; order Artiodactyla; family Delphinidae; genus Leucopleurus; species Leucopleurus acutus. Next base: position 362,113 of record NC_139153.1, on the reverse strand, counting down.
GCTTCGGGGAAGGGGTAGGGTTAGGGTTCGGGCTACGGTTAGGGTTAGGGGACGGGGACAGTTTAGGGTCCAGTTGAGGGTACAACAACGGTTTAGGGGGAGCGTACGCGTGAGGGCGCGGGTTAGTGTGAGCGTACGGGTTAGGATTAGGGGACGGGTGAGGGGAAGGCTTCAGGGAAGTGTTAGGGTTAGGGTTCGGGCTAGGGTTAGGGTTAGGGGACGGGGACGGTTTAGGGTCCAGGTGAGGGTACGACAACGGTTTAGGGGGAGCGTACGTGTGAGGGCGCGGGTTAGTGTGAGCGTACGGGTTAGTATTAGATGACGGGTGAGGGGAAGGCTCCGGGGAAGGTTTAGGGTTAGGGTTCGGGATAGGGTTAGGGTTAGGGGATGGGGACGGTTTAGTGTCCAGGTGAGGGTACGACAACGGTTTAGGGGGAGCGTACGTGTGAGGGCGCGGGTTAGTGTGAGCGTACGGGTTAGGATTAGGGGACGGGTGAGGGGAAAGCTTCTGGGAAGGATTAGGGATAGGGTTCGGGCTAGGGTTAGGGTTAGGGGACGGGGACGGTTTAGGGTCCAGGTGAGGGTACGACAACGGTTGAGGGGGAGCGTACGTGTGAGGGCGCGGGTTAGTGTGAGCGTACGGGTTAGTATTAGATGACGGGTGAGGGGAAGGCTTCGGGGAAGCTTTAGGGTTAGGGTTCGGGATAGAGTTAGGGTTAGGGGACAGGGACGGTTTAGGGTCCAGGTGAGGGTACGACAACGGTTTAGGGGGAGCGTACGTGTGAGGGCGCGGGTTAGTGTGAGCGTACGGGTTAGGATTAGGGGACGGGTGAGGGGAAGGCTTCGGGGAAGGGTTAGGGTTAGGGTTTGGGTTAGGGTTAGGGTTAGGGGACGGGGACGGTTTAGGGTCCAGGTGAGGGTACGACAACGGTTTAGGAGGAGCGAACGTGTGAGGGCGCGGGTTAGTGTGAGCGTACGGGTTAGGATTAGGGGACGGGTGAGGGGAAGGCTTCGGGGAAGGGTTAGGGTTAGGGTTCGGGCTAGGGTTAGGGTTAGGGGACGGGGACGGTTTAGGGTCCAGGTGAGGGTACGACAACGGTTTAGGGGGAGCGTACGTGTGAGGGCGCGGGTTAGTGTGTGCGTACGGGTTTGGATTAGGGGACGGGTGAGGGGAAGGCTTCGGGGAAGGGTTAGGGTTAGGGTTCGGGATAGGGTTAGGGTTAGGCGACGGGGACGGTTTAGGGTCCAGATGAGGGTACGACAACGGTTTAGGGGGAGTGTACGTGTGAGGGCGCGGGTTAGTGTGGGCGTACGGGTTAGGATTATGGGTCGGGTGAGGGGAAGGCTTCGGGGAAGGGTTAGGGTTAGGGTTCGGGCTAGGGTTAGGGTTAGGGGACGGGGACGGTTTAGTGTCCAGGTGAGGGTACGACAACGGTTTAGGGGGAGCGTACATGTGAGGGCGCGGGTTAGTTTGAGCGTACGGGTTAGGATTAGGGGACGGGTGAGGGGAAGGCTTCGGGATAGGGTTAGGGTTAGGGTTCGGGCTAGGGTTAGGGTTAGGGGACGGGGACGGTTTAGGGTCCAGCTGAGGCTACGACAACGGTTTAGGGGGAGCGTACATGTGAGGGCGCGGGTTAGTGTGAGCGTACGGGTTAGGATTAGGTGACGGCTGAGGGGAAGGCTTCAGGGAAGGGGTAGGGTTAGGGTTCGGGCTACGGTTAGGGTTAGGGGACGGGGATGGTTTAGGGTCCAGGTGAGGGTACGACAACCGTTTAGGGGGAGCGTACGTGTGAGGGCGCGGGTTAGTGTGGGCGTACGGGTTAGGATTATGGGACGGGTGAGGGGAAGGCTTCAGGGCAGGGTTAGGGTTAGGGTTCGGGAAGGGTTAGGGTTAGGTGACAGGGACGGTTTAGGGTTAGGGTTAGGGTTTGGGCTAGGGTTAGGGTTAGGGGACGGGGACGGTTTAGGGTCCAGGTGAGGGTACGACAACGGTTTAGCAGGAGCGAACGTGTGAGGGCGCAGGTTAGTGTGAGCGTACGGGTTAGGATTAGGGGACGGGTGAGGGGAAGGCTTCGGGGAAGGGTTAGGTTTAGGGTTCGGGCTAGGGTTAGGGTTAGGGTACGGGGAATGTTTAGGGTCCAGGAGAGGGTACGACAACGGTTTAGGGGGAGCGTACGTGTGAGGGCGCGGGTTAGTGTGGGCGTACGGGTTTGGATTAGGGGACGGGTGAGGGGAAGGCTTTGGGGAAGGGTTAGGGTTAGGGTTCGGGCTAGGGTTAGGGTTAGGCGACGGGGACGGTTTAGGGTCCAGATGAGGGTACGACAACGGTTTAGGGGGAGTGTACGTGTGAGGGCGCGGGTTAGTGTGCGCGTACGGGTTAGGATTATGAGACGGGTGAGGGGAAGGCTTCGGGGAAGGGTTAGGGTTAGGTTTCGGGCTAGGGTTAGGGTTAGGGTACGGGGACGGTTTAGGGTCCAGGTGAGGGTACGACAACGGTTTAGGGGGAGCGTACATGTGAGGGCGCGGGTTAGTGTGAGCGTACGGGTTAGGATTAGGGGACGGGTGAGGGGAAGGCTTCGGGGAAGGGTTAGGGTTAGGGTTCGGGCTAGGGTTAGGGTTAGGGGACGGGGACGGTTTAGGGTCCAGGTGAGGGTACGACAACGGTTGAGGGGGAGCGTACGTGTGAGGGCGCGGGTTAGTGTGAGCGTACGGGTTAGGATTAGATGACGGGTGAGGGGAAGGCTTCGGGGAAGCTTTAGGGTTAGGGTTCGGGATAGAGTTAGGGTTAGGGGACAGGGACGGTTTAGGGTCCAGGTGAGGGTACGACAACGGTTTAGGGGGAGCGTACGTGTGAGGGCGCGGGTTAGTGTGAGCGTACGGGTTAGGATTAGGGGACGGGTGAGGGGAAGGCTTCGGGGAAGGGTTAGGGTTAGGGTTTGGGTTAGGGTTAGGGTTAGGGGACGGGGACGGTTTAGGGTCCAGGTGAGGGTACGACAACGGTTTAGGAGGAGCGAACGTGTGAGGGCGCGGGTTAGTGTGAGCGTACGGGTTAGGATTAGGGGACGGGTGAGGGGAAGGCTTCGGGGAAGGGTTAGGGTTAGGGTTCGGGCTAGGGTTAGGGTTAGGGGACGGGGACGGTTTAGGGTCCAGGTGAGGGTACGACAACGGTTTAGGGGGAGCGTACGTGTGAGGGCGCGGGTTAGTGTGTGCGTACGGGTTTGGATTAGGGGACGGGTGAGGGGAAGGCTTCGGGGAAGGGTTAGGGTTAGGGTTCGGGATAGGGTTAGGGTTAGGCGACGGGGACGGTTTAGGGTCCAGATGAGGGTACGACAACGGTTTAGGGGGAGTGTACGTGTGAGGGCGCGGGTTAGTGTGGGCGTACGGGTTAGGATTATGGGTCGGGTGAGGGGAAGGCTTCGGGGAAGGGTTAGGGTTAGGGTTCGGGCTAGGGTTAGGGTTAGGGGACGGGGACGGTTTAGTGTCCAGGTGAGGGTACGACAACGGTTTAGGGGGAGCGTACATGTGAGGGCGCGGGTTAGTTTGAGCGTACGGGTTAGGATTAGGGGACGGGTGAGGGGAAGGCTTCGGGATAGGGTTAGGGTTAGGGTTCGGGCTAGGGTTAGGGTTAGGGGACGGGGACGGTTTAGGGTCCAGCTGAGGCTACGACAACGGTTTAGGGGGAGCGTACATGTGAGGGCGCGGGTTAGTGTGAGCGTACGGGTTAGGATTAGGTGACGGCTGAGGGGAAGGCTTCAGGGAAGGGGTAGGGTTAGGGTTCGGGCTACGGTTAGGGTTAGGGGACGGGGATGGTTTAGGGTCCAGGTGAGGGTACGACAACCGTTTAGGGGGAGCGTACGTGTGAGGGCGCGGGTTAGTGTGGGCGTACGGGTTAGGATTATGGGACGGGTGAGGGGAAGGCTTCAGGGCAGGGTTAGGGTTAGGGTTCGGGAAGGGTTAGGGTTAGGTGACAGGGACGGTTTAGGGTTAGGGTTAGGGTTTGGGCTAGGGTTAGGGTTAGGGGACGGGGACGGTTTAGGGTCCAGGTGAGGGTACGACAACGGTTTAGCAGGAGCGAACGTGTGAGGGCGCAGGTTAGTGTGAGCGTACGGGTTAGGATTAGGGGACGGGTGAGGGGAAGGCTTCGGGGAAGGGTTAGGTTTAGGGTTCGGGCTAGGGTTAGGGTTAGGGTACGGGGAATGTTTAGGGTCCAGGAGAGGGTACGACAACGGTTTAGGGGGAGCGTACGTGTGAGGGCGCGGGTTAGTGTGGGCGTACGGGTTTGGATTAGGGGACGGGTGAGGGGAAGGCTTTGGGGAAGGGTTAGGGTTAGGGTTCGGGCTAGGGTTAGGGTTAGGCGACGGGGACGGTTTAGGGTCCAGATGAGGGTACGACAACGGTTTAGGGGGAGTGTACGTGTGAGGGCGCGGGTTAGTGTGCGCGTACGGGTTAGGATTATGAGACGGGTGAGGGGAAGGCTTCGGGGAAGGGTTAGGGTTAGGTTTCGGGCTAGGGTTAGGGTTAGGGTACGGGGACGGTTTAGGGTCCAGGTGAGGGTACGACAACGGTTTAGGGGGAGCGTACATGTGAGGGCGCGGGTTAGTGTGAGCGTACGGGTTAGGATTAGGGGACGGGTGAGGGGAAGGCTTCGGGGAAGGGTTAGGGTTAGGGTTCGGGCTAGGGTTAGGGTTAGGGGACGGGGACGGTTTAGGGTCCAGGTGAGGGCACGACAACGGTTTAGGGGGAGCGTACATGTGAGGGCGCGGGTTAGTGTGGGCGTACGGGTTAGGATTAGGGGACAGGTGAGGGGAAGGCTTCGGGGAAGGGTTAGGGTTAGGGTTCAGGCTAGGGTTAGGGTTAGGGGACGGGGACGGTTTAGGGTCCAGGTGAGGGTACGACAACGGTTTAGGGGGAGCGTACGTGTGAGGGCGTGGGTTAGTGTGGGCGTACGGGTTAGGATTAGGGGACGGGTGAGGGGAAGGCTTCGGGGAAGGGTTAGGGTTAGGTTACGGGCTAGGGTTAGGGTTAGGGGACGGGGACGGTTTAGGGTCCAGGTGAGGGTATGACAATGATTTAGGGGGAGCGTACGTGTGAGGGCGCGGGTTAGTGTGTGCGTACGGTTTAGGATTAGGGGACGGGTGAGGGGAAGGCTTCGGGGAAGGGTTAGGGTTAGGGTTCGGGCTAGGGTTAGGGTTAGGGGACGGGGACGGTTTAGGGTCCAGGTGAGGGTACGACAACCGTTTAGGGGGAGCGTACGTGTGAGGGCGCGGGTTAGTGTGGGCGTACGGGTTAGGATTATGGGACGGGTGAGGGGAAGGCTTCGGGGCAGGGTTAGGGTTAGGGTTCGGGAAGGGTTAGGGTTAGGTGACAGGGACGGTTTAGGGTTAGTGTTAGGGTTCGGGCTAGGGTTAGGGTAAGGGTTCGGGGACGGTATAGGGTCCAGGTGAGTGTACGACAACGGTTTAGGGGGAGCGTACGTGCGAGGGCGCGGGTTAGTGTGAGCGTGTGGATTAGGATTAGGGGACGGGTGAGGGGAAGGCTTCGGGGAAGGGTTAGAGTTAGGGTTCGGCTAGGGTTAGGGTTAGGGGACGGGGACCGTTTAGGGTCCAGGTGAGAGTACGACAACGGTTTAGGGGGAGCGTACGTGTGAGGGCGCGGGTTAGTGTGAGCGTACGGGTTAGGATTAGGGCACGGGTGAGCGGAAGGCTTCGGGGTACGGTTAGGGTTAGGGTTCAGGCTAGGGTTAGGGTTAGGGTACGGGGACGGTTTAGGGTCCAGGTGAGGGTACGACAACGGTTTAGGGGGAGCGTACGTGTGAGGGCGCGGGTTAGTGTGGGCGTACGGTTTAGGATTAGGGGACGGGTGAGGGGAAGGCTTCGGGGAAGGGTTAGGGTTAGGGTTCAGGCTAGGGTTAGGGTTAGGGGACGGGGACGGTTTAGGGTCCAGGTGAGGGTACGACAACCATTTAGGAGGAGCGTACGTGTAAGGGCGCGGGTTAGTGTGGGCGTACGTGTTAGGATTAGGGGACGGGTGAGGGGAAGGCTTCGGGGAAGGGTTATGGTTAGGTTTCGGGCTAGGGTTAGGGTTAGGGGACGGGGACGGTTTAGGGTCCAGGTGAGGGTACGACAACGGTTTAGGGGGAGCGTACGTGTGAGGGCGTGGGTTAGTGTGGGCGTACGGTTTAGGATTAGGGGACGGGTGAGGGGAAGGCTTCGGGGAAGGGTTAGGGTTAGGGTTCAGCTAGGGTTAGGATTAGGGGACGGAGACGGTTTAGGGTCCAGGTGAGGGTATGACAACGATTTAGGGGGAGCGTACGTGTGAGGGCGCGGGTTAGTGTGGGCGTACGGGTTAGGATTAGGGTACGGGTGAGGGGAAGGCTTCGGGGAAGGGTTAGGGTTAGGGTTCGGGCTAGGGTTAGGGTTAGGGGACGGGGACGGTTTAGGGTCCAGGTGAGGTTACGACAACCGTTTAGGGGGAGCGTACGTGTGAGGGCGCGGGTTAGTGTGGGCGTACAAGTTAGGATTATGGGACGGGTGAGGGGAAGGCTTCGGGGCAGGGTTAGGGTTAGGGTTCGGGCTAGGGTTAGGGTTAGGTGACGGGGACGGTTTAGGGTTCAGGTGAGGGTACGACAACGGTTTAGGGGGAGCGTACGTGTGAGGGCGCGGGTTAGTGTGAGCGTACGGGTTAGGATTAGGGGACGGGTGAGAGGAAGGCTTCGGGGAAGGGTTAGGGTTAGGGTTCGGGCTAGGGTTAGGGTTAGGGTACGGGGACGGTTTAGGGTCCAGGTGAGGGTACGACAACGGTTTAGGGGGAGCGTACGTGTGAGGGCGCGGGTTAGTGTGAGCGTACGGGTTAGGATTAGTGGACGGGTGAGGGGAAGGCTTCTGGGAAGGGTTAGGGTTAGGGTTCGGGCTAGGGTTAGAGTTAGGGGACGGGGACGGTTTAGGGTCCAGGTGAGGGTACGACAACGGTTTACGGGGCGCGGACCTGTGAGGGCGCGGGTTAGTGTGAGCGTACGGGTTAGGATTAGGGGACGGGTGAGGGGAAGGCTTCGGGGAAGGGTAAGGCTTAGGGTTCGGGCTAGGGTTAGGGTTAGGGGACGGGGACTGTTTAGGTTCCAGGTGAGGGTACGACAACGGTTTAGGGGGAGCGTACATATGAGGGCGTGGGTTAGTGTGAGCGTACGGGTTAGGATTAGGGGACGGGTGAGGGGAAGGCTTCGGGGAAGGGTTAGGGTTAGGGTTCGGGCTAGGGTTAGGGTTAGGGGACGGGGACGGTTTAGGGTCCAGGTGAGGGTACGACAACGGTTTAGGGGGAGCGTACGTGTGAGGGCGCGGGTTAGTGTGAGCCTACGGGTTAGGATTAGGGGACGGGTGAGGGGAAGGCTTCGGGGAAGGGATAGGGTTAGGGTTCGGGCTAGGGTTAGGGTTAGGGGACGGGGACGGTTTAGGGTTAGGGTTAGGGTTAGCGTTAGGGTTAGGGGATGGGGACTGTTTAGGGTCCAGGTGAAGGTACGACAACGGTTTAGGGGTAGCATACGTGTGAGTGCGTGGGTTAGTGTGAGCGTACGGGTTAGGATTAGGGGACGGGTGAGGGGAAGGCTTCGGGGAAGAGTTAGGCTTAGGGTTCGGGCTAGGGTTAGGGTTAGGGGACGGGGACGGTTTAGGGTCCAGGTGAGGGTACGACAACGGTTTAGGGGGAGCGTACGTTTGAGGGCGCGGGTTAGTGTGAGCGTACGGGTTAGGATTAGGGGACGGGTGAGGGGAAGGCTTCGGGGAAGGTTTAGGGTTAGGGTTCGGGATAGGGTTAGGGTTAGGGGATGGGGACGGTTTAGGGTCCAGGTGAGGGTACGACAACGGGTTAGGGGGAGCGTACGTGTGAGGGCGCGGGTTAGTGTGAGCGTACGGGTTAGGATTAGGGGACGGGTGAGGGGAAACCTTCGGGGAAGGGTTAGGGTTAGGGTTCGGGCTAGGGTTAGGGTTAGGGGACGGGGACGGATTAGGGTCCAGGTGAGGGTATGACAACGGTTTAGGGGGAGCGTACGTGTGAGGGCGCGGGTTAGTGTGAGCGTACGGATTAGGATTAGTGGACGGGTGAGGGGAAGGCTTCGGGGAAGTGTTAGGGTTAGGGTTAGGGCTAGGGTTAGGGTTAGGGGACGGGGACTGTTTAGGTTCCAGGTGAGGGTACGACAACGGTTTAGGGGGAGCGTACGTGTGAGGGCGTGGGTTAGTGTGAGCGTACGGGTAGGATTAGGGGACGGGTGAGGGGAAGGCTTCGGGGAAGGGTTAGGGTTAGGGTTGGGCTAGGGTTAGGTTTAGGGGACGGGGACGGTTTAGGGTCCAGGTGAGGGTACAACAACGGTTTAGGGGGAGCGGACGTGTGCGGGCGTGGGTTAGTGTGAGCGTACGGGTTAGGATTAGGGGACGGGTGAGGGGTAGGCTTCGGGGAAGGGTAAGGGTTAGGGTTCGGGCTAGGGTTAGGGTTAGGGGATGGGGACGGTTTAGGGTCCAGGTGAGGGTGCGACAACGGTTTAGGGAGAGCGTACGTGTGAGGGCATGGGTTAGTGTGAGCGTACGGGTTAGGATTAGGGGACGGGTGAGGGGAAGGCTTCGGGGAAAGGTTAGGGTTAGGGTTCGGGCTAGGGTTAGGGTTCGGGGACGGGGACGGTTTAGGGTTAGGGTTAGGGTTAGGGTTAGGGTTAGGGTTAGGGGATGGGTACTGTTTAGGGTCTAGGTGAGTGTACGACAACGGTTTAGGTGTAGCATACGTGTGAGTGCGTGGGTTAGTGTGAGCGTACGGGTTAGGATTAGGGGACGGGTGAGGGGAAGGCTTCGGGGAAGAGTTAGGCTTAGGGTTCGGGCTAGGGTTAGGGTTAGGGGACGGGGACGGTTTAGGGTCCAGGTGAGGGTACGACTACGGTTTAGGAGGAGCGTACGTGTGAGGGCGTTGGTTAGTGTGAGCGTAAGGGTTAGGATTAGGGGACGGGTGAGGGGAAGGCTTCGGGGAAGGGTTAGGGTTAGGGTTCGGGCTAGGGTTAGGGTTAGGGGACGGGGACTGTTTAGGGTCCAGGTGAGGGTACGACTACGGTTTAGGGGGAGCGTACGTGTGAGGGCGCGGGTTAGTGTGAGCGTACGGGTTAGGATTAGGGGACGGGTGAGGGGAAGGCTTCGGGGAAGAGTCAGGTTTAGGGTTCGGGCTAGGGTTAGGGTAAGGGATCGGGGACGGTTTAGGGTCCAGGTGAGGGTACGACAACGGTTTAGGGGGAGCGTACATGCGAGGGCGAGGGTTAGTGTGAGCGTATGGTTTAGGATTAGGGGACGGGTGAGGGGAAGGCTTCGGGGAAGTGTTAGAGTTAGGGTTCGGGCTAGGGTTAGGGTTAGGGGACGGGGACGATTTAGGGTCCAGGTGAGGGTACGACAACGGTTTAGGGGGAGCGTACGTGTGAGGGCCCGGGTTAGTGTGAGCGTACGGGTTAGGATTAGGGGACGGGTGAGGGGAAGGCTTCGGGGAAGGGTTAGGGTTAGCGTTCGGGCTAGGGTTAGGGTTAGGGGACGGGGACGGTTTAGGGTCCAGCTGAGGCTACGACAACGGTTTAGGGGGAGCGTACATGTGAGGGCGCGGGTTAGTGTGAGCGTACGGGTTAGGATTAGGTGACGGGTGAGGGGAAGGCTTCGGGGAAGGGGTAGGGTTAGGGTTCGGGCTAGGGTTAGGGTTAGGGGACGGTGACAGTTTAGGGTCCAGTTGAGGGTACGACAACGGTTTAGGGGGAGCGTACGCGTGAGGGCGCGGGTTAGTGTGAGCGTACGGGTTAGGATTAGGGGACGGGTGAGGGGAAGGCTTCGGGGAAGTGTTAGGGTTCGGGCTAGGGTTAGGGTTAGGGGACGGGGACGGTTTAGGGTCCAGGTGAGGGTACGACAGCGGTTTAGGGGGAGCGTACTTTTGAGGGCGCGGGTTAGTGTGAGCGTACGGGTTAGGATTAGGGGATGGGTGAGGGGAAGGCTTCGGGGAAGGTTTAGGGTTAGGGTTCGGGATAGGGTTAGGGTTAGGGGACGGGGACGGTTTAGGGTCCAGGTGAGGGTACGACAACGGTTTAGGGAGATCGTACGTGTGAGGGCATGGGTTAGTGTGAGCGTACGGGTTAGGATTAGGGGACGGGTGAGGGGAAGGCTTCGGGGAAGGGTTAGGGTTAGGGTTCGGGCTAGGGTTAGGGTTAGGGGACGGGGACGGTTTAGGGTTAGGGTTAGGGTTAGGGTTAGGGTTAGGGTTAGGGGATGGGGACTGTTTAGGGTCCAGGTGAGGGTACGACAACGGTTTAGGGGTAGCATACGTGTGAGTGCGTGGGTTAGTGTGAGCGTACGGGTTAGGATTAGGGGACGGGTGAGGGGAAGGCTTCGGGAAGATTTAGGCTTAGGGTTCGGGCTAGGGTTAGGGTTAGGGGACGGGGACGGTTTAGGGTCCAGGTGAGGGTACGACTACGGTTTAGGAGGAGCGTACGTGTGAGGGCGTGGGTTAGTGTGAGCGTAAGGGTTAGGATTAGGGGACGGGTGAGGGGAAGGCTTCGGGGAAGGGTTAGGGTTAGGGTTCGGGCTAGGGTTAGGGTTAGGGGACGGGGACGGTTTAGGGTCCAGGTGAGGGTACGACAACGGTTTAGGGGGAGCGTACGCGTGAGAGCGCGGGTTAGTGTGAGCGTACGGGTTAGGATTAGGGTTGGGGGAGGGGAAGGCTTCGGGTAAGGGTAAGGGTTAGGGTTCGGGCTAGGGTTAGGGTTAGGGGATGGGGACGATTTAGTGTCCAGGTGAGGTTATGACAACGGTTGAGGGGGAGGGTACGTGTGAGCGCGCGGGTTAGTGTGAGCGTACGGGTTAGGATTAGGGGACGGTTGAGGGGAAGGCTTCGGGGAAGGGTTAGGGTTAGGGTTCGGGCTAGGGTTAGGGTTAGGGAACGGGGACGGTTTAGGGTTAGGGTTAGGGTTAGCGTTAGGGTTAGGGGATGGGGACTGTTTAGGGTCCAGGTGAAGGTACGACAACGGTTTAGGGGTAGCATACGTGTGAGTGCGTGGGTTAGTGTGAGCGTACGGGTTAGGATTAGGGGACGGGTGAGGGGAAGGCTTCGGGGAAGAGTTAGGCTTAGGGTTCGGGCTAGGGTTAGGGTTAGGGGACGGGGACGGTTTAGGGTCCAGGTGAGGGTACGACTACGGTTTAGGAGGAGCGTACGTGTGAGGGCGTGGGTTAGTGTGAGCGTAAGGGTTAGGATTAGGGGACGAGTGAGGGGAAGGCTTCGGGGAAGGGTTAGGGTTAGGGTTCGGGCTAGGGTTAGGGTTAGGGGACGGGGACGGCTTAGGGTCCAGGTGAGGGTACGACAACAGTTTAGGGGGAGCGTACGTGTGAGGGCGCGGGTTAGTGTGGGCGTACGGTTTAGGATTAGGGGACGGGTGAGGGGAAGGCTTCGGGGAAGGGTTAGGTTTAGGGTTCAGGCTAGGGTTAGGGTTAGGGGACGGGGACGGTTTAGGGTCCAGTTGAGGGTACGACAACCGTTTAGGTGGAGCGTACGTGTAAGGGCGCGGGTTAGTGTGGGCGTACGTGTTAAGATTAGGGGACGGGTGAGGGGAAGGCTTCGGGGAAGGGATATGGTTAGGGTTCGGGCTAGGTTTAGGGTTAGGGGACGGGGACGGTTTAGGGTCCAGGTGAGGGTACGACAACGGTTTAGGGGGAGCGTACGTTTGAGGGCGCGGGTTAGTGTGAGCGTACGGGTTAGGATTAGGGGACGGGTGAGGGGAAGGCTTCGGGGAAGGTTTAGGGTTAGGGTTCGGGATAGGGTTAGGGTTAGGGGATGGGGACGGTTTAGGGTCCAGGTGAGGGTACGACAACGGGTTAGGGGGAGCGTACGTGTGAGGGCGCGGGTTAGTGTGAGCGTACGGGTTAGGATTAGGGGACGGGTGAGGGGAAACCTTCGGGGAAGGGTTAGGGTTAGGGTTCGGGCTAGGGTTAGGGTTAGGGGACGGGGACGGATTAGGGTCCAGGTGAGGGTATGACAACGGTTTAGGGGGAGCGTACGTGTGAGGGCGCGGGTTAGTGTGAGCGTACGGATTAGGATTAGTGGACGGGTGAGGGGAAGGCTTCGGGGAAGTGTTAGGGTTAGGGTTAGGGCTAGGGTTAGGGTTAGGGGACGGGGACTGTTTAGGTTCCAGGTGAGGGTACGACAACGGTTTAGGGGGAGCGTACGTGTGAGGGCGTGGGTTAGTGTGAGCGTACGGGTAGGATTAGGGGACGGGTGAGGGGAAGGCTTCGGGGAAGGGTTAGGGTTAGGGTTCGGGCTAGGGTTAGGGTTAGGGGATGGGGACGATTTAGTGTCCAGGTGAGGTTATGACAACGGTTGAGGGGGAGGGTACGTGTGAGCGCGCGGGTTAGTGTGAGCGTACGGGTTAGGATTAGGGGACGGTTGAGGGGAAGGCTTCGGGGAAGGGTTAGGGTTAGGGTTCGGGCTAGGGTTAGGGTTAGGGAACGGGGACGGTTTAGGGTTAGGGTTAGGGTTAGCGTTAGGGTTAGGGGATGGGGACTGTTTAGGGTCCAGGTGAGGGTACGACAACGGTTTAGCGGGAGCGTACGTGTGAGGGCGTGGGTTAGTGTGAGCGTACGGGTTAGGATTAGGGTTGGGTGAGGGGAAGGCTTCGGGTAAGGGTAAGGGTTAGGGTTCGGGCTAGGGTTAGGGTTAGGGGATGGGGACGATTTAGTGTCCAGGTGAGGTTATGACAACGGTTGAGGGGGAGGGTACGTGTGAGCGCGCGGGTTAGTGTGAGCGTACGGGTTAGGATTAGGGGACGGTTGAGGGGAAGGCTTCGGGGAAGGGTTAGGGTTAGGGTTCGGGCTAGGGTTAGGGTTAGGGAACGGGGACGGTTTAGGGTTAGGGTTAGGGTTAGCGTTAGGGTTAGGGGATGGGGACTGTTTAGGGTCCAGGTGAAGGTACGACAACGGTTTAGGGGTAGCATACGTGTGAGTGCGTGGGTTAGTGTGAGCGTACGGGTTAGGATTAGGGGACGGGTGAGGGGAAGGCTTCGGGGAAGAGTTAGGCTTAGGGTTCGGGCTAGGGTTAGGGTTAGGGGACGGGGACGGTTTAGGGTCCAGGTGAGGGTACGACTACGGTTTAGGAGGAGCGTACGTGTGAGGGCGTGGGTTAGTGTGAGCGTAAGGGTTAGGATTAGGGGACGAGTGAGGGGAAGGCTTCGGGGAAGGGTTAGGGTTAGGGTTCGGGCTAGGGTTAGGGTTAGGGGACGGGGACGGCTTAGGGTCCAGGTGAGGGTACGACAACAGTTTAGGGGGAGCGTACGTGTGAGGGCGCGGGTTAGTGTGGGCGTACGGTTTAGGATTAGGGGACGGGTGAGGGGAAGGCTTCGGGGAAGGGTTAGGTTTAGGGTTCAGGCTAGGGTTAGGGTTAGGGGACGGGGACGGTTTAGGGTCCAGTTGAGGGTACGACAACCGTTTAGGGGGAGCGTACGTGTAAGGGCGCGGGTTAGTGTGGGCGTACGTGTTAAGATTAGGGGACGGGTGAGGGGAAGGCTTCGGGGAAGGGATATGGTTAGGGTTCGGGCTAGGTTTAGGGTTAGGGGACGGGGACGGTTTAGGGTCCAGGTGAGGGTACGACAACGGTTTAGGGGGAGCGTACGTTTGAGGGCGCGGGTTAGTGTGAGCGTACGGGTTAGGATTAGGGGACGGGTGAGGGGAAGGCTTCGGGGAAGGTTTAGGGTTAGGGTTCGGGATAGGGTTAGGGTTAGGGGATGGGGACGGTTTAGGGTCCAGGTGAGGGTACGACAACGGGTTAGGGGTAGCGTACGTGTGAGGGCGCGGGTTAGTGTGAGCGTACGGGTTAGGATTAGGGGACGGGTGAGGGGAAACCTTCGGGGAAGGGTTAGGGTTAGGGTTCGGGCTAGGGTTAGGGTTAGGGGACGGGGACGGATTAGGGTCCAGGTGAGGGTATGACAACGGTTTAGGGGGAGCGTACGTGTGAGGGCGCGGGTTAGTGTGAGCGTACGGATTAGGATTAGTGGACGGGTGAGGGGAAGGCTTCGGGGAAGTGTTAGGGTTAGGGTTAGGGCTAGGGTTAGGGTTAGGGGACGGGGACTGTTTAGGTTCCAGGTGAGGGTACGACAACGGTTTAGGGGGAGCGTACGTGTGAGGGCGTGGGTTAGTGTGAGCGTACGGGTAGGATTAGGGGACGGGTGAGGGGAAGGCTTCGGGGAAGGGTTAGGGTTAGGGTTGGGCTAGGGTTAGGTTTAGGGGACGGGGACGGTTTAGGGTCCAGGTGAGGGTACAACAACGGTTTAGGGGGAGCGGACGTGTGCGGGCGTGGGTTAGTGTGAGCGTACGGGTTAGGATTAGGGGACGGGTGAGGGGTAGGCTTCGGGGAAGGGTAAGGGTTAGGGTTCGGGCTAGGGTTAGGGTTAGGGGATGGGGACGGTTTAGGGTCCAGGTGAGGGTGCGACAACGGTTTAGGGAGAGCGTACGTGTGAGGGCATGGGTTAGTGTGAGCGTACGGGTTAGGATTAGGGGACGGGTGAGGGGAAGGCTTCGGGGAAAGGTTAGGGTTAGGGTTCGGGCTAGGGTTAGGGTTCGGGGACGGGGACGGTTTAGGGTTAGGGTTAGGGTTAGGGTTAGGGTTAGGGTTAGGGGATGGGGACTGTTTAGGGTCTAGGTGAGTGTACGACAACGGTTTAGGTGTAGCATACGTGTGAGTGCGTGGGTTAGTGTGAGCGTACGGGTTAGGATTAGGGGACGGGTGAGGGGAAGGCTTCGGGGAAGAGTTAGGCTTAGGGTTCGGGCTAGGGTTAGGGTTAGGGGACGGGGACGGTTTAGGGTCCAGGTGAGGGTACGACTACGGTTTAGGAGGAGCGTACGTGTGAGGGCGTTGGTTAGTGTGAGCGTAAGGGTTAGGATTAGGGGACGGGTGAGGGGAAGGCTTCGGGGAAGGGTTAGGGTTAGGGTTCGGGCTAGGGTTAGGGTTAGGGGACGGGGACTGTTTAGGGTCCAGGTGAGGGTACGACTACGGTTTAGGGGGAGCGTACGTGTGAGGGCGCGGGTTAGTGTGAGCGTACGGGTTAGGATTAGGGGACGGGTGAGGGGAAGGCTTCGGGGAAGAGTCAGGTTTAGGGTTCGGGCTAGGGTTAGGGTAAGGGGTCGGGGACGGTTTAGGGTCCAGGTGAGGGTACGACAACGGTTTAGGGGGAGCGTACATGCGAGGGCGAGGGTTAGTGTGAGCGTATGGTTTAGGATTAGGGGACGGGTGAGGGGAAGGCTTCGGGGAAGTGTTAGAGTTAGGGTTCGGGCTAGGGTTAGGGTTAGGGGACGGGGACGATTTAGGGTCCAGGTGAGGGTACGACAACGGTTTAGGGGGAGCGTACGTGTGAGGGCCCGGGTTAGTGTGAGCGTACGGGTTAGGATTAGGGGACGGGTGAGGGGAAGGCTTCGGGGAAGGGTTAGGGTTAGCGTTCGGGCTAGGGTTAGGGTTAGGGGACGGGGACGGTTTAGGGTCCAGCTGAGGCTACGACAACGGTTTAGGGGGAGCGTACATGTGAGGGCGCGGGTTAGTGTGAGCGTACGGGTTAGGATTAGGTGACGGGTGAGGGGAAGGCTTCGGGGAAGGGGTAGGGTTAGGGTTCGGGCTAGGGTTAGGGTTAGGGGACGGTGACAGTTTAGGGTCCAGTTGAGGGTACGACAACGGTTTAGGGGGAGCGTACGCGTGAGGGCGCGGGTTAGTGTGAGCGTACGGGTTAGGATTAGGGGACGGGTGAGGGGAAGGCTTCGGGGAAGTGTTAGGGTTCGGGCTAGGGTTAGGGTTAGGGGACGGGGACGGTTTAGGGTCCAGGTGAGGGTACGACAGCGGTTTAGGGGGAGCGTACTTTTGAGGGCGCGGGTTAGTGTGAGCGTACGGGTTAGGATTAGGGGATGGGTGAGGGGAAGGCTTCGGGGAAGGTTTAGGGTTAGGGTTCGGGATAGGGTTAGGGTTAGGGGACGGGGACGGTTTAGGGTCCAGGTGAGGGTACGACAACGGTTTAGGGAGATCGTACGTCTGAGGGCATGGGTTAGTGTGAGCGTACGGGTTAGGATTAGGGGACGGGTGAGGGGAAGGCTTCGGGGAAGGGTTAGGGTTAGGGTTCGGGCTAGGGTTAGGGTTAGGGGACGGGGACGGTTTAGGGTTAGGGTTAGGGTTAGGGTTAGGGTTAGGGTTAGGGGATGGGGACTGTTTAGGGTCCAGGTGAGGGTACGACAACGGTTTAGGGGTAGCATACGTGTGAGTGCGTGGGTTAGTGTGAGCGTACGGGTTAGGATTAGGGGACGGGTGAGGGGAAGGCTTCGGGAAGATTTAGGCTTAGGGTTCGGGCTAGGGTTAGGGTTAGGGGACGGGGACGGTTTAGGGTCCAGGTGAGGGTACGACTACGGTTTAGGAGGAGCGTACGTGTGAGGGCGTGGGTTAGTGTGAGCGTAAGGGTTAGGATTAGGGGACGGGTGAGGGGAAGGCTTCGGGGAAGGGTTAGGGTTAGGGTTCGGGCTAGGGTTAGGGTTAGGGGACGGGGACGGTTTAGGGTCCAGGTGAGGGTACGACAACGGTTTAGGGGGAGCGTACGCGTGAGAGCGCGGGTTAGTGTGAGCGTACGGGTTAGGATTAGGGGACGGGTGAGGGGAAGGCTTCGGGGAAGGGTTAGGGTTAGGGTTCGGGCTAGGGTTAGGGTTAGGGGACGGGGACTGTTTAGGGTCCAGGTGAGGGTACGACTACGGTTTAGGGGGAGCGTACGTGTGAGGGCTCGGGTTAGTGTGAGCGTACGGGTTAGGATTAGGGGACGGGTGCGCGGAAGGCTTCGGGGAAGAGTTAGGTTTAGGGTTCGGGCTAGGGTTAGGGTAAGGGGTCGGGGACGGTTTAGGGTCCAGGTGAGGGTACGACAACGGTTTAGGGGGAGCGTACGTGCGAGGGCGAGGGTTAGTGTGAGCGTACGGGTTAGGTTTAGTGGACAGGTGGGGGAAGGCTTCGGGGAAGGGTTAGGGTTAGGTTTCGGGCTAGGGTTAGTGTTAGGGGACGGGGACGGTTTAGGGTCCAGGTGAGGGTACGACAACGGTTTATGGGGAGCGTACGCGTGAGAGCGCGGGTTAGTGTGAGCGTACGGGTTAGTATTAGGGGACGGGTGAGGGGAAGGCTTCGGGGAAGGGTTAGGGTTAGGGTTCGGGCTAGGGTTAGGGTTAGGGGACAGGGACGGATTAGTGTCCAGGTGAGGGTACGACAACGGTTTAGGGGGAGCGTACGTGTGAGGGCGCGGGTTAGTGTGAGCGTACGGGTTAGGACTAGGGTACGGGTGAGGTGAAGGCTTCGGGGAAGGGTTAGGGTTAGGGTTCGGGCTAGGGTTAGGGTTAGGGGACGGGGACGGTTTAGGGTCCAGGAGAGGGTACGGCAATGGTTTAGGGGGAGCGTACGTGTGAGGGCGCGGGTTAGTGTGAGCGTACGGGTTAGGATTAGGGGACGGGTGAGGGGAAAGCTTCGGGGAAGTGTTAGGGTTAGGGTTCGGGCTAGGGTTAGGTTTAGGGGACGGGGACGGTTTAGGGTCCAGGTGAGGGTACGACAACGGTTTAGGGGGAGCGTACGTGTGAGCGCGCGGGTTTGTGTGAGCGTACGGGTTAGGATTAGGGGACGGGTGATGGGAAGGCTTCGGGGAAGGGTTAGGGTTAGGGTTCGGGCTAGGGTTAGGGTTAGGGGACGGGGACGGATTAGTGTCCAGGTGAGGGTACGACAACGGTTTAGGGGGAGCGTACGTGTGAGGGCGTGGGTTAGTGTGAGCGTACGGGTTAGGATTAGGGGACGGGTGAGGGAAAGCTTCGGGGAAGGGTTAGGGTTAGGGTTCGGGCTAGGGTTAGGGTTAGGGGACGGGGACGGTTTAGGGTCCAGGAGAGGGTACGACAATGGTTTAGGGGGAGCGTACGTGTGAGGGCGCGGGTTAGTGTGAGCGTACGGGTTAGGATTAGGGGACGGGGGAGGGGAAAGCTTCGGGGAAGGGTTAGGGTTAGGGTTCGGGCTAGGGTTAGGGTTAGGGGACGGGGACGGTTTAGGGTCCAGGTGAGGGTATGACAACGGTTTAGGGGGAGCGTACGTGTGAGGGCGCGGGTTAGTGTGAGCGTACGGGTTAGGATTAGTGGACGGGTGAGGGGAAGGCTTCGGGGAAGGGTTAGGGTTAGGGTTTGGGCTAGGGTTAGGGTTAGGGGACGGGGACGGTTTAGGGTCCAGGTGAGGGTACGACAGCGGTTTAGGAGGAGCGAACGTGTGAGGGTGCGGGTTAGTGTGAGAGTACGGGTTAGGATTAGGGGACGGGTGAGGGGAAGGCTTCGGGGAAGGGTTAGGTATAGGGTTCGGGCTAGGGTTAGGGTTAGGCGACGGGGACGGTTTACGGTCCAGATGAGGGTACGACAACGGTTTAGGGGGAGTGTACGTGTGAGGGCGCGGGTTAGTGTGGGCGTACGTGTTAAGATTAGGGGACGGGTGAGGGGAAGGCTTCGGGGAAGGGTTATGGTTAGGGTTCCTGCTAGGGTTAGGGTTAGGGGACGGGGACGGTTTAGGGTCCAGGTGAGGGTACGACAACGGTTTAGGGGGAGCGTACGTGTGAGGGCGCGGGTTAGTGTGGGCGTACGGGTTAGGATTTAGGTGACGGGTGAGGGGAAGGCTTCGGGGAAGGGGTAGGGTTAGGGTTCGGGCTAGGGTTAGGGTTAGGGGACGGGGACAGTTTAGGGTCCAGTTGAGGGTACAACAACGGTTTAGGGGGAGCGTACGCGTGAGGGCGTGGGTTAGTGTGAGCGTACGGGTTAGGATTAGGGGACGGGTGAGGGGAAGGCTTCGGGGAAGTGTTAGGATTAGGGTTCGGGCTAGGGTTAGGGTTAGGGGACGGGGACGGTTTAGGGTCCAGGTGAGGGTACGACAACGGTTTAGGGGGAGCGTACGTGTAAGGGCGCGGGTTAGTGTGGGCGTACGTGTTAAGATTAGGGGACGGGTGAGGGGAAGGCTTCGGGGAAGGGTTATGGTTAGGGTTCGGGCTAGGGTTAGGGTTAGGGGACGGGGACGGTTTAGGGTCCAGGTGAGGGTACGACAACGGTTTAGGGGGAGCGTACGTGTGAGGGCGCGGGTTAGTGTGGGCGTACGGGTTAGGATTAGGGGACGGGTGAGGGGAAGGCTTCGGGGAAGGGTTAGGGTTAGGGTTCGGGCTAGGGTTAGGGTTAGGGGACGGGGACGGTTTAGGGTCCAGGTGAGGGTATGACAACGATTTAGGGGGAGCGTACGTGTGAGGGCGCGGGTTAGTGTGTGCGTACGGGTTAGGATTAGGGGACGGGTGAGGGGAAGGCTTCGGGGAAGGGTTAGGGTTAGGGTTCGGGCTAGGGTTAAGGTTAGGGGACGGGGACGGTTTAGGTTCCAGGTGAGGGTACGACAACCGTTTAGGGGGAGCGTACGTGTGAGGGCGCGGGTTAGTGTGGGCGTACGGGTTAGGATTATGGGACGGGTGAGGGGAAGGCTTCGGGGCAGGGTTAGGGTTAGGGTTCGGGCTAGGGTTAGGGTTAGGTGACAGGGACGGTTTAGGGTCCAGGTGAGGGTACGACAACGGTTTAGGGGGATCGTACGTGTGAGGGCGCCGGTTAGTGTGAGCGTACGGGTTAGGATTAGGGGACGGGTGAGGGGAAGGCTTCGGGGAAGGGTTAGGGTTAGGGTTCGGGCTAGGGTTACGGTTAGGGGACGGGGACGGTTTAGGGTCCAGGTGAGGGTACGACAACGGTTTAGGGGGAGCGTACGTGTGAGGGAGCGGGTTAGTGTGAGCGTACGGGTTAGGATTAGGGGACGAGTGAGAGGAAGGCTTCGGGGAAGGGTTAGGGTTAGGGTTCGGGCTAGGGTTAGGGTTAGGGGACGGGGACGGGGACGGTTTAGGGTTAGAGTTAGGGTTAGGGTTAGGGTTAGGGTTAGGGGATGGGGACTGTTTAGGGTCCAGGTGAGGGTACGACAACGGTTTAGGGGTAGCAAACGTGTGAGTGCGTGGGTTAGTGTGAGCGTACGGGTTAGGATTAGGGGACGGGTGAGGGGAAGGCTTCGGGGAAGTGTTAGGCTTAGGGTTCGGGCTAGGGTTAGGGTTAGGGGACGGGGACGGTTTAGGGTCCAGGTGAGGGTACGACTACGGTTTAGGAGGAGCGTAAGTGTGAGGGCGTGGGTTAGTGTGAGCGTAAGGGTTAGGATTAGGGGACGGGTGAGGGGAAGGCTTCGGGGAAGGGTTAGGGTTAGGGTTCGGGCTAGGGTTAGGGTTAGGGGACGGGGACGGTTTAGGGTCCAGGTGAGGGTACGACAATGGTTTAGGGGGAGCGTACGCGTGAGAGCGCGGGTTAGTGTGAGCGTACGGGTTAGGATTAGGGGACGGGTGAGGGGAAGGCTTCGGGGAAGGGTTAGGGTTAGGGTTCGGGCTAGGGTTAGGGTTAGGGGACGGGGACTGTTTAGGGTCCAGGTGAGGGTACGACTACTGTTTAGGGGGAGCGTACGTGTGAGGGCGCGGGTTAGTGTGAGAGTACGGGTTAGGATTAGGGGACGGGTGAGGGGAAGGCTTCGGGGAAGTGTTAGGTTTAGGGTTCGGGCTAGGGTTAGGGTAAGGGGTCGGGGACGGTTTAGGGTCCAGGTGAGGGTACGACAACGGTTTAGGGGGAGCGTACGTGCGAGGGCGAGGGTTAGTGTGAGCGTATGGTTTAGGATTAGGGGACGGGTGAGGGGAAGGCTTCGGGGAAGTGTTAGAGTTAGGGTTCGGGCTAGGGTTAGGGTTAGGGGACAGGGACGATTTAGGGTCCAGGTGAGGGTACGACAACGGTTTAGGGGGAGCGTACGTGTGAGGGCGCGGGTTAGTGTGAGCGTACGGGTTAGGATTAGGGGACGGGTGAGGGGAAGGCTTCGGGGAAGGGTTAGGGTTAGGGTTCAGGCTAGGGTTAGGGTTAGGGGACGGGGACGGTTTAGGGTCCAGGTGAGGGTACGACAACGGTTTACGGGGAGCGTACGTGTGAGGGCGCGGGTTAGTGTGAGCGTACGGGTTAGGAATAGGGGCCCGGTGAGGGGAAGGCTTCGGGGAAGGGTTAGGGTTAGGGTTCGGGCTAGGGTTAGGGTTAGGTGACGGGGACGGTTTAGGGTCCAGGTGAGGGTACGACAACGGTTTAGGGGGAGCGTACGTGTGAGGGCGCGGGTTAGTGTGAGCGTACGGGTTAGGATTAGGGGACGGGTGAGGGGAAGGCTTCGGGGAAGTGTTAGGGTTAGCGTTCGGGCTAGGGTTAGGGTTAGGGGACGGGGACGGTTTAGGGTCCAGCTGAGGCTACGACAACGGTTTAGGGGGAGCGTACATGTGAGGGCTTGGGTTAGTGTGAGCGTACGGGTTAGGATTAGGTGACGGGTGAGGGGAAGGCTTCGGGGAAGGGGTAGGGTTAGGGTTCGGGCTAGGGTTAGGGTTAGGGGACGGGGACAGTTTAGGGTCCAGTTGAGGGTTCAACAACGGTTTAGGGGGAGCGTACGCGTGAGGGCGTGGGTTAGTGTGAGCGTACGGGTTAGGATTAGGGGACGGGTGAGGGGAAGGCTTCGGGGAAGTGTTAGGGTTCGGGCTAGGGTTAGGGTTAGGGGACGGGGACGGTTTAGGGTCCAGGTGAGGGTACGACAACGGTTTAGGGGGAGCGTACGTTTGAGGGCGCGGGTTAGTGTGAGCGTACGGGTTAGGATTAGGGGACGGGTGAGGGGAAGGCTTCGGGTAGGTTTAGGGTTAGGGTTCGGGATAGGGTTAGGGTTAGGGGATGGGGACGGTTTAGGGTCCAGGTGAGGGTACGACAACGGGTTAGGGGGAGCGTACATTTGAGGGCGCGGGTTAGTGTGAGCATACGGGTTAGGATTAGGGGACGGGTGAGGGGAAGGCTTCGGGGAAGGGTTCGAGTTAGGGTTCGGGCTAGGGTTAGGGTTAGGGGACGGGGACGGTTTAGGGTCCAGGTGAGTGTATGACAACGATTTAGGGGGAGCATACGTGTGAGGGCGCGTGTTAGTGTGTGCGTACGGGTTAGGATTAGGGGACGGGTGAGGGGAAGGCTTCGGGGAAGGGTTAGGGTTAGGGTTCGGGCTAGGGTTAAGGTTAGGGGACGGGGACGGTTTAGGGTCCAGGAGAGGGTACGACAATGGTTTAGGGGGAGCGTACGTGTGAGGGCGCGGGTTAGTGTGAGCGTACGGGTTAGGATTAGGGGACGGGGGAGGGGAAAGCTTCGGGGAAGGGTTAGGGTTAGGGTTCGGGCTAGGGTTAGGGTTAGGGGACGGGGACGGTTTAGGGTCCAGGTGAGGGTATGACAACGGTTTAGGGGGAGCGTACGTGTGAGGGCGCGGGTTAGTGTGAGCGTACGGGTTAGGATTAGTGGACGGGTGAGGGGAAGGCTTCGGGGAAGGGTTAGGGTTAGGGTTTGGGCTAGGGTTAGGGTTAGGGGACGGGGACGGTTTAGGGTCCAGGTGAGGGTACGACAACGGTTTAGGAGGAGCGAACGTGTGAGGGTGCGGGTTAGTGTGAGAGTACGGGTTAGGATTAGGGGACGGGTGAGGGGAAGGCTTCGGGGAAGGGTTAGGTTTAGGGTTCGGTCTAGGGTTAGGGTTAGGCGACGGGGACGGTTTACGGTCCAGATGAGGGTACGACAACGGTTTAGGGGGAGTGTACGTGTGAGGGCGCGGGTTAGTGTGGGCGTACGTGTTAAGATTACGGGACGGGTGAGGGGAAGGCTTCGGGGAAGGGTTATGGTTAGGGTTCCTGCTAGGGTTAGGGTTAGGGGACGGGGACGGTTTAGGGTCCAGGTGAGGGTACGACAACGGTTTAGGGGGAGCGTACGTGTGAGGGCGCGGGTTAGTGTGGGCGTACGGGTTAGGATTTAGGTGACGGGTGAGGGGAAGGCTTCGGGGAAGGGGTAGGGTTAGGGTTCGGGCTAGGGTTAGGGTTAGGGGACGGGGACAGTTTAGGGTCCAGTTGAGGGTACAACAACGGTTTAGGGGGAGCGTACGCGTGAGGGCGCGGGTTAGTGTGAGCGTACGGGTTAGGATTAGGGGACGGGTGAGGGGAAGGCTTCGGGGAAGTGTTAGGATTAGGGTTCGGGCTAGGGTTAGGGTTAGGGGACGGGGACGGTTTAGGGTCCAGGTGAGGGTACGACAACGGTTTAGGGGGAGCGTACGTGTAAGGGCGCGGGTTAGTGTGGGCGTACGTGTTAAGATTAGGGGACGGGTGAGGGGAAGGCTTCGGGGAAGGGTTATGGTTAGGGTTCGGGCTAGGGTTAGGGTTAGGGGAAGGGGACGGTTTAGGGTCCAGGTGAGGGAACGACAACGGTTTAGGGGGAGCGTACGTGTGAGGGCGCGGGTTAGTGTGGGCGTACGGGTTAGGATTAGGGGAAGGGTGAGGGGAAGGCTTCGGGTAAGGGTTAGGGTTAGGGTTCGGGCTAGGGTTACGGTTAGGGGACGGGGACGGTTTAGGGTCCAGGTGAGGGTACGACAACGGTTTAGGGGGAGCGTACGTGTGAGGGCGCGGGTTAGTGTGAGCGTACGGGTTAGGATTAGGGGACGGGTGAGAGGAAGGCTTCGGGGAAGGGTTAGGGTTAGGGTTCGGGCTAGGGTTAGGGTTAGGGGACGGGGACGGTTTAGGGTCCAGGTGAGGGTACGACAACGGTTTAGGGGGAGCGTACGTGTGCGGGCGTGTGTTAGTGTGAGCGTACGGGTTAGGATTAGGGGACAGGTGAGGGGAAGGCTTCGTGGAAGGGTAAGGGTTAGGGTTCGGGCTAGGGTTAGGGTTAGGGGATGGGGACGGTTTAGGGTCCAGGTGAGGGTACGACAACGGTTTAGGGAGAGCGTACGTGTGAGGGCGCGGGTTAGTGTGAGCGTACGGCTTAGGATTAGGGGACGGGTGAGGGGAAGGCTTCGGGGAAGGGTTAGGGTTAGGGTTCGGGCTAGGGTTAGGGTTAGGGGACGGGGACGGTTTAGGGTTCAGGTGAGGGTACGACAACGCTTTAGGGGGAGCGTACGTGTGAGGGCGCGGGTTAGTGTGAGCGTACGGGTTAGGATTAGGGGACGGGTGAGCGGAAGGCTTCGAGGAAGTGTTAGGGTTAGGGTTCGGGCTTGGTTTGGGGTTAGGGGACGGGGACGGTTTAGGGTCCAGGTGAGGGTACGACAACGGTTTACGGGGAGCGTATGTGTGAGCGCGCGGGTTAGTGTGAGCGTACGGGTTAGGAATAGGGGCCGGGTGAGGGGAAGGCTTCGGGGAAGGGTTAGGGTTAGGGTTCGGGCTAGGGTTAGGGTTAGGTGACGGGGACGGTTTAGGGTCCAGGTGAGGGTACGACAACGGTTTAGGGGGAGCGTACGTGTGAGGGCGCAGGTTAGTGTAAGCGTACGGGTTAGGCTTAGGGGACGGGTGAGGGGAAGGCTTCGGGGAAGGGTTAGGGTTAGGGTTCGGGCTAGGGTTATGGTTAGGGGACGGGGACGGTTTAGGGTCCAGCTGAGGCTACGACAACGGTTTAGGGGGAGAGAACATGTGAGGGCGCGGGTTAGTGTGAGCGTACGGGTTAGGATTAGGTGACGGGTGAGGGGAAGGCTTCGGGGAAGGGGTAGGGTTAGGGTTCGGGCTAGGGTTAGGGTTAGGGGACGGGGACAGTTTAGGGTCCAGTTGAGGGTACAACAATGGTTTAGGGGGAGCGTACGCGTGAGGGCGCGGGTTAGTGTGAGCGTACGGGTTAGGATTAGGGGACGGGTGAGGGGAAGGCTTCGGGGAAGTGTTAGGGTTCGGGCTAGGGTTAGGGTTAGGGGACGGGGACGGTTTAGGGTCCAGGTGAGGGTACGACAACGGTTTAGGGGGAGCGTACGTTTGAGGGCGCAGGTTAGTGTGAGCGTACGGGTTAGGATTAGGGGACGGGTGAGGGGAAGGCTTCGGGGAAGGTTTAGGGTTAGTGTTCGGGATAGGGTTAGGGTTAGGGGACGGGGACGGTTTCGGGTCCAGGTGAGGGTACGACAACGGGTTAGGGGGAGCGTACGTGTGAGGGCGCGGGTTAGTGTGAGCGTACGGGTTAGGATTAGGGGACGGGTGAGGGGAAAGCTTCGGGGAAGTGTTAGGGTTAGGGTTCGGGCTAGGGTTAGGGTTAGGGGACGGGGACGGTTTAGGGTCCAGGTGAGGGTATGACAACGGTTTAGGGGGAGCGTACGTGTGAGGGCGCGGGTTAGTGTGAGCGTACGGATTAGGATTAGTGGACGGGTGAGGGGAAGGCTTCGGGGAAGGGTTAGGGTTAGGGTTAGGGCTAGGGTTAGGGTTAGGGGACGGTGACTGTTTAGGTTCCAGGTGAGGGTACGACAACGGTTTAGGGGGAGCGTACGTGTGAGGGCGTGGGTTAGTGTGAGCGTACGGGTTAGGATTAGGGGACGGGTGATGGGAAGGCTTCGGGGAAGGGTTAGGGTTAGGGTTCGGGCTAGGGTTAGGGTTCGGGGACGGGGACGGTTTAGGGTTAGGGTTAGGGTTAGGGTTAGGGTTAGGGGATGGGGACTGTTTAGGGTCCAGGTGAGGGTACGACAACGGTTTAGGGGTAGCATACGTGTGAGTGCGTGGGTTAGTGTGAGCGTACGGGTTAGGATTAGGGGACGGGTGAGGGGAAGGCTTCGGGGAAGAGTTAGGCTTAGGGTTCGGGCTAGGGTTAGGGTTAGGGGACGGGGACGGTTTAGGGTCCAGGTGAGGGTACGACTACGGTTTAGGAGGAGCGTACGTGTGAGGGCGTGGGTTAGTGTGAGCGTAAGGGTTAGGATTAGGGGACGGGTGAGGGGAAGGCTTCGGGGAAGGTTTAGGGTTAGGGTTCGGGCTAGGGTTAGGGTTAGGGGACGGGGACGGTTTAGGGTCCAGGTGAGGGTACGACAACGGTTTAGGGGGAGCGTACGCGTGAGAGCGCGGGTTAGTGTGAGCGTACGGGTTAGGATTAGGGGACGGGTGCGGGGAAGGCTTCGGGGAAGGGTTAGGGTTAGGGTTCGGGCTAGGGTTAGGGTTAGGGGACGGGGACTGTTTAGGGTCCAGGTGAGGGTACGACTACTGTTTAGGGGGAGCGT
Organism: Leucopleurus acutus; assembly: GCF_964270905.1. NCBI lineage: Eukaryota > Metazoa > Chordata > Mammalia > Artiodactyla > Delphinidae > Leucopleurus > Leucopleurus acutus. The sequence goes on along the minus strand of NC_139153.1, from coordinate 336,001 downwards.
ACGTGTGAGGGCGCGGGTTAGTGTGAGAGTACGGGTTAGGATTAGGGGACGGGTGAGGGGAAGGCTTCGGGGAAGAGTTAGGTTTAGGGTTCGGGCTAGGGTTAGGGTAAGGGGTCGGGGACGGTTTAGGGTCCAGGTGAGGGTACGACAACGGTTTAGGGGGAGCGTACGTGCGAGGGCGAGGGTTAGTGTGAGCGTATGGTTTAGGATTAGGGGACGGGTGAGCGGAAGGCTTCGGGGAAGTGTTAGAGTTAGGGTTCGGGCTAGGGTTAGGGTTAGGGGACAGGGACGATTTAGGGTCCAGGTGAGGGTATGACAACGGTTTAGGGGGAGCGTACGTGTGAGGGCGCGGGTTAGTGTGAGCGTACGGGTTAGGATTAGGGGACGGGTGAGGGGAAGGCTTCGGGGAAGGGTTAGGGTTAGGGTTCAGGCTAGGGTTAGGGTTAGGGGACGGGGACGGTTTAGGGTCCAGCTGAGGCTACGACAACGGTTTAGGGGGAGCGTACATGTGAGGGCTTGGGTTAGTGTGAGCGTACGGGTTAGGATTAGGTGACGGGTGAGGGGAAGGCTTCGGGGAAGTGGTAGGGTTAGGGTTCGGGCTAGGGTTAGGGTTAGGGGACGGGGACAGTTTAGGGTCCAGTTGAGGGTTCAACAACGGTTTAGGGGGAGCGTACGCATGAGGGCGTGGGTTAGTGTGAGCGTACGGGTTAGGATTAGGGGACGGGTGAGGGGAAGGCTTCGGGGAAGTGTTAGGGTTCGGGCTAGGGTTAGGGTTAGGGGACGGGGACGGTTTAGGGTCCAGGTGAGGGTACGACAACGGTTTAGGGGGAGCGTACGTTTGAGGGCGCGGGTTAGGGTGAGCGTACGGGTTAGGATTAGGGGACGGGTGAGGGGAAGGCTTCGGGGAAGGTTTAGGGTTAGGGTTCGGGATAGGGTTAGCGTTAGGGGACGGGGACGGTTTAGGGTCCAGGTGAGGGTACGACAACGGGTTAGGGGGAGCATACATGTGAGGGCGCGGGTTAGTGTGAGCGTACGGGTTAGGATTAGGGGACGGGTGAGGGGAAGGCTTCGGGAAGGGTTCGAGTTAGGGTTCGGGCTAGGGTTAGGGTTAGGGGACGGGGACGGTTTAGGGTCCAGGTGAGTGTATGACAACGATTTAGGGGGAGCGTACGTGTGAGGGCGCGGGTTAGTGTGTGCGTACGGGTTAGGATTAGGGGACGGGTGAGGGGAAGGCTTCGGGGAAGGGTTAGGGTTAGGGTTCGGGCTAGGGTTAAGGTTAGGGGACGGGGACGGTTTAGGGTCCAGGTGAGGGTACGACAACCGTTTAGGGGGAGCGTACGTGTGAGGGCGCGGGTTAGTGTGGGCGTACGGGTTAGGATTATGGGACGGGTGAGGGGAAGGCTTCTGGGCAGGGTTAGGGTTAGGGTTCGGGCTAGGGTTAGGGTTAGGTGACAGGGACGGTTTAGGGTCCAGGTGAGGGTACGACATCGGTTTAGGGGGAGCGTACGTGTGCGGGCGTGGGTTAGTGTGAGCGTACGGTTTAGGATTAGGGGACGGGTGAGGGGAAGGCTTCGGGGAAGGGTAAGGGTTAGGGTTCGCTCTAGGGTTAGGGTTAGGGGATGGGGACGGTTTAGGGTCCAGGTGAGGGTACGACAACGGTTTAGGGAGAGCGTACGTGTGAGAGCGCGGGTTAGTGTGAGCGTACGGCTTAGGATTAGGGGACGGGTGAGGGGAAGGCTTCGGGGAAGGGTTAGGGTTAGGGTTCGGGCTAGGGTTAGGGTTAGGGGACGGGGACGGTTTAGGGTTCAGGTGAGGGTACGACAACGGTTTAGGGGGAGCGTACGTGTGAGGGCGCGGTTTAGTGTGAGCGTACGGGTTAGGATTAGGGGACGGGTGAGCGGAAGGCTTCGAGGAAGTGTTAGGGTTAGGGTTCGGGCTTGGTTTAGGGTTAGGGGACGGGGACGGTTTAGGGTCCAGGTGAGGGTACGACAACGGTTTAGGGGGAGCGTACGTGTGAGCGCGCGGGTTAGTGTGAGCGTACGGGTTAGGATTAGGGGACGGGTGAGGGGAAGGCTTCGGGGAAGGGTTAGGGTTAGGGTTCGGGCTAGGGTTAGGGTTAGGGGACGGGGACGGATTAGTGTCCAGGTGAGGGTACGACAACGGTTTAGGGGGAGCGTAGGTGTGAGGGCGCGGGTTAGTGTGAGCGTACGGGTTAGGATTAGGGTACGGGTGAGGTGAAGGCTTCGGGGAAGGGTTAGGGTTAGGGTTCGGGCTAGGGTTAGGGTTAGGGGACGGGGACGGTTTAGGGTCCAGGAGAGGGTACGACAATGGTTTAGGGGGAGCGTACGTGTGAGGGCGCGGGTTAGTGTGAGCGTACGGGTTAGGATTAGGGGACGGGTGAGGGGAAAGCTTCGGGGAAGTGTTAGGGTTAGGGTTCGGGCTAGGGTTAGGGTTATGGGACGGGGACGGTTTAGGGTCCAGGTGAGGGTATGACAACGGTTTAGGGGGAGCGTACGTGTGAGGGCGCGGGTTAGTGTGAGCGTACGGGTTAGGATTAGTGGACGGGTGAGGGGAAGGCTTCGGGGAAGGGTTAGGGTTAGGGTTTGGGCTAGGGTTAGGGTTAGAGGACGGGGACGGTTTAGGGTCCAGGTGAGGGTACGACAACGGTTTAGGAGGAGCGAACGTGTGAGGGTGCGGGTTAGTGTGAGCGTACGGGTTAGGATTAGGGGACGGGTGAGGGGAAGGCTTCGGGGAAGGGTTAGGTTTAGGGTTCGGGCTAGGGTTGGGGTTAGGGTACGGGGACTATTTAGGGTCCTGGTGAGGGTACGACAACGGTTTAGGGGGAGCGTACGTGTGAGGGCGCGGGTTAGTGTGGGCGTACGGGTTTGGATTAGGGGACGGGTGAGGGGAAGGCTTCGGGGAAGGATTAGGGTTAGGGTTCGGGCTAGGGTTAGGTTTAGGCGACGGGGAAGGTTTAGGGTCCAGATGAGGGTACGACAACGGTTTAGGGGGAGTGTACGTGTGAGGGCGCGGGTTAGTGTGGGCATACGGGTTAGGATTATGGGTCGGGTGAGGGGAAGGCTTCGGGGAAGGGTTAGGGTTAGGGTTCGGGCTAGGGTTAGGGTTAGGGGACGGGGACGGTTTAGGGTCCAGGTGAGGGTACGACAACGGTTTAGGGGGAGCGTACATGTGAGGGCGCGCGTTAGTGTGAGCGTACGGGTTAGGATTAGGGGACGGGTGAGGGGAAGGCTTCGGGGAAGGGTTAGGGTTAGGGTTCGGGCTAGGGTTAGGGTTAGGGGACGGGGACGGATTAGGGTCCAGGTGAGGGTACGACAACGGTTTAGGGGGAGCGTACGTGTGAGGGCGTGGGTTAGTGTGAGCGTACGGGTTAGGATTAGGGTACGGGTGAGGGGAAGGCTCGGGGCAGGGTTAGGGTTAGAGTTCGGGCTAGGGTTAGGGTTAGGTGACAGGGACGGTTTAGGGTCCAGGTGAGGGTACGACAACGGTTTAGGGGGAGCGTACGTGTGAGGGGGCGTGTTAGTGTGAGCGTACGGGTTAGGATTAGGGGACGGGTGAGGGGAAGGCTTCGGGGAAGGGTTAGGGTTAGGGTTCGGGCTAGGGTTAGGGTTAGGGGACGGGGACGGTTTAGGGTCCAGGTGAGGGTACGACAACGGTTTAGGGGGAGCGTACGTGTGAGGGCGCGGGTTAGTGTGAGCGTACAGGTTAGGATTAGGGGACGGGTGAGAGGAAGGCTTCGGGGAAGTGTTAGGGTTAGGGTTCGGGCTAGGGTTAGGGTTAGGGGACGGGGACGGTTTAGGGTCTAGGTGAGGGTACGACAACGGTTTAGGGGGAGCGTACGTGTGCGGTCGTGGGTTAGTGTGAGCGTACGGGTTAGGATTAGGGGACGGGTGAGGGGAAGGCTTCGGGGAAGGGTAAGGGTTAGGGTTCGGGCTAGGGTTAGGGTTAGGGGATGGGGACGGTTTAGGGTCCAGGTGAGGGTACGACAACGGTTTAGGGAGAGCGTACGTGTGAGGGCGCGGGTTAGTGTGAGCGTACGGCTTAGGATTAGGGGACGTGTGAGGGGAAGGCTTCGGGGAAGGGTTAGGGTTAGGGTTCGGGCTAGGGTTAGGGTTAGGGGACGGGGACGGTTTAGGGTTCAGGTGAGGGTACGACAACGGTTTAGGGGGAGCGTACGTGTGAGGGCGCGGGTTAGTGTGAGCGTACGGGTTAGGATTAGGGGACGGGTGAGCGGAAGGCTTCGAGGAAGTGTTAGGGTTAGGGTTCGGGCTTGGTTTAGGGTTAGGGGACGGGGACGGTTTAGGGTCCAGGTGAGGGTACGACAGCGGTTTAGGGGGAGCGTACGTGTGAGGGCGCGGGTTTGTGTGAGCGTACGGGTTAGGATTAGGGGACGGGTGAGGGGAAGGCTTCGGGGAAGGGTTAGGGTTAGGGTTCGGGCTAGGGTTAGGGTTAGGGGACGGGGACGGATTAGTGTCCAGGTGAGGGTACGACAACGGTTTAGGGGGAGCGTACGTGTGAGGGCGTGGGTTAGTGTGAGCATACGGGTTAGGATTAGGGTACGGGTGAGGGAAAGGCTTCGGGGAAGGGTTAGGGTTAGGGTTCGGGCTAGGGTTAGGGTTAGGGGACGGGGACGGTTTAGGGTCCAGGTGAGGGTATGACAACGGTTTAGAGGGAGCGTACGTGTGAGGGCGCGGGTTAGTGTGAGCGTACGGGTTAGGATTAGTGGACGGGTGAGGGGAAGGCTTCGGGGAAGGGTTAGGGTTAGGGTTTGGGCTAGGGTTAGGGTTAGGGGACGGGGACGGTTTAGGGTCCAGGTGAGGGTACGACAACGGTTTAGGAGGAGCGAACGTGTGAGGGTGCGGGTTAGTGTGAGCGTACGGGTTAGGATTAGGGGACGGTTGAGGGGAAGGCTTCGGGGAAGGGTTAGGTTTAGGGTTCGGGTTAGGGTTAGGGTTAGGGTACGGGGACTATTTAGGGTCCAGGTGAGGGTACGACAACGGTTTAGGGGGAGCGTACGTGTGAGGGCGCGGCTTAGTGTGGGCGTACGGGTTTGGATTAGGGGACGGGTGAGGGGAAGGCTTCGGGGAAGGGTTAGGGTTAGGGTTCGGGCTAGGGTTAGGGTCAGGCGACGGGGACGGTTTAGGGTCCAGATGAGGGTACGATAACGGTTTAGGGGGAGTATACGTGTGAGGGCGCGGGTTAGTGTGGGCGTACGGGTTAGGGTTATGGGACGGGTGAGGGGAAGGCTTCGGGGAAGGGGTAGGGTTAGGGTTCGGGCTAGGGTTACGGTTAGGGGACGGGGACGGTTTAGGGTCCAGGTGAGGGTACGACAACGGTTTAGGGGGAGCGTACGTGTAAGGGCGCGGGTTAGTGTGGGCGTACGTGTTAAGATTAGGGGACGGGTGAGGGGAAGGCTTCGGGGAAGGGTTATGGTTAGGGTTCGGGCTAGGGTTAGGGTTAGGGTTAGGGGACGGGGACGGTTTAGGGTCCAGGAGAGGGTACGACAATGGTTTAGGGGGAGCGTACGTGTGAGGGCGCGGGTTAGTGTGAGCGTACGGGTTAGGATTAGGGGACGGGTGAGGGGAAACCTTCGGGGAAGGGTTAGGGTTAGGGTTCGGGCTAGGGTTAGGGTTATGGGACGGGGACGGTTTAGGGTCCAGGTGAGGGTATGACAACGGTTTAGGGGGAGCGTACGTGTGAGGGCGCGGGTTAGTGTGAGCGTACGGGTTAGGATTAGTGGACGGGTGAGGGGAAGGCTTCGGGGAAGGGTTAGGGTTAGGGTTTGGGCTAGGGTTAGGGTTAGGGGACGGGGACGGTTTAGGGTCCAGGTGAGGGTACGACAACGGTTTAGGAGGAGCGAACGTGTGAGGGTGCGGGTTAGTGTGAGCGTACGCGTTAGGATTAGGGGACGGGTGAGGGGAAGGCTTCGGGGAAGGGTTAGGGTTAGGGTTCGGGCTAGGGTTAGCGTTAGGGTACGGGGAGTATTTAGGGTCTAGGTGAGGGTACGACAACGGTTTAGGGGGAGCGTACGTGTGAGGGCGCGGGTTAGTGTGGGCGTACGGGTTTGGATTAGGGGACGGGTGAGGGGAAGGCTTCGGGGAAGGGTTAGGGTTAGGGTTCGGGCTAGGGTTAGGGTTAGGCGACGGGGACGGTTTAGGGTCCAGATGAGGGTACGACAACGGTTTAGGGGGAGTGTACGTGTGAGGGCGCGGGTTAATGTGGGCGTACGGGTTAGGATTATGGGACGGGTGAGGGGAAGGCTTCGGGGAAGGGTTAGCGTTAGGGTTCGGGCGAGGGTTAGGGTTAGGGGACGGGGACGGTTTAGGGTCCAGGTGAGTGTACGACAACGGTTTAGGGGGAGCGTACATGTGAGGGCGCGGGTTAGTGTGAGCGTACGGGTTAGGATTAGGGGACGGGTGAGGGGAAGGCTTCGGGGAAGGGTTAGGGTTAGGGTTCGGGCTAGGGTTAGGGTTAGGGGACGGGGACGGATTAGGGTCCAGGTGAGGGTACGACAACGGTTTAGGGGGAGCGTACGTGTGAGGGCGTGGGTTAGTGTGAGCGTACGGGTTAGGATTAGGGTACGGGTGAGGGGAAGGCTCGGGGCAGGGTTAGGGTTAGGGTTCGGGCTAGGGTTAGGGTTAGGTGACAGGGACAGTTTAGGGTCCAGGGGAGGGTACGACAACGGTTTAGGGGGAGTGTACGTGTGAGGGCGCGTGTTAGTGTGAGCGTACGGGTTAGGATTAGGGAACGGGTGAGGGAAAGGCTTCGGGGAAGGGTTAGGGTTAGGGTTCGGGCTAGGGTTAGGGTTAGGGGACGGGGACGGTTTAGGGTCCAGGTGAGGGTACGACAACGGTTTAGGGGGAGCGTACGTGTGAGGGCGCGGGTTAGTGTGAGCGTACGGGTTAGGATTAGGGGACGGATGAGAGGAAGGCTTCGGGGAAGGGTTAGGGTTAGGGTTCGGGCTAGGGTTAGGGTTAGGGGACGGGGACGGTTTAGGGTCCAGGTGAGGGTACGACAACGGTTTAGGTGGAGCGTACGTGTGCGGGCGTGGGTTAGTGTGAGCGTACGGGTTAGGATTAGGGGACGGGTGAGGGGAAGGCTTCGGGGAAGGGTAAGGGTTAGGGTTCGGGCTAGGGTTAGGGTTAGGGGATGGGGACGGTTTAGGGTCCAGGTGAGGGTACGACAACGGTTTAGGGAGAGCGTACGTGTGAGGGCGCGGGTTAGTGTGAGCGTACGGCTTAGGATTAGGGGACGGGTGAGGGGAAGGCTTCGGGGAAGGGTTAGGGTTAGGGTTCGGGCTAGGGTTAGGGTTAGGGGACGGGGACGGTTTAGGGTTCAGGTGAGGGTACGACAACGGTTTGGGGGAGCGTATGTGTGAGGGCGCGGGTTAGTGTGAGCGTACGGGTTAGGATTAGAGGACGGGTGAGGGGAAGGCTTCGGGGAAGTGTTAGGGTTAGGGTTCGGGCTAGGGTTAGGGTTAGGGGACGGGGACGGTTTAGGGTCCAGGTGAGGGTATGAAAACGATTTAGGGGGAGCGTACGTGTGAGGGCGCGGGTTAGTGTGTGCGTACGGGTTAGGATTAGGGGACGGGTGAGGGGAAGGCTTCGGGGAAGTGTTAGGGTTAGGGTTCGGGCTAGGGTTAGGGTTAGGGGACGGGGACGGTTTAGGGTCCAGGTGAGGGAACGACAATGGTTTAGGGGGAGCGTACGTGTGAGGGTGCGGGTTAGTGTGAGCGTACGGGTTAGGATTAGGGTACGGGTGAGGGGAAGGCTTCGGGGAAGGGTTAGGGTTAGGGTTCGGGCTAGGGTTAGGGTTAGGGGACGGGGACGGTTTAGGGTCCAGGAGAGGGTACGACAATGGTTTAGGGGGAGCGTACGTGTGAGGGCGTGGGTTAGTGTGAGCGTACGGGTTAGGATTAGGGGACGGGTGAGGGGAAGGCTTCGGGGAAATGTTAGGGTTAGGGTTCGGGCTAGGGTTAGGGTTAGGGGACGGGGACGGTTTAGGGTCCAGGTGAGGGAACGACAATGGTTTAGGGGGAGCGTACGTGTGAGGGCGCGGGTTAGTGTGAGCGTACGGGTTAGGATTAGTGGACGGGTGAGGGGAAGGCTTCGGGGAAGGGTTAGGGTTAGGGTTCGGGCTAGGGTTAGGGTTAGGGGACGGGGACGGTTTAGGGTCCAGGTGAGGATACGACAACGGTTTAGGGGGAGCGTACGTGTGAGGGCGCGGGTTAGTGTGAGCGTACGGGTTAGGATTAGGGGACAGGTGAGGGGAAGGCTTCGGGGAAGGGTAAGGGTTAGGGTTCGGGCTAGGGTTAGGGTTAGGGGACGGGGACTGTTTAGGTTCCAGGTGAGGGTACGACAACGGTTTAGGGGGAGCGTACGTGTGAGGGCGTGGGTTAGTGTGAGCGTACGGGTTAGGATTAGGGGACGGGTGAGGGGAAGGCTTCGGGGAAGGGTTAGGGTTAGTGTTCGGGCTAGTGTTAGGGTTAGGGGAAGGGGACGGTTTAGGGTCTAGGTGAGGGTACAACAACGGTTTAGGGGGAGCGGACGTGTGAGGGCGCGGGTTAGTGTGAGCCTACGGGTTAGGATTAGGGGACGGGTGAGGAGAAGGCTTCGGGGAAGGGTAAGGCTTAGGGTTCGGGCTAGGGTTAGGGTTAGGGGACGGGGACTGTTTAGGTTCCAGGTGAGGGTACGACAACGGTTTAGGGGGAGCGTACGTGTGAGGGCGTGGGTTAGTGTGAGCGTACGGGTTAGGATTAGGGGACGGGTGAGGGGAAGGCTTCGGGGAAGGGTTAGGGTTAGGGTTCGGGCTAGGGTTAGGGTTAGGGGACGGGGACTGTTTATGTTCCAGGTGAGGGTACGACAGCGGTTTAGGGGGAGCGTACGTGTGAGGGCGCGGGTTAGTGTGAGCGTACGGGTTAGGATTAGGGGACGGGTGAGCGGAAGGCTTCGAGGAATTGTTAGGGTTAGGGTTCGGGCTTGGTTTAGGGTTAGGGGACGGGGACTGTTTAGATTCCAGGTGAGGGTACGACAACGGTTTAGGGGGAGCGTACGTGTGAGGGCGTGGGTTAGTGTGAGCGTACGGGTTAGGATTAGGGGACGGGTGAGGGGAAGGCTTCGGGGAAGGGTTAGGGTTAGGGTTCGGGCTAGGGTTAGGGTTAGGGGATGGGGACGGTTTAGGGTCCAGGAGAGGGTACGACAATGGTTTAGGGGGAGCTTACGTGTGAGGGCGCGGGTTAGTGTGAGCGTACGGGTTAGGATTATGGGACGGGTGAGGGGAAAGCTTCGGGGAAGGGTTAGGGTTAGGGTTCGGGCTAGGGTTAGGGTTAGGGGACGGGGACGGTTTAGGGTTCAGGTCAGGGTACGACAACGGTTCAGGGGGAGCGTACGTGTGAGGGCGCGGGTTAGTGTGAGCGTACGGGTTAGGATTAGGGGACGGGTGAGCGGAAGGCTTCGAGGAAGTGTTAGGGTTAGGGTTCGGGCTTGGTTTAGGGTTAGGGGACGGGGACGGTTTAGGGTCCAGCTGAGGGTACGACAACGGTTTAGGGGGAGCGTACGTGTGAGCGCGCGGGTTAGTGTGAGCGTACGGTTTAGGATTAGGGGACGGGTGAGGGGAAGGCTTCGGGGAAGGGTTAGGGTTAGGGTTCGGGCTAGGGTTAGGGTTAGGGGACGGGGATGGTTTAGGGTCCAGGTGAGGGTACGACAACGGTTTAGGGGGAGCGTACGTGTGAGGGCGCCGGTTATTGTGAGCGTACGGGTTAGGATTAGGGGACGGGTGAGGGGAAGGCTTCGGGGAAGGGTAAGGCTTAGGGTTCGGGCTAGGGTTAGGGTTAGGGGATGGGGACTGTTTAGGGTCCAGGTGAGGGTACGACAACGGTTTAGGGTGAGCGTACGTGTGAGGGCGTGGGTTAGTGTGAGCGTACGGGTTAGGATTAGGGGACGGGTGAGGGGAAGGCTTCGGGGAAGGGTTAGGTTTAGGGTTCGGGCTAGGGTTAGGGTTAGGGTACGGGGACTATTTAGGGTCCAGGTGAGGGTACGACAACGGTTTAGGGGGAGCGTACGTGTGAGGGCGCGGCTTAGTGTGGGCGTACGGGTTTGGATTAGGGGACGGGTGAGGGGAAGGCTTCGGGGAAGGGTTAGGGTTAGGGTTCGGGCTAGGGTTAGGGTTAGGCGACGGGGACGGTTTAGGGTCCAGATGAGGGTACGACAACGGTTTAGGGGGAGTGTACGTGTGAGGGCGCGGGTTAGTGTGGGCGTACGGGTTAGGATTATGGGACGGGTGAGGGGAAGGCTTCGGGGAAGGGGTAGTGTTAGGGTTCGGGCTAGGGTTACGGTTAGGGGACGGGGACGGTTTAGGGTCCAGGTGAGGGTACGACAACGGTTTAGGGTGAGCGTACGTGTAAGGGCGCGGGTTAGTGTGGGCGTACGTGTTAAGATTAGGGGACGGGTGAGGGGAAGGCTTCGGGGAAGGGTTATGGTTAGGGTTCGGGCTAGGGTTAGGGTTAGGGTTAGGGGACGGGGACGGTTTAGGGTCCAGGTGAGGGTACGACAATGGTTTAGGGGGAGCGTACGTGTGAGGGCGCGGGTTAGTGTGGGCGTACGGGTTAGGATTAGGTGACGGGTGAGGGGAAGGCTTCGGGGAAGGGGTAGGGTTAGGGTTCGGGCTAGGGTTAGGGTTAGGGGACGGGGACAGTTTAGGGTCCAGTTGAGGCTACAACAACGGTTTAGGGGGAGCGTACGCGTGAGGGCGCGGGTTAGTGTGAGCGTACGGGTTAGGATTAGGGGACGGGTGAGGGGAAGGCTTCGGGGAAGTGTTAGGGTTAGGGTTCGGGCTAGGGTTAGGGTTAGGGGACGGGGACGGTTTAGGGTCCAGGTGAGGGTACGACAACGGTTTAGGGGGAGCGTACGTGTAAGGGCGCGGGTTAGTGTGGTCGTACGTGTTAAGATTAGGGGACGGGTGAGGGGAAGGCTTCGGGGAAGGGTTATGGTTAGGGTTCGGGCTAGGGTTAGAGTTAGGGGACGGGGACGGTTTAGGGTCCAGGTGAGGGTACGACAACGGTTTAGGGGGAGCGTATGTGTGAGGGCGTGGGTTAGTGTGGGCGTACGGGTTAGGATTAGGGGACGGGTGAGGGGAAGGCTTCGGGGAAGGGTTAGGGTTAGGGTTCGGGCTAGGGTTAGGGTTAAGGGACGGGGACGGTTTAGGGTCCAGGTGAGGGTATGACAACGATTTAGGGGGAGCGTACGTGTGAGGGCGCGGGTTAGTGTGTGCGTACGGGTTAGGATTAGGGGACGGGTGAGGGGAAGGCTTCGGGGAAGGGTTAGGGTTAGGGTTCGGGCTAGGGTTAGGGTTAGGGGACGGGGACGGATTAGTGTCCAGGTGAGGGTACGACAACGGTTTAGGGGGAGCGTACGTGTGAGGGCGCGGGTTAGTGTGAGCGTACGGGTTAGGATTAGGGTACGGGTGAGGTGAAGGCTTCGGGGAAGGGTTAGGGTTAGGGTTCGGGCTAGGGTTAGGGTTAGGGGACGGGGACGGTTTAGGGTCCAGGAGAGGGTACGACAATGGTTTAGGGGGAGCGTACGTGTGAGGGCGCGGGTTAGTGTGAGCGTACGGGTTAGGATTAGGGGACGGGTGAGGGGAAACGTTCGGGGAAGGGTTAGGGTTAGGGTTCGGGCTAGGGTTAGGGTTAGGGGACGGGGACGGTTTAGGGTCCAGGTGAGGGTATGACAACGGTTTAGGGGGAGCGTACGTGTGAGGGCGCGGGTTAGTGTGAGCGTACGGGTTAGGATTAGTGGACGGGTGAGGGGAAGGCTTCGGGGAAGGGTTAGGGTTAGGGTTTGGGCTAGGGTTAGGGTTAGGGGACGGGGACGGTTTAGGGTCCAGGTGAGGGTACGACAACGGTTTAGGAGGAGCGAACGTGTGAGGGTGCGGGTTAGTGTGAGCGTACGCGTTAGGATTAGGGGACGGGTGAGGGGAAGGCTTCGGGGAAGGGTTAGGTTTAGGGTTCGGGCTAGGGTTAGGGTTAGGGTACGGGGAGTATTTAGGGTCCAGGTGAGGGTACGACAACGGTTTAGGGGGAGCGTACGTGTGAGGGCGCGGGTTAGTGTGGGCGTACGGGTTTGGATTAGGGGACGGGTGAGGGGAAGGCTTCGGGGAAGGGTTAGGGTTAGGGTTCGGGCTAGGGTTAGGGTTAGGCGACGGGGACGGTTTAGGGTCCAGATGAGGGTACGACAACGGTTTGGGGGAGTGTACGTGTGAGGGCGCGGGTTAGTGTGGGCGTACGGGTTAGGATTATGGGACGGGTGAGGGGAAGGCTTCGGGGAAGGGTTAGGGTTAGGGTTCGGGCTAGGGTTAGGGTTAGGGGATGGGGACGGTTTCGGGTTCAGGTGAGGGTACGACAACCGTTTAGGGGGAGCGTACGTGTGAGGGCGCGGATTAGTGTGAGAGTACGGGTTAGGATTAGGGGACGGGTGAGGGGAAGGCTTCGAGGAAGTGTTAGGTTTAGGGTTCGGGCTAGGGTTAGGGTAAGGTGTCGGGGACGGTTTAGGGTCCAGGTGAGGGTACGACAACGGTTTAGGAGGAGTGTACGTGTGAGGGCGCGGGTTAGTGTGAGCGTATTGGTTAGGATTAGGGGACAGGTGAGGGGAAGGCTTCGGGGAAGGGTTAGGGTTAGGGTTCGGGCTAGGGTTAGGGTTAGGGGACAGGGACGGTTTAGGGTCCAGGTGAGGGTACGACAACGGTTTAGGGGGAGCGTACGTGTGAGGGCGCGGGTTAGTGTGAGCGTACGGGTTAGGATTAGGGGACGGGTGAGGGGAAGGCTTCGGGGAAGGGTTAGGGTTAGGGTTCGGGCTAGGGTTAGGGTTAGGGGACGGGGACAGTTTAGGGTCCAGGTGAGGGTACGAGAACGGTTTAGGGGGAGCGTACGTGTGAGGGCGCGGGTTAGTGTGAGCGTACGGGTTAGGAATAGGGGACGGGTGAGGGGAAGGCTTCGGGGAAGGGTTAGGGTTAGGGTTCGGGCTAGGGTTAGGGTTAGGGGACGGGGACGGTTTAGGGTCCAGGTGAGGGTACGACAACGGTTTAGGGGGAGCGTACGTGTGAGGGCGCGGGTTAGTGTGAGCGTACGGGTTAGGATTAGGGGACGGGTGAGGGGAAGGCTTCGGGGAAGGGTTAGGGTTAGGGTTCGGGCTAGGTTTAGGTTTAGGGGACGGGGACGGTTTAGGGTCCAGGTGAGGGTACGACAACGGTTTAGCGGGAGCGTACGTGTGAGGGCGTGGGTTAGTGTGAGCGTACGGGTTAGGATTAGGGTTGGGTGAGGGGAAGGCTTCGGGTAAGGGTAAGGGTTAGGGTTCGGGCTAGGGTTAGGGTTAGGGGATGGGGACGATTTAGTGTCCAGGTGAGGTTATGACAACGGTTGAGGGGGAGGGTACGTGTGAGCGCGCGGGTTAGTGTGAGCGTACGGGTTAGGATTAGGGGACGGTTGAGGGGAAGGCTTCGGGGAAGGGTTAGGGTTAGGGTTCGGGCTAGGGTTAGGGTTAGGGGACGGGGACGGATTAGTGTCCAGGTGAGGGTACGACAACGGTTTAGGGGGAGCGTACGTGTGAGGGCGTGTTTTAGTGTTAGCGTACGGGTTAGGATTAGGGTACGTGTGAGGGGAAGGCTTCGGGGAAGGGTTAGGGTTAGGGTTCGGGCTAGGGTTAGGGTTAGGGGACGGGGACGGTTTAGGGTCCAAGAGAGGGTACAACAATGTTTTAGGGGGAGCGTACGTGTGAGGGCGTGGGTTAGTGTGAGCGTACGGGTTAGGATTAGGGGACGGGTGAGGGGAAGGCTTCGGGGAAGGGTTAGGGTTAGGGTTCGGGCTAGGGTTAGGGTTAGGGGACGGGGACGGTTTAGGGTTAGGGTTAGGGTTAGCGTTAGGGTTAGGGGATGGGGACTGTTTAGGGTCCAGGTGAAGGTACGACAACGGTTTAGGGGTAGCATACGTGTGAGTGCGTGGGTTAGTGTGAGCGTACGGGTTAGGATTAGGGGACGGGTGAGGGGAAGGCTTCGGGGAAGAGTTAGGCTTAGGGTTCGGGCTAGGGTTAGGGTTAGGGGACGGGGACGGTTTAGGGTCCAGGTGAGGGTACGACTACGGTTTAGGAGGAGCGTACGTGTGAGGGCGTGGGTTAGTGTGAGCGTAAGGGTTAGGATTAGGGGACGAGTGAGGGGAAGGCTTCGGGGAAGGGTTAGGGTTAGGGTTCGGGCTAGGGTTAGGGTTAGGGGACGGGGACGGCTTAGGGTCCAGGTGAGGGTACGACAACAGTTTAGGGGGAGCGTACGTGTGAGGGCGCGGGTTAGTGTGGGCGTACGGTTTAGGATTAGGGGACGGGTGAGGGGAAGGCTTCGGGGAAGGTTTAGGTTTAGGGTTTAGGCTAGGGTTAGGGTTAGGGGACGGGGACGGTTTAGGGTCCAGTTGAGGGTACGACAACCGTTTAGGGGGAGCGTACGTGTAAGGGCGCGGGTTAGTGTGGGCGTACGTGTTAAGATTAGGGGACGGGTGAGGGGAAGGCTTCGGGGAAGGGATATGGTTAGGGTTCGGGCTAGGTTTAGGGTTAGGGGACGGGGACGGTTTAGGGTCCAGGTGAGGGTACGACAACGGTTTAGGGGGAGCGTACGTTTGAGGGCGCGGGTTAGTGTGAGCGTACGGGTTAGGATTAGGGGACGGGTGAGGGGAAGGCTTCGGGGAAGGTTTAGGGTTAGGGTTCGGGATAGGGTTAGGGTTAGGGGATGGGGACGGTTTAGGGTCCAGGTGAGGGTACGACAACGGGTTAGGGGGAGCGTACGTGTGAGGGCGCGGGTTAGTGTGAGCGTACGGGTTAGGATTAGGGGACGGGTGAGGGGAAACCTTCGGGGAAGGGTTAGGGTTAGGGTTCGGGCTAGGGTTAGGGTTCGGGGACGGGGACGGTTTAGGGTTAGGGTTAGGGTTAGGGTTAGGGTTAGGGTTAGGGGATGGGGACTGTTTAGGGTCTAGGTGAGTGTACGACAACGGTTTAGGGGTAGCATACGTGTGAGTGCGTGGGTTAGTGTGAGCGTACGGGTTAGGATTAGGGGACGGGTGAGGGGAAGGCTTCGGGGAAGAGTTAGGCTTAGGGTTCGGGCTAGGGTTAGGGTTAGGGGACGGGGACGGTTTAGGGTCCAGGTGAGGGTACGACTACGGTTTAGGAGGAGCGTACGTGTGAGGGCGTTGGTTAGTGTGAGCGTAAGGGTTAGGATTAGGGGACGGGTGAGGGGAAGGCTTCGGGGAAGGGTTAGGGTTAGGGTTCGGGCTAGAGTTAGGGTTAGGGGACGGGGACGGTTTAGGGTCCAGGTGAGGGTACGACAACGGTTTAGGGGGAGCGTACGTGTGAGAGCGCGGGTTAGTGTGAGCGTACGGGTTAGGATTAGGGGACGGGTGAGGGGAAGGCTTCGGGGAAGGGTTAGGGTTAGGGTTCGGGCTAGGGTTAGGGTTAGGGGACGGGGACTGTTTAGGGTCCAGGTGAGGGTACGACTACGGTTTAGGGGGAGCGTACGTGTGAGGGCGCGGGTTAGTGTGAGCGTACGGGTTAGGATTAGGGGACGGGTGAGGGGAAGGCTTCGGGGAAGAGTTAGGTTTAGGGTTCGGGCTAGGGTTAGGGTAAGGGGTCGGGGACGGTTTAGGGTCCAGGTGAGGGTACGACAACGGTTTAGGGGGAGCGTACATGCGAGGGCGAGGGTTAGTGTGAGCGTATGGTTTAGGATTAGGGGACGGGTGAGGGGAAGGCTTCGGGGAAGTGTTAGAGTTAGGGTTCGGGCTAGGGTTAGGGTTAGGGGACGGGGACGATTTAGGGTCCAGGTGAGGGTACGACAACGATTTAGGGGGAGCGTACGTGTGAGGGCGCGGGTTAGTGTGAGCGTACGGGTTAGTATTAGGGGACGGGTGAGGGGAAGGCTTCGGGGAAGGGTTAGGGTTAGGGTTCGGGCTAGGGTTAGGGTTAGGTGACGGGGACGGTTTAGGGTCCAGGTGAGGGTACGACAACAGTTTACGGGGAGCGTACGTATGAGGGCGCGGGTTAGTGTGAGCGTACGGGTTAGGAATAGGGGCCGGGTGAGGGGAAGGCTTCGGGGAAGGGTTAGGGTTAGGGTTCGGGCTAGGGTTAGGGTTAGGTGACGGGGACGGTTTAGGGTCCAGGTGAGGGTACGACAACGGTTTAGGGGGAGCGTACGTGTGAGGGCGCGGGTTAGTGTGAGCGTACGGGTTAGGATTAGGGGACGGGTGAGGGGAAGGCTTCGGGGAAGGGTTAGGGTTAGCGTTCGGGCTAGGGTTAGGGTTAGGGGACGGGGACGGTTTAGGGTCCAGCTGAGGCTACGAAAACGGTTTAGGGGGAGCGTACATGTGAGGGCGCGGGTTAGTGTGAGCGTACGGGTTAGGATTAGGTGACGGGTGAGGGGAAGGCTTCGGGGAAGGGGTAGGGTTAGGGTTCGGGCTAGGGTTAGGGTTAGGGGACGGTGACAGTTTAGGGTCCAGTTGAGGGTACAACAACGGTTTAGGGGGAGCGTACGTGTGAGGGCGCGGGTTAGTGTGGGCGTACGGGTTTGGATTAGGGGACGGGTGAGGGGAAGGCTTCGGGGAAGGGTTAGGGTTAGGGTTCTGGCTAGGGTTAGGGTTAGGCGACGGGGACGGTTTAGGGTCCAGATGAGGGTACGACAACGGTTTAGGGGGAGTGTACGTGTGAGGGCGCGGGTTAATGTGGGCGTACGGGTTAGGATTATGGGACGGGTGAGGGGAAGGCTTCGGGGAAGGGTTAGCGTTAGGGTTCGGGCGAGGGTTAGGGTTAGGGGACGGGGACGGTTTAGGGTCCAGGTGAGTGTACGACAACGGTTTAGGGGGAGCGTACATGTGAGGGCGCGGGTTAGTGTGAGCGTACGGGTTAGGATTAGGGGACGGGTGAGGGGAAGGCTTCGGGGAAGGGTTAGGGTTAGGGTTCGGGCTAGGGTTAGGGTTAGGGGACGGGGACGGATTAGGGTCCAGGTGAGGGTACGACAACGGTTTAGGGGGAGCGTACGTGTGAGGGCGTGGGTTAGTGTGAGCGTACGGGTTAGGATTAGGGTACGGGTGAGGGGAAGGCTCGGGGCAGGGTTAGGGTTAGGGTTCGGGCTAGGGTTAGGGTTAGGTGACAGGGACAGTTTAGGGTCCAGGTGAGGGTACGACAACGGTTTAGGGGGAGTGTACGTGTGAGGGCGCGTGTTAGTGTGAGCGTACGGGTTAGGATTAGGGAACGGGTGAGGGGAAGGCTTCGGGGAAGGGTTAGGGTTAGGGTTCGGGCTAGGGTTAGGGTTAGGGGACGGGGACGGTTTAGGGTCCAGGTGAGGGTACGACAACGGTTTAGGGGGAGCGTACGTGTGAGGGCGCGGGTTAGTGTGAGCGTACGGGTTAGGATTAGGGGACGGGTGAGAGGAAGGCTTCGGGGAAGGGTTAGGGTTAGGGTTCGGGCTAGGGTTAGGGTTAGGGGACGGGGACGGTTTAGGGTCCAGGTGAGGGTACGACAACGGTTTAGGGGGAGCGTACGTGTGCGGGCGTGGGTTAGTGTGAGCGTACGGGTTAGGATTAGGGGACGGGTGAGGGGAAGGCTTCGGGGAAGGGTAAGGGTTAGGGTTCGGGCTAGGGTTAGGGTTAGGGGATGGGGACGGTTTAGGGTCCAGGTGAGGGTACGACAACGGTTTAGGGAGAGCGTACGTGTGAGGGCGCGGGTTAGTGTGAGCGTACGGCTTAGGATTAGGGGACGGGTGAGGGGAAGGCTTCGGGGAAGGGTTAGGGTTAGGGTTCGGGCTAGGGTTAGGGTTAGGGGACGGGGACGGTTTAGGGTTCAGGTGAGGGTACGACAACGGTTTAGGGGGAGCGTATGTGTGAGGGCGCGGGTTAGTGTGAGCGTACGGGTTAGGATTAGAGGACGGGTGAGGGGAAGGCTTCGGGGAAGTGTTAGGGTTAGGGTTCGGGCTAGGGTTAGGGTTAGGGGACGGGGACGGTTTAGGGTCCAGGTGAGGGTATGAAAACGATTTAGGGGGAGCGTACGTGTGAGGGCGCGGGTTAGTGTGTGCGTACGGGTTACGATTAGGGGACGGGTGAGGGGAAGGCTTCGGGGAAGGGTTAGGGTTAGGGTTCGGGCTAGGGTTAAGGTTAGGGGACGGGGACGGTTTAGGGTCCAGGTGAGGGTACGACAACCGTTTAGGGGGAGCGTACTTTTGTGGGCGCGGGTTAGTGTGGGCGTACGGGTTAGGATTATGGGACGGGTGAGGGGAAGGCTTCGGGGCAGGGTTAGGGTTAGGGTTCGGGCTAGGGTTAGGGTTAGGTGACAGGGACGGTTTAGGGTCCAGGTGAGGGTACGACAACGGTTTAGGGGGAGCGTACGTGTGAGGGCGCGGGTTAGTGTGAGCGTACGGGTTAGGATTAGGGGACGGGTGAGTGGAAGGCTTCGGGGAAGGGTAAGGCTTAGGGTTCGGGCTAGGTTTAGGGTTAGGGGACGCGGACGGTTTAGGGTCCAGGTGAGGGTACGACAACGGTTTAGGGGGAGCGTACGTGTGAGGGCGTGGGTTAGTGTGAGCGTATGGGTTAGGATTAGGGGACGGGTGAGGGGAAGGCTTCGGGGAAATGTTAGGGTTAGGGTTCGGGCTAGGGTTAGGGTTAGGGGACGGGGACGGTTTAGGGTCCAGGTGAGGGAACGACAATGGTTTAGGGGGAGCGTACGTGTGAGGGCGCGGGTTAGTGTGAGCGTACGGGTTAGGATTAGGGTACGGGTGAGGGGAAGGCTTCGGGGAAGGGTTAGGGTTAGGGTTCGGGCTAGGGTTAGGGTTAGGGGACGGGGACGGTTTAGGGTCCAGGAGAGGGTACGACAATGGTTTAGGGGGAGCGTACGTGTGAGGGCGTGGGTTAGTGTGAGCGTACGGGTTAGGATTAGGGGACGGGTGAGGGGAAGGCTTCGGGGAAATGTTAGGGTTAGGGTTCGGGCTAGGGTTAGGGTTAGGGGACGGGGACGGTTTAGGGTCCAGGTGAGGGAACGACAATGGTTTAGGGGGAGCGTACGTGTGAGGGCGCGGGTTAGTGTGAGCGTACGGGTTAGGATTAGTGGACGGGTGAGGGGAAGGCTTCGGGGAAGGGTTAGGGTTAGGGTTCGGGCTAGGGTTAGGGTTAGGGGACGGGGACGGTTTAGGGTCCAGGTGAGGATACGACAACGGTTTAGGGGGAGCGTACGTGTGAGGGCGCGGGTTAGTGTGAGCGTACGGGTTAGGATTAGGGGACGGGTGAGGGGAAGGCTTCGGGGAAGGGTAAGGCTTAGGGTTCGGGCTAGGGTTAGGGTTAGGGGACGGGGACTGTTTAGGTTCCAGGTGAGGGTACGACAACGGTTTAGGGGGAGCGTACGTGTGAGGGCGTGGGTTAGTGTGAGCGTACGGGTTAGGATTAGGGGACGGGTGAGGGGAAGGCTTCGGGGAAGGGTTAGGGTTAGTGTTCGGGCTAGTGTTAGGGTTAGGGGAAGGGGACGGTTTAGGGTCTAGGTGAGGGTACAACAACGGTTTAGGGGGAGCGGACGTGTGAGGGCGCGGGTTAGTGTGAGCCTACGGGTTAGGATTAGGGGACGGGTGAGGAGAAGGCTTCGGGGAAGGGTAAGGCTTAGGGTTCGGGCTAGGGTTAGGGTTAGGGGACGGGGACTGTTTAGGTTCCAGGTGAGGGTACGACAACGGTTTAGGGGGAGCGTACGTGTGAGGGCGTGGGTTAGTGTGAGCGTACGGGTTAGGATTAGGGGACGGGTGAGGGGAAGGCTTCGGGGAAGGGTTAGGGTTAGGGTTCGGGCTAGGGTTAGGGTTAGGGGACGGGGACTGTTTATGTTCCAGGTGAGGGTACGACAGCGGTTTAGGGGGAGCGTACGTGTGAGGGCGCGGGTTAGTGTGAGCGTACGGGTTAGGATTAGGGGACGGGTGAGCGGAAGGCTTCGAGGAATTGTTAGGGTTAGGGTTCGGGCTTGTTTTAGGGTTAGGGGACGGGGACTGTTTAGGTTCCAGGTGAGGGTACGACAACGGTTTAGGGGGAGCGTACGTGTGAGGGCGTGGGTTAGTGTGAGCGTACGGGTTAGGATTAGGGGACGGGTGAGGGGAAGGCTTCGGGGAAGGGTTAGGGTTAGGGTTCGGGCTAGGGTTAGGGTTAGGGGATGGGGACGGTTTAGGGTCCAGGAGAGGGTACGACAATGGTTTAGGGGGAGCTTACGTGTGAGGGCGCGGGTTAGTGTGAGCGTACGGGTTAGGATTATGGGACGGGTGAGGGGAAAGCTTCGGGGAAGGGTTAGGGTTAGGGTTCGGGCTAGGGTTAGGGTTAGGGGACGGGGACGGTTTAGGGTTCAGGTCAGGGTACGACAACGGTTCAGGGGGAGCGTACGTGTGAGGGCGCGGGTTAGTGTGAGCGTACGGGTTAGGATTAGGGGACGGGTGAGCGGAAGGCTTCGAGGAAGTGTTAGGGTTAGGGTTCGGGCTTGGTTTAGGGTTAGGGGACGGGGACGGTTTAGGGTCCAGCTGAGGGTACGACAACGGTTTAGGGGGAGCGTACGTGTGAGCGCGCGGGTTAGTGTGAGCGTACGGTTTAGGATTAGGGGACGGGTGAGGGGAAGGCTTCGGGGAAGGGTTAGGGTTAGGGTTCGGGCTAGGGTTAGGGTTAGGGGACGGGGATGGTTTAGGGTCCAGGTGAGGGTACGACAACGGTTTAGGGGGAGCGTACGTGTGAGGGCGCCGGTTATTGTGAGCGTACGGGTTAGGATTAGGGGACGGGTGAGGGGAAGGCTTCGGGGAAGGGTAAGGCTTAGGGTTCGGGCTAGGGTTAGGGTTAGGGGATGGGGACTGTTTAGGGTCCAGGTGAGGGTACGACAACGGTTTAGGGTGAGCGTACGTGTGAGGGCGTGGGTTAGTGTGAGCGTACGGGTTAGGATTAGGGGACGGGTGAGGGGAAGGCTTCGGGGAAGGGTTAGGTTTAGGGTTCGGGCTAGGGTTAGGGTTAGGGTACGGGGACTATTTAGGGTCCAGGTGAGGGTACGACAACGGTTTAGGGGGAGCGTACGTGTGAGGGCGCGGCTTAGTGTGGGCGTACGGGTTTGGATTAGGGGACGGGTGAGGGGAAGGCTTCGGGGAAGGGTTAGGGTTAGGGTTCGGGCTAGGGTTAGGGTTAGGCGACGGGGACGGTTTAGGGTCCAGATGAGGGTACGACAACGGTTTAGTGGGAGTGTACGTGTGAGGGCGCGGGTTAGTGTGGGCGTACGGGTTAGGATTATGGGACGGGTGAGGGGAAGGCTTCGGGGAAGGGGTAGTGTTAGGGTTCGGGCTAGGGTTACGGTTAGGGGACGGGGACGGTTTAGGGTCCAGGTGAGGGTACGACAACGGTTTAGGGGGAGCGTACGTGTAAGGGCGCGGGTTAGTGTGGGCGTACGTGTTAAGATTAGGGGACGGGTGAGGGGAAGGCTTCGGGGAAGGGTTATGGTTAGGGTTCGGGCTAGGGTTAGGGTTAGGGTTAGGGGACGGGGACGGTTTAGGGTCCAGGTGAGGGTACGACAATGGTTTAGGGGGAGCGTACGTGTGAGGGCGCGGGTTAGTGTGGGCGTACGGGTTAGGATTAGGTGACGGGTGAGGGGAAGGCTTCGGGGAAGGGGTAGGGTTAGGGTTCGGGCTAGGGTTAGGGTTAGGGGACGGGGACAGTTTAGGGTCCAGTTGAGGCTACAACAACGGTTTAGGGGGAGCGTACGCGTGAGGGCGCGGGTTAGTGTGAGCGTACGGGTTAGGATTAGGGGACGGGTGAGGGGAAGGCTTCGGGGAAGTGTTAGGGTTAGGGTTCGGGCTAGGGTTAGGGTTAGGGGACGGGGACGGTTTAGGGTCCAGGTGAGGGTACGACAACGGTTTAGGGGGAGCGTACGTGTAAGGGCGCGGGTTAGTGTGGTCGTACGTGTTAAGATTAGGGGACGGGTGAGGGGAAGGCTTCGGGGAAGGGTTATGGTTAGGGTTCGGGCTAGGGTTAGGGTTAGGGGACGGGGACGGTTTAGGGTCCAGGTGAGGGTACGACAACGGTTTAGGGGGAGCGTACGTGTGAGGGCGTGGGTTAGTGTGGGCGTACGGGTTAGGATTAGGGGACGGGTGAGGGGAAGGCTTCGGGGAAGGGTTAGGGTTAGGGTTCGGGCTAGGGTTAGGGTTAAGGGACGGGGACGGTTTAGGGTCCAGGTGAGGGTATGACAACGATTTAGGGGGAGCGTACGTGTGAGGGCGCGGGTCAGTGTGTGCGTACGGGTTAGGATTAGGGGACGGGTGAGGGGAAGGCTTCGGGGAAGGGTTAGGGTTAGGGTTCGGGCTAGGGTTAGGGTTAGGGGACGGGGACGGATTAGTGTCCAGGTGAGGGTACGACAACGGTTTAGGGGGAGCGTACGTGTGAGGGCGCGGGTTAGTGTGAGCGTACGGGTTAGGATTAGGGTACGGGTGAGGTGAAGGCTTCGGGGAAGGGTTAGGGTTAGGGTTCGGGCTAGGGTTAGGGTTAGGGGACGGGGACGGTTTAGGGTCCAGGAGAGGGTACGACAATGGTTTAGGGGGAGCGTACGTGTGAGGGCGCGGGTTAGTGTGAGCGTACGGGTTAGGATTAGGGGACGAGTGAGGGGAAACGTTCGGGGAAGGGTTAGGGTTAGGGTTCGGGCTAGGGTTAGGGTTAGGGGACGGGGACGGTTTAGGGTCCAGGTGAGGGTATGACAACGGTTTAGGGGGAGCGTACGTGTGAGGGCGCGGGTTAGTGTGAGCGTACGGGTTAGGATTAGTGGACGGGTGAGGGGAAGGCTTCGGGGAAGGGTTAGGGTTAGGGTTTGGGCTAGGGTTAGGGTTAGGGGACGGGGACGGTTTAGGGTCCAGGTGAGGGTACGACAACGGTTTAGGAGGAGCGAACGTGTGAGGGTGCGGGTTAGTGTGAGCGTACGCGTTAGGATTAGGGGACGGTTGAGGGGAAGGCTTCGGGGAAGGGTTAGGTTTAGGGTTCGGGCTAGGGTTAGGGTTAGGGTACGGGGAGTATTTAGGGTCCAGGTGAGGGTACGACAACGGTTTAGGGAGAGCGTACGTGTGAGGGCGCGGGTTAGTGTGGGCGTACGGGTTTGGATTAGGGGACGGGTGAGGGGAAGGCTTCGGGGAAGGGTTAGGGTTAGGGTTCGGGCTAGGGTTAGGGTTAGGCGACGGGGACGGTTTAGGGTCCAGATGAGGGTACGACAACGGTTTGGGGGAGTGTACGTGTGAGGGCGCGGGTTAGTGTGGGCGTACGGGTTAGGATTATGGGACGGGTGAGGGGAAGGCTTCGGGGAAGGGTTAGGGTTAGGGTTCGGGCTAGGGTTAGAGTTAGGGGACGGGGACGGTTTAGGGTCCAGGTGAGGGTACGACAACGGTTTACGGGGCGCGGACCTGTGAGGGCGCGGGTTAGTGTGAGCGTACGGGTTAGGATTAGGGGACGGGTGAGGGGAAGGCTTCGGGGAAGGGTAAGGCTTAGGGTTCGGGCTAGGGTTAGGGTTAGGGGACGGGGACTGTTTAGGTTCCAGGTGAGGGTACGACAACGGTTTAGGGGGAGCGTACATATGAGGGCGTGGGTTAGTGTGAGCGTACGGGTTAGGATTAGGGGACGGGTGAGGGGAAGGCTTCGGGGAAGGGTTAGGGTTAGGGTTCGGGCTAGGGTTAGGGTTAGGGGACGGGGACGGTTTAGGGTCCAGGTGAGGGTACGACAACGGTTTAGGGGGAGCGTACGTGTGAGGGCGCGGGTTAGTGTGAGCCTACGGGTTAGGATTAGGGGACGGGTGAGGGGAAGGCTTCGGGGAAGGGATAGGGTTAGGGTTCGGGCTAGGGTTAGGGGACGGGGACGGGGACGGTTTAGGGTCCAGGTGAGGGTACGACAACGGTTTAGGGGGAGCGTACGTGTGAGGGCGCCGGTTAGTGTGAGCGTACGGGTTAGGATTAGGGGACGGGTGAGGGGAAGGCTTTGGGGAAGGGTAAGGCTTAGGGTTCGGGCTAGGGTTAGGGATAGGGGATGGGGACGGTTTCGGGTTCAGGTGAGGGTACGACAACCGTTTAGGGGGAGCGTACGTGTGAGGGCGCGGATTAGTGTGAGAGTACGGGTTAGGATTAGGGGACGGGTGAGGGGAAGGCTTCGAGGAAGTGTTAGGTTTAGGGTTCGGGCTAGGGTTAGGGTAAGGTGTCGGGGACGGTTTAGGGTCCAGGTGAGGGTACGACAACGGTTTAGGAGGAGTGTACGTGTGAGGGCGCGGGTTAGTGTGAGCGTATTGGTTAGGATTAGGGGACAGGTGAGGGGAAGGCTTCGGGGAAGGGTTAGGGTTAGGGTTCGGGCTAGGGTTAGGGTTAGGGGACAGGGACGGTTTAGGGTCCAGGTGAGGGTACGACAACGGTTTAGGGGGAGCGTACGTGTGAGGGCGCGGGTTAGTGTGAGCGTACGGGTTAGGATTAGGGGACGGGTGAGGGGAAGGCTTCGGGGAAGGGTTAGGGTTAGGGTTCGGGCTAGGGTTAGGGTTAGGGGACGGGGACAGTTTAGGGTCCAGGTGAGGGTACGAGAACGGTTTAGGGGGAGCGTACGTGTGAGGGCGCGGGTTAGTGTGAGCGTACGGGTTAGGAATAGGGGACGGGTGAGGGGAAGGCTTCGGGGAAGGGTTAGGGTTAGGGTTCGGGCTAGGGTTAGGGTTAGGGGACGGGGACGGTTTAGGGTCCAGGTGAGGGTACGACAACGGTTTAGGGGGAGCGTACGTGTGAGGGCGCGGGTTAGTGTGAGCGTACGGGTTAGGATTAGGGGACGGGTGAGGGGAAGGCTTCGGGGAAGGGTTAGGGTTAGGGTTCGGGCTAGGTTTAGGTTTAGGGGACGGGGACGGTTTAGGGTCCAGGTGAGGGTACGACAACGGTTTAGCGGGAGCGTACGTGTGAGGGCGTGGGTTAGTGTGAGCGTACGGGTTAGGATTAGGGTTGGGTGAGGGGAAGGCTTCGGGTAAGGGTAAGGGTTAGGGTTCGGGCTAGGGTTAGGGTTAGGGGATGGGGACGATTTAGTGTCCAGGTGAGGTTATGACAACGGTTGAGGGGGAGGGTACGTGTGAGCGCGCGGGTTAGTGTGAGCGTACGGGTTAGGATTAGGGGACGGTTGAGGGGAAGGCTTCGGGGAAGGGTTAGGGTTAGGGTTCGGGCTAGGGTTAGGGTTAGGGGACGGGGACGGTTTAGGGTCCAAGAGAGGGTACAACAATGTTTTAGGGGGAGCGTACGTGTGAGGGCGTGGGTTAGTGTGAGCGTACGGGTTAGGATTAGGGGACGGGTGAGGGGAAGGCTTCGGGGAAGGGTTAGGGTTAGGGTTCGGGCTAGGGTTAGGGTTAGGGGACGGGGACTGTTTAGGGTCCAGGTGAGGGTACGACTACGGTTTAGGGGGAGCGTACGTGTGAGGGCGCGGGTTAGTGTGAGCGTACGGGTTAGGATTAGGGGACGGGTGAGGGGAAGGCTTCGGGGAAGAGTTAGGTTTAGGGTTCGGGCTAGGGTTAGGGTAAGGGGTCGGGGACGGTTTAGGGTCCAGGTGAGGGTACGACAACGGTTTAGGGGGAGCGTACATGCGAGGGCGAGGGTTAGTGTGAGCGTATGGTTTAGGATTAGGGGACGGGTGAGGGGAAGGCTTCGGGGAAGTGTTAGAGTTAGGGTTCTGGCTAGGGTTAGGGTTAGGGGACGGGGACGATTTAGGGTCCAGGTGAGGGTACGACAACGGTTTAGGGGGAGCGTACGTGTGAGGGCGCGGGTTAGTGTGAGCGTACGGGTTAGGATTAGGGGACGGGTGAGGGGAAGGCTTCGGGGAAGGGTTAGGGTTAGGGTTCGGGCTAGGGTTAGGGTTAGGTGACGGGGACGGTTTAGGGTCCAGGTGAGGGTACGACAACAGTTTACGGGGAGCGTACGTATGAGGGCGCGGGTTAGTGTGAGCGTACGGGTTAGGAATAGGGGCCGGGTGAGGGGAAGGCTTCGGGGAAGGGTTAGGGTTAGGGTTCGGGCTAGGGTTAGGGTTAGGTGACGGGGACGGTTTAGGGTCCAGGTGAGGGTACGACAACGGTTTAGGGGGAGCGTACGTGTGAGGGCGCGGGTTAGTGTGAGCGTACGGGTTAGGATTAGGGGACGGGTGAGGGGAAGGCTTCGGGGAAGGGTTAGGGTTAGCGTTCGGGCTAGGGTTAGGGTTAGGGGACGGGGACGGTTTAGGGTCCAGCTGAGGCTACGACAACGGTTTAGGGGGAGCGTACATGTGAGGGCGCGGGTTAGTGTGAGCGTACGGGTTAGGATTAGGTGACGGGTGAGGGGAAGGCTTCGGGGAAGGGGTAGGGTTAGGGTTCGGGCTAGGGTTAGGGTTAGGGGACGGTGACAGTTTAGGGTCCAGTTGAGGGTACAACAACGGTTTAGGGGGAGCGTACGCGTGAGGGCGCGGGTTAGTGTGAGCGTACGGGTTAGGATTAGGGGACGGGTGAGGGGAAGGCTTCGGGGAAGTGTTAGGGTTCGGGCTAGGGTTAGGGTTAGGGGACGGGGACGGTTTAGGGTCCAGGTGAGGGTACGACAACGGTTTAGGGGGAGCGTACTTTTGAGGGCGCGGGTTAGTGTGAGCGTACGGGTTAGGATTCGGGGATGGGTGAGGGGAAGGCTTCGGGGAAGGTTTAGGGTTAGGGTTCGGGATAGGGTTAGGGTTAGGGGACGGGGACGGTTTAGGGTCCAGGTGAGGGTACGACAACGGTTTAGGGAGATCGTACGTGTGAGGGCATGGGTTAGTGTGAGCGTACGGGTTAGGATTAGGGGACGGGTGAGGGGAAGGCTTCGGGGAAGGGTTAGGGTTAGGGTTCGGGCTAGGGTTAGGGTTAGGGGACGGGGACGGTTTAGGGTTAGGGTTAGGGTTAGGGTTAGGGTTAGGGTTAGGGGATGGGGACTGTTTAGGGTCCAGGTGAGGGTACGACAACGTTTTAGGGGTAGCATACGTGTGAGTGCGTGGGTTAGTGTGAGCGTACGGGTTAGGATTAGGGGACGGGTGAGGGGAAGGCTTCGGGAAGATTTAGGCTTAGGGTTCGGGCTAGGGTTAGGGTTAGGGGACGGGGACGGTTTAGGGTCCAGGTGAGGGTACGACTACGGTTTAGGAGGAGCGTACGTGTGAGGGCGTGGGTTAGTGTGAGCGTAAGGGTTAGGATTAGGGGACGGGTGAGGGGAAGGCTTCGGGGAAGGGTTAGGGTTAGGGTTCGGGCTAGGGTTAGGGTTAGGGGACGGGGACGGTTTAGGGTCCAGGTGAGTGTACGACAACGGTTTAGGGGGAGCGTACGCGTGAGAGCGCGGGTTAGTGTGAGCGTACGGGTTAGGATTAGGGGACGGGTGAGGGGAAGGCTTCGGGGAAGGGTTAGGGTTAGGGTTCGGGCTAGGGTTAGGGTTAGGGGACGGGGACTGTTTAGGGTCCAGGTGAGGGTACGACTACGGTTTAGGGGGAGCGTACGTGTGAGGGCTCGGGTTAGTGTGAGCGTACGGGTTAGGATTAGGGGACGGGTGCGCGGAAGGCTTCGGGGAAGAGTTAGGTTTAGGGTTCGGGCTAGGGTTAGGGTAAGGGGTCGGGGACGGTTTAGGGTCCAGGTGAGGGTACGACAACGGTTTAGGGGGAGCGTACGTGCGAGGGCGAGCGTTAGTGTGAGCGTACGGGTTAGGTTTAGTGGACAGGTGGGGGAAGGCTTCGGGGAAGGGTTAGGGTTAGGTTTCGGGCTAGGGTTAGTGTTAGGGGACGGGGACGGTTTAGGGTCCAGGTGAGGGTACGACAACGGTTTATGGGGAGCGTACGCGTGAGAGCGCGGGTTAGTGTGAGCGTACGGGTTAGTATTAGGGGACGGGTGAGGGGAAGGCTTCGGGGAAGTGTTAGGGTTAGGGTTCGGGCTAGGGTTAGGGTTAGGGGACAGGGACGGATTAGTGTCCAGGTGAGGGTACGACAACGGTTTAGGGGGAGCGTACGTGTGAGGGCGCGGGTTAGTGTGAGCGTACGGGTTAGGACTAGGGTACGGGTGAGGTGAAGGCTTCGGGGAAGGGTTAGGGTTAGGGTTCGGGCTAGGGTTAGGGTTAGGGGACGGGGACGGTTTAGGGTCCAGGAGAGGGTACGACAACGGTTTAGGGGGAGCGTACGTGTGAGGGCGCGGGTTAGTGTGAGCGTACGGGTTAGGATTAGGGGACGGGTGAGGGGAAAGCTTCGGGGAAGTGTTAGGGTTAGGGTTCGGGCTAGGGTTAGGGTTAGGGGACGGGGACGGTTTAGGGTCCAGGTGAGGGTATGACAACGGTTTAGGGGGAGCATACGTGTGAGGGCGCGGGTTAGTGTGAGCGTACGGGTTAGGATTAGTGGACGGGTGAGGGGAAGGCTTCGGGGAAGGGTTAGGGTTAGGGTTTGGGCTAGGGTGAGGGTTAGGGGACGGGGACGGTTTAGGGTCCAGGTGAGGGTACGACAACGGTTTAGGAGGAGCGAACGTGTGAGGGTGCGGGTTAGTGTGAGCGTACGGGTTAGGATTAGGGGACGGGTGAGGGGAAGGCTTCGGGGAAGGGCTAGGTTTAGGGTTCGGGCTAGGGTTAGGGTTAGGGTACGGGGACTATTTAGGGTCCAGGTGAGGGTACGACAACGGTTTAGGGGGAGCGTACGTGTGAGGGCGCGGGTTAGTGTGGGCGTACGGGTTTGGATTAGGGGACGGGTGAGGGGAAGGCTTCGGGGAAGGGTTAGGGTTAGGGTTCGGGCTAGGGTTAGGGTTAGGCGACGGGTACGGTTTAGGGTCCATATGAGGGTACGACAGCGGTTTAGGGGGAGTGTACGTGTGAGGGCGCGGGTTAGTGTGGGCGTACGGGTTAGGATTATGGGACGGGTGAGGGGAAGGCTTCGGGGAAGGGTTAGGGTTAGGGTTCGGGCTAGGGTTAGGGTTAGGGGACGGGGACGGTTTAGGGTCCAGGTGAGGGTACGACAACGGTTTAGGGGGAGCGTACGTGTGAGCGCGCGGGTTTGTGTGAGCGTACGGGTTAGGATTAGGGGACGGGTGAGGGGAAGGCTTCGGGGAAGGGTTAGGGTTAGGGTTCGGGCTAGGGTTAGGGTTAGGGGACGGGGACGGATTAGTGTCCAGGTGAGGGTACGACAACGGTTTAGGGGGAGCGTACGTGTGAGGGCGTGGGTTAGTGTGAGCGTACGGGTTAGGATTAGGGTACGGGTGAGGGAAAGCTTCGGGGAAGGGTTAGGGTTAGGGTTCGGGCTAGGGTTAGGGTTAGGGGACGGGGACGGTTTAGGGTCCAGGAGAGGGTACGACAATGGTTTAGGGGGAGCGTACGTGTGAGGGCGCGGGTTAGTGTGAGCGTACGTGTTAGGATTAGGGGACGGGGGAGGGGAAAGCTTCGGGGAAGGGTTAGGGTTAGGGTTCGGGCTAGGGTTAGGGTTAGGGGACGGGGACGGTTTAGGGTCCAGGTGAGGGTATGACAACGGTTTAGGGGGAGCGTACGTGTGAGGGCGCGGGTTAGTATGAGCGTACGGGTTAGGATTAGTGGACGGGTGAGGGGAAGGCTTCGGGGAAGGGTTAGGGTTAGGGTTTGGGCTAGGGTTAGGGTTAGGGGACGGGGACGGTTTAGGGTCCAGGTGAGGGTACGACAACGGTTTAGGAGGAGCGAACGTGTGAGGGTGCAGGTTAGTGTGAGAGTACGGGTTAGGATTAGGGGACGGGTGAGGGGAAGGCTTCGGGGAAGGGTTAGGTTTAGGGTTCGGGCTAGGGTTAGGGTTAGGCGACGGGGACGGTTTACGGTCCAGATGAGGGTACGACAACGGTTTAGGGGGAGTGTACGTGTGAGGGCGCGGGTTAGTGTGGGCGTACGTGTTAAGATTAGGGGACGGGTGAGGGGAAGGCTTCGGAGAAGGGTTATGGTTAGGGTTCCTGCTAGGGTTAGGGTTAGGGGACGGGGACGGTTTAGGGTCCAGGTGAGGGTACGACAACGGTTTAGGGGGAGCGTACGTGTGAGGGCGCGGGTTAGTGTGGGCGTACGGGTTAGGATTTAGGTGACGGGTGAGGGGAAGGCTTCGGGGAAGGGGTAGGGTTAGGGTTCGGGCTAGGGTTAGGGTTAGGGGACGGGGACAGTTTAGGGTCCAGTTGAGGGTACAACAACGGTTTAGGGGGAGCGTACACGTGAGGGCGTGGGTTAGTGTGAGCGTACGGGTTAGGATTAGGGGACGGGTGAGGGGAAGGCTTCGGGGAAGTGTTAGGATTAGGGTTCGGGCTAGGGTTAGGGTTAGGGGACGGGGACGGTTTAGGGTCCAGGTGAGGGTACGACAACGGTTTAGGGGGAGCGTACGTGTAAGGGCGCGGGTTAGTGTGGGCGTACGTGTTAAGATTAGGGGACGGGTGAGGGGAAGGCTTCGGGGAAGGGTTATGGTTAGGGTTCGGGCTAGGGTTAGGGTTAGGGGACGGGGACGGTTTAGGTTCCAGGTGAGGGTACGACAACCGTTTAGGGGGAGCGTACGTGTGAGGGCGCGGGTTAGTGTGGGCGTACGGGTTAGGATTATGGGACGGGTGAGGGGAAGGCTTCGGGGCAGGGTTAGGGTTAGGGTTCGGGCTAGGGTTAGGGTTAGGTGACAGGGACGGTTTAGGGTCCAGGTGAGGGTACGACAACGGTTTAGGGGGATCGTACGTGTGAGGGCGCCGGTTAGTGTGAGCGTACGGGTTAGGATTAGGGGACGGGTGAGGGGAAGGCTTCGGGGAAGGGTTAGGGTTAGGGTTCGGGCTAGGGTTACGGTTAGGGGACGGGGACGGTTTAGGGTCCAGGTGAGGGTACGACAACGGTTTAGGGGGAGCGTACGTGTGAGGGCGCGGGTTAGTGTGAGCGTACGGGTTAGGATTAGGGGACGAGTGAGAGGAAGGCTTCGGGGAAGGGTTAGGGTTAGGGTTCGGGCTAGGGTTAGGGTTAGGGGACGGGGACGGTTTAGGGTCCAGGTGAGGGTACGACAACGGTTTAGGGGGAGCGTACGTGTGTGGGCGTGGGTTAGTGTGAGCGTACGGGTTAGGATTAGGGGACGGGTGAGGGGCAGGCTTCGGGGAAGGGTAAGGGTTAGGGTTCGGGCTAGGGTTAGGGTTAGGGGATGGGGACGGTTTAGGTTCCAGGTGAGGGTACGACAACGGTTTAGGGAGAGCGTACGTGTGAGGGCGCGGGTTAGTGTGAGCGTACGGCTTAGGATTAGGGGACGGGTGAGGGGAAGGCTTCGGGGAAGGGTTAGGGTTAGGGTTCGGGCTAGGGTTAGGGTTAGGGGACGGGGACGGTTTAGGGTTCAGGTGAGGGTACGACAACGGTTTAGGGGGAGCGTACGTGTGAGGGCGCGGGTTAGTGTGAGCGTACGGGTTAGGATTAGGGGACGGGTGAGCGGAAGGCTTCGAGGAAGTGTTAGGGTTAGGGTTCGGGCTTGGTTTGGGGTTAGGGGACGGGGACGGTTTAGGGTCCAGGTGAGGGTACGACAACGGTTTACGGGGAGCGTATGTGTGAGCGCGCGGGTTAGTGTGAGCGTACGGGTTAGGAATAGGGGCCGGGTGAGGGGAAGGCTTCGGGGAAGGGTTAGGGTTAGGGTTCGGGCTAGGGTTAGGGTTAGGTGACGGGGACGGTTTAGGGTCCAGGTGAGGGTACGACAACGGTTTAGGGGGAGCGTACGTGTGAGGGCGCAGGTTAGTGTAAGCGTACGGGTTAGGCTTAGGGGACGGGTGAGGGGAAGGCTTCGGGGAAGGGTTAGGGTTAACGTTCGGGCTAGGGTTATGGTTAGGGGACGGGGACGGTTTAGGGTCCAGCTGAGGCTACGACAACGGTTTAGGGGGAGTGTACATGTGAGGGCGCGGGTTAGTGTGAGCGTACGGGTTAGGATTAGGTGACGGGTGAGGGGAAGGCTTCGAGGAAGGGGTAGGGTTAGGGTTCGGGCTAGGGTTAGGGTTAGGGGAAGGGGACAGTTTAGGGTCCAGTTGAGGGTACAACAATGGTTTAGGGGGAGCGTACGCGTGAGGGCGCGTGTTAGTGTGAGCGTAAGGGTTAGGATTAGGGGACGGGTGAGGGGAAGGCTTCGGGGAAGTGTTAGGGTTAGGGTTCGGGCTAGGGTTAGGGTTAGGGGACGGGGACGGTTTCGGGTCCAGGTGAGGGTACGACAACGGGTTAGGGGGAGCGTACGTGTGAGGGCGCGGGTTAGTGTGAGCGTACGGGTTAGGATTAGGGGACGGGTGAGGGGAAAGCTTCGGGGAAGTGTTAGGGTTAGGGTTCGGGCTAGGGATAGGGTTAGGGGACGGGGACGGTTTAGGGTCCAGGTGAGGGTATGACAACGGTTTAGGGGGAGCGTACGTGTGAGGGCGCGGGTTAGTGTGAGCGTACGGATTAGGATTAGTGGACGGGTGAGGGGAAGGCTTCGGGGAAGGGTTAGGGTTAGGGTTAGGGCTAGGGTTAGGGTTAGGGGACGGGGACTGTTTAGGTTCCAGGTGAGGGTACGACAACGGTTTTGGGGGAGCGTACGTGTGAGGGCGTGGGTTAGTGTGAGCGTACGGGTTAGGATTAGGGGACGGGTGAGGGGACGGCTTCGGGGAAGGGTTAGGGTTAGGGTTCGGGCTAGGGTTAGGGTTAGGGGATGGGGACGGGTTAGGGTCCAGGTGAGGGTACAACAACGGTTTAGGGGGAGCGGACGTGTGCGGGCGTGGGTTAGTGTGAGCGTACGGGTTAGGATTAGGGGACGGGTGAGGGGAAGGCTTCGGGGAAGGGTAAGGGTTAGGGTTCGGGCTAGGGTTAGGGTTAGGGGATGGGGACGGTTTAGGGTCCAGGTGAGGGTACGACAACGGTTTAGGGAGAGCGTACGTGTGAGGGCATGGGTTAGTGTGAGCGTACGGGTTAGGATTAGGGGACGGGTGAGGGAAAGGCTTCGGGGAAGGGTTAGGGTTAGGGTTCGGGCTAGGGTTAGGGTTCGGGGACGGGGACGGTTTAGGGTCCAGGTGAGGGTACGACAACGGTTTAGGGGGAGCGTACGTTTGAGGGCGCGGGTTAGTGTGGGCGTACGGGTTAGGATTAGGGGACGGTTGAGGGGAAGGCTTCGGGGAAGGTTTAGGGTTAGGGTTCGGGATAGGGTTAGGGTTAGGGGACGGGGACGGTTTAGGGTCCAGGTGAGGGTACGACAACGGGTTAGGGGGAGCGTACATTTGAGGGCGCGAGTTAGTGTGAGCGTACGGGTTAGGATTAGGGGACGGGTGAGGGGAAGGCTTCGGGGAAGGGTTCGAGTTAGGGTTCGGGCTAGGGTTAGGGTTAGGGGACGGGGACGGTTTAGGGTCCAGGTGAGTGTATGACAACGATTTAGGGGGAGCGTACGTGTGAGGGCGCGTGTTAGTGTGTGCGTACGGGTTAGGATTAGGGGACGGGTGAGGGGAAGGCTTCGGGGAAGGGTTAGGGTTAGGGTTCGGGCTAGGGTTAAGGTTAGGGGACGGGGACGGTTTAGGGTCCAGGAGAGGGTACGACAATGGTTTAGGGGGAGCGTACGTGTGAGGGCGGGGGTTAGTGTGAGCGTACGGGTTAGGATTAGGGGACGGGGGAGGGGAAAGCTTCGGGGAAGGGTTAGGGTTAGGGTTCGGGCTAGGGTTAGGGTTAGGGGACGGGGACGGTTTAGGGTCCAGGTGAGGGTATGACAACGGTTTAGGGGGAGCGTACGTGTGAGGGCGCGGGTTAGTGTGAGCGTACGGGTTAGGATTAGTGGACGGGTGAGGGGAAGGCTTCGGGGAAGGGTTAGGGTTAGGGTTTGGGCTAGGGTTAGGGTTAGGGGACGGGGACGGTTTAGGGTCCAGGTGAGGGTACGACAACGGTTTAGGAGGAGCGAACGTGTGAGGGTGCGGGTTAGTGTGAGAGTACGGGTTAGGATTAGGGGACGGGTGAGGGGAAGGCTTCGGGGAAGGGTTAGGTATAGGGTTCGGGCTAGGGTTAGGGTTAGGCGACGGGGACGGTTTACGGTCCAGATGAGGGTACGACAACGGTTTAGGGGAAGTGTACGTGTGAGGGCGCGGGTTAGTGTGGGCGTACGTGTTAAGATTAGGGGACGGGTGAGGGGAAGGCTTCGGGGAAGGGTTATGGTTAGGGTTCCTGCTAGGGTTAGGGTTAGGGGACGGGGACGGTTTAGGGTCCAGGTGAGGGTACGACAACGGTTTAGGGGGAGCGTACGTGTGAGGGCGCGGGTTAGTGTGGGCGTACGGGTTAGGATTTAGGTGACGGGTGAGGGTAAGGCTTCGGGGAAGGGGTAGGGTTAGGGTTCGGGCTAGGGTTAGGGTTAGGGGACGGGGAGAGTTTAGGGTCCAGTTGAGGGTACAACAACGTTTTAGGGGGAGCGTACGCGTGAGGGCGCGGGTTAGTGTGAGCGTACGGGTTAGGATTAGGGGACGGGTGAGGGGAAGGCTTCGGGGAAGTGTTAGGATTAGGGTTCGGGCTAGGGTTAGGGTTAGGGGACGGGGACGGTTTCGGGTCCAGGTGAGGGTACGACAACGGTTTAGGGGGAGCGTACGTGTGAGGGCGCGGGTTAGTGTGGGCGTACGGGTTAGGATTAGGGGACGGGTGAGGGGAAGGCTTCGGGGAAGGGTTAGGGTTAGGGTTCGGGCTAGGGTTAGGGTTAGGGGACGGGGACGGTTTAGGGTCCAGTTGAGGGTATGACAACGATTTAGGGGAAGCGTACGTGTGAGGGCGCGGGTTAGTGTGTGCGTACGGGTTAGGATTAGGGGACGGGTGAGGGGAAGGCTTCGGGGAAGTGTTAGGGTTAGGGTTCGGGCTATGGTTAAGGTTAGGGGACGGGGACGGTTTAGGTTCCAGGTGAGGGTACGACAACCGTTTAGGGGGAGCGTACGTGTGAGGGCGCGGGTTAGTGTGGGCGTACGGGTTAGGATTATGGGACGGGTGAGGGGAAGGCTTCGGGGCAGGGTTAGGGTTAGGGTTCGGGCTAGGGTTAGGGTTAGGTGACAGGGACGGTTTAGGGTCCAGGTGAGGGTACGACAACGGTTTAGGGGGATCGTACGTGTGAGGGCGCCGGTTAGTGTGAGCGTACGGGTTAGGATTAGGGGACGGGTGAGGGGAAGGCTTCGGGGAAGGGTTAGGGTTAGGGTTCGGGCTAGGGTTACGGTTAGGGGACGGGGACGGTTTAGGGTCCAGGTGAGGGTACGACAACGGTTTAGGGGGAGCGTACGTGTCAGGGCGCGGGTTAGTGTGAGCGTACGGGTTAGGATTAGGGGACGGGTGAGAGGAAGGCTTCGGGGAAGGGTTAGGGTTAGGGTTCGGGCTAGGGTTAGGGTTAGGGGACGGGGACGGTTTAGGGTTCAGGTGAGGGTACGAAAACGGTTTAGGGGGAGCGTACGTGTGAGGGCGCGGGTTAGTGTGAGCGTACGGGTTAGGATTAGGGGACGGGTGAGCGGAAGGCTTCGAGGAAGTGTTAGGGTTAGGGTTCGGGCTTGGTTTGGGGTTAGGGGACGGGGACGGTTTAGGGTCCAGGTGAGGGTACGACAACGGTTTACGGGGAGCGTATGTGTGAGCGCGCGGGTTAGTGTGAGCGTACGGGTTAGGAATAGGGGCCGGGTGAGGGGAAGGCTTCGGGGAAGGGTTAGGGTTAGGGTTCGGGCTAGGGTTAGGGTTAGGTGACGGGGACGGTTTAGGGTCCAGGTGAGGGTACGACAACGGTTTAGGGGGAGCGTACGTGTGAGGGCGCAGGTTAGTGTAAGCGTACGGGTTAGGCTTAGGGGACGGGTGAGGGGAAGGCTTCGGGGAAGGGTTAGGGTTAGCGTTCGGGCTAGGGTTATGGTTAGGGGACGGGGACGGTTTAGGGTCCAGCTGAGGCTACGACAACGGTTTAGGGGGAGAGAACATGTGAGGGCGCGGGTTAGTGTGAGCGTACGGGTTAGGATTAGGTGACGGGTGAGGGGAAGGCTTCGGGGAAGGGGTAGGGTTAGGGTTCGGGCTAGGGTTAGGGTTAGGGGACGGGGACGGTTTAGGGTCCAGTTGAGTGTACAACAATGGTTTAGGGGGAGCGTACGCGTGAGGGCGCGGCTTAGTGTGAGCGTACGGGTTAGGATTAGGGGACGGGTGAGGGGAAGGCTTCGGGGAAGTGTTAGGGTTCGGGCTAGGGTTAGGGTTAGGGGACGGGGACGGTTTAGGGTCCAGGTGAGGGTACGACAACGGTTTAGGGGGAGCGTACGTTTGAGGGCGCGGGTTAGTGTGAGCGTACGGGTTAGGATTAGGGGACGGGTGAGGGGAAGGCTTCGGGGAAGGTTTAGGGTTAGTGTTCGGGATAGGGTTAGGGTTAGGGGACGGGGACGGTTTCGGGTCCAGGTGAGGGTACGACAACGGGTTAGGGGGAGCGTACGTGTGAGGGCGCGGGTTAGTGTGAGCGTACGGGTTAGGATTAGGGGACGGGTGAGGGGAAAGCTTCGGGGAAGTGTTAGGGTTAGGGTTCAGGCTAGGGTTAGGGTTAGGGGACGGGGACGGTTTAGGGTCCAGGTGAGGGTATGACAACGGTTTAGGGGGAGCGTACGTGTGAGGGCGCGGGTTAGTGTGAGCGTACGGATTAGGATTAGTGGACGGGTGAAGGGAAGGCTTCGGGGAAGGGTTAGGGTTAGGGTTAGGGCTAGGGTTAGGGTTAGGGGACGGGGACTGTTTAGGTTCCAGGTGAGGGTACGACAACGGTTTAGGGGGAGCGTACGTGTGAGGGCGTGGGTTAGTGTGAGCGTACGGGTGAGGATTAGGGGACGGGTGAGGGGAAGGCTTCGGGGAAGGGTTAGGGTTAGGGTTTGGGCTAGGGTTAGGGTTAGGGGACGGGGACGGTTTAGGGTCCAGGTGAGGGTACAACAACGGTTTAGGGGGAGCGGACGTGTGCGGGCGTGGGTTAGTGTGAGCGTACGGGTTAGGATTAGGGGACGGGTGAGGGGAAGGCTTCGGGGAAGGGTAAGGGTTAGGGTTCGGGCTAGGGTTAGGGTTAGGGGATGGGGACGGTTTAGGGTCCAGGTGAGGGTACGACAACGGTTTAGGGAGAGCGTACGTGTGAGGGCATGGGTTAGTGTGAGCGTACGGGTTAGGATTAGGGGACAGGTGAGGGGAAGGCTTCGGGGAAGGGTTAGGGTTAGGGTTCGGGATAGGGTTAGGGTTCGGGGACGGGGACGGTTTAGGGTTAGGGTTAGGGTTAGGGTTAGGGTTAGGGTTAGGGGATGGGGACTGTTTAGGGTCCAGGTGAGGGTACGACAACGGTTTAGGGGTAGCATACGTGTGAGTGCGTGGGTTAGTTTGAGCGTACGGGTTAGGATTAGGGGACGGGTGAGGGGAAGGCTTCGGGGAAGGGTTCGTGTTAGGGTTCGGGCTAGGGTTAGGGTTAGGGGACGGGGACGGTTTAGGGTCCAGGTGAGTGTATGACAACGATTTAGGGGGAGCGTACGTGTGAGGGCGCGTGTTAGTGTGTGCGTACGGGTTAGGATTAGGGGACGGGTGAGGGGAAGGCTTCGGGGAAGGGTTAGGGTTAGGGTTCGGGCTAGGGTTAAGGTTAGGGGACGGGGACGGTTTAGGGTCCAGGAGAGGGTACGACAATGGTTTAGGGGGAGCGTACGTGTGAGGGCGCGGGTTAGTGTGAGCGTACGGGTTAGGATTAGGTGACGGGTGAGGGGAAGGCTTCGGGGAAGTGGTAGGGTTAGGGTTCGGGCTAGGGTTAGGGTTAGGGGACGGGGACAGTTTAGGGTCCAGTTGAGGGTTCAACAACGGTTTAGGGGGAGCGTACGCGTGAGGGCGTGGGTTAGTGTGAGCGTACGGGTTAGGATTAGGGGACGGGTGAGGGGAAGGCTTCGGGGAAGTGTTAGGGTTCGGGCTAGGGTTAGGGTTAGGGGACGGGGACGGTTTAGGGTCCAGGTGAGGGTACGACAACGGTTTAGGGGGAGCGTACGTTTGAGGGCGCAGGTTAGTGTGAGCGTACGGGTTAGGATTAGGGGACGGGTGAGGGGAAGGCTTCGGGGAAGG
The DNA here is from genome assembly GCF_964270905.1 of Leucopleurus acutus. Taxonomy (NCBI): domain Eukaryota; kingdom Metazoa; phylum Chordata; class Mammalia; order Artiodactyla; family Delphinidae; genus Leucopleurus; species Leucopleurus acutus. Next base: position 297,931 of record NC_139153.1, on the reverse strand, counting down.
TTTAGGGTTAGGGTTCGGGATAGGGTTAGGGTTAGGGGACGGGGACGGTTTAGGGTCCAGGTGAGGGTACGACAACGGGTTAGGGGGAGCGTACATGTGAGGGCGCGGGTTAGTGTGAGCGTACGGGTTAGGATTAGGGGACGGGTGAGGGGAAGGCTTCGGGGAAGGGTTCGAGTTAGGGTTCGGGCTAGGGTTAGGGTTAGGGGACGGGGACGGTTTAGGGTCCAGGTGAGTGTATGACAACGATTTAGGGGGAGCGTACGTGTGAGGGCGCGGGTTAGTGTGTGCGTACGGGTTAGGATTAGGGGACGGGTGAGGGGAAGGCTTCGGGGAAGGGTTAGGGTTAGGGTTCGGGCTAGGGTTAAGGTTAGGGGACGGGGACGGTTTAGGGTCCAGGTGAGGGTACGACAACCGTTTAGGGGGAGCGTACGTGTGAGGGCGCGGGTTAGTGTGGGCGTACGGGTTAGGATTATGGGACGGGTGAGGGGAAGGCTTCGGGGCAGGGTTAGGGTTAGGGTTCGGGCTAGGGTTAGGGTTAGGTGACAGGGACGGTTTAGGGTCCAGGTGAGGGTACGACAATGGTTTAGGGGGAGCGTACGTGTGAGGGCGCCGGTTAGTGTGAGCGTACGGTTTAGGATTAGGGGACGGGTGAGGGGAAGGCTTCGGGGAAGGGTTAGGGTTAGGGTTCGGGCTAGGGTTACGGTTAGGGGACGGGGACGGTTTAGGGTCCAGTTGAGGGTACGACAACGGTTTAGGGGGAGCGTACGTGTGAGGGCGCGGGTTAGTGTGAGCGTACGGGTTAGGATTAGGGGACGGGTGAGAGGAAGGCTTCGGGGAAGGGTTAGGGTTAGGGTTCGGGCTAGGGTTAGGGTTAGGGGACGGGGACGGTTTAGGGTCCAGGTGAGGGTACGACATCGGTTTAGGGGGAGCGTACGTGTGCGGGCGTGGGTTAGTGTGAGCGAACGGTTTAGGATTAGGGGACGGGTGAGGGGAAGGCTTCGGGGAAGGGTAAGGGTTAGGGTTCGCTCTAGGGTTAGGGTTAGGGGATGGGGACGGTTTAGGGTCCAGGTGAGGGTACGACAACGGTTTAGGGAGAGCGTACGTGTGAGAGCGCGGGTTAGTGTGAGCGTACGGCTTAGGATTAGGGGACGGGTGAGGGGAAGGCTTCGGGGAAGGGTTAGGGTTAGGGTTCGGGCTAGGGTTAGGGTTAGGGGACGGGGACGGTTTAGGGTTCAGGTGAGGGTACGACAACGGTTTAGGGGGAGCGTACGTGTGAGGGCGCGGTTTAGTGTGAGCGTACGGGTTAGGATTAGGGGACGGGTGAGCGGAAGGCTTCGAGGAAGTGTTAGGGTTAGGGTTCGGGCTTGGTTTAGGGTTAGGGGACGGGGACGGTTTAGGGTCCAGGTGAGGGTACGACAACGGTTTAGGGGGAGCGTACGTGTGAGCGCGCGGGTTAGTGTGAGCGTACGGGTTAGGATTAGGGGACGGGTGAGGGGAAGGCTTCGGGGAAGGGTTAGGGTTAGGGTTCGGGCTAGGGTTAGGGTTAGGGGACGGGGACGGATTAGTGTCCAGGTGAGGGTACGACAACGGTTTAGGGGGAGCGTAGGTGTGAGGGCGTGGGTTAGTGTGAGCGTACGGGTTAGGATTAGGGTACGGGTGAGGTGAAGGCTTCGGGGAAGGGTTAGGGTTAGGGTTCGGGCTAGGGTTAGGGTTAGGGGACGGGGACGGTTTAGGGTCCAGGAGAGGGTACGACAATGGTTTAGGGGGAGCGTACGTGTGAGGGCGCGGGTTAGTGTGAGCGTACGGGTTAGGATTAGGGGACGGGTGAGGGGAAAGCTTCGGGGAAGTGTTAGGGTTAGGGTTCGGGCTAGGGTTAGGGTTATGGGACGGGGACGGTTTAGGGTCCAGGTGAGGGTATGACAACGGTTTAGGGGGAGCGTACGTGTGAGGGCGCGGGTTAGTGTGAGCGTACGGGTTAGGATTAGTGGACGGGTGAGGGGAAGGCTTCGGGGAAGGGTTAGGGTTAGGGTTTGGGCTAGGGTTAGGGTTAGGGGACGGGGACGGTTTAGGGTCCAGGTGAGGGTACGACAACGGTTTAGGAGGAGCGAACGTGTGAGGGTGCGGGTTAGTGTGAGCGTACGGGTTAGGATTAGGGGACGGGTGAGGGGAAGGCTTCGGGGAAGGGTTAGGTTTAGGGTTCGGGCTAGGGTTGGGGTTAGGGTACGGGGACTATTTAGGGTCCTGGTGAGGGTACGACAACGGTTTAGGGGGAGCGTACGTGTGAGGGCGCGGGTTAGTGTGGGCGTACGGGTTTGGATTAGGGGACGGGTGAGGGGAAGGCTTCGGGGATGGATTAGGGTTAGGGTTCGGGCTAGGGTTAGGTTTAGGCGACGGGGACGGTTTAGGGTCCAGATGAGGGTACGACAACGGTTTAGGGGGAGTGTACGTGTGAGGGCGCGGGTTAGTGTGGGCATACGGGTTAGGATTATGGGTCGGGTGAGGGGAAGGCTTCGGGGAAGGGTTAGGGTTAGGGTTCGGGCTAGGGTTAGGGTTAGGGGACGGGGACGGTTTAGGGTCCAGGTGAGTGTACGACAACGGTTTAGGGGGAGCGTACATGTGAGGGCGCGGGTTAGTGTGAGCGTACGGGTTAGGATTAGGGGACGGGTGAGGGGAAGGCTTCGGGGAAGGGTTAGGGTTAGGGTTCGGGCTAGGGTTAGGGTTAGGGGACGGGGACGGATTAGGGTCCAGGTGAGGGTACGACAACGGTTTAGGGGGAGCGTACGTGTGAGGGCGTGGGTTAGTGTGAGCGTACGGGTTAGGATTAGGGTACGGGTGAGGGGAAGGCTCGGGGCAGGGTTAGGGTTAGGGTTCGGGCTAGGGTTAGGGTTAGGTGACAGGGACGGTTTAGGGTCCAGGTGAGGGTACGACAACGGTTTAGGGGGAGCGTACGTGTGAGGGGGCGTGTTAGTGTGAGCGTACGGGTTAGGATTAGGGGACGGGTGAGGGGAAGGCTTCGGGGAAGGGTTAGGGTTAGGGTTCGGGCTAGGGTTAGGGTTAGGGGACGGGGACGGTTTAGGGTCCAGGTGAGGGTACGACAACGGTTTAGGGGGAGCGTACGTGTGAGGGCGCGGGTTAGTGTGAGCGTACGGGTTAGGATTGGGGACGGGTGAGAGGAAGGCTTCGGGGAAGTGTTAGGGTTAGGGTTCGGGCTAGGGTTAGGGTTAGGGGACGGGGACGGTTTAGGGTCTAGGTGAGGGTACGACAACGGTGTAGGGGCAGCGTACGTGTGCGGTCGTGGGTTAGTGTGAGCGTACGGGTTAGGATTACGGGACGGGTGAGGGGAAGGCTTCGGGGAAGGGTAAGGGTTAGGGTTCGGGCTAGGGTTAGGGTTAGGGGATGGGGACGGTTTAGGGTCCAGGTGAGGGTACGACAACGGTTTAGGGAGAGCGTACGTGTGAGGGCGCGGGTTAGTGTGAGCGTACGGCTTAGGATTAGGGGACGTGTGAGGGGAAGGCTTCGGGGAAGCGTTAGGGTTAGGGTTCGGGCTAGGGTTAGGGTTAGGGGACAGGGACGGTTTAGGGTTCAGGTGAGGGTACGACAACGGTTTAGGGGGAGCGTACGTGTGAGGGCGCGGGTTAGTGTGAGCGTACGGGTTAGGATTAGGGGACGGGTGAGCAGAAGGCTTCGAGGAAGTGTTAGGGTTAGGGTTCGGGCTTGGTTTAGGGTTAGGGGACGGGGACGGTTTAGGGTCCAGGTGAGGGTACGACAACGGTTTAGGGGGAGCGTACGTGTGAGCGCGCGGGTTTGTGTGAGCGTACGGGTTAGGATTAGGGGACGGGTGAGGGGAAGGCTTCGGGGAAGGGTTAGGGTTAGGGTTCGGGCTAGGGTTAGGGTTAGGGGACGGGGACGGATTAGTGTCCAGGTGAGGGTACGACAACGGTTTAGGGGGAGCGTACGTGTGAGGGCGTGGGTTAGTGTGAGCATACGGGTTAGGATTAGGGTACGGGTGAGGGAAAGGCTTCGGGGAAGGGTTAGGGTTAGGGTTCGGGCTAGGGTTAGGGTTAGGGGACGGGGACGGTTTAGGGTCCAGGTGAGGGTATGACAACGGTTTAGGGGGAACGTACGTGTGAGGGCGTGGGTTAGTGTGAGCGTACGGGTTAGGATTAGTGGACGGGTGAGGGGAAGGCTTCGGGGAAGGGTTAGGGTTAGGGTTTGGGCTAGGGTTAGGGTTAGGGTACGGGGACTATTTAGGGTCCAGGTGAGGGTACGACAACGGTTTAGGGGGAGCGTACGTGTGAGGGCGCGGCTTAGTGTGGGCGTACGGGTTTGGATTAGGGGACGGGTGAGGGGAAGGCTTCGGGGAAGGGTTAGGGTTAGGGTTCGGGCTAGGTTTAGGGTTAGGCGACGGGGACGGTTTAGGGTCCAGATGAGGGTACGACAACGGTTTAGGGGGAGCGTACATGTGAGGGCTTGGGTTAGTGTGAGCGTACGGGTTAGGATTAGGTGACGGGTGAGGGGAAGGCTTCGGGGAAGTGGTAGGGTTAGGGTTCGGGCTAGGGTTAGGGTTAGGGGACGGGGACAGTTTAGGGTCCAGTTGAGGGTTCAACAACGGTTTAGGGGGAGCGTACGCGTGAGGGCGTGGGTTAGTGTGAGCGTACGGGTTAGGATTAGGGGACGGGTGAGGGGAAGGCTTCGGGGAAGTGTTAGGGTTCGGGCTAGGGTTAGGGTTAGGGGACGGGGACGGTTTAGGGTCCAGGTGAGGGTACGACAACGGTTTAGGGGGAGCGTACGTTTGAGGGCGCGGGTTAGTGTGAGCGTACGGGTTAGGATTAGGGGACGGGTGAGGGGAAGGCTTCGGGGAAGGTTTAGGGTTAGGGTTCGGGATAGGGTTAGGGTTAGGGTACGGGGACGGTTTAGGGTCCAGGTGAGGGTACGACAGCGGGTTAGGGGGAGCGTACATGTGAGGGCGCGGGTTAGTGTGAGCGTACGGGTTAGGATTAGGGGACGGGTGAGGGGAAGGCTTCGGGGAAGGGTTCGAGTTAGGGTTCGGGCTAGGGTTAGGGTTAGGGGACGGGGACGGTTTAGGGTCCAGGTGAGTGTATGACAACGATTTAGGGGGAGCGTACGTGTGAGGGCGCGGGTTAGTGTGTGCGTACGGGTTAGGATTAGGGGACGGGTGAGGGGAAGGCTTCGGGGAAGGGTTAGGGTTAGGGTTCGGGCTAGGGTTAAGGTTAGGGGACGGGGACGGTTTAGGGTCCAGGTGAGGGTACGACAACCGTTTAGGGGGAGCGTACGTGTGAGGGCGCGGGTTAGTGTGGGCGTACGGGTTAGGATTATGGGACGGGTGAGGGGAAGGCTTCGGGGCAGGGTTAGGGTTAGGGTTCGGGCTAGGGTTAGGGTTAGGTGACAGGGACGGTTTAGGGTCCAGGTGAGGGTACGACAATGGTTTAGGGGGAGCGTACGTGTGAGGGCGCCGGTTAGTGTGAGCGTACGGTTTAGGATTAGGGGACGGGTGAGGGGAAGGCTTCGGGGAAGGGTTAGGGTTAGGGTTCGGGCTAGGGTTACGGTTAGGGGACGGGGACGGTTTAGGGTCCAGTTGAGGGTACGACAACGGTTTAGGGGGAGCGTACGTGTGAGGGCGCGGGTTAGTGTGAGCGTACGGGTTAGGATTAGGGGACGGGTGAGAGGAAGGCTTCGGGGAAGGGTTAGGGTTAGGGTTCGGGCTAGGGTTAGGGTTAGGGGACGGGGACGGTTTAGGGTCCAGGTGAGGGTACGACATCGGTTTAGGGGGAGCGTACGTGTGCGGGCGTGGGTTAGTGTGAGCGAACGGTTTAGGATTAGGGGACGGGTGAGGGGAAGGCTTCGGGGAAGGGTAAGGGTTAGGGTTCGCTCTAGGGTTAGGGTTAGGGGATGGGGACGGTTTAGGGTCCAGGTGAGGGTACGACAACGGTTTAGGGAGAGCGTACGTGTGAGAGCGCGGGTTAGTGTGAGCGTACGGCTTAGGATTAGGGGACGGGTGAGGGGAAGGCTTCGGGGAAGGGTTAGGGTTAGGGTTCGGGCTAGGGTTAGGGTTAGGGGACGGGGACGGTTTAGGGTTCAGGTGAGGGTATGACAACGGTTTAGGGGGAGCGTACGTGTGAGGGCGCGGTTTAGTGTGAGCGTACGGGTTAGGATTAGGGGACGGGTGAGCGGAAGGCTTCGAGGAAGTGTTAGGGTTAGGGTTCGGGCTTGGTTTAGGGTTAGGGGACGGGGACGGTTTAGGGTCCAGGTGAGGGTACGACAACGGTTTAGGGGGAGCGTACGTGTGAGCGCGCGGGTTAGTGTGAGCGTACGGGTTAGGATTAGGGGACGGGTGAGGGGAAGGCTTCGGGGAAGGGTTAGGGTTAGGGTTCGGGCTAGGGTTAGGGTTAGGGGACGGGGACGGATTAGTGTCCAGGTGAGGGTACGACAACGGTTTAGGGGGAGCGTAGGTGTGAGGGCGCGGGTTAGTGTGAGCGTACGGGTTAGGATTAGGGTACGGGTGAGGTGAAGGCTTCGGGGAAGGGTTAGGGTTAGGGTTCGGGCTAGGGTTAGGGTTAGGGGACGGGGACGGTTTAGGGTCCAGGAGAGGGTACGACAATGGTTTAGGGGGCGCGTACGTGTGAGGGCGCGGGTTAGTGTGAGCGTACGGGTTAGGATTAGGGGACGGGTGAGGGGAAAGCTTCGGGGAAGTGTTAGGGTTAGGGTTCGGGCTAGGGTTAGGGTTATGGGACGGGGACGGTTTAGGGTCCAGGTGAGGGTATGACAACGGTTTAGGGGGAGCGTACGTGTGAGGGCGTGGGTTAGTGTGAGCGTACGGGTTAGGATTAGTGGACGGGTGAGGGGAAGGCTTCGGGGAAGGGTTAGGGTTAGGGTTTGGGCTAGGGTTAGGGTTAGGGGACGGGGACGGTTTAGGGTCCAGGTGAGGGTACGACAACGGTTTAGGAGGAGCGAACGTGTGAGGGTGCGGGTTAGTGTGAGCGTACGGGTTAGGATTAGGGGACGGGTGAGGGGAAGGCTTCGGGGAAGGGTTAGGTTTAGGGTTCGGGCTAGGGTTGGGGTTAGGGTACGGGGACTATTTAGGGTCCTGGTGAGGGTACGACAACGGTTTAGGGGGAGCGTACGTGTGAGGGCGCGGGTTAGTGTGGGCGTACGGGTTTGGATTAGGGGACGGGTGAGGGGAAGGCTTCGGGGAAGGATTAGGGTTAGGGTTCGGGCTAGGGTTAGGTTTAGGCGACGGGGACGGTTTAGGGTCCAGATGAGGGTACGACAACGGTTTAGGGGGAGTGTACGTGTGAGGGCGCGGGTTAGTGTGGGCATACGGGTTAGGATTATGGGTCGGGTGAGGGGAAGGCTTCGGGGAAGGGTTAGGGTTAGGGTTCGGGCTAGGGTTAGGGTTAGGGGACGGGGACGGTTTAGGGTCCAGGTGAGTGTACGACAACGGTTTAGGGGGAGCGTACATGTGAGGGCGCGGGTTAGTGTGAGCGTACGGGTTAGGATTAGGGGACGGGTGAGGGGAAGGCTTCGGGGAAGGGTTAGGGTTAGGGTTCGGGCTAGGGTTAGGGTTAGGGGACGGGGACGGATTAGGGTCCAGGTGAGGGTACGACAACGGTTTAGGGGGAGCGTACGTGTGAGGGCGTGGGTTAGTGTGAGCGTACGGGTTAGGATTAGGGTACGGGTGAGGGGAAGGCTCGGGGCAGGGTTAGGGTTAGGGTTCGGGCTAGGGTTAGGGTTAGGTGACAGGGACGGTTTAGGGTCCAGGTGAGGGTACGACAACGGTTTAGGGGGAGCGTACGTGTGAGGGGGCGTGTTAGTGTGAGCGTACGGGTTAGGATTAGGGGACGGGTGAGGGGAAGGCTTCGGGGAAGGGTTAGGGTTAGGGTTCGGGCTAGGGTTAGGGTTAGGGGACGGGGACGGTTTAGGGTCCAGGTGAGGGTACGACAACGGTTTAGGGGGAGCGTACGTGTGAGGGCGCGGGTTAGTGTGAGCGTACGGGTTAGGATTAGGGGACGGGTGAGAGGAAGGCTTCGGGGAAGTGTTAGGGTTAGGGTTCGGGCTAGGGTTAGGGTTAGGGGACGGGGACGGTTTAGGGTCTAGGTGAGGGTACGACAACGGTATAGGGGGAGCGTACGTGTGCGGTCGTGGGTTAGTGTGAGCGTACGGGTTAGGATTAGGGGACGGGTGAGGGGAAGGCTTCGGGGAAGGGTAAGGGTTAGGGTTCGGGCTAGGGTTAGGGTTAGGGTATGGGGACGGTTTAGGGTCCAGGTGAGGGTACGACAACGGTTTAGGGAGAGCGTACGTGTGAGGGCGCGGGTTAGTGTGAGCGTACGGCTTAGGATTAGGGGACGTGTGAGGGGAAGGCTTCGGGGAAGCGTTAGGGTTAGGGTTCGGGCTAGGGTTAGGGTTAGGGGACAGGGACGGTTTAGGGTTCAGGTGAGGGTACGACAACGGTTTAGGGGGAGCGTACGTGTGAGGGCGCGGGTTAGTGTGAGCGTACGGGTTAGGATTAGGGGACGGGTGAGCAGAAGGCTTCGAGGAAGTGTTAGGGTTAGGGTTCGGGCTTGGTTTAGGGTTAGGGGACGGGGACGGTTTAGGGTCCAGGTGAGGGTACGACAACGGTTTAGGGGGAGCGTACGTGTGAGCGCGCGGGTTTGTGTGAGCGTACGGGTTAGGATTAGGGGACGGGTGAGGGGAAGGCTTCGGGGAAGGGTTAGGGTTAGGGTTCGGGCTAGGGTTAGGGTTAGGGGACGGGGACGGATTAGTGTCCAGGTGAGGGTACGACAACGGTTTAGGGGGAGCGTACGTGTGAGGGCGTGGGTTAGTGTGAGCATACGGGTTAGGATTAGGGTACGGGTGAGGGAAAGGCTTCGGGGAAGGGTTAGGGTTAGGGTTCGGGCTAGGGTTAGGGTTAGGGGACGGGGACGGTTTAGGGTCCAGGTGAGGGTATGACAACGGTTTAGGGGGAGCGTACGTGTGAGGGCGTGGGTTAGTGTGAGCGTACGGGTTAGGATTAGTGGACGGGTGAGGGGAAGGCTTCGGGGAAGGGTTAGGGTTAGGGTTTGGGCTAGGGTTAGGGTTAGGGGACGGGGACGGTTTAGGGTCCAGGTGAGGGTACGACAACGGTTTAGGAGGAGCGAACGTGTGAGGGTGCGGGTTAGTGTGAGCGTACGGGTTAGGATTAGGGGACGGGTGAGGGGAAGGCTTCGGGGAAGGGGTAGGGTTAGGGTTCGGGCTAGGGTTACGGTTAGGGGACGGGGACGGTTTAGGGTCCAGGTGAGGGTACGACAACGGTTTAGGGGGAGCGTACGTGTAAGGGCGCGGGTTAGTGTGGGCGTACGTGTTAAGATTAGGGGACGGGTGAGGGGAAGGCTTCGGGGAAGGGTTATGGTTAGGGTTCGGGCTAGGGTTAGGGTTAGGGTTAGGGGACGGGGACGGTTTAGGGTCCAGGTGAGGGTGCGACAACGGTTTAGGGGGAGCGTACGTGTGAGGGCGCGGGTTAGTGTGGGCGTACGGGTTAGGATTAGGTGACGGGTGAGGGGAAGGCTTCGGGGAAGGGGTAGGGTTAGGGTTCGGGCTAGGGTTAGGGTTAGGGGACGGGGACAGTTTAGGGTCCAGTTGAGGCTACAACAATGGTTTAGGGGGAGCGTACGCGTGAGGGCGCGGGTTAGTGTGAGCGTACGGGTTAGGATTAGGGGACGGGTGAGGGAAAGGCTTCGGGGAAGTGTTAGGGTTAGGGTTCGGGCTAGGGTTAGGGTTAGGGGACGGGGACGGTTTAGGGTCCAGGTGAGGGTACGACAACGGTTTATGGGGAGCGTACGTGTAAGGGCGCGGGTTAGTGTGGTCGTACGGGTTAGGATTAGGGGACGGGTGAGGGGAAGGCTTCGGGGAAGTGTTATGGTTAGGGTTCGGGCTAGGGTTAGGGTTAGGGGACGGGGACGGTTTAGGGTCCAGGTGAGGGTACGACAACGGTTTAGGGGGAGCGTACGTGTGAGGGCGCGGGTTAGTGTGGTCGTACGGGTTAGGATTAGGGGACGGGTGAGGGGAAGGCTTCGGGGAAGTGTTAGGGTTAGGGTTCGGGCTAGGGTTAGGGTTAAGGGACGGGGACGGTTTAGGGTCCAGGTGAGGGTATGACAACGATTTAGGGGGAGCGTACGTGTGAGGGCGCGGGTTAGTGTGTGCGTACGGGTTAGGATTAGGGGACGGGTGAGGGGAAGGCTTCGGGGAAGGGTTAGGGTTAGGGTTCGGGCTAGGGTTAGGGTTAGGGGACGGGGACGGATTAGTGTCCAGGTGAGGGTACGACAACGGTTTAGGGGGAGCGTACATGTGAGGGCGCGGGTTAGTGTGAGCGTACGGGTTAGGATTAGGGTACGGGTGAGGTGAAGGCTTCGGGGAAGGGTTAGGGTTAGGGTTCGGGCTAGGGTTAGGGTTAGGGGACGGGGACGGTTTAGGGTCCAGGAGAGGGTACGACAATGGTTTAGGGGGAGCGTACGTGTGAGGGCGCGGGTTAGTGTGAGCGTACGGGTTAGGATTAGGGGACGGGTGAGGGGAAACCTTCGGGGAAGCGTTAGGGTTAGGGTTCGGGCTAGGGTTAGGGTTAGGGGACGGGGACGGTTTAGGGTCCAGGTGAGGGTATGACAACGGTTTAGGGGGAGCGTACGTGTGAGGGCGCGGGTTAGTGTGAGCGTACGGGTTAGGATTAGTGGACGGGTGAGGGGAAGGCTTCGGGGAAGGGTTAGGGTTAGGGTTTGGGCTAGGGTTAGGGTTAGGGGACGGGGACGGTTTAGGGTCCAGGTGAGGGTACGACAACGGTTTAGGAGGAGCGAACGTGTGAGGGTGCGGGTTAGTGTGAGCGTACGCGTTAGGATTAGGGGACGGGTGAGGGGAAGGCTTCGGGGAAGGGTTAGGTTTAGGGTTCGGGCTAGGGTTAGGGTTAGCGTACGGGGAGTATTTAGGGTCCAGGTGAGGGTACGACAACGGTTTAGGGGGAGCGTACGTGTGAGGGCGCGGGTTAGTGTGGGCGTACGGGTTTGGATTAGGGGACGGGTGAGGGGAAGGCTTCGGGGAAGGGTTAGGGTTAGGGTTCGGGCTAGGGTTAGGGTTAGGCGACGGGGACGGTTTAGGGTCCAGATGAGGGTACGACAACGGTTTAGGGGGAGTGTACGTGTGAGGGCGCGGGTTAGTGTGGGCGTACGGGTTAGGATTATGGGACGGGTGAGGGGAAGGCTTCGGGGAAGGGTTAGCGTTAGGGTTCGGGCTAGGGTTAGGGTTAGGGGACGGGGACGGTTTAGGGTCCAGGTGAGGATACGACAACGGTTTAGGGGGAGCGTACGTGTGAGGGCGCGGGTTAGTGTGAGCGTACGGGTTAGGATTAGGGGACGGGTGAGGGGAAGGCTTCGGGGAAGGGTAAGGGTTAGGGTTCGGGCTAGGGTTAGGGTTAGGGGACGGGGACTGTTTAGGTTCCAGGTGAGGGTACGACAACGGTTTAGGGGGAGCGTACGTGTGAGGGCGTGGGTTAGTGTGAGCGTACGGGTTAGGATTAGGGGACGGGTGAGGGGAAGGCTTCGGGGAAGGGTTAGGGTTAATGTTCGGGCTAGTGTTAGGGTTAGGGGAAGGGGACGGTTTAGGGTCTAGGTGAGGGTACAACAACGGTTTAGGGGGAGCGGACGTGTGAGGGCGCGGGTTAGTGTGAGCCTACGGGTTAGGATTAGGGGACGGGTGAGGAGAAGGCTTCGGGGAAGGGTAAGGCTTAGGGTTCGGGCTAGGGTTAGGGTTAGGGGACGGGGACTGTTTAGGTTCCAGGTGAGGGTACGACAATGGTTTAGGGGGAGCGTACGTGTGAGGGCGTGGGTTAGTGTGAGCGTACGGGTTAGGATTAGGGGACGGGTGAGGGGAAGGCTTCGGGGAAGGGTTAGGGTTAGGGTTCGGGCTAGGGTTAGGGTTAGGGGATGGGGACGGTTTAGGGTCCAGGAGTGGGTACGACAATGGTTTAGGGGGAGCTTACGTGTGAGGGCGCGGGTTAGTGTGAGCGTACGGGTTAGGATTATGGGACGGGTGAGGGGAAAGCTTCGGGGAAGGGTTAGGGTTAGGGTTCGGGCTAGGTTTAGGGTTAGGGGACGGGGACGGTTTAGGGTTCAGGTCAGGGTACGACAACGGTTCAGGGGGAGCGTACGTGTGAGGGCGCGGGTTAGTGTGAGCGTACGGGTTAGGATTAGGGGACGGGTGAGCGGAAGGCTTCGAGGAAGTGTTAGGGTTAGGGTTCGGGCTTGGTTTAGGGTTAGGGGACGGGGACGGTTTAGGGTCCAGCTGAGGGTACGACAACGGTTTAGGGGGAGCGTACGTGTGAGCGCGCGGGTTAGTGTGAGCGTACGGTTTAGGATTAGGGGACGGGTGAGGGGAAGGCTTCGGGGAAGGGTTAGGTTTAGGGTTCGGGCTAGGGTTAGGGTTAGGGGACGGGGATGGTTTAGGGTCCAGGTGAGGGTACGACAACGGTTTAGGGGGAGCGTACGTGTGAGGGCGCCGGTTATTGTGAGCGTACGGGTTAGGATTAGGGGACGGGTGAGGGGAAGGCTTCGGGGAAGGGTAAGGCTTAGGGTTCGGGCTAGGGTTAGGGTTAGGGGATGGGGACTGTTTAGGGTCCAGGTGAGGGTACGACAACGGTTTAGGGGGAGCGTACGTGTGAGGGCGTGGGTTAGTGTGAGCGTACGGGTTAGGATTAGGGGACAGGTGAGGGGAAGGCTTCGGGGAAGGGTTAGGTTTAGGGTTCGGGCTAGGGTTAGGGTTAGGGTACGGGGACTATTTAGGGTCCAGGTGAGGGTACGACAACGGTTTAGGGGGAGCGTACGTGTGAGGGCGCGGCTTAGTGTGGGCGTACGGGTTTGGATTAGGGGACGGGTGAGGGGAAGGCTTCGGGGAAGGGTTAGGGTTAGGGTTCGGGCTAGGGTTAGGGTTAGGCGACGGGGACGGTTTAGGGTCCAGATGAGGGTACGACAACGGTTTAGGGGGAGTGTACGTGTGAGGGCGCGGGTTAGTGTGGGCGTACGGGTTAGGATTATGGGACGGGTGAGGGGAAGGCTTCGGGGAAGGGGTAGGGTTAGGGTTCGGGCTAGGGTTACGGTTAGGGGACGGGGACGGTTTAGGGTCCAGGTGAGGGTACGACAACGGTTTAGGGGGAGCGTACGTGTAAGGGCGCGGGTTAGTGTGGGCGTACGTGTTAAGATTAGGGGACGGGTGAGGGGAAGGCTTCGGGGAAGGGTTATGGTTAGGGTTCGGGCTAGGGTTAGGGTTAGGGTTAGGGGACGGGGACGGTTTAGGGTCCAGGTGAGGGTACGACAACGGTTTAGGGGGAGCGTACGTGTGAGGGCGCGGGTTAGTGTGGGCGTACGGGTTAGGATTAGGGGACGGGTGAGGGGAAGGCTTCGGGGAAGGGTTAGGGTTAGGGTTCGGGCTAGGGTTAGGATTAGGGGACGGGGACGGATTAGTGTCCAGGTGAGGGTACGACAACGGTTTCGGGGGAGCGTACGTGTGAGGGCGCGGGTTAGTGTGAGCGTACGGGTTAGGATTAGGGTACGGGTGAGGTGAAGGCTTCGGGGAAGGGTTAGGGTTAGGGTTCGGGCTAGGGTTAGGGTTAGGGGACGGGGACGGTTTAGGGTCCAGGAGAGGGTACGACAATGGTTTAGGGGGAGCGTACGTGTGAGGGCGCGGGTTAGTGTGAGCGTACGGGTTAGGATTAGGGGACGGGTGAGGGGAAACTTTCGGGGAAGGGTTAGGGTTAGGGTTCGGGCTAGGGTTAGGGTTAGGGGACGGGGACGGTTTAGGGTCCAGGTGAGGGTATGACAACGGTTTAGGGGGAGCGTACGTGTGAGGGCGCGGGTTAGTGTGAGCGTACGGGTTAGGATTAGTGGACGGGTGAGGGGAAGGCTTCGGGGAAGGGTTAGGGTTAGGGTTTGGGCTAGGGTTAGGGTTAGGGGACGGGGACGGTTTAGGGTCCAGGTGAGGGTACGACAACGGTTTAGGAGGAGCGAACGTGTGAGGGTGCGGGTTAGTGTGAGCGTACGCGTTAGGATTAGGGGACAGGTGAGGGGAAGGCTTCGGGGAAGGGTTAGGTTTAGGGTTCGGGCTAGGGTTAGGGTTAGGGTACGGGGAGTATTTAGGGTCCAGGTGAGGGTACGACAACGGTTTAGGGGGAGCGTACGTGTGAGGGCGCGGGTTAGTGTGGGCGTACGGGTTTGGATTAGGGGACGGGTGAGGGGAAGGCTTCGGGGAAGGGTTAGGGTTAGGGTTCGGGCTAGGGTTAGGGTTAGGCGACGGGGACGGTTTAGGGTCCAGATGAGGGTACGACAACGGTTTAGGGGGAGTGTACGTGTGAGGGCGCGGGTTAGTGTGGGCGTACGGGTTAGGATTATGGGACGGGTGAGGGGAAGGCTTCGGGGAAGGGTTAGCGTTAGGGTTCGGGCTAGGGTTAGGGTTAGGTTTAGGGGACGGGGACGGTTTAGGGTCCAGGTGAGTGTACGACAACGGTTTAGGGGGAGCGTACATGTGAGGGCGCGGGTTAGTGTGAGCGTACGGGTTAGGATTAGGGGACGGGTGAGGGGAAGGCTTCGGGGAAGGGTTAGGGTTAGGGTTCGGGCTAGGGTTAGGGTTAGGGGACGGGGACGGATTAGGGTCCAGGTGAGGGTACGACAACGGTTTAGGGGGAGCGTACGTGTGAGGGCGTGGGTTAGTGTGAGCGTACGGGTTAGGATTAGGGTACGGGTGAGGGGAAGGCTCGGGGCAGGGTTAGGGTTAGGGTTCGGGCTAGGGTTAGGGTTAGGTTACAGGGACGGTTTAGGGTCCAGGTGAGGGTACGACAACGGTTTAGGGGGAGCGTACGTGTGAGGGCGCGTGTTAGTGTGAGCGTACGGGTTAGGATTAGGGAACGGGTGAGGGGAAGGCTTCGGGGAAGGGTTAGGGTTAGGTTTCGGGCTAGGGTTAGGGTTAGGGGACGGGGACGGTTTAGGGTCCAGGTGAGGGTACGACAACGGTTTAGGGGGAGCGTACGTGTGCGGGCGTGGGTTAGTGTGAGCGTACGGGTTAGGATTAGGGGACGGGTGAGGGGAAGGCTTCGGGGAAGGGTAAGGGTTAGGGTTCGGGCTAGGGTTAGGGTTAGGGGATGGGGACGGTTTCGGGTCCAGGTGAGGGTACGACAACGGTTTAGGGAGAGCGTACGTGTGAGGGCGCGGGTTAGTGTGAGCGTACGGGTTAGGATTAGGGGACGGGTGAGGGGAAGGCTTCGGGGAAGGGTTAGGGTTAGGGTTCGGGCTAGGGTTAGGGTTAGGGGACGGGGACGGTTTAGGGTTCAGGTGAGGGTACGACAACGGTTTAGGGGGAGCGTATGTGTGAGGGCGCGGGTTAGTGTGAGCGTACGGGTTAGGATTAGAGGACGGGTGAGGGGAAGGCTTCGGGGAAGTGTTAGGGTTAGGGTTCGGGCTAGGGTTAGGGTTAGGGGACGGGGACGGTTTAGGGTCCAGGTGAGGGTATGACAACGATTTAGGGGGAGCGTATGTGTGAGGGCGCGGGTTAGTGTGTGCGTACGGGTTAGGATTAGGGGACGGGTGAGGGGAAGGCTTCGGGGAAGGGTTAGGGTTAGGGTTCGGGCTAGGGTTAAGGTTAGGGGACGGGGACGGTTTAGGGTCCAGGTGAGGGTACGACAACCTTTTAGGGGGAGCGTACTTGTGAGGGCGCGGGTTAGTGTGGGCGTACGGGTTAGGATTATGGGACGGGTGAGGGGAAGGCTTCGGGGCAGGGTTAGGGTTAGGGTTCGGGCTAGGGTTAGGGTTAGGTGACAGGGACGGTTTAGGGTCCAGGTGAGGGTACGACAACGGTTTAGGGGGAGCGTACGTGTGAGGGCGCGGGTTAGTGTGAGTGTACGGGTTAGGATTAGGGGACGGGTGAGTGGAAGGCTTCGGGGAAGGGTAAGGCTTAGGGTTCGGGCTAGGTTTAGGGTTAGGGGACGGGGACGGTTTAGGGTCCAGGTGAGGGTACGACAACGGTTTAGGGGGAGCGTACGTGTGAGGGCGTGGGTTAGTGTGAGCGTATGGGTTAGGATTAGGGGACGGGTGAGGGGAAGGCTTCGGGGAAGTGTTAGGGTTAGGGTTCGGGCTAGGGTTAGGGTTAGGGGACGGGGACGGTTTAGGGTCCAGGTGAGGGAACGACAATGGTTTAGGGGGAGCGTACGTGTGAGGTCGCGGGTTAGTGTGAGCGTACGGGTTAGGATTAGTGGACGGGTGAGGGGAAGGCTTCGGGGAAGGGTTAGGGTTAGGGTTCGGGCTAGGGTTAGGGTTAGGGGACGGGGACGGTTTAGGGTCCAGGTGAGGATACGACAACGGTTTAGGGGGAGCGTACGTGTGAGGGCGCGGGTTAGTGTGAGCGTACGGGTTAGGATTAGGGGACGGGTGAGGGGAAGGCTTCGGGGAAGGGTAAGGGTTAGGGTTCGGGCTAGGGTTAGGGTTAGGGGACGGGGACTGTTTAGGTTCCAGGTGAGGGTACGACAACGGTTTAGGGGGAGCGTACGTGTGAGGGCGTGGGTTAGTGTGAGCGTACGGGTTAGGATTAGGGGACGGGTGAGGGGAAGGCTTCGGGGAAGGGTTAGGGTTAGTGTTCGGGCTAGTGTTAGGGTTAGGGGAAGGGGACGGTTTAGGGTCTAGGTGAGGGTACAACAACGGTTTAGGGGGAGCGGACGTGTGAGGGCGCGGGTTAGTGTGAGCCTACGGGTTAGGATTAGGGGACGGGTGAGGAGAAGGCTTCGGGGAAGGGTAAGGCTTAGGGTTCGGGCTAGGGTTAGGGTTAGGGGACGGGGACTGTTTAGTTTCCAGGTGAGGGTACGACAACGGTTTAAGGGGAGCGTACGTGTGAGGGCGTGGGTTAGTGTGAGCGTACGGGTTAGGATTAGGGGACGGGTGAGGGGAAGGCTTCGGGGAAGGGTTAGGGTTAGGGTTCGGGCTAGGGTTAGGGTTAGGGGACGGGGACTGTTTAGGTTCCAGGTGAGGGTACGACAGCGGTTTAGGGGGAGCGTACGTGTGAGGGCGCGGGTTAGTGTGAGCGTACGGGTTAGGATTAGGGGACGGGTGAGCGGAAGGCTTCGAGGAAGTGTTAGGGTTAGGGTTCGGGCTTGGTTTAGGGTTAGGGGACGGGGACGGTTTAGGGTCCAGGTGAGGGTACGACAACGGTTTAGGGGGAGCGTACGTGTGAGCGCACGGGTTAGTGTGAGCGTAGGGGTTAGGATTAGGGGACGGGTGAGGGGAAGGCTTCGGGGAAGGGTTAGGGTTAGGGTTCGGGCTAGGGTTAGGGTTAGGGGATGGGGACGGTTTAGGGTCCAGGAGAGGGTACGACAATGGTTTAGGGGGAGCTTACGTGTGAGGGCGCGGGTTAGTGTGGGCGTACGGGTTAGGATTATGGGACGGGTGAGGGGAAAGCTTCGGGGAAGGGTTAGGGTTAGGGTTCGGGCTAGGGTTAGGGTTAGGGGACGGGGACGGTTTAGGGTTCAGGTCACGGTACGACAACGGTTCAGGGGGAGCGTACGTGTGAGGGCGCGGGTTAGTGTGAGCGTACGGGTTAGGATTAGGGGACTGGTGAGCGGAAGGCTTCGAGGAAGTGTTAGGGTTAGGGTTCGGGCTTGGTTTAGGGTTAGGGGACGGGGACGGTTTAGGGTCCAGCTGAGGGTACGACAACGGTTTAGGGGGAGCGTACGTGTGAGCGCGCGGGTTAGTGTGAGCGTACGGGTTAGGATTAGGGGACGGGTGAGGGGAAGGCTTCGGGGAAGGGTTAGGGTTAGGGTTCGGGCTAGGGTTAGGGTTAGGGGACGGGGATGGTTTAGGGTCCAGGTGAGGGTACGACAACGGTTTAGGGGGAGCGTACGTGTGAGGGCGCCAGTTATTGTGAGCGTACGGGTTAGGATTAGGGGACGGGTGAGGGGAAGGCTTCGGGGAAGGGTAAGGCTTAGGGTTCGGGCTAGGGTTAGGGTTAGGGGATGGGGACTGTTTAGGGTCCAGGTGAGGGTACGACAACGGTTTAGGGGGAGCGTACGTGTGAGGGCGTGGGTTAGTGTGAGCGTACGGGTTAGGATTAGGGGACGGGTGAGGGGAAGGCTTCGGGGAAGGGTTAGCGTTAGGGTTCGGGCTTGGTTTAGGGTTAGGGGACGGGGACGGTTTAGGGTCCAGGTGAGGGTATGACAACGGTTTAGGGGGAGCGTACGTGTGAGTGCGCGGGTTAGTGTGAGCGTACGGGTTAGGATTAGGGGACGGTTGAGGGGAAGGCTTCGGGGAAGGGTTAGGGTTAGGGTTCGGGCTAGGGTTAGGGTTAGGGGACAGGGACGGATTAGAGTCCAAGTGAGGGTACGACAACGGTTTAGGGGGAGCGTACGTGTGAGGGCGTGGGTTAGTATGAGCGTACGGGTTAGGATTAGGGGACGGGTGAGGGGAAGGCTTCGGGGAAGGGTTAGGGTTAGGGTTCGGGCTAGGGTTAGGGTTAGGGGACGGGGACGGTTTAGGGTCCAGGAGAGGGTACGACAATGGTTTAGGGGGAGCATACGTGTGAGGGCGTGGGTTAGTGTGAGCTTACGGGTTAGGATTAGGGGACGGGTGAGGGGAAGGCTTCGGGGAAGGGTTAGGGTTAGGGTTCGGGCTAGGGTTAGGGTTAGGGGATGGGGACGGTTTAGGGTCCAGGTGAGGGTACGACAACGGTTTAGGGGGAGCGTACGTATGAGGGCGCGGGTTAGTGTGAGCGTACGGGTTAGGATTAGTGGACGGGTGAGGGGAAGGCTTCGGGGAAGGGTTAGGGTTAGGGTTCGGGCTAGGGTTAGGGTTAGGGGACGGGGACTGTTTAGGGTCCAGGTGAGGGTACGACAACGGTTTAGGGGGAGCGTACGTGTGAGGGCGCGGGTTAGTGTGAGCGTACGGGTTAGGATTAGGGGACGGGTGAAGGGAAGGCTTCGGGGAAGTTTAAGGCTTAGGGTTCGGGCTAGGGTTTGGGTTAGGGGATGGGGACTGTTTAGGATCCAGGTGAGGGTACGACAACGGTTTAGGGGGAGCGTACGTGTGAGGGCGTGGGTTAGTGTGAGCGTACGGGTTAGGATTAGGGGACGGGTGAGGGGAAGGCTTCGGGGAAGGGTTAGGGTTAGGGTTCGGGCTAGGGTTAGGGTTAGGGGACGGGGACTGTTTAAGGTCCAGGTGAGGGTACGACAACGGTTTAGGGGGAGCATACGTGTGAGGGCGTGGGATAGTGTGAGCGTACGGGTTAGGATTAGGGGACGGGTGAGGGGAAGGCTTCGGGGAAGGGTTAGGGTTAGGGTTCGGGCTACGGTTAGGGTTAGGGGATGGGGACTCTTTAGGGTCCAGGTGAGGGTACGACAATGGTTTAGGGGGAGCGTACGTGTGAGGGCGCGGGATAGTGTGAGGCTACAGGTTAGGATTAGGGGAGGGGTGAGGGGAAGGCTTCGGGGAAGGGTTAGGGTGAGGGTTCGGGCTAGGGTTAGTGTTAGGGGACGGGGACGGTTTAGGGTCCAGGTGAGGGTATGACAACGGTTTAGGGGGAGCGTACGTGTGAGGGCGCGGGTTAGTGTGAGCGTACGGGTTAGGATTAGGGGACGGGTGAGGGGAAGGCTTCGGGGAAGGGGTAGGGTTAGGGTTCGGGCTAGGGTTAGGGTTAGGGGACGGGGACAGTTTAGGGTCCAGTTGAGGGTACAACAATGGTTTAGGGGGAGCGTACGCGTGAGGGCGCGGGTTAGTGTGAGCGTACGGGTTAGGATTAGGGGACGGGTGAGGGGAAGGCTTCGGGGAAGTGTTAGGGTTCGGGCTAGGGTTAGGGTTAGGGGACGGGGACGGTTTAGGGTCCAGGTGAGGGTACGACAACGGTTTAGGGGGAGCGTACGTTTGAGGGCGCGGGTTAGTGTGAGCGTACGGGTTAGGATTAGGGGACGGGTGAGTGGAAGGCTTCGGGGAAGGTTTACGGTTAGGGTTCGGGATAGGGTTAGGGTTAGGGGACGGGGACGTTTTAGGGTCCAGGTGAGGGTACGACAACGGGTTAGGAGGAGCGTACGTGTGAGGGCGCGGGTTACTGTGAGCGTACGGGTTAGGATTAGGGGACGGGTGAGGGGAAGGCTTCGGGGAAGGGTAAGGGTTAGGGTTCGGGCTAGGGTTAGGGTTAGGGGATGGGGACGGTTTAGGGTCCAGGTGAGGGTACGACAACGGTTTAGGGAGAGCGTACGTGTGAGGGCATGGGTTAGTGTGAGCGTACGGGTTAGGATTAGGGGACGGGTGAGGGGAAGGCTTCGGGGAAGGGTTAGGGTTAGGGTTCGGGCTAGGGTTAGGGTTCGGGGACGGGGACGGTTTAGGGTTAGGGTTAGGGTTAGGGTTAGGGTTAGGGTTAGGGGATGGGGACTGTTTAGGGTCCAGGTGAGGGTACGACAACGGTTTAGGGGTAGCATACGTGTGAGTGCGTGGGTTAGTGTGAGCGTACGGGTTAGGATTAGGGGACGGGTGAGGGGAAGGCTTCGGGGAAGAGTTAGGGTTAGGGTTCGGGCTAGGGTTAGGGTTAGGGGACGGGGACGGTTTAGGGTCCAGGTGAGGGTACGACTAAGGTTTAGGAGGAGCGTACGTGTGAGGGCGTGGGTTAGTGTGAGCGTAAGGGTTAGGATTAGGGGACGGGTGAGGGGAACGCTTCGGGGAAGGGTTAGGGTTAGGGTTCGGGATAGGGTTAGGGTTAGGGGACGGGGACGGTTTAGGGTCCAGGTGAGGGTACGACAACGGTTTAGGGGGAGCGTACGCGTGAGAGCGCGGGTTAGTGTGAGCGTACGGGTTAGGATTAGGGGACGGGTGAGGGGAAGGCTTCGGGGAAGGGTTAGGGTTAGGGTTCGGGCTAGGGTTAGGGTTAGGGGACGGGGACTGTTTAGGGTCCAGGTGAGGGTACGACTACGGTTTAGGGGGAGCGTACGTGTGAGGGCGCGGGTTAGTGTGAGCGTACGGGTTAGGATTAGGGGACGGGTGAGGGGAAGGCTTCGGGGAAGAGTTAGGTTTAGGGTTCGGGCTAGGGTTAGGGTAAGGGGTCGGGGACGGTTTAGGGTCCAGGTGAGGGTACGACAACGGTTTAGGGGGAGCGTACGTGCGAGGGCGAGGGTTAGTGTGAGCGTATGGTTTAGGATTAGGGGACGGGTGAGGGGAAGGCTTCGGGGAAGTGTTAAGAGTTAGGGTTCGGGCTAGGGTTAGGGTTAGGGGACGGGGACGATTTAGGGTCCAGGTGAGGGTACGACAACGGTTTAGGGGGAGCGTACGTGTGAGGGCGCGGGTTAGTGTGAGCGTACGGGTTAGGATTAGGGGACGGGTGAGGGGAAGGCTTCGGGGAAGGGTTAGGGTTAGGGTTCAGGCTAGGGTTAGGGTTAGGGGACGGGGACGGTTTAGGGTCCAGGTGAGGGTACGACAACGGTTTACGGGGAGCGTACGTGTGAGGGCGCGGGTTAGTGTGAGCGTACGGGTTAGGAATAGGGGCCGGGTGAGGGGAAGGCTTCGGGGAAGGGTTAGGGTTAGGGTTCGGGCTAGGGTTAGGGTTAGGTGACGGGGACGGTTTAGGGTCCAGGTGAGGGTACGACAACGGTTTAGGGGGAGCGTACGTGTGAGGGCGCGGGTTAGTGTGAGCGTACGGGTTAGGATTAGGGGACGGGTGAGGGGAAGGCTTCGGGGAAGGGTTAGGGTTAGCGTTCGGGCTAGGGTTAGGGTTAGGGGACGGGGACAGTTTAGGGTCCAGCTGAGGCTACGACAACGGTTTAGGGGGAGCGTACATGTGAGGGCTTGGGTTAGTGTGAGCGTACGGGTTAGGATTAGGTGACGGGTGAGGGGAAGGCTTCGGGGAAGGGGTAGGGTTAGGGTTCGGGCTAGGGTTAGGGTTAGGGGACGGGGACAGTTTAGGGTCCAGTTGAGGGTTCAACAACGTTTTAGGGGGATCGTACGCGTGAGGGCGCGGGTTAGTGTGAGCGTACGGGTTCGGATTAGGGGACGGGTGAGGGGAAGGCTTCGGGGAAGGGTTAGGGTTAGGGTTCGGGCTAGGGTTAGGGTTAGGGGACGGGGACGGTTTAGGGTCCAGGTGAGGGTACGACAACGGTTTAGAGGGAGCGTACGTGTGAGGGCGCGGGTTAGTGTGAGCGTACGGGTTAGGATTAGGGGACGGGTGAGAGGAAGGCTTCGGGGAAGGGTTAGGGTTAGGGTTCGGGCTAGGGTTAGGGTTAGGGGACGGGGACGGTTTAGGGTCCAGGTGAGGGTACGACAATGGTTTAGGGGGAGCATACGTGTGCGGGCGTGGGTTAGTGTGAGCGTACGGGTTAGGATTAGGGGACGGGTGAGGGGAAGGCTTCGGGGAAGGGTAAGGGTTAGGGTTCGGGCTAGGGTTAGGGTTAGGGGATGGGGACGGTTTAGGGTCCAGGTGAGGGTACGACAACGGTTTAGGGAGAGCGTACGTGTGAGGGCGCGGGTTAGTGTGAGCGTACGGCTTAGGATTAGGGGACGGGGGAGGGGAAGGCTTCGGGGAAGGGTTAGGGTTAGGGTTCGGGCTAGGGTTAGGGTTAGGGGACGGGGACGGTTTAGGGTTCAGGTGAGGGTACGACAACGGTTTAGGGGGAGCGTACGTGTGAGGGCGCGGGTTAGTGTGAGCGTACGGGTTAGGATTAGAGGACGGGTGAGGGGAAGGCTTCGGGGAAGTGTTAGGGTTAGGGTTCGGGCTAGGGTTAGGGTTAGGGGACGGGGACGGTTTAGGGTCCAGGTGAGGGTATGACAACGATTTAGGGGGAGCGTACGTGTGAGGGCGCGGGTTAGTGTGTGCGTACGGTTTAGGATTAGGGGACGGGTGAGGGGAAGGCTTCGGGGAAGGGGAAGTGTTAGGGTTCGGGCTAGGGTTAGGGTTAGGGGACGGGGACTGTTTAGGTTCCAGGTGAGGGTACGACAACGGTTTAGGGGGAGCGTACGTGTGAGGGCGTGGGTTAGTGTGAGCGTACGGGTTAGGATTAGGGGACGCGTGAGGGGAAGGCTTCGGGGAAGGGTTAGGGTTAGTGTTCGGGCTAGTGTTAGGGTTAGGGGAAGGGGACGGTTTAGGGTCTAGGTGAGGGTACAACAACGGTTTAGGGGGAGCGGACGTGTGAGGGCGCGGGTTAGTGTGAGCCTACGGGTTAGGATTAGGGGACGGGTGAGGAGAAGGCTTCGGGGAAGGGTAAGGCTTAGGGTTCGGTCTAGGGTTAGGGTTAGGGGACGGGGACTGTTTAGGTTCCAGGTGAGGGTACGACAACGGTTTAGGGGGAGCGTACGTGTGAGGGCGTGGGTTAGTGTGAGCGTACGGGTTAGGATTAGGGGACGGGTGAGGGGAAGGCTTCGGGGAAGGGTTAGGGTTAGGGTTCGGGCTAGGGTTAGGGTTAGGGGACGGGGACTGTTTAGGTTCCAGGTGAGGGTACGACAACGGTTTAGGGGGAGCATACGTGTGAGGGCGCGGGTTAGTGTGAGCGTACGGGTGAGGATTAGGGGACGGGTGAGCCGAAGTCTTCGAGGAAGTGTTAGGGTTAGGGTTCGGGCTTGGTTTAGGGTTAGGGGACGGGGACGGTTTAGGGTCCAGGTGAGGGTACGACAACGGTTTAGGGGGAGCGTACGTGTGAGCGGGCGGGTTAGTGTGAGCGTACGGGTTAGGATTAGGGGACGGGTGAGGGGAAGGCTTCGGGGAAGGGTTAGGGTTAGGGTTCGGGCTAGGGTTAGGGTTAGGGGACGGGGACGGATTAGTGTCCAGGTGAGGGTACGACAACGGTTTAGGGGGAGCGTACATGTGAGGGCATGGGTTAGTGTGAGCGTAAGGGTTAGTATTATGGGACGGGTGAGGGGAAGGCTTCGGGGAAGGGTTAGGGTTAGGGTTCGGGCTAGGGTTAGGGTTAGGGTACGGGGACGGTTTAGGGTCCAGGAGAGGGTACGACAGTGGTTTAGGGGGAGCTTACGTGTGAGGGCGCGGGTTAGTGTGAGCGTACGGGTTAGGATTATGGGACGGGTGAGGGGAAAGCTTCGGGGAAGGGTTAGGGTTAGGGTTCGGGCTAGGGTTAGGGTTAGGGGACGGGGACGGTTTAGGGTTCAGGTCAGGGTACGACAACGGTTCAGGGGGAGCGTACGTGTGAGGGCGCGGGTTAGTGTGAGCGTACGGGTTAGGATTAGGGGACGGGTGAGCGGAAGGCTTCGAGGAAGTGTTAGGGTTAGGGTTCGGGCTTGGTTTAGGGTTAGGGGACGGGGACGGTTTAGGGTCCAGGTGAGGGTACGACAACGGTTTAGGGGGAGCGTACGTGTGAGCGTGCGGGTTAGTGTGAGCGTACGGTTTAGTATTAGGGGACGGGTGAGGGGAAGGCTTCGGGGAAGGGTTAGGGTTAGGGTTCGGGCTAGGGTTAGGGTTAGGGGACGGGGATTGTTTAGGGTCCAGGTGAGGGTACGACAACGGTTTAGGGGGAGCGTACGTGTGAGGGCGCCGGTTATTGTGAGCGTACGGGTTAGGATTAGGGGACGGGTGAGGGGAAGGCTTCGGGGAAGGGTAAGGCTTAGGGTTCGGGCTAGGGTTAGGGTTAGGGGATGGGGACTGTTTAGGGTCCAGGTGAGGGTACGACAACGGTTTAGGGGGAGCGTACGTGTGAGGGCGTGGGTTAGTGTGAGCGTACGGGTTAGGATTAGGGGACGGGTGAGGGGAAGGCTTCGGGGAAGGGTTAGGGTTAGGGTTCGGGCTAGGGTTAGGGTTAGGGGAAGGGGACGGTTTAGGCTCCAAGTGAGGGTATGACAACGGTTTAGGGGGAGCGTACGTGTGAGGGCGTGGGTTAGTGTGAGCGTACGGGTTAGGATTAGGGGACGGGTGAGGGGAAGGCTTCGGGGAAGGGTTAGGGTTAGGGTTCGGGCTAGGGTTAGGGTTAGGGGACGGGGACGGTTTAGGGTCCAGGAGAGGGTACGACAATGGTTTAGGGGGAGCATACGTGTGAGGGCGTGGGTTAGTGTGAGCGTACGGGTTAGGATTAGGGGACGGGTGAGGGGAAGGCTTCGGGGAAGGGTTAGGGTTAGGGTTCGGGCTAGGGTTAGGGTTAGGGGATGGGGACGGTTTAGGGTCCAGGTGAGGGTACGACAACGGTTTAGGGGGAGCGTACGTTTGAGGGCGCGGGTTAGTGTGAGCGTACGGGTTAGGATTAGTGGACGGGTGAGGGGAAGGCTTCGGGGAAGGGTTAGGGTTAGGGTTCGGGCTAGGGTTAGGGTTAGGGGACGGGGACGGTTTAGGGTCCAGGTGAGGGTATGACAACGGTTTAGGGGGAGCGTACGTGTGAGGGCGTGGGTTAGTGTGAGCGTACGGATTAGGATTAGGGGACGGGTGAGGGGAAGGCTTCGGGGAAGGGTTAGGGTTAGGGTTCGGGCTAGGGTTAGGGTTAGGGGACGGGGATTGTTTAGGGTCCAGGTGAGGGTACGACAACGGTTTAGGGGGAGCATACGTGTGAGGGCATGGGTTAGTGTGAGCGTACGGGTTAGGATTAGGGGACGGGTGAGGGGAAGGCTTCGGGGAAGGGTTAGGGTTAGGGTTCGGGCTAGGGTTAGGGTTAGGGGACGGGGACGGTTTAGGGTCCAGGTGAGGGTACGACAACGGTTTAGAGGGAGCGTACGTGTGAGGGCGCGGGTTAGTGTGAGCGTACGGGTTAGGATTAGGGGACGGGTGAGAGGAAGGCTTCGGGGAAGGGTTAGGGTTAGGGTTCGGGCTAGGGTTAGGGTTAGGGGACGGGGACGGTTTAGGGTCCAGGTGAGGGTACGACAATGGTTTAGGGGGAGCGTACGTGTGCGGGCGTGGGTTAGTGTGAGCGTACGGGTTAGGATTAGGGGACGGGTGAGGGGAAGGCTTCGGGGAAGGGTAAGGGTTAGGGTTCGGGCTAGGGTTAGGGTTAGGGGATGGGGACGGTTTAGGGTCCAGGTGAGGGTACGACAACGGTTTAGGGAGAGCGTACGTGTGAGGGCGCGGGTTAGTGTGAGCGTACGGCTTAGGATTAGGGGACGGGGGAGGGGAAGGCTTCGGGGAAGGGTTAGGGTTAGGGTTCGGGCTAGGGTTAGGGTTAGGGGACGGGGACGGTTTAGGGTTCAGGTGAGGGTACGACAACGGTTTAGGGGGAGCGTACGTGTGAGGGCGCGGGTTAGTGTGAGCGTACGGGTTAGGATTAGAGGACGGGTGAGGGGAAGGCTTCGGGGAAGTGTTAGGGTTAGGGTTCGGGCTAGGGTTAGGGTTAGGGGACGGGGACGGTTTAGGGTCCAGGTGAGGGTATGACAACGATTTAGGGGGAGCGTACGTGTGAGGGCGCGGGTTAGTGTGTGCGTACGGTTTAGGATTAGGGGACGGGTGAGGGGAAGGCTTCGGGGAAGGGGAAGGGTTAGGGTTCGGGCTAGGGTTAGGGTTAGGGGACGGGGACTGTTTAGGTTCCAGGTGAGGGTACGACAACGGTTTAGGGGGAGCGTACGTGTGAGGGCGTGGGTTAGTGTGAGCGTACGGGTTAGGATTAGGGGACGGGTGAGGGGAAGGCTTCGGGGAAGGGTTAGGGTTAGTGTTCGGGCTAGTGTTAGGGTTAGGGGAAGGGGACGGTTTAGGGTCTAGGTGAGGGTACAACAACGGTTTAGGGGGAGCGGACGTGTGAGGGCGCGGGTTAGTGTGAGCCTACGGGTTAGGATTAGGGGACGGGTGAGGAGAAGGCTTCGGGGAAGGGTAAGGCTTAGGGTTCGGGCTAGGGTTAGGGTTAGGGGACGGGGACTGTTTAGGTTCCAGGTGAGGGTACGACAACGGTTTAGGGGGAGCGTACGTGTGAGGGCGTGGGTTAGTGTGAGCGTACGGGTTAGGATTAGGGGACGGGTGAGGGGAAGGCTTCGGGGAAGGGTTAGGGTTAGGGTTCGGGCTAGGGTTAGGGTTAGGGGACGGGGACTGTTTAGGTTCCAGGTGAGGGTACGACAACGGTTTAGGGGGAGCATACGTGTGAGGGCGCGGGTTAGTGTGAGCGTACGGGTGAGGATTAGGGGACGGGTGAGCCGAAGTCTTCGAGGAAGTGTTAGGGTTAGGGTTCGGGCTTGGTTTAGGGTTAGGGGACGGGGACGGTTTAGGGTCCAGGTGAGGGTACGACAACGGTTTAGGGGGAGCGTACGTGTGAGCGGGCGGGTTAGTGTGAGCGTACGGGTTAGGATTAGGGGACGGGTGAGGGGAAGGCTTCGGGGAAGGGTTAGGGTTAGGGTTCGGGCTAGGGTTAGGGTTAGGGGACGGGGACGGATTAGTGTCCAGGTGAGGGTACGACAACGGTTTAGGGGGAGCGTACATGTGAGGGCATGGGTTAGTGTGAGCGTAAGGGTTAGGATTATGGGACGGGTGAGGGGAAGGCTTCGGGGAAGGGTTAGGGTTAGGGTTCGGGCTAGGGTTAGGGTTAGGGGACGGGGACGGTTTAGGGTCCAGGAGAGGGTACGACAGTGGTTTAGGGGGAGCTTACGTGTGAGGGCGCGGGTTAGTGTGAGCGTACGGGTTAGGATTAGGGGACGGGTGAGGGGAAAGCTTCGGGGAAGGGTTAGGGTTAGGGTTCGGGCTAGGGTTAGGGTTAGGGGACGGGGACGGTTTAGGGTTCAGGTCAGGGTACGACAACGGTTCAGGGGGAGCGTACGTGTGAGGGCGCGGGTTAGTGTGAGCGTACGGGTTAGGATTAGGGGACGGGTGAGCGGAAGGCTTCGAGGAAGTGTTAGGGTTAGGGTTCGGGCTTGGTTTAGGGTTAGGGGACGGGGACGGTTTAGGGTCCAGGTGAGGGTACGACAACGGTTTAGGGGGAGCGTACGTGTGAGCGTGCGGGTTAGTGTGAGCGTACGGTTTAGTATTAGGGGACGGGTGAGGGGAAGGCTTCGGGGAAGGGTTAGGGTTAGGGTTCGGGCTAGGGTTAGGGTTAGGGGACGGGGATTGTTTAGGGTCCAGGTGAGGGTACGACAACGGTTTAGGGGGAGCGTACGTGTGAGGGCGCCGGTTATTGTGAGCGTACGGGTTAGGATTAGGGGACGGGTGAGGGGAAGGCTTCGGGGAAGGGTAAGGCTTAGGGTTCGGGCTAGGGTTAGGGTTAGGGGATGGGGACTGTTTAGGGTCCAGGTGAGGGTACGACAACGGTTTAGGGGGAGCGTACGTGTGAGGGCGTGGGTTAGTGTGAGCGTACGGGTTAGGATTAGGGGACGGGTGAGGGGAAGGCTTCGGGGAAGGGTTAGGGTTAGGGTTCGGGCTAGGGTTAGGGTTAGGGGAAGGGGACGGTTTAGGGTCCAAGTGAGGGTATGACAACGGTTTAGGGGGAGCGTACGTGTGAGGGCGTGGGTTAGTGTGAGCGTACGGGTTAGGATTAGGGGACGGGTGAGGGGAAGGCTTCGGGGAAGGGTTAGGGTTAGGGTTCGGGCTAGGGTTAGGGTTAGGGGACGGGGACGGTTTAGGGTCCAGGAGAGGGTACGACAATGGTTTAGGGGGAGCATACGTGTGAGGGCGTGGGTTAGTGTGAGCGTACGGGTTAGGATTAGGGGACGGGTGAGGGGAAGGCTTCGGGGAAGGGTTAGGGTTAGGGTTCGGGCTAGGGTTAGGGT
Organism: Leucopleurus acutus; assembly: GCF_964270905.1. Taxonomy (NCBI): domain Eukaryota; kingdom Metazoa; phylum Chordata; class Mammalia; order Artiodactyla; family Delphinidae; genus Leucopleurus; species Leucopleurus acutus. The sequence continues at coordinate 269,282 of NC_139153.1, read as the reverse complement.
TAGGGGATGGGGACGGTTTAGGGTCCAGGTGAGGGTACGACAACGGTTTAGGGGGAGCGTACGTTTGAGGGCGCGGGTTAGTGTGAGCGTACGGGTTAGGATTAGTGGACGGGTGAGGGGAAGGCTTCGGGGAAGGGTTAGGGTTAGGGTTCGGGCTAGGGTTAGGGTTAGGGGACGGGGACGGTTTAGGGTCCAGGTGAGGGTATGACAACGGTTTAGGGGGAGCGTACGTGTGAGGGCGTGGGTTAGTGTGAGCGTACGGATTAGGATTAGGGGACGGGTGAGGGGAAGGCTTCGGGGAAGGGTTAGGGTTAGGGTTCGGGCTAGGGTTAGGGTTAGGGGACGGGGATTGTTTTGGGTCCAGGTGAGGGTACGACAACGGTTTAGGGGGAGCATACGTGTGAGGGCGTGGGTTAGTGTGAGCGTACGGGTTAGGATTAGGGGACGGGTGAGGGGAAGGCTTCGGGGAAGGCTTAGTGTTAGGGTTCGGGCTAGGGTTAGGGTTAGGGGACGGGGACTGTTTGGGTCCAGGTGAGGGTACGACTACGGTTTAGGGGGAGCGTACGTGTGAGGGCGCGGGTTAGTGTGGGCGTACGGGTTAGGATTAGGTGACGGGTGAGGGGAAGGCTTCGGGGAAGGGGTAGGGTTAGGGTTCGGGCTAGGGTTAGGGTTAGGGGACGGGGACACTTTAGGGTCCAGTTGAGGGTACAACAACGGTTTAGGGGGAGCGTACGCGTGAGGGCGCGGGTTAGTGTGAGCGTACGGGTTAGGATTAGGGGACGGGTGAGGGGAAGGCTTCGGGGAAGTGTTAGGGTTAGGGTTCGGGCTAGGGTTAGGGTTAGGGGACGGGGACGGTTTAGGGTCCAGGTGAGGGTACGACAACGGTTTAGGGGGAGCGTACGTGTAAGGGCGCGGGTTAGTGTGGGCGTACGTGTTAAGACTAGGGGACGGGTGAGGGGAAGGCTTCGGGGAAGGGTTAGGGTTAGGGTTCGGGCTAGGGTTAGGGTTAGGGGACCGGGACGGTTTAGGGTTCAGGTGAGGGTACGACAACGGTTTAGGGGGAGCGTACGTGTGAGGGCGCGGGTTAGTGTGAGCGTACGGGTTAGGATTAGGGGACGGGTGAGCGGAAGGCTTCGAGGAAGTGTTAGGGTTAGGGTTCGGGCTTGGTTTAGGGTTAGGGGACGGGGACGGTTTAGGGTCCAGGTGAGGGTACGACAACGGTTTAGGGGGAGCGTACGTGTGAGCGCGCGGGTTAGTGTGAGCGTACGGGTTAGGATTAGGGGACGGGTGAGGGGAAGGCTTCGGGGAAGGGTTAGGGTTAGGGTTCGGGCTAGGGTTAGGGTTAGGGGACGGGGACGGATTAGTGTCCAGGTGAGGGTACGACAACGGTTTAGGGGCAGCGTACGTGTGAGGGCGCGGGTTAGTGTGAGCGTACGGGTTAGGATTAGGGTACGGGTGAGGTGAAGGCTTCGGGGAAGGGTTAGGGTTAGGGTTCGGGCTAGGGTTAGGGTTAGGGGACGGGGACGGTTTAGGGTCCAGGAGAGGGTACGACAATGGTTTAGGGGGAGCGTACGTGTGAGGGCGCGGGTTAGTGTGAGCCTACGGGTTAGGATTAGGGGATGGGTGAGGGGAAGGCTTCGGGGAACGGTTAGGGTTAGGGTTCGGGCTAGGGTTAGGGTTAGGGGACGGGGACGGTTTAGGGTTCAGGTCAGGGTACGACAACGGTTCAGGGGGAGCGTACGTGTGAGGGCGCGGGTTAGTGTGAGCGTACGGGTTAGGATTAGGGGACGGGTGAGCGGAAGGCTTCGAGGAAGTGTTAGGGTTAGGGTTCGGGCTTGGTTTAGGGTTAGGGGACGGGGACGGTTTAGGGTCCAGGTGAGGGTACGACAACGGTTTAGGGGGAGCGTACGTGTGAGCGTGCGGGTTAGTGTGAGCGTACGGTTTAGTATTAGGGGACGGGTGAGTGGAAGGCTTCGGGGAAGGGTTAGGGTTAGGGTTCGGGCTAGGGTTAGGGTTAGGGGACGGGGATTGTTTAGGGTCCAGGTGAGGGTACGACAACGGTTTAGGGGGAGCGTACGTGTGAGGGCGCCGGTTATTGTGAGCGTACGGGTTAGGATTAGGGGACGGGTGAGGGGAAGGCTTCGGGGAAGGGTAAGGCTTAGGGTTCGGGCTAGGGTTAGGGTTAGGGGATGGGGACTGTTTAGGGTCCAGGTGAGGGTACGACAACGGTTTAGGGGGAGCGTACGTGTGAGGGCGTGGGTTAGTGTGAGCGTACGGGTTAGGATTAGGGGACGGGTGAGGGGAAGGCTTCGGGGAAGGGTTAGGGTTAGGGTTCGGGCTAGGGTTAGGGTTAGGGGAAGGGGACGGTTTAGGGTCCAAGTGAGGGTATGACAACGGTTTAGGGGGAGCGTACGTGTGAGGGCGTGGGTTAGTGTGAGCGTACGGGTTAGGATTAGGGGACGGGTGAGGGGAAGGCTTCGGGGAAGGGTTAGGGTTAGGGTTCGGGCTAGGGTTAGGGTTAGGGGACGGGGACGGTTTAGGGTCCAGGAGAGGGTACGACAATGGTTTAGGGGGAGCATACGTGTGAGGGCGTGGGTTAGTGTGAGCGTACGGGTTAGGATTAGGGGACGGGTGAGGGGAAGGCTTCGGGGAAGGGTTAGGGTTAGGGTTCGGGCTAGGGTTAGGGTTAGGGGATGGGGACGGTTTAGGGTCCAGGTGAGGGTACGACAACGGTTTAGGGGGAGCGTACGTTTGAGGGCGCGGGTTAGTGTGAGCGTACGGGTTAGGATTAGTGGACGGGTGAGGGGAAGGCTTCGGGGAAGGGTTAGGGTTAGGGTTCGGGCTAGGGTTAGGGTTAGGGGACGGGGACGGTTTAGGGTCCAGGTGAGGGTATGACAACGGTTTAGGGGGAGCGTACGTGTGAGGGCGTGGGTTAGTGTGAGCGTACGGATTAGGATTAGGGGACGGGTGAGGGGAAGGCTTCGGGGAAGGGTTAGGGTTAGGGTTCGGGCTAGAGTTAGGGTTAGGGGACGGGGATTGTTTAGGGTCCAGGTGAGGGTACGACAACGGTTTAGGGGGAGCATACGTGTGAGGGCGTGGGTTAGTGTGAGCGTACGGGTTAGGATTAGGGGACGGGTGAGGGGAAGGCTTCGGGGAAGGCTTAGTGTTAGGGTTCGGGCTAGGGTTAGGGTTAGGGGACGGGGACTGTTTGGGTCCAGGTGAGGGTACGACTACGGTTTAGGGGGAGCGTACGTGTGAGGGCGCGGGTTAGTGTGGGCGTACGGGTTAGGATTAGGTGACGGGTGAGGGGAAGGCTTCGGGGAAGGGGTAGGGTTAGGGTTCGGGCTAGGGTTAGGGTTAGGGGACGGGGACACTTTAGGGTCCAGTTGAGGGTACAACAACGGTTTAGGGGGAGCGTACGCGTGAGGGCGCGGGTTAGTGTGAGCGTACGGGTTAGGATTAGGGGACGGGTGAGGGGAAGGCTTCGGGGAAGTGTTAGGGTTAGGGTTCGGGCTAGGGTTAGGGTTAGGGGACGGGGACGGTTTAGGGTCCAGGTGAGGGTACGACAACGGTTTAGGGGGAGCGTACGTGTAAGGGCGCGGGTTAGTGTGGGCGTACGTGTTAAGACTAGGGGACGGGTGAGGGGAAGGCTTCGGGGAAGGGTTAGGGTTAGGGTTCGGGCTAGGGTTAGGGTTAGGGGACCGGGACGGTTTAGGGTTCAGGTGAGGGTACGACAACGGTTTAGGGGGAGCGTACGTGTGAGGGCGCGGGTTAGTGTGAGCGTACGGGTTAGGATTAGGGGACGGGTGAGCGGAAGGCTTCGAGGAAGTGTTAGGGTTAGGGTTCGGGCTTGGTTTAGGGTTAGGGGACGGGGACGGTTTAGGGTCCAGGTGAGGGTACGACAACGGTTTAGGGGGAGCGTACGTGTGAGCGCGCGGGTTAGTGTGAGCGTACGGGTTAGGATTAGGGGACGGGTGAGGGGAAGGCTTCGGGGAAGGGTTAGGGTTAGGGTTCGGGCTAGGGTTAGGGTTAGGGGACGGGGACGGATTAGTGTCCAGGTGAGGGTACGACAACGGTTTAGGGGCAGCGTACGTGTGAGGGCGCGGGTTAGTGTGAGCGTACGGGTTAGGATTAGGGTACGGGTGAGGTGAAGGCTTCGGGGAAGGGTTAGGGTTAGGGTTCGGGCTAGGGTTAGGGTTAGGGGACGGGGACGGTTTAGGGTCCAGGAGAGGGTACGACAATGGTTTAGGGGGAGCGTACGTGTGAGGGCGCGGGTTAGTGTGAGCCTACGGGTTAGGATTAGGGGATGGGTGAGGGGAAGGCTTCGGGGAAGGGTAAGGCTTAGGGTTCGGGCTAGGTTTAGGGTTAGGGGATGGGGACTGTTTAGGGTCCAGGTGAGGGTACGAGAACAGTTTAGGGGGAGCATACGTGTGAGGGCGCGGGTTAGTGTGAGCGTACGGGTTAGGATTAGGGGACGGGTGAGGAGAAAGCTTCGGGGAAGGGTTAGGGTTAGGGTTCGGGCTAGGGTTAGGGTTAGGGGACGGGGACGGTTTAGGGTACAGGTGAGGGTACGACAACGGTTTAGGGGGAGTGTACGTGTGAGGGCGCGGGTTAGTGTGGGCGTACGGGTTAGGATTATGGGACGGGTGAGGGGAAGGCTTCGGGGAAGGGTTAGGGTTAGGGTTCGGGCTATGGGTTAGGGATAGGGGACGGGGACGGTTTAGGGTCCAGGTGAGGGTACGACAACGGTTTAGGGGGAGCGTACATGTGAGGGCGCGGGTTAGTGTGAGCGTACGGGTTAGGATTAGGGGACGGGTGAGGGGAAGGCTTCGGGGAAGTGTTTGGGTTAGGGTTCGGGCTAGGGTTAGCGTTAGGGAACGGGGACGGTTTAGGGTCCAGGTGAGGGTACGACAACGGTTTAGGGGGAGCGTACGTGCGAGGGCGCGGGTTAGTGTGAGCGTACGGGTTAGGATTAGGGGACGGGTGAGGGGAAGGCTTCGGGGAAGGGTTAGGGTTCGGGTTCGGGATATTGTTAGGGTTAGGGGACGGGGACGGTTTAGGGTCCCGGTGAGGGTACGAGAACAGTTTAGGGGGAGCGTACGTGTGAGGGCGCGGGTTAGTGTGAGCGTACGGGTTAGGATTAGGGGACGGGTGAGGGGAAGGCTTCGGGTAAGGGTTAGGGTTAGAGTTCGGGCTAGGGTTAGGGTTAGGGGACGGGGACGGTTTAGGGTCCAGGTGAGGGTATGACAACGGTTTAGGGGGAGCATACGTGTGAGTGCGCGGGTTAGTGTGAGCGTACGGGTTAGGATTAGGGGACGGTTGAGGGGAAGGCTTCGGGGAAGGGTTAGGGTTAGGGTTCGGGCTAGGGTTAGGGTTAGGGGACGGGGACGGATTAGGGTCCAAGTGAGGGTACGACAACGGTTTAGGGGGAGCGTACGTGTGAGTGCGTGGGTTAGTGTGAGCGTACGGGTTAGGATTAGGGGACGGGTGAGGGGAAGGCTTCGGGGAAGGGTTAGGGTTAGGGTTCGGGCTAGGGTTAGGGTTAGGGGACGGGGACGGTTTAGGGTCCAGGAGAGGGTACGACAATGGTTTAGGGGGAGCATACGTGTGAGGGCGTGGGTTAGTGTGAGCGTACGGGTTAGGATTAGGGGACGGGTGAGGGGAAGGCTTCGGGGAAGGGTTAGGGTTAGGGTTCGGGCTAGGGTTAGGGTTAGGGGATGGGGACGGTTTAGGGTCCAGTTGAGGGTACGACAACGGTTTAGGGGGAGCGTACGTATGAGGGCGCGGGTTAGTGTGAGCGTACGGGTTAGGATTAGTGGACGGGTGAGGGGAAGGCTTCGGGGAAGGGTTAGGGTTAGGGTTCGGGCTAGGGTTAGGGTTAGGGGACGGGGACGGTTTAGGGTCCAGGTGAGGGTACGACAACGGTTTAGGGGGAGCGTACGTGTGAGGGCGCGGGTTAGTGTGAGCGTACGGGTTAGGATTAGGGGACGGGTGACGGGAAGGCTTCGGGGAAGGGTAAGGCTTAGGGTTCGGGCTAGGGTTAGGGTTAGGGGACGGGGACTGTTTAGGGTCCAGGTGAGGGTACGACAACGGTTTAGGGGGAGCGTACGTGTGAGGGCATGTGTTAGTGTGAGCGTACGGGTTAGGATTAGGGGACGGGTGACGGGAAGGCTTCGGTGAAGGGTTAGGGTTAGGGTTCGGGCTAGGGTTAGGGTTAGGGGACGGGGACGGTTTAGGGTCCAGGTGAGGGTACGACAACGGTTTAGGGGGAGCGTACGTGTGAGGGCGCGGGTTAGTGTGAGCGTACGGGTTAGGATTAGGGGACGGGTGAGGGGAAGGCTTCGGGGAAGGGTTAGGGTTAGGGTTCGGGCTAGGGTTAGGGTTAGGGGACGGGGACGGTTTAAGGTCCAGGTGAGGGTACGACAACGGTTTAGGGGGAGCGTACGTGTGAGGGCGTGGGTTAGTGTGAGCGTACGGGTTAGGATTAGGGGACGGGTGAAGGGAAGGCTTCGGGGAAGGTTAAGGCTTAGGGTTCGGGCTAGGGTTAGGGTTAGGGGATGGGGACTGTTTAGGGTCCAGGTGAGGGTACGACAACGGTTTAGGGGGAGCGTACGTGTGAGGGCGTGGGTTAGTGTGAGCGTACGGGTTAGGATTAGGGGACGGGTGAGGGGAAGGCTTCGGGGAAGGGTTAGGGTTAGGGTTCGGGCTAGGGTTAGGGTTAGGGGACGGGGACTGTTTAAGGTCCAGGTGAGGGTACGAGAACGGTTTAGGGGGAGCATACGTGTGAGGGCGTGGGTTAGTGTGAGCATACGGGTTAGGATTAGGGGACGGGTGAGGGGAAGGCTTCGGGGAAGGGTTAGGGTTAGGGTTCGGGCTACGGTTAGGGTTAGGGGATGGGGACTCTTTAGGGTCCAGGTGAGGGTACGACAATGGTTTAGGGGGAGCGTACGTGTGAGGGCGTGGGATAGTGTGAGGCTACAGGTTAGGATTAGGGGACGGGTGAGGGGAAGGCTTCGGGGAAGTGTTAGGGTGAGGGTTCGGGCTAGGGTTAGTGTTAGGGGACTGGGACGGTTTAGGGTCCAGGTGAGGGTATGACAACGGTTTAGGGGGAGCGTACGTGTGAGGGCGCGGGTTAGTGTGAGCGTACGGGTTAGGATTAGGGGACGGGTGAGGGGAAGGCTTCGGGGAAGGGTTAAGGTTAGGGTTCGGGCTAGGGTTAGGGTTAGGGGACGGGGACGGTTTAGGGTCCAGGTGAGCGTACGATAACGGTTTAGGAGGAGCGTACGTGTGAGGGCGCGGGTTAGTGTGAGCGTACGGGTTAGGATTAGGGGAAGGGTGAGGGGAAGGCTTCGAGGAAGGGTTAGGTTTAGGGTTCGGGCTAGGGTTAGGGTAAGGGGTCGGGGACGGTTTAGGGTCCAGGTGAGGGTACGACAACGGTTTAGGAGGGGCGTACGTGTGAGGGTGCGGGTTAGTGTGAGCGTATTGGTTAGGATTAGGGGACGGGTGAGGGGAAGGCTTCGGGGAAGGGTTAGGGTTAGGGTTCGGGCTAGGGTTAGGGTTAGGGGACAGGGACGTTTTAGGGTCCAGGTGAGGGTACGACAACGGTTTAGGGGAATGTACGTGTGAGGGCGCGGGTTAGTGTGAGCATATGGGTTAGGATTAGGAGACGGGTGAGGGGAAGGCTTCGGGGAAGGGTTAGGGTTAGGGTTCGGGCTAGGGTAAGGCCTAGGGGACGGGGACGTTTTAGGGTCCAGGTGAGGGTACGACAACGGTTTAGGAGGAGCGAACGTGTGAGGGTGCGGGTTAGTGTGAGCGTACGGGTTAGGATTAGGGGACGGGTGAGGGGAAGGCTCGGGGCAGGGTTAGGGTTAGGGTTCGGGCTAGGGTTAGGGTTAGGTGACAGGGACGGTTTAGGGTCCAGGTGAGGGTACGACAACGGTTTAGGGGGAGCGTACGTGTGAGGGCGCATGTTAGTGCGAGCGTACGGGTTAGGATTAGGGGACGGGTGAGGGGAAGGCTTCGGGGAAGGGTTAGGGTTAGGGTTCGTGCTAGGGTTAGGGTTAGGGGACGGGGACGGTTTAGGGTCCAGGTGAGGGTACGACAACGGTTTAGGGGGAGCGTACGTGTGCGGGCGTGGGTTAGTGTGAGCGTACGGGTTAGGATTAGGGGACGGGTGAGGGGAAGGCTTCGGGGAAGGCTAAGGGTTAGGGTTCGGGCTAGGGTTAGGGTTAGGGGATGGGGACGGTTTAGGGAACAGGTGAGGGTACGACAACGGTTTAGGGAGAGCGAACGTGTGAGGGCGCGGGTTAGTGTGAGCGTACGGCTTAGGATTAGGGGACGGGTGAGGGGAAGGCTTCGGGGAAGGGTTAGGGTTAGGGTTCGGGCTAGGGTTAGGGTTAGGGGACGGGGACGGTTTAGGGTTCAGGTGAGGGTACGACAACGGTTTAGGGGGAGCGTACGTGTGAGGGCGCGGGTTAGTGTGAGCGTACGGGTTAGGATTAGGGGACGGGTGAGCGGAAGGCTTCGAGGAAGTGTTAGGGTTAGGGTTCGGGCTTGGTTTAGGGTTAGGGGACGGGGACGGTTTAGGGTCCAGGTGAGGGTACGACAACGGTTTAGGGGGAGCGTACGTGTGAGCGCACGTGTTAGTGTGAGCGTACGGGTTAGGATTACGGGACGGGTGAGGGGAAGGCTTCGGGGAAGGGTTAGGGTTAGGGTTCGGGCTTGGTTTAGGGTTAGGGGACGGGGACGGTTTAGGGTCCAGGTGAGGGTACGACAACGGTTTAGGGGGAGCGTACGTGTGAGCGCACGTGTTAGTGTGAGCGTACGGGTTAGGATTACGGGACGGGTGAGGGGAAGGCTTCGGGGAAGGGTTAGGGTTAGGGTTCGGGCTAGGGTTAGGGTTAGGGGACGGGGACGGATTAGTGTCCAGGTGAGGGTACGACAACGGTTTAGGGGGAGCGTACATGTGAGGGCATGGGTTAGTGTGAGCGTAAGGGTTAGGATTATGGGACGGGTGAGGGGAAGGCTTCGGGGAAGGGTTAGGGTTAGGGTTCGGGCTAGGGTTAGGGTTAGGGGACGGGGACGGTTTAGGGTCCAGGAGAGGGTACGACAGTGGTTTAGGGGGAGCTTACGTGTGAGGGCGCGGGTTAGTGTGAGCGTACGGGTTAGGATTATGGGACGGGTGAGGGGAAAGCTTCGGGGAAGGGTTAGGGTTAGGGTTCGGGCTAGGGTTAGGGTTAGGGGACGGGGACGGTTTAGGGTTCAGGTCAGGGTACGACAACGGTTCAGGGGGAGCGTACGTGTGAGGGCGCGGGTTAGTGTGAGCGTACGGGTTAGGATTAGGGGACGGGTGAGCGGAAGGCTTCGAGGAAGTGTTAGGGTTAGGGTTCGGGCTTGGTTTAGGGTTAGGGGACGGGGACGGTTTAGGGTCCAGGTGAGGGTACGACAACGGTTTAGGGGGAGCGTACGTGTGAGCGTGCGGGTTAGTGTGAGCGTACGGTTTAGTATTAGGGGACGGGTGAGGGGAAGGCTTCGGGGAAGGGTTAGGGTTAGGGTTCGGGCTAGGGTTAGGGTTAGGGGACGGGGATTGTTTAGGGTCCAGGTGAGGGTACGACAACGGTTTAGGGGGAGCGTACGTGTGAGGGCGCCGGTTATTGTGAGCGTACGGGTTAGGATTAGGGGACGGGTGAGGGGAAGGCTTCGGGGAAGGGTAAGGCTTAGGGTTCGGGCTAGGGTTAGGGTTAGGGGATGGGGACTGTTTAGGGTCCAGGTGAGGGTACGACAACGGTTTAGGGGGAGCGTACGTGTGAGGGCGTGGGTTAGTGTGAGCGTACGGGTTAGGATTAGGGGACGGGTGAGGGGAAGGCTTCGGGGAAGGGTTAGGGTTAGGGTTCGGGCTAGGGTTAGGGTTAGGGGAAGGGGACGGTTTAGGGTCCAAGTGAGGGTATGACAACGGTTTAGGGGGAGCGTACGTGTGAGGGCGTGGGTTAGTGTGAGCGTACGGGTTAGGATTAGGGGACGGGTGAGGGGAAGGCTTCGGGGAAGGGTTAGGGTTAGGGTTCGGGCTAGGGTTAGGGTTAGGGGACGGGGACGGTTTAGGGTCCAGGAGAGGGTACGACAATGGTTTAGGGGGAGCATACGTGTGAGGGCGTGGGTTAGTGTGAGCGTACGGGTTAGGATTAGGGGACGGGTGAGGGGAAGGCTTCGGGGAAGGGTTAGGGTTAGGGTTCGGGCTAGGGTTAGGGTTAGGGGATGGGGACGGTTTAGGGTCCAGGTGAGGGTACGACAACGGTTTAGGGGGAGCGTACGTTTGAGGGCGCGGGTTAGTGTGAGCGTACGGGTTAGGATTAGTGGACGGGTGAGGGGAAGGCTTCGGGGAAGGGTTAGGGTTAGGGTTCGGGCTAGGGTTAGGGTTAGGGGACGGGGACGGTTTAGGGTCCAGGTGAGGGTATGACAACGGTTTAGGGGGAGCGTACGTGTGAGGGCGTGGGTTAGTGTGAGCGTACGGATTAGGATTAGGGGACGGGTGAGGGGAAGGCTTCTGGGAAGGGTTAGGGTTAGGGTTCGGGCTAGGGTTAGGGTTAGGGGACGGGGATTGTTTAGGGTCCAGGTGAGGGTACGACAACGGTTTAGGGGGAGCATACGTGTGAGGGCGTGGGTTAGTGTGAGCGTACGGGTTAGGATTAGGGGACGGGTGAGGGGAAGGCTTCGGGGAAGGCTTAGTGTTAGGGTTCGGGCTAGGGTTAGGGTTAGGGGACGGGGACTGTTTAGGGTCCAGGTGAGGGTACGACTACGGTTTAGGGGGAGCGTACGTGTGAGGGCGCGGGTTAGTGTGGGCGTACGGGTTAGGATTAGGTGACGGGTGAGGGGAAGGCTTCGGGGAAGGGGTAGGGTTAGGGTTCGGGCTAGGGTTAGGGTTAGGGGACGGGGACACTTTAGGGTCCAGTTGAGGGTACAACAACGGTTTAGGGGGAGCGTACGCGTGAGGGCGCGGGTTAGTGTGAGCGTACGGGTTAGGATTAGGGGACGGGTGAGGGGAAGGCTTCGGGGAAGTGTTAGGGTTAGGGTTCGGGCTAGGGTTAGGGTTAGGGGACGGGGACGGTTTAGGGTCCAGGTGAGGGTACGACAACGGTTTAGGGGGAGCGTACGTGTAAGGGCGCGGTTTAGTGTGGGCGTACGTGTTAAGACTAGGGGACGGGTGAGGGGAAGGCTTCGGGGAAGGGTTAGGGTTAGGGTTCGGGCTAGGGTTAGGGTTAGGGGACGGGGACGGTTTAGGGTTCAGGTGAGGGTACGACAACGGTTTAGGGGGAGCGTACGTGTGAGGGCGCGGGTTAGTGTGAGCGTACGGGTTAGGATTAGGGGACGGGTGAGCGGAAGGCTTCGAGGAAGAGTTAGGGTTAGGGTTCGGGCTTGGTTTAGTGTTAGGGGACGGGGACGGTTTAGGGTCCAGGTGAGGGTACGACAACGGTTTAGGGGGAGCGTACGTGTGAGCGCGCGGGTTAGTGTGAGCGTACGGGTTAGGATTAGGGGACGGGTGAGGGGAAGGCTTCGGGGAAGGGTTAGGGTTAGGGTTCGGGCTAGGGTTAGGGTTAGGGGACGGGGACGGATTAGTGTCCAGGTGAGGGTACGACAACGGTTTAGGGGCAGCGTACGTGTGAGGGCGCGGGTTAGTGTGAGCGTACGGGTTAGGATTAGGGTACGGGTGAGGTGAAGGCTTCGGGGAAGGGTTAGGGTTAGGGTTCGGGCTAGGGTTAGGGTTAGGGGACGGGGACGGTTTAGGGTCCAGGAGAGGGTACGACAATGGTTTAGGGGGAGCGTACGTGTGAGGGCGCGGGTTAGTGTGAGCCTACGGGTTAGGATTAGGGGATGGGTGAGGGGAAGGCTTCGGGGAAGGGTAAGGCTTAGGGTTCGGGCTAGGTTTAGGGTTAGGGGATGGGGACTGTTTAGGGTCCAGGTGAGGGTACGAGAACAGTTTAGGGGGAGCATACGTGTGAGGGCGCGGGTTAGTGTGAGCGTACGGGTTAGGATTAGGGGACGGGTGAGGGGAAAGCTTCGGGGAAGGGTTAGGGTTAGGGTTCGGGCTAGGGTTAGGGTTAGGGGACGGGGACGGTTTAGGGTACAGGTGAGGGTACGACAACGGTTTAGGGGGAGTGTACGTGTGAGGGCGCGGGTTAGTGTGGGCGTACGGGTTAGGATTATGGGACGGGTGAGGGGAAGGCTTCGGGGAAGGGTTAGGGTTAGGGTTCGGGCTAGGGTTAGGGATAGGGGACGGGGACGGTTTAGGGTCCAGGTGAGGGTACGACAACGGTTTAGGGGGAGCGTACATGTGAGGGCGCGGGTTAGTGTGAGCGTACGGGTTAGGATTAGGGGACGGGTGAGGGGAAGGCTTCGGGGAAGTGTTTGGGTTAGGGTTCGGGCTAGGGTTAGCGTTAGGGAACGGGGACGGTTTAGGGTCCAGGTGAGGGTACGACAACGGTTTAGGGGGAGCGTACGTGCGAGGGCGCGGGTTAGTGTGAGCGTACGGGTTAGGATTAGGGGACGGGTGAGGGGAAGGCTTCGGGGAAGGGTTAGGGTTAGGGTTCGGGATATTGTTAGGGTTAGGGGACGGGGACGGTTTAGGGTCCCGATGAGGGTACGAGAACAGTTTAGGGGGAGCGTACGTGTGAGGGCGCGGGTTAGTGTGAGCGTACGGGTTAGGATTAGGGGACGGGTGAGGGGAAGGCTTCGGGTAAGGGTTAGGGTTAGAGTTCGGGCTAGGGTTAGGGTTAGGGGACGGGGACGGTTTAGGGTCCAGGTGAGGGTATGACAACGGTTTAGGGGGAGCATACGTGTGAGTGCGCGGGTTAGTGTGAGCGTACGGGTTAGGATTAGGGGACGGTTGAGGGGAAGGCTTCGGGGAAGGGTTAGGGTTAGGGTTCGGTCTAGGGTTAGGGTTAGGGGACGGGGACGGATTAGGGTCCAAGTGAGGGTACGACAACGGTTTAGGGGGAGCGTACGTGTGAGTGCGTGGGTTAGTGTGAGCGTACGGGTTAGGATTAGGGGACGGGTGAGGGGAAGGCTTCGGGGAAGGGTTAGGGTTAGGGTTCGGGCTAGGGTTAGGGTTAGGGGACGGGGACGGTTTAGGGTCCAGGAGAGGGTACGACAATGGTTTAGGGGGAGCATACGTGTGAGGGCGTGGGTTAGTGTGAGCGTACGGGTTAGGATTAGGGGACGGGTGAGGGGAAGGCTTCGGGGAAGGGTTAGGGTTAGGGTTCGGGCTAGGGTTAGGGTTAGGGGATGGGGACGGTTTAGGGTCCAGTTGAGGGTACGACAACGGTTTAGGGGGAGCGTACGTATGAGGGCGCGGGTTAGTGTGAGCGTACGGGTTAGGATTAGTGGACGGGTGAGGGGAAGGCTTCGGGGAAGGGTTAGGGTTAGGGTTCGGGCTAGGGTTAGGGTTAGGGGACGGGGACGGTTTAGGGTCCAGGTGAGGGTACGACAACGGTTTAGGGGGAGCGTACGTGTGAGGGCGCGGGTTAGTGTGAGCGTACGGGTTAGGATTAGGGGACGGGTGACGGGAAGGCTTCGGGGAAGGGTAAGGCTTAGGGTTCGGGCTAGGGTTAGGGTTAGGGGACGGGGACTGTTTAGGGTCCAGGTGAGGGTACGACAACGGTTTAGGGGGAGCGTACGTGTGAGGGCATGTGTTAGTGTGAGCGTACGGGTTAGGATTAGGGGACGGGTGACGGGAAGGCTTCGGTGAAGGGTTAGGGTTAGGGTTCGGGCTAGGGTTAGGGTTAGGGGACGGGGACGGTTTAGGGTCCAGGTGAGGGTACGACAACGGTTTAGGGGGAGCGTACGTGTGAGGGCGCGGGTTAGTGTGAGCGTACGGGTTAGGATTAGGGGACGGGTGAGGGGAAGGCTTCGGGGAAGTGTTAGGGTTAGGGTTCGGGCTAGGGTTAGTGTTAGGGGACTGGGACGGTTTAGGGTCCAGGTGAGGGTATGACAACGGTTTAGGGGGAGCGTACGTGTGAGGGCGCGGGTTAGTGTGAGCGTACGGGTTAGGATTAGGGGACGGGTGAGGGGAAGGCTTCGGGGAAGGGTTAAGGTTAGGGTTCGGGCTAGGGTTAGGGTTAGGGGACGGGGACGGTTTAGGGTCCAGGTGAGCGTACGATAACGGTTTAGGAGGAGCGTACGTGTGAGGGCGCGGGTTAGTGTGAGCGTACGGGTTAGGATTAGGGGAAGGGTGAGGGGAAGGCTTCGAGGAAGGGTTAGGTTTAGGGTTCGGGCTAGGGTTAGGGTAAGGGGTCGGGGACGGTTTAGGGTCCAGGTGAGGGTACGACAACGGTTTAGGAGGGGCGTACGTGTGAGGGTGCGGGTTAGTGTGAGCGTATTGGTTAGGATTAGGGGACGGGTGAGGGGAAGGCTTCGGGGAAGGGTTAGGGTTAGGGTTCGGGCTAGGGTTAGGGTTAGGGGACAGGGACGTTTTAGGGTCCAGGTGAGGGTACGACAACGGTTTAGGGGAATGTACGTGTGAGGGCGCGGGTTAGTGTGAGCATATGGGTTAGGATTAGGAGACGGGTGAGGGGAAGGCTTCGGGGAAGGGTTAGGGTTAGGGTTCGGGCTAGGGTAAGGCCTAGGGGACGGGGACGTTTTAGGGTCCAGGTGAGGGTACGACAACGGTTTAGGAGGAGCGAACGTGTGAGGGTGCGGGTTAGTGTGAGCGTACGGGTTAGGATTAGGGGACGGGTGAGGGGAAGGCTTCGGGGAAGGGTTAGGTTTAGGGTTCGGGGTAGGGTTAGGGTTAGGGTACGGGGACTATTTAGGGTCCAGGTGAGGGTACGACAACGGTTTAGGGGGAGCGTACGTGTGAGGGCGCGGGTTAGTGTGGGCGTACGGGTTTGGATTAGGGGACGGGTGAGGGGAAGGCTTCGGGGAAGGGTTAGGGTTAGGGTTCGGGCTAGGGTTAGGGTTAGGCGACGGGGACGGTTTAGGGTCCAGATGAGGGTACGACAACGGTTTAGGGGGAGTGTACGTGTGAGGGCGCGGGTTAGTGTGGGCGTACGGTTTAGGATTATGGGACGGGTGAGGGGAAGGCTTCGGGGAAGGGTTAGCGTTAGGGTTCGGGCTAGGGTTAGGGTTAGGGGACGGGGACGGTTTAGGGTCCAGGTGAGGGTACGACAACGGTTTAGGGGGAGCGTACATGTGAGGGCGCGGGTTAGTGTGAGCGTACGGGTTAGGATTAGGGGACGGGTGAGGGGAAGGCTTCGGGGAAGGGTTAGGGTTAGGGTTCGGGCTAGGGTTAGGGTTAGGGGACGGGGACGGATTAGGGTCCAGGTGAGGGTACGACAACGGTTTAGGGGGAGCGTACGTGTGAGGGCGTGGGTTAGTGTGAGCATACGGGTTAGGATTAGGGTACGGGTGAGGGGAAGGCTCGGGGCAGGGTTAGGGTTAGGGTTCGGGCTAGGGTTAGGGTTAGGTGACGGGGACGGTTTAGGGTCCAGGTGAGGGTACGACAACGGTTTAGGGGGAGCGTACGTGTGCGGGCGTGGGTTAGTGTGAGCGTACGGGTTAGGATTAGGGGACGGGTGAGGGGAAGGCTTCGGGGAAGGCTAAGGGTTAGGGTTCGGGCTAGGGTTAGGGTTAGGGGATGTGGACGGTTTAGGGAACAGGTGAGGGTACGACAACGGTTTAGGGAGAGCGAACGTGTGAGGGCGCGGGTTAGTGTGAGCGTACGGGTTAGGATTAGGGGACGGGTGAGGGGAAGGCTTCGGGGAAGGGTTAGGGTTAGGGTTCGGGCTAGGGTTAGGGTTAGGGGACGGGGACGGTTTAGGGTTCAGGTGAGGGTACGACAACGGTTTAGGGGGAGCGTACGTGTGAGGGCGCGGGTTAGTGTGAGCGTACGGGTTAGGATTAGGGGACGGGTGGGCGGAAGGCTTCGAGGAAGTGTTAGGGTTAGGGTTCGGGCTTGGTTTAGGGTTAGGGGACGGGGACGGTTTAGGGTCCAGGTGAGGGTACGACAACGGTTTAGGGGGAGCGTACGTGTGAGCGCACGTGTTAGTGTGAGCGTACGGGTTAGGATTACGGGACGGGTGAGGGGAAGGCTTCGGGGAAGGGTTAGGGTTAGGGTTCGGGCTTGGTTTAGGGTTAGGGGACGGGGACGGTTTAGGGTCCAGGTGAGGGTACGACAACGGTTTAGGGGGAGCGTACGTGTGAGCGCACGTGTTAGTGTGAGCGTACGGGTTAGGATTACGGGACGGGTGAGGGGAAGGCTTCGGGGAAGGGTTAGGGTTAGGGTTCGGGCTAGGGTTAGGGTTAGGGGACGGGAACGGATTAGGGTCCAGGTGAGGGTACGACAACGGTTTAGGGGGAGCGTACGTGTGAGGGCGTGGGTTAGTGTGAGCGTACGGGTTAGGATTAGGGTACGGGTGAGGGGAAGGCTTCGGGGAAGGGTTAGGGTTAGGGTTCGGTCTAGGGTTAGGGTTAGGGTACGGGGACGGTTTAGGGTCCAGGAGAGGGTACGACAATGGTTTAGGGGGAGCGTACGTGTGAGCGCGTGGGTTAGTGTGAGCGTATGGGTTAGGATTAGGGGACGGGTGAGGGGAAGGCTTCGGGGAAGGGTTAGGGTTAGGGTTCGGGCTAGGGTTAGGGTTAGGGGATGGGGACGGTTTAGGGTCCAGGTGAGGGAACGACAATGGTTTAGGGGGAGCGTACGTGTGAGGGCGCGGGTTAGTGTGAGCGTACGGGTTAGGATTAGTGGACGGGTGAGGGGAAGGCTTCGGGGAAGGGTTAGGGTTAGGGTTCGGACTAGGGTTAGGGTTAGGGGACGGGGACGGTTTAGGGTCCAGGTGAGGATACGACAACGGTTTAGGGGGAGCGTACGTGTGAGGGCGCGGGTTAGTGTGAGCGTACGGGTTAGGATTAGGGGACGGGTGAGGGGAAGGCTTCGGGGAAGGGTAAGGGTTAGGGTTCGGGCTAGGGTTAGGGTTAGGGGACGGGGACTGTTTAGGTTCCAGGTGAGGGTACGACAACGGTTTAGGGGGAGCGTACGTGTGAGGGCGTGGGTTAGTGTGAGCGTACGGGTTAGGATTAGGGGACGGGTGAGGGGAAGGCTTCGGGGAAGGGTTAGGGTTAGGGTTCGGGCTAGTGTTAGGGTTAGGGGAAGGGGACGGTTTAGGGTCCAGGTGAGGGTACAACAACGGTTTAGGGGGAGCGGACGTGTGAGGGCGCAGGTTAGTGTGAGCCTACAGGTTAGAATTAGGGGACGGGTGAGGAGAAGGCTTCGGGGAAGGGTAAGGCTTAGGGTTCGGGCTAGGGTTAGGGTTAGGGGACGGAGACTGATTAGGTTCCAGGTGAGGGTACGACAACGGTTTAGGGGGAGCGCACGTGTGAGGGCGTGGGTTAGTGTGAGCGTACGGGTTAGGATTAGGGGACGGGTGAGGGGAAGGCTTCGGGGAAGGGGTAGGGTTAGGGTTCGGGCTAGGGTTAGGGTTAGGGGACGGGGACTGTTTAGGTTCCAGGTGAGGGTACGACAACGGTTTAGGGGGAGCGTACGTGTGAGGGCGCGGGTTAGTGTGAGCGTACGGGTTAGGATTAGGGGACGGGTGAGCGGAAGGCTTCGAGGAAGTGTTAGGGTTAGGGTTCGGGCTTGGTTTAGGGTTAGGGGACGGGGACGGTATAGGGTCCAGGTGAGGGTACGACAACGGTTTAGGGGGAGCGTAAGTGTGAGCGCGCGGGTTAGTGTTAGCGTACGGGTTAGGATTAGGGGACGGGTGAGGGGAAGGCTTCGGGGAAGGGTTAGGGTTAGGGTTCGGGCTAGGGTTAGGGTTAGGGGACGGGGACGGATTAGGGTCCAGGTGAGGGTACGACTACGGTTTAGGGGGAGCGTACGTGTGAGGGCGCGGGTTAGTGTGGGCGTACGGGTTAGGATTATGTGACGGGTGAGGGGAAGGCTTCGGGGAAGGGGTAGGGTTAGGGTTCGGGCTAGGGTTAGGGTTAGGGGACGGGGACACTTTAGGGTCCAGTTGAGGGTACAACAACGGTTTAGGGGGAGCGTACGCGTGAGGGCGCGGGTTAGTGTGAGCGTACGGGTTAGGATTAGGGGACGGGTGAGGGGAAGGCTTCGGGGAAGTGTTAGGGTTAGGGTTCGGGCTAGGGTTAGGGTTAGGGGACGGGGACGGTTTAGGGTCCAGGTGAGGGTACGACAACGGTTTAGGGGGAGCGTACGTGTAAGGGCGCGGGTTAGTGTGGGCGTACGTGTTAAGATTAGGGGACGGGTGAGGGGAAGGCTTCGGGGAAGGGTTAGAGTTAGGGTTCGGGCTAGGGTTAGGGTTAGGGGACGGGGACGGTTTAGGGTTCAGGTGAGGGTACGACAACGGTTTAGGGGGAGCGTACGTGTGAGGGCGCGGGTTAGTGTGAGCGTACGGGTTAGGATTAGGGGACGGGTGAGCGGAAGGCTTCGAGGAAGTGTTAGGGTTAGGGTTCGGGCTTGGTTTAGGGTTAGGGGACGGTGACGGTTTAGGGTCCAGGTGAGGGTACGACAACGGTTTAGGGGGAGCGTACGTGTGAGCGCGCGGGTTAGTGTGAGCGTACGGGTTAGGATTAGGGGACGGGTGAGGGGAAGGCTTCGGGGAAGGGTTAGGGTTAGGGTTCGGGCTAGGGTTAGGGTTAGGGGACGGGGACGGATTAGTGTCCAGGTGAGGGTACGACAACGGTTTAGGGGCAGCGTACGTGTGAGGGCGTGGGTTAGTGTGAGCGTACGGGTTAGGATTAGGGTACGGGTGAGGTGAAGGCTTCGGGGAAGGGTTAGGGTTAGGGTTCGGGCTAGGGTTAGGGTTAGGGGACGGGGACGGTTTAGGGTCCAGGAGAGGGTACGACAATGGTTTAGGGGGAGCGTACGTGTGAGGGCGCGGGTTAGTGTGAGCGTACGGGTTAGGATTAGGGGACGGGTGAGGGGAAAGCTTCGGGGAAGGGTTAGGGTTAGGGTTCGGGCTAGGGTTAGGGTTAGGGGACGGGGACAGTTTAGGGTCCAGGTGAGGGTATGACAACGGTTTAGGGGGAGCGTACGTGTGAGGGCGCGGGTTAGTGTGAGCGTACGGGTTAGGATTAGTGGACGGGTGAGGGGAAGGCTTCGGGGAAGGGTTAGGGTTAGGGTTTGGGCTAGGGTTAGGGTTAGGGGACGGGGACGGTTTAGGGTCCAGGTGAGGGTACGACAACGGTTTAGGAGGAGCGAACGTGTGAGGGTGCGGGTTAGTGTGAGCGTACGGGTTAGGATTAGGGGACGGGTGAGGGGAAGGCTTCGGGGAAGGGTTAGGTTTAGGGTTCGGGGTAGGGTTAGGGTTAGGGTACGGGGACTATTTAGGGTCCAGGTGAGGGTACGACAACGGTTTAGGAGGGACGTACGTGTGAGGGTGCGGGTTAGTGTGAGCGTATTGGTTAGGATTAGGGGACGGGTGAGGGGAAGGCTTCGGGGAAGGGTTAGGGTTAGGGTTCGGGCTAGGGTTAGGGTTAGGGGACAGGGACGTTTTAGGGTCCAGGTGAGGGTACGACAACGGTTTAGGGGAATGTACGTGTGAGGGCGCGGGTTAGTGTGAGCATATGGGTTAGGATTAGGAGACGGGTGAGGGGAAGGCTTCGGGGAAGGGTTAGGGTTAGGGTTCGGGCTAGGGTAAGGCCTAGGGGACGGGGACGTTTTAGGGTCCAGGTGAGGGTACGACAACGGTTTAGGAGGAGCGAACGTGTGAGGGTGCGGGTTAGTGTGAGCGTACGGGTTAGGATTAGGGGACGGGTGAGGGGAAGGCTTCGGGGAAGGGTTAGGTTTAGGGTTCGGGGTAGGGTTAGGGTTAGGGTACGGGGACTATTTAGGGTCCAGGTGAGGGTACGACAACGGTTTAGGGGGAGCGTACGTGTGAGGGCGCGGGTTAGTGTGGGCGTACGGGTTTGGATTAGGGGACGGGTGAGGGGAAGGCTTCGGGGAAGGGTTAGGGTTAGGGTTCGGGCTAGGGTTAGGGTTAGGCGACGGGGACGGTTTAGGGTCCAGATGAGGGTACGACAACGGTTTAGGGGGAGTGTACGTGTGAGGGCGCGGGTTAGTGTGGGCGTACGGTTTAGGATTATGGGACGGGTGAGGGGAAGGCTTCGGGGAAGGGTTAGCGTTAGGGTTCGGGCTAGGGTTAGGGTTAGGGGACGGGGACGGTTTAGGGTCCAGGTGAGGGTACGACAACGGTTTAGGGGGAGCGTACATGTGAGGGCGCGGGTTAGTGTGAGCGTACGGGTTAGGATTAGGGGACGGGTGAGGGGAAGGCTTCGGGGAAGGGTTAGGGTTAGGGTTCGGGCTAGGGTTAGGGTTAGGGGACGGGGACGGATTAGGGTCCAGGTGAGGGTACGCCAACGGTTTAGGGGGAGCGTACGTGTGAGGGCGTGGGTTAGTGTGAGCATACGGGTTAGGATTAGGGTACGGGTGAGGGGAAGGCTCGGGGCAGGGTTAGGGTTAGGGTTCGGGCTAGGGTTAGGGTTAGGTGACAGGGACGGTTTAGGGTCCAGGTGAGGGTACGACAACGGTTTAGGGGGAGCGTACGTGTGAGGGCGCATGTTAGTGCGAGCGTACGGGTTAGGATTAGGGGACGGGTGAGGGGAAGGCTTCGGGGAAGGGTTAGGGTTAGGGTTCGTGCTAGGGTTAGGGTTAGGGGACGGGGACGGTTTAGGGTCCAGGTGAGGGTACGACAACGGTTTAGGGGGAGCGTACGTGTGCGGGCGTGGGTTAGTGTGAGCGTACGGGTTAGGATTAGGGGACGGGTGAGGGGAAGGCTTCGGGGAAGGCTAAGGGTTAGGGTTCGGGCTAGGGTTAGGGTTAGGGGATGGGGACGGTTTAGGGAACAGGTGAGGGTACGACAACGGTTTAGGGAGAGCGTACGTGTGAGGGCGCGGGTTAGTGTGAGCGTACGGCTTAGGATTAGGGGACGGGTGAGGGGAAGGCTTCGGGGAAGGGTTAGGGTTAGGGTTCGGGCTAGGGTTAGGGTTAGGGGACGGGGACGGTTTAGGGTTCAGGTGAGGGTACGACAACGGTTTAGGGGGAGCGTACGTGTGAGGGCGCGGGTTAGTGTGAGCGTACGGGTTAGGATTAGGGGACGGGTGAGTGGAAGGCTTCGAGGAAGTGTTAGGGTTAGGGTTCGGGCTTGGTTTAGGGTTAGGGGACGGGGACGGTTTAGGGTCCAGGTGAGGGTACGACAACGGTTTAGGGGGAGCGTACGTGTGAGCGCACGTGTTAGTGTGAGCGTACGGGTTAGGATTACGGGACGGGTGAGGGGAAGGCTTCGGGGAAGGGTTAGGGTTAGGGTTCGGGCTTGGTTTAGGGTTAGGGGACGGGGACGGTTTAGGGTCCAGGTGAGGGTACGACAACGGTTTAGGGGGAGCGTACGTGTGAGCGCACGTGTTAGTGTGAGCGTACGGGTTAGGATTACGGGACGGGTGAGGGGAAGGCTTCGGGGAAGGGTTAGGGTTAGGGTTCGGGCTAGGGTTAGGGTTAGGGGACGGGGACGGATTAGGGTCCAGGTGAGGGTACGACAACGGTTTAGGGGGAGCGTACGTGTGAGGGCGTGGGTTAGTGTGAGCGTACGGGTTAGGATTAGGGTACGGGTGAGGGGAAGGCTTCGGGGAAGGGTTAGGGTTAGGGTTCGGTCTAGGGTTAGGGTTAGGGTACGGGGACGGTTTAGGGTCCAGGAGAGGGTACGACAATGGTTTAGGGGGAGCGTACGTGTGAGCGCGTGGGTTAGTGTGAGCGTATGGGTTAGGATTAGGGGACGGGTGAGGGGAAGGCTTCGGGGAAGGGTTAGGGTTAGGGTTCGGGCTAGGGTTAGGGTTAGGGGATGGGGACGGTTTAGGGTCCAGGTGAGGGAACGACAATGGTTTAGGGGGAGCGTACGTGTGAGGGCGCGGGTTAGTGTGAGCGTACGGGTTAGGATTAGTGGACGGGTGAGGGGAAGGCTTCGGGGAAGGGTTAGGGTTAGGGTTCGGGCTAGGGTTAGGGTTAGGGGACGGGGACGGTTTAGGGTCCAGGTGAGGATACGACAACGGTTTAGGGGGAGCGTACGTGTGAGGGCGCGGGTTAGTGTGAGCGTACGGGTTAGGATTAGGGGACGGGTGAGGGGAAGGCTTCGGGGAAGGGTAAGGGTTAGGGTTCGGGCTAGGGTTAGGGTTAGGGGACGGGGACTGTTTAGGTTCCAGGTGAGGGTACGACAACGGTTTAGGGGGAGCGTACGTGTGAGGGCGTGGGTTAGTGTGAGCGTACGGGTTAGGATTAGGGGACGGGTGAGGGGAAGGCTTCGGGGAAGGGTTAGGGTTAGGGTTCGGGCTAGTGTTAGGGTTAGGGGAAGGGGACGGTTTAGGGTCCAGGTGAGGGTACAACAACGGTTTAGGGGGAGCGGACGTGTGAGGGCGCGGGTTAGTGTGAGCCTACAGGTTAGAATTAGGGGACGGGTGAGGAGAAGGCTTCGGGGAAGGGTAAGGCTTAGGGTTCGGGCTAGGGTTAGGGTTAGGGGACGGGGACTGATTAGGTTCCAGGTGAGGGTACGACAACGGTTTAGGGGGAGCGCACGTGTGAGGGCGTGGGTTAGTGTGAGCTTACGGGTTAGGATTAGGGGACGGGTGAGGGGAAGGCTTCGGGGAAGGGGTAGGGTTAGGGTTCGGGCTAGGGTTAGGGTTAGGGGACGGGGACTGTTTAGGTTCCAGGTGAGGGTACGACAACGGTTTAGGGGGAGCGTACGTGTGAGGGCGCGGGTTAGTGTGAGCGTACGGGTTAGGATTAGGGGACGGGTGAGCGGAAGGCTTCGAGGAAGTGTTAGGGTTAGGGTTCGGGCTTGGTTTAGGGTTAGGGGACGGGGACGGTATAGGGTCCAGGTGAGGGTACGACAACGGTTTAGGGGGAGCGTAAGTGTGAGCGCGCGGGTTAGTGTTAGCGTACGGGTTAGGATTAGGGGACGGGTGAGGGGAAGGCTTCGGGGAAGGGTTAGGGTTAGGGTTCGGGCTAGGGTTAGGGTTAGGGGACGGGGACGGATTAGGGTCCAGGTGAGGGTACGACTACGGTTTAGGGGCAGCGTACGTGTGAGGGCGCGGGTTAGTGTGGGCGTACGGGTTAGGATTATGTGACGGGTGAGGGGAAGGCTTCGGGGAAGGGGTAGGGTTAGGGTTCGGGCTAGGGTTAGGGTTAGGGGACGGGGACGGTTTAGGGTTCAGGTGAGGGTACGACAACGGTTTAGGGGGAGCGTACGTGTGAGGGCGCGGGTTAGTGTGAGCGTACGGGTTAGGATTAGGGGACGGGTGAGCGGAAGGCTTCGAGGAAGTGTTAGGGTTAGGGTTCGGGCTTGGTTTAGGGTTAGGGGACGGTGACGGTTTAGGGTCCAGGTGAGGGTACGACAACGGTTTAGGGGGAGCGTACGTGTGAGCGCGCGGGTTAGTGTGAGCGTACGGGTTAGGATTAGGGGACGGGTGAGGGGAAGGCTTCGGGGAAGGGTTAGGGTTAGGGTTCGGGCTAGGGTTAGGGTTAGGGGACGGGGACGGATTAGTGTCCAGGTGAGGGTACGACAACGGTTTAGGGGCAGCGTACGTGTGAGGGCGCGGGTTAGTGTGAGCGTACGGGTTAGGATTAGGGTACGGGTGAGGTGAAGGCTTCGGGGAAGGGTTAGGGTTAGGGTTCGGGCTAGGGTTAGGGTTAGGGGACGGGGACGGTTTAGGGTCCAGGAGAGGGTACGACAATGGTTTAGGGGGAGCGTACGTGTGAGGGCGCGGGTTAGTGTGAGCGTACGGGTTAGGATTAGGGGACGGGTGAGGGGAAAGCTTCGGGGAAGGGTTAGGGTTAGGGTTCGGGCTAGGGTTAGGGTTAGGGGACGGGGACAGTTTAGGGTCCAGGTGAGGGTATGACAACAGTTTAGGGGGAGCGTACGTGTGAGGGCGCGGGTTAGTGTGAGCGTACGGGTTAGGATTAGTGGACGGGTGAGGGGAAGGCTTTGGGGAAGGGTTAGGGTTAGGGTTTGGGCTAGGGTTAGGGTTAGGGGACGGGGACGGTTTAGGGTCCAGGTGAGGGTACGACAACGGTTTAGGAGGAGCGAACGTGTGAGGGTGCGGGTTAGTGTGAGCGTACGGGTTAGGATTAGGGGACGGGTGAGGGGAAGGCTTCGGGGAAGGGTTAGGTTTAGGGTTCGGGGTAGGGTTAGGGTTAGGGTACGGGGACTATTTAGGGTCCAGGTGAGGGTACGACAACGGTTTAGGGGGAGCGTACGTGTGAGGGCGCGTGTTAGTGTGGGCGTACGGGTTTGGATTAGGGGACGGGTGAGGGGAAGGCTTCGGGGAAGGGTTAGGGTTAGGGTTCGGGCTAGGGTTAGGGTTAGGCGACGGGGAATGTTTAGGGTCCAGATGAGGGTACGACAACGGTTTAGGGGGAGTGTACGTGTGAGGGCGCGGGTTAGTGTGGGCGTACGGTTTAGGATTATGGGACGGGTGAGGGGAAGGCTTCGGGGAAGTGTTAGCGTTAGGGTTCGGGCTAGGGTTAGGGTTAGGGGACGGGGACGGTTTAGGGTCCAGGTGAGGGTACGACAACGGTTTAGGGGGAGCGTACGTGTGCGGGCGTGGGTTAGTGTGAGCGTACGGGTTAGGATTAGGGGACGGGTGAGGGGAAGGCTTCGGGGAAGGCTAAGGGTTAGGGTTCGGGCTAGGGTTAGGGTTAGGGGATGGGGACGGTTTAGGGTCCAGGTGAGGGTACGACAACGGTTTAGGGAGAGCGTACGTGTGAGGGCGCGGGTTAGTGTGAGCGTACGGCTTAGGATTAGGGGACGGGTGAGGGGAAGGCTTCGGGGAAGGGTTAGGGTTAGGGTTCGGGCTAGGGTTAGGGTTAGGGGACGGGGACGGTTTAGGGTTCAGGTGAGGGTACGACAACGGTTTAGGGGGAGCGTACGTGTGAGGGCGCGGGTTAGTGTGAGCGTACGGGTTAGGATTAGGGGACGGGTGAGCGGAAGGCTTCGAGGAAGTGTTAGGGTTAGGGTTCGGGCTTGGTTTAGGGTTAGGGGACGGGGACGGTTTAGGGTCCAGGTGAGGGTACGACAACGGTTTAGGGGGAGCGTACGTGTGAGCGCACGTGTTAGTGTGAGCGTACGGGTTAGGATTACGGGACGGGTGAGGGTAAGGCTTCGGGGAAGGGTTAGGGTTAGGGTTCGGGCTTGGTTTAGGGTTAGGGGACGGGGACGGTTTAGGGTCCAGGTGAGGGTACGACAACGGTTTAGGGGGAGCGTACGTGTGAGCGCACGTGTTAGTGTGAGCGTACGGGTTAGGATTACGGGACGGGTGAGGGGAAGGCTTCGGGGAAGGGTTAGGGTTAGGGTTCGGGCTAGGGTTAGGGTTAGGGGACGGGGACGGATTAGGGTCCAGGTGAGGGTACGACAACGGTTTAGGGGGAGCGTACGTGTGAGGGCGTGGGTTAGTGTGAGCGTACGGGTTAGGATTAGGGTACGTGTGAGGGGAAGGCTTCGGGGAAGGGTTAGGGTTAGGGTTCGGGCTAGGGTTAGGGTTAGGGTACGGGGACGGTTTAGGGTCCAGGAGAGGGTACGACAATGGTTTAGGGGGAGCGTACGTGTGAGGGCGCGGGTTAGTGTGAGCGTACGGGTTAGGATTAGGGGACGGGTGAGGGGAAGGCTTCGGGGAAGGGTAAGGGTTAGGGTTCGGGCTAGGGTTAGGGTTAGGGGACGGGGACTGTTTAGGTTCCAGGTGAGGGTACGACAACGGTTTAGGGGGAGCGTACGTGTGAGGGCGTGGGTTAGTGTGAGCGTACGGGTTAGGATTAGGGGACGGGTGAGGGGAAGGCTTCGGGGAAGGGTTAGGGTTAGGGTTCGGGCTAGTGTTAGGGTTTGGGGAAGGGGACGGTTTAGGGTCCAGGTGAGGGTACAACAACGGTTTAGGGGGAGCGGACGTGTGAGGGCGCGGGTTAGTGTGAGCCTACAGGTTAGGATTAGGGGACGGGTGAGGAGAAGGCTTCGGGGAAGGGTAAGGCTTAGGGATCGGGCTAAGGTTAGGGTTAGGGGACGGGGACTGTTTAGGTTCCAGGTGAGGGTACGACAACGGTTTAGGGGGAGCGCACGTGTGAGGGCGTGGGTTAGTGTGAGCGTACGGGTTAGGATTAGGGGACGGGTGAGGGGAAGGCTTCGGGGAAGGGTTAGGGTTAGGGTTCGGGCTAGGGTTAGGGTTAGGGGACGGGGACTGTTTAGGTTCCAGGTGAGTGTACGACAACGGTTTAGGGGGAGCGTACGTGTGAGGGCGCGGGTTAGTGTGAGCGTACGGGTTAGGATTAGGGGACGGGTGAGCGGAAGGCTTCGAGGAAGTGTTAGGGTTAGGGTTCGAGCTTGGTTTAGGGTTAGGGGAAGGGGACGGTTTAGGGTCCAGGTGATGGTACGACAACGGTTTAGGGGGAGCGTAAGTGTGAGCGCGCGGGTTAGTGTTAGCGTACGGGTTAGGATTAGGGGACGGGTGAGGGGAAGGCTTCGGGGAAGGGTTAGGGTTAGAGTTCGGGCTAGGGTTAGGGTTAGGGGACGGGGACGGATTAGGGTCCAGGTGAGGGTACGACAATGGTTTAGGGGGAGCGTACGTGTGAGGGCGCGGGTTAGTGTGAGCCTACGGGTTAGGATTAGGGGACGGGTGAGGGGAAGGCTTCGGGGAAGGGTTAGGGTTAGGGTTCGGGCTAGGGTTAGGGTTAGGGGACGGGGACGGTTTATGGTCCAGTTGAGGGTATGACAACGGTTTAGGGGCAGCGTACGTGTGAGGGCGCGGGTTAGTGTGAGCGTACGGGTTAGGATTAGGGGACGGGTGAGGGGAAGGCTTCGGGGATGGGTTAGGGTTAGGGTTCGGGCTAGGGTTAGGGTTAGGGGACGGGGACGGTTTAGGGTTCAGGTGAGGGTACGACAACGGTTTAGGGGGAGCGTACGCGTGAGGGCGTGGGTTAGTGTGAGCGTACGGGTTAGGATTAGGGGACGGGTGAGGGGAAGGCTTCGGGGAAGGGTTAGCGTTAGGGTTCGGGCTTGGTTTAGGGTTAGGGGACGGGGACGGTTTAGGGTCCAGGTGAGGGTATGACAACGGTTTAGGGGGAGCGTACGTGTGAGTGCGCGGGTTAGTGTGAGCGTACGGGTTAGGATTAGGGGACGGTTGCGGGGAAGGCTTCGGGGAAGGGTTAGGGTTAGGGTTCGGGCTAGGGTTAGGGTTAGGGGACGGGGACGGATTAGGGTCCAAGTGAGGGTACGACAACGGTTTAGGGGGAGCGTACGTGTGAGGGCGCGGGTTAGTGTGAGCGTACGGGTTAGGATTAGGGGACGGGTGAAGGGAAGGCTTCGGGGAAGGTTAAGGCTTAGGGTTCGGGCTAGGGTTAGGGTTAGGGGATGGGGACTGTTTAGGGTCCAGGTGAGGGTACGACAACGGTTTAGGGGGAGCGTACGTGTGAGGGCGTGGGTTAGTGTGAGCGTACGGGTTAGGATTAGGGGACGGGTGAGGGGAAGGCTTCGGGGAAGGGTTAGGGTTAGGGTTCGGGCTAGGGTTAGGGTTAGGGGACGGGGACTGTTTAAGGTCCAGGTGAGGGTACGACAACGGTTTAGGGGGAGCATACGTGTGAGGGCGTGGGTTAGTGTGAGCGTACGGGTTAGGATTAGGGGACGGGTGAGGGGAAGGCTTCGGGGAAGGGTTAGGGTTAGGGTTCGGGCTACGGTTAGGGTTAGGGGATGGGGACTCTTTAGGGTCCAGGTGAGGGTACGACAATGGTTTAGGGGGAGCGTACGTGTGAGGGCGCGGGATAGTGTGAGGCTACAGGTTAGGATTAGGGGACGGGTGAGGGGAAGGCTTCGGGGAAGTGTTAGGGTGAGGGTTCGGGCTAGGGTTAGTGTTAGGGGACGGGGACGGTTTAGGGTCCAGGTGAGGGTATGACAACGGTTTAGGGGGAGCGTACGTGTGAGGGCGCGGGTTAGTGTGAGCGTACGGGTTAGGATTAGGGGACGGGTGAGGGGAAGGCTTCGGGGAAGGGTTAAGGTTAGGGTTCGGGCTAGGGTTAGGGTTAGGGGACGGGGACGGTTTAGGGTCCAGGTGAGGGTACGATAACGGTTTAGGAGGAGCGTACGTGTGAGGGCGCGGGTTAGTGTGAGCGTACGGTTTAGGATTAGGGGAAGGGTGAGGGGAAGGTTTCGAGGAAGGGTTAGGTTTAGGGTTCGGGCTAGGGTTAGGGTAAGGGGTCGGGGACGGTTTAGGGTCCAGGTGAGGGTACGACAACGGTTTAGGAGGGGCGTACGTGTGAGGGCGCGGGTTAGTGTGAGCGTATTGGTTAGGATTAGGGGACGGGTGAGGGGAAGGCTTCGGGGAAGGGTTAGGGTTAGGGTTCGGGCTAGGGTTAGGGTTAGGGGACAGGGACGTTTTAGGGTCCAGGTGAGGGTACGACAACGGTTTAGGGGGAATGTACGTGTGAGGGCGCGGGTTAGTGTGAGCATATGGGTTAGGATTAGGAGACGGGTGAGGGGAAGGCTTCGGGGACGGGTTAGGGTTAGGGTTCGGGCTAGGGTAAGGCTTAGGGGACGGGGACGTTTTAGGGTCCAGGTGAGGGTACGACAACAGTTTCGGTGGAGCGAACGTGCGAGGGCGCGGGTTAGTGTGAGCGTATGGGTAAGGATTAGGGGACGGGTTAGGGGAAGGCTTCGGGGAAGTGTTAGAGTTAGGGTTCGGGCTAGGGTTAGGGTTAGGGGACGGGGACTGTTTAGGGTCCAGGTGAGGGTACGACAACGGTTTAGGGGGAGCGTACGTGTGAGGGCACGGGTTAGTGTGAGCGTACGGGTTAGGATTAGGGGACGGGTGAGGGGAAAGCTTCGGGGAAGGTTTATGGTTAGGGTTCGGGCTAGGGTTAGGGTTAGGGGACGGGGACGGTTTAGGGTACAGGTGAGGGTATGACAACGGTTTAGGGGGAGTGTACGTGTGAGGGCGCGGGTTAGTGTGGGCGTACGGGTTAGGATTATGGGACGGGTGAGGGGAAGGCTTCGGGGAAGGGTTAGGGTTAGGGTTCGGGCTAGGGTTAGGGATAGGGGACGGGGACGGTTTAGGGTCCAGGTGAGGGTACGACAACGGTTTAGGGGGAGCGTACATGTGAGGGCGCGGGTTAGTGTGAGAGTACGGGTTAGGATTAGGGGACGGGTGAGGGGAAGGCTTCGGGGAAGTGTTAGGGTTAGGGTTCGGGCTAGGGTTAGCGTTAGGGAACGGGGACGGTTTAGGGTCCAGGTGAGGGTACGACAACGGTTTAGGGGGAGCGTACGTGCGAGGGCGCGGGTTAGTGTGAGCGTACGGGTTAGGATTAGGGGACGGGTGAGGGGAAAGCTTCGGGGAAGGGTTAGGGTTAGGGTTCGGGCTAGGGTTAGGGTTAGGGGACGGGGACGGTTTAGGGTACAGGTGAGGGTACGACAACGGTTTAGGGGGAGTGTACGTGTGAGGGCGCGGGTTAGTGTGGGCGTACGGGTTAGGATTATGGGACGGGTGAGGGGAAGGCTTCGGGGAAGGTTTAGGGTTAGGGTTCGGGATATTGTTAGGGTTAGGGGACGGGGACGGTTTAGGGTCCCGGTGAAGGTACGAGAACAGTTTAGGGGGAGCTTACGTGTGAGGGCGCGGGTTAGTGTGAGCGTACGGGTTAGGATTAGGGGACGGGTGAGGGGAAGGCTTCGGGTAAGGGTTAGGGTTAGAGTTCGGGCTAGGGTTAGGGTTAGGGGACGGGGACGGTTTAGGGTCCAGGTGAGGGTATGACAACGGTTTAGGGGGAGCGTACGTGTGAGTGCGCGGGTTAGTGTGAGCGTACGGGTTAGGATTAGGGGACGGTTGAGGGGAAGGCTTCGGGGAAGGGTTAGGGTTAGGGTTCGGGCTAGGGTTAGGGTTAGGGGACGGGGACGGATTAGGGTCCAAGTGAGGGTACGACAACGGTTTAGGGGGAGCGTACGTGTGAGGGCGTGGGTTAGTGTGAGCGTACGAGTTAGGATTAGGGGACGGGTGAGGGGAAGGCTTCGGGGAAGGGTTAGGGTTAGGGTTCGGGCTAGGGTTAGGGTTAGGGGACGGGGACGGTTTAGGGTCCAGGAGAGGGTACGACAATGGTTTAGGGGGAGCATACGTGTGAGGGCGTGGGTTAGTGTGAGCGTACGGGTTAGGATTAGGGGACGGGTGAGGGGAAGGCTTCGGGGAAGGGTTAGGGTTAGGGTTCGGGCTAGGGTTAGGGTTAGGGGACGGGGACGGTTTAGGGTCCAGGTGAGGGTACGACAACGGTTTAGGGGGAGCGTACGTGTGAGGGCGCGGGTTAGTGTGAGCGTACGGGTTAGGATTAGGGCACGGGTGAGGGGAAGGCTTCGGGGAAGGGTTAGGGTTAGGGTTCGGGCTAGGGTTAGGGTTAGGGGACGGGGACGGTTTAAGGTCCAGGTGAGGGTACGACAACGGTTTAGGGGGAGCGTACGTGTGAGGGCGTGGGTTAGTGTGAGCGTACGGGTTAGGATTAGGGGACGGGTGAAGGGAAGGCTTCGGGGAAGGTTAAGGCTTAGGGTTCGGGCTAGGGTTAGGGTTAGGGGATGGGGACTGTTTAGGGTCCAGGTGAGGGTACGACAACGGTTTAGGGGGAGCGTACGTGTGAGGGCGTGGGTTAGTGTGAGCGTACGGGTTAGGATTAGGGGACGGGTGAGGGGAAGGCTTCGGGGAAGGGTTAGGGTTAGGGTTCGGGCTAGGGTTAGGGTTAGGGGACGGGGACTGTTTAAGGTCCAGGTGAGGGTACGACAACGGTTTAGGGGGAGCATACGTGTGAGGGCGTGGGTTAGTGTGAGCATACGGGTTAGGATTAGGGGACGGGTGAGGGGAAGGCTTCGGGGAAGGGTTAGGGTTAGGGTTCGGGCTACGGTTAGGGTTAGGGGATGGGGACTCTTTAGGGTCCAGGTGAGGGTACGACAATGGTTTAGGGGGAGCGTACGTGTGAGGGCGCGGGATAGTGTGAGGCTACAGGTTAGGATTAGGGGACGGGTGAGGGGAAGGCTTCGGGGAAGTGTTAGGGTTAGGGTTCGGGCTAGGGTTAGTGTTAGGGGACTGGGACGGTTTAGGGTCCAGGTGAGGGTATGACAACGGTTTAGGGGGAGCGTACGTGTGAGGGCGCGGGTTAGTGTGAGCGTACGGGTTAGGATTAGGGGACGGGTGAGGGGAAGGCTTCGGGGAAGGGTTAAGGCTAGGGTTCGGGCTAGGGTTAGGGTTAGGGGACGGGGACGGTTTAGGGTCCAGGTGAGGGTACGATAACGGTTTAGGAGGAGCGTACGTGTGAGGGCGCGGGTTAGTGTGAGCGTACGGGTTAGGATTAGGGGAAGGGTGAGGGGAAGGCTTCGAGGAAGGGTTAGGTTTAGGGTTCGGGCTAGGGTTAGGGTAAGGGGTCGGGGACGGTTTAGGGTCCAGGTGAGGGTACGACAACGGTTTAGCAGGGGCGTACGTGTGAGGGCGCGGGTTAGTGTGAGCGTATTGGTTAGGATTAGGGGACGGGTGAGGGGAAGGCTTCGGGGAAGGGTTAGGGTTAGGGTTCGGGCTAGGGTTAGGGTTAGGGGACAGGGACGTTTTAGGGTCCAGGTGAGGGTACGACAACGGTTTAGGGGAATGTACGTGTGAGGGCGCGGGTTAGTGTGAGCATATGGGTTAGGATTAGGAGACGGGTGAGGGGAAGGCTTCGGGGAAGTGTTAGGGTTAGGGTTCGGCCTAGGGTAAGGCCTAGGGGACGGGGACGTTTTAGGGTCCAGGTGAGGGTACGACAACAGTTTCGGTGGAGCGAACGTGCGAGGGCGCGGGTTAGTGTGAGCGTATGTGTAAGGATTAGGGGACGGGTTAGGGGAAGGCTTCGGGGAAGTGTTAGAGTTAGGGTTCGGGCTAGGGTTAGGGTTAGGGGACGGGGACTTTTTAGGGTCCAGGTGAGGGTACGACAACGGTTTAGGGGGAGCGTACGTGTGAGGGCGCGGGTTAGTGTGAGCGTACGGGTTAGGATTAGGGGACGGGTGAGGGGAAAGCTTCGGGGAAGGGTTAGGGTTAGGGTTCGGGCTAGGGTTAGGGTTAGGGGACGGGGACGGTTTAGGGTACAGGTGAGGGTATGACAACGGTTTAGGGCGAGTGTAGGTGTGAGGGCGCGGGTTAGTGTCGGCGTACGGGTTAGGATTATGGGACGGGTGAGGGGAAGGCTTCGGGGAAGGGTTAGGGTTAGGGTTCGGGCTAGGGTTAGGGTTAGGGGACGGGGATGGTTTAGGGTCCAGGTGAGGGTACGACAACGGTTTAGGTGGAGCGTACGTGTGAGGGCGCGGGTTAGTGTGAGCCTACGGGTTAGGATTAGGGGATGGGTGAGGGGAAGGCTTCGGGAAAGGGTAAGGCTTAGGGTTCGGGCTAGGGTTAGGGTTAGGGGATGGGGACTGTTTAGGGTCCAGGTGAGGGTACGACAACGGTTTAGGGGGAGCGTACGTGTGAGCGCGCGGGTTAGTGTGAGCGTACGGGTTAGGATTAGGGGACGGGTGAGGGGAAGGCTTCGGGGAAGGGTTAGGGTTAGGGTTCGGGCTAGGGTTAGGGTTAGGGGACGGGGACGGATTAGTGTCCAGGTGAGGGTACGACAACGGTTTAGGGGCAGCGTACGTGTGAGGGCGCGGGTTAGTGTGAGCGTACGGGTTAGGATTAGGGTACGGGTGAGGTGAAGGCTTCGGGGAAGGGTTAGGGTTAGGGTTCGGGCTAGGGTTAGGGTTAGGGGACGGGGACGGTTTAGGGTCCAGGAGAGGGTACGACAATGGTTTAGGGGGAGCGTACGTGTGAGGGCGCGGGTTAGTGTGAGCGTACGGGTTAGGATTAGGGGACGGGTGAGGGGAAAGCTTCGGGGAAGGGTTAGGGTTAGGGTTCGGGCTAGGGTTAGGGTTAGGGGACGGGGACGGTTTAGGGTCCAGGTGAGGGTATGACAACGGTTTAGGGGGAGCGTACGTGTGAGGGCGCGGGTTAGTGTGAGCGTACGGGTTAGGATTAGTGGACGGGTGAGGGGAAGGCTTCGGGGAAGTGTTAGGGTTAGGGTTTGGGCTAGGGTTAGGGTTAGGGGACGGGGACGGTTTAGGGTCCAGGTGAGGGTACGACAACGGTTTAGGAGGAGCGAACGTGTGAGGGTGCGGGTTAGTGTGAGCGTACGGGTTAGGATTAGGGGACGGGTGAGGGGAAGGCTTCGGGGAAGGGTTAGGTTTAGGGTTCGGGGTAGGGTTAGGGTTAGGGTACGGGGACTATTTAGGGTCCAGGTGAGGGTACGACAACGGTTTAGGGGGAGCGTACGTGTGAGGGCGCGGGTTAGTGTGGGCGTACGGGTTTGGATTAGGGGACGGGTGAGGGGAAGGCTTCGGGGAAGGGTTAGGGTTAGGGTTCGGGCTAGGGTTAGGGTTAGGCGACGGGGACGGTTTAGGGTCCAGATGAGGGTACGACAACGGTTTAGGGGGAGTGTACGTGTGAGGGCGCGGGTTAGTGTGCGCGTACGGTTTAGGATTATGGGACGGGTGAGGGGAAGGCTTCGGGGAAGGGTTAGCGTTAGGGTTCGGGCTAGGGTTAGGGTTAGGGGACGGGGACGGTTTAGGGTCCAGGTGAGGGTACGACAACGGTTTAGGAGGAGCGTACATGTGAGGGCGCGGGTTAGTGTGAGCGTACGGGTTAGGATTAGGGGACGGGTGAGGGGAAGGCTTCGGGGAAGGTTTAGGGTTAGGGTTCGGGCTAGGGTTAGGGTTAGGGGACGGGGACGGATTAGGGTCCAGGTGAGGGTACGACAACGGTTTAGGGGGAGCGTACGTGTGAGGGCGTGGGTTAGTGTGAGCATACGGGTTAGGATTAGGGTACGGGTGAGGGGAAGGCTCGGGGCAGGGTTAGGGTTAGGGTTCGGGCTAGGGTTAGGGTTAGGTGACAGGGACGGTTTAGGGTCCAGGTGAGGGTACGACAACGGTTTAGGGGGAGCGTACGTGTGAGGGCGCATGTTAGTGCGAGCGTACGGTTTAGGATTAGGGGACGGGTGAGGCGAAGGCTTCGGGGAAGGGTTAGGGTTAGGGTTCGTGCTAGGGTTAGGGTTAGGGGACGGGGACGGTTTAGGGTCCAGGTGAGGGTACGACAACGGTTTAGGGGGAGCGTACGTGTGAGGGCGCGGGTTAGTGTGAGCGTACGGGTTACGATTAGGGGACGGGTGAGAGGAAGGCTTCGGGGAAGGGTTAGGGTTAGGGTTCGGGCTAGGGTTAGGGTTAGGGGACGGGGACGGTTTAGGGTCCAGGTGAGGGTACGACAACGGTTTAGGGGGAGCGTACGTGTGCGGGCGTGGGTTAGTGTGAGCGTACGGGTTAGGATTAGGGGACGGGTGAGGGGAAGGCTTCGGGGAAGGCTAAGGGTTAGGGTTCGGGCTAGGGTTAGGGTTAGGGGATGGGGACGGTTTAGGGAACAGGTGAGGGTACGACAACGGTTTAGGGAGAGCGTACGTGTGAGGGCGCGGGTTAGTGTGAGCGTACGGCTTAGGATTAGGGGACGGGTGAGGGGAAGGCTTCGGGGAAGGGTTAGGGTTAGGGTTCGGGCTAGGGTTAGGGTTAGGGGACGGGGACGGTTTAGGGTTCAGGTGAGGGTACGACAACGGTTTAGGGGAAGCGTACGTGTGAGGGCGCGGGTTAGTGTGAGCGTACGGGTTAGGATTAGGGGACGGGTGAGCGGAAGGCTTCGAGGAAGTGTTAGGGTTAGGGTTCGGGCTTGGTTTAGGGTTAGGGGACGGGGACGGTTTAGGGTCCAGGTGAGGGTACGACAACGGTTTAGGGGGAGCGTACGTGTGAGCGCACGTGTTAGTGTGAGCGTACGGGTTAGGATTACGGGACGGGTGAGGGGAAGGCTTCGGGGAAGGGTTAGGGTTAGGGTTCGGGCTTGGTTTAGGGTTAGGGGACGGGGACGGTTTAGGGTCCAGGTGAGGGTACGACAACGGTTTAGGGGGAGCGTACGTGTGAGCGCACGTGTTAGTGTGAGCGTACGGGTTAGGATTACGGGACGGGTGAGGGGAAGGCTTCGGGGAAGGGTTAGGGTTAGGGTTCGGGCTAGGGTTAGGGTTAGGGGACGGGGACGGATTAGGGTCCAGGTGAGGGTACGACAACGGTTTAGGGGGAGCGTACGTGTGAGGGCGTGGGTTAGTGTGAGCGTACGGGTTAGGATTAGGGTACGGGTGAGGGGAAGGCTTCGGGGAAGGGTTAGGGTTAGGGTTCGGGCTAGGGTTAGGGTTAGGGTACGGGGACGGTTTAGGGTCCAGGAGAGGGTACGACAATGGTTTAGGGGGACCGTACGTGTGAGCGCGTGCGTTAGTGTGAGCGTATGGGTTAGGATTAGGGGACGGGTGAGGGGAAGGCTTCGGGGAAGGGTTAGGGTTAGGGTTCGGGCTAGGGTTAGGGTTAGGGGATGGGGACGGTTTAGGGTCCAGGTGAGGGAACGACAATGGTTTAGGGGGAGCGTACGTGTGAGGGCGCGGGTTAGTGTGAGCGTACGGGTTAGGATTAGTGGACGGGTGAGGGGAAGGCTTCGGGGAAGGGTTAGGGTTAGGGTTCGGGCTAGGGTTAGGGTTAGGGGACGGGGACGGTTTAGGGTCCAGGTGAGGATACGACAACGGTTTAGGGGGAGCGTACGTGTGAGGGCGCGGGTTAGTGTGAGCGTACGGGTTAGGATTAGGGGACGGGTGAGGGGAAGGCTTCGGGGAAGGGTAAGGGTTAGGGTTCGGGCTAGGGTTAGGGTTAGGGGACGGGGACTGTTTAGGTTCCAGGTGAGGGTACGACAACGGTTTAGGGGGAGCGTACGTGTGAGGGCGTGGGTTAGTGTGAGCGTACGGGTTAGGATTAGGGGACGGGTGAGGGGAAGGCTTCGGGGAAGGGTTAGGGTTAGGGTTCGGGCTAGTGTTAGGGTTAGGGGAAGGGGACGGTTTAGGGTCCAGTTGAGGGTACAACAACGGTTTAGGGGGAGCGGACGTGTGAGGGCGCGGGTTAGTGTGAGCCTACAGGTTAGAATTAGGGGACGGGTGAGGAGAAGGCTTCGGGGAAGGGTAAGGCTTAGGGTTCGGGCTAGGGTTAGGGTTAGGGGACGGGGACTGTTTAGGTTCCAGGTGAGGGTACGACAACGGTTTAGGGGGAGCGCACGTGTGAGGGCGTGGGTTAGTGTGAGCGTACGGGTTAGGATTAGGGGACGGGTGAGGGGAAGGCTTCGGGGAAGGGTTAGGGTTAGGGTTCGGGCTAGGGTTAGGGTTAGGGGACGGGGACTGTTTAGGTTCCAGGTGAGGGTACGACAACGGTTTAGGGGGAGCGTACGTGTGAGGGCGCGGGTTAGTGTGAGCGTACGGGTTAGGATTAGGGGACGGGTGAGCGGAAGGCTTCGAGGAAGTGTTAGGGTTAGGGTTCGGGCTTGGTTTAGGGTTAGGGGACGGGGACGGTATAGGGTCCAGGTGAGGGTACGACAACGGTTTAGGGGGAGCGTAAGTGTGAGCGCGCGGGTTAGTGTTAGCGTACGGGTTAGGATTAGGGGACGGGTGAGGGGAAGGCTTCGGGGAAGGGTTAGGGTTAGGGTTCGGGCTAGGGTTAGGGTTAGGGGACGGGGACGGATTAGGGTCCAGGTGAGGGTACGACAACGGTTTAGGGGGAGCGTACGTGTGAGGGCGTGGGTTAGTGTGAGCGTACGGGTTAGGATTAGGGGACGGGTGAGGGGAAGGCTTCGCGGAAGGGTTAGGGTTAGGGTTCGGGCTAGGGTTAGGGTTAGGGGACGGAGACGGTTTAGGGTCCAGGAGAGGGTACGACAATGGTTTAGGGGGAGCTTACGTGTGAGGGCGCGGGTTAGTGTGAGCGTACGGGTTAGGATTATGGGACGGGTGAGGGGAAAGCTTCGGGGAAGGGTTAGGGTTAGGGTTCGGGCTAGGGTTAGGGTTAGGGGATGGGGACGGTATAGGGTCCAGGTGAGGGTACGACAACGGTTTAGGGGGAGCGTACGTGTGAGGGCGCGGGTTAGTGTGAGCGTACGGGTTAGGATTAGGGGACGGGTGACGGGAAGGCTTCGGGGAAGGGTAAGGCTTAGGGTTCGGGCTAGGGTTAGGGTTAGGGGACGGGGACTGTTTAGGGTCCAGGTGAGGGTACGACAACGGTTTAGGGGGAGCGTACGTGTGAGGGCGTGTGTTATTGTGAGCGTACGGGTTAGGATTAGGGGACGGGTGAGGGGAAGGCTTCGGGGAAGGGTTAGGGTTAGGGTTCGGGCTAGGGTTAGGGTTAGGGGACGGGGACGGTTTAGGGTCCAGGTGAGGGTACGACAACGGTTTAGGGGGAACGTACGTGTGAGGGCGCGGGTTAGTGTGAGCGTACGGGTTAGGATTAGGGGACGGGTGAGAGGAAGGCTTCGGGGAAGGGTTAAGGTTAGGGTTCGGGCTAGGGTTAGGGTTAGGGGACGGGGACGGTTTAGGGTCCAGGTGAGGGTACGATAACGGTTTAGGAGGAGCGTACGTGTGAGGGCGCGGGTTAGTGTGAGCGTACGGGTTAGGATTAGTGGACGGGTGAGGGGAAGGCTTCGGGGAAGGGTTAGGGTTAGGGTTCGGGCTAGGGTTAGGGTTAGGGGACGGGGACTGTTTAGGGTCCAGGTGAGGGTACGACAACAGTTTAGGGGTAGCATACGTGTGAGGGCGTGGGTTAGTGTGAGCGTACGGGTTAGGATTATGGGACGGGTGAGGGGAAGGCTTCGGGGAAGAGTTAGGCTTAGGGTTCGGGCTAGGGTTAGGGTTAGGGGACGGGGACTGTTTAGGGTCCAGGTGAGGGTACGACTACGGTTTAGGGGGAGCGTACGTGTGAAAGCGCGGGTTAGTGTGAGCGTACGGGTTAGGATTAGGGGACGGGTGAGGGGAAGGCTTCGGGGAAGAGTTAGGTTTAGGGTTCGGGCTAGGGTTAGGGTAAGGGGTCGGGGACGGTTTAGGGTCCAGGTGAGGGTACGACAACAGTTTCGGTGGAGCGAACGTGCGAGGGCGCAGGTTAGTGTGAGCGTATGGGTTAGGATTAGGGGACGGTTTAGGGGAAGGCTTCGGGGAAGTGTTAGAGTTAGGGTTCGGGCTAGGGTTAGGGTTAGGGGACGGGGACGGTTTAGGGTCCAGGTGAGGGTACGACTACGGTTTAGGGGGAGCGTACGTGTGAGGGCGTGGGTTAGTGTGAGCGTACAGGTTAGGATTAGGGGACGGGTGAGGGGAAGGCTTCGGGGAAGGGTTAGGGTTAGGGTTCGGGCTAGGGTTAGGGTTAGGGGACGGGGACGGTTTAGGGTCCAGGTGAGGGTACGACAACGGTTTAGGGGGAGCGTACGTGTGAGGGCGCGGGTTAGTGTGAGCCTACGGGTTAGGATTAGGGGATGGGTGAGGGGAAGGCTTCGGGGAAGGGTAAGGCTTAGGGTTCGGTCTAGGGTTAGGGTTAGGGGATGGGGACTGTTTAGGGTCCAGGTGAGGGTACGACAACGGTTTAGGGGGAGCGTACATGTGAGGGCGTGGGTTAGTGTGAGCGTACGGGTTAGGATTAGGGGACGGGTGAGGGGAAGGCTTCGGGGAAGGGTTAGGGTTAGGGTTCGGGCTAGGGTTAGGGTTAGGGGACGGGGACTGTTTAGGGTCCAGGTGAGGGTACGACAATGGTTTAGGGGGAGCATAAGTGTGAGGGCGTGGGTTAGTGTGAGCGTACGGGTTAGGATTAGGGGACGGGTGAGGGGAAGGCTTCGGGGAAGGCTTAGGGTTAGGGTTCGGGCTAGGGTTAGGGTTAGGGGACAGGGACTGTTTAGGGTCCAGGTGAGGGTACGACTACGGTTTAGGGGGAGCGTACGTGTGAGGGCGCGGGTTAGTGTGAGCGTACGGGTTAGGATTAGGGGACGGGTGAGGGGAAGGCTTCGGGGAAGAGTTAGGTTTAGGGTTCGGGCTTGGGTTAGGGTAAGGGGTCGGGGACGGTATAGGGTCCAGGTGAGTGTACGACAACGGTTTAGGGGGAGCGTACGTGCGAGGGCGCGGGTTAGTGTGAGCGTATGAGTTAGGATTAGGGGACGGGTGAGGGGAAGGCTTCGGGGAAGGGTTAGAGTTAGGGTTCGGGCTAGGGTTAGGGTTAGGGGACGGGGATGGTTTAGGGTCCAGGTGAGGGTACGACAACGGTTTAGGGGGAGCGTACGTGTGAGGGCGCGGGTTAGTGTGAGCATACGGGTTAGGATTAG
Source organism: Leucopleurus acutus (assembly GCF_964270905.1). Taxonomy (NCBI): domain Eukaryota; kingdom Metazoa; phylum Chordata; class Mammalia; order Artiodactyla; family Delphinidae; genus Leucopleurus; species Leucopleurus acutus. The sequence continues at coordinate 230,042 of NC_139153.1, read as the reverse complement.
TGGACGGGTGAGGGGAAGGCTTCTGGGAAGGGTTAGGGTTAGGGTTCGGGGTAGGGTTAGGGTTAGGGGACGGGGACGGTTAGGGTTAGGGTTAGGGTTAGGGTTAGGGGACGGGGACGGTTTAGGGTCCAGGTGAGGGTATGACAACGGTTTAGGGGGAGCGTACGTGTGAGGGCGCGGGTTAGTGTGAGCGTACGGGTTAGGATTAGGGGACGGGTGAGGGGAAGGCTTCGGGGATGGGTTAGGGTTAGGGTTCGGGCTAGGGTTAGGGTTAGGGGACGGGGACGGTTTCGGGTTCAGGTGAGGGTACGACAACGGTTTAGGGGGAGCGTACGTGTGAGGGCGCGGATTAGTGTGAGCGTACGGGTTAGGATTAGGGGACGGGTGAGGGGAAGTCTTCGAGGAAGGTTTAGGTTTAGGGTTCGGGCTAGGGTTAGGGTAAAGGTTCGGGGACGGTTTAGGGTCCAGGTGAGGGTACGACAACGGTTTAGGGAGAGCGTACGTGTGAGGGCGCGGGTTAGTGTGAGCGTAATGGTTAGGATTATGGGACAGGTGAGGGGAAGGCTTCGGGGAAGGGTTAGGGTTAGAGTTCGGGCTAGGGTTAGGGTTAGGGGACGGGGACGGTTTAGGGTCCAGGTGAGGGTACGAGAACAGTTTAGGGGGAGCATACGTGTGAGGGCGCGGGTTAGTGTGAGCGTACGGTTTAGGATTAGGGGACGGGTGAGGGGAAGGCTTCGGGGAAGGGTTAGGGTTAGAGTTCGGGCTAGGGTTAGGGTTAGGGGACGGGGACGGTTTAGGGTCCAGGTGAGGGTACGACAACGGTTTAGGGGGAGGGTACGTGTGAGGGCGCGGGTTAGTGTGAGCATACGGGTTAGGATTAGGGGACGGGTGAGGGGAAGGCTTCGGGGAAGGGTTAGGGTTAGGGTTCGGGCTAGGGTTAGGGTTAGGGGACGGGGACAGTTTAGGGTCCAGGTGAGGGTACGACAATGGTTTAGTGGGAGCGTACATGTGAGGGTGCAGGTTAGTGTGAGCGTACGGGTTAGGATTAGGTGACGGGTGAGGGGAAGGCTTCGGGGAAGGGGTAGGGTTAGGGTTCGGGCTAGGGTTAGGGTTAGGGGACGGGGACGGTTTAGGGTCCAGGTGAGGGTACGACAACGGTTTAGGGGGAGCGTACGTGTGAGGGCACGGGTTAGTGTGAGCGTACGGGTTAGGATTAGGGGACGGGTGAGGGGAAGGCTTCGGGGAAGGCTTAGGGTTAGGGTTCGGGCTAGGGTTAGGGTTAGGGGACGGGTTCTGTTTAGGGTCCAGGTGAGGGTACGACAACGGTTTAGGGGGAGCGTACGTGTGAGGGCGTGGGTTAGTGTGAGCGTACAGGTTAGGATTAGGGGAAGGGTGAGGGGAAGGCTTCGGGGAAGGGTTAGGGTTAGGGTTCGGGCTAGGGTTAGGGTTAGGGGACGGGGACGGTTTAGGGTCCAGGTGAGGGTACGACAACGGTTTAGGGGGAGCGTACGTGTGAGGGCGCGGGTTAGTGTGAGCCTACGGGTTAGGATTAGGGGACGGGTGAGGGGAAGGCTTCGGGGAAGGGTAAGGCTTAGGGTTCGGGCTAGGGTTAGGGTTAGGGGATGGGGACTGTTTAGGGTCTAGGTGAGGGTACGACAACGGTTTAGGGAGAGCGTACGTGTGAGGGCATGGGTTAGTGTGAGCGTACGGGTTAGGATTAGGGGACGGGTGAGGGGAAGGCTTCGGGGAAGTGTTAGTGTTAGGGTTCGGGCTAGGGTTAGGGTTAGGGGACAGGGACTGTTTAAGGTCCAGGTGAGGGTACGACAACGGTTTATGGGGAGCATACCTGTGAGGGCGTGGGTTAGTGTGAGCGTACGGGTTAGGATTAGGGGACGGGTGAGGGGAAGGCTTCGGGGAAGGTTTAGGTTTAGGGTTCGGGCTAGGGTTAGGGTTAGGGGATGGGGACTGTTTAGGGTCCAGGTGCGGGTACGACAATGGTTTAGGGGGAGCGTACGTGTGAGGGCGCGGGTTAGTGTGAACCTACGGGTTAGGATTAGGGTACGGGTGAGGGGAAGGCTTCGGGGAAGGGTTAGGGTTAGGGTTCGGGCTAGGGTTAGGGTTAGGGGACGGGTACGGTTTAGGGTCCAGGTGAGGGTATGACAACGGTTTAGGGGGAGCGTACGTGTGAGGGCGCGTGTTAGTGTGAGCGTACGGGTTAGGATTAGGGGACGGGTGAGGGGAAGGCTTCGGGGATGGGTTAGGGTTAGGGTTCGGGCTAGGGTTAGGGTTAGGGGACGGGGACGGTTTCGGGTTCAGGTGAGGGTACGACAACGGTTTAGGGGGAGCGTACGTGTGAGGGCGCAGATTACTGTGAGTGTACGGGTTAGGATTAGGGGACGTGTGAGGGGAAGGCTTCGAGGAAGGGTTAGGTTTAGGGTTCGGGCTAGGGTTAGGGTAAGGGGTCGGGGACGGTTTAGGGTCCAGGTGAGGGTACGACAACGGTTTAGGGGGAGCGTACGTGTGAGGGCGCGGGTTAGTGTGAGCGTATTGGTTAGGATTAGGGGACAGGTGAGGGGAAGGCTTCGGGGAAGGGTTAGGGTTAGGGTTCGTGCTAGGGTTAGGGTTAAGGGACAGGGACGGTTTAGGGTCCAGGTGAGGGTACGACAACGGTTTAGGGGGAGCGTACGTGTGAGGGCGCGGGTTAGTGTGAGCGTACGGGTTAGGATTAGGGGACGGGTGAGGGGAAGGCTTCGGGAAAGGGTTAGGGTTAGGGTTCGGGCTAGGGTTAGGGTTAGGGGACGGGGACGGTTTAGGGTCCAGGTGAGGGTACGAGAACGGTTTAGGGGGAGCGTACGTGTGAGGGCGCGGGTTAGTGTTAGCGTACGGGTTAGGATTAGGGTACGGGTGACGGGAAGGCTTTGGGGAAGGGTTAGGGTTAGGGTTCGGGCTAGGGTTAGGATTAGGGGACGGGGACGGTTTAGGGTCCAGGTGAGGGTACGACAACGGTTTAGGGGGAGCGTACGTGTGAGGGCGCGGGTTAGTGTGAGCGTACGGGTTAGGATTAGGGGACGTGTGAGGGGAAGGCTTCGGGGAAGGGTTAGGGTTAGGGTTCGAGCTAGGGTTAGGGTTAGGGGACGGGGACGGTTTAGGGTCCAGGTGAGGGTACGACAACGGTTTAGCGGGAGCGTACGTGTGAGGGCGTGGGTTAGTGTGAGCGTACGGGTTAGGATTAGGGGACGGGTGAGGGGAAGGCTTCGGGGAAGGGTTAGGGTTAGGGTTCGGGCTAGGGTTAGGGTTAGGGGATGGGGACGATTTAGTGTCCAGGTGAGGGTACGACAACGGTTGAGGCGGAGGGTACGTGTGAGCGCGCGGGTTAGTGTGAGCGTACGGGTTAGGATTAGGGGACGGTTGAGGGGAAGGCTTCGGGGAAGGGTTAGGGTTAGGGTTCGGGCTAGGGTTAGGGTTAGGGGACGGGGACGGATTAGTGTCCAGGTGAGGGTACGACAACGGTTTAGGGGGAGCGTACGTGTGAGGGCGTGGGTTAGTGTGAGCGTACGGGTTAGGATTAGGGTACGGGTGAGGGGAAGGCTTCGGGGAAGGGTTAGGGTTAGGGTTCGGGCTAGGGTTAGGGTTAGGGGACGGGGACGGTTTAGGGTCCAGGAGAGGGTACGACAACCGTTTAGGGGGAGCGTACATGTGAGGGCGCGGGTTAGTGTGAGCGTACGGGTTAGGATTAGGGGACGGGTGAGGGGAAGGCTTCGGGGAAGGGTAAGGCTTAGGGTTCGGGCTAGGGTTAGGGTTAGGGGACGGGGACTGTTTAGGGTCCAGGTGAGGGTACGACAACGGTTTAGGGGGAGCGTACGTGTGAGGGCGTGGGTTAGTGTGAGCGTACAGGTTAGGATTAGGGGACGGGTGAGGGGAAGGCTTCGGGGAAGGGTTAGGGTTAGGGTTCGGGCTAGGGTTAGGGTTAGGGGACGGGGACGGTTTAGGGTCCAGGTGAGGGTACGACAACGGTTTAGGGGGAGCGTACGTGTGAGGGCGCAGGTTAGTGTGAGCCTACGGGTTAGGATTAGGGGACGGGTGAGGGGAAGGCTTCGGGGAAGGGTAAGGCTTAGGGTTCGGGCTAGGGTTAGGGTTAGGGGATGGGGACTTTTTAGGGTCCAGGTGAGGGTACGACAACGGTTTAGGGGGAGCGTACGTGTGAGGGCGTGGGTTAGTGTGAGCGTACGGGTTAGGATTAGGGACGGGTGAGGGGAAGGCTTCGGGGAAGGGTTAGGGTTAGGGTTCGGGCTAGGGTTAGGGTTAGGGGATGGGGACTGTTTAGGGTCCAGGTGAGGGTACGACAACGGTTTAGGGGGAGCATACGTGTGAGGGCGTGGGTTAGTGTGAGCGTACGGGTTAGGATTAGGGGACGGGTGAGGGGAAGGCTTCGGGGAAGGGTTAGGGTTAGGGTTCGGGCTACGGTTACGGTTAGGGGACGGGGACTGTTTAGGGTCCAGGTGAGGGTACCACAATGGTTTAGGGGGAGCGTACGTGTGAGGGCGTGGGTTAGTGTGAGCCTACGGGTTAGGATGAGGGGACGGGTGAGGGGAAGGCTTCGGGAAAGGGTTAGGGTTAGGGTTCGGGCTAGGGTTAGGGTTAGGGGACGGGGAAGGTTTAGGGTCCAGGTGAGGGTATGACAACGGTTTAGGGGGAGCGTACGTGTGAGGGCGCGGGTTAGTGTGAGCGTACGGGTTAGGATTAGGGGACGGATGAGGGGAAGGCTTCGGGGAAGGGTTAGGGTTAGGGTTCGGGCTAGGGTTAGGGTTAGGGGACGGGGACGGTTTAGGGTCCAGGTGAGGGTACGATAACGGTTTAGGGGGAGCGTACGTGTGAGGGCGCGTGTTAGTGTGAGCGTACGTGTTAGGATTAGGGGACGGGTGAGGGGAAGGCTTCGGGGAAGGGTTAGGGTTAGGGTTCGGGCTAGGGTTAGGGTTAGGTGATGGGGACTGTTTAGGGTCTAGGTGAGGTTACGACAACGGTTTAGGGGTAGCATACGTGTGAGTGCGTGGGTTAGTGTGAGCGTACGGGTTAGGATTAGGGGACGGGTGAGGGGAAGGCTTCGGGGAAGAGTTAGGCTTAGGGTTCGGGCTAGGGTTAGGGTTAGGGGACGGGGACGGTTTAGGGTCCAGGTGAGGGTACGACTACGGTTTAGGAGGAGCGTACGTGTGAGGGCGTGGGTTAGTGTGAGCGTAAGGGTTAGGATTAGTGGACGGGTGAGGGGAAGGCTTCGGGGAAGGGTTAGGGTTAGGGTTCGGGCTAGGGTTAGGGTTAGGGGACGGGGACAGTTTAGGGTCCAGGTGAGGGTACGACTACGGTTTAGGGGGAGCGTACGTGTGAGGGCGCGAGTTAGTGTGAGCGTACGGGTTAGGATTAGGGGACGGGTGAGGGGAAGGCTTCGGGGAAGAGTTAGGTTTATGGTTCGGGCTAGGGTTAGGGTAAGGTGTCGGAGACGGTTTAGGGTCCAGGTGAGGGTACGACAACGGTTTAGGGGGAGCGTACGTGTGAGGGCGCGGGTTAGTGTGAGCGTACGGGTTAGGATTAGGGGACGGTTGAGGGGAAGGCTTCGGGGAAGGGTTAGGGTTAGGGTTCAGGCTAGGGTTAGGGTTAGGGGACGGGGACGGTTTAGGGTCCAGGTGAGGGTACGACAACGGTTTACGGGGAGCGTACCTGTGAGGGAGCGAGTTAGTGTGAGCGTACGGGTTAGGAATAGAGGCCGGGTGAGGGGAAGGCTTCAGGGAAGGGTTAGGGTTAGGGTTCGGGCTAGGGTTAGGGTTAGGTGACGGGGACGGTTTAGGGTCCAGGTGAGTGTACGACAACGTTTTAGGGGGAGCGTACGTGTGAGGGCGCGGGTTAGTGTGAGCGTACGGGTTAGGATTAGGGGACGGGTGAGGGGAAGGCTTCGGGGAAGGGTTAGGGTTAGGGTTCGGGCTAGGGTTAGGGTTAGGGGACGGGGACGGTTTAGGGTCCAGGTGTGGGTACGACAACGGTTTAGGGGGAGCGTACGTGTGAGGGCGCGGGTTAGTGTGAGCGTACGGGTTAGGATTAGGGGACGGGTGAGGGGAAGGCTTCGGCGAAGGGTTAGGGTTAGGGTTCGGGCTAGGGTTAGGGTTAGGGGACGGGGACGGTTTAGGGTCCAGGTGAGGGTACGACAACGGTTTAGGGGGAGCGTACGTGTGAGGGCGCGGGTTAGTGTGAGCGTACGGGTTAGGATTAGGGGACGGGTGAGGGGAAGGCTTCGGCGAAGGGTTAGGGTTAGGGTTCGGGCTAGGGTTAGGGTTAGGGGAAGGGGACGGTTTAGAGTCCAGGTGAGGGTACGACAACGGTTTAGGGGGAGCGTACGTGTGAGGGCGCGGGTTAGTGTGAGCGTACGGGTTAGGATTAGGGGACGGGTGAGGGGAAGGCTTCGGGGAAGGGTTAGGGTTAGGGTTCGGGCTAGGGTTAGGGTTACGGGACGGGGACGGTTTAGGGTCCAGGTGAGGGTACGACAACGGTTTAGGGGGAGCGTACGTGTGAGGGCGCGGGTCAGTGTGGGCGTACGGGTTAGGATTAGGGGACGGGTGAGGGGAAGGCTTCGGGGAAGGGTTAGGGTTAGGGTTCAGGCTAGGGTTAGGGTTAGGGGACGGGGACGGTTTAGGGTCCAGGTGTGGGTACGACAACGGTTTAGGGGGAGCGTACGTGTGAGGGCGCGGGTCAGTGTGAGCGTACGGGTTAGGATTAGGGGACGGGTGAGGGGAAGGCTTCGGCGAAGGGTTAGGGTTAGGGTTCGGGCTAGGGTTAGGGTTAGGGGACAGGGACGGTTTAGGGTCCAGGTGTGGGTACGACAACGGTTTAGGGGGAGCGTACGTGTGAGGGCGCGGGTTAGTGTGAGCGTACGGGTTAGGATTAGGGGACGGGTGAGGGGAAGGCTTCGGCGAAGGGTTAGGGTTAGGGTTCGGGCTAGGGTTAGGGTTAGGGGACGGGGACGGTTTAGGGTCCAGGTGAGGGTACGACAACGGTTTAGGGGGAGCGTACGTGTGAGGGCGCGGGTTAGTGTGGGCGTACGGGTTAGGATTAGGGGACGGGTGAGGGGAAGGCTTCGGGGAAGGGTTAGGGTTAGGGTTCGGGCTAGGGTTAGGGTTAGGGGATGGGGACGGTTTAGTGTCCAGGTGAGGGTACGACAACGGTTGAGGCGGAGGGTACGTGTGAGCGCGCGGGTTAGTGTGAGCGTACGGGTTAGGATTAGGGGACGGTTGAGGGGAAGGCTTCGGGGAAGGGTTAGGGTTAGGGTTCGGGCTAGGGTTAGGGTTAGGGGACGGGGACGGATTACTGTCCAGGTGAGGGTACGACAACGGTTTAGGGGGAGCGTACGTGTGAGGGCGTGGGTTAGTGTGAGCGTACGGGTTAGGATTAGGGTACGGGTGAGGGGAAGGCTTCGGGGAAGGGTTAGGGTTAGGGTTCGGGCTAGGGTTAGGGTTAGGAGACGGGGACGGTTTAGGGTCCAGGAGAGGGTACGACAACGGTTTAGGGGGAGCGTACATGTGAGGGCGCGGGTTAGTGTGAGCGTACGGGTTAGGATTAGGGGACGGGTGAGGGGAAGGCTTCGGGGAAGGGTAAGGCTTAGGGTTCGGGCTAGGGTTAGGTTTAGGGGACGGGGACGGTTTAGTGTCCAGGTGAGGGTACGACAACGGTTTAGGGGGAGCGTACGTGTGAGGGCGTGGGTTAGTGTGAGCGTACAGGTTAGGATTAGGGGACGGGTGAGGGGAAGGCTTCGGGGAAGGGTTAGGGTTAGGGTTCGGGCTAGGGTTAGGGTTAGGGGACGGGGACGGTTTAGGGTCCAGGTGAGGGTACGACAACGGTTTAGGGGGAGCGTACGTGTGAGGGCGCAGGTTAGTGTGAGCCTACGGGTTAGGATTAGGGGACGGGTGAGGGGAAGGCTTCGGGGAAGGGTAAGGCTTAGGGTTCGGGCTAGGGTTAGGGTTAGGGGATGGGGACTTTTTAGGGTCCAGGTGAGGGTACGACAACGGTTTAGGGGGAGCGTACGTGTGAGGGCGTGGGTTAGTGTGAGCGTACGGGTTAGGATTAGGGGACGGGTGAGGGGAAGGCTTCGGGGAAGGGTTAGGGTTAGGGTTCGGGCTAGGGTTAGGGTTAGGGGATGGGGACTGTTTAGGGTCCAGGTGAGGGTACGACAACGGTTTAGGGGGAGCATACGTGTGAGGGCGTGGGTTAGTGTGAGCGTACGGGTTAGGATTAGGGGACGGGTGAGGGGAAGGCTTCGGGGAAGTGTTAGGGTTAGGGTTCGGGCTAGGGTTAGGGTTAGGGGATGGGGACTGTTTAGGGTCCAGGTGAGGGTACGACTACGGTTTAGGGGGAGCGTACGTGTGAGGGCGCGAGTTAGTGTGAGCGTACGGGTTAGGATTAGGGGACGGGTGAGGGGAAGGCTTCGGGGAAGAGTTAGGTTTATGGTTCGGGCTAGGGTTAGGGTAAGGTGTCGGAGACGGTTTAGGGTCCAGGTGAGGGTACGACAACGGTTTAGGGGGAGCGTACGTGCGAGGGCGCGGGTTAGTGTGAGCGTATGGGTTAGGATTAGGGGACGGGTGAGGGGAAGGCTTCGGGGAAGGGTTAGAGTTAGGGTTCGGGCTAGGGTTAGGGTTAGGGGACGGGGACGGTTTAGGGTCCAGGTGAGGGTACGATAACGGTTTAGGGGGAGCGTACGTGTGAGGGCGCGGGTTAGTGTGAGCGTACGGGTTAGGATTAGGGGACGGTTGAGGGGAAGGCTTCGGGGAAGGGTTAGGGTTAGGGTTCAGGCTAGGGTTAGGGTTAGGGGACGGGGACGGTTTAGGGTCCAGGTGAGGGTACGACAACGGTTTACGGGGAGCGTACCTGTGAGGGAGCGAGTTAGTGTGAGCGTACGTGTTAGGAATAGAGGCCGGGTGAGGGGAAGGCTTCAGGGAAGGGTTAGGGTTAGGGTTCGGGCTAGGGTTAGGGTTAGGTGACGGGGACGGTTTAGGGTCCAGGTGAGTGTACGACAACGTTTTAGGGGGAGCGTACGTGTGAGGGCGCGGGTTAGTGTGAGCGTACGGGTTAGGATTAGGGGACGGGTGAGGGGAAGGCTTCGGGGAAGGGTTAGGGTTAGGGTTCGGGCTAGGGTTAGGGTTAGGGGACGGGGACGGTTTAGGGTCCAGGTGTGGGTACGACAACGGTTTAGGGGGAGCGTACGTGTGAGGGCGCGGGTTAGTGTGAGCGTACGGGTTAGGATTAGGGGACGGGTGAGGGGAAGGCTTCGGCGAAGGGTTAGGGTTAGGGTTCGGGCTAGGGTTAGGGTTAGGGGACGGGGACGGTTTAGGGTCCAGGTGAGGGTACGACAACGGTTTAGGGGGAGCGTACGTGTGAGGGCGCGGGTTAGTGTGAGCGTACGGGTTAGGATTAGGGGACGGGTGAGGGGAAGGCTTCGGCGAAGGGTTAGGGTTAGGGTTCGGGCTAGGGTTAGGGTTAGGGGAAGGGGACGGTTTAGAGTCCAGGTGAGGGTACGACAACGGTTTAGGGGGAGCGTACGTGTGAGGGCGCGGGTTAGTGTGAGCGTACGGGTTAGGATTAGGGGACGGGTGAGGGGAAGGCTTCGGGGAAGGGTTAGGGTTAGGGTTCGGGCTAGGGTTAGGGTTACGGGACGGGGACGGTTTAGGGTCCAGGTGAGGGTACGACAACGGTTTAGGGGGAGCGTACGTGTGAGGGCGCGGGTCAGTGTGGGCGTACGGGTTAGGATTAGGGGACGGGTGAGGGGAAGGCTTCGGGGAAGGGTTAGGGTTAGGGTTCGGGCTAGGGTTAGGGTTAGGGGACGGGGACGGTTTAGGGTCCAGGTGTGGGTACGACAACGGTTTAGGGGGAGCGTACGTGTGAGGGCGCGGGTCAGTGTGAGCGTACGGGTTAGGATTAGGGGACGGGTGAGGGGAAGGCTTCGGCGAAGGGTTAGGGTTAGGGTTCGGGCTAGGGTTAGGGTTAGGGGACAGGGACGGTTTAGGGTCCAGGTGTGGGTACGACAACGGTTTAGGGGGAGCGTACGTGTGAGGGCGCGGGTTAGTGTGAGCGTACGGGTTAGGATTAGGGGACGGGTGAGGGGAAGGCTTCGGCGAAGGGTTAGGGTTAGGGTTCGGGCTAGGGTTAGGGTTAGGGGACGCGGACGGTTTAGGGTCCAGGTGAGGGTACGACAACGGTTTAGGGGGAGCGTACGTGTGAGGGCGCGGGTTAGTGTGGGCGTACGGGTTAGGATTAGGGGACGGGTGAGGGGAAGGCTTCGGGGAAGGGTTAGGGTTAGGGTTCGGGCTAGGGTTAGGGTTAGGGGACGGGGACGGTTTAGGGTCCAGGTGTGGGTACGACAACGGTTTAGGTGGAGAGTACGTGTGAGGGCGCGGGTTAGTGTGAGCGTACGGGTTAGGATTAGGGGACGGGTGAGGGGAAGGCTTCGGTGAACGGTTAGGGTTAGGGTTCGGGCTAGGGTTAGGGTTAGGGGACGGGGACGGTTTAGGGTCCAGGAGAGGGTACGACAACGGTTTAGGGGGAGCGTACGTGTGAGGGCGCGGGTTAGTGTGAGCGTACGGGTTAGGATTAGGGGACGGGTGAGGGGAAGGCTTCGGGGAAGAGTTAGGGTTACGGTTCGGGCTAGGGTTAGGGTTAAGGGACGGGGACAGTTTAGGCTCCAGGTGAGGGTACGACAATGGTTTAGGGGGAGCGTTCGTCTGAGGGCGCGGGTTAGTGTGAGCGTACGGGTTAGGATTAGGGGATGGGTGAGGGGAAGGCTTCGGGGAAGGGTTAGGGTTAGGGTTCGGCCTAGGGTTAGGGTTAGGGGACGGGGACGGTTTAGGGTCCAGGTGAGGGTACGACAACGGTTTAGGGAGAGCGTACGTGTGAGGGCGCGGGTTAGTGTGAGCGTACGGGTTAGGATTAGGGGACGGGTGAGGGGAACGCTTCGGCGAAGTTTTAGGGTTAGGGTTCGGGCTAGGTTTAGGGTTAGGGGACGGGGACGGTTTAGGGTCCAGGTGAGGGTACGACAACCGTTTAGGGGGATCGTACGTGTGAGGGCGCGGGTTAGTGTGGGCGTACGGGTTAGGATTAGGGGACGGGTGAGGGGAAGGCTTCGGGGAAGAGTTAGGGTTAGGGTTCAGGCTAGGGTTAGGGTTAGGGGACAGGGACGGTTTAGGGTCCAGGTGAGGGTACGACAACGGTTTAGGGGAAGCGTACGTGTGAGGGCGCGGGTTAGTGTGAGCGTATGGGTTAGGATTAGGGGACGGGTGAGGGGAAGGCTTCGGGGAAGGGTTAGGGTTAGGGTTCGGGCTAGGGTTACGGTTAGGGGACGGGGACGGTTTAGGGTCCACGTGAGGGTACGACAACGGTTTAGGGGGAGCGTACGTGTGAGGGCGCGGGTTAGTGTGGGCGTACGGGTTAGGATTAGGGGATGGGTGAGGGGAAGGCTTCGGGGAAGGATTAGGGTTAGGGTTCGGGCTAGGGTAAGGGTTAGGGGACGGGGACGGTTTAGGGTCCAGGTGAGGGTACGACAACGGTTTAGGGGGAGCGTATGTGTGAGGGCGCGGGTTAGTGTGAGCGTACGGGTTAGGATTAGGGGAAGGGTGAGGGGAAGGCTTCGGGGAAGGTTTAGGGTTAGGGTTCGGGCTAGGGTTAGGGTTAGGGGACGGGGACGGTTGAGGGTCTAGGTGAGGGTACGACAACGGTTTAGGGGAAGCGTACGTGTGAGGGCGCGGGTTAATGTGAGCGTACGGGTTAGGATTAGGGGACGGGTGAGGGGAAGGCTTCGGGGAAGGGTTAGGGTTAGGGTTCGGGATAGGGTTAGGGTTAGGGGACAGGGACGGTTTAGGGTCCAGGTGAGGGTACGACAACGGTTTAGGGGGAGCGTACGTGTGAGGGCGCGGGTTAGTGTGGGCGTACGGGTTAGGATTAGGGGACGGGTGAGGGGAAGGCTTCGGGGAAGTGTTAGGGTTAGGGTTCGGGCTAGGGTTAGGTTTAGGGGACGGGGACGGTTTAGGGTCCAGGTGAGGGTATGACAACGGTTTAGGGGGAGCGTACGTGTGAGGGCGCGGGTTAGTGTGAGCGTACGGGTTTGGATTAGGGGACGGGTGAGGGGAAGGCTTCGGGGAAGGGTTAGGGTTAGGGTTCGGGCTAGGGTTAGGGTTAGGGGACGGGGACGGTTTAGGGTCCAGGTGAGGGTACGAGAAAAGTTAAGGGGGAGCTTACGTGTGAGGGCACGGATTAGTGTGGGCCTACGGGTTAGGATTAGGGGACGGGTGAGGGGAAGGCTTCGGGGAAGGGTTAGGGTTAGGGTTCGGGCTAGGGTTAGGGTTAGGGGATGGGGATGGTTTAGGTACAGGTGAGGGTACGACAACGGTTTAGGGGGAGCGTATGTGTGAGGGCGCAGGTTAGTGTGGGCGTCCGGGTTAGGATTAGGGGACGGGTGAGGGGAAGGCTTCGGGGAAGGGTTAGGGTTAGGGTTCGGGCTAGGGTTAGCGTTAGGGGAAGGGGACGGTTTAGGGTCCAGGTGAGGGTACGACAACGGTTTAGGGGGAGCGTACGTGTGAGGGCGCGGGTTAGTGTGAGCGTACGGGTTAGGATTAGGGGACGGGTGAGGGGAAGGCTTCGGAGAAGGGTTAGGGTTAGGGTTCGGGCTAGTGTTAGGGTTAGGGGACGGGGACGGTTTAGGGTCCAGGTGAGGGTACGACAACGGTTTAGGGGGAGCGTACGTGTGAGAGCGCGGTTCAGTGTGGGCGTACGGGTTAGGATTAGGGGACGGGTGAGGGGAAGGCTTCGGGGATGGGTTAGGGTTAGGGTTCGGGCTAGCGTTAGGGTTAGGGGACGGGGACGGTTTAGGGTCCAGGTGTGGGTACGACAACGGTTTAGGGGGAGCGTACGTGTGAGGGCGCGGGTTAGTGTGAGCATACGGGTTAGGATTAGGGGACGGGTGAGGGGAAGGCTTCGGCGAAGGGTTAGGGTTAGGGTTCCGGCTAGGGTTAGGGTTAGGGGACGGGGACGGTTTAGGGTCCAGGTGAGGGTACGACAACGGTTTAGGGGGAGCGTACGTGTGAGGGCACGGGTCAGTGTGGGCGTACGGGTTAGGATTAGGGGACGGGTGAGGGGAAGGCTTCGGGGAAGGGTTAGGGTTAGGGTTCGGGCTAGGGTTAGGGTTAGGGGACGGGGACGGTTTAGGGTCCAGGTGAGGGTACGACAACGGTTTAGGGGGAGCGTACGTGTGAGGGCGCGGGTTAGTGTGAGCCTACGGGTTAGGATTAGGGGATGGGTGAGGGGAAGGCTTCGGGGAAGGGTAAGGCTTAGGGTTCGGTCTAGGGTTAGGGTTAGGGGATGGGGACTGTTTAGGGTCCAGGTGAGGGTACGACAACGGTTTAGGGGGAGCGTACATGTGAGGGCGTGGGTCAGTGTGAGCGTACGGGTTAGGATTAGGGGACGGGTGAGGGGAAGGCTTCGGTGAACGGTTAGGGTTAGGGTTCGGGCTAGGGTTAGGGTTAGGGGACGGGGACGGTTTAGGGTCCAGGAGAGGGTACGACAACGGTTTAGGGGGAGCGTACGTGTGAGGGCGCGGGTTAGTGTGAGCGTACGGGTTAGGATTAGGGGACGGGTGAGGGGAAGGCTTCGGGGAAGAGTTAGGGTTACGGTTCGGGCTAGGGTTAGGGTTAAGGGACGGGGACAGTTTAGGCTCCAGGTGAGGGTACGACAATGGTTTAGGGGGAGCGTTCGTCTGAGGGCGCGGGTTAGTGTGAGCGTACGGGTTAGGATTAGGGGATGGGTGAGGGGAAGGCTTCGGGGAAGGGTTAGGGTTAGGGTTCGGCCTAGGGTTAGGGTTAGGGGACGGGGACGGTTTAGGGTCCAGGTGAGGGTACGACAACGGTTTAGGGAGAGCGTACGTGTGAGGGCGCGGGTTAGTGTGAGCGTACGGGTTAGGATTAGGGGACGGGTGAGGGGAACGCTTCGGCGAAGTTTTAGGGTTAGGGTTCGGGCTAGGTTTAGGGTTAGGGGACGGGGACGGTTTAGGGTCCAGGTGAGGGTACGACAACCGTTTAGGGGGATCGTACGTGTGAGGGCGCGGGTTAGTGTGGGCGTACGGGTTAGGATTAGGGGACGGGTGAGGGGAAGGCTTCGGGGAAGAGTTAGGGTTAGGGTTCAGGCTAGGGTTAGGGTTAGGGGACAGGGACGGTTTAGGGTCCAGGTGAGGGTACGACAACGGTTTAGGGGAAGCGTACGTGTGAGGGCGCGGGTTAGTGTGAGCGTATGGGTTAGGATTAGGGGACGGGTTAGGGGAAGGCTTCGGGGAAGGGTTAGGGTTAGGGTTCGGGCTAGGGTTACGGTTAGGGGACGGGGACGGTTTAGGGTCCACGTGAGGGTACGACAACGGTTTAGGGGGAGCGTACGTGTGAGGGCGCGGGTTAGTGTGGGCGTACGGGTTAGGATTAGGGGATGGGTGAGGGGAAGGCTTCGGGGAAGGATTAGGGTTAGGGTTCGGGCTAGGGTAAGGGTTAGGGGACGGGGACGGTTTAGGGTCCAGGTGAGGGTACGACAACGGTTTAGGGGGAGCGTATGTGTGAGGGCGCGGGTTAGTGTGAGCGTACGGGTTAGGATTAGGGGAAGGGTGAGGGGAAGGCTTCGGGGAAGGTTTAGGGTTAGGGTTCGGGCTAGGGTTAGGGTTAGGGGACGGGGACGGTTGAGGGTCTAGGTGAGGGTACGACAACGGTTTAGGGGAAGCGTACGTGTGAGGGCGCGGGTTAATGTGAGCGTACGGGTTAGGATTAGGGGACGGGTGAGGGGAAGGCTTCGGGGAAGGGTTAGGGTTAGGGTTCGGGATAGGGTTAGGGTTAGGGGACAGGGACGGTTTAGGGTCCAGGTGAGGGTACGACAACGGTTTAGGGGGAGCGTACGTGTGAGGGCGCGGGTTAGTGTGGGCGTACGGGTTAGGATTAGGGGACGGGTGAGGGGAAGGCTTCGGGGAAGTGTTAGGGTTAGGGTTCGGGCTAGGGTTAGGTTTAGGGGACGGGGACGGTTTAGGGTCCAGGTGAGGGTACGACAACGGTTTAGGGGGAGCGTACGTGTGAGGGCGCGGGTTAGTGTGAGCGTACGGGTTTGGATTAGGGGACGGGTGAGGGGAAGGCTTCGGGGAAGGGTTAGGGTTAGGGTTCGGGCTAGGGTTAGGGTTAGGGGACGGGGACGGTTTAGGGTCCAGGTGAGGGTACGAGAAAAGTTAAGGGGGAGCTTACGTGTGAGGGCACGGATTAGTGTGGGCCTACGGGTTAGGATTAGGGGACGGGTGAGGGGAAGGCTTCGGGGAAGGGTTAGGGTTAGGGTTCGGGCTAGGGTTAGGGTTAGGGGATGGGGATGGTTTAGGTACAGGTGAGGGTACGACAACGGTTTAGGGGGAGCGTATGTGTGAGGGCGCAGGTTAGTGTGGGCGTCCGGGTTAGGATTAGGGGACGGGTGAGGGGAAGGCTTCGGGGAAGGGTTAGGGTTAGGGTTCGGGCTAGGGTTAGCGTTAGGGGAAGGGGACGGTTTAGGGTCCAGGTGAGGGTACGACAACGGTTTAGGGGGAGCGTACGTGTGAGGGCGCGGGTTAGTGTGAGCGTACGGGTTAGGATTAGGGGACGGGTGAGGGGAAGGCTTCGGAGAAGGGTTAGGGTTAGGGTTCGGGCTAGTGTTAGGGTTAGGGGACGGGGACGGTTTAGGGTCCAGGTGAGGGTACGACAACGGTTTAGGGGGAGCGTACGTGTGAGAGCGCGGTTCAGTGTGGGCGTACGGGTTAGGATTAGGGGACGGGTGAGGGGAAGGCTTCGGGGATGGGTTAGGGTTAGGGTTCGGGCTAGGGTTAGGGTTAGGGGACGGGGACGGTTTAGGGTCCAGGTGTGGGTACGACAACGGTTTAGGGGGAGCGTACGTGTGAGGGCGCGGGTTAGTGTGAGCGTACGGGTTAGGATTAGGGGACGGGTGAGGGGAAGGCTTCGGCGAAGGGTTAGGGTTAGGGTTCCGGCTAGGGTTAGGGTTAGGGGACGGGGACGGTTTAGGGTCCAGGTGAGGGTACGACAACGGTTTAGGGGGAGCGTACGTGTGAGGGCACGGGTCAGTGTGGGCGTACGGGTTAGGATTAGGGGACGGGTGAGGGGAAGGCTTCGGGGAAGGGTTAGGGTTAGGGTTCGGGCTAGGGTTAGGGTTAGGGGACGGGGACGGTTTAGGGTCCAGGTGAGGGTACGACAACGGTTTAGGGGGAGCGTACGTGTGAGGGCGCGGGTTAGTGTGAGCCTACGGGTTAGGATTAGGGGATGGGTGAGGGGAAGGCTTCGGGGAAGGGTAAGGCTTAGGGTTCGGTCTAGGGTTAGGGTTAGGGGATGGGGACTGTTTAGGGTCCAGGTGAGGGTACGACAACGGTTTAGGGGGAGCGTACATGTGAGGGCGTGGGTCAGTGTGAGCGTACGGGTTAGGATTAGGGGACGGGTGAGGGGAAGGCTTCGGGGAAGGGTTAGGGTTAGGGTTCGGGCTAGGGTTAGGGTAAGGGCTCGGGGACGTTATAGGGTCCAGGTGAGGGTACGACAACGGTTTAGGGGGAGCGTACATGTGAGGGCGTGGGTTAGTGTGAGCGTACGGGTTAGGATTAGGGGACGGGTGAGGGGAAGGCTTCGGGGAAGAGTTAGGTTTAGGGTTCGGGCTAGGGTTAGGGTAAGGGGTCGGGGACGGTATAGGGTCCAGGTGAGGGTACGACAACGGTTTAGGGGGAGCGTACGTGCGAGGGCGCGGGTTAGTGTGAGCGTATGAGTTAGGATTAGGGGACGGGTGAGGGGAAGGCTTCGGGGAAGGGTTAGAGTTAGGGTTCGGGCTAGGGTTAGGTTTAGGGGACGGGGATGGTTTAGGGTCCAGGTGAGGGTACGACAACGGTTTAGGGGGAGCGTACGTGTGAGGGCGCGGGTTAGTGTGAGCATACGGGTTAGGATTAGTGGACGGGTGAGGGGAAGGCTTCTGGGAAGGGTTAGGGTTAGGGTTCGGGCTAGGGTTAGGGTTAGGGGACGGGGACGGTTAGGGTTAGGGTTAGGGTTAGGGTTAGGGGACGGGGACGGTTTAGGGTCCAGGTGAGGGTATGACAACGGTTTAGGGGGAGCGTACGTGTGAGGGCGCGGGTTAGTGTGAGCGTACGGGTTAGGATTAGGGGACGGGTGAGGGGAAGGCTTCGGGGATGGGTTAGGGTTAGTGTTCGGGCTAGGGTTAGGGTTAGGGGACGGGGACGGTTTCGGGTTCAGGTGAGGGTACGACAACGGTTTAGGGAGAGCGTACGTGTGAGGGCGCGGGTTAGTGTGAGCGTATTGGTTAGGATTATGGGACAGGTGAGGGGAAGGCTTCGGGGAAGGGTTAGGGTTAGAGTTCGGGCTATTGTTAGGGTTAGGGGACGGGGACGGTTTAGGGTCCAGGTGAGGGTACGAGAACAGTTTAGGGGGAGCGTACGTGTGAGGGCGCGGGTTAGTGTGAGCGTACGGTTTAGGATTAGGGGACGGGTGAGGGGAAGGCTTCGGGGAAGGGTTAGGGTTAGAGTTCGGGCTAGGGTTAGGGTTAGGGGACGGGGACGGTTTAGGGTCCAGGTGAGGGTACGACAACGGTTTAGGGGGAGGGTACGTGTGAGGGCGCGGGTTAGTGTGAGCATACGGGTTAGGATTAGGGGACGGGTGAGGGGAAGGCTTCGGGGAAGGGTTAGGGTTAGGGTTCGGGCTAGGGTTAGGGTTAGGGGACGGGGACAGTTTAGGGTCCAGGTGAGGGTACGACAATGGTTTAGTGGGAGCGTACATGTGAGGGTGCGGGTTAGTGTGAGCGTACGGGTTAGGATTAGGTGACGGGTGAGGGGAAGGCTTCGGGGAAGGGGTAGGGTTAGGGTTCGGGCTAGGGTTAGGGTTAGGGGACGGGGACGGTTTAGGGTCCAGGTGAGGGTACGACAACGGTTTAGGGGGAGCGTACGTGTGAGGGCACGGGTTAGTGTGAGCGTACGGGTTAGGATTAGGGGACGGGTGAGGGGAAGGCTTCGGGGAAGGCTTAGGGTTAGGGTTCGGGCTAGGGTTAGGGTTAGGGGACGGGTTCTGTTTAGGGTCCAGGTGAGGGTACGACAACGGTTTAGGGGGAGCGTACGTGTGAGGGCGTGGGTTAGTGTGAGCGTACAGGTTAGGATTAGGGGAAGGGTGAGGGGAAGGCTTCGGGGAAGGGTTAGGGTTAGGGTTCGGGCTAGGGTTAGGGTTAGGGGACGGGGACGGTTTAGGGTCCAGGTGAGGGTACGACAACGGTTTAGGGGGAGCGTACGTGTGAGGGCGCGGGTTAGTGTGAGCCTACGGGTTAGGATTAGGGGACGGGTGAGGGGAAGGCTTCGGGGAAGGGTAAGGCTTAGGGTTCGGGCTAGGGTTAGGGTTAGGGGATGGGGACTGTTTAGGGTCTAGGTGAGGGTACGACAACGGTTTAGGGAGAGCGTACGTGTGAGGGCGTGGGTTAGTGTGAGCGTACGGGTTAGGATTAGGGGACGGGTGAGGGGAAGGCTTCGGGGAAGGGTTAGGGTTAGGGTTCGGGCTAGGGTTAGGGTTAGGGGACGGGGACTGTTTAGGGTCCAGGTGAGGGTACGACTACGGTTTAGGGGGAGCGTACGTGTGAGGGCGCGGGTTAGTGTGAGCGTACGGGTTAGGATTAGGGGACAGGTGAGGGGAAGGCTTCGGGGAAGAGTTAGGTTTAGGGTTCGGGCTAGGGTTAGGGTAAGGGGTCGGGGACGGTATAGGGTCCAGGTGAGGGTACGACAACGGTTTAGGGGGAGCGTACGTGCGAGGGCGCTGGTTAGTGTGAGCGTATGGGTTAGGATTAGGGGACGGGTGAGGGGAAGGCTTCGGGGAAGGGTTAGAGTTAGGGTTCGGGCTAGGGTTAGGGTTAGGGGACGGGGACGGTTTAGGGTCCAGGTGAGGGTACGACAACGGTTTAGGGGGAGCGTACGTGTGAGGGCGCGGGTTAGTGTGAGCGTACGGGTTAGGATTAGTGGACGGGTGAGGGGAAGGCTTCTGGGAAGGGTTAGGGTTAGGGTTCGGGCTAGGGTTAGGGTTAGGGGACGGGGACGGTTTAGGGTCCAGGTGAGGGTACGACAACGGTTTAGGGGGAGCGTACGTGTGAGGGCGCTGGTTAGTGTGAGCGTACGGGTTAGGATTAGGGGACGGGTGAGGGGAAGGCTTTGGGGAAGGGTAAGGCTTAGGGTTCGGGCTAGGGTTAGGGTTAGGGGATGGGGACTGTTTAGGGTCCAGGTGAGGGTACGACAACGGTTTAGGGGGAGCGTACGTGTGAGGGCGTGGGTTAGTGTGAGCGTACGGGTTAGGATTAGGGGACGGTTGAGGGGAAGGCTTCGGGGAAGTGTTAGTGTTAGGGTTCGGGCTAGGGTTAGGGTTAGGGGACAGGGACTGTTTAAGGTCCAGGTGAGGGTACGACAACGGTTTATGGGGAGCATACCTGTGAGGGCGTGGGTTAGTGTGAGCGTACGTGTTAGGATTAGGTGACGGGTGAGGGGAAGGCTTCGGGGAAGGTTTAGGTTTAGGGTTCGGGCTAGGGTTAGGGTTAGGGGATGGGGACTGTTTAGGGTCCAGGTGCGGGTACGACAATGGTTTAGGGGGAGCGTACGTGTGAGGGCGTGGGTTAGTGTGAACCTACGGGTTAGGATTAGGGTACGGGTGAGGGGAAGGCTTCGGGGAAGGGTTAGGGTTAGGGTTCGGGCTAGGGTTAGGGTTAGGGGACGGGTACGGTTTAGGGTCCAGGTGAGGGTATGACAACGGTTTAGGGGGAGCGTACGTGTGAGGGCGCGTGTTAGTGTGAGCGTACGGGTTAGGATTAGGGGACGGGTGAGGGGAAGGCTTCGGGGATGGTTTAGGGTTAGGGTTCGGGCTAGGGTTAGGGTTAGGGGACGGGGACGGTTTCGGGTTCAGGTGAGGGTACGATAACGGTTTAGGGGGAGCGTACGTGTGAGGGCGCAGATTACTGTGAGTGTACGGGTTAGGATTAGGGGACGGGTGAGGGGAAGGCTTCGAGGAAGGGTTAGGTTTAGGGTTCGGGCTAGGGTTAGGGTAAGGGGTCGGGGACGGTTTAGGGTCCAGGTGAGGGTACGACAACGGTTTAGGGGGAGCGTACGTGTGAGGGCGCGGGTTAGTGTGAGCGTATTGGTTAGGATTAGGGGACAGGTGAGGGGAAGGCTTCGGGGAAGGGTTAGGGTTAGGGTTCGGGCTAGGGTTAGGGTTAAGGGACAGGGACGGTTTAGGGTCCAGGTGAGGGTACGACAACGGTTTAGGGGGAGCGTACGTGTGAGGGCGCGGGTTAGTGTGAGCGTACGGGTTAGGATTAGGGGACGGGTGAGGGGAAGGCTTCGGGGAAGGGTTAGGGTTAGGGTTCGGGCTAGGGTTAGGGTTAGGGGACGGGGACGGTTTAGGGTCCAGGTGAGGGTACGAGAACGGTTTAGGGGGAGCGTACGTGTGAGGGCGCGGGTTAGTGTTCGCGTACGGGTTAGGATTAGGGTACGGGTGACGGGAAGGCTTTGGGGAAGGGTTAGGGTTAGGGTTCGGGCTAGGGTTAGGGTTAGGGGACGGGGACGGTTTAGGGTCCAGGTGAGGGTACGACAACGGTTTAGGGGGAGCGTACGTGTGAGGGCGCGGGTTAGTGTGAGCGTACGGGTTAGGATTAGGGGACGTGTGAGGGGAAGGCTTCGGGGAAGGGTTAGGGTTAGGGTTCGAGCTAGGGTTAGGGTTAGGGGACGGGGACGGTTTAGGGTCCAGGTGAGGGTACGACAACGGTTTAGCGGGAGCGTACGTGTGAGGGCGTGGGTTAGTGTGAGCGTACGGGTTAGGATTAGGGGACGGGTGAGGGGAAGGCTTCGGGGAAGGGTTAGGGTTAGGGTTCGGGCTAGGGTTAGGGTTAGGGGATGGGGACGATTTAGTGTCCAGGTGAGGGTACGACAACGGTTGAGGCGGAGGGTACGTGTGAGCGCGCGGGTTAGTGTGAGCGTACGGGTTAGGATTAGGGGACGGTTGAGGGGAAGGCTTCGGGGAAGGGTTAGGGTTAGGGTTCGGGCTAGGGTTAGGGTTAGGGGACGGGGACGGATTAGTGTCCAGGTGAGGGTACGACAACGGTTTAGGGGGAGCGTACGTGTGAGGGCGTGGGTTAGTGTGAGCGTACGGGTTAGGATTAGGGTACGGGTGAGGGGAAGGCTTCGGGGAAGGGTTAGGGTTAGGGTTCGGGCTAGGGTTAGGGTTAGGGGACGGGGACGGTTTAGGGTCCAGGAGAGGGTACGACAACGGTTTAGGGGGAGCGTACATGTGAGGGCGCGGGTTAGTGTGAGCGTACGGGTTAGGATTAGGGGACGGGTGAGGGGAAGGCTTCGGGGAAGGGTAAGGCTTAGGGTTCGGGCTAGGGTTAGGGTTAGGGGACGGGGACTGTTTAGGGTCCAGGTGAGGGTACGACAACGGTTTAGGGGGAGCGTACGTGTGAGGGCGTGGGTTAGTGTGAGCGTACAGGTTAGGATTAGGGGACGGGTGAGGGGAAGGCTTCGGGGAAGGGTTAGGTTTAGGGTTCGGGCAAGGGTTAGGGTTAGGGGACGGGGACGGTTTAGGGTCCAGGTGAGGGTACGACAACGGTTTAGGGGGAGCGTACGTGTGAGGGCGCAGGTTAGTGTGAGCCTACGGGTTAGGATTAGGGGACGGGTGAGGGGAAGGCTTCGGGGAAGGGTAAGGCTTAGGGTTCGGGCTAGGGTTAGGGTTAGGGGATGTGGACTTTTTAGGGTCCAGGTGAGGGTACGACAACGGTTTAGGGGGAGCGTACGTGTGAGGGCGTGGGTTAGTGTGAGCGTACGGGTTAGGATTAGGGGACGGGTGAGGGGAAGGCTTCGGGGAAGGGTTAGGGTTAGGGTTCGGGCTAGGGTTAGGGTTAGGGGATGGGGACTGTTTAGGGTCCAGGTGAGGGTACGACAACGGTTTAGGGGGAGCATACGTGTGAGGGCGTGGGTTAGTGTGAGCGTACGGGTTAGGATTAGGGGACGGGTGAGGGGAAGGCTTCGGGGAAGGGTTAGGGTTAGGGTTCGGGCTAGGGTTAGGGTTAGGGGATGGGGACTGTTTAGGGTCCAGGTGAGGGTACGACAATGGTTTAGGGGGAGCGTACGTGTGAGGGCGTGGGTTAGTGTGAGCCTACGGGTTAGGATTAGGGGACGGGTGAGGGGAAGGCTTCGGGAAAGTGTTAGGGTTAGGGTTCGGGCTAGGGTTAGGGTTAGGGGACGGGGACGGTTTAGGGTCCAGGTGAGGGTATGACAACGGTTTAGGGGGAGCGTACGTGTGAGGGCGCGGGTTAGTGTGAGCGTACGGGTTAGGATTAGGGGACGGATGAGGGGAAGGCTTCGGGGAAGGGTTAGGGTTAGGGTTCGGGCTAGGGTTAGGGTTAGGGGACGGGGACGGTTTAGGGTCCAGGTGAGGGTACGATAACGGTTTAGGGGGAGCGTACGTGTGAGGGCGCGTGTTAGTGTGAGCGTACGTGTTAGGATTAGGGGACGGGTGAGGGGAAGGCTTCGGGGAAGGGTTAGGGTTAGGGTTCGGGCTAGGGTTAGGGTTAGGTGATGGGGACTGTTTAGGGTCTAGGTGAGGTTACGACAACGGTTTAGGGGTAGCATACGTGTGAGTGCGTGGGTTAGTGTGAGCGTACGGGTTAGGATTAGGGGACGGGTGAGGGGAAGGCTTCGGGGAAGAGTTAGGCTTAGGGTTCGGGCTAGGGTTAGGGTTAGGGGACGGGGACGGTTTAGGGTCCAGGTGAGGGTACGACTACGGTTTAGGAGGAGCGTACGTGTGAGGGCGTGGGTTAGTGTGAGCGTAAGGGTTAGGATTAGTGGACGGGTGAGGGGAAGGCTTCGGGGAAGGGTTAGGGTTAGGGTTCGGGCTAGGGTTAGGGTTAGGGGACGGGGACTGTTTAGGGTCCAGGTGAGGGTACGACTACGGTTTAGGGGGAGCATACGTGTGAGGGCGCGAGTTAGTGTGAGCGTACGGGTTAGGATTAGGGGACGGGTGAGGGGAAGGCTTCGGGGAAGAGTTAGGTTTATGGTTCGGGCTAGGGTTAGGGTAAGGTGTCGGAGACGGTTTAGGGTCCAGGTGAGGGTACGACAACGGTTTAGGGGGAGCGTACGTGCGAGGGCGCGGGTTAGTGTGAGCGTATGGGTTAGGATTAGGGGATGGGTGAGGGGAAGGCTTCGGGGAAGGGTTAGAGTTAGGGTTCGGGCTAGGGTTAGGGTTAGGGGACGGGGACGGTTTAGGGTCCAGGTGAGGGTACGATAACGGTTTAGGGGGAGCGTACGTGTGAGGGCGCGGGTTAGTGTGGGCGTACGGGTTAGGATTAGGGGACGGTTGAGGGGAAGGCTTCGGGGAAGGGTTAGGGTTAGGGTTCAGGCTAGGGTTAGGGTTAGGGGACGGGGACGGTTTAGGGTCCAGGTGAGGGTACGACAACGGTTTACGGGGAGCGTACCTGTGAGGGAGCGAGTTAGTGTGAGCGTACGGGTTAGGAATAGAGGCCGGGTGAGGGGAAGGCTTCAGGGAAGGGTTAGGGTTAGGGTTCGGGCTAGGGTTAGGGTTAGGTGACGGGGACGGTTTAGGGTCCAGGTGAGTGTACGACAACGTTTTAGGGGGAGCGTACGTGTGAGGGCGCGGGTTAGTGTGAGCGTACGGGTTAGGATTAGGGGACGGGTGAGGGGAAGGCTTCAGGGAAGGGTTAGGGTTAGGGTTCGGGCTAGGGTTAGGGTTAGGGGACGGGGACGGTTTAGGGTCCAGGTGTGGGTACGACAACGGTTTAGGGGGAGCGTACGTGTGAGGGCGCGGGTTAGTGTGAGCGTACGGGTTAGGATTAGGGGACGGGTGAGGGGAAGGCTTCGGCGAAGGGTTAGGGTTAGGGTTCGGGCTAGGGTTAGGGTTAGGGGACGGGGACGGTTTAGGGTCCAGGTGAGGGTACGACAACGGTTTAGGGGGAGCGTACGTGTGAGGGCGCGGGTTAGTGTGAGCGTACGGGTTAGGATTAGGGGACGGGTGAGGGGAAGGCTTCGGCGAAGGGTTAGGGTTAGGGTTCGGGCTAGGGTTAGGGTTAGGGGAAGGGGACGGTTTAGAGTCCAGGTGAGGGTACGACAACGGTTTAGGGGGAGCGTACGTGTGAGGGCGCGGGTTAGTGTGAGCGTACGGGTTAGGATTAGGGGACGGGTGAGGGGAAGGCTTCGGGGAAGGGTTAGGGTTAGGGTTCGGGCTAGGGTTAGGGTTACGGGACGGGGACGGTTTAGGGTCCAGGTGAGGGTACGACAACGGTTTAGGGGGAGCGTACGTGTGAGGGCGCGGGTCAGTGTGGGCGTACGGGTTAGGATTAGGGGACGGGTGAGGGGAAGGCTTCGGGGAAGGGTTAGGGTTAGGGTTCGGGCTAGGGTTAGGGTTAGGGGACGGGGACGGTTTAGGGTCCAGGTGTGGGTACGACAACGGTTTAGGGGGAGCGTACGTGTGAGGGCGCGGGTCAGTGTGAGCGTACGGGTTAGGATTAGGGGACGGGTGAGGGGAAGGCTTCGGCGAAGGGTTAGGGTTAGGGTTCGGGCTAGGGTTAGGGTTAGGGGACAGGGACGGTTTAGGGTCTAGGTGTGGGTACGACAATGGTTTAGGGGGAGCGTACGTGTGAGGGCGCGGGTTAGTGTGAGCGTACGGGTTAGGATTAGGGGACGGGTGAGGGGAAGGCTTCGCCGAAGGGTTAGGGTTAGGGTTCGGGCTAGGGTTAGGGTTAGGGGACGGGGACGGTTTAGGGTCCAGGTGAGGGTACGACAACGGTTTAGGGGGAGCGTACGTGTGAGGGCGCGGGTTAGTGTGGGCGTACGGGTTAGGATTAGGGGACGGGTGAGGGGAAGGCTTCGGGGAAGGGTTAGGGTTAGGGTTCGGGCTAGGGTTAGGGTTAGGGGACGGGGACGGTTTAGGGTCCAGGTGTGGGTACGACAACGGTTTAGGTGGAGAGTACGTGTGAGGGCGCGGGTTAGTGTGAGCGTACGGGTTAGGATTAGGGGACGGGTGAGGGGAAGGCTTCGGTGAACGGTTAGGGTTAGGGTTCGGGCTAGGGTTAGGGTTAGGGGACGGGGACGGTTTAGGGTCCAGGAGAGGGTACGACAACGGTTTAGGGGGAGCGTACGTGTGAGGGCGCGGGTTAGTGTGAGCGTACGGGTTAGGATTAGGGGACGGGTGAGGGGAAGGCTTCGGGGAAGAGTTAGGGTTAGGGTTCGGGCTAGGGTTAGGGTTAAGGGACGGGGACAGTTTAGGCTCCAGGTGAGGGTACGACAATGGTTTAGGGGGAGCGTACGTCTGAGGGCGCGGGTTAGTGTGAGCGTACGGGTTAGGATTAGGGGATGGGTGAGGGGAAGGCTTCGGGGAAGGGTTAGGGTTAGGGTTCGGCCTAGGGTTAGGGTTAGGGGACGGGGACGGTTTAGGGTCCAGGTGAGGGTACGACAACGGTTTAGGGAGAGCGTACGTGTGAGGGCGCGGGTTAGTGTGAGCGTACGGGTTAGGATTAGGGGACGGGTGAGGGGAAGGCTTCGGCGAAGTTTTAGGGTTAGGGTTCGGGCTAGGTTTAGGGTTAGGGGACGGGGACGGTTTAGGGTCCAGGTGAGGGTACGACAACCGTTTAGGGGGATCGTACGTGTGAGGGAGCGGGTTAGTGTGGGCGTACAGGTTAGGATTAGGGGACGGGTGAGGGGAAGGCTTCGGGGAAGAGTTAGGGTTAGGGTTCAGGCTAGGGTTAGGGTTAGGGGACAGGGACGGTTTAGGGTCCAGGTGAGGGTACGACAACGGTTTAGGGGAAGCGTACGTGTGAGGGCGCGGGTTAGTGTGAGCGTATGGGTTAGGATTAGGGGACGGGTGAGGGGAAGGCTTCGGGGAAGGGTTAGGGTTAGGGTTCGGGCTAGGGTTAGGTTTAGGGGACGGGGACGGTTTAGGGTCCAGGTGAGGGTACGACAACGGTTTAGGGGGAGCGTACGTGTGAGGGCGCGGGTTAGTGTGAGCGTACGGGTTTGGATTAGGGGACGGGTGAGGGGAAGGCTTCGGGGAAGGGTTAGGGTTAGGGTTCGGGCTAGGGTTAGGGTTAGGGGACGGGGACGGTTTAGGGTCCAGGTGAGGGTACGAGAAAAGTTAAGGGGCAGCGTACGTGTGAGGGCAAGGATTAGTGTGGGCCTACGGGTTAGGATTAGGGGACGGTTGAGGGGAAGGCTTCGGGGAAGGGTTAGGGTTAGGGTTCGGGCTAGGGTTAGGGTTAGGGGACGGGGACGGTTTAGGGTCAAGGTGAGGGTACGACAATGTTTTAGGGGGAGCGTACGTGTGATGGCGCGGGTTAGTGTGGTCGTACGGGTTAGGGTTAGAGGACGGGCGAGGGGAAGGCTTCGGAGAAGGGTTAGGGTTAGGGTTCGGGCTAGGGTTAGGGTTAGGGGATGGGGATGGTTTAGGTACAGGTGAGGGTACGACAACGGTTTAGGGGGAGCGTATGTGTGAGGGCGCAGGTTAGTGTGGGCGTCCGGGTTAGGATTAGGGGACGGGTGAGGGGAAGGCTTCGGGGAAGAGTTAGGGTTAGGGTTCGGGCTAGGGTTAGCGTTAGGGGAAGGGGACGGTTTGGGTCCAGGTGAGGGTACGACAACGGTTTAGGGGGAGCGTACGTGTGAGGGCGCGGGTTAGTGTGAGCGTACGGGTTAGGATTAGGGGACGGGTGAGGGGAAGGCTTCGGAGAAGGGTTAGGGTTAGGGTTCGGGCTAGTGTTAGGGTTAGGGGACGGGGACGGTTTAGGGTCCAGGTGAGGGTACGACAACGGTTTAGGGGGAGCGTACGTGTGAGGGCGCGGGTCAGTGTGGGCGTACGGGTTAGGATTAGGGGACGGGTGAGGGGAAGGCTTCGGGGAAGGGTTAGGGTTAGGGTTCGGGCTAGGGTTAGGGTTAGGGGACGGGGACGGTTTAGGGTCCAGGTGTGGGTACGACAACGGTTTAGGGGGAGCGTACGTGTGAGGGCGCGGGTTAGTGTGAGCGTACGGGTTAGGATTAGGGGACGGGTGAGGGGAAGGCTTCGGCGAAGGGTTAGGGTTAGGGTTCCGGCTAGGGTTAGGGTTAGGGGACGGGGACGGTTTAGGGTCCAGGTGAGGGTACGACAACGGTTTAGGGGGAGCGTACGTGTGAGGGCACGGGTCAGTGTGGGCGTACGGGTTAGGATTAGGGGACGGGTGAGGGGAAGGCTTCGGGGAAGGGTTAGGGTTAGGGTTCGGGCTAGGGTTAGGGTTAGGGGACAGGGACGGTTTAGGGTCCAGGTGTGGGTACGACAATGGTTTAGGGGGAGCGTACGTGTGAGGGCGCGGGTTAGTGTGAGCGTACGGGTTAGGATTAGGGGACGGGTGAGGGGAAGGCTTCGGCGAAGGGTTAGGGTTAGGGTTCGGGCTAGGGTTAGGGTTAGGGGACGGGGACGGTTTAGGGTCCAGGTGAGGGTACGACAACGGTTTAGGGGGAGCGTACGTGTGAGGGCGCGGGTTAGTGTGAGCGTACGGGTTAGGATTAGGGGACGGGTGAGGGGAAGGCTTCGGCGAAGGGTTAGGGTTAGGGTTCGGGCTAGGGTTAGGTTTAGGGGAAGGGGACGGTTTAGAGTCCAGGTGAGGGTACGACAATGGTTTAGGGGGAGCGTACGTGTGAGGGTGCGGGTTAGTGTGAGCGTACGGGTTAGGATTAGGGGACGGGTGAGGGGAAGGCTTCGGGGAAGGGTTAGGGTTAGGGTTCGGGCTAGGGTTAGGGTTACGGGACGGGGACGGTTTAGGGTCCAGGTGAGGGTACGACAACGGTTTAGGGGGAGCGTACGTGTGAGGGCGCGGGTCAGTGTGGGCGTACGGGTTAGGATTAGGGGACGGGTGAGGGGAAGGCTTCGGGGAAGGGTTAGGGTTAGGGTTCGGGCTAGGGTTAGGGTTAGGGGACGGGGACGGTTTAGGGTCCAGGTGTGGGTACGACAACGGTTTAGGGGGAGCGTACGTGTGAGGGCGTGGGTCAGTGTGAGCGTACGGGTTAGGATTAGGGGACGGGTGAGGGGAAGGCTTCGGCGAAGGGTTAGGGTTAGGGTTCGGGCTAGGGTTAGGGTTAGGGGACGGGGACGGTTTAGGGTCCAGGTGTGGGTACGACAACGGTTTAGGGGGAGCATACGTGTGAGGGCGCAGGTTAGTGTGAGCGTACTGGTTAGGATTAGGGGACGGGTGAGGGGAAGGCTTCGGCGAAGGGTTAGGGTTAGGGTTCGGGCTAGGGTTAGGGTTATGGGACGGGGACGGTTTAGGGTCCAGGTGAGGGTACGACAACGGTTTAGGGGGAGCGTACGTGTGAGGGCGCGGGTTAGTGTGGGCGTACGGGTTAGGATTAGGGGACGGGTGAGGGGAAGGCTTCGGGGAAGGGTTAGGGTTAGGGTTCGGGCTAGGGTTAGGGTTAGGGGACGGGGACGGTTTAGGGTCCAGGTGTGGGTACGACAACGGTTAAGGTGGAGAGTACTTGTGAGGGCGCGGGTTAGTGTGAGCGTACGGGTTAGGATTAGGGGACGGGTGAGGGGAAGGCTTCGGTGAACGGTTAGGGTTAGGGTTCGGGCTAGGGTTAGGGTTAGGGGACGGGGACGGTTTAGGGTCCAGGAGTGGGTACGACAACGGTTTAGGTGGAGCGTACGTGTGAGGGCGCGGGTTAGTGTGAGCGTACGGGTTAGGATTAGGGGACGGGTGAGGGGAAGGCTTCTGGGAAGAGTTAGGGTTAGGGTTCGGGCTAGGGTTAGGGTTAAGGGACGGGGACAGTTTAGGCTCCAGGTGAGGGTACGACAATGGTTTAGGGGGAGCGTACGTCTGAGGGCGCGGGTTAGTGTGAGCGTACGGGTTAGGATTAGGGGATGGGTGAGGGGAAGGCTTCGGGGAAGGGTTAGGGTTAGGGTTCGGCCTAGGGTTAGGGTTAGGGGACGGGGACGGTTTAGGGTCCAGGTGAGGGTACGACAACGGTTTAGGGAGAGCGTACGTGTGAGGGCGCGGGTTAGTGTGAGCGTACGGGTTAGGATTAGGGGACGGGTGAGGGGAAGGCTTCGGCGAAGTTTTAGGGTTAGGGTTCGGGCTAGGGTTAGGGTTAGGGGACGGGGACGGTTTAGGGTCCAGGTGAGGGTACGACAACCGTTTAGGGGGATCGTACGTGTGAGGGCGCGGGTTAGTGTGGGCGTACGGGTTAGGATTAGGGGACGGGTGAGGGGAAGGCTTCGGGGAAGGGTTAGGGTTAGGGTTCAGGCTAGGGTTAGGGTTAGGGGACAGGGACGGTTTAGGGTCCAGGTGAGGGTACGACAACGGTTTAGGGGGAGCGTACGTGTGAGGGCGCGGGTTAGTGTGAGCGTATGGGTTAGGATTAGGGGACGGGTGAGGCGAAGGCTTCGGGGAAGGGTTAGGGTTAGGGTTCGGGCTAGGGTTACGGTTAGGGGACGGGGACGGTTTAGGGTCCACGTGAGGGTACGACAACGGTTTAGGGGGAGCGTACGTGTGAGGGCGCGGGTTAGTGTGGGCGTACGGGTTAGGATTAGGGGATGGGTGAGGGGAAGGCTTCGGGGAAGGATTAGGGTTAGGGTTCGGGCTAGGGTAAGGGTTAGGGGACGGGGACGGTTTAGGGTCCAGGTGAGGGTACGACAACGGTTTAGGGGGAGCGTACGTGTGAGGGCGTGGGTTAGTGTGGGCGTACGGGTTAGGATTAGGGGACGGGTGAGGGGAAGGCTTCGGGGAAGGGTTAGGGTTAGGTTTCGGGCTAGGGTTAGGGTTAGGGGACGGGGACGGTTTAGGGTCCAGGTGAGGGTACGACAACGGTTTAGGGGGAGCGTACGTGTGAGGGCGCGGGTTAGTGTGGGCGTACGGGTTAGGGTTAGGGGACGGGTGAGGGGAAGGCTTCGGGGAAATGTTAGGTTTAGGGTTTGGGCTAGGGTTAGGGTTAGGGGACAGGGACTGTTTAGGGTCCAGGTGAGGGTACGACAACGGTTTAGGGGGAGCATACGTGTGAGGGCGCGGGTTAGTGTGAGCGTACGGGTTAGGATTAGGGGAAGGGTGAGGTGAAGGCTTCGGGGAAGGGTTAGGGTTAGGGTTCGGGGTAGGGTTAGGGTTACGGGACGGGGACGGTTTAGGGTCCATGTGAGGGTACGACAACGTTTTAGGGGGAGCGTACGTGTGAGGGCGCGGGTTAGTGTGGGCGTACGGGTTAGGATTAGGGGACGGGTGAGGGGAAGGCTTCGGGGAAGGGTTAGGGTTAGGGTTCAGGCTAGGGTTAGGGTTAGGGGACGGGGACGGTTTAGGGTCCAGGTGAGGGTACGACAACGGTTTAGGGGGAGCGTACGTGTGAGGGGGCGGGTTAGTGTGGGCGTACGGGTTAGGATTAGGGGACGGGTGAGGGGAAGGCTTCGGGGAAGGGTTAGGGTTAGGGTTCGGGCTAGGGTTAGGGTTAGGGGACGGGGAAGGTTTAGGGTCCAGGTGAGGGTACGACAACGGTTTAGGGGGAGCATACGTGTGAGGGCGCGGGTTAGTGTGAGCGTACGGGTTAGGATTAGGGGACGGGTGAGGGGAAGGCTTCGGGGAAGGGTTAGGGTTAGGGTTCGGGCTAGGGTTAGGGTTAGGGGACGGGGACGGTTTAGGGACCAGGTGAGGGTACGACAACGGTTTAGGGGGAGCGTACGTGTGAGGGCGCGGGTTAGTGTGAGGGTACGGGTTAGGATTAGGGGACGGGTGAGGGGAAGGCTTCGGGGAAGGGTTAGGGTTAGGGTTCGGGCTAGGGTTAGGGTTAGGGGACGGGGACGGTTTAGGGTCCAGGTGAGGGTACGACAACGGTTTAGGGGGAGCGTACGTGTGAGGGCGCGGGATAGTGTGGGCGTACGGGTTAGGATTAGGGGACGGGTGAGGGGAAGGCTTCGGGGAAGTGTTAGGGTTAGGGTTCGGGCTAGGGTTAGGGTTAGGTGACGGGGACGGTTGAGGGTCCAGGTGAGGGTACGACAATGGTTTAGGGGGAGCGTATGTGTGAGGGCGCGGTTTAGTGTGGGCGTACGGGTTAGGATTAGGGGACGGGTGAGGGGAAGGCTTCGGGGAAGTGTTAGGGTTAGGGTTCGGGCTAGGGTTAGGGTTAGGGGACGGGGACGGTTTAGGGTCCAGGTGAGGGTACGACAACGGTTTAGGGGGAGCGTATGTGTGAGGGCGCGGGTTAGTGTGAGCGTACGGGTTAGGATTAGGGGAAGGGTGAGGGGAAGGCTTCGGGGAAGTTTTAGGGTTAGGGTTCGGGCTAGGGTTAGGGTTAGGGGACGGGGACGGTTGAGGGTCTAGGTGAGGGTACGACAACGGTTTAGGGGAAGCGTACGTGTAAGGGCGCGGGTTAGTGTGAGCGTACGGGTTAGGATTAGGGGACGGGTGAGGGGAAGGCTTCGGGGAAGGGTTAGGGTTAGGGTTCGGGATAGGGTTAGGGTTAGGGGACGGGGACGGTTTAGGGTCCAGGTGAGGGTACGACAACGGTTTAGGGGGAGCGTACGTGTGAGGGCGCGGGTTAGTGTGGGCGTACGGGTTAGGATTAGGGGACGGGTGAGGGGAAGGATTCGGGGAAGTGTTAGGGTTAGGGTTCGGGCTAGGGTTAGGTTTAGGGGACGGGGACGGTTTAGGGTCCAGGTGAGGGTACGACAACGGTTTAGGGGGAGCGTACGTGTGAGGGCGCGGGTTAGTGTGAGCGTACGGGTTAGGATTAGGGGAAGGGTGAGGGGAAGGCTTCGGGGATGGGTTAGGGTTAGGGTTCGGGCTAGGGTTAGGGTTACGGGACGGGGACGGTTTAGGGTCCAGGTGAGGGTACGACAACGGTTTAGGGGGAGGGTACGTGTGAGGGCGCGGGTTAGTGTGGGCGTACGGGTTAGGATTAGGGGACGGGTGAGGGGAAGGCTTCGGGGAAGGGTTAGGGTTAGGGTTCGGGCTAGGGTTAGGGTTAGGGGACGGGGACGGTTTAGGGTCCAGGTGAGGGTACGACAACGGTTTAGGGGGAGCGTACGTGTGAGGGCGCGGGTTAGTGTGAGCGTACGGGATAGGATTAGGGTAAGGGTGCGGGGAAGGCTTCGGGGATGGGTTAGGGTTAGGGTTCGGTGTAGGGTTAGGGTTAGGGGACGGGGACGGTTTACGGTCCAGGTGAGGGTACGACAACGGTTTACGGGTAGCGTACGTGTGAGGGCGCGGGTTAGTGTGAGCGTACGGGTTAGGATTAGGGGACGGGTGAGGGGAAGGCTTCGGGGAAGGGTTAGGGTTAGGGTTCGGGCTAGGGTTAGGGTTAGGGGACGGGGACGGTTTAGGGTCCAGGTGAGGGAACGACAATGGTTTAGGTGGAGCGTACGTGTGAGGGCGCGGGTTAGTGTGGGCGTACGGGTTAGGATTAGGGGACGGGTGAGGGGAAGGCTTCAGGGAAGGGTTAGGGTTAGGGTTCGGGCTAGGGTTAGGTTTAGGGGACGGGGACGGTTTAGGGTCCAGGTGAGGGTACGACAACGGTTTAGGGGGAGCGTACGTGTGAGGGCGCGGGTTAGTGTGGGCGTACGGGTTAGGATTAGGGGACGGGTGAGGGGAAGGCTTCGGGGAAGGGTTAGGGTTAGGGTTCGGGCTAGGGTTAGGGTTAGGGGACGGGGACGGTTTAGGGTCCAGGTGAGGGTACGACAATGGTTTAGGAGGAGCGTACGTGTGAGGGCGCGGGTTAGTGTGAGCGAACGGGTTAGGATTAGGGGACGGGTGAGGCGAAGGCTTCGGGGAAGGGTTAGGGTTAGGGTTCGGGCTAGGGTTAGGGTTAGGGGACGGGGACGGTTTAGGGTCCAGGTGAGGGTACGACAACGGTTTAGGGGGAGCGTACGTGTGAGGGCGCGTGTTAGTGTGAGCGTACGGGTTAGGATTAGGGGACGGGTGAGGGGAAGGCTTCGGGGAAGGGTTAGGGTTAGGGTTCGGGCTAGGGTTAGGGTTAGGGGACGGGGACGGTTTAGGGTCCAGGTGAGGGTACGACAATGATTTAGGGGGAGGGTACGTGTGAGGGCGCGGGTCAGTGTGGGCTTACGGGTTAGGATTAGGGGACGGGTGAGGGGAAGGCTTCGGGGAAGTGTTAGGGTTAGGGTTCGGGCTAGGGTTAGGGTTAGGGGACGGGGACGGTTTAGGGTCCAGGTGAGGGTACGACAACGGTTTAGGGGGAGCGTACGTGTGAGGGCGCGGTTTAGTGTGGGTGTACGGGTTAGGATTAGGGGACAGGTGAGGGGAAGGCTTCGGGGAAGGGTTAGGGTTAGGGTTCGGGCTAGGGTTAGGGTTAGGGGACGGGGACGGTTTAGGGTCCAGGTGAGGGTACGACAACGGTTTAGGGAGAGCGTACGTGTGAGGGCGCGGGTTAGTGTGAGCGTACGGATTAGGATTAGGGGAAGGGTGAGGGGAAGGCTTCGGGGAAGGGTTAGGGTTAGGATTCGGGCTAGGGTTAAGGTTAGGGGACGGGGACGGTTTAGGGTCCAGGTGAGTGTACGACAACGGTTTAGGGGGAGCGTACGTGTGAGGGCGCGGATTAGTGTGAGCGTACGGGTTAGGATTAGGGGACGGGTGAGGGGAAGGCTTCGGGGAAGGGTTAGGGTTAGGGTTCGGGCTAGGGTTAGGGTTAGGGCACGGGGACGGTTTAGGGTCCAGGTGAGGGTACGACAACGGTTTAGGGGGAGCGTACGTGTGAGGGCGCGGGTTAGTGTGGGCGTACGGGTTAGGGTTAGGGGACGGGTGAGGGGAAGGCTTCGGGGAAATGTTAGGTTTAGGGTTTGGGCTAGGGTTAGGGTTAGGGGACAGGGACGGTTTAGGGTCCAGGTGAGGGTACGACAACGGTTTAGGGGGAGCGTACGTGTGAGGGCGCGGGTTAGTGTGAGCGTACGGGTTAGGATTAGGGGAAGGGTGAGGTGAAGGCTTCGGGGAAGGGTTAGGGTTAGGGTTCGGGGTAGGCTTAGGGTTACGGGACGGGGACGGTTTAGGGTCCATGTGAGGGTACGACAACGTTTTAGGGGGAGCGTACGTGTGAGGGCGCGGGTTAGTGTGGGCGTACGGGTTAGGATTAGGGGACGGGTGAGGGGAAGGCTTCGGGGATGGGTTAGGGTTAGGGTTCGGGCTAGGGTTAGGGTTAGGGGACGGGGAAGGTTTAGGGTCCAGGTGAGGGTACGACAACAGTTTAGGGGGAGCATACGTGTGAGGGCGCGGGTTAGTGTGAGCGTACGGGTTAGGATTAGGGGACGGGTGAGGGGAAGGCTTCGGGGAAGGGTTAGGGTTAGGGTTCGGGCTAGGGTTAGGGTTAGGGGACGGGGACGGTTTAGGGTCCAGGTGAGGGTACGACAACGGTTTAGGGGGAGCGTACGTGTGAGGGCGCAGGTTAGTGTGGGCGTACGGGTTAGGATTACGGGACGGGTGAGGGGAAGGCTTCGGGGAAGGGTTAGCGTTAGGGGAAGGGGACGGTTTAGCGTCCAGGTGAGGGTACGACAACGGTTTAGGGGGAGCGTACGTGTGAGGGTGCGGGTTAGTGTGAGCGTACGGGTTAGGATTAGGGGACGGGTGAGGGGAAGGCTTCGGAGAAGGGTTAGGGTTAGGGTTCGGGCTAGTGTTAGGGTTAGGGGACGGGGACGGTTTAGGGTCCAGGTGAGGGTACGACAACGGTTTAGGGGGAGCGTACGTGTGAGGGCGCGGGTCAGTGTGGGCGTACGGGTTAGGATTAGGGGACGGGTGAGGGGAAGGCTTCGGGGAAGGGTTAGGGTTAGGGTTCGGGCTAGGGTTAGGGTTAGGGGACGGGGACGGTTTAGGGTCCAGGTGTGGGTACGACAACGGTTTAGGGGGAGCGTACGTGTGAGGGCGCGGGTTAGTGTGAGCGTACGGGTTAGGATTAGGGGACGGGTGAGGGGAAGGCTTCGGCGAAGGGTTAGGGTTAGGGTTCGGGCTAGGGTTAGGGTTAGGGGACGGGGACGGTTTAGGGTCCAGGTGAGGGTACGACAACGGTTTAGGGGGAGCGTACGTGTGAGGGCGCGGGTTAGTGTGAGCGTACGGGTTAGGATTAGGGGACGGGTGAGGGGAAGGCTTCGGGGATGGGTTAGGGTTAGGGTTCGGGCTAGGGTTAGGGTTAGGGGACGGGGAAGGTTTAGGGTCCAGGAGAGGGTACGACAACGGTTTAGGGGGAGCATACGTGTGAGGGTGCGGGTTAGTGTGAGCGTACGGGTTAGGATTAGGGGACGGGTGAGGGGAAGGCTTCGGGGAAGGGTTAGGGTTAGGGTTCGGGCTAGGGTTAGGGTTAGGGGACGGGGACGGTTTAGGGTCCAGGTGAGGGTACGACAACGGTTTAGGGGGAGCGTACGTGTGAGGGCGCGGGTTAGTGTGAGCGTACGGGTTAGGATTAGGGGACGGGTGAGGGGAAGGCTTCGGGGAAGGGTTAGGGTTAGGGTTCGGGCTAGGGTTAGGGTTAGGGGACGGGGACGGTTTAGGGTCCAGGTGAGGGTACGACAACGGTTTAGGGGGAGCGTACGTGTGAGGGCGAGGGATAGTGTGGGCGTACGGGTTAGGATTAGGGGACGGGTGAGGGGAAGGCTTCGGGGAAGTGTTAGGGTTAGGGTTCGGGCTAGGGTTAGGGTTAGGTGACGGGGACGGTTGAGGGTCCAGGTGAGGGTACGACAATGGTTTAGGGGGAGCGTATGAGTGAGGGCGCGGTTTAGTGTCTGCGTACGGGTTAGGATTAGGGGACGGGTGAGGGGAAGGCTTCGGGGAAGTGTTAGGGTTAAGGTTCGGGCTAGGGTTAGGGTTAGGGGACGGGGACGGTTTAGGGTCCAGGTGAGGGTACGACAACGGTTTAGGGGGAGCGTATGTGTGAGGGCGCGGGTTAGTGTGAGCGTACGGGTTAGGATTAGGGGAAGGGTGAGGGGAAGGCTTCGGGGAAGGTTTAGGGTTAGGGTTCGGGCTAGGGTTAGGGTTAGGGGACGGGGACTGTTGAGGGTCTAGGTGAGGGTACGACAACGGTTTAGGGGAAGCGTACGTGTGAGGGCGCGGGTTAGTGTGAGCGTACGGGTTAGGATTAGGGGACGGGTGTGGGGAAGGCTTCGGGGAAGGGTTAGGGTTAGGGTTCGGGATAGGGTTAGGGTTAGGGGACGGGGACGGTTTAGGGTCCAGGTGAGGGTACGACAACGATTTAGGGGAAGCGTACGTGTGAGGGCGCGGGTTAGTGTGGGCGTACGGGTTAGGGTTAGGGGACGGGTGAGGGGAAGGCTTCGGGGAAATGTTAGGTTTAGGGTTTGGGCTAGGGTTAGGGTTAGGGGACAGGGACGGTTTAGGGTCCAGGTGAGGGTACGACAACGGTTTAGCGGGAGCGTACGTGTGAGGGCGCGGGTTAGTGTGAGCGTACGGGTTAGGATTAGGGGAAGGGTGAGGTGAAGGCTTCGGGGAAGGGTTAGGGTTAGGGTTCGGGGTAGGCTTAGGGTTACGGGACGGGGACGGTTTAGGGTCCATGTGAGGGTACGACAACGTTTTAGGGGGAGCGTACGTGTGAGGGCGCGGGTTAGTGTGGGCGTACGGGTTAGGATTAGGGGACGGGTGAGGGGAAGGCTTCGGGGAAGGGTTAGGGTTAGGGTTCAGGCTAGGGTTAGGGTTAGGGGACGGGGATGGTTTAGGGTCCAGGTGAGGGTACGACAACGGTTTAGGGGGAGCGTACGTGTGAGGGGGCGGGTTAGTGTGGGCGTACGGGTTAGGATTAGGGGACGGGTGAGGGGAAGGCTTCGGGGATGGGTTAGGGTTAGGGTTCGGGCTAGGGTTAGGGTTAGGGGACGGGGAAGGTTTAGGGTCCAGGAGAGGGTACGACAACGGTTTAGGGGGAGCATACGTGTGAGGGCGCGGGTTAGTGTGAGCGTACGGGTTAGGATTAGGGGACGGGTGAGGGGAAGGCTTCGGGGAAGGGTTAGGGTTAGGGTTCGGGCTAGGGTTAGGGTTAGGGGACGGGGACGGTTTAGGGTCCAGGTGAGGGTACGACAACGGTTTAGGGGGAGCGTACGTGTGAGGGCGCGGGTTAGTGTGAGCGTACGGGTTAGGATTAGGGGACGGGTGAGGGGAAGGCTTCGGGGAAGGGTTAGGGTTAGGGTTCGGGCTAGGGTTAGGGTTAGGGGACGGGGACGGTTTAGGGTCCAGGTGAGGGTACGACAACGGTTTAGGGGGAGCGTACGTGTGAGGGCGCGGGATAGTGTGGGCGTACGGGTTAGGATTAGGGGACGGGTGAGGGGAAGGCTTCGGGGAAGTGTTAGGGTTAGGGTTCGGGCTAGGGTTAGGGTTAGGTGACGGGGACGGTTGAGGGTCCAGGTGAGGGTACGACAATGGTTTAGGGGGAGCGTATGTGTGAGGGCGCGGTTTAGTGTGGGCGTACGGGTTAGGATTATGGGACGGGTGAGGGGAAGGCTTCGGGGAAGTGTTAGGGTTAGGGTTCGGGATAGGGTTAGGGTTAGGGGACGGGGACGGTTTAGGGTCCAGGTGAGGGTACGACAACGGTTTAGGGGGAGCGTACGTGTGAGGGCGCGGGTTAGTGTGGGCGTACGGGTTAGGATTAGGGGACGGGTGAGGGGAAGGCTTCGGGGAAGTGTTAGGGTTAGGGTTCGGGCTAGGGTTAGGTTTAGGGGACGGGGACGGTTTAGGGTCCAGGTGAGGGTACGACAACGGTTTAGGGGGAGCGTACGTGTGAGGGCGCGGTTTAGTGTGAGCGTACGGGTTAGGATTAGGGGAAGGGTGAGGGGAAGGCTTCGGGGATGGGTTAGGGTTAGGGTTCGGGCTAGGGTTAGGGTTACGGGACGGGGACGGTTTAGGGTCCAGGTGAGGGTACGACAACGGTTTAGGGGGAGCGTACGTGTGAGGGCGAGGGTTAGTGTGGGCGTACGGGTTAGGATTAGGGGACGGGTGAGGGGAAGGCTTCGGGGAAGGGTTAGGGTTAGGGTTCGGGCTAGGGTTAGGGTTAGGGGACGGGGACGGTTTCGGGTCCAGGTGAGGGTACGACAACGGTTTAGGGTGAGCGTACGTGTGAGGGCGCGGGTTAGTGTGAGCGTACGGGTTAGGATTAGGGTAAGGGTGAGGGGAAGGCTTCGGGGATGGGTTAGGGTTAGGGTTCGGGGTAGGGTTAGGGTTAGGGGACGGGGACGGTTTACGGTCCAGGTGAGGGTACGACAACGGTTTACGGGTAGCGTACGTGTGAGGGCGCGGGTTAGTGTGAGCGTACGGGTTAGGATTAGGGGACGGGTGAGGGGAAGGCTTCGGGGAAGGGTTAGGGTTAGGGTTCGGGCTAGGGTTAGGGTTAGGGGACGGGGACGGTTTAGGGTCCAGGTGAGGGAACGACAATGGTTTAGGTGGAGCGTACGTGTGAGGGCGCGGGTTAGTGTGGGCGTACGGGTTAGGATTAGGGGACGGGTGAGGGGAAGGCTTCAGGGAAGGGTTAGGGTTAGGGTTCGGGCTAGGGTTAGGTTTAGGGGACGGGGACGGTTTAGGGTCCAGGTGAGGGTACGACAACGGTGTAGGGGGAGCGTACGTGTGAGGGCGCGGGTTAGTGTGTGCGTACGGGTTAGGATTAGGGGACGGGTGAGGGGAAGGCTTCGGGGAAGGGTTAGGGTTAGGGTTCGGGCTAGGGTTAGGGTTAGGGGATGGGGACGGTTTAGGGTCCAGGTGAGGGTACGACAATGGTTTAGGAGGAGCGTACGTGTGAGGGCGCGGGTTAGTGTGAGCGAACGGGTTAGGATTAGGGGACGGGTGAGGCGAAGGCTTCGGGGAAGGGTTAGGGTTAGGGTTCGGGCTAGGGTTAGGGTTAGGGGACGGGGACGGTTTAGGGTCCAGGTGAGGGTACGACAACGGTTTAGGGGGAGCGTACGTGTGAGGGCGCGTGTTAGTGTGAGCGTACGGGTTAGGATTAGGGGACGGGTGAGGGGAAGGCTTCGGGGAAGGGTTAGGGTTAGGGTTCGGGCTAGGGTTAGGGTTAGGGGACGGGGACGGTTTAGGGTCCAGGTGAGGGTACGACAATGGTTTCGGAGGAGCGTACGTGTGAGGGCGCGGGTTAGTTTGAGCGAACGGGTTAGGATTAGGGGACGGGTGAGGGGAAGGCTTCGGGGAAGGGTTAGGGTTAGGGTTCGGGCTAGGGTTATGGTTAGGGGACGGGGACGGTTTAGGGTCGAGGTGAGGGTACGACAACGGTTTAGGGGGAGCGTACGTGTGAGGGCGCGTGTTAGTGTGAGCGTACGGGTTAGGATTAGGGGACGGGTGAGGGGAAGGCTTAGGGGAAAGGTTAGGGTTAGGGTTCGGGCTAGGGTTAGGGTTAGGGGACGGGGACGGTTTAGGGTCCAGGTGAGGGTACGACAACGGTTTAGGGGGAGCGTACGTGTGAGGGCGCGGGTCAGTGTGGGCGTACGGGTTAGGATTAAGGGACGGGTGAGGGGAAGGCTTCGGGGAAGTGTTAGGGTTAGGGTTCGGGCTAGGGTTAGTGTTAGGGGATGGGGACGGTTTAGGGTCCAGGTGAGGGTACGACATCGGTTTAGGGGGAGCGTACGTGTGAGGGCGCGGTTTAGTGTGGGCGTACGGGTTAGGATTAGGGGACGGGTGAGGGGAAGGCTTCGGGGAAGGGTTAGGGTTAGGGTTCGGGCTAGGGTTAGGGTTAGGGGACAGGGACGGTTTAGGGTCCAGGTGAGGGTACGACAACGGTTTAGGGGGAGCGTACGTGTGAGGGCGCGGGTCAGTGTGGGCGTACGGGTTAGGATTAGGGGACGGGTGAGGGGAAGGCTTCGGCGAAGGGTTAGGGTTAGGGTTCGGGCTAGGGTTAGGGTTAGGGGACGGGGACGGTTTAGGGTCCAGGTGAGGGTACGACAACGGTTTAGGGGGAGCGTACGTGTGAGGGCGCGGGTCAGTGTGGGCGTACGGGTTAGGATTAGGGGACGGGTGAGGGGAAGGCTCGGGGAAGGGTTAGGGTTAGGGTTCGGGCTAGGGTTAGGGTTAGGGCACGGGGACGGTTTAGGGTCCAGGTGTGGGTACGACAACGGTTTAGGGGGAGCGTACGTGTGAGGGCATGGGTTAGTGTGAGCGTACGGGTTAGGATTAGGGGACGGGTGAGGGGAAGGCTTCGGCGAAGGGTTAGGGTTAGGGTTCGGGCTAGGGTTAGGGTTAGGGGACGGGGACGGTTTAGGGTCCAGGTGAGGGTACGACAACGGTTTAGGGGGAGCGTACGTGTGAGGGCGCGGGTCAGTGTGGGCGTACGGGTTAGGGTTAGGGGACGGGTGAGGGGAAGGCTTCGGGGAAATGTTAGATTTAGGGTTTGGGCTAGGGTTAGGGTTAGGGGACAGGGACGGTTTAGGGTCCAGGTGAGGGTACGACAACGATTTAGGGGGAGCGTACGTGTGAGGGCGCGGGTTAGTGTGAGCGTACGGGTTAGGATTAGGGGAAGGGTGAGGTGAAGGCTTCGGGGAAGGGTTAGGGTTAGGGTTCGGGGTAGGCTTAGGGTTACGGGACGGGGACGGTTTAGGGTCCATGTGAGGGTACGACAACGTTTTAGGGGGAGCGTACGTGTAAGGGCGCGGGTTAGTGTGGGCGTACGGGTTAGGATTAGGGGACGGGTGAGGGGAAGGCTTCGGGGAAGGGTTAGGGTTAGGGTTCAGGCTAGGGTTAGGGTTAGGGGACGGGGACGGTTTAGGGTCCAGGTGAGGGTACGACAACGGTTTAGGGGGAGCATACGTGTGAGGGGGCGGGTTAGTGTGGGCGTACGGGTTAGGATTAGGGGACGGGTGAGGGGAAGGCTTCGGGGATGGGTTAGGGTTAGGGTTCGGGCTAGGGTTAGGGTTAGGGGACGGGGAAGGTTTAGGGTCCAGGAGAGGGTACGACAACGGTTTAGGGGGAGCATACGTGTGAGGGTGCGGGTTAGTGTGAGCGTACGGGTTAGGATTAGGGGACGGGTGAGGGGAAGGCTTCGGGGAAGGGTTAGGGTTAGGGTTCGGGCTAGGGTTAGGGTTAGGGGACGGGGACGGTTTAGGGTCCAGGTGAGGGTACGACAACGGTTTAGGGGGAGCGTACGTGTGAGGGCGAGGGATAGTGTGAGCGTACGGGTTAGGATTAGGGGACGGGTGAGGGGAAGGCTTCGGGGAAGGGTTAGGGTTAGGGTTCGGGCTAGGGTTAGGGTTAGGGGACGGGGACGGATTAGTGTCCAGGTGAGGGTACGACAACGGTTTAGGGGCAGCGTACGTGTGAGGGCGCGGGTTAGTGTGAGCGTACGGGTTAGGATTAGGGTACGGGTGAGGTGAAGGCTTCGGGGAAGGGTTAGGGTTAGGGTTCGGGCTAGGGTTAGGGTTAGGGGACGGTGACGGTTTAGGGTCCAGGAGAGGGTACGACAATGGTTTAGGGGGAGCGTACGTGTGAGGGCGCGGGTTAGTGTGAGCCTACGGGTTAGGATTAGGGGATGGGTGAGGGGAAGGCTTCGGGGAAGGGTAAGGCTTAGGGTTCGGGCTAGGTTTAGGGTTAGGGGATGGGGACTGTTTAGGGTCCAGGTGAGGGTACGAGAACAGTTTAGGGGGAGCATACGTGTGAGGGCGCGGGTTAGTGTGAGCGTACGGGTTAGGATTAGGGGACGGGTGAGGAGAAAGCTTCGGGGAAGGGTTAGGGTTAGGGTTCGGGCTAGGGTTAGGGTTAGGGGACGGGGACGGTTTAGGGTACAGGTGAGGGTACGACAACGGTTTAGGGGGAGTGTACGTGTGAGGGCGCGGGTTAGTGTGGGCGTACGGGTTAGGATTATGGGACGGGTGAGGGGAAGGCTTCGGGGAAGGGTTAGGGTTAGGGTTCGGGCTATGGGTTAGGGATAGGGGACGGGGACGGTTTAGGGTCCAGGTGAGGGTACGACAACGGTTTAGGGGGAGCGTACATGTGAGGGCGCGGGTTAGTGTGAGCGTACGGGTTAGGATTAGGGGACGGGTGAGGGGAAGGCTTCGGGGAAGTGTTTGGGTTAGGGTTCGGGCTAGGGTTAGCGTTAGGGAACGGGGACGGTTTAGGGTCCAGGTGAGGGTACGACAACGGTTTAGGGGGAGCGTACGTGCGAGGGCGCG
Source organism: Leucopleurus acutus (assembly GCF_964270905.1). Lineage (NCBI taxonomy): Eukaryota > Metazoa > Chordata > Mammalia > Artiodactyla > Delphinidae > Leucopleurus > Leucopleurus acutus. The sequence continues at coordinate 187,851 of NC_139153.1, read as the reverse complement.
GGTTAGTGTGAGCGTACGGGTTAGGATTAGGGGACGGGTGAGGGGAAGGCTTCGGGGAAGGGTTAGGGTTAGGGTTCGGGATATTGTTAGGGTTAGGGGACGGGGACGGTTTAGGGTCCCGGTGAGGGTACGAGAACAGTTTAGGGGGAGCGTACGTGTGAGGGCGCGGGTTAGTGTGAGCGTACGGGTTAGGATTAGGGGACGGGTGAGGGGAAGGCTTCGGGTAAGGTTTAGGGTTAGAGTTCGGGCTAGGGTTAGGGTTAGGGGACGGGGACGGTTTAGGGTCCAGGTGAGGGTATGACAACGGTTTAGGGGGAGCATACGTGTGAGTGCGCGGGTTAGTGTGAGCGTACGGGTTAGGATTAGGGGACGGTTGAGGGGAAGGCTTCGGGGAAGGGTTAGGGTTAGGGTTCGGGCTAGGGTTAGGGTTAGGGGACGGGGACGGATTAGGGTCCAAGTGAGGGTACGACAACGGTTTAGGGGGAGCGTACGTGTGAGTGCGTGGGTTAGTGTGAGCGTACGGGTTAGGATTAGGGGACGGGTGAGGGGAAGGCTTCGGGGAAGGGTTAGGGTTAGGGTTCGGGCTAGGGTTAGGGTTAGGGGACGGGGACGGTTTAGGGTCCAGGAGAGGGTACGACAATGGTTTAGGGGGAGCATACGTGTGAGGGCGTGGGTTAGTGTGAGCGTACGGGTTAGGATTAGGGGACGGGTGAGGGGAAGGCTTCGGGGAAGGGTTAGGGTTAGGGTTCGGGCTAGGGTTAGGGTTAGGGGATGGGGACGGTTTAGGGTCCAGTTGAGGGTACGACAACGGTTTAGGGGGAGCGTACGTATGAGGGCGCGGGTTAGTGTGAGCGTACGGGTTAGGATTAGTGGACGGGTGAGGGGAAGGCTTCGGGGAAGGGTTAGGGTTAGGGTTCGGGCTAGGGTTAGGGTTAGGGGACGGGGACGGTTTAGGGTCCAGGTGAGGGTACGACAACGGTTTAGGGGGAGCGTACGTGTGAGGGCGCGGGTTAGTGTGAGCGTACGGGTTAGGATTAGGGGACGGGTGACGGGAAGGCTTCGGGGAAGGGTAAGGCTTAGGGTTCGGGCTAGGGTTAGGGTTAGGGGACGGGGACTGTTTAGGGTCCAGGTGAGGGTACGACAACGGTTTAGGGGGAGCGTACGTGTGAGGGCATGTGTTAGTGTGAGCGTACGGGTTAGGATTAGGGGACGGGTGACGGGAAGGCTTCGGTGAAGGGTTAGGGTTAGGGTTCGGGCTAGGGTTAGGGTTAGGGGACGGAGACGGTTTAGGGTCCAGGTGAGGGTACGACAACGGTTTAGGGGGAGCGTACGTGTGAGGGCGCGGGTTAGTGTGAGCGTACGGGTTAGGATTAGGGGACGGGTGAGGGGAAGGCTTCGGGGAAGGGTTAGGGTTAGGGTTCGGGCTAGGGTTAGGGTTAGGGGACGGGGACGGTTTAAGGTCCAGGTGAGGGTACGACAACGGTTTAGGGGGAGCGTACGTGTGAGGGCGTGGGTTAGTGTGAGCGTACGGGTTAGGATTAGGGGACGGGTGAAGGGAAGGCTTCGGGGAAGGTTAAGGCTTAGGGTTCGGGCTAGGGTTAGGGTTAGGGGATGGGGACTGTTTAGGGTCCAGGTGAGGGTACGACAACGGTTTAGGGGGAGCGTACGTGTGAGGGCGTGGGTTAGTGTGAGCGTACGGGTTAGGATTAGGGGACGGGTGAGGGGAAGGCTTCGGGGAAGGGTTAGGGTTAGGGTTCGGGCTAGGGTTAGGGTTAGGGGACGGGGACTGTTTAAGGTCCAGGTGAGGGTACGAGAACGGTTTAGGGGGAGCATACGTGTGAGGGCGTGGGTTAGTGTGAGCATACGGGTTAGGATTAGGGGACGGGTGAGGGGAAGGCTTCGGGGAAGGGTTAGGGTTAGGGTTCGGGCTACGGTTAGGGTTAGGGGATGGGGACTCTTTAGGGTCCAGGTGAGGGTACGACAATGGTTTAGGGGGAGCGTACGTGTGAGGGCGTGGGATAGTGTGAGGCTACAGGTTAGGATTAGGGGACGGGTGAGGGGAAGGCTTCGGGGAAGTGTTAGGGTGAGGGTTCGGGCTAGGGTTAGTGTTAGGGGACTGGGACGGTTTAGGGTCCAGGTGAGGGTATGACAACGGTTTAGGGGGAGCGTACGTGTGAGGGCGCGGGTTAGTGTGAGCGTACGGGTTAGGATTAGGGGACGGGTGAGGGGAAGGCTTCGGGGAAGGGTTAAGGTTAGGGTTCGGGCTAGGGTTAGGGTTAGGGGACGGGGACGGTTTAGGGTCCAGGTGAGCGTACGATAACGGTTTAGGAGGAGCGTACGTGTGAGGGCGCGGGTTAGTGTGAGCGTACGGGTTAGGATTAGGGGAAGGGTGAGGGGAAGGCTTCGAGGAAGGGTTAGGTTTAGGGTTCGGGCTAGGGTTAGGGTAAGGGGTCGGGGACGGTTTAGGGTCCAGGTGAGGGTACGACAACGGTTTAGGAGGGGCGTACGTGTGAGGGTGCGGGTTAGTGTGAGCGTATTGGTTAGGATTAGGGGACGGGTGAGGGGAAGGCTTCGGGGAAGGGTTAGGGTTAGGGTTCGGGCTAGGGTTAGGGTTAGGGGACAGGGACGTTTTAGGGTCCAGGTGAGGGTACGACAACGGTTTAGGGGAATGTACGTGTGAGGGCGCGGGTTAGTGTGAGCATATGGGTTAGGATTAGGAGACGGGTGAGGGGAAGGCTTCGGGGAAGGGTTAGGGTTAGGGTTCGGGCTAGGGTAAGGCCTAGGGGACGGGGACGTTTTAGGGTCCAGGTGAGGGTACGACAACGGTTTAGGAGGAGCGAACGTGTGAGGGTGCGGGTTAGTGTGAGCGTACGGGTTAGGATTAGGGGACGGGTGAGGGGAAGGCTTCGGGGAAGGGTTAGGTTTAGGGTTCGGGGTAGGGTTAGGGTTAGGGTACGGGGACTATTTAGGGTCCAGGTGAGGGTACGACAACGGTTTAGGGGGAGCGTACGTGTGAGGGCGCGGGTTAGTGTGGGCGTACGGGTTTGGATTAGGGGACGGGTGAGGGGAAGGCTTCGGGGAAGGGTTAGGGTTAGGGTTCGGGCTAGGGTTAGGGTTAGGCGACGGGGACGGTTTAGGGTCCAGATGAGGGTACGACAACGGTTTAGGGGGAGTGTACGTGTGAGGGCGCGGGTTAGTGTGGGCGTACGGTTTAGGATTATGGGACGGGTGAGGGGAAGGCTTCGGGGAAGGGTTAGCGTTAGGGTTCGGGCTAGGGTTAGGGTTAGGGGACGGGGACGGTTTAGGGTCCAGGTGAGGGTACGACAACGGTTTAGGGGGAGCGTACATGTGAGGGCGCGGGTTAGTGTGAGCGTACGGGTTAGGATTAGGGGACGGGTGAGGGGAAGGCTTCGGGGAAGGGTTAGGGTTAGGGTTCGGGCTAGGGTTAGGGTTAGGGGACGGGGACGGATTAGGGTCCAGGTGAGGGTACGACAACGGTTTAGGGGGAGCGTACGTGTGAGGGCATGGGTTAGTGTGAGCATACGGGTTAGGATTAGGGTACGGGTGAGGGGAAGGCTCGGGGCAGGGTTAGGGTTAGGGTTCGGGCTAGGGTTAGGGTTAGGTGACAGGGACGGTTTAGGGTCCAGGTGAGGGTACGACAACGGTTTAGGGGGAGCGTACGTGTGAGGGCGCATGTTAGTGCGAGCGTACGGGTTAGGATTAGGGGACGGGTGAGGGGAAGGCTTCGGGGAAGGGTTAGGGTTAGGGTTCGTGCTAGGGTTAGGGTTAGGGGACGGGGACGGTTTAGGGTCCAGGTGAGGGTACGACAACGGTTTAGGGGGAGCGTACGTGTGCGGGCGTGGGTTAGTGTGAGCGTACGGGTTAGGATTAGGGGACGGGTGAGGGGAAGGCTTCGGGGAAGGCTAAGGGTTAGGGTTCGGGCTAGGGTTAGGGTTAGGGGATGGGGACGGTTTAGGGAACAGGTGAGGGTACGACAACGGTTTAGGGAGAGCGAACGTGTGAGGGCGCGGGTTAGTGTGAGCGTACGGCTTAGGATTAGGGGACGGGTGAGGGGAAGGCTTCGGGGAAGGGTTAGGGTTAGGGTTCGGGCTAGGGTTAGGGTTAGGGGACGGGGACGGTTTAGGGTTCAGGTGAGGGTACGACAACGGTTTAGGGGGAGCGTACGTGTGAGGGCGCGGGTTAGTGTGAGCGTACGGGTTAGGATTAGGGGACGGGTGAGCGGAAGGCTTCGAGGAAGTGTTAGGGTTAGGGTTCGGGCTTGGTTTAGGGTTAGGGGACGGGGACGGTTTAGGGTCCAGGTGAGGGTACGACAACGGTTTAGGGGGAGCGTACGTGTGAGCGCACGTGTTAGTGTGAGCGTACGGGTTAGGATTACGGGACGGGTGAGGGGAAGGCTTCGGGGAAGGGTTAGGGTTAGGGTTCGGGCTTGGTTTAGGGTTAGGGGACGGGGACGGTTTAGGGTCCAGGTGAGGGTACGACAACGGTTTAGGGGGAGCGTACGTGTGAGCGCACGTGTTAGTGTGAGCGTACGGGTTAGGATTACGGGACGGGTGAGGGGAAGGCTTCGGGGAAGGGTTAGGGTTAGGGTTCGGGCTAGGGTTAGGGTTAGGGGACGGGGACGGATTAGTGTCCAGGTGAGGGTACGACAACGGTTTATGGGGAGCGTACATGTGAGGGCATGGGTTAGTGTGAGCGTAAGGGTTAGGATTATGGGACGGGTGAGGGGAAGGCTTCGGGGAAGGGTTAGGGTTAGGGTTCGGGCTAGGGTTAGGGTTAGGGGACGGGGACGGTTTAGGGTCCAGGAGAGGGTACGACAGTGGTTTAGGGGGAGCTTACGTGTGAGGGCGCGGGTTAGTGTGAGCGTACGGGTTAGGATTATGGGACGGGTGAGGGGAAAGCTTCGGGGAAGGGTTAGGGTTAGGGTTCGGGCTAGGGTTAGGGTTAGGGGACGGGGACGGTTTAGGGTTCAGGTCAGGGTACGACAACGGTTCAGGGGGAGCGTACGTGTGAGGGCGCGGGTTAGTGTGAGCGTACGGGTTAGGATTAGGGGACGGGTGAGCGGAAGGCTTCGAGGAAGTGTTAGGGTTAGGGTTCGGGCTTGGTTTAGGGTTAGGGGACGGGGACGGTTTAGGGTCCAGGTGAGGGTACGACAACGGTTTAGGGGGAGCGTACGTGTGAGCGTGCGGGTTAGTGTGAGCGTACGGTTTAGTATTAGGGGACGGGTGAGGGGAAGGCTTCGGGGAAGGGTTAGGGTTAGGGTTCGGGCTAGGGTTAGGGTTAGGGGACGGGGATTGTTTAGGGTCCAGGTGAGGGTACGACAACGGTTTAGGGGGAGCGTACGTGTGAGGGCGCCGGTTATTGTGAGCGTACGGGTTAGGATTAGGGGACGGGTGAGGGGAAGGCTTCGGGGAAGGGTAAGGCTTAGGGTTCGGGCTAGGGTTAGGGTTAGGGGATGGGGACTGTTTAGGGTCCAGGTGAGGGTACGACAACGGTTTAGGGGGAGCGTACGTGTGAGGGCGTGGGTTAGTGTGAGCGTACGGGTTAGGATTAGGGGACGGGTGAGGGGAAGGCTTCGGGGAAGGGTTAGGGTTAGGGTTCGGGCTAGGGTTAGGGTTAGGGGAAGGGGACGGTTTAGGGTCCAAGTGAGGGTATGACAACGGTTTAGGGGGAGCGTACGTGTGAGGGCGTGGGTTAGTGTGAGCGTACGGGTTAGGATTAGGGGACGGGTGAGGGGAAGGCTTCGGGGAAGGGTTAGGGTTAGGGTTCGGGCTAGGGTTAGGGTTAGGGGACGGGGACGGTTTAGGGTCCAGGAGAGGGTACGACAATGGTTTAGGGGGAGCATACGTGTGAGGGCGTGGGTTAGTGTGAGCGTACGGGTTAGGATTAGGGGACGGGTGAGGGGAAGGCTTCGGGGAAGGGTTAGGGTTAGGGTTCGGGCTAGGGTTAGGGTTAGGGGATGGGGACGGTTTAGGGTCCAGGTGAGGGTACGACAACGGTTTAGGGGGAGCGTACGTTTGAGGGCGCGGGTTAGTGTGAGCGTACGGGTTAGGATTAGTGGACGGGTGAGGGGAAGGCTTCGGGGAAGGGTTAGGGTTAGGGTTCGGGCTAGGGTTAGGGTTAGGGGACGGGGACGGTTTAGGGTCCAGGTGAGGGTATGACAACGGTTTAGGGGGAGCGTACGTGTGAGGGCGTGGGTTAGTGTGAGCGTACGGATTAGGATTAGGGGACGGGTGAGGGGAAGGCTTCTGGGAAGGGTTAGTGTTAGGGTTCGGGCTAGGGTTAGGGTTAGGGGACGGGGATTGTTTAGGGTCCAGGTGAGGGTACGACAACGGTTTAGGGGGAGCATACGTGTGAGGGCGTGGGTTAGTGTGAGCGTACGGGTTAGGATTAGGGGACGGGTGAGGGGAAGGCTTCGGGGAAGGCTTAGTGTTAGGGTTCGGGCTAGGGTTAGGGTTAGGGGACGGGGACTGTTTAGGGTCCAGGTGAGGGTACGACTACGGTTTAGGGGGAGCGTACGTGTGAGGGCGCGGGTTAGTGTGGGCGTACGGGTTAGGATTAGGTGACGGGTGAGGGGAAGGCTTCGGGGAAGGGGTAGGGTTAGGGTTCGGGCTAGGGTTAGGGTTAGGGGACGGGGACACTTTAGGGTCCAGTTGAGGGTACAACAACGGTTTAGGGGGAGCGTACGCGTGAGGGCGCGGGTTAGTGTGAGCGTACGGGTTAGGATTAGGGGACGGGTGAGGGGAAGGCTTCGGGGAAGTGTTAGGGTTAGGGTTCGGGCTAGGGTTAGGGTTAGGGGACGGGGACGGTTTAGGGTCCAGGTGAGGGTACGACAACGGTTTAGGGGGAGCGTACGTGTAAGGGCGCGGTTTAGTGTGGGCGTACGTGTTAAGACTAGGGGACGGGTGAGGGGAAGGCTTCGGGGAAGGGTTAGGGTTAGGGTTCGGGCTAGGGTTAGGGTTAGGGGACGGGGACGGTTTAGGGTTCAGGTGAGGGTACGACAACGGTTTAGGGGGAGCGTACGTGTGAGGGCGCGGGTTAGTGTGAGCGTACGGGTTAGGATTAGGGGACGGGTGAGCGGAAGGCTTCGAGGAAGTGTTAGGGTTAGGGTTCGGGCTTGGTTTAGGGTTAGGGGACGGGGACGGTTTAGGGTCCAGGTGAGGGTACGACAACGGTTTAGGGGGAGCGTACGTGTGAGCGCGCGGGTTAGTGTGAGCGTACGGGTTAGGATTAGGGGACGGGTGAGGGGAAGGCTTCGGGGAAGGGTTAGGGTTAGGGTTCGGGCTAGGGTTAGGGTTAGGGGACGGGGACGGATTAGTGTCCAGGTGAGGGTACGACAACGGTTTAGGGGCAGCGTACGTGTGAGGGCGCGGGTTAGTGTGAGCGTACGGGTTAGGATTAGGGTACGGGTGAGGTGAAGGCTTCGGGGAAGGGTTAGGGTTAGGGTTCGGGCTAGGGTTAGGGTTAGGGGACGGGGACGGTTTAGGGTCCAGGAGAGGGTACGACAATGGTTTAGGGGGAGCGTACGTGTGAGGGCGCGGGTTAGTGTGAGCCTACGGGTTAGGATTAGGGGATGGGTGAGGGGAAGGCTTCGGGGAAGGGTAAGGCTTAGGGTTCGGGCTAGGTTTAGGGTTAGGGGATGGGGACTGTTTAGGGTCCAGGTGAGGGTACGAGAACAGTTTAGGGGGAGCATACGTGTGAGGGCGCGGGTTAGTGTGAGCGTACGGGTTAGGATTAGGGGACGGGTGAGGGGAAAGCTTCGGGGAAGGGTTAGGGTTAGGGTTCGGGCTAGGGTTAGGGTTAGGGGACGGGGACGGTTTAGGGTACAGGTGAGGGTACGACAACGGTTTAGGGGGAGTGTACGTGTGAGGGCGCGGGTTAGTGTGGGCGTACGGGTTAGGATTATGGGACGGGTGAGGGGAAGGCTTCGGGGAAGGGTTAGGGTTAGGGTTCGGGCTAGGGTTAGGGATAGGGGACGGGGACGGTTTAGGGTCCAGGTGAGGGTACGACAACGGTTTAGGGGGAGCGTACATGTGAGGGCGCGGGTTAGTGTGAGCGTACGGGTTAGGATTAGGGGACGGGTGAGGGGAAGGCTTCGGGGAAGTGTTTGGGTTAGGGTTCGGGCTAGGGTTAGCGTTAGGGAACGGGGACGGTTTAGGGTCCAGGTGAGGGTACGACAACGGTTTAGGGGGAGCGTACGTGCGAGGGCGCGGGTTAGTGTGAGCGTACGGGTTAGGATTAGGGGACGGGTGAGGGGAAGGCTTCGGGGAAGGGTTAGGGTTAGGGTTCGGGATATTGTTAGGGTTAGGGGACGGGGACGGTTTAGGGTCCCGATGAGGGTACGAGAACAGTTTAGGGGGAGCGTACGTGTGAGGGCGCGGGTTAGTGTGAGCGTACGGGTTAGGATTAGGGGACGGGTGAGGGGAAGGCTTCGGGTAAGGGTTAGGGTTAGAGTTCGGGCTAGGGTTAGGGTTAGGGGACGGGGACGGTTTAGGGTCCAGGTGAGGGTATGACAACGGTTTAGGGGGAGCATACGTGTGAGTGCGCGGGTTAGTGTGAGCGTACGGGTTAGGATTAGGGGACGGTTGAGGGGAAGGCTTCGGGGAAGGGTTAGGGTTAGGGTTCGGGCTAGGGTTAGGGTTAGGGGACGGGGACGGATTAGGGTCCAAGTGAGGGTACGACAACGGTTTAGGGGGAGCGTACGTGTGAGTGCGTGGGTTAGTGTGAGCGTACGGGTTAGGATTAGGGGACGGGTGAGGGGAAGGCTTCGGGGAAGGGTTAGGGTTAGGGTTCGGGCTAGGGTTAGGGTTAGGGGACGGGGACGGTTTAGGGTCCAGGAGAGGGTACGACAATGGTTTAGGGGGAGCATACGTGTGAGGGCGTGGGTTAGTGTGAGCGTACGGGTTAGGATTAGGGGACGGGTGAGGGGAAGGCTTCGGGGAAGGGTTAGGGTTAGGGTTCGGGCTAGGGTTAGGGTTAGGGGATGGGGACGGTTTAGGGTCCAGTTGAGGGTACGACAACGGTTTAGGTGGAGCGTACGTATGAGGGCGCGGGTTAGTGTGAGCGTACGGGTTAGGATTAGTGGACGGGTGAGGGGAAGGCTTCGGGGAAGGGTTAGGGTTAGGGTTCGGGCTAGGGTTAGGGTTAGGGGACGGGGACGGTTTAGGGTCCAGGTGAGGGTACGACAACGGTTTAGGGGGAGCGTACGTGTGAGGGCGCGGGTTAGTGTGAGCGTACGGGTTAGGATTAGGGGACGGGTGACGGGAAGGCTTCGGGGAAGGGTAAGGCTTAGGGTTCGGGCTAGGGTTAGGGTTAGGGGACGGGGACTGTTTAGGGTCCAGGTGAGGGTACGACAACGGTTTAGGGGGAGCGTACGTGTGAGGGCATGTGTTAGTGTGAGCGTACGGGTTAGGATTAGGGGACGGGTGACGGGAAGGCTTCGGTGAAGGGTTAGGGTTAGGGTTCGGGCTAGGGTTAGGGTTAGGGGACGGGGACGGTTTAGGGTCCAGGTGAGGGTACGACAACGGTTTAGGGGGAGCGTACGTGTGAGGGCGCGGGTTAGTGTGAGCGTACGGGTTAGGATTAGGGGACGGGTGAGGGGAAGGCTTCGGGGAAGTGTTAGGGTTAGGGTTCGGGCTAGGGTTAGTGTTAGGGGACTGGGACGGTTTAGGGTCCAGGTGAGGGTATGACAACGGTTTAGGGGGAGCGTACGTGTGAGGGCGCGGGTTAGTGTGAGCGTACGGGTTAGGATTAGGGGACGGGTGAGGGGAAGGCTTCGGGGAAGGGTTAAGGTTAGGGTTCGGGCTAGGGTTAGGGTTAGGGGACGGGGACGGTTTAGGGTCCAGGTGAGCGTACGATAACGGTTTAGGAGGAGCGTACGTGTGAGGGCGCGGGTTAGTGTGAGCGTACGGGTTAGGATTAGGGGAAGGGTGAGGGGAAGGCTTCGAGGAAGGGTTAGGTTTAGGGTTCGGGCTAGGGTTAGGGTAAGGGGTCGGGGACGGTTTAGGGTCCAGGTGAGGGTACGACAACGGTTTAGGAGGGGCGTACGTGTGAGGGTGCGGGTTAGTGTGAGCGTATTGGTTAGGATTAGGGGACGGGTGAGGGGAAGGCTTCGGGGAAGGGTTAGGGTTAGGGTTCGGGCTAGGGTTAGGGTTAGGGGACAGGGACGTTTTAGGGTCCAGGTGAGGGTACGACAACGGTTTAGGGGAATGTACGTGTGAGGGCGCGGGTTAGTGTGAGCATATGGGTTAGGATTAGGAGACGGGTGAGGGGAAGGCTTCGGGGAAGGGTTAGGGTTAGGGTTCGGGCTAGGGTAAGGCCTAGGGGACGGGGACGTTTTAGGGTCCAGGTGAGGGTACGACAACGGTTTAGGAGGAGCGAACGTGTGAGGGTGCGGGTTAGTGTGAGCGTACGGGTTAGGATTAGGGGACGGGTGAGGGGAAGGCTTCGGGGAAGGGTTAGGTTTAGGGTTCGGGGTAGGGTTAGGGTTAGGGTACGGGGACTATTTAGGGTCCAGGTGAGGGTACGACAACGGTTTAGGGGGAGCGTACGTGTGAGGGCGCGGGTTAGTGTGGGCGTACGGGTTTGGATTAGGGGACGGGTGAGGGGAAGGCTTCGGGGAAGGGTTAGGGTTAGGGTTCGGGCTAGGGTTAGGGTTAGGCGACGGGGACGGTTTAGGGTCCAGATGAGGGTACGACAACGGTTTAGGGGGAGTGTACGTGTGAGGGCGCGGGTTAGTGTGGGCGTACGGTTTAGGATTATGGGACGGGTGAGGGGAAGGCTTCGGGGAAGGGTTAGCGTTAGGGTTCGGGCTAGGGTTAGGGTTAGGGGACGGGGACGGTTTAGGGTCCAGGTGAGGGTACGACAACGGTTTAGGGGGAGCGTACATGTGAGGGCGCGGGTTAGTGTGAGCGTACGGGTTAGGATTAGGGGACGGGTGAGGGGAAGGCTTCGGGGAAGGGTTAGGGTTAGGGTTCGGGCTAGGGTTAGGGTTAGGGGACGGGGACGGATTAGGGTCCAGGTGAGGGTACGACAACGGTTTAGGGGGAGCGTACGTGTGAGGGCGTGGGTTAGTGTGAGCATACGGGTTAGGATTAGGGTACGGGTGAGGGGAAGGCTCGGGGCAGGGTTAGGGTTAGGGTTCGGGCTAGGGTTAGGGTTAGGTGACAGGGACGGTTTAGGGTCCAGGTGAGGGTACGACAACGGTTTAGGGGGAGCGTACGTGTGAGGGCGCATGTTAGAGCGAGCGTACGGGTTAGGATTAGGGGACGGGTGAGGGGAAGGCTTCGGGGAAGGGTTAGGGTTAGGGTTCGTGCTAGGGTTAGGGTTAGGGGACGGGGACGGTTTAGGGTCCAGGTGAGGGTACGACAACGGTTTAGGGGGAGCGTACGTGTGCGGGCGTGGGTTAGTGTGAGCGTACGGGTTAGGATTAGGGGACGGGTGAGGGGAAGGCTTCGGGGAAGGCTAAGGGTTAGGGTTCGGGCTAGGGTTAGGGTTAGGGGATGTGGACGGTTTAGGGAACAGGTGAGGGTACGACAACGGTTTAGGGAGAGCGAACGTGTGAGGGCGCGGGTTAGTGTGAGCGTACGGGTTAGGATTAGGGGACGGGTGAGGGGAAGGCTTCGGGGAAGGGTTAGGGTTAGGGTTCGGGCTAGGGTTAGGGTTAGGGGACGGGGACGGTTTAGGGTTCAGGTGAGGGTACGACAACGGTTTAGGGGGAGCGTACGTGTGAGGGCGCGGGTTAGTGTGAGCGTACGGGTTAGGATTAGGGGACGGGTGAGCGGAAGGCTTCGAGGAAGTGTTAGGGTTAGGGTTCGGGCTTGGTTTAGGGTTAGGGGACGGGGACGGTTTAGGGTCCAGGTGAGGGTACGACAACGGTTTAGGGGGAGCGTACGTGTGAGCGCACGTGTTAGTGTGAGCGTACGGGTTAGGATTACGGGACGGGTGAGGGGAAGGCTTCGGGGAAGGGTTAGGGTTAGGGTTCGGGCTTGGTTTAGGGTTAGGGGACGGGGACGGTTTAGGGTCCAGGTGAGGGTACGACAACGGTTTAGGGGGAGCGTACGTGTGAGCGCACGTGTTAGTGTGAGCGTACGGGTTAGGATTACGGGACGGGTGAGGGGAAGGCTTCGGGGAAGGGTTAGGGTTAGGGTTCGGGCTAGGGTTAGGGTTAGGGGACGGGAACGGATTAGGGTCCAGGTGAGGGTACGACAACGGTTTAGGGGGAGCGTACGTGTGAGGGCGTGGGTTAGTGTGAGCGTACGGGTTAGGATTAGGGTACGGGTGAGGGGAAGGCTTCGGGGAAGGGTTAGGGTTAGGGTTCGGTCTAGGGTTAGGGTTAGGGTACGGGGACGGTTTAGGGTCCAGGAGAGGGTACGACAATGGTTTAGGGGGAGCGTACGTGTGAGCGCGTGGGTTAGTGTGAGCGTATGGGTTAGGATTAGGGGACGGGTGAGGGGAAGGCTTCGGGGAAGGGTTAGGGTTAGGGTTCGGGCTAGGGTTAGGGTTAGGGGATGGGGACGGTTTAGGGTCCAGGTGAGGGAACGACAATGGTTTAGGGGGAGCGTACGTGTGAGGGCGCGGGTTAGTGTGAGCGTACGGGTTAGGATTAGTGGACGGGTGAGGGGAAGGCTTCGGGGAAGGGTTAGGGTTAGGGTTCGGACTAGGGTTAGGGTTAGGGGACGGGGACGGTTTAGGGTCCAGGTGAGGATACGACAACGGTTTAGGGGGAGCGTACGTGTGAGGGCGCGGGTTAGTGTGAGCGTACGGGTTAGGATTAGGGGACGGGTGAGGGGAAGGCTTCGGGGAAGGGTAAGGGTTAGGGTTCGGGCTAGGGTTAGGGTTAGGGGACGGGGACTGTTTAGGTTCCAGGTGAGGGTACGACAACGGTTTAGGGGGAGCGTACGTGTGAGGGCGTGGGTTAGTGTGAGCGTACGGGTTAGGATTAGGGGACGGGTGAGGGGAAGGCTTCGGGGAAGGGTTAGGGTTAGGGTTCGGGCTAGTGTTAGGGTTAGGGGAAGGGGACGGTTTAGGGTCCAGGTGAGGGTACAACAACGGTTTAGGGGGAGCGGACGTGTGAGGGCGCAGGTTAGTGTGAGCCTACAGGTTAGAATTAGGGGACGGGTGAGGAGAAGGCTTCGGGGAAGGGTAAGGCTTAGGGTTCGGGCTAGGGTTAGGGTTAGGGGACGGAGACTGATTAGGTTCCAGGTGAGGGTACGACAACGGTTTAGGGGGAGCGCACGTGTGAGGGCGTGGGTTAGTGTGAGCGTACGGGTTAGGATTAGGGGACGGGTGAGGGGAAGGCTTCGGGGAAGGGGTAGGGTTAGGGTTCGGGCTAGGGTTAGGGTTAGGGGACGGGGACTGTTTAGGTTCCAGGTGAGGGTACGACAACGGTTTAGGGGGAGCGTACGTGTGAGGGCGCGGGTTAGTGTGAGCGTACGGGTTAGGATTAGGGGACGGGTGAGCGGAAGGCTTCGAGGAAGTGTTAGGGTTAGGGTTCGGGCTTGGTTTAGGGTTAGGGGACGGGGACGGTATAGGGTCCAGGTGAGGGTACGACAACGGTTTAGGGGGAGCGTAAGTGTGAGCGCGCGGGTTAGTGTTAGCGTACGGGTTAGGATTAGGGGACGGGTGAGGGGAAGGCTTCGGGGAAGGGTTAGGGTTAGGGTTCGGGCTAGGGTTAGGGTTAGGGGACGGGGACGGATTAGGGTCCAGGTGAGGGTACGACTACGGTTTAGGGGGAGCGTACGTGTGAGGGCGCGGGTTAGTGTGGGCGTACGGGTTAGGATTATGTGACGGGTGAGGGGAAGGCTTCGGGGAAGGGGTAGGGTTAGGGTTCGGGCTAGGGTTAGGGTTAGGGGACGGGGACACTTTAGGGTCCAGTTGAGGGTACAACAACGGTTTAGGGAGAGCGTACGCGTGAGGGCGCGGGTTAGTGTGAGCGTACGGGTTAGGATTAGGGGACGGGTGAGGGGAAGGCTTCGGGGAAGTGTTAGGGTTAGGGTTCGGGCTAGGGTTAGGGTTAGGGGACGGGGACGGTTTAGGGTCCAGGTGAGGGTACGACAACGGTTTAGGGGGAGCGTACGTGTAAGGGCGCGGGTTAGTGTGGGCGTACGTGTTAAGATTAGGGGACGGGTGAGGGGAAGGCTTCGGGGAAGGGTTAGAGTTAGGGTTCGGGCTAGGGTTAGGGTTAGGGGACGGGGACGGTTTAGGGTTCAGGTGAGGGTACGACAACGGTTTAGGGTGAGCGTACGTGTGAGGGCGCGGGTTAGTGTGAGCGTACGGGTTAGGATTAGGGGACGGGTGAGCGGAAGGCTTCGAGGAAGTGTTAGGGTTAGGGTTCGGGCTTGGTTTAGGGTTAGGGGACGGTGACGGTTTAGGGTCCAGGTGAGGGTACGACAACGGTTTAGGGGGAGCGTACGTGTGAGCGCGCGGGTTAGTGTGAGCGTACGGGTTAGGATTAGGGGACGGGTGAGGGGAAGGCTTCGGGGAAGGGTTAGGGTTAGGGTTCGGGCTAGGGTTAGGGTTAGGGGACGGGGACGGATTAGTGTCCAGGTGAGGGTACGACAACGGTTTAGGGGCAGCGTACGTGTGAGGGCGCGGGTTAGTGTGAGCGTACGGGTTAGGATTAGGGTACGGGTGAGGTGAAGGCTTCGGGGAAGGGTTAGGGTTAGGGTTCGGGCTAGGGTTAGGGTTAGGGGACGGGGACGGTTTAGGGTCCAGGAGAGGGTACGACAATGGTTTAGGGGGAGCGTACGTGTGAGGGCGCGGGTTAGTGTGAGCGTACGGGTTAGGATTAGGGGACGGGTGAGGGGAAAGCTTCGGGGAAGGGTTAGGGTTAGGGTTCGGGCTAGGGTTAGGGTTAGGGGACGGGGACAGTTTAGGGTCCAGGTGAGGGTATGACAACGGTTTAGGGGGAGCGTACGTGTGAGGGCGCGGGTTAGTGTGAGCGTACGGGTTAGGATTAGTGGACGGGTGAGGGGAAGGCTTCGGGGAAGGGTTAGGGTTAGGGTTTGGGCTAGGGTTAGGGTTAGGGGACGGGGACGGTTTAGGGTCCAGGTGAGGGTACGACAACGGTTTAGGAGGAGCGAACGTGTGAGGGTGCGGGTTAATGTGAGCGTACGGGTTAGGATTAGGGGACGGGTGAGGGGAAGGCTTCGGGGAAGGGTTAGGTTTAGGGTTCGGGGTAGGGTTAGGGTTAGGGTACGGGGACTATTTAGGGTCCAGGTGAGGGTACGACAACGGTTTAGGAGGGGCGTACGTGTGAGGGTGCGGGTTAGTGTGAGCGTATTGGTTAGGATTAGGGGACGGGTGAGGGGAAGGCTTCGGGGAAGGGTTAGGGTTAGGGTTCGGGCTAGGGTTAGGGTTAGGGGACAGGGACGTTTTAGGGTCCAGGTGAGGGTACGACAACGGTTTAGGGGAATGTACGTGTGAGGGCGCGGGTTAGTGTGAGCATATGGGTTAGGATTAGGAGACGGGTGAGGGGAAGGCTTCGGGGAAGGGTTAGGGTTAGGGTTCGGGCTAGGGTAAGGCCTAGGGGACGGGGACGTTTTAGGGTCCAGGTGAGGGTACGACAACGGTTTAGGAGGAGCGAACGTGTGAGGGTGCGCGTTAGTGTGAGCGTACAGGTTAGGATTAGGGGACGGGTGAGGGGAAGGCTTCGGGGAAGGGTTAGGTTTAGGGTTCGGGGTAGGGTTAGGGTTAGGGTACGGGGACTATTTAGGGTCCAGGTGAGGGTACGACAACGGTTTAGGGGGAGCGTACGTGTGAGGGCGCGGGTTAGTGTGGGCGTACGGGTTTGGATTAGGGGACGGGTGAGGGGAAGGCTTCGGGGAAGGGTTAGGGTTAGGGTTCGGGCTAGGGTTAGGGTTAGGCGACGGGGACGGTTTAGGGTCCAGATGAGGGTACGACAACGGTTTAGGGGGAGTGTACGTGTGAGGGCGCGGGTTAGTGTGGGCGTACGGTTTAGGATTATGGGACGGGTGAGGGGAAGGCTTCGGGGAAGGGTTAGCGTTAGGGTTCGGGCTAGGGTTAGGGTTAGGGGACGGGGACGGTTTAGGGTCCAGGTGAGGGTACGACAACGGTTTAGGGGGAGCGTACATGTGAGGGCGCGGGTTAGTGTGAGCGTACGGGTTAGGATTAGGGGACGGGTGAGGGGAAGGCTTCGGGGAAGGGTTAGGGTTAGGGTTCGGGCTAGGGTTAGGGTTAGGGGACGGGGACGGATTAGGGTCCAGGTGAGGGTACGCCAACGGTTTAGGGGGAGCGTACGTGTGAGGGCGTGGGTTAGTGTGAGCATACGGGTTAGGATTAGGGTACGGGTGAGGGGAAGGCTCGGGGCAGGGTTAGGGTTAGGGTTCGGGCTAGGGTTAGGGTTAGGTGACAGGGACGGTTTAGGGTCCAGGTGAGGGTACGACAACGGTTTAGGGGGAGCGTACGTGTGAGGGCGCATGTTAGTGCGAGCGTACGGGTTAGGATTAGGGGACGGGTGAGGGGAAGGCTTCGGGGAAGGGTTAGGGTTAGGGTTCGTGCTAGGGTTAGGGTTAGGGGACGGGGACGGTTTAGGGTCCAGGTGAGGGTACGACAACGGTTTAGGGGGAGCGTACGTGTGCGGGCGTGGGTTAGTGTGAGCGTACGGGTTAGGATTAGGGGACGGGTGAGGGGAAGGCTTCGGGGAAGGCTAAGGGTTAGGGTTCGGGCTAGGGTTAGGGTTAGGGGATGGGGACGGTTTAGGGAACAGGTGAGGGTACGACAACGGTTTAGGGAGAGCGTACGTGTGAGGGCGCGGGTTAGTGTGAGCGTACGGCTTAGGATTAGGGGACGGGTGAGGGGAAGGCTTCGGGGAAGGGTTAGGGTTAGGGTTCGGGCTAGGGTTAGGGTTAGGGGACGGGGACGGTTTAGGGTTCAGGTGAGGGTACGACAACGGTTTAGGGGGAGCGTACGTGTGAGGGCGCGGTTTAGTGTGAGCGTACGGGTTAGGATTAGGGGACGGGTGAGTGGAAGGCTTCGAGGAAGTGTTAGGGTTAGGGTTCGGGCTTGGTTTAGGGTTAGGGGACGGGGACGGTTTAGGGTCCAGGTGAGGGTACGACAACGGTTTAGGGGGAGCGTACGTGTGAGCGCACGTGTTAGTGTGAGCGTACGGGTTAGGATTACGGGACGGGTGAGGGGAAGGCTTCGGGGAAGGGTTAGGGTTAGGGTTCG
Organism: Leucopleurus acutus; assembly: GCF_964270905.1. NCBI lineage: Eukaryota > Metazoa > Chordata > Mammalia > Artiodactyla > Delphinidae > Leucopleurus > Leucopleurus acutus. The sequence continues at coordinate 170,643 of NC_139153.1, read as the reverse complement.
GGCTTGGTTTAGGGTTAGGGGACGGGGACGGTTTAGGGTCCAGGTGAGGGTACGACAACGGTTTAGGGGGAGCGTACGTGTGAGCGCACGTGTTAGTGTGAGCGTACGGGTTAGGATTACGGGACGGGTGAGGGGAAGGCTTCGGGGAAGGGTTAGGGTTAGGGTTCGGGCTAGGGTTAGGGTTAGGGGACGGGGACGGATTAGGGTCCAGGTGAGGGTACGACAACGGTTTAGGGGGAGCGTACGTGTGAGGGCGTGGGTTAGTGTGAGCGTACGGGTTAGGATTAGGGTACGGGTGAGGGGAAGGTTTCGGGGAAGGGTTAGGGTTAGGGTTCGGTCTAGGGTTAGGGTTAGGGTACGGGGACGGTTTAGGGTCCAGGAGAGGGTACGACAATGGTTTAGGGGGAGCGTACGTGTGAGCGCGTGGGTTAGTGTGAGCGTATGGGTTAGGATTAGGGGACGGGTGAGGGGAAGGCTTCGGGGAAGGGTTAGGGTTAGGGTTCGGGCTAGGGTTAGGGTTAGGGGATGGGGACGGTTTAGGGTCCAGGTGAGGGAACGACAATGGTTTAGGGGGAGCGTACGTGTGAGGGCGCGGGTTAGTGTGAGCGTACGGGTTAGGATTAGTGGACGGGTGAGGGGAAGGCTTCGGGGAAGGGTTAGGGTTAGGGTTCGGGCTAGGGTTAGGGTTAGGGGACGGGGACGGTTTAGGGTCCAGGTGAGGATACGACAACGGTTTAGGGGGAGCGTACGTGTGAGGGCGCGGGTTAGTGTGAGCGTACGGGTTAGGATTAGGGGACGGGTGAGGGGAAGGCTTCGGGGAAGGGTAAGGGTTAGGGTTCGGGCTAGGGTTAGGGTTAGGGGACGGGGACTGTTTAGGTTCCAGGTGAGGGTACGACAACGGTTTAGGGGGAGCGTACGTGTGAGGGCGTGGGTTAGTGTGAGCGTACGGGTTAGGATTAGGGGACGGGTGAGGGGAAGGCTTCGGGGAAGGGTTAGGGTTAGGGTTCGGGCTAGTGTTAGGGTTAGGGGAAGGGGACGGTTTAGGGTCCAGGTGAGGGTACAACAACGGTTTAGGGGGAGCGGACGTGTGAGGGCGCGGGTTAGTGTGAGCCTACAGGTTAGAATTAGGGGACGGGTGAGGAGAAGGCTTCGGGGAAGGGTAAGGCTTAGGGTTCGGGCTAGGGTTAGGGTTAGGGGACGGGGACTGATTAGGTTCCAGGTGAGGGTACGACAACGGTTTAGGGGGAGCGCACGTGTGAGGGCGTGGGTTAGTGTGAGCGTACGGGTTAGGATTAGGGGACGGGTGAGGGGAAGGCTTCGGGGAAGGGGTAGGGTTAGGGTTCGGGCTAGGGTTAGGGTTAGGGGACGGGGACTGTTTAGGTTCCAGGTGAGGGTACGACAACGGTTTAGGGGGAGCGTACGTGTGAGGGCGCGGGTTAGTGTGAGCGTACGGGTTAGGATTAGGGGACGGGTGAGCGGAAGGCTTCGAGGAAGTGTTAGGGTTAGGGTTCGGGCTTGGTTTAGGGTTAGGGGACGGGGACGGTATAGGGTCCAGGTGAGGGTACGACAACGGTTTAGGGGGAGCGTAAGTGTGAGCGCGCGGGTTAGTGTTAGCGTACGGGTTAGGATTAGGGGACGGGTGAGGGGAAGGCTTCGGGGAAGGGTTAGGGTTAGGGTTCGGGCTAGGGTTAGGGTTAGGGGACGGGGACGGATTAGGGTCCAGGTGAGGGTACGACTACGGTTTAGGGGCAGCGTACGTGTGAGGGCGCGGGTTAGTGTGGGCGTACGGGTTAGGATTATGTGACGGGTGAGGGGAAGGCTTCGGGGAAGGGGTAGGGTTAGGGTTCGGGCTAGGGTTAGGGTTAGGGGACGGGGACGGTTTAGGGTTCAGGTGAGGGTACGACAACGGTTTAGGGGGAGCGTACGTGTGAGGGCGCGGGTTAGTGTGAGCGTACGGGTTAGGATTAGGGGACGGGTGAGCGGAAGGCTTCGAGGAAGTGTTAGGGTTAGGGTTCGGGCTTGGTTTAGGGTTAGGGGACGGTGACGGTTTAGGGTCCAGGTGAGGGTACGACAACGGTTTAGGGGGAGCGTACGTGTGAGCGCGCGGGTTAGTGTGAGCGTACGGGTTAGGATTAGGGGACGGGTGAGGGGAAGGCTTCGGGGAAGGGTTAGTGTTAGGGTTCGGGCTAGGGTTAGGGTTAGGGGACGGGGACGGATTAGTGTCCAGGTGAGGGTACGACAACGGTTTAGGGGCAGCGTACGTGTGAGGGCGCGGGTTAGTGTGAGCGTACGGGTTAGGATTAGGGTACGGGTGAGGTGAAGGCTTCGGGGAAGGGTTAGGGTTAGGGTTCGGGCTAGGGTTAGGGTTAGGGGACGGGGACGGTTTAGGGTCCAGGAGAGGGTACGACAATGGTTTAGGGGGAGCGTACGTGTGAGGGCGCGGGTTAGTGTGAGCGTACGGGTTAGGATTAGGGGACGGGTGAGGGGAAGGCTTCGGGGAAGGGTTAGGGTTAGGGTTCGGGATATTGTTAGGGTTAGGGGACGGGGACGGTTTAGGGTCCCGATGAGGGTACGAGAACAGTTTAGGGGGAGCGTACGTGTGAGGGCGCGGGTTAGTGTGAGCGTACGGGTTAGGATTAGGGGACGGGTGAGGGGAAGGCTTCGGGTAAGGGTTAGGGTTAGAGTTCGGGCTAGGGTTAGGGTTAGGGGACGGGGACGGTTTAGGGTCCAGGTGAGGGTATGACAACGGTTTAGGGGGAGCATACGTGTGAGTGCGCGGGTTAGTGTGAGCGTACGGGTTAGGATTAGGGGACGGTTGAGGGGAAGGCTTCGGGGAAGGGTTAGGGTTAGGGTTCGGGCTAGGGTTAGGGTTAGGGGACGGGGACGGATTAGGGTCCAAGTGAGGGTACGACAACGGTTTAGGGGGAGCGTACGTGTGAGTGCGTGGGTTAGTGTGAGCGTACGGGTTAGGATTAGGGGACGGGTGAGGGGAAGGCTTCGGGGAAGGGTTAGGGTTAGGGTTCGGGCTAGGGTTAGGGTTAGGGGACGGGGACGGTTTAGGGTCCAGGAGAGGGTACGACAATGGTTTAGGGGGAGCATACGTGTGAGGGCGTGGGTTAGTGTGAGCGTACGGGTTAGGATTAGGGGACGGGTGAGGGGAAGGCTTCGGGGAAGGGTTAGGGTTAGGGTTCGGGCTAGGGTTAGGGTTAGGGGATGGGGACGGTTTAGGGTCCAGTTGAGGGTACGACAACGGTTTAGGGGGAGCGTACGTATGAGGGCGCGGGTTAGTGTGAGCGTACGGGTTAGGATTAGTGGACGGGTGAGGGGAAGGCTTCGGGGAAGGGTTAGGGTTAGGGTTCGGGCTAGGGTTAGGGTTAGGGGACGGGGACGGTTTAGGGTCCAGGTGAGGGTACGACAACGGTTTAGGGGGAGCGTACGTGTGAGGGCGCGGGTTAGTGTGAGCGTACGGGTTAGGATTAGGGGACGGGTGACGGGAAGGCTTCGGGGAAGGGTAAGGCTTAGGGTTCGGGCTAGGGTTAGGGTTAGGGGACGGGGACTGTTTAGGGTCCAGGTGAGGGTACGACAACGGTTTAGGGGGAGCGTACGTGTGAGGGCATGTGTTAGTGTGAGCGTACGGGTTAGGATTAGGGGACGGGTGACGGGAAGGCTTCGGTGAAGGGTTAGGGTTAGGGTTCGGGCTAGGGTTAGGGTTAGGGGACGGGGACGGTTTAGGGTCCAGGTGAGGGTACGACAACGGTTTAGGGGGAGCGTACGTGTGAGGGCGCGGGTTAGTGTGAGCGTACGGGTTAGGATTAGGGGACGGGTGAGGGGAAGGCTTCGGGGAAGTGTTAGGGTTAGGGTTCGGGCTAGGGTTAGTGTTAGGGGACTGGGACGGTTTAGGGTCCAGGTGAGGGTATGACAACGGTTTAGGGGGAGCGTACGTGTGAGGGCGCGGGTTAGTGTGAGCGTACGGGTTAGGATTAGGGGACGGGTGAGGGGAAGGCTTCGGGGAAGGGTTAAGGTTAGGGTTCGGGCTAGGGTTAGGGTTAGGGGACGGGGACGGTTTAGGGTCCAGGTGAGCGTACGATAACGGTTTAGGAGGAGCGTACGTGTGAGGGCGCGGGTTAGTGTGAGCGTACGGGTTAGGATTAGGGGAAGGGTGAGGGGAAGGCTTCGAGGAAGGGTTAGGTTTAGGGTTCGGGCTAGGGTTAGGGTAAGGGGTCGGGGACGGTTTAGGGTCCAGGTGAGGGTACGACAACGGTTTAGGAGGGGCGTACGTGTGAGGGTGCGGGTTAGTGTGAGCGTATTGGTTAGGATTAGGGGACGGGTGAGGGGAAGGCTTCGGGGAAGGGTTAGGGTTAGGGTTCGGGCTAGGGTTAGGGTTAGGGGACAGGGACGTTTTAGGGTCCAGGTGAGGGTACGACAACGGTTTAGGGGAATGTACGTGTGAGGGCGCGGGTTAGTGTGAGCATATGGGTTAGGATTAGGAGACGGGTGAGGGGAAGGCTTCGGGGAAGGGTTAGGGTTAGGGTTCGGGCTAGGGTAAGGCCTAGGGGACGGGGACGTTTTAGGGTCCAGGTGAGGGTACGACAACGGTTTAGGAGGAGCGAACGTGTGAGGGTGCGGGTTAGTGTGAGCGTACGGGTTAGGATTAGGGGACGGGTGAGGGGAAGGCTTCGGGGAAGGGTTAGGTTTAGGGTTCGGGGTAGGGTTAGGGTTAGGGTACGGGGACTATTTAGGGTCCAGGTGAGGGTACGACAACGGTTTAGGGGGAGCGTACGTGTGAGGGCGCGGGTTAGTGTGGGCGTACGGGTTTGGATTAGGGGACGGGTGAGGGGAAGGCTTCGGGGAAGGGTTAGGGTTAGGGTTCGGGCTAGGGTTAGGGTTAGGCGACGGGGACGGTTTAGGGTCCAGATGAGGGTACGACAACGGTTTAGGGGGAGTGTACGTGTGAGGGCGCGGGTTAGTGTGGGCGTACGGTTTAGGATTATGGGACGGGTGAGGGGAAGGCTTCGGGGAAGGGTTAGCGTTAGGGTTCGGGCTAGGGTTAGGGTTAGGGGACGGGGACGGTTTAGGGTCCAGGTGAGGGTACGACAACGGTTTAGGGGGAGCGTACATGTGAGGGCGCGGGTTAGTGTGAGCGTACGGGTTAGGATTAGGGGACGGGTGAGGGGAAGGCTTCGGGGAAGGGTTAGGGTTAGGGTTCGGGCTAGGGTTAGGGTTAGGGGACGGGGACGGATTAGGGTCCAGGTGAGGGTACGACAACGGTTTAGGGGGAGCGTACGTGTGAGGGCGTGGGTTAGTGTGAGCATACGGGTTAGGATTAGGGTACGGGTGAGGGGAAGGCTCGGGGCAGGGTTAGGGTTAGGGTTCGGGCTAGGGTTAGGGTTAGGTGACAGGGACGGTTTAGGGTCCAGGTGAGGGTACGACAACGGTTTAGGGGGAGCGTACGTGTGAGGGCGCATGTTAGAGCGAGCGTACGGGTTAGGATTAGGGGACGGGTGAGGGGAAGGCTTCGGGGAAGGGTTAGGGTTAGGGTTCGTGCTAGGGTTAGGGTTAGGGGACGGGGACGGTTTAGGGTCCAGGTGAGGGTACGACAACGGTTTAGGGGGAGCGTACGTGTGCGGGCGTGGGTTAGTGTGAGCGTACGGGTTAGGATTAGGGGACGGGTGAGGGGAAGGCTTCGGGGAAGGCTAAGGGTTAGGGTTCGGGCTAGGGTTAGGGTTAGGGGATGTGGACGGTTTAGGGAACAGGTGAGGGTACGACAACGGTTTAGGGAGAGCGAACATGTGAGGGCGCGGGTTAGTGTGAGCGTACGGGTTAGGATTAGGGGACGGGTGAGGGGAAGGCTTCGGGGAAGGGTTAGGGTTAGGGTTCGGGCTAGGGTTAGGGTTAGGGGACGGGGACGGTTTAGGGTTCAGGTGAGGGTACGACAACGGTTTAGGGGGAGCGTACGTGTGAGGGCGCGGGTTAGTGTGAGCGTACGGGTTAGGATTAGGGGACGGGTGAGCGGAAGGCTTCGAGGAAGTGTTAGGGTTAGGGTTCGGGCTTGGTTTAGGGTTAGGGGACGGGGACGGTTTAGGGTCCAGGTGAGGGTACGACAACGGTTTAGGGGGAGCGTACGTGTGAGCGCACGTGTTAGTGTGAGCGTACGGGTTAGGATTACGGGACGGGTGAGGGGAAGGCTTCGGGGAAGGGTTAGGGTTAGGGTTCGGGCTTGGTTTAGGGTTAGGGGACGGGGACGGTTTAGGGTCCAGGTGAGGGTACGACAACGGTTTAGGGGGAGCGTACGTGTGAGCGCACGTGTTAGTGTGAGCGTACGGGTTAGGATTACGGGACGGGTGAGGGGAAGGCTTCGGGGAAGGGTTAGGGTTAGGGTTCGGGCTAGGGTTAGGGTTAGGGGACGGGAACGGATTAGGGTCCAGGTGAGGGTACGACAACGGTTTAGGGGGAGCGTACGTGTGAGGGCGTGGGTTAGTGTGAGCGTACGGGTTAGGATTAGGGTACGGGTGAGGGGAAGGCTTCGGGGAAGGGTTAGGGTTAGGGTTCGGTCTAGGGTTAGGGTTAGGGTACGGGGACGGTTTAGGGTCCAGGAGAGGGTACGACAATGGTTTAGGGGGAGCGTACGTGTGAGCGCGTGGGTTAGTGTGAGCGTATGGGTTAGGATTAGGGGACGGGTGAGGGGAAGGCTTCGGGGAAGGGTTAGGGTTAGGGTTCGGGCTAGGGTTAGGGTTAGGGGATGGGGACGGTTTAGGGTCCAGGTGAGGGAACGACAATGGTTTAGGGGGAGCGTACGTGTGAGGGCGCGGGTTAGTGTGAGCGTACGGGTTAGGATTAGTGGACGGGTGAGGGGAAGGCTTCGGGGAAGGGTTAGGGTTAGGGTTCGGACTAGGGTTAGGGTTAGGGGACGGGGACGGTTTAGGGTCCAGGTGAGGATACGACAACGGTTTAGGGGGAGCGTACGTGTGAGGGCGCGGGTTAGTGTGAGCGTACGGGTTAGGATTAGGGGACGGGTGAGGGGAAGGCTTCGGGGAAGGGTAAGGGTTAGGGTTCGGGCTAGGGTTAGGGTTAGGGGACGGGGACTGTTTAGGTTCCAGGTGAGGGTACGACAACGGTTTAGGGGGAGCGTACGTGTGAGGGCGTGGGTTAGTGTGAGCGTACGGGTTAGGATTAGGGGACGGGTGAGGGGAAGGCTTCGGGGAAGGGTTAGGGTTAGGGTTCGGGCTAGTGTTAGGGTTAGGGGAAGGGGACGGTTTAGGGTCCAGGTGAGGGTACAACAACGGTTTAGGGGGAGCGGACGTGTGAGGGCGCAGGTTAGTGTGAGCCTACAGGTTAGAATTAGGGGACGGGTGAGGAGAAGGCTTCGGGGAAGGGTAAGGCTTAGGGTTCGGGCTAGGGTTAGGGTTAGGGGACGGAGACTGATTAGGTTCCAGGTGAGGGTACGACAACGGTTTAGGGGGAGCGCACGTGTGAGGGCGTGGGTTAGTGTGAGCGTACGGGTTAGGATTAGGGGACGGGTGAGGGGAAGGCTTCGGGGAAGGGGTAGGGTTAGGGTTCGGGCTAGGGTTAGGGTTAGGGGACGGGGACTGTTTAGGTTCCAGGTGAGGGTACGACAACGGTTTAGGGGGAGCGTACGTGTGAGGGCGCGGGTTAGTGTGAGCGTACGGGTTAGGATTAGGGGACGGGTGAGCGGAAGGCTTCGAGGAAGTGTTAGGGTTAGGGTTCGGGCTTGGTTTAGGGTTAGGGGACGGGGACGGTATAGGGTCCAGGTGAGGGTACGACAACGGTTTAGGGGGAGCGTAAGTGTGAGCGCGCGGGTTAGTGTTAGCGTACGGGTTAGGATTAGGGGACGGGTGAGGGGAAGGCTTCGGGGAAGGGTTAGGGTTAGGGTTCGGGCTAGGGTTAGGGTTAGGGGACGGGGACGGATTAGGGTCCAGGTGAGGGTACGACTACGGTTTAGGGGGAGCGTACGTGTGAGGGCGCGGGTTAGTGTGGGCGTACGGGTTAGGATTATGTGACGGGTGAGGGGAAGGCTTCGGGGAAGGGGTAGGGTTAGGGTTCGGGCTAGGGTTAGGGTTAGGGGACGGGGACACTTTAGGGTCCAGTTGAGGGTACAACAACGGTTTAGGGGGAGCGTACGCGTGAGGGCGCGGGTTAGTGTGAGCGTACGGGTTAGGATTAGGGGACGGGTGAGGGGAAGGCTTCGGGGAAGTGTTAGGGTTAGGGTTCGGGCTAGGGTTAGGGTTAGGGGACGGGGACGGTTTAGGGTCCAGGTGAGGGTACGACAACGGTTTAGGGGGAGCGTACGTGTAAGGGCGTGGGTTAGTGTGGGCGTACGTGTTAAGATTAGGGGACGGGTGAGGGGAAGGCTTCGGGGAAGGGTTAGAGTTAGGGTTCGGGCTAGGGTTAGGGTTAGGGGACGGGGACGGTTTAGGGTTCAGGTGAGGGTACGACAACGGTTTAGGGGGAGCGTACGTGTGAGGGCGCGGGTTAGTGTGAGCGTACGGGTTAGGATTAGGGGACGGGTGAGCGGAAGGCTTCGAGGAAGTGTTAGGGTTAGGGTTCGGGCTTGGTTTAGGGTTAGGGGACGGTGACGGTTTAGGGTCCAGGTGAGGGTACGACAACGGTTTAGGGGGAGCGTACGTGTGAGCGCGCGGGTTAGTGTGAGCGTACGGGTTAGGATTAGGGGACGGGTGAGGGGAAGGCTTCGGGGAAGGGTTAGGGTTAGGGTTCGGGCTAGGGTTAGGGTTAGGGGACGGGGACGGATTAGTGTCCAGGTGAGGGTACGACAACGGTTTAGGGGCAGCGTACGTGTGAGGGCGCGGGTTAGTGTGAGCGTACGGGTTAGGATTAGGGTACGGGTGAGGTGAAGGCTTCGGGGAAGGGTTAGGGTTAGGGTTCGGGCTAGGGTTATGGTTAGGGGACGGGGACGGTTTAGGGTCCAGGAGAGGGTACGACAATGGTTTAGGGGGAGCGTACGTGTGAGGGCGCGGGTTAGTGTGAGCGTACGGGTTAGGATTAGGGGACGGGTGAGGGGAAAGCTTCGGGGAAGGGTTAGGGTTAGGGTTCGGGCTAGGGTTAGGGTTAGGGGACGGGGACAGTTTAGGGTCCAGGTGAGGGTATGACAACGGTTTAGGGGGAGCGTACGTGTGAGGGCGCGGGTTAGTGTGAGCGTACGGGTTAGGATTAGTGGACGGGTGAGGGGAAGGCTTCGGGGAAGGGTTAGGGTTTGGGTTTGGGCTAGGGTTAGGGTTAGGGGACGGGGACGGTTTAGGGTCCAGGTGAGGGTACGACAACGGTTTAGGAGGAGCGAACGTGTGAGGGTGCGGGTTAGTGTGAGCGTACGGGTTAGGATTAGGGGACGGGTGAGGGGAAGGCTTCGGGGAAGGGTTAGGTTTAGGGTTCGGGGTAGGGTTAGGGTTAGGGTACGGGGACTATTTAGGGTCCAGGTGAGGGTACGACAACGGTTTAGGAGGGGCGTACGTGTGAGGGTGCGGGTTAGTGTGAGCGTATTGGTTAGGATTAGGGGACGGGTGAGGGGAAGGCTTCGGGGAAGGGTTAGGGTTAGGGTTCGGGCTAGGGTTAGGGTTAGGGGACAGGGACGTTTTAGGGTCCAGGTGAGGGTACGACAACGGTTTAGGGGAATGTACGTGTGAGGGCGCGGGTTAGTGTGAGCATATGGGTTAGGATTAGGAGACGGGTGAGGGGAAGGCTTCGGGGAAGGGTTAGGGTTAGGGTTCGGGCTAGGGTAAGGCCTAGGGGACGGGGACGTTTTAGGGTCCAGGTGAGGGTACGACAACGGTTTAGGAGGAGCGAACGTGTGAGGGTGCGCGTTAGTGTGAGCGTACGGGTTAGGATTAGGGGACGGGTGAGGGGAAGGCTTCGGGGAAGGGTTAGGTTTAGGGTTCGGGGTAGGGTTAGGGTTAGGGTACGGGGACTATTTAGGGTCCAGGTGAGGGTACGACAACGGTTTAGGGGGAGCGTACGTGTGAGGGCGCGGGTTAGTGTGGGCGTACGGGTTTGGATTAGGGGACGGGTGAGGGGAAGGCTTCGGGGAAGGGTTAGGGTTAGGGTTCGGGCTAGGGTTAGGGTTAGGCGACGGGGACGGTTTAGGGTCCAGATGAGGGTACGACAACGGTTTAGGGGGAGTGTACGTGTGAGGGCGCGGGTTAGTGTGGGCGTACGGTTTAGGATTATGGGACGGGTGAGGGGAAGGCTTCGGGGAAGGGTTAGCGTTAGGGTTCGGGCTAGGGTTAGGGTTAGGGGACGGGGACGGTTTAGGGTCCAGGTGAGGGTACGACAACGGTTTAGGGGGAGCGTACATGTGAGGGCGCGGGTTAGTGTGAGCGTACGGGTTAGGATTAGGGGACGGGTGAGGGGAAGGCTTCGGGGAAGGGTTAGGGTTAGGGTTCGGGCTAGGGTTAGGGTTAGGGGACGGGGACGGATTAGGGTCCAGGTGAGGGTACGCCAACGGTTTAGGGGGAGCGTACGTGTGAGGGCGTGGGTTAGTGTGAGCATACGGGTTAGGATTAGGGTACGGGTGAGGGGAAGGCTCGGGGCAGGGTTAGGGTTAGGGTTCGGGCTAGGGTTAGGGTTAGGTGACAGGGACGGTTTAGGGTCCAGGTGAGGGTACGACAACGGTTTAGGGGGAGCGTACGTGTGAGGGCGCATGTTAGTGCGAGCGTACGGGTTAGGATTAGGGGACGGGTGAGGGGAAGGCTTCGGGGAAGGGTTAGGGTTAGGGTTCGTGCTAGGGTTAGGGTTAGGGGACGGGGACGGTTTAGGGTCCAGGTGAGGGTACGACAACGGTTTAGGGGGAGCGTACGTGTGCGGGCGTGGGTTAGTGTGAGCGTACGGGTTAGGATTAGGGGACGGGTGAGGGGAAGGCTTCGGGGAAGGCTAAGGGTTAGGGTTCGGGCTAGGGTTAGGGTTAGGGGATGGGGACGGTTTAGGGAACAGGTGAGGGTACGACAACGGTTTAGGGAGAGCGTACGTGTGAGGGCGCGGGTTAGTGTGAGCGTACGGCTTAGGATTAGGGGACGGGTGAGGGGAAGGCTTCGGGGAAGGGTTAGGGTTAGGGTTCGGGCTAGGGTTAGGGTTAGGGGACGGGGACGGTTTAGGGTTCAGGTGAGGGTACGACAACGGTTTAGGGGGAGCGTACGTGTGAGGGCGCGGGTTAGTGTGAGCGTACGGGTTAGGATTAGGGGACGGGTGAGTGGAAGGCTTCGAGGAAGTGTTAGGGTTAGGGTTCGGGCTTGGTTTAGGGTTAGGGGACGGGGACGGTTTAGGGTCCAGGTGAGGGTACGACAACGGTTTAGGGGGAGCGTACGTGTGAGCGCACGTGTTAGTGTGAGCGTACGGGTTAGGATTACGGGACGGGTGAGGGGAAGGCTTCGGGGAAGGGTTAGGGTTAGGGTTCGGGCTTGGTTTAGGGTTAGGGGACGGGGACGGTTTAGGGTCCAGGTGAGGGTACGACAACGGTTTAGGGGGAGCGTACGTGTGAGCGCACGTGTTAGTGTGAGCGTACGGGTTAGGATTACGGGACGGGTGAGGGGAAGGCTTCGGGGAAGGGTTAGGGTTAGGGTTCGGGCTAGGGTTAGGGTTAGGGGACGGGGACGGATTAGGGTCCAGGTGAGGGTACGACAACGGTTTAGGGGGAGCGTACGTGTGAGGGCGTGGGTTAGTGTGAGCGTACGGGTTAGGATTAGGGTACGGGTGAGGGGAAGGTTTCGGGGAAGGGTTAGGGTTAGGGTTCGGTCTAGGGTTAGGGTTAGGGTACGGGGACGGTTTAGGGTCCAGGAGAGGGTACGACAATGGTTTAGGGGGAGCGTACGTGTGAGCGCGTGGGTTAGTGTGAGCGTATGGGTTAGGATTAGGGGACGGGTGAGGGGAAGGCTTCGGGGAAGGGTTAGGGTTAGGGTTCGGGCTAGGGTTAGGGTTAGGGGATGGGGACGGTTTAGGGTCCAGGTGAGGGAACGACAATGGTTTAGGGGGAGCGTACGTGTGAGGGCGCGGGTTAGTGTGAGCGTACGGGTTAGGATTAGTGGACGGGTGAGGGGAAGGCTTCGGGGAAGGGTTAGGGTTAGGGTTCGGGCTAGGGTTAGGGTTAGGGGACGGGGACGGTTTAGGGTCCAGGTGAGGATACGACAACGGTTTAGGGGGAGCGTACGTGTGAGGGCGCGGGTTAGTGTGAGCGTACGGGTTAGGATTAGGGGACGGGTGAGGGGAAGGCTTCGGGGAAGGGTAAGGGTTAGGGTTCGGGCTAGGGTTAGGGTTAGGGGACGGGGACTGTTTAGGTTCCAGGTGAGGGTACGACAACGGTTTAGGGGGAGCGTACGTGTGAGGGCGTGGGTTAGTGTGAGCGTACGGGTTAGGATTAGGGGACGGGTGAGGGGAAGGCTTCGGGGAAGGGTTAGGGTTAGGGTTCGGGCTAGTGTTAGGGTTAGGGGAAGGGGACGGTTTAGGGTCCAGGTGAGGGTACAACAACGGTTTAGGGGGAGCGGACGTGTGAGGGCGCGGGTTAGTGTGAGCCTACAGGTTAGAATTAGGGGACGGGTGAGGAGAAGGCTTCGGGGAAGGGTAAGGCTTAGGGTTCGGGCTAGGGTTAGGGTTAGGGGACGGGGACTGATTAGGTTCCAGGTGAGGGTACGACAACGGTTTAGGGGGAGCGCACGTGTGAGGGCGTGGGTTAGTGTGAGCGTACGGGTTAGGATTAGGGGACGGGTGAGGGGAAGGCTTCGGGGAAGGGGTAGGGTTAGGGTTCGGGCTAGGGTTAGGGTTAGGGGACGGGGACTGTTTAGGTTCCAGGTGAGGGTACGACAACGGTTTAGGGGGAGCGTACGTGTGAGGGCGCGGGTTAGTGTGAGCGTACGGGTTAGGATTAGGGGACGGGTGAGCGGAAGGCTTCGAGGAAGTGTTAGGGTTAGGGTTCGGGCTTGGTTTAGGGTTAGGGGACGGGGACGGTATAGGGTCCAGGTGAGGGTACGACAACGGTTTAGGGGGAGCGTAAGTGTGAGCGCGCGGGTTAGTGTTAGCGTACGGGTTAGGATTAGGGGACGGGTGAGGGGAAGGCTTCGGGGAAGGGTTAGGGTTAGGGTTCGGGCTAGGGTTAGGGTTAGGGGACGGGGACGGATTAGGGTCCAGGTGAGGGTACGACTACGGTTTAGGGGCAGCGTACGTGTGAGGGCGCGGGTTAGTGTGGGCGTACGGGTTAGGATTATGTGACGGGTGAGGGGAAGGCTTCGGGGAAGGGGTAGGGTTAGGGTTCGGGCTAGGGTTAGGGTTAGGGGACGGGGACGGTTTAGGGTTCAGGTGAGGGTACGACAACGGTTTAGGGGGAGCGTACGTGTGAGGGCGCGGGTTAGTGTGAGCGTACGGGTTAGGATTAGGGGACGGGTGAGCGGAAGGCTTCGAGGAAGTGTTAGGGTTAGGGTTCGGGCTTGGTTTAGGGTTAGGGGACGGTGACGGTTTAGGGTCCAGGTGAGGGTACGACAACGGTTTAGGGGGAGCGTACGTGTGAGCGCGCGGGTTAGTGTGAGCGTACGGGTTAGGATTAGGGGACGGGTGAGGGGAAGGCTTCGGGGAAGGGTTAGTGTTAGGGTTCGGGCTAGGGTTAGGGTTAGGGGACGGGGACGGATTAGTGTCCAGGTGAGGGTACGACAACGGTTTAGGGGCAGCGTACGTGTGAGGGCGCGGGTTAGTGTGAGCGTACGGGTTAGGATTAGGGTACGGGTGAGGTGAAGGCTTCGGGGAAGGGTTAGGGTTAGGGTTCGGGCTAGGGTTAGGGTTAGGGGACGGGGACGGTTTAGGGTCCAGGAGAGGGTACGACAATGGTTTAGGGGGAGCGTACGTGTGAGGGCGCGGGTTAGTGTGAGCGTACGGGTTAGGATTAGGGGACGGGTGAGGGGAAAGCTTCGGGGAAGGGTTAGGGTTAGGGTTCGGGCTAGGGTTAGGGTTAGGGGACGGGGACAGTTTAGGGTCCAGGTGAGGGTATGACAACAGTTTAGGGGGAGCGTACGTGTGAGGGCGCGGGTTAGTGTGAGCGTACGGGTTAGGATTAGTGGACGGGTGAGGGGAAGGCTTTGGGGAAGGGTTAGGGTTAGGGTTTGGGCTAGGGTTAGGGTTAGGGGACGGGGACGGTTTAGGGTCCAGGTGAGGGTACGACAACGGTTTAGGAGGAGCGAACGTGTGAGGGTGCGGGTTAGTGTGAGCGTACGGGTTAGGATTAGGGGACGGGTGAGGGGAAGGCTTCGGGGAAGGGTTAGGTTTAGGGTTCGGGGTAGGGTTAGGGTTAGGGTACGGGGACTATTTAGGGTCCAGGTGAGGGTACGACAACGGTTTAGGGGGAGCGTACGTGTGAGGGCGCGTGTTAGTGTGGGCGTACGGGTTTGGATTAGGGGACGGGTGAGGGGAAGGCTTCGGGGAAGGGTTAGGGTTAGGGTTCGGGCTAGGGTTAGGGTTAGGCGACGGGGAATGTTTAGGGTCCAGATGAGGGTACGACAACGGTTTAGGGGGAGTGTACGTGTGAGGGCGCGGGTTAGTGTGGGCGTACGGTTTAGGATTATGGGACGGGTGAGGGGAAGGCTTCGGGGAAGTGTTAGCGTTAGGGTTCGGGCTAGGGTTAGGGTTAGGGGACGGGGACGGTTTAGGGTCCAGGTGAGGGTACGACAACGGTTTCGGGGGAGCGTACATGTGAGGGCGCGGGTTAGTGTGAGCGTACGGGTTAGGATTAGGGGACGGGTGAGGGGAAGGCTTCGGGGAAGGGTTAGGGTTAGGGTTCGGGCTAGGGTTAGGGTTAGGGGACGGGGACGGATTAGGGTCCAGGTGAGGGTACGACAACGGTTTAGGGGGAGCGTACGTGTGAGGGCGTGGGTTAGTGTGAGCGTACGGGTTAGGATTAGGGTACGGGTGAGGGGAAGGCTCGGGGCAGGGTTAGGGTTAGGGTTCGGGCTAGGGTTAGGGTTAGGTGACAGGGACGGTTTAGGGTCCAGGTGAGGGTACGACAACGGTTTAGGGGGAGCGTACGTGTGAGGGCGCGTGTTAGTGCGAGCGTACGGGTTAGGATTAGGGGACGGGTGAGGGGAAGGCTTCGGGGAAGGGTTAGGGTTAGGGTTCGGGCTAGGGTTAGGGTTAGGGGACGGGGACGGTTTAGGGTCCAGGTGAGGGTACGACAACGGTTTAGGGGGAGCGTACGTGTGAGGGCGCGGGTTAGTGTGAGCGTACGGGTTAGGATTAGGGGACGGGTGAGAGGAAGGCTTCGGGGAAGGGTTAGGGTTAGGGTTCGGGCTAGGGTTAGGGTTACGGGACGGGGACGGTTTAGGGTCCAGGTGAGGGTACGACAACGGTTTAGGGGGAGCGTACGTGTGCGGGCGTGGGTTAGTGTGAGCGTACGGGTTAGGATTAGGGGACGGGTGAGGGGAAGGCTTCGGGGAAGGCTAAGGGTTAGGGTTCGGGCTAGGGTTAGGGTTAGGGGATGGGGACGGTTTAGGGTCCAGGTGAGGGTACGACAACGGTTTAGGGAGAGCGTACGTGTGAGGGCGCGGGTTAGTGTGAGCGTACGGCTTAGGATTAGGGGACGGGTGAGGGGAAGGCTTCGGGGAAGGGTTAGGGTTAGGGTTCGGGCTAGGGTTAGGGTTAGGGGACGGGGACGGTTTAGGGTTCAGGTGAGGGTACGACAACGGTTTAGGGGGAGCGTACGTGTGAGGGCGCGGGTTAGTGTGAGCGTACGGGTTAGGATTAGGGGACGGGTGAGCGGAAGGCTTCGAGGAAGTGTTAGGGTTAGGGTTCGGGCTTGGTTTAGGGTTAGGGGACGGGGACGGTTTAGGGTCCAGGTGAGGGTACGACAACGGTTTAGGGGGAGCGTACGTGTGAGCGCACGTGTTAGTGTGAGCGTACGGGTTAGGATTACGGGACGGGTGAGGGTAAGGCTTCGGGGAAGGGTTAGGGTTAGGGTTCGGGCTTGGTTTAGGGTTAGGGGACGGGGACGGTTTAGGGTCCAGGTGAGGGTACGACAACGGTTTAGGGGGAGCGTACGTGTGAGCGCACGTGTTAGTGTGAGCGTACGGGTTAGGATTACGGGACGGGTGAGGGGAAGGCTTCGGGGAAGGGTTAGGGTTAGGGTTCGGGCTAGGGTTAGGGTTAGGGGACGGGGACGGATTAGGGTCCAGGTGAGGGTACGACAACGGTTTAGGGGGAGCGTACGTGTGAGGGCGTGGGTTAGTGTGAGCGTACGGGTTAGGATTAGGGTACGTGTGAGGGGAAGGCTTCGGGGAAGGGTTAGGGTTAGGGTTCGGGCTAGGGTTAGGGTTAGGGTACGGGGACGGTTTAGGGTCCAGGAGAGGGTACGACAATGGTTTAGGGGGAGCGTACGTGTGAGGGCGCGGGTTAGTGTGAGCGTACGGGTTAGGATTAGGGGACGGGTGAGGGGAAGGCTTCGGGGAAGGGTAAGGGTTAGGGTTCGGGCTAGGGTTAGGGTTAGGGGACGGGGACTGTTTAGGTTCCAGGTGAGGGTACGACAACGGTTTAGGGGGAGTGTACGTGTGAGGGCGTGGGTTAGTGTGAGCGTACGGGTTAGGATTAGGGGACGGGTGAGGGGAAGGCTTCGGGGAAGGGTTAGGGTTAGGGTTCGGGCTAGTGTTAGGGTTTGGGGAAGGGGACGGTTTAGGGTCCAGGTGAGGGTACAACAACGGTTTAGGGGGAGCGGACGTGTGAGGGCGCGGGTTAGTGTGAGCCTACAGGTTAGGATTAGGGGACGGGTGAGGAGAAGGCTTCGGGGAAGGGTAAGGCTTAGGGATCTGGCTAAGGTTAGGGTTAGGGGACGGGGACTGTTTAGGTTCCAGGTGAGGGTACGACAACGGTTTAGGGGGAGCGCACGTGTGAGGGCGTGGGTTAGTGTGAGCGTACGGGTTAGGATTAGGGGACGGGTGAGGGGAAGGCTTCGGGGAAGGGTTAGGGTTAGGGTTCGGGCTAGGGTTAGGGTTAGGGGACGGGGACTGTTTAGGTTCCAGGTGAGTGTACGACAACGGTTTAGGGGGAGCGTACGTGTGAGGGCGCGGGTTAGTGTGAGCGTACGGGTTAGGATTAGGGGACGGGTGAGCGGAAGGCTTCGAGGAAGTGTTAGGGTTAGGGTTCGAGCTTGGTTTAGGGTTAGGGGACGGGGACGGTTTAGGGTCCAGGTGATGGTACGACAACGGTTTAGGGGGAGCGTAAGTGTGAGCGCGCGGGTTAGTGTTAGCGTACGGGTTAGGATTAGGGGACGGGTGAGGGGAAGGCTTCGGGGAAGGGTTAGGGTTAGAGTTCGGGCTAGGGTTAGGGTTAGGGGACGGGGACGGATTACGGTCCAGGTGAGGGTACGACAATGGTTTAGGGGGAGCGTACGTGTGAGGGCGCGGGTTAGTGTGAGCCTACGGGTTAGGATTAGGGGACGGGTGAGGGGAAGGCTTCGGGGAAGGGTTAGGGTTAGGGTTCGGGCTAGGGTTAGGGTTAGGGGACGGGGACGGTTTATGGTCCAGTTGAGGGTATGACAACGGTTTAGGGGCAGCGTACGTGTGAGGGCGCGGGTTAGTGTGAGCGTACGGGTTAGGATTAGGGGACGGGTGAGGGGAAGGCTTCGGGGATGGGTTAGGGTTAGGGTTCGGGCTAGGGTTAGGGTTAGGGGACGGGGACGGTTTAGGGTTCAGGTGAGGGTACGACAACGGTTTAGGGGGAGCGTACGCGTGAGGGCGTGGGTTAGTGTGAGCGTACGGGTTAGGATTAGGGGACGGGTGAGGGGAAGGCTTCGGGGAAGGGTTAGCGTTAGGGTTCGGGCTTGGTTTAGGGTTAGGGGACGGGGACGGTTTAGGGTCCAGGTGAGGGTATGACAACGGTTTAGGGGGAGCGTACGTGTGAGTGCGCGGGTTAGTGTGAGCGTACGGGTTAGGATTAGGGGACGGTTGCGGGGAAGGCTTCGGGGAAGGGTTAGGGTTAGGGTTCGGGCTAGGGTTAGGGTTAGGGGACGGGGACGGATTAGGGTCCAAGTGAGGGTACGACAACGGTTTAGGGGGAGCGTACGTGTGAGGGCGTGGGTTAGTGTGAGCGTACGGGTTAGGATTAGGGGACGGGTGAGGGGAAGGCTTCGGGGAAGGGTTAGGGTTAGGGTTCGGGCTAGGGTTAGGGTTAGGGGACGGGGACGGTTTAGGGTCCAGGAGAGGGTACGACAATGGTTTAGGGGGAGCATACGTGTGAGGGCGTGGGTTAGTGTGAGCGTACGGGTTAGGATTAGGGGACGGGTGAGGGGAAGGCTTCGGGGAAGGGTTAGGGTTAGGGTTCGGGCTAGGGTTAGGGTTAGGGGATGGGGACGGTTTAGGGTCCAGGTGAGGGTACGGCAACGGTTTAGGGGGAGCGTACGTATGAGGGCGCGGGTTAGTGTGAGCGTACGGGTTAGGATTAGTGGACGGGTGAGGGGAAGGCTTCGGGGAAGGGTTAGGGTTAGGGTTCGGGCTAGGGTTAGGGTTAGGGGACGGGGACGGTTTAGGGTCCAGGTGAGGGTACGACAACGGTTTAGGGGGAGCGTACGTGTGAGGGCGCGGGTTAGTGTGAGCGTACGGGTTAGGATTAGGGGACGGGTGACGGGAAGGCTTCGGGGAAGGGTAAGGCTTAGGGTTCGGGCTAGGGTTAGGGTTAGGGGACGGGGACTGTTTAGGGTCCAGGTGAGGGTACGACAACGGTTTAGGGGGAGCGTACGTGTGAGGGCGTGTGTTAGTGTGAGCGTACGGGTTAGGATTAGGGGACGGGTGAGGGGAAGGCTTCGGGGAAGGGTTAGGGTTAGGGTTCGGGCTAGGGTTAGGGTTAGGGGACGGGGACGGTTTAGGGTCCATGTGAGGGTACGACAACGGTTTAGGGGGAGCGTACGTGTGAGGGCGCGGGTTAGTGTGAGCGTACGGGTTAGGATTAGGGGACGGGTGAGGGGAAGGCTTCGGGGAAGGGTTAGGGTTAGGGTTCGGGCTAGGGTTAGGGTTAGGGGACGGGGACGGTTTAAGGTCCAGGTGAGGGTACGACAACGGTTTAGGGGGAGCGTACGTGTGAGGGCGCGGGTTAGTGTGAGCGTACGGGTTAGGATTAGGGGACGGGTGAAGGGAAGGCTTCGGGGAAGGTTAAGGCTTAGGGTTCGGGCTAGGGTTAGGGTTAGGGGATGGGGACTGTTTAGGGTCCAGGTGAGGGTACGACAACGGTTTAGGGGGAGCGTACGTGTGAGGGCGTGGGTTAGTGTGAGCGTACGGGTTAGGATTAGGGGACGGGTGAGGGGAAGGCTTCGGGGAAGGGTTAGGGTTAGGGTTCGGGCTAGGGTTAGGGTTAGGGGACGGGGACTGTTTAAGGTCCAGGTGAGGGTACGACAACGGTTTAGGGGGAGCATACGTGTGAGGGCGTGGGTTAGTGTGAGCGTACGGGTTAGGATTAGGGGACGGGTGAGGGGAAGGCTTCGGGGAAGGGTTAGGGTTAGGGTTCGGGCTACGGTTAGGGTTAGGGGATGGGGACTCTTTAGGGTCCAGGTGAGGGTACGACAATGGTTTAGGGGGAGCGTACGTGTGAGGGCGCGGGATAGTGTGAGGCTACAGGTTAGGATTAGGGGACGGGTGAGGGGAAGGCTTCGGGGAAGTGTTAGGGTGAGGGTTCGGGCTAGGGTTAGTGTTAGGGGACGGGGACGGTTTAGGGTCCAGGTGAGGGTATGACAACGGTTTAGGGGGAGCGTACGTGTGAGGGCGCGGGTTAGTGTGAGCGTACGGGTTAGGATTAGGGGACGGGTGAGGGGAAGGCTTCGGGGAAGGGTTAAGGTTAGGGTTCGGGCTAGGGTTAGGGTTAGGGGACGGGGACGGTTTAGGGTCCAGGTGAGGGTACGATAACGGTTTAGGAGGAGCGTACGTGTGAGGGCGCGGGTTAGTGTGAGCGTACGGTTTAGGATTAGGGGAAGGGTGAGGGGAAGGTTTCGAGGAAGGGTTAGGTTTAGGGTTCGGGCTAGGGTTAGGGTAAGGGGTCGGGGACGGTTTAGGGTCCAGGTGAGGGTACGACAACGGTTTAGGAGGGGCGTACGTGTGAGGGCGCGGGTTAGTGTGAGCGTATTGGTTAGGATTAGGGGACGGGTGAGGGGAAGGCTTCGGGGAAGGGTTAGGGTTAGGGTTCGGGCTAGGGTTAGGTTTAGGGGACAGGGACGTTTTAGGGTCCAGGTGAGGGTACGACAACGGTTTAGGGGGAATGTACGTGTGAGGGCGCGGGTTAGTGTGAGCATATGGGTTAGGATTAGGAGACGGGTGAGGGGAAGGCTTCGGGGACGGGTTAGGGTTAGGGTTCGGGCTAGGGTAAGGCTTAGGGGACGGGGACGTTTTAGGGTCCAGGTGAGGGTACGACAACAGTTTCGGTGGAGCGAACGTGCGAGGGCGCGGGTTAGTGTGAGCGTATGGGTAAGGATTAGGGGACGGGTTAGGGGAAGGCTTCGGGGAAGTGTTAGAGTTAGGGTTCGGGCTAGGGTTAGGGTTAGGGGACGGGGACTGTTTAGGGTCCAGGTGAGGGTACGACAACGGTTTAGGGGGAGCGTACGTGTGAGGGCACGGGTTAGTGTGAGCGTACGGGTTAGGATTAGGGGACGGGTGAGGGGAAAGCTTCGGGGAAGGTTTATGGTTAGGGTTCGGGCTAGGGTTAGGGTTAGGGGACGGGGACGGTTTAGGGTACAGGTGAGGGTATGACAACGGTTTAGGGGGAGTGTACGTGTGAGGGCGCGGGTTAGTGTGGGCGTACGGGTTAGGATTATGGGACGGGTGAGGGGAAGGCTTCGGGGAAGGGTTAGGGTTAGGGTTCGGGCTAGGGTTAGGGATAGGGGACGGGGACGGTTTAGGGTCCAGGTGAGGGTACGACAACGGTTTAGGGGGAGCGTACATGTGAGGGCGCGGGTTAGTGTGAGAGTACGGGTTAGGATTAGGGGACGGGTGAGGGGAAGGCTTCGGGGAAGTGTTAGGGTTAGGGTTCGGGCTAGGGTTAGCGTTAGGGAACGGGGACGGTTTAGGGTCCAGGTGAGGGTACGACAACGGTTTAGGGGGAGCGTACGTGCGAGGGCGCGGGTTAGTGTGAGCGTACGGGTTAGGATTAGGGGACGGGTGAGGGGAAAGCTTCGGGGAAGGGTTAGGGTTAGGGTTCGGGCTAGGGTTAGGGTTAGGGGACGGGGACGGTTTAGGGTACAGGTGAGGGTACGACAACGGTTTAGGGGGAGTGTACGTGTGAGGGCGCGGGTTAGTGTGGGCGTACGGGTTAGGATTATGGGACGGGTGAGGGGAAGGCTTCGGGGAAGGTTTAGGGTTAGGGTTCGGGATATTGTTAGGGTTAGGGGACGGGGACGGTTTAGGGTCCCGGTGAAGGTACGAGAACAGTTTAGGGGGAGCTTACGTGTGAGGGCGCGGGTTAGTGTGAGCGTACGGGTTAGGATTAGGGGACGGGTGAGGGGAAGGCTTCGGGTAAGGGTTAGGGTTAGAGTTCGGGCTAGGGTTAGGGTTAGGGGACGGGGACGGTTTAGGGTCCAGGTGAGGGTATGACAACGGTTTAGGGGGAGCGTACGTGTGAGTGCGCGGGTTAGTGTGAGCGTACGGGTTAGGATTAGGGGACGGTTGAGGGGAAGGCTTCGGGGAAGGGTTAGGGTTAGGGTTCGGGCTAGGGTTAGGGTTAGGGGACGGGGACGGATTAGGGTCCAAGTGAGGGTACGACAACGGTTTAGGGGGAGCGTACGTGTGAGGGCGTGGGTTAGTGTGAGCGTACGGGTTAGGATTAGGGGACGGGTGAGGGGAAGGCTTCGGGGAAGGGTTAGGGTTAGGGTTCGGGCTAGGGTTAGGGTTAGGGGACGGGGACGGTTTAGGGTCCAGGAGAGGGTACGACAATGGTTTAGGGGGAGCATACGTGTGAGGGCGTGGGTTAGTGTGAGCGTACGGGTTAGGATTAGGGGACGGGTGAGGGGAAGGCTTCGGGGAAGGGTTAGGGTTAGGGTTCGGGCTAGGGTTAGGGTTAGGGGACGGGGACGGTTTAGGGTCCAGGTGAGGGTACGACAACGGTTTAGGGGGAGCGTACGTGTGAGGGCGCGGGTTAGTGTGAGCGTACGGGTTAGGATTAGGGCACGGGTGAGGGGAAGGCTTCGGGGAAGGGTTAGGGTTAGGGTTCGGGCTAGGGTTAGGGTTAGGGGACGGGGACGGTTTAAGGTCCAGGTGAGGGTACGACAACGGTTTAGGGGGAGCGTACGTGTGAGGGCGTGGGTTAGTGTGAGCGTACGGGTTAGGATTAGGGGACGGGTGAAGGGAAGGCTTCGGGGAAGGTTAAGGCTTAGGGTTCGGGCTAGGGTTAGGGTTAGGGGATGGGGACTGTTTAGGGTCCAGGTGAGGGTACGACAACGGTTTAGGGGGAGCGTACGTGTGAGGGCGTGGGTTAGTGTGAGCGTACGGGTTAGGATTAGGGGACGGGTGAGGGGAAGGCTTCGGGGAAGGGTTAGGGTTAGGGTTCGGGCTAGGGTTAGGGTTAGGGGACGGGGACTGTTTAAGGTCCAGGTGAGGGTACGACAACGGTTTAGGGGGAGCATACGTGTGAGGGCGTGGGTTAGTGTGAGCATACGGGTTAGGATTAGGGGACGGGTGAGGGGAAGGCTTCGGGGAAGGGTTAGGGTTAGGGTTCGGGCTACGGTTAGGGTTAGGGGATGGGGACTCTTTAGGGTCCAGGTGAGGGTACGACAATGGTTTAGGGGGAGCGTACGTGTGAGGGCGCGGGATAGTGTGAGGCTACAGGTTAGGATTAGGGGACGGGTGAGGGGAAGGCTTCGGGGAAGTGTTAGGGTTAGGGTTCGGGCTAGGGTTAGTGTTAGGGGACTGGGACGGTTTAGGGTCCAGGTGAGGGTATGACAACGGTTTAGGGGGAGCGTACGTGTGAGGGCGCGGGTTAGTGTGAGCGTACGGGTTAGGATTAGGGGACGGGTGAGGGGAAGGCTTCGGGGAAGGGTTAAGGTTAGGGTTCGGGCTAGGGTTAGGGTTAGGGGACGGGGACGGTTTAGGGTCCAGGTGAGGGTACGATAACGGTTTAGGAGGAGCGTACGTGTGAGGGCGCGGGTTAGTGTGAGCGTACGGGTTAGGATTAGGGGAAGGGTGAGGGGAAGGCTTCGAGGAAGGGTTAGGTTTAGGGTTCGGGCTAGGGTTAGGGTAAGGGGTCGGGGACGGTTTAGGGTCCAGGTGAGGGTACGACAACGGTTTAGCAGGGGCGTACGTGTGAGGGCGCGGGTTAGTGTGAGCGTATTGGTTAGGATTAGGGGACGGGTGAGGGGAAGGCTTCGGGGAAGGGTTAGGGTTAGGGTTCGGGCTAGGGTTAGGGTTAGGGGACAGGGACGTTTTAGGGTCCAGGTGAGGGTACGACAACGGTTTAGGGGAATGTACGTGTGAGGGCGCGGGTTAGTGTGAGCATATGGGTTAGGATTAGGAGACGGGTGAGGGGAAGGCTTCGGGGAAGTGTTAGGGTTAGGGTTCGGCCTAGGGTAAGGCCTAGGGGACGGGGACGTTTTAGGGTCCAGGTGAGGGTACGACAACAGTTTCGGTGGAGCGAACGTGCGAGGGCGCGGGTTAGTGTGAGCGTATGTGTAAGGATTAGGGGACGGGTTAGGGGAAGGCTTCGGGGAAGTGTTAGAGTTAGGGTTCGGGCTAGGGTTAGGGTTAGGGGACGGGGACTTTTTAGGGTCCAGGTGAGGGTACGACAACGGTTTAGGGGGAGCGTACGTGTGAGGGCGCGGGTTAGTGTGAGCGTACGGGTTAGGATTAGGGGACGGGTGAGGGGAAAGCTTCGGGGAAGGGTTAGGGTTAGGGTTCGGGCTAGGGTTAGGGTTAGGGGACGGGGACGGTTTAGGGTACAGGTGAGGGTATGACAACGGTTTAGGGCGAGTGTAGGTGTGAGGGCGCGGGTTAGTGTCGGCGTACGGGTTAGGATTATGGGACGGGTGAGGGGAAGGCTTCGGGGAAGGGTTAGGGTTAGGGTTCGGGCTAGGGTTAGGGTTAGGGGACGGGGATGGTTTAGGGTCCAGGTGAGGGTACGACAACGGTTTAGGTGGAGCGTACGTGTGAGGGCGCGGGTTAGTGTGAGCCTACGGGTTAGGATTAGGGGATGGGTGAGGGGAAGGCTTCGGGAAAGGGTAAGGCTTAGGGTTCGGGCTAGGGTTAGGGTTAGGGGATGGGGACTGTTTAGGGTCCAGGTGAGGGTACGACAACGGTTTAGGGGGAGCGTACGTGTGAGCGCGCGGGTTAGTGTGAGCGTACGGGTTAGGATTAGGGGACGGGTGAGGGGAAGGCTTCGGGGAAGGGTTAGGGTTAGGGTTCGGGCTAGGGTTAGGGTTAGGGGACGGGGACGGATTAGTGTCCAGGTGAGGGTACGACAACGGTTTAGGGGCAGCGTACGTGTGAGGGCGCGGGTTAGTGTGAGCGTACGGGTTAGGATTAGGGTACGGGTGAGGTGAAGGCTTCGGGGAAGGGTTAGGGTTAGGGTTCGGGCTAGGGTTAGGGTTAGGGGACGGGGACGGTTTAGGGTCCAGGAGAGGGTACGACAATGGTTTAGGGGGAGCGTACGTGTGAGGGCGCGGGTTAGTGTGAGCGTACGGGTTAGGATTAGGGGACGGGTGAGGGGAAAGCTTCGGGGAAGGGTTAGGGTTAGGGTTCGGGCTAGGGTTAGGGTTAGGGGACGGGGACGGTTTAGGGTCCAGGTGAGGGTATGACAACGGTTTAGGGGGAGCGTACGTGTGAGGGCGCGGGTTAGTGTGAGCGTACGGGTTAGGATTAGTGGACGGGTGAGGGGAAGGCTTCGGGGAAGTGTTAGGGTTAGGGTTTGGGCTAGGGTTAGGGTTAGGGGACGGGGACGGTTTAGGGTCCAGGTGAGGGTACGACAACGGTTTAGGAGGAGCGAACGTGTGAGGGTGCGGGTTAGTGTGAGCGTACGGGTTAGGATTAGGGGACGGGTGAGGGGAAGGCTTCGGGGAAGGGTTAGGTTTAGGGTTCGGGGTAGGGTTAGGGTTAGGGTACGGGGACTATTTAGGGTCCAGGTGAGGGTACGACAACGGTTTAGGGGGAGCGTACGTGTGAGGGCGCGGGTTAGTGTGGGCGTACGTGTTTGGATTAGGGGACGGGTGAGGGGAAGGCTTCGGGGAAGGGTTAGGGTTAGGGTTCGGGCTAGGGTTAGGGTTAGGCGACGGGGACGGTTTAGGGTCCAGATGAGGGTACGACAACGGTTTAGGGGGAGTGTACGTGTGAGGGCGCGGGTTAGTGTGCGCGTACGGTTTAGGATTATGGGACGGGTGAGGGGAAGGCTTCGGGGAAGGGTTAGCGTTAGGGTTCGGGCTAGGGTTAGGGTTAGGGGACGGGGACGGTTTAGGGTCCAGGTGAGGGTACGACAACGGTTTAGGGGGAGCGTACATGTGAGGGCGCGGGTTAGTGTGAGCGTACGGGTTAGGATTAGGGGACGGGTGAGGGGAAGGCTTCGGGGAAGGTTTAGGGTTAGGGTTCGGGCTAGGGTTAGGGTTAGGGGACGGGGACGGATTAGGGTCCAGGTGAGGGTACGACAACGGTTTAGGGGGAGCGTACGTGTGAGGGCGTGGGTTAGTGTGAGCATACGGGTTAGGATTAGGGTACGGGTGAGGGGAAGGCTCGGGGCAGGGTTAGGGTTAGGGTTCGGGCTAGGGTTAGGGTTAGGTGACAGGGACGGTTTAGGGTCCAGGTGAGGGTACGACAACGGTTTAGGGGGAGCGTACGTGTGAGGGCGCATGTTAGTGCGAGCGTACGGTTTAGGATTAGGGGACGGGTGAGGCGAAGGCTTCGGGGAAGGGTTAGGGTTAGGGTTCGTGCTAGGGTTAGGGTTAGGGGACGGGGACGGTTTAGGGTCCAGGTGAGGGTACGACAACGGTTTAGGGGGAGCGTACGTGTGAGGGCGCGGGTTAGTGTGAGCGTACGGGTTACGATTAGGGGACGGGTGAGAGGAAGGCTTCGGGGAAGGGTTAGGGTTAGGGTTCGGGCTAGGGTTAGGGTTAGGGGACGGGGACGGTTTAGGGTCCAGGTGAGGGTACGACAACGGTTTAGGGGGAGCGTACGTGTGCGGGCGTGGGTTAGTGTGAGCGTACGGGTTAGGATTAGGGGACGGGTGAGGGGAAGGCTTCGGGGAAGGCTAAGGGTTAGGGTTCGGGCTAGGGTTAGGGTTAGGGGATGGGGACGGTTTAGGGAACAGGTGAGGGTACGACAACGGTTTAGGGAGAGCGTACGTGTGAGGGCGCGGGTTAGTGTGAGCGTACGGCTTAGGATTAGGGGACGGGTGAGGGGAAGGCTTCGGGGAAGGGTTAGGGTTAGGGTTCGGGCTAGGGTTAGGGTTAGGGGACGGGGACGGTTTAGGGTTCAGGTGAGGGTACGACAACGGTTTAGGGGAAGCGTACGTGTGAGGGCGCGGGTTAGTGTGAGCGTACGGGTTAGGATTAGGGGACGGGTGAGCGGAAGGCTTCGAGGAAGTGTTAGGGTTAGGGTTCGGGCTTGGTTTAGGGTTAGGGGACGGGGACGGTTTAGGGTCCAGGTGAGGGTACGACAACGGTTTAGGGGGAGCGTACGTGTGAGCGCACGTGTTAGTGTGAGCGTACGGGTTAGGATTACGGGACGGGTGAGGGGAAGGCTTCGGGGAAGGGTTAGGGTTAGGGTTCGGGCTTGGTTTAGGGTTAGGGGACGGGGACGGTTTAGGGTCCAGGTGAGGGTACGACAACGGTTTAGGGGGAGCGTACGTGTGAGCGCACGTGTTAGTGTGAGCGTACGGGTTAGGATTACGGGACGGGTGAGGGGAAGGCTTCGGGGAAGGGTTAGGGTTAGGGTTCGGGCTAGGGTTAGGGTTAGGGGACGGGGACGGATTAGGGTCCAGGTGAGGGTACGACAACGGTTTAGGGGGAGCGTACGTGTGAGGGCGTGGGTTAGTGTGAGCGTACGGGTTAGGATTAGGGTACGGGTGAGGGGAAGGCTTCGGGGAAGGGTTAGGGTTAGGGTTCGGGCTAGGGTTAGGGTTAGGGTACGGGGACGGTTTAGGGTCCAGGAGAGGGTACGACAATGGTTTAGGGGGACCGTACGTGTGAGCGCGTGCGTTAGTGTGAGCGTATGGGTTAGGATTAGGGGACGGGTGAGGGGAAGGCTTCGGGGAAGGGTTAGGGTTAGGGTTCGGGCTAGGGTTAGGGTTAGGGGATGGGGACGGTTTAGGGTCCAGGTGAGGGAACGACAATGGTTTAGGGGGAGCGTACGTGTGAGGGCGCGGGTTAGTGTGAGCGTACGGGTTAGGATTAGTGGACGGGTGAGGGGAAGGCTTCGGGGAAGGGTTAGGGTTAGGGTTCGGGCTAGGGTTAGGGTTAGGGGACGGGGACGGTTTAGGGTCCAGGTGAGGATACGACAACGGTTTAGGGGGAGCGTACGTGTGAGGGCGCGGGTTAGTGTGAGCGTACGGGTTAGGATTAGGGGACGGGTGAGGGGAAGGCTTCGGGGAAGTGTAAGGGTTAGGGTTCGGGCTAGGGTTAGGGTTAGGGGACGGGGACTGTTTAGGTTCCAGGTGAGGGTACGACAACGGTTTAGGGGGAGCGTACGTGTGAGGGCGTGGGTTAGTGTGAGCGTACGGGTTAGGATTAGGGGACGGGTGAGGGGAAGGCTTCGGGGAAGGGTTAGGGTTAGGGTTCGGGCTAGTGTTAGGGTTAGGGGAAGGGGACGGTTTAGGGTCCAGTTGAGGGTACAACAACGGTTTAGGGGGAGCGGACGTGTGAGGGCGCGGGTTAGTGTGAGCCTACAGGTTAGAATTAGGGGACGGGTGAGGAGAAGGCTTCGGGGAAGGGTAAGGCTTAGGGTTCGGGCTAGGGTTAGGGTTAGGGGACGGGGACTGTTTAGGTTCCAGGTGAGGGTACGACAACGGTTTAGGGGGAGCGCACGTGTGAGGGCGTGGGTTAGTGTGAGCGTACGGGTTAGGATTAGGGGACGGGTGAGGGGAAGGCTTCGGGGAAGGGTTAGGGTTAGGGTTCGTGCTAGGGTTAGGGTTAGGGGACGGGGACTGTTTAGGTTCCAGGTGAGGGTACGACAACGGTTTAGGGGGAGCGTACGTGTGAGGGCGCGGGTTAGTGTGAGCGTACGGGTTAGGATTAGGGGACGGGTGAGCGGAAGGCTTCGAGGAAGTGTTAGGGTTAGGGTTCGGGCTTGGTTTAGGGTTAGGGGACGGGGACGGTATAGGGTCCAGGTGAGGGTACGACAACGGTTTAGGGGGAGCGTAAGTGTGAGCGCGCGGGTTAGTGTTAGCGTACGGGTTAGGATTAGGGGACGGGTGAGGGGAAGGCTTCGGGGAAGGGTTAGGGTTAGGGTTCGGGCTAGGGTTAGGGTTAGGGGACGGGGACGGATTAGGGTCCAGGTGAGGGTACGACAACGGTTTAGGGGGAGCGTACGTGTGAGGGCGTGGGTTAGTGTGAGCGTACGGGTTAGGATTAGGGGACGGGTGAGGGGAAGGCTTCGCGGAAGGGTTAGGGTTAGGGTTCGGGCTAGGGTTAGGGTTAGGGGACGGAGACGGTTTAGGGTCCAGGAGAGGGTACGACAATGGTTTAGGGGGAGCTTACGTGTGAGGGCGCGGGTTAGTGTGAGCGTACGGGTTAGGATTATGGGACGGGTGAGGGGAAAGCTTCGGGGAAGGGTTAGGGTTAGGGTTCGGGCTAGGGTTAGGGTTAGGGGATGGGGACGGTATAGGGTCCAGGTGAGGGTACGACAACGGTTTAGGGGGAGCGTACGTATGAGGGCGCGGGTTAGTGTGAGCGTACGGGTTAGGATTAGTGGACGGGTGAGGGGAAGGCTTCGGGGAAGGGTTAGGGTTAGGGTTCGGGCTAGGGTTAGGGTTAGGGGACGGGGACGGTTTAGGGTCCAGGTGAGGGTACGACAACGGTTTAGGGGGAGCGTACGTGTGAGGGCGCGGGTTAGTGTGAGCGTACGGGTTAGGATTAGGGGACGGGTGACGGGAAGGCTTCGGGGAAGGGTAAGGCTTAGGGTTCGGGCTAGGGTTAGGGTTAGGGGACGGGGACTGTTTAGGGTCCAGGTGAGGGTACGACAACGGTTTAGGGGGAGCGTACGTGTGAGGGCGTGTGTTATTGTGAGCGTACGGGTTAGGATTAGGGGACGGGTGAGGGGAAGGCTTCGGGGAAGGGTTAGGGTTAGGGTTCGGGCTAGGGTTAGGGTTAGGGGACGGGGACGGTTTAGGGTCCAGGTGAGGGTACGACAACGGTTTAGGGGGAACGTACGTGTGAGGGCGCGGGTTAGTGTGAGCGTACGGGTTAGGATTAGGGGACGGGTGAGAGGAAGGCTTCGGGGAAGGGTTAAGGTTAGGGTTCGGGCTAGGGTTAGGGTTAGGGGACGGGGACGGTTTAGGGTCCAGGTGAGGGTACGATAACGGTTTAGGAGGAGCGTACGTGTGAGGGCGCGGGTTAGTGTGAGCGTACGGGTTAGGATTAGTGGACGGGTGAGGGGAAGGCTTCGGGGAAGGGTTAGGGTTAGGGTTCGGGCTAGGGTTAGGGTTAGGGGACGGGGACTGTTTAGGGTCCAGGTGAGGGTACGACAACAGTTTAGGGGTAGCATACGTGTGAGGGCGTGGGTTAGTGTGAGCGTACGGGTTAGGATTATGGGACGGGTGAGGGGAAGGCTTCGGGGAAGAGTTAGGCTTAGGGTTCGGGCTAGGGTTAGGGTTAGGGGACGGGGACTGTTTAGGGTCCAGGTGAGGGTACGACTACGGTTTAGGGGGAGCGTACGTGTGAAAGCGCGGGTTAGTGTGAGCGTACGGGTTAGGATTAGGGGACGGGTGAGGGGAAGGCTTCGGGGAAGAGTTAGGTTTAGGGTTCGGGCTAGGGTTAGGGTAAGGGGTCGGGGACGGTTTAGGGTCCAGGTGAGGGTACGACAACAGTTTCGGTGGAGCGAACGTGCGAGGGCGCAGGTTAGTGTGAGCGTATGGGTTAGGATTAGGGGACGGTTTAGGGGAAGGCTTCGGGGAAGTGTTAGAGTTAGGGTTCGGGCTAGGGTTAGGGTTAGGGGACGGGGACGGTTTAGGGTCCAGGTGAGGGTACGACTACGGTTTAGGGGGAGCGTACGTGTGAGGGCGTGGGTTAGTGTGAGCGTACAGGTTAGGATTAGGGGACGGGTGAGGGGAAGGCTTCGGGGAAGGGTTAGGGTTAGGGTTCGGGCTAGGGTTAGGGTTAGGGGACGGGGACGGTTTAGGGTCCAGGTGAGGGTACGACAACGGTTTAGGGGGAGCGTACGTGTGAGGGCGCGGGTTAGTGTGAGCCTACGGGTTAGGATTAGGGGATGGGTGAGGGGAAGGCTTCGGGGAAGGGTAAGGCTTAGGGTTCGGTCTAGGGTTAGGGTTAGGGGATGGGGACTGTTTAGGGTCCAGGTGAGGGTACGACAACGGTTTAGGGGGAGCGTACATGTGAGGGCGTGGGTTAGTGTGAGCGTACGGGTTAGGATTAGGGGACGGGTGAGGGGAAGGCTTCGGGGAAGGGTTAGGGTTAGGGTTCGGGCTAGGGTTAGGGTTAGGGGACGGGGACTGTTTAGGGTCCAGGTGAGGGTACGACAATGGTTTAGGGGGAGCATACGTGTGAGGGCGTGGGTTAGTGTGAGCGTACGGGTTAGGATTAGGGGACGGGTGAGGGGAAGGCTTCGGGGAAGGCTTAGGGTTAGGGTTCGGGCTAGGGTTAGGGTTAGGGGACAGGGACTGTTTAGGGTCCAGGTGAGGGTACGACTACGGTTTAGGGGGAGCGTACGTGTGAGGGCGCGGGTTAGTGTGAGCGTACGGGTTAGGATTAGGGGACGGGTGAGGGGAAGGCTTCGGGGAAGAGTTAGGTTTAGGGTTCGGGCTTGGGTTAGGGTAAGGGGTCGGGGACGGTATAGGGTCCAGGTGAGTGTACGACAACGGTTTAGGGGGAGCGTACGTGCGAGGGCGCGGGTTAGTGTGAGCGTATGAGTTAGGATTAGGGGACGGGTGAGGGGAAGGTTTCGGGGAAGGGTTAGAGTTAGGGTTCGGGCTAGGGTTAGGGTTAGGGGACGGGGATGGTTTAGGGTCCAGGTGAGGGTACGACAACGGTTTAGGGGGAGCGTACGTGTGAGGGCGCGGGTTAGTGTGAGCATACGGGTTAGGATTAGTGGACGGGTGAGGGGAAGGCTTCTGGGAAGGGTTAGGGTTAGGGTTCGGGGTAGGGTTAGGGTTAGGGGACGGGGACGGTTAGGGTTAGGGTTAGGGTTAGGGTTAGGGGACGGGGACGGTTTAGGGTCCAGGTGAGGGTATGACAACGGTTTAGGGGGAGCGTACGTGTGAGGGCGCGGGTTAGTGTGAGCGTACGGGTTAGGATTAGGGGACGGGTGAGGGGAAGGCTTCGGGGATGGGTTAGGGTTAGGGTTCGGGCTAGGGTTAGGGTTAGGGGACGGGGACGGTTTCGGGTTCAGGTGAGGGTACGACAACGGTTTAGGGGGAGCGTACGTGTGAGGGCGCGGATTAGTGTGAGCGTACGGGTTAGGATTAGGGGACGGGTGAGGGGAAGTCTTCGAGGAAGGTTTAGGTTTAGGGTTCGGGCTAGGGTTAGGGTAAAGGTTCGGGGACGGTTTAGGGTCCAGGTGAGGGTACGACAACGGTTTAGGGAGAGCGTACATGTGAGGGCGCGGGTTAGTGTGAGCGTAATGGTTAGGATTATGGGACAGGTGAGGGGAAGGCTTCGGGGAAGGGTTAGGGTTAGAGTTCGGGCTATTGTTACGGTTAGGGGACGGGGACGGTTTAGGGTCCAGGTGAGGGTACGAGAACAGTTTAGGGGGAGCATACGTGTGAGGGCGCGGGTTAGTGTGAGCGTACGGTTTAGGATTAGGGGACGGGTGAGGGGAAGGCTTCGGGGAAGGGTTAGGGTTAGAGTTCGGGCTAGGGTTAGGGTTAGGGGACGGGGACGGTTTAGGGTCCAGGTGAGGGTACGACAACGGTTTAGGGGGAGGGTACGTGTGAGGGCGCGGGTTAGTGTGAGCATACGGGTTAGGATTAGGGGACGGGTGAGGGGAAGGCTTCGGGGAAGGGTTAGGGTTAGGGTTCGGGCTAGGGTTAGGGTTAGGGGACGGGGACAGTTTAGGGTCCAGGTGAGGGTACGACAATGGTTTAGTGGGAGCGTACATGTGAGGGTGCGGGTTAGTGTGAGCGTACGGGTTAGGATTAGGTGACGGGTGAGGGGAAGGCTTCGGGGAAGGGGTAGGGTTAGGGTTCGGGCTAGGGTTAGGGTTAGGGGACGGGGACGGTTTAGGGTCCAGGTGAGGGTACGACAACGGTTTAGGGGGAGCGTACGTGTGAGGGCACGGGTTAGTGTGAGCGTACGGGTTAGGATTAGGGGACGGGTGAGGGGAAGGCTTCGGGGAAGGCTTAGGGTTAGGGTTCGGGCTAGGGTTAGGGTTAGGGGACGGGTTCTGTTTAGGGTCCAGGTGAGGGTACGACAACGGTTTAGGGGGAGCGTACGTGTGAGGGCGTGGGTTAGTGTGAGCGTACAGGTTAGGATTAGGGGAAGGGTGAGGGGAAGGCTTCGGGGAAGGGTTAGGGTTAGGGTTCGGGCTAGGGTTAGGGTTAGGGGACGGGGACGGTTTAGGGTCCAGGTGAGGGTACGACAACGGTTTAGGGGGAGCGTACGTGTGAGGGCGCGGGTTAGTGTGAGCCTACGGGTTAGGATTAGGGGACGGGTGAGGGGAAGGCTTCGGGGAAGGGTAAGGCTTAGGGTTCGGGCTAGGGTTAGGGTTAGGGGATGGGGACTGTTTAGGGTCCAGGTGAGGGTACGACAACGGTTTAGGGGGAGCGTACATGTGAGGGCGTGGGTTAGTGTGAGCGTACGGGTTAGGATTAGGGGACGGGTGAGGGGAAGGCTTCGGGGAAGGGTTAGGGTTAGGGTTCGGGCTAGGGTTAGGGTTAGGGGACGGGGACTGTTTAGGGTCCAGGTGAGGGTACGACAATGGTTTAGGGGGAGCATACGTGTGAGGGCGTGGGTTAGTGTGAGCGTACGGGTTAGGATTAGGGGACGGGTGAGGGGAAGGCTTCGGGGAAGGCTTAGGGTTAGGGTTCGGGCTAGGGTTAGGGTTAGGGGACAGGGACTGTTTAGGGTCCAGGTGAGGGTACGACTACGGTTTAGGGGGAGCGTACGTGTGAGGGCGCGGGTTAGTGTGAGCGTACGGGTTAGGATTAGGGGACGGGTGAGGGGAAGGCTTCGGGGAAGAGTTAGGTTTAGGGTTCGGGCTTGGGTTAGGGTAAGGGGTCGGGGACGGTATAGGGTCCAGGTGAGTGTACGACAACGGTTTAGGGGGAGCGTACGTGCGAGGGCGCGGGTTAGTGTGAGCGTATGAGTTAGGATTAGGGGACGGGTGAGGGGAAGGTTTCGGGGAAGGGTTAGAGTTAGGGTTCGGGCTAGGGTTAGGGTTAGGGGACGGGGATGGTTTAGGGTCCAGGTGAGGGTACGACAACGGTTTAGGGGGAGCGTACGTGTGAGGGCGCGGGTTAGTGTGAGCATACGGGTTAGGATTAGTGGACGGGTGAGGGGAAGGCTTCTGGGAAGGGTTAGGGTTAGGGTTCGGGGTAGGGTTAGGGTTAGGGGACGGGGACGGTTAGGGTTAGGGTTAGGGTTAGGGTTAGGGGACGGGGACGGTTTAGGGTCCAGGTGAGGGTATGACAACGGTTTAGGGGGAGCGTACGTGTGAGGGCGCGGGTTAGTGTGAGCGTACGGGTTAGGATTAGGGGACGGGTGAGGGGAAGGCTTCGGGGATGGGTTAGGGTTAGGGTTCGGGCTAGGGTTAGGGTTAGGGGACGGGGACGGTTTCGGGTTCAGGTGAGGGTACGACAACGGTTTAGGGGGAGCGTACGTGTGAGGGCGCGGATTAGTGTGAGCGTACGGGTTAGGATTAGGGGACGGGTGAGGGGAAGTCTTCGAGGAAGGTTTAGGTTTAGGGTTCGGGCTAGGGTTAGGGTAAAGGTTCGGGGACGGTTTAGGGTCCAGGTGAGGGTACGACAACGGTTTAGGGAGAGCGTACATGTGAGGGCGCGGGTTAGTGTGAGCGTAATGGTTAGGATTATGGGACAGGTGAGGGGAAGGCTTCGGGGAAGGGTTAGGGTTAGAGTTCGGGCTATTGTTAGGGTTAGGGGACGGGGACGGTTTAGGGTCCAGGTGAGGGTACGAGAACAGTTTAGGGGGAGCATACGTGTGAGGGCGCGGGTTAGTGTGAGCGTACGGTTTAGGATTAGGGGACGGGTGAGGGGAAGGCTTCGGGGAAGGGTTAGGGTTAGAGTTCGGGCTAGGGTTAGGGTTAGGGGACGGGGACGGTTTAGGGTCCAGGTGAGGGTACGACAACGGTTTAGGGGGAGGGTACGTGTGAGGGCGCGGGTTAGTGTGAGCATACGGGTTAGGATTAGGGGACGGGTGAGGGGAAGGCTTCGGGGAAGGGTTAGGGTTAGGGTTCGGGCTAGGGTTAGGGTTAGGGGACGGGGACAGTTTAGGGTCCAGGTGAGGGTACGACAATGGTTTAGTGGGAGCGTACATGTGAGGGTGCGGGTTAGTGTGAGCGTACGGGTTAGGATTAGGTGACGGGTGAGGGGAAGGCTTCGGGGAAGGGGTAGGGTTAGGGTTCGGGCTAGGGTTAGGGTTAGGGGACGGGGACGGTTTAGGGTCCAGGTGAGGGTACGACAACGGTTTAGGGGGAGCGTACGTGTGAGGGCACGGGTTAGTGTGAGCGTACGGGTTAGGATTAGGGGACGGGTGAGGGGAAGGCTTCGGGGAAGGCTTAGGGTTAGGGTTCGGGCTAGGGTTAGGGTTAGGGGACGGGTTCTGTTTAGGGTCCAGGTGAGGGTACGACAACGGTTTAGGGGGAGCGTACGTGTG
Source organism: Leucopleurus acutus (assembly GCF_964270905.1). Lineage (NCBI taxonomy): Eukaryota > Metazoa > Chordata > Mammalia > Artiodactyla > Delphinidae > Leucopleurus > Leucopleurus acutus. The sequence goes on along the minus strand of NC_139153.1, from coordinate 135,710 downwards.
AGGGCGTGGGTTAGTGTGAGCGTACAGGTTAGGATTAGGGGAAGGGTGAGGGGAAGGCTTCGGGGAAGGGTTAGGGTTAGGGTTCGGGCTAGGGTTAGGGTTAGGGGACGGGGACGGTTTAGGGTCCAGGTGAGGGTACGACAACGGTTTAGGGGGAGCGTACGTGTGAGGGCGCGGGTTAGTGTGAGCCTACGGGTTAGGATTAGGGGACGGGTGAGGGGAAGGCTTCGGGGAAGGGTAAGGCTTAGGGTTCGGGCTAGGGTTAGGGTTAGGGGATGGGGACTGTTTAGGGTCTAGGTGAGGGTACGACAACGGTTTAGGGAGAGCGTACGTGTGAGGGCATGGGTTAGTGTGAGCGTACGGGTTAGGATTAGGGGACGGGTGAGGGGAAGGCTTCGGGGAAGTGTTAGTGTTAGGGTTCGGGCTAGGGTTAGGGTTAGGGGACAGGGACTGTTTAAGGTCCAGGTGAGGGTACGACAACGGTTTATGGGGAGCATACCTGTGAGGGCGTGGGTTAGTGTGAGCGTACGGGTTAGGATTAGGGGACGGGTGAGGGGAAGGCTTCGGGGAAGGTTTAGGTTTAGGGTTCGGGCTAGGGTTAGGGTTAGGGGATGGGGACTGTTTAGGGTCCAGGTGCGGGTACGACAATGGTTTAGGGGGAGCGTACGTGTGAGGGCGCGGGTTAGTGTGAACCTACGGGTTAGGATTAGGGTACGGGTGAGGGGAAGGCTTCGGGGAAGGGTTAGGGTTAGGGTTCGGGCTAGGGTTAGGGTTAGGGGACGGGTACGGTTTAGGGTCCAGGTGAGGGTATGACAACGGTTTAGGGGGAGCGTACGTGTGAGGGCGCGTGTTAGTGTGAGCGTACGGGTTAGGATTAGGGGACGGGTGAGGGGAAGGCTTCGGGGATGGGTTAGGGTTAGGGTTCGGGCTAGGGTTAGGGTTAGGGGACGGGGACGGTTTCGGGTTCAGGTGAGGGTACGACAACGGTTTAGGGGGAGCGTACGTGTGAGGGCGCAGATTACTGTGAGTGTACGGGTTAGGATTAGGGGACGGGTGAGGGGAAGGCTTCGAGGAAGGGTTAGGTTTAGGGTTCGGGCTAGGGTTAGGGTAAGGGGTCGGGGACGGTTTAGGGTCCAGGTGAGGGTACGACAACGGTTTAGGGGGAGCGTACGTGTGAGGGCGCGGGTTAGTGTGAGCGTATTGGTTAGGATTAGGGGACAGGTGAGGGGAAGGCTTCGGGGAAGGGTTAGGGTTAGGGTTCGTGCTAGGGTTAGGGTTAAGGGACAGGGACGGTTTAGGGTCCAGGTGAGGGTACGACAACGGTTTAGGGGGAGCGTACGTGTGAGGGCGCGGGTTAGTGTGAGCGTACGGGTTAGGATTAGGGGACGGGTGAGGGGAAGGCTTCGGGAAAGGGTTAGGGTTAGGGTTCGGGCTAGGGTTAGGGTTAGGGGACGGGGACGGTTTAGGGTCCAGGTGAGGGTACGAGAACGGTTTAGGGGGAGCGTACGTGTGAGGGCGCGGGTTAGTGTTAGCGTACGGGTTAGGATTAGGGTACGGGTGACGGGAAGGCTTTGGGGAAGGGTTAGGGTTAGGGTTCGGGCTAGGGTTAGGATTAGGGGACGGGGACGGTTTAGGGTCCAGGTGAGGGTACGACAACGGTTTAGGGGGAGCGTACGTGTGAGGGCGCGGGTTAGTGTGAGCGTACGGGTTAGGATTAGGGGACGTGTGAGGGGAAGGCTTCGGGGAAGGGTTAGGGTTAGGGTTCGAGCTAGGGTTAGGGTTAGGGGACGGGGACGGTTTAGGGTCCAGGTGAGGGTACGACAACGGTTTAGCGGGAGCGTACGTGTGAGGGCGTGGGTTAGTGTGAGCGTACGGGTTAGGATTAGGGGACGGGTGAGGGGAAGGCTTCGGGGAAGGGTTAGGGTTAGGGTTCGGGCTAGGGTTAGGGTTAGGGGATGGGGACGATTTAGTGTCCAGGTGAGGGTACGACAACGGTTGAGGCGGAGGGTACGTGTGAGCGCGCGGGTTAGTGTGAGCGTACGGGTTAGGATTAGGGGACGGTTGAGGGGAAGGCTTCGGGGAAGGGTTAGGGTTAGGGTTCGGGCTAGGGTTAGGGTTAGGGGACGGGGACGGATTAGTGTCCAGGTGAGGGTACGACAACGGTTTAGGGGGAGCGTACGTGTGAGGGCGTGGGTTAGTGTGAGCGTACGGGTTAGGATTAGGGTACGGGTGAGGGGAAGGCTTCGGGGAAGGGTTAGGGTTAGGGTTCGGGCTAGGGTTAGGGTTAGGGGACGGGGACGGTTTAGGGTCCAGGAGAGGGTACGACAACCGTTTAGGGGGAGCGTACATGTGAGGGCGCGGGTTAGTGTGAGCGTACGGGTTAGGATTAGGGGACGGGTGAGGGGAAGGCTTCGGGGAAGGGTAAGGCTTAGGGTTCGGGCTAGGGTTAGGGTTAGGGGACGGGGACTGTTTAGGGTCAAGGTGAGGGTACGACAACGGTTTAGGGGGAGCGTACGTGTGAGGGCGTGGGTTAGTGTGAGCGTACAGGTTAGGATTAGGGGACGGGTGAGGGGAAGGCTTCGGGGAAGGGTTAGGGTTAGGGTTCGGGCTAGGGTTAGGGTTAGGGGACGGGGACGGTTTAGGGTCCAGGTGAGGGTACGACAACGGTTTAGGGGGAGCGTACGTGTGAGGGCGCAGGTTAGTGTGAGCGTACGGGTTAGGATTAGGGGACGGGTGAGGGGAAGGCTTCGGGGAAGGGTAAGGCTTAGGGTTCGGGCTAGGGTTAGGGTTAGGGGATGGGGACTTTTTAGGGTCCAGGTGAGGGTACGACAACGGTTTAGGGGGAGCGTACGTGTGAGGGCGTGGGTTAGTGTGAGCGTACGGGTTAGGATTAGGGACGGGTGAGGGGAAGGCTTCGGGGAAGGGTTAGGGTTAGGGTTCGGGCTAGGGTTAGGGTTAGGGGATGGGGACTGTTTAGGGTCCAGGTGAGGGTACGACAACGGTTTAGGGGGAGCATACGTGTGAGGGCGTGGGTTAGTGTGAGCGTACGGGTTAGGATTAGGGGACGGGTGAGGGGAAGGCTTCGGGGAAGGGTTAGGGTTAGGGTTCGGGCTACGGTTACGGTTAGGGGACGGGGACTGTTTAGGGTCCAGGTGAGGGTACGACAATGGTTTAGGGGGAGCGTACGTGTGAGGGCGTGGGTTAGTGTGAGCCTACGGGTTAGGATTAGGGGACGGGTGAGGGGAAGGCTTCGGGAAAGGGTTAGGGTTAGGGTTCGGGCTAGGGTTAGGGTTAGGGGACGGGGAAGGTTTAGGGTCCAGGTGAGGGTATGACAACGGTTTAGGGGGAGCGTACGTGTGAGGGCGCGGGTTAGTGTGAGCGTACGGGTTAGAATTAGGGGACGGATGAGGGGAAGGCTTCGGGGAAGGGTTAGGGTTAGGGTTCGGGCTAGGGTTAGGGTTAGGGGACGGGGACGGTTTAGGGTCCAGGTGAGGGTACGATAACGGTTTAGGGGGAGCGTACGTGTGAGGGCGCGTGTTAGTGTGAGCGTACGTGTTAGGATTAGGGGACGGGTGAGGGGAAGGCTTCGGGGAAGGGTTAGGGTTAGGGTTCGGGCTAGGGTTAGGGTTAGGTGATGGGGACTGTTTAGGGTCTAGGTGAGGTTACGACAACGGTTTAGGGGTAGCATACGTGTGAGTGCGTGGGTTAGTGTGAGCGTACGGGTTAGGATTAGGGGACGGGTGAGGGGAAGGCTTCGGGGAAGAGTTAGGCTTAGGGTTCGGGCTAGGGTTAGGGTTAGGGGACGGGGACGGTTTAGGGTCCAGGTGAGGGTACGACTACGGTTTAGGAGGAGCGTACGTGTGAGGGCGTGGGTTAGTGTGAGCGTAAGGGTTAGGATTAGTGGACGGGTGAGGGGAAGGCTTCGGGGAAGGGTTAGGGTTAGGGTTCGGGCTAGGGTTAGGGTTAGGGGACGGGGACAGTTTAGGGTCCAGGTGAGGGTACGACTACGGTTTAGGGGGAGCGTACGTGTGAGGGCGCGAGTTAGTGTGAGCGTACGGGTTAGGATTAGGGGACGGGTGAGGGGAAGGCTTCGGGGAACAGTTAGGTTTATGGTTCGGGCTAGGGTTAGGGTAAGGTGTCGGAGACGGTTTAGGGTCCAGGTGAGGGTACGACAACGGTTTAGGGGGAGCGTACGTGTGAGGGCGCGGGTTAGTGTGAGCGTACGGGTTAGGATTAGGGGACGGTTGAGGGGAAGGCTTCGGGGAAGGGTTAGGGTTAGGGTTCAGGCTAGGGTTAGGGTTAGGGGACGGGGACGGTTTAGGGTCCAGGTGAGGGTACGACAACGGTTTACGGGGAGCGTACCTGTGAGGGAGCGAGTTAGTGTGAGCGTACGGGTTAGGAATAGAGGCCGGGTGAGGGGAAGGCTTCAGGGAAGGGTTAGGGTTAGGGTTCGGGCTAGGGTTAGGGTTAGGTGACGGGGACGGTTTAGGGTCCAGGTGAGTGTACGACAACGTTTTAGGGGGAGCGTACGTGTGAGGGCGCGGGTTAGTGTGAGCGTACGGGTTAGGATTAGGGGACGGGTGAGGGGAAGGCTTCGGGGAAGGGTTAGGGTTAGGGTTCGGGCTAGGGTTAGGGTTAGGGGACGGGGACGGTTTAGGGTCCAGGTGTGGGTACGACAACGGTTTAGGGGGAGCGTACGTGTGAGGGCGCGGGTTAGTGTGAGCGTACGGGTTAGGATTAGGGGACGGGTGAGGGGAAGGCTTCGGCGAAGGGTTAGGGTTAGGGTTCGGGCTAGGGTTAGGGTTAGGGGACGGGGACGGTTTAGGGTCCAGGTGAGGGTACGACAACGGTTTAGGGGGAGCGTACGTGTGAGGGCGCGGGTTAGTGTGAGCGTACGGGTTAGGATTAGGGGACGGGTGAGGGGAAGGCTTCGGCGAAGGGTTAGGGTTAGGGTTCGGGCTAGGGTTAGGGTTAGGGGAAGGGGACGGTTTAGAGTCCAGGTGAGGGTACGACAACGGTTTAGGGGGAGCGTACGTGTGAGGGCGCGGGTTAGTGTGAGCGTACGGGTTAGGATTAGGGGACGGGTGAGGGGAAGGCTTCGGGGAAGGGTTAGGGTTAGGGTTCGGGCTAGGGTTAGGGTTACGGGACGGGGACGGTTTAGGGTCCAGGTGAGGGTACGACAACGGTTTAGGGGGAGCGTACGTGTGAGGGCGCGGGTCAGTGTGGGCGTACGGGTTAGGATTAGGGGACGGGTGAGGGGAAGGCTTCGGGGAAGGGTTAGGGTTAGGGTTCGGGCTAGGGTTAGGGTTAGGGGACGGGGACGGTTTAGGGTCCAGGTGTGGGTACGACAACGGTTTAGGGGGAGCGTACGTGTGAGGGCGCGGGTCAGTGTGAGCGTACGGGTTAGGATTAGGGGACGGGTGAGGGGAAGGCTTCGGCGAAGGGTTAGGGTTAGGGTTCGGGCTAGGGTTAGGGTTAGGGGACAGGGACGGTTTAGGGTCCAGGTGTGGGTACGACAACGGTTTAGGGGGAGCGTACGTGTGAGGGCGCGGGTTAGTGTGAGCGTACGGGTTAGGATTAGGGGACGGGTGAGGGGAAGGCTTCGGCGAAGGGTTAGGGTTAGGGTTCGGGCTAGGGTTAGGGTTAGGGGACGGGGACGGTTTAGGGTCCAGGTGAGGGTACGACAACGGTTTAGGGGGAGCGTACGTGTGAGGGCGCGGGTTAGTGTGGGCGTACGGGTTAGGATTAGGGGACGGGTGAGGGGAAGGCTTCGGGGAAGGGTTAGGGTTAGGGTTCGGGCTAGGGTTAGGGTTAGGGGATGGGGACGGTTTAGTGTCCAGGTGAGGGTACGACAACGGTTGAGGCGGAGGGTACGTGTGAGCGCGCGGGTTAGTGTGAGCGTACGGGTTAGGATTAGGGGATGGTTGAGGGGAAGGCTTCGGGGAAGGGTTAGGGTTAGGGTTCGGGCTAGGGTTAGGGTTAGGGGACGGGGACGGATTAGTGTCCAGGTGAGGGTACGACAACGGTTTAGGGGGAGCGTACGTGTGAGGGCGTGGGTTAGTGTGAGCGTACGGGTTAGGATTAGGGTACGGGTGAGGGGAAGGCTTCGGGGAAGGGTTAGGGTTAGGGTTCGGGCTAGGGTTAGGGTTAGGGGACGGGGACGGTTTAGGGTCCAGGAGAGGGTACGACAACGGTTTAGGGGGAGCGTACATGTGAGGGCGCGGGTTAGTGTGAGCGTACGGGTTAGGATTAGGGGACGGGTGAGGGGAAGGCTTCGGGGAAGGGTAAGGCTTAGGGTTCGGGCTAGGGTTAGGTTTAGGGGACGGGGACGGTTTAGTGTCCAGGTGAGGGTACGACAACGGTTTAGGGGGAGCGTACGTGTGAGGGCGTGGGTTAGTGTGAGCGTACAGGTTAGGATTAGGGGACGGGTGAGGGGAAGGCTTCGGGGAAGGGTTAGGGTTAGGGTTCGGGCTAGGGTTAGGGTTAGGGGACGGGGACGGTTTAGGGTCCAGGTGAGGGTACGACAACGGTTTAGGGGGAGCGTACGTGTGAGGGCGCAGGTTAGTGTGAGCCTACGGGTTAGGATTAGGGGACGGGTGAGGGGAAGGCTTCGGGGAAGGGTAAGGCTTAGGGTTCGGGCTAGGGTTAGGGTTAGGGGATGGGGACTTTTTAGGGTCCAGGTGAGGGTACGACAACGGTTTAGGGGGAGCGTACGTGTGAGGGCGTGGGTTAGTGTGAGCGTACGGGTTAGGATTAGGGGACGGGTGAGGGGAAGGCTTCGGGGAAGGGTTAGGGTTAGGGTTCGGGCTAGGGTTAGGGTTAGGGGATGGGGACTGTTTAGGGTCCAGGTGAGGGTACGACAACGGTTTAGGGGGAGCATACGTGTGAGGGCGTGGGTTAGTGTGAGCGTACGGGTTAGGATTAGGGGACGGGTGAGGGGAAGGCTTCGGGGAAGGGTTAGGGTTAGGGTTCGGGCTAGGGTTAGGGTTAGGGGATGGGGACTGTTTAGGGTCCAGGTGAGGGTACGACAATGGTTTAGGGGGAGCGTACGTGTGAGGGCGTGGGTTAGTGTGAGCCTACGGGTTAGGATTAGGGGACGGGTGAGGGGAAGGCTTCGGGAAAGTGTTAGGGTTAGGGTTCGGGCTAGGGTTAGGGTTAGGGGACGGGGACGGTTTAGGGTCCAGGTGAGGGTATGACAACGGTTTAGGGGGAGCGTACGTGTGAGGGCGCGGGTTAGTGTGAGCGTACGGGTTAGGATTAGGGGACGGATGAGGGGAAGGCTTCGGGGAAGAGTTAGGGTTAGGGTTCGGGCTAGGGTTAGGGTTAGGGGACGGGGACGGTTTAGGGTCCAGGTGAGGGTACGATAACGGTTTAGGGGGAGCGTACGTGTGAGGGCGCGTGTTAGTGTGAGCGTACGTGTTAGGATTAGGGGACGGGTGAGGGGAAGGCTTCGGGGAAGGGTTAGGGTTAGGGTTCGGGCTAGGGTTAGGGTTAGGTGATGGGGACTGTTTAGGGTCTAGGTGAGGTTACGACAACGGTTTAGGGGTAGCATACGTGTGAGTGCGTGGGTTAGTGTGAGCGTACGGGTTAGGATTAGGGGACGGGTGAGGGGAAGGCTTCGGGGAAGAGTTAGGCTTAGGGTTCGGGCTAGGGTTAGGGTTAGGGGACGGGGACGGTTTAGGGTCCAGGTGAGGGTACGACTACGGTTTAGGAGGAGCGTACGTGTGAGGGCGTGGGTTAGTGTGAGCGTAAGGGTTAGGATTAGTGGACGGGTGAGGGGAAGGCTTCGGGGAAGGGTTAGGGTTAGGGTTCGGGCTAGGGTTAGGGTTAGGGGACGGGGACTGTTTAGGGTCCAGGTGAGGGTACGACTACGGTTTAGGGGGAGCGTACGTGTGAGGGCGCGAGTTAGTGTGAGCGTACGGGTTAGGATTAGGGGACGGGTGAGGGGAAGGCTTCGGGGAAGAGTTAGGTTTATGGTTCGGGCTAGGGTTAGGGTAAGGTGTCGGAGACGGTTTAGGGTCCAGGTGAGGGTACGACAACGGTTTAGGGGGAGCGTACGTGCGAGGGCGCGGGTTAGTGTGAGCGTATGGGTTAGGATTAGGGGACGGGTGAGGGGAAGGCTTCGGGGAAGGGTTAGAGTTAGGGTTCGGGCTAGGGTTAGGGTTAGGGGACGGGGACGGTTTAGGGTCCAGGTGAGGGTACGATAACGGTTTAGGGGGAGCGTACGTGTGAGGGCGCGGGTTAGTGTGAGCGTACGGGTTAGGATTAGGGGACGGTTGAGGGGAAGGCTTCGGGGAAGGGTTAGGGTTAGGGTTCAGGCTAGGGTTAGGGTTAGGGGACGGGGACGGTTTAGGGTCCAGGTGAGGGTACGACAACGGTTTACGGGGAGCGTACCTGTGAGGGAGCGAGTTAGTGTGAGCGTACGTGTTAGGAATAGAGGCCGGGTGAGGGGAAGGCTTCAGGGAAGGGTTAGGGTTAGGGTTCGGGCTAGGGTTAGGGTTAGGTGACGGGGACGGTTTAGGGTCCAGGTGAGTGTACGACAACGTTTTAGGGGGAGCGTACGTGTGAGGGCGCGGGTTAGTGTGAGCGTACGGGTTAGGATTAGGGGACGGGTGAGGGGAAGGCTTCGGGGAAGGGTTAGGGTTAGGGTTCGGGCTAGGGTTAGGGTTAGGGGACGGGGACGGTTTAGGGTCCAGGTGTGGGTACGACAACGGTTTAGGGGGAGCGTACGTGTGAGGGCGCGGGTTAGTGTGAGCGTACGGGTTAGGATTAGGGGACGGGTGAGGGGAAGGCTTCGGCGAAGGGTTAGGGTTAGGGTTCGGGCTAGGGTTAGGGTTAGGGGACGGGGACGGTTTAGGGTCCAGGTGAGGGTACGACAACGGTTTAGGGGGAGCGTACGTGTGAGGGCGCGGGTTAGTGTGAGCGTACGGGTTAGGATTAGGGGACGGGTGAGGGGAAGGCTTCGGCGAAGGGTTAGGGTTAGGGTTCGGGCTAGGGTTAGGGTTAGGGGAAGGGGACGGTTTAGAGTCCAGGTGAGGGTACGACAACGGTTTAGGGGGAGCGTACGTGTGAGGGCGCGGGTTAGTGTGAGCGTACGGGTTAGGATTAGGGGACGGGTGAGGGGAAGGCTTCGGGGAAGGGTTAGGGTTAGGGTTCGGGCTAGGGTTAGGGTTACGGGACGGGGACGGTTTAGGGTCCAGGTGAGGGTACGACAACGGTTTAGGGGGAGCGTACGTGTGAGGGCGCGGGTCAGTGTGGGCGTACGGGTTAGGATTAGGGGACGGGTGAGGGGAAGGCTTCGGGGAAGGGTTAGGGTTAGGGTTCGGGCTAGGGTTAGGGTTAGGGGACGGGGACGGTTTAGGGTCCTGGTGTGGGTACGACAACGGTTTAGGGGGAGCGTACGTGTGAGGGCGCGGGTCAGTGTGAGCGTACGGGTTAGGATTAGGGGACGGGTGAGGGGAAGGCTTCGGCGAAGGGTTAGGGTTAGGGTTCGGGCTAGGGTTAGGGTTAGGGGACAGGGACGGTTTAGGGTCCAGGTGTGGGTACGACAACGGTTTAGGGGGAGCGTACGTGTGAGGGCGCGGGTTAGTGTGAGCGTACGGGTTAGGATTAGGGGACGGGTGAGGGGAAGGCTTCGGCGAAGGGTTAGGGTTAGGGTTCGGGCTAGGGTTAGGGTTAGGGGACGCGGACGGTTTAGGGTCCAGGTGAGGGTACGACAACGGTTTAGGGGGAGCGTACGTGTGAGGGCGCGGGTTAGTGTGGGCGTACGGGTTAGGATTAGGGGACGGGTGAGGGGAAGGCTTCGGGGAAGGGTTAGGGTTAGGGTTCGGGCTAGGGTTAGGGTTAGGGGACGGGGACGGTTTAGGGTCCAGGTGTGGGTACGACAACGGTTTAGGTGGAGAGTACGTGTGAGGGCGCGGGTTAGTGTGAGCGTACGGGTTAGGATTAGGGGACGGGTGAGGGGAAGGCTTCGGTGAACGGTTAGGGTTAGGGTTCGGGCTAGGGTTAGGGTTAGGGGACGGGGACGGTTTAGGGTCCAGGAGAGGGTACGACAACGGTTTAGGGGGAGCGTACGTGTGAGGGCGCGGGTTAGTGTGAGCGTACGGGTTAGGATTAGGGGACGGGTGAGGGGAAGGCTTCGGGGAAGAGTTAGGGTTACGGTTCGGGCTAGGGTTAGGGTTAAGGGACGGGGACAGTTTAGGCTCCAGGTGAGGGTACGACAATGGTTTAGGGGGAGCGTTCGTCTGAGGGCGCGGGTTAGTGTGAGCGTACGGGTTAGGATTAGGGGATGGGTGAGGGGAAGGCTTCGGGGAAGGGTTAGGGTTAGGGTTCGGCCTAGGGTTAGGGTTAGGGGACGGGGACGGTTTAGGGTCCAGGTGAGGGTACGACAACGGTTTAGGGAGAGCGTACGTGTGAGGGCGCGGGTTAGTGTGAGCGTACGGGTTAGGATTAGGGGACGGGTGAGGGGAACGCTTCGGCGAAGTTTTAGGGTTAGGGTTCGGGCTAGGTTTAGGGTTAGGGGACGGGGACGGTTTAGGGTCCAGGTGAGGGTACGACAACCGTTTAGGGGGATCGTACGTGTGAGGGCGCGGGTTAGTGTGGGCGTACGGGTTAGGATTAGGGGACGGGTGAGGGGAAGGCTTCGGGGAAGAGTTAGGGTTAGGGTTCAGGCTAGGGTTAGGGTTAGGGGACAGGGACGGTTTAGGGTCCAGGTGAGGGTACGACAACGGTTTAGGGGAAGCGTACGTGTGAGGGCGCGGGTTAGTGTGAGCGTATGGGTTAGGATTAGGGGACGGGTGAGGGGAAGGCTTCGGGGAAGGGTTAGGGTTAGGGTTCGGGCTAGGGTTACGGTTAGGGGACGGGGACGGTTTAGGGTCCACGTGAGGGTACGACAACGGTTTAGGGGGAGCGTACGTGTGAGGGCGCGGGTTAGTGTGGGCGTACGGGTTAGGATTAGGGGATGGGTGAGGGGAAGGCTTCGGGGAAGGATTAGGGTTAGGGTTCGGGCTAGGGTAAGGGTTAGGGGACGGGGACGGTTTAGGGTCCAGGTGAGGGTACGACAACGGTTTAGGGGGAGCGTATGTGTGAGGGCGCGGGTTAGTGTGAGCGTACGGGTTAGGATTAGGGGAAGGGTGAGGGGAAGGCTTCGGGGAAGGTTTAGGGTTAGGGTTCGGGCTAGGGTTAGGGTTAGGGGACGGGGACGGTTGAGGGTCTAGGTGAGGGTACGACAACGGTTTAGGGGAAGCGTACGTGTGAGGGCGCGGGTTAATGTGAGCGTACGGGTTAGGATTAGGGGACGGGTGAGGGGAAGGCTTCGGGGAAGGGTTAGGGTTAGGGTTCGGGATAGGGTTAGGGTTAGGGGACAGGGACGGTTTAGGGTCCAGGTGAGGGTACGACAACGGTTTAGGGGGAGCGTACGTGTGAGGGCGCGGGTTAGTGTGGGCGTACGGGTTAGGATTAGGGGACGGGTGAGGGGAAGGCTTCGGGGAAGTGTTAGGGTTAGGGTTCGGGCTAGGGTTAGGTTTAGGGGACGGGGACGGTTTAGGGTCCAGGTGAGGGTACGACAACGGTTTAGGGGGAGCGTACGTGTGAGGGCGCGGGTTAGTGTGAGCGTACGGGTTTGGATTAGGGGACGGGTGAGGGGAAGGCTTCGGGGAAGGGTTAGGGTTAGGGTTCGGGCTAGGGTTAGGGTTAGGGGACGGGGACGGTTTAGGGTCCAGGTGAGGGTACGAGAAAAGTTAAGGGGGAGCTTACGTGTGAGGGCACGGATTAGTGTGGGCCTACGGGTTAGGATTAGGGGACGGGTGAGGGGAAGGCTTCGGGGAAGGGTTAGGGTTAGGGTTCGGGCTAGGGTTAGGGTTAGGGGATGGGGATGGTTTAGGTACAGGTGAGGGTACGACAACGGTTTAGGGGGAGCGTATGTGTGAGGGCGCAGGTTAGTGTGGGCGTCCGGGTTAGGATTAGGGGACGGGTGAGGGGAAGGCTTCGGGGAAGGGTTAGGGTTAGGGTTCGGGCTAGGGTTAGCGTTAGGGGAAGGGGACGGTTTAGGGTCCAGGTGAGGGTACGACAACGGTTTAGGGGGAGCGTACGTGTGAGGGCGCGGGTTAGTGTGAGCGTACGGGTTAGGATTAGGGGACGGGTGAGGGGAAGGCTTCGGAGAAGGGTTAGGGTTAGGGTTCGGGCTAGTGTTAGGGTTAGGGGACGGGGACGGTTTAGGGTCCAGGTGAGGGTACGACAACGGTTTAGGGGGAGCGTACGTGTGAGAGCGCGGTTCAGTGTGGGCGTACGGGTTAGGATTAGGGGACGGGTGAGGGGAAGGCTTCGGGGATGGGTTAGGGTTAGGGTTCGGGCTAGGGTTAGGGTTAGGGGACGGGGACGGTTTAGGGTCCAGGTGTGGGTACGACAACGGTTTAGGGGGAGCGTACGTGTGAGGGCGCGGGTTAGTGTGAGCGTACGGGTTAGGATTAGGGGACGGGTGAGGGGAAGGCTTCGGCGAAGGGTTAGGGTTAGGGTTCCGGCTAGGGTTAGGGTTAGGGGACGGGGACGGTTTAGGGTCCAGGTGAGGGTACGACAACGGTTTAGGGGGAGCGTACGTGTGAGGGCACGGGTCAGTGTGGGCGTACGGGTTAGGATTAGGGGACGGGTGAGGGGAAGGCTTCGGGGAAGGGTTAGGGTTAGGGTTCGGGCTAGGGTTAGGGTTAGGGGACGGGGACGGTTTAGGGTCCAGGTGAGGGTACGACAACGGTTTAGGGGGAGCGTACGTGTGAGGGCGCGGGTTAGTGTGAGCCTACGGGTTAGGATTAGGGGATGGGTGAGGGGAAGGCTTCGGGGAAGGGTAAGGCTTAGGGTTCGGTCTAGGGTTAGGGTTAGGGGATGGGGACTGTTTAGGGTCCAGGTGAGGGTACGACAACGGTTTAGGGGGAGCGTACATGTGAGGGCGTGGGTCAGTGTGAGCGTACGGGTTAGGATTAGGGGACGGGTGAGGGGAAGGCTTCGGTGAACGGTTAGGGTTAGGGTTCGGGCTAGGGTTAGGGTTAGGGGACGGGGACGGTTTAGGGTCCAGGAGAGGGTACGACAACGGTTTAGGGGGAGCGTACGTGTGAGGGCGCGGGTTAGTGTGAGCGTACGGGTTAGGATTAGGGGACGGGTGAGGGGAAGGCTTCGGGGAAGAGTTAGGGTTACGGTTCGGGCTAGGGTTAGGGTTAAGGGACGGGGACAGTTTAGGCTCCAGGTGAGGGTACGACAATGGTTTAGGGGGAGCGTTCGTCTGAGGGCGCGGGTTAGTGTGAGCGTACGGGTTAGGATTAGGGGATGGGTGAGGGGAAGGCTTCGGGGAAGGGTTAGGGTTAGGGTTCGGCCTAGGGTTAGGGTTAGGGGACGGGGACGGTTTAGGGTCCAGGTGAGGGTACGACAACGGTTTAGGGAGAGCGTACGTGTGAGGGCGCGGGTTAGTGTGAGCGTACGGGTTAGGATTAGGGGACGGGTGAGGGGAACGCTTCGGCGAAGTTTTAGGGTTAGGGTTCGGGCTAGGTTTAGGGTTAGGGGACGGGGACGGTTTAGGGTCCAGGTGAGGGTACGACAACCGTTTAGGGGGATCGTACGTGTGAGGGCGCGGGTTAGTGTGGGCGTACGGGTTAGGATTAGGGGACGGGTGAGGGGAAGGCTTCGGGGAAGAGTTAGGGTTAGGGTTCAGGCTAGGGTTAGGGTTAGGGGACAGGGACGGTTTAGGGTCCAGGTGAGGGTACGACAACGGTTTAGGGGAAGCGTACGTGTGAGGGCGCGGGTTAGTGTGAGCGTATGGGTTAGGATTAGGGGACGGGTGAGGGGAAGGCTTCGGGGAAGGGTTAGGGTTAGGTTTCGGGCTAGGGTTACGGTTAGGGGACGGGGACGGTTTAGGGTCCACGTGAGGGTACGACAACGGTTTAGGGGGAGCGTACGTGTGAGGGCGCGGGTTAGTGTGGGCGTACGGGTTAGGATTAGGGGATGGGTGAGGGGAAGGCTTCGGGGAAGGATTAGGGTTAGGGTTCGGGCTAGGGTAAGGGTTAGGGGACGGGGACGGTTTAGGGTCCAGGTGAGGGTACGACAACGGTTTAGGGGGAGCGTATGTGTGAGGGCGCGGGTTAGTGTGAGCGTACGGGTTAGGATTAGGGGAAGGGTGAGGGGAAGGCTTCGGGGAAGGTTTAGGGTTAGGGTTCGGGCTAGGGTTAGGGTTAGGGGACGGGGACGGTTGAGGGTCTAGGTGAGGGTACGACAACGGTTTAGGGGAAGCGTACGTGTGAGGGCGCGGGTTAATGTGAGCGTACGGGTTAGGATTAGGGGAAGGGTGAGGGGAAGGCTTCGGGGAAGGGTTAGGGTTAGGGTTCGGGATAGGGTTAGGGTTAGGGGACAGGGACGGTTTAGGGTCCAGGTGAGGGTACGACAACGGTTTAGGGGGAGCGTACGTGTGAGGGCGCGGGTTAGTGTGGGCGTACGGGTTAGGATTAGGGGACGGGTGAGGGGAAGGCTTCGGGGAAGTGTTAGGGTTAGGGTTCGGGCTAGGGTTAGGTTTAGGGGACGGGGACGGTTTAGGGTCCAGGTGAGGGTACGACAACGGTTTAGGGGGAGCGTACGTGTGAGGGCGCGGGTTAGTGTGAGCGTACGGGTTTGGATTAGGGGACGGGTGAGGGGAAGGCTTCGGGGAAGGGTTAGGGTTAGGGTTCGGGCTAGGGTTAGGGTTAGGGGACGGGGACGGTTTAGGGTCCAGGTGAGGGTACGAGAAAAGTTAAGGGGGAGCTTACGTGTGAGGGCACGGATTAGTGTGGGCCTACGGGTTAGGATTAGGGGACGGGTGAGGGGAAGGCTTCGGGGAAGGGTTAGGGTTAGGGTTCGGGCTAGGGTTAGGGTTAGGGGATGGGGATGGTTTAGGTACAGGTGAGGGTACGACAACGGTTTAGGGGGAGCGTATGTGTGAGGGCGCAGGTTAGTGTGGGCGTCCGGGTTAGGATTAGGGGACGGGTGAGGGGAAGGCTTCTGGGAAGGGTTAGGGTTAGGGTTCGGGCTAGGGTTAGCGTTAGGGGAAGGGGACGGTTTAGGGTCCAGGTGAGGGTACGACAACGGTTTAGGGGGAGCGTACGTGTGAGGGCGCGGGTTAGTGTGAGCGTACGGGTTAGGATTAGGGGACGGGTGAGGGGAAGGCTTCGGAGAAGGGTTAGGGTTAGGGTTCGGGCTAGTGTTAGGGTTAGGGGACGGGGACGGTTTAGGGTCCAGGTGAGGGTACGACAACGGTTTAGGGGGAGCGTACGTGTGAGAGCGCGGTTCAGTGTGGGCGTACGGGTTAGGATTAGGGGACGGGTGAGGGGAAGGCTTCGGGGATGGGTTAGGGTTAGGGTTCGGGCTAGGGTTAGGGTTAGGGGACGGGGACGGTTTAGGGTCCAGGTGTGGGTACGACAACGGTTTAGGGGGAGTGTACGTGTGAGGGCGCGGGTTAGTGTGAGCGTACGGGTTAGGATTAGGGGACGGGTGAGGGCAAGGCTTCGGCGAAGGGTTAGGGTTAGGGTTCCGGCTAGGGTTAGGGTTAGGGGACGGGGACGGTTTAGGGTCCAGGTGAGGGTACGACAACGGTTTAGGGGGAGCGTACGTGTGAGGGCACGGGTCAGTGTGGGCGTACGGGTTAGGATTAGGGGACGGGTGAGGGGAAGGCTTCGGGGAAGGGTTAGGGTTAGGGTTCGGGCTAGGGTTAGGGTTAGGGGACGGGGACGGTTTAGGGTCCAGGTGAGGGTACGACAACGGTTTAGGGGGAGCGTACGTGTGAGGGCGCGGGTTAGTGTGAGCCTACGGGTTAGGATTAGGGGATGGGTGAGGGGAAGGCTTCGGGGAAGTGTAAGGCTTAGGGTTCGGTCTAGGGTTAGGGTTAGGGGATGGGGACTGTTTAGGGTCCAGGTGAGGGTACGACAACGGTTTAGGGGGAGCGTACATGTGAGGGCGTGGGTCAGTGTGAGCGTACGGGTTAGGATTAGGGGACGGGTGAGGGGAAGGCTTCGGGGAAGGGTTAGGGTTAGGGTTCGGGCTACGGTTAGGGTAAGGGCTCGGGGACGGTATAGGGTCCAGGTGAGGGTACGACAACGGTTTAGGGGGAGCGTACATGTGAGGGCGTGGGTTAGTGTGAGCGTACGGGTTAGGATTAGGGGACGGGTGAGGGGAAGGCTTCGGGGAAGAGTTAGGTTTAGGGTTCGGGCTAGGGTTAGGGTAAGGGGTCGGGGACGGTATAGGGTCCAGGTGAGGGTACGACAACGGTTTAGGGGGAGCGTACGTGCGAGGGCGCGGGTTAGTGTGAGCGTATGAGTTAGGATTAGGGGACGGGTGAGGGGAAGGCTTCGGGGAAGGGTTAGAGTTAGGGTTCGGGCTAGGGTTAGGTTTAGGGGACGGGGATGGTTTAGGGTCCAGGTGAGGGTACGACAACGGTTTAGGGGGAGCGTACGTGTGAGGGCGCGGGTTAGTGTGAGCATACGGGTTAGGATTAGTGGACGGGTGAGGGGAAGGCTTCTGGGAAGGGTTAGGGTTAGGGTTCGGGCTAGGGTTAGGGTTAGGGGACGGGGACGGTTAGGGTTAGGGTTAGGGTTAGGGTTAGGGGACGGGGACGGTTTAGGGTCCAGGTGAGGGTATGACAACGGTTTAGGGGGAGCGTACGTGTGAGGGCGCGGGTTAGTGTGAGCGTACGGGTTAGGATTAGGGGACGGGTGAGGGGAAGGCTTCGGGGATGGGTTAGGGTTAGGGTTCGGGCTAGGGTTAGGGTTAGGGGACGGGGACGGTTTCGGGTTCAGGTGAGGGTACGACAACCGTTTAGGGAGAGCGTACGTGTGAGGGCGCGGGTTAGTGTGAGCGTATTGGTTAGGATTATGGGACAGGTGAGGGGAAGGCTTCGGGGAAGGGTTAGGGTTAGAGTTCGGGCTATTGTTAGGGTTAGGGGACGGGGACGGTTTAGGGTCCAGGTGAGGGTACGAGAACAGTTTAGGGGGAGCGTACGTGTGAGGGCGCGGGTTAGTGTGAGCGTACGGTTTAGGATTAGGGGACGGGTGAGGGGAAGGCTTCGGGGAAGGGTTAGGGTTAGAGTTCGGGCTAGGGTTAGGGTTAGGGGACGGGGACGGTTTAGGGTCCAGGTGAGGGTACGACAACGGTTTAGGGGGAGGGTACGTGTGAGGGCGCGGGTTAGTGTGAGCATACGGGTTAGGATTAGGGGACGGGTGAGGGGAAGGCTTCGGGGAAGGGTTAGGGTTAGGGTTCGGGCTAGGGTTAGGGTTAGGGGACGGGGACAGTTTAGGGTCCAGGTGAGGGTACGACAATGGTTTAGTGGGAGCGTACATGTGAGGGTGCGGGTTAGTGTGAGCGTACGGGTTAGGATTAGGTGACGGGTGAGGGGAAGGCTTCGGGGAAGGGGTAGGGTTAGGGTTCGGGCTAGGGTTAGGGTTAGGGGACGGGGACGGTTTAGGGTCCAGGTGAGGGTACGACAACGGTTTAGGGGGAGCGTACGTGTGAGGGCACGGGTTAGTGTGAGCGTACGGGTTAGGATTAGGGGACGGGTGAGGGGAAGGCTTCGGGGAAGGCTTAGGGTTAGGGTTCGGGCTAGGGTTAGGGTTAGGGGACGGGTTCTGTTTAGGGTCCAGGTGAGGGTACGACAACGGTTTAGGGGGAGCGTACGTGTGAGGGCGTGGGTTAGTGTGAGCGTACAGGTTAGGATTAGGGGAAGGGTGAGGGGAAGGCTTCGGGGAAGGGTTAGGGTTAGGGTTCGGGCTAGGGTTAGGGTTAGGGGACGGGGACGGTTTAGGGTCCAGGTGAGGGTACGACAACGGTTTAGGGGGAGCGTACGTGTGAGGGCGCGGGTTAGTGTGAGCCTACGGGTTAGGATTAGGGGACGGGTGAGGGGAAGGCTTCGGGGAAGGGTAAGGCTTAGGGTTCGGGCTAGGGTTAGGGTTAGGGGATGGGGACTGTTTAGGGTCTAGGTGAGGGTACGACAACGGTTTAGGGAGAGCGTACGTGTGAGGGCGTGGGTTAGTGTGAGCGTACGGGTTAGGATTAGGGGACGGGTGAGGGGAAGGCTTCGGGGAAGGGTTAGGGTTAGGGTTCGGGCTAGGGTTAGGGTTAGGGGACGGGGACTGTTTAGGGTCCAGGTGAGGGTACGACTACGGTTTAGGGGGAGCGTACGTGTGAGGGCGCGGGTTAGTGTGAGCGTACGGGTTAGGATTAGGGGACAGGTGAGGGGAAGGCTTCGGGGAAGAGTTAGGTTTAGGGTTCGGGCTAGGGTTAGGGTAAGGGGTCGGGGACGGTATAGGGTCCAGGTGAGGGTACGACAACGGTTTAGGGGGAGCGTACGTGCGAGGGCGCTGGTTAGTGTGAGCGTATGGGTTAGGATTAGGGGACGGGTGAGGGGAAGGCTTCGGGGAAGGGTTAGAGTTAGGGTTCGGGCTAGGGTTAGGGTTAGGGGACGGGGACGGTTTAGGGTCCAGGTGAGGGTACGACAACGGTTTAGGGGGAGCGTACGTGTGAGGGCGCGGGTTAGTGTGAGCGTACGGGTTAGGATTAGTGGACGGGTGAGGGGAAGGCTTCTGGGAAGGGTTAGGGTTAGGGTTCGGGCTAGGGTTAGGGTTAGGGGACGGGGACGGTTTAGGGTCCAGGTGAGGGTACGACAACGGTTTAGGGGGAGCGTACGTGTGAGGGCGCTGGTTAGTGTGAGCGTACGGGTTAGGATTAGGGGACGGGTGAGGGGAAGGCTTTGGGGAAGGGTAAGGCTTAGGGTTCGGGCTAGGGTTAGGGTTAGGGGATGGGGACTGTTTAGGGTCCAGGTGAGGGTACGACAACGGTTTAGGGGGAGCGTACGTGTGAGGGCGTGGGTTAGTGTGAGCGTACGGGTTAGGATTAGGGGACGGTTGAGGGGAAGGCTTCGGGGAAGTGTTAGTGTTAGGGTTCGGGCTAGGGTTAGGGTTAGGGGACAGGGACTGTTTAAGGTCCAGGTGAGGGTACGACAACGGTTTATGGGGAGCATACCTGTGAGGGCGTGGGTTAGTGTGAGCGTACGGGTTAGGATTAGGTGACGGGTGAGGGGAAGGCTTCGGGGAAGGTTTAGGTTTAGGGTTCGGGCTAGGGTTAGGGTTAGGGGATGGGGACTGTTTAGGGTCCAGGTGCGGGTACGACAATGGTTTAGGGGGAGCGTACGTGTGAGGGCGTGGGTTAGTGTGAACCTACGGGTTAGGATTAGGGTACGGGTGAGGGGAAGGCTTCGGGGAAGGGTTAGGGTTAGGGTTCGGGCTAGGGTTAGGGTTAGGGGACGGGTACGGTTTAGGGTCCAGGTGAGGGTATGACAACGGTTTAGGGGGAGCGTACGTGTGAGGGCGCGTGTTAGTGTGAGCGTACGGGTTAGGATTAGGGGACGGGTGAGGGGAAGGCTTCGGGGATGGTTTAGGGTTAGGGTTCGGGCTAGGGTTAGGGTTAGGGGACGGGGACGGTTTCGGGTTCAGGTGAGGGTACGACAACGGTTTAGGGGGAGCGTACGTGTGAGGGCGCAGATTACTGTGAGTGTACGGGTTAGGATTAGGGGACGGGTGAGGGGAAGGCTTCGAGGAAGGGTTAGGTTTAGGGTTCGGGCTAGGGTTAGGGTAAGGGGTCGGGGACGGTTTAGGGTCCAGGTGAGGGTACGACAACGGTTTAGGGGGAGCGTACGTGTGAGGGCGCGGGTTAGTGTGAGCGTATTGGTTAGGATTAGGGGACAGGTGAGGGGAAGGCTTCGGGGAAGGGTTAGGGTTAGGGTTCGGGCTAGGGTTAGGGTTAAGGGACAGGGACGGTTTAGGGTCCAGGTGAGGGTACGACAACGGTTTAGGGGGAGCGTACGTGTGAGGGCGCGGGTTAGTGTGAGCGTACGGGTTAGGATTAGGGGACGGGTGAGGGGAAGGCTTCGGGGAAGGGTTAGGGTTAGGGTTCGGGCTAGGGTTAGGGTTAGGGGACGGGGACGGTTTAGGGTCCAGGTGAGGGTACGAGAACGGTTTAGGGGGAGCGTACGTGTGAGGGCGCGGGTTAGTGTTCGCGTACGGGTTAGGATTAGGGTACGGGTGACGGGAAGGCTTTGGGGAAGGGTTAGGGTTAGGGTTCGGGCTAGGGTTAGGGTTAGGGGACGGGGACGGTTTAGGGTCCAGGTGAGGGTACGACAACGGTTTAGGGGGAGCGTACGTGTGAGGGCGCGGGTTAGTGTGAGCGTACGGGTTAGGATTAGGGGACGTGTGAGGGGAAGGCTTCGGGGAAGGGTTAGGGTTAGGGTTCGAGCTAGGGTTAGGGTTAGGGGACGGGGACGGTTTAGGGTCCAGGTGAGGGTACGACAACGGTTTAGCGGGAGCGTACGTGTGAGGGCGTGGGTTAGTGTGAGCGTACGGGTTAGGATTAGGGGACGGGTGAGGGGAAGGCTTCGGGGAAGGGTTAGGGTTAGGGTTCGGGCTAGGGTTAGGGTTAGGGGATGGGGACGATTTAGTGTCCAGGTGAGGGTACGACAACGGTTGAGGCGGAGGGTACGTGTGAGCGCGCGGGTTAGTGTGAGCGTACGGGTTAGGATTAGGGGACGGTTGAGGGGAAGGCTTCGGGGAAGGGTTAGGGTTAGGGTTCGGGCTAGGGTTAGGGTTAGGGGACGGGGACGGATTAGTGTCCAGGTGAGGGTACGACAACGGTTTAGGGGGAGCGTACGTGTGAGGGCGTGGGTTAGTGTGAGCGTACGGGTTAGGATTAGGGTACGGGTGAGGGGAAGGCTTCGGGGAAGGGTTAGGGTTAGGGTTCGGGCTAGGGCTAGGGTTAGGGGACGGGGACGGTTTAGGGTCCAGGAGAGGGT
Source organism: Leucopleurus acutus (assembly GCF_964270905.1). Lineage (NCBI taxonomy): Eukaryota > Metazoa > Chordata > Mammalia > Artiodactyla > Delphinidae > Leucopleurus > Leucopleurus acutus. Next base: position 114,871 of record NC_139153.1, on the reverse strand, counting down.
ACGACAACGGTTTAGGGGGAGCGTACATGTGAGGGCGCGGGTTAGTGTGAGCGTACGGGTTAGGATTAGGGGACGGGTGAGGGGAAGGCTTCGGGGAAGGGTAAGGCTTAGGGTTCGGGCTAGGGTTAGGGTTAGGGGACGGGGACTGTTTAGGGTCCAGGTGAGGGTACGACAACGGTTTAGGGGGAGCGTACGTGTGAGGGCGTGGGTTAGTGTGAGCGTACAGGTTAGGATTAGGGGACGGGTGAGGGGAAGGCTTCGGGGAAGGGTTAGGTTTAGGGTTCGGGCAAGGGTTAGGGTTAGGGGACGGGGACGGTTTAGGGTCCAGGTGAGGGTACGACAACGGTTTAGGGGGAGCGTACGTGTGAGGGCGCAGGTTAGTGTGAGCCTACGGGTTAGGATTAGGGGACGGGTGAGGGGAAGGCTTCGGGGAAGGGTAAGGCTTAGGGTTCGGGCTAGGGTTAGGGTTAGGGGATGGGGACTTTTTAGGGTCCAGGTGAGGGTACGACAACGGTTTAGGGGGAGCGTACGTGTGAGGGCGTGGGTTAGTGTGAGCGTACGGGTTAGGATTAGGGGACGGGTGAGGGGAAGGCTTCGGGGAAGGGTTAGGGTTAGGGTTCGGGCTAGGGTTAGGGTTAGGGGATGGGGACTGTTTAGGGTCCAGGTGAGGGTACGACAACGGTTTAGGGGGAGCATACGTGTGAGGGCGTGGGTTAGTGTGAGCGTACGGGTTAGGATTAGGGGACGGGTGAGGGGAAGGCTTCGGGGAAGGGTTAGGGTTAGGGTTCGGGCTAGGGTTAGGGTTAGGGGATGGGGACTGTTTAGGGTCCAGGTGAGGGTACGACAATGGTTTAGGGGGAGCGTACGTGTGAGGGCGTGGGTTAGTGTGAGCCTACGGGTTAGGATTAGGGGACGGGTGAGGGGAAGGCTTCGGGAAAGTGTTAGGGTTAGGGTTCGGGCTAGGGTTAGGGTTAGGGGACGGGGACGGTTTAGGGTCCAGGTGAGGGTATGACAACGGTTTAGGGGGAGCGTACGTGTGAGGGCGCGGGTTAGTGTGAGCGTACGGGTTAGGATTAGGGGACGGATGAGGGGAAGGCTTCGGGGAAGGGTTAGGGTTAGGGTTCGGGCTAGGGTTAGGGTTAGGGGACGGGGACGGTTTAGGGTCCAGGTGAGGGTACGATAACGGTTTAGGGGGAGCGTACGTGTGAGGGCGCGTGTTAGTGTGAGCGTACGTGTTAGGATTAGGGGACGGGTGAGGGGAAGGCTTCGGGGAAGGGTTAGGGTTAGGGTTCGGGCTAGGGTTAGGGTTAGGTGATGGGGACTGTTTAGGGTCTAGGTGAGGTTACGACAACGGTTTAGGGGTAGCATACGTGTGAGTGCGTGGGTTAGTGTGAGCGTACGGGTTAGGATTAGGGGACGGGTGAGGGGAAGGCTTCGGGGAAGAGTTAGGCTTAGGGTTCGGGCTAGGGTTAGGGTTAGGGGACGGGGACGGTTTAGGGTCCAGGTGAGGGTACGACTACGGTTTAGGAGGAGCGTACGTGTGAGGGCGTGGGTTAGTGTGAGCGTAAGGGTTAGGATTAGTGGACGGGTGAGGGGAAGGCTTCGGGGAAGGGTTAGGGTTAGGGTTCGGGCTAGGGTTAGGGTTAGGGGACGGGGACTGTTTAGGGTCCAGGTGAGGGTACGACTACGGTTTAGGGGGAGCATACGTGTGAGGGCGCGAGTTAGTGTGAGCGTACGGGTTAGGATTAGGGGACGGGTGAGGGGAAGGCTTCGGGGAAGAGTTAGGTTTATGGTTCGGGCTAGGGTTAGGGTAAGGTGTCGGAGACGGTTTAGGGTCCAGGTGAGGGTACGACAACGGTTTAGGGGGAGCGTACGTGCGAGGGCGCGGGTTAGTGTGAGCGTATGGGTTAGGATTAGGGGATGGGTGAGGGGAAGGCTTCGGGGAAGGGTTAGAGTTAGGGTTCGGGCTAGGGTTAGGGTTAGGGGACGGGGACGGTTTAGGGTCCAGGTGAGGGTACGATAACGGTTTAGGGGGAGCGTACGTGTGAGGGCGCGGGTTAGTGTGGGCGTACGGGTTAGGATTAGGGGACGGTTGAGGGGAAGGCTTCGGGGAAGGGTTAGGGTTAGGGTTCAGGCTAGGGTTAGGGTTAGGGGACGGGGACGGTTTAGGGTCCAGGTGAGGGTACGACAACGGTTTACGGGGAGCGTACCTGTGAGGGAGCGAGTTAGTGTGAGCGTACGGGTTAGGAATAGAGGCCGGGTGAGGGGAAGGCTTCAGGGAAGGGTTAGGGTTAGGGTTCGGGCTAGGGTTAGGGTTAGGTGACGGGGACGGTTTAGGGTCCAGGTGAGTGTACGACAACGTTTTAGGGGGAGCGTACGTGTGAGGGCGCGGGTTAGTGTGAGCGTACGGGTTAGGATTAGGGGACGGGTGAGGGGAAGGCTTCAGGGAAGGGTTAGGGTTAGGGTTCGGGCTAGGGTTAGGGTTAGGGGACGGGGACGGTTTAGGGTCCAGGTGTGGGTACGACAACGGTTTAGGGGGAGCGTACGTGTGAGGGCGCGGGTTAGTGTGAGCGTACGGGTTAGGATTAGGGGACGGGTGAGGGGAAGGCTTCGGCGAAGGGTTAGGGTTAGGGTTCGGGCTAGGGTTAGGGTTAGGGGACGGGGACGGTTTAGGGTCCAGGTGAGGGTACGACAACGGTTTAGGGGGAGCGTACGTGTGAGGGCGCGGGTTAGTGTGAGCGTACGGGTTAGGATTAGGGGACGGGTGAGGGGAAGGCTTCGGCGAAGGGTTAGGGTTAGGGTTCGGGCTAGGGTTAGGGTTAGGGGAAGGGGACGGTTTAGAGTCCAGGTGAGGGTACGACAACGGTTTAGGGGGAGCGTACGTGTGAGGGCGCGGGTTAGTGTGAGCGTACGGGTTAGGATTAGGGGACGGGTGAGGGGAAGGCTTCGGGGAAGGGTTAGGGTTAGGGTTCGGGCTAGGGTTAGGGTTACGGGACGGGGACGGTTTAGGGTCCAGGTGAGGGTACGACAACGGTTTAGGGGGAGCGTACGTGTGAGGGCGCGGGTCAGTGTGGGCGTACGGGTTAGGATTAGGGGACGGGTGAGGGGAAGGCTTCGGGGAAGGGTTAGGGTTAGGGTTCGGGCTAGGGTTAGGGTTAGGGGACGGGGACGGTTTAGGGTCCAAGTGTGGGTACGACAACGGTTTAGGGGGAGCGTACGTGTGAGGGCGCGGGTCAGTGTGAGCGTACGGGTTAGGATTAGGGGACGGGTGAGGGGAAGGCTTCGGCGAAGGGTTAGGGTTAGGGTTCGGGCTAGGGTTAGGGTTAGGGGACAGGGACGGTTTAGGGTCTAGGTGTGGGTACGACAATGGTTTAGGGGGAGCGTACGTGTGAGGGCGCGGGTTAGTGTGAGCGTACGGGTTAGGATTAGGGGACGGGTGAGGGGAAGGCTTCGCCGAAGGGTTAGGGTTAGGGTTCGGGCTAGGGTTAGGGTTAGGGGACGGGGACGGTTTAGGGTCCAGGTGAGGGTACGACAACGGTTTAGGGGGAGCGTACGTGTGAGGGCGCGGGTTAGTGTGGGCGTACGGGTTAGGATTAGGGGACGGGTGAGGGGAAGGCTTCGGGGAAGGGTTAGGGTTAGGGTTCGGGCTAGGGTTAGGGTTAGGGGACGGGGACGGTTTAGGGTCCAGGTGTGGGTACGACAACGGTTTAGGTGGAGAGTACGTGTGAGGGCGCGGGTTAGTGTGAGCGTACGGGTTAGGATTAGGGGACGGGTGAGGGGAAGGCTTCGGTGAACGGTTAGGGTTAGGGTTCGGGCTAGGGTTAGGGTTAAGGGACGGGGACAGTTTAGGCTCCAGGTGAGGGTACGACAATGGTTTAGGGGGAGCGTACGTCTGAGGGCGCGGGTTAGTGTGAGCGTACGGGTTAGGATTAGGGGATGGGTGAGGGGAAGGCTTCGGGGAAGGGTTAGGGTTAGGGTTCGGCCTAGGGTTAGGGTTAGGGGACGGGGACGGTTTAGGGTCCAGGTGAGGGTACGACAACGGTTTAGGGAGAGCGTACGTGTGAGGGCGCGGGTTAGTGTGAGCGTACGGGTTAGGATTAGGGGACGGGTGAGGGGAAGGCTTCGGCGAAGTTTTAGGGTTAGGGTTCGGCCTAGGGTTAGGGTTAGGGGACGGGGACGGTTTAGGGTCCAGGTGAGGGTACGACAACCGTTTAGGGGGATCGTACGTGTGAGGGAGCGGGTTAGTGTGGGCGTACAGGTTAGGATTAGGGGACGGGTGAGGGGAAGGCTTCGGGGAAGAGTTAGGGTTAGGGTTCAGGCTAGGGTTAGGGTTAGGGGACAGGGACGGTTTAGGGTCCAGGTGAGGGTACGACAACGGTTTAGGGGAAGCGTACGTGTGAGGGCGCGGGTTAGTGTGAGCGTATGGGTTAGGATTAGGGGACGGGTGAGGGGAAGGCTTCGGGGAAGGGTTAGGGTTAGGGTTCGGGCTAGGGTTATGGTTAGGGGACGGGGACGGTTTAGGGTCCACGTGAGGGTACGACAACGGTTTAGGGGGAGCGTACGTGTGAGGGCGCGGGTTAGTGTGGGCGTACGGGTTAGGATTAGGGGATGGGTGAGGGGAAGGCTTCGGGGAAGGATTAGGGTTAGGGTTCGGGCTAGGGTAAGGGTTAGGGGACGGGGACGGTTTAGGGTCCAGGTGAGGGTACGACAACGGTTTAGGGGGAGCGTATGTGTGAGGGCGCGGGTTAGTGTGAGCGTACGGGTTAGGATTAGGGGAAGGGTGAGGGGAAGGCTTCGGGGAAGGTTTAGGGTTAGGGTTCGGGCTAGGGTTAGGGTTAGGGGACGGGGACGGTTGAGGGTCTAGGTGAGGGTACGACAACGGTTTAGGGGAAGCGTACGTGTGAGGGCGCGGGTTAGTGTGAGCGTACGGGTTAGGATTAGGGGACGGGTGAGGGGAAGGCTTCGGGGAAGGGTTAGGGTTAGGGTTCGGGATAGGGTTAGGGTTAGGGGACAGGGACGGTTTAGGGTCCAGGTGAGGGTACGACAACGGTTTAGGGGGAGCGTACGTGTGAGGGCGCGGGTTAGTGTAGGCGTACGGGTTAGGATTAGGGGACGGGTGAGGGGAAGGCTTCGGGGAAGTGTTAGGGTTAGGGTTCGGGCTAGGGTTAGGTTTAGGGGACGGGGACGGTTTAGGGTCCAGGTGAGGGTACGACAACGGTTTAGGGGGAGCGTACGTGTGAGGGCGCGGGTTAGTGTGAGCGTACGGGTTTGGATTAGGGGACGGGTGAGGGGAAGGCTTCGGGGAAGGGTTAGGGTTAGGGTTCGGGCTAGGGTTAGGGTTAGGGGACGGGGACGGTTTAGGGTCCAGGTGAGGGTACGAGAAAAGTTAAGGGGCAGCGTACGTGTGAGGGCAAGGATTAGTGTGGGCCTACGGGTTAGGATTAGGGGACGGTTGAGGGGAAGGCTTCGGGGAAGGGTTAGGGTTAGGGTTCGGGCTAGGGTTAGGGTTAGGGGACGGGGACGGTTTAGGGTCAAGGTGAGGGTACGACAATGTTTTAGGGGGAGCGTACGTGTGATGGCGCGGGTTAGTGTGGTCGTACGGGTTAGGGTTAGAGGACGGGCGAGGGGAAGGCTTCGGAGAAGGGTTAGGGTTAGGGTTCGGGCTAGGGTTAGGGTTAGGGGATGGGGATGGTTTAGGTACAGGTGAGGGTACGACAACGGTTTAGGGGGAGCGTATGTGTGAGGGCGCAGGTTAGTGTGGGCGTCCGGGTTAGGATTAGGGGACGGGTGAGGGGAAGGCTTCGGGGAAGGGTTAGGGTTAGGGTTCGGGCTAGGGTTAGCGTTAGGGGAAGGGGACGGTTTGGGTCCAGGTGAGGGTACGACAACGGTTTAGGGGGAGCGTACGTGTGAGGGCGCGGGTTAGTGTGAGCGTACGGGTTAGGATTAGGGGACGGGTGAGGGGAAGGCTTCGGAGAAGGGTTAGGGTTAGGGTTCGGGCTAGTGTTAGGGTTAGGGGACGGGGACGGTTTAGGGTCCAGGTGAGGGTACGACAACGGTTTAGGGGGAGCGTACGTGTGAGGGCGCGGGTCAGTGTGGGCGTACGGGTTAGGATTAGGGGACGGGTGAGGGGAAGGCTTCGGGGAAGGGTTAGGGTTAGGGTTCGGGCTAGGGTTAGGGTTAGGGGACGGGGACGGTTTAGGGTCCAGGTGTGGGTACGACAACGGTTTAGGGGGAGCGTACGTGTGAGGGCGCGGGTTAGTGTGAGCGTACGGGTTAGGATTAGGGGACGGGTGAGGGGAAGGCTTCGGCGAAGGGTTAGGGTTAGGGTTCCGGCTAGGGTTAGGGTTAGGGGACGGGGACGGTTTAGGGTCCAGGTGAGGGTACGACAACGGTTTAGGGGGAGCGTACGTGTGAGGGCACGGGTCAGTGTGGGCGTACGGGTTAGGATTAGGGGACGGGTGAGGGGAAGGCTTCGGGGAAGGGTTAGGGTTAGGGTTCGGGCTAGGGTTAGGGTTAGGGGACAGGGACGGTTTAGGGTCCAGGTGTGGGTACGACAATGGTTTAGGGGGAGCGTACGTGTGAGGGCGCGGGTTAGTGTGAGCGTACGGGTTAGGATTAGGGGACGGGTGAGGGGAAGGCTTCGGCGAAGGGTTAGGGTTAGGGTTCGGGCTAGGGTTAGGGTTAGGGGACGGGGACGGTTTAGGGTCCAGGTGAGGGTACGACAACGGTTTAGGGGGAGCGTACGTGTGAGGGCGCGGGTTAGTGTGAGCGTACGGGTTAGGATTAGGGGACGGGTGAGGGGAAGGCTTCGGCGAAGGGTTAGGGTTAGGGTTCGGGCTAGGGTTAGGTTTAGGGGAAGGGGACGGTTTAGAGTCCAGTTGAGGGTACGACAATGGTTTAGGGGGAGCGTACGTGTGAGGGTGCGGGTTAGTGTGAGCGTACGGGTTAGGATTAGGGGACGGGTGAGGGGAAGGCTTCGGGGAAGGGTTAGGGTTAGGGTTCGGGCTAGGGTTAGGGTTACGGGACGGGGACGGTTTAGGGTCCAGGTGAGGGTACGACAACGGTTTAGGGGGAGCGTACGTGTGAGGGCGCGGGTCAGTGTGGGCGTACGGGTTAGGATTAGGGGACGGGTGAGGGGAAGGCTTCGGGGAAGGGTTAGGGTTAGGGTTCGGGCTAGGGTTAGGGTTAGGGGACGGGGACGGTTTAGGGTCCAGGTGTGGGTACGACAACGGTTTAGGGGGAGCGTACGTGTGAGGGCGCGGGTCAGTGTGAGCGTACGGGTTAGGATTAGGGGACGGGTGAGGGGAAGGCTTCGGCGAAGGGTTAGGGTTAGGGTTCGGGCTAGGGTTAGGGTTAGGGGACGGGGACGGTTTAGGGTCCAGGTGTGGGTACGACAACGGTTTAGGGGGAGCATACGTGTGAGGGCGCGGGTTAGTGTGAGCGTACTGGTTAGGATTAGGGGACGGGTGAGGGGAAGGCTTCGGCGAAGGGTTAGGGTTAGGGTTCGGGCTAGGGTTAGGGTTATGGGACGGGGACGGTTTAGGGTCCAGGTGAGGGTACGACAACGGTTTAGGGGGAGCGTACGTGTGAGGGCGCGGGTTAGTGTGGGCGTACGGGTTAGGATTAGGGGACGGGTGAGGGGAAGGCTTCGGGGAAGGGTTAGGGTTAGGGTTCGGGCTAGGGTTAGGGTTAGGGGACGGGGACGGTTTAGGGTCCAGGTGTGGGTACGACAACGGTTAAGGTGGAGAGTACTTGTGAGGGCGCGGGTTAGTGTGAGCGTACGGGTTAGGATTAGGGGACGGGTGAGGGGAAGGCTTCGGTGAACGGTTAGGGTTAGGGTTCGGGCTAGGGTTAGGGTTAGGGGACGGGGACGGTTTAGGGTCCAGGAGTGGGTACGACAACGGTTTAGGTGGAGCGTACGTGTGAGGGCGCGGGTTAGTGTGAGCGTACGGGTTAGGATTAGGGGACGGGTGAGGGGAAGGCTTCGGGGAAGAGTTAGGGTTAGGGTTCGGGCTAGGGTTAGGGTTAAGGGACGGGGACAGTTTAGGCTCCAGGTGAGGGTACGACAATGGTTTAGGGGGAGCGTACGTCTGAGGGCGCGGGTTAGTGTGAGCGTACGGGTTAGGATTAGGGGATGGGTGAGGGGAAGGCTTCGGGGAAGGGTTAGGGTTAGGGTTCGGCCTAGGGTTAGGGTTAGGGGACGGGGACGGTTTAGGGTCCAGGTGAGGGTACGACAACGGTTTAGGGAGAGCGTACGTGTGAGGGCGCGGGTTAGTGTGAGCGTACGGGTTAGGATTAGGGGACGGGTGAGGGGAAGGCTTCGGCGAAGTTTTAGGGTTAGGGTTCGGGCTAGGGTTAGGGTTAGGGGACGGGGACGGTTTAGGGTCCAGGTGAGGGTACGACAACCGTTTAGGGGGATCGTACGTGTGAGGGCGCGGGTTAGTGTGGGCGTACGGGTTAGGATTAGGGGACGGGTGAGGGGAAGGCTTCGGGGAAGGGTTAGGGTTAGGGTTCAGGCTAGGGTTAGGGTTAGGGGACAGGGACGGTTTAGGGTCCAGGTGAGGGTACGACAACGGTTTAGGGGGAGCGTACGTGTGAGGGCGCGGGTTAGTGTGAGCGTATGGGTTAGGATTAGGGGACGGGTGAGGCGAAGGCTTCGGGGAAGGGTTAGGGTTAGGGTTCGGGCTAGGGTTACGGTTAGGGGACGGGGACGGTTTAGGGTCCACGTGAGGGTACGACAACGGTTTAGGGGGAGCGTACGTGTGAGGGCGCGGGTTAGTGTGGGCGTACGGGTTAGGATTAGGGGATGGGTGAGGGGAAGGCTTCGGGGAAGGATTAGGGTTAGGGTTCGGGCTAGGGTAAGGGTTAGGGGACGGGGACTGTTTAGGGTCCAGGTGAGGGTACGACAACGGTTTAGGGGGAGCGTACGTGTGAGGGCGTGGGTTAGTGTGGGCGTACGGGTTAGGATTAGGGGACGGGTGAGGGGAAGGCTTCGGGGAAGGGTTAGGGTTAGGTTTCGGGCTAGGGTTAGGGTTAGGGGACGGGGACGGTTTAGGGTCCAGGTGAGGGTACGACAACGGTTTAGGGGGAGCGTACGTGTGAGGGCGCGGGTTAGTGTGGGCGTACGGGTTAGGGTTAGGGGACGGGTGAGGGGAAGGCTTCGGGGAAATGTTAGGTTTAGGGTTTGGGCTAGGGTTAGGGTTAGGGGACAGGGACGGTTTAGGGTCCAGGTGAGGGTACGACAACGGTTTAGGGGGAGCATACGTGTGAGGGCGCGGGTTAGTGTGAGCGTACGGGTTAGGATTAGGGGAAGGGTGAGGTGAAGGCTTCGGGGAAGGGTTAGGGTTAGGGTTCGGGGTAGGGTTAGGGTTACGGGACGGGGACGGTTTAGGGTCCATGTGAGGGTACGACAACGTTTTAGGGGGAGCGTACGTGTGAGGGCGCGGGTTAGTGTGGGCGTACGGGTTAGGATTAGGGGACGGGTGAGGGGAAGGCTTCGGGGAAGGGTTAGGGTTAGGGTTCAGGCTAGGGTTAGGGTTAGGGGACGGGGACGGTTTAGGGTCCAGGTGAGGGTACGACAACGGTTTAGGGGGAGCGTACGTGTGAGGGGGCGGGTTAGTGTGGGCGTACGGGTTAGGATTAGGGGACGGGTGAGGGGAAGGCTTCGGGGAAGGGTTAGGGTTAGGGTTCGGGCTAGGGTTAGGGTTAGGGGACGGGGAAGGTTTAGGGTCCAGGTGAGGGTACGACAACGGTTTAGGGGGAGCATACGTGTGAGGGCGCGGGTTAGTGTGAGCGTACGGGTTAGGATTAGGGGACGGGTGAGGGGAAGGCTTCGGGGAAGGGTTAGGGTTAGGGTTCGGGCTAGGGTTAGGGTTAGGGGACGGGGACGGTTTAGGGACCAGGTGAGGGTACGACAACGGTTTAGGGGGAGCGTACGTGTGAGGGCGCGGGTTAGTGTGAGGGTACGGGTTAGGATTAGGGGACGGGTGAGGGGAAGGCTTCGGGGAAGGGTTAGGGTTAGGGTTCGGGCTAGGGTTAGGGTTAGGGGACGGGGACGGTTTAGGGTCCAGGTGAGGGTACGACAACGGTTTAGGGGGAGCGTACGTGTGAGGGCGCGGGATAGTGTGGGCGTACGGGTTAGGATTAGGGGACGGGTGAGGGGAAGGCTTCGGGGAAGTGTTAGGGTTAGGGTTCGGGCTAGGGTTAGGGTTAGGTGACGGGGACGGTTGAGGGTCCAGGTGAGGGTACGACAATGGTTTAGGGGGAGCGTATGTGTGAGGGCGCGGTTTAGTGTGGGCGTACGGGTTAGGATTAGGGGACGGGTGAGGGGAAGGCTTCGGGGAAGTGTTAGGGTTAGGGTTCGGGCTAGGGTTAGGGTTAGGGGACGGGGACGGTTTAGGGTCCAGGTGAGGGTACGACAACGGTTTAGGGGGAGCGTATGTGTGAGGGCGCGGGTTAGTGTGAGCGTACGGGTTAGGATTAGGGGAAGGGTGAGGGGAAGGCTTCGGGGAAGTTTTAGGGTTAGGGTTCGGGCTAGGGTTAGGGTTAGGGGACGGGGACGGTTGAGGGTCTAGGTGAGGGTACGACAACGGTTTAGGGGAAGCGTACGTGTAAGGGCGCGGGTTAGTGTGAGCGTACGGGTTAGGATTAGGGGACGGGTGAGGGGAAGGCTTCGGGGAAGGGTTAGGGTTAGGGTTCGGGATAGGGTTAGGGTTAGGGGACGGGGACGGTTTAGGGTCCAGGTGAGGGTACGACAACGGTTTAGGGGGAGCGTACGTGTGAGGGCGCGGGTTAGTGTGGGCGTACGGGTTAGGATTAGGGGACGGGTGAGGGGAAGGATTCGGGGAAGTGTTAGGGTTAGGGTTCGGGCTAGGGTTAGGTTTAGGGGACGGGGACGGTTTAGGGTCCAGGTGAGGGTACGACAACGGTTTAGGGGGAGCGTACGTGTGAGGGCGCGGGTTAGTGTGAGCGTACGGGTTAGGATTAGGGGAAGGGTGAGGGGAAGGCTTCGGGGATGGGTTAGGGTTAGGGTTCGGGCTAGGGTTAGGGTTACGGGACGGGGACGGTTTAGGGTCCAGGTGAGGGTACGACAACGGTTTAGGGGGAGGGTACGTGTGAGGGCGCGGGTTAGTGTGGGCGTACGGGTTAGGATTAGGGGACGGGTGAGGGGAAGGCTTCGGGGAAGGGTTAGGGTTAGGGTTCGGGCTAGGGTTAGGGTTAGGGGACGGGGACGGTTTAGGGTCCAGGTGAGGGTACGACAACGGTTTAGGGGGAGCGTACGTGTGAGGGCGCGGGTTAGTGTGAGCGTACGGGATAGGATTAGGGTAAGGGTGCGGGGAAGGCTTCGGGGATGGGTTAGGGTTAGGGTTCGGTGTAGGGTTAGGGTTAGGGGACGGGGACGGTTTACGGTCCAGGTGAGGGTACGACAACGGTTTACGGGTAGCGTACGTGTGAGGGCGCGGGTTAGTGTGAGCGTACGGGTTAGGATTAGGGGACGGGTGAGGGGAAGGCTTCGGGGAAGGGTTAGGGTTAGGGTTCGGGCTAGGGTTAGGGTTAGGGGACGGGGACGGTTTAGGGTCCAGGTGAGGGAACGACAATGGTTTAGGTGGAGCGTACGTGTGAGGGCGCGGGTTAGTGTGGGCGTACGGGTTAGGATTAGGGGACGGGTGAGGGGAAGGCTTCAGGGAAGGGTTAGGGTTAGGGTTCGGGCTAGGGTTAGGTTTAGGGGACGGGGACGGTTTAGGGTCCAGGTGAGGGTACGACAACGGTTTAGGGGGAGCGTACGTGTGAGGGCGCGGGTTAGTGTGGGCGTACGGGTTAGGATTAGGGGACGGGTGAGGGGAAGGCTTCGGGGAAGGGTTAGGGTTAGGGTTCGGGCTAGGGTTAGGGTTAGGGGACGGGGACGGTTTAGGGTCCAGGTGAGGGTACGACAATGGTTTAGGAGGAGCGTACGTGTGAGGGCGCGGGTTAGTGTGAGCGAACGGGTTAGGATTAGGGGACGGGTGAGGCGAAGGCTTCGGGGAAGGGTTAGGGTTAGGGTTCGGGCTAGGGTTAGGGTTAGGGGACGGGGACGGTTTAGGGTCCAGGTGAGGGTACGACAACGGTTTAGGGGGAGCGTACGTGTGAGGGCGCGTGTTAGTGTGAGCGTACGGGTTAGGATTAGGGGACGGGTGAGGGGAAGGCTTCGGGGAAGGGTTAGGGTTAGGGTTCGGGCTAGGGTTAGGGTTAGGGGACGGGGACGGTTTAGGGTCCAGGTGAGGGTACGACAATGATTTAGGGGGAGGGTACGTGTGAGGGCGCGGGTCAGTGTGGGCTTACGGGTTAGGATTAGGGGACGGGTGAGGGGAAGGCTTCGGGGAAGTGTTAGGGTTAGGGTTCGGGCTAGGGTTAGGGTTAGGGGACGGGGACGGTTTAGGGTCCAGGTGAGGGTACGACAACGGTTTAGGGGGAGCGTACGTGTGAGGGCGCGGTTTAGTGTGGGTGTACGGGTTAGGATTAGGGGACAGGTGAGGGGAAGGCTTCGGGGAAGGGTTAGGGTTAGGGTTCGGGCTAGGGTTAGGGTTAGGGGACGGGGACGGTTTAGGGTCCAGGTGAGGGTACGACAACGGTTTAGGGAGAGCGTACGTGTGAGGGCGCGGGTTAGTGTGAGCGTACGGATTAGGATTAGGGGAAGGGTGAGGGGAAGGCTTCGGGGAAGGGTTAGGGTTAGGATTCGGGCTAGGGTTAAGGTTAGGGGACGGGGACGGTTTAGGGTCCAGGTGAGTGTACGACAACGGTTTAGGGGGAGCGTACGTGTGAGGGCGCGGATTAGTGTGAGCGTACGGGTTAGGATTAGGGGACGGGTGAGGGGAAGGCTTCGGGGAAGGGTTAGGGTTAGGGTTCGGGCTAGGGTTAGGGTTAGGGCACGGGGACGGTTTAGGGTCCAGGTGAGGGTACGACAACGGTTTAGGGGGAGCGTACGTGTGAGGGCGCGGGTTAGTGTGGGCGTACGGGTTAGGGTTAGGGGACGGGTGAGGGGAAGGCTTCGGGGAAATGTTAGGTTTAGGGTTTGGGCTAGGGTTAGGGTTAGGGGACAGGGACGGTTTAGGGTCCAGGTGAGGGTACGACAACGGTTTAGGGGGAGCGTACGTGTGAGGGCGCGGGTTAGTGTGAGCGTACGGGTTAGGATTAGGGGAAGGGTGAGGTGAAGGCTTCGGGGAAGGGTTAGGGTTAGGGTTCGGGGTAGGCTTAGGGTTACGGGACGGGGACGGTTTAGGGTCCATGTGAGGGTACGACAACGTTTTAGGGGGAGCGTACGTGTGAGGGCGCGGGTTAGTGTGGGCGTACGGGTTAGGATTAGGGGACGGGTGAGGGGAAGGCTTCGGGGATGGGTTAGGGTTAGGGTTCGGGCTAGGGTTAGGGTTAGGGGACGGGGAAGGTTTAGGGTCCAGGTGAGGGTACGACAACAGTTTAGGGGGAGCATACGTGTGAGGGCGCGGGTTAGTGTGAGCGTACGGGTTAGGATTAGGGGACGGGTGAGGGGAAGGCTTCGGGGAAGGGTTAGGGTTAGGGTTCGGGCTAGGGTTAGGGTTAGGGGACGGGGACGGTTTAGGGTCCAGGTGAGGGTACGACAACGGTTTAGGGGGAGCGTACGTGTGAGGGCGCAGGTTAGTGTGGGCGTACGGGTTAGGATTACGGGACGGGTGAGGGGAAGGCTTCGGGGAAGGGTTAGCGTTAGGGGAAGGGGACGGTTTAGCGTCCAGGTGAGGGTACGACAACGGTTTAGGGGGAGCGTACGTGTGAGGGTGCGGGTTAGTGTGAGCGTACGGGTTAGGATTAGGGGACGGGTGAGGGGAAGGCTTCGGAGAAGGGTTAGGGTTAGGGTTCGGGCTAGTGTTAGGGTTAGGGGACGGGGACGGTTTAGGGTCCAGGTGAGGGTACGACAACGGTTTAGGGGGAGCGTACGTGTGAGGGCGCGGGTCAGTGTGGGCGTACGGGTTAGGATTAGGGGACGGGTGAGGGGAAGGCTTCGGGGAAGGGTTAGGGTTAGGGTTCGGGCTAGGGTTAGGGTTAGGGGACGGGGACGGTTTAGGGTCCAGGTGTGGGTACGACAACGGTTTAGGGGGAGCGTACGTGTGAGGGCGCGGGTTAGTGTGAGCGTACGGGTTAGGATTAGGGGACGGGTGAGGGGAAGGCTTCGGCGAAGGGTTAGGGTTAGGGTTCGGGCTAGGGTTAGGGTTAGGGGACGGGGACGGTTTAGGGTCCAGGTGAGGGTACGACAACGGTTTAGGGGGAGCGTACGTGTGAGGGCGCGGGTTAGTGTGAGCGTACGGGTTAGGATTAGGGGACGGGTGAGGGGAAGGCTTCGGGGATGGGTTAGGGTTAGGGTTCGGGCTAGGGTTAGGGTTAGGGGACGGGGAAGGTTTAGGGTCCAGGAGAGGGTACGACAACGGTTTAGGGGGAGCATACGTGTGAGGGTGCGGGTTAGTGTGAGCGTACGGGTTAGGATTAGGGGACGGGTGAGGGGAAGGCTTCGGGGAAGGGTTAGGGTTAGGGTTCGGGCTAGGGTTAGGGTTAGGGGACGGGGACGGTTTAGGGTCCAGGTGAGGGTATGACAACGGTTTAGGGGGAGCGTACGTGTGAGGGCGCGGGTTAGTGTGAGCGTACGGGTTAGGATTAGGGGACGGGTGAGGGGAAGGCTTCGGGGAAGGGTTAGGGTTAGGGTTCGGGCTAGGGTTAGGGTTAGGGGACGGGGACGGTTTAGGGTCCAGGTGAGGGTACGACAACGGTTTAGGGGGAGCGTACGTGTGAGGGCGAGGGATAGTGTGGGCGTACGGGTTAGGATTAGGGGACGGGTGAGGGGAAGGCTTCGGGGAAGTGTTAGGGTTAGGGTTCGGGCTAGGGTTAGGGTTAGGTGACGGGGACGGTTGAGGGTCCAGGTGAGGGTACGACAATGGTTTAGGGGGAGCGTATGAGTGAGGGCGCGGTTTAGTGTCTGCGTACGGGTTAGGATTAGGGGACGGGTGAGGGGAAGGCTTCGGGGAAGTGTTAGGGTTAAGGTTCGGGCTAGGGTTAGGGTTAGGGGACGGGGACGGTTTAGGGTCCAGGTGAGGGTACGACAACGGTTTAGGGGGAGCGTATGTGTGAGGGCGCGGGTTAGTGTGAGCGTACGGGTTAGGATTAGGGGAAGGGTGAGGGGAAGGCTTCGGGGAAGGTTTAGGGTTAGGGTTCGGGCTAGGGTTAGGGTTAGGGGACGGGGACTGTTGAGGGTCTAGGTGAGGGTACGACAACGGTTTAGGGGAAGCGTACGTGTGAGGGCGCGGGTTAGTGTGAGCGTACGGGTTAGGATTAGGGGACGGGTGTGGGGAAGGCTTCGGGGAAGGGTTAGGGTTAGGGTTCGGGATAGGGTTAGGGTTAGGGGACGGGGACGGTTTAGGGTCCAGGTGAGGGTACGACAACGATTTAGGGGAAGCGTACGTGTGAGGGCGCGGGTTAGTGTGGGCGTACGGGTTAGGGTTAGGGGACGGGTGAGGGGAAGGCTTCGGGGAAATGTTAGGTTTAGGGTTTGGGCTAGGGTTAGGGTTAGGGGACAGGGACGGTTTAGGGTCCAGGTGAGGGTACGACAACGGTTTAGCGGGAGCGTACGTGTGAGGGCGCGGGTTAGTGTGAGCGTACGGGTTAGGATTAGGGGAAGGGTGAGGTGAAGGCTTCGGGGAAGGGTTAGGGTTAGGGTTCGGGGTAGGCTTAGGGTTACGGGACGGGGACGGTTTAGGGTCCATGTGAGGGTACGACAACGTTTTAGGGGGAGCGTACGTGTGAGGGCGCGGGTTAGTGTGGGCGTACGGGTTAGGATTAGGGGACGGGTGAGGGGAAGGCTTCGGGGAAGTGTTAGGGTTAGGGTTCGGGCTAGGGTTAGGTTTAGGGGACGGGGACGGTTTAGGGTCCAGGTGAGGGTACGACAACGGTTTAGGGGGAGCGTACGTGTGAGGGCGCGGTTTAGTGTGAGCGTACGGGTTAGGATTAGGGGAAGGGTGAGGGGAAGGCTTCGGGGATGGGTTAGGGTTAGGGTTCGGGCTAGGGTTAGGGTTACGGGACGGGGACGGTTTAGGGTCCAGGTGAGGGTACGACAACGGTTTAGGGGGAGCGTACGTGTGAGGGCGAGGGTTAGTGTGGGCGTACGGGTTAGGATTAGGGGACGGGTGAGGGGAAGGCTTCGGGGAAGGGTTAGGGTTAGGGTTCGGGCTAGGGTTAGGGTTAGGGGACGGGGACGGTTTCGGGTCCAGGTGAGGGTACGACAACGGTTTAGGGTGAGCGTACGTGTGAGGGCGCGGGTTAGTGTGAGCGTACGGGTTAGGATTAGGGTAAGGGTGAGGGGAAGGCTTCGGGGATGGGTTAGGGTTAGGGTTCGGGGTAGGGTTAGGGTTAGGGGACGGGGACGGTTTACGGTCCAGGTGAGGGTACGACAACGGTTTACGGGTAGCGTACGTGTGAGGGCGCGGGTTAGTGTGAGC
The DNA here is from genome assembly GCF_964270905.1 of Leucopleurus acutus. NCBI lineage: Eukaryota > Metazoa > Chordata > Mammalia > Artiodactyla > Delphinidae > Leucopleurus > Leucopleurus acutus. Next base: position 98,381 of record NC_139153.1, on the reverse strand, counting down.
GTACGGGTTAGGATTAGGGGACGGGTGAGGGGAAGGCTTCGGGGAAGGGTTAGGGTTAGGGTTCGGGCTAGGGTTAGGGTTAGGGGACGGGGACGGTTTAGGGTCCAGGTGAGGGAACGACAATGGTTTAGGTGGAGCGTACGTGTGAGGGCGCGGGTTAGTGTGGGCGTACGGGTTAGGATTAGGGGACGGGTGAGGGGAAGGCTTCAGGGAAGGGTTAGGGTTAGGGTTCGGGCTAGGGTTAGGTTTAGGGGACGGGGACGGTTTAGGGTCCAGGTGAGGGTACGACAACGGTGTAGGGGGAGCGTACGTGTGAGGGCGCGGGTTAGTGTGTGCGTACGGGTTAGGATTAGGGGACGGGTGAGGGGAAGGCTTCGGGGAAGGGTTAGGGTTAGGGTTCGGGCTAGGGTTAGGGTTAGGGGATGGGGACGGTTTAGGGTCCAGGTGAGGGTACGACAATGGTTTAGGAGGAGCGTACGTGTGAGGGCGCGGGTTAGTGTGAGCGAACGGGTTAGGATTAGGGGACGGGTGAGGCGAAGGCTTCGGGGAAGGGTTAGGGTTAGGGTTCGGGCTAGGGTTAGGGTTAGGGGACGGGGACGGTTTAGGGTCCAGGTGAGGGTACGACAACGGTTTAGGGGGAGCGTACGTGTTAGGGCGCGGGTCAGTGTGGGCGTACGGGTTAGGATTAAGGGACGGGTGAGGGGAAGGCTTCGGGGAAGTGTTAGGGTTAGGGTTCGGGCTAGGGTTAGTGTTAGGGGATGGGGACGGTTTAGGGTCCAGGTGAGGGTACGACATCGGTTTAGGGGGAGCGTACGTGTGAGGGCGCGGTTTAGTGTGGGCGTACGGGTTAGGATTAGGGGACGGGTGAGGGGAAGGCTTCGGGGAAGGGTTAGGGTTAGGGTTCGGGCTAGGGTTAGGGTTAGGGGACAGGGACGGTTTAGGGTCCAGGTGAGGGTACGACAACGGTTTAGGGGGAGCGTACGTGTGAGGGCGCGGGTCAGTGTGGGCGTACGGGTTAGGATTAGGGGACGGGTGAGGGGAAGGCTTCGGCGAAGGGTTAGGGTTAGGGTTCGGGCTAGGGTTAGGGTTAGGGGACGGGGACGGTTTAGGGTCCAGGTGAGGGTACGACAACGGTTTAGGGGGAGCGTACGTGTGAGGGCGCGGGTCAGTGTGGGCGTACGGGTTAGGATTAGGGGACGGGTGAGCGGAAGGCTCGGGGAAGGGTTAGGGTTAGGGTTCGGGCTAGGGTTAGGGTTAGGGCACGGGGACGGTTTAGGGTCCAGGTGTGGGTACGACAACGGTTTAGGGGGAGCGTACGTGTGAGGGCATGGGTTAGTGTGAGCGTACGGGTTAGGATTAGGGGACGGGTGAGGGGAAGGCTTCGGCGAAGGGTTAGGGTTAGGGTTCGGGCTAGGGTTAGGGTTAGGGGACGGGGACGGTTTAGGGTCCAGGTGAGGGTACGACAACGGTTTAGGGGGAGCGTACGTGTGAGGGCGCGGGTCAGTGTGGGCGTACGGGTTAGGGTTAGGGGACGGGTGAGGGGAAGGCTTCGGGGAAATGTTAGATTTAGGGTTTGGGCTAGGGTTAGGGTTAGGGGACAGGGACGGTTTAGGGTCCAGGTGAGGGTACGACAACGATTTAGGGGGAGCGTACGTGTGAGGGCGCGGGTTAGTGTGAGCGTACGGGTTAGGATTAGGGGAAGGGTGAGGTGAAGGCTTCGGGGAAGGGTTAGGGTTAGGGTTCGGGGTAGGCTTAGGGTTACGGGACGGGGACGGTTTAGGGTCCATGTGAGGGTACGACAACGTTTTAGGGGGAGCGTACGTGTAAGGGCGCGGGTTAGTGTGGGCGTACGGGTTAGGATTAGGGGACGGGTGAGGGGAAGGCTTCGGGGAAGGGTTAGGGTTAGGGTTCAGGCTAGGGTTAGGGTTAGGGGACGGGGACGGTTTAGGGTCCAGGTGAGGGTACGACAACGGTTTAGGGGGAGCATACGTGTGAGGGGGCGGGTTAGTGTGGGCGTACGGGTTAGGATTAGGGGACGGGTGAGGGGAAGGCTTCGGGGATGGGTTAGGGTTAGGGTTCGGGCTAGGGTTAGGGTTAGGGGACGGGGAAGGTTTAGGGTCCAGGAGAGGGTACGACAACGGTTTAGGGGGAGCATACGTGTGAGGGTGCGGGTTAGTGTGAGCGTACGGGTTAGGATTAGGGGACGGGTGAGGGGAAGGCTTCGGGGAAGGGTTAGGGTTAGGGTTCGGGCTAGGGTTAGGGTTAGGGGACGGGGACGGTTTAGGGTCCAGGTGAGGGTACGACAACGGTTTAGGGGGAGCGTACGTGTGAGGGCGAGGGATAGTGTGAGCGTACGGGTTAGGATTAGGGGACGGGTGAGGGGAAGGCTTCGGGGAAGGGTTAGGGTTAGGGTTCGGGCTAGGGTTAGGGTTAGGGGACGGGGACGGTTTAGGGTCCAGGTGAGGGTACGACAACGGTTTAGGGGGAGCGTACGTGTGAGGGCGAGGGATAGTGTGGGCGTACGGGTTAGGATTAGGGGACGGGTGAGGGGAAGGCTTCGGGGAAATTTTAGGGTTAGGGTTCGGGCTAGGGTTAGGGTTAGGTGACGGGGACGGTTGAGGGTCCAGGTGAGGGTACGACAATGGTTTAGGGGGAGCGTATGAGTGAGGGCGCGGTTTAGTGTCTGCGTACGGGTTAGGATTAGGGGACGGGTGAGGGGAAGGCTTCGGGGAAGTGTTAGGGTTAAGGTTCGGGCTAGGGTTAGGGTTAGGGGACGGGGACGGTTTAGGGTCCAGGTGAGGGTACGACAACGGTTTAGGGGGAGCGTATGTGTGAGGGCGCGGGTTAGTGTGAGCGTACGGGTTAGGATTAGGGGAAGGGTGAGGGGAAGGCTTCGGGGAAGGTTTAGGGTTAGGGTTCGGGCTAGGGTTAGGGTTAGGGGACGGGGACTGTTGAGGGTCTAGGTGAGGGTACGACAACGGTTTAGGGGAAGCGTACGTGTGAGGGCGCGGGTTAGTGTGAGCGTACGGGTTAGGATTAGGGGACGGGTGAGGGGAAGGCTTCGGGGAAGGGTTAGGGTTAGGGTTCGGGATAGGGTTAGGGTTAGGGGACGGGGACGGTTTAGGGTCCAGGTGAGGGTACGACAACGATTTAGGGGGAGCGTACGTGTGAGGGCGCGGGTTAGTGTGGGCGTACGGGTTAGGGTTAGGGGACGGGTGAGGGGAAGGCTTCGGGGAAATGTTAGGTTTAGGGTTTGGGCTAGGGTTAGGGTTAGGGGACAGGGACGGTTTAGGGTCCAGGTGAGGGTACGACAACGGTTTAGCGGGAGCGTACGTGTGAGGCCGCGGGTTAGTGTGAGCGTACGGGTTAGGATTAGGGGAAGGGTGAGGTGAAGGCTTCGGGGAAGGGTTAGGGTTAGGGTTCGGGGTAGGCTTAGGGTTACGGGACGGGGACGGTTTAGGGTCCATGTGAGGGTACGACAACGTTTTAGGGGGAGCGTACGTGTGAGGGCGCGGGTTAGTGTGGGCGTACGGGTTAGGATTAGGGGACGGGTGAGGGGAAGGCTTCGGGGAAGGGTTAGGGTTAGGGTTCAGGCTAGGGTTAGGGTTAGGGGACGGGGATGGTTTAGGGTCCAGGTGAGGGTACGACAACGGTTTAGGGGGAGCGTACGTGTGAGGGGGCGGGTTAGTGTGGGCGTACGGGTTAGGATTAGGGGACGGGTGAGGGGAAGGCTTAGGGGATGGGTTAGGGTTAGGGTTCGGGCTAGGGTTAGGGTTAGGGGACGGGGAAGGTTTAGGGTCCAGGAGAGGGTACGACAACGGTTTAGGGGGAGCATACGTGTGAGGGCGCGGGTTAGTGTGAGCGTACGGGTTAGGATTAGGGGACGGGTGAGGGGAAGGCTTCGGGGAAGGGTTAGGGTTAGGGTTCGGGCTAGGGTTAGGGTTAGGGGACGGGGACGGTTTAGGGTCCAGGTGAGGGTACGACAACGGTTTAGGGGGAGCGTACGTGTGAGGGCGCGGGTTAGTGTGAGCGTACGGGTTAGGATTAGGGGACGGGTGAGGGGAAGGCTTCGGGGAAGGGTTAGGGTTAGGGTTCGGGCTAGGGTTAGGGTTAGGGGACGGGGACGGTTTAGGGTCCAGGTGAGGGTACGACAACGGTTTAGGGGGAGCGTACGTGTGAGGGCGCGGGATAGTGTGGGCGTACGGGTTAGGATTAGGGGACGGGTGAGGGGAAGGCTTCGGGGAAGTGTTAGGGTTAGGGTTCGGGCTAGGGTTAGGGTTAGGGGACGGGGACGGTTGAGGGTCCAGGTGAGGGTACGACAATGGTTTAGGGGGAGCGTATGTGTGAGGGCGCGGTTTAGTGTGGGCGTACGGGTTAGGATTAGGGGACGGGTGAGGGGAAGGCTTCGGGGAAGTGTTAGGGTTAGGGTTCGGGCTAGGGTTAGGGTTAGGGGACGGGGACGGTTTAGGGTCCAGGTGAGGGTACGACAACGGTTTAGGGGGAGCGTATGTGTGAGGGCGCGGGTTAGTGTGAGCGTACGGGTTAGGATTAGGGTAAGGGTGAGGGGAAGGCTTCGGGGAAGGTTTAGGGTTAGGGTTCGGGCTAGGGTTAGGGTTAGGGGACGGGGACTGTTGAGGGTCTAGGTGAGTGTACGACAACGGTTTAGGGGAAGCGTACGTGTGAGGGCGCGGGTTAGTGTGAGCGTACGGGTTAGGATTAGGGGACGGGTGAGGGGAAGGCTTCGGGGAAGGGTTAGGGTTAGGGTTCGGGATAGGGTTAGGGTTAGGGGACGGGGACGGTTTAGGGTCCAGGTGAGGGTACGACAACGGTTTAGGGGGAGCGTACGTGTGAGGGCGCGGGTTAGTGTGGGCGTACGGGTTAGGATTAGGGGACGGGTGAGGGGAAGGCTTCGGGGAAGTGTTAGGGTTAGGGTTCGGGCTAGGGTTAGGTTTAGGGGACGGGGACGGTTTAGGGTCCAGGTGAGGGTACGACAACGGTTTAGGGGGAGCGTACGTGTGAGGGCGCGGGTTAGTGTGAGCGTACGGGTTAGGATTAGGGGAAGGGTGAGGGGAAGGCTTCGGGGATGGGTTAGGGTTAGGGTTCGGGCTAGGGTTAGGGTTACGGGACGGGGACGGTTTAGGGTCCAGGTGAGGGTACGACAACGGTTTAGGGGGAGCGTACGTGTGAGGGCGAGGGTTAGTGTGGGCGTACGGGTTAGGATTAGGGGACGGGTGAGGGGAAGGCTTCGGGGAAGGGTTAGGGTTAGGGTTCGGGCTAGGGTTAGGGTTAGGGGACGGGGACGGTTTCGGGTCCAGGTGAGGGTACGACAACGGTTTAGGGGGAGCGTACGTGTGAGGGCGCGGGTTAGTGTGAGCGTACGGGTTAGGATTAGGGTAAGGGTGAGGGGAAGGCTTCGGGGATGGGTTAGGGTTAGGGTTCGGGGTAGGGTTAGGGTTAGGGGACGGGGACGGTTTACGGTCCAGGTGAGGGTACGACAACGGTTTACGGGTAGCGTACGTGTGAGGGCGCGGGTCAGTGTGGCGTACGGGTTAGGATTAGGGGACGGGTGAGGGGAAGGCTTCGGGGAAGGGTTAGGGTTAGGGTTCGGGCTAGGGTTAGGGTTAGGGGACGGGGACGGTTTAGGGTCCAGGTGTGGGTACGACAACGGTTTAGGGGGAGCGTACGTGTGAGGGCGCGGGTTAGTGTGAGCGTACGGGTTAGGATTAGGGGACGGGTGAGGGGAAGGCTTCGGGGAAGGGTTAGGGTTAGGGTTCGGGCTAGGGTTAGGGTTACGGGACGGGGACGGTTTAGGGTCCAGGTGAGGGTACGACAACGTTTTAGGGGGAGCGTACGTGTGAGGGCGCGGGTCAGTGTGGGGGTACGGGTTAGGATTAGGGGACGGGTGAGGGGAAGGCTTCGGGGAAGGGTTAGGGTTAGGGTTCGGGCTAGGGTTAGGGTTAGGGGACGGGGACGGTTTAGGGTCCAGGTGTGGGTACGACAACGGTTTAGGGGGAGCGTACGTGTGAGGGCGTGGGTTAGTGTGAGCGTACGGGTTAGGATTAGGGGACGGGTGAGGGGAAGGCTTCGGCGAAGGGTTAGGGTTAGGGTTCGGGCTAGGGTTAGGGTTAGGGGACGGGGACGGTTTAGGGTCCAGGTGAGGGTACGACAACGGTTTAGGGGGAGCGTACGTGTGAGGGCGTGGATTAGTGTGAGCGTACGGGTTAGGATTAGGGGACGGGTGAGGGGAAGGCTTCGGGGAAGGGTTAGGGTTAGGGTTCGGGCTAGGGTTAGGGTTAGGGGACGGGGACGGTTTAGGGTCCAGGTGAGTGTACGACAACGGTTTAGGGGGAGCGTACGTGTGAGGACGCGGGTTAGTGTGAGCGTACGGGTTAGGATTAGGGGACGGGTGAGGGGAAGGCTTCGGGGAAGGGTTAGGGTTAGGGTTCGGGCTAGGGTTAGGGTTAGGGGACGGGGACGGTTTAGGGTCCAGGTGAGGGTACGACAATGGTTTCGGAGGAGCGTACGTGTGAGGGCGTGGGTTAGTTTGAGCGAACGGGTTAGGATTAGGGGACGGGTGAGGGGAAGGCTTCGGGGAAGGGTTAGGGTTAGGGTTCGGGCTAGGGTTAGGGTTAGGGGACGGGGACGGTTTAGGGTCCAGGTGAGGGTACGACAACGGTTTAGGGGGAGCGTACGTGTGAGGGCGCGTGTTAGTGTGAGCGTACGGGTTAGGATTAGGGGACGGGTGAGGGGAAGGCTTAGGGGAAAGGTTAGGGTTAGGGATCGGGCTAGGGTTAGGGTTAGGGGACGGGGACGGTTTAGGGTCCAGGTGAGGGTACGACAACGGTTTAGGGGGAGCGTACGTGTGAGGGCGCGGGTCAGTGTGGGCGTACGGGTTAGGATTAGGGGACGGGTGAGGGGAAGGCTTCGGGGAAGTGTTAGGGTTAGGGTTCGGGCTAGGGTTAGGGGACGGGGACGGTTTAGGGTCCAGGTGAGGGTACGACAACGGTTTAGGGGGAGCGTACGTGTGAGGGCGCGGTTTAGTGTGGGCGTACGGGTTAGGATTAGGGGACGGGTGAGGGGAAGGCTTCGGGGAAGGGTTAGGGTTAGGGTTCGGGCTAGGGTTAGGGTTAGGGGACAGGGACGGTTTAGGGTCCAGATGAGGGTACGACAACGGTTTAAGGGGAGCGTACGTGTGAGGGCGCGGGTTAGTGTGAGCGTACGGGTTAGGATTAGGGGACGGGTGAGGGGAAGGCTTCGGGGAAGGGTTAGGGTTAGGGTTCGGGCTAGGGTTAGGGTTAGGGGACAGGGACGGTTTAGGGTCCAGGTGAGGGTACGACAACGGTTTAGGGGGAGCGTACGTGTGAGGGCGCGGGTCAGTGTGGGCGTACGGGTTAGGATTAGGGGACGGGTGAGGGGAAGGCTTCGGGGAAGGGTTAGGGTTAGGGTTCGGGCTAGGGTTAGGGTTAGGGGACGGGGACGGTTTAGGGTCCAGGTGAGGGTACGACAACGGTTTAGGGGGACCGTACGTGTGAGGGCGCGGGTCAGTGTGAGCGTACGGGTTAGGATTAGGGGTAGGGTGAGGGGAAGGCTTCGGAGAAGGGTTAGGGTTAGGGTTCGGGCTAGGGTTAGGGTTATGGGACGGGGACGGTTTAGGTTCCAGGTGAGGGTACGACAACGGTTTAGGGGGAGCGTACGTGTGAGGGCGCGGGTTAGTGTGGGCGTACGGGTTAGGATTAGGGGACGGGTGAGGGGAAGGCTTCGGGGAAGGGTTAGGGTTAGGGTTCGGGCTAGGGTTAGCGTTAGGGGAAGGGGACGGTTTAGGGTCCAGGTGAGGGTACGACAACGGTTTAGGGGGAGCGTACGTGTGAGGGTGCGGGTTAGTGTGAGCGTACGGGTTAGGATTAGGGGACGGGTGAGGGGAAGGCTTCGGGGAAGGGTTAGGGTTAGGGTTCGGGCTAGGGTTAGGGTTACGGGACGGGGACGGTTTAGGGTCCAGGTGAGGGTACGACAACGGTTTAGGGGGAGCGTACGTGTGAGGGCGTGGGTCAGTGTGGGCGTACGGGTTAGGATTAGGGGACGGGTGAGGGGAAGGCTTCGGGGAAGGGTTAGGGTTAGGGTTCGGGCTAGGGTTAGGGTTAGGGGACGGGGACGGTTTAGGGTCCAGATGAGGGTACGACAACTGTTTAGGGGGTTTCTACGTGTGAGGGCGCGGGTTAGTTTGAGCGTACGGGTTAGGATTAGGGGAAGGGTGAGGGGAAGGCTTCGGGGAAGGGTTAGGGTTAGGGTTCGGGCTAGGGTTAGGGTTAGGGGACGGGGACGGTTTAGGGTCCAGGTGAGGGTGCGACAACGGTTTAGGGGGAGCGTACGTGTGAGGGCGCGGGTTAGTGTGGGCGTACGGGTTAGGTTTAGGGGACGGGTGAGGGGAAGGCTTCGTGGAAGGGTTAGCGTTAGGGTTCGGTCTAGGGTAAGGATTAGGGGACGCGGACGGTTTAGGGTCCAGGTGAGGGTACGACAACGGTTTAGGGGGAGCGTACGTGTGAGGGCGCGGGTTAATGTGAGCGTACGGGTTAGGATTAGGGGAAGGGTGAGGGGAAGGCTTTGGGGAAGGATTAGGTTTAGGGTTCGGGCTAGGGTTAGGGTTAGGGGACGGGGACGGTTTAGGGTCCCGGTGAGGGTACGACAACGGTTTAAGGGGAGCGTACGTGTGAGGGCGCGGGTTAGTGTGAGCGTACAGGTTAGGATTAGGGGACGGGTGAGGGGAAGGCTTCGGGGAAGGGTTAGGGTTAGGGTTCGGGCTAGGGTTAGGGTTAGGGGACGGGGACGGTTTAGGGTCCAGGTGAGGGTACGACAACGGTTTAGGGGGAGCGTACGTGTGAGGGCGCGGGTTAGTGTGAGCGTACGGGTTAGGATTAGGGGAAGGGTGAGGGGAAGGCTTCGGGGATGGGTTAGGGTTAGGGTTCGGGCTAGGGTTAGGGTTACGGGACGGGGACGGTTTAGGGTCCAGGTGAGGGTACGACAACGGTTTAGGGGGAGCGTACGTGTGAGGGCGAGGGTTAGTGTGGGCGTACGGGTTAGGATTAGGGGACGGGTGAGGGGAAGGCTTCGGGGAAGGGTTAGGGTTAGGGTTCGGGCTAGGGTTAGGGTTAGGGGACGGGGACGGTTTAGGGTCCAGGTGAGGGTACGACAACGGTTTAGGGGGAGCGTACGTGTGAGGGCGCGGGTTAGTGTGAGCGTACGGGTTAGGATTAGGGTAAGGGTGAGGGGAAGGCTTCGGGGATGGGTTAGGGTTAGGGTTCGGGGTAGGGTTAGGGTTAGGGGACGGGGACGGTTTACGGTCCAGGTGAGGGTACGACAACGGTTTACGGGTAGCGTACGTGTGATGGCGCGGGTTAGTGTGAGCGTACGGGTTAGGATTAGGGGACGGGTGAGGGGAAGGCTTCGGGGAAGGGTTAGGGTTAGGGTTCGGGCTAGGGTTAGGGTTAGGGGACGGGGACGGTTTAGGGTCCAGGTGAGGGAACGACAATGGTTTAGGTGGAGCGTACGTGTGAGGGCGCGGGTTAGTGTGGGCGTACGGGTTAGGATTAGGGGACGGGTGAGGGGAAGGCTTCAGGGAAGGGTTAGGGTTAGGGTTCGGGCTAGGGTTAGGTTTAGGGGACGGGGACGGTTTAGGGTCCAGGTGAGGGTACGACAACGGTTTAGGGGGAGCGTACGTGTGAGGGCGCGGGTTAGTGTGGGCGTACGGGTTAGGATTAGGGGACGGGTGAGGGGAAGGCTTCGGGGAAGGGTTAGGGTTAGGGTTCGGGCTAGGGTTAGGGTTAGGGGACGGGGACGGTTTAGGGTCCAGGTGAGGGTACGACAATGGTTTAGGAGGAGCGTACGTGTGAGAGCGCGGGTTAGTGTGAGCGAACGGGTTAGGATTAGGGGACGGGTGAGGCGAAGGCTTCGGGGAAGGGTTAGGGTTAGGGTTCGGGCTAGGGTTAGGGTTAGGGGACGGGGACGGTTTAGGGTCCAGGTGAGGGTACGACAACGGTTTAGGGGGAGCGTACGTGTGAGGGCGCGTGTTAGTGTGAGCGTACGGGTTAGGATTAGGGGACGGGTGAGGGGAAGGCTTCGGGGAAGGGTTAGGGTTAGGGTTCGGGCTAGGGTTAGGGTTAGGGGACGGGGACGGTTTAGGGTCCAGGTGAGGGTACGACAATGATTTAGGGGGAGCGTACGTGTGAGGGCGAGGGTCAGTGTGGGCGTACGGGTTAGGATTAGGGGACGGGTGAGGGGAAGGCTTCGGGGAAGTGTTAGGGTTAGGGTTCGGGCTAGGGTTAGGGTTAGGGGACGGGGACGGTTTAGGGTCCAGGTGAGGGTACGACAACGGTTTAGGGGGAGCGTACGTGTGAGGGCGCGGTTTAATGTGGGTGTACGGGTTAGGATTAGGGGACAGGTGAGGGGAAGGCTTCGGGGAAGGGTTAGGGTTAGGGTTCGGGCTAGGGTTAGGGTTAGGGGACGGGGACGGTTTAGGCTCCAGGTGAGGGTACGACAATGGTTTAGGGAGAGCGTACGTGTGAGGGCGCGGGTTAGTGTGAGCGTACGGGTTAGGATTAGGGGAAGGGTGAGGGGAAGGCTTCGGGGAAGGGTTAGGGTTAGGGTTCGGGCTAGGGTTAAGGTTAGGGGACGGGGACGGTTTAGGGTCCAGGTGAGTGTACGACAACGGTTTAGGGGAACGTACGTGTGAGGGCGCGGATTAGTGTGAGCGTACGGGTTAGGATTAGGGGACGGGTGAGGGGAAGGCTTCGGGGAAGGGTTAGGGTTAGGGTTCGGGCTAGGGTTAGGGTTAGGGGACGGGGACGGTTTAGGGTCCAGGTGAGGGTACGACAACGGTTTAGGGGTAGCGTACGTGTGAGGGCGCGGGTTAGTGTGAGCGTACGGGTTAGGATTAGGGGACGGGTGACAGGAAGGCTTCGGGGAAGGGTTAGGGTTAGGGTTCGGGCTAGGGTTAGGGTTAGGGGACAGGGACGGTTTAGGGTCCAGGTGAGGGTACGACAACGGTTTAGGGGGAGCGTACGTGTGAGGGCGCGGGTCAGTGTGGGCGTACGGGTTAGGATTAGGGGACGGGTGAGGGGAAGGCTTCGGGGAAGGGTTAGGGTTAGGGTTCGGGCTAGGGTTAGGGTTAGGGGACGGGGACGGTTTAGGGTCCAGGTGTGGGTACGACAACGGTTTAGGGGGAGCGTACGTGTGAGGGCGCGGGTTAGTGTGAGCGTACGGGTTAGGATTAGGGGACGGGTGAGGGGAAGGCTTCGGGGAAGGGTTAGGGTTAGGGTTCGGGCTAGGGTTAGGGTTACGGGACGGGGACGGTTTAGGGTCCAGGTGAGGGTACGACAACGGTTTAGGGGGAGCGTACGTGTGAGGGCGCGGGTCAGTGTGGGGGTACGGGTTAGGATTAGGGGACGGGTGAGGGGAAGGCTTCGGGGAAGGGTTAGGGTTAGGGTTCGGGCTAGGGTTAGGGTTAGGGGACGGGGACGGTTTAGGGTCCAGGTGTGGGTACGACAACGGTTTAGGGGGAGCGTACGTGTGAGGGCGTGGGTTAGTGTGAGCGTACGGGTTAGGATTAGGGGACGGGTGAGGGGAAGGCTTCGGCGAAGGGTTAGGGTTAGGGTTCGGGCTAGGGTTAGGGTTAGGGGACGGGGACGGTTTAGGGTCCAGGTGAGGGTACGACAACGGTTTAGGGGGAGCGTACGTGTGAGGGCGTGGGTTAGTGTGAGCGTACGGGTTAGGATTAGGGGACGGGTGAGGGGAAGGCTTCGGGGAAGGGTTAGGGTTAGGGTTCGGGCTAGGGTTAGGGTTAGGGGACGGGGACGGTTTAGGGTCCAGGTGAGTGTACGACAACGTTTTAGGGGGAGCGTACGTGTGAGGACGCGGGTTAGTGTGAGCGTACGGGTTAGGATTAGGGGACGGGTGAGGGGAAGGCTTCGGGGAAGGGTTAGGGTTAGGGTTCGGGCTAGGGTTAGGGTTAGGGGACGGGGACGGTTTAGGGTCCAGGTGAGGGTACGACAATGGTTTCGGAGGAGCGTACGTGTGAGGGCGCGGGTTAGTTTGAGCGAACGGGTTAGAATTAGGGGACGGGTGAGGGGAAGGCTTCGGGGAAGGGTTAGGGTTAGGGTTCGGGCTAGGGTTAGGGTTAGGGGACGGGGACGGTTTAGGGTCCAGGTGAGGGTACGACAACGGTTTAGGGGGAGCGTACGTGTGAGGGCGCGTGTTAGTGTGAGCGTACGGGTTAGGATTAGGGGACGGGTGAGGGGAAGGCTTCGGGGAAAGGTTAGGGTTAGGGTTCGGGCTAGGGTTAGGGTTAGGGGACGGGGACGGTTTAGGGTCCAGGTGAGGGTACGACAACGGTTTAGGGGGAGCGTACGTGTGAGGGCGCGGGTCAGTGTGGGCGTACGGGTTAGGATTAGGGGACGGGTGAGGGGAAGGCTTCGGGGAAGTGTTAGGGTTAGGGTTCGGGCTAGGGTTAGGGTTAGGGGACGGGGACGGTTTAGGGTCCAGGTGAGGGTACGACAACGGTTTAGGGGGAGCGTACGTGTGAGGGCGCGGTTTAGTGTGGGCGTACGGGTTAGGATTAGGGGACGGGTGAGGGGAAGGCTTCGGGGAAGGGTTAGGGTTAGGGTTCGGGCTAGGGTTAGGGTTAGGGGACGGGGACGGTTTAGGGTCCAGGTGAGGGTACGACAACGGTTTAGGGGGAGCGTACGTGTGAGGGCGCGGGTTAGTGTGAGCGTACGGGTTAGGATTAGGGGACGGGTGAGGGGAAGGCTTCGGGGAAGGGTTAGGGTTAGGGTTCGGGCTAGGGTTAGGGTTAGGGGACTGGGACGGTTTAGGGTCCAGGTGAGGGTACGACAACGGTTTAGGGGGAGAGTACGTGTGAGGGCGCGGGTCAGTGTGGGCGTACGGGTTAGGATTAGGGGACGGGTGAGGGGAAGGCTTCGGGGAAGGGTTAGGGTTAGGGTTCGGGCTAGGGTTAGGGTTAGGGGACGGGGACGGTTTAGGGTCCAGGTGAGGGTACGACAACGGTTTAGTGGGAGCGTACGTGTGAGGGCGCGGGTCAGTGTGAGCGTATGGGTTAGGATTAGGGGAAGGGTGAGGGGAAGGCTTCGGAGAAGGGTTAGGGTTAGGGTTCGGGCTAGGGTTAGGGTTATGGGACGGGGACGGTTTAGGTTCCAGGTGAGGGTACGACAACGGTTTAGGGGGAGCGTACGTGTGAGGGCGCGGGTTAGTGTGGGCGTACGGGTTAGGATTAGGGGACGGGTGAGGGGAAGGCTTCGGGGAAGGGTTAGGGTTAGGGTTCGGGCTACGGTTAGCGTTAGGGGAAGGGGACGGTTTAGGGTCCAGGTGAGGGTACGACAACGGTTTAGGGGGAGCGTACGTGTGAGGGTGCGGGTTAGTGTGAGCGTACGGGTTAGGATTAGGGGACGGGTGAGGGGAAGGCTTCGGGGAAGGGTTAGGGTTAGGGTTCGGGCTAGGGTTAGGGTTACGGGACGGGGACGGTTTAGGGTCCAGGTGAGGGTACGACAACGGTTTAGGGGGAGCGTACGTGTGAGGGCGTGGGTCAGTGTGGGCGTACGGGTTAGGATTAGGGGACGGGTGAGGGGAAGGCTTCGGGGAAGGGTTAGGGTTAGGGTTCGGGCTAGGGTTAGGGTTAGGGGACGGGGACGGTTTAGGGTCCAGGTGAGGGTACGACAACGGTTTAGGGAGAGCGTACGTGTGAGGGCGCGGGTTAGTGTGAGCGTACGGGTTAGGATTAGGGGACGGGTGAGGGGAAGGCTTCGGGGAAGTGTTAGGGTTAGGGTTCGGGCTAGGGTTAGGGTTAGGGGACGGGGACGGTTTAGGGTCCAGGTGAGGGTACAACAACCGTTTAGGGGGAGCGTACGTGTGAGGGCGCGGGTTAGTGTGGGCGTACGCGTTAGGATTAGGGGACGGGTGAGGGGAAGGCTTCGGGGAAGGGTTAGGGTTAGGGTTCGGGCTAGGGTTAGCGTTAGGGGAAGGGGACGGTTTAGGGTCCAGGTGAGGGTACGACAACGGTTTAGGGGGAGCGTACGTGTGAGGGTGCGGGTTAGTGTGAGCGTACGGGTTAGGATTAGGGGACGGGTGAGGGGAAGGCTTCGGGGAAGGGTTAGGGTTAGGGTTCGGGCTAGGGTTAGGGTTACGGGACGGGGACGGTTTAGGGTCCAGGTGAGGGTACGACAACGGTTTAGGGGGAGCGTACGTGTGAGGGCGTGGGTCAGTGTGGGCGTACGGGTTAGGATTAGGGGACGGGTGAGGGGAAGGCTTCGGGGAAGGGTTAGGGTTAGGGTTCGGGCTAGGGTTAGGGTTAGGGGACGGGGACGGTTTAGGGTCCAGATGAGGGTACGACAACTGTTTAGGGGGTTTCTACGTGTGAGGGCGCGGGTTAGTTTGAGCGTACGGGTTAGGATTAGGGGAAGGGTGAGGGGAAGGCTTCGGGGAAGGGTTAGGGTTAGGGTTCGGGCTAGGGTTAGGGTTAGGGGACGGGGACGGTTTAGGGTCCAGGTGAGGGTGCGACAACGGTTTAGGGGGAGCGTACGTGTGAGGGCGCGGGTTAGTGTGGGCGTACGGGTTAGGTTTAGGGGACGGGTGAGGGGAAGGCTTCGTGGAAGGGTTAGCGTTAGGGTTCGGTCTAGGGTAAGGATTAGGGGACGCGGACGGTTTAGGGTCCAGGTGAGGGTACGACAACGGTTTAGGGGGAGCGTACGTGTGAGGGCGCGGGTTAATGTGAGCGTACGGGTTAGGATTAGGGGAAGGGTGAGGGGAAGGCTTTGGGGAAGGATTAGGTTTAGGGTTCGGGCTAGGGTTAGGGTTAGGGGACGGGGACGGTTTAGGGTCCCGGTGAGGGTACGACAACGGTTTAAGGGGAGCGTACGTGTGAGGGCGCGGGTTAGTGTGAGCGTACAGGTTAGGATTAGGGGACGGGTGAGGGGAAGGCTTCGGGGAAGGGTTAGGGTTAGGGTTCGGGCTAGGGTTAGGGTTAGGGGACGGGGACGGTTTAGGGTCCAGGTGAGGGTACGACAACGGTTTAGGGGGAGCGTACGTGTGAGGGCGCGGGTTAGTGTGAGCGTACGGGTTAGGATTAGGGGAAGGGTGAGGGGAAGGCTTCGGGGATGGGTTAGGGTTAGGGTTCGGGCTAGGGTTAGGGTTACGGGACGGGGACGGTTTAGGGTCCAGGTGAGGGTACGACAACGGTTTAGGGGGAGCGTACGTGTGAGGGCGAGGGTTAGTGTGGGCGTACGGGTTAGGATTAGGGGACGGGTGAGGGGAAGGCTTCGGGGAAGGGTTAGGGTTAGGGTTCGGGCTAGGGTTAGGGTTAGGGGACGGGGACGGTTTAGGGTCCAGGTGAGGGTACGACAACGGTTTAGGGGGAGCGTACGTGTGAGGGCGCGGGTTAGTGTGAGCGTACGGGTTAGGATTAGGGTAAGGGTGAGGGGAAGGCTTCGGGGATGGGTTAGGGTTAGGGTTCGGGGTAGGGTTAGGGTTAGGGGACGGGGACGGTTTACGGTCCAGGTGAGGGTACGACAACGGTTTACGGGTAGCGTACGTGTGATGGCGCGGGTTAGTGTGAGCGTACGGGTTAGGATTAGGGGACGGGTGAGGGGAAGGCTTCGGGGAAGGGTTAGGGTTAGGGTTCGGGCTAGGGTTAGGGTTAGGGGACGGGGACGGTTTAGGGTCCAGGTGAGGGAACGACAATGGTTTAGGTGGAGCGTACGTGTGAGGGCGCGGGTTAGTGTGGGCGTACGGGTTAGGATTAGGGGACGGGTGAGGGGAAGGCTTCAGGGAAGGGTTAGGGTTAGGGTTCGGGCTAGGGTTAGGTTTAGGGGACGGGGACGGTTTAGGGTCCAGGTGAGGGTACGACAACGGTTTAGGGGGAGCGTACGTGTGAGGGCGCGGGTTAGTGTGGGCGTACGGGTTAGGATTAGGGGACGGGTGAGGGGAAGGCTTCGGGGAAGGGTTAGGGTTAGGGTTCGGGCTAGGGTTAGGGTTAGGGGACGGGGACGGTTTAGGGTCCAGGTGAGGGTACGACAATGGTTTAGGAGGAGCGTACGTGTGAGAGCGCGGGTTAGTGTGAGCGAACGGGTTAGGATTAGGGGACGGGTGAGGCGAAGGCTTCGGGGAAGGGTTAGGGTTAGGGTTCGGGCTAGGGTTAGGGTTAGGGGACGGGGACGGTTTAGGGTCCAGGTGAGGGTACGACAACGGTTTAGGGGGAGCGTACGTGTGAGGGCGCGTGTTAGTGTGAGCGTACGGGTTAGGATTAGGGGACGGGTGAGGGGAAGGCTTCGGGGAAGGGTTAGGGTTAGGGTTCGGGCTAGGGTTAGGGTTAGGGGACGGGGACGGTTTAGGGTCCAGGTGAGGGTACGACAATGATTTAGGGGGAGCGTACGTGTGAGGGCGAGGGTCAGTGTGGGCGTACGGGTTAGGATTAGGGGACGGGTGAGGGGAAGGCTTCGGGGAAGTGTTAGGGTTAGGGTTCGGGCTAGGGTTAGGGTTAGGGGACGGGGACGGTTTAGGGTCCAGGTGAGGGTACGACAACGGTTTAGGGGGAGCGTACGTGTGAGGGCGCGGTTTAATGTGGGTGTACGGGTTAGGATTAGGGGACAGGTGAGGGGAAGGCTTCGGGGAAGGGTTAGGGTTAGGGTTCGGGCTAGGGTTAGGGTTAGGGGACGGGGACGGTTTAGGCTCCAGGTGAGGGTACGACAATGGTTTAGGGAGAGCGTACGTGTGAGGGCGCGGGTTAGTGTGAGCGTACGGGTTAGGATTAGGGGAAGGGTGAGGGGAAGGCTTCGGGGAAGGGTTAGGGTTAGGGTTCGGGCTAGGGTTAAGGTTAGGGGACGGGGACGGTTTAGGGTCCAGGTGAGTGTACGACAACGGTTTAGGGGAACGTACGTGTGAGGGCGCGGATTAGTGTGAGCGTACGGGTTAGGATTAGGGGACGGGTGAGGGGAAGGCTTCGGGGAAGGGTTAGGGTTAGGGTTCGGGCTAGGGTTAGGGTTAGGGGACGGGGACGGTTTAGGGTCCAGGTGAGGGTACGACAACGGTTTAGGGGTAGCGTACGTGTGAGGGCGCGGGTTAGTGTGAGCGTACGGGTTAGGATTAGGGGACGGGTGACAGGAAGGCTTCGGGGAAGGGTTAGGGTTAGGGTTCGGGCTAGGGTTAGGGTTAGGGGACAGGGACGGTTTAGGGTCCAGGTGAGGGTACGACAACGGTTTAGGGGGAGCGTACGTGTGAGGGCGCGGGTCAGTGTGGGCGTACGGGTTAGGATTAGGGGACGGGTGAGGGGAAGGCTTCGGGGAAGGGTTAGGGTTAGGGTTCGGGCTAGGGTTAGGGTTAGGGGACGGGGACGGTTTAGGGTCCAGGTGTGGGTACGACAACGGTTTAGGGGGAGCGTACGTGTGAGGGCGCGGGTTAGTGTGAGCGTACGGGTTAGGATTAGGGGACGGGTGAGGGGAAGGCTTCGGGGAAGGGTTAGGGTTAGGGTTCGGGCTAGGGTTAGGGTTACGGGACGGGGACGGTTTAGGGTCCAGGTGAGGGTACGACAACGGTTTAGGGGGAGCGTACGTGTGAGGGCGCGGGTCAGTGTGGGGGTACGGGTTAGGATTAGGGGACGGGTGAGGGGAAGGCTTCGGGGAAGGGTTAGGGTTAGGGTTCGGGCTAGGGTTAGGGTTAGGGGACGGGGACGGTTTAGGGTCCAGGTGTGGGTACGACAACGGTTTAGGGGGAGCGTACGTGTGAGGGCGTGGGTTAGTGTGAGCGTACGGGTTAGGATTAGGGGACGGGTGAGGGGAAGGCTTCGGCGAAGGGTTAGGGTTAGGGTTCGGGCTAGGGTTAGGGTTAGGGGACGGGGACGGTTTAGGGTCCAGGTGAGGGTACGACAACGGTTTAGGGGGAGCGTACGTGTGAGGGCGTGGGTTAGTGTGAGCGTACGGGTTAGGATTAGGGGACGGGTGAGGGGAAGGCTTCGGGGAAGGGTTAGGGTTAGGGTTCGGGCTAGGGTTAGGGTTAGGGGACGGGGACGGTTTAGGGTCCAGGTGAGTGTACGACAACGTTTTAGGGGGAGCGTACGTGTGAGGACGCGGGTTAGTGTGAGCGTACGGGTTAGGATTAGGGGACGGGTGAGGGGAAGGCTTCGGGGAAGGGTTAGGGTTAGGGTTCGGGCTAGGGTTAGGGTTAGGGGACGGGGACGGTTTAGGGTCCAGGTGAGGGTACGACAATGGTTTCGGAGGAGCGTACGTGTGAGGGCGCGGGTTAGTTTGAGCGAACGGGTTAGAATTAGGGGACGGGTGAGGGGAAGGCTTCGGGGAAGGGTTAGGGTTAGGGTTCGGGCTAGGGTTAGGGTTAGGGGACGGGGACGGTTTAGGGTCCAGGTGAGGGTACGACAACGGTTTAGGGGGAGCGTACGTGTGAGGGCGCGTGTTAGTGTGAGCGTACGGGTTAGGATTAGGGGACGGGTGAGGGGAAGGCTTCGGGGAAAGGTTAGGGTTAGGGTTCGGGCTAGGGTTAGGGTTAGGGGACGGGGACGGTTTAGGGTCCAGGTGAGGGTACGACAACGGTTTAGGGGGAGCGTACGTGTGAGGGCGCGGGTCAGTGTGGGCGTACGGGTTAGGATTAGGGGACGGGTGAGGGGAAGGCTTCGGGGAAGTGTTAGGGTTAGGGTTCGGGCTAGGGTTAGGGTTAGGGGACGGGGACGGTTTAGGGTCCAGGTGAGGGTACGACAACGGTTTAGGGGGAGCGTACGTGTGAGGGCGCGGTTTAGTGTGGGCGTACGGGTTAGGATTAGGGGACGGGTGAGGGGAAGGCTTCGGGGAAGGGTTAGGGTTAGGGTTCGGGCTAGGGTTAGGGTTAGGGGACGGGGACGGTTTAGGGTCCAGGTGAGGGTACGACAACGGTTTAGGGGGAGCGTACGTGTGAGGGCGCGGGTTAGTGTGAGCGTACGGGTTAGGATTAGGGGACGGGTGAGGGGAAGGCTTCGGGGAAGGGTTAGGGTTAGGGTTCGGGCTAGGGTTAGGGTTAGGGGACTGGGACGGTTTAGGGTCCAGGTGAGGGTACGACAACGGTTTAGGGGGAGAGTACGTGTGAGGGCGCGGGTCAGTGTGGGCGTACGGGTTAGGATTAGGGGACGGGTGAGGGGAAGGCTTCGGGGAAGGGTTAGGGTTAGGGTTCGGGCTAGGGTTAGGGTTAGGGGACGGGGACGGTTTAGGGTCCAGGTGAGGGTACGACAACGGTTTAGTGGGAGCGTACGTGTGAGGGCGCGGGTCAGTGTGAGCGTATGGGTTAGGATTAGGGGAAGGGTGAGGGGAAGGCTTCGGAGAAGGGTTAGGGTTAGGGTTCGGGCTAGGGTTAGGGTTATGGGACGGGGACGGTTTAGGTTCCAGGTGAGGGTACGACAACGGTTTAGGGGGAGCGTACGTGTGAGGGCGCGGGTTAGTGTGGGCGTACGGGTTAGGATTAGGGGATGGGTGAGGGGAAGGCTTCGGGGAAGGGTTAGGGTTAGGGTTCGGGCTACGGTTAGCGTTAGGGGAAGGGGACGGTTTAGGGTCCAGGTGAGGGTACGACAACGGTTTAGGGGGAGCGTACGTGTGAGGGTGCGGGTTAGTGTGAGCGTACGGGTTAGGATTAGGGGACGGGTGAGGGGAAGGCTTCGGGGAAGGGTTAGGGTTAGGGTTCGGGCTAGGGTTAGGGTTACGGGACGGGGACGGTTTAGGGTCCAGGTGAGGGTACGACAACGGTTTAGGGGGAGCGTACGTGTGAGGGCGTGGGTCAGTGTGGGCGTACGGGTTAGGATTAGGGGACGGGTGAGGGGAAGGCTTCGGGGAAGGGTTAGGGTTAGGGTTCGGGCTAGGGTTAGGGTTAGGGGACGGGGACGGTTTAGGGTCCAGGTGAGGGTACGACAACGGTTTAGGGAGAGCGTACGTGTGAGGGCGCGGGTTAGTGTGAGCGTACGGGTTAGGATTAGGGGACGGGTGAGGGGAAGGCTTCGGGGAAGTGTTAGGGTTAGGGTTCGGGCTAGGGTTAGGGTTAGGGGACGGGGACGGTTTAGGGTCCAGGTGAGGGTACAACAACCGTTTAGGGGGAGCGTACGTGTGAGGGCGCGGGTTAGTGTGGGCGTACGCGTTAGGATTAGGGGACGGGTGAGGGGAAGGCTTCGGGGAAGGGTTAGGGTTAGGGTTCAGGCTAGGGTTAGGTTTAGGGGACGGGGACGGTTTAGGGTCCAGGTGAGGGTACGACAACGGTTTAGGGGGAGCGTACGTGTGAGGGCACGGGTTAGTGTGAGCGTATGGGTTAGGATTAGGGGACGGGTGAGGGGAAGGCTTCGGGGAAGGGTTAGGGTTAGGGTTCGGGCTAAGGTTAGGGTTAGGGGACGGGGACGGTTTAGGGTCCACGTGAGGGTACGACAACGGTTTAGGGGGAGCGTACGTGTGAGGGCGCGGGTTAGTGTGGGCGTACGGGTTAGGATTAGGGAACGGGTGAGGGGAAGGCTGCGGGGAAGGATTAGGGTTAGGATTCGGGCTAGGGTTAGGGTTAGGGGACGGGGACGGTTTAGGGTCCAGGTGAGGGTACGACAACGGTTTAGGGGGAGCGTACGTGTGAGGGCGTGGGTTAGTGTGGGCGTACGGGTTAGGATTAGGGGACGGGTGAGGGGAAGGCTTCGGGGAAGGGTTAGGGTTAGGTTTCGGGCTAGGGTTAGGGTTAGGGTACGGGGACGGTTTAGGGTCCAAGTGAGGGTACGACAACGGTTTAGGGGGAGCGTATGTGTGAGGGCGCGGGTTAGTGTGGGCGTACGGGTTAGGGTTAGGGGACAGGTGAGGGGAAGGCTTCGGGGAAAGGTTAGGGTTAGGGTTCGGGCTAGGGTTAGGGTTAGGGGACAGGGACGGTTTAGGGTCCAGGTGAGGGTACGACAACGGTTTAGGGGGAGCGTACGTGTGAGGGCGCGGGTTAGTGTGAGCGTACGGGTTAGGATTAGGGGACGGGTGAGGGGAAGGCTTCGGGGAAGGGTTAGGGTTAGGGTTCGGGCTAGGGTTACGGTTAGGGGACGGGGACGGTTTAGGGTCCAGGTGAGGGTACGACAACGGTTTAGGGGGAGCGTACGTGTGAGGGCGTGGGTTAGTGTGAGCGTACGGGTTAGGATTAGGGGACGGGTGAGGGGAAGGCTTCGGGGAAGGGTTAGGGTTAGGGTTCGGGCTAGGGTTAGGGTTAGGGGACGGGAACGGTTTAGGGTCCAGGTGAGTGTACGACAACGGTTTAGGGGGAGCGTACGTGTGAGGACGCGGGTTAGTGTGAGCGTACAGGTTAGGATTAGGGGACGGGTGAGGGGAAGGCTTCGTGGAAGGGTTAGGGTTAGGGTTCGGGCTAGGGTTAGGGTTAGGGGACGGGGACGGTTTAGGGTCCAGGTGAGGGTACGACAACGGTTTAGGGGGAGCATACGTGTGAGGGCGCGGGTTAGTGTGAGCGTACGGGATAGATTAGGGGACGGGTGAGGGGAAGGCTTCGGCGAAGGGTTAGGGTTAGGGTTCGGGCTAGGGTTATGGTTAGGGGACGGGGACGGTTTAGGGTCCAGGTGAGGGTGCGACAACGGTTTAGGGGGAGCGTACGTGTGAGGGCGCGTGTTAGTGTGGGCGTACGGGTTAGGATTAGGGGACGGGTGAGGGGAAGGCTTCGTGGAAGGGTTAGGGTTAGGGTTCGGTCTAGGGTAAGGATTAGGGGACGGGGACGGTTTAGGGTCCAGGTGAGGGTACGACAACGGTTTAGGGGGAGCGTACGTGTGAGGGCGCGGGTTAATGTGAGCGTACGGGTTAGGATTAGGGGAAGGGTGAGGGGAAGGCTTTGGGGAAGGGTTAGGTTTAGGGTTCGGGCTAGGGTTAGGGTTAGGGGACGTGGACGGATTAGGGTCCAGGTGAGGGTACGACAACGGTTTAAGGGGAGAGTACGTGTGAGGGCGCGGGTTAGTGTGAGCGTACAGGTTAGGATTAAGTGACGGGTGAGGGGAAGGCTTCGGGGAAGTGTTAGGGTTAGGGTTCGGGCTAGGGTTAGGGTTAGGGGACGGGGACGGTTTAGGGTCCAGGTGAGGGTACGACAACGGTTTAGGGGGAGCGTACGTGTGAGGGCGCAGGTTAGTGTGAGCGTACGGGTTAGGATTAGGGGACGGGTGAGGGGAAGGCTTCGGGGAAGAGTTAGGGTTAGGGTTCGGGCTAGGGTTAGGGTTAGGGGACGGGGACGGTTTAGGGTCCAGGTGAGGGTACGACAACGGTTTAGGGAGAGCGTACGTGTGAGGTTGCGGGTTAGTGTGAGCGTACGGGTTAGGATTAGGGGACGGGTGAGGGGAAGGCTTCGGGGAAGTGTTAGGGTTAGGGTTCGGGCTAGGGTTAGGGTTAGGGGACGGGGACGGTTTAGGGTCCAGGTGAGGGTACGACAACCGTTTAGGGGGAGCGTACGTGTGAGGGCGCGGGTTAGTGTGGGCGTACGGGTTAGGATTAGGGGACGGGTGAGGGGAAGGCTTCGGGGAAGTGTTAGGGTTAGGGGTCAGGCTAGGGTTAGGGTTAGGGGACGGGGACGGTTTAGGGTCCAGGTGAGGGTACGACAACGGTTTAGGGGGAGCGTACGTGTGAGGGCGCGGGTTAGTGTGAGCGTATGGGTTAGGATTAGGGGACGGGTGAGGGGAAGGCTTCGGGGAAGGGTTAGGGTTAGGGTTCGGGCTAGGGTTAGGGTTAGGGGTTGGGGACGGTTTAGGGTCCACGTGAGGGTACGACAACGGTTTAGGGGGAGCGTACGTGTGAGGGCGCGGGTTAGTGTGGGCGTACGGGTTAGGATTAGGGGACGGGTGAGGGGAAGGCTGCGAGGAAGGATTAGGGTTAGGATTCGGGCTAGGGTTAGGGTTAGGGGACGGGGACGGTTTAGGGTCCAGGTGAGGGTACGACAACGGTTTAGGGGGAGCGTACGTGTGAGGGCGTGGGTTAGTGTGGGCGTACGGGTTAGGATTAGGGGACGGGTGAGGGGAAGGCTTCGGGGAAGGGTTAGGGTTAGGTTTCGGGCTAGGGTTAGGGTTAGGGGACGGGGACGGTTTAGGGTCCAGGTGAGGGTACGACAACGGTTTAGGGGGAGCGTACGTGTGAGGGCGCAGGTTAGTGTGGGCGTACGGGTTAGGATTAGGGGACAGGTGAGGGGAAGGCTTCGGGGAAAGGTTAGTGTTAGGGTTCGGGCTAGGGTTAGGGTTAGGGGACAGGGACGGTTTAGGGTCCAGGTGAGGGTACGACAACGGTTTAGGGGGAGCGTACGTGTGAGGGCGCGGGTTAGTGTGAGCGTACGGGTTAGGATTAGGGGAAGGGTGAGGTGAAGGCTTCGGGGAAGTGTTAGGGTTAGGGTTCGGTGTAGGCTTAGGGTTAGGGGACGGGGACGGTTTAGGGTCCAGGTGAGGGTACGACAACGGTTTAGGGGGAGCGTACGTGTGAGGGCGTGGGTTAGTGTGAGTGTACGGGTTAGGATTAGGGGAAGGGTGAGGGGAAGGCTTCGGGGAAGGGTTAGGGTTAGGGTTCGGGCTAGGGTTAAGGTTAGGGGACGGGGACGGTTTAGGGTCCAGGTGAGGGTACGACAAAGGTTTAGGGGGAGCGTACGTGTGAGGGCGCGGGTTAGTGTGAGCGTACGGGTTAGGATTAGGGGACGGGTGAGGGGAAGGCTTCGGGGAAGGGTTAGGGTTAGGGTTCGGCCTAGGGTTAGGGTTAGGGGACGGGGACGGTTTAGGGTCCAGGTGAGGGTACGACAACGGTTTAGGGGGAGCGTACGTGTGAGGGCGAGGGTTAGTGTGGGCATACGGGTTAGGATTAGGGGACGGGTGACGGGAAGGCTTCGGGGAAGTGTTAGGGTTAGGATTAAGGCTAGGGTTAGGGTTAGGGGACGGGGACGGTTTAGGGTCAAGGTGAGGGTACGACAACGGTTTAGGGGGAGCGTACGTGTGAGGGCGCGGGTTAGTGTGGGCGTACGGGTTAGGATTAGGGGACGGGTGAGGGGAAGGCTTCGGGGAAGGGTTAGGGTTAGGGTTCGGGCTAGGGTTAGGGTTAAGGGATGGGGACGGTTTACGGTCCAGGTGAGGGTACGACAACGGTTTACGGGGAGCGTATGTGTGAGGGCGCGGGTTAGTGTGGGCGTACGGGTTAGGATTAGGGGACGGGTGAGGGGAAGGCTTCGGGGAAGGGTTAGGGTTAGGGTTCGGGCCAAGGTTAGGGTTAGGGGACGGGGACGGTTTAGGGTCCAGGTGAGGGTACGACAACGGTTTAGGGGGAGTGTACGTGTGAGGGCGTGGGTTAGTGTGAGCGTACGGGTTAGGATTAGGGGACGGGTGATGGGAAGGCTTCGGGGAAGTGTTAGGGTTAGGGTTCGGGCTAGGGTTAGGGTTAGGGGCCGGGGACGGTTTAGGGTCCAGGTGTGGGTACGACAACGGTTTAGGGGGAGCGTACGTGTGAGGGCGCGGGTTAGTGTGGGCGTACGGATTAGGATTAGGGGACGGGTGAGGGGAAGGCTTCGGGGAAGGGTTAGGGTTAGGGTTCGGGCTAGGGTTAGGGTTAGGGGACGGGGACGGTTTAGGGTCCAGGTGTGGGTAAGACAACGGTTTAGGGGGAGCGTACGTGTGAGGGCGCGGGTTAGTGTGAGCGTACGGGTTAGATTTAGGGGACGGGTGAGGGGAAGGCTTCGGGGAAGGGTTAGGGTTAGGGTTCGGGCTAGGGTTAGGGTTAGGGGACGGGGACGGTTTAGGGTCCAGGTGAGGGTACGACAACGATTTAGGGGGAGCGTACGTGTGAGGGCGCGGGTTAGTGTGAGCGTACGGGTTAGGATTAGGGGACGGGAGAGGGGAAGGCTTCGGGGAAGGGTTAGGGTTAGGGTTCGGGCTAGGGTTAGGGTTAGGGGACGGGGACGGTTTAGGGTCCAGGTGAGGGTACGAGAAAAGTTAAGGGGGAGCGTACGTGTGAGGGCGCGGGTCAGTGTGGGCGTACGGGTTAGGATTAGGGTACGGGTGAGGGGAAGGCTTCGGGGAAGTGTTAGGGTTAGGGTTCGGGCTAGGGTTAGGGTTAGGTTTAGGGGACGGGGACGGTTTAGTGTCCAGGTGAGGGTACGACAACGGCTTAGGGGGAGCGTACGTGTGAGGGCGCGATTTAGTGAGGGCGTACGTGTTAGGATTAGGGGACGGGTGAGGGGAAGGCTTCAGGGAAGGGTTAGGGTTAGGGTTCGGGCTAGGGTTAGGGTTAGGGGACGGGGACGGTTTAGGGTCCAATTGAGGGTACGACAACGGTTTAGGGGGAGCGTACGTGTGAGGGCGCGGGTTAGTGTGAGCGTACGGGTTAGATTTAGGGGACGGGTGAGGGGAAGGCTTCGGGGAAGGGTTAGGGTTAGGGTTCGGGCTAGGGTTAGGGTTAGGGCACGGGGATGGTTTAGGGTCCAGGTGAGGGTACGACAACGATTTAGGGGGAGCGTACGTGTGAGGGCGTGGGTTAGTGTGAGCGTACGGGTTAGGATTAGGGGACGGGTGAGGGGAAGGCTTCGGGGAAGGGTTAGGGTTAGGGTTCGGGCTAGGGTTAGGGTTAGGGGACGGGGACGGTTTAGGGTCCAGGTGATGGTACGAGAAAAGTTAAGGGAGAGCGTACGTGTGAGGGCGCCGGTCAGTGTGGGCGTACGGGTTAGGATTAGGGTACGGGTGAGGGGAAGGCTTCGGGGAAGTGTTAGGGTTAGGGTTCGGGCTAGGGTTAGGGTTAGGTTTAGGGGACGGGGACGGTTTAGGGTCCAGGTGAGGGTACGACAACGGCTTACGGGGAGCGTACGTGTGAGGGCGCGGTTTAGTGTGGGCGTACGTGTTAGGATTAGGGGACGGGTGAGGGGAAGGCTTCGGGGAAGGGTTAGGGTTAGGGTTCGGGCTAGGGTTAGGGTTAGGGGACGGGGACGGTTTAGGGTCCAGGTGAGGGTACAACAACGTTTTAGGGGAGCGTACGTGTGAGGGCGCGGGTTAGTGTGAGCGTACGGGTTAGGATTAGGGGACGGGTGAGGGGAAAGCTTCGGGGAAGGGCTAGGGTTAGGGTTCGGGCTAGGGTTAGGGTTAGGGGACGGGGACGGTTTAGGGTCCAGGTGAGGGTACGTCAACGGTTTAGGGGGAGCGTACGTGTGAGGGCGCGGGTTAGTGTGAGCGTACGGGTTAGGATTAGGGGACGGGTGAGGGGAAGGCTTCGGGGAAGGGTTAGGGTTAGGGTTCGGGATAGGGTTAGGGTTAGGGGACGGGGACGGTTTAGGGTCCAGGTGAGGGTACGACAACGGTTTAGGGGGAGCGTACGTGTGAGGGTGCGGGTTAGTGTGAGCGTACGGGTTAGGATTAGGGGACGGGTGAGGGGAAGGCTTCGGGGAAGGGTTAGGGTTAGGGTTCGGGCTAGGGTTAGGGTTAGGGGACGGGGACGGTTTAGGGTCCAGGTGAGGGTACGACAACGGTTTAGGCGGAGCGTACGTGTGAGGGCGAGGGTTAGTGTGGGTGTACAGGTTAGGATTAGGGGACGGGTGACGGGAAGGCTTCGTGGAAGTGTTAGGGTTAGGGTTAAGGCTAGGGTTAGGGTTAGGGGACGGGGACGGTTTAGGGTCAAGGTGAGGGTACGACAACGGTTTAGGTGGTGCGTACGTGTGAGGGCGCGGGTTAGTGTGGGCGTACGGGTTAGGTTTAGGGGACGGGTGAGGGGAAGGCTTCGGGGAAGTGTTAGGGTTAGGGTTCGGGCTAGGGTTAGGGTTAGGGGCCGGGGACGGTTTAGGGTCCAGGTGTGGGTACGACCATGGTTTAGGGGGAGCGTACGTGTGAGGGCGCGGGTTAGTGTGGGCGTACGGATTAGGATTAGGGGACGGGTGAGGGGAAGGCTTCGGGGAAGGGTTAGGGTTAGGGTTCGGGCTAGGGTTAGTGTTAGGGGACGGGGACGGTTTAGGATCCAGGTGTGGGTACGACAACGGTTTAGGGGGAGCGTACGTGTGAGGGCGCGGGTTAGTGTGAGCGTACTGGTTAGATTTAGGGGACGGGTGAGGGGAAGGCTTCGGGGAAGGGTTAGGGTTAGGGTTCGGGTTAGGGTTAGGGTTAGGGGACGGGGACGGTTTAGGGTCCAGGTGAGGGTACGACAACGATTTAGGGGGAGAGTACGTGTGAGGGCGCGGGTTAGTGTGAGCGTACGGGTTAGGATTAGGGGACGGGTGAGGGGAAGGCTTCGGGGAAGTGTTAGGGTTAGGGTTCGGGCTAGGGTTAGGGTTAGGTTTAGGGGACGGGGACGGTTTAGGGTCCAGGTGAGGGTACGACAACGGCTTACGGGGAGCGTACGTGTGAGGGCGCGGTTTAGTGTGGGCGTACGTGTTAGGATTAGGGGACGGGTGAGGGGAAGGCTTCGGGGAAGGGTTAGGGTTAGGGTTCGGGCTAGGGTTAGGGTTAGGGGACGGGGACGGTTTAGGGTCCAGGTGAGGGTACGACAACGTTTTAGGGGGAGCGTACGTGTGAGGGCGCGGGTTAGTGTGGTTGTACGGGTTAGGGATAGGGGACGGGTGAGGGGAAGGCTTCGGAGAAGGGTTAGGGTTAGGGTTCGGGCTAGGGTTAGGGTTAGGGGATGGGGACGGTTTAGGGTCCAGGTGAGGGTACGACAACGCTTTAGGGTGAGCGTACGTGTGAGGGCGCGGGTTAGTGTGGGCGTACGGGTTAGGATTAGGGGACGGGTGAGGGGAAGGCTTCGGGGAAGGGTTAGGGTTAGGGTTCGGGCTAGGGTTAGCGTTAGGGGAAGGGGACGGTTTAGGGTCCAGGTGAGGGTACGACAACGGTTTAGGGGGAGCGTACGTGTGAGGGCGCGGGTTAGTGTGAGCGTACGGGTTAGGATTAGGGGACGGGTGAGGGGAAGGCTTCAGGGAAGGGTTAGGGTTAGGGTTCGGGCTAGGGTTAGGGTTATGGGACGGGGACGGTTTAGGGTCCAGGTGAGGGTACGACAACGGTTTAGGGGGAGCGTACGTGTGAGGGCGCGGGTTAGTGTGGGCGTACGGGTTAGGATTAGGGGACAGGTGAGGGGAAGGCTTCGGGGAAGGGTTAGGGTTAGGGTTCGGGCTAGGGTTAGGGTTAGGGGACGGGGACGGTTTAGGGTAAAGGTGAGGGTACGACAACGGTTTAGGGGGAGCGTACGTGTGAGGGCGCGGGTTAGTGTGAGCGTACGGGTTAGGATTAGGGGAAGGGTGAGGGGAAGGCTTCGGGGAAGGGTTAGGGTTAGGGTTCAGGCTAGGGTTAGGGTTAGGGGACGGGGACGGTTTAGGGTCCAGGTGAGGGTACGACAACGGTTTAGCGGGAGCGTACGTGTGAGGGCGCGGGTTAGTGTGAGCGTACGGGTTAGGATTAGGGGACGGGTGAGGGGAAGGCTTCGGGGAACGGTTAGGGTTAGGGTTCGGGCTAGGGTTAGGGTTAGGGGACGGGGACGGTTTAGGGTCCTGGTGAGGGTACGACAACGGTTTAGGGGGAGCGTACGTGTGAGGGCGCGGGTTAGTGTGAGCGTACGGGTTAGGATTAGGGGACGGGTGAGGGGAAGGCTTCGGCGAAGGGTTAGGGTTAGGGTTCGGGCTAGGGTTAGGGTTAGGGGACGGGGACGGTTTAGGGTCCAGGTGAGGGTGCGACAACGGTTTAGGGGGAGCGTACATGTGAGGGCGCGTGTTAGTGTAGGCGTACGGGTTAGGATTAGGGGACGGGTGAGGGGAAGGCTTCGGGGAAGGGTTAGGGTTAGGGTTCGGTCTAGGGTAAGGATTAGGGGACGGGGACGGTTTAGGGTCCAGGTGAGGGTACGACAACGGTTTAGGGGGAGCGTACGTGTGAGGGCGCGGGTTAGTGTGACCGTACGGGTTAGGATTAGGGGAAGGGTGAGGGGAAGGCTTCGGGGAAGGGTTAGGGTTAGGGTTCGGGCTAGGGTTAGGGTTAGGGGACGGGGACGGTTTAGGGTCCAGGTGAGGGTACGACTACGGTTTAGGGGGAGCGTACGTGTGAGGGCGCGGGTTAGTGTGAGCGTACGGGTTAGGATTAGGGGACGGGTGAGGGGAAGGCTTCGGGGAAGGGTTAGGGTTAGGGTTCGGGCTAGGGTTAGGGTTAGGGGACGGGGACGGTTTAGGGTCCAGGTGAGGGTACGACAACGGTTTAGGGGAACATACGTGTGAGGGCGTGGGTTAGTGTGAGCGTACGGGTTAGGATTAGGGGACGGGTGAGGGGAAGGCTTCGGGGAAGGGTTAGGGTTAGGGTTCGGGCTAGGGTTAGGGTTAGGGGACGGGGACGGTTTAGGGTCCAGTTGAGGGTACGACAACGGTTTAGGGGGAGCGTACGTGTGAGGGCGCGGTTTAGTGTGAGCGTACGGGTTAGGATTAGGGGACGGGTGAGGGGAAGGCTTCGGGGAAGGGTTAGGGTTAGGGTTCGGGTTAGGGTTAGGGTTAGGGGACGGGGACGGTTTAGGGTCCAGGTGAGTGTACGACAACCGTTTAGGGAGAGCGTACGTGTGAGGGCGCGGGTTAGTGTGAGCGTACAGGTTAGGATTAGGGGACGGGTGAGGGGAAGGCTTCGGGGAAGGGTTAGGGTTAGGGTTCGGGCTAGGGTTAGGGTTAGGGGACGGGGACGGTTTAGGGTCCAGGTGAGGGTACGACAACGGTTTAGGGGGAGCATACGTGTGAGGGCGTGGGTTAGTGTGAGCGTACGGGTTAGGATTAGGGGACGGGTGAGGGGAAGGCTTCGGGGAACGGTTAGGGTTAGGGTTCGGGCTAGGGTTAGGGTTAGGGGACGGGGACGGTTTAGGGTCCAGTTGAGGGTACGACAACGGTTTAGGGGGAGCGTACGTGTGAGGGCGCGGGTTAGTGTGAGCGTACGGGTTAGGATTAGGGGACGGGTGAGGGGAAGGCTTCGGGGAAGGGTTAGGGTTAGGGTTCGGGTTAGGGTTAGGGTTAGGGGACGGGGACGGTGTAGGGTCCAGGTGAGGGTACGACAACCGTTTAGGGAGAGCGTACGTGTGAGGGCGCGGGTTAGTGTGAGCGTACAGGTTAGGATTAGGGGACGGGTGAGGGGAAGGCTTCGGGGAATGGTTAGGGTTAGGGTTCGGGCTAGGCTTAGGGTTAGGGGACGGGGACGGTTTAGGGTCCACGTGAGGGTACGACAACGGTTTAGGGGGAGCGTACGTGTGAGGGCGCGGGTTAGTGTGGGCGTACGGGTTAGGATTAGGGGACGGGTGAGGGGAAGGCTTCGGGGAAGGATTAGGGTTAGGGTTCGGGCTAGGGTTAGGGTTAGGGGACGGGGACGGTTTAGGGTCCAGGTGAGGGTACGACAAAGTTTTAGGGGTAGCGTACGTGTGAGGGCGCGGGTTAGTATGGTCGTACGGGTTAGGGTTAGGGGACGGGTGATGGGAAGGCTTCGGAGAAGGGTTAGGGTTAGGGTTCGGGCTAGGGTTAGGGTTAGGGGATGGGGACGGTTTAGGGTCCAGGTGAGGGTACGACAACGGTATAGGGGAAGCGTATGTGTGAGGGCGCGGGTTAGTGTGGGCGTACGTGTTAGGATTAGGGGACGGGTGAGGGGAAGGCTTCGGGGAAGGGTTAGGGTTAGGGTTCGGGCTAGGGTTAGCGTTAGGGGAAGGGGACGGTTTAGGGTCCAGGTGAGGGTACGACAACGGTTTAGGGGGAGCGTACGTGTGAGGGCGCGGGTTAGTGTGAGCGTACGGGTTAGGATTAGGGGACGGGTGAGGGGAAGGCTTCGGGGAACGGTTAGGGTTAGGGTTCTGGCTAGGGTTAGGGTTAGGGGACGGGGACGGTTTAGGGTCCAGGTGAGGGTACGACAACGGTTTAGGGGGAGCGTACGTGTGAGGGCGCGGGTTAGTGTGAGCGTACGGGTTAGGATTAGGGGACGGGTGAGGGGAAGGCTTCGGCGAAGGGTTAGGGTTAGGGTTCGGGCTAGGTTTAGGGTTAGGGGACGGGGACGGTTTAGGGTCCAGGTGAGGGTGCGACAACGGTTTAGGGGGAGCGTACATGTGAGGGCGCGTGTTAGTGTAGGCGTACGTGTTAGGATTAGGGGACGGGTGAGGGGAAGGCTTCGGGGAAGGGTTAGGGTTAGGGTTCGGTCTAGGGTAAGGATTAGGGGACGGGGACGGTTTAGGGTCCAGGTGAGGGTACGACAACGGTTTAGGGGGAGCGTACGTGTGAGGGCGCGGGTTAGTGTGACCGTACGGGTTAGGATTAGGGGAAGGGTGAGGGGAAGGCTTCGGGGAAGGGTTAGGGTTAGGGTTCGGGCTAGGGTTAGGGTTAGGGGACGGGGACGGTTTAGGGTCCAGGTGAGGGTACGACTACGGTTTAGGGGGAGCGTACGTGTGAGGGCGCGGGTTAGTGTGAGCGTACGGGTTAGGATTAGGGGACGGGTGAGGGGAAGGCTTCGGGGAAGGGTTAGGGTTAGGGTTCGGGCTAGGGTTAGGGTTAGGGGACGGGGACGGTTTAGGGTCCAGGTGAGGGTACGACAAATTTTAGGGGTAGCGTACGTGTGAGGGCGCGGGTTAGTGTGGTCGTACGGGTTAGGGTTAGGGGACGGGTGATGGGAAGGCTTCGGAGAAGGGTTAGGGTTAGGGTTCGGGCTAGGGTTAGGGTTAGGGGATGGGGACGGTTTAGGGTCCAGGTGAGGGTACGACAACGGTTTAGGGGAAGCGTATGTGTGAGGGCGCGGGTTAGTGTGGGCGTACGTGTTAGGATTAGGGGACGGGTGAGGGGAAGGCTTCGGGGAAGGGTTAGGGTTAGGGTTCGGGCTAGGGTTAGCGTTAGGGGAAGGGGACGGTTTAGGGTCCAGGTGAGGGTACGACAACGGTTTAGGGGGAGCGTACGTGTGAGGGCGCGGGTTAGTGTGGGCGTACGGATTAGGATTAGGGGACGGGTGAGGGGAAGGCTTCGGGGAAGGGTTAGGGTTAGGGTTCGGGCTAGGGTTAGTGTTAGGGGACGGGGACGGTTTAGGATCCAGGTGTGGGTACGACAACGGTTTAGGGGGAGCGTACGTGTGAGGGCGCGGGTTAGTGTGACCGTACGGGTTAGGATTAGGGGAAGGGTGAGGGGAAGGCTTCGGGGAAGGGTTAGGGTTAGGGTTCGGGGTAGGCTTAGGGTTAGGGGACGGGGACGGTTTAGGGTCCAGGTGAGGGTACGACTACGGTTTAGGGGGAGCGTACGTGTGAGGGCGCGGGTTAGTGTGAGCGTACGGGTTAGGATTAGGGGACGGGTGAGGGGAAGGCTTCGGGGAAGGGTTAGGGTTAGGGTTCGGGCTAGGGTTAGGGTTAGGGGACGGGGACGGTTTAGGGTCCAGGTGAGGGTACGACAACGGTTTAGGGGAACATACGTGTGAGGGCGTGGGTTAGTGTGAGCGTACGGGTTAGGATTAGGGGACGGGTGAGGGGAAGGCTTCGGGGAAGGGTTAGGGTTAGGGTTCGGGCTAGGGTTAGGGTTAGGGGACGGGGACGGTTTAGGGTCCAGTTGAGGGTACGACAACGGTTTAGGGGGAGCGTACGTGTGAGGGCGCGGTTTAGTGTGAGCGTACGGGTTAGGATTAGGGGACGGGTGAGGGGAAGGCTTCGGGGAAGGGTTAGGGTTAGGGTTCGGGTTAGGGTTAGGGTTAGGGGACGGGGACGGTTTAGGGTCCAGGTGAGTGTACGACAACCGTTTAGGGAGAGCGTACGTGTGAGGGCGCGGGTTAGTGTGAGCGTACAGGTTAGGATTAGGGGACGGGTGAGGGGAAGGCTTCGGGGAAGGGTTAGGGTTAGGGTTCGGGCTAGGCTTAGGGTTAGGGGACGGGGACGGTTTAGGGTCCACGTGAGGGTACGACAACGGTTTAGGGGGAGCGTACGTGTGAGGGCGCGGGTTAGTGTCGGCGTACGGGTTAGCATTAGGGGACGGGTGAGGGGAAGGCTTCGGGGAAGGATTAGGGTTAGGGTTCGGGCTAGGGTTAGGGTTAGGGGACGGGGACGGTTTAGGGTCCAGGTGAGGGTACGACAAAGTTTTAGGGGTAGCGTACGTGTGAGGGCGCGGGTTAGTGTGGTCGTACGGGTTAGGGTTAGGGGACGGGTGATGGGAAGGCTTCGGAGAAGGGTTAGGGTTAGGGTTCGGGCTAGGGTTAGGGTTAGGGGATGGGGACGGTTTAGGGTCCAGGTGAGGGTACGACAACGGTTTAGGGGAAGCGTATGTGTGAGGGCGCGGGTTAGTGTGGGCGTACGTGTTAGGATTAGGGGACGGGTGAGGGGAAGGCTTCGGGGAAGGGTTAGGGTTAGGGTTCGGGCTAGGGTTAGCGTTAGGGGAAGGGGACGGTTTAGGGTCCAGGTGAGGGTACGACAACGGTTTAGGGGGAGCGTACGTGTGAGGGCGCGGGTTAGTGTGAGCGTACGGGTTAGGATTAGGGGACGGGTGAGGGGAAGGCTTCGGGGAACGGTTAGGGTTAGGGTTCGGGC
This sequence comes from Leucopleurus acutus, assembly GCF_964270905.1. Lineage (NCBI taxonomy): Eukaryota > Metazoa > Chordata > Mammalia > Artiodactyla > Delphinidae > Leucopleurus > Leucopleurus acutus. The sequence goes on along the minus strand of NC_139153.1, from coordinate 64,878 downwards.
TAGGGTTAGGGTTAGGGGACGGGGACGGTTTAGGGTCCAGGTGAGGGTACGACAACGGTTTAGGGGGAGCGTACGTGTGAGGGCGCGGGTTAGTGTGAGCGTACGGGTTAGGATTAGGGGACGGGTGAGGGGAAGGCTTCGGCGAAGGGTTAGGGTTAGGGTTCGGGCTAGGGTTAGGGTTAGGGGACGGGGACGGTTTAGGGTCCAGGTGAGGGTGCGACAACGGTTTAGGGGGAGCGTACATGTGAGGGCGCGTGTTAGTGTAGGCGTACGTGTTAGGATTAGGGGACGGGTGAGGGGAAGGCTTCGGGGAACGGTTAGGGTTAGGGTTCGGTCTAGGGTAAGGATTAGGGGACGGGGACGGTTTAGGGTCCAGGTGAGGGTACGACAACGGTTTAGGGGGAGCGTACGTGTGAGGGCGCGGGTTAGTGTGAGCGTACGGGTTAGGATTAGGGGACGGGTGAGGGGAAGGCTTCAGGGAAGGGTTAGGGTTAGGGTTCGGGCTAGGGTTAGGGTTATGGGACGGGGACGGTTTAGGGTCCATGTGAGGGTACGACAACATTTTAGGGGGAGCGTACGTGTGAGGGCGCGGGTCAGTGTGGGCGTACGGGTTAGGATTAGGGGACGGGTGAGGGGAAGGCTTCGGGGAAGGGTTAGGGTTAGGGTTCGGGCTAGGGTTAGGGTTAGGGGACGGGGACGGTTTAGGGTCCAGGTGAGGGTACGACAACGGTTTAGGGGGAGCGTACGTGTGAGGGCGCGGGTTAGTGTGAGCGTACGGGTTAGGATTAGGGGAAGGGTGAGGGGAAGGCTTCGGCGAAGGGTTAGGGTTAGTGTTCGGGCTAGGGTTAGGGTTAGGGGACGGGGACGGTTTAGGGTCCAGGTGAGGGTACGACAACGGTTTAGGGGGAGCGTACGTGTGAGGGCGCGGGTTAGTGTGGGCGTACGGGTTAGGATTAGGGGACAGGTGAGGGGAAGGCTTCGGGGAAGGGTTAGGGTTAGGGTTCGGGCTAGGGTTAGGGTTAGGGGACGGGGACGGTTTAGGGTCCAGGTGAGGGTACGACAACGGTTTAGGGGGAGCGTACGTGTGAGGGCGCAGGTTAGTGTGAGCGTACGGGTTAGGATTAGGGGAAGGGTGAGGGGAAGGCTTCGGGGAAGGGTTAGGGTTAGGGTTCGGGCTAGGGTTAGGGTTAGGGGACGGGGACGGTTTAGGGTCCAGGTGAGGGTACGACAACGGTTTAGGGGGAGCGTACGTGTGAGGGCGCGGGTTAGTGTGAGCGTACGGGTTAGGATTAGGGGACGGGTGAGGGGAAGGCTTCGGGGAACGGTTAGGGTTAGGGTTCTGGCTAGGGTTAGGGTTAGGGGACGGGGACGGTTTAGGGTCCAGGTGAGGGTACGACAACGGTTTAGGGGGAGCGTACGTGTGAGGGCGCGGGTTAGTGTGAGCGTACGGGTTAGGATTAGGGGACGGGTGAGGGGAAGGCTTCGGCGAAGGGTTAGGGTTAGGGTTCGGGCTAGGGTTAGGGTTAGGGGACGGGGACGGTTTAGGGTCCAGGTGAGGGTACGATAACCGTTTAGGGAGAGCGTACGTGTGAGGGCGCGGGTTAGTGTGAGCGTACAGGTTAGGATTAGGGGACGGGTGAGGGGAAGGCTTCGGGGAAGGGTTAGGGTTAGGGTTCGGGCTAGGCTTAGGGTTAGGGGACGGGGACGGTTTAGGGTCCAGGTGAGGGTACGACAACCGTTTAGGGAGAGCGTACGTGTGAGGGCGCGGGTTAGTGTGAGCGTACGGGTTAGGATTAGGGGACGGGTGAGGGGAAGGCTTCGGGGAATGGTTAGGGTTAGGGTTCGGGCTAGGCTTAGGGTTAGGGGACGGGGACGGTTTAGGGTCCACGTGAGGGTACGACAACGGTTTAGGGGGAGCGTACGTGTGAGGGCGCGGGTTAGTGTGGGCGTACGGGTTAGGATTAGGGGACGGGTGAGGGGAAGGCTTCGGGGAAGGATTAGGGTTAGGGTTCGGGCTAGGGTTAGGGTTAGGGGACGGGGACGGTTTAGGGTCCGGGTGAGGGTACGACAAAGTTTTAGGGGTAGCGTACGTGTGAGGGCGCGGGTTAGTATGGTCGTACGGGTTAGGGTTAGGGGACGGGTGATGGGAAGGCTTCGGAGAAGGGTTAGGGTTAGGGTTCGGGCTAGGGTTAGGGTTAGGGGATGGGGACGGTTTAGGGTCCAGGTGAGGGTACGACAACGGTATAGGGGAAGCGTATGTGTGAGGGCGCGGGTTAGTGTGGGCGTACGTGTTAGGATTAGGGGACGGGTGAGGGGAAGGCTTCGGGGAAGGGTTAGGGTTAGGGTTCGGGCTAGGGTTAGCGTTAGGGGAAGGGGACGGTTTAGGGTCCAGGTGAGGGTACGACAACGGTTTAGGGGGAGCGTACGTGTGAGGGCGCGGGTTAGTGTGAGCGTACGGGTTAGGATTAGGGGACGGGTGAGGGGAAGGCTTCGGGGAACGTTTAGGGTTAGGGTTCTGGCTAGGGTTAGGGTTAGGGGACGGGGACGGTTTAGGGTCCAGGTGAGGGTACGACAACGGTTTAGGGGGAGCGTACGTGTGAGGGCGCGGGTTAGTGTGAGCGTACGGGTTAGGATTAGGGGACGGGTGAGGGGAAGGCTTCGGCGAAGGGTTAGGGTTAGGGTTCGGGCTAGGGTTAGGGTTAGGGGACGGGGACGGTTTAGGGTCCAGGTGAGGGTGCGACAACGGTTTAGGGGGAGCGTACATGTGAGGGCGCGTGTTAGTGTAGGCGTACGTGTTAGGATTAGGGGACGGGTGAGGGGAAGGCTTCGGGGAAGGGTTAGGGTTAGGGTTCGGTCTAGGGTAAGGATTAGGGGACGGGGACGGTTTAGGGTCCAGGTGAGGGTACGACAACGGTTTAGGGGGAGCGTACGTGTGAGGGCGCGGGTTAGTGTGACCGTACGGGTTAGGATTAGGGGAAGGGTGAGGGGAAGGCTTCGGGGAAGGGTTAGGGTTAGGGTTCGGGCTAGGGTTAGGTTTAGGGGACGGGGACGGTTTAGGGTCCAGGTGAGGGTACGACTACGGTTTAGGGGGAGCGTACGTGTGAGGGCGCGGGTTAGTGTGAGCGTACGGGTTAGGATTAGGGGACGGGTGAGGGGAAGGCTTCGGGGAAGGGTTAGGGTTAGGGTTCGGGCTAGGGTTAGGGTTAGGGGACGGGGACGGTTTAGGGTCCAGGTGAGGGTACGACAAAGTTTTAGGGGTAGCGTACGTGTGAGGGCGCGGGTTAGTGTGGTCGTACGGGTTAGGGTTAGGGGACGGGTGATGGGAAGGCTTCGGAGAAGGGTTAGGGTTAGGGTTCGGGCTAGGGTTAGGGTTAGGGGATGGGGACGGTTTAGGGTCCAGGTGAGGGTACGACAACGGTTTAGGGGAAGCGTATGTGTGAGGGCGCGGGTTAGTGTGGGCGTACGTGTTAGGATTAGGGGACGGGTGAGGGGAAGGCTTCGGGGAAGGGTTAGGGTTAGGGTTCGGGCTAGGGTTAGCGTTAGGGGAAGGGGACGGTTTAGGGTCCAGGTGAGGGTACGACAACGGTTTAGGGGGAGCGTACGTGTGAGGGCGCGGGTTAGTGTGAGCGTACGGGCTAGGATTAGGGGACGGGTGAGGGGAAGGCTTCAGGGAAGGTTTAGGGTTAGGGTTCGGCCTAGGGTTAGGGTTACGGGACGGGGACGGTTTAGGGTCCAGGTGAGGGTACGACAACGGTTTAGGGGGAACGTACGTGTGAGGGCGCGGGTTAGTGTGGGCGTACGGGTTAGGATTAGGGGACGGGTGAGGGGAAGGCTTCGGGGAAGGGTTAGGGTTAGGGTTCGGGCTAGGGTTAGGGTTAGGGGACGGGCACGGTTTAGGGTCCAGGTGAGGGTACGACAACGGTTTAGGGGGAGCATACGTGTGAGGCCGCGGGTTAGTGTGAGCGTACGGGTTAGGATTAGGGGAAGGGTGAGGGGAAGGTTTCGGAGAAGTTTTAGGGTTAGGGTTCGGGCTAGGGTTAGGGTTAGGGGACGGGGACGGTTTAGGGTCCAGGTGAGGGTACGACAACGGTTTAGGGGGAGCGTACGTGTGAGGGCGCGGGTTAGTGTGAGCGTACGGGTTAGGATTAGGGGACGGGTGAGGGGAAGGCTTCGGGGAACGGTTAGGGTTAGGGTTCGGGCTAGGGTTAGGGTTAGGGGACGGGGACGGTTTAGGGTCCAGGTGAGGGTACGACAACGGTTTAGGGGGAGCATACGTGTGAGGGCGCGGGTTAGTGTGAGCGTATGCGTTAGGATTAGGGGACGGGTGAGTGGAAGGCTTCGGCGAAGGGTTAGGGTTAGGGTTCGGGCTAGGGTTAGGGTTAGGGGACGGGGACGGTTTAGGGTCCAGGTGAGGGTGCGACAACGGTTTAGGTGGAGCGTACGTTTGAGGGCGCGTGTTAGTGTGGGCGTACGGGTTAGGATTAGGGGACGGGTGAGGGGAAGGCTTCGGGGAAGGGTTAGGGTTAGGGTTCGGTCTAGGGTAAGGATTAGGGGACGGGGACGGTTTAGGGTCCAGGTGAGGGTACGACAACGGTTTAGGGGGAGCGTACGTGTGAGGGCGCGGGTTAGTGTGAGCGTACGGGTTAGGATTAGGGGAAGGGTGAGGGGAAGGCTTCGGGGAAGGGTTAGGGTTAGGGTTCGGGCTAGGGTTAGGGTTAGGGGACGGGGAAGGTGTAGGGTCCAGGTGAGGGTACGACAACGGTTTAGGGGGAGCGTACGTGTGAGGGCGCGGGTTAGTGTGAGCGTACGGGTTAGGATTAGGGGACGGGTGAGGGGAAGGCTTCGGGGAAGTGTTAGGGTTAGGGTTCGGGCTAGGGTTAGGGTTAGGGGACAGGGACGGTTTAGGGTCCAGGTGAGGGTACGACAACGGTTTAGGGGGAGCATACGTGTGAGGGCGCGGGTTAGTGTGAGCGTACGGGTTAGGATTAGGGGACGGGTGAGGGGAAGGCTTCGGGGAAGGGTTAGGGTTAGGGTTGGGGCTAGAGTTAGGGTTAGGGGACGGGGACGGTTTAGGGTCCAGTTGAGGGTACGACAACGGTTTAGGGGGAGCGTACGTGTGAGGGCGCGGGTTAGTGTGAGTGTACGGGTTAGGATTAGGGGACGTGTGAGGGGAAGGCTTCGGGGAAGGGTTAGGGTTAGGGTTCGGGCTAGGGTTAGGGTTAGGGGACGGGGACGGTTTAGGGTCCAGGTGAGGGTACGACAACGGTTTAGGGGGAGCGTACGTGTGAGGGCGCGGGTTAGTGTGAGCGTACGGGTTAGGATTAGGGGACGGGTGAGGGGAAGGCTTCGGGGAAGGGTTAGGGTTAGGGTTCGGGCTAGGTTTAGGGTTAGGGGACGGGGACGGTTTAGGGTCCAGGTGAGTGTACGACAACGGTTTAGGGGGAGCGTACGTGTGAGGGCGCGGGTCAGTGTGGGCGTACGGGTTAGGATTAGGGGACGTGTGAGGGGAAGGCTTCGGGGAAGGGTTAGGGTTCGGGTTCGGGCTAGGGTTAGGGTTAGGGGACGGGGACGGTTTAGGGTCCAGGTGAGGGTACGACAACGGTTTAGGGGGAGCGTACGTGTGAGGGCGCGGGTTAGTGTGGGCGTACGGGTTAGGATTAGGGGACGGGTGAGGGGAAGGCTTCGGGGAAGGGTTAGGGTTAGGGTTCGGGATAGGGTTAGGGTTAGGGGACGGGGATGGTTTAGGGTCCAGGTGAGGGTACGACAACGGTTGAGGGGGAGCGTACGTGTGAGGGCGCGGGTTAGTGTGAGCGTACGGGTTAGGATTAGGGGACGGGTGAGGGGAAGGCTTCGGGGAAGGGTTAGGGTTAGGGTTCGGGCTAAGGGTAGTGTTAGGGGACGGGGACGGTTTAGGGTCCAGGTGAGGGTACGACAACGGTTTAGGGGGAGCGTACGTGTGAGGGCGCGGGTTAGTGTGAGCGTACGGGTTAGGATTAGGGGACGGGTGAGGGGAAGGCTTCGGGGAAGGGTTAGGGTTAGGGTTTGGGCTAGGGTTGGGTTAGGGGACGGGGACGGTTTAGGGTCCAGGTGAGGGTACGACAACGGTTTAGGGGGAGCGTACGTGTGAGGGCACGGGTTAGTGTGGGCTTACCGGTTAGGATTAGGGGACGGGTGAGGGGAAGGCTTCGGGGAAGGGTTAGGTTTAGGGTTCGGGCCAAGGTTAGGGTTAGGGGACGGGGACGGTCTAGGGTCCAGTTGAAGGTACGACAACGTTTTAGGGGGAGCGTACGTGTGAGGGCGTGGGTTAGTGTGAGCGTACGGGTTAGGATTAGGGGACGGGTGATGGGAAGGCTTCGGGGAACGGTTAGGGTTAGGGTTCGGGCTAGGGTTAGGGTTAGGGGCCGGGGACGGTTTAGGGTTCAGGTGTGGGTACGACAACGGTTTAGGGGGAGCGTACGTGTGAGGGCGCGGGTTAGTGTGGGCGTACGGATTAGGATTAGGGGACGGGTGAGGGGAAGGCTTCGGGGAAGGGTTAGGGTTAGGGTTCGGGTTAGGGTTAGGGTTAGAAGACGGGGACGGTTTAGGGTCCAGGTGTGGGTACGACAACGGTTTAGGGGGAGTGTACGTGTGAGGGCGCAGGTTAGTGTGAGCGTACGGGTTAGATTTAGGGGACGGGTGAGGGGAAGGCTTCGGGGAAGGGTTAGGGTTAGGGTTCGGGCTAGGGTTAGGGTTAGGGGACGGGGACGGTTTAGGGTCCAGGTGAGGGTACGACAACGATTTAGTGGGAGCGTACGTGTGAGGGCGCGGGTCAGTGTGGGTGTACGGGTTAGGATTAGGGGACGGGTGAGGGGAATGCTTCGGGAAGGGTTAGGGTTAGGGTTCGGGCTAGGGTTAGGGTTAGGGGACGGGGACGGTTTAGGGTCCAGGTGAGGTTACGACAACGGTTTAGGGGGAGCGTACGTGTGAGGGCGCGGGTCAGTGTGGGCGTACGGGTTAGGATTAGGGGACGGGTGAGGGGAAGGCTTCGGGGAAGGGTTAGGGTTAGGGTTCGGGCTAGGGTTAGGGTTAGGGGACGGGGACGGTTTAGGGTCCAGGTGTGGGTACGACAACGGTTTAGGGGGAGCGTACGTGTGAGGGCGCGGGTTAGTGTGAGCGTACGTGTTAGGATTAGGGGACGGGTGAGGGGAAGGCTTCGGGGAAGGGTTAGGGTTAGGGTTCGGGTTAGGGTTAGGGTTAGGGGACGGGGACAGTTTAGGGTCCGGGTGAGGGTACGACAACCGTTTAGGGAGAGCGTACGTGTGAGGGCGCGGGTTAGTGTGAGCGTACGGGTTAGGATTAGGGGACGGGTGAGGGGAAGGCTTCGGGGAAGGGTTAGGGTTAGGGTTCTGGCCAAGGTTAGGGTTAGGGGACGGGGAAAGTTTAGGGTCCAGGTGAGGGTACGACAACGGTTTAGGGGGAGCGTACGTGTGAGGGCGCGGGTTAGTGTGGTCGTACGGGTTAGGGTTAGGGGACGGGTGAGGGGAAGGCTTCGGGGAAGGGTTAGGGTTAGGGTTCGGGCTAGGGTTAGGGTTAGGGGATGGGGACGGTTTAGGATCCAGGTGAGGGTATGACAACGGTTTAGGGGAAGCGTACGTGTGAGGGCGCATGTTAGTGTGGGCGTACGGGTTAGGATTAGGGGACGGGTGAGGGGAAGGCTTCGGGGAAGGGTTAGGGTTAGGGTTCGGGCTAGGGTTAGCGTTAGGGGAAGGGGACGGTTTAGGGTCCAGGTGAGGGTACGACAACGGTTTAGGGGGAGCGTACGTGTGAGGGCGCGTGTTAGTGTGAGCGTACGGGTTAGGATTAGGGGACGGGTGAGGGGAAAGCTTCAGGGAATGTTTAGGGTTAGGGTTCGGGCTAGGGTTAGGGTTACGGGACGGGGACGGTTTAGGGTCCAGGTGAGGGTACGACAACGTTTTAGGGGGAGCGTACGTGTGAGGGCGCGGGTCAGTGTGGGCGTACGGCTTAGGGTTAGGGGACGGGTGAGGGGAAGGCTTCGGGGAAGGGTTAGGGTTAGGGTTCGGGCTAGGGTTAGGGTTAGGGGACGGGGACGGTTTAGGGTCCAGGTGTGGGTACGACAACGGTTTAGGGGGAGCGTACGTGTGAGGGCGCGGGTTAGTGTGAGCGTACGGGTTAGGATTAGGGGACGGGTGAGGGGAAGGCTTCGGCGAAGGGTTAGGGTTAGGGTTCGGGCTAGGGTTAGGGTTAGGGGACGGGGACGGTTTAGGGTCCAGGTGAGGGTACGACAACGGTTTAGGGGGAACGTACGTGTGAGGGCGCGGGTTAGTGTGGGCGTACGGGTTAGGATTAGGGGACGGGTGAGGGGAAGGCTTCGGGGAAGGGTTAGGGTTAGGGTTCGGGCTAGGGTTAGGGTTAGGGGACGGGGACGGTTTAGGGTCCAGGTGAGGGTACGACAACGGTTTAGGGGGAGCATACGTGTGAGGGCGCGGGTTAGTGTGAGCGTACGGGTTAGGATTAGGGGAAGGGTGAGGGGAAGGCTTCGGGGAAGGGTTAGGGTTAGGGTTCGGGCTAGGGTTAGGGTTAGGGGACGGGGACGGTTTAGGGTCCAGGTGAGGGTACGACAACGGTTTAGGGGGAGCGTACGTGTGAGGGCGCGGGTTAGTGTGAGCGTACGGGTTAGGATTAGGGGACGGGTGAGGGGAAGGCTTCGGGGAACGGTTAGGGTTAGGGTTCGGGCTAGGGTTAGGGTTAGGGGACGGGGACGGTTTAGGGTCCAGGTGAGGGTACGACAAAAGTTTAGGGGGAGCATACGTGTGAGGGCGCGGGTTAGTGTGAGCGTACGGGTTAGGATTAGGGGACGGGTGAGTGGAAGGCTTCGGCGAAGGGTTAGGGTTAGGGTTCGGGCTAGGGTTAGGGTTAGGGGACGGGGACGGTTTAGGGTCCAGGTGAGGGTACGACAACGGTTTAGGGGGAGCATACGTTTGAGGGCGCGGGTTAGTGTGAGCGTACGGGTTAGGATTAGGGGACGGGTGAGGGGAAGGCTTCGGGGAAGGGTTAGGGTTAGGGTTCGGGCTAGGCTTAGGGTTAGGGGACGGGGACGGTTTAGGGTCCAGGTGAGGGTACGAGAACCGTTTAGGGAGAGCGTACGTGTGAGGGCGCGGGTTAGTGTGAGCGTACGGGTTAGGATTAGGGGACGGGTGAGGGGAAGGCTTCAGGGAAGGGTTAGGGTTAGGGTTCGGGCTAGGGTTAGGGTTAGGGGACGGGGACGGTTTAGGGTCCAGGTGAGGGTACGACAACGGTTTAGGGGGAGCGTACGTGTGAGGGCGCGGGTTAGTGTGGGCGTACGGGTTAGGATTAGGGGACAGGTGAGGGGAAGGCTTCGGGGAAGGATTAGGGTTAGGGTTCGGGCTAGGGTTAGGGTTAGGGGACGGGGACGGTTTAGGGTCAAGGTGAGGGTACGACAACGGTTTAGGGGGAGCGTACGTGTGAGGGCGTGGGTTATTGTGGGCCTACGGGTTAGGATTAGGGGACGGGTGAGGGGAATGCTTCGGGGAAGGGTTAGGGTTAGGGTTCGGGCTAGGGTTAGGGTTAGGGGACGGGGACGGTTTAGGGTCCAGGTGAGTGTACGACAACGGTTTAGGGGGAGCGTACGTGTTAGGGCGCGGGTCAGTGTGGGCGTACGGGTTAGGATTAGGGGACGGGTGAGGGGAAGGCTTCGGGGAAGGGTTAGGGTTAAGGTTCGGGCTAGGGTTAGGGTTAGGGGACGGGGACGGTTTAGGGTCCAGGTGAGGGTACGACAACGGTTTAGGGGGAGCGTACGTGTGAGGGCGCGGGTTAGTGTGGGCGTACGGGTTAGGATTAGGGGACGGGTGAGGGGAAGGCTTCGGGGAAGGGTTAGGGTTAGGGTTCGGGATAGGGTTAGGGTTAGGGGACGGGGATGGTGTAGGGTCCAGGTGAGGGTACGACAACGGTTGAGGGGGAGCGTACGTGTGAGGGCGCGGGTTAGTGTGAGCGTACGGGTTAGGATTAGGGGACGGGTGAGGGGAAGGCTTCGGGGAAGGGTTAGGGTTAGGGTTCGGGCTAAGGTTAGTGTTAGGGGACGGGGACGGTTTAGGGTCCAGGTGAGGGTACGACAACGGTTTAGGGGGAGCGTACGTGTGAGGGCGCGGGTTAGTGTGAGCGTACGGGTTAGGATTAGGGGACGGGTGAGGGGAAGGCTTCGGGGAAGGGTTAGGGTTAGGGTTTGGACTAGGGTTGGGTTAGGGGACGGGGACGGTTTAGGGTCCAGGTGAGGGTACGACAACGGTTTAGGGGGAGCGTACGTGTGAGGGCGCGGGTTAGTGTGGGCTTACCGGTTAGGATTAGGGGACGGGTGAGGGGAAGGCTTCGGGGAAGGGTTAGGGTTAGCGTTCGGGCCAAGGTTAGGGTTAGGGGACGGGGACGGTTTAGGGTCCAGTTGAAGGTACGACAACGTTTAAGGGGGAGCGTACGTGTGAGGGCGTGGGTTAGTGTGAGCGTACGGTTTAGGATTAGGGGACGGGTGATGGGAAGGCTTCGGGGAAGGGTTAGGGTTAGGGTTCGGGCTAGGGTTAGGGTTAGGGGCCGGGGACGGTTTAGGGTTCAGGTGTGGGTACGACAACGGTTTAGGGGGAGCGTACGTGTGAGGGCGCGGGTTAGTGTGGGCGTACGGATTAGGATTAGGGGACGGGTGAGGGGAAGGCTTCGGGGAAGGGTTAGGGTTAGGGTTCGTGCTAGGGTTAGGGTTAGGGGACGGGGACGGTTTAGGGTCCAGGTGTGGGTACGACAACGGTTTAGGGGGAGTGTACGTGTGAGGGCGCGGGTTAGTGTGAGCGTACGGGTTAGATTTAGGGGACGGGTGAGGGGAAGGCTTCGGGGAAGGGTTAGGGTTAGGGTTCGGGCTAGGGTTAGGGTTAGGGGACGGGGACGGTTTAGGGTCCAGGTGAGGGTACGACAACGGTTTAGGGGGAGCGTACGTGTGAGGGCGCGGGTTAGTGTGAGCGTACGGGTTAGGATTAGGGGACGGGTGAGGGGAAGGCTTCGGGGAAGGTCTAGTGTTAGGGTTCGGGCTAGGGTTAGGGTTAGGGGACGGGGACGGTTTAGGGTCCAGGTGAGGGTACATCAACGGTTTAGGGGGAGCGTACGTGTGAGGGCGCAGGTTAGTGTGAGTGTACGGGTTAGGATTAGGGGACGGGTGAGGGGAAGGCTTCGGGGAAGGGTTAGGGTTAGGGTTCGGGCTAGGGTTAGGGTTAGGGGACGGGGACGGTTTAGGGTCCAGGTGAGGGTACGACAACGGTTTAGGGGGAGCATACGTGTGAGGGCGCGGGTTAGTGTGGGCGTACGGGTTAGGATTAGGGGACGGGAGAGGGGAAGGCTTCGGGGAAGGATTAGGGTTAGGGTTCGGGCTAGGGTTAGGGTTAGGGGACGGGGACGGTTTAGGGTCAAGGTGAGGGTACGACAACGGTTTAGGGGGAGCGTACGTGTGAGGGCGTGGGTTATTGTGGGCCTACGGGTTAGGATTAGGGGACGGGTGAGGGGAATGCTTCGGGGAAGGGTTAGGGTTAGGGTTCGGGCTAGGGTTAGGGTTAGGGGACGGGGACGGTTTAGGGTCCAGGTGAGTGTACGACAACGGTTTAGGGGGAGCGTACGTGTGATGGCGCGGGTCAGTGTGGGAGTACGGGTTAGGATTAGGGGACGGGTGAGGGGAAGGCTTCGGGGAAGGGTTAGGGTTAGGGTTCGGGCTAGGGTTAGGGTTAGGGGACGGGGACGGTTTAGGGTCCAGGTGAGGGTACGACAACGGTTTAGGGGGAGCGTACGTGTGAGGGCGCGGGTTAGTGTGGGCGTACGGGTTAGGATTAGGGGACGGGTGAGGGGAAGGCTTCGGGGAAGGGTTAGGGTTAGGGTTCGGGATAGGTTTAGGGTTAGGGGACGGGGATGGTTTAGGGTCCAGGTGAGGGTACGACAACGGTTGAGGGGGAGCGTACGTGTGAGGGCGCGGGTTAGTGTGAGAGTACGGGTTAGGATTAGGGGACGGGTGAGGGGAAGGCTTCGGGGAAGGGTTAGGGTTAGGGTTTGGGCTAGGGTTGGGTTAGGGGACGGGGACGGTTTAGGGTCCAGGTGAGGGTACGACAACGGTTTAGGGGGAGCGTACGTGTGAGGGCGCGGGTTAGTGTGGGCTTATCGGTTAGGATTAGGGGACGGGTGAGGGGAAGGCTTCGGGGAAGGGTTAGGGTTAGGGTTCGGGCCAAGGTTAGGGTTAGGGGATGGGGACGGTTTAGGGTCCAGTTGAAGGTACGACAACGTTTTAGGGGGAGCGTACGTGTGAGGGCGTGGGTTAGTTTGAGCGTACGGGTTAGGATTAGGGGACGGGTGATGGGAAGGCTTCGGGGAAGGGTTAGGGTTAGGGTTCGGGCTAGGGTTAGGGTTAGGGGCCGGGGACGGTTTAGGGTTCAGGTGTGGGTACGACAACGGTTTAGGGGGAGCGTACGTGTGAGGGCGCGGGTTAGTGTGGGCGTACGGATTAGGATTAGGGGACGGGTGAGGGGAAGGCTTCGGGGAAGGGTTAGGGTTAGGGTTCGGGCTAGGGTTAGGGTTAGGGGACGGGGACGGTTTAGGGTCCAGGTGTGGGTACGACAACGGTTTAGGGGGAGTGTACGTGTGAGGGCGCGGGTTAGTGTGAGCGTACGGGTTAGATTTAGGGGACGGGTGAGGGGAAGGCTTCGGGGAAGGGTTAGGATTAGGGTTCGGGCTAGGGTTAGGGTTAGGGGACGGGGACGGTTTAGGGTCCAGGTGAGGGTACGACAACGGTTTAGGGGGAACGTACGTGTGAGGGCCCGGGTTAGTGTGGGCGTACGGGTTAGGATTAGGGGACGGGTGAGGGGAAGGCTTCGGGGAAGGGTTAGGGTTAGGGTTCGGGCTAGGGTTAGGGTTAGGGGACGGGGACGGTTTAGGGTCCAGGTGAGGGTACGACAACGGTTTAGGGGGAGCATACGTGTGAGGGCGCGGGTTAGTGTGAGCGTACGGGTTAGGATTAGGGGAAGGGTGAGGGGAAGGCTTCGGGGAAGTGTTAGGGTTAGGGTTCGGGCTAGGGTTAGGGTTAGGGGACGGGGACGGTTTAGGGTCCAGGTGAGGGTACGACAACGGTTTAGGGGGAGCGTACGTGTGAGGGCGCGGGTTAGTGTGAGCGTACGGGTTAGGATTAGGGGACGGGTGAGGGGAAGGCTTCGGGGAACGGTTAGGGTTAGGGTTCGGGCTAGGGTTAGGGTTAGGGGACGGGGACGGTTTAGGGTCCAGGTGAGGGTACGACAAAGGTTTAGGGGGAGCATACGTGTGAGGGCGCGGGTTAGTGTGAGCGTACGGGTTAGGATTAGGGGACGGGTGAGTGGAAGGCTTCGGCGAAGGGTTAGGGTTAGGGTTCGGGCTAGGGTTAGGGTTAGGGGACGGGGACGGTTTAGGGTCCAGGTGAGGGTGCGACAACGGTTTAGGGGGAGCGTACGTTTGAGGGTGCGTGTTAGTGTGGGCGTACGGGTTAGGATTAGGGGACGGGTGAGGGGAAGGCTTCGGGGAAGGGTTAGGGTTAGGGTTCGGGCTAGGGTTAGGGTTAGGGGACGGGGACGGTTTAGGGTCCAGGTGAGGGTACGACAACCGTTTAGGGAGAGCGTACGTGTGAGGGCGCGGGTTAGTGTGAGCGTACGGGTTAGGATTGGGGACGGGTGAGGGGAAGGCTTCAGGGAAGGGTTAGGGTTAGGGTTCGGGCTAGGGTTAGGGTTAGGGGACGGGGACGGTTTAGGGTCCAGGTGAGGGTACGACAACGGTTTAGGGGGAGCGTACGTGTGAGGGCGCGGGTTAGTGTGGGCGTACGGGTTAGGATTAGGGGACGGGTGAGGGGAAGGCTTCGGGGAAGGATTAGGGTTAGGGTTCGGGCTAGGGTTAGGGTTAGGGGACGGGGACGGTTTAGGGTCAAGGTGAGGGTACGACAACGGTTTAGGGGGAGCGTACGTGTGAGGGCGTGGGTTATTGTGGGCCTACGGGTTAGGATTAGGGGACGGGTTAGGGGAATGCTTCGGGGAAGGGTTAGGGTTAGGGTTCGGGCTAGGGTTAGGGTTAGGGGACGGGGACGGTTTAGGGTCCAGGTGAGTGTACGACAACGGTTTAGGGGGAGCGTACGTGTGAGGGCGCGGGTCAGTGTGGGAGTACGGGTTAGGATTAGGGGACGGGTGAGGGGAAGGCTTCGGGGAAGGGTTAGGGTTAGGGTTCGGGCTAGGGTTAGGGTTAGGGGACGGGGACGGTTTAGGGTCCAGGTGAGGGTACGACAACGGTTTAGGGGGAGCGTACGTGTGAGGGCGCGGGTTAGTGTGGGCTTACCGGTTAGGATTAGGGAACAGGTGAGGGGAAGGCTTCGGGGAAGGGTTAGGGTTAGGGTTCGGGCCAAGGTTAGGGTTAGGGGATGGGGACGGTTTAGGGTCCAGTTGAAGGTACGACAACGTTTTAGGGGGAGCGTACGTGTGAGGGCGTGGGTTAGTTTGAGCGTACGGGTTAGGATTAGGGGACGGGTGATGGGAAGGCTTCGGGGAAGGGTTAGGGTTAGGGTTCGGGCTAGGGTTAGGGTTAGGGGCCGGGGACGGTTTAGGGTTCAGGTGTGGGTACGACAACGGTTTAGGGGGAGCGTACGTGTGAGGGCGCGGGTTAGTGTGGGCGTACGGATTAGGATTAGGGGACGGGTGAGGGGAAGGCTTCGGGGAAGGGTTAGGGTTAGGGTTCGGGCTAGGGTTAGGGTTAGGGGACGGGGACGGTTTAGGGTCCATGTGAGGGTACGACAACGATTTAGTGGGAGTGTACGTGTGAGGGCGCGGGTCAGTGTGGGCGTACGGGTTAGGATTAGGGGACGGGTGAGGGGAATGCTTCGGGAAGTGTTAGGGTTAGGGTTGGGGCTAGGGTTAGGGTTAGGGGACGGGGACGGTTTAGGATCCAGGTGAGGGTACGACAACGGTTTAGGGGGAGCGTACGTGTGAGGGCGCGGGTCAGTGTGGGCGTACGGGTTAGGATTAGGGGACGGGTGAGGGGAAGGCTTCGGGGAAGGGTTAGGGTTAGGGTTTGGGCTAGGGTTGGGTTAGGGGACGGGGACGGTTTAGGGTCCAGGTGAGGGTACGACAACGGTTTAGGGGGAGCGTACGTGTGAGGGCGCGGGTTAGTGTGGGCGTACCGGTTAGGATTAGGGGACGGGTGAGGGGAAGGCTTCGGGGAAGGGTTAGGGTTAGGGTTCGGGCCAAGGTTAGGGTTAGGGGACGGGGACAGTTTAGGGTCCAGGTGAGGGTACGACAACGGTTTAGGGGGAGCGTATGTGTGAGGGCGTGGGTTAGTGTGAGCGTACGGGTTAGGATTAGGGGACGGGTGATGGGAAGGCTTCGGGGAAGGGATAGGGTTAGGGTTCGGGCTAGGGTTAGGGTTAGGGGCCGGGGACGGTTTAGGGTCCAGGTGTGGGTACGACAACGGTTTAGGGGGAGCGTACGTGTGAGGGCGCGGGTTAGTGTGGGCGTACGGATTAGGATTAGGGGACGGGTGAGGGGAAGGCTTCGGGGAAGGGTTAGGGTTAGGGTTCGGGCTAGGGTTAGGGTTAGGGGACGGGGACGGTTTAGGGTCCAGGTGTGGGTACGACAACGGTTTAGGGGGAGAGTACGTGTGAGGGCGCGGGTTAGTGTGAGCGTACGGGTTAGATTTAGGGGACGGGTGAGGGGAAGGCTTCGGGGAAGGGTTAGGGTTAGGGTTCGGGCTAGGGTTAGGGTTAGGAGACGGGGACGGTTTAGGGTCCAGGTGAGGGTACGACAACGGTTTAGGGGGAGCGTACATGTGAGGGCGCGGGTCAGTGTGGGCGTACGGGTTAGGATTAGGGGACGGGTGAGGGGAAGGCTTCGGGGAAGGGTTAGGGTTAGGGTTCGGGCTAGGGTTAGGGTTAGGGGACGGGGACGGTTTAGGGTCCAGGTGAGGGTACGACAACGGTTGAGGGGGAGCGTACGTGTGAGGGCGCGGGTTAGTGTGAGCGTACGGGTTAGGATTAGGGGACGGGTGAGGGGAAGGCTTCGGGGAAGGGTTAGGGTTAGGGTTCGGGATAAGGTTAGTGTTAGGGGACGGGGACGGTTTAGGGTCCAGGTGAGGGTACGACAACCGTTTAGGGGGAGCGTACGTGTGAGGGCGCGGGTTAGTGTGAGCGTACGGGTTAGGATTAGGGGACGGGTGAGGGGAAGGCTTCGGGGAAGGGTTAGGGTTAGGGTTTGGGCTAGGGTTGGGTTAGGGGACGGGGACGGCTTAGGGTCCAGGTGAGGGTACGACAACGGTTTAGGGGGAGCGTACGTGTGAGGGCGCGGGTTAGTGTGGGCTTACCGGTTAGGATTAGGGGACGGGTGAGGGGAAGGCTTCGGGGAAGGGTTACGGTTAGGGTTCGGGCCAAGGTTAGGGTTAGGGGACGGGGACGGTTTAGGGTCCAGTTGAAGGTACGACAACGGTTTAGGGGGAGCGTACGTGTCAGGGCGTGGGTTAGTGTGAGCCTACGGGTTAGGATCAGGGGACGGGTGATGGGAAGGCTTCGGGGAAGGGTTAGGGTTAGGGTTCGGGCTAGGGTTAGGGTTAGGGGACGGGGACGGTTTAGGGTCCAGGTGAGGGTACGACAACGGTTTAGGGGGAGCGTACGTGTGAGGGCGCGGGTTAGTGTGGGCGTACCGGTTAGGATTAGGGGACGGGTGAGGGGAAGGCTTCGGGGAAGGGTTAGGGTTAGGGTTCGGGCCAAGGTTAGGGTTAGGGGACGGGGACAGTTTAGGGTCCAGGTGAGGGTACGACAACGGTTTAGGGGGAGCGTATGTGTGAGGGCGTGGGTTAGTGTGAGCGTACGGGTTAGGATTAGGGGACGGGTGATGGGAAGGCTTCGGGGAAGGGATAGGGTTAGGGTTCGGGCTAGGGTTAGGGTTAGGGGCCGGGGACGGTTTAGGGTCCAGGTGTGGGTACGACAACGGTTTAGGGGGAGCGTACGTGTGAGGGCGCGGGTTAGTGTGGGCGTACGGATTAGGATTAGGGGACGGGTGAGGGGAAGGCTTCGGGGAAGGGTTAGGGTTAGGGTTCGGGCTAGGGTTAGGGTTAGGGGACGGGGACGGTTTAGGGTCCAGGTGTGGGTACGACAACGGTTTAGGGGGAGAGTACGTGTGAGGGCGCGGGTTAGTGTGAGCGTACGGGTTAGATTTAGGGGACGGGTGAGGGGAAGGCTTCGGGGAAGGGTTAGGGTTAGGGTTCGGGCTAGGGTTAGGGTTAGGAGACGGGGACGGTTTAGGGTCCAGGTGAGGGTACGACAACGGTTTAGGGGGAGCGTACATGTGAGGGCGCGGGTCAGTGTGGGCGTACGGGTTAGGATTAGGGGACGGGTGAGGGGAAGGCTTCGGGGAAGTGTTAGGGTTAGGGTTCGGGCTAGGGTTAGGGTTAGGGGACGGGGACGGTTTAGGGTCCAGGTGAGGGTACGACAACGGTTGAGGGGGAGCGTACGTGTGAGGGCGCGGGTTAGTGTGAGCGTACGGGTTAGGATTAGGGGACGGGTGAGGGGAAGGCTTCGGGGAAGGGTTAGGGTTAGGGTTCGGGATAAGGTTAGTGTTAGGGGACGGGGACGGTTTAGGGTCCAGGTGAGGGTACGACAACCGTTTAGGGGGAGCGTACGTGTGAGGGCGCGGGTTAGTGTGAGCGTACGGGTTAGGATTAGGGGACGGGTGAGGGGAAGGCTTCGGGGAAGGGTTAGGGTTAGGGTTTGGGCTAGGGTTGGGTTAGGGGACGGGGACGGCTTAGGGTCCAGGTGAGGGTACGACAACGGTTTAGGGGGAGCGTACGTGTGAGGGCGCGGGTTAGTGTGGGCTTACCGGTTAGGATTAGGGGACGGGTGAGGGGAAGGCTTCGGGGAAGGGTTACGGTTAGGGTTCGGGCCAAGGTTAGGGTTAGGGGACGGGGACGGTTTAGGGTCCAGTTGAAGGTACGACAACGGTTTAGGGGGAGCGTACGTGTCAGGGCGTGGGTTAGTGTGAGCCTACGGGTTAGGATCAGGGGACGGGTGATGGGAAGGCTTCGGGGAAGGGTTAGGGTTAGGGTTCGGGCTAGGGTTAGGGTTAGGGGACGGGGACGGTTTAGGGTCCAGGTGAGGGTACGACAACGGTTTAGGGGGAGCGTACGTGTGAGGGCGCGGGTTAGTGTGAGCGTAAGGGTTAGGATTAGGGGACGGGTGAGGGGAAGGCTTTGGGGAAGGGTTAGGGTTAGGGTTCGGGCTAGGGTTAGGGTTAGGGGACGGGGACGGTTTAGGGTCCAGGTGAGGGTACGACAACGGTTTAGGGGGAGCGTACGTGTGAGGGCGCGGGTTAGTGTGAGCGTACGGGTTAGGATTAGGGGACGGGTGAGGGGAAGGCTTCGGGGAAGGTCTAGTGTTAGGTTTCGGGCTAGGGTTAGGGTTAGGGGACGGGGACGGTTTAGGGTCCAGGTGAGGGTACGACAACGGTTTATGGGGAGCGTACGTGTGAGGGCGCGGGTTAGTGTGAGCGTACGGGTTAGATTTAGGGGACGGGTTAGGGGAAGGCTTCGGGGAAGGGTTAGGGTTAGGGTTCGGGCTAGGGTTAGGGTTAGGGGACGGGGACGGTTTAGGGTCCAGGTGAGGGTACGACAACGATTTAGGGGGAGCGTACGTGTGAGGGCGTGGGTCAGTGTGGGCGTACAGGTTAGGATTAGGGGACGGGTGAGGGGAATGCTTCGGGGAAGGGTTAGGGTTAGGGTTCGGGCTAGGGTTAGGGTTAGGGGACGGGGACGGTTTAGGGTCCAGGTGAGGGTACGACAACGGTTTAGGGGGAGCGTACGTGTGAGGGCGCGGGTCAGTGTGGGCGTACGGGTTAGGATTAGGGGACGGGTGAGGGGAAGGCTTCGGGGAAGGGTTAGGGTTAGGGTTCGGGCTAGGGTTAGGGTTAGGTGACGGGGAAGGTTTAGGGTCCAGGTGTGGGTACGACAACGGTTTAGGGGGAGCGTACGTGTGAGGGCGTGGGTTAGTGTGAGCGTAAGGGTTAGGATTAGGGGACGGGTGAGGGGAAGGCTTCGGGGAAGGGTTAGGATTAGGGTTCGGGCTAGGGTTAGGGTTAGGGGACGGGGACGGTTTAGGGTCCAGGTGAGGGTACGACAACGGTTTAGGGGTAGCGTACGTGTGAGGGCGCGGATTAGTGTGAGCGTACGGGTTAGGATTAGGGGACGGGTGAGGGGAAGGCTTCGGGGAAGGGTTAGGGTTAGGGTTCGGGCTAGGGTTAGGGTTAGGGGACGGGGACGGTTTAGGGTCCAGGTGAGGGTACGAGAAAAGTTAAGGGGGAGCGTACGTGTGAGGGCACGGGTTAGTGTGGGCGTACGGGTTAGGATTAGGGGACGGGTGAGGGGAAGGCTTCGGGGAAGGGTTAGGGTTAGGGTTCGGGCTAGGGTTAGGGTTAGGGGACGGGGACGGTTTAGGGTCCAGGTGAGGGTACGACAACGTTTTAGGGGGACGTACGTGTGACGGTGCGGGTTAGTGTGGTCGTACGGGTTAGGGTTAGGGGACGGGTGAGGGGAAGGCTTCGGGGAAGGGTTAGGGTTAGGTTTCGGGCTAAGGTTAGTGTTAGGGGACGGGGACGGTTTAGGGTCCAGGTGAGGGTACGACAACGGTTTAGGGGGAGCGTACGTGTGAGGGCGCGGGTTAGTGTTAGCGTACGGGTTAGGATTAGGGGAAGGGTGAGGGGAAGGCTTCGGGGAAGGGTTAGGGTTAGGGTTTGGGCCATGGTTGGGTTAGGGGACGGGGACGGTTTAGGGTCCAGGTGAGGGTACGACAACGGTTTAGGGGGAGCGTACGTGTGAGGGCGCGGGTTAGTGTGAGCGTACGGGTTAGATTTAGGGGACGGGTTAGGGGAAGGCTTCGGGGAAGGGTTAGGGTTAGGGTTCGGGCTAGGGTTAGGGTTAGGGGACGGGGACGGTTTAGGGTCCAGGTGAGGGTACGACAACGGTTGAGGGGGAGCGTACGTGTGAGGGCGCGGGTTAGTGTGAGCGTACGGGTTAGGATTAGGGGACGGGTGAGGGGAAGGCTTCGGGGAAGGGTTAGGGTTAGGGTTCGGGATAAGGTTAGTGTTAGGGGACGGGGACGGTTTAGGGTCCAGGTGAGGGTACGACAACCGTTTAGGGGGAGCGTACGTGTGAGGGCGCGGGTTAGTGTGAGCGTACGGGTTAGGATTAGGGGACGGGTGAGGGGAAGGCTTCGGGGAAGGGTTAGGGTTAGGGTTTGGGCTAGGGTTGGGTTAGGGGACGGGGACGGTTTAGGGTCCAGGTGAGGGTACGACAACGGTTTAGGGGGAGCGTACGTGTGAGGGCGCGGGTTAGTGTGGGCTTACCGGTTAG
Source organism: Leucopleurus acutus (assembly GCF_964270905.1). Classification (NCBI taxonomy): domain Eukaryota; kingdom Metazoa; phylum Chordata; class Mammalia; order Artiodactyla; family Delphinidae; genus Leucopleurus; species Leucopleurus acutus. The sequence goes on along the minus strand of NC_139153.1, from coordinate 44,451 downwards.
GATTAGGGGACGGGTGAGGGGAAGGCTTCGGGGAAGGGTTAGGGTTAGGGTTCGGGCCAAGGTTAGGGTTAGGGGACGGGGACGGTTTAGGGTCCAGTTGAAGGTACGACAACGGTTTAGGGGGAGCGTACGTGTCAGGGCGTGGGTTAGTGTGAGCGTACGGGTTAGGATTAGGGGACGGGTGAGGGGAAGGCTTCGGGGAAGGTCTAGTGTTAGGTTTCGGGCTAGGGTTAGGGTTAGGGGACGGGGACGGTTTAGGGTCCAGGTGAGGGTACGACAACGGTTTAGGGGGAGCGTACGTGTGAGGGCGCGGGTTAGTGTGAGCGTACGGGTTAGATTTAGGGGACGGGTTAGGGGAAGGCTTCGGGGAAGGGTTAGGGTTAGGGTTCGGGCTAGGGTTAGGGTTAGGGGACGGGGACGGTTTAGGGTCCAGGTGAGGGTACGACAACGATTTAGGGGGAGCGTACGTGTGAGGGCGCGGGTCAGTGTGGGCGTACAGGTTAGGATTAGGGGACGGGTGAGGGGAATGCTTCGGGGAAGGGTTAGGGTTAGGGTTCGGGCTAGGGTTAGGGTTAGGGGACGGGGACGGTTTAGGGTCCAGGTGAGGGTACGACAACGGTTTAGGGGGAGCGTACGTGTGAGGGCGCGGGTCAGTGTGGGCGTACGGGTTAGGATTAGGGGACGGGTGAGGGGAAGGCTTCGGGGAAGGGTTAGGGTTAGGGTTCGGGCTAGGGTTAGGGTTAGGGGACGGGGACGGTTTAGGGTCCAGGTGAGGGTACGACAACGTTTTAGGGGGACGTACGTGTGACGGTGCGGGTTAGTGTGGTCGTACGGGTTAGGGTTAGGGGACGGGTGAGGGGAAGGCTTCGGGGAAGGGTTAGGGTTAGGTTTCGGGCTAAGGTTAGTGTTAGGGGACGGGGACGGTTTAGGGTCCAGGTGAGGGTACGACAACGGTTTAGGGGGAGCGTACGTGTGAGGGCGCGGGTTAGTGTTAGCGTACGGGTTAGGATTAGGGGAAGGGTGAGGGGAAGGCTTCGGGGAAGGGTTAGGGTTAGGGTTTGGGCCATGGTTGGGTTAGGGGACGGGGACGGTTTAGGGTCCAGGTGAGGGTACGACAACGGTTTAGGGGGAGCGTACGTGTGAGGGCGCGGGTTAGTGTGAGCGTACGGGTTAGATTTAGGGGACGGGTTAGGGGAAGGCTTCGGGGAAGGGTTAGGGTTAGGGTTCGGGCTAGGGTTAGGGTTAGGGGACGGGGACGGTTTAGGGTCCAGGTGAGGGTACGACAACGGTTGAGGGGGAGCGTACGTGTGAGGGCGCGGGTTAGTGTGAGCGTACGGGTTAGGATTAGGGGACGGGTGAGGGGAAGGCTTCGGGGAAGGGTTAGGGTTAGGGTTCGGGATAAGGTTAGTGTTAGGGGACGGGGACGGTTTAGGGTCCAGGTGAGGGTACGACAACCGTTTAGGGGGAGCGTACGTGTGAGGGCGCGGGTTAGTGTGAGCGTACGGGTTAGGATTAGGGGACGGGTGAGGGGAAGGCTTCGGGGAAGGGTTAGGGTTAGGGTTTGGGCTAGGGTTGGGTTAGGGGACGGGGACGGTTTAGGGTCCAGGTGAGGGTACGACAACGGTTTAGGGGGAGCGTACGTGTGAGGGCGCGGGTTAGTGTGGGCTTACCGGTTAGGATTAGCGGACGGGTGAGGGGAAGGCTTCGGGGAAGGGTTAGGGTTAGGGTTCGGGCCAAGGTTAGGGTTAGGGGACGGGGACGGTTTAGGGTCCAGTTGAAGGTACGACAACGGTTTAGGGGGAGCGTACGTGTCAGGGCGTGGGTTAGTGTGAGCGTACGGGTTAGGATTAGGGGACGGGTGAGGGGAAGGCTTCGGGGAAGGTCTAGTGTTAGGTTTCGTGCTAGGGTTAGGGTTAGGGTACGGGGACGGTTTAGGGTCCAGGTGAGGGTACGACAACGGTTTAGGGGGAGCGTACGTGTGAGGGCGCGGGTTAGTGTGAGCGTACGGGTTAGATTTAGGGGACGGGTTAGGGGAAGGCTTCGGGGAAGGGTTAGGGTTAGGGTTCGGGCTAGGGTTAGGGTTAGGGGACGGGGACGGTTTAGGGTCCAGGTGAGGGTACGACAACGATTTAGGGGGAGCGTACGTGTGAGGGCGCGGGTCAGTGTGGGCGTACAGGTTAGGATTAGGGGACGGGTGAGGGGAATGCTTCGGGGAAGGGTTAGGGTTAGGGTTCGGGCTAGGGTTAGGGTTAGGGGACGGGGACGGTTTAGGGTCCAGGTGAGGGTACGACAACGGTTTAGGGGGAGCGTACGTGTGAGGGCGCGGGTCAGTGTGGGCGTACGGGTTAGGATTAGGGGACGGGTGAGGGGAAGGCTTCGGGGAAGGGTTAGGGTTAGGGTTCGGGCTAGGGTTAGGGTTAGGGGACGGGGACGGTTTAGGGTCCAGGTGAGGGTACGACAACGGTTTAGGGGGAGCGTACGTGTGAGGGCGCGGGTTAGTGTGAGCGTACGGGTTAGGATTAGGGGACGGGTGAGGGGAAGGCTTCGGGGAAGGGTTAGGGTTAGGGTTCGGGCTAGGGTTAGGGTTAGGGGACGGGGACGGTTTAGGGTCCAGGTGTGGGTACGACAACGGTTTAGGGGGAGCGTACGTGTGAGGGCGCGGGTTAGTGTGAGCGTACGGGTTAGGATTAGGGGACGGGTGAGGGGAAGGCTTCGGCGAAGGGTTAGGGTTAGGGTTCGGGCTAGGGTTAGGGTTAGGGGACGGGGACGGTTTAGGGTCCAGGTGAGGGTACGACAACGGTTTAGGGGGAACGTACGTGTGAGGGCGCGGGTTAGTGTGGGCGTACGGGTTAGGATTAGGGGACGGGTGAGGGGAAGGCTTCGGGGAAGGGTTAGGGTTAGGGTTCGGGCTAGGGTTAGGGTTAGGGGACGGGGACGGTTTAGGGTCCAGGTGAGGGTACGACAACGGTTTAGGGGGAGCATACGTGTGAGGGCGCGGGTTAGTGTGAGCGTACGGGTTAGGATTAGGGGAAGGGTGAGGGGAAGGCTTCGGGGAAGGGTTAGGGTTAGGGTTCGGGCTAGGGTTAGGGTTAGGGGACGGGGACGGTTTAGGGTCCAGGTGAGGGTACGACAACGGTTTAGGGGGAGCGTACGTGTGAGGGCGCGGGTTAGTGTGAGCGTACGGGTTAGGATTAGGGGACGGGTGAGGGGAAGGCTTCGGGGAACGGTTAGGGTTAGGGTTCGGGCTAGGGTTAGGGTTAGGGGACGGGGACGGTTTAGGGTCCAGGTGAGGGTACGACAAAAGTTTAGGGGGAGCATACGTGTGAGGGCGCGGGTTAGTGTGAGCGTACGGGTTAGGATTAGGGGACGGGTGAGTGGAAGGCTTCGGCGAAGGGTTAGGGTTAGGGTTCGGGCTAGGGTTAGGGTTAGGGGACGGGGACGGTTTAGGGTCCAGGTGAGGGTACGACAACGGTTTAGGGGGAGCATACGTTTGAGGGCGCGGGTTAGTGTGAGCGTACGGGTTAGGATTAGGGGACGGGTGAGGGGAAGGCTTCGGGGAAGGGTTAGGGTTAGGGTTCGGGCTAGGGTTAGGGTTAGGGGACGGGGACGGTTTAGGGTCCAGGTGAGGGTACGACAACCGTTTAGGGAGAGCGTACGTGTGAGGGCGCGGGTTAGTGTGAGCGTACGGGTTAGGATTAGGGGACGGGTGAGGGGAAGGCTTCAGGGAAGGGTTAGGGTTAGGGTTCGGGCTAGGGTTAGGGTTAGGGGACGGGGACGGTTTAGGGTCCAGGTGAGGGTACGACAACGGTTTAGGGGGAGCGTACGTGTGAGGGCGCGGGTTAGTGTGGGCGTACGGTTTAGGATTAGGGGACAGGTGAGGGGAAGGCTTCGGGGAAGGATTAGGGTTAGGGTTCGGGCTAGGGTTAGGGTTAGGGGACGGGGACGGTTTAGGGTCAAGGTGAGGGTACGACAACGGTTTAGGGGGAGCGTACGTGTGAGGGCGTGGGTTATTGTGGGCCTACGGGTTAGGATTAGGGGACGGGTGAGGGGAATGCTTCGGGGAAGGGTTAGGGTTAGGGTTCGGGCTAGGGTTAGGGTTAGGGGACGGGGACGGTTTAGGGTCCAGGTGAGTGTACGACAACGGTTTAGGGGGAGCGTACGTGTGAGGGCGCGGGTCAGTGTGGGCGTACGGGTTAGGATTAGGTGACGGGTGAGGGGAAGGCTTCGGGGAAGGGTTAGGGTTAAGGTTCGGGCTAGGGTTAGGGTTAGGGGACGGGGACGGTTTAGGGTCCAGGTGAGGGTACGACAACGGTTTAGGGGGAGCGTACGTGTGAGGGCGCGGGTTAGTGTGGGCGTACGGGTTAGGATTAGGGGACGGGTGAGGGGAAGGCTTCGGGGAAGGGTTAGGGTTAGGGTTCGGGATAGGGTTAGGGTTAGGTTTAGGGGACGGGGATGGTGTAGGGTCCAGGTGAGGGTACGATAACGGTTGAGGGGGAGCGTACGTGTGAGGGCGCGGGTTAGTGTGAGCGTACGGGTTAGGATTAGGGGACGGGTGAGGGGAAGGCTTCGGGGAAGGGTTAGGGTTAGGGTTCGGGGTAAGGTTAGTGTTAGGGGACGGGGACGGTTTAGGGTCCAGGTGAGGGTACGACAACGGTTTAGGGGGAGCGTACGTGTGAGGGCGCGGGTTAGTGTGAGCGTACGGGTTAGGATTAGGGGACGGGTGAGGGGAAGGCTTCGGGGAAGGGTTAGGGTTAGGGTTTGGACTAGGGTTGGGTTAGGGGACGGGGACGGTTTAGGGTCCAGGTGAGGGTACGACAACGGTTTAGGGGGAGCGTACGTGTGAGGGCGCGGGTTAGTGTGGGCTTACCGGTTAGGATTAGGGGACGGGTGAGGGGAAGGCTTCGGGGAAGTGTTAGGGTTAGCGTTCGGGCCAAGGTTAGGGTTAGGGGACGGGGACGGTTTAGGGTCCAGTTGAAGGTACGACAACGTTTAAGGGGGAGCGTACGTGTGAGGGCGTGGGTTAGTGTGAGCGTACGGTTTAGGATTAGGGGACGGGTGATGGGAAGGCTTCGGGGAAGGGTTAGGGTTAGGGTTCGGGCTAGGGTTAGGGTTAGGGGCCGGGGACGGTTTAGGGTTCAGGTGTGGGTACGACAACGGTTTAGGGGGAGCGTACGTGTGAGGGCGCGGGTTAGTGTGGGCGTACGGATTAGGATTAGGGGACGGGTGAGGGGAAGGCTTCGGGGAAGGGTTAGGGTTAGGGTTCGTGCTAGGGTTAGGGTTAGGGGACGGGGACGGTTTAGGGTCCAGGTGTGGGTACGACAACGGTTTAGGGGGAGTGTACGTGTGAGGGCGCGGGTTAGTGTGAGCGTACGGGTTAGATTTAGGGGACGGGTGAGGGGAAGGCTTCGGGGAAGGGTTAGGGTTAGGGTTCGGGCTAGGGTTAGGGTTAGGGGACGGGGACGGTTTAGGGTCCAGGTGAGGGTACGACAACGGTTTAGGGGGAGCGTACGTGTGAGGGCGCGGGTTAGTGTGAGCGTACGGGTTAGGATTAGGGGACGGGTGAGGGGAAGGCTTCGGGGAAGGTCTAGTGTTAGGGTTCGGGCTAGGGTTAGGGTTAGGGGACGGGGACGGTTTAGGGTCCAGGTGAGGGTACATCAACGGTTTAGGGGGAGCGTACGTGTGAGGGCGCAGGTTAGTGTGAGTGTACGGGTTAGGATTAGGGGACGGGTGAGGGGAAGGCTTCGGGGAAGGGTTAGGGTTAGGGTTCGGGCTAGGGTTAGGGTTAGGGGACGGGGACGGTTTAGGGTCCAGGTGAGGGTACGACAACGGTTTAGGGGGAGCATACGTGTGAGGGCGCGGGTTAGTGTGGGCGTACGGGTTAGGATTAGGGGACGGGAGAGGGGAAGGCTTCGGGGAAGGATTAGGGTTAGGGTTCGGGCTAGGGTTAGGGTTAGGGGACGGGGACGGTTTAGGGTCAAGGTGAGGGTACGACAACGGTTTAGGGGGAGCGTACGTGTGAGGGCGTGGGTTATTGTGGGCCTACGGGTTAGGATTAGGGGACGGGTGAGGGGAATGCTTCGGGGAAGGGTTAGGGTTAGGGTTCGGGCTAGGGTTAGGGTTAGGGGACGGGGACGGTTTAGGGTCCAGGTGAGTGTACGACAACGGTTTAGGGGGAGCGTACGTGTGATGGCGCGGGTCAGTGTGGGAGTACGGGTTAGGATTAGGGGACGGGTGAGGGGAAGGCTTCGGGGAAGGGTTAGGGTTAGGGTTCGGGCTAGGGTTAGGGTTAGGGGACGGGGACGGTTTAGGGTCCAGGAGAGGGTACGACAACGGTTTAGGGGGAGCGTACGTGTGAGGGCGCGGGTTAGTGTGGGCGTACGGGTTAGGATTAGGGGACGGGTGAGGGGAAGGCTTCGGGGAAGGGTTAGGGTTAGGGTTCGGGATAGGTTTAGGGTTAGGGGACGGGGATGGTTTAGGGTCCAGGTGAGGGTACGACAACGGTTGAGGGGGAGCGTACGTGTGAGGGCGCGGGTTAGTGTGAGAGTACGGGTTAGGATTAGGGGACGGGTGAGGGGAAGGCTTCGGGGAAGGGTTAGGGTTAGGGTTTGGGCTAGGGTTGGGTTAGGGGACGGGGACGGTTTAGGGTCCAGGTGAGGGTACGACAACGGTTTAGGGGGAGCGTACGTGTGAGGGCGCGGGTTAGTGTGGGCTTATCGGTTAGGATTAGGGGACGGGTGAGGGGAAGGCTTCGGGGAAGGGTTAGGGTAGGGTTCGGGCCAAGGTTAGGGTTAGGGGATGGGGACGGTTTAGGGTCCAGTTGAAGGTACGACAACGTTTTAGGGGGAGCGTACGTGTGAGGGCGTGGGTTAGTTTGAGCGTACGGGTTAGGATTAGGGGACGGGTGATGGGAAGGCTTCGGGGAAGGGTTAGGGTTAGGGTTCGGGCTAGGGTTAGGGTTAGGGGCCGGGGACGGTTTAGGGTTCAGGTGTGGGTACGACAACGGTTTAGGGGGAGCGTACGTGTGAGGGCGCGGGTTAGTGTGGGCGTACGGATTAGGATTAGGGGACGGGTGAGGGGAAGGCTTCGGGGAAGGGTTAGGGTTAGGGTTCGGGCTAGGGTTAGGGTTAGGGGACGGGGACGGTTTAGGGTCCAGGTGTGGGTACGACAACGGTTTAGGGGGAGTGTACGTGTGAGGGCGCGGGTTAGTGTGAGCGTACGGGTTAGATTTAGGGGACGGGTGAGGGGAAGGCTTCGGGGAAGGGTTAGGATTAGGGTTCGGGCTAGGGTTAGGGTTAGGGGACGGGGACGGTTTAGGGTCCAGGTGAGGGTACGACAACGGTTTAGGGGGAACGTACGTGTGAGGGCCCGGGTTAGTGTGGGCGTACGGGTTAGGATTAGGGGACGGGTGAGGGGAAGGCTTCGGGGAAGGGTTAGGGTTAGGGTTCGGGCTAGGGTTAGGGTTAGGGGACGGGGACGGTTTAGGGTCCAGGTGAGGGTACGACAACGGTTTAGGGGGAGCATACGTGTGAGGGCGCGGGTTAGTGTGAGCGTACGGGTTAGGATTAGGGGAAGGGTGAGGGGAAGGCTTCGGGGAAGGGTTAGGGTTAGGGTTCGGGCTAGGGTTAGGGTTAGGGGACGGGGACGGTTTAGGGTCCAGGTGAGGGTACGACAACGGTTTAGGGGGAGCGTACGTGTGAGGGCGCGGGTTAGTGTGAGCGTACGGGTTAGGATTAGGGGACGGGTGAGGGGAAGGCTTCGGGGAACGGTTAGGGTTAGGGTTCGGGCTAGGGTTAGGGTTAAGGGACGGGGACGGTTTAGGGTCCAGGTGAGGGTACGACAAAGGTTTAGGGGGAGCATACGTGTGAGGGCGCGGGTTAGTGTGAGCGTACGGGTTAGGATTAGGGGACGGGTGAGTGGAAGGCTTCGGCGAAGGGTTAGGGTTAGGGTTCGGGCTAGGGTTAGGGTTAGGGGACGGGGACGGTTTAGGGTCCAGGTGAGGGTGCGACAACGGTTTAGGGGGAGCGTACGTTTGAGGGCGCATGTTAGTGTGGGCGTACGGGTTAGGATTAGGGGACGGGTGAGGGGAAGGCTTCGGGGAAGGGTTAGGGTTAGGGTTCGGTCTAAGGTAAGGATTAGGGGACGGGGACGGTTTAGGGTCCAGGTGAGGGTACGACAACTTTTTAGGGGGAGCGTACGTGTGAGGGCGCGGGTTAGTGTGAGCGTACGGGTTAGGATTAGGGGAAGGGTGAGGGGAAGGCTTCGGGGAAGGGTTAGGGTTAGGGTTCGGGCTAGGGTTAGGGTTAGGGGACGGGGACGGTTTAGGGTCTAGGTGAGGGTACGACAACGGTTTAGGGGGAGCGTACGTGTGAGGGCGCGGGTTAGTGTGAGCGTACGGGTTAGGATTAGGGGACGGGTGAGTGGAAGGCTTCGGCGAAGGGTTAGGGTTAGGGTTCGGGCTAGGGTTAGGGTTAGGGGACGGGGACGGTTTAGGGTCCAGGTGAGGGTACGACAACGGTTTAGGGGGAGCATACGTTTGAGGGCGCGGGTTAGTGTGAGCGTACGGGTTAGGATTAGGGGACGGGTGAGGGGAAGGCTTCGGGGAAGGGTTAGGGTTAGGGTTCGGGCTAGGGTTAGGGTTAGGGGACGGGGACGGTTTAGGGTCCAGGTGAGGGTACGACAACCGTTTAGGGAGAGCGTACGTGTGAGGGCGCGGGTTAGTGTGAGCGTACGGGTTAGGATTAGGGGACGGGTGAGGGGAAGGCTTCAGGGAAGGGTTAGGGTTAGGGTTCGGGCTAGGGTTAGGGTTAGGGGACGGGGACGGTTTAGGGTCCAGGTGAGGGTACGACAACGGTTTAGGGGGAGCGTACGTGTGAGGGCGCGGGTTAGTGTGGGCGTACGGGTTAGGATTAGGGGACAGGTGAGGGGAAGGCTTCGGGGAAGGATTAGGGTTAGGGTTCGGGCTAGGGTTAGGGTTAGGGGACGGGGACGGTTTAGGGTCAAGGTGAGGGTACGACAACGGTTTAGGGGGAGCGTACGTGTGAGGGCGTGGGTTATTGTGGGCCTACGGGTTAGGATTAGGGGACGGGTGAGGGGAATGCTTCGGGGAAGGGTTAGGGTTAGGGTTCGGGCTAGGGTTAGGGTTAGGGGACGGGGACGGTTTAGGGTCCAGGTGAGTGTACGACAACGGTTTAGGGGGAGCGTACGTGTGAGGGCGCGGGTCAGTGTGGGCGTACGGGTTAGGATTAGGGGACGGGTGAGGGGAAGGCTTCGGGGAAGGGTTAGGGTTAAGGTTCGGGCTAGGGTTAGGGTTAGGGGACGGGGACGGTTTAGGGTCCAGGTGAGGGTACGACAACGGTTTAGGGGGAGCGTACGTGTGAGGGCGCGGGTTAGTGTGGGCGTACGGGTTAGGATTAGGGGACGGGTGAGGGGAAGGCTTCGGGGAAGGGTTAGGGTTAGGGTTCGGGATAGGGTTAGGGTTAGGGGACGGGGATGGTGTAGGGTCCAGGTGAGGGTACGATAACGGTTGAGGGGGAGCGTACGTGTGAGGGCGCGGGTTAGTGTGAGCGTACGGGTTAGGATTAGGGGACGGGTGAGGGGAAGGCTTCGGGGAAGGGTTAGGGTTAGGGTTCGGGCTAAGGTTAGTGTTAGGGGACGGGGACGGTTTAGGGTCCAGGTGAGGGTACGACAACGGTTTAGGGGGAGCGTACGTGTGAGGGCGCGGGTTAGTGTGAGCGTACGGGTTAGGATTAGGGGACGGGTGAGGGGAAGGCTTCGGGGAAGGGTTAGGGTTAGGGTTTGGACTAGGGTTGGGTTAGGGGACGGGGACGGTTTAGGGTCCAGGTGAGGGTACGACAACGGTTTAGGGGGAGCGTACGTGTGAGGGCGCGGGTTAGTGTGGGCTTACCGGTTAGGATTAGGGGACGGGTGAGGGGAAGGCTTCGGGGAAGTGTTAGGGTTAGCGTTCGGGCCAAGGTTAGGGTTAGGGGACGGGGACGGTTTAGGGTCCAGTTGAAGGTACGACAACGTTTAAGGGGGAGCGTACGTGTGAGGGCGTGGGTTAGTGTGAGCGTACGGTTTAGGATTAGGGGACGGGTGATGGGAAGGCTTCGGGGAAGGGTTAGGGTTAGGGTTCGGGCTAGGGTTAGGGTTAGGGGCCGGGGACGGTTTAGGGTTCAGGTGTGGGTACGACAACGGTTTAGGGGGAGCGTACGTGTGAGGGCGCGGGTTAGTGTGGGCGTACGGATTAGGATTAGGGGACGGGTGAGGGGAAGGCTTCGGGGAAGGGTTAGGGTTAGGGTTCGTGCTAGGGTTAGGGTTAGGGGACGGGGACGGTTTAGGGTCCAGGTGTGGGTACGACAACGGTTTAGGGGGAGTGTACGTGTGAGGGCGCGGGTTAGTGTGAGCGTACGGGTTAGATTTAGGGGACGGGTGAGGGGAAGGCTTCGGGGAAGGGTTAGGGTTAGGGTTCGGGCTAGGGTTAGGGTTAGGGGACGGGGACGGTTTAGGGTCCAGGTGAGGGTACGACAACGGTTTAGGGGGAGCGTACGTGTGAGGGCGCGGGTTAGTGTGAGCGTACGGGTTAGGATTAGGGGACGGCTGAGGGGAAGGCTTCGGGGAAGGTCTAGTGTTAGGGTTCGGGCTAGGGTTAGGGTTAGGGGACGGGGACGGTTTAGGGTCCAGGTGAGGGTACATCAACGGTTTAGGGGGAGCGTACGTGTGAGGGCGCAGGTTAGTGTGAGTGTACGGGTTAGGATTAGGGGACGGGTGAGGGGAAGGCTTCGGGGAAGGGTTAGGGTTAGGGTTCGGGCTAGGGTTAGGGTTAGGGGACGGGGACGGTTTAGGGTCCAGGTGAGGGTACGACAACGGTTTAGGGGGAGCATACGTGTGAGGGCGCGGGTTAGTGTGGGCGTACGGGTTAGGATTAGGGGACGGGAGAGGGGAAGGCTTCGGGGAAGGATTAGGGTTAGGGTTCGGGCTAGGGTTAGGGTTAGGGGACGGGGACGGTTTAGGGTCAAGGTGAGGGTACGACAACGGTTTAGGGGGAGCGTACGTGTGAGGGCGTGGGTTATTGTGGGCCTACGGGTTAGGATTAGGGGACGGGTGAGGGGAATGCTTCGGGGAAGGGTTAGGGTTAGGGTTCGGGCTAGGGTTAGGGTTAGGGGACGGGGACGGTTTAGGGTCCAGGTGAGTGTACGACAACGGTTTAGGGGGAGCGTACGTGTGATGGCGCGGGTCAGTGTGGGAGTACGGGTTAGGATTAGGGGACGAGTGAGGGGAAGGCTTCGGGGAAGGGTTAGGGTTAGGGTTCGGGCTAGGGTTAGGGTTAGGGGACGGGGACGGTTTAGGGTCCAGGAGAGGGTACGACAACGGTTTAGGGGGAGCGTACGTGTGAGGGCGCGGGTTAGTGTGGGCGTACGGGTTAGGATTAGGGGACGGGTGAGGGGAAGGCTTCGGGGAAGGGTTAGGGTTAGGGTTCGGGATAGGTTTAGGGTTAGGGGACGGGGATGGTTTAGGGTCCAGGTGAGGGTACGACAACGGTTGAGGGGGAGCGTACGTGTGAGGGCGCGGGTTAGTGTGAGAGTACGGGTTAGGATTAGGGGACGGGTGAGGGGAAGGCTTCGGGGAAGGGTTAGGGTTAGGGTTTGGGCTAGGGTTGGGTTAGGGGACGGGGACGGTTTAGGGTCCAGGTGAGGGTACGACAACGGTTTAGGGGGAGCGTACGTGTGAGGGCGCGGGTTAGTGTGGGCTTATCGGTTAGGATTAGGGGACGGGTGAGGGGAAGGCTTCGGGGAAGGGTTAGGGTAGGGTTCGGGCCAAGGTTAGGGTTAGGGGATGGGGACGGTTTAGGGTCCAGTTGAAGGTACGACAACGTTTTAGGGGGAGCGTACGTGTGAGGGCGTGGGTTAGTTTGAGCGTACGGGTTAGGATTAGGGGACGGGTGATGGGAAGGCTTCGGGGAAGGGTTAGGGTTAGGGTTCGGGCTAGGGTTAGGGTTAGGGGCCGGGGACGGTTTAGGGTTCAGGTGTGGGTACGACAACGGTTTAGGGGGAGCGTACGTGTGAGGGCGCGGGTTAGTGTGGGCGTACGGATTAGGATTAGGGGACGGGTGAGGGGAAGGCTTCGGGGAAGGGTTAGGGTTAGGGTTCGGGCTAGGGTTAGGGTTAGGGGACGGGGACGGTTTAGGGTCCAGGTGTGGGTACGACAACGGTTTAGGGGGAGTGTACGTGTGAGGGCGCGGGTTAGTGTGAGCGTACGGGTTAGATTTAGGGGACGGGTGAGGGGAAGGCTTCGGGGAAGGGTTAGGATTAGGGTTCGGGCTAGGGTTAGGGTTAGGGGACGGGGACGGTTTAGGGTCCAGGTGAGGGTACGACAACGGTTTAGGGGGAACGTACGTGTGAGGGCCCGGGTTAGTGTGGGCGTACGGGTTAGGATTAGGGGACGGGTGAGGGGAAGGCTTCGGGGAAGGGTTAGGGTTAGGGTTCGGGCTAGGGTTAGGGTTAGGGGACGGGGACGGTTTAGGGTCCAGGTGAGGGTACGACAACGGTTTAGGGGGAGCATACGTGTGAGGGCGCGGGTTAGTGTGAGCGTACGGGTTAGGATTAGGGGAAGGGTGAGGGGAAGGCTTCGGGGAAGGGTTAGGGTTAGGGTTCGGGCTAGGGTTAGGGTTAGGGGACGGGGACGGTTTAGGGTCCAGGTGAGGGTACGACAACGGTTTAGGGGGAGCATACGTGTGAGGGCGCGGGTTAGTGTGAGCGTACGGGTTAGGATTAGGGGACGGGTGAGGGGAAGGCTTCGGGGAACGGTTAGGGTTAGGGTTCGGGCTAGGGTTAGGGTTAGGGGACGGGGACGGTTTAGGGTCCAGGTGAGGGTACGACAAAGGTTTAGGGGGAGCATACGTGTGAGGGCGCGGGTTAGTGTGAGCGTACGGGTTAGGATTAGGGGACGGGTGAGTGGAAGGCTTCGGCGAAGGGTTAGGGTTAGGGTTCGGGCTAGGGTTAGGGTTAGGGGACGGGGACGGTTTAGGGTCCAGGTGAGGGTGCGACAACGGTTTAGGGGGAGCGTACGTTTGAGGGCGCATGTTAGTGTGGGCGTACGGGTTAGGATTAGGGGACGGGTGAGGGGAAGGCTTCGGGGAAGGGTTAGGGTTAGGGTTCGGTCTAGGGTAAGGATTAGGGGACGGGGACGGTTTAGGGTCCAGGTGAGGGTACGACAACTTTTTAGGGGGAGCGTACGTGTGAGGGCGCGGGTTAGTGTGAGCGTACGGGTTAGGATTAGGGGAAGGGTGAGGGGAAGGCTTCGGGGAAGGGTTAGGGTTAGGGTTCGGGCTAGGGTTAGGGTTAGGGGACGGGGACGGTTTAGGGTCTAGGTGAGGGTACGACAACGGTTTAGGGGGAGCGTACGTGTGAGGGCGCGGGTTAGTGTGAGCGTACGGGTTAGGATTAGGGGACGGGTGAGGGGAAGGCTTCGGGGAAGTGTTAGGGTTAGGGTTCGGGCTAGGGTTAGGGTTAGGGGACGGGGACGGTTTAGGGTCCAGGTGAGGGTACGACAACGGTTTAGGGGGAGCATACGTGTGAGGGCGCGGGTTAGTGTGAGCGTACGGGTTAGGATTAGGGGACGGGTGAGGGGAAGGCTTCGGGGAAGGGTTAGGGTTAGGGTTCGGGCTAGGGTTAGGGTTAGGGGACGGGGACGGTTTAGGGTCCAGGTGAGGGTACGACAACCGTTTAGGGAGAGCGTACGTGTGAGGGCGCGGGTTAGTGTGAGCGTACGGGTTAGGATTAGGGGACGGGTGAGGGGAAGGCTTCAGGGAAGGGTTAGGGTTAGGGTTCGGGCTAGGGTTAGGGTTAGGGGACGGGGACGGTTTAGGGTCCAGGTGAGGGTACGACAACGGTTTAGGGGGAGCGTACGTGTGAGGGCGCGGGTTAGTGTGGGCGTACGGGTTAGGATTAGGGGACGGGTGAGGGGAAGGCTTCGGGGAAGGATTAGGGTTAGGGTTCGGGCTAGGGTTAGGGTTAGGGGACGGGGACGGTTTAGGGTCAAGGTGAGGGTACGACAACGGTTTAGGGGGAGCGTACGTGTGAGGGCGTGGGTTATTGTGGGCCTACGGGTTAGGATTAGGGGACGGGTTAGGGGAATGCTTCGGGGAAGGGTTAGGGTTAGGGTTCGGGCTAGGGTTAGGGTTAGGGGACGGGGACGGTTTAGGGTCCAGGTGAGTGTACGACAACGGTTTAGGGGGAGCGTACGTGTGAGGGCGCGGGTCAGTGTGGGAGTACGGGTTAGGATTAGGGGACGGGTGAGGGGAAGGCTTCGGGGAAGGGTTAGGGTTAGGGTTCGGGCTAGGGTTACGGTTAGGGGACGGGGACGGTTTAGGGTCCAGGTGAGGGTACGACAACGGTTTAGGGGGAGCGTACGTGTGAGGGCGCGGGTTAGTGTGGGCTTACCGGTTAGGATTAGGGAACAGGTGAGGGGAAGGCTTCGGGGAAGGGTTAGGGTTAGGGTTCGGGCCAAGGTTAGGGTTAGGGGATGGGGACGGTTTAGGGTCCAGTTGAAGGTACGACAACGTTTTAGGGGGAGCGTACGTGTGAGGGCGTGGGTTAGTTTGAGCGTACGGGTTAGGATTAGGGGACGGGTGATGGGAAGGCTTCGGGGAAGGGTTAGGGTTAGGGTTCGGGAGAGGGTTAGGGTTAGGGGCCGGGGACGGTTTAGGGTTCAGGTGTGGGTACGACAACGGTTTAGGGGGAGCGTACGTGTGAGGGCGCGGGTTAGTGTGGGCGTACGGATTAGGATTAGGGGACGGGTGAGGGGAAGGCTTCGGGGAAGGGTTAGGGTTAGGGTTCGGGCTAGGGTTAGGGTTAGGGGACGGGGACGGTTTAGGGTCCAGGTGAGGGTACGACAACGATTTAGTGGGAGTGTACGTGTGAGGGCGCGGGTCAGTGTGGGCGTACGGGTTAGGATTAGGGGACGGGTGAGGGGAATGCTTCGGGAAGTGTTAGGGTTAGGGTTGGGGCTAGGGTTAGGGTTAGGGGACGGGGACGGTTTAGGATCCAGGTGAGGGTACGACAACGGTTTGGGGGAGCGTACGTGTGAGGGCGCGGGTCAGTGTGGGCGTACGGGTTAGGATTAGGGGACGGGTGAGGGGAAGGCTTCGGGGAAGGGTTAGGGTTAGGGTTTGGGCTAGGGTTGGGTTAGGGGACGGGGACGGTTTAGGGTCCAGGTGAGGGTACGACAACGGTTTAGGGGGAGCGTACGTGTGAGGGCGCGGGTTAGTGTGGGCGTACCGGTTAGGATTAGGGGACGGGTGAGGGGAAGGCTTCGGGGAAGGGTTAGGGTTAGGGTTCGGGCCAAGGTTAGGGTTAGGGGACGGGGACAGTTTAGGGTCCAGGTGAGGGTACGACAACGGTTTAGGGGGAGCGTACGTGTGAGGGCGTGGGTTAGTGTGAGCGTACGGGTTAGGATTAGGGGACGGGTGATGGGAAGGCTTCGGGGAAGGGATAGGGTTAGGGTTCGGGCTAGGGTTAGGGTTAGGGGCCGGGGACGGTTTAGGGTCCAGGTGTGGGTACGACAACGGTTTAGGGGGAGCGTACGTGTGAGGGCGCGGGTTAGTGTGGGCGTACGGATTAGGATTAGGGGACGGGTGAGGGGAAGGCTTCGGGGAAGGGTTAGGGTTAGGGTTCGGGCTAGGGTTAGGGTTAGGGGACGGGGACGGTTTAGGGTCCAGGTGTGGGTACGACAACGGTTTAGGGGGAGAGTACGTGTGAGGGCGCGGGTTAGTGTGAGCGTACGGGTTAGATTTAGGGGACGGGTGAGGGGAAGGCTTCGGGGAAGGGTTAGGGTTAGGGTTCGGGCTAGGGTTAGGGTTAGGGGACGGGGACGGTTTAGGGTCCAGGTGAGGGTACGACAACGGTTTAGGGGGAGCGTACATGTGAGGGCTCGGGTCAGTGTGGGCGTACGGGTTAGGATTAGGGGACGGGTGAGGGGAAGGCTTCGGGGAAGGGTTAGGGTTAGGGTTCGGGCTAGGGTTAGGGTTAGGGGACGGGGACGGTTTAGGGTCCAGGTGAGGGTACGACAACGGTTGAGGGGGAGCGTACGTGTGAGGGCGCGGGTTAGTGTGAGCGTACGGGTTAGGATTAGGGGACGGGTGAGGGGAAGGCTTCGGGGAAGGGTTAGGGTTAGGGTTCGGGATAAGGTTAGTGTTAGGGGACGGGGACGGTTTAGGGTCCAGGTGAGGGTACGACAACCGTTTAGGGGGAGCGTACGTGTGAGGGCGCGGGTTAGTGTGAGCGTACGGGTTAGGATTAGGGGACGGGTGAGGGGAAGGCTTCGGGGAAGGGTTAGGGTTAGGGTTTGGGCTAGGGTTGGGTTAGGGGACGGGGACGGCTTAGGGTCCAGGTGAGGGTACGACAACGGTTTAGGGGGAGCGTACGTGTGAGGGCGCGGGTTAGTGTGGGCTTACCGGTTAGGATTAGGGGACGGGTGAGGGGAAGGCTTCGGGGAAGGGTTACGGTTAGGGTTCGGGCCAAGGTTAGGGTTAGGGGACGGGGACGGTTTAGGGTCCAGTTGAAGGTACGACAACGGTTTAGGGGGAGCGTACGTGTCAGGGCGTGGGTTAGTGTGAGCCTACGGGTTAGGATCAGGGGACGGGTGATGGGAAGGCTTCGGGGAAGGGTTAGGGTTAGGGTTCGGGCTAGGGTTAGGGTTAGGGGACGGGGACGGTTTAGGGTCCAGGTGAGGGTACGACAACGGTTTAGGGGGAGCGTACGTGTGAGGGCGCGGGTTAGTGTGAGCGTAAGGGTTAGGATTAGGGGACGGGTGAGGGGAAGGCTTTGGGGAAGGGTTAGGGTTAGGGTTCGGGCTAGGGTTAGGGTTAGGGGACGGGGACGGTTTAGGGTCCAGGTGAGGGTACGACAACGGTTTAGGGGGAGCGTACGTGTGAGGGCGCGGGTTAGTGTGAGCGTACGGGTTAGGATTAGGGGACGGGTGAGGGGAAGGCTTCGGGGAAGGTCTAGTGTTAGGTTTCGGGCTAGGGTTAGGGTTAGGGGACGGGGACGGTTTAGGGTCCAGGTGAGGGTACGACAACGGTTTATGGGGAGCGTACGTGTGAGGGCGCGGGTTAGTGTGAGCGTACGGGTTAGATTTAGGGGACGGGTTAGGGGAAGGCTTCGGGGAAGGGTTAGGGTTAGGGTTCGGGCTAGGGTTAGGGTTAGGGGACGGGGACGGTTTAGGGTCCAGGTGAGGGTACGACAACGATTTAGGGGGAGCGTACGTGTGAGGGCGCGGGTCAGTGTGGGCGTACAGGTTAGGATTAGGGGACGGGTGAAGGGAATGCTTCGGGGAAGGGTTAGGGTTAGGGTTCGGGCTAGGGTTAGGGTTAGGGGACGGGGACGGTTTAGGGTCCAGGTGAGGGTACGACAACGGTTTAGGGGGAGCGTACGTGTGAGGGCGCGGGTCAGTGTGGGCGTACGGGTTAGGATTAGGGGACGGGTGAGGGGAAGGCTTCGGGGAAGGGTTAGGGTTAGGGTTCGGGCTAGGGTTAGGGTTAGGGGACGGGGAAGGTTTAGGGTCCAGGTGTGGGTACGACAACGGTTTAGGGGGAGCGTACGTGTGAGGGCGTGGGTTAGTGTGAGCGTACGGGTTAGGATTAGGGGACGGGTGAGGGGAAGGCTTCGGGGAAGGGTTAGGGTTAGGGTTCGGGCTAGGGTTAGGGTTAGGGGACGGGGACGGTTTAGGGTCCAGGTGAGGGTACGAGAAAAGTTAAGGGGGAGCGTACGTGTGAGGGCACGGGTTAGTGTGGGCGTACGGGTTAGGATTAGGGGACGGGTGAGGGGAAGGCTTCGGGGAAGGGTTAGGGTTAGGGTTCGGGCTAGGGTTAGGGTTAGGGGACGGGGACGGTTTAGGGTCCAGGTGAGGGTACGACAACGTTTTAGGGGGACGTACGTGTGACGGTGCGGGTTAGTGTGGTCGTACGGGTTAGGGTTAGGGGACGGGTGAGGGGAAGGCTTCGGGGAAGGGTTAGGGTTAGGTTTCGGGCTAAGGTTAGTGTTAGGGGACGGGGACGGTTTAGGGTCCAGGTGAGGGTACGACAACGGTTTAGGGGGAGCGTACGTGTGAGGGCGCGGGTTAGTGTTAGCGTACGGGTTAGGATTAGGGGAAGGGTGAGGGGAAGGCTTCGGGGAAGGGTTAGGGTTAGGGTTTGGGCCATGGTTGGGTTAGGGGACGGGGAAGGTTTAGGGTCCAGGTGAGGGTACGACAACGGTTTAGGGGGAGCGTACGTGTGAGGGCGCGGGTTAGTGTGAGCGTACGGGTTAGATTTAGGGGACGGGTTAGGGGAAGGCTTCGGGGAAGGGTTAGGGTTAGGGTTCGGGCTAGGGTTAGGGTTAGGGGACGGGGACGGTTTAGGGTCCAGGTGAGGGTACGACAACGGTTGAGGGGGAGCGTACGTGTGAGGGCGCGGGTTAGTGTGAGCGTACGGGTTAGGATTAGGGGACGGGTGAGGGGAAGGCTTCGGGGAAGGGTTAGGGTTAGGGTTCGGGATAAGGTTAGTGTTAGGGGACGGGGACGGTTTAGGGTCCAGGTGAGGGTACGACAACCGTTTAGGGGGAGCGTACGTGTGAGGGCGCGGGTTAGTGTGAGCGTACGGGTTAGGATTAGGGGACGGGTGAGGGGAAGGCTTCGGGGAAGGGTTAGGGTTAGGGTTTGGGCTAGGGTTGGGTTAGGGGACGGGGACGGTTTAGGGTCCAGGTGAGGGTACGACAACGGTTTAGGGGGAGCGTACGTGTGAGGGCGCGGGTTAGTGTGGGCTTACCGGTTAGGATTAGGGGACGGGTGAGGGGAAGGCTTCGGGGAAGGGTTAGGGTTAGGGTTCGGGCCAAGGTTAGGGTTAGGGGACGGGGACGGTTTAGGGTCCAGTTGAAGGTACGACAACGGTTTAGGGGGAGCGTACGTGTCAGGGCGTGGGTTAGTGTGAGCGTACGGGTTAGGATTAGGGGACGGGTGAGGGGAAGGCTTCGGGGAAGGTCTAGTGTTAGGTTTCGGGCTAGGGTTAGGGTTAGGGGACGGGGACGGTTTAGGGTCCAGGTGAGGGTACGACAACGGTTTAGGGGGAGCGTACGTGTGAGGGCGCGGGTTAGTGTGAGCGTACGGGTTAGATTTAGGGGACGGGTTAGGGGAAGGCTTCGGGGAAGGGTTAGGGTTAGGGTTCGGGCTAGGGTTAGGGTTAGGGGACGGGGACGGTTTAGGGTCCAGGTGAGGGTACGACAACGATTTAGGGGGAGCGTACGTGTGAGGGCGCGGGTCAGTGTGGGCGTACAGGTTAGGATTAGGGGACGGGTGAGGGGAATGCTTCGGGGAAGGGTTAGGGTTAGGGTTCGGGCTAGGGTTAGGGTTAGGGGACGGGGACGGTTTAGGGTCCAGGTGAGGGTACGACAACGGTTTAGGGGGAGCGTACGTGTGAGGGCGCGGGTCAGTGTGGGCGTACGGGTTAGGATTAGGGGACGGGTGAGGGGAAGGCTTCGGGGAAGTGTTAGGGTTAGGGTTCGGGCTAGGGTTAGGGTTAGGGGACGGGGACGGTTTAGGGTCCAGGTGAGGGTACGACAACGTTTTAGGGGGACGTACGTGTGACGGTGCGGGTTAGTGTGGTCGTACGGGTTAGGGTTAGGGGACGGGTGAGGGGAAGGCTTCGGGGAAGGGTTAGGGTTAGGTTTCGGGCTAAGGTTAGTGTTAGGGGACGGGGACGGTTTAGGGTCCAGGTGAGGGTACGACAACGGTTTAGGGGGAGCGTACGTGTGAGGGCGCGGGTTAGTGTTAGCGTACGGGTTAGGATTAGGGGAAGGGTGAGGGGAAGGCTTCGGGGAAGGGTTAGGGTTAGGGTTTGGGCCATGGTTGGGTTAGGGGACGGGGACGGTTTAGGGTCCAGGTGAGGGTACGACAACGGTTTAGGGGGAGCGTACGTGTGAGGGCGCGGGTTAGTGTGAGCGTACGGGTTAGATTTAGGGGACGGGTTAGGGGAAGGCTTCGGGGAAGGGTTAGGGTTAGGGTTCGGGCTAGGGTTAGGGTTAGGGGACGGGGACGGTTTAGGGTCCAGGTGAGGGTACGACAACGGTTGAGGGGGAGCGTACGTGTGAGGGCGCGGGTTAGTGTGAGCGTACGGGTTAGGATTAGGGGACGGGTGAGGGGAAGGCTTCGGGGAAGGGTTAGGGTTAGGGTTCGGGATAAGGTTAGTGTTAGGGGACGGGGACGGTTTAGGGTCCAGGTGAGGGTACGACAACCGTTTAGGGGGAGCGTACGTGTGAGGGCGCGGGTTAGTGTGAGCGTACGGGTTAGGATTAGGGGACGGGTGAGGGGAAGGCTTCGGGGAAGGGTTAGGGTTAGGGTTTGGGCTAGGGTTGGGTTAGGGGACGGGGACGGTTTAGGGTCCAGGTGAGGGTACGACAACGGTTTAGGGGGAGCGTACGTGTGAGGGCGCGGGTTAGTGTGGGCTTACCGGTTAGGATTAGGGGACGGGTGAGGGGAAGGCTTCGGGGAAGGGTTAGGGTTAGGGTTCGGGCCAAGGTTAGGGTTAGGGGACGGGGACGGTTTAGGGTCCAGTTGAAGGTACGACAACGGTTTAGGGGGAGCGTACGTGTCAGGGCGTGGGTTAGTGTGAGCGTACGGGTTAGGATTAGGGGACGGGTGAGGGGAAGGCTTCGGGGAAGGTCTAGTGTTAGGTTTCGGGCTAGGGTTAGGGTTAGGGGACGGGGACGGTTTAGGGTCCAGGTGAGGGTACGACAACGGTTTAGGGGGAGCGTACGTGTGAGGGCGCGGGTTAGTGTGAGCGTACGGGTTAGATTTAGGGGACGGGTTAGGGGAAGGCTTCGGGGAAGGGTTAGGGTTAGGGTTCGGGCTAGGGTTAGGGTTAGGGGACGGGGACGGTTTAGGGTCCAGGTGAGGGTACGACAACGATTTAGGGGGAGCGTACGTGTGAGGGCGCGGGTCAGTGTGGGCGTACAGGTTAGGATTAGGGGACGGGTGAGGGGAATGCTTCGGGGAAGGGTTAGGGTTAGGGTTCGGGCTAGGGTTAGGGTTAGGGGACGGGGACGGTTTAGGGTCCAGGTGAGGGTACGACAACGGTTTAGGGGGAGCGTACGTGTGAGGGCGCGGGTCAGTGTGGGCGTACGGGTTAGGATTAGGGGACGGGTGAGGGGAAGGCTTCGGGGAAGGGTTAGGGTTAGGGTTCGGGCTAGGGTTAGGGTTAGGGGACGGGGACGGTTTAGGGTCCAGGTGTGGGTACGATAACGGTTTAGGGGGAGCGTACGTGTGAGGGCGTGGGTTAGTGTGAGCGTAAGGGTTAGGATTAGGGGACGGGTGAGGGGAAGGCTTCGGGGAAGGGTTAGGATTAGGGTTCGGGCTAGGGTTAGGGTTAGGGGACGGGGACGGTTTAGGGTCCAGGTGAGGGTACGACAACGGTTTAGGGGGAGCGTACGTGTGAGGGCGCGGGTTAGTGTGAGCGTACGGGTTAGGATTAGGGGACGGGTGAGGGGAAGGCTTCGGGGAAGGGTTAGGGTTAGGGTTCGGGCTAGGGTTAGGGTTAGGGGACGGGGACGGTTTAGGGTTCAGGTGAGGGTACGAGAAAAGTTAAGGGGGAGCGTACGTGTGAGGGCACGGGTTAGTGTGGGCGTACGGGTTAGGATTAGGGGACGGGTGAGGGGAAGGCTTCGGGGAAGGGTTAGGGTTAGGGTTCGGGCTAGGGTTAGGGTTAGGGGACGGGGACGGTTTAGGGTCCAGGTGAGGGTACGACAACGTTTTAGGGGGACGTACGTGTGACGGTGCGGGTTAGTGTGGTCGTACGGGTTAGGGTTAGGGGACGGGTGAGGGGAAGGCTTCGGGGAAGGGTTAGGGTTAGGTTTCGGGCTAAGGTTAGTGTTAGGGGACGGGGACGGTTTAGGGTCCAGGTGAGGGTACGACAACGGTTTAGGGGGAACGTACGTGTGAGGGCGCGGGTTAGTGTGAGCGTACGGGTTAGGATTATGGGAAGGGTGAGGGGAAGGCTTCGGGGAAGGGTTAGGGTTAGGGTTTGGGCCATGGTTGGGTTAGGGGACGGGGACGGTTTAGGGTCCAGGTGAGGGTACGACAACGGTTTAGGGGGAGCGTACGTGTGAGGGCGCGGCTTAGTGTGGGCGTACCGGTTAGGATTAGGGGACGGGTGAGGGGAAGGCTTCGGGGAAGGGTTAGGGTTAGGGTTCGGGCCAAGGTTAGGGTTAGGGGACGGGGACGGTTTAGGGTCCCGGTGAGGGTACGACAACGGTTTAGGGGGAGCGTACGTGTGAGGGCGTGGGTTAGTGTGAGCATACGGGTTAGGATTAGGGGACTGGTGATGGGAAGGCTTCGGGGAAGGGTTAGGTTTAGGGTTCGGGCTAGGGTTAGGGTTAGGGGCCGGGGACGGTTTAGGGTCCAGGTGTGGGTACGACAACGGTTTAGGGGGAGCGTACGTGTGAGGGCGTGGGTTAGTGTGAGCATACGGGTTAGGATTAGGGGACTGGTGATGGGAAGGCTTCGGGGAAGGGTTAGGTTTAGGGTTCGGGCTAGGGTTAGGGTTAGGGGCCGGGGACGGTTTAGGGTCCAGGTGTGGGTACGACAACGGTTTAGGGGGAGCGTACGTGTGAGGGCGCGGGTTAGTGTGGGCGTACGGATTAGGATTAGGGGACGGGTGAGGGGAAGGCTTCGGGGAAGGGTTAGGGTTAGGGTTCGGGCCAAGGTTAGGGTTAGGGGACGGGGACGGTTTAGGGTCCAGGTGAGGGTTAGGGTTAGGGTTAGGGTTAGGGTTAGGGTTAGGGGCCGGGGACGGTTTAGGGTCCAGGTGTGGGTACGACAACGGTTTAGGGGGAGCATACGTGTGAGGGCGCGGGTTAATGTGGGCGTACGGATTAGGATTAGGGGACGGGTGAGGGGAAGGCTTCGGGGAAGTGTTAGGGTTAGGGTTCGGGCTAGGGTTAGGGGACGGGGACGGGGACGGTTTAGGGTCCAGGTGTGGGTACGACAACGGTTTAGGGGGAGCGTACGTGTGAGGGCGCGGGTTAGTGTGAGCGTACGGGTTAGATTTAGGGGACGGGTGAGGGGAAGGCTTCGGGGAAGGGTTAGGGTTAGGGTTCGGGCTAGGGTTAGGGTTAGGGGACGGGGACGGTTTAGGGTCCAGGTGAGGGTACGACAACGATTTAGGGGGAGCGTACGTGTGAGGGCGCGGGTCAGTGTGGGCGTACAGGTTAGGATTAGGGGACGGGTGAGGGGAATGCTTTGGGGAAGGGTTAGGGTTAGGGTTCGGGCTAGGGTTAGGGTTAGGGGACGGGGACGGTTTAGGGTCCAGGTGAGGGTACGACAACGGTTTAGGGGGAGCGTACGTGTGAGGGCGCGGGTTAGTGTGAGCGTACGGGTTAGGATTAGGGGACGGGTGAGGGGAAGGCTTCGGGGAAGGGTTAGGGTTAGGGTTCAGGCTAGGGTTAGGGTTAGGGGACGGGGACGGTTTAGGGTCCAGGTGTGGGTACGACAACGGTTTAGGGGGAGCGTACGTGTGAGGGCGCGGGTTAGTGTGAGCGTACGGGTTAGGATTAGGGGACGGGTGAGGGGAAGGCTTCGGCGAAGGGTTAGGGTTAGGGTTCGGGCTAGGGTTAGGGTTAGGGGACGGGGACGGTTTAGGGTCCAGGTGAGGGTACGACAACGGTTTAGGGGGAGCGTACGTGTGAGGGCGCGGGTTAGTGTGGGCGTACGGGTTAGGTTTAGGGGACGGGTGAGGGGAAGGCTTCGGGGAAGGGTTAGGGTTAGGGTTCGTGCTAGGGTTATGCTTAGGGGACGGGGATGGTTTAGGGTCCAGGTGAGGGTACGACAATGGTTTAGGGGGAGCGTACGTGTGAGGGCGCGGGTTAGTGTGAGCGTACGGGTTAGGATTAGGGGACGGGTGAGGTGAAGGCTTCGGGGAAGGGTTAGGGTTAGGGTTCGGGCTAGGGTTAGGGTTAGGGGACAGGGACGGTTTAGGGTCCAGGTGAGGGTACAACAACGGTTTAGGGGGAGCATACGTGTGAGGGCCCGGGTTAGTGTGAGCGTACGGGTTAGGATTAGGGGGCGGGTGAGGGGAAGGCTTCGTCGAAGGGTTAGGGTTAGGGTTCGGGCTAGGGTAAGGATTAGGGGACGGGGACGGTTTAGGGTCCAGTTGAGGGTACGACAACGGTTTAGGGGAGCGTACGTGTGAGGGCGCGGGTTAGTGTGGGCGTACGGGTTAGGATTAGGGGACGGGTGAGGGGAAGGCTTCGGGGAAGGGTTAGGGTTAGGGTTCGGGCTAGGGTTAGGGTTAGGGGACGGGGACGGTTTAGGGTCCAGGTGAGGGTACGACAACGGTTTAGGGGGAGCGTACGTGTGAGGGCGCGGGTTAGTGTGAGCGTACGGGTTAGGTTTAGGGGAAGGGTGAGGGGAAGGCTTCGGGGAACGGTTAGGGTTAGGGTTCGGGCTAGGGTTAGGGTTAGGGGACGGGGACGGTTTAGGGTCCAGGTGAGGGTACGACAACCGTTTAGGGAGAGCGTACGTGTGAGGGCGCGGGTTAGTGTGAGCGTACGGGTTAGGATTAGGGGACGGGTGAGGGGAAGGCTTCGGGGAAGGGTTAGGGTTAGGGTTCGGGCTAGGGTTAGGGTTAGGGGACGGGGACGGTTTAGGGTCCACGTGAGGGTACGACAACGGTTTAGGGGGAGCGTACGTGTGAGGGCGCGGGTTAGTGTGGGCGTACGGGTTAGGATTAGGGGACGGGTGAGGGGAAGGCTTCGGGGGAGGATTAGGGTTAGGGTTCGGGCTAGGGTTAGGGTTAGGGGACGGGGACGGTTTAGGGTCCAGGTGAGGGTACGACAACGGTTTAGGGGGAGCGTACGTGTGAGGGCGCGGGTTAGTGTGGGCGTACGGGTTAGGATTAGGGGACGGGTGAGGGGAAGGCTTCGGGGAAGGGTTAGGGTTAGGTTTCGGGCTAGGGTTAGGGTTAGGGGACGGGGACGGTTTAGGGTCCAGGTGAGGGTACGACAACGGTTTAGGGGGAGCGTACGTGTGAGGGCGCGGGTTAGTGTGGGCGTACGGGTTAGGTTTAGGGGACGGGTGAGGGGAAGGCTTCGGGGAAGGGTTAGGGTTAGGGTTCGGGCTAGGGTTAGGGTTAGGGGACGGGGACGGTTTAGGGTCCAGGTGAGGGTACGACAACGGTTTAGGGGGAACGTACGTGTGAGGGCGCGGGTTAGTGTGAGCGTATGGGTTAGGATTAGGGGACGGGTGAGGTGAAGGCTTCGGGGAAGGGTTAGGGTTAGGGTTCGGGGTAGGCTTAGGTTTAGGGGACGGGGACGGTTTAGGGTCCAGGTGAGGGTACGACAACGGTTTAGGGGGAGCGTACGTGTGAGGGCGTGGGTTAGTGTGGGCGTACGGGTTAGGATTAGGGGACGGGTGAGGGGAAGGCTTCGGGGAAGGGTTAGGGTTAGGGTTTGGGCTAGGGTTAGGGTTAGGGGACGGGACGGTTTAGGGTCCAGGTGAGGGTGCGACAACGGTTTAGGGGGAGCGTACGTGTGAGGGCGCGTGTTAGTGTGGGCGTACGGGTTAGGATTAGGGGACGGGTGAGGGGAAGGCTTCGAGGAAGGGTTAGGGTTAGGGTTCGGTCTAGGGTATGGATTAGGGGACGGGGACGGTTTAGGGTCCAGGTGAGGGTACGACAACGGTTTAGGGGGAGCGTACGTGTGAGGGCGCGGGTTAGTGTGAGCGTACGGGTTAGGATTAGGGGACGGGTGAGGGGAAGGCTTCGGGGAAGGGTTAGGGTTAGGGTTCGGGCTAGGGTTAGGTTTAGGGGACGGGGACGGTTTAGGGTCCAGTTGAGGGTACGACAACGGTTTAGGGGGAGCGTACGTGTGAGGGCGCTGGTTAGTGTGAGCGTACGGGTTAGGATTAGGGGACGTGTGAGGGGAAGGCTTCGGGGAAGGGTTAGGGTTAGGGTTCGGGCTAGGGTTAGGGTTAGGGGACGGGGACGGTTTAGGGTCCAGGTGAGGGTATGACAACGGTTTAGGGGGAGCGTACGTGTGAGGGCGCGGGTTAGTGTGAGCGTACGGGTTAGGATTAGGGGACGGGTGAGGGGAAGGCTTCGGGGAAGGGTTAGGGTTAGGGTTCGGGCTAGGGTTAGGGTTAGGGGACGGGGACGGTTTAGGGTCCAGGTGAGGGTACGACAACGGTTTAGGGGGAGCGTACGTGTGAGGGCATGGGTTAGTGTGAGCGTACGGGTTAGGATTAGGGGACGGGTGAGGGGAAGGCTTCGGGGAAGGGTTAGGGTTAGGGTTCGGGCTAGGGTTAGGGTTAGGGGACGGGGACGGTTTAGGGTCCAGGTGAGTGTACGACAACGGTTTAGGGGGAGCGTACGTGTGAGGACGCGGGTTAGTGTGAGCGTACGGGTTAGGATTAGGGGACGGGTGAGGGGAAGGCTTCGGGGAAGGGTTAGGGTTAGGGTTCGGGCTAGGGTTAGGGTTACGGGACGGGGACGGTTTAGGGTCCAGGTGAGGGTACGACAACGGTTTATGGGGAGCGTACGTGTGAGGGCGCGGGTTAGTGTGAGCGTACGGGTTAGGATTAGGGGACGGGTGAGGGGAAGGCTTCGGGGAAGGGTTAGGGTTAGGGTTCGGGCTAGGGTT
Source organism: Leucopleurus acutus (assembly GCF_964270905.1). Classification (NCBI taxonomy): domain Eukaryota; kingdom Metazoa; phylum Chordata; class Mammalia; order Artiodactyla; family Delphinidae; genus Leucopleurus; species Leucopleurus acutus. Next base: position 17,794 of record NC_139153.1, on the reverse strand, counting down.
AGGGTTAGGGGACGGGGACGGTTTAGTGTCCAGGTGAGGGTACGACAACGGTTCAGGGGGAGCGTACGTGTGAGGGCGCGTGTTAGTGTGAGCGTACGGGTTAGGATTAGGGGACGGGTGAGGGGAAGGCTTCGGGGAAGGGTTAGGGTTAGGGTTCGGGCTAGGGTTAGGGTTAGGGGACGGGGACGGTTTAGGGTCCAGGTGAGGGTACGACAACGGTTTAGGGGGAGCGTACGTGTGAGGGCGCGGGTCAGTGTGGGCGTACGGGTTAGGATTAGGGGACGGGTGAGGGGAAGGCTTCGGGGAAGTGTTAGGGTTAGGGTTCCGGCTAGGGTTAGGGTTAGGGGACGGGGACGGTTTAGGGTCCAGGTAAGGGTACGACAACGGTTTAGGGGGAGCGTACGTGTGAGGGCGCGGTTTAGTGTGGGCGTACGGGTTAGGATTAGGGGACGGGTGAGGGGAAGGCTTCGGGGAAGGGTTAGGGTTAGGGTTCGGGCTAGAGTTAGGGTTAGGGCACGGGGACGGTTTAGGGTCCAGGTGAGGGTACGACAACGGTTTAGGGGGAGCGTACGTGTGAGGGGGCGGGTTAGTGTGGGCGTACGGTTTAAGATTAGGGGACAGGTGAGGGGAAGGCTTCGGGGAACGATTAGGATTAGGGTTCGGGCTAGGGTTAGGATTAGGGGACGGGGACGGTTTAGGGTCCACGTGAGGGTACGACAACGGTTTAGGGGGAGCGTACGTGTGAGGGCGCGGGTTAGTGTGGGCGTACGGGTTAGGATTAGGGGACGGGTGAGGGGAAGGCTTCGGGGATGTGTTAGGGTTAGGGTTCGGGTTAGGGTTAGGGTTAGGGGACGGGGACGGTTTAGGGTCCAGGTGAGGGTACGACAACGGTTTAGGGGGAGCATACGTGTGAGGGCGCGGGTTAGTGTGAGGGTACAGGTTAGGATTAGGGGACGGGTGAGGGGAAGGCTTCGGGAAAGGGTTAGGGTTAGGGTTCGGGCTAGGGTTAGGGTTAGGGGACGGGGACGGTTTAGGGTCCAGGTGAGGGTACGACAACGGTTTAGGGGGAGCGTACGTGTGAGGGCGCGGGTTAGTGTGAGCGTACGGGTTAGGATTAGGGGACGGGTGAGGGGAAGGCTTCGGGGAAGGGTTAGGGTTAGGGTTCGGGCTAGGGTTAGGGTTAGGGGACGGGGACGGTTTAGGGTCCAGGTGAGGGTACGACAACGGTTTAGGGGGAGCGTACGTGTGAGGGCGCGGGTCAGTGTGGGCGTACGGGTTAGGATTAGGGGACGGGTGAGGGGAAGGCTTCGGGGAAGGGTTAGGGTTAGGGTTCGGGCTAGGGTTAGGGTTAGGGGACGGAGACGGTTTAGGGTCCATGTGTGGGTACGACAACGGTTTAGGGGGAGCGTACGTGTGAGGGCGCGGTTTAGTGTGAGCGTAAGGGTTAGGATTAGGGGACGGGTGAGGGGAAGGCTTTGGGGAAGGGTTAGGGTTAGGGTGCGGGCTAGGGTTAGGGTTAGGGGACGGGGACGGTTTAGGGTCCAGGAGAGGGTACGAGAAAAGTTAAGGGGGAGCGTACGTGTGAGGGCACGTGTTAGTGTGGGCGTACGGGTTAGGATTAGGGGAAGGGTGAGGGGAAGGCTTCGGGGAAGGGTTAGGGTTAGGGTTCGGGCTAGGGTTAGGTTTAGGGGACGGGGACGGTTTAGCGTCCAGGTGAGGGTACGACAACGTTTTCGGGGGAGCGTACGTGTGAGGGCGCGGGTTAGTGTGGTCGTATGGGTTAGGGTTAGGGGACGGGTGAGGGGAAGGCTTCGGAGAAGGGTTAGGGTTAGGGTTCGGGCTAGGGTTAGGGTTAGGGGATGGGGACGGTTTAGGGTCCAGGTGAGTGTACGACAACGGTTTAGGGGGAGCGTACGTGTGAGGGCGCGGGTTAGTGTGGGCGTACGGGTTAGGATTAGGGGACGGGTGAGGGGAAGGCTTCGGGGAAGGGTTAGGGTTAGGGTTCGGGCTAGGGTTAGCGTTAGGGGAAGGGGACGGTTTAGGGTCCAGGTGAGGGTACGACAACGGTTTAGGGGGAGCGTACGTGTGAGGGCGCGGGTTAGTGTGAGCGTACGGGTTAGGATTAGGGGACGGGTGAGGGGAAGGCTTCGGGGAAGGGTTAGGGTTAGGGTTCGGGCTAGGGTTAGGGTTACGGGACGGGGACGGTTTAGGGTCCAGGTGAGGGTACGACAACGTTTTAGGGGGAGCGTACGTGTGAGGGCGTGGGTCAGTGTGGGCGTACGGGTTAGGATTAGGGGACGGGTGAGGGGAAGACTTCGGGGAAGGGTTAGGGTTAGGGTTCGGGCTAGGGTTAGGGTTAGGGGACGGGGACGGTTTAGGGTCCAGGTGTGGGTACGACAACGGTTTAGGGAGAGCGTACGTGTGAGGGCGCGGGTTAGTGTGAGCGTACGGGTTAGGATTAGGGGACGGGTGAGGGGAAGGCTTCGGCGAAGTGTTAGGGTTAGGGTTCGGGCTAGGGTTAGGGTTAGGGGACGGGGACGGTTTAGGGTCCAGGTGAGGGTACGACAACGGTTTAGGGGGAGCGTACGTGTGAGGGCGCGGGTTAGTGTGGGCGTACGGGTTAGGATTAGGGGACGGGTGAGGGGAAGGCTTCGGGGAAGGGTTAGGGTTAGGTTTCGGGCTAAGGTTAGTGTTAGGGGACGGGGACGGTTTAGGGTCCAGGTGAGGGTACGACAACGGTTTAGGGGGAACGTACGTGTGAGGGCGCGGGTTAGTGTGAGCGTACGGGTTAGGATTAGGGGAAGGGTGAGGGGAAGGCTTCGGGGAAGGGTTAGGGTTAGGGTTTGGGCCATGGTTGGGTTAGGGGACGGGGACGGTTTAGGGTCCAGGTGAGGGTACGACAACGGTTTAGGGGGAGCGTACGTGTGAGGGCGCGGCTTAGTGTGGGCGTACCGGTTAGGATTAGGGGACGGGTGAGGGGAAGGCTTCGGGGAAGGTTTAGGGTTAGGGTTCGGGCCAAGGTTAGGGTTAGGGGACGGGGACGGTTTAGGGTCCCGGTGAGGGTACGACAACGGTTTAGGGGGAGCGTACGTGTGAGGGCGTGGGTTAGTGTGAGCATACGGGTTAGGATTAGGGGACTGGTGATGGGAAGGCTTCGGGGAAGGGTTAGGTTTAGGGTTCGGGCTAGGGTTAGGGTTAGGGGCCGGGGACGGTTTAGGGTCCAGGTGTGGGTATGACAACGGTTTAGGGGGAGCGTACGTGTGAGGGCGCGGGTTAGTGTGGGCGTACGGATTAGGATTAGGGGACGGGTGAGGGGAAGGCTTCGGGGAAGGGTTAGGGTTAGGGTTCGGGCCAAGGTTAGGGTTAGGGGACGGGGACGGTTTAGGGTCCAGGTGAGGGTTAGGGTTAGGGTTAGGGTTAGGGTTAGGGTTAAGGGCCGGGGACGGTTTAGGGTCCAGGTGTGGGTACGACAACGGTTTAGGGGGAGCATACGTGTGAGGGCGCGGGTTAATGTGGGCGTACGGATTAGGATTAGGGGACGGGTGAGGGGAAGGCTTCGGGGAAGTGTTAGGGTTAGGGTTCGGGCTAGGGTTAGGGGACGGGGACGGGGACGGTTTAGGGTCCAGGTGTGGGTACGACAACGGTTTAGGGGGAGCGTACGTGTGAGGGCGCGGGTTAGTGTGAGCGTACGGGTTAGATTTAGGGGACGGGTGAGGGGAAGGCTTCGGGGAAGGGTTAGGGTTAGGGTTCGGGCTAGGGTTAGGGTTAGGGGACGGGGACGGTTTAGGGTCCAGGTGAGGGTACGACAACGATTTAGGGGGAGCGTACGTGTGAGGGCGCGGGTCAGTGTGGGCGTACAGGTTAGGATTAGGGGACGGGTGAGGGGAATGCTTTGGGGAAGGGTTAGGGTTAGGGTTCGGGCTAGGGTTAGGGTTAGGGGACGGGGACGGTTTAGGGTCCAGGTGAGGGTACGACAACGGTTTAGGGGGAGCGTACGTGTGAGGGCGCGGGTTAGTGTGAGCGTACGGGTTACGATCAGGGGACGGGTGAGGGGAAGGCTTCGGGGAAGGGTTAGGGTTAGGGTTCGGGATAGGGTTAGGGTTAGGGGACGGGGACGGTTTAGGGTCCAGGTGAGGGTACGAGAAAAGTTAAGGGGGAGCGTACGTGTGAGGGCACGGGTTAGTGTGGGCGTACGGGTTAGGATTAGGGGACGGGTGAGGGGAACGCTTCGGGGAAGGGTTAGGGTTAGGTTTCGGGCTAGGTTTAGGGTGAGGGGACGGGGACGGTTTAGGGTCCAGGTGAGGGTACGATAACGTTTTAGGGGGAGCGTACGTGTGAGGGTGCGGGTTAGTGTGGTCGTACGGGTTAGGGTTAGGGGACGGGTGAGGGGAAGGCTTCGGAGAAGAGTTAGGGTTAGGGTTCGGGCTAGGGTTAGGGTTAGGGGATGTGGACGGTTTAGGGTCCAGGTGAGGGTACGACAACGGTTTAGGGGGAGCGTACGTGTGAGGGCGCGGGTTAGTGTGGGCGTACGGGTTAGGATTAGGGGACGGGTGAGGGGAAGGCTTCGTGGAAGGGTTAGGGTTAGGGTTCGGGCTAGGGTTAGCGTTAGGGGAAGGGGACGGTTTAGGGTCCAGGTGAGGGTACGACAACGGTTTAGGGGAGCGTACGTGTGAGGGCGCGGGTTAGTGTGAGCGTACGGGTTAGGATTAGGGGACGGGTGAGGGGAAGGCTTCGGGGAAGGGTTAGGGTTAGGGTTCGGGCTAGGGTTAGGGTTAGGGGACGGGGACGGTTTAGGGTCCAGGTGTGGGTACGACAACGGTTTAGGGGGAGCGTACGTGTGAGGGCGCGGGTTAGTGTGAGCGTACGGGTTAGGATTAGGGGACGGGTGAGGGGAAGGCTTCGGGGAAGGGCTAGGGTTAGGGTTTGGGCTAGTGTTAGGGTTAGGGGACGGGGACGGTTTAGGGTCCAGGTGAGGGTACGACAACGGTTTAGGGGGAGCGTACGTGTGAGGGCGCGGGTTAGTGTGGGCGTAAGGGTTAGGATTAGGGGACGGGTGAGGGAAAGGCTTCCGGGAAGGGTTAGGGTTAGGGTTCGGGCTAGGTTTAGGGTTACGGGACGGGGACGGTTTAGGGTCCAGGTGAGGATACGACAACGGTTTAGGGGGAGCGTACGTGTGAGGGCGCGGGTCAGTGTGGGCGTACGGGTTAGGATTAGGGGACGGGTGAGGGGAAGGCTTCGGGGAAGCGTTAGGGTTAGGATTCGGGCTAGGGTTAGGGTTAGGGGACGGGGACGGTTTAGGGTCCAGGTGAGGGTACGACAACGGTTTAGGGGGAACGTACGTGTGAGGGCGCGGGTTAGTGTGGGCGTACGGGTTAGGATTAGGGGACGGGTGAGGGGAAGGCTTCGGGGAAGGGTTAGGGTTAGGGTTCGGGCTAGGGTTAGGATTAGGGGAAGGGGACGGTTTAGGGTCCAGGTGAGGGTACGACAACGGTTTAGGGGGAGCGTACGTGTGAGGGCGCGGTTTAGTGTGAGCATACGGGTTAGGATTAGGGGACGGGTGAGGGGAAGGCTTCGGGGAAGGGTTAGGGTTAGAGTTCGGGCTAGGGTTAGGGTTAGGGGACGGGGACGGTTTAGGGTCCAGGTGAGGGTACGACAACGGTTTAGGGGGAGCGTACGTGTGAGGGCGCGGGTTAGTGTGAGCCTACGGGTTAGGATTAGGGGACGGGTGAGGGGAAGGCTTCGGGGAAGGGCTAGGGTTAGTGTTTGGGCTAGTGTTAGGGTTAGGGGACGGGGACGGTTTAGGGTCCAGGTGAGGGTACGACAACGGTATAGGGGGAGCGTACGTGTGAGGGCGTGGGTTAGTGTGAGCGTAGGGGTTAGGATTAGGGGACGGGTGATGGGAAGGCTTCGGGGAAGGGTTAGGTTTAGGGTTCGGGCTAGGGTTAGGGTTAGGGGACGGGGACGGTTTAGGGTCCAGGTGTGGGTACGACATCGGTTTAGGGGGAAGGTACGTGTGAGGGCGCGGGTTAGTGTGAACGTACGGGTTAGGATTAGGGGACGGGTGAGGGGAAGGCTTCGGGGAAGGGTTAGGGTTAGGGTTCGGGCTAGGGTTAGGGTTAGGGGACGGGGACGGTTTAGGGTCCAGGTGAGCGTACGACAACGATTTAGGGGGAGCGTTCATGTGAGTGCGCGGGTTAGTGTGGGCGTACAGTTTAGGATTAGGGGACGGTTGAGGGGAAGGCTTCGGGGAAGGGTTAGGGTTAGTGTTCGGGCTAGGGTTAGGGTTAGGGGACGGGGACAGTTTAGGGTCCAGGTGAGGGTACGACAACGGTTTAGGGGGAGCGTACGTGTGAGGGCGCGGGTTAGTGTGAGCCTACGGGTTAGGATTAGGGGACGGGTGAGGGGAAGGCTTCGGGGAAGGGCTAGGGTTAGGGTTTGGGTTAGTGTTAGGGTTAGGGGACGGGGACGGTTTAGGGTCCAGGTGAGGGTACTTCAACGGTTTAGGGGGAGCGTACGTGTGAGGGCGCGGGTCAGTGTGGGCGTACGGGTTAGGATTAGGGGACGGGTGAGGGGAAGGCTTCGGGGAAGGGTTAGGGTTAGGGTTCGGGCTAGGGTTAGGGTTAGGGGACGGGGACGGTTTAGGGTTCAGGTGTGGGTACGACAACGGTTTAGGGGGAGCGTACGTGTGAGGGCGCGGGTTAGTGTGAGCGTACGGGTTAGGATTAGGGGACGGGTGAGGGGAAGGCTTCGGGGAAGGGCTAGGGTTAGGGTTTGGGCTAGTGTTAGGGTTAGGGGACGGGGACGGTTTAGGGTCCAGGTGAGGGTACGACAACGGTTTAGGGGGAGCGTACGTGTGAGGGCGCGGGTTAGTGTGAGCGTACGGGTTAGGATTAGTGGACGGGTGAGGGGAAGGCTTCGGGGAAGGGTTAGGGTTAGGGTTTGGGCTAGGGTTAGGGTTAGGGGACGGGGACGGTTTAGGGTCCAGGTGAGGGTTCGACAACGGTTTAGGAGGAGCGAACGTGTGAGGGTGCGGGTTAGTGTGAGCGTACGGGTTAGGATTAGGGGACGGGTGAGGGGAAGGCTTCGGGGAAGGGTTAGGTTTAGGGTTCGGGCTAGGGTTGGGGTTAGGGTACGGGGACTATTTAGGGTCCTGGTGAGGGTACGACAACGGTTTAGGGGGAGCGTACGTGTGAGGGCGCGGGTTAGTGTGGGCGTACGGGTTTGGATTAGGGGACGGGTGAGGGGAAGGCTTCGGGGAAGGATTAGGGTTAGGGTTCGGGCTAGGGTTAGGTTTAGGCGACGGGGACGGTTTAGGGTCCAGATGAGGGTACGACAACGGTTTAGGGGGAGTGTACGTGTGAGGGCGCGGGTTAGTGTGGGCATACGGGTTAGGATTATGGGTCGGGTGAGGGGAAGGCTTCGGGGAAGGGTTAGGGTTAGGGTTCGGGCTAGGGTTAGGGTTAGGGGACGGGGACGGTTTAGGGTCCAGGTGAGGGTACGACAACGGTTTAGGGGGAGCGTACGTGTGAGGGCGCGGGTTAGTGTGAGCGTACGGGTTAGGATTAGGGGACGGGTGAGGGGAAGGCTTCGGGGAAGGGTTAGGGTTAGGGTTCGGGCTAGGGTTAGGGTTAGGGGACGGGGACGGTTTAGGGTCCAGGTGAGGGTGCTACAACGGTTTAGGGGGAGCATACGTGTGAGGGCGCGGGTTAGTGTGAGCGTACGGGTTAGGATTAGGGGACGGGTGAGGGGAAGGCTTCGGGGAAGGGTTAGGGTTAGGGGACGGGGACGGTTTAGGGTCCAGGTGAGGGTACGACAACAGTTTAGGGGGAGCGTACGTGTGAGGGCGCGGGTTAGTGTGAGCGTACGGGTTAGGATTAGGGGACGGGTGAGGGGAAGGCTTCGGGGAAGGGTTAGGGTTAGGGTTTGGGCTAGGGTTAGGGTTAGGGGATGGGGACGGTTTAGGGTTCAGGTGAGGGTACGACAACGGTTTAGGGGGAGCGTACGTGTGAGGGCGCGGGTTAGTGTGAGCGTACGGGTTAGGATTAGGGGACGGGTGAGGGGAAGGCTTCGGGGAAGGATTAGGGTTAGGGTTCGGGCTAGGGTTAGGGTTAGGGGACGGGGACGGTCTAGGGTCCAGGTGAGGGTACGACAACGGTTTAGGGGGAGCGTACATGTGAGTGCGTGAGTTGGTGTGGGCGTACGGGTTCGGATTAGGGGACGGGTGAGGGGAATGCTTCGGGGAAGGGTTAGGGTTAGGGTTCGGGCTAGGGTTAGGGTTAGGGGATGGGGACGGTTTAGGGTCCAGGTGAGGGTACGACAACGGTTTAGGGGGAACGTACGTGTGAGGGCGCGCGTTAGTGTGGGCGTACGGGTTAGGATTAGGGGACGGGTGAGGGGAAGGCTTCGGGGAAGGGTTAGGGTTAGGGTTCGGGCTAGGGTTAGGGTTAGGGGAAGGGGACGGTTTAGGGTCCAGGTGAGGGTACGACAACGGTTTAGGGGGAGCGTACGTGTGAGGGCGCGGGTTAGTGTGAGCGTACGGGTTAGGATTAGGGGACGAGTGAGAGGAAGGCTTCGGGGAAGGGTTAGGGTTAGAGTTCGGGCTAGGGTTAGGGTTAGGGGACGGGGACGGTTTAGGGTCCAGGTGAGTGTACGACAACGGTTTAGGGGGAGCGTACGTGTGAGGGCGCGGGTTAGTGTGAATCTACGGGTTAGGATTAGGGGACGGGTGAGGGGAAGGCTTCGGGGAAGGGCTAGGGTTAGGGTTTGGGCTAGTGTTAGGGTTAGGGGACGGGGATGGTTTAGGGTCCAGGTGAGGGTACGACAACGGTTTAGGGGGAGCGTACGTGTGAGGGCGCGGGTCAGTGTGGGCGTACGGGTTAGGATTAGGGGACGGGTGAGGGGAAGGCTTCGGGGAAGGGTTAGGGTTAGGGTTCGGGCTAGGGTTAGGGTTAGGGGACGGGGACGGTTTAGGGTCCAGGTGTGGGTACGACAACGGTTTAGGGGGAGCGTACGTGTGAGGGCGCGGGTTAGTGTGAGCGTACGGGTTAGGATTAGGGGACGGGTGAGGGGAAGGCTTCGGGGAAGGGCTAGGGTTAGGGTTTGGGCTAGTGTTAGGGTTAGGGGACGGGGACGGTTTAGGGTCCAGGTGAGGGTACGACAACGGTTTAGGGGGAGCGTACGTGTGAGGGCGCGGGTTAGTGTGGGCGTAAGGGTTAGGATTAGGGGACGGGTGAGGGAAAGGCTTCCGGGAAGGGTTAGGGTTAGGGTTCGGGCTAGGTTTAGGGTTACGGGACGGGGACGGTTTAGGGTCCAGGTGAGGGTACGACAACGGTTTAGGGGGAGCGTACGTGTGAGGGCGCGGGTCAGTGTGGGCGTACGGGGTAGGATTAGGGGACGGGTGAGGGGAAGGCTTCGGGGAAGCGTTAGGGTTAGGATTCGGGCTAGGGTTAGGGTTAGGGGACGGGGACGGTTTAGGGTCCAGGTGAGGGTACGACAACGGTTTAGGGGGAACGTACGTGTGAGGGCGCGGGTTAGTGTGGGCGTACGGGTTAGGATTAGGGGACGGGTGAGGGGAAGGCTTCGGGGAAGGGTTAGGGTTAGGGTTCGGGCTAGGGTTAGGATTAGGGGAAGGGGACGGTTTAGGGTCCAGGTGAGGGTACGACAACGGTTTAGGGGGAGCGTACGTGTGAGGGCGCGGTTTAGTGTGAGCATACGGGTTAGGATTAGGGGACGGGTGAGGGGAAGGCTTCGGGGAAGGGTTAGGGTTAGAGTTCGGGCTAGGGTTAGGGTTAGGGGACGGGGACGGTTTAGGGTCCAGGTGAGGGTACGACAACGGTTTAGGGGGAGCGTACGTGTGAGGGCGCGGGTTAGTGTGAGCCTACGGGTTAGGATTAGGGGACGGGTGAGGGGAAGGCTTCGGGGAAGGGCTAGGGTTAGTGTTTGGGCTAGTGTTAGGGTTAGGGGACGGGGACGGTTTAGGGTCCAGGTGAGGGTACGACAACGGTATAGGGGGAGCGTACGTGTGAGGGCGTGGGTTAGTGTGAGCGTAGGGGTTAGGATTAGGGGACGGGTGATGGGAAGGCTTCGGGGAAGGGTTAGGTTTAGGGTTCGGGCTAGGGTTAGGGTTAGGGGACGGGGACGGTTTAGGGTCCAGGTGTGGGTACGACAACGGTTTAGGGGGAAGGTACGTGTGAGGGCGCGGGTTAGTGTGAACGTACGGGTTAGGATTAGGGGACGGGTGAGGGGAAGGCTTCGGGGAAGGGTTAGGGTTAGGGTTCGGGCTAGGGTTAGGGTTAGGGGACGGGGACGGTTTAGGGTCCAGGTGAGGGTACGACAACGATTTAGGGGGAGCGTTCATGTGAGTGCGCAGGTTAGTGTGGGCGTACAGTTTAGGATTAGGGGACGGTTGAGGGGAAGGCTTCGGGGAAGGGTTAGGGTTAGTGTTCGGGCTAGGGTTAGGGTTAGGGGACGGGGACAGTTTAGGGTCCAGGTGAGGGTACGACAACGGTTTAGGGGGAGCGTACGTGTGAGGGCGCGGGTTAGTGTGAGCCTACGGGTTAGGATTAGGGGACGGGTGAGGGGAAGGCTTCGGGGAAGGGCTAGGGTTAGGGTTTGGGTTAGTGTTAGGGTTAGGGGACGGGGACGGTTTAGGGTCCAGGTGAGGGTACTTCAACGGTTTAGGGGGAGCGTACGTGTGAGGGCGCGGGTCAGTGTGGGCGTACGGGTTAGGATTAGGGGACGGGTGAGGGGAAGGCTTCGGGGAAGGGTTAGGGTTAGGGTTCGGGCTAGGGTTAGGGTTAGGGGACGGGGACGGTTTATGGTTCAGGTGTGGGTACGACAACGGTTTAGGGGGAGTGTACGTGTGAGGGCGCGGGTTAGTGTGAGCGTACGGGTTAGGATTAGGGGACGGGTGAGGGGAAGGCTTCGGGGAAGGGCTAGGGTTAGGGTTTGGGCTAGTGTTAGGGTTAGGGGACGGGGACGGTTTAGGGTCCAGGTGAGGGTACGACAACGGTTTAGGGGGAGCGTACGTGTGAGGGCGCGGGTTAGTGTGAGCGTACGGGTTAGGATTAGTGGACGGGTGAGGGGAAGGCTTCGGGGAAGGGTTAGGGTTAGGGTTTGGGCTAGGGTTAGGGTTAGGGGACGGGGACGGTTTAGGGTCCAGGTGAGGGTACGACAACGGTTTAGGAGGAGCGAACGTGTGAGGGTGCGGGTTAGTGTGAGCGTACGGGTTAGGATTAGGGGACGGGTGAGGGGAAGGCTTCGGGGAAGGGTTAGGTTTAGGGTTCGGGCTAGGGTTGGGGTTAGGGTACGGGGACTATTTAGGGTCCTGGTGAGGGTACGACAACGGTTTAGGGGGAGCGTACGTGTGAGGGCGCGGGTTAGTGTGGGCGTACGGGTTTGGATTAGGGGACGGGTGAGGGGAAGGCTTCGGGGAAGGATTAGGGTTAGGGTTCGGGCTAGGGTTAGGTTTAGGCGACGGGGACGGTTTAGGGTCCAGATGAGGGTACGACAACGGTTTAGGGGGAGTGTACGTGTGAGGGCGCGGGTTAGTGTGGGCATACGGGTTAGGATTATGGGTCGGGTGAGGGGAAGGCTTCGGGGAAGGGTTAGGGTTAGGGTTCGGGCTAGGGTTAGGGTTAGGGGACGGGGACGGTTTAGGGTCCAGGTGAGTGTACGACAACGGTTTAGGGGGAGCGTACATGTGAGGGCGCGGGTTAGTGTGAGCGTACGGGTTAGGATTAGGGGACGGGTGAGGGGAAGGCTTCGGGGAAGGGTTAGGGTTAGGGTTCGGGCTAGGGTTAGGGTTAGGGGACGGGGACGGATTAGGGTCCAGGTGAGGGTACGACAACGGTTTAGGGGGAGCGTACGTGTGAGGGCGTGGGTTAGTGTGAGCGTACGGGTTAGGATTAGGGTACGGGTGAGGGGAAGGCTCGGGGCAGGGTTAGGGTTAGGGTTCGGGCTAGGGTTAGGGTTAGGTGACAGGGACGGTTTAGGGTCCAGGTGAGGGTACGACAACGGTTTAGGGGGAGCGTACGTGTGAGGGGGCGTGTTAGTGTGAGCGTACGGGTTAGGATTAGGGGACGGGTGAGGGGAAGGCTTCGGGGAAGGGTTAGGGTTAGGGTTCGGGCTAGGGTTAGGGTTAGGGGACGGGGACGGTTTAGGGTCCAGGTGAGGGTACGACAACGGTTTAGGGGGAGCGTACGTGTGAGGGCGCGGGTTAGTGTGAGCGTACGGGTTAGGATTAGGGGACGGGTGAGAGGAAGGCTTCGGGGAAGTGTTAGGGTTAGGGTTCGGGCTAGGGTTAGGGTTAGGGGACGGGGACGGTTTAGGGTCTAGGTGAGGGTACGACAACGGTTTAGGGGGAGCGTACGTGTGCGGTCGTGGGTTAGTGTGAGCGTACGGGTTAGGATTAGGGGACGGGTGAGGGGAAGGCTTCGGGGAAGGGTAAGGGTTAGGGTTCGGGCTAGGGTTAGGGTTAGGGGATGGGGACGGTTTAGGGTCCAGGTGAGGGTACGACAACGGTTTAGGGAGAGCGTACGTGTGAGGGCGCGGGTTAGTGTGAGCGTACGGCTTAGGATTAGGGGACGTGTGAGGGGAAGGCTTCGGGGAAGCGTTAGGGTTAGGGTTCGGGCTAGGGTTAGGGTTAGGGGACAGGGACGGTTTAGGGTTCAGGTGAGGGTACGACAACGGTTTAGGGGGAGCGTACGTGTGAGGGCGCGGGTTAGTGTGAGAGTACGGGTTAGGATTAGGGGACGGGTGAGCAGAAGGCTTCGAGGAAGTGTTAGGGTTAGGGTTCGGGCTTGGTTTAGGGTTAGGGGACGGGGACGGTTTAGGGTCCAGGTGAGGGTACGACAACGGTTTAGGGGGAGCGTACGTGTGAGCGCGCGGGTTTGTGTGAGCGTACGGGTTAGGATTAGGGGACGGGTGAGGGGAAGGCTTCGGGGAAGGGTTAGGGTTAGGGTTCGGGCTAGGGTTAGGGTTAGGGGACGGGGACGGATTAGTGTCCAGGTGAGGGTACGACAACGGTTTAGGGGGAGCGTACGTGTGAGGGCGTGGGTTAGTGTGAGCATACGGGTTAGGATTAGGGTACGGGTGAGGGAAAGGCTTCGGGGAAGGGTTAGGGTTAGGGTTCGGGCTAGGGTTAGGGTTAGGGGACGGGGACGGTTTAGGGTCCAGGTGAGGGTATGACAACGGTTTAGGGGGAGCGTACGTGTGAGGGCGTGGGTTAGTGTGAGCGTACGGGTTAGGATTAGTGGACGGGTGAGGGGAAGGCTTCGGGGAAGGGTTAGGGTTAGGGTTTGGGCTAGGGTTAGGGTTAGGTTTAGGGGACGGGGACGGTTTAGGGTCCAGGTGAGGGTACGACATCGGTTTAGGAGGAGCGAACGTGTGAGGGTGCGGGTTAGTGTGAGCGTACGGGTTAGGATTAGGGGACGGGTGAGGGGAAGGCTTCGGGGAAGGGTTAGGTTTAGGGTTCGTGTTAGGGTTAGGGTTAGGGTACGGGGACTATTTAGGGTCCAGGTGAGGGTACGACAACGGTTTAGGGGGAGCGTACGTGTGAGGGCGCGGCTTAGTGTGGGCGTACGGGTTTGGATTAGGGGACGGGTGAGGGGAAGGCTTCGGGGAAGGGTTAGGGTTAGGGTTCGGGCTAGGTTTAGGGTTAGGCGACGGGGACGGTTTAGGGTCCAGATGAGGGTACGACAACGGTTTAGGGGGAGTGTACGTGTGAGGGCGCGGGTTAGTGTGGGCGTACGGGTTAGGATTATGGGACGGGTGAGGGGAAGGCTTCGGGGAAGGGGTAGGGTTAGGGTTCGGGCTAGGGTTACGGTTAGGGGACGGGGACGGTTTAGGGTCCAGGTGAGGGTACGACAACGGTTTAGGGGGAGCGTACGTGTAAGGGCGCGGGTTAGTGTGGGCGTACGTGTTAAGATTAGGGGACGGGTGAGGGGAAGGCTTCGGGGAAGGGTTATGGTTAGGGTTCGGGCTAGGGTTAGGGTTAGGGTTAGGGGACGGGGACGGTTTAGGGTCCAGGTGAGGGTGCGACAACTGTTTAGGGGGAGCGTACGTGTGAGGGCGCGGGTTAGTGTGGGCGTACGGGTTAGGATTAGGTGACGGGTGAGGGGAAGGCTTCGGGGAAGGGGTAGGGTTAGGGTTCGGGCTAGGGTTAGGGTTAGGGGACGGGGACAGTTTAGGGTCCAGTTGAGGCTACAACAACGGTTTAGGGGGAGCGTACGCGTGAGGGCGCGGGTTAGTGTGAGCGTACGGGTTAGGATTAGGGTACGGGTGAGGTGAAGGCTTCGGGGAAGGGTTAGGGTTAGGGTTCGGGCTAGGGTTAGGGTTAGGGGACGGGGACGGTTTAGGGTCCAGGAGAGGGTACGACAATGGTTTAGGGGGAGCGTACGTGTGAGGGCGCGGGTTAGTGTGAGCGTACGGGTTAGGATTAGGGGACGGGTGAGGGGAAACCTTCGGGGAAGCGTTAGGGTTAGGGTTCGGGCTAGGGTTAGGGTTAGGGGACGGGGACGGTTTAGGGTCCAGGTGAGGGTATGACAACGGTTTAGGGGGAGCGTACGTGTGAGGGCGCGGGTTAGTGTGAGCGTACGGGTTAGGATTAGTGGACGGGTGAGGGGAAGGCTTCGGGGAAGGGTTAGGGTTAGGGTTTGGGCTAGGGTTAGGGTTAGGGGACGGGGACGGTTTAGGGTCCAGGTGAGGGTACGACAACGGTTTAGGAGGAGCGAACGTGTGAGGGTGCGGGTTGGTGTGAGCGTACGCGTTAGGATTAGGGGACGGGTGAGGGGAAGGCTTCGGGGAAGGGTTAGGTTTAGGGTTCGGGCTAGGGTTAGGGTTAGGGTACGGGGAGTATTTAGGGTCCAGGTGAGGGTACGACAACGGTTTAGGGGGAGCGTACGTGTGAGGGCGCGGGTTAGTGTGGGCGTACGGGTTTGGATTAGGGGACGGGTGAGGGGAAGGCTTCGGGGAAGGGTTAGGGTTAGGGTTCGGGCTAGGGTTAGGGTTAGGCGACGGGGACGGTTTAGGGTCCAGATGAGGGTACGACAACGGTTTAGGGGGAGTGTACGTGTGAGGGCGCGGGTTAGTGTGGGCGTACGGGTTAGGATTATGGGACGGGTGAGGGGAAGGCTTCGGGGAAGGGTTAGCGTTAGGGTTCGGGCTAGGGTTAGGGTTAGGGGACGGGGACGGTTTAGGGTCCAGGTGAGTGTACGACAACGGTTTAGGGGGAGCGTACATGTGAGGGCGCGGGTTAGTGTGAGCGTACGGGTTAGGATTAGGGGACGGGTGAGGGGAAGGCTTCGGGGAAGGGTTAGGGTTAGGGTTCGGGCTAGGGTTACGGTTAGGGGACGGGGACGGATTAGGGTCCAGGTGAGGGTACGACAACGGTTTAGGGGGAGCGTACGTGTGAGGGCGTGGGTTAGTGTGAGCGTACGGGTTAGGATTAGGGTACGGGTGAGGGGAAGGCTCGGGGCAGGGTTAGGGTTAGGGTTCGGGCTAGGGTTAGGGTTAGGTGACAGGGACGGTTTAGGGTCCAGGTGAGGGTACGACAACGGTTTAGGGGGAATGTACGTGTGAGGGCGCGTGTTAGTGTGAGCGTACGGGTTAGGATTAGGGAACGGGTGAGGGGAAGGCTTCGGGGAAGGGTTAGGGTTAGGGTTCTGGCTAGGGTTAGGGTTAGGGGAAGGGGACGGTTTAGGGTCCAGGTGAGGGTACGACAACGGTTTAGGGGGAGCGTACGTGTGAGGGCGCGGGTTAGTGTGAGCGTACGGGTTAGGATTAGGGGACGGGTGAGAGGAAGGCTTCGGGGAAGGGTTAGGGTTAGGGTTCGGGCTAGGGTTAGGGTTAGGGGACGGGGACGGTTTAGGGTCCAGGTGAGGGTACGACAACGGTTTAGGGGGAGCGTACGTGTGCGGGCGTGGGTTAGTGTGAGCGTACGGGTTAGGATTAGGGGACGGGTGAGGGGAAGGCTTCGGGGAAGGGTAAGGGTTAGGGTTCGGGCTAGGGTTAGGGTTAGGGGATGGGGACGGTTTAGGGTCCAGGTGAGGGTACGACAACGGTTTAGGGAGAGCGTACGTGTGAGGGCGCGGGTTAGTGTGAGCGTACGGCTTAGGATTAGGGGACGGGTGAGGGGAAGGCTTCGGGGAAGGGTTAGGGTTAGGGTTCGGGCTAGGGTTAGGGTTAGGGGACGGGGACGGTTTAGGGTTCAGGTGAGGGTACGACAACGGTTTAGGGGGAGCGTATGTGTGAGGGCGCGGGTTAGTGTGAGCGTACGGGTTAGGATTAGAGGACGGGTGAGGGGAAGGCTTCGGGGAAGCGTTAGGGTTAGCGTTCGGGCTAGGGTTAGGGTTAGGGGACGGGGACGGTTTAGGGTCCAGGTGAGGGTATGACAATGATTTAGGGGGAGCGTACGTGTGAGGGCGCGGGTTAGTGTGTGCGTACGGGTTAGGATTAGGGGACGGGTGAGGGGAAGGCTTCGGGGAAGGGTTAGGGTTAGGGTTCGGGCTAGGGTTAAGGTTAGGGGACGGGGACGGTTTAGGGTCCAGGTGAGGGTACGACAACCGTTTAGGGGGAGCGTACTTGTGAGGGCGCGGGTTAGTGTGGGCGTACGGGTTAGGATTATGGGACGGGTGAGGGGAAGGCTTCGGGGCAGGGTTAGGGTTAGGGTTCGGGCTAGGGTTAGGGTTAGGTGACAGGGACGGTTTAGGGTCCAGGTGAGGGTACGACAACGGTTTAGGGGGAGCGTACGTGTGAGGGCGCGGGTTAGTGTGAGCGTACGGGTTAGGATTAGGGGACGGGTGAGTGGAAGGCTTCGGGGAAGGGTAAGGCTTAGGGTTCGGGCTAGGTTTAGGGTTAGGGGACGGGGACGGTTTAGGGTCCAGGTGAGGGTACGACAACGGTTTAGGGGGAGCGTACGTGTGAGGGCGTGGGTTAGTGTGAGCGTATGGGTTAGGATTAGGGGACGGGTGAGGGGAAGGCTTCGGGGAAGTGTTAGGGTTAGGGTTCGGGCTAGGGTTAGGGTTAGGGGACGGGGACGGTTTAGGGTCCAGGTGAGGGAACGACAATGGTTTAGGGGGAGCGTACGTGTGAGGGCGCGGGTTAGTGTGAGCGTACGGGTTAGGATTAGGGTACGGGTGAGGGGAAGGCTTCGGGGAAGGGTTAGGGTTAGGGTTCGGGCTAGGGTTAGGGTTAGGGGACGGGGACGGTTTAGGGTCCAGGAGAGGGTACGACAATGGTTTCGGGGGAGCGTACGTGTGAGGGCGTGGGTTAGTGTGAGCGTACGGTTTAGGATTAGGGGACGGGTGAGGGGAAGGCTTCGGGGAAGTGTTAGGGTTAGGGTTCGGGCTAGGGTTAGGGTTAGGGGACGGGGACGGTTTAGGGTCCAGGTGAGGGAACGACAATGGTTTAGGGGGAGCGTACGTGTGAGGGCGCGGGTTAGTGTGAGCGTACGGGTTAGGATTAGTGGACGGGTGAGGGGAAGGCTTCGGGGAAGGGTTAGGGTTAGGGTTCGGGCTAGGGTTAGGGTTAGGGGACGGGGACGGTTTAGGGTCCAGGTGAGGATACGACAACGGTTTAGGGGGAGCGTACGTGTGAGGGCGCGGGTTAGTGTGAGCGTACGGGTTAGGATTAGGGGACGGGTGAGGGGAAGGCTTCGGGGAAGGGTAAGGGTTAGGGTTCGGGCTAGGGTTAGGGTTAGGGGACGGGGACTGTTTAGGTTCCAGGTGAGGGTACGACAACGGTTTAGGGGGAGCGTACGTGTGAGGGCGTGGGTTAGTGTGAGCGTACGGGTTAG